>NC_060138.1:240920765-243420765 GCF_021461385.2 Schistocerca piceifrons
TATATGTTTGCTGCTATGCGTATGGATTGCATATTTATACATTTCTGTTTGTTGTCATAACTACTCTTTAATTTGGTATACAGAAATGCTGATGTAAGGTGTGCGAACATGGAGTTTAGGCCACAGTATGGTGTTAATTATAGATTGTTCGCTTGGCGGAGCCTGGTTGTAGGAATTGCGCTGCATCCACTGGTTGACATTATGTTCTCCACTGGTATATTTACTCGCTATTGCATGTTTTGCTTAAGCTCAGTGCCTTATATTTTTAAGATAAGAAAATGAACTGCTATAATTCGACGAACGACATTGGTACAAAGAACTTCGTTGAAGTCACATGAGCTGAGGTTTTATGGAAGCTGTATAAATTTATGCTAATAGGAAGGAGGCTAACGACATGACATACCAATACTAGGTTTAGACCATTGACAGTCATTACACTGCATTTTTCGTGAGCAATTGAAATAGGAAGTGACACTTGACACAAGAAATACTCCACATGTTTGCTTCTTTTTGCCATAATTCTTGAAGTGGTGTGCACACTGTGAAATATTATGATTATTCACACTCCGTAATCGTACTTAATTACTGAGAGTTATTCGAACTAAGTCTGTTAGAGGTCACGTATGCATTTCTTTTGTTTATAATTCATAATGAGTAGAAGATTTGGCTCAGATGGATTACACAGAGGTTGTGTGTTGACAATGTGTCTTCGGATTGTATGGGATGATGAGGTTAGCATTAGGATTTTATCTGTACTTGTTCGAGGAGACTGACTAGAGGAAAGAGTCGTTATGGAAGTGAAATGATATTGGTACTAAGGTTTATATGTATCGACGCATTGAAGAGGTATTATTGAGATTGTGTGAAGTTGATGATTATTGGAGTTTTGGTGGATAAGAGGTAAAGTAAGTGAGATGCATATTTTTTTTGTTGGTCTTATGGAACAAGGAGGATGAAGATAGCAGACTAGAACACTAAAGTAGAAGGAAGATAGTCTATACACGCACTTTGTTAAATCAATAAGTAGTACATATTTTTTTTTGGAGAGAGGAAGTATTTGCATATCTTGGCTCACTGACAGTTGTTCAACAACAATATATTTGATCTGGCTTGGCAAACATTGGTCTTGACATGATGACTATGACGTTGACCTAACTATTATTGACTGTTATACATTGCTGCCACTACTACTTGATACACATGATGAACATCAGATTTTGACAGAATTACATTTACACCGTTAACACCATTCAATTACACAGTAGTACTTAATGTGGATGAAAGATGAATGAGTGTGTTTTGTGTGTTTTCCTTTCCTAATCCTACCCACCTATCTCGTAAATATTATTTTATTTGTTTGTAGTGGCTTGCACTGACACCCATAAATATTATAGGTTTACTGATACTTGAGTATTTGCAATAGTTAATATGAAAATTATCTGACATCATTTGTGTGTTTGTTATGATTTGTATGTTTAGTGTAAAAGCATTTGTATGTGCATTCAAACTATTGTTCATGCCTGAACTGTCTGATTAGTGAGGGTAAATATTATTAACTGTTACCTGCACTTTTTCAACATAATGTGTGACACTTAGGAATGATTAATTTCTGCTGATGAACTGTGTGATCAGTGATAGTGAATATTATGGACTGTTACTTGTACTTTTTCTACATGATTGGTGTCACTAGGACATGTTTAATTTGTGCTTATATACTCTGATGAACAGTGTGATCGGTGATAGTGAATATCATGGACTGCTCTCTGCACCTGCTCAACATTGCTGGGTGCAACTGATGGAGTGCTTCTACTGAAATGATGTCACTTGTCGGTGTCTGCACCTGCTCAACATTGCTGGGTGCAACTGATGGACTGCTTCTACTGAAATGATGTCACTTGTTGGTGTCTGCACCTGCTCAACATTGCTGGGTGCAACTGATGGACTGCTTCTACTGAAATGATGTCACTTGTTGGTGTCTGCACCTGTTCAACATTGCTGGGTGCAACTGATGGACTGCTTCTACTGAAATGATGTCACTTGTTGGTGTCTGCACCTGCTCAACATTGCTGGGTGCAACTGATGGAGTGCTTCTACTGAAATGATGTCACTTGTCGGTGTCTGCACCTGCTCAGCATTGCTGGGTGCAACTGATGGACTGCTTCTACTGAAATGATGTCACTTGTTGGTGTCTGCACCTACTCAACATTGCTGGGTGCAACTGATGGACTGCTTCTACTAAAATGATGTCACTTGTTGGTGTCTGCACCTGCTCTCAACATTGCTGGGTGCAACTGATGGACTGCTTCTGCTGAAACGATGTCACTTGTTGGTGTTTGCACCTGTTGACCATTGCTGGGCTGGAATTATCAACTATTTGTTTTTTTTTTTGAATAATTAAAAGTATTTTATGTGAACATTTGTATAAACTGATTTTTTATGTATTGTGTAAACTATTATGTAAAGCCACATGTATGAAAAGAATTTGTATTGCCTACTATATTTTATATATTAGGTTATTGAAAGGTCAGTGCAAAGCCAAAATTTTAACTAATTATGTGATATTTAGGTATTAATATTATCTTTTATTTTTGTCTGTATTTTTCTGGACGAATTTGGTGGTATTTTCACCACCAATGCTGGCAAAAATACCATCAAATTCTGGCCTGTGGAGGAGGGGCATATGAAAGGTGGCTACGCTGAGCCACTGCGCCAGAGATTGCGCCAAAGAGTATTATTAAGCCGCCTCCACAATGCTTGTCGGGAGCTCGTAGTAGTCAGTGCTAGGAGAGAACTCGTAGAAGTCAGTGCCTGTTAAGAACTCGCAGAAGTCAGTGCTTGGAGAGAGCTCGTAGTAGTCAGTGCCTGTCGAGGTCTCGTGGTAGTCTGTGCTGAGATGTTGTAGCAGAGAGTGTTTGTTGAGATGTGCTATTAGGCAGTGGTTGCTGAGATGTGATATTGGAGAGTTCTGGTTGAGATATAATGTAAGGATTAGAATGATTTTCATCAATATAAATGAGGTAATTAACTCAGAGTGTTTTTATTTTAGTGTCCTAAATAATGCGTCACTACAGGTTCAGTCAACAAAGCATCTGGCGTGTGTTCTTGTATTAGAGTGTAATTCTGCTTTCCTTACGCAATTATCGTATTTCTAATTTTCTTTTATCACGTCAGTAAAATTGGTATTTAAAAATTCTTGTCTTGTTGAAGAAGAACCGTGCCAGATGTCCGTTGAGTCATACTTCCACATACAGAACAGTTATACTTATGCTTTGGTTTCGTAGGTTTTATAGTTGCTGGGGACTTAATTAATTAATTGTGTTAACGAAAAATTTCATTTCATTCTTGTTGTTGTTCTTTGCAGTCAGATAGCGTAATAATACTAGTCAGGACCAACCGATTACGAGGCACAGCGTAATCGGACTTACAGCTACTAAAAATTTAAAAAGTATTTTCATCATATTTAATTAAGCCCCCATGCAACATACACTCAAAAGCCAAAGAAACTGGTACACTTGCCTAATATCGTGTGTGACCCCCGCTACCAAGCAGAAGTGTCGCAATACGACGTGGCGTGGACTTGACTAATGTCTGAAGTAATGCTGGAGGGAGCTGACACCATTAATTTTGAAGTGTTGTCCGTAAATCCGTAAGAGTACGGGGGTGGAGATCTCCTCTGAACAGAACATTGCAAGGCATCCCAGATATGCTCAACAATATTCATGTCTGGGGAGTTTGGAGGCCAGGGGAAATGTTTAAACTCAGAAGAGTGTTCCTCTGTAGCAATTACGGACGCGTGGGGTGTTGCATTGTCCAGCTGAAATTGTCCAAGTCCGTCGGAATGCACAATGGACATGGATGGATGCAGGTGATCAGACAGGATGATTACGTACGTGTCACCTGTCAGAGTCGTATCTAGGCGTATCAGGGGTCCCATATCACTCCAGCGCATACACCCCACGCCGTTACAGAGTCTTCACCAGCTTGAAGAGTCCCCTGCTGGCATGCTGACATGCAGGGTCCATGGATTCATGAGGCTGTCTCCGTATACGTACACGTCCATCCGGTCGATACAATTTGAAACGAGACTCGTCCGACCAGGCAACATGTTTCCAGTCATCAACAGTCCAATGTCGGTACTGACGGGCTCTGGTAAAGCGTGCAGTCATCAAGGGTACAAGTGAGGGCCTTCGGCTCCGAAAGCCGATATCGATAATATTTCGTTGAATAGTTCGCACCCTGACACTTGTTGATGGCCCAGCATTGAAATCTGCTACAATTTGCACTTCTGTCACTTTGAATGATTCTCTTCAGTTGTCATTGGTCCAGTTCTTGCAGGATCTTTTTCCGGGCGCAGCAATGTCGGAGATCTGATGTTCTATCGGATCCCTGACAGTCACGGTACACTCGTGAAATTGTCGTACGGGATAATCCCCACTTCATCGCTACCTAGGAGATGGTGTGACCCATCGCTCGTGCGTCGACTGTAACACCACGTTGAAACTCACTTAAATCTTGATAACCTTCCACTGTAGCATCAGTAACCGATTTAACAACTGCGCCAGACACTTGGCGTTATACAGCCGTTGCCGACCGCAGCGCCGTATTGTGCCTTCAGTGTAAATACAGTCTGACGAATTATACATATGGCTCGTCCGCCTGCTAGTCCAGCACCATGACCATTTTACCCATGACGCCATTGCGATTTCGGGCTGCTCTTTCTTGTACTTCATGTTCTGACTGTTCACTGTTTACATATTGCTTTTTTTCACGGTTCAATACACCTCCCTTGTTTTCGTGCTTGATCTGTGTTCAGTTTTTAACGGGCTATGAACTGGGCCATCTTACCGCTTAATCTGAGGGGGGATGCGATGGGGAATTTCCCTTGTGAGTATGAACTGCGGGACGATTTGTGAGGAGTAGTGGTAATTTTCTTTACGGGCCACTGTGTAGAAAAATCAGAAACAGCGTTAGGGAATTTGCCGGTGGGTAGAGTTGTGATTAAAAGATCACAGAATAACATAAAGCAACTTGTGAGGGCATGATGAAATGTAATGCCTCTACATGTCCTGCAGCCGCTCGAGATAGCCGGGCGGTCTCGGGCGTCTTGTCACGGTTCGCGCGATTCCCCCCGTCAGAGGTTCGAGTCCTCCCTCGGGCATGGGTGTGTGTGTTGTCCTTAGCGTAATTTAGTTTAGGTTAGATTAAGTAGTGCGTAAGCCTAGGGACCGATGACCTCAGCAGTTTGGTCCCATAGTCCTTACCACAAATTTCCAAATTACATGTCATGCGTATACCCCACCCGACTTCCCCGCTTCGCTGGTAGTGAGTAACATGGCAGTGTGTAACGTAGCTATGTCGGTACGTGAGAAACAGTGTGCTGCAATCTAACGGTAGAAAACGTGAGAAGGATTAAGAAAATACTAGAGTCTTGTTCCTTCTATGTTTATGTCATGTACTGCATTAACTAGATAATGTCATGCACTGTTACGGAATTTTATCATTCTTTTCTTGCAACGGAGTGCCGCAGGGTAGGAGGGGGGGCCCTCTGGCGGTCACGTTCCTCCAACCACGTCTTGCCTATGCGTAATTCTGGCGTTAGCGCTAACAGAGGGCGGTGATTATGTGCAGCACTATGTTTTCTTTCATCGTGGCTTCTTAAGCGATTTGTTTTATAGTTTTTTTAATATCATTCCGTGCACAATCAAAGGTGTTTATTACTTATATCATTATCTAGAATATTGGCACTTGAGCATATACCAACTACTAACTCTTCCTCTTTTTCACAATCCGACCTTTGTCGTGTTCTATTTCATACGTTATAAGCTCATTACAGACTTCAACTATTGTATCCCACTTTACTTTACTCTGTTCAATTAATCATTGAAAACTAGTGTATTTCTACATTAGCGACATCTGGTGAACTTAACAACAAAACATCTTGTGACTACTGTACGGCAGCTTGTTTTGAACAGTAGTGCTACTAACAACATGACTAGTGGATATGACGTTATTTATATATATTTGAGGATGCTGGTGCGGATTTTGCATTTTACATTTGACGATGCCACTATGGCTGCAGTACATCAGGACTTTGTTTTTATAAAACAGATATACCTCTTCTTACTTAAAGCGCACAAACGCATATATATGTCAGTAGTACTTATCATTATGGTCTATTTATTGTATTTAAGCCGTAAACAATCTGCCAGAGTATTTATGTTTTTCTTCACTTCTTGCTGCAGATATGATGATGGTCATTACAGACCGAAACCGGTTTCGGACGATCAGGTGCGACAGACCGAAAAGGTCCACCACTGCAAGTGCGGGGAGGTACATCAGGTGACGTCTCACGCTCAATGTTTGTCGTTCGCTTTTGGGATATTTCCCAACTTTTGCGGCCCTATGTATCTTACATTAAATTACTTGTATCTGCGTCATCTACGTTGCTTCTGGGATTTTTAAATGTTAATAAGAATCACTGTGTGTATTAAAACTATGTACTCTATGTCCATCCAAATGTTCATTACAATATTGTGTAAAAATTTGAAGTAAGTAGGTCAAACGCATAGCCATATCGAACGTTGTGTTGAAATTTCAAAGCAACAGGTGTAGAACTTTCGGAGATTACGATTTTGAAGAAACCAGCAATTGCATTATATATATATCTTACTATTGGCAGTTTTAATTGAAAGACTGTACTGACTGTTTCGTACCTGTCCTGGGGTGTTGCACTAGGATGGATGTTATCTTTAAACTCTGGCCAGCTCTAATTGGAGGGCATCGTGATGAAAAGGTCAGGTTTTCCTTAAGTTTTTACACATGTCATCAAGTCTTTTCATGTAGATACCTCGCTGTTCCAGTAAAAATTGATGTCAGTGTTACCAGCTGTCCAATACTGTTGCTATGCTCATCTGAATGTACGACATTTTTCAAGTGAACGTAATTTTCAGTTCGCAATTTCGTTTGCTTGAATCGTAAAAACGCCAAACGTTCTGATTCGATTTTAGCGTGTTGGTCATCTGAATATTGATTGAGTATCAAGCCATATCCAAGTAAAATATTACAGTTGTCCTTGAGCTCCATTATACGATAGCATAACATTTAATGCGTACAACTTTTTTCTGTAGAGTATCACTAGTAACAGGATCAACTTGAGCACTATGGACTGAATGTTCATCCAGCCCTCCACATAACATGAAAGGATATTGTACACTGTCGTAGGATCGATGTAACTCTGAAATTTCTGATAGATGTTCATCGCGACTTCACAGCACGATGACCACTATGTCGATCTGTTGTACAGCAGTCACAACTGCTACATCGGTAGTTGAGGGAGATTTACAATGACCATTATGTTCAGCAATAAGCACTCTGTTGGCATGAGCAAGTACACTGTAGCCTGGGCCATTGAGAGGAAAACTTTGCGTAGCAGTTTTGAAAGACTGTATGTGTGTATGTATGGTTCAAATGGCTCTGAGCACTATGGGACTTTACTGATGAGGTCATCAGTCCCCTAGAACTTAGAACTACTTAAACCTAACTAACCTAAGGACGTCATACACATCCATCCCCGAGGCAGGATTCGAACCTGCGACCGTAGCGGTCGCGCGGTTCCAGACTGTAGAGCCTAGAATCGCTAGGCCACCGCGGCCAGCTGTATGTATATGTGTATGTATGTATGTATTATGTGAATGCAACACGTCCTGTAGTGATCTGACTAATGTGCTGTCAAGTGGCTTTCTTGAATTGTTATTATTTCATGCTGGTTGTGTCTCAGGATCGGCAATTAAGTAAATCTGCAAAAATTTGTGATCCTCGGCAGAATATGGAAGAGGACTGCCCACCAGGTGATAAATCTGACCATAGACTTTAAATGTAGCTTTTTAAAAAGGTTTTAAAATTCAATGTAGATTTTTTTAATGAAATGGAGACATGATTGCCAGCCGGAGTTCTAAGTTCTAGGCGACTAATGACCTCAAAAGTTAAGCCGCATAGTGGTCAGAGCCATTTGAACTATTTTTTGGAGACATGATTGCATATGTGAAGAGTAGCTTTCCTCGTTTGAGGCTTAGACAGCATCCGCTAGGTAAAGACAAAAGGCAAAAATAATTTCAATTTAAAATGGAACGACAATGTACGCTAAAAAGAACCGCTGCATTTTCACTAAAGAGCTAAAGGGTCTGCGCTGGGTGAAGAAGTTATAAAGAGATTCAACGTTAGGATGAATTTTATAAAGGCGTTTGGTGGTAACGGTAGTAGGAGGGTAGGTCAAAGGTGAATATTTGGAATGATGGAAAGGAGGCATGAGTCTGGTGGGTGGACAGCGCCATGATAACAGTAAAGGAAGGGAGGGCGTGAGATGGAGAGGGAGGGAAGCTGGGCGAGCCCTGACGTGGAGTAGAATTAGTTGGGGAAGCTATAAGTGGTAGGATGTTTAAATATCGGAACTGATTTCACTGCCTCGGAGTTGCACTGAATTAGAATACTGTGTGTGTGTGTGTGGGGGGGGGGGGGGGGGGGAGGGTGGCACGGCATGTTTCTAAAGGTGCGTCAGCTTACCATAGTTGTTGATCAGAGGGAAGACAATGGGGTTATTGGAATATAGTTTGTGAATAGTATAGGAGATGCGGAGACGTCCGATGTAGGTGAGGGGAGGTGGGAAGGTGAGCATCCCTCAGGAGGAAGGTAAAAGGAGCCGCGAGGGGTAGCCACGCGGTCTGGCGCCTTGCCACGGTTCGCGAGGCTCCCCCCGTCGGAGGTTCGAGTCCTCCCTCGGGCGTGGGTGTGTGTATTGTGCTTAGCGCAAGTTAGTTTAAGTAAGATTAAGTAGTGTGTAAGCCTAAGGACCGATCACATCTGCAGTTTGGTCCCATAAGAACTCACCAACACCACTGAGAAAATAAAAGGATGCACAAAGCGAGACAGAGTGTATGGCATTCGAGGATTTAGAGGGAATTATAGAATTTTGATCTGCGGGAGATCCCATGCAACACTTGCATAGCAGAGGATGGATCAGATGAGGGTTTCGTAGATATGGAAAATAGTGGAGGGGTGTAATCCCCAAGTTTGGCCTGTTAGTAGTTTTAGTCAGTTGTGGCATTTCTGTTGGGTTGTTAGTACATGAGGTTACACGTTAATTGCTGGTCGAATTATTTTGTTGCATCAATTGGTTGAGTAGGACGGTCATAAATTATAAGATAAAACTCGTGTAAATGGACGTTTTTGGTGGTTCATTCCATAATTATTGCCAGGGTTTTGGAGAGGTTGGCCTTGAAGAACAATTGCTTACCCCAGGAGGTAAACTGGTTGAAATGGATTTGTAGGGATCGTTATGATTTCTGGAGTGCAGAGCAGAGGGCGGGGAAAGTGGTGTCATCACATACTGAATAACAGGAGGTAAAGGAGAGGAGGAAGGACGGAGTCTTGGGGCAGTCCTGCAGTGGGATGCAAGGTATGGGAATTGGTATTGTTAATAATGACAAAGGTGGGCAATAAGGCGGACAAAGTTAATTGGAAGTGCATATGCCCCAAGATTGAAAAGGACACTGGAATGCCACATACGTTTGTAGACTCCCTCAAGTTCGAGGTAGACAAAAATAGCCGATTTACGCGAGGTGAGCTGGTGGGATGGAAGATAGGTGAGATGCAGGAGCTAGTCATCAGAGAAGTAGAAGGGACAGAGGCCACTCTGATTAACGACTAAGACGCGGTGTTTGTACAAGTGTTGATGGGTGCGCCAGGAGAGGATGCATTCGAAGACCTTGCTGAAAACTGAGGTGAGACAGATGGGCTGTCAGAAGGATGTATCAGGGGAAGGTATGAGTAGAAGGTTTGTGCCAATCGAGGAAAAGTACGATTCTGGAGGTTTTCCATAGCTGAGAATGGTAACCCATGGAGGGGACAGTGGTGTAAAAGGTTGCAAGGGTGACTAGGAAGGAGAGGGTTCATTGTTTGGGATGTCAATAAGCAATGCAATCATGACCAGGGGCAGTGTCGCATTTTGCGTAGAATACTTACTTTATGTCATGTGCATTTAAATATGCTTGTGGTATATTGTCCAAGAATTGGAAGCTGGGGGGGGGGGGGGTGTGGCAGGAGTGTTGCAGTGGCATTTGTGCGTTTGCAGTGGTAGGGAACATTGATTAATCAAAATGAGGGTCATGAGGGATGAAGTAGATATCGGGGAGATAAGATGCAAAGTGGTTAGCATTGCACAGATTGTCAGGTGAGGGATGGTTGTTCGGCAAGAGCTGGTAGTGAAGTACAGGGTTATTGCCAGGAAGTGGATGGAATACTGTCCAGTTCTTGGAAGAATTAATGGGGAGTGTGGTGTTTAGTCTGGTGTATGTCTGGCTCCGATGGCTTGTGAGTGCATTCTGGGCGTGGTCCACAAGAAGAAGCAGCACAAGTGATGGGATTCTCGGAAAAAAAGGTCCTGTGGGTATAGTATGGGATGGTTAGGATATATGGTCTTGGTAGGAATGCGAGTGGATATAGCAGCCGATAAAGTGTGCTGCAGAAAGGATATGGCATGAGACATATCGTCGGTTGCTGGAAGATAAGGGGGGTGGCTTCCAATATGGGTTTCTATGGATTCCTGCAGGCGCTCTGATCGGAGTAGTCTTGGATAACTATTGAATTGAGATTTGGATGTGATGCACAGAGATGAATTTTTCTGTAGGAGGCGGCGAGGAGTGCAGGAAGATAGTCACTTCCAATTGGATCAGTGACCTCCGCAGTGAAGCATCCAAGGAGGTTGGGAGATGCTAGGACATCGACTAGTGTGGTGTTCCTTTCAGGAAGAGTGTGATATTGGATGAAACAATGCCATCTTGCAGACAGTGCGTAAATTATAGCCATTGCTAGAGGTCTTCACTTGATCAACTATAGATGCTGAGAACAACAACTATAGTACAGGTGGGAAATGTATGGTCATAGGGAACGGACTGATTAGGTCAGATGTAGATCGCAGTATAGGTAACGGTCATGGTTTGGAAAAACAGGGGAAGGATAAGATGTTCAGTGGGAGTATTGTATAATGCTTGTGGCCGAACATATATACTTCAGTTTCTTCTTCTATCATAATCAGACAAGTTCTCCCACTATTACCTGCTTCAGTGTGCTCTTTCTGTCTCTATGTAACTCCTCGGTATTTAACAGTGCAATTCACATTGCACTCTTAATGTTACCACCCATGTCTTCAATTTCCTTGCCTTTTACAATATATTGGTTGATGTATGCTACAAACATGGTGAGTTACTATGTATTTGCTTAATGTAAGATCTGTAACATGATTTTGAGAGGATCGTTTTGGCATCATTATGTATCCAATAAGGTGTACCTTAGAACAGCTTATGGAGAAATTGCCTTATGTGTAAAGTAAAGTAATATGATAATTACAATATGTAATACATGATGTCTCACATATAAGTAGAATTAATGCACCTTAATGTTGAATGTTAATGTGAGTTGTGTAACGTGTTATTTACTCAAGGCACTGTATGTAGACAATGTGATGCTCTTCCATTGTTTTATTCAGTTACCTGAAAATGACTTGTGATCGAGATTCGAGATTAACTAACTGTACAAATTTTCATTGTTGTCATTTGCTTATATAGCCGATGGTTGTTCGTAGTCACAATCGCGAATATATTTCATGTAATATTCTTTTAGTCCATCTCTTCCTCTCCTCTCTCTTTTTACCTCCTCCTCTCCCAACAGTTTCCATCTCCTTTCCTCTCGTTGTCTGTTCATCTCCCCCCCCCCCCCCTCCCTTATCTCTCCACGTTATCACCCCCACAGCATTTCTTTCCAGATCGTAAATAATACGTGTACCAAATTTGCTTGAAATCGTTCCAGGGGTGTAGGATAACCTTCCACCCGTGGATTTGACGCAAATGTCAAATATATTTCGGATGTATTTGACGTTTTTCACACACATTTGTACACATATTTTACCGGTATCTCTAGCGAATTTCGCTCTGTACTTCCATTTCAACGGACCTCAATGTTTATGGCGTCGTATCTGCTGAGCTGTGTCGTACAATGATATAATATTGCAGGTACATCCAGTGGTATATGTGGCTACTGTCTGTGAAATGTGTTGTGAGTAGAGTTAGTAGTAAAGAAGACATAAATTAAAATTTCATGTACAATTCACCAGTTTTTCACACATCATATCTGCCGAACTACGTGTGATATAATGAGATATTTTTGTAGGCACATTCAGCGACATATGCGAATACTGTCTGTGGAATGTCTTGTGAATATAGTAGGAAGTAAGTAATAAACTTAGACCTCACGCATGATGCGGCAGTTTCCCACGCATCTCTGTGTTTAAGTCGTTGGATCTCCTGAACTGTGCCACACAGTGATATAATCTTACTACTACATTCAGTGAAATACGTGAATACTGTCTGCAAAATTTGTCACGAATACAGTTAGTAGTAAAGAAGCAATGAATTAAAACATCATGTTTTATACTGCAATGTTAATGTATGAACAATGGATATATAGTATGCAAAACTTTTTTCCTTTCATCATTTCTTCGGGGTTTTAACGAGAAAAAGTTTTATAATGGTTTGATATTATGTGTAAAGTTTCTTGCAAGTCGCTAAGTGCTCTCATTCTCAGATACTGGATGAATAATATAAGATTATTCAGTTTCACTCCTACCCCCAATCCTGTGATAGGTAGGTATAACGAGTGGTTGTAATTAAACTTTCCCTATTTAACACGCCGTAACATGAAACCTAATCACCGTATGAGTACCAAATTTGGTAGCATTAATGCCAAGGATACGAGGAAGAGAAATAATATAGAATCAATTTAACTGAAACACTTTAATCTGCTGCTACGGTATGTCCTACCATTACATATCGGTACCATTACTGCTATAAAAGGGGCTCAATATGGGGTCCACCAGTGTCCAGAAGAGTCTGAAAGCGCATGACTGTATTCTGCACAGCAGAACTCAACATGTCCATAGGTATGCTGGCTTCGTCTCTTGATACGTTGCGCTTCAGATCAGTACATGTGTGAACGTTTCCCTGATAAATCCTGTCGTTCAGGTAGCCCTACAACCAGAAATCAAAGGGAGTGAGAACTGGTGATCGTACCGGCCAAGCATTAGAAGACGACCGGCTGACAATTCGATCGCTTCCAAATGTGTTTCGGAGAAGCAGGTGAGCTTTACGAGCGATGTGCGAGCATGTTCTTGCATGAAAACTGTTGAGTTCAATGCGTCTCTCTCCTGGAGGGCGGGTATGACATGCGGGCGAAGCATATCGGTGTAACGCTGGCCATTCACACTGCATGTTTTTGGTCCTTGAGCGCCGACCTGTTCAATAACGAATGGGTCAATGATGAACGTAGCCACGAAGCCACACCATACGATGACACGTTCAACATGCAGAGGAACTTCAAGCTCAGTGACTGGAGGTGAAGTTCCCCACACTCGCCAATTCTGTGTATTCACCTCACCCGTCAGAGAAAAATGAGCTTCGTCTGTCTGTAGCATGGCCGAGGGTCAGCCCTCGTCAACTTCAATCCTTCCGAGAAAGTGGAGGGCGAAGTCAACAAATCGTTGTGCGTCTTGAGGTGCAAGCTGCTGTACAATATGGACCTTTTACGGATACCATTTGAGAACTGTTCGAAGAACCTTCCGTAGAGTGGACCACGTGGTATTCAACTGTTATGATCCACTGCCTGGATCTGCGCGCAGCGTTGTCTGCCATAGCAACAGCGATTTCATCAGCCACCTGCGGTGCAACCGGTCGTCGACCTCTTCCCGGAGCGACGTCCAATTTTCCAACTGATTCGATTTGGGGAAAGAGAACCCTTTCGCAATCCTTTCAGCCGGCGATATTCTCGAAGTACAGCTGCAGCATTGCTGTTATCTTGATAACAGAGCTTCATCAATAACGCCCTGCTCCTTTTGTCCACGTTCATATTTACACGTCAACAAGTGCACCGCGGCTGGTCAGGTGTTTGAGACTACGAATGACGATGACTGGTTACGGCATCTGGTGGCCATAGTTGGAACTGGACGGTAGCGCTGTGACGTATGGAAATCATACACCCCATTGTCTGGGGATTAATGCTACCAAATTTGATCTCGTACGTTAATTAGTTTCCATTTCAGTACTTGTTAAATAGGGAAAATTTAATTATAACCACCCGGTGTATGAGGCAGCCTTTGTTCTATCTCATCGTAAAAGCTATATTCATTCCAAATTTCATCCAAACCGTCCACCCGTTTCAGCGTAAAGGAGTAACAAACATACTCTCTCTCTCTCTCTCTCTTTCACACACACACACACACACACACACACACAAATACACAGAAACTATCGCATTTATAACGTATATAAGATTTAGAAACTGTGGAACTACAGGAAAACAACATTTTGTTGTTATTTCCTCAATCATCTTAGAAAGTCCGACAAAAGTTACCTAACCTTTCTGCTTCTTCCAGAGCTCTCTTGTATTCTGATCCTCATACTGGATCCCCTATATCTTCCACATCGACTCCGGTTTCTTCTTCTGTCGAGTCTTCAGGCAATCCTCCCCCTCACAAAGGCCTTCGGTGTACGCTTTCCGCAAATCCGCTGTTACCTCTGCGTTTAACAGTACAATTCCTGTTGTAATCTTTTATTTTAATTTCACCGATGGATGCTTTGATTTTTGTATAAGCTGAGTCAGTCCTTCTGCGCTCATTTATTTTTCAATTTCTTCACGTTTTCCCTGCCGCCATTTTGCCATGGCTGCCCTACACTTCCTATTTATTTCGATTCCTATGTGATTTATCTTGCTGTATTCCCATCTTTCACTGCACATTCGCGTACTCCTTCTTTAGTCGGTCGATTCAGTTATTTCTTTTGTTAACTAAGGCTTCGTTGCAGTTGCTTTCCTTTTACTTATTTTTATCCGTCGAACATCTATGGGTGCTCTTTTTAGACAAGGCCTCTTCAGCAGAACTGCCTACTCCGGTAGTTCTCTACGCAGTATTCACATCCATGACGAACTTCAAACGGACCTCATCATTCCTCAATATTTCAGTATCTCAGTTCACTCCACACGGTTTCTTCCGGACGATTCTCTTGGACTTCAGTCTGCTCTTCATACTTATGAAATTGTGATCTGACCTACATCTTCCCCTGGGTACGTATTACAAACCAGTATGTTATTTCGGAATCTTTGTCTGACTATGATGTAATCCGGCCGGAATATTACCGTGTCTTCGGGTCTTTTCCAAGTACACCTCCTTCTCTTACGATTCGTGAACAAAACATTGCTATTATAATCTGAAATTTATTGGAGATCTCAGTTAGTCTTTCCCTTCTCTCATTTTTACTGCTATCCCGTGATCTCCTGTAGCACTTTCTTCTGTACCTTCCCTACAATAGCGTTCCAATCCCCCATGTTTATTCGATTTCCACCTCCGTTTAAATACTGTATTACCCGTTCACTACCTTCGTATACTTCCTCTGTCTCTTCATCTTTTGTTTGTGACGCAGGCAAGTGTGTCTGACTTTGGATTGTTGTCTAATATGATGAGAACAACTGTATTGGTGAACTGTTCACAGTAGCTCATTCTCTGCGTTACTTCTTATTCATAACGGGTCCTACTTCCGTTGTACCAGTGGCTGCTGTTGTTGATACTATTCGTCTAACTATAAATCCTTCTTTTCTTACCATTTCACATCTCTTACTGTATCTAGATTGGTGCCTATAACACACTTGATCTCAAATTTTAATGGAATATGAGATGCGCTTTGTTGATCTCTGAAATAATGAAATAATTATGAAATACAGCTATAAGATTTAAAAATTAGGCAGTGTGAGATATAACGTAGGATATCGATATGTAGTTATAGGAGCTCCTAAAATAAAGAGCAGAAACGCCAATTACACTCTGTCGCTCTCCAGTTTGTAGAAAAATTAAATCATTTAAATATTCCCGCACACGTAAATGGTCCCGCACACGTATTTTTTTTTTTTTAAATAAGAGTCCGTAAAAAACTGCGTGGTAATATTTGAGGACACTCTAGAACATAAAATTATATTGGCCACATCTTCCTGTAAGAAGATACCTTATTTACATGTAAGCAGATGGCAAAAATGCGGAGAAACGATTACCTAAAGATTAAAGTATAGATGTGTAACTCACTTTAATCTTCAACTATATTTATATTCCAGTGTGGCATTTGAGGGTTAGTTCCAGCTGACAAAGAGGTCACCTGAAATTTTCACAGTACTATCTGGAAAAATCAGATAAAAGATTGTGGTAAGGTAAGTTCATCGTTAAGACACTGACAGACGCATTTTCGCTGGCTTTTTGGAGGTTGCGGACGTCATTTCAACTAACGGATCGTAAAACTGCAGGATTTTATGGCTTCCCAGTGTTGATCTCGTAAATCTTTCTTATAAAAATGAATTCTTGCCGGAGACCTGATTCAGACTTAACGAGCGAGGTATTATAAAAATTTTACAGTCTGCAGTCTAGTTAAAGATGGAAATGTTAGACCTAGAGAAATGGCAAAAAGAGAATAGTAGACTGCATAGCAAGAAAAATCACTGTGCTTGTTTTTCAATATCCGTCTCGTTGTAGTGGATAATACTTACGTTTTTGTTAATTGATTAAGATAACAGTTAGCGTTATTTGTCAGGTCTGAAAGGTTCTAGATTTAGGATTATAATTCGCTACAGAAAAATCAGAACTTGGTTTCCAAGTGTAAGTTAACTACACATAACATAAATTAACGTAATTTACCTATATTTTCCTGGACTGTTTTTATAAATTTCTGTAATTAACATGTGGCGTCATAGTATTTGCTGGTATTTTGTAGAAAAACAGTACCTTTCTCAAAACAAAGATATTTACACAAACTTTTTTTTATTTTGAAGGACTTTTTCTTGTAATTGTCTAAGTATCCTCATCACTGTTTCAGGCATTTACAGAGAAAATTTGTAGTGTCCGACCTGCTTCTCTTTTCATCCATAAAATACGCGATATTACAATTCAGATGCATTCATTTCATTTCTACATGTCAGACTGTCACTATATCACTCATGGAATCTTATCATTTTAGACACATTCATTACCATACTATGTGTAGCTCCTATTGACTTCTTTATTTTTGTTTCATTTATGTTAAGAGAAGGTACAGTGAAAACTACTGAAAATCCTAAGATTATGTTGTAAAGAAGGCGAAAATTGAAGTTGGATGTACTCCGCATTTTATTAGTGAGTTTGGCCAATAATACCATAGTTGGAGTATAAGGATGCATAAATAACAGCGAAAATACTGAAAATCCGAAATTAATGTTACATTTGTTGTATAAAGCCGTTGAAAGTATGAAGAAAGATAATGTACCGATAGATTTGAATGCACCATGTACTGGTAAACACACACATATAAAACAGACCGCTCGAAGCAATAACAGTAGAAGTTTGTCAAAGACGAACATAAATGCACTAGTAAAATACTTTTAGAGCAAATATTACCACAAACAATTATTTAAAAATTATTGCTACAGCAACCAGGTTAGAATTGTTTCAGAATAAAAACGGTCTTGGTTGCGAAATGATTTAATATCAATGACGCGTTTCATCCTTTTGGTGCATCATCAGATTGTGTGAAAGCAGTGTGATTGGAAACTCATCCGTCATGAAGCCGTATAAAATGGAAAATCGACGTAACAGTAACTGGGTATGTAATCCGTCCGTTATAAAAACATGCAAAATGCAAGGTGGACCTTGTACACATCAGATGATTTTATTCATATTAGTACAAAATAGGGCCACGCTTGCAAAATAAATGCGGTATGAGTCGCATGCAGCTTAATGTCACTTTGGCGTGCACACGAGTACCAGCGGAGTCAGCTGGTGTGTTCAAGGTCCACATTGCACTTTCTATGTTTTTATGACGGATGGACTAAATATCCAGTTACCGTTACGTCCACTTTCCATTTTATATGGCTTTATTATGGATGGGTTTCATATGCAGCTAGTTTTACACAATCTGATGATGCTCCAGAAGGGTGAAACGCGTCATCGATATTAAATAATTTCACAAGCAGGACTTATTATTCTGAAATTATTTAAAATGGCATTTGAAATCTAAAACTATTTAAAAATTGTTAAAAACTAGTAATGGCATAGTTAATTTGCCAAACTGCATATAGAATGTCAGTGATGCAAGTCAGTTTCCCCACCTGAAACAATGCCGTAACTATCGTAGTTCACAAGAAAGAAGAAATATGAACTACAGACCTATCAACCTTCATTCCGCAATCGACAAACCGCATTCAAAACACTTTCCGTATTAATGAAGCAGAGGAGCAAGATGGCTTTAGAGTCAATATAGGACGAAGGAAAATGTGCAAGTTATGAAAGAAACTATAGAAGCGATGAGTATGAATTGCCACCTTCTCTGGGAGTCTTGAATTCTGAGAGTTTTTGACTTAGCATCAACAAAATCAATGCAACAAAAACGTGGGTTCGCTTCTAACGAATGTAAACTTCAACGACGTATGAAGGAGCCCAGTACAGCAATACAGAAATTAGATTTGATAAATCAGCTCTAATAGGTCTAAAATAATATACATGTAGCGTACGCCTCGAAACAAAATAGCACAATTTAAGACTGAAGTCATCGAAAAAGTTAATGTCTGTTTTGCAGTTCATTAAGTTGAAACCAACGACTGGATGAACAGAACAAGAAATAGAGAACAGAAGTAAGGCCTGATGTGCTTTTGGTAAGCTAAATCGAGATTTCAGGTCTATGGGTCGCAAACCTGGCAGGAAGCCTGTTGGAATCCTGGTGACGGAAGTAGTTTTCAATACCAGTATTTCGCTGGAAAAAGAGAAGTCGAAGTGGAGCCAAGTCCCTGATTACTAGACTTTACACACAGGTCATGGATCAAATTCCCACCGCCTCGCTTAGTCTCATGGGATAAGGACTTTTTGCACTGTTGACGGCGGTCCGTCCGTAGGATAGAGTCTACGGGCTAGACGGCACCCTAGGGCTGCGTCTACTTGACTACTCTGCCATTCAGCCTTAAATACCTGGCAGAGGATTCATTGAACAACTTCCATGTTATTTCTGTACCGGTCGATACTTGAATAGCTCATCAGCAAATTATTTTCACATTCGGAGGAGAAAGCTGGAGATTGCAATTTCGTGAAAAGATGTCACCTCAACGAAAAACGGCAGTGTTTTAACGATTGTCACCCCAAATCGCGTTTCATATCGGTGACACTCTCTCCCCTATTTCGCTATAGTATTAAATCTTCTGCCCTTATAGGGAATTTTTCAACGCACTCTGTCAATGCTATCTGGTAAGAATCCCATAGCGCAGAGCAGTAATCTAGAAGAGGACGTATAAACATATTGTATGCAGTCTCATTATTGGACTTCTAAGTGTTCTGCCAATAAACCGCATTCTTTGGTTCACCTTCCCCACTACGTTATCTACGTGACCGTTTTAGTTTAAGTTGTTCGTAATTGTTGTCCCTAGGATTTAGTTGAATTGACAGACTTGAGATTTATATCATTTATCGTGTAGGCAAAATTTAACACGTTCGTTTAAGAACTCATAGGAATGGCCTCACACTTCTCATTACTTAGGATAAATTTCCACTTTTCACACCATACAGATATATTTTATAAATGATTTTACGTTTTTACTGATCTTCTAAAGTCTTTACTAGACGGTAAATGACAGTATCACCTATAAACCATCTGAGAGGGCCAATCAGATTGTCTCATAAATCCATACCAATATTATAAATCCGAAAGTAATACTGTCTGTTACGCTTTTGCGACTAAACCACTGAAATGATTTTGATAAAATTTGTTGTGGAGGTAGCTTTAACGATGAGCTACAACATAGGCTACTTTAGAAATTGTGTAGTATAACATATTTATTGATCTGAAGACTACAACGCGAAATATGGAACCATAAGTACTTTTTGGAAAGGCTATTTACTCTTTGTCTTTTGAACATCATCATATCTGCAAAAAGCTTTTATTGTTTGACGTGTTCTAGATAATACGATTCAACATAAAGCATATACAGTCCTCTATGTGTTGACTCCATACTTACATACTAACATCAGTCCCAATGTCATCACATTTCAGTCGCTGAGCGTCATGCGTCTCTTATAACTTCTTTGTCGCATTCAATTTCGTCTCAATAGCTCGTGGTGATTCTGCTAGCGTTGCTGTTTCACGGTCGTGGGTTCCTGGGTTCATTTCCCTCCCAGATTGATTTCATTTTTGCTTCAGTCTGGGTGTGTGCGTTGTCCTCACCACCATTTTATCATCACCGACGTGCAAGTCGCCGTCTTCCGCCAAGGTCCCGAACATCCCAACCAAGATCCCCCGGCCAACAAAGCCACACGCACATTGCACTTCATTTTACTGTTGCAAGAGGGTACCGTGGGTCTGAGCTAGAATACAACGCTTGCAGTCCTCACCATGTTTAACTAAAGCCAGTCCATACCTCCATTCTAATATTATAAATGTGAAAGTAACTCTATCTGTTATGTTTCCATGACTAAACCAATGAACCGATTCCGTGAAATTCGACGTGAGATAGTTTGAACACTACACAAACTGTATAGTGCAAGATATTTATTAATTTGAAGTAAATTACGCAAATTAAGGAATAATATTCACTCTTTGAAAAAGATATTTACTCTTTCATTTTTGAACTTTATCGTATTTGTGAAAATGCGTTTATTAGTTGATACGTTCTACGTAACATGATTCAGCGTTATCCGTACAATGCTTATTCAATTCTCAACGTCCTCGATCCATGCTTCCATACTAATATCAGAAATTATTAATTCCAAAAGTAACTCATTCTGTTACGTTTTCACGAATCTACCACTGTACGACTTCGATTGTATTTGGTAATGAGATAGTTTGAGCTTTGAGGAAGGCTATAGAAAGTTGTTTCTTTTTGCGTATTATTAACATTTTTAAATTTGATGTACGTGAGTGGCATGCAAACGACGCTGCTCGATGGTCGGTGACTCTTAGTGCCTGTAGATTATTCCGTGAGTGTGCAAATCCATTGTTATTGATACTGAGTTCCTACACCACCTGGCACCTGGCATAGCTGGAGAGTTTTAGTGGTGAGTGGCCGAGCGATTCTAGGCGCTACAGTCTGGAACCCTAGCGGATGGATGCAGAAAGAAATTTTCCAATAGTGATTTCAACGATTTGTTGCATTTTCTAAACCAACTGCAGAGAAACCCGTTCTTCTGCTCCTGGATGGTCACTCAACACGCACGAAGAGTACTGACCTTATTGATATGGCTAGAGAAAACCATGTTCATCTCTTATGCTTCCCCCACACTGCACCCACCGAATGCAGTCCCTGGATGTTGCATTCATGGCCCCAAAGAATAATTATGACTCTCAGGAGGTTCGAAAGTGGCTTCAGTGCCATTCTGGACGAGTGATAATCATCAATCAAGTTGCAGGACTGTGTGGGACAACATTCATGAAAGCTGCTTCTATTGGGACTGCTGTAAATGCATTCTGTAAAACTGGAGTCTTCCCCCAGGATGCAGATATTTTCCCTGATTGGATGTATCAGCCTGCTGACGCGACAGACACTGACCCACCGTTGGAGAAAGGTGATGCCCCGCCTTCTGAACCTACTTCAGAATCATTAAACAGAGAAATATCTTTTCCAACCACATCAGGGTCTTCCCAGTCGGATAGGCCTAAGCCTTCAACTTCAGCTTTCCACGTCTCTCCGAAAGACATAAAAGCAGTGTCGACAGCTGAAAGAAAGAAACAAAAATCTGATAAAAGAAGAGGAAAGACAGCTGTTCTTACAAGTTCACATTATAAGGAAGAATTAAAGTCTTCTATGAAAAAGGAGAAGACTTCCGAAAGTAAACTTCAAATGGGGCCACATTCTAACAGTTCTAGGCCTACTGAAGTCAGAAATGTTGGACAGAAGAAAGCAAAGAAAGTTGGGAAAGTATGGGAGTATAGCGCACCATCAAAAGAGGAAGGAGAAGATAATAATACAGCTTTCATTTATTGTAATGAACTTTTCTCCAATTCTAAGTCTGAAGAAGGCTGGGTGAAGTGTTATAAGTGTAGTGAATGGGCTCGTGAACAGTGCTCCGGCATTAATGATGATGCTGATGAACCATATAAATGTGATTTTTGTACATGGAGTGATTGTCAGGGTTTTTAAATGGAGTTTTTTTCTTTTAATTTCAATTATAATGTAGTACCCTGTTTTCTCCAGCTAGTCTGATAAAACGGGGTAGCTTACACAAGTGTAAAAAATTCTTTTCTGTGATGAGGCATTTTTTAAATATATGTTTTTCATGCCCAATTGTAAGTAGACAGATTGGACAATTAGTCATTAAAATCTCAACAGATTGGTACGCATAGTTCATTACATACGCAACTTTGTTTATTAAGTACCTTGTTTTAACTGACTCTCTCCTACATTTTGTTCTAGGATGCATTTTCGCTAGAGGCTGTACTTTTCGAATTATTCACGGCAATGGTACAAAGTGGCCTTCAAAATGGTTCAAATGGCTCTGAGCACTATGGGACAGCTGAGGTCATCAGTCCCCTAGACTTAGAACTACTTAAACCTAACTAACCTAAGGACATCACACACATCCATGTCCGAGGCAAGATTCGAACCTGCGACCGTAGCAGCAGCGCAGTTCCGGACTAAGCGCCTAGAACCACTCAGACACATCGACCGGCTACAAACTGGCCTTCAAACGCGTTTTTCGTGAATAGTTCGAGATCTGTGGCCTCCAGTGGAAAGCTATCTCAGTACAATATTTAAATCCATTAAATTTCCAGCAAAACGGTCCTGTTTTTTTGAACTAGTAATTTGCGTATAGCGAGAAACAGAATACGAAAAACTTGAGCATGGTATCTGAAGCCGCTGAAAGCTGCATGAAGCCCAGCGCTAAGAGCAGTTGAATCACCCAGTGTACTACTGCTGCTGGAAAAAGCAGTAATGATATGACTGAATGTTTCGTATCACTAGAATGTGCCACAATAAAAAACTGGTTCTATGTATCTAAATAACCTATCTGGTATACATTGCTACATTATATTACGAGGGCAGTTCAATAAGTAATGCAACACATTTTTTTTCTCGGCCAATTTTGGTTGAAAAAACCGGAAATTTCTTGTGGAATATTTTCAAACATTCCCGCTTCGTCTCGTATAGTTTCATTGACTTCCGACAGGTGGCAGCGCTGTACGGAGCTGTTAAAATGGCGTCTGTAACGGATGTGCGTTGCAAACAACGGGCAGTGATCGAGTTTCTTTTGGCGGAAAACCAGGGCATCTCAGATATTCATAGGCGCTTGCAGAATGTCTACGGTGATCTGGCAGTGGACAAAAGCACGGTGAGTCGTTGGGCAAAGCGTGTGTCATCATCGCCGCAAGGTCAAGCAAGACTGTCTGATCTCCCGCGTGCGGGCCGGCCGTGCACAGCTGTGACTCCTGCAATGGCGGAGCGTGCGAACACACTCGTTCGAGATGATCGACGGATCACCATCAAACAACTGAGTGCTCAACTTGACATCTCTGTTGGTAGTGCTGTCACAATTGTTCACCAGTTGGGATATTCAAAGGTTTGTTCCCGCTGGGTCCCTCGTTGTCTAACCGAACACCATAAGGAGCAAAGGAGAACCATCTGTGTGCGGAATTGCTTGCTCGTCATGTGGCTGAGGGTGACAATTTCTTGTCAAAGATTGTTACAGGCGATGAAACATGGGTTCATCACTTCGAACCTGAAACAAAACGGCAATCAATGGAGTGGCGCCACACCCACTCCCCTACCAAGAAAACGTTTAAAGCCATACCCTCAGCCGGTAAAGTCATGGTTACAGTCTTCTGGGACGCTGAAGGGGTTATTTTATTCGATGTCCTTCCCCATGGTCAAACGATCAACTCTGAAGTGTAGTGTGCTACTCTTCAGAAATTGAAGAAACGACTTCAGCGTGTTGGTAGGCACAAAAATCTGAACGAACTTCTCCTTCTTCATGACAACGCAAGACCTCACACAAGTCTTCGCACCCGAGAGGAGCTCACAAAACTTCAGTGGACTGTTCTTCCTCATGTACCCTACAGCCCCGATCTCGCACCGTCGGATTTCCATATGTTTGGCCCAATGAAGGACGCAATCCGTGGGAGGCACTACGCGGATGATGAAGAAGTTATTGATGCAGTACGACGTTGGCTCCGACATCGACCAGTGGAATGGTACCGTGCAGGCATACAGGCCCTCATTTCAAGGTGGCGTAAGGCCGTAGCATTGAATGGAGATTACGTTGAAAAACAGTGTTGTGTAGCTAAAAGATTGGGGAATAACCTGGTGTATTTCAATGCTGAATAAAACAACCCCTGTTTCAGAAAAAAATGTGTTGCATTACTTATTGAACTGCCCTCGTACTATAATTTATTGTGCTCCAGAGAGTTAGGAGAAATTTTTACCGTCGTTTTGCAACGTGTAGGAAAAATATGCTCGACTTTAGTACGTTCCACAGGATCCTGCAAGGAATTCAAGTCGTTAACGGAAATACGTTTTTCGGCAAATTGGAGTGCTCTTTTCTTGCTTGTGTTCCTTACAGAACCAATAATTAGCTCTTTTCTACAAGCAATTGCCATCTCTCGGAATTTGGTGTTCTTTTTTACGCTCAGGTATTACCGCCAAGCACCGTGAGCACTGTAGCCGTTTCCTGTGGCCATTGCGCATTCCTTTTACCTCGCAACAGCAGCTAATGCGTGCCTGCGGCGCCCACCGTTGCTTGCAGACCCTTTCCCCAGCTACGGCGGCCACTCGCAGAACGGCGCGCAGACGCTGCGTGTGGTCACATGGCATTCCAGCCGCCTCTCTCACTGCTCCTGTAATTAAAGTGCAGCGCGCCCCTGCAGCTAGTGTTAATATGCGCTGCGGACCGACTCTCGTAATGCACCGGCAGCGCGGGACTCCTCCCCAGTATGAGGCTATAAGAGGCAACAGACAGAAAAAAACAAAAATATTCGGATATGACTCTTCGGAGTAATTAGTTCCCTCTAATTTCGCGCCGCGCCGAGTGGCCGCTCGGTTAGGGGCGCCATGTCACTGACTGTGCGGCCCCTACCGCCGGAGGTTCGAGCCCTCCCTCGGGCAGGGGTGTGTGTGTGTTGTTCTTAGCATATGTTAGTTCAATTAGTGTGTAAGTCTAGGGACCGATGACCTAAGTAGTTTGGCCCCTTGGAAATTCACACACATTTGAACATTTTAAACATCTAATTTCGTTGTTGATAGTTGAAATGTTGCAAATAGAAGTTCCTATTTCCTTCGAATGTAATACGATGGTCACTCCAAAATAAATGTACACTATTTTTGTAAAAATACAGTTTTCATTCTACATGTGTGAAAGTTTTACAGTGTGTACATACATCCTTCACGCTTGTTTTCAAACTTAGTTCAACCTGTTCCCGTGAGTGGCGCCGTTACAGCATGTCTTCAAGATGGCTGCTCACTTCACGTTCGTCAGAAGCAACGTGATGTCATAGAATTCCTGTGCTGTGAAAACGAGACAGTAGGAACCGTCCACAAGAGGTTGAAAAAGGTGTATGGAGACGCTGCTGTCGATCGCAGTACAGTTAGTCGGTGGGCAAGCGGGTTACGTGATGAAAACGGGCACGGCAATATTGAGGATTGTCTTCGTAGCGGCAGGCCTCGTACTGCACACACTCAAGACAATGTGCAGAGGGTTAACGAATTGGTGACTGCTGACAGACGTATCACAGTGAACGAATTCTAACGCTGCGTTGGGATAGGGGAGGGAAGTGTCTGCAGAATACTGAAAGTGTGGGCGTTAAAAAAGGTGTGTGCCAGGTGGGTTCCTAGGATGTTGACAGTGCCTCACAAAGAAACATGAAAAACGGTATGCAGCGAACTTTTGGAACAGTGCGAGAATGGTGGAGATGAATTTATTGGAAGAATTGTGACAGGTGATGAAACATGGCTCCATCATTTTTCACCAGAGACGAAGAGTCAATCAATGGAGTGGCATCATGCAAATTCACCCAAGGAAAAAAAAATTCTGCTGGCAAGGTTATGGCTACGGTGTTTTCGATTCCGAAGGACTCTTGCTTGTGGACATCATACCAAGTGGAATCACCATAAATTCTGATACATATGTGACGACACTGAAGAAACTTCAAGCTCGACTGAGTCGTGTTCGACCACATCGGCAAAAGCAGGATGTTTTGGTGTTGCACGACAATGCACGGCCACATGTTAGTCAAATAACCATGGAAGCGATCACAAAACTCGGATGGGCAACACTGAAACACCCGCCTTAAAGTCCTGACCTGGCTCCATATGACTATCATCTCTTTGGAAAACTGAAAGACTCCCTTCATGGAACGTGGTTTGAAGATCATGACTCTCTTGTGCACGCTGCCAAACAGTGGCTCCAACAGGTTGGTCCTGAATTTTACCGTGCGGGTATACAGACGGTGGTTCCAAGATGGCGTAAGGCAGTTGAGAGGGATGGCAATTATGTGGAGAACTGAAAATATTGTTCCTAAAGTATGTATCTACACACTGTATAACTTTCAAACATGTAGAATAAAAGATGAACTTAAAAAAATAGTGTGCATTTCTTTTGGAGTGACCCTAGTGGGTTGGTTCGTAGTGCTTTTGGTATTCTGGTTGCTAGGTGTATTTTTACCGTTTGTGATTTTTATTTGTAGTTCACTGTTGCTATTTGACTTTAGATATTGTCATTTGCAGAAATCGGAACACCAACGCCATATTCTTCTGTTTGAGTCCAGTAGAGCGCTTACAATAGCGGAGGCAGCCAGAAACATTTATGCCGCGTGCGGGGATAATGCAATTGGACAGAGCACGGCAAGAAAATGGTTTTCTCGTTTTAAGTAGGATCGTTTTGGCATTAGTGACTCTTCATGTTAAGAAAGACCTGATGATAGTTTAAACGAATTAATTCACAATGATCGACATCAGTGTACTCGAGAACTGCCAAATATGATGATTCGCACGACTTTTGAAGGGCTTATTTCAGTAGTGGTACAAGTCCATTTTTGTTCATCTTGAGACGCAGAGTCCTAAAGTTAAATGAGCGCTGCAGTTGAGATACCAGAAATATTCAAGCATATGGCTTCTTGCTAGAGATGAACCTTTCTTTCTGTTTGTTTGCATCATTAATTACAGAAGCATTATAGGCAGGAAAGTGGAGGTAATGGACTTGTACCACTATTGAAATAAGTCCTTCATTTTCATGCAGTGGGGAACGTCCAAAAATCGGGTCTATGGGTACCGCATGGTCATATTTGCATCTCTGCTTGCTCATCAATTGGCTCGTGAACAATACCGACCATTCCTATCCTGTATTGTTTCTGATGACAAGAGACTGTGCCTTTATGCTAACTTAAGGAAAATAAAGGAATGACTGAGCCCAAACAAAGCAGCAACTCCCCGCACATCCACAGCGACGGTGTGCTGTACTACGAACTGCTTCCGCGAGCTGCAGCCATCACTGCTGACATTTATTGTCAACAACTGAGACGTCTTGCAGACGCATTCCAAGAACAACGAGCAGGAGAACTGCGTGAAGTGATGATACTTCACGTTAACACTGTCAAAAAACGGTGCGTTATTCACCTGATCTTGCACCCTCAGATTTTCACCTTTTGCGCTTTCTATCGAGCAACCTTCAAGGAACTTCCTTCCCAGACGAAAATGTGCTTCGAACACGTCTCGAAGACTTCTTCGCCTAAAAACCATGTGAATTCTACAGCAGCGGTATCGAGAAGTTACTCCGACGTTGGCAAATTGTTGTGAATAGTGAAGGACGATATATTACTGACCACTTAAGTCTCCGTTTGTTGTATTTATTATCTTATCCCTCACGAAACTGACGGATTAAAAGTTATTTATCGAAAAATGTGAAAACTTTTACCCGCCCATTGTGCCGTTAACAAAATAATTACAGCCCGAGTATGCCACACAGCGCATTCACACACTACTATTGTTCATTGAGCATCTGACGAAGCCAAGTAGGTCTTCAGTTGACAGTTGTGCCTGTTTTTGAAATTTAATTTCCCGTGATATATGAATGTGGCAACGTGAGTAAGCAGAACTTTCTCCATAAAATTATTGTCTTACCCATTGACAGTAAGCAAAGCGACATCGAAAATCCTTGCCTTGTAGATCCTGATAAAGAGAAATATTTATGTCCATGACTGATTGGAACCTCTTTTTGTATTTGAGGAGAAATGATATGCGAATTTATTGCAGAATATTTGTTGCTAGTAGTCTTTCGCAGAATTTTCCTGTGGCAAGACTTCGAGGCGTGTGGGGCCTTCTGATGGTATTAACGAAGTTGGAGCAAGTTGGACAGTGTCCACCTGGGCACTGTTATACATACATTTCTACTGCTCTTGTTGCGTTTTTGATGCTGACAATAAGTTAAGAGCACATCGAACTATTCTTCATTACTAAAAAACATCGCGACCCCGAACTTGGTTTACTGTATAATGTGTTGCTGAGCAAACAATTATATCTGGAAAAACGGTATGTAATGCCTATAACGAAAACAATCCCTCTGAAGTTTGCTCAGTCTCGTGAGCACCGAGTTCTGTGGCCCTGTGCGATAAACTGATATAATTCCTTTTGAAAATCAACAATGAAATGCATTTCCTTAGCTCCTCAGTCGCAGCGGATGTAATCTTGGTATTCTGTTCTCTCCACAGTAGGCATACAAAATATTTAATCTTGGTTCAGCGAAGTGCAACTCCGGCCGTAAAACAGCTTTATGCAAATAATGTCAGGACACTAGTTCATAAATGAATAGCCTTGCAAATGTTCGGTGATAATTTTGGATACTGGCTCAGCGCTGTGTGATGCTGCCCGCATTGAAATTGTTACAAGCATTATTACTTTTCTGATTCTGGCACATTAATATTTTTTTGAGTCTGATTGAAAAATCATTTCTTTTAAAAATATTCACTGGATATAAACAAACACGACATGGAAGAGGATGAGGTACTGATAACGGGATATGCTAAGACCGAATGCTTCAGTTTGATAATAGCATTCAAAATAAAGTTTCTCCTTCACAAAATCTAATACGAAACAGTTTACATTAACTTCAAAATCAGTGAACTTCTACACTGTTCTACAATTCTCACTTACTGTCGTAATTAAAAATACTTGGATTGTTACATGAGAAAAAGTCTAACATCGTTTCACAAAAAGATTCCGAAATTTAATTTCACTGTATCAGGACTACAAAACACACAAAGTATTACAAATCGGGAATACCTAATCAACCTATACATTAAATCTGTTGGCAAATACTTGCTTCCTTGGTTCAAGGCTCAATACTGTAAAAATTAGCCAAATTCACATTGCGTTGCTGCATACTTAAAACTAAATATACAAAATTTCATTACCTTACAAAACTGTATTATGCTTCGTCCATAGGTCAACAGCTAAATTCTCACAGCTAGCCACTAGCTGTAAGTCTTACATCTAACCTTTAACAGAGTGCAACGGCAACTACCACTGCGATCCGCGCGCCCTTACTTACAATCGATTCTGCCACTCAGACAACATCTTTAGTTCAGTACAATCTATTGCAAAATCGGATTCCACGTACAAGTGGACCTTCACACTCTTACAAATGGAGCGCTGCCACATGCTGCTAGAGATCGGAAATGAGCTCTGTATACTCACTTTAAACTCTGCAGAGTGTCCAATGACGTCATCTCCGAATTCACCATTTCGTTATACGCGGAGACTCTACTGCCCATTTGACTGAAAACACGTCACACGAGTCTGTTGTAAGGTGCACGTGGAATCGTTTCGCATAAAAAGGAGAGCGAGTAAATCAATCCGCAACTATAAACGTGGAATAGAGTCATTGCCGCTACATACACAAGCGTTGGGCATGACGATCACATAGATAATTTTGTGGGTGGAGCAAACCAAAGATTGCGATTCATTGGCAGAACACTTAGAAGGTGCAACAGGTCTACCAAAGAGACTGCTTACGTTACGCTTGTCCGCGCTATTCTGGAGTACTGCTGTGCGGTGTGGGATCCACATCAGGTGGGACTGACGGATGACCTCGAAAAAGTACAAAGAAGGGCAGCTCGTTTTGTCTTATCGCAAAATAGGGGAGACAGTGTCACAGACATGATACGTGAATTGGAGTGGCAATCATTAAAACAAAGGCGTTTTTCGTTGCGACGGGATCTTCTCATGAAATTTTAATCACCAGTTTTCTCCTCCGATTGCGAAAACATTCTGTTGGCACTCTCCTACATAGGGAGAAATGATCATCACGATAAAATAATAGAAATCAGGGCTCGCACGGAAAAATTTAAATGCTCGTTTTTCCCGCGTGCCGTTAGAGTGTGGAACGGTAGAGAGACAGCATGAAGGTGGTTCATTGAACCCTGTGCCAGGCACTTTATTGTGAATAGCAGAGTAATCACGTAGATGTAGATGTAGACGATTATTGTATACCGACCAGCTAGCGAGAGAGAACCGTGATGTCACCCAAACGAAAAACATCAAGTAAGAACCTGCGGACATCGCTCGAGAAATGGGGCATATGGGTTTAATTATAAACCTGGTGGAGTCGCTGGCGCCCAGGAGTGGACTGACCGAAAGCATGTGATACGGCCCATTGGACGCAATTTCCTTTAGGGCTATCTTTCCGGCCAGTTCCTGCAGCGCTACATTGGAGACCGTGACTTAATGTGTGATCAGACAGGCCCATTCTAACTTTCTGTGGCAGGTGGTGGTTAGCTCTCACCCTGATATAATCCGTGGTTTGGAGTGAACGAAATGGTTTCTAGGTTCAACGTTTTTTGCTGTTACTATCTTGATTTGTAATTACTGTTTGGGTAGATTGATACTGAAACTACGCAAGATGCACTGGTCAGTCAGTGCAGTAGTGCAACAGTGTTCGGCGCACTACACACGCTTTCCAGTTGTTATCGCGGTATGTGCACTCATCAAGTGTAAAGGTACCCCCATTATATTTGTTTCAAGGCCCGTTTGTCTCGATCTGGTTCTTGATCACTTAAATGTGTTGGAAGATTGATTCTTCTCTCCAACGTGTTCCAGTCAGTCAACTCCAAATATAAATTTTAAGTTGCATAAGGAGTTTTAAAATTTCTTGTCACGTTGTGGCTGCTGCAGTTGTATGGGTTACACATGTTTATGCGATGTGAGGGCCATAACAGGTCTGTTCCCTGTCTTGACTGTAATTAATTTATTTGTTGTGTAATGAGATAGTCTTGTTGGCAGCTGATATGAAAGATATTAGACCATAATGATAATATATGAATGAGTGGGCTCTTTGTCAGACGTTATACATCCCTGAAATAGTAGTAGTACACCTTTGGATATATAAACAGGTAGGCTAAGTCTGTGGAGCCCTTACAGACCTTTCCTGATCCTGTATGACCACAGTTCTTTCTCTGAATATTTCAAGATTTTCGCATATAGTAACGTAGGATTCATCCTTGGGGGGCTTAGACCTGTTTCTTGTTAACAGTATATTTTTTGCTAAGAACATTCTCCAATGTTATTACATTTACCTTATTAATAAATATTACTGTATTATATCCCGTGCACATTCTGTTTTAGTTGCCTGTGTGATAATATGGGTTACACTCCACTGTTTGTAAGATAAGAGGACTTTGATTATAAAATAGGTATGGTTGGGCTTATTGTAGTGACGTAACAAGACTGTTACGCCACTTGAAGTAGCTGGTAGGATAGGCAGGCGTACACTCACGCCGACGGGCGTCAAGTCTGGAACAGGCTACGTAATTAATGCTATGAAGAAAAGTAAGTAGCTGGATTAATACTTATCTTTAATCAATCATTGTGGTACATCGCTCTTGACGATACACAGGAGACTTTAATTACAATCACTGTAAGGCTAATGGCGCCTTGCTAGTTCGTAGCCATTAACTTAGCTGAAGGCTATTCTGTCTCTCGGCTAATGAGAGAGAAAGGCTTCGTACATCTAGTCGCTAGCTAGGTCGTCCGTACAACTGGGTCGAGTGCTTGTTCGTATCTCGAGACCTGCCTTGTGGTGGCGCTAGGTCTGCGATCACACAGTGGCGACACGCGGGTCCGACATGTACTAAATGGACCGCGGCCGATTTAATCTACCACCTAGCAAGTGTGGTGTCTGGCGGTGACACCACACTTATTTTCAGAATTTGTCATATTCCTTCTCTCTGTCTTATCTAATGCTGACCCAGACATACACATACAATAAACGAGTGTACTTGTTCACAATTGATACATGCTTTTACTTTCGTTCATATTACTGCAAACATATTATTGCAGACTTAACGTGTGTATTTTACTGTGAAGAAAAGTGATTAGAAAGTTAATCGTAGTTTTTGTTTCTGCGTAAATCTTGTGAATATCCTTCCTAGTGTACATTTTCCCGTCGCCAGAAACTCCGTCACGCTACAAAGTTTTAATTTTGTGCTAGTAGACAGCGTACAGTTTAGATCACTGCATCCTGTTTCGAATATTCATCTCGCGCAGTAACTGTTCGGTAAACAGGGTTTATTATATCAGGCATCTGTAAATACATCAACTTCAGTAGAGAAATTTATTTATGTTTAATAGCTTGCTGTCTCATAGTACAGTGACAAATCTGCACAGTAAATTTTATTGTTACTTTATTCTCCTTTAATATATTTTGTATACACACATACTGTACACACAAATTATATATCATTTTTTCTAAAGGTATGTAAATTGTTTGTTAAACATTACCCAACTTCTGGAAAATTGTTCTTTTACAGCATTATAAAATTCTCCTTTTAATGTCGTTTAACTTTTATTGCGTTTGTAGATCAGATGACATCAAGTTTCTGTCAAAACCAGTCACCGTAAAATAAATAATATCAAGCGGTCTTGGCCTCAGAAGAAATTTCTTTCCATTAGCTGGAGGTATTTTGATATTTGGCGCTTGTGGTCAGACGGTCCATTCTTAGAAGTAGGTTTAGAGGCCAGAACGTGCGTACAATTTTTGAAATAACTAATTATAAGAGTAATTAGCATTATTGATAAATCTTATTCTGCTGAGTGCTACGCTCCTTGCATAATTTAACTTCAGATATATTTCAAAGAGTTTAAATAGATATATCTTTTTTCTGAATGTCTTTGGGCAATTTTCTTGATTCAAGGAGTTGTAGAATTATGCAAGGAATTTGTTTCTCTTGTAACATAATTTTGCGATACCTGGGGTGTATTAAGTGTTTTTTTTAATTTTTTAATTTTGATCTTGTTTTGTTAAATTGTGATATTTGATTCTGGCTCTCCTAATTGTTGACCTGTAAAAGAGATTACGTTCTATAGCGCAAATTTAAACTGTATCACATAAATTTTCTTTACATCGGCTGTAAAATTAATTTTGAGTATGCTCAATAAAAATTTTACGGTCGAAAGACCACTCGCAGCTCAACCGAGTCCTACCACTCCCTCTAGCAGCACACGTTGGTATCAGAACGTGACTAGGGTACGGCGAGCTGTGAGTGACAAATAGGACGGTAGTTTAATGTCTTGGTGTGGCTTCCTTACTGTGACAAATATTACTCTGTTTACTGCTCCATTTCAATATGGCCCCAAGGGAAGATATCGGAGTGATGGATTCGTGCAAGGACGAGATGATGTAAGAATTAGAAATCAGAAGCGCGAATACCGGGGAAGCGTAGCTGAAATAGAGCAATGTCTTTGTAAGGTGCTCGACCCCTGACAGTCACACCGAACATATACCTGGAAGAAGTGAGTGAGGCTGGCTCCAGTATCCACCCTGCTTTGCCTGAACTGACTTCAGTGACTGCTCTATTAGAAATGAGTGAGCCCTCACGTTGACAAACTGGTAGTGCTCGGTGATGAGTGTTGCATTATATGAACAGACTCGAGGATCTGAGTAGCGTCAAGGATGTAGAACAATTGCACAAATATGTGACACCATTGCAGAGTCAAGTGAAATATTTGCAAGATCGAATCCAGGTTTTGTTAGGCAAAACTTCCGAATGTTTCGAAAGTGAAAGATATTATGGTGGTGAGGCGCAAAATAGAGACACAGTCGCCAGCATCTGTGACCGAGCGGTTCTAGGCGCTTCGGGCCGGAACCGCGCTGCTGCTACGGTCGCAGGTTCGAATCCTGCCTCGGGCATGGATGTGTGTGATGTCCTTAGGTTAGTTAGGTTTAAGTAGTTCTAAGTTCTAGGGGACTGATGACCTCAGATGTTAAGTCCCATAATGCTTAGAGCCATTTGAACCATTTTGAGCCGAGCGGGATTAGCCGAGCGGTCTAAGGCGCTGCAGTCATGGACTGTGCGGCTGGTCCCGGCGGAGGTTCGAGTCCTCCCTCGGGCATGGGTGTGTGTGTTTGTCCTTGGGATAATTTAGCTTAATTAGTGTGTAAGGTTAGGGACTGATGACCTTAGCATTTAAGTCTCATAAGATTTCACACACATTTGAACACTTTTTTTGAACCATTTTGACACAGTCGGATAGGGACAAGGGAAGCGTGTTTATGACTTATTCACCAAGCTGCCTGATAGCTTAGCGGGATTTCTGCACGTAGATTGGGTTCTATCAGTTAAAAGCAGCAAGGATATGTAACATACATTACAGTTTATTTTAGATTTAACGGATCAGGGGGAAATTCTGGGATTTAAGCATTTTCAGTTTTACGGGAGCCACGGAGAGAAAGTTACTGTTTGCGCAATTTCGTTAACATCTTTACAGCCGGCATCTCTCCAGTAGAGAGCACCATGAGGTAGTCTGTAAATTATACCTCGGGGTACAGCATTCTGGCGAACCACTAACAGATTGTTAGTAGAATGAAAAGGGGTGCCCATACTATATGAGCTTCTGAAGCAGGGATTGTTAATAAAATCTTAGAAGGTACGTGCCCTAGGATAGGAAGCGAATCGTGTTTAGCACACGACCAAGAAATTTTGTACGCTTGGAACAGCTCTTGACGAAGGTCGAGGTAGTCAGGGAAATTCACAGCAAGCGTTTCGAAGAAAATAGTTTACGGTTGGTGTGTTTGAAGGGTAAACAGTTTTCACTAAGGCAATAGGAGAGGGAGAAAATAATGTGTTATGGTTGTAGCTACGCGGAGCATTTGGCCAGGGCTGTCCTAACAAGCAGAAGGATACTACTGATGATTCCACAAAGAGTGCGCCGTGATCAGTCTCAGGCAGTAATAGTATGTTTGCGGCCCCCGCGATACGGGTTCCTTTTGTATGTGCGGAGATTAATGGAGATCCTGTTCGGTCACTGCTGAATATGGGCAGATCCTCGACGTTCATTAATAAGGAATTTTATAAAACATCTAAAAACATTTGTAATGTTGTATCACTATCAGAGAAGAAGGAAATGTTTAATGTAGCTAATTTAAGTAAAATGTATTTCTTGGGAGATCTGAGTGAAAGATACACATCAATAAATTTACAAGGACCGTTATGGCCAAGTTGGTCGAAGGATTATCATACTGATGATTCTGGGAGCGGATTTTGTTTCCCGCGTGGGGTTAATCCCTAAAGGGCGTGACAAGACTTCTTTCATTTTGAGCCACAACCCATTTTTGAATTTTGTAAACCTCCTGGTCTTGAGATAGTGTCTTTGAACAGTAGTCATAACATCCTCGTTCACGCGTTCGAACGCTGTCACTACATAAATTTTGAATAAAAATCATCAACGATGGCGACCGAAGACTTCTGGCGTAAGAAATCACCCTAATTCTGTCAACGGTCTTATCAATCAGGGTGGAGGTGCAGACAGAGATTCAGAGCATTCTCTTGCCCTTGGGGTGGGAAACTGCCCCTCAAATGTTCAAATGTGTGTTAATTCCTAAGGGACCAAACTGGTGAGGTATTCAGTCCCTAGACTTACACCGTACTTAAACTAACTTGAACTAACTTATGCTAAGAACAAAACACACACCCATGCCCGAGGGAGGACTCGAACCTCCAACGGGACGGGCCGCACAATCTGCAACATGGCGCCTCAAACCAAGCGGAAACTGCCCCTAAAAGACGGAATAATAACTAATGACCAACGACATGAGGACGTAGAAGGCAATGGAAACCACCACTTTAAAGACACATAACGTGTATCCACAGGACATGTGGTCTGTAATTGAAAAAAGTGACATGATCTCTCCGTTGACAAAGGATTTCGGACTAGACGCCCACTTGGATCTCTGGGAGGGGACTACCAAGTCGGCGGTGACTATGAGAAAAAGAATGAATAACCGACGGAAGGGTAACGTTCCACGAGTTGGGGTGTGGAATGTTAAAAATTCTAAACATGATAGTGAAACCAGAAAATCTGAAAAGGAAATGCTAAGCCTCAATGTAGTTGCGGTGGAGATCAGTGGAGCGAAATGGAAAGAAGACAAGAATATCTGGACGGAAGAAAATGATATAACAGGAGTAATATTCGTTATGAATTGGAAAGCAGAACAGAGAGTAAGTGAACAGATCAGTGATAGGGTGGTTCTCATCAGAACCGACAACAGACCAACACCGACAACGATAGTTCAGGTATACATGCCGAAGTGAAAGAGATAGAGAAAATATTTCAGGATATTGAACGATTAATTCAGTATGTAAAAGGAGATGAAAATATAATAGTCACAGAGGCTTGCAATGTGGTTGTAGAGTACAGAAGACAAGACAGGATTACAGGAGAGTGTGGGCTTTGTAAAGGAATGAGGGAGGAGAAAGACTAACTGTGTTCTGCAACAAATTTCGAGTGGTAATAGTGAATACTCTGTTCAAGAATCATAAGAGGAGGAGGAGATTAGTGTTTAACGTCCCGTCGACAACGATGTCATTAGGGACGGAGCACAAGCTCGGATTAGGGAAGGATGGGGAAGGAAATCGGCCGTGCCCTTTCGAAGGAACCATCCCGGCATTTGCCTGAAGTGATCTAGGGAAATCACGGAAAACCTAAATCAGGATGGCCGGACGCGGGATTGAACCGTCGTCCTCCCGAATGCGAGTCCAGTGTGCTAACCACTGCGCCACCTCTCTCGGTCAAGAATCATAAGAGTAGGAGCTATTTCCGGAAGAGGCCAGCGGATACAGGAAGAAAAAAAAATGGTTCAAATGGCTCTGAGCACTATGGGACTCAACTGCTGAGGTCATTAGTCCCCTAGAACTTAGAACTAGTTAAACCTAACTAACCTAAGGACATCACAAACATCCATGCCCGAGGCAGGATTCGAACCTGCGACCGTAGCGGTCTTGCGGTTCCAGACTGCAGCGCCTTTAACCGCACGGCCACTTCGGCCGGCGAGGAAGATTTCAGTTAAATTACACCATGGTCAGGCAGAGACTCTGAAATCAGATATTGGATTGTAAGGTAACTCACAAAGTAGTCTGGAATAATCAGTGTGTGAAGAAGAGGGATAGATGGAATGAAGTGATACACATGAAGTTCTCTGAGGCTATAGATACTGCAATAACGAATATCTCAGTAGGCAGCTCAGTTGAAGAGGAATGGATATCTCTAAAAAAAAAGGTCATCGCAGATGTCAAAGAGAAAAACATAGGTACAAGGAAGGTAACTGTGAAGAAAACATGGGTAACAGAAGAAATACCTTATGTGAGTGACGAAAGAAGGACGTACCAAAATGTTCTGTGGAATTCAGGAAAACAGAAACATAAGTCACTGAGCAATGAAATAAATAGGAAGAGCAGGGAAGCAGACGAAATGGCTTCATGAAAAGTGTGAAGGAACTGAAAAAGAAATTATTGTCGCAAAGACTGACTCAACTTATGCAAAAGTGAAAACATCCTTCAGTGAAATTTAAAGCAAGGGTGGTAAGTTTAGGATTGCATTGGCAATTCCACTGTTAATCGTAGATGAAGAACAAAGAGCCAACAGTGAGAGTGGAAGACCAAGAACGAAGAGCATGGAGTAAAAATGGTGTAAGAAGGGAATCAGTGAGGGAAAGTGGGGATCAGCACAGTTTGTTAGTGCAGGTTGTCTACAGCAAGGGCAAATATACATTCAGTGGCAAACCTATTGATTTCTTTTGATCGACAGGTCCCCAAACAATTGTTCTGCTAAGTGGATTATCAGCCCTCGGGGATAATCTGTACTTCTGAGAAACGTCCTCCCACCCCTCAGTCCTCTTCTCCCAGCCCCTTTGGAAACCTCCGACTCTCCCCTCTCCCCCTCGACAATACACTTTCAGGCCTGTGTTATTCGAATAGCACTCTATCACTCTATCAATATGATCGACCACTTAATTAAACCGATCAATTAATTAACCCCTCCCCTCTAGGAAAGCTCCCAGCCCACCCCTTCCTCACTTCCCCCTTCCCTTCGACCAAGAAATAGGTGGCGCTGTGTTGGAGAGGAAGGATCTCATGATAGAATATTCAGTTACATAGCAGAGGATGTACTGCTTACTTATAAAAAATTAAATTTGCAGGATTGGATATCTCTTGCTCATGATTCTGTGCTATCTGGGACGATGAGGTCTTCATTCCGATTGCACAAAGTATACTGTCATGAAACAGAGATTACAGATAATTATTCTGTTAAAATGTGTCGTCCTCCATCCACTGGCCCACACAAAGCGCTGCCTTGTGCCACCGCAGCAGCTGCCGGACCGCGCCATGCACCAGTGTCCAAGCAACTACACTACCTCCTACACGGGTCTAGCAACTGCTGTCATGACTGCTGCCAGACTGCCAGCAGCATTGTGCAACGCACAGATTGGATGTCACGCTAATCCCGATACAAAAGCGGTAAGTGGAGGCACCACTTTGACATTTGATACCCGAGGAACTCATGTTGAAACACCTGCTCTCTCTCTCTCTCTCTCTCTCTCTCTCTCTCTCTCTCTCTCAAGTGTTCACAGCCTGTCGCATGCGCCGTCGAACACGGTTGGATCAAACTGCAAACAAAGCAGCATCTACCAGGTAAGGCCCAGCTGTGAATGTCTTGGAAATATTCCCTCACTCTATCAGATTACCTGAATAATTAATTAAATTGATGTCATTTCTGTGGGACAGTTTCTCCTTGCTTCCTATTGATGAATACGGAGGGGAGTATTTGGCAGTATTCGATCCTGCAACTGCCCATTTTCCAAACCCTACTGGATTTGTTTTCCCTTGCCTCATTTTGGTGGATACTGATGCAGTTAGGTCATATGGTAAGAAGTCCATTGTGTTGGAGGCAGCTGAAAATTTCAGATTTCAACTCGGTTATATGATATGCCCTTAAATAATCTGCAGAAAGGTTGTACTGGTGTATGTGATCAGAAACATCAGACAGGTAGGCGCAATTTTTTTCCCTAACTGTTCATCACACGCTGAGCTAAGCTGTTACTTCTGGTTGCTGACTCCTCCTGACCACGTCTGCCGCCAGCTTTTGTGCACTGCAAAACAAATTGCTGTGGCTTGCATGCATACATTACTTCTAACCAATTCTACTACGACACAGACCTCCCAATTTAAATAATCCACTTTACCAAATCCAAGATATTGATGTTGTTGACCATAAACCCCGATTTTCTCACGCGAAATGTAGATTTCTCCCTTTTATACAACTTATTTTCGAGGACAGAAGAAATCGGGGCGTACAAGCATTTTCATTACTTGTTGTGAAAATCCTGTAACAGTATGGCATAAGCTACATTTCCTCTAAATATTTTCTCATCAGGTAAAAAATATTTGTTCTAATTAGTTTAATATCTGCTGTGCTATGCATCCCAGGACTAGAATATTAAACTCATTTCTGGCTCATTACAGAGTGCTAAGATATGCTTGTCACAAGACGTCTCCTCACTTTCGAATTCCCTTAAAGTAACCAAATGCCTCGCCACATATGAGGTCTCTTAAGGCAACAGCTCAAGAAAGTTGCAAATATTATCAGTTTTATACTATGTATCACTGTATAAATTCTGGGATACATTTGACTTTGTTACGATTTTTGTCTCTCCCTGTGTAGGTGGACTATAGAAATTTTGTTAAAATATATCGCCTCAACGAATAAAACGCGACGATTACCGCTCCAACTAACGAATTATTTCCATGGTACCCTAACCATCACTTCTACCTGCCAGACGGCATGTCATTGATATCAAATTGAGAGGCTAATTACTTAAACTGATCGTCAGAGCCACTCTGTATTGCGAGTAAATATTTCTCAGCAGTCGAATTACACCAATCAGATACCTCAAATGGGAATCCCTGGAGGGAAGACGATGTTCTTTTCGAGGAACCCTATTGAGAACCGCCATTTGAAACTGACAGCTGAAGGATTCTGCCGCTGGCAACATACATTTCATGTAAGGACCGTGCTATTAAAAACACAATCACAACAACTTTTCTACTGACACCCCGCATAAAAAGCGGTCTTGGTTCTACAGGCACACACGAAAGTGCCTGATAGTGTTATGCTTTCTGGTAGAAATTCTCTGTGCGATTTGGAATCAGATATATCCATTCAACCACATCCTTGCGTTGGATACTATGGGGACTTCTTTTAATGATTGCAGCCAATGATGAATAACATTTGTGCCACTCTCATGTATCAAAATGAGTCACCTTCTCGATCCTATGTGCTAAGGATCCCATGCAGAAAAACTCCAGTGTTATTTCAGACAGTCCCTCAGCATCAGCCGGCCAGGGTGGCCGAGCGGTTCTAAGCGCCACAGTCTGGAACCGCGCAACCGCTACAGTCGCAGGTTCGAATCCTGCCTCGGGCATGGATGTGTGTGATGTCCTTAGGTTAGGTAGGTTTAAGTAGTTCTAAGTTCTAGGGGACAGATGACCTCAGAAGTTAAGTGCCTTAGTGCTCAGAGCCATTTGAACCATTTTGAATCCTCAGCATCCTGTAACTGTTCGTCCCTCCCTGTAGCTTTGTCCATGTAATTGTTCCAATTTCAATTCGAACTGAACAGAAGTTGGAGAGGGCTATATCTAAGACCTTCAGCGTTCTTTGGAGAAACAGCGTGAGTTGCGTTAATGCGACAGCGACATGCTTTGACCACTTGGTGAACATGGGAACATGCTATCGTAGCTCCACCAACTATGTATTATTTGTAAGGTCAGAGACAAAGGAAGCTTTTTTCTGTAACACAAGGTATTAGGAAACACAGTATGAGAAGTTATGGTGGTGTTTCTTATCGGAAAAGTTAGAGAGACTCCTCATATTATAGGAACTGGAAGAAGGATGAGGATTTCACTACTCCATTGTGGTGCATCTCCCAATCCCATACATATACTGCAGTACGAAGGAGATCTGCTTGTCTCGGGGTGCACTTATGTCTGTCACACAAACATTGTCTCCCTCCTGGTTATTTTGCACCATCCAACAGAGAAAAGCTACGAACTACTAAAACATTGCTATGCGATCATTGTTTTAGTGCTGGCCATCCCCAGAAGGTGTTGCTCCCACCAAGACACTCTCTCTGTCGCATACAAGTGATGTAAGTCAATCATTATGTGCTAATCAACAGCAGACGTTGGGATCGAAAAGACACCATCGGTATGGGACAATGTACTGTAATAAACATCGCAGTTGGTGGTGTGATTAGTGTTCGCAGTTTTGCCAGTTTTTTGGTAACTTCAGTGCTGACCAATGACATGGCAGCATGCTTCTCAGTTTTTATATAATCGCTAAACTACCCTTAAACTACTTTGAGAGTACCATATACTAGATGGCGAATGTAGATAGATGAGTGTGTAGTGCATCCATTCATTGATAAATGTCAAACAGATACACCAAAGTATACTTAGACAGAGTCATATAAAAATCCACATATTACTAGCATAGTGCATAAGTTACGATTAGGATTGCTCATCTTTCCCTATGTGGATGGGAATCACTATGCATTCTCGCATTTTTAGACTGAAGGTGGCAATTGATAGATATTACTGCGATCCTCCCTGCAATACTACCACCGACCTAATTTGCAGCTGACCAGAAGTAAGTGCGTACTATGTGCGCTACAATCCACATCTCGTGAAGGAACAGAACGAGCTGAGTCCATAACTGCTGTTCAGCAAAGACTGTTCCACATCAATCCTTCTGATGACACCCGTCCAAGTGCACAAGATCTCTTGAGTTACGTGCATGTCGAAAGGGATAGCACCCCTTATCGATGTATAATAGATTATGAGAGTGTTGTGATGATATAACACACGGCTAAGTAGAAAAGTGTGGCTTATGCATGACAGAAATCCAGGCAGACGTAGTTTGAAACATTTCACATAAATCAACTATCAGTTATAAAGTATTTTTCCCTATTTTGGTGTTGTAACAGGGCATCCTCCTCTGGCAGTACTTTTTCTGAACGGTATTTGTCGACACCAGTATTATTTTTCGAATTTGGACAGGTGAATTTTACCTCAATTCTGAAAACTTTCATATAATTTTATACACAGTGTGTTATAGTTCAAGCTAAAATTTATGAGAAGGACTTACTTTATAAAATATTTTAGTTTCGATGTTATAATCGATAAGTACTACTTCTGAATGTACATGTAAAATTATTCATTTTATAGGAACATTTGAAATTATGTATTATTTGTACACTTAGAGTTTGTGTTTTTAATCAAGCAATCTTGTTCTGTTTGCTGTGTTTACTTCTTGATTCATTTATGAAATAATACTCGAAATTAATAAGGTAACGAAAAGTAGTAGGAATTTATTTGTTAAGAAAAATTGTAAACCCTTTGGAATATTGTTATTTCCGCAGAGTGTGAGGCTCGTAAGCTTGGCTCAGATATGGCTGGACATATTTTTGTGTAATGGGTACGAACAATGTTAATTCAGCTTTGTTAATGTGATAAAACCAAATACTTTATGTTATACTAAAATATATTTACGTAAAAAATCTGCAGCAACACTCTTCCAGTTTCTTTAGTTTACACCGAACGGGAGGACCTGATGTTAGATTGTTAGCTTCAAGAATCAGACCCCGAGAGAAAAAGAACTGGAGCCATCTCAACATGACAATCTAAGTAAAACTGAAAGTTTATTGTAACCTTCGCTCCTCTCAAAACTTCATAAAAGACTTTGCTAATTAATTACTTGGACTGGGCATTGTTTAATGATTCAAATGGCTCAAATGGCTCTGAGCACTATGGGAGTTAACAGCTGAGGTCATCAGTCCGCTAGAACTTAGAACTACTTAAACCTAACTAACCTAAGGACATCACACACATCCATGCCCAAGGCAGGATTCGAACCTGCGACCGTAGCGGTCGCGCGGTTCCAGACTGTAACGCCTAGAACCGCTCGGCCACCTCGGCCGGCGGCATTGTTTGATGTGGACAATAGATGGAAGAAGGAAGGATGGGGGAGATTAAAGTCTCCATACCAAGAAGTTATCGGAAAGAGAGAAATCACTGTGCAACACAAACGCATTCCAAAGGCTACACGGTTGTGCTCTTAACATGCTGTAATGCTAGTTAGGTGCGGTTTCCGAGCCATTACTCACGTGGAATGCAATGCTGTTAATATTCCAATGTAAGAAATGTATTTCCAGAGCATGACATACCTTCTCCCTGCTAGTTTCTATAGATAAACTGTGGTGACAATCTGTAAAGTGATAAGACTAATACCTTGTACACCAAAGAAAACATCGATTCCTTGTAGCACATACACTACACAGTTTTCCAGACGTGTATGACGTCTGCTGTTTTTGAAGTTCAAGCCCGATTACAGTTCTGAAACAGTCCTATAAAGTGATCGTCGTTACCCGAAAACGTATACGAAGAAACAAATAAACACCATGATCCGTAGCCAGAGGAGATTTAACAGTCTTATCGTAGTTCACCACGGTCCCTGTTAACCTCCCTCTTGCACACAGAAGTCATGGTTCGATGTTCGGTTGTATTGCTCATGTGCTGATTAATATTGCCGTTTCGCTTTGACACCACGTCTCTAGAACACATCCTCTTTCCTTTATTATGGTTTATATATGTAGCATCAGTCTATTCTTTTCTTCCAGAGCACGCAATTTTCCTGATGTTATTCGTTACTCATTCTGTGGTATTTTTCTCCAATTTAATTTTAATAGATTTTCGGGATGTTACATATTTCATCGTAGTTTCCCTAATTATTACGTATTTCACAACTTTTTTCATGATTATACCATATTTTCCTCTAATTTTACCCTTTTTATGCCATTTTTCATATTTTTCCGCAGTTTCCCATATGTATGTTTTCGTATTGCTGACATACGCATGTGCTGTTTGATTTTCGATGAGAATATTTGTGTGTCTTATACACCGTTTGTATGAACTTTGGGATAGAACGATCTTGAAAATTATAGGAACAGTCGCTTCACACCTATAGGTAAGGGAAGACTCGATTTATGTGACACAGAAATGAATTACTTTGCATACATCTTTGTTCGTATAGAGAAGGATGCTGAAACAGGTTTCCCGTCGATGTACATGATTCAGCGGCAAGGAGATGTTTGCCGCATACGACTGCAGAAAGATAGCGCTCTAATTTACATACGGAACGCGTAACTGACTACGAGAACATCGGGAAAAAATAGCTAAATGCGTGATAAATGACTTGCAGTAAAATCTTTCCAGAAACCATCACCAGTCTACCTTTAAATTATACTTCGTTACAATCCCTCTCAACCAATCACTCCATCTACTTTCTGTCATCCTTTAACGCACATCCATGTCAATTTAGAGGCAGATGGTTCTCTTATCCAGGAAAGCATCAAAAACAGCAGTCAGCTTGCATATTTCACTACTACCTCAATACACATACAGCAAAATATTGTTGAAAAGACATACAACAACTGTTCTGTAAGATATCTGCTAGCTGACACTGCATGGATGCGACTGGTGGAAAGTACAGAGAAGCACATTGTAAATACTTATTTTTAGGGTTTAAAACACCCAAACAGTCTTGCACAGGGTCGAGCACGGATCCATTCTGTAGCTGTATGTTGCAGTCACCCCAGCTGGTAACACAACGGTCGTTAGCGAAGCATACTTTATAAAAATCTATAAGGCGGTTGACGATAACTTCGCGGTCACAAGTACATCTACGTGATTACTCTGTTATTCACAATAAAGTGCCTCGCAGAATGTTCAATGACCCTCTCTATCGTTCCACTCTCGAAGGGCGCGGGAGAAACGAGCACATAAATTTTTCTGTGCGAGCCCTGATTTCTCTTATCGTGATGACCATATCTCCCTAAGTAGGAGGGCGTCAGCAGAATGTTTTCGCAATCTGAGGAGAAACTTGGTGATTGAAATTTCATGAGAAGATCCCGTCGCGACGAAAAACGCCTTTGTTTTAATGATTGCCACTCCAATTCACTTTTCATGTCTGTGGCACTATCTCGCCTATTTCGCGATAATAGAAACGAGCCGCCCTTCTTTGTACTTTTTCGATGCGGATCCCACACCGCCACACCGCACAGCAATACTCCAGAATAGGGCGGACAAGCGTGGTGTAAGCAGTCGCTTTAGTAGACCTGTTGCACATTCCAAGTGTTCTGCCAATGAATCACAGTCTTTGGTTTGCTCTACCCACAACATTATCCATGTGATCGTTCCAATTTAGGTTATTTGCAATTGTAATCCCTAAGCGTTTCGTTGAATTTACAGCCTTCAGGTTTGTGTGCCTTATCGGGTAATCGAAATTTAGCGGATTTCTTTTAGTACTCATGTAAGTAACTTCACACTTTTCTTTATTCAGGGTCAACGGCCACTTTCTGGACCACACAAAGATCTTATCTAAATCATTTTGCAATACGTTTTGGTCATCTGATGATTTTACAAGACGGTAAATGACAGCATCATCCGCTAACAATCTGAGGCTGCTACTCAGATTCTCCTATGTCCTTAATATAGATCAGGAACAACAGTGGGCCTTCCTTGGGGAACGCTGGATATTACTTCTGTTTTACTCGATGACTTTCCGTCTATTATTACGAACTGTGACCTTTTGACAGGAAATCACGAATCCAGCCACACAACTGAGGCGATATTCTATAGGCAAGCTCTTCGATTAGGTGACGCTTATGAGCAACGGCATCGATGGACTTCTGGAAATCTAAAAATATGGAATCAATTTGACATCCCCTGTCGATAGCACTCATTACTTCAGGAGTATAAAGAGCTAGTTGTGTTTCGCAAGAACGATATTTTCTGAGTCCTTTTCGGGTATTGGTGTAACTTGAGCAATTTTCCACATTTTAGGTACGGATCTTTCTGTGAGCGAGCGTTTGTTCATAAATTCTAAATGTGAAATTTTAAACATTGTTATTGGCTTAGGTCCAGCAACCATGCGTTAACGTAATTACAGGATGTATGTATAGCCACCTCGGTTGCACAAAATTATTGTCAAACTGACCATGATTTCGACAGCACTAAGGCGATATTCTACAGAATAAAAATTACATAGGATTAGATGTAATCACTACATGGGTGAAAAACATTTGAGCAAAAATGCTCTCGTCAAATAGAAATTGTCACATAAATTTTTGTTGTATAAAACTTTTCTTTTATTCTGCAAAACTTCGCCAGTCTTGGGGATTTTGCGTTCTTTTAAATTTGGCATGCTTTTTTCGCTGTTTCTGCAACAGCTATCAGACCCGTTTTGTGTACTATGGGGGATCAGTACCGTCACTTATTAATGTATGTGGTATGTATCTCTCAATTGCTGTCGATACTATCTCTTTGAAATCATTCGACAACTTTTCTACGCTTACATGATCAGACAGGAAGACGTGAAGACTGTCTCTTAAATAGGCGTTAAGAGCTTTTTCAACAGCTTTTTGAAATGGATATACTTGCGTTTCTTTTTTTATGATTATAGGTGTTACGGTATTCAGCCTAGCAGCAACTGCCTTGTGGTCGCTAACCCTGTATTCGTCACCATACTCACTATATGTTGCTAAGAGGTCAAGTATGCTTTCGCAACCATTTACGCTTCGAGTGGGCTCGTGAACTAACTGTTTAAAATAATTTTCTGAGAAAGTATTCTGTACAATTTCGGATGACGTTTTATGCCTGCCGCCAGCTTTAAACGTATAATTTTTCCAGCATATCGAGGGTAGACTGAAGTCACCACCGACTGTAATCATATGAGTGGGTTCCAATTTGAAATGAGACTCAACTTTTCTTTGAACTGTTCAGCAACTATATATTCTGAGTCTTGGGTCGGTAAAACGATCCAGTTAATAGTTTAGTCCGATTGTCAAGTATAACCTCTACCCATACTATTTCGCAGTAACTATATGCTTCAATTTCACTACAAGGCAAACTACTTCTGCCAGCAAAAAATACACCAGCACCATATGTATTTCATCTGTCCTTTCTGAACACTGTTAGATCGTTTGCAAAAATTTCGTCTGAGTTATTTCCAACTTTCTGTACCTATAACTATTTGAGCTTCTGTGGTTTCTATTAGGGCTTGGAGCTCTGGTTCTTTCCAAATGCAGATACGATAATTTACAACTAGAGTACCAACTGTGTTTTACCTGCCCCTTTTAGACGGACGCCGTTTCTGTGGTTCCCTTTCACACAACCCCTGCTACACGTGTAGGCGCCTCCTGTGTCTAGTGGGCTCCTGGCCCATTAAACAGAACCCAGAAAACCACCACATGAAGGCCCAAGTCAGGGAATCTGCAGCCTACATGGTCACAGAACCGCCTGAGCCTATGATTCAGACCCTCAACTCGGCTCTGCACCAAAGGATCACAGTCGGTTCTATCGACAATGCTGCAGATGGTGAGCTCCGGCTTAATCTCGCAAGCAAGAGTGGCAGTCTTTACCATTTCTGTTAGCCGCCCCAAACCAGGCAGAATCTCCTCCAATCCAAAGCGACATACTTCATTGGTACCAATATGAGTCACCACCTGCTGTTGACTGCACCCTGTACTCTTCATGGCATCTGGAAGCATCCTTTCCACAAATGGAATGACTCCCCCCCCTGTAAGCACACGGAGTGCATACTGGCTTCCTTCACCTCCTTGACAGCCATGGTCCTAAGGGGCCCCATTACGTGTCTAACATTGCAGCTCCCAACTACCAGCAAACCCATCCTCTGTGAATGCTCAGGCGCGGGCCGAGAAGCTTCCTCTGGAACAGGGCGGACAACTGCATCCAGCTTAGAGACATCGTCAGCCACAGACAACACCCAAAACCTGTTCGTGAAACGAGCCAGGGAGGCCCTACGATTGGCCCCTCGGAAAGTTTTTCCCTGTTGCCAGACTTTGGAATGATCTCTCACTCGACCACGGGTGAGGGGTCAACCTCAGTACAGGCAGTACCTGGTGTGGTCACAGGTATCTGTAAATAAGTCCTACTTTTGGAAGCGGTGTACTCGCCTTATTAGCAGTAGTAACACGAGGTGCTTTGTCTCTGATGGTCTGTCTGACACCTGGGATTGTGGTCCGACGTATACAAATTTATTACTCTACCTTTTTTGGTCATCCACGTTAAATATTCTGTTCCAACCGTATTATTACTGTCGATATAAAAATACTGTTTCCCTGATTCCCGGTGCTTCCATGTCAACGTCTTCCTGTATTCCTCCTGTTGCTGCCTACACGTTCCCATGTACGAGAATTTTCCTGCACCAAGCGGCAGACGTGCAAGTACTTTCTCATCCCCCCTCAATTACCTCGCATTTTGCAGTATCTTCCATCGAATTATATGTATTTTATATCATTTTTCATAATTTTGTAGGTTTTATGTCACTTCTGTCCATGCAATCATGGCATCCCTTCTCGCTATGTATTCTAAAATTGCTCGATATGTTGTACAGTTGTCAACAACTAGCGCAAATGTATTACTTTTCTGGTCAGACCGTATAATATAGCATTATCCTGCATCCAGACACCTCCAGCCACGTATTCTACAGCTGTAGTGCATTATTTGCCCTGTTCTCTGCATGTCTGTTGCGTGTGTCACCGTTGGTTCCCATGATCCAGTCCTTCCGCTGGTAGATCCATATATAGAACATAGAACACATCTCTGGGTCCACACTGGGTCATAGGAGTCACTTGCGACACTCTCACCGACATACAGAAACAGAGAAAATGCCCTGTAACTGCAATGTGCTTGGAGCTGACTGAATGCATTTGACTACACTGCTATACTGTACCATCTGGCCAGAAAAATAGCACATTTTACTATTTGTTGACTACATTTACAAGCAGTTTTAGAATATGTGGCAAGAAGTAATGTCGCTTGGACGGAAGTGACATAAAAATTGATAAAACTATGAAAAATGACGTAAAATACGTGTACATTGTGGGAAAATACTCTAAAATGTGGGAGAAATCGAGGGGGAGTGAGGGAGTACTTGCATGTCTTCTGCTTGGCTCGTGGGAGTGAGTGTGGTGTCACCGCCAGACACCACACTTGCTAGGTGGTAGCCTTTTAAATCGGCCGCGGTCCGCTTGTATACGACGGACCCGCATGTCGCCACTGTCAGTAATTGCAGACCGAGCGCCGCCACACGGCAGGTCTAGAGAGACTGACTAGGACTCGCCCCAGTTGTACGGACGACTTAGCTAGCGATGCAACACTGACGAAGCCTCCTTTATTTGCATAGAAGATAGTTAGAATAGCCTTCAGCTAAGTCAATGGCTACGACCTAGCAAGGCGCCATAGCAATTGATAGTTATCGTATGAAGCATGTCTCATCAAGAACGATGTATAGAAATGATGGATTAAAGTTAAGCATTCCAGAAGCTACTTACTTTTCTTTATAGCATTCATTACGTATCCTGTTTCAGACCTCATGCCATCCTGCGTGAGCTTATAGCGTGCATTTCGGCCTTCTCTAGCAATATAACAATGAGTATACAACAGCAGGAGGAATACAAGAAAAAGTTGACATGGAAGCACTGGAAATCAAAGAAACACTCATTTTTCATCGACAGGATAGGACAGTTGGAACAGAATGTTTAACGTGGATGAACACCAAATATATAGTAATAAATTCGTGTATTAGGTGTGATTGGGAAGTTTTAGGAATGGATCCGCTACTGCTTACTGGCTTGACAGTCAGGTCCTTCCACCTCGAAAACAAATGAAAATGTTGTGAAAGTTGGTGACTTAGTGCGCACTGATCGAAGACATACAGGGGGATAGCTGATGAACTTAATTTAAGTTTCTATGCAGTTCAGTCAGTTTAACTGAAGATCTGAACAAGCGTCGCTTGTCCGCAAAAGTCATTCCAAAAGTGTTGTCAAGTGACCAGAGACAATACCAACTTTAAATATGACAACAACTGTATAAGCGGACTAAAAATGATCCAGATTTGTTAAATAGGGTAATTACAGGTGACGAATCGTGGGTATATGGTTATGATCCTGAAACCGAAGTGCAGTCTTGGCGCCGGCCGGTGTGGCCGAGAGGTTCTAGGCGCTTCAGGCTGGAACCGCGCAACCGCTACGGTCGCAGGTTCGAATCCTACCTCGGGTATGGATGTGTGTGATGTCCTTAGGTTAGTTAGGTTTAAGTAGTTCTAAGTTCTAGGGGACTGATGACCTCAGATGTTAAGTCCCATAGTGCTCACAAGGGAACCTTCCCATCGCACCCCCCTCAGATTTAGTTATAAGTTGACGCAGTGGATAGGCCTTGAAAAACTGAACACAGATCAATCGAGAAAACAGGAAAAAGTTGTGTGAAACTATGAAAAAATGAACAAAATATACAAACTGAATAGTCCATGTGCAACATATGCAACATCACGGACAATGTGGGTTGAGCAGCGCCGTGGTGCCGTGGTTAGAGTGAGCAAATACAGAACGAGAGGTCCTTGGTTCGAGTCCTCCCTCGAGTGAATATTTTACTTTCTTTATTTTCGCAAAGTTATGATCTGTCCGTTCGTTCATTGACGTCTCTGTTCACTGTAATAAGTTTAGTGTCTGTGTTTTGCGACCGCACCGCAAAACCGTGCGATTAGTAGACGAAAGGACGTGCCTCTCCAATGGGAACCGAAAACATTTGATCGCAAGGTCATAGGTCAACCGATTCCTCCACAGGAAAACACGTCTGATATATTCTATACGACACTGGTGACGGCATGTGCGTCACATGACAGGAATATGTTGTCGACCCACCTAACTTGCACACTTGGCGAATGGGTAAAAAGATTCTTCTACCTTGCCCGATTTAGGTTTTCTTGTGGATGTGATAATCACTCCCAAAAAAAGTGATGAAAACGTAAGAGTTTGTCACATAAACTGCAACAAATGAATGCAACAGTTTCACAGTCGCACAGTTTTCCCTGTGCTCTGTCAAAACATACGTTTTTTACGTTCTCAAATGTTTCCGTGTGTAGACCGTCAAATCCTGCATATGTCCAAGCAAATCTAAACATGTCCTGGAATTTTGGAGAGCGAAGTTGATTATGTGTGGGTGCCTGAACTTTAATAATTGTCTGAAAATAAAAAAATTAAACTTTTCACTCGAGAGAAGATTTGAACCGAAGACCTCTCATTGCGCAGCTGCTCGCGCTAACCACGGGACCACGGCGCTAGTCAGCTGACATTCTCCTAGATGTTACCTATCTTGCGCATGGACTACTCAGTTTGTATATTTTGCTTATTTTTTTCACAGTTCCACACAACTTCTTCCTGTTTTCTCGATTGATCTGTGTTCAGTTTTTCAAAGCCTATCCCTGTGCCAACTTATAACTAAATCTGAGGGGGGTGCGATGGGGAGGTTCCCTTGTCAGAGCCATTTGAACTATTTTCTGCAGTCTTGGCAGTGGAAGACTTCAGGTTCACCTCGACTGAAAAAAGCACGGCAAAGTCGGTCGACGGCGAAAACAACCGGTACTGTGCATCATGAATTTAACCCTGGAGGACGGACACTTAACCAGGAATAATACAAATGTGTCCTCGAGCGGTTGCGCGAAAAGAGAAAGCCTGCATTGTGGAAAGACAAGAGTTGGGTGCTACACCACGAAAATGCTCCGGCTCATCTTGTATTCTCCATCGTTGAATTTTTGACCAAATTGAAAATTCCTGTGCTTCCACAACCGCAATATTCCCGTGATTTGGCCCCTGCAGACTTCTATCTGTTTCCTAAACTGAAATTTTTTTGAAATGGAAGCCATTGAAGACATCCAGGCAAATACGGAGAGCGTCCGTAACACATTTCAGGAAAAGAAATTCCAAGAATGCTTCCAAAAGTGAAAACACAGTTGGAGTCGGTGTGTTCAGTCAGAAGGGGACTATTTTGAAGGAGATGCATCACAATAGCATGTACATTCTACAATTACGAGCCCATTCTTAAAACTTTCCTGTCACACCTCGTATGTCGGATCACAATCCCAGGTGTGACCACAAAGTTACTGGCAACCACCATATAGATTTTTATAAAGTTTCCTTAGCTAAAGATCATTGTATTATGAGGTGGCGTGACCGCAATATACAACTACAGAATGGATCCTGTGTCTGATCCTGTGCAAGACTGTTTAGGTGTTTTAAAACCTAACGCTTAGTATTTACAATATGCTTCCCTGTAATCTCCATCAATCACAACCATGCAGTGTCAGCTAACAAATACCTTAACGAACTGTTTCTGCATGGTTTTTTAACAACATTCTGCTGTATATCTATTGACGTAATAGTGACCCATGCAAGTTGAATGCTATCTGTGATACTTTCCTGGAAAAGATAACCATATGCTTCTAAATTGACATGGATGTGCGTTAGAGGATTACAGAAAGTACCAAGAGTGGTCGGTTGAGAAGGGTTGTAACGAGGTATGACCAAATGGTAGACTGATGATGCGTTCTAGAGAGAGGGAGATGTTGTTGCAGATAATATATGTCGCATTTAACCATTTTTTTGACGTTGTTCTCTCGGGATGCATCAGTTGTGTGGTATAACTTACGCTCGACTTGAACACAACTGCGTGTTCTGTACATGACCTATAGTGCTAACTAACTGCAATCGTTCATGTTCATCGATGGTAAACCTACGTCAGCATCCTCCTCTTGACGAACGAAGATGTATCCAAAGTACTCCATCAGTTACATTTAAGTACGAAGCGACTGTTACTATATTTTTTCTGATCGTTCTATCCAAAATGCATGGATTTGGGTCATCGGGGAGAGGAAAGCCATAGGATTTTTTTAGTAGCTTGGTGTATAAGAAGCATAAATATACTCATAGAAAATCAAACAGCACAGGGGTACGTCAGCAATAAGACCATATACATATGGAAAACTGTGAAAAACGATATGAAAAATGACATAAAGTAGGTAAAATTAGAGCAAAATCTGGTATAATCACGTAAAAAAGGTGTAAAAAATACTATGAATTATGTAGATCGCGAAGACTTAGAGATATTACAAAAAATGACTGAGAATACAGAATTAGAGAAACATACCAGAAAATGAGTAGGGAGTAAAATCGTTAAAAATGCGTGTTCTGGAGGAGATTAGATTGACGCTACATATACACATCTTAATAATGAAAAGAGGAGGCATTCTAGAGTAGTGGTGTCAAAGCGAAACGGCAGTATTATCCTACATACGAACAATAGAAACTAACAACGAGGCATGACTTCTACGTGCAAGAGGAAGAGTAACAGGGGCGGCGGTAAACAGCTATAATACTGTTACATCTCTTCTGGCTACCGATCATGGTAGATGCTCATAAGATGTCACTGCTTCTTCGTATACATTTTCGTCTGACGACGATCACTTTATCGGACTGTGTTTAAGTTGTTCTCAAAGCGGTGCTGATATTCAAGACAATTAAAGTGGGCTTAAAAGCTGTGAGCTATCTAGGAAAGTTAACCTTGCGTTACTGAGCAACTGTTTCACCAGATATCCAGTCTAGCTTACCAAATTCCCAACCAGACTAACATTAATTATAATCTTTTAATAGTCATCTGACAACAACCGGTGATGTACATATATATAAAGAGAATTTAAATAAAAAGAAATAAATCAGTTTATATTTGGACATTTATTTTAACATTGATCATTGTTCCGTTAAAATTTCAGCATATTAAACTTGATTCACAACTGGTGCCTTATTTAGGATTGTGAAAATGTGAGTTTGTAATCTTACGGAACACATAAAATATGGAGCCAAGATTGGGAGACTGCATACGACACTGCATTCATAAAATAACACACAAAGAACATTGAAACATACGCAAAGGGAAATTATCCACAACCAACCGATTCAATTTTCACCCAAAGAAGTTACTTTCGTAGTGCAATCTTGTCCGTCAGGAAATTACAACACACTGGTATACTAAATTCATACTAACTCTCTGTGAAATCTTCCCGAAAAGAATAGCTGAGGGCTACTTTGATGATTACACCACATGCTTCACGTGGTCAACTTGGTTTACACAAAGAGTGTAACTCCACAATAATTTTGATAATTAAAATAAATTACATCAAAACGCAATTTACAAAAGGAAAACCTCGAACTGGTTACTACCGTCTTACTATTAACCTGGGTCAAACAATTGTATAAGCACGTAGTAGTGGTCTCACAAAGTACACCACACGTGGGTTGAACATAAAGAAAAGTTGCTATATTGAAAAATATTGTCAAGACGAGACGTTATAATCTCACACACATTCGCATTTAAGATTGATGATCTTAGTTAGAGTTACGTATCATCAACACGTGGTTCCACTTTACTCACAAAGTAGTGACAAAGCAACTACTGGAAGATGTTCTGAACTTCACACTCGAATTACACTGCTTTGCAGTTTAAGATAACATAAGATATTTTAGATCTAAACTTGAAATAAAGGTGATTAAATTTCCAGTTAGGATGAACTTAAGAAATCCATTGTCCTACGGACTTAGCAGAGACGCGCTTAGCCAGAGATCTTACCACTTCAGATGCTCGCCCACGCTCGCTGCAGACAGACTGACTGGGCCCCTACCGAGGGTACCTCACAGATACAAACGGAGGTGACCAGAGATGCAGCTTCCAACATGACACTTTTAGAAAGTGTAGGTACCGGTTCCGACGTTGGTCCTAATGTTCTCTAGCAGACTGGCCAGAATGGCCGTGCAGTTCTAGGTGCTATAGTCTGGAACTGAGGGACCGCTAAGGTCGCATGTTCGAATCCTGCCTTGGGCATGGATTTGTGTGATGTCCTTAGGTTAGTTAGGTTTAATTAGTTCTAAGTTCTAGGTGACTGATGACTTCAGAAGTTAAGTCGCATAGTGCTCAGAGCCATTTGACAGATCGTTCTTGTTTATGTGTAAAAGTAACGCGTTCCACTGCGCGGTCTCCTCCCAGATAGAGTCAGAAACACCACAGTAAATTTAGAAGAGTAATTTATGCCGTAAATGACAACAGATTTAAGAAATTAACATGAAAGTAATCCAAAAGAGACCTTTCAACTGTTCTGAACATATCATAATTTCCGAACCGTAATCTGACTTGAACTTTGTAAACATCAGCCATCATACATCTCTGGAAAACTATGTAATGTATATGTTACAAGGAATCAATGTTTACTTTGGTGTGCAAAGTACTAGTTTCATCGCATTACAGATTCTCACAATAGTTTATCATAGAGAAACTTGCAAGGAGAACGTATATCATGCTCTGGAAATATGTTCCTTACATTGGAATATTAGCAGCGTTGTATTCCACATGACTAATAGCTCGGACAACGCACCGAACAACCATTATAGTGTGTTAAGAGCAGAACCGTGCAGCCTTTGGAATGTGTTTGTGTTCCACAATCATTTCTCTCTTTCCGATATCTTCTTGGTATGGATACCAAATACTGGAACTTCATAATTGATAGAACAGCTGATTTACTAAAATATTTCAAATTAGGTCTGTTTGGAGCTCCATCATGCATAAATCACAGATGTCTTCTTAACTGTCTGTTATATTATCACAACACTGTCATATCTTCCACACCACCTCAACGAGCGCGCTTCTGGAGAGATCTTGTGCACTTGGATGGGTGCCATGAGTCAGATTGGCGCGAAACAGTCTTTGCTGAATAGTAGTTATTGATTCGGCTTGCTCCTATCCTTCACGAGATAAGGAGGGTAGCGCATATAGTACCCTCTTATTTCTCGTCAGCAGCAAATTAAATCTGCGACAGTGCTGTAGGGATCGTTGGTCAAAGACAATACAGGAAAATCTTTCAGTCTCCAATTTCTTCCTAAGAGCGTGAGAATGCTCTGTGATTCCCATTCACATAGGGAAAGATGGGTACTCCTAATCTTAAATGCACTATTATCGTCGTTCTAGTAATATGTAGATTTGTATAGGATGCGGTCTGGTACAGTTTGATATATATGTTCGAAAATTAACAACTAATGGACGCACTGTACAGTCATGTATCTACGTCTGCAATCTAGTGTATGGTACTCTCAAAGTAGTGGAGGACAGGTTTAGCTATGATACAGAAACTGGGAAGCATGCTGCCATGTCACTGGTTGGTGTTGAAATTACCAAAAAACTGGCCAAAATGCTAAAATTGATCGTACTCTTTGCTGTGATGCTTATTACAGCATATTGTCCAATCTTGTCGTTGTCTTTTCCGTCCCATCCGCCCAGAGGTACACTACTGATTACCCCATATTGACTGACTGACATAACTTGTTATGAGATGGAGAGAGAGTCGTGGTGGGAGCAGCACCTTCTGCTTATGGATAGCACTAAAACAGTGATCGCATACATGACTGCAATATGAGGAATCAATCGAAACGAAACACCTGGACATCCGCTATCCTGACACTGTGAAAGATGAGTTTAAATATAGAGATGATCAATTGTCTTTGGATTGCTGTTTGGAAACGCTTCACAATGCCGCAAACACTTCCAGTTTTTGTATGTTGTGATGTGTTCCGCATCCTTGTCAATAAGAGGCACTACCTCTATTTCAATCATCCTGCGTGGTGTCGAGCAGCAGCATAGTATTCACTGTGTGATATCCAGTTTTCTGTGAGAGCCAATGGATTGAGGTCTCTTACTGTCAATTTAGCACCTGACACAGACCTCAAAGCCGTGGTGAAAAAACAAGATGATGGCAGTGTACATAGCTGAAAATTAGGTGGACTGTTATGGCAAGAAAAGAAGAGGATCTCCATAAAATTGACAAGAAAGAAATATGTGGGAAATATTTACAAAAAGAAGGGACAAGATCATAGGACATGTGTTAATGCATCAGGGAACAACCTGCAAGATACTAGAGGGAACTGTAGAGGGCCAAAACCGTAGGGGAAAACAGAGATTGGAACACCTCCAGCAAATAACTGAATGTGTAGTGGTATTCTGAAATGAAAAAAAAGGCGTAGGAGAAGAATTAGTGGTGGGCCGCAGCCAACCAGTCAGAAGATTGATGAATGATGCTAGCAGGAGAATATACTAAACATTATAGTCATTTCTACTCAGCACATGACTTACACTAAAGGCAGAACTCTCAGACTTCTTGAGGGAAAGCTACCATGGTGCACAAAGAAAGAAATACGTTACCAATTAGATGGCTGAACTTACCTCCAGATCTCCCTGCCAGGTATGAGATACGACTTTACTGTTTCTTAGATTATAGCCTATTTAGGTCAAACGGTTCAATAAGAATCTCTGTAAAAGACGGATTATTAACCATGAATTAACTGGGAAAAGATCTAACTCTACTTGATGCCTTTTAGGAGGAAGATTATCCGATGGTTAAAACAGGACTGTTTACCTTCTCCCTTTCCTTTCTGTCACGCGTTAATCACAGCAGCTTTTTTGCGTCAGCAATTCCATAAAATTTAATTTCTGCAATAGGGATTTCTAATACACGTGATCAAATGCTTTGGACAGATCACAAGAAAAACCAACAGAGACTCTTCGTTTTTAAGGATAGTAATAGTTAGCGACTAAATGAATAAACCGCAGTCGTAACCGAGAAACTTTTCTTGACCTCAAATTTCGATTTGGTAAGGCACAGAGTGACAATTATTGAACTATATGAAATAAAATCATCATAACATCTGAACGGTTTGCGTTAGGACGTTCAAACTACAAAATTGGACTCGGGGCACGATGGAAATTAGTGTGCGCTGTGTGGTTTGATTTAACGACGAAGCCGCCCTTCGTTTGGATGGGTTCGTCAATAAGCAAAACTGGTGAATTTGGGAGATAGAGAATCCGCATTTCGCGATCTTCATCAACAGGTGACTGTGTGGCGTGCATTGTCGAGTCATGGAATAATTGGTGCGATATTCCTTGCTGGCACAGTGACTGCCGAATGAACGTGAAGGTTTTGGAAATGATCTCATCCCCTTGAAACCTTCCCGTCTCCTCTATATCTCTCTTTTTTTTTTGTTACGCTACCTTCCCTTCTACAATAACCTATGAAACCTTTCCTTAGTATTTCTATCTCTTGCTTAATAATATCAAATGAAACTTCCCTTTGAAATATATTATCTTTCTCAATCTTCGCATACAAATTTAATTGCTGTTTATTAAAAGTGATTTTCTGATTATTTCGAATAAACATAGACTGTGTCGTCGTCGTGGCCCTCAGTCGTTATCTGCAATAACCCAGAACTGTTCCTCACCTTTTTGCTGTTACTGGATCGTCATCTGACTGCTACATCGAACTGCGACATGAATATACACTCCTGGAAATTGAAATAAGAACACCGTGAATTCATTGTCCCAGGAAGGGGAAACTTTATTGACACATTCCTGGGGTCAGATACATCACATGATCACACTGACAGAACCACAGGCACATAGACACAGGCAACAGAGCATGCACAATGTCGGCACTAGTACAGTGTATATCCACCTTTCGCAGCAATGCAGGCTGCTATTCTCCCATGGAGACGATCGTAGAGTTGCTGGATGTAGTCCTGTGGAACGGCTTGCCATGCCATTTCCACCTGGCGCCTCAGTTGGACCAGCGTTCGTGCTGGACGTGCAGACCGCGTGAGACGACGCTTCATCCAGTCCCAAACATGCTCAATGGGGGACAGATCCGGAGATCTTGCTGGCCAGGGTAGTTGACTTACACCTTCTAGAGCACGTTGGGTGGCACGGGATACATGCGGACGTGCATTGTCCTGTTGGAACAGCAAGTTCCCTTGCTGGTCTAGGAATGGTAGAACGATGGGTTCGATGACGGTTTGGATGTACTGTGCACTATTCAGTGTCCCCTCGACGATCACCAGTGGTGTACGGCCAGTGTAGGAGATCGCTCCCCACACCATGATGCCGGGTGTTGGCCCTGTGTGGCTCGGTCGTATGCAGTCCTGATTGTGGCGCTCACCTGCACGGCGCCAAACACGCATACGACCATCATTGGCACCAAGGCAGAAGCGACTCTCATCGCTGAAGACGACACGTCTCCATTCGTCCCTCCATTCACGCCTGTCACGACACCACTGGAGGCGGGCTGCACGATGTTGGGGCGTGAGCGGAAGACGGCCTAACGGTGTGCGGGACCGTAGCCCAGCTTCATGGAGACGGGTGCGAATGGTCCTCGCCGATACCCCAGGAGCAACAGCGTCCCTAATTTGCTGGGAAGTGGCGGTGCGGTCCCCTACGGCACTGCGTAGGATCCTACGGTCTTGGCGTGCATCCGTGCGTCGCTGCGGTCCGGTCCTAGGTCGACGCGCACGTGCACCTTCCGCCGACCACTGGCGACAACATCGATGTACTGTGGAGACCTCACGCCCCACGTGTTGAGCAATTCGGCGGTACGTCCACCCGGCCTCCCACATGCTCACAATACGCCCTCGCTCAAAGACCGTCAACTGCACATACGACTCACGTCCACGCTGTCGCGGCATGCTACCAGTGTTAAAGACTGCGATGGAGCTCCGTATGCCACGGCAAACTGTCTGACACTGACGGCGGCGGTGCACAAATGCTGCGCAGCTAGCGCCATTCGACGGCCAACACCGCGGTTCCTGGTGTGTCCGCTGTGCCGTGCGTGTGATCATTGCTTGTACAGCCCTCTCGCAGTGTCCGGAGCAAGTATGGTGGGTCTGACACACCGGTGTCAATGTGTTCTTTTTTCCATTTCCAGGAGTGTACTTACTCTGGTTTACTATACTCTCTTAACTGCTGGTGGGCTGTCATAATAAGTGGCTGTATTTATTACCAAAGCTAACGTTATTCTTTAATAGCAAAGCTGACGTTATTCTTTAATTAATTTGACTGAAGTTACGTAATTCATAGTTACACTTTTCTTGACCACAATAAAATTTTTGCGAAGTTGTATGTTGATGGTTTTTGGGATGGATTATGATCAGTAATGCAACATTGCTGGCAAAAATTAATTATATTCTGAAAACGTTTCTTAAATTATGTACTGCTGGTAATGAAATGATTTTACAAACGTTTAAATGGGACTTACTTTTTAAAATAATCTTACAACTAGCATTGCGCAAACATACCTACAGTAGTCTTGAGTTTCTCAAAAAAATAATTCAATAATATTAGTTCCTCTTTTGATAATAGTTATCTGATGCCTCTGTACATCCGTTTATAATCTCTTGTAAATCATAGCTGGTGGCTGGCAGGCAAACCGCTCCTCTCAACCTCTCGCTTCAGACTTGCTACCGAGTCGCTTCACATCTCGCTTACTACTGACTTCCTACGAACGCTAAAGTGCGGTCTCTCCTGCCAACAATGCTTTCTGGTGCAGACAATCCCTGCTACCATTACAAAATGTATCAATGTGCGGTCTTTCCCGCTCTTTTCTTAAAATGTATCCATACGCGGTTCCTCCCGCCCTTTTTAAAATTATAACAATTTGCGGTCTCTCTTGCCAACAATACTTTGGTGCAGACATTCCCTGCTACCACAATTATTTCCAACATGACAAATATTAATTATCCCTACTTAATCCTATTAATAAAATATAAACATCTTTCGTAAATTGTGGTTTGACAATAGACAATAGAAATATACACGTCTTACACCCTTTATCCAAAGTGACCGTGACTTCGACAAGATGTCATTCATGCAACACGGAACTCGACTCCACCCAAGCAGCAGAGTGTTTGATGTGCTGGAGGAACACTCTGGGGTCCACATTGAGGCTCTGGGGTACCGAGAGGCCACTGACATGGGCCTCGATTGGCCGCCATATTCTCCGGATCTTAACACATGCGACTACAGTTTGTGGGGATGTATTAAAAACAAGGTGTTCAGAAATACCCCCCAAACCATTGCTGATCTGAAAAAAAGCATCGATGTTCCGACACTTCAGCGGGTCAAGCAGAATTTCGTTATTCGTGTGTGCTACATCATAGCCAATGGTGGCAGGCATACCGAACATGTCAGAACGTAAATCCGATTATATCTGATTATATGTAGTGACGTATACATGTTGAATAAAGAGAGTGCACGCCATAGTTTGTAACTATCTACGTTTTTTCATATTGTACAACAACTGTCACCCAGCATCATTGATAATTAGTGACACAGCTCTTCAGTACACTGGATTGTTCTAAGATTTAATAGGCTGGAATGGTTTAACACTGTTCATCAAGAATAGTATATAACAAACTAGGAGTATTAAGGCCGTAGTTAAATAATTCTAAAAGTGCATGATTTAGACATCATTGTTATTCTAAACTTCATATCAGTTTTTCTCCTTTGGAAATAGTCATGAGTGCCTTTCTCGTTGGTATACTAGCGGAACTTTGGAAAAAAATCCTACAAGCCCTATCAGCTCACTAAGAAAAGAACATGTACTGTAAATACTCCCTTGCTTGAACGTTAGCAAGAAGTAAGCTGTATACGTATGGTATTGACATTCGGTTATATTTCGATAGTCCTATCGCATGTACACTGAAGAGCCAAAGAAAATGGTAGACCTGCCTAATATCGTGTGCGTCCCCCGCGAGCACGCGGAAGTGCCACACACGACGAGGCATGGACTTGACTAATGTCTGAAGTAGTGCTGGAGGAAAATGACACCAAGAATCCTGTTGGGCTGTCCACAAATCCGTAAGAGTAAGAGGGGTTGGAGAGTTCTTGTGAACGGCATATTGCAAGGCAGTGCTCAATAATGTTCATGTCTGGAGAATCTGGTGGCGAGCGGAAATGTCTCAACACAGAAGAATGTTCCTGGAGCCACTCTGTAGTAATTCGGAACGTGTGGGATGTCGCATTGTCCTGTTGGAATGACCCAAGTCTGCTGGAATTCACAGTGGACATGAATGGATGCGGGTTATCAGACAGGATCACATTTCACAGTCGTATCTGGATGTATCAGGGGTTCCATATGACTCCAACAGCACACGCCCCACGCCATTACATATCCTCCACCAGTTTGAACAGTCCCCTGTTGACATGTACGGTTCATGGATTCGTGATATTGTCTTCATACCTGTACACATCCATCTGCCCGATACAATCTTAAACGAGACTCGTCCGACAAGACAACATGTTTCTGATCATCAACAGTCCAATGTCGGTGTTGTCGGGCCCAGGTAAGGCGTAAATCTTTGTGTCGTGTGACCATCAAGGGTGCAGGAGTGCTCCTTCAACTCCTGAAGCCCATATCGATAGTGTTTCGTTGAATGGTTCTCATGCTGACACTTGTTGATGGCCTGCATTGAAATCCGCAGCAATCTGCGGAACGGTTGCAGTTCTGTCACGATGAACGATTCTCTTCAGTCGTCGTTGGTCCCGTTCTTGCAGCATCTTTTTCCGGCCGCAGTGATGTCAGAGATTTGATGTTTTACCGGATTCCTGTTATTCACGGTACACTCGCAAAATCGTCGTATGGGAAAATACACACTTCATCGCTACCTCGGAGATGCTGTGTCCCATCGCTCGTGCTTCGACTATTACATGACGTTCATACTTACCTAAAGCTTTATAACCTTGTGCTGTGTCAAAACGCACGGGTTACGTTCGCCCTTACTACTCCTGAGCATCCTACACGATAACTTGATAATAACACCTGGTGGTTACTGTAAATATACATGTACGATGTATTAAGAAAAAAAATGTTATAGATGAGCCGCGAAGGTCGACGAAAAAACAGGTGGTGAGTGCGCGCGACTTCAGCGATGCAACAACTCGCCTTCACTGGATCCAGAGATGGTGCCTGAGCGATGCGCAGTAGCCGGCCGCTGTCGTAGAGAACCGACAGCAGCAACGAATAATTAATTAATTCTCAAAAGTTGGCGTGGCGCTGCGTGTTTGTTCCTTTTAAATGGTTCCTATGGTATGACACGAAGAGTTAGTTCCCATGTAGACCTCTCACCGACTAAGTGGATATATCAGTGTGTCTCTAGGTCTGATAGTAGAGCGACCCACTGCGTGGTGTAGTGAGGCACCGCAGCTGGCGGTTAAGGCTTGGGAGAGGGAAAGGAGTTTTGATTGGCAGTACCAGTATTTTAATTTGGGTACAATTCGCGGAGGCAATGTGGCTATTTAGTCTGTTAGGCCCCTGCTCATATACGTGGCTGTGACGGTTGTTTCCTCCCAGCGCTGAGTAACGGAATATACAGAAATTCTGTGGTTCAAAATGGTTCAAATGGCTCTGAGCACTATGAAACTTAACTTCTGAGGTCATCAGTCCCCTAGAACTACTTAAACCTAACTAACCTAAGGACATCACACACATCCATGCCCGAGGCAGGATTCGAACCTGCGACCGTAGCGGTCGCGCTTTTCCAAACTGTAGCGCCTAGAACCGCTCGGCCACTCCGGATGGCGAAATTCTGTGGGATTTTCTGAATATTGGCTGGTGATACGCTAGTTTTGGCGGATTTAGGTGCACGAGATATCAATTGGTTGTCGTCTTGTGGACGGTTTCGGTAGTAAAGTTTGCTGTGGTAAATCCAGCGTGAGCCTGGTTAGAGAGAGAAGTAGCTGAGTTTCGGGAATCGGTGGAACCCATATCCTGTCCGTGTCGTACGATTAGTGGTCGCGGCTCACCCAGAGGTAATTGGGTTGTTAGCCGTTTTATTGAAGTGGTTTGGTGGTGGTTCGTGAGTTGTCGAGAAGGGAAAGCCTCGTACATAGCTGTTGTTTAAATACCACTATCTTACATCGGACCGAGAATTGGCTCGAATAAATACAAACTGTTTCACTATATTGTGATAGAGTGCACCAGTAGTTGAGTGGATAAGCGACGAGAAAATAAAGGAACCATTTTACAAGCATTACGCAGATAAACAAAAACTTGATTAGCCAAACTGACGAGTGACCGAATTCATGTAGGGAACTTAGCGGGTCGCGTATTGTCAACGCCTGAAGACATTCAGAAGTGTTTAAAATTGTCACTTAAGGTTAGATTTAAAGTGACGGTGGCACTTAGGGGACCGCCAGTCGGCGCGTTACAACCTGCCATTGTAGCAGCAGTAACCAGTCTAACAACTGCACCGCACACTGGTCTTATATAGGCGTTGCCGACCATAGCGCCATATTCTGCCTGTTTACATATCTCTGTATTTTATTACGTATGCCTAAACTAGTTTCTTTGGTGCTTCAGTGTATGTTGACAGTGTGGTATCATCTTACATCTTCTAGTACATAATAATTTCTTCCTGGGCCATTATGCAGGGTACGTAAAAAAAATGTATACACACTTTGAACTGTCACAGACAGTTTATTTCCCACGTTCTACAAGGTTAAATATCTGTGATAAAGAAATGTTATGTTTCTTCAACAGGTGGCAGCAGTGGCAAGGAAGTAACTGCAACATGGCGGATGTGCGTTTGAGCTTTGAAGTGCGGAAGTAGATAATTAAGTGGTAATGGAAGTTTGAGAATGTAGCTGCGGTTCGAAGACAGTGGAGAAGTGAGTATGGTACGGAACCACCTTCAAGGTTAACAATTACACGTCTACGAGACAAATTTGAAATTCATGGAACAGTGTGTGATGTATATAAAGGTCGAGCAGGGCGACCTCGTACAGCTACAAGTGATGATTCCACAACTGCGGTCTTGGAACTGTTTCAGCGTTCGCCTCAAAAATCTTCAAGGCAAGCGGCACGTGAGAGTAATGTAAGTGCTAGTAGTTTGCTACGCATTCTGAAGAAAGGCAAGTTTCGTGTGTTCATTCCAAGGCTGGTGCAACAGCTAAGTGACGACAATCCAGATCTAAGGTTAGAATTTTGTGAATGGGTTCAGGAGATGGTAAGACATGAACTGGGATTTATGGGTAGCATAATTTGGTTGGATGAAGCCCAATTCAAACTCAATGGAACTATCAATAGGCATAATTATGTGTACTGGGCTGAAGATAATCCTCACGTTACAGTTGAAAGGCTGTGAATTTGCCTGGTGTAAATGTGTGGTGTGGTTTGTCTGCAAGGGGACTCATTGGGCCTTTCCACATTGAAGATACTCTTACTGGAGAAACGTACCTAAGAATGCTTGCTGACTCCATATTCCCTGCCATTCGTGCATTATACAGTAATGATGAGTTTTATTTCCAACAAGATGACGCCCCACTGCACTATCATAAGGATGTATGAGCATACCTGGATCACAATGTGCCAGGCCAGAGGATAGGATGCAGGGAGCCAATCGAGTTTCGTGCACGCTCTCCGGACCTCATGCTGCTGGATTTCTTCTTATGGGGCACAGTAAAAGATGAGGTGTACAAACGTAAACCACGTAACTTGGACACACTTTGGAATGAGATTCAGGCAGTGTACACAGAAATCTCATTGGACACTTTGGTACTGTTGTGTACATACTTCCGCGTAGTCAGCGCGTACACAACTTTCCAAATAGAGCGCACCCTGCTAAGCACAACAGCACAGGGGCAGCGCTCGTCCGTCTCCGCACTACGAGATGGCGCTACCTAAGAGACAGACCAAATTCTGCTTCCGCCGATCCGCATATTAATATGTAACGCAGCCAATGAGATTGCTGTTAACACAGAACCTTTTCTCCTCGCGGATCACACCTGAATGCGGGAGGTATTATAACGAGGTACAGACCTCCGATTAGTCAGTCTACATTAGTCTGTACCAGTCTATAGTCTAGTTTCAGTCTGTGCTAATAAGATTACCATATTCCTGTACATAGCCATGAAGAGAAATGTATAGACACTATGCCAAGTATCAGATATATGTGAGAATAAGATTAACGTACCAAGATCAAAGGAACTTCAGATTGTTAATTGTAAATAGCATCCAGAACCAAGTTAAGTTATTTTTATGCTTATTATTATATTAATAAATGTATGTGAAAATTAATCAAGTTCTGTATAAAGTTTGTCACCGTCAATCTGCTACTCTAAGCGTGCAAGTGGCATTTCTATCGTCTGACCTAACGGCAGAAGATAAACACGCCACGGTAAGACAACAAGACATATTGCTGACACTCACCTGCTTCGTTAGAGCGACAAGTCAAATAATCTGATGGTGTGTGTACCGAAGGTCTTACAATACGCACACCACAGGTACGATGTACGGAATCAGTGATGACTCGCACTCAGAAATGTATTGATGCTGAAGGCCACCAGTTTGAACATTAATCACATTTGCAAAGTACATTTATTTTTCAAATTGGACTTTAAGCTTTCCGTTTGCAGAAATGTAACATTGTGGAACGGGAAATAAATTTTCTATTATGCTTCAAAGTGTGGCCGGCCGCGGTGGCCGAGCGGTTCTAGGCGCTTCAGTCCGGAACCGCGCGACTGCTACAGTCGCAGGTTCGAATCCTGTCTCAGGCATGGATGTGTGTGATGTCCTTAGGTTAGTTAGGTTTAAGTAGTTCTAAGCTCTAGGGGAGTGATGACCTCAGATGTTAAGTCCCAAATTGCTCACAGCCATTTGAACCATTTTCAAAGTGTGTATACATTTTTTTGACGCACCCTGTATACGGTATGGCGCGTCTTGTGAATTAGTCGCTTGATGTGATTGTTGAAAGTTGTTGTAGGAGTGCTTGAACCAGATGTTGCTGGCGAGCCGTCGTAGACAATTGGATAGTGTTGTGGGGCTGCCGCATCACCAGAGGGGTGCGCCGTGCACGAGCGACTACCGGGAGCGACTGAATGCGCGTTGCGGTTAATTGGCGGATGCGGCGGCGTGGAAGCAGGCGAGGCGGCCAGGGCGCGCCAGCCAGGCCCGGGAGCGCTGCGTGGCGTGGCGTGGCGTGGCGCGCTAATTGCCTGGCGCCACAGACCTTGTCACGCGCCGCAGTCGAATTAGTGGCGCCGGTCTGCTGGGAGACCAGGACACCGCCACATCAAGTCAGCCGTTTGCGAACGGTGGACTGTGTACCGGTAACCTCAGTAGCACTGCTATGTCAAATTCCACAAGATCAGCACTGCTGAAGTGCTTCTCCGTTTATTCTTGCGAAGGTCGATCTAACGTCCTTTGCTGTGGTACAGAGTATTTGGGCTGTAAGCAGCACATAACATTCATCTAAGTGACTTAATTACATAACGGCCGGTAAAGGAAGCACGGGATGGCGCTCCGGATTAACTTTCTACTCTCTTGTGAAGCCATTCCTTTGCCATTGGAGAAAACGTCATTCGTTTCAGCTTGCACAGCAACAGATTTCAGAAATAATTTTAGAGCTACGACAGTCACTTTTTTCGTAATTAGCAGTAGCATTAATTGTTGTCCAATTTCTTTCACGCCGAAATTAGACACGTTATCATGCAGGCCACCGACGATGTGTGTGTGTTCGGCATGTTTGTTCCGTATCACATAGAGATAGAGCAATGTCTGCAAAACGTGTGTTGATGTGTCAACAAAACGACAAACAGTTACAGATTACTGTCCCTTCCTATTCTATGTATTTATTTTATTTTACGCGTCTAGTCCCGTAGGACCAAATTCAGGAGCAAACCTCCAAGGTCATTTAACGTTTCAATATATGAAATTACAACATAATAGTTATAACATATGAAATTAAACGTTCATGAACCCAGTAAAAGACAGGAACTTTTCCACAGAATAGAAGGAGTGACCCACGAAGAAACCCTTCAGTTTAGATTTTAAAGCGGGCGGATTACTACTAAGCTTTTGTAATTCCAGTAGTAGCTTACTGAAAGTGGATGCACCATTATATTGCACATCTTTCTGGACAAGAGTAAGGAAGTGCGACCTAAATGCGGATTAGTTTTCTGCCTAGTATTAACTGAGTGAAAGCTGCTAACTGTCGAGAATAAGCTGATACTGTTAACAAGAAACGAGAGTAAAGAATATATAAATTGAGAGGCCAATTTCAGGATACCTAGCCTAATGAACAGGGGTCGATAAGAAGTTCGCGAACTTACGCCACTTATATCCCGAACTGCCCGATTGCGATCCAGAAATATCCTTCGAGAATGGAAGAGTCATCCCAAAATAGCATAAGTCATAAGCGAATGAAAATAAGGTTCCCAAAACTATCTTGATTTTATGCAGAGGTGTCTTTGCTTACTCTCTGAAAGTATACATTCTATGGTTTCAGTAAATTTGAAGCCTCTTCATCTCAAGCTTCTCTGTAACATACCTTCACGCAGTTTGCTAACATGTTCGCAGAGCATCAACAGCACCTGATGGAGGACAATGTCTAACAATCTGCCTCTAGCAACCATCTCCCAGGCATACTGGATGAGTGGCACATCAGGCGAACATTCTGTGTCAATGGAATAGGGGTACTTGCCATTCTTCGAAGGAGTCAAGAGCATTCGTCGTAATACATGGCAGGTTATAGTACTGTTGAAATATGTATTTTATGGAGCTGCCTAATGGAAGAGTAATATCACGCATTACTGAAGTCCCTGCTGATGCGGCTACTGTTCAAATTGCTCTCAATGTGTAGAAAAGGGGGGGGGGGGGGAGGAAGGAAGGAAGATCGGCGTCTAAAGTCCCATCGACCGAGCAGACTCTCGGACTGGGGAAGGAAAAGGAACATGTCCCATCAGCGGAACTATCTCGGCGCTTGCTATAAGCGATTTAGGAAAATAACGGAAAACCAGAATATCGACAGCTGGACAGGGATTTGAACTGCCATTGTCTCGAATGTAAGTCCAGTGCCTTACCCCTGCGCCGCCTCGTGAGACTCGATCCAGTTTGCCGTATCCAATGCAACTCTTAAGTTTGTTTGCTATGCTGCTCATCCCTGCTGACCTGCAGACAAAGGTCGTGACAGTACTGTCTAACAGTGCGGGCCATCACTCTACAATACGCTCAACTGACACTCGTTCCAGAACGCTACATTTTTCACTCAGCAAGCAAGTGAAGACCTTGACTCAAATATTGCAGTTTAAAGCTGCCTGTACCCTATATAGCATGCTGCGAGTTGCATCTTGAATGGTCGACGCAGAGATATCCGGATGAGTGCTGTAGAGTTCATCTGACACCATGTACGAAAAACTAATTTGTTAACGTAATGCGGTAGTATGGGCTCTTAATATCCACTTGGCCACACATCTTTCCCGACATAGCGGTTTTATAAACAGCATAGAACAAAAAACTGAGGTACTACAGCTAGCAAACTAGGGCATAAGACCCGAACTCCTTGAAAAATACTGAACCTTTTGTGAACACAGATTGTGTTACCAGAGTACCTTGTCAGCCGTCATATGCAACCTGGGAAACACGTTTCTTGCATACATACAGGGTTTTACTAGCAGCTTGTCATCCAATTCCTGCCCCCCCCTCTCCCTTCTCTGCCCGTTTCTCTCTCCGCCTCACTTGTTAACTGTACTCATACTGAACTACCAGTCAGTTATTTATGAAATCTTGCAGTATGTAGTTACTGACATACTATGGTTAAATTTTTTCTACAAAAGTAATACAACACACAAAAGCTATATTCATAATGAAGTAGTTTATACAATAAATCTCAAAAATTATAATACTCAGGTACACACATTCACAATGGCTACAATAAGCAGGATCTGTACTGACCATAAGACAATAATTCAAGTCCACGTTAATATAAGAATAAACACAAAGCAATAAGGTTTGTTAAAAGCTTTGTTCAGGATATTTATTGAACACACACACACATTCACACACACACACACACACACACACACACACACACACACGCGCACACACACTGTCTGCAATTTTCTTAACCTGTGATAAATGTGAGGCTGTTTTCAACATTCACATTAACACTAGAGTAGATCAATGTATCTGCCCACGCAACGGATATAATAAGTACAGAAAAGAATTGTTTCAAAGCGTAAAAACTCATATTTTTGAACGCAGATCTATGTAGCATACTTCGACGTACAGTAAATGCGGGATACTGCTGGAGTTATGGTAACAGTGTTTATAGCGAATAGTGATTGCTTCTGTGGCCAATATGCAATGAAAATGGAAGGTACCAGTGAGTAAAAAAAAATTGTTTTGACCCAACTTTCTGTATGAATAACACTCAAGGCGATATATTAAAGCGTTTCCCATATAATTATCACAAGGACTGTATCCAGAGCTACGAAACGATAATAAATACGCATCTTCTGCATTTTCCGTTAAATTAGCCAGAAAAATTTCGAAAACTAGTGATGAGGAGAAACATTATTTTATAACTGATCGGTTGTGGTCATCTGCACTCTCATTCAAATGTGGTTAATCTTCTCCTTCGTCATCAACTACAATTACGAGGAAAAACTACGACCTTTTGACAGCCACAGCTTATGTAGGTATATAAAGAGGCCTACAAGGTGTTCAAAAAGTAACGCAGTCTTACGGGGAAAGTTGTTGAAAGTGGCTTCCATAAGTCAATTGAATATAAAACTTCCTAGCAGATTAAAACTGAGTGCCGGACCGAGACTCGAACTCCGGACCTTTATCTATCGCGGGCAAGTGCTCTACCAACTGAGCTACCCAAGCACGACTCACGCCCCGTCCTCTCAGCTATAATTCCGCACACAGTTTTAATCTTCTAGGAGGTTTCATATCAGCGCACACTCCGCTGTAGAGTGAAACTTTCATTCTAGAAACATGCCCCAGGCTGTGGCTAAGCAATGTCTCCGCAATATCCTTTCTTTCAGGAGTGCTAGTTCTGCAAGGTTCGCAGGAGAGCGTCTGTGAAGTTTGGAAGGTAGGAGACGAAGTCCTGGCGAAATTAAAGCCGTGAAGTCGGGCCGTGAGTCGTGCTTGGGTAGCTCAGTTGGTAGAGCACTTGCCCGCGAAAGGCAAATGTCCCGAGTTCTAGTCTCGGTCCGGTACACAGTTTTACTCTGCTAGGAAGTTTCATAGCAGCGCACACTCCTCTGTAGAGTGAAAATTTTATTCTAGAATTGAATATACATTACATGTTCTTAAAACGTCGTTGTAACGTTTGTTGAGGAACTGAAGAAACGCATCGTTCAGCTACTTTTACAACTCGGAATTACAGCGAGAGTGAGTTTTGTAAGCAGCATGCGTAAGGTACTCCCAAAATAAATTATCATATAAGGAAAATCAGAAGGCCTAGGAGGCACAACTCCTTCGAAATCAGTTGTTCACGGAAACACTGATCCCAGAGCGTCGAAGTTGCTACCTATATCATCCCTAGCATTGTCGTTCCGATACCGCCTCCATTCTTATCTGGTACGTAGGTGAAGTTTGGTCCACTATCTATACGTAGTTCTCAGTCATCAATATGCTATGAAATAGTGTGATAATGATTCGGACATGTCATACAGCATGCCAAACTCATTTTTGCCTTCAGATGGGAGTAAGACAGACGTTGTTAAGTTTACGTAGCCAGGTGCGTGAATTCTGTGCATTATCTGATGAAAAGGATTCGTACGTCCTTGTGTCCTCTAGAACTGATCAGTAGAGATGTGGATCTCTAGTACAAAAGGAGGCGGAGAGTACTGTGTACCTAGTAGAGAAGTAGTAACAGTATTTTGATACTGGGTCGACTAGGAGAGGGTTCAGGACTGGGAAGTGGACTAGCCATTGGATGTCACCTGTAAGAAATCCATCACGTACATTTAGATCCTTCTAAAAAGTGCCCAACTCAACCGCTGGTGGTGTGAATGTGAAGTGGAAATGCGAAGGAACAATCACTGAGGAATAGGAACTGTCGAGCTGTTGGGTTGAAAATAATTGTATTGAATCATCGGAAGGAATCGCTCATCAGTTCCAATGTGCTGTCAGAAATCCAGCTAGCACAATTACTGAGCGTAAGGAGTTAAAAAGATTGTGGTACGATAGTAGACCAACTATTCATAAGCGACACTTTTTGTAGTTAATACTAAGCGACGCCTGAGGTAGTGTAAAGTGCGAGGCCTCTGGAGAGTGGATGGCTGAACGTTTGATTTGGAGTGGTGAGTCACGCTAAACCCAGTGGCAATCCAATGGTATGGATCTGTTTTGGCAAATCTCTCTAGAACGTTGGTGTGTAGTAATAACAGTGAAGTATGGAGGAAGTGGTGTTACAGTTTGTGTTGTTTGCGATTATTTAGATTAAGGAAACGCCACATGCGGAAGTATATGCGCAGTAACATTAGTGAGATGGACTGGCCTACCCAGACTCCCGACCTGGCCCAATGGAACACCTTTGGGCTGAGTTAAGATGGGGACTTCGTTCTAGTCCCCAGCGTCCAACATCATTAACTTCTCTGTTTTCGGCTCTTGAGGATGAATAGGCTGCCATTGTTGGATGTGAGGTCCGCCAGTTATGCAAAACACCGTTTTTTTCTCAGTACCCAAACATTTTTCGGCACCACTGTGCCATCATCAGTGGGTTTTCATTTTTATTTATTCTGTAATGTGAAAATTTATGTTACATGATTATAAAATTATGTGCATCTTTAGTTCAAACAATAGATCCTTTCTTTTTGTAGATACCTTTACATTTGATATGCATGAATTTTCTGGATCACTTTTGTATTAATTACTACAGGTAGCTCGTCATCTGAAACCAAATAATGTCGATGAGAAAGTTTTTTGCTGGGAGTTAACCCATCTTCTAGAATTAATTTAGTTTTTAGTTATGTTTCCGCGCCTATATTCTTTTTGACTTACGTTCTCGTGTGGCAAGCACACCAAATGTAAAGGTATTTTACAAAAAGAAACGATCTGTTGTTTGAACTAAAGATTCGCATAATTTTATAATCATTTAACAAAAATGTTCACATTACGGAATAAATAAAAACGAAAACCCACTGATGACGGCACAGTGGTGCCGAATCATGTTTGGGTACTGAGAAAAAACGGTGTTTTACATAACTGGCGGACCTCACATCCAACAATTTTAACTGCAAGTACGGCCAACACAAGGAGCTGCAAATCAAAATTATAAATAGGCTGCCATGTCTCGATGGATATTCAGACATGCCACTGAAAGCGACACGTTTCCCACTGTCGGCTGGTAACAACTCATGAAGAACACCAGTTCTGTAAGGATGGATATATAAGCTTGTGTGCAATTCCGTGCTATGAACAGGGAGATAATAGTACCCTGTGCTGAGAACAGAGAGGTAAAACTCGCTGGACAGGCGTCACACAGATGCGCTGGACTCACAAGATATGCAACTTCCACTGAAAGGGTACAGTACCGCCCCACATTGAAAATAGGTACAACATTCTTCGTCATTCTTGTCAGTACAACATATTTTTTCTAATAATAACTCAATTTCAATTAATACAGCGAAGCCGGATACCAGTGTGGGAAAGAATGACAATTTATTTATTTAATTGATCACATGTGCACTTCCACAAAATAAATCCCTACATCCAGTTTGGTGAGATCTGCGAAATGAATGAATGTATGGTCGTCTGCTAACCGCAGATAGTGAATGTGAATATATGATCATCTTTGAGACGACCCTTTGGTCACCGTTGGTAGAACCAAAGAGATGAAATTTACCGAAGCTTTGAGCGCCTGAAATGTGGGTGACCAATACGATAGCAAGGTGCTCCCCCACTTCGGCAGAGGTGCGAGAGGACCTGAAGAACGGCCATGTTTCAGCACTCTGCCGCTGGATCTAGTGTTGGTAAGACCTGTCTTAGGTGTGCTCCGTAAAGACAAAAGAGTGGAGACATGGTATGCATGTGAAATACTTAAGAGTAGTTTGGAATAATAATTTCTCTATTTCAGGAACTTTTGTGGGGAGAATTAAATGTCAGGCAGGTATTATTAAGGGGATCGTAGTAATCTTCGGAAGTGACCAAAGGTCACAATGAAACCACGTATAGCAATAAGTTGAAATACTTCCGAGTGCTTAAGTTAAGCTGAATTACTAGCGTGTGTACTATAAGTTGGAAATATTTAAGAAATGGCGTGAGCAGGACTTGAAATTAGAGACGAGTACTTCACGTGGTGAGTACTGTGTGAGTCTCAATCTGTGTATGAGACAAAGGGTAAAGAGAAGTACTCGTCCATGGTATCAGTTGAGGACTCGCGTGTGTGATGAATATGTTCTTAATATTACTTTGCGTGTTATGTTTCCGTGTGACGCTTGATTCAAACTATAATACTCTGAGAGAGAAGCAAGGTGAGTCAGCCGTCTTTCCAGCAACGCCACTTGGGTTGCATTGCACAGGAAGACGTGCATATATCCTCCAGAGTTCGTAGTAGGAAAGAAAAGTTACAAAGTGGGGCAGTGTCGTGTGGAACTGGGATGAATACTAATTGAAGTGGGAAAGCTGAAAGTGATGGGATTATGTTGTTGTGACTATTCCTATGTTGTATTCCATGTTGCAGTGTGGTGTATGTCATGTAATTTGGCTATGTGTGGTTTGCATGGGAGAGTAGCAAGGTAGTTTCAGAGGTAGTGGGTTATGCATGTTCCTTTTGTACCGCTCGGTCTGGAGGAAAGTTTCGTGATGATGGTTGTGAGAGTCGAAGTGTGAGATATAGCAAAAGATTCACCATCCTATCCAGAAAGTGCACTGTAGCGTTAAATAATTACGAGACCATAAGATAGAGAATCACCAATGTAAAGCCATGCCCTCTGGGCGGAATTTCTCATGTGTTATTGTTGTAGGTTATAGAATTTATGTGTTTAGGTTATAGAATTTATCGGAATAAATAAGATAGTGAAAACAAAAAGATTGGTGGCCTTTTCCTTCGAATTGTATGTTGTCATGATATCCAGAATTTGTAATGTGTGCGCCATTCATAGTCAGTGCTATGACCACGTTTTGATCAAAGCCGTTAAATAAGAAAGAAAATGTGGTATTGCCAGTGCGTAGTGAACAGTCAGAGTAGTGTAAATTACTGATAGTCAGATGTTCGTTTCCGTTGCGTAATATTCATACAGGAGGATAATTTGTAACTTAATTGTGAGTACGAGAGTTCATGTTACTCGATAAATAAGAATGAATCCACTCGCTTGGCAGACCACTCATCTTGCAGGCCTGACTGCTTGATGCCACAGTATGAGCAAGGCACGTGGGTGCCTCTCACCACGTCGACCAACATTTCTGGCGTTAACTGTGTCGGTCGGTCATTTGGGCTGCATCTTCTACATTGCTTCTTCTGGAAACAGTCGTACAGCCAAAGGGCGTTCCCACCAACTGGCAGTGCCCTCTAGGAAAGAAAGCCAGTAAACCAAGCTTGCATGCTGATCCGTTAAATAGACAGACGTTTAAATTGAGTCTCAGTTCCAAAAAAGCCAGGATATGTAACGAATATCGATTAAATGCAGGTGTATCTAGAGACATTGTTTAAGAAATCTTGAAACTGTGTCATTCGCCACAAAACTTAGGTTCAGCCCTCCCACTCGCCTCCACACACACACACACACACACACACACACACACACACACACACACATGGCCTACGTCATGTCCTGTTCGTGTTGTTGGTACAGCAGCTTGATGTTGGAATTGGTTGGTGCATCCCAATCCTCAGGATACAATTCTGTGAGGGCATCGCGTCTCTCCAGCAGTGGAGGAAACGCAATAGCGCGCACGAGGCAGCAGTCCCCGGCCGGACGTGTCTGATGGCTGCCTGGTAATAGCCGCCAGCAGAAGCTGCGGCGATCGGCGCGCTTAGCATTCCCGGCGGTCTGCGCCGCCGCCGCTGAAGAATGCCTGCATTCCGATCACGGCGCGCCTGCCGCCGCCTCTGCCTCCTGCCACCGGCCCCTCCGCTCCGCCCCCCCCCCCCCCCCCCAGCCTCTTTGTTAACGGCCTGTCGACACCGCGTGGCGCCCGCGCCGCCTACAGCGCACGGAATTTCGTTTGGCAATTACGAGCGCCGCGCGCTACCTCCACCGCCTCCCGACTTTTATATCTTCCCAGCAGCTACCAGTTCAAGCGAAAGATGCTCTAGAGGGAGTAAGATCGCTCCCAAGGCTTGTGGTAAAGTTGCAATACGGAATACTTGCAGCTCGTCTCGTCTCATTCTGTGTATGAGGAAGACCCCGTTTATTCGCAGAGGAATGTCTCTGCACACAAAGCAATTATTACTTCAGGAATTTTATTATGACTGTAGTAAAAATATTGTATCGCTCCCTAAGAGTTAGGATCAAGCTTCAAAACGTCACCTTCACCCCAGGTGTCACCAATTTATTTCTTCACTTCTTCTGGGCCCATATAACGGCGACTGTTAGCTGCTACGTCCTCTGACCGTGACGACATAGGTGACACGCAAGTAACATGCGAAATGTACTCTCTGCTGCATAATGTTTGGTATTCATTTTCAGCGAATTCATTTTCTTTGATGCAATATTACCCGAACACTATTCAAGACCTATCTTGATACAGCAGGATAAATCCAGAATTTGTTTAGTGACTTGTAACAGTTGTTGCGAAGCTGAACAAAGAAACGTAACAGATGAAATAATAAATGCTATTTTCGAGCATTGTTAACTGGTTTTACATAAATGTTCCAGCTTTGAAGCTTGAAAGAAACACATTTAATCGATTTATTTAGCATAAAAAATACATACTTTTCGGTTAATATAGACAAGGAAAGAAGTAATTTTAATGCGTGCGTATTGATGAGAGCGTAAAGTGCAAAATTAATTCAACTGATAATATTAGGTGCAGCGACTCTTGCAATATACTTAACCGCCAAATGGTGGGATGTGGCAATGACCAGCGAAGCACTATTCACTCGCTAAAGGATGTAATTGGAAATATGCACGGGTGTACCCAGACAGAGACAGGTAAGTGCACCTACCAAAAAATCACCTCCCCGCCTCCTCCTCCTCCTCCACAAAAAATTCCTTAGTGACTGAAATGGCATTCATTCTGGCAACAAATGTATTGACTAGATATCAGAAAAATGCTAGACGTATACCACAAGGAAATTTGTTATTTGGTCCTTCAAATGATTCAAATGGCCCAAACACTATGGCACTTAACATCTGAGGCCATCAGTCCCCTAGACTTAGAACTACTTTAACCTAACTAACGTAAGGACATCACACATACCCATGTCCGAGGCAGCATTCGAACCTGCGACCGTAGCAGCAGCACGGTTCCGGACTGAAGCGCCTAGAACCGCTCGGCCGCAGCGGCCGGCGTTTGGTGGTTCAGACAAAATTTGCAGCCTCCGTTGAGACCCTAAAGACAGTGGCCTTGCGGGTCGTCTGACGCTCAATAAATCTCCTTGAAGACTGCCTGCTACCAGGAAGAATGCAATCAATGTGGAAGGTGGGATGGGCAACGATCACCACGAATGTGGCAATGATACTGCGTAACCAAAGACTTTCGGAGAATTTAAAACCAAAGGCAATATTAAGGGATCAAAATGAATTACTCTGTTACAAGCGGTGGCGAGAGCAGATAGCCGGAATTCAAGGACACGAAAAGCACGCATCGCTCTATTATACAACACGCTATGACGCGGTTGCTTGTTAGTGGTGCGCTCTACAGCAACACCATGACGCGTATTACGAAACGAAACTCGAAGAGGTGCTGCATCCACTGACAACTGTGATTTTTCTGTGTATCTCGTGATTTTCGCATAGTGGTCTTCTGTAACCCTTGAGACGCTTATGAATAACGCTATACATGCTGTCGCTATGCAGGTAGCAGTTGTCCGCTTTCGTCACGTCGTTCGTTACCTCCGTGCTGTGACCTCATATTTTCTGCTACCAAGCGTAGCGTACGAATGGGTACCAAATACATAAAAGAACTATTGAAAAATTTTGTATCGAAGAAATGCTAATGTTTTGTTATTGGTGTATCAACATTAGATTCAATAAGCGTCAGAAATAGTTGATTGTAAAATAATTCATGAATAGAGAACGAGTGTTTGTTGAGAATGTCTAGTTGTTCACAAAAAGTCTGGGAAAGTAGCAGGTAGCAAGCTTGGTATTTAAAGAATAATCGCCGAAGCAGAACTGAAAGCTGCACCTCAAGTATTTCTAATTTTCAACTTGGTGATGCATATTTTATAATGCAAGTAACTATACATACAAACTAAACAGTGTAGAGATGCGAGTTTGTAGGGGATGGAGTGCAATAGTGGTATATTAAAAGTCAAAAGAAACTAACACTTTAATGACACACAGTAGGCCGGCCGCTGTGGCCGAGCGGTTCTAGGCGCTTCAATCCGGAACCGCGCTGTTGCTACGGTCGCAGGTTCTAATTCTGCCTCGGGCATGGATGTGTGTGATGTCCTTAGGTTAGTTAGGTTTAAGTAGTTTCGAAGTCTAGGTGACTGATGACCTCAGATGTTAAGTACCCTAGTGCTTAGAGCCACTTGAACCATTTGAGCACTCAGTAGCTGTAACACACAAAAACAACATTGCTGAACAGTCAAGCCGTGCTCTCCCAGGGTAGCTGATAATAATAATAATATCAATTACTATTTCATATACATACTTCTAAGAAACTGGAAAAAAAACATGAACAAATTTTATTCATAATGTCAATAACATGCACACTGTCGAATTGTATGTGGAAGTTTTGACTCGTATCATCACCAAAATTTGTATTAGGCCCGAGATCATCAAAATTTTCAGCATATATAATTGTGAAATCTTTATTATCAGTTAAAGGCATTACTGATTACTCATAATGTCCGTTATCACCTAGTGGGCTCAAATTTTTTTTCAGAATTGCAAAAAAAATTGAACCATTTAAAATTACACAAAATTTTTAAACTTGCTAAACATAATGACAGACAAAGTTAGTTAACGAAGTTAGTTTTCATTAAAAATCTTGATTGGTTTCTCTTTCACAGTTACATACATTAGCGTTTTACTTTTTCTTTTCTTTTATGTCCCAAAACTTTTATCGTATTCTACCCGAGACAAACAAATAATTACTTACATTTAACCTACCATCTGACCGGTCAGCTCCGCAAATTTACTGATGCCATCTGTGTCTTCAACATAAACAATGCACTTCTGTCGAAACGCCGTAAGATACAAGTCAGATTGTCGTGCCTCAGACTATGATCAGATTGAAATGTGCATAAATGATCGCACTAGCTACGTGAAACACATTTTTCCAAGAGTCGTTCGGTCAACGGCTTTATCAGTATCCTGTCATACTTCTAACAGAAACACGTTCCTAATTCAGTTTTACTGCGTCTTTCAACATGACTGCTTTCTTTGACTAGACTAAAGCTTGGAGCCCTCTGTTCGGATGGTTACAATATCTCAGAAGTTCCATACTGCATATCTGTCGGAATTTAACTCTTTTGTGGAGTTAACCTGTCAGCGTCCCAATAAGGAATTATGTCGAAATCGTTGTGGGGTTCGGCAGTTGTGGGTACTGTTTGCCTACCTCAATTACGAATTCAACTTCCAAATGCCAAGCCAGTGAGTGCAAAGTCTCCGAAGAGTGGGCATCTGTATTGCAACCACCAAAGTGTGACAACAAATTAGATATGCATGAGACTAAAGTGAGACAACTACTTACACATGCAAGTAACCAACTATATTCATTATTTAAAGGACGCATAGTTAGGATTGGTTGCAAGGTAATTGGGTTTATAGTTGTAAAGCAAGGAAGCACTGAACAGTATCTGTTTATACTGAACGAAGTTCTACATGAACCAAATAAAATGATTCACAACAGTGAATATAGTGAGTATGTCAGTTCTCTGAACATTGATAAACACATTGGAGGATACCTCAAATCTAACTGAAAGACAGCAAACTTTCGTGATGTGCGAAACTCACAAATGCAAAGTAATCAAGATTCGTGAAATAAGACAAGCAATCGCTGCAGATTTCGCTGCGAATACTGCAAATTGTGCTCAGGTACTGGACAGCGCTGACTGCGGAACGCGAACATGCACCTCAGCGCACAAGACAGCACAAAATACAAAAATTTCTGAGATTACGGCCCAGAATAACTACTACTGGCGTCAAGATAGGCCCAGATGTCCTCTCCACAGCAGGTTCCGAATCGGATTCGTCATCTCTTCCTAATTTTGTGTCTCTAGAAAAATTAAATCTGTCGGGGAGGATCTCCAGGCATTGCCACAGTGACCAAAGAGAATTTCGCTTGCTTCTCCAGAACACTTGGGAACGCTGCACAAATTTACCTGTGTTGGCTCACTGAATGCATTGTAGTATGCAGAAGATTGGTGTTGACTCTTAGCCTGGTTCCATTCTTTGATCGAGTCCTTCGTGCCAAAACACGGTGTCGCACAAAATTCACATGACTAAGTAACCAGATTCTGGAGGGAAAGCAACGAGTTTTCCCACGGTTGGCTAGCGGCGCCATATCGTTCCCTTTCGGATTCTGTGTACCTGCAGGTGAATTCGTCACACACGACAATTCTCAAGGAACTTGTCGACAACTCCTTTCAAAGGAGAAAATCGCATTCGTAGCCGAAATGGACGGCCGGGTGCTTGCTAAAGACGCTTCTGCGGAAAGCAGCGGCCGTGATTTTACCCTCCTTCCACCAGAGCCTTGTGACAGGCGTCCTGTGTTCACAGCACAACCGCTTGGGTGGCCACTAAGGCCACTCGCTTTCCACCAAGCCAGACTGGAACCTTCCTCCTTGGCTATTCCCAGCCTTGTGCTTCCCTCGAACATACTAAAAAATAAGCAAATAAAAAGATAAACATCGTATAGAGACATGTGACTGCAATGTCACACTGCCCATTGTAGTCGACAACCACTTCCCGTCCTCTTGCAAGCATACGGGTTGTTTTGGAATGTGCATATCGTGGAAGACTAATAAAATACACTCTGTCTTATCAACTCGCTGTGAATCAAAGGTCTGAACTGTTCACAAATTTTATATTAGCTCGTAGCCCCCACGAGCTACTGCCCCGAAAAATTTACTCACACTTTACAAAGCACAAACACTATAATGGGCCCCTGTAAATGTGATTGGACATACAAGTTTGGCTACGTTTGGTCTATGGGGCGCCAAATCACGTTTTTCGCAATGCGCCCAATGTCCCAGAAAACTATTTAATATAAATGCAGGCAGGATTTGCCATGAAAATATCACGTACGCACTCACGTATTTTTTAAACTTTCACAAATTCGAGCTCATTTCCAAAAAAGAACATATAAAAATCTAATGTCACAGTTCCCAATAAATTAAATTCAGAGCCTGACCGAGTTTCTTAAGATCCTGGAGGTGGTAGAATAAATCACGATTAATTGCGTGAGTCATATTCAGAATCCGTTAAAATCCCACATTATATCAAACTATAAATTCCGCGATGGCTACACACTGAAAACTACTGCGGCTTGTAGCACAAGCAACCCGAAAAGTAACTAGTTCATCATATGCCGAAAAATATGAAGTCGGAAAAGTAGGAACTTTGAATAATTCACACAAGTAAACCAGCGGCTGTTTCACCGATCATCAGCTAAAACTTTCTCCTGACACAGACGAACACAGCCCGACCGCCTCCAAAGGCGTCCAAACCTAGATTACCCACCAAATCGCCGATGTTTACTCAGGAAACCTCGATCAAGCGCCACTGAAGTCAGTTAAACTAATGAACCTGAAAATTGCTGAAACACTTAATTTCAACAGTTTACACACATATGATACATGAAACTACACGGAAATTTTCCGAGAAATATTATGCAGTTATTAGTTTCGTTTCATCTAGCCTACTTCGTTTATAAACAATAATTTCTATGGTATTCTTGGTTTTCGGAGTTATAAATGTAAATGGTAACAAACAATTTAAATTGTACATTAATTAATTTCCTGTACATCTTAAGTTTACGGCACTGTAGCTGCTTTTAAGGTTTCTCTACTTATTTAGTATAAAAAGCTGTTTTTATGTGCCTGAAATCCACTTTTAGACCTATCATCTAAATATGAGAATAATTTCAGTAATTCTACTATCACAGTCCGATACAGCTCTACGAGACGTATCCGTAGACACCACGTTTGCTGCAATCGGATAATGCGTTGTCGAGATATTCGAATTTACTGTTCAGGTATTTAACTTACAACAACTTATAAACTAACACGGGTATCGAGGGCGCGTCTTCACACGCGTAACCACCGATTAATGCATTTCAACCAACAGAAAAGTTAGAGACGTACATGATAGAGTAAATAGGCTTCCCTTCGTCAACCTCGTCCAACACAAAAAATGAACTGAAGAATGCCATTATAGCAAATATGGATTTCTTATCCAAATGGTAGATCAAGTAAACTTCAATATATACAAGTAGATGATACAAGGAGCACCGAGGTGTATGAAACAAAGAGTATGACGAATAATATAAAAGACGCCATATAAGAATAGTCGGTAAATACTTACCGTCACGAATAAAATTTGGAAATTTATGGTAAGGTCTTATGGATCATAACTGCTGAGGTCATCGGTCCATAAGCTTACACACTACATAATTAACTGAAACTAACTTACACTAAGGACGGCACGCACACCCATGCCCGAGGAAGGACTCGAACCTCCGACGAGGAGAGCCGCGCGGACCGTGACAAGACGCCACAGACCACGCGGTACCCCGCGCGGCGTTGTCACGAATAAGGATTTCCATAATGCAGGAATGTTATTAAAAGAAATCTTGGATCCCATAGTGAACATGTAACTAACAACACACTGCGAAGAGGCCTCCGGAAAATTCACGTGGAAGTGAACATAATCTGCAATTCGCATGTGATATTCCGTCTGCACTTATGACGAGTTTCACAGGTGTCCTTTCAAAGTGTTTACTTCTTTTCAGAAGAAAACAAGAAGATGACAAAGGAATAGAAATTGGAGGAAGAAGAGTAGGGTGTTTGAGGTTTGCTGATGACATGGTCCTTCTAGCGACAGGGGAAAAAGAATTTCACGACTTTGCGGACACCATTGAAGCTAATGGAAAAAAATTATCGAATGAAAATTAACACAAAGAAAACAAAAGTGTTGGCACCAGGAGGAAATAAAGAAATAAAAATTATGCTGAATGGAGAAATATTAGAACAGGTGCAAAATTTTATCTATCTTGGAAGCAGGATATACACCGCCTGGGAGTGCAGGACAGAAATTAAAACAAGAATAGCAATGGCAAAACAGGCATTTTATAAGGAAAGTATAATTTTCTGCTGCAGTCTGGACAGAGAACTGGGGAAAAGTCTCATAAAATGTTTTGTATGGTGTGTTCCTCTGTATGGTGCTGAAACATAGAATTTGAGGAAGAAATACTGAGAATGTCTGGAGGCTTTCGAGATGTGGACATGGCGGAGGATGGAAAGAATAAGTTGGATGGACAGAGTAAAAACTGAAGAGATACTGAGACGAGTGGGAGAGCAAAGATAGTTATTGGATGTAATAAAAAGAAGAAAAAGAAATTCGATTGGGCATATATTAAGAAAGAATGACGGACTGACAAAAACAGTCTTAGGTTACGTAGAAGGGGAGGAAGTGAAGAAGGAAGAGATTACAGATACTGGATGATGTGATGGACGGTACAACATACAGCAGCCTTAAGAAGGAAGCAATGGATCGCAGAAAATGGAGAGGCAAAGGACCTGCTAATATAGCAGAAAACTGATGATGATGATGACTTCTTTTCAGCTATTCTACTTATTTATTCTTCAGCCTACCGGCCTCCCTGGATGATATCAGCTTCGTAGTAGCCTTTTTCCTTTTCGTCTATACGATATTTACTTTCTCGTTTAACACCTTTTTTCCTAACCACGTCGCATCTTCTATTACTACAGTTACCCTGTTTTCATGGGCTATTTTCCAGATACTGTGTATACTGTAGCAAAGAGTGCGCAGAAACAAAACCAGTGTCGCAGATGAACAGCCGCAAATGACTGAGACTCGGCACAGACTGCAGCAACTCCAAGTGCCGGCGGTACACCATTCCGCGCCACCCTATTAGCTCGGCACCAAATGTAGCAGTTCAGACTGAGCTAGTGGTCCAGTTGCCGCAACTTGGCCGCCACATATTCTCTCGAGATCACTAGAGAGAAGTGGCAAACTTCGGCAGGAGCCAGCAGTTGCCGCAACTCTCTCGGAAGCTGAACTACCGGCAACTTGGAGACATCTAACTCCGATACAACCGGCCCTTTTCCCGAGAACACAGCCCCGTGGCAGACGCCTTCAGTGTGTAGGTCTGCCGATATGGCGAGCACTGTTTTAAAGCTTACCACAAGGAAGCGAATGCACCACATCTCGTACACTGAAAAAAAAAGAAAACAATAGCGAGTGTATGCAAATGCATTTATCTTGTAGGCGTAAAACGGTAAAATCGATGACTTTCTAGGCCTGCGCAGTGTACTTAACACCTCAACCGTAGCAAAGATTGTTCGATAAGAAGTACGTTTAATTTCTAAATGAACTTTGAGAAGTAATAATGTCTAACTGTTCCGATACGTAAAACTGAAATTTGCCAAAAGCTCGATCAAATTAATGTCACATCGCGTTATTTAAGTTTAATAGTAACGTTCAATCAGTTTTTGGCAAGATAGGCCGAATTACGCCACGTCTTAGTAAATGAAAATACTTCCTGATTCTGCGCCTAAATATGCCTGTTACATTGTTTACTCCATATTTTAGGAAAAGAAAATTAGCTATTTCAAAAATGTACAAAAATGGTGACAGTTCTACTGCATCTTTTGAAAAATGCAGACATTGACTTACTGATTAGAAGCTATTCCATTAATTCGTTACTCATACATGCCGTTGTGAGAGACACCTTGAGAGCAAGCAATTAACAGTGACTTGAGCTCAGAGTTGCCTAGGTGCAGGCGCCCTCACCTCACGACATATCATCGTTCTCCCTTCCCGACCCCTTCCTCTATGTCTGTTCGAAGCCTAGCCCTCTTTAATATACCTAATTAGGAAATCAAAACTTAAAATGGTTGACGAAATATTACAGATCCTCTTACAACAAGAATGGGTGGAATATGGAGAGCTGCCGTAGACATATTTCTGGCTCTCTCAATCACGACTCAGTATTCAGTTATGAGATTATGAGATAAAGCACCAGAACTACTCATCCAATGACCTTTACCATTTTCTGCTCTCCCTTCCCATTCTTCCGTCTCCCTTCCTGCATTCTGCAAGTATAAGCTTGTTAATCAGATGGAAGTATCAGGAGACAAGTTTCCAAAATGCAATAACTTGGAAGAGCCAATAAACAACGAATCTCATATTAACTCTATATTTTCATATTCACTAGACAGTGTCTTCATTTTCGGTGATAACAAGGGCACTAAACACTGTACCTCGTCCCCATTCATTGCTTGAAATAAGAACAGACTGTCGAAACAAAATACAGCAAATTCATACAACACACGCTCCTTCTGAACAAGTTCCGGTATTATAAAAAAGTAAATAAGGCAGCCGAGAGTCAGTGACGACAATTTTGCCGCTGTCAGTGACGTCATTTCTAGCATATACTGTATGTTTATAATACAACTGAATGGAATGAGAGCGACAAAAACATGTTAATGCGTTAAAGAATGATGGAGGTGGCTAAGGGCGAAGGGGGTAGGGGCAGAGGAGATCATCACAGAAATGCTAATAGGGTCTCAAACGCTGTAATAATATGAGTGTCCTTCAATAAATAACGCCCGAATTTTAAAATTCGTTTATAGCAGTTAGCATGTATAGAATAAATTCATTTTAGGTGGTTCACATCTGATATTTCTTCTGTGAAACATCGAACAATTCCGGTACATGGCAGACCCATAGTGAACAATCAAAATATCATCTATGCAAGACACTCATAACAGTGTGCTGTAATTGTTATCTTGGCTTCAGGAAAAGAAACCGTGATAAACATCAGTAAATATTTGTGCGTGCTGCGTATGGTAATGATGCAACCTATTGGAAGATTTAATATTGGTAAGAAAGTTGGGTGGCGGTGGGGGGGGGGGGGAGGGGGGGGGGAGGGAAGAGAACTGCGCTCGCACGGCAGCAGAGAGCGGGCAAACAAAGTCCACGTTGTTAAACTGCACTGCTTCGAACAACCGTCAGGCTCATTTGCCTACGTATTATATGTTCAAAACTATGAGGGGAATAGTCAATGTTAAAACCAGTTTCGATCAACCGTCGTAAGAGAAGGATTAATTCACATTTTGACGACGTTGCGTCCACTGCTCCACAGATGTATCCAGCGTGACGTCGGGAGGCGAGAACAGCTGACACAGCTTTGTGAAGTACAATTTTTCTCAAAATGAAAATTGTCTAACGACAAGATCATTGAAACTGTTCGCAATAATTATCATTTATTGTGATTTGAACTGTATTACAAGGAAAAATTAAATACACAACAAAATTAACTTCAAGCACAAACCGAAATCAATATATTTGCTTGACAACAGCGTTTACTCAATGCAATTTTTAAAAATGTGTAAGGTGTGTGCCGGCTGCGGTGGTCTCGCGGTTCTAGGCGCGCAGTCCGGAACCGCGCGACTGCTACGGTCGCAGGTTCGAATCCTGCCTCGGGCATGGATGTGTGTGATGTCCTTAGGTTAGTTAGGTTTAAGTAGTTCTAAGTTCTAGGGGACTGATGACCACAGCTGTTAAGTCCCATAGTGCTCAGAGCCATTTTTTGTAAGGTGTGTGTGTGGATGTGTTTGACTATTGAGCCATGTTAGGCTCGTGTATGAGTTGGTTTAAACCTTGGTTCCTATTCTACGTTTGGTTTCCCGCGATTATTGCGATTATGCTGTTGTTCGCTCTCTCCATGAGAGGCAGCAGCGGTGTGTATCGATATTCGCACCTTGCACTATCTTTGGTCTGGTGCTTATAGTTTCCGGCTGTGCTGTGTGCGATGAGTCGCTCAGTTCGCGTGGAGCAGTGAGGAAGTCTACATGGGGCGTAGTTTTGGCCGGGCCCGCTGGCAGTCGCTACGCAGTGACGGGCTGTTGCTACGAGGGCAGTAGCTCACCGACCATGGACAGGATTTGGATTTAATTTACCAGCAAGTCAAGACTGTTCACATTGTGCCGTTTGGTTCTCGTTGTTGGCTGTTGGGACATTCCCGCAAGCAACAACGTATGTGTTCGAGTTGGCGAAATGGCTCTGAGCACTATGGGACTCAACTGCTGAGGTCATTAGTCCCCTAGAACTTAGAACTAGTTAAACCTAACTAACCTAAGGACATCACAAACATCCATGCCCGAGGCAGGATTCGAACCTGCGACCGTAGCGGTCTTGCGGTTCCAGACTGCAGCGCCTTTAACCGCACGGCCACTTCGGCCGGCCAGTTGGCGAAGGCTTAGCCACCGTCCGGGAGAGTCCAGCTGTATTTGGTTATTTGCAATTGAATTGCACCAGCGGAATTTTCTGCCTTGTGGCCGTTAACGTTCCGGTTTCCTGCCCTGGCCGTTGACGTGAATTTAGGCAGTGTCCTTTCCTCACCGTGTTGTCGCTGTCCAGCACGGTGTGTTGTGGGCGTCCAGGCCTTTTACGTCTGCATTGAACCCCCGGTTGTGTGCTGATCGAGTGGAGCGTAAGTTACCTTGTCGGTGGGTCCGTCGACTGTCTGTTGGTTGGGTTTTCATCGGATCGAGAATGGTTGGGCTTATGGCCTGTCTCACCCAAGTGAACGATAGTATTTCAAGTGCTGGCCAACCACCGAAACTTCTGGGCGTCGGGTGTAACTGACAGCCGCTCATTTTGGCCCCTTTCCACAATTCCAACTACTTGTCCTGTCCTGCGTGTTTAGCAGGGTGTCTCAACTATAGTTACCTGCAATCACTATGCGTTAAAAAGAATTAGTGGTGGAAAAAACTAATGTAAAAACAATCGTGAAAATGGTCAGTAAGTTGTCATATTTTTCCTGTTAACGGGCATTATAAGTGTAAACTAACTCTTACGACATTACAGTGAGAGACCGCATTTATAATTCATCGAACAAGCAAACAGTTAGCCATCAGCTGCCAATAACTCCAGAGAATGCTGACCAATAACATCGAAAACCACCGATATCTCGACAAGTAACTGTTACTGTCATTTTGTGCCTTGAAAATGAAAGTGGTTTACATGTGGAAGTATCGGACTTCTGAAAAATTTATCCAGCTGCATTCTCGCGTGTTATTAGAGCATACAACAAGGTGAGGGAAGCTTAAGTCCTCCTTGGGCAATATGTTGAACATTATAGTTATATAAATCAAAGGATACAAAGTCCTAATAAAAAAAGGCTAGGACGTTTTCATTTTTATGTAGGCAACTGATATGTCTACAAACACATTTTTTAAACCACAAGTCTATAAAACTATGAAATATACTTTGTCAACATTGTAATACCATTGTGACTGTGGAAGTGGGGATGAGGGGTACACTTAGCATGGAAGGTCAAGGCCCCTTTAATGTCACTCCTTAAATACAATTATCAAATCAATAAATTAACAATTTATTCAAAGACAATATTTATAAAACAACTAAGAGACAATCAACACGTGGTCATCTGTAAGAAAATACTAAAATATCACAGATAGTTTGCTTCTCAAGCAAGGCAGCAAATTACCATTACCAAAACTGACTTAAAGAGATGAGCCACAGGGATTTCAATACTTAAAAGAGCAATAAATTACAATAAGAAAGTGAATTAAAGAAATGTGGCACAGATTATTTATTTAAAGATCAATAATTTGCAATATGAAGGTGATTTATGAAACGCACACCAGTTCGTTAAGAACCCAAAAAACACAAGCAACAGAACAAGTTACAATTTAATACAATTCATTTCCAAGCAAATAAAAAAACCTACATATTTTTTAAAAAATATACATGAAACACGTTAAATGTTTAGCAAACGGGCAATGACGCCACGCTGCCCTGGCCAAAAGGTGACTTAACTTAAAATGCCGGAAGCAGCAGACCAGCCATCCAAAACAACACCTAAATCCTAGGGCCCAACCGGGAGTCAGTTCCCATCAGACGGCATGGTTTCGTAGTAATTCGAAGAAAGACGAAGGAAATGAGAAGTAGAAGAAATGAGAACAACTGTGAATTTAACATCAGGATTGATGGTCACGAAGTAAATGAAGTTAAGGAATTCTGCTACCTAGGCAGTAAAATTACGAACAACGGACGGAGCAAGGATGACATCAAAAGAAGCCTAGCAATGGCGAAAAGGGCATTCCTGACGAACAGAAGTCTACTAATATCAAGTATCGGCCTCGATTTGAGGAAGAAATTTCTGAGAATGTACGTCTGGAGTACATCATTGTATGGTAGTGAAACATGGACTGTGGGAAAATCGAAACAGAAGAGAATTAAAGCATTTGAGATGTGGTGATACAGACGAATGTTAAAAATTAGGTGGACTGATAAGGTAAGGAATGAGGAGGTTTTGCGCAGAATCGGAGAGGAAAGAAATACGTGGCAAACACTGATAAGAGGAAGGGACAGGGTGATAGGACATCTGTTAAGGCATGAGGGAATGACTTCCATCGTAATAGAGGGGCAAAACTGTAGAGGAAGACGGAGACTGGAATACATTCAGCAAATAATTGAGGATTTACGTTGCAAGTGCTAGTCTGAGATGAAGAGGTTAGCACAGGAGAGGAACTTGTGGCGGGCCGTATCAAACCAGTCAGAAGACTGATTACTATACAGGGTGTTACAAAAAGGTACGGCCAAACTTTCAGGAAACATTCCTCACACACAAATAAAGAAAAGATGTTATGTGGACATGTGTCCGGAAACGCTTAATTTCCATGTTAGAGCTCATTTTAGTTTCGTCAGTATGTACTGTAATTCCTCGATTCACCGCCATGATTTCATACGGGATACTCTACCTGTGCTGCTAGAACATGTGCCTTTACAAGTACGACACAACATGTGGTTCATGCACGATGGAGCTCCTGCACATTTCAGTCGAAGTGTTCGTATGCTTCTCAACAACAGATTCGGTGACCGATGGATTGGTAGAGGCGGACGATTTCCATGGCCTCCACGCTCTCCTGACCTCAACCCTCTTGACTTTCATTTATGGGGGCATTTGAAAGCTCTTGTCTACGCAACCCCGGTACCAAATGTAGAGACTCTTCGTGCTCGTATTGTGGACGGCTGTGATACAATACGCCATTCTCCAGGGCTGCATCAGCGCATCAGGGATTCCATGAGACGGAGGGTGGATGCATGTATCCTCGCTAACGGGGGACATTTTGAACATTTCCTGTAACAAAGTGTTTAAAGTCACGCTGGTACGTTCTGTTGTTGTGTGTTTCCATTCCATGATTAATGTGATTTGAAGAGAAGTAATAAAATGAGCTCTAACATGGAAAGTAAGCGTTTCCGGACACATGTCCACATAACATATTTTCTTTCTGTGTGTGTAAGGAATGTTTCCTGAAAGTTTGGCGGTACCTTTTTGTAACACCCTATATATATATATATATATATATATATATATATATATATATATATATATATATATATATATATATAGGGTGAGTCACCTAACGTTACCGCTGGATATATTTCGTAAACCACATCAAATACTGGCGAACCGATTCCACAGACCGAACGTGAGGAGAGGTTCTAGTGTAATTGTTTAATACAAACCATACAAAAATGCATGGAAGTATGTTTTTTAACACAAACCTACGTTTTTTTAAAATGGAACCACGTTAGTTTGGATAGCACATCTGAACATATAAACAAATACGTAATCAGTGCCGTTTGTTGCATTGTAAAATGTTAATTACATCCGGAGATATTGTGACCTAAAGTTGACGCTTGAGTACCACTCCTCCGCTGTTCGATCGTGTGTATCGGAGAGCACCGAATTACGTAGGGATCCAAAGGGAAAGGTGATGGACCTTAGGTACAGAAGAGACTAAAACAGCACATTATCTCTGGCGTAATGAATGTCGTACACGCCGCAGTACATCTGGTGTAATGTCGCCGCAGGCTGCCACAATACGTTGTTTCATATCCTCTGGGGTTGTAGGCACATCACGTACCCCACAGAAAGAAGTCCAGTGGTGTAAGATCAGGAGAACGGGCTGGCCAATTTATGCGTCCTCTACGTCCTATGAAACTCCCGTCGAACATCCTGTCAAGGGTCAGCCTAGTGTTAATTGCGGAATGTGCAGGTGCACCATCATGCTGATACCACATACGTCGACGCGTTTCCATTTTCGAGCAACGTTGGCAGATCATTCTGTAGAAACGCGATGTATATTGCAGCTGTTTGGGCCCCTGAAATGAAGTGAGGACCAATGAGGTGGTCGCCAATGATTCCGCACCATACATTTACAGTCCACGGTCGCTGTCGCTCTACCTGTCTGAGCCAGCGAGGATTGTCCACGGACCAGTAATGCATGTTCCGTAGATTCACTGCCCCGTGGTTCGTGAAACCCGCTTCATCGGTAAACAGGTAGAACTGCAACGCATTCTCTGTTAATGCCCATTGACAGAATTGCACTCGATGATTAAAGTCATCACCATGTAATTGCTGATGTAGCGACACATGAAACGGGTGAAAGCGGTGACGATGCAGTATGCGCATGACACTACTTTGACTCAGTCCACCGGCTCTCGCAATGTCCCGTGTACTCATGTGTGGGTTCATGGCAACAGCAGCTAACACACCAACTGCACCCGCTTCGCCTGTGACGGGCGTGTTACGGACCCGTTTGCGTGCTACGACCATACCTGTTGCATACAGTTGGCGGTAGATGTTTTGCAATGTGCGGCACGTTGGATGTTCTCTGTCCGGGTACCGTTCTGCATACACACTGCAGGCTTCAGCTGCATTTCGTCGACACTCGCCATAGATGAGTATCATCTCCGCCTTTTCAGCGTTCGAATACACCATGGTCACAGTTCCTACAACACTACACTATCACAGACGTCTGGTAAGACGGTGTACTACAGTTGGTCTGCGTGCAGAGACGAATGCAGAATAACAATAGCAGCAAGCACTACGTGCGGACGCTGCGACAGCTAGACCAAACCACAACAGTGCACTACAGCCACACTACTAACGGGGTTCCGTTAAAAAAAAGCGTAGGTTTGTGTTGAAAAACATACTTCCGTGCAATTTTTTTATGGTTTGTATTAACCAATTACACTAGCCCTCTCCTCACGTTCGGTCTGTGGAATCGGTTCGTCAGTATTTGATGTGGTTTACGAAATATATCCAGCGGTAATGTTAGGTGACTCACCCTATATATATATATATATGTAGATGAAGATGAAATGGGAGATATGATACTGCGTGAAGAGTTTGACAGAGCACTGAAAGACCTGAGTCGAAACAAGGCCCCCGGAGTAGACAATATTCCATTAGAACTACTGACGGCCGTGGGAGAGCCAGTCCTGACAAAACTCTACCATCTGGTGAGCAAGATGTATGAAACAGGCGGAATACCCTCAGACTTCAAGAAGAATATAATAATTCCAATCCCAAAGAAAGCAGGTGTTGACAGATGTGAAAATTACCGAACTATCAGCTTAATAAGTCACAGCTGCAAAATACTAACACGAATTCTTTACAGACGAATGGAAAAACTAGTAGAAGCCAACCTCAGGGAAGATCAGTTTGGATTCCGTAAAAACACTGGAACACGTGAGGCAATACTGACCTTACGACTTATCTTAGAAGAAAGATTAAGGAAAGGCAAACCTACGTTTCTAGCATTTGTAGACTTAGAGAAAGCTTTTGACAATGTTGACTGGAATACTCTCTTTCAAATTCTAAAGGTGGCAGGGGTAAAATACAGGGAGCGAAAGGCTATTTACAATTTGTACAGAAACCAGATGGCAGTTATAAGAGTCGAGGGACATGAAAGGGAAGCAGTGGTTGGGAAGGGAGTAAGACAGGGTTGTAGCCTCTCCCCGATGTTGTTCAATCTGTATATTGAGCAAGCAGTAAAGGAAACAAAAGAAAAATTCGGAGTAGGTATTAAAATTCATGGAGAAGAAATAAAAACTTTGAGGTTCGTCGATGACATTGTAATTCTGTCAGAGACAGCAAAGGACTTGCAAGAGCAGTTGAATGGAATGGACAGTGTCTTGAAAGGAGGATATAAGATGAACATCAACAAAAGCAAAACAAGGATAATGGAATGTAATCTAATTAAGTCGGGTGATGCTGAGGGAATTAGATTAGGAAATGAGGCACTTAAAGTAGTAAAGGAGTTTTGCTATTTGGGGAGCAAAATAACTGATGATGGCCGAAGTAGAGAGGATATAAAATGTAGGCTGGCAATGGCAAGGAAAGCGTTTCTGAAGAAGAGAAATTTGTTAACATCCAGTATTGATTTAAGTGTCCAGAAGTCATTTCTGAAAGTATTCGTATGGAGTGTAGCCATGTATGGAAGTGAAACATGGACGATAAATAGTTTGGACAGGAAGAGAATAGAAGCTTTCGAAATGTGGTGCTACAGAAGAATGCTGAAGATTAGATGGGTAGATCACATAACTAATGAGGAAGTATTGAATAGGATTGGGGAGAAGAGAAGTTTGTGGCACAACTTGACCAGAAGAAGGGATCGGTTGGTAGGACATGTTGTGAGGCATCAAGGGATCACCAATTTAGTATTGGAGGGCAGCGTGGAGGGTAAAAATCGTAGAGGGAGACCAAGAGATGAATACACTAAGCAGATTCAGAAGGATGTAGGTTGCAGTAGGTACTGGGAGATGAAAAAGCTTGCACAGGATAGAGTAGCATGGAGAGCTGCATCAAACCAGTCTCAGGACTGAAGACCACAACAACAACATATATATCACTGCACCTTGTTCAGTTAAGAAAACTGGTGCAACTGACAGTGGAGTAATGTAAGCAACTTCAGACATTTTATTGTTTGTGCTACCAATTTGTTCAAGTGCTCCAAGCTTGCAGATTTAGCACAAAATGCTTCTTGATCTACAGAACAATGAATTCCGTCTGTCCATCGTTGTAAGTTTTGATTCCTTCATTGTCAACTAAATTGTCAAATTTCAGCATGGTATTGTAATGTTATTTAAGTGCTAACTGCGTTACGCCGATTATGCAACTGCATAACAGATACTGAGAAATTTTATTCTTCTCTTCTGTCATTCCCATTCAGTTTTAATTCTTGACGCTATAGGCATTTAGGCTGCCTCTTTTTCTGAAAACAGCTGCTGGACCTGTGAGTGATCTTCATTCCACGAAGAAATAGCAAAGGGTAAATGGCGCTGAGACCAAGATTCTGCCGAACTGAAGAGAGTTACGTCGATCAAAATGTACCAACCTGCAATAGTAAATGAAACGTGGCGCTGCAACGGCTACTTCCGAGATGTACCGAGCAAAGCCAACATAGGCCAAGCCTAGATCAACATGCGGATCATGTATACGACTCGTGTGTGGTTTGGCACGCCGTTGCCGGCCCTGACTTACATCACAGTGTCTTTATACACTGAAGCGCCAGAAAACTGGCATGGGCTTGCGTATACAAATACAGAGATATGTAAACAGGTAAAATACAGCGTTGCGGTCGGCAACGCCTATACAGGGTGATTCACGAAGATGTGCAAATATTTTAATATGCTATTCTACAAGTAAAACTAAAGAAAAAAGTTCTAATAAACGTAAGTCCGTAAATGTTTAGTTTCAGTGTTACGACTAAGAAAATATTTTGCCTGAAATTTAGCAACTTCGCTAACATGAAGCCACCGCAAAACTGCACGATGTTAAAGTAAAGCACTATTTCCATTTTTTGTTGTTGTTATTGATCTGGTGAATAAAACATGTCCCAGATGTGAATTTGCAGTAGTTTTCCAGAACATCAAGAGAAGCGAAGATTATTAAATACAAGTAAATTTGTTTATTCTCCATTAAGAATGTAGAAACGTGCATGTCATTGTTGATAACCGTTAGCGAGTTGTTTCAATCCTTTCCTAACCTTGACAGCGCGACTCCACGTTTCACCAACGCCATTACTACACATTTAAATGGACATTTTCCGCAGAAATGGGTTGGTAGTGGTGCTACACGTCCGTGGCTAACCACGTAGTCCGATTTGACACCAATGGATTTTTGTGTGTGGGTATGGATGAATGTTATAGTAGTTTATGAGGACAAAGTCAATAAACGTGAGGCATTACTAGTTCGCATTATCAATTCAACAGACAACAGACAACAGCCCTGTGAAACTGAAGAGCAGTAAAATCTTCCTTTAACACTAAGCTGTTGTTTCTTCCGGTTTACATGAATTCACGTGTGCTATGGTATTAATAAAAGCAGATTATCTGACATTCATACAGTTTCACTTAACATTATTACCATCATTTTTCCAAAACTGAATTCTCTGCAACTTCTGTTGAAAACTGTGCAATTGTCTGGAATTTAAAATACAAACTGGGCCACGTAGTTCATAAATTAAAAATTTTACGAAGTTACGTCGCCGGCCGTTGTGGCCGAGCGGTTCTAGGCGCTTCAGTCCGGAACCGCGCTGCTGCTACGGTCGCAGGTTCGAACCCTGCCTCGGGCATGGATGTGTGTGATGTCCTTAGGTTAGTTAGGTTTAAGTAGTTCTAAGTCGAGGGGACTGATGACTTCAGATGTTAAGTGCCATAGTACTTAGAGCCATTTGAACCATTTCTGAAATTACGTCTTTGCGTCTCTGGATGTTCTGGAAAACTATTGCAAATTCACATCTGGGACATAGTTTATTCACCAGATCAATAACAACAAAATAAAAGGAAATCGTGCTTTACTTTAATCTCATACAGTTTTGCGATGTCTTCATATTAGCGAAGTTACTAAATTTCAGGCAAAATCTTTTATTGACCGTAACTTAACATTTGCGGACCTATGTTTATATGAGCTTTTTTCTGTAGTTTTACTTGTAGAATAACGTATTAAAATATTTGTATATCTTCGTGAATCACCCTGTATAAGACAAGGGTCTGGCGCAGTTGTTAGATCAGTTACTAGTGCTACAACGGCAGGTTATCAAGATTTAAGTGTCAGCGTGATGTTACATTTGGCGCACCAGCGATTGGACTCAGCGTCTGTGGTAGCGATGAAGTGGGGATTTTCCCGTGAGACCGTTTCACGAGTGTACCCTGAATATCAGGAATCTGGTAAAACTTCATATCTCCGACATCGCTGCGGCCGCAAAAAGATCCTGCCAGAACGGGATCAACAACGACTGAAGATAATCTTTCATCGTGATAGAACTGCAACCCTTCCGCAAACTGCTGCATATTTCAATGCTGGGCCCTCAGTAAGTGTCAGCGTGCGAACCGTTCAATGAAACACCATCGATAAGAGGTTTCGGAGCCGAAGGCCCAAGCGTCTACACTTGATGACTGCACGACACAAAGCTTTACACCTCGCGTGGGCCCGTCAACACCGACATTGGACTGTTGACGACTGGAAACGTGCTGCCTGGTCGGACGAGCCTCGTGTCAAATTGTATCGAACGAATTGACGTTTACGGCTGTGGAAACAACCTCATGGACTGTTCAAGGCTCGGCAACGGTGTGGTGTCGTGTGCAGTTCGAGTGATATGGGAAGTCTGGTATGTAGATACGACTCTGACAGGTGACACGTTCGTAATCATCGCATCTGATCACCTGCATCCATTCATGTCCATTGTGCATTACGACGGACTTCGCCAAATCCAGCAGGACAATGCAACACCCCACACGCCCAGGATTGCTACAGAGTGGCTCCAGGAACACTCATCTGAGTTTAAACATTTTCGCTGGCCATCAAACTCCTCATCCTTGAACATTATTGAACGTATCTGGGATGCCGTGGACGTGCAGTTCAGAAGAGATCTCCACCCCTCGGAATCTTACGGATTTATGGACATCCCTGCAGTTCCATCGAGCACCACTTCAGACATTAGTCGAGTCCAGGCCACGTTGTATTACGGCTCTTCATCGTGTTCGCGGATGCCCTGCAACGATATTAGGCAGGTGAACCAGTTTCTTTGGCTCTTCAGTATAGAAATAACAAAAGAAGTTACTATGTCAGTTGCTAAAGATGGTAATCTCTGCAATGATATGTAAATTACTAAGTGGCTGTCCCGGAATACGGTTATCAGTTAGATGTTGACCAACTAACGGCTTCAAGGGGCAATAAAAATTTGATTTTCAATATTTCATGTGATTAATGATCGAATTTAAACATTTTTAATTGCTGTCATAATGCACTCACTGAGAGTTATAACCTTATGTTTAACTTTTAACACATAAGACATGTATTGCAGTTAAAGACAATGCATTTGTCTTGGGTAGCGTAACTGATGGTGCGCAAATAACTGCAATTTATTTATGCAGTATTTGAAAATGAGAGAACTTCGCGACTTCCACCAAACTTTACACATACTTTCAAACCTTTACGAAGATTTTTGTCGCTCACATCCCCTACATATGATGAAAGGGGAAAGGTTTCACCCTTAGCATATCTTCGCTTTTCGTGCAGTGAAACTTCAGCACCAGACGTGACATTTTTAATTTTTGCTGCTTTACTACCGACTCCATTCGCAACACAGTTTGTGGACTTAATGTATCTACAAAATTATATACGACGCACATTTCACGAAAAATGAAGTCACAGACACTTAGGTGTGTGAAAAACACTTTTCCTTCAACTGTTGCGCAAATTACCCAGACTACATTAATCCAGTGTTTCATTATGAGACCACTTAGCGACTTCCAACAAACAGTAAGCATAATTTCAAATATTTTCTAAACTTTTTCTCGCTTAAGTGCTTAATGTCAAATATTTAATACACTAACTCATTCGTAAAGTAATAAATATTTTTCTCATGGGAATTCGATTCTTTACAGAATCTTGAATTTACTAGCACTAACTGAAGGGGATTGATGGGACACATCGATTACTTTTTTAATTGCGCGCAGTGATCCGAAGATAAAATACATTATTTTGATGTTAATAAGAAAGCGTGGATATTTTACTGAATAGGACAATACAGATCACGATGTCGAGCTCAAGAATTTCTATTATCACTATCAGATTCTCAGAACGGAGTTTTCATTTGGTCTTTGTTGTGTTTTTCAGCAAATAATTAACAACTATTCTTAAGTACATCATTAGACGTGACGTAGATGATGTTTAATCCTGTGTTAATTGGAATTACTTCTAACTATGTAGCTCACAGGTTTTTATAAAGCAGACTGAAAAAGTTGCGTTGCAAACGACAACCACTGATTTCCCATCTGGTTCTCATAAATGATGTAAGAAGTGACCAGCATTGCCTATTGATACTATCGCTATCTGATTACTTGCAGCAGCAATATGGAAAAAGAAATAAATCCGAGAGATAATGATTAATATCTGACAATTTTTATTATTTTATTTATTTTACATTACGTTTCGCGGAATTGTTCTATAGGTATACGGTCACCGCACAAATCAATAAATGGTCCACAGAGAACTGATAAGGAAATGAAAATAAAAGCAATAACGAGGAGCCTAAAAACTAAAAAACTCAAAAGTATTTACAATAGTATGTACAAAAAACTTAACTACAGCTTCTTGCTAGAGTAAACTATTACGAGGAACTTCTGTGAATAATATAATGATTGTGGCACAAGGAAGCCGTTCTAGTTAGATTCTAAAATCTGAGATTTATGACTCGTACACTAATGCTGGAAGATTGTTGGAAATGAAACGTGCAGAATTCCGTACACCATTCTACACAACGGTTAAACCAAGGGTCATTCAGATGCAAACGCTTTTTTATGCCTGTTACTCTCTAAGTAAATATACTTGTGAATACTTCTTGTCTCTTTATTGCAGATGATTATTCTTACTTCTACTTCTGTAATCTAAGTAACGACGTATGTGTGTGATACAGTACTGTGAGTGTCGTACCGAAAGCAGAAGTGTACATATTACCGTGTACAATATTAGGAATATGACTTAAAAACTGCACGGGATTTTCAACAACTTTCATCACAGTTGGAAACCACATCTCACTATCGTGTATCATTATTCAAGATATCTTCTGACTTTTAACCATTAAACGTCAAAGACATATGCAAAATAGGTAACGAATGAACTCCTGCAGACTTAAATGACATTGGCTCATAGCCAAATTGAATTTCAGTTAAATTCACATTTACGTAAAGTTAGTTCCGACAGCATGACACTTTTACATACAATTTTCTGGTCTGTTTGTTAACAGCCACAATAAATCATGTCTTTGAGGGTCTTCAGTACGCATTAACTGTTTTGTTATGCGTACATGCCAAATTATACTAACATTTATTGAAAGAAGAGCAGCGTGTTACAGCTTACGGCAAGTTGAAAAAGAGAGAGAGTGAGAGGGAAAGATAGGAAGATATGTACGTGGGGTATGATCAACCCCGTCCCTCAAAGTATTTCTCTTCTTCATACCTCCTCTGTGTTACCACAGATGATGTGTCACAGATCTCATTTGTACTAAGACTGCAGTACACGCGGAACCGCGCGACTGCTACGGTCGCAGGTTCGAATCCTGCCTCGGGCATGGATGTGTGTGATGTCCTTAGGTTAGTTAGGTTTAAGTAGTTCTAAGTTCTAGGGGACTGATGACCACAGATGTTAAGTCCCATAGTGCTCAGAACCAGTTTTTGCAGTACACGCGAGGTGCCTATTTGCTTCCACCGCTCTGTGTGGAATGCATGAGTTCTAACAAATGTTCACCAACCTGCAGTCTTCTATAGTTGTTGTCCAGTATGCGCAGAACTGAGCGAGGTGACGCAGTGGTTACCACACTGACTGGACTCATGTTTGAAGGACGACAGTTCAAACCCGTTTAGGTTTTCCCTAAACAGCTTCAGGGGAATGCCGGGATGGTTCTTCTGGACGGGCATCACCGGTTTCCTTCCCCATCCTTTCTCCAAATCAGCCAACCAACCCTGCGCAGAAAACAGCACGTAGGTCATGAATTCGTTATCTGGAGGCTGTAAGAAACTCTTTGTGAGCAACTGTTGTTTTAGAAATGTTTGTTTATACGGAATGCCACTCGCTTTTTATTAGTAGAACACGAGGAAACTGCTCAATTACATTCCACTTTAGAGTCACAAATGATTTCTATTCTTCAACAAATTAATGAACACGATATTTCTATAATTAGTATCAAACTGTTCTCAACAATATGTCCAAATAACCATAAATTGATAATAAAGTCTTAACTAACACAGACCGCGGCAGACATCATATCTGCCCTCCGACAGACACTGCCGAACCAGCTCTGATCTTACAGCCGAACCACTTCGCCAGCCATCCAAGTTAGGCGCGATCCGAAGATCACAGAAGTGCTTCGTCTGCCTTTTCGTTTCGTAGTTGTTTATTATTCTGCTGGTTATTAATACTTGTGAAATAATGAATGGCAGCACGATACTGAGAGATGCTATACACATAAAATGCAAGTAAGTACGCTGTTTTGTTTATCTTTCATTAATAAAAGAAGATTACCATTTTGGCGCGCAACTATCGAACGCAGCAGCGAATAGCGGAGAAGGACCGCAATTTAGGTCGTCTTTCTCACTATACCCGTACCTGACAAACCATCTGTCATCGGTACTTCACACTATACTACGTCATGTTGCAGCTGCTGCCTTCCCTGCTCTAAGAAGAGCTTCTTGTACCAGAATACGATGGCTGCAAAGCCAGAAATATTACAAGATTTTGTAGGAAACAACTTTATTCAGCACAACCAACACACCTGTAATACAGTGCTAAGAACATGTTTAATTGTGTCATGTTGATCACATCACATGAGATAGGATGTGTGCTACGGTGACCTGTGTGTGTGTGTGTGTTTCATGGGTGATGAAATTCGAAATTATCTGCTTTATTTGAAAATAACTAGAGACGAATATGGTTAAACGTTTAGAACATTAAAAGTAGACGAAGTACAATTTTGCTCAGTATTGCACTCGCTCTCTTCCCGTCTCACGTTCACCGGTACAATCACAGTATTACACAACCCCTAAGGTACTCTAAACTTGGTCAAATACTTTAAAATGTTGTACCACAACATGGAAATAAAAAAAAAGAGGCTAAACTAACAACACAGCTGTATGTTTCTGATTGACACACACACACACACACACACACACACACACACACACATCGCGCGCGCGCGCGCACACACACACACTCAAACTCATGCGTTCATTCACTCACGCGCGCACGTGCGTGAAAAACATGCTTGGACATGACAGCTACCCAGATAACACATTAAAATGTGCGTAATATTTTAGGAAGCAGCTCGGACGTTACAAAAATTTTTAAAAGTTCATCTCCATTCTACTCAATGTCAGCTAAAATGGTAAATCTCAAGTTAGCCTCTGACCCCTTGTATGAATATAAAACACAGTCAACTAAGATTTGGCCTAACGTGGTCTGTATGACACAAGCATCACATGGAAGGTTCTGTCATCGAGAAGGAAGCCTTAGGACATAGGGATGTGTCCTGTGCAACTGGCAGGAGACACGCCATGGCTAGCTTGTTGACTTTTCTAGGAACGATTTATTCAGGCCATTGTTCCTCTCATCTGTGAATCACTACACCTCAACAACGAGATGATACCATGTAGTAGGAGAACGGCGCATTGAACAGTTTTAGTATTATTACACTCTTCTTGGCTGCTACAGATACTAACTGAGCAGTTTTTATGAAACGTCAAATGAGAACCACAACTATGCAGCTGCAGTCACCTAAGTGTGGGAGCGGAAAGGCTACCTTGGCTGTTCTGTAGCTTTCCCTTATCGTGCGCTCAAGAATTATATGCAGTCTTAAAGGCACTGGAGATGTGTTGAGATTTCTGAGTTCCTTATCGGCTTCGATTCCCCGTGTGCGCTTCACTCTCTGCAACGCCTGTACCCAGCAGATAAAGTTGTCCACAGTATCTGGGATGCACTTTTCCTACTATCAAGGCTGCAGAAGGAGGTGTCATACTGCAGGGTAACCAAGGCACGTTGTACTTCTGGGGCTGTGAGGTACAGATGACGCAGTGTGTTGAGATTAGACAATCGAATACGAGTAAAAAATCTTTTCCCAATTAATACTGAATCAGTTCTTGCAACTTCAACAAAACATTAAGCAGCTCATGAATAACAATACAGGGAACTCTTAAAGCCAGAAACAGCGTTTACGCACACAATGCCAGCAAACTATACACATCAAAATACGTATTATTCCATCATTCAAAACTTCAGTGCAAAACTAGTCACTTTTATTAAGAAATTTGCACTGAATTGACAACTCCTTGCAAAGCTTGTTCAAATTATTTGATTATAAATAGTGCTTCAGTGCTAAAATAACAACGAATCTGTGAAAACATTTCAAACTGCTTTCAATAAAATTTTTTGGGTATGTGACCAAAATGTCGAAGTATAAAATTGTACTCCGTTTAGGCCACTGTTGCAAATGCCCTTCCTCAGAGTGCTATGCGAACTGCAGAAAGACACTGTTTTGCTCAATTTTTTTCATCCCCCTCGTCTCATATGAATGGGAACGGGTCATCAGTGGCACAGTATTCGGCTCTTCAGTCAAGAGCATTTTTAAAAACATAAGAAAGATGAGAAGAAATGACATTAAGGAGAAAAGTTAGACATTGTTGTTGGACATTGTTTTAAAAACAATAAGGATAATTTTATTGGCATCTACATAAACAAGAGGTAACACTATTTTCTTTTTAAAGTAGAAATGAAAGCACTAAAGAGCTAAAAAACGAAAATGCATATATTTTGAAAACACATACCAGAAAGTTGAGTCACTCTAAGAAAAGCACTGCATTTGAAATCCGTAGAATGCAAGAGAAAGGATTTAGGGAGCAGAGAGTATGTTTCATAGGGTGGATGGGTACCCACAGAGAATGATAGAGGTCTGTTAAACAGGAAACTATGGACATGAAGGTAGGTGTCGGGGTGGTTAGTGAGAAGACAGTAAGTGGGAAAAACAGAGACTGAAGTGGAGTTTAGTCTGTTGGTAGCATAGTGGTATCTATGGGAAATGAATGGGGATGGATGAAGAAGGAAAAGGAGAGAGGAGCCCTGATATGGAATGTGGTAGGCGGGGAAGAGTTAAAGCTTGTAAGAGGCATAAAGATCAGGGCATGTCATCTCGCTTTCTGGGAGAGGAAGTTGGTTGAAGCTATACAGGAATAGGATTTGAAGAGTGTGTGAGTGTGGGGAGAGTGGGATGTGTTTCTAAAGGCGCAGCAGCATACACAGGTTGGTGACCAAATGGGAGACAATTGGGTTATTGGAATCTGGTTTGTGGGTTGTAAAGAAGTTGCGGAGGTGTTCGATGTGGATGAGGAAGGGTTGGAATTTGATGATAGAGGATCAGGTACGTGGGCGAGCGTTTTCTTGTCGGAAAACACCCACTCGAATGCTTTTCATGAATGGCAGCACCACAAGTCTAATCACCAGACAGACATACAAACTTCCAGTCAGGGTGTAACGCAGCAAGTTATTACGAGATAACATTCGTTACAGTAACGCACGCAGCCATCTAGTACGGTGGTTGAAGGACGGCTCACAGCACAGCTGACGCTGCCTGTCGTGAGAACTGCATTCCGTAACATTATTCGGTCGATACGAAGATTCATACCCTCTACGAATCCAAATTATACATATTAGTTATTATGCGAATTCGTTCAAATTTGGTACACAGCCTTTCGTTGTTAATGGAATGATGGTGTCAAAATTTCAGATTTTCATTTATTATAGTTCCGGAGATAAAGAGAATTACCTGGAAGTCCTAAAACCTACGCTTGTTTTTTAAAACCAGGTTAGGAACAATAACAGATTGACTTTCGTTATCAATTAGAATTTTATTTTTAAAATTTTAGTGACTTTGCATTACGCAATTAAAAATTGGTCAAAATTATTATTTGATTATATTTTCTTGTGTGAGTGCATGAGAATGATTGAGAGAGTATGTAGGACAGACGTTAAAATTTTATATTTCATTTTACGTGAAACCGTGTACAAACGAACCGTGGGAAAGTTATGTTGCAACCACGATTCAGGTGATGAATGTCTGTGTGAGCATACATTTGTATAAAAGCAAACAGAACGGAAGTTAGAGGCGGAATATGTTTATCAATTTGAAGAATATTTCGCACTTTGCTTATTTTGATTGAACATAATACAAGAAATTGTAGTATTGCTGACATTAATTACTATCAGATTAGTGATTGGATAAGGCAAGATTTTCCAGGAGAATGATCAGGAAGGAACGTTCTGATTGGTCGTTTAGATCAACAGCCAATCAGAATTAAACTGTTCCCGCGCGAATAGAGGAGTGTGCAGAGAGGAGAGTACCTCGAGAGAGTCGCTTGCTATCCGGCCTACGGATAACACGATGTTAAGTCGCTCCTTAAAAATACTGTGTAAGACGAGGAAATAGTGAGCTAATTTCGGTTCGAACATATCGTGACCTTAGCGACTGGAGTTACGAACATTTTAATGCAAGTTTGATGTTTCTAAGTGAAATAGTTTGGAGGATATGACCGTGTGAACTTTCTGGTCGTAGTAACAACTCCATGTGACGTGTTTCGTGCTCTGTACGGAATACTTTGGCGAGCATTTCTTACGAAGAAAACCACTGAAACGACCGAATGTTTAACTCACGAGTAGGTGTCGGTCTATGACTGGTAGCATGTGAAAATTTGTTGGGGCGGACTTGCTAAAAGTCTGGCTTCATTTCGAGTGAGTAGGCCTATTTGTTATACGGACAGTGAACTTTCATTGTTAACGTTTAACCATATTAAATACGGACTTGATATCCATTTCATGTGTTTCAGTATAAATAAAAAACAGAGTTTAATTTTAAACGCTTTTCTGCAAGTAGACTGAATATCCTGAAACCCCGATTGTTTAATCATGAACTTTCAGGAACTGACTATCAAGTAGAGTTACGTGGCCTCTGTGTGGTAGGTACTAGGTACTGGTTTCATCAACGCTGCTATACACTGCCTAGCACATATCTGCTACCACAGAATGCAGAGACATCGCCAAGAATCCTATCGAGGGAGGTGGACTGAACGATAGCGTTAACGACAGACGGAAGACAGACACGGACGACCGGCACGGGCGACCGACCCTCCCCCCCCCCCCCCCCCCCCCCCCCCCCCGGTAGGGTGCATGAGATAACCACGAGAGTGCTCCAACTGTTATACAAAATCGCACCCCAGACCATAACTCCAGATGTAGGTCCAATGTATCTAGCACACACACAAGTTTACCGGAGGCCCTCACTTAGGCTAGTTCTAATCAAAACATGGCCATCACTGGACCGAAACAGATCCAGTTTTCGTCAGAAAAAAAAACAGATCTTCACACTGGCCTCCAATAAGCTCTCGCTTGACAACAAAGAGGCTGCTAATGGCGGCGGTTCGTGATCAGTGGAATGCACACTACAGGGCGTCTGTCTCGGAGCTGCCCTTGAAGTAACCGATTTGTAACAGTTCTTTGTGTCGCTGTGACGCCAACTGCTGCTGCAGATAGTACGATGTGCCATAGCCATACGTCGAACGCGTTGGTGTCCGCTCTCGGTAGTACCATGTGGCCGTCCGGATGCCGGTCATCTTGCGACCGTACAATCATGTACAATGACTACATTTCTGATAAATCATTCTGCAGCATGCGGAAGAAACATCCAGCTTCTCGTAGACCTGTTACACGACCTCGTTCAAACTCAGTGAGGTGTTGATAAATCGTCTTTGTTGCCTTTAAGAGGTTCTTGGCTAACATCAACGTATCACGTCCAGTCCTAAAGGTAGCTGACGCTCGTGACCGTTATAGTGCGTATTTAAAGTAAACCGTTTTGCATCCTCATAGTGGCGCTACTAGCGCCGATCTTATGAGACCGGCGAAAAATTAGAACAGATATCATCATTCCCCTCCCCCTCCCTCCCCTCCCCACCCCATGAACCATGGACCTTGCCGTTAGTGGGGAGGCTTGCGTGCCTCAGCGATACAGATGGCCGTACCGTGGGTGCAACCACAACGGAGGGGTACCTGTTGAGAGGCCAGACAAACGTGTGGTTCCTGAAGAGGGGCAGCAGCCTTTTCAGTAGTTGCAGGGTCAACAGTCTGGGTGATTGACTGATCAGCCTTGTAACATTAACCAAAACGGCCTTTCTCTGCTGATACTGCGAACGGCTGAAAGCAAGGGGGAACTACAGCCGTAATTTTTCCCGAGGCCATGCAGCTTTACTGTATGGCTAAACGATGATGGAGTCCTCTTGGGTAAATATTCCGGAGGTAAAATAGTCCTCCATTCGGATCTCCGGGATGGGACTACTCAAGAGGACGTCGTTATCAGGAGAAAGGAAACTGGCGTTCTCTGCTGATACTGCGAACGGCTGAAAGCAAGGGGGAACTACAGCCGTAATTTTTCCCGAGGCCATGCAGCTTTACTGTATGGCTAAACGATGATGGAGTCCTCTTGGGTAAATATTCCGGAGGTAAAATAGTCCTCCATTCGGATCTCCGGGATGGGACTACTCAAGAGGACGTCGTTATCAGGAGAAAGGAAACTGGCGTTCTACGGATCGGAGCGTGGAATGTCAGATCCCTTAATCGGGCAGGTAGGTTAGAAAATTTAAAAAGGGAAATGGATATGTTAAAGTTAGATATCGTGGGAATTAGTGAAGTTCGGTGGCAGCAGGAACAAGACTTCTGGTCAGGTGACTACAGGGTTATAAATACTAAATCAAATAGGCGCATTACAGGAATAGGTTTAATAATGAATTACGGGTAAGCTACTACAAACATCATAGTGAACCCATTATTATGGCCACGATAGACACGAAGCCCATGCCTACTACAGTAGTACATATTTATATGCCAGATGATGAAGAAATTGATGAAATGAGATAAACGTAATTATTCAGGTAGTGAAGGGAGACGAAAGTTTAATAGTCATGGGTGACTGGAATTCGAGAGTAGGAAAAGGGAGAGAAGGAAACATAGTAGGTGAATATGGACTGGGGGTAAGTAATGAAAGAGGAAGCCGCCTGGTAGAATTTTGCACAGAGCACAACTTAATCACAGCTAACACTTGGTTCAAGAATCATAAAAGAAGGTTGTATACCTGGAAGAATCCAGGAGACACTACAAGGTATCAGATATATTATATATGGTAAGACAGAGATATAGGAACGAGATTTTAAATTGTAAGACATTTCCAGGGGCAGATGAGGACTCTGACCACAATCTATTGGTTATGAACTGTAGATTAAAACTGAAGAAACTGCAGAAAGGTGGGAATTTAAGGAGATGGGACCTGGATAAACTAACTAAACCAGATGTTGTACAGAATTTCAGGGAAAGTATAATGGAACAATTGACAGTAATGGGGGAAAGAATTACATTAGAAGAAGACGGATGAAGAAGTGAAGGCAGCAGAGGAACAAGCAGGCAAAAAGACGAGGGCTAGTAGAAATCCTTGGGTAACAGAAGAAATATTGAATTTAATTCATGAAAGGAGAAAATATAAAAACGCAGTAAATGATGCAGGCAAAAAGGAATACAAACGTCTCAAAAATGAGATCGACAGGAAGTGCAAAATGGCTAAGCAGGGATGGCTAGAGGACAAATGTAAGGATATAGAGGCTTATTCGCTAGGGGTAAGATAGATACTTCCTACAGGAAAATAAAAGAGAACTTCGGAGAAAAGAGAGCCACTTGTATGAATTTCAAGAGCTCAGATGGAAACCCAGTTCTAAGCAAAGAAGGGAAAGCAGAAAGGTGGAAGGAGTATATAGAGGGTCTATACAAGAGCGGTGTACTTGAGGACAATATTATGGAAATGGAAGAGGATGTAGATGAAGATGAAATGGGAGATACGGTACTGCGTGAAGAGTTTGACAGAGCACTGAAAGACCTGAGTCGAAACAAGGCGCCGAGAGTAGACAACATTCCATTAGAACTACTGACGGCCTTGGGAGAGCCAGTCCTGACAAACCTCTACCATCTGGTGAGCAAGATGTATGAGACAGGCGAAATACCCTCAGGCTTCAAGAAGAATATAATAATTCCAATCCCAAAGAAAGCAGGTGTTGACAGATGTGAAAATTGCCAAAATATCAGTTTAATAAATCACAGCTGCAAAATACTAACGCGAATTCTTTACAAACGAATGGAAAAACTGGTAGAAGCCGACCTCGAGGAAGATCAGTTTGGATTCCGTAGAAATGTTGGAACGCGTGAGGCAATACGGACCTTACGACTTATCTTAGAAGAAAGATTACGGAAGGGCAAACCTACGTTTCTAGCATTTGTAGACTTAGAGAAAGCTTTTGACAATGTTGACTGGAATACTCTCTTTCAAATTCTGATGGTGGTAGGGGTGACATACAGGGAGCGAAAGGCTATTTACAATTTGTACAGATACCAGATGGCAGTTATAAGAGTCGAGGGGCATGAAAGCGAAGCAGGGGTTGGGAAGGGTGTGAGACAGGGTTGTAGCCTCTCCCTGATGTTATTCAATCTGTATATTGAGCAAGCAGTAAAGGAAACAAAAGAAAAATTCGGAGTAGGTATTAAAATCCATGGAGAAGAAATAAAAACTTTGAGGTTTGCCGATGACATAGTAATTGTGACAGAGACAGTAAGGGAATTGAAAGAGCAGTTGAACGGAATGGACAGTGTCTTGAAAGGAGGATATAAGGTGAACTTTGAGAAAAGCAAAACGAAGATAATGGAATGCAGTTGAATTAAGTCGGGTGATGCTGAGGGAATTAGATTAGGAAATGAGACACTTAAAGTAGTAAAGGAGTGTTGCTATTTGGGGAGCAAAATAACAGATGCTGGTCGAAGTAGAGACGATATAAAATGTAGACTGGCAATGGCAAGGAAAGCGTTTCTGAAGAAGAGAAATTTGTTATCATCGAGTATTGATTTAAGTGTCAGGAAGTCGTTTCTAAAAGTATTTGTATGGAGTGTAGCCATGTATGGAAGTGAAACATGGACGATAAATAGTTTGGACAAGAAGAGAATGGAAGCTTTCGAAATGTGGTTCTACAGAAGAATGCTGAAGATTAGATGGGTAGATCACATAACTAATGAGGAGGTATTGAATAGAATTGGGGAGAAGAGGAGTTTGTGGCACAACTTGAGAAGAAGAAGGGACTGGTTGGTAGGACATGTTCTGACGCATCAAGGGATCCCCAATTTAGCAGTGGCGGGCAGCGTGGAGGTTAAAAATCGTAGAGGGAGACCAAGAGATGAATACACAAAGCAGATTCAGAAGGATGTATGTTGCAGTAAGTACTTGTAGATGAAGAAGCTTGCACAAGATAGGATAGCATGGAGAGCTGCATCAAACTCGTCTCAGGACTGAAGACCACAACCGCAACATCATCATTCAGATGTTTAAACAGGTTTAACATCTTCCGTTTATGACCCACAGTTCCTTCTTGGTGTCCCGACATTTTTTCCCGTCAGTGTACATTTGTTTTAGAGTGGCAGGGATCTCCATCGAAGGTGGATTTTCTGATGGTTAAAGATCCAAAGGTGATAACGATGATCTAGAGATCAGACTGTTAGGGGAGGACAGAGTAAGAAAAGATGAGGCTAATGTAACTGCACTGGTACAAATTCTGAAATGTACCTTCGGATTGATTTCAGGATTTATTGTCTTATTCTATGCGGATTAATCAGTCATTAGTCTTATCGCCATATAGAAATAGGAGAAGTCGTAATAATTACCGAGCGCAACATGTGTGGACGTGACTTTTACAACTGCGATGAATCGTTCTATGGAGTCATATAGGAAGGAAGTTCATATTAAAAGCCTTTTGACGGAGAGGTCATTAGAGACTGCTCTTAAATTCGGGTGAGAAAGGAAGTAAAGTTAAAATCACCTGTGTGATTTAGAGCAGGAGTTCACAAGCGTTTCCTTGGACGGACCACTTCGAGAGTTCTGGTACTTTGATCAAACACTTTGTTTACTTTGTAGATTAATGAAATTTTAAAACATGAGCAAAAACTAGCTGTACTCAATGATTACCTCAGTTTTAAGTCATAACCAATAACACATAAAGTGTAATAAAATTTTAAACGATAGTTAATACCGTCAAAATGTCGACAAAGGACGCCAAGTTATTAACAGTTTTTTGCAGTGCACATATTCACCTGAATCCTGATTTAAAGCAAGCACAGAAAATGTAAATTTGAGAAACAGAAGGCGAGTGAAACTCGCTACTCGCGAATACGCTAATTCGTTGTCGTGGTCTGTTGTATGGATATCCACATGTTAACAACGTAAGTAAAAGCCGATAAGTAGAATTGTATATGAGAACCCTCTCTAACGGTTCTCTTTTAATATTCTATATTGGTTTTATGCTTTTTGATACTACGTAAGATATGAGGTTAGCATTAATTATTTTCTTTACGTAGTTGAGACCATTAGAAGCAGAGTATGTTATAAGAGGCCAAAATAAATGTTTGTTTTCAATTTAAAGCGGCGCCAGGCTCTCTACACGATTATCGTAACTGGTTTTCATCTAAATACAGTCAAGGCCAAAGGTCACAGATCTACGACAAATGGTATCTCTGAAAGTATTTGAACTCACGCAACATTAACTTATGGAACAATTCAGATTTAAATAAAATAATGCTTTAAAATAATTTTATCACTTCTGCTCTTGTGGAGAGCTGTAAGAAAAGTTAAGTCCGTCGCGTAATGGCAGCCAATTGTTGTCAGTCAACGATCACTGCTTTCGTCTTCTTGATAGCCTAAAAATACTAATTATTCTCTCTTTTCAATTAAAGCGTTACGATTAGTGGCTGGCATGTTCTTGAAATAATACAATGAACTCACTTTTACACATATATCTCCATCAATAACGTGATACACACCTTTTTTATTGTCTAGTCGAAAGAAGAAAATGAAAATCTGCTAGCGTTCAACGCTACACACAATCTCTATCAAACAATAGTAACATGACGATCAGAAACAGCAGAAGAATGAGTAATAACGTATATTTTCCATATTCCATCGTCATACAAAGATATAAATGTTTTATTTCACCCTATTCTTTACTGCGATATTGTTTATCATCGTTATTGTCTTTCCCTACCGTAGTATCGACGTTAGATTTTTGTAGATAATTTTATATTTTTTTCGCAATTGACTTTCATTCTGGTCTGTTTGGTTTAATTCAACATTTTTACACACACTTCACACGCATTATTCTTAAACATCACAAAAGGGGCACTACAGCACGCAGCACTAATCATACGAATCCCCTTCATCACAGAAACAGACATCAATACACTCCTTCTGTGAGATCGAACCGATGTCATCTTCTGTGTGATAAAAGTATGTCGATGAGAAATTGAGAAAATCATGAAGCAAAACTGAACTGAAAGAAGAAATGTAAATTTAACGACGTAGACTCAAAATATGCGTATACGCCCACGTGCATAATCACACAGATAACTAAACGTATATTCATTTCTCTTTCTCTCTCTCTCTCGCAAACACACACACACGAACAGATGGGGATACTGGGAGAGGGAGAAAAGGAGAGAGAGAGAGAGAGAGAGAGAGAGAGAGAGAGAGAGAGACATAAGTGAGGCAGGAAGAGTGGAAGCTTCCTAGGGACGGATGCACACGTAAAAACGACTGTAAAGGAGAACTGGTAACAAAAATGTTACTGCTCTCTTTCTGTTTATAACGGATGAGGCAAACGTTTTCACCCTTATCTAAAAGTTACTCGTAAGCAGTCAGAAAAAGGGACATAGCTGCGACTAACGGCGACAACTAAGGACCTGTGTTGTGGAACTGTTTCCTTATGGGCAGCGTAATCGCAACAGATAGCAGTGGAACAGCTCGCTGCGAAACGACGAAGACGGGCCGGACTGCTTCCCCTGCGATTGCGGTTGCGCAATACTGTGTAGGTACGGGGAAGAGAGGAAAAAGCGCATCGGGGCGAGCGGAGATGAAATTGCGGATCCCGCTCTGCTACTGTATGAACAAGGTTCTACCTTTGCTGCGGTGCAGGGTTAAAATTATTCCCAGAAAAGTTCTGCGGTCTCTGCTACTCACCGAGGCTCGCTTGCCGCAAAGTTTTGCTGTCCCTTCAAAACACTTAAGGCGATTACTGTATTTAGAGTGTACATCATCAGATGAAGTTTAGCGTAATTTTACGTGGCCAGAAAAGTATGAACGCGGTATCACGGTATGCCCCGAACCATAGATGCAGAGAAACAGGACCGTTTTAAATTTCTGTATTTCCAGAAACCGTTCGAAATTGTACGAAATCGTTGTTTGTTAACAATGTCCGAATATACAGCGCACGTTCTCAACTGACTGACTCGAAGGGATTTTCAGTAATAGAACCCAGTATGTTGTTCTGGGTGTCGAGTATTCATCACGGTAACGTCGGAAGTGGACCAGGGAACTGTTTAAACGGCCTCTTATGCTCCAGGTACGGAAAAAACGGACTAAATGCATAAAAAAATCTGTCCGCTGGAGTGGACAGCAACCTGACGTTGTTTTCTGATTACACTGTCGTGTACGTTAGAGTTTCGTCATTGAGTGATTGTAGGCAGGTATCGGGTGACTTGAACAGTTTTCGTTTGGTGCGCTGAATGGCTGCTTGCTTTATGTACGGATGAATTTGCGAGGTGAGTTTAACAAGTAACACAACTTTTACCTGAGGGTAGGTTCGTTTAATCGGGTTTCCAATACATCACATCATTCCCCATTCTTTTGGCTAAAAAACAGTATATTTCAACATAACTTCCGTTCATTGCGACGGCCTTACGCCATGATACCGCTCTACTGCTTGACGTCGGAGCCAACGTCTTGCTATATCAATAACCTTCCGATCAACCACGTTCTTCTTCCCACGGAGTGCATCCTTCGTCGGGCCAGACAAATGGAAGTCGGAAAGTAGGTGATCCAGGCTGTAAGATCGCTGACGAAGACCAGACCAGTGAAATTTTATGAGCTCCCCTCAGGTACGCAGACTTGTGCGAGGCCTTCAGTTGTCATTTGTGACGACGAATACGCTGAATTCGTTTCTTCAATTAACTGACTCTAGCACAATATGATTTAGAACAAGACCGTCTCCATGTCTTTGTCGGCTTAGAGTGCCGCTTTGAACATTTTCTTCGGAGGAATGGTGGTATGGCGCCACTTCATGCATTGTCGTTTTGTTTCTGGTTTGAAGTGATGAAACCATGTTTCAGTACCCGTGTCGATGTCCGACAAAAAATTGCCTCGATCGGCCACTAACCACAACAAACACTGAACAGATTGGCATTCGTTGCTGTTTATGGTCTGCTGTTAGATAGCGAGGAATCCAGTGGACACACACTTTTGAGTAACCGAATTGATGGACAGGTGTGTCAAAACTACGAAAAGAGAAAATATTACTAGTGTGCTGATAGATCCAATGAAGTTGATTAAAAATCTCGTAGTGACGGTGTGACACGACCTGAACTACAACGATGACGGAGCATCAGTTTTACTGATGGCGAATGACAGGCTACAGTTCATTGAGAGAGTGCTGGGAATATGTCTCGCACCTACACTACGTGATCAAAAGTACTCGGACACTCCCAAACACGTACGTTTTTCATATTAGGTGTATTGTGCTGCCACTTACTGCCAGGTACTCCATATCACCGACCTCAGTAGTCATTAGACACCGCGAGAGAGCAGAATGGGGCACTCCGCGGAACCCAAGGACTTCGAACGTGGTCAGGTGATTGGGTGCCATTCGCGTCATACGTCTGTACGCGAGATTTACATACTCCTAAACATCGCTAGGTCCACTATTTCCGATGGGATAGTGAAGTGGGAACGTGAAGGTACACGTACAGCACTAAAGTGTACAGGCCGAACTCGTCTTTTGACTGATAGAGACCTCCGACAGTTAAAGAGACATCTATCCAGACCATCACACAGGAATTCCAAACTGCATCAGGATCCACAGCAAGTACTATGACAGTTTGGCGGGAGGTGAGAAAACTTGGGTTTATTGGTCGAGCGGCTGCTCATAAGCCACACATCATGCCGTCAAATGCCAAACGACGCCTCGCTGGTGTTAGGGACATAACATTGGGCGACTGAACAGTGGAAAAACGTTGCGTGGAGTGATGAATCACGGTACACAATACGGCGATCCCATGGCAGGTTGTGGCTATGGCGAATGCCCGGTGAACGTCATCTGCCAGCGTGTATAGTGCCAGCAGTAAAATTCGGAGGCAGAGGTGTTATGGTACGGTCGTGTTTTTCATGGAGGTGGCTTGCACCCTTTGTTGTTTTGCGTGGCACTATCACAGCACATGCCTAAATTGATGTTTTAAGCACCTTCTTGCTTCACGATGTTGAGCAGTTCATGGATGGCGATTGAATCTTTCAACACGATCTAGGACCTGTTCCTAATGCACGGCCTGTGGCGTAGTTGCTACACGGCAATAACATCCTTGTAACGGACTGGCCTGAACAGAGTCCTAACCTGAATGCTATAGAACACCTTTGGGATGTTTTGGAACTCCGACTTGCCTGCGAGAGTGGAAGCTGTCATCAAGGCTAACGGTGGGCCAACACCATATTGAATTCCAGCATTACCGATGGAGGGCGCCACGAACTTGTAAGTCATTTTCAGCCAGGTGTCCGGATGCTTTTCATCGCATAGTGTATGTAAGAGACAGCGCGTACAACGTTTGTGCAACTCATTGCAGTACTTGGAATTCCCATCAGGTCGCAGTAAACGAAGACATCGTATCAATTAAGAACTGTACTGTACTGCTATTACCAGTCAATTCTAACTGGTACGAGGGTGCTATTAAACCTCTCCGTCAGTGTAGATGGTAATCCTTGGCAGTCTTTGACGAATTTTCGAAAATATATTACCGCCATTTTAATATATATAATGTATTTGTCGCAATGTAGAACTGACGAAGAAGGGCTGAAGCTTAAGAGATTATACAAGAAGAATCAATATGGATAGAAGTGGGATAAGGAAGTACCAAGGAATGACGAGATACACTTGAAGTTCCCTACGGCTATAGATGCAGTAATAAGGAATAGCTCAGTAGGCAATACAGTTGAAGAGGAATGGACATCTCTTAAAAGGGCCATCACAGATGTTGGAAAGAAAAACGTAGATACAAAAAAAGTAACTGCGAAGAAACCACGGGGATTGAAGGAATACTTCAGTTGGTCGATGAAAGAAGGGAGTACAAAAACGTTCAGAGAAATTCAGGAATACAGAAATACAAGTAAAGAAAGGGTTACGGGAGAATATGTCTTTGGTAGTAGGAATGAGAGAGGACAAAGAATAATTGAGTACTGCAGCAAGTTTCAGCTAGTAATAGCGCATACTTATTTCAAGAACCACAAGAGGAGGAGGTATACTAGGAAAAGGCAGAGCGTTACAGGATTTCAGTTAGATTACATCATGGTCAGGCAGAGATATTTGATTGTAAGACGTACCCAAGAGCAAATGAAGACTCGGATGAGAGTTTGGTAATGATGAAGAGGAGCCCCAAGTTTGAGGGAGGAAAAATTAATGCACAAAGAATTGAGATACAGAAGTACGAAGGAATGAGGAAGTACGCATTAAGATATCTGAGGCTGTATACTGTCATAATAAAATATCTTAGTACGCAGTTCAGTTGAAGAAGAACAGACATGTCTAAAACGGGCAATCACAGAAGCACAAGAGAAAAACGTAGGTACAAGGAAGGTCACTGCGAAGAAACCGCCGGTTACAATAGAAATATTTCAGCTGATCGACGAGAAAAGGAAGTACAAAAGTCTTAAGGAAATTTCAGTGATACAGAAATACAAGTCACTTAGGAATAAAACAAACAGAAAGTGCAGGGAAGCTAAGGAGAAATGGCTACGTAAAAATGTAAAGAAGTTGAAAAAGAAATGACTGTAGGAAGTAATGACTCGGCATATAGGAGAGCCAAAACAGCCTTCGGGGAAATTAAAAGTAAGGGTGGTAACATTAAGAGTGAGAAGGGAATTCCACTCTTAAGCGCAGAGGAGAGAGCGGATAGGTGGGTGGAGAAAGTACACTGATGACCGGCATGGTAGGGGGGGGGTGGGAGAGGGGAGGGGGGGATTTATCTGACGTGATAGGAGAAGAAACAGGAGACGATACGGAAGAGTTAGGGTATACATTATTAGAATCAGAAGTTAGAAGAACGTTGGAAGATTTGAACTCAAATAAGGCAGAAGGGATAGAAAGTATTTCATTGAAGTTTCTAAAAACGTTGTGGGAAATGGCAACAAAACTATTATTCACATTGGTGTATAGAATGCATGAGACTGGCGATATACGCGTACCATCAGAATTTCGGCAAAAAACGTCATCCATACAGTTCCCAAGATTGCAAGGGTCGACAGGTCCGAGAATTATCGCTCAGTCAGACTAACGACTCATGCATCCAAGTTGCTAACAGGAACAATATACAGAAGAACGGAAAAGAACACTGAGGATATGTTAGAGGTTGACCAGTTCGGCTTTAAGATAGACACCACAGAATGAACAGTCTAATGAGTACAGAATATGGGTTGAGGGTAAGTCAAAGAAGTAGCAGAAATGGGAAGAACGGGGAACTTCACATCATAAACATGATCACGAAGTACACGAAGTTACGGAATTCTACTAGCTAGGCAGCAAAATAGCCCATCACCGGATGGAACAAGTGGTACACAAAAAACGGACTAGCACTGGCAGAGAGGGCATTCGAGGCCAAGAAGAGTCTCAGTTTGATGAGGAAATTTCTGAGAATGTACGTTTGGAGAACAATATTGTATGGTAGTGAAACGTGGACAATGGGAAAACCATAATAGAAGAGAGTCGAAGCATGTGAGATGTGGTGCTACAGAAGAATGTTGAAAATTAGGTGGATTGATTAGGTAAGAACTGAGAAGGTTCTCGGCAGCAACGGTGAGAAAAGGAATATGTGGACAACACTAGCACGAAGAAGAGGCAGGATGATAGGACATGTTTCATGACATACAGAGTAGCTTCCGTGGTAGTAGAGAGAGCCGTAGACTGTAGAAACTGTAGAGGTAGATAGAGGATGGAATACATCCAGCAAATAATTGAGGAGGTAAGTTGAATACGCTGCTCTGAGATGGAAACGTCACAAAGGAGAATAATTTGTGGCGCGCTGCATCAAACAGTCAAAAAACTGATGACTCAAAAAATGGTATAACAACAACGGTATTAAGTTCGTGCTAAAAAACATTTGTTGACCTAAGATTTTTATCGTGAAGCATTTACGTTGGAAGCCTGCAGCGTTTCCAATTAGTTCAAGAAATAAGAGTTACGAGAACAAGACGTCATGCTTCATCTATGGACGATTAGCATGAAACGAATTATTTATCCCTTTTCCTGACCTTTACGTGCATGTTAAGTTCTATATCTTATGTATCGATGTTGAAGAAGATGCGCCAGAAAGTCACTTTCGGTTTAGCAGTGTTACAAAGTGAGTTTCCTGCGTAGTGCGGCAAAGAGTAGTGTAGTCGTGTCCACTTTTGACTCAAGAAAATATTAAGCGATCATTTCAGAGTCTGTTGACACATTTTCTAGGAAAACAAGGTATGGTCAGGCAGTTTGCAACGCCAATGAATCTTCATACGAAACAGAAGATCGACTGGTATCTCTGTTTACTTGTTTTCTTACCACGCAATTGTCTTACCACAACGCTACTCACAAATGAACAAGGAAAAGCTGTTAACGGAAGACACTTCGTAAGTGTTTGTCATTTGACTCCTCGGAAGTCATGTTTCTTCTCTTCTTCAGAAATAAGAAAATTAACTGCAGTTTTTCCTTTACTGATAATTGTAGGATTGATCCATGCAGTATACCAATATATACGGCAAGTGTTACTATTTCAGTAATTTCATGTTTCAGTGTAAGAAATGAGAAATATTGTCAGTGAAGTACTCATGGGATTCACAGAATTTCTAAATCAAGAACTACGAAACACAATATAGCTTCTGTACAACTAGTGCACTACACACTGATTCTGCGAGCAAAAAGACCGAACATTTCAGGTTTATGTAGTGTTTGCAATCGTCACTCATGTTTTAAATCTTATGTTAACCCTTTAACTGTCATAGTCCCCATTTGGGGATCGACTGAAGTATAGCGTACATACCTCAAGGTTATTTTTTTTCCTTTTTTGTTCATTTATTTTCCCATTATCTGTCAACCAAGTTTCCAAAAATTAAGTGTAGGTTGAAGAGAAACAATTTGGCAGTTGAGTGGTTAATAACTGTTAACATAAAGCACTACCCTTACTGGTTTTCCAAGTCTGCATGCGTAGCTTTGCGCTCATTGAGATATCTGGGGGTTTGGCAATATTTTGTATATATATATATATATATATATATATATATATATATATATATATATATATATATATATATATATATCTAGAACGGACATAGTCCAAGTGCAGTTTTGCCGGTCGAGTATGAGGATTTGTGTAAATGAACAAAACAGAATAAGGGGACCGGACGAAGCGGCTCCGTGGTTAAACCACTGGAAAGTACTAGATTTAATGTTCTTGTCTTCATTTACGTTTTCGGTGTCTTCCCTAAATCACTTATTGCGGAGAGGCGGGTGGTTCTTTTTGTAGCAAACGGCCGAGGCCTTGCATGAACAGAGGTGGGACTGCGTCCATAAACACCTTCCCGAGATATTAAACAGCTATTTACAAAAATAACGGTATCCAGCATGAAAACGCACCATATGGAGTACTTTTTATCGGAGTGGACAAATATTTATTTTGTTAGAAACTGCAGAGGTTTATTTTCGAAGCATAATGTAACATATGTATCGAGCAGAGAACACATTGTTATAGAAATGGGGTTCTGTTTACCTTTTTCCTCCAATGTAGACTTTGCAACTGAGCTAATGAACCAATAAACCAACCTTTCAAGAAAAATTGATTGCAGCTGTCTTTTCTCCCACATTTACTATAAGACAGGTGTCGTACGACAACAAAAACTAGCCGTTTTTGCATCCATTCATAAAATAAATGAGTGTTGTTACAAAGAGGCGGGGGGAGGGGGGGGGAGGGGGCTGGAAAAGACGGCACTCGTTGTCTAGTCTGACGATGATACATCGTCTTAACTTTATTGTGAGCTTTTAAAATAAAATAAACCAATAAATTAGACTCTGAGTAATCGACTATGCAGACAAATGATTACTGTGTTGAACATAGGTGCTATTTACATTAAATTACATACCATAACTACAGTGGTTTGTAGTTTAACTAATAAAGTTTGATTGTCTTGAAGTTCACATATTAATTCGTAGGCTGGTGAAGGCAACAACGCTTTTTAAGTAATCTGAAAATAGCTTAACCCCCCAACGTAGTGGTTAGTGAACTCAATATATAAAATAAATAAAACAAAAACATCTGGAAACCACAGACGGCGTCCACAGCTAAAATGTAACAGGAGCTAAACTCCAAAATAACTCACATATAATAAGAGCCTAACTGACACTCAATGCAATAAGCTAAATATCGATAATGGAAGAAAATATTCAAGCCTCTTCACTGGGTTATTGAGTTGAAGTCCAAAGCAACTTCAAACACAAAGTTGCAAATTCATCAGGACTCCTGGAAGACATACATAAGAATCCTAAGTAAGGCAGAATAATTCCGAGTCCTCAACGAATCTGGGCGAAGTATTTATAAGGGTCACAACATGAAAAATTTATCTTACCGAAAACGTGTACGGCTGGATCACCACTCACCCCAGCGTGGATGTGGTCTGCGCTAACTCGTACAAAACTGCGACCCTGTGCAGTGTGGCTGCCGCCCTCTCTAGACCTAGGACCTGCCCTTAATGGAAAACCCTGCATCAAAGACATTTCATGGATTTGTGATTTCACCAACCTGACTGACAGCTTTTTAACATAAACGATATCCTAAATCTGATAACGGCAACAGTGTTCACTAAAATTCTGATCAAACCCGCAATATTACATTTAATTTTATATGCAGTACTCCGCTGAAAGTTTAAACAAATGCAAAGTTTTATTGCCAGACTAAAAATTTGTACATACTCCGTTTGCCATCAGTTTTTACAATAAATGTAATTACGGAAACTCTTTCTTTTTTAATTTTTCCTCCTCTTTCCAATGGAGGCATCAGAATTATAATCGATATAACAGTTTTCCACTTGCATGCAAAACTCTGTAAATTAATATATAATTAATTTCAAAAATACAATCCAAATTTTAAACCACAAGAAATAGATATTACATTTGCTATGTGCCGTGTATTTGTAAAAAATGTTTATGTGGTCTTGCCGCTGTAGGTGTTGATTTTAGCCTTTGACTATGCCTATTTAGGCAAGCTGTTTTATATTTGTTCTGAAGAAGACGTGGTTGCCCACACTGAAACCTAGGTAAACACCAGGTAGTTTGTGCAGTCGAGGCGGATTTTTTGTAATTATTACAATTTGAGTGCTTCATCTCTTTTGTACATTAAATAATGTAAAAGTTACTAAATATTTGCTGCATTTTGCTTACGAAAATTTACTCTGTGTTACATTTTCTCAGATATATTAATTACAAACTACATCTGCATACAGGTAGACTCGTATTGTTCTCCTCTTTAATTTGATGTGCCATCCTTCACTGTATTATTACGGTTTGTGCTGAAGGCGTGCAAATGTGTGGTGTCTGTTCTGTCGTATCGAAAGAACAGACACCACTCGAAATACGTAGCTGTGATAGATATTACGTAAACTGAAGGATGGGGGAGAAAGGACACGAAAGGGAAGCAGCTAATGATGTCAGTTGCAGCGGGACTTATTGCGGAATCAGCGGCGATGATTAAGAGTGAGTTCTGGATCTGGAGTCGAACTGGAGTCTCCCGCTTACTGAACACCTGCGTTAACCATTGCACCACCCGGACACAGCATTTATCGCGAATGTGAGGGCTGTCTCGGTGCGCTCCCTGGTCGATTCACACTCCCACCTGGCGCCACCTGTCTGCAGTCCCCGTCCACGCTCTTCGTGCTCACTGCTGTGAGATCCCTACAGGTGGTCGAACGTAATTGTGCATCCGCACTGAAACTTATGGATTCATTGCCCATCGAGACGAATCATTTATATGAATGCGTGGTGCCTGCTCCTTCGGAGATTCACCTCGATCGGCGGTGAATCGACAACTTTCAGAACAGATCTATATTTACGTTCAACTTCCAGCGGGAATCTAAAATTAGTGAGCATGGAGGACACTTACGGGGACCACAGATAGGTGGCGCTAGGTGGCGGTGTGAATCGACCAGGGAGCGTACCGAGACAGCCCTCACATTCACGATAAATACTGTGTCCGGGTAGTGCAATGGTTAGGGCAGTTGCCTAGTAAGCAGGAGATTCTGGCCTCGAGTCCAGGGCTGGCACACGTTTCCACTCGGTCGCCACTGATTTTGCATAAAGTCACGATGTAGCTGATACCATTAGTCCCTTCCCTTTCCTTTAGTTTCTCCCCTCTCCACCTTCAATTTACATACAGGAACTTTCTGTAAGGGCTAGCTGCGGAACTGAAATCCCGTTCGCTGGTTTGAACTGACATTTCTACGTGGCCCGGCCGCCCGGCAGTCGGCGGAACAAGGAGTCGCAGCACGCTGACACGATCCTCTGATAGACGCGCTTGCTCAGAGTCTGCGACACAGAGCACACGCTAATTAAACGCCACCCTCGACCAAAACCAATCTCTCGTGTTCAAAAGCATGTAACTATAATAAAGGAACTGATATTTTTTACTACACCGTCCCTGATCAGTCATTGGAATATTCGGTATGTTAACGTAGACTAACCACATAAAGAAGGTTTTCATGACGATGCTGTTTGGTTTGTGGAGCACTCAACTGCGCGGTCATCAGCGCCCGTACAAAGTCCCAGTTTTTACACAGTCCAACCTAGCCATTGCCACGAATGGTGATGAAGATCATGATGAAATGATGAGGACAACACAAACACACAGTCCCCGGGCAGAGAAAATCCCCAACCCAGCCGGGAATCGAACCCGGGACCCAGTGATCCAGAGGCAGCAAACCTAACCGTTAGACCACGAGCATAAAGAAGGGTGCCACATAGAGACCTACCAAATTGTAAAACGCTTATGAACGAGGTAACTACTACTCTTCGTCTGCCATGTCCTCAACTATTTTTTTTGTCGATACTCCACCACTGCCACATTAGGTTAACGGAACGAAAGAGTAGATTCAGACGTCTGTGTGACTCGCCCAGGATTTGTTTAGTAAGTTCGTGAACTACATTGAAATGTTTAACGTACTGTAGTGGGGAGCTAGAGCAAAGGTGCTGAACACCACAGGAAGCCTTGCTCTCAGTTTTTCGGGAACTCATTTTTCAATATGTCAAGAAGAATATTGTCACTTGCATGATTAATCTCATGAAAAAGTTTCGACGTTACTATTAGAGAAGTTCGAGATCAATTATCAGATGATCACTGTTAACCACATGATTCTATAGAGACATGGAGAGGCCAGCCGTCAAATCGGCGCTGCTGCACAGTTACTCACAATCAGCCTAATGACTGAACATCAGAGGCGACACCTCATACTTATGAACGTCACAGTTCACACAACGAGATAATCTTTGTCAGCGGTACTGTAGAGTAACACATTGATCAGAAAAAGAAATGAAAGGCTTATGTGATGTCACAAATAAATCCCCCACAGAACGTCGATTTTAAGCTACAATTGACTAACATTGGGTCGAAGGAAAGACTGAAGTTTAAACACAACCATTTAGTTACCAGAAAATCGTAATCTGCAATAAGACTTCCTATATTTCAAGATATCAAATCAGAGAGGCGCCATGGAGTTCTTTTACACTGAGATGGCGAAAGTCATGGAATACCTCCTAATATCCTGTCGGACAACCTTCTGCCCGGTGCAGTGCAGCAACTCGACGAGCCATGGACTCGACGCCCCCTACAGAAATATTGAGACATGCTGCCTCTATAGCCGTCCATAATAGGGAAAGTGTTGCCGGTGCAGAGTTTTCAGGGCGAACTGACCTTTCGATTATGTCCCATATAGGGCGACCAGGGTGGCCAAATCATTCGAACTGTCCGGAACCAGTCGCAAACAGTTGTGGCCTAGTGACATGGAGCATTGTCATCCGTAAAAATTCCATTGTTGTTCGGCAACATGAGGTCCATGAACAGCTGCAGATGGTCTCGAAGTAGCTGATCATAACCACTTCCAGTCAATGATCGGTTGATTTCTACCAGAGGACCCAGTCTATTCCAAGTAAACACAGTCCACACCATTATGGAACCACCACCAGTTTCCACAATATATTGTTAACAACTTGGATGCATGGCACCGTGGGATCTGCGCCACACTCGAACCCTACCATCAGCTCCTACCAATTAAAACCGGCATTAATCTGACCAAGCCACAATTTTCGGATTGGCTAGGACCCAACCGCTATCGTCACGAACCCAGGAGAAGCACTGCAGGCGATGTCGTGCTATTGGCTAAGGCACTCTCGTCGGTTGTCTGATGCCACAGCTCATTAACACCAAATGTCGCCGCACTATGCTGAAGGTTACGATCGTCATACATCGCACCTTGACTTCTGCGGTTGTTTTACACAGTGTTGCTTGTCTGTTAGTAATGACTACGCAAACGCCACTGCTCTCGATCGTTAAGTGAATGCCGTCGACCACTGCATTGTCTGTGGTGAGAAGAATACCTGAAGTTTGGAATTCTCGCCACACGCTTGACACTGTGGATCTCGGAATATTCAAGTCCCTAACGATTTCCGGAATGGAATGTCCCGTGCGTCTAGCTCCAACCAACACTGCTCATTGTGCTACCGTAATCAAGGCGGACGCCTTTTCAAGTGAATCCATTTGTACCCTTTGTATGTTATATCACCGCCATCTGTGTATGTGCATATCGCTACCCCACGACTTGGTCACCTCAGTGTATATCATTTATGGAGTGACATCTAGAGTTCCCACTCGGAGACATCAGGCTACTGAGAGAATGGTCTGTGTTGTATAGCGAAAAAGACTGCTACGTCTTGGTGAAGATTTGACCATAAGTTTTTGCGTTGAAATGCAAGCCAAGTGTTAAGCTCAAGGTATAGTATGGCTTCACCTTGTAGGTGACATACAACATATTGCGTTACCAGAACAACCGTCTCTCGGGTATGACGCTCCATAATTTGTGATGGAATAATGAGATCACCTGCTATGCATGGGTCCGTCAGTGTAACAAAAGGGAGGCGAAACTTGGCCTATGCAGTCATCTTTCACAAACGTCTGCACCATGAGCTCCTTGTAATCAGAAGCGTTAGTGATTCACGATGATGATGTAGCATCGGTTTGGTGCATCTTACCAGGTGCACCGTTGGCTCTATGCTAAACTACGCCTCGTCTTCTCGTGAATGATCAAGGCATGAAGGCAACTGCTTACTAAGTCATCTCCTCCCACGAGCAGTGCTGGAACACACTAAGATAAAATATGATGCTACACATGGCTGAGTACGCAATGTGTACCTTTTCGTGAGGCATAACACCGAATGAATAACAAGGAAAATCAGCATTTGGCGTCCCTCGGATAAGGGAGGGATAGGGAAGGAATTCGGCTGTGGCTTTTCGAAGGTACCATCCAAGCATTTGCCTAAAATGATTTTGGGAAAGTGTAGGAAATCTAAATCAGAATTGCGGGGTGGGGATTTTAATCTTCGTCCTCCAGAATGCGATTTCATTGTATTAATCATTGCGCTACCTCCCTAGGCGACACAGAATGAAAATGTACTCCATAGGATAATTCCTTGTTTCGACTAGGCTGCAATAATTTCACAGAAAACATTTCATATCATAGTCTGATCATTCATTCGAAGTCTTTAAATGTTAAAGCTCTTACAACAGCTAATAATAGACGAGATTTGTTATTTAGTTTCTGAGATCTCTTCGGAAACCGTACACGTTACACTGATTCAACATTGTTTCTCACGATCGCTTCCTACAAGGGGTGGCAAACACACCTTTGCGAACTGGCGCTCGACCCACTGATTGCCCGTTCAAATCCTGGATATGAAAGGAATTTTCACCAACTATATTTGATTTGCAAGGGAAGGAAAGGTAGAGGCGTAAAATTACTGATTAGTAGACTGTGTTGCAATAATGACTGTGTGGAAGATGTGGCCTATTCTACACCTTATTTTAGATCTATGTGACGATGCTGTGCTATTATATTTACTTGTTTTAACGATGCCATTATGGCCTTATCAGTTAAGGACATGGCGTAAAAAAGATCTGAGGATGGTCATTACGGACTAAAACCGGTCATCGTCTAAAGAATTGATAATGTGATCGAAGACTGGAATAAAAAACGTTTGATTAGTAGACTTTCCATCAGTTCATGCATTGGCTCACAAACTTCTCCTCAGTGTTTCGTGGAGTAAAGGCGTTCGAGATTGTTGACTGTTATCCATGGAACGTGTGGAAGCAATGTTGAGCTGTCTCCCTACTGATATTGGGAAGAAACAAGCTGTATACCGTCTCTGAGTTTTATCCTCTCCCTGTCATCCCGTTTATCTACGTCCACGCTTACACACATTTCCGCAATCCACCGTATGGTGCATGGCAGAGGGTCTCTTGTACCATTATTAGGCACTTCCTTTCGTATTCTGTTTGCAAATGGGCTAGGCGAAAAGGACTCCCTATATGGCTCTATACTATTTTCTCTTGTCTTCGCGATACTTATGAGTAACATACATTGGTGGCAGTAGTGTCGTCCTCCAGTCAACTGCAAATACACTCCTGGAAATTGAAATAAGAACACCGTGAATTCATTGTCCCAGGAAGGGGAAACTTTATTGACACATTCCTGGGATCAGATACATCACATGATCACACTGACAGAACCACAGGCACATAGACACAGGCAACAGAGCATGCACAATGTCGGCACTAGTACAGTGTATATCCACCTTTCGCAGCAATGCAGGCTGCTATTCTCCCATGGAGACGATCGTAGAGATGCTGGATGTAGTCCTGTGGAACGGCTTGCCATGCCATTTCCACCTGGCGCCTCAGTTGGACCAGCGTTCGTGCTGGACGTGCAGATCGCGTGAGACGACGCTTCATCCAGTCCCAAACATGCTCAATGGGGGACAGATCCGGAGATCTTGCTGGCCAGGGCAGTTGACTTACACCTTCTAGAGCACGTTGGGTGGCACGGGATACATGCGGACGTGCATTGTCCTGTTGGAACAGCAAGTTCCCTTGCCGGTCTAGGAATGGTAGAACGATGGGTTCGATGACGGTTTGGATGTACCGTGCACTATTCAGGGTCCCCTCGACGATCACCAGTGGTGTACGGCCAGTGTAGGAGATCGCTCCCCACACCATGATGCCGGGTGTTGGCCCTGTGTGCCTCGGTCATAGGCAGTCCTGATTGTGGCGCTCACCTGCACGGCGCCAAACACGCATACGACCATCATTGGCACCAAGGCAGAAGCGACTCTCATCGCTGAAGACGACACGTCTCCATTTGTCCCTCCATTCACGCCTGTCGCGACACCACTGGAGGCGGGCTGCACGATGTTGGGGCGTGAGCGGAAGACGGCCTAACGGTGTGCGGGACCGTAGCCCAGCTTCATGGAGACGGTTGCTAATGGTCCTCGCCGATACCCCAGGAGCAACAGTGTCCCTAATTTGCTGGGAAGTGGCGGTGCGGTCCCCTACGGCACTGCGTAGGATCCTACGGTCTTGGCGTGCATCCGTGCGTCGCTGCGGTCCGGTCCCAGGTCGACGGGCACGTGCACCTTCCGCCGACCACTGGCGACAACATCGATGTACTGTGGAGACCTCACGCCCGACGTGTTGAGCAATTCGGAGGTACGTCCACCCGGCCTCCCGCATGCCCACTATACGCCCTCGCTCAAAGTCCGTCAACTGCACATACGGTTCACGTCCACGCTGTCGCGGCATGCTACCAGTGTTAAAGACTGCGATGGAGCTCCGTATGCCACGGCAAACTGGCTGACACTGACGGCGGCGGTGCACAAATGCTGCGCAGCTAGCGCCATTCGACGGCCAACACCGCGGTTCCTGTTGTGTCCGCTGTGCCGTGCGTGTGATCATTGCTTGTACAGCCCTCTCGCAGTGTCCGGAGCAAGTATGGTGGGTCTGACACACCGGTGTCAATGTGTTCTTTTTTCCATTTCCAGAAGTGTAGCTGTACTCTAAACTGTCGCAACAGTGTTTCAGGAAAATAACGTCGTTTTCTCTTCAGGGATTCCCATTTGAGTTCACAAAACATCTCCATAACATTCGCGCGTTGATCGAGCCGACGGGTAGCAAATCTAGCAAAACGCTTCTGAATTGCTTCTATATCTTCCTTTAATACGACCTGGCATGAACCCAAAACACTCGAGCAGTACTCACGAATGGGTAGCACAAGTACTGTATACGTGGTCTCCTTTGTAGCTGAGCTACGAGTACACTCTCCTCAACGGACGCCCACCATTCCCATATCTCTAGTACCGTCCTTAACCTGCTCCTTCCAGTTTACATCTCTTTGCAACGTTAAGCTTACATGTTTAAACGACGTGACTATGTCAAGCAATACACCATAAATACTAATTCGAACCTTGCAGGACTGTTTATCGTACTCGTCTGCATTAACTTAAATTTTTCTACATTTAGAGTAAGCTCCAAACAGAAATTTTCTGTAAGTCATCTTGTATCCTTCTACAGTTAGTCAACGATAATACTTTTCCTTGTACTGCAACATCATCAGCAAACTGTTGCAAATTGCTGATCACCTTATCTGTTTATGTATACTGAGAATAAGAACAGTCCTACCACATTTCCCTGGGGCCCTTTTGTCTGAAGAACACTCGCCGTCGCCGAGAACGTACCGAGTTCTATTATTTAATAAGTCTTCAGCCCACTTTCATATCTGCGAACTTATTCCTTACGCACGGACGTTCATTAACAGTGTCAAACGTGCTCCGGAAATCTAGGAATACAGATTCTGATTGTTGCTCTTCACTGATGGTTCGCAGGATATCGTGCGAGAAAAGGACAAACTGAGTTTCGCACGAGCGACGCTTTTTAAACCCATGCTGATTTGTGAGCAGAAGCTTTTATGCCTCAAGCAAATTTATCGTATTAGAACTCAGAATATTTTCAAGAAATCTGATATTCTCTGGTTATTTAAAATGGTTCAAATGGCTCTGAGCACTATGAGACTTAACATCTGAGGTCATCAGTCCCCTAGAACATAGAACTACTTAAACCTAACTAACCTAAGGACATCACACACATCCATGCCCGAGGCAGGATTCGAACCTGCAGTCGCGCGGTTCCAGACTGAAGTCTGGTTATTTAGACTGAACAGTCTAGAGAGAGGCACATCACTCACATTTTGTAAAGGAAGTGCAAAACGTGAGTGAAGAAAGAAATCCTTTCAGATTTAGGTAATTCACGTTTTGCTTTCGTAATTTGTTTATTACTTTCGCACCACACATTATCTGGTTCAAATGGTTCAAATGGCTCTGAGCACTATGGGACTTAACTTCTGAGGTCATCAGTCTCCTAGAACTTAGAACTACTTAAACCAAACTAACCTAAGGACATCACACACATCCATGGCCGAGGCAGGATTCGAACCTGCGGCCGTAGCGGTCGAGCGGTTCCAGACTGTAGCACCTAGAACCGCTCGGCCACTCCCATCGGCTCACACTTTATCTGGTATTATAGTTCCACGACATCGTCAGCATACTGTTGTGACTGATTCTGTACGTATAATATCGACGACAATCTTGAGGCTGCCAAATGTGAGTTGTGAATGCGATTTACTAATTAGTTAGAAATCAACATAATAAAGCTTCGATAGACGTTGTTCTAAGTTTTTGTGAACTACATCTAGAAAATACTATTCAAGAAGTACAATCTGAACGTCTTGTGCACGTTTTTATATCGAAAGACACCTTTTGAGATCTCTCACATTTCAGCGATGACCTTGTACGCACATATGCAGTGGTGGATTAAATTACGAGGGCGTATTGAAAAATAATGCCTACAAAGTATTTTATTTTGTTTTCAACATCAATTGAGGTATTACATGTCATGAATATTACTCGGTCGACTTTCTCGATTCTTTGACGCGAGTTATATTTGTCTGCCGTTAGAGGGCTCAGAATTGTAGCATATAACATGGCGGTGTGTAACACAGCCATGTCGGTGCGTCAGAGACCTTCCGAAAATTGAAACTACAAATTCGAAGAGTTAGTCCACATAAGGAGCACCCTGACCTTCAGCATGATAACGTTAGACCACATACGAGTGCTGCGACATCCTACAACAATCCAGCGCCTTGAGTTCAGCGTCATCCTCCATGCGGTCCCGACTTGGGCGCATCCGATTTTCATCTGTTTCCAGAACCCAAATGACACCTTCGAAGACGCCACTTCGATAATGATGAAGCAGTGCAAGCAGAGGTGAGGTTGTGGCTTTGTCAACAAAGTCAAATCATCTACAGTGACAAGGCCAAAGTATCAACGTGAGTTCACTGTCATTCTTCTAAAACCATTTTAGTACAATTGTGACACGTATTATTATTCTGCTGGAAGATGCCATCGTCATTGGAGAAGATATCAAGTAGGCACGAGTGTATACGACTCGCGATTACTGCTCAGGTTGTCTACAGCTGCCATGGAGCCTTCGAGTGCAACTACACATAAAGTGAAAGCCTAGATGAATGTCCCCCGTGCCAAGATACTGCCCACACCCGCTTACTCCCGTGGCGCGGTGTATGCTTCGAACAATCGTTCTGTTGGATGAGAGTGTATTCAGACGCGATCATCGAACTGGTGTAACAAGAAATGTGATTCATCCGACCAAGTGACGCGTTTCCATTGAACCGCGGTCCAGTTCCGATGGTCTTGTGTGAATTGTATGTTAATGGACGATGTCACTGATCAAGCTGGGAACGTTTAAGGGCCTGCTGCCAAGCATCATGTTCAACAATGTGCGTCGAACGGTGGGCTCTGAAACACTTGTGCCAGCACCAGCGTTGCGCTGTCGTCAGATTTGCCACTGATCCCCATCAGTCCCACTTTACAGACCTGGCTGGCGTCTTACTGTCACGTTCTATTGTGATGCGTGGAGTCCAACGACTCGGGTCATACTCGTAGTTTCACTGCCCTTGAAACACTTTCCGTAGACGCTTACGGTAGTAAGAGGCTGAAGCTATTCCAGTAGATAACGTATCAAGTGTTTTATGTGTATCTGTTACATTCGTGAGTGCGTCTAAACGATGCTGATAGACAGGGGAGAGGAGGAAATCCTGTATGACGCTTGGTCTACTCCTCTCGAATAGCACCAGTGGGATCACAGAGCGTAACAACAAGTACTCCCTCCACCTTTTGCAGCGGTCATTGTTGCATTTACATAACACAGTTTTTCCTGTCTTGAGTACTAATACTGTTTATCGAACCGGTTTCCCTAACGTGTATCGAACTTGACCAAGGTCATAGACACAGATCGATTCAAATTATCGCGACGCATTGTCACCTTAACATTAAATCACTTGACATGAAAGAGAATAAAAGGCATCGAAAACGCTAACGTGGTGGGCTGGGACAATTCACATACTGGCTGCACTTATATTACGCATTTTATTCGGGATCATCACGATGCCGTAATTTGTGTTCACCTTTTCTATGCATAAAAACTTCTCGGTAAATCCAAAATTTTCTTTTGAATAAAGCGTTCTCGCAAATAGAGTATTTTGACCAAATGAAACCCCAGGTAATCAAGACTTTCGTAAGGGAAAGTTTAGCAGATTCTATAACTTTTAAAACATTTCAGAGCAAGACTGAGTTTACAGATGGTTCTGCGTTTCAGACATGGGCTTAGTATTAACCAGTTTAAAAATATTCCAAACCTCGCAAAGGGCGTGGCCCACTTCAAACATGACTTAACCCACGACAAGTCAACCCTAGATGGAATCCGCAATGGAACTCGTTTTAATATACACAGTCATAACATTAACCAAAACAAGAAGCAACATGTGATACGCGCAACTGACGTGACGCGTTAACAACTTATCAAGTAAATTCAGTTACATTAAGAATGTAATAAATAAAACATATACTAGTTACGCTAAAGCTACTGTAGGTGCTTTCCTTCTTTGCCGAATAACCCGCTAGCCCACAGCCATTAATTGCACCCAATACCACTTTCATGTTACAGTATGATCAAGGCAGGCGTGTTTTAGTTATACTGACACGGACGAGACATATTGGCAGTTCACATCAAAGATATAATCAAGTATAAACATTATGTCTGAATCATTGCAATGCCACGGTGTAAATTTCAAAGGCGACTGCGAAGTAAGTTCAAGATACAGGAGGTCAAGTCAATCTGACACGACCAACCATGTTCAAAATATAACTTCAGCCCGCATTTCCCATCATAAATGCGGTACTGTCGCAATGCAAACGAAAAACAGAGTGCAGTCATAGAACAGTACCTCACAGTAGCTCCACCATCCAAAAGCGTCGAATTGTGACTTTCAAAAATAGCTCTCCTCTCTACAAGCCACAACTTCGCTCTCCATGCGCTCCACTGCCGAGACTATCTCGACTCAATCTACCCTTTGCTGCAGGCGCCACACCAGTACCTGGGCTCAGCGTTCCGACCATTCCCGGTAGGAACCACGGTCTGGACTTCCTTCGAATGGTCGTCCACACTGAATTTAAAAAAAATGTGCGCGCAACTGGCACAACCATTACTAATGCCAAGCGCAAGTACCATTTCGGCACTTTTAAGTAGAGAGTGGCTTTGAGGAGGTGGAGACTTTAGTTCATTAGCGATGTAATTGACAGAAAACAGTAGAATATGATGCAAACCCCGGGACTGAGCCATTGTGCAGGGAGGCAGATAACCAGATAGAGGACAATCATCCTAGAGGGCAGGTAGCGTGGATGGAGGGCTATATCGACAGGACCACCACTGCCACCACAACATTAGTAGCAACCAAGGGGATGAAACAGTCATGCTGACAATTGCTCTCGGTGTAGTGGTGGCAGAGAGATTGATGTTCACTGGGAATCAATTAGCGGTGACTGAAGCATCTGCCAGCTGCCAGAGGTTAACCATGTGGGGACGCCACTGACAGTTATGCCTCACCCAGTAGTGGGATAGATGACTCCTCTGGACAAATGGAGTGTCAATCAACCAACTAGTCAACTTATCATTACCCTGATGTGGAGCATGGCATAGTCTATTGTTCCATTGATGATCACAGAAACTTCAACAACCGCCAGCTGCCACTGACAGTTCTGCCTCAGTCAGTTGTGAGATAGGTGGTAACTCTGCACAACTGGAGGCATCAGTCGATCAACTTTTCAACTCATCATTATGAGGTATTGAGCATGGCTTAGTCTATGGTCCCATGGAAGGCCACAACGACTTCAACACCTACCATCTGCGTCTGACAGTTCCATCTGAACCAGCTGTGGACTAGGTTACGCTTGTGAACACCCAGAGGAGCGAGTCACCCAATTTGTCGTTGCGAGGTGTCTAGCATGGAGAGTTCTACAGACCCACTGGAAGCCATGGTGACTTCAGCACCTGCCAGAAACAACTACCAGTTCCACCTAAATCAGCTGTAGGATGAATGGCACCTCTGGACAACTGGAGAGGCCAGTTAACCAGCCAGTCAAATCGTCATAATGAGATACCGAACACTGCGGCCATTGAAGGCCACAGCGATTTCAGCATCTGCATCTGCAGCCGAAGGTTCCATCTCAGTCAGCTGTTTGGTGCACGATGCCTCTGGACAGTCGGAGAGGCCAGTCAACCAAATTGCTACTTATCATTGAGTGATGCCAAACATAGGTTTTACTGAGAGCTGCAGCGACTTAAGGAACCACCATCTGCCACTGACAATTGGTCCTCACTCAGCTGTGAGTGGATCACAAGAGTGGAGGAGCCAGTCAACCAATCAGCCAACTCATTGTTACGGGATGTAGAGCATGTCAGAATATAGGGTCCCATTGACGGCCGCAGAGACTTCAGCACCCGCCAACTGCCACTGACAATACCTTCTGAATCAACTGTGGAGCGGATGATGCCCCCAGACAACTGGAGGAAACAGTCAACCAACTCGCCAAATTGTCGTCAAGTGGTATCGAGCATGGCAGTTTCTATAGTCCCACTGAAAGAGACTTCAGTACCTGCCATGGAGGATACTAAGGCATCAGTAAGAACCAGATCGACAAACCTACAAGCAGATGGAGCGAGTCGTCTGGGAGGAAGGCGCTTCATGTTGTGCATCAGAGGGACCCGTCGTGGCTACCACGACAACATGTTGTATGTTGTATCTGTTCTGTACAAACTTTTTTACAGAAATATACAGCTATGCCGCATTGAGACCATTACAATTGCGCAGTCCTGTACTAAAAACAGGAGACATCCTTCCCATCCAGAATCACCCCATGAAGGCAGCACCTGAGTATGAGAACAACGTGTACAGTGACAATTGTGGAGTGCAGGATTTGAGGTAAACGTCGAGAGCGGCATCGGTAGATGTTTTAGAAACTATTTATGGTCTGGGGAGGAAAAGAAAACATTTGGTTAACTTAAAAGTCAAGGAGAGTGTTTGATATGGGCGGGCTGCTCGAAATGAAATGACTCTGATGGTGGAAATGTTGACTTCAAATCAGAGAGAATACACAAAGTGTTAAGCATGGTATTGTAATTTTGAAAGCGGGTGATATATGTTTCTCATAAAGTTTAATTTTTGATTAATAATGGCTTCAGAATTTTCTTTAAATAATCGTTTCATGTCATCCAATTTGTTCTTACGAGTTTCAGGTAAATAATTCCTGTCATTCCTGTTATTTCGGAAGACGGTTTTTTAAATGTACGTTTTGTGTAAATGTTTTCAATTTTCATTTAGGGGTAATTAGACTTGATATCATATGGTGCTCTGTTTTTGTTAAGCTTCGAAGGCAGGACCCATCGTATGGACTATGGACTACTGTGGTGAACTTGACATGGAGAAATGGAGGACGATGGTAAATAATGGCGTCAACCTGCTCCTCCCAATAATTTCTTTGTTTATATTTAGTGTAAGCGCTGGGGTGGTAAAGAAATAATCTCTGGAGGTGGCGACTGTGGGATATTAAAAATATTAGTTTCATTTTGATGGTTTCCTTACCGGGTTCTCTTCTGTTGGTTGCGTGTATAATGAACATCTTTGTAGAGCACAATGAAATAATCATAAATTTGGTTCTCACTGTTGGCCTTGATTAATTGGGTGAATCCTCCTATTTGACATTGAAAAGAAGGGGCAATGTGACGGTTCGTATAGGGAGCCTACAATGTGGAGATTAGATAAGTTCCATAATGGTCTCACTTTGGTTAGAGGAGCATTGTAGGAAAACTACTACTTGGCCTCGAGGAGAACGTTTGCCTGGATGAAAGTTTATGGCGAAAGACCAGGAACGCATCTTATAGTACAGTCCCCTAAGGAGGCATCGGCCAGTGTGTTGGCTTTAACAGACGGTTCAATAACTGTGGTGTGGCCGACCTGGAGCGGCGGGATCATTTGTAGTTGCCTCAGAAATGTTTTCTCTGCCTTCCAGACAGTTCCGTCGTCAACACGAAGGGTGACAAATCGCATTCCAAGTCCTGGTTCCTGTGGTTATCGATGGCCATTCTCTTGTTTGTGGTGTTCCTGGCCATTTGTCATTTAACTCGAGATTCACGGAGTAGACGGTTACTTTCTGCGATGGTCGTCAGGGTATGTAGAGGCAGTTCTGTGGTGCGACAAATGGGTCGGTTTTGGACTGACCGCTGGCACAGCGTCCAACACGTTATTTCAGATGAGGTGTGCACTCTCATGTACGTCCACGTCGTCAGCTTCTGGGGCAGTCCATGGTACATCTTCAAGCTGGGATATATAGTGCTCCTGTTTGAAGTTGCAGGCATTCATATCTCGACTCCGAAATGGCGTCCCATCAACATGCAAGTCGAAGATGACGGGTAGGTGGTCAGACGACAGCGCTGTGCGCGTGCTAACTGTGATAACGTGTGGCACGTCTTCCACTAGCGCCACGTCGAGAACGGGTAGGCCGTCAGCAAAGTACATCGCTGATGCGAGAGGGCCAACGACACTGACGTCCACCTGTTCTGTAGCACGAAGAAGCCGTCTCCCGTGATTTTTAGTGAGGCTGGAATGCCATGCTGCATCTTTGGCTTTAACATTGCCCAAGATATAGACTTTGCAAAGGAGCAATAGCAGTGACGCGATGGTGGCCAGCTCCAGCAGGCTTCGTTCGGGTCGACAGGCGGCCAAGAGAGCTCTTTATGGCGACAGCCCGTACATCGTAGTGTTGGTAACAGTATAGGATCGTGTGCTAAAGCCGCGCCATCGCGTACTGTGCTGCCGCCGCACCCATTTGGGCTGTCAGTTCGGTAGCAGGCATAGCTTTTTTGCACATACGTTGACAGTGGGCCTGACATGTGTCTTAGACACAGAAGTCGACAGCTTTGTCGTGGAGAAACTGGCGGAATTCATCATTCTGCGTTCCACGCGCACACGGCAATGCATTGAAAACTGTAAGGCACGGAGAGGCGATGATTTTAGCCGGCCGAAGTGGCCGTGCGGTTCTAGGCGCTGCAGTCTGGTACCGCGAGACCGCTACGGTCGCGGGTTCGACTCCTGCCTCGGGCATGGATGTGTGTGATGTCCTTAGACTAGTTAGGTTTAACTAGTTCTACGTTCTAGGGGACTAATGACCTCAGAAGTTGAGTCCCATAGTGCTCAGAGCCATTTGAACCATTTTTGCCTTGATTTTTCGCTAGACCACACCTACACGGCCGCCAATAATGCAGCTGCAACTTGCTGCAAGATCCTTCAGGAAGGCGACGTTGTATTCGACTTCCTAAGTGGGCGCTGAGGTTGGGTGTTCGTATCTTACTACTAATGGTGGCGTTTTCGTGGGAGCTGGAAGCCCCACCATTTGCCTGTTTTGTTTGTTCTGTTGTTGTTGTTGCTAATATTGCTGGCGTTGGCGTGTGTGTTTGGGGGTGGGAGAGGGGGGGGGGGAGGAGGTGGAGCAGCACAATGTGTTTGTCTCCGAGCTCGATCATGTGTCCTGCTACGCTGCGATGTTCTGTGGACGATCCACGACTGATCACTTCCTCTGGTACCTTGCAGCAGTCAGCGACTGGTTCAGTCCCTCTGCCTTTCTGAATTATTGAATTATATAGCGGTGTTTTACATCTATTACAGTACGATACTTTTGGCTATACTGCCACCTTTTGCCTTTTCATTCACTCTCCTGTGTGTTTATTTATTTGGAATTTGACAGTGTGAAATAAGTCACTGCAGGCCGCACGGTATGGAAGTCACCTAAGAATTTATTTGTAATGCACGCCAGTTTCCCATTTTTCCACTAACGGTGAATCCGGCATGACAAAAGAACCATATCAAGTGCAAAAATGTGCCATTAACCCGTAAACTGTTTGGGGTTGTCACTGTCTATTTTGTGGGAAGTATAAACGCATTACTTTGAAAACACAGTTTCCTTTCACCAGACATTATCGTATTTCATTTAATGTTGTTGTGTACTTCTCAGACAGTTACCTACAAATAAGAAACATTTTACTTTTTCTGCATCTCATGTTTGCTTGCATTTTCATTTTGTGCTGCAAACGTGCAGCAAATCCCCGATTTTAACTGTAAAGCTTTTTCGAGTTCACGGCTACGATAAAAGTGCACCCGCTACCATTTAATGACAAATTTACAATTGTTAAGCAGTAATAAACTGTAATTATGTAATGGGGTCTGAAATGTTTCGTCATATTTGTCACATATTTCACAAAAACGTGTAATACTTGCTATTTGAAATTCAACAAATGAGACAAATTCAAAGATTCTAGCACTGTGCAAAGAGAGCCAACGATTACGACTAGAGGGTACACTTTCTGATGATTTGAGCGGTCAGGTGGGTCTGTTGTCCGCTGTCGGAAGAAGGCAGTGTGCTGTTTCATATCGTTGTCGCAGCTGCCACTTGCAGTTCTAACATGGGTTTGCTGAGAGATGCGCTCAGGCGAGTTCTCGAGGCCTTTTATTGTTTCGGGTTGCAAGAGGATAATACCACTGATTACAGTCGGGTAAGTACAATTGAAAGCGACTCTGTTCTTCGTATTATACATTTAACTGGTGAACATAGCGCTGTGAATATGGATCGAAATTCTATTTCTGTAAAGATGACTTCGCTGTCGTGACAATCTCCTTAGTCTACAGCTTAAATGTAATTTACTATGAGCGTACAACTCTTTGTTGCTCAAGAGGCTGTTAACGCTATTGGTGCCAGTTCTTCAATCGGCTTTACGAAAATTTCGGTTGTCAGGTAAACTCTCAGGCCATACACAAACAAGCGCTTTCGAAACCATCTTGTTTTTGTGCGTAATTTAGATTCATAAATTGAGCAAGGTTGTAGAAAACTAAGTCTATTCGCCTTCGGGTGAAATCATCTGGGACTACAAATTTACTTAAGTCATTACGAAATAAACACTCATTTGGTCGACACAGACCCGGTGCAGTTACTTAAGAAATTTTTTCGGGGTTAATTGACTAACTGCGGAGCGTCGTGAAGTTCATGATACTGCAGTTAAGTTTCGATCAGTGTCGTAAACTTTGGTGCTTAAATTATTGCGGCAGGTATGTAGCGTAGCTACAGACCTAGATTACATTAAACGCTGTTTAGTTATGAATCAGCGAAACCAGTGACTGTGTTAACACATTCGTTCTGTACATTCTACATTCAGTAGTAAATTATTTCTCTGCTGATAACAGTATTTTTTGTCAGTGGTCTAACTTTATGTATTTAAAGTTGTTAATAACAGCAATCGCTCTTCATGTCACATTCCCGCGGGGGTTCTGACACTATATTAGTTACGCCGTACTTGTTAACAGCATGACTAGTTGCTGTTGTATTCCCTACCTCCTCCTTTACGCGTTATCTAATTACAAACGTGTTACTAAGGCACGGCAGATTCGTTAACCCTCGTTACGCCTGAATTATTAGGTTGCAGTTTCCTAACACAAGTAGTGTTTATTCTGAGTTATAGCTGCTTCACATGTCTTTTAGCTTTTTGTGTATAGTTCACTATTTTGTTACTATTATCACTACAAAATAAAATTCTGATGAGTTGGTAGACTTCGTTAAAGAAGGCGTCGAAGATTACACATCTGTTACGTTTAATAAGTAAAATAAACATCGGATCCTTGCAAGGTTAGTATTTACATTTACTGAACTAAAATGGACTAGCCTCGTGACCAGTATTGTTTGTTGGCATCGTACAGGCTACGTAAACGTTGTAGGCTACTACTTAGACGAACGAGGTACAAGTAATTTCAATATCATATTTCTCTAAATAGGGCAGTGTTTGAAGAAATTAAGCGAGGTGACCTCTTTTCTTTTGCGACGAAGTTTCCAAATGTTTTAGCGACTGTTGAGTAATTTCCTCAAACAATATAAACCAGTCCAAAGTGATATCAGCAATACAAGGGTAAGTAGGACTTAGATTTTTGATAGCTATCGAAACGTGACTTGCTAACAAATACCTTTTGTAACATTATTTCCAGTTCGTGAATTCATCCATAACTAAGATTTTCAACACTAAGTCTTACTTAAATTACCGTCTGGCAGAGCGGACTGGATTGCGACGGCAGATACACAAATGGGAGTCTGACATGGGTTTGTGGTGGTTGTGGGGCGTGACACTTGGGTGCAGATGGAATGTGTTGGCATTCCCGAGAAACCAAGGACAGTTCAGGTGGGATTTCTATCAGATTCATTGATTTCACTGACAACCATACCGCCAAATTCCAGCCTAACCTAGACATCTTGCTCAGCTACAGATCAGTCTATCAACCTGCGAAAAGACGCTTACCACAGAGATACCTAGGCTAGATAGAAAGCTATCTCCGCCCATCTGTCCCAAAAGTCTGTCGGCCTGCCACAGAGTTATCACTTCCTCTGCGGGAACCAATGGCGTGCAGTTAGAAAGTCGGAAATACTTGGGATGCGAAAATAGGGGCCAATTGTAATGTTCGGTACAGCTCGTTGGCTTTGTGACATGTCTTTTTCATAGCTGCGAGAGGCTTTCGAATTTTGTGCTAGATTTCATATGGTTCGTCTGGGAGGATTCAGGTGGTTCTTTTCGTTTTTGGAGAAGGCGGTCAGATTTTTGACGGTGGTGTGTTCGAAACATAGTTCGGTCCTGAATTTCGTGGTGGTTACAACTTTCTAATTTTACTTTCATTTCGGGAATGGGGTGGATGGGCTTAGAGATTAATTTCGTGATGGATTTTACAGTAAAATTTAACGCTGAATCTTGTGGGGTAAAAGGATGTGGCATGTGGTTTTAGCTACTGTAACAATTTAGGGGTATCGATTATTGCTGGTTTTCTATCTGTAGGGAGGAGGGTGGCGCAGTTGACGTGCATGACCAAAGTTTCGTAAAATAGCTGAGATGTCGGGGAGGCGGGTCTATGGGTGTGAAGATAAGTTTGACAAGGCACATCGATTCAGTTGTCTTAAGTTGACGTAAAATTTGTTTTAAATATTTTAAAACTTCTCCTGCGCACGAAACAGGGGTGGCTGAGCAAACGGTTGTGATTAGTTTTCATTGTTTGTGTGGAGCTGAAAGGGTTCTTGTCGCAACTGATGAATCTGCTCTTCGGGAACGTATGAGTTCATGAAGTTGGCCCGCCAGGTTGGCCGTGCGGTCTAACGCACGGCTTTCCGGGCGGGAAGGAGCGCCTGGTCCCCGGCACGAATCCGTCCGACAGATTTGTGTCGGGGTCCGGTGAGCCGGCCAGTCTGTGGATGGTTTTTAGGCGGTTTTCCATCTGCCTCGGCGAATGCGGGCAGGTTCCCCTTATTCCGCCTCGGCTACACTATGTCGGCGATTGCTGCGCAAACAAGTTCTCCATGTACGCTCACACCACCATTATTCTCCCACGCAAACATAGGGGTTACACTTCTCTGGTGTGAGACGTTCCCTGGGTGTCCACCGGGGGACGAACCGTACAAGAACCCTGGGTTCGGTGTGGGGCGGCGGAAGAGTTAAGTGGACTGCAGTAGTCGTCGTGGGGTTGTGGACCACTGCGGCGGGGACGGAGCCTCTCCCTCGTTTTTAGGTCCCCGGTTAATATGACATAATATAGTCAAGTTTGGATTAGGATTTTAGAAGTGTGCGTTCAGATATAATTTTTGGCGCTCTAGAGAATCGCTAAAGACGGCTTTGGTTTGCTTGTAGAGGGATGTTCGGAACGGTTCTAAAATTGATGCCTTTGCATCATATGAGAAGGCGTCGTAATCATTTAGAAGTAAATCAGTCCGCCTCGATATCTCCGTGGTAAGTGCAGCACATCGCTAACCGAATGAGCCTGGGTTCGATTCCCGGCCGGATCGAAAATTTTCTCCTCTCGGGAACTGGATGTTGTTGCTTTATCTTCGCAGCGGCATAATTGACAGGAAAATCGCCTGCTTACTCAAATAAACTTAAACCTATGTAACTTCGTGCCAGGATTCGGCTTGACCTTAACGAATATTGTGAACTGAAGTTCACTGCCGTATCTTTCCACTGGTGAAATGAAATGGCTGTATGGGTACATACCCAAAATCCAATAACTGAAAGTAAATCGTAATGTTAAATTTAAGGACAACGAAACGGGCTTGTAGTGGTACATAGATGTACGGGGGCTATTAATTCTATGGTTGCTAGAAGAGCTGTTTGCGAACTCACTTTGAGGAGTAGTGACGGTTCTTATTTTCAGGAGACTTTCGAATTTGTGGGGAACACTGACATGTTGATGGCAGAAAGTATAATGATAGGGGTTGTATTTAGTTCCTTCGGTTTGCTGATAGTTGTTTTTGGTTGTTTGTGGGAAGTGTGGGTGCTAGTGGGGGGAGGGGGGGTTGAGAGTTAGTTTCACGGTTTTACTGCGGACATAGTTCGATATTTCCGTTTCGTGAACTGTTCAGAATGAGTTGTATGGAATTACTTCGTTGTGACACGTTTTCATGCCTACTGAAAACTACATGTGCAATTACTTTCTCTATTGTTGATCGTATTGATTTAAGTTTCTTGTTAAGTTCTTGTATTTGTAATTCGTCTCGTCGTAAAGTAAGTTGCATGTTGGCTTCATAAAGGTTGTCCTACCTAGCGGTCTATTTTTCAGGTTAAAAGCGGATATTTACTGTATCATTAGTGTTCCTGTGGTTCGAACTTGCCGTTACTATAAATGATTGTTGCATATTTTTTAATATGTTGGTTGGTATCGGGTACTTAAATTATGCTGTAGTCTGTTTCTTTTACTTTATTTTCTAGTGGTTGGTCCTGTGTTCTTAATGTTAGCTTGCCATCGTTCAAAACCATCTCCTGCAGTATTGAATTTATTTCGAAATGACCAATGGTTTTCTTTCGCGCCCTTACATGTTGCTAAAGTAATGGTCATTTTGTGATGTCCATCGTGATGCATTTTCGGCATTTAGACTTCTTCGCTGGTATCGAAAGTTGAATTGATCCGACGACAGGGTATATCTTCGAAAATTTATCTAATTAAGAGTATTGAAGTGCTTAAACTAGTGCTACTCTCTACGTGAATTTAGAATTTTTCGCTTGATATTGTAGGGATACTTCAAAATAGTCTATCGCGCTGTTGACTACTGTGGTGCATGCTTGCAGTACTTCGAACCTTCAGTGGCAAATAGCATCAAATTAGGCTAGTCACAGGAAACTGAGGTGCCTTACTAGAATACAAGGCAGTATCTTTAGAGAAATCTTATGAGTTATAAGACCACTAATTATAATGTTACTGGGAATGGCATTAACAGTATTTACGAGTCACTCCTAAGGCAGAAATTGGGTTTATATGCATTGAAGCCTGAAAATTTAGACAAACATTTTACAGAATGATGTACCGTGTATATGCAGGCTGAAGCGATGAATACGTATTTGTACCATGGTCAGTATTCGAACCTAGTGTCCTGTTCAGAAGGCAGATGCACTAACCGTTATACCAACCGACACAGTGGCTTCGTACAAATGCACGGATTACTCTAGCACGCCTCTGTCCAAATTCCGTTTGCCTCAGCCCACTTCGTATTCTCCTGAACTCGAACAGCATTGAAGAAGCTTTCCAGTTGTACTGGAATAGCATCAGAACATCGAACGATACGGGGGTGATGCCTGAAACTCAAGCGTAAATGCCTTAATCAAATGACAGTTTATGGTTAGACAAACCGTTCAGAGATCGAAACACGTATGGTGTAACAAATATACGCTCAAAGCCACTGCTCTAGGGTGCTGTAGTGGTTAGCGCATCTGCCTAGTCAGGGAACGACGTGCATTTGAATTTCTGCCTTCGCGGAAACTTTTATTCGTCGCTTTAGTCTGCATACATACATCATACATTTGAGACTTGGAAAAATATCTGGAACCATGTAGTTCCAATCTTCTCAATGCTGTGTTTCCACCACGGACATAAAATAATGCAATTTGTGTAGATCGGCGGCTCCTGCGCAGCTAGTATGGCGTCCTTATCGTTATTCTAAATATAGTCCCAGACAGAACAGGTAGCCCGGTGAAATGTGAAACCGTAGCCCAAATTCCAAAAAGCTCATTAAGTGGCGTTTATAAGTGTAGGATCTGCCTTAGCTTTTGCGTGCTTCCTCTCCGTTTCGTGAATTACAGGGCGTTCCCTGAAGTGGAGGAAGACTATAATGTCGAACATCGTTAAATTCCGTTATGGCGTGCTTCATGAAACTCATCCTAGAATAAGTAGATGATAATTAAGAGTTCCTTAAATTAGTTTCTTACTTCAAAAAATTCACAGTACTATTTAACTGTCTGGATAATTAGGAAATGCGGATCAAATATTAAATTTCTTAGTGAAATGATACTTCGGGCAACTGCGGACAATAAGCTATCGCAGGCTTGGCGCGTTAACTCCAAAACGGGAGAACTGTACTGTACGTTCAAACTCGCTAATATAAATATCTCGGAGTCTGCACTTCGCCCTGGAGCAATACACCTGAAACAAATTTCTTAAGTGTTCTCAAGCGTAAATGGCTACTTGTTTAACTGTTCTTGCGTGCTAGATGAACTATCCGCGATAGCAAGATGGCAAGCTGGAAATTCTTTATTAGCTCATTTAACACCTTCACTCCCTCCTCGGCAGTTTGGAGTCGGCTTCGACGGTTCTGAGGCGCGCCTAGTTTCTACCCGGTCTCTGGGCTCACTGTCGCGCATGATACATTAGTGGACCCCGTCGCAATTTCTAACTCACTGGGTCAGCACTTTGCTGAGATTTGGAGCTCTTCAAATTACCCGCCAGCGTTTCTCCCGAAGAAACGTGCAGCAGAAGTGCGACCTCTTGCTTTCTCCTCTCAAAATCGCGAAAGCTACAATACTGTTTTCTCCTCGCGGGAACTCCAATATGCACTCTCTTCTTCTCGCTCCTCCGCCCCAGGACCAGATGGTATCCACATCCAAATGTTGCTGCATTTATCACCCCATAGTCTGCGTTACCTCCTTCGCCTTTATAATCGAATTTGGACCGACAGTACCTTTCCCAGGCGATGGCGGGAAGCCACTGTCGTTCCCGTTCCGAAACCTGGAAAGGACAAACATCTCCCCTCTAGTTATCGCCCCATTTCTCTCACGAGTAGTGTCTGTAAGGTTTTGGAGCGTATTGTGAATTACCGTTTAGCTTGGTGGCTGGAATCCCGCAGTCTTTTAACACCTGCCCAATGCGGATTCCGAAAGCATCGTTCTGCAGTTGACCATCTTGTTGCTCTCTCCACTTTTATCATGAACAATTTTCTCCGGAAACGCCAAATGGTAGCAACATTTTTTGATCTGGAGAGAGCATACGATACCTGTTGGAGGACAGGCATCCTCCGCACGCTGTTCTCTTGGGGCTTTCGGGGCCGGCTGCCCCTCTTTCTTCGCGAATTTATGGCAGAGCGCACATTTAGGGTGCGGGTGAACACTACTCTCTCCCGTACTTCCTCTCCAGAAAACGGGGTACCCCCAGGGCTCCGTGCTGAGTGTTGTACTGTTTACAACGCCATTAATCCAATTATGGATTGTCTCCTTCCTGATGTCTCGGGCTCCCTCTGGACGATTTTGCGATCTACTACAGCTCTCAACGGACCAGCCTTCTTGAAAGACGTCTTCAAGGATGTCTCGATCGCCTCCACTCGTGGAGCATCGAAACCGGCTTCGGTTTCTCACCCAGTAAGACCGTTTGTGTTAATTTTTGGCGACGTAAGGAGTTTCTTCCGCCCTCCTTACATCTGGGTCCTGTCAACCTTCCGTTTTCCGACGTCACTAAATTCTTGGGTCTTATGTTTGACAGAAAACTGTGCTGGTCCTCCCACGTTTCCTATCTTTCGGCTCGCTGTCTGCGTTCCCTTAACACCCTCCGTGTCCTGAATGGTACCTCCTGGGGAGCGGACCGAGTGGTCCTTCTCCGCCTCTATCGCGCCTTAGTGCGCTCGAAATTGGATTATGGAAGCATAGTGTACTCCTCTGCTCGGCCGTCTATTCTTCGGCGTCTCGACTCTATCCACCACCGTGGATTACGTTTAGTGTCTGGAGCTTTTTACACCAGCCCTGTGGAAAGCCTTTATGCTGAGACTGCTGAACCTCCGCTGTCCAATCGGCGGGCAGTCCTTCTGAGTCGTTATGCTTGCCATCTGTCTTCCATGCCTGCTAATCCAGCCCATGACCTCTTTTTTGACGCCTCCTTTGATGTAGGGTATGCTGGCCGCTCCTCCTCCCTACTACCCCCGGGAGTCCGCTTCCGTCAACTGCTCCATTCTCTCTCCTTCCGCTTTCCTAAAACCTTCTTGACAACTTGGGGTACAGCACCGCCTTGGCTCTGTCCCCGGATCGACTTGCTCCGAGACCTATGGCAATTTCCCAAGGATGGTACCCCTACACTTGTTTACCGTCAGGCATTTGCTGGTCTATGTGCACAAATAACGGATGCCACATTTATTTACACCGACGGCTCGAAAACATCGTTAGGTGTAGGGAGTGCCTATATTGTTGGCGACACCCCAAATCACTTTCGGCTTCCCGACCAGTGTTCTGTTTATACTGCGGAGCTTTACGCTGTTCTTCAGGCTGTCCACTACATCCGCCGCCATCAGCGGATACAGTACGTAATCTGCTCAGATTCTCTCAGCTCTCTCCTAAGTCCCCAAGCTCTTTACCCTGTGCACCCTCTGGTCCACCGGATTCAGGACTGTCTGCGCTTGCTCCACCTGGGGGGCGTCTCAGTGGCGTTCCTCTGGCTCCCAGGACTCGCTGGTATCTGTGGGAATGAGGCGGCCGATATAGCGGCCAAGGCTGCAGTCTCTCTTCCTCGGCCATCTATTCAGTCGCTTCCCATTACCGATCTACGGAGCGGTTTATGTCGCCAAGTTGCTCATTTATGGCGTGCGCATTGGTAAACACTTCCCCATAATAAATTGCGGCAAGTGAAAGCCCTTCCTTGCGCTTGGACCTCTTCCTCCCGAACGCGCCGTCGGGAGGAGGTAATTTTAGCTAGACTCCGGATACGGCACTGTCTTTTTAGCCATCGACATCTTTTAAGCGGTGATCCTCCCCCACTCTGTCCCCACTGCTCTCAGCTGTGGACGGTCAGACACCTTTTAATTGAATGCCCCTATTTTAATCCGTTACGCTCCCGTCTACAGCTATCGCCTGATCTATCGTCGATTTTAGCGGATGACAAGCGCTCAGCCGACCGCGTTCTCCAGTTTATTAGTGACAGTGAAATGACGTCAGTCATTTGAAGCTTTTTTGGGGACAACCAACCCCTTTCTATAGTGGATTTTTAAGCATTCCTTCTGCCTTTAGTTTCTCAAATTTTATGACTTGGTTCCCATTGCTGCTGGTTTTACATTTCGTTTTTTTCCTGTTTCCTATGTCACGGGCTGGGCGCTAATGACCATAGACGTTTTGCGCCCTAAAACCACAAACAAAAAAAAATTGCCTCTCATATTGGCGGACGATTCACAAACGGTTGAACTGGTTGTTCTCACCACGAATGTGGTTCTTCTCTCTCAAAACGTTTCACCATACGTCTGTAACAGGGCTGCGTGGTTAGGGGTGTGGCTTGTCCCACTGTATGCTAGCTGGGGATTTCTGACCCTACCTCCTTAGCAAGGCTCATTTCATCCCTCTTTGACTGTTTTATTCTCTTATGTTTGCCTCCTTTCGGCCGCACCCAATTTTGTATTGTGTCGCACATCGTTGGATGGTGGGCGCACTTGACTTAGCGGGTCAGGCTGGGATAGCTGTGCGTGGGACGTTTCCTACGGCATGCAGAGGCCTGAGTTACCCACCTGCTGACATGTCTCCTTAATTTTGCTTTTCTATTCACGGAACAAAATGTTCATTATGTTTCCAGCCTCTTCACTTCTATTTTTCCGAGTTTCCCAACTGTATCATAGACGTGGTCGTCTACCCTTCCGGATGCACCTCTTTCCTCTCCCATATCAGCCAGTGAGTCTTAAATCAGGCACTCTGAAGACCTTCCGACGTGTTACTTCTGTCATTCATATCGCTACTAACAGCAATAGACGGATAGGACGGGATATGTTCCTACACCGTCCGTCAGCCAGGAAAAACATTCGTTGCTGGGAAAACGGAGGATCCAGAAAGCCGTTAAGAGGTCTATATTTAATTAAACAGGCCTCTTGACCGCGTGTTAATTGGCAGTGACTCAAGGAGCAGATCCTTAAGCACGGTTACTCTTGTTACCGTGTGAAACCTACTATCCTGACCTTAATTACACTGCCAGCTGACTAGTCTGTATCCCTTCTAATGATGGAGGTATCCCAGAGAGTGAACAGGCTGATAGTTCCTCTAGAAAAGTGATTACTCGAACATATTATTCCACGATCCCAGGTGCGGATTTGCGGTTAAGTGTCTCAGATGGAACCATACATGCTGGTCTTCAGTTCCACTCCTGTAAAGACAAGTGCTGTATAGCGCTGCGCCTTTCGTCTGGAGGCAATCCATCGCACTGTCACCTCATCATTGATAGTACCAGACTGGAAGTTACATAAAATTTAACGGTTAGCAGCTCATATTCTGCTGGAAGGCTTGTTCCTTCTGGGCCTCTATACTAAATATAGTTTCCAGGAGTATTTACCGAATATTGAAGCCCGGTTCACGGACAGTAGAGCTGCTTCCCGTTCTGTCTTTGAATGATTTTTATTCTCAGATATAAAGTAAAATGCCAAAGATGTGGAAGAATGGTTAGTGTTGTAGAGTCTCCTGTTGCTTCCTGTGGTGTGAAGCCTCGGCCATACATCCTTTGCCAGCAGCCTCTTTAATCACCCTTATGTTCCACTTTCCTGCTGCACTCTATTTACTATTTAAGACGTAGCCCTCTCTTCAATAATGTGCGTTTTAACACCATGTATAATTAGTCAGGTGGCACGGTTACCATTATATGTAGCCTCCTCTATTTCTCACTGTGCATAATGTTTTTACTTACCTCACTGAATATCTTCCCCCCGCGCGCCCGAAGGTTTTCATGGCTAACTACCTTGATCCTCAGGTTGTCGGCGGTCGAATAAGTTCGAGGTTTCTCTGGCCATGGATGAGCCCTGGAAGAACCGTCGTCTGCTCTGACCTACGTACTGGCGCAAGCCAGGTACTGGCTGGTAAAGTTTCTCAGTTGTGAAATCAGCACAATCGACCAGCAGTAGTAGAATGAACTACGCATGACTTCAGACATTGCTGATGGAAGATGACTAAAATGTCTTCATGGAAAAACGCAAAAACACAGTTGGTACTTGAATAGTGACAGTCGTCACGCCAGAGGTTCGTTATGGTGTGTGGTGCTATGGCATCTTTTAACTTCGTGAATGTAAATTAGTAAATGTCCAGTTTTTGACAAGCTGGAATGGTTGGTTTTCTCAGACGTTAATTACGTCCTATATCTACTTTCGATCATTTTACATTAAAACTTGAATACGATGTCATTAAAATTTTCAAGAGAAGCAGGTATGAAACAATGGAAAAATACTTCGAAGAGTATGAATGATTTGCGAACTACGGAGCTGAACCTTATGTTTTACAGTGAGTTTCCCCTCATAAATTCTAGGAACAGTTCCTGAGCTCTTGTTCATCCAAAAACCCTAGAATTTCTCTTACAAGGGAACGTTAACGGAGAAAACTATACAAAACATGCTCCAAACCCACACTTTCGAAAATATGGGAACGTGTTTTACTATGCTTTACATGAAAGTAGCACGTTTACTATTACGTTCCTTAGATTATATACGTTTTTCTGTGGAATTTAAATATCTATTTTCATAAGTTATAAACATCTTATCAGAACCTATTAAAGATTCTGCAAAGTTTTGTCTATAATCGCTTTGCATATAGTAAGCTAATGATATCTTCTCAATGTATCTACCAGGGAGATTTAATAATTTTTGATTAATTATGTAAGTATAAAATAAGGGCTGCAAAATTCAAAGGACTTTGTCCCCATATCTCTGATTACACATGGAATTCCAAACTGCTCTTTAGAAATTTATTGGGTTTACAGAAATCAGTATATAAGGCTTCAGAATCTAATTTTCATTGATTCTGAGAAAAAGTTGCATAAACGTTATAAACTATAATTTTTGGGAAATACATTTCAAAGTTCCACCTAACGTTCATTGTTTCCAAAGCCTCCTGTTATGTACTCACGGTTTTTGTTCCATTAAAGGGTTTTCTTGCGGTTCCTTGTTTTCTACCTTGTTTCCTTTACCAGGTTTTGAAGTGCCGTTTCATCCGCAGAAGAGCTAAATATTTTTCTCAAGGTGTCTTGAGTGAAACTTCGTATTCCAAAGCGGATTCTCTAATCCTTCCAAATTCCATAAGTTCTCATAATTGAATACAGGAATTGCATTGTAAGTTGTAATTCTGACAAGATGAAAATGCGACGAAACGGGAACTGCTTTTTCGTAAACAAAGCAACTGTTTTATTCTTCCATGATACAGAAGAATCATAGATATACAAAACCAAAGAGTATATACCACAGCTTTCTAGACTATGCCGAGCAAGTACGATTGAAAGTAATCTAAGGAATCGTTGTTCAGAGCTAGTACTGAAGCGTTGCGTGGAAATGTGGGCGTGGCAGTAATGCCACTTCATACATGTTTCAGGCACTTCTGATGCGATTTAGTCACCGGAACTTTGGGAGCTCACTGTCCACGAATTGTTCAAATCAATAAATACATGACTCGGCAGTTGACATTTGATACAGTTCATGAAGTTTCCTCTTCATCTACATCCACATCCATGCTCTGCAAGCCACCTGAAGGTGTGTGGCGGAGGGTACCCTTGGTACCTCTATCGGTTCTCCCTTCTATTCCAGTCTCGTATTGTTCGTGGAAAGGATTGTCGGTATGCTTCTGTGTGGGCTCTAATCTCTTATTTTATCCTCATGGTCTATTCGCGAGATATACGTAGGAGGGGGCAATATACTGCTTGACTCTTCAGTGAAGGTATGTTCTCGAAACTTTAACAAAAGCCCGTACCGAGCTACCGAGCGTCTCTCCTGCAGAGTCTTCCACTGGAGTTTATCTATCATCTCCGTAACGCTTTCGCGATTACTAAATGATCCTGTAACGAAGCGCGCTGCTCTCCGTTGGATCTTCTCTATCTCTTCTATCAACCCTATCTGGTACGGATCCCACACTGCTGAGCAGTATTCAAGCAGTGGGCGAACGAACGTACTGTGACCTACTTCCTTTGTTTTCGGATTGCATTTAATTAGGATTCTTCCAATGAATCTGTCTGGCATCTGCTTTACCGACGATCAACTTTATATGATCATTCCATTTTAAATCATATGGGTCTCATGTACGCACTGAAAGTATTCCAAGCAGTATTATATCGAAATACAGACAAATGTGGTGTAAATATATCTGTAAATAACATCGCAGTTAGTGTTATTAAAAATCATCTGTCCATATTGTATACACACAGTCTCTGAATCTCCAGTTTCCTATTACCCTACAGTTTTTATAACGCGTTATTTAACGTTGTGGAGACACGCAACCCTGTATCCACTAGCCGAAAATGACTACGGTGGTAATAAATGCCAAGAATTTCGTTCCAGCGTGTGGGAGTGCCGCTGCGGAAGCTGCTGAGCCGCCGGTCGCCGCTGCGGCGCGCTACGGGCGTGCGAGCTGAGTCTGTGGGAAGCCCCTGGGAGAGGGCGCGCCTCGTCTTCCTGCCGCCCTCGCCGCGCCACCAGCCGCAGGCCCGCAGGTGCCTCACAGACTGACGTCAGCTTCTCCAGCTCACCATGGCAACAGCTCTGGACCCGCAGATACCTCGCAGACAAACGCTCCCTACGGATGCCTACAGTGCTGTGCGCGTGTCCATAAAGCAGGGTGCTAAACTCGTCTCGTGCCAGTCTATGCTCTCCATACAGTAGACGGACTAAGTCACCTGTCTGGCTTTGTGCTGCATGTGGTACGTGTGAAACCAGCTGGCGCGCCTGTGCGACTCAAAGGCGAAACACAGGCCTGCAGTGTGCAGCGCTGCCTTCGTGATTTTGTAACAAAGTAACTGCATGTAATTTTAAAGTGTTTTAGCCGTTACGTAAAACATAAGGTATTTCTAGTCACACAAATTTTAAGATAAAATGTAACTTTTAATTGTACATTCTGACCAAACACTGTAATCGGTAGAAATTTAAATAAAAATTGCTGTCCAACCTACCTTAAGTTACATATCACTTGACACTTTTAATTTTGTTGTATTGTCATCCATTGCTGGAAGCAGTATGGATATTGAAATTGCTTACTAATGTTCTCATACAGCTGTTTTAACGAAATTTGTCACTGTCCTCGAAGGTTTAAATGAATTCTAGGCATCGTACTAAATGAGGCAGTACTCCATTATCTTCCAACTTCTGAACTAAAATAGTTACTAAATTTAAAAGTGGTCTCCAAACTACGGCGTGACTCGGCATTTCCTACGTTAACAGACATCGCGAGAAGTGAAAGAATTGGTACGAGAACGATACAGCACTTACTAACGAATGGGATCAAACCCTCGTTTGGGAATTTGCAATCACACTTCACCACTTACAACTCTACAAATGCGAACATTTCACAAGTGAGATTCTTGCGTTTTTCCCCCCGCATTTGCGTTTTTCCCCCCGCATTTGCGTTTTTCCCCCCGCGTTTGCGTTTTTCCCCCCGCGTTTGCGTTTTTCCCCCCGCGTTTGCGTTTTTCCCCCCCGCGTTTGCGTTTTTCCCCCCCGCGTTTGCGTTTTTCCCCCCCGCGTTTGCGTTTTTCCCCCCCGCGTTTGCGTTTTTCCCCCCCGCGTTTGCGTTTTTCCCCCCCGCGTTTGCGTTTTTCCCCCCCGCGTTTGCGTTTTTCCCCCCCGCCCCCGCGTTTGCGTTTTTCCCCCCCGCCCCCGCGTTTGCGTTTTTCCCCCCCGCCCCCGCGTTTGCGTTTTTCCCCCCCGCCCCCGCGTTTGCGTTTTTCCCCCCCGCCCCCGCGTTTGCGTTTTTCCCCCCCGCCCCCGCGTTTGCGTTTTTCCCCCCCGCCCCCGCGTTTGCGTTTTTCCCCCCCGCCCCCGCGTTTGCGTTTTTCCCCCCCGCCCCCGCGTTTGCGTTTTTCCCCCCCGCCCCCGCGTTTGCGTTTTTCCCCCCCGCCCCCGCGTTTGCGTTTTTCCCCCCCGCCCCCGCGTTTGCGTTTTTCCCCCCCGCCCCCGCGTTTGCGTTTTTCCCCCCCGCCCCCGCGTTTGCGTTTTTCCCCCCCGCCCCCGCGTTTGCGTTTTTCCCCCCCGCCCCCGCGTTTGCGTTTTTCCCCCCCGCCCCCGCGTTTGCGTTTTTCCCCCCCGCCCCCGCGTTTGCGTTTTTCCCCCCCGCCCCCGCGTTTGCGTTTTTCCCCCCCGCCCCCGCGTTTGCGTTTTTCCCCCCCGCCCCCGCGTTTGCGTTTTTCCCCCCCGCCCCCGCGTTTGCGTTTTTCCCCCCCGCCCCCGCGTTTGCGTTTTTCCCCCCCGCCCTCGCGTTTGCGTTTTTCCCCCCCCGCCCTCGCGTTTGCGTTTTTCCCCCCCGCCCTCGCGTTTGCGTTTTTCTTCCTCCTAGTTTCAGGCATATTAACGCGAAGTAGTCAAATGGCAACACATTACACCAGATTGAAATTGTCAGCATATCAAGGCCATTCGTAGAAACGGCAACGAAAATTTACATTGAATGGCTTACGCCTTAGATGGACAGTTTGCCCCCTTCGTTCCCATTCATTCATGTGTTTAATGTCGCACACAGCGCCTCCGTCCCGCATTGTGCACACGTAACAGGAGGGCTAGAATAGTGAAGGATAAAGTATAAAACAACTTTCTCTACTTCGGATGACATCCAAATTTCGTGGAATGGTTTTGAACGGTCTTTGGTGTTTCTATCCTGCATAAAAAAGCAAAACTTGGTGCCACGCTACACTTCAAATTGGCGGAATCACCTTCAATGAGGCTGCAGCCCAACCGTCTTCCCAGAGTTCAATCGTCTTGGGTGTGTCAGCAGTTAATATGCATTGTTATACCTTAATGCTGGATGTCACGTATTCGCATCATACCAGTGCTGTGTTAATAATCGGAAAATAATCAGTTTTTGAGCTCCATTGACGGGAGCTGCCAATTCTGCAAGTGGCTATTCAGCTTCTGACCAGTGCCGCAGTCTCCTGAGTGTTTTGGGTACTGACAAAGCCCCACGATTTTTATTACCTTCCACCTACAAATATATTCATTTGTTACAGGCTTAACTTTCTCCGGCGTACTGAAAATGTTTTACGTGAAAACTGTAGAGCTTTCTAAATAGGTCACTGATTTTTTGTAACTTTGTTAATGTCTACATATTCATTTCTCAACAGTTACTCTGACGACGAACACACCTCTACCGAGAGACCAGTTCGATACTGTCATTGTAGATTGTCTGAATTTGTTGGACCCCCCAGGGGGTCCACAACTCTTTCGTGGATACGTGCGTGGCGAGCACAGGGCCCCGAGCCATTGCAGCCTTCTTTCTCTCCCGGGCTGCATTTCCTTTCCCTTCCCCTCCTTTCCCCTCCATACCCCTTTCCCCTCGCCCTCTCCTCTCCCTCTATTGGTGTCCTTGCATATGTTGGTCCCCGCTATCCTCCTGGTTCTGTTGGTTTTACACTCTGGCTTTGTTGCGTAATCATCTCCTCCTTTTGGCATTCCTTGGTCCCCCTCTGGGGTTTGACCTCCATTCCAAAATTTCTCTTCTGTAGTGTGAGCCATTTGGGGAAGAGCACCTTACCTAGTGTCTCCGACGTGTGCCCTCCTAGTATATTCCACCTTTTCTTCTACGTCGTTGTCTGATGCTAGGGTGCATAGCCAGCACGGTAGCCAGCCCGTGTGGTGGGGTCGCTATGTACCCTTTTGGTTGAGCCCCCTGAACACACAGGGATCACACTTCTGATACCTGAGCTGTGACCTCCTCATGCATGCCTTGGAGTGGTTGCTCGTCATCCTGGAGCATCGGAACTCCCGGCAATGGCCGCCGTGCCAGACGGCCCTTGCTGTGGCTGGGTGGCGCCCGTGAGGAGAGCCCCTGATCGGAGTGGGTGGTATCAGGGCGGACGCTACGCAGATGAAACGCATAAGGGTCCAAACCTCTGGCCGCTCTTCTGCGGCCGTCTCTCTGCGTGGTACTGATTCCTCAAGTGCTGCTTCTCTTGCCCCTTCGGCCTTCCCTTCCGTGGCTACCCCCTGGGAGGAGGGTCAGGCCCGTCGTCTAGGGGCAAAACCTTTCCCCCGTTATCTAGTTTGCACCAGGACTGATGGAGATACTTTCACCAGTGTCAAACCTTTATTCTTTGTGGAACACATTGAAGAAAAGTTCGGCGAAGTGGACTCCCTGAGCAAGATGCGGTCGGGTTCATTACTGATAAAAACTGCTTCGGCTGCCCAATCTGCGGCCCTTCGTGCCTGTACCCATCTTGGCACAATTCCCGTGTCCATTACCCCTCACCAGTCTCTAAATATGGTACAAGGTGTGATTTTTCACAGAGACCTCATCCTTCAAACTGATGAGGAACTTCGGGACAATCTCGGACGGGGGGGTGTTAACTTTGTTCGGCGTGTTCAGAAGGGTCCTAAAGATAATCGTATTGATACTGGTGCCTTTATCCTGGCCTTTGAAGGGGATACCCTTCCTGAGAAAGTTAAGATGATGGTCTATCGCTGTGATGTGAAGCCGTACATCCCACCTCCTATGCGGTGTTTTAAGTGCTTGCGTTTTGGCCACATGTCTTCTCGCTGTACCCAGGACCCTCTCTGTGGTGACTGTGGGAGGGGAGTCCCTGTGTTCCCCCTCCTGTATGTGTAAATTGTCATGGTAGTCATTCTCCACGTTCAGCAGATTGCCCAGTCTATAAGAAAGAAAAAAAAGATACAGGAGTATAAGTCTCTTGATCGTTTAAGCTACACAGAGGCCCGTAAGAAATATGCACGATTGCACCCTGTGTCCATGACATCTAGTTACGCCTTGGTTACATCTTCATCCCTTCCTCCCCCTTCCTTACCCCTGTCCCAGACCCCTCTCCTTCCCCCCCTCCCCTGCGGCTCCCACACCTTCTCCTCTGGGCGCCGCTCCCCCTCCCCAGCCGGAGAAGTGTCCCACTCCTTCGGCGTCTGCCGGTCAAGGGCGCCTCTCCCGGGATGCCCCTTCCCGGCACCTTCCAGGTCAAAGGTCTGCTGCAGCGCGGCGACCGCGAGAGCCGCGGTCTATCGGCCCCCAGGTCGCCCGGTCTCTTTCTGTTCCTGATCTTGCTGCAGCTGGCTCCATTATGCCACACAGCCCTCCTCGATCTCAGCCTGAAAAGAAGAAGAAACATAAGTCCCGGGACAAAGAGCCTCTGGTGTCACGGGAGGTCCCTTCCCCGGCTTCACAACCGGATTCTGACCTGTCGTTTATGGATGTCGCCCCCTCCTTGTCGGTGACGGGTGGGGACCCGGCGGTATGACTGGATTTAGCGTGTTCAGCCCTCATTTAAACCATCGTTCTGTGGTTCTCCAATGGAATTGTAATGGCTACTATCGTCACCTTCCGGAATTGAAATCCCTTCTTTCGTCCTACTCAGCAGCTTGTGTGGTTCTCCAGGAATCTCATTTTACTGATGCTCACTCACCGACCCTCCGTGGGTTCCGTGTTTTCTGTCGAAATCGGGTCGGACCCTTGCGGGCTTCTGGTGGCGTTTGTACGTTGGTCCGTACAGACATTGCTAGCACGTGGATTCCTCTCCAAACTACATTGGAAGCAGTTGCTGTTAGGGTCCACTTAGACCCTGCAGTCACAGTTTGCAATCTTTATCTCCCTCCTGACAGGACTCTTACACCTGCTGCCTTAACCACCCTTCTTCAGCGACTTCCTCCTCCCTTCCTCCTCCTTGGGGATTTTAATGCTCATCATCCTTTGTGGGGCAGTGCCTTTCCATCTAGACGAGGTCTTCTTATCGACCAATTTATTGCAGACCACGACCTGTGCCTTCTTAATGATGGCTCCCCTACTCATTTCAGTGCTGGTCATGGTACCTTTTCTGCCATTGATCTTTCTCTTTCTTCTCCCTCTCTCCTCCCTTCATTACACTGGTCGCCACACGACGACCTTTGTGATAGTGACCATTTCCCGTTGATTATCACGCTCCCTTCCCGCTCCCCGATGGAGAGGTTACCTCGTTGGTCTTTTCACCGCGCCGATTGGCCTCTATTTACTGCACAGGTCGAGTTTTCTCCCTCTTTGTCGGGTTGTATTGATGACGTCCTACGTGACGTGTCTGACGCGATTGTTCGCGCTGCTAACCTTGCTGTCCCGCGCTCATCTGGACAATTTCGTCGTCGGCAAGTCCAGTGGTGGAGTACGGCCATTGCCATTGCCATCCGTGATCGCCGTCGAGCTTTGCAACACTTTAAGAGGCACCCATCTGTAGCCAGCCTTTCTACCTTTAAGCGCCTTCGCGCTAAAGCCCGTTATTTAATCAAACAGAGCAAGCGGATATGTTGGGAACGATTCGTTTCTTCCCTTGGTTCCACTGTCCCTCTGTCACGGGTATGGGCTACACTTCGCTCTCTCCAAGGTTGCCATCGGCAGTCCACCCTCCCAGGCCTTCACCTCCCAGATGGCATTTGTACGGACCCATTAGTTCTCGCAGAACATCTTGCGACCCATTTTGCAGTGGCATCAGCGTCGGCCTCCTATCCAGCTGCTTTCCTTCATCAAAAACAGCAGGCTGAAGCTGTCACCTTATGTTTCACCACTTGTGAGTCAGAATCTTACAACGAACCTTTCACTGAATGGGAATTTCTTTCTGCTTCTCATGATACGGCTCCTGGCCCAGATTCCATTCATACCCAGCTGCTTCAACATCTCAGTGCTCCACAACGGCACCATCTTCTTCGGGTGTTTAACCGTATCTGGCTCCAGGGTGACTTCCCTTCTCAGTGGAGGGATAGCATTGTGGTTCCTGTCCTTAAGCCTGGTCAGAACCCCCTATCTGTTGACAGCTATCGGCCAATTAGTTTGACCAATGTTGGTTGTAAGTTACTTGAACGGCTGGTAGCCCATCGGCTCACTTGGGTCCTCGAATCTCGGGATCTATTGTCCCCTTACCAGTGTGGCTTTCGAGAGGGACGATCTCCTATCGATCATTTGCTTCGCTTGGAATCCGCAGTTCGGCAGGCTTTTTCCCAGCGCCGCCATTTGGTTGCAGTGTTTTTTGACCTTCGCAAGGCCTATGACAGGGCCTGGCGCCATCACATCTTACTAACCCTTCATCAGTGGGGTCTTCGGGGCCCACTCCCGATTTTTATCCGCCAGTTCCTGATCCATCGGTCATTCAGAGTTCGAGTTGGTACTGCTTTTAGTTCTCCACGGACCCAGGAGACGGGCATCCCACAGGGTTCTGTGTTGAGTGTCCTTCTTTTCCTCATTGCTATCGATGGACTTGTGGCCTCTGTCGGTCCCTTGGTCGCCCCTGCCCTGTATGTGGATGATTTCTGCATTTGGGTTAGTTCCTCCTCGATGCCATCTGCAGAACGGCAGCTCCAGGTGGCTATACGGCGTGCCTCTGCATGGACCCTCTCCCACGGGTTTCAATTCTCTCCTTTAAAATCGCGGGTGGTCCACTTCTGTCGCCGTACTACGGTCCACCCTGATCCAGAGCTCTATCTCGCTGCACAAAGATTGCCTGTGGTTCCACAGTTTCGTTTCCTAGGTCTTCTTTTCGACAACAAGCTCACTTGGCTGCCCCATATCAGACTCCTGAAGGTAGGATGTTTCCGTAAACTCAATGTCCTTCGCTTCCTTGCCCACTCCTCCTGGGGTGCGGACCGTTCCCTCCTCCTCCGTCTTTATCGTGCTCTAGTTCTGTCACGTTTGGACTATGGTTGTCAAGTTTATGGTTCAGCTGCTCCTTCCACGCTGCACATGCTGGATCCAGTCCACCATCGTGGTATCCGTTTGGCCACCGGTGCCTTCCCTACTAGCCCTGTTGATAGTATCCTGGTTGAAGCTGGGATCCCCCCTCTTTCTGTTCGGCGGTCCCAGCTTCTGGTGTCTTATGCCCTTACTATCCGTTCTTCTCCCGCTCATCCTTCCTATTCTATCCTATTCCCAGACCATGGACGTCGCCCGCCTGACTCCCGCCCTCGGGCGGGTTTACCGGTTGGGCTGCGCCTTGCGTCTCTTACCCGTGATTTTCGGCTTCCTTCTTTGTCCTGTCTTCCTCGCTCCCTCCCCTCCACCCCTCCTTGGTTAGTTCCTCGGCCTCGAATTCGGATGGATCTCCGCCGCGGTCCGAAAGATTCCATCCCCCCCGGTGGTGTTCCGTTCCTTTTTCCGCCAAATTTTATGGGAGTTTCGGGATGCTGTTGTTTTTTACACTGATGGCTCTAAATCTGCTGATCATGTTGGGTATGCCTTCACGTCCTTTGTTGGAACGGAAAATCATCTACTGCCACCCTCATGTGGGGTGTTTACTGCGGAATTGATGGCAATTTCCCGGGCCCTTACCTTTATTAAACAATCCCAACACAACCGCGTTTTGTTATGTACGGACTCGATGAGTGGCCTTCTTGCTATTGACCGGTGTTTTTCGCGGCATCCCTTGGTCTGTGCCATCCATGACCATCTCGCTGATCTTCACCGTGCTGCTTGTTCCATTGACTTCCTATGGGTCCCGGGCCATGTGGGTATCCCGGGTAATGAGCTCGCTGATCGTTTGGCTGGGGGAGCAGTTACTTACCCCCCGTTTTCTGTAACCCCTCCTGCAGCGGATTTACGGCTTCACATCAAATCCCACTTTGCACAGTCATGGGCCAATTCTTGGGAGGCTACTCCACTGTCTAATAAACTTCGTGCCATTAAGGTGAATACAGGCCCATGGCGTTCTTCCTTTAGCCTCTCCCGCAAGGACTCGACCACACTGTGTCGTCTCCGCATTGGCCATACCAGGCTGACCCATGGTTTCCTTTTGCGTGATGAGCCACCCCCGCTATGTGGTTGTGGAGCCTTCCAGTCAGTGGCCCACATTTTGGTTGAATGCCCCCTTCTTTTGGGTCTGCGTGCATAGTACAGACTCCCTCACACTTTACCTTTGATGTTGGCTGACGATTCCCGGATGGTCTCTCTGGTTCTAGGTTTCCTCCGGGAGAGTGGTTTTTATTCTCAGTTTTAAAGTTTTTAATCTCCCTCTGGTGTTGGGGCAGGGCGGTGAGTGTTTGGGTGTCTCCCACTGTAGGCAGTGTTCAGAGATTCCCGATTCACCTCCCTGACCGGAATCCTCTTTTCTTTCCCTTTTACTCTGTTTTTACCCCTTCTTTTTAAGGCTTGGTTAGTTTTTCTATTCCCATACGTACTTTCTGCATTATAGCAGTTGTACCTTTTAAGTCACAGGTGGTCTTGCCTATGCTGTTTCAGCATAGTGTTGGGTTCGTTCTCTTGCCAACTTCCCTCATTTGTTTTTACTAATGACAACGTGACTGCCCTTTCACGTTTCCCCTTTATCCGTTTTATTTTTCTGACTATACTGAGATGTCCCGTTAGCAGAATGGAGTCTATTTGAAACAAGGGACTGATGACCTTGCTGTTTGGTCCCTTTAACCTCAAACAACCAAACCAACCAACCATCGTCAGATTGGCCAGCGCAAAGATCGCCCGTTCAACCTCACCACTTTCGCCTGCCCACTCTATGGCTCACCCTTCGTCGGGTTCTGCTAAATCTCGAGCCCAAAAGTCAGACGCCCAGTCTTCGAAAAAAGAGCATTCTCGTGAAGAGTTTTTACGTACTGCAACTTCACAACCATCGGTTCCTCCTTCATCTAAACATCATACCTCCAAGAAGGCTACGAATAAACACAGTTCCTCTCCTTCTCCGCCAAGGCGTGTCCCATCTACAGCACCACCTGGCGGAAATCGCCCTCGGCCATCTTCTGTGTCGCCGAGGCGCACTGCTGGTGGCCGGTCAACTGGCCGATCGTTGGTGGCAGGAGCTGCTCCTGACCAACCTATGGATCAGGATCTTCTGCCTTCGACTGAATGCCATTCCATGCTGTCGGTCGCAAGCTCTGAGCAGTCGTTGAGTTGACAGCACCCTTGGTCACGTTTCTCCATTTGTTCACCCTATGTCCATTATCCACTGGAATATCCGCGGCATTCGCGCCAATCGGGATGAATTGTCGATCCTCTTACGATCCTACTCGCCGGTCATCTTCTGTCTTCAGGAAACAAAGCTGCGTCCCCATGACCGCTTTGTTCTCCCTCATTTTCAGTCCGTCCGAAATGACCTCCCCTCTATTGAGGGCACTCCAGCCCATGGAGGACTCATGATTCTGCTCCATGATACTCTCCATTATCACCCAATCCCCTTAAACAGTTCCTTCCAAGCTGTCGCCGTCCGTCTTTCCCTTTCTGGTATACATTCCATCGTCTACACCACTGGCACAAGCTGATCTCCTTCATCTTCTTGATCAGCTTCCACCCCCCTATTTGCTAGTTGGGGACTTCAATGCCCACCACCCGCTTTGGGGATCTCCACATCCTTGTCCACGTGGCTCACTATTGCTAGACGTCTTCCACCAAGCGGATCTAGTCTGCCTCAACACTGGGTTCCCCACATTTTTGTCTGCCTCCAAGGCAAATTTATCTCATTTGGACCTTGCGGTCGGTACTGTTCCGCTAGCTCGGCGCTTCGAATGGTTCGCCCTTGATGATACACACTCGAGTGACCACTTTCCATGTGTTCTTCGACTGCAGCCTCAACTGCCATATATGCGATCGCGACGCTCGAAGTTTGCCCAAGCCGATTGGACACTTTTTTCGTCTCTAGCGACATTCGATGACCGTCGCTTTCCCAGCGTCGACGATGAGGTCACACATTTTACCGACGTTATTCTCACAGCTGCGGAACGTTCAATACCACGCACCTCCGAATTGCCCCGGCGCCCCCCAGTTCCTTGGTGGAACGAGACATGCCGTGACGCAATACGTGAGCGGCGACGTGCTCTTCGCATTTTTCGTCACCATCCAACTTTGGCCAACTGTATCCGATATAAGCAGCTCCGTGCGCGATGCCGTCGCGTCATCCGCGATAGCAAGATGGCAAGCTGGAAATTCTTTATTAGCTCATTTAACACCTTCACTCCCTCCTCGGAAGTTTGGAGTCGGCTTCGACGGTTCTCAGGCGCGCCTAGTTTCTCCCCGGTCTCTGGGCTCACTGTCGCGCATGATACATTAGTGGACCCCGTCGCAATTTCTAACTCACTGGGTCAGCACTTTGCTGAGATTTGGAGCTCTTCAAATTACCCGCCAGCGTTTCTCCCGAAGAAACGTGCAGCGGAAGCGCGACATCTTGCTTTCTCCTCCCAAAATCACGAAAGCTACAATACTGTTTTCTCCATGCGGGAACTCCGACATGCCCTCTATTCTTCTCGCTCCTCCGCCCCAGGACCGGATGGTATCCATGTCCAAATGTTGCTGCATTTATCAACCCATAGCCTGCGTTACCTCCTTCGGCTTTACAATCGAATTTGGACCGACAGTATCTTTCCCAGGCGATGGCGGGAAGCTATTGTCGTTCCCGTTCCGAAACCTGGAAAGGACAAACATCTCCCCTCTAGCTATCGCCCCATTTCTCTCACGAGTAGTGTCTGTAAGGTTTTGGAGCGTATTGTGAATTACCGTTTAGCTTGGTGGCTGGAATCCCGCAGTCTTTTAACACCTGCCCAATGCGGATTCCGAAAGTATCGTTCTGCAGTTGACCATCTTGTTGCTCTCTCCACTTATATCATGACCAATTTTCTCCGGGAACGCCAAGCAGAAGCAATAATTTTTGATCTGGAGAGAGCATACGATACGTGCTGGAGGACAGACATCCTCCGCACACTGTTCTCTTGGGGCTTTCGAGGCCGGCTACCCCTTTTTCTTCGCGAATTTACGGCAGAGCGCACATTTAGAGTGCGGGTGAACACTACTCTCTCCCGTACTTTCTCCCAAGAAAACGGGGTACCCCAGGGCTCCGTGCTGAGTGTTGTACTGTTTGCCATTGCCATCAATACAATTATGGTTTGTCTCCTTCCTGATGTCTCGGGCTCCCTCTTTGTGGACGATTTTGCGATCTACTACAGCTCTCAACGGACCAGCCTTCTTGAAAGACGTCTTCAAGGATGTCTCGATCGCCTCCACTCGTGGAGCATCGAAACCGGCTTCGGTTTCTCACCCAGTAAGACCGTTTGTGTTAATTTTTGGCGACGTAAGGAGTTTCTTCCGCCCTCCTTACATCTGGGTCCTGTCAACCTTTCGTTTTCCGACGTCGCTAAATTCTTGGGTCTTATGTTTGACAGAAAACTGTGCTGGTCCTCCCACGTTTCCTATCTTTCGGCTCGCTGTCTGCGTTCCCTTAACACCCTCCGTGTCCTGAATGGTACCTCCTGGGGAGCGGACCGAGTGGTCCTTCTCCGCCTCTATCGCACCTTAGTGCGCTCGAAATTGGATTATGGAAGCATAGTCTACTCCTCTGCTCGGCCGTCTATTCTTCGGCGTCTCGACTCCATCCACCACCGTGGATTACGTTTAGTGTCTGGAGCTGTTTACACCAGCCCTGTGGAAAGCCTTTATGCTGAGACTGCTGAACCTCCGCTGTCCAATCGGCGGGCAGTCCTTCTGAGTCGTTATGCTAGCCATCTGTCTTCCATGCCTGCTAATCCAGCCCATGACCTTTTTTTCGACACCTCCTTTGATGTCGGGTATGCAGGCCGCTCCTCCTCCCTACTACCCCCGGGAGTCCGCTTCCGTCAACTGCTCCATTCTCTCTTCTTCCGCTTTCCTAAAACCTTCTTGACAACTTGGGGTACAGCACCGCCTTGGCTCCGTCCCCGGATCGACTTGCTCAGAGACCTATGTCAATTTCCCAAGGATGGTACCCCTACACTTGTCTACCGTCGGGCATTTGCTGCTCTATGTGCACAAATGACGGAAGCCACGTTTATTTACACCGACGGCTCGAAAACATCATTAGGTGTAGGGAGTGCCTACATTGTTGGCGACACCCCAAATCAGTTTCGGCTTCCCGACCAGTGTTCGGTTTATACTGCGGAGCTTTACGCTGTTCTCCAGGCTGTCCACTACATCCGCCGCCATCAGCGGATACAGTACGTAATCTGCTCAGATTCTCTCAGCTCTCTCCTAAGTCCCCAAGCTCTTTACCCTGTGCACCCTCTGGTCCACCGGATTCAGGACTGTCTGCGCTTGCTCCACCTGGGGGGCGTCTCAGTGGCGTTCCTCTGGCTCCCGGGACACGCTGGTATCTGTGGGAATGAGGCGGCCGATATAGCGGCCAAGGCTGCAGTCTCTCTTCCTCGGCCAGCTATTCAGTCTCTTCCGTTTACCGATCTACGGAGCGGTTTATGTCGCCAAGTTGCTCATTTATGGCGTGCGCATTGGTCAACACTTCCCCATAATAAATTGCGGCAAGTGAAAGCCCTTCCTTGCGCTTGGACCTCTTCCTCCCGAACGCGCCGTCGGGAGGAGGTAATTTTAGCTAGACTCCGGATAGGGCACTGTCTTTTTAGCCATCGACATGTTTTAAGCGGTGATCCTCCCCCACTCTGTCCCCACTGCTCTCAGCTGTGGACGGTCAGACACCTTTTAATTGAATGCCCCTATTTTAATCCGTTACGCTCCCGTCTACAGCTATCGCCTGATCTATCGTTGATTTTAGCAGATGACACGCGCTCAGCTGACCGCGTTCTACAGTTTATTAGTGACAGTGAAATGACGTCAGTCATTTGATTTTTGTTTTTTGGGGACAACCAACCCCTTTCTATAGTGGATTTTTAAACATTCCTTCTGCCTTTAGTTTCTCAAATTTTATGACTTTGTTCCCCTTGCTGCTGATTTTAAATTTCGTTTTTATCCTGTTTCCTACGTCACGGGCTGGGCGCTAATGACCATAGAAGTTTTGCGCCCTAAAACCACAAAAAAAAGCCTACTGCGCACAGTTGAGTCATATCACGTCATGTGGCTGCACGAAAAGCATTAATCAACATGGTGGAGTTGCTGTCAGGGTTCCTCCAAGCCATAATCCTAAGGTAGCTGTCACCTACTGCGGTAGTAGCCCTTGGGTTAGCCGGAGCGAGTCATGTCATCGACAGTTTGTCTCTATGTATCCCCTCCATGTTCGAACATCACTTTGGTTCACTCAAAGATGCCTGGACACTTACTTTGTTGGGAGCCCTTCCTGGCACAAAGTAACAATGTGGACGCGATCTAAACTCTGTATTAACTGTCTAGGCATGGTTATACTACAGACAACACGAGCCGTGTACCTCCTTCCTGGTGGAATGACTGGAACTGATCGGCTGTCGGACACCCTCCGCCTAACAGCCGCTGTTCATGCATGATTGTTCACATTTTTGTGCGAGTTTAGTGACATCTCTGAACTGTCAAGGTGACTGGGTCTGTGATAAAATATCCAGAGTCAACGTCTATCTTCCAAGTTCTGAGAACCGGGGTGATGCAAAATTTTTTTGATGTTTGTGCTTCTGCATAAGTGAGGTAGCATAATGGTTAACACACAGAAGTCGGGTTCGGGAGGATGATTGTCAAATCCGTTTCTGGCCACAGAAATTTACGTTTTACATAGTTTCCCGTTTCCTCTGTATCTCTGAAGGCAAATGCCACGATGGTTCCCTTGAAGTGGCGCTGACCACTTTATTACCCGGTACTGAAACAAAACTTGCGCTCTAACTTCGGTGACATAGGTGTCAATGGGTCATCAAATCCTAATCAGCCTGTCTTCTAATACCTCCACCGTCATAAATACAGATTTTGATTTTACCATATTTGTCTTCGTTGTCTTCTCTCTTCCACCTCCTTCGACTCATGATTATACAGAGGTTGAGGAATGCCGTTAAATGCTTCTTCCCGGACTGTCGGCTACAGTTTTCTTTTTTCTTCTTTTTTCGTCTTTTTTTTCTATTTTTCCCCGTCTTTAGCGATGGTTTCTTGCGGATATTTGCATGATAATACAACAAGAGCTGGTGATGTTCCTGTAATCTTTAGGCACAGATGAAGTTGGTGCGTCGACAGGATCGCGTGAGAGCGGGGGAAGGGGGGGAGGGAGGGAGGCCACAGACCACAGAAAATAGCCGTGTACTTATAAAAAGCTACTTAGAAATGAAAGAACCATCTTTCAGGCCGGAAGTTACTAATGTTCTGAACTCTGTGCTTACCGATCCTGTAATTTCCGGCCTCACGGTAGCAGATGATGGTATCGTGGGTCCTATTCCTATCTCCAGCACCCTGGGCCACTATTTTGCGGACGTTTCGAGCTCTTCCACTATCACCCTGCCTTCCTCCATCGTGAACAAGTGGAGGAGGCTCTCCGCCTTTACTATGAGGAGCTCGATCATGCTCTCCGTTCATCCCGATCCTCTGCCCCAGGACAGGACGCCATCTACATTCAGAAGTTGCAGCATCTTTCTCTTGAGGGCAAGCACTTTCTGCTTAACACGTACGACCGCATCTTGGCACATTTCCTGGACGCTGGCATGAAGCCACTGTTACACCCCTACCTAAGCCCAGTAAGGACATAAACCTTCCTTCCAGCTACCGCCCCATCTCTTACCAGCTGCGTTTGCAAGGTGATGGAATGTATGATCCATGAATGTCTGGTATGGTGGCTCCAGTCTCGCAATTTACTAACGAATGCACAGTGTGGATTTAGAGCACGGCGTTCTGCAATTGACCATCTCGTTACTAAGTCCACCCACGGCACGAATGGTTTTCTGTGGAAATCCCAGACTGGCCGTGTTTTTCGATTTGCAGAAGGCCTACGACACCTGCTGAAACACTGGAATCATCTGTACTCTTTACACATGGGGTTCCGTGGCCGCCTGCCCTTTTTCCTTCAGGTATTTTTACAGGATTGAGTTTTCAAGGTGCGTGTGGGTTATGCCTTGTCAGACACCTTTGTCCAAGAAAACTGTGTGTGTCTAAGGGTTCAGTCTTCAGTGTCATCCTCTTTGTTGTCAGCCCTGTCATAGCGTGTCTTCCACCGGCCTGAAGCCGTTAGACTACCATTGTCCTACCACCGTGACTTTCTACGCAGTAGGTATGCATGCCGTTTGTCTGCCATGCGTGGCCACCCCTCCTAAGCCTCTTTCTTTGATGATCCCTTAGATCGTCAGTATTTGGCTCGTCCGTCTCCTCTGTTACCTCCTGGAGTCCGCTTTCGCCACTTGCTAAGGTGGCTTAACTTCAAGCTACCTGAGTCTTTCCCGGTGAGTGTGAAACCTTGACCACCTTGGCTCCGTGAAGTGGTCCATGTTAACCTTAGCCTTCATTCGCATCAAGGGGATACTACTCCAGCCTCGGTCTATCGCCTTCAGTTTCACGACCTTCGCATCGAACTTGGCGCTAGTACCTATGTATACACTGATGGCTGTCGGACTGACCTTGGGGTCGAGTGTGCCTTCGTCATTGGCACCCGTGTCTTTCGATATAGGCTTCTGGCACACTACTCAGTATTTACAGCCGAGCTTTTCTCCTTGTAGCAGGCCACTGAGTACATCCGGCGACACAGCCTTCCCAGTTGTCTCCAGTGCTCACTCTCAGCGCCCTCCAAAGTCTCTGTGCGCTGTACACTGCTCATCCCTTAGTGCAGCGGGTCCAGGAAACCTGTCACTTTCTCACTGTTGGTTGAACCAATTTCATGTTTCTGTGGATCCGTGGTCACGTCGGTCTGCCAGGAAACGAGGCTGCTGACCCTGCTGCTAAGGTTGCAGTTCACGTACCTCAGCCCACGAGTACCTATATTCCCTCCGATCTCTGCGTTGCCGTCTGTCAGGTGGTGATGGTGTCCCTTTGGTATCTCCAATGGTCCTCGCATCACGGGAATAAGCTTCGGCTTATTAAGCCTCTCCCGGCGCCTTGGACGACCTGCTCGCGGCCATCCCACCGGGAGGAGATCACTTTAACTCGGCTACGTATTGGGCACTGCCTTTTGAGCCGTCGTCATTTGCTAAGTGACGCTACCGCACAACTTTGTGCACATTGCACCCAAATTTTAACTGTCCACCACTTCCTGCTGGGGTGCCCTTTTTGTACAAGTTCTCATTCCAGCTTGGGTTTGGCATCTCACCTATCAGCCGTTTTAGCAAATGACGCACGGGCTGTCGACCGCGTTTGTTTTTATCCGCCGAAGCAATATGGCGAAGGCCATTTAATTTTTAGTTTTTGATCTCCATTTTTGTATGGTGGTTTTCTTAGCCCTTTTTCCACGTGCCTTGTTTAGCTGTCTCCTATTCTGTCCATTGGGACTGACATGTAGTAGCTTGTCACCTCTGTGTTCGTGTTTATGGTTTTGACTTGGGCGAGTATAACCTCGGTTGTTTTCTTGCACCCTAAAACAAAACAATTTAGAAAGACGAAGGTAAACAGCACGTGCACGTCCTCTGTGTGTGGTGTTAAATGTTCTCGTGCGGAAAAGTTTCGCTAACGTTAGGCATACCCAGCATCCATAATCTACTGCATTCCTTCATCAGCCCCCCTGCGGCTCCGGGGTAAGAATAGGCCCGAGGTATTCCTGCCTGTCGTAAGAGGCGACTAAAAGGAGTTTCAACCGTTTCGTCCTTCCATGTGATGGTCCCCCTTGGGGTTTGACCTCCATTTTTCAAAATTCTACAGAAGTACGAGCCTTTTGGGGAAGGACACATTACGTGGTGTACCACTGGTCCTAAGTGCACTAAGACCTTGGCACTAGGCATTGCACCGGCGTTGTAACCATACCCACTATTTCTCTAATTGGGCCTAAATGCCTGATGGGTTGTCAAAGTTACGCCCATAGTGCGTCTCCATCTGCACCAGCGATCATAATGGACTTTCCATAGCACCAGAAATCCAGCACGGTAGCCAGCCTGTTGTGGTGGGGTCGTCATGTACCCTCTAGGTTGTAGCCCCCTGACAACAAAGGGATCGTACTGCCGATACCTGAGCTGCACCCTCCCCACGTCGGCCAAGGAGTAGATGCCAGTCTCCTTGGGGCATCAGGACTCCGGGCAATGGTCATCCTGCCAGGTGGCCCTTGCTGCAGCTGGGTGGCGCCCGTGGGGAGAGCCCCTGGTTGGAGTGGGTGGTATCGGGGCGGACGTTTCGCAGATGAAACGTCAACACGTATCAGGTCACTCTGCGGCCGAGTCTTTCAAAAGAAAAGGTACCGTTTCTAGTTCTCCTGCCCTTTCCCCCTTGGCCACTCCCTGGGAGGAGGGACAGGCCCGCCGGCTTGGGGCGAAGTACTTCCCCCGCTATTTGGTCTGTTCTCGAACCGATGGGGGGGACGTTCGCCACCTCCAAGCCCATGTTCTTTGTTCAGCACATTGAGGACATCTTCGGGGAAATCGAGGCTCTCAGCAAGATGTGTTCAGGGTCCGTTCTTATCAAGACCACCTCCGCCACACAGTCGGCGGCGCTCCAGGCGTACGACCGCCTAGGGGACATCCCAGTATCCATTGTCCCACATCTGGCACTAAATAGGACGCAGGGGGTTATTTTTCATCGTGACCTCCTGCTACAATCTGATGAGGAGCTCAGGGCCAACCTGGAGCGCAGAGTCGTGCATTTCGTCCGGCGAGTCCAGCGCGACCCCAAAGACCGTCGAATCAACACCGGGGCCTTTATCCTCGCCTTCGAGGGGGACGTTCTCCCGGAGAAGGTAAAGGTGATGTGCTACCGGTGCGACGTGCGACCTTCGACCTTACGTCCTGCCTCCTATGCGCTGTTTTCGGTGTTTGCGCTTTGGGCACATGTCGTCACGATGTGAGGCTGAGCCCCTTTGTGGCGATTGTGGACATCCTCTTCGTGAGGAACATACATGCACCGCACCACCTCGGTGCATTAATTGTCCTGGCGTCCACTCGCCTAGATCCTCAGACTGCCCCGCATATCAGAAGGAGAAGAAGATACAAGAACTCAAAACTTTTGATCGGCTCTCTTATTCTGAGGCCAGGAAGAAGTATGACCGCCTCCATCCCGTGCCATTGACCACTTCGTTTGCCTCAGTTGTCTCCACTCCTTCCGCAGTATCCTCACCCCTATCCTGTCCCCCCTCCGCCTCCTCCACCCATCAGGGGGCTCTGCCTCCGCCTCCCAAATCCCTCCCTTCCAAATCCTCCTCCCCCGTGGCCCCCACCCCCTCTGCCCCTGGGGCCACCCTTCCTCCTCCTCCTCCTCCTCCTCCTCCTCCTCCTCCTCCTCCTCCTCCCCCCCACGACCTGAGAAGCGATCCTCTTCTCAGGCGTCCATCGGGGAAACGTTCCGGACCCCAGCTTCCGAGGTCCGGCGTTCCAAAACGGACCCCGCGCGTGAGGACCTTCTTCGGGTCCAGCCCACCATCCCTGTGCCTCCTCGGCCTTCCAAGATGGCCTCCAAGAAGTAGTCTCTATCCCCCTCTCCACCCCGGCGCGTTTCGTCTGACGCTCCATCCGTGAGTCGCTGCTCCCGGCCGTCCTCAGTTTCGCCGGGACACTCTGCTGCCAGGCGCTCAGCTGGCCTCTCGTCGGCAAATGATGCTGCCCCTCCTACACAACCAGGGACAGCGGCCGCAGCTGGCGACGACTCGATGGAACCGGATCCGCCTCCCGCCGGTTGTAGCGTTGTTCCCTCGCAACCTGGCTCTCCGCAGCCGTCAAGGTGACCAGCTCTTCCCCCGTCTCGTTCCCCCAACTTTTTGACTAGCGATGGCCTTGTTACATTGGAACATAAGAGGTATTCGATCTAATCAGGAGGAATTACAACTGCTCCTCCGCCTGCACTGTCCGCTCGTCCTTGGTCTCCAGGAAACCAAGTTGCGCCCGACTGACCGTATTGCCTTTACCCACTATACCTCGGAGCGATATGACCTCACCCCTGTGGACGGTATCCCAGCTCATGGTGGGGTCATGTTGCTCGTTCGGGACGTCTATTACCATCCCATCCCATTGACCACCCCACTCCTAGCAATAGCTGTCCGTATTACTCTTTCTGCTTTTACTTTTTCAGTTTCTACCATCTACACTCCGTCATCTGCTGTTAGTCGGGCTGACATGATGCACCTGATCGTTCAGCTTCCCCCACCGTTTTTATTGTTTGGCCGTAGAGTCATGAAAGACAGCAAAAAAGCTTGTTGGGCCTCTTTCGCCAGCTCCTTTAACAGTTTTACTCCCTCTTCCGTCGTTTGGGGTGGCCTGCGCCGGCTGTCGGGCATTAAGGTCCACTTCTCGGTACCTGGCCTGACCTCAGGTAATGAGGTCCTTGTTGATCCTGTGACGTTTGGCCGCTTTTTTGCGGAGGTTTCAAGCTCCGCCCATTACCACCCTGCCTTCCTTCCCAGGAAAGAGGCAGAAGAGGCTCGGTGACCTTCCTTCCACTCGCTGAATCTGGAAACTTATAATGCCCCCTTTCCTATGCGGGAACTCGAACGTGCGCTTGCACTGTCCCGATCCTCTGCTCCGGGGCCAGATGCCATTCACATTCAGATGCTGGCACACCTTTCTCCGGCGGGCAAAAGCTTCCTTCTTCGTACCTACAATCGCGTCTGGACCGAAGATCAGGTCCCCATGCGTTGGCGTGACGCCGTCGTTGTTCCTATACCCAAACCCGGGAAGGATAAACACCTTCCTTCTAGTTACCGCCCCATTTCTCTTACAAGCTGTCTCTGTAAGGTGATAGAGCGCATGGTTAATGCTCGGTTAGTCTGGATTCTTGAATCTCGACGACTACTTACTAATGTCCAATGCGGCTTTCGTCGCCGCCGCTCCGTTGTTGACCACCTTGTGACCTTGTCGACATTCATCATGAACAACTTTTTGCGAAGGCGCCAAACGGTAGCCGTGTTCTTCGATTTGGAGAAGGCTTATGATACCTGTTGGAGAGGAGGTATCCTCCGCACTATGCACAGGTGGGGCCTACGCGGTCGCCTGCCCCTTTTTATTGATTCCTTTTTAACGGATCGAAAGTTTAGGGTACATGTGGGTTCTGTATTGTCCAACGTCTTCCTCCAGGAGAACGGAGTGCCTCAGGGATCCGTCTTGAGCGTAGCCCTTCTTGCCATTGCGATCAATCCAATTAAGGATTGTATTCCACCTAATGTCTCAGGCTCTCCCTTTGTCGATGACTTCGCGATCTACTGCAGTGCCCAGAGAACATGCCTCCTGGAGCGCTGCCTTCAGCGTTGTCTCGACAGCCTCTACTCATAGTGTGGCAAATGGCTTCCGGTTCTCTGAAGAGAAGACGGTTTGTATCAACTTTTGGCGATATAAAGCGTTCCTTCCGCCAGCCTTACATCTCGGTCCCGTTGTTCTCCCATTCGTGGAAACAACTAAGTTTCTAGGGCTCACATTGGACAGGAAACTTTGTTGGTCTCCGCATGTCTCTTATTTGGCGGCCCGTTTTACACGTTCCCTTAATGTCCTCAGAGTTCTTAGTGGTTCACCTTGGGGAGCGGATCGCACTGTCCTGCTTCGCTTGTATCAGTCCATAGTCCGATCGAAGCTGGATTATGGGAGCTTCGCCTACTCCTCCGCTCGGCCATCCCTCTTACGCCGGCTCAACTCCATCCACCATCGGGGGATACGTCTTGCGACCGGAGCCTTCTACACTAGTCCTGTGGAGAGTCTTTATGTTGAAGCTGCCGAATTACCATTGACCTACCGGCGCGATGTACTGCTGTGTCTGTATGCCTGCCGGCTGTTGTCTATGCCCGAACACCCCTCTTACCAGTCCTTCTTCGCTGATTCTCTCGACCGTCAGTACGGGTTGTATGTGTCTGCCCTGCTGCCCCCCGGAGTCCGCTTCCCTCGCCTGCTTCGACAATTGGATTTTGCCCTCCCTACCACCTTCAGAGAGGGTGAGAGCCAGACACCACCTTGGCTCCAGGCTCCGGTTCATATTTATCTCGACCTCAGCTCACTCCCAAAGGAGGGTACTCCGGCTGCAGTGTATTGCTCACGGTTTGTCGAACTTGGTGCTCGACTAGCCGGTCACACCTTTATTTACACCGATGGCTCCAAAACTGACAATGGTGTCTGCTGTGCCTTTGTCGTCGGGGCCGCCACCTTTAAATACCGGCTCCTCGACCAATGTTCGAGCCTTACGGCCGAGCTTTTTGCCCTCCATCAGGCCGTTCAGTATGCCCGCCGCCACCGCCATTCATCATATGTACTTTGCTCTGACTCACTCAGTGCTCTTCAGAGCCTTGGAGCTCCCTATCCGGTCCATCCCTTGATTCAACGGATACAGCAGTCCCTCCATTCTTTCGCTGATAATGGTGGTTCTGTCAGCTTTCTGTGGGTTCCCGGACATGGAGGAGTGCCTGGGAATGAGGCTGCGGATGCTGCAGCCAAGGCTGCAGTCCTCCTGCCTCGGCCAGCCTCCCAGTGTGTCCGGTTATCTGACGTTCGTGGAGATGTATGTAAGAGGCTTGTGTCGTTGTGGTGGGATGCTTGGTCATCCCTCCAAGGAAACAAGCTCTGGGCAGTCAAACCGCTCCCAACTGCTTGGACGACCTCCTCCCGACCATCTCGGTGAGAGGAGGTCCTTCTGACCAGGTTGCGGATTGGGCATTGCCGGTTTAGCCACCGCTACCTGGTCTCCGGTGACCCAGCCCCGCAATGCCCTTGTGGTCAGGCATTAACAGTGCGCCATGTTTTATTGTCGTGTCCCCGTTTTAGTCAATTTCGTGTTGTCCTGTCCCTGCCATCTACATTACCAGATGTTTCAGCTGATGACGCTCGGGCAGATGCTCGTATTCTGCGTTTTATAACTTTAACTGGCTTGTCCAAAGACATCTAACCTTTTTACTTATTTTATCTGCATCTTTGTCAGGTCCTTCTGGTGTCTCCCCCATCCCCTTGAGTTTTACTAGATTCCATGTGCTCTAACAGTGACTGGGCGCTAATGACTTCAGCAGTTGAGCGCCCTTAAACCCCACAAAAAAAATTCCTTCATCAGCAGGGAAGGCTTCTACCTACACTGAAAATCGGCTTACGTAAGAATGAAATTCTAGTAATCAGTCCGGAGGAGTACCAATTTAGTAGCATTCGCTCAGTTATCATGGTGCAACATTTTGCGTCAGTATGTACTGTGGATTCAGGAGTTACGGGTTACCTCCTAATACCGTGTCGGACTTCCTTTCGCCAGGCATTGTGCGGAAACTTGACGTGGCATGGTCTCGAGTCGTAGGGAGTCCCCTGCAGAAATTCTGAGCCAGGCTGCCTCTAGAGCCGCCCAAAAATAAGAAAGTGTTGCCAGTTCAGAATTATTTGTTTTAACTGACCTTCGGATTATGTTCCATAAATGTTCGATGGTATTCGTGTCGCGTAATGTGCGTGGCCAAATCATTAAGCCAAATTGTTCAGAATGTTCGTCATACTAATCGCAAATAATTGTGGCCCGGTGGCATTGCACAACGTTGTTCGGGAACATAAGTGCACAAATGACCGCAAATGGTCTCCAGGTAGCCGAACATTATCTTTTTCAATAAATAATCAGTTCAGTTGATCCCAGTAAATTCCATGTAAAACAGCGCAAAATGTTGTGGAGCCCACGTCGAGTTGCTGCAGTACGCCTGGCGAAAAGAAGTCCGTCGTGGTGTCAAGAGGTATCTCATGGCTTCTGTCACCTCAGTGTATACTGACAGGAAATGTTACCCAATGAAAATTCGGAGCGAATGCTATCAAACTGATATTTCAGTATTTCGGTGACAATGGGCTGTGTTGACTAATATTTGATCAGCAGCATTTGACATTCAGTATTGGCAAAAAGCCTTTCCTGCTGATGAACGGAGTGAGTAGATAATCGCTACTGGGTATGCCTTAACAACCTGGGTCAATGGCTTCGTTGGGTCTGCACCACTCTTTCCTACCATCAGCTCTTACCAACTGAAATAGGGACTCATCTGACTTGTCCACGGTTTCCCCAGCCCTTTAGGACCCAGCTGATGCGGTCCGTCAGGAGAGGCGTTGCAAGCGATGTGTTGCTGCTAACTAAGGCACTCGCATCGGTCATTGGCTGCCATAGCCCATTAACGCAAAGTTTCGCCGTACCGTCCTAACGTACACTACTGGCCATTAAAATTACTTCACCAAGAAGAAATGCAAATGTTAAACGGGTATTCATTGGACAAATATATTGTACTAGAACTGACATGTGGTTACATTTTCACGCAATTTAGGGGCATAGATCCTGAGAAGTCAGTACGAACAACCACCTCTGGCGGTAGTAACGGCCTTTATACGCCTGGGCATTGAGTCAAATAGAGATTGTATGTTGTGTACAGGTACAGCTACCCATGCAGCTTCAACACGATACAACAGCTCATCAAGAGTAGTGACTGATGTATTGTTACGAGCCAGTTGCTCGGCCACCATTGACCAGACGTTTTCAATTGGTGAGAGATGTGGAGAATGTGCTGGCGAGGGCAGCAGTCGAACATTTTCTGTATCCAGAAAGGCCCGTACAGGACCTGCAAGATGCGGCTGTGCGTTAGCCTGCTGAAATGTAGGGTTTCGCAGGGATCGAATGAGGGGTAGAGCCACGGGTCGGAACACATCTGAAATGTAACGTCCACTGTTCAAAGTGCCGCCAATGCGAACAAGATGTGACAGACGTGTAACCAGTGGCACCCCATACCATCATGCCGGGTGATACGCCAGAATGGCGATGACGATTGCACGCTTCCAATGTGCATTCACCGCGATGTCGCCAAACACGGATACGACCATCATGATGCTGTAAACAGAACCTGGATTTATCCGAAAAAATGACGTTTTGCCATCCGTGCACCCAGGTTCGTCGTTCAGTACACCATCGCAGGCGCTCCTGTCTATGATGCAGCGTCAGGGGTAACCGCAGCCATGGTCTCCGAGCTGATATCCATGCTGCTGCAAACATCGTCGAACTGTTCGTGCAGATGGTTGTCGTCTTGCAAACGTCCTCATCTGTTGACTCAGGGGTCGAGACGCGGCTGCACGATCCGTTACAGCCATGCAGATAAGATGCCTGTCATCTCGACTCCTAGTGATAGGAGGCCTTTGGGGTCCAGCACGGCGTTCCGTATTACCCTCCTGAACCCACCAATTCCATATTCTGCTAACAGTCATTGGATCTCGATCAACGTGATAGCACCCCCCAGGGGATCCACAACTCTTCTGTGGATACGTGCGTAGTGAGCACGGGACACCGAGCTAATGTGGCCTTCCTTCCTTTCCGGGCTGCATACCTTCCCTTTCCGTATCCTTCCCCATCCCCCATCTTCGCCCCCCCCCTCACCTCTGGCTCTTTCCTTCCCTTTCTCCCCCTCTGGAGGGGAGTATGGTTTGTGCATACGTCCGGAGACGGACGCTTGTAAATGTACCGCATTCTTCGCCTTCCTTGCTTGTATGTTTTCATCCTTCCTTTGTCCTTCTCTTTTCCTTACCTCTTCTCTTTACCCTTTTCTCCGCTGCGGCGTTTGAGACCCCTCTTCTTTCTTTTCCCTTTCTCTTTCTTCCTCCCTGTGCGTGTCTGATGGCCGACCCACGCACTTCCATGCGTAGCTGGTGACGGGGTAACGCGTAATTCCCCGCCCCAGGTAGACACGTAGGACACGTACGTACCCCCTGGTAACGGCCAGACCCAGGGAGGGGTGATTACCCGAGCTGATAACTTCCGAAAGTGCCGATTGGTCCCTCCGTCCGTTTGTCGGGAGGTGTGAACAATCACCTAAGGCGGGAGTGCCCTCAGAGAGGGCCCCCACAAGGGAGGAGCGCGCCATCGGAGACGCCGGTAATCATGGGGGATTCTTCCACAATGGTTTCCTGACCTTCCACTATGTCTGCTCACAAACGTAAGTTCACTGAGTCTCAGCCACAGTCAGTTCTTCCATCGTTGCCACAGTTCCTTGTTGTTTCTCGGTCTGACGAAGGTCACGACTTCTCCACGTTCAACCCTTTCATTATTCAGAAAGGTGTCGGCGCAATTGCAGGTCCTGTAAAGTCTTGTTCCAGATTATGGAATAGCACCCTGTTGTTAGAAACAGTGCCCTCCAGGCACAAAAATTGCTGCGTACCTCACTACTACACACCTTCCCTGTCCGGGTGGAACCGCACCGTACTTTGAACTCCTCGCGTGGAGTCGTTTATACACGCTCCCTCGATGGCTTGTCTGACGAAGAAATTCAACACTACATGTCTGACCAGGGCGTAACGGCTTTTCATAGAGGTATGAAAAGGGTTGACACGAACATCATTCCAACCCGCACTGTCTTCTTGACATTTGACAAAGTTCAACTCCCATCGAAAATCAAAGCAGGCTTTGAGATAATTTCCGTTCGCCCTTACGTCCCAAACCCTACGCGTTGTTATCGGTGTCAGCGTTTCTACCACACCAGTCAGTCCTGCTCCAATCCGGCCAAATGTGTTACGTGCGGCAAGGATGCCCATGAGGGTGCTTGTCCACCTCCATCCCCTCGCTGCATCAACTGCATGGGTGATCACGCTGCTTCCACTCGAGATTGTCCCGTTTTTAAGGACGAAAAGCTCATCCAGGTAATTAGAGTAAAGGAAAAGGTGTCGACCTTTGCTGCTCGAAAATTATTCGCCAGTCGACAGCCCACCGTTCCTCAGAAAGGAAAATACAGCACTGTCCTTGCTTCTCCTCGGCCAACAAAGGAGGCGGCCATGCAGACTTGCGACCTCACCTTTAGTGCCACGGTCATCAGATCGGCCAGCGCCAAGATCGCCCGTTCAACCTCACCACTTTCGCCTGCCCACTCTCTGGTTCACCCTTCGTCGGGTTCTGCTAAATCTCGAGCCCAAAAGTCAGACGCCCAGTCTTCGAAAAAAGAGCATTCTCGTGAAGAGTTTTTACGTACGGCAACTTCCCAACCATCGGTTTCTCCTTCTTCTAAACATCATATTTCCAAGAAGGCTACAATGAAACCCAGTTAATCTCCTTCTCCGCCAAGGCGTGTCCCATCTACAGCACCACCTGGCGGAAATCGCCGAGCGCACTGCTGGCGGCCGATCAACCGGCCGATCGCTGGTGGCAGGAGCTGCTCCTGACCAACCTATGGATCAGGATCTTCTGCCTTCGGATGAATGCCATTCCATGCTGTCGGTCGCAAGCTCTGAGCAGTCGTTGAGTTTACAGCGACCTTGGTCACATTCCTCCATTTTCTGTTCACCCTATGTCCATTATCCACTGGAATATCCGCGGTATTCGAGCCAATCGGGATGAATTGTCGATCCTCTTACGATCCTACTCGCCGGTCATCTTCTGTCTTCAGGAAACAAAGCTGCGTCCCCATGACCGCTTGGTTCTCCCTCATTTTCAGTCCGTCCGATATGTCCTCCCCTCTGTTGAAGGCACTCCAGCACATGGAGGACTCGTGATTCTTCTCCATGAAACTCTCCATTATCACCCAATCCATTTAAACACTTACTTCCAAGCTGTCGCCGTTCGTCTTTCCCTTTCTGGATACACGTTCTCTCTTTGTACTGTATACATTCCATCGTCCACACCATTGGCACGAGCTGATCTCCTTCATCTCCTTGGTCAGCTTCCACCCCCATAATTGCTGGCTGGGGACTTCAATGCCCACCACCCGCTTTGGGGATCTCCACATCCTTGTCCACGTGGCTCTCTATTGCTAGACGTCTTCCACCAAGCAGATCTAGTTTGCCTCAACACTGGGGTCCCTACATTTTTGTCAGCCTCCACGACAAATTTATCTCATTTGGACCTTGCGGTCGGTACTGTTCAGCTAGCTCGGCGCTTCGAATGGTTCACCCTTGATGATACACACTCGAGTGACCACTTTCCATGTGTCCTTAGACTGCAGCCTCAACTGCCTACATGCGCCCGCGACGCTGCAAGTTTGCCCAAGGCGATTGGACACTTTTTTCGTCTCTAGCGACATTCGATGACCGTCACTTTCCCAGCGTCGACGATGAGGTCACCTATATTACCGACGTTATTCTTACAGCTGCGGAACATTCAATACCACGCACCTCCGAATTGCCCCGGCGCCCCCCAGTTCCTTGGTGGAACAAGGCATGCCGTGATGCAATACGTGAGCGGCGACGTGCTCTCCGCGTTTTCCGCCACCATCCTACTTTGGCCAACTGTATCCGCTATAAGCAGTTCCGAGCGCGATGCCGTCGTGTCATCCGCGATAGCAAGATGGCAAGCTGGAAATTCTTTATTAGCTCATTTAACACCTTCACTCCCTCCTCGGAAGTTTGGAGTCGGCTTCGACGGTTCTCAGGCGCGCCTAGTTTCTCCCCGGTCTCTGGGCTCACTGTCGCGCATGATACATTAGTGGACCCCGTCGCAATTTCTAACTCACTGGGTCAGCACATTGCTGAGATTTCGAGCTCTTCAAATTACCCACCAGCGTTTCTCCCGAAGAAACGTGCAGCAGAAGTGCGACCTCTTGCTTTCTCCTCTCAAAATCGCGAAAGCTACAATACTGTTTTCTCCTCGCGGGAACTCCAATATGCACTCTCTTCTTATCGCTCCTCCGCCCCAGGACCAGATGGTATCCACAATCAAATGTTGCTGCATTTATGACCCCGTAGTCTGCGTTACCTCCTTCGCCTTTATAATCGAATTTGGACAGACAGTACTTTTCCCAGACGATGGCGGGAAGCTATCGTCGTTCCGTTTTCGAAACCTGGAAAGGACAAACATCTCCCATCTAGCTATCGCCCCATTTCTCTCACGCGTAGTGTCTGTAAGGTTTTGGAGCGTATGGTGAATTACCGTTTAGCTTGGTGGCTGGAATCCCGCAGTCTTTTAACACCTGCCCAATGCGGATTCCGAAAGTATCGTTCTGCAGTTGACAATCTTGTTGCTCTCTCCACTTATATCATGACCAATTTTCTCCGGGAACGCCAAACAGAAGCAATAATTTTTGATCTGGAGAGAGCATACGATACGTGCTGGAGGACAGACATCCTCCGCACAAAGTTCTCTTGGGGCTTTCGAGGTCGGCTGCCCCCTTTTTCTTCGCGAATTTATGGCAGAGCGCACATTTAGGGTGCTGGTGAACGCTACTCTCTCCCGTACTTTTCCCAAGAAAACGGGGTACCCCAGGGCTCTGTACTGAGTGTTGTACTGTTTGCCATTGCCATCAATACAATTATGGATCGTCTCCTTCCTGATGTCTCGGGCTACCTCTTTGTGGACGATTTTGTGATCTACTACAGCTCTCAACGGACCAGCCTTCTTGAACGACGTCTTCAAGGATGTCTCCATCTCCTCCACTCTTGGAGCATCGAAACCGGCTTCCGTTTTTCTCCCAGTAAGACCGTTTGTGTTAATTTTTGGCGACGTAAGGAGTTTCTTCCGCCCTCCTTACATCTAGGTCCTGTCAACCTTCCGTTTTCCGACGTCGCTAAATTCTTGGGTCTTACGTTTGACAGAAAACTGTGCTGGTCCTCCCACGTTTCCTATCTTTCGGCTCGCTGTCTGCGATCCCTCAACACCCTCAGTGTCCTGAATGGTACCTCCTGGGGAGCGGACCGAGTGGTCCTTCTCCGCCTCTATCGCGCCTTAGTGCGCTCGAAATTGGACTGGAAGCACGGTCTACTCCTCTGCTCGGCCGTCTATTCTTCGGCGTCTCGACTCTATCCATCATCGTGGATTACGTTTAGTGTCTGGAGCTTTTTACACCAGCCCTGTGGAAAGCCTTTATGCTGAGACTGCTGAACCTCCGCTGTCCAATCGGCGAGCAGTCCTTCTGAGTCGTTATGCTAGCCATCTGTCTTCCATGCCTGCTAATCCAGCCCATGACATTTTTTCGACGCCTCCTTTGATGTAGGGTTTGCAGGCCGCCCCTCCTCCCTATTACCACCGGGAGTCCGCTTCCGTAAACTGCTCCATTCTCTTTCCTTCCGCTTTCCTAAAACCTTCTTGACAACTTGGGGTACAGCACCGCCTTGGCTCCGTCCCCGGATCGACTTGCTCCGAGACCTATGTCAATTTCCCAAGGATGGTACCCCTACACTTGTTTACCGTCAGGCATTTGCTGGTCTATGTGCACAAATAACGGATGCCACATTTATTTACACCGACGGCTCGAAAACATCGTTAGGTGTAGGGAGTGCCTATATTGTTGGCGCCCCCCCAAATCACTTTCGGCTTCCCGACCAGTGTTCGGTTTATACTGCGGAGCTATACGCTGTTCTCCAGGCTGTCCACTACATCCGCCGCCATCAGCGGATACAGTACGTAATCTGCTCAGATTCTCTCAGCTCTCTCCTCAGTCTCCAAGCTCTTTACCCTGTGCACCCTCTGGTCCACTGGATTCAGGACTGTCTGCGCTTGCTCCATCTGGGGGGGCGTCTCAGTGGCGTTCCTCTGGCTCCCGGGACGCACTGGTATGTGTGGAAATGAGGCGGCCGATATAGCAGCCAAGGCTGCAGTCTCTCTTCCTCGGCCAGCTATTCAATCGATTCCCTTCGCCGAGCTACGGAGCCTTCTATGTCGACGTGTTGTTCTTTTATGGCACACGCATTGGTCGACACTTAGCCATAATAAATTGCGGGACATAAAAGCTCTTCCTTGTGCTTGGACCTCTTCCTCCCGAACGCGTCGTCGGGAGGAGGTAATTTTAACTAGACTCCGGATAGGGCACTGTCTTTTTAGCCATCGACATCTTTTAAGCGGCGATCCTCCCCCACTGCTCTCAGCTGTGGACGGTAAGACACGTTTTAATTGAGTGCCCGTATTTTAATCCGTTACGCTCCCGTCTACAGCTATCGCCTGATATATCGTCAATTTTAGCAGATGACACGCGCTCAGCCGACCGCGTTCTCAAATTTATTAGTGCCAGTGCAATGACGTCAGTCATTTGAAGCTTTTTTTGGGGACAACCAACCGCTTTCTGTAGTGGTTTTTTAAGCCTTCTTTCTACTTTTAGTTTCTCCAATTTTATGACTTTCGTTCCCATTGCTGCTGGTTTTCAATTACGGCTTTTTACTGGTTTCTGAGTCACGGACCGGGCGCTAATGACCATCGAAGTTTTGCACCCTAAAACCAAAACAAAAAAAAAAAACACGATAGCAGTGTCGCGATACGATAAACCGCAATTCCGATAGGCTGCAATCCGACCTTTATCAAAGTCGAAAACGTGATGGTAAGCACTTCTCCTCCGTACACGAGGCATCACAACAATGTTTCACCAGGCAACGCCGGTCAATTGCTGTCTGTGTATGAGAAATCGGTTGGAAATTTTCCTCATGTCAGCACGTTGTAGGTGTCACCACCGGCGCCAACCTTGTGGGAATGCTCTGAAAATCTAATCATTTGCATATCACAGCATCTTCTTCTTGTCGGTTAAATTTCGCGTCTGCAGCACGTCATCTTCGTGATATAGCACTTTTAACGGCCAGTAGTGTACATTCGTCGTACGTGCCACATCGATTTCTCCAGTTATTTCACTCAATGTTGTTTCTCTGTTACCACTGATAACTCTTAGCAAACGCCGCTGCCCTCGGTCGTTAAGTGAATGCCGTCGGACTCTGCGGCGTCCTTGTTGAGAGGTAATACCTGAAATGTGCTACTGTCGGCAAAGGCTTGATACTGTGTATTTCGGAGTGTTGTTTTCCCTGACGATTTCAGAAATTTAATCACATGCGTCTAACTTCAACCACCATTCCGCGTTCAGAGCCTGTTAATTCCCGTTGTGCGATTATAACCACTTCGGGAACCATTTCAAATGAATCTCCTGAGTACAAATGACAGCTCCGCAAATGGCACTTACCTCTCACACCTTTCTCACACCTTCCGTATGCGCTACTACCTCCATCTGTGTGCGCTCACATCACTATCCCGTTTGTCATCACCGTGTGTATGGAACAATAAAAGTACCCTCTGCTACATAGTTCATATTGATTCGCGGAGAACAGATGTAGATGTTAGCGCTGCCCGGCGGCCACGGAGGCGACTGCCGAAGAGGCCCCAAACCGCGGCTCCGCCATCAATCGGGGTTTATACCCGCCCTGCCCCGTATAAAGAGATTGAGTCCTGCACTCCCGTGAGCCACGCGCGTTCGTCCTCTGCGGGCTGGCTGAAGGGCGCCCGTCCGCGGGGCTTACACGGAATTAGTTTATTACGTCGCAAGTCACGCCATCCTCCTTTTTTTATTCTTCATTCTGCAGGGAAGCTCTTCGCAATATTGCTTTCGTTAATATTAGCTGTTACTAAAATGCACCGAGCTTTCCTACGATATTATGTATTTCCACGTCACTGTTGACGGTGATATTGCAGTCTCAATTCACGTTACGCCTTTCTAGTTTTCGTTGATTGCCATTTGGTATACATGACCACTGTAACCATTTTTACATCAAGAAATGAAACCTTTAACAATATTATACTCAATAAAAATGTATATTGTTTCGCTTATCAGGTAGTCCATTAAAAATGAAAAATTACATTATAACCTTCAAGCTGCATTTTTAAACTAATGACGTAACAAACATATGAATAACCTCATATTTAACAGACGGAAATCATCAAATTCAACTCCATAGCTCCTAAATTACAGGTAGGAGATAATTTTTAATTGGGATAATCGTTAATGAGTTCCAGAACGTTCAATATTGGATTGCCTGTGAACTGATCTTTAACTTAACACACTAAACATAATTAGTTGTTTTTACCAATTAGAGAAGTATTTTACTTTCAGTAAAACAGCGTATTAAATCCTGAACTCCATAGCATAAAACACGACAAATAAATTTAAAGTTTAGGGAGGAGCTAAAAACGAAGACAGATTATTCAGAATTTTTGGGTGTGCATGTTTATGAAATTTTAAATACGTGAAATCACATTTTGCAATTCCTTTTACTACATGTCTTTTACAGGGTTAGAAAGAACAGGTTCTGTCTGAAAGGGACAGGCTGGTGGTCACGTAGGCTCTGGAAGAGCTCGTGCTCCGTTCTAAGCCTGTAACTCGGTTGCAAATACATGTATGAAAGAAAGTTTTAAAGTCTCAAGAAACTGGCAACAATTTACACGCGATAACCCAGATTTGGGAGGTAGCCTGTAGAAGACATACATGTGTCGTAGTAAATAGGTATTTGACAAGCAATGAACACATCCTTTTGGATTTGAAAATTTGCCGCAATGTACCAAAAGAACTTTACTGAATATCTTGGAAGGGATAAAAAAAAACTTACGTTCACTTTAAAAATAAACCTTTGCCATTATTGAACGAGAAGCTAGACTTCAGCGAAAGATAATTTTTCGGTCTCTTCTATGACTTGAAATGGCTTGTTTTTGTTGCCTTTGTTTTTGAACCTCAAGAACCAAAAGATTCTTACGGCATATTTCTAATTTTAAGTCTTATTTTTTGAAATAAGCAAATTACCCTCTAATAAATTTCTAGGAAAAGTCACATAGGGAGCCTTGACCCCCAGGTTATTCAACAATGTTGTCTAATTTCAAAAACCAATACATATTTATCGTAACCATTCTGGAAACGATTCAGTTAAACAATCAATTAAATGATGGTTTGAAACCATCAATTAATGGAGAATTTGCTTTAACAATCTTAATACTATGCAACGTGACTGTAACTAATATTATAATCGAGGTTCACAGTTTGCCTAATGCTCAGAATGAAACGAAACATTAAAATATTTCTCCTTTTAAAAAACATTCAGATTCATTTACTATGGGGAACCAGCCCCTTAAGCTCAACTAGCTGAATAAAACGCAGCACCATATTTGAAAACGAACTGGGTCCATATTATAAGACTGATTAACGTTTTATGAATAATATTGCCATAGAGAAATAAGTTTCAAAGCAATATGTAACTAAGGGAAGACTAGTCTCGTAAAACTAAAAATCAAAACAGCTAAAAACCAGATGTAAGAATATCAAACAGTACAGTAAACAATTCTTGAAAAGTTTAAGTAATTAATGATATATTGAAGGCACAAGACGATTTATCAACGACAGCGAACTACTACATAACTTTACCAATTAGTTTCTTGGACTAGATGCTACACACACGATAAACAGACGCAGTCTCTCTCGTGTGGTTACACATTCCAAGGTGTGTCGCCCGATGTCTGTGTGTCCCTACCAGATCGCAAATGTGGTGTCTGGTCAGCGACCGAAGAGCGGGCGATGAACGCAAGTAAGGCTGCCCCACGCAAGAACGTACATTAATAACCAGAATCGGAAATAGACTCAGTATAAAAAACTTATTCTTCGAGATACAAGAATGGTAGGCCAAATTTGAACTACAGTATGAATATTAAATTATCCTTGGCAAAACTTTGTAACAGGGTACTATGCTTGGGATGGACACAAATTTGAGCAATAGCTCGAAATCTGACCTTTCTACTTTGAAACTTCAATAATGCGAACAAGGTTACAAACACGATAAAATGCAATCAGTCTGACTACTCAGCGCAAGAAATGTACTGAAATTTTAAATTATAATTTGCAGTAAAATATTATCTAGGTCGCAGATTTACAACATCAAGATCTGCAATTTCGCGCACTATGCTACACGTTAAGTGCCATAACTTAAAACAAAGCAAATCAAGCTTCAGTATCTTACAATTTCAGTAGTGAGCCTATGAGTAAATAATGGGAATAACCGTCCAGTGACATAGCCGTAGCTAAACTTAGCAGTCCATGTGAACAATACCAAAACACACAAATATGTCCAATTTTTAGCCCAAATAAATGCACGTATTTAAAACCAGTCGCCCACATGTAAACTTAAACAGTGTAAATTCTCTAACATTATTCTTTCCAGATCACGAAGTATAAACGCCGGCCGGTGTGGCCGAGCGGCTCTAGACGCTTCAGTCTGGAACCGCGCGATCGCTACAGTCGCAGGTTCGAATCCTGCCTCGGGCATGGATGTGTGTGATGTCCTTACGTTAGTTAGGTTTAAGTAGCTCTAAGTTTCTAGGGGACTGATGACCTCAGATGTTGAGTCCCATAGTGCTCAGAGCCATTTGAACCTTTGAACGAAGTATAAACGTCGCTGTGCTGGGTGCTGTTGTCATGGAAATCACGTCACCTACAAGGACGTAACTGATCCCAGCGTTACTGAAACGGAGGAAAGTACATATCCTGTAAAAGACATTATCGCATACACCAAGTCGACATATAGTTGAACGACATGTTTTATCTCTGAATAGTATCGTCTATTTGAGTTAAGTTGCATATTTGTTTTTGTGTGTTTTGAGTGTTCATCGTAAATTAAAATGTTTTCTAGGAAAGTACCTCGTATATCTTTTTTATCAATGTACTGATACATCAAACCCCTAGCAGAAAGGTTTCGATGGCAGTTAGGTTTCATTACGCAGACACGTTTATGTGAATGTGTCACAGAAACCCTCTGTAGAGAGTTCCCCATTAACTTATCACAAGTTTCGAGCGTGTGAAAGTCGGAGAGATATTTTTAAATTATGTTTTTCAAATGTGTATTCTTAACAGTAATAAGTAATGAAAAATATCAGTAGCACATATTGATGTACAGCTATTGTATTTTCGTGTTTGTCGAAGACCACCAAGTTTCATCAAATCTTTGCACGATACCAAAATTACTAAGAAAATTAGGCACTCCACGACAGATCGTAGGAGAAGTCTTATTCATAAGGAAAGATACACGCGTGGTCTGCCGGCAGGGTAGATCAGCTTGTTCGATCAGTGGGTTTGCTACCCTATGTAATAAAAAAAAAAAAACTGTGTGAATGGATCAACGAAGAAGCCACACAGGTGCCATCGGACGTCCACCCCGAACAAATTCATCCAACAATTTAGATCAAAAGGAGATAAAAAAGGGGGTAGAGTCTTTGATTCATAATCGAAACGTTTTCGGGTTCGAATCCTGCTGCTGCTTAAATTTTGATTAATAATCAGCATTGGCGTCCGAAGACTTCAGTCATAAGAAGTCTCCCTCATTCTGCCAATGGCCTTGTCAAAGAGGGCGGAGTAGTGGACAGAGGTTCAGGGCACTCTTTTGTCCTAGGGGTGGGAAATTGCCCCTAAAGGTGGAACAATCAGCAATGATCAACGGCATGAGGATGCAGAAAGCAATGGAAACTACCGCATTACAGACAAGCAACGTGTATCAACAGGACACATGGCCTGTAATTGAAGTGTCATGATGATCTCTCCGGAATAGTGCCCCATTCGCATGTCTGGGAGGGGACAGCAAAGGTGGTTACCATGAGAAAAAGATAGAATAATCAACGAAAGGATAACGTTCTTCGAGTCGGGGCATTGAATGTCAAAAGCTTGAACGTGGTAGGGAAACCAGAACATCTGAAAATCGAAATGCAAAGTCTGATTCTAGATATAGTAGGGGTCAGTGAAGTGGAGAGAAGACAAGGATTTCTGGTCAGATGAGTATAGGTTAATATCAACAGCAGCAGAAACTGGTATAACGGGAGTAGGATACGTTATGAATAGGAAGGTAGGGAAGAGAAAGTGTTAGTGTGAACAGTTCAGTGACACGGTTGTTCTTAACAGAATCGACAGCAAACCAACGCCGACAAAGATAGTTCAGGTATACATGCCGACGTTGCAGGGTGAAGGTAAAGAGATAGAGAAAGTGTATGAGGATACCGAAAGGGTATTACAGTATGTGAAGGGGGATCAAACACATACGGTCGTGGGGGACTGAAATGTAGTTGTAGGGGAAGGGGAAAAGAAATTAGGAAGACTAATTGGTTTCTGTAAAACGTTTCGGCTAGCAACAGCGAATAACTTGTTCAAGAATCACAAGAGGAGGTATATTTGGAAAAGGCCGGGTGATACGGGAAGGTTTCAGTTAGATTACACCATGGTCAGACAGTTTCCGACATCAGATACTGGATTGTAAGGTGTACCCGGGAGCAGATAAAGACTCGGATCACAATATAGTAGTGATGAAGAGTAAGCTGAAGTTTAACACATTAGTCAGGATGCATCAATACGCAAAGAAGTGGGATACGGAAGTACTGAGGAATGGCGAGATACGTTTGACGTTCTCTAAGGCTAGAGATACAGTAATGAGGAATAGCTCAGTAGGCAACACAGTTGAAGAGGAACAGACATCTCTAAAAAGGGCCATCACTGATGTTGGAAATAGAAACGATGAAAGGAGGAAGAACCAAAATGTTTCGGGAAACTCAGGAATGGAGCAATACAAGTCGCTGAGGAATAAAATAAATAGGAAGTACAGGGAATCCAAGACAAAATGGCTGCAGGAAATGTGCCCAGAAATTAAAAAAGAAATGACTGTCGGAAGGACACACTCAGCATTCATGACAGTCAAAACAGCCTTCGGGAACATGAAAAGCAAGGGTGATAACATGAAGAGTGCAACGGGAATTCCACTGTTAAATGATGAGGAGAGAGCGGATAAGTGGAAAGAATACACTGAAAGCCTCTATGAGGGGGAAGATTTGTGTGCTGTGACAGAAGAAGAAACAGGAGTCTATTTAGATGAGATAGGGGATCCAGCATTAGATTCAGAATTTAAAAGAGGTTTGGAGGACTTAAGATCAAATAAGGCTGAAATGGTAGCTAATATTCCATCAGAATTCAGAAATGATTGGGGGAAATGGCAACAAAACCGACTATTCACGTTGGTGTGTAGAATGTATGAGTCTGATGACATACCATCTGACTTTCGGAAAAGCATCATTCACACATTCCGAAGACGGCAAGAGCTAACAAGTGCGAGAATTATCGCAAATCAGCTTAACGGCTCATTCATCCAAGTTCCTTACAAGAATAACACACAGAAGAATGGAAAAGAAAATTGAGGTTGCGGTAGATGACGATCAGTTTGGCTTTAGGTAATGTAAAAGGCACGAGAGAGGCAATTCTGACGTTGCGGTTAATAATGGAAGCAAGACTAAAGAAAAATCAAGACGCCTTCATAGGATTTGTCGACCTGAAAAAGCGTTCAACAATTTAAAATGGTGCAAGATGTTCGAAATTCTGAAAAAAAGTAGGGGTAAGCTATAGGCAGACGGGTCACATACAATATGTACAACGGCCAGGAGGGAATAATAAGAATGGACGACTAAGAGCGAAGTGCTAGTATTAAAAAGGGTGTAAGACAAGGATATAGCCTTTCGCCCCCTGCTGTTCAATCTTTAGATCTAGGAAGCAATGATGGAAATAAAGTTTCAGAAGTGGAATTAAAATTCAAGGTGAAAGGATATCAATGATGCGATTCTCTACTGACATTGCTACCCTGAGTGGAAGTGAAGATCTATTGAATGGAACGAATGGTCTAATGTGTACAGAATAAGGAATGAGAGTAAATGGAATAAAGACGAAAATAATGAGAAGTAGCAGAAATGAGAATAGCGAGAAAACATCAGGATTGATGGTCACGAAGTAGATGATGTTAAGGAATTCTGCTACCTAGGCAGTAAAGTAACCAATGACGGACCGAGCAAGGAGGACATCAAAAGCAGACTACCAATGGCTAAAAGGGCATTCCTGGCTAAGAGAAGTCAACTAATATCAAGTATCGGCCTTAATTTGAGGAAGAAATTTCTGAGAATGTACGTCTGGAGTACAGCATTGTACGGTAGTGAAACGTGGACTGAGGGAAAACCGGAACAGAAGAGAATCGAAGCATTTGAGATGTGGTGCAATAGACGAATGTTGAAAATTAGATGGGCTGATAAGATGAGGAATGATGAGGTTCTGCTCAGAATCGGAGAGGAAAGGAACATGCGGCATACGCTGATAAGGAGAAGGGACAGGATAACTGTTAAGAAATGAGGGAATGACTTCCATGGTGCTAGAGAGAGCTGGAGAGGGCAACAATTGTAGAGAGAGATTGGAATACATCCAGCAAATAATTGAGGACGTAGGTTTCAAGTGCTACTCTGAGACGAAGAGTGTGTGTGTGTGTGTGTGTGTGGGGGGGGGGGGGGCGGCCATCAAACCAGTCAGAAGAATGATGATGACCCAAAAAAAAAAAAAAAAAAAAAGAGTTAATCGTCCTGTTTGGCTAATACACATGTCCGGACTTAGAGAGATGTTAGTGGTGGGAATTCCGTTTGTTTATAAGTATTTCCATTTACGCTCGTCTCGATTTGCGTTACCCTAAATAAAAAGAACCAGCTTAATGTAACTTTTTCTAAAATACTCTAAAACTCCGTAGGAAGAGAATAAGGCTCCATTTTACTTCAGATTTAATGTTACGCTCCTTGCCGCCAATGAAAATCTTTTTCCACATGCGGGATTATCAACTTCTACTCAGTCGGTTTTAATATTTAATCATTACTTCTTTCATATTGGTTATTCGTTTGTTTAACAGTAAGTTTAGAAGTGGTTTCGTTCATTTCTTCATGTGAAATACCATTTGAGCATCAGCTGCTTTACGTTGCCTAGGAGTTCGCTCTCTCGTTATCTATTGTAAATGGCAATGAGATAAATCGACGCTAGGTAATGCGAACGTCGCAGTGCATTATGAAGCTGAAACTTAGCTTGAATTATGTACCTGTGGTGTCTATTCTTTCTGACATGTCCGAAAGAACAAACACCACAGATACATAATTCAGGCGAAGACGGCCAATGATCTCGTCTGTACAGATACACACCAGGCTCGAACTTTCATGCGAGTGGGCGAAATGTCGCGAGTAGTGAGGATAATGGGCAAGGGGCACTACATTAGCAGTGTGGGGTTGAGAATTTGGGTCTGTCGGGAGGTATGCAATGGCAACCCGTGCATTTCCGATGACCATTCCTTGCGGATGGCTTAGTGGTCAAAGCATCTGCCTAGTAAAAAGGAGGCGCGGTTTCGAATCCAGGTCCGGCACAAATATTCCCCATTGATTTAAATCGGTGCCAACTTCCAGCCGATGTCTATAATTCCTTTTTGTCCTAAATCATGGTGGCTGCTGGATCAGAATGGTATTTTTTTTCTTTCGGACACGTCTGCAAGAACAAACAACACACACATAACTTAGCAATTACGGTTTAATTCTATCGCATAAACAGTTTTGTTTATTTTGCATGTTAATCTCTGTATATTTCAGAGAATCATTAGCTGTAATGTGATTTTGTAACAACGTTATGGTGAATGTCACCATCAAATGTATATCAGCGTACAAATAATTTTTACCTGAAAAACTTGAGACGTATTTAGATTTTAATATACATTGAAGAGCCTAAGAAACTAGTGACCTGCGATATATCGCGTAGGGCCCCGGCGAGTACACAAAGTGCCGCAACACAACGTAGCATGCACTCGACTAACGTCAGTAGTGTTGGAGGAAACTGACAGGATGAATCCTGCAGGGCTGTCCATAAAACGGTAAGAGTACGACGCGGTTGAGATCTCTTTTGAACAGCACAATGTAACTTATTCCAGATATGCTCAATCTGGGGAGTTTGGTGGCCAATGGAGTTGTTTAAACTCAGGAGTGTTCCTGGAGCCACTCTGTAGCAAATCTGGACGTGTGGAGTGTTGCATTTTCCTGTTGATACAACGCAATTCTGCCAGAATACACAATGAACAACGGACATGAATGGATACAGGTGATCAGACAGAATTCTTTCGTACGTGTCACCTGTCAGTCTTATCTAGGCGTATCAGAGGCCTTACGTCACTCCATCTGCACATGCCCCTCACCATTACAGAGCCTCCACCAGCTTCAACAGTCCCCTGCTGACGTGCAGGGTCCATGGATTCATGAGGTTGTCTCCAAACCCGTAACCGTCCGTCAGCTCCATACAATTTGAAACGAGACTCGTCTGAGAAGGCAACATATTTCCAGTGATCAACAGTCCAATGTCGGTGTTGACGGGCCCGGTCGAGGCGTAAAGCTTTGTGTCCTGCATCAAGGGTACATCGTGGGTCTTCGGCTCCGAAAGCCCATATCCATGATGTTTCATTGAATGGTTCGCACGCCGACATTTGTTGATGGCCCAACATTGAAATCTACAGCAATTTGCTGAAGGGTTACTTTTTTGTCACGTTGAAAGATTCTCTTCAGTCGGCGTTGGTCCCGTTCTTGAAGCATCTTTTCCGGTCGCACTGATGTCGGAGATCTGATGTTTTACCGGATTCCTGATATTCAAGGTACACTCGTGAAATGGTTGTACGGGAAAATCCCCACTTCATCGCTACCTCGGAGATGCTATGTCCCATAGCCCGTGCGTCGACTATAACACCAATTTCAGACGCTCTTAAATCTTGATAACCTGCCATTGTAGCAGCAGTAACCGATCACCAACTGCGACAGACACTTGTTGTCTTATATAGGCATACTCGTTCGCAGCGACGTATTCTGCCTCTTTACATATCTCTGCTGTTGAATACGCGTGCGTATACCAATTTCTTTCGCGCTTCAGTGTAACTGAGGATCTGATAGCCATTCAGATTAGTGTGTGTTCCCAATTGTGTACTATGCAGGGAATGTACCAATTACATTACTCAGGAACTCAGTGTATTTCGTCATTTTTCTGACATACAGCAAACGCTATTTTCAATAATGATACACGTCCCACCATTATATCAGTTAAAGCAATTTTTGTTTTTAGATATTTTTTCACGTTGAATCAGTGCAGGGTGTTTTCTTTCTTTGCTCTATCCGTCAACCGCATATGCTAGTCCCGTGTAACATCATATTTCAACGAGTTTTAATACATCAATTTTTGTCCACTTTTCGCACCCATACGGAGCTAATATGTCCGCGAAACGGTAATGCTAGACGTAAAACAGTACTTTCTTTCAGACTATACTCGGTTCCTGCTAAAGTCACTGTGTATGGGGGGGGGGGGGGGGACTTGATATTTAAAATATGCTGCGGTGCGGCCCTTGTGAGGAAAACTGAGGAGGTATTCGATTGAGAAGTAGCGGCTCCGCTCTCGGAATCTGACATTCGGCCGGGAGAGCGGTGCTGACCACATACCCCTCCATATCGACATCCCGTGATGCCTGTGGGCAGAGGATGACACGGCGGCCGATCGGTACCGTTGGGCCTTCATTGCCTGTTCGGGAAGAGTTTAGCTCATGGTGTAATGATCTGCCTACGGCAGTATTGTAAATGTAAAGAGTTCATTAAGTAATTACATATTTTTTTGCTTCCCAACTGTGATTAACAGATGATAAAAGTAGCTTGATATTGGCCCTAGCTTGTCATATCTTCGTCTGACGCCGATGGAACTGTGAGGAATTTCTCATCGATATGAAAACAAAAAACTTTCGGGTAACAAGCTCTCGTTTTTGAATGCATAAAAAGTCATGATGTGAGGCTCCGAAAACACTCGAGTATTAAATCTGAGGATTCGTTCAGCGTTCAGGAACCATCGCCGTAAATTTACGTTGTATAGAAATGTTTGTCACGAATTTTATACGCAGATACAACACCTCAATAGAATTGGACAATATGCAGCGGAGTAATTCATGAAGAAAACATGTTTAACAAAGCTATGCTTGGTGCCATGTTGGGTAGCTGGTAAGCCTTACGAAGCCAGGCAGGATAATTGTGGGATGGGTTGGAGAAGGGGGTCATAAGTGCAACATAACAGATGAGAACGCAGGTGTAATGTGTTGTATGAATGCCCGCTAGACTAGTTGGTGTAGCTCAGATTTTCTATTGCGAAAATCATGATCTCTACCGTCAGCTTCAAATTTATATCGAAGAATAATAATTGATCGAAGTGATACAGTCGGAATTACAAACTCATTGTGCCATCTTAGTCGTTCCTAATGGATGTTTGTTCTTCCGCTACTATTTCCATACAGTCTGCTTGTTAAAAACGTAAGCATAGCTCGTGTGAACTTTACTGTCGGCCTAGCACATTTTTACGCTACACTACAGGGCAAGAATATTCCACAGATAATAACTTTCAAAGAGTGAGGAATTATTTTACAATTTCTTATACTGCTTAGTGAAAACCTAAATTTGTGTAAACTATGTCGGAAACACAAGACGCATCACAGTGTTGGCAAGGATCAATCATTAAACACATTTTAGTCACGATCTACGTTGGTCTTATTACCTATGTGGTTCTGTGAAATTCATGTCATTCGTATAAAAAATATGCATGAGATTTAATGTATGGTGCCGTAAATGTCTCCAAAACTGAGCCTGATGTCAACCATAATGTTTAACAACGTATGATGTGGCACATTTGTACGAAATAACTATCTGTTGCACAGCACGCTCTATTTCCAGTACAGGTATAATACATCAATTTCCGCTGGTGAAGTGGGCTGTTGTCGGTGTCATCACGCATAACAGCGCAATATTCATCAGAATGGTGGAGTCATTTAGCGGGCATCATCATTTTGCAATTAATCTGTTACGCTGTAGCTCTGTAACAGATGAGCATATAAGCGTTATCAGAGCACTGAATTTACGTAATTGAAATGCGAGCAACTCACAGCCATCTCGCTTACCGATGGATTTAATTACTCAGACCGCGTAACACGTAATGGAATGACCGGTACGAGTATCTATTATAACCGACGTGAGGTGTCTGCTGGTCCGTGACGCAGTGGAACCTTTTTTCATAACCCCGCATTCGGATAAACAGTTAAGCAGTTTATGAAAAAGTTTGCTTGCAATAAGCAATCAGTTCGTGTCCGTGCCACATCACACTGGATGCGCGATAGATGTGCATAATGAGCAGTAAATATGAATTACCACTACTTTGTTTTCGTATCCCGCGGCAATCTTACAGCTGAAAATGATCAAATTTAGAATATTTGTCTGCATGTTTGAAAAGTACTGAGTCTAAAAATGGTTCAAATGGCTCTGAGCACTATGGGACTTAACATCTGTGGTCATCAGTCCCCTAGAACTTAGAACTACTTAAACCTAGCTAACCTAAGACATCACACACATCCATGCCCGAGGCAGGATTCGAACCTGCGACCGTAGCGGTCGTGCGGTTCCAGACTGAAGCGCCTAGAACCGCACGGCCACACCGGCCGGCAGTGCTGAGTCTGACGGCTAGCGATGCACAGTAGGTAACCGTAAATAATTTCGAATACTACGTTTAAACTTAAATCGAAAATAAGGACGTCGGACAGCAAGTATAAAGAAATTCGGTAACTGCTCTGGCTTTGAGTAAGAGTGACTTGGAAGATTTACTAACGCCACTGAAAGTAGCTTAAGTTCAAAATACACACCAGAAAAATGAAGACAGTTAAAAACAATAGAGATAAATTGATGATAGTGGAAATTTAGGGAAAATAGGACAGGTGGTCAGCTCTTCTAGTAGGAAAATCCCAGTATTTTCCTGAATTCATCGAGGTAATCCACGGAAAACATACCCACTCTTTGGTAAGTTCATGCTTGGTTTCCACGGGGCCTCAGGCCTCACAACATCTCTTCACTTTCCGGCTCTATGTTTATCTTCTTGCTGTTCTTTTTCCCCTCATCTGGGGAACATATCTTGGTTATTTTCAAGAAAGTGTTCTAAAGTTTCGATGCCCTATCATCAGAACAGTTCCTCTGTGTTTTTTTTTTCTTTCTTTCTTCGTTCATCATCTCCTTTCCTTCCACCGCTTCGGCGTTTGAGGTTTCTCTTTGTTTCTTCTTCCTCCAAGTGCGCTCCTGAAGACTGCCCTACACGTTTCACTGTAGCAGGTGACAAGGTAACAAGGTAACGCATACTTCCCAGCCCCGGGTCGACAGGTACAGTTTGCACGTACAGACCTGTGCCGTCTGTTCACATCTCTGATCACACCTCTGAGGGCGGCCCCAGCTGGAAGGCGAGCACCATCGGAGACTCTGTCTGTCCTAGGGCTTTTTGCATTGAGCCAATCACTATTTCCTTTTATATCTACTAAAGGTAAACGGAAAGGGGCTAAAGATTCAAAGACGCTCCCAGCTGTATGTCGTTTCCTTGTGTTATCACATACCAAATAAGGTCAGTCCTTTGCTACGGCTAATCTTCTTGTTATTCAGAAAGGTGTGGATGCAATTGCAGGCCCTGTAAAATCCTGCTGTCGCTTACGTAACGGGACTTTGCCTCTGGAAAATTTGGAAATTTGTGGTACGTTCCTATGGGACCAAACTGCTGAGGTCATCGGCCCCTAGGCTTATACATTACTTAATCTAACTTAAACTAACTTACACTAAGGACAACATACACACCCATGCCAGAGGGAGGACTCGAACCTCGGACGGGAGCGCAAATCGTGGCAAGGCACCTCAAACAACGCGGCTACCCCGCGCGGAGACTTTGCCTCTGGACGTTAACTGTGATTGCCGCGTTGCCGTCTGTCGGCAGATGGTGTCATTCTGGCATCACCACTGGTCATCTCTTTATGGGAACAATCTGTGTGTAATTAAACCTCTCCCAGTGAACCGGTCGACCTCTTCTCGGCCCTCTCATCGCGAGATCATTTTAGCTACGTTGCGTAGTGAGTACCTTCGTTTTAGCCGTCGCCATTTGTTAAGTGATGATCCCGTACTACTTTGTGCTCATTGTCATCAACCTTAGATAGTTCACAATTTCATGACCAAATGCCCTTTTTTAACCGCTTACTTTCAGTGTGTCTGTCGCCTGAACTTTGGCCGTTTTAGCGGCCTGTCGACCACGTTTTACTTTTTATCTATGGTAGCAGTGTGGCGAAGGACATTTAGCATTTGGTTCAGGACCTCCACTGTCTCTAAGGCGATTTTGTGGACGTTTCTCGATGGAGAAGTCCTTGTTATAGCTCTCTTTCTTTCCTTCGATTAGGTCATGTAGTCGCGTTTAACTTCTTTCACTTAATAGAGTTCTAAGATTATGACATGGGCGTCTATGACCTCAGTTGTTTTTGCGCCCTAAAAGAAAGAAAAAAGGGAAGTAGACCTAAAATAGAGATGGCCGGATGAAGCCTCCAACTTCCCGAATACAACGCCAGTCAGATTAAAACAATACAATCTCGTTTGGTTCGTCCCTAGCGCAAAATACTATTTTGTAAAAGGTGTATCCGATAATGTACAAAGCTAGTACTGGACAGTGGAATAATTTCTCGCTATGAGTCACAGGTAACATTGTGCACGCTATACTAACGTCATTTCATAATGTAACACTGCACACATTATTAACTGACGTTAGGACCGTGATAATTTTGTTTGATTCTAATTTCGTGAAATGCGGTTTTCCTTTTGTTTTCCTGAAAAACTGCGTCCCTCCATCACGGGTGAAACGTTGAGCTCAGAAAGAGGATAAGCTGTTAATATTATCAACTGTAGAGGATTGGCGTGATGACTGGGTGTTGTGTGATGTCCTTAGGTTAGTTAGGTTTAAATAGTTCTAAGTTCTAGGGGACTGATGACCATAGATGTTAAGTCCCATAGTGCTCAGTCATTTTTTGTAGAGCATTGGAGTAAGATCTTCGAGGAAAAAAAATAAATTCGGAAGTGTAGCGTAGAGAAGTTTTATTATTACAACTGTTACTTATTACGAATAGCAGCAAGCTACAATGCTCTGTAAATGGTTGTTATTTAATATTTTATACATCATACACGATGAGCCCATTTCGGCATATTGCCATCATCTGGTCTTCTGCAAATACATAGACAAGCGATGGTCCTAATGTAATGGTCTCTAACTATAATCAGAAAATTTATAATGCATCGTCACGCGTTTTTACCTTACATGTAATATCGTTGGTGCCATGTCCTGTCTTTTAGAATTATTACTTTCTCATTAGATGTACACTGGAGGTGTATATCTGATTTTAGTTGGTTTTCCTGTACGCTATTTTTCTCTTGACAGCTTGGATGACAGTGGATCAGCGATATTACACGTTTACACAGTTACCATTATAAATAAACGAAGTGTGGGAATTCAGTTGTTTTTAGTTATTTTTACAGGTTTGGTTCTAATTTTGTTCTGGAATTTGTTTTAGTTTTATTTGAGATTTTTTCGTAATAATTTGTTATTGTCTATGATTTATGTTGGTGTTAGTCTTTGTTTTATACTCTTCATTTGTTGTCTTTGTTACTGTGGATATGTGTTGTTTAGCGTCTCTGAGTTATTGCTTTACCCGTTTTCTTGATTTATAGTGTGAAAAAATTTTCTATGTACTATTTGTACTTTAGGTCGGTTTGTTCGTTCAGTTAATTTTTAGGGTTCCTGAATCCATGGCGATAAAACTCTATTTCCCCAAGGATGTTCGTGAATGTTCCTTTCAGTGTAATATGGAGGATTTCAGAAAAACATGATGCAAATCCTATAAACGAGGCGCTAGAAATCCTCCATCATTGGTAATGACTCTTGGGAGAGACACCCTGTATATCTTGTTCCACACTCACGGATAGAGTTGTTTGTGAAGTAGCTATAATTTCTGATGCGGTGAATCCACTCGCATTGTGTATTTAAAACGCTCTGTGTTTAGGACAAATAATTACAATGGATCTGATTATTATACACTCCTGGAAATTGAAATAAGAACACCGTGAATTCACTGTCCCAGGAAGGGGAAACTTTATTGACACATTCCTGGGGTCAGATACATCACATGATCACACTGACAGAACCACAGGCACATAGACACAGGCAACAGAGCATGCACAATGTCGGCACTAGTACAGTGTATATCCACCTTTCGCAGCAATGCAGACTGCTATTCTCCCATGGAGACGATCGTAGAGATGCTGGATGTAGTCCTGTGGAACGGCTTGCCATGCCATTTCCACCTGGCGCCTCAGTTGGACCAGCGTTCGTGCTGGACGTGCAGACCGCGTGAGACGACGCTTCATCCAGTCCCAAACATGCTCAATGGGGGACAGATCCGGAGATCTTGCTGGCCAGGGTAGTTGACGTACACCTTCTAGAGCACGTTGGGTGGCAAGGGATACATGCGGACGTGCATTGTCCTGTTGGAACAGCAAGTTCCCTTGCCGGTCTAGGAATGGTAGATCGATGGGTTCGACGACGGTTTGGATGTACCGTGCACTATTCAGTGTCCCCTCGACGATCACCAGTGGTGTACGGCCAGTGTAGGAGATCGCTCCCCACACCATGATGCCGGGTGTTGGCCCTGTGTGCCTCGGTCGTATGCAGTCCTGATTGTGGCGCTCACCTGCACGGCGCCAAACACGCATACGACCATCATTGGCACCAAGGCAGAAGCGACTCTCATCACTGAAGACGACACGTCTCCATTCGTCCCTCCAATCACGCCTGTCGCGACACCACTGGAGGCGGGCTGCACGATGTTGGGGCGTGAGTGGAAGACGGCCTAACGGTGTGCGGGACCGTAGCCCAGCTTCATGGAGACGGTTGCGAATGGTCCTCGCCGATACCCCAGGAGCAACAGTGTCCCTAATTTGCTGGGAAGTGGCGGTGCGGTCCCCTACGGCACTGCGTAGGATCCTACGGTCTTGGCGTGCATCCGTGCGTCGCTGCGGTCCGGTCCCAGGTCAACGGGCACGTGCACCTTCCGCCGACCACTGGCGACAACATCGATGTACTGTGGAGACCTCACGCCCCACGTGTTGAGCATTTCGGCGGTACTTCCACCCGGCCTCCCGCATGCCCACTATACGCCCTCGCTCAAAGTCCGTCAACTGCACATACGGTTCACGTCCACGCTGTCGCGGCATGCTGCCAGTGTTAAAGACTGAGATGGAGCTCCGTATGCCACGGCAAACTGGCTGACACTGACGGCGGCGGTGCACAAATGCTGCGCAGCTAGCGCCATTCGACGGCCAACACCGCGGTTCCTGGTGTGTCCGCTGTGCCGTGCGTGTGATCATTGCTTGTACAGCCCTCTCGCAGTGTCCGGAGCAAGTATGGTGGGTCTGACACACCGGTGTCAATGTGTTCTTTTTTCCATTTCCAGGATTGTATTTGGTTATTAGTCTTCACATTCTTGTTGAACAGGGTGGACTCTGACCAAACTGTAGCTTTGTGCATCAAGTACTTTCGCTAAAAACTTATACAGAAGCTGGATTTCAGAAACAACTTAAGACTTCTACTATATTTATTGACCTGTCTACAGCTTATGATACTGTGTTCTTTCATCGTGTTACCTATTAGTTACTTCGTGTAATGCACTGCAGAGGATCAGCACACATTCGTAACAATATGCTAACTGACAGACCATTTCAAGTAATTTTAGGCAACATCACTAGTGACCAGAAGAATCTCTACTTTGGCCTAACCCAACTCTTAGTCCTAGCTCCGCAACTATTTCGGTTGTGTGTTGCGCATATGCCAGGCACTCGGCCCAGTAAGTTTGATTATGCTGACAAATGGGTGACAGAAACACAGCACAAATAAATCGTGGACTGAAGATATCTAAAAAAAAGACCTAAGTAAAACGGGACAATATTTTCGTAAACTGGGACTTCAACCGAACTCTAACAAAACTGAATCCAATTCCGTTCATCTGAGTTGTATAGAAGGCAACCAAGAAAATGACGTATTTTCGAGGATAACCGCCTGCCTCATGACAAATATCCACAGTAGCTTGGAGTTATGACAGAAGATGTCGTTTAAACAGCATCCAATTAAGACTGCAGCTCAGTTGAGATCTGCAAACACCATTTGGTAAGAGACGGGGCACAGCTGCTTCGTTCCACTCTCGGTCATCTCTACTCAGCGGCAGATTATAGAAGCCCTTTCTGGACGTACAGCTGCCACACGAAGGTGGTCTACATACGACTAAATGAAGCAATGCGGATTGTTACTGTTACAATCAATTCCGCACCATACTCAGGCAATCTGCTCTGAGGTGCATTCCATAACCTAACCTGGGAAGAAATAATTATGCTCTCAGGGAAAACGTGCAACAACCAAGAGCTACCAGATGATAGGGACATACCTGCCGTCCAGTCAACCAACTCCGCTCCAGACAACCCTCACTTAGAACAGCTAGCAATCTAGCTGACCATAACTGCAGTTGCCACGAGGATGGAGGCAAGCGTGATATAACTCGTAATACTCCACAAGAGCTCCCGACCTTTCTCCATGCGAACAAGAAATCATGGAAACTTGGTCTGCCGCAGATGATGTGGAGGACCCGGACCAGCCATGTGACCTACTACACGGATACGGAAAAACTGCCACAACAGAGCGCATCTGTGGTTGTCCAAGACAGACTGTCAGACACGTTATGGAAGAGTGCCCCAAAAGTCGAGCCGGAAAACCCGTCTTGGACAGCAGATGTGATAAATTATGTAAGTATATATCTATAAAGTCGTAAATTATATATTGTATTATATTATATACGTATTATATTATATACGTAGTTAGAAAGTTGTTTGTAATTGCCGTGCTATTAATAATTAATAATGCCAACGCCAATATTTTGTGTCGCCAGTGTATGGTACAGTGCTGGAGACTTACGAATTAACGAATATTTTTCCAGAAATGACTTTCAACTTAGTTAAGACTTATTATTGTGATTTATTATTATATTATGAAATGTCCAATAACGATATGTTTTATTACTTTTATTACCAGTTCTCGACAAGGAATAACCCTATAACAAAATATAACACCACTAAAAGAATGTATTGGCATTGTATTGTCTGTGGAATTTTTCCTTTTTCTGATCTTCTTCTTCTTCTTCTTCTTCTGTTGGTGTATGCAGCGGATGAGATCAAAGATAAGCTGAGGTCTGTTGTTTTAAATACTGTAAAACGTAGTCATAACTGATCAAAAGAAAAATATAACGTACAATTTACTAAATGCAATTCTAGTTCACAGACTTTCATTTGTAACTAGATAAAGAACTATGAATGTTTCAAGTTTGGTGTCCGCAGCAGTCCAGACTGTGCTTTGTTTGCCGCCATTACGTGAGCGTATGGAGTGGCAATTTCAAACTACAGAAATAATCAGGCACTAATTCTTTCGATCGTTATTACAATATTTGAACTCCGAGGACAAGAACCCATAGGAATTTATTATTTTTCTATTGTAAATGTGAAGATAACATTCAGCAGAACAATCTTCCTTTACGTAAATGAAATAATTTTATGGCTGATACGTAAGATTAATTTTTCCCAGACTAATTTATCAGTGACTTTAAATGAAAATATTTGCGACACCAGTGTTGTTAGGGGTGGAGGTTGGGATGTGATATATTAATTATTTGATGCATACATTTTAATGTCAAGTAAAGAATTATTGAAACTATAGTCAGGCTCAGCAGCACATAAATAAGAATTAGCAGAGGTTATTTATTTCTTTTAGATAATACTGTTATTCTTGCTGCTACATTTTCATACGTTTTACAATAACATTCACACACCACCACAACAACATCATCAAATAGAACCCCATTACCCATTACAAGATGCTTCCTGTAGTTTGAACAATGTTCTTACTTTGTGCTTTTGAATAGCTGTAACACAGCTGTAGCTTTTTGATGGTGGAAAGAAAGTAAATCAGTTTGTCACGAAAACAACCAATGTTCGGTTAAGTACATTCATCGTTTAATACGCCTTACTTTCTGCCTCTTGCATTATTAAGTTCATGTATTCTCTTGGTGCTATGTTACAGTGATACTCTCATCTGTTAATGAAAAAATGGAAAGGAACTATTTTTAGTTGTACAACCCCATTTTACGAAACACATTGTGAGATAAGAAATTTCGTGGTGCGTTTCATTCCAATCAAGAGCTTTAGTAATTTTCTACAATTGAAAGGTTATCTTGCAGGATGTGAAGAGACCAGGACCGGAATTGCCAGTACCGGTAAAGGCGTACAGAAACGACAATGAGGTGCACTGCCACCCCTGATGAGAAAGTTGCGGGCTATACTCTTTTGCTCTCTATTATTTGCTGACAAAAGCAATGGACAGCGATATCCTCATGTACAGACGGCGGTAGTAGAGCGTACACAAGGATTAAAAGGCAGTGCATTGGCGGAGCTGCCAACTGTCACGTGGAAAGATTTCCGCCGTCATTATGGCCGCACTGCGGGAATTAACACACATCGAGTGCGGAATAGTAGTTGGAGCTAGAAGCAGGGGACATTCCATTTCGAAAAGTCACGAGTGTGCAGAGAATACCAAATTTCAGACATCATCTCTTATCACGGACAACGCAGTGACCGACGGCCGTCACTTAACGAGGGAGAGCAGCAGCGTTGGTGTAGAGTTGTCAGTGCAACTGAAGCGATCATTGACTGGAAATGGTTATATTCGGGCACATGGAGACTGTTTGCAACCGTTCTTGGACTTCATGCTCCCAAACAACGATGCGCCAATTCACTGGGCCACAGCTGTTCGTGATTAGTTTGAAGAACATTCTGGGCAATTAGAGCGAATGATTTGGCCACCCAGATCGCCCGAAACAAATCCCATCGATCATTAATGGGACATAATCGAAAGATCGGACCGTGCCCAAAATCTTCCACTAGAAACACTTCCACAGTTGTGGGTGGCTATAGGGTCAGCATGACTCAATATTTCTGCTTCCAACGACTTGATGAGGACATGCCAAGTCGAGTTTCCGCATTACGCCGGTCAGAAGGAGCTCCGACATGACATTAGGACGTATCCCATGACTGTCTTCACCTCTGTGTACACATGAATACCCTTTACCTCTGTGTTTCACAAGAGACATCTGGGTGAAAGAATCAAATTAACAAATCAGTAAAACATTTACTGTGTGATGTCCTTAATTCTTGGTCACTTATGCATAACTGATTGAGCGTGTTCTCTCAGACATATTGAAATAAGACACTGCTAGGTCTCCACACGTCAATAACCACCATTCAGTGTTACCCTTTACACCATTTTGTAAAATTTAATATAATGCCATGTACTCTAGAACTGTCGCCCACCTGTGTATGAACAGGGTACTTAGTCACAATTTGGATTTCAAACAGGCCACTCTACTGTTTGGTTATTTATACATTTAATAATCACACAATAAAATCTTTAAATGATTAACTATGGCCAGTTGGGTTCATCTGTGGCTTATGTAAGACATTTTATTGCATCGATCAGCACTTTCTATTAAGAAAACTAAGCTTTAAGAGTATAGTTCAGCTCATGCCTCATTTTAGTCTTATGTAAGAGACAGAATGTAGAAAAATTCTCTGGCATTTCCAGCAACACAAAGATTGCTATTACATCAACTGTGAGGCGAGAAACTGCTGTGGGAGCCCCACATGATTCCTCATTGGCCCACTGCAGTTCTTGCTTTGTGCTAATGATCTGGCATTTTAGTTGATTCAGGAGACAGAATTAGTTCTTTTTGCGGATGATTCAAGCATTGTTGTGAATCCAAGTAAAGAAGCATCAATAGAGAAAATAGAAAAAGATATTTTTGTGAGATTTACTGTCTGGTTTTTGCACAAATTGCGTAGCTTTAAACTTTAAATAAATACACTTCAACCAGTTTTCTACTGTCAGACATTATCCTACTTACTACTATAGGACTCAGTAGGTTAACATATATTTCGTATCTTCATTCACTCATGTCTCATGGGATAGCATTCCAGACTTGGGCAAAAAATATAAATTTCATGCAAGAAAGTAATAATTATCAATGGAATTCACATAGATCAACCTTTCATCCATCTCCTTAACATATGGGAATATTAACAACCTCACAGTATACACATGTAGCCGGTGTCAGCCTCAACACATGCTGCTCATCACATCTTCCATGCGACGCCCAGCATCGACGGAATGCGTCAGTGCATTCCCTGTTTCAAACAAAACGAGTTTTAAATCGGAACAGCACGTGCCCATTCGATTGGGCGCTACTAGATTACTCTAGTGCTATATTCGTTTTATCGATATACATTAACAGTAACATTAGACGACGAGGACTAACCGGTACTCCATCGGCACCTCAGCAACTTGCTTCTGGATGGCGGTATAGTGGGCGTATAATGTATAGATATGCATTCGGCTGGGTAAGTGTGGGGAGAGCGGCAGCGGCGGATGGTCGATCACAGCGCTGTAGGGGAAATGTGAGCGCTGGATAGTAAGTGCCGTTGAAACTGAAGCCTACACTCACATTTTTTTTTGGAAAAATTAAGTGGTCCCCTCCACGTCGACACTTGCATGGTACTGTCACCTCTCCTTTCATTAGTATCTAAAAAGAATTCCGCCGAAAACGCAGCAATTTATTTTCTCCTGGCTTGTTCTCCACTTGTAACTTTCAGAGAAGTGTTATAAGTGGCCAACTTTGAGCAACACCCATACATTTCTCTGGTTGCCATGTCAAAATTTGCTTCTTTTGCCAAAACACAGCGGAGTCGACACTGTCTCACTTCACTAACATGTTGTGGTGACACAACAGTGAGAGAATTATGAAACAGTGTTTTGTTAAGTTTGTTGAATGAGCAACAGAAGAAAACTAAAGTCAGTAACTTATGCAAAAGCACATCCCCTCTGGAAAAAAAAAAAAAAAAAGTTATATCCTCACATATGTTGTTCCAAAACCAATAGCATTTCTCGTTTCACCAGCTATCGATGGCCCTTAAAAATTAAATTCCTTGATCAAAAAAGTCTGTAGCTATTGTAGTAACACGGTAGGTAACGAAGTGCTGTATAATAACGATATGGTAGAATAGTCTCCTCTTTGCACGCTATCATTAGCCAAAACCTCGTTTCGATGTCTGAAACCGTTTATGAAATATGAGGAATGTTGTGGGTATTTCACTCTGGCTTTTTCGCTGGTGCTGCGGAATCGCAAATGAGTATGCTACATCAGATCAATTTTCTCGTGACAGGTGACAGATACGCACCTCTACCAAAGCGTAAAGAAAAATTCAGTATGTTGGCAAAATTTCATTCGCAACAACATATTTTGTAACGTGCACCAAATGCAGAATCATTGCGACTCCTATTTGTCATTGCACACATTACCGAATTTCGCGCAGAGTCTTACATTCGCGTAAATATCTCAGTAACTATGACCATTAACGAAATGATGGGCACGTCATTATAAAACTGATATATAAAGCTATAAGCAAAGCAAAGTGATTTTTTTCCTATTTTTACCGAATGGTTTCTGTAAAATCGTTTGAGAAAGATTGCAGTGTGCTCGTCTCGATTCTGTCATCTCTGACCGATCGAAAGGTGGGAAATACCTGTCGGCTTCCCCTTCCGAACAAACGAATGAACTCGTCCAGCGCTATGGACGAAAACTGGGCATGGCGCATCGGCCAACATCATGCGTGAGCTGTACCAGTCCGCGCGTGACAGGCCGGGGCTGTCGCTGCTTGAAAACGGATTGTTTCTTCCGTTTTACTGTTCCTGTTTATGCATATTGGTAAAACGAATATCGCACTAGACTGATTCGGGACCGCTCTGTCGACAGGATACGTAAAATTCCACTTAAAAATCATTTTTTTGTAAAGGGAAACAAACCGATGATTTCCATCGACTCTGGGCGTCGCATGAAAGATCTGATGAACAGCGTTTATTTGGGCTGAGTCCAGCTACTCGAAGCAAAACGAAAATTGCGGATATCTGCCGAAACTCCAGATAAAACGCCACTTGCGTCTCGTACGAGAGACATCCTATGTAATGTGTGCTCTTGACACAGTCCACATCATTACGTTTTCGTGAATATGATCTTTCGAAAAGTAACTAACAAAGAAGTTCCTCATGCAGCGAAATCGCAAACAGTCCGTGTTGTCCATAGGGCTAGGAATAAAAAAGTGACACACACACAACGCGCTCGCGCACACGCTCTCTCTCTCTCTCTCTCTCTCTCTCTCTCTCTCTCTCTCTCTCTCTCTCTCTCACACACACACACACACACACACACACACACACACACACACACAAAAACGTGGTATAAACTTGTTAGAGTCCACCGACTAAGGCTAAAGCCAACGTCAGAACTGAAAATCGCCTTCAGTATCTTTTCTCGTCCCGCATTCCAATCTCGCTGCGAAACGGCTAGAAGATATTAAGTTCTACAACAGCGGAATTTCCCTTCTTGGGTAGTGAATGTAAGACGTAAGTAGCGAGCCGTTAATTTGTGGATTCAAGGCATAAGGAAACATAAGAAAGTAGGGTCAGACTATGGTGTTCATAATTACCTGAGATGCGACGTCCGATCAATCGGATAACCCAGCAGAAGAATAAGAACAAAACGTCTCGAAACATCCCCTTTGAAACTCCACTTGTATCGAAATCAAAATAAGACTAAGTAAACCTGAACTGGAAGCTATGCGTAGTGGGGCTGTTCATGATAAATCATACGTTTATCTTTAGACTCATTTGCGCCGCATAACGACCACGTCTATCCTTTGGCAATGTCGTTTGTGGATTTGATCGCTAATCTGTGCTAGGGATTAAACACATTTTATAGCTCCCTTTACTGCTAGTCAGTCCCCATTACATTGCTTGTATCTGTTTCCCATACGTCACATTCTGCGTACCAAGTATAGATTCCCTGAACAGCTTCAGGCAAATTCCGGCATGGTTCCTCCGAAAAGAAGTGGCTGATTTTCTTCCCCATCCTTCCCTAGGCCGAGCTTGTGGTTTGTCTCTAATGACTTCGATGTGGACGGGACCTGAAACACTGACCTCCTCCTCCTCCTCCTCCGAATGTAGAGGCGATCGGGGTCAGAGAGCGGTTTCTTAATCTGGAGGTACGAGGGCTCTCATTTCCATTCGATCATGCAATATCATTGCATTCGAAAATCGTAATTGTTTTATTGACAAGACTGCGGTCATTTTTCTTAACATTGTTCTGCAACTATTCTAGAGTTACCCAATCCCTTTCTCATTTCTTTCTTTGCGTATTACGTTTAGTACCCCTTCAAGTAGTTTCGTCCCTATTGAATTTTAACGATTTTTCGTAATTTTACGTATAAAGCGCCAGTTTCTGCAATATCAACGTGTATCTCCATAAGGGCTGTTACGCTAGCCAGAGCAGAATCAAATTCGTGCGCCACATGGACCTTCATTAACCCAGTCGGTCGATTGACCTTTCTTTCATACTTAGGGGGTTTCCAGAATCACCGAGGTCAATCTTATCGCTCAAATGCAGAACACAAGCAGAAAATAAAAAGTACGTATCTGACCGAAAAAACTTGAAAGCATCCATTTCTTCTTGTACTAATCGCAAGTGTTCATTAGAGCACTGCGTATGTCCTGATGTAGACCAATGTATGAAAACTCTAATTCGGGTGCGACGAATAGATATTGTGGTGAACAGCATATACCGACCGTGAAAATCGGACGGATATCTTCACATTTGTTACAACTGTCTCCACCAAAAGAACAGTTTACATAAAGACACTTTCAGATCCGTCAATTACAATTTTAAATAATTTTTGTAAATTACTGGGTGGAACATTAGTTTAAATTAGCCTTGTTCCAGGTGTTCCATGGTTTCCCTTAAAAACCCTCGCCCGAATGGGAAGGCTATTCTGATCAGAAGTTCACGGCCACATTAGCCTTTAACAGAGTTACTTAAACGGCTACTGTCAAATTATTTAACCTTCTGAACAGTAGAGAGAGATTATGAAAGCTACTCAGATTATATAAGCTATAAAAGTTGACAACCGCAGCAAGCACATTCCACTCAGTAATATTAAAGTATAACAGTATAGTAATTTTTTTATTGTAATTTTGTCCCAGAATAGTTAAGGAAAGAACTTTCGCCCCCAAAAGTGCAATATGGTGTACTAATATATACAAAACTGTCAGTTGGGTGCGACGAATTGATATTGTGGTGAATGGCATATACCGACTGCGAAAATCGGACGTTCCCTGCCACGAATGCATCTCTGTTTCTTACCGAACCAAAAATTTTGTTTCAAGGGCTCTTTGTGAAGGAAATGGGGAGATCGGACGTGTGAGAGGAGGAGAGAGACTGTATTGTTGTGAGATGCCATTACGATGTATAGTAAATGTTCAAATAGTTTTTTCCACGAAATAAAATCCAATAACTAACATCAAGTATTCAAGTCGTGTATATCTCCTTAGCGAAATTAGTTCATTATCACGGTACAAATATTACGAGACGTAGATCGCTCGGAGGTGAAGTTTGGAACGAAAGTGCAAACCAGCATTTTCCACGGTCATAATTCGTCGAGAGATTATCACCGAATTAATCAACTTGCTAAATTGTTGGACCTATCAGCTAGACTCATCAAACAACATAGGTAGCACACAGTTGTGCCGATCGATCAGCGTATCGAGTAAAGGTTTTAGAGATGTCAGGTGGAGCAGATAAAGACGAGGAATTTCCGCGAGATCGCCGCTGCGAAATACACACTTTGCTCTCCCGTGGTATTTAAAACGAATTGTTTATATTTTTAACATAGCTGCACAACAGCAACGGTTTCACGTAATAAAATAGTAAACAGCCGACCAGTTGCAATAGATAAAGAAATTCTTTACCTAGGTTTCGACAAATATAAATTTGTCATCTTCAGAAGGTAACAATTTTACATTAGTAAGGACTAATGTACGGCGATAGTACATTAGTCCTTACTAGTGAAAAATTGTTACCTTCTGAAGAAGACAAATTTGTGTTTGTCGAAACCTAGGTAAAGAATTTCTTTATCCATTGCAACTGGTCGGCTGTTTATAATTTTATTACGAATTATTTACGTTTCCCATGTTTTCAGGAGAGTAAAGATGAAAGGAAATAAGGAACTGAGGTAAACCAACTAAAACCTATAACTGCCACTGATAATTAAAATAGAAGCACACATAAAGAATGTTTATTCATAATAATAAATAAATAAATAAATATTTTTAATTGAGTAACCAATAATAATTCATTAAAACCCCCAATCAAGAAATTTCTGACTTCTCACTAGCAATAAGCAGACGGCAAAGCTTCCCCAATGCGCAACGTCGACATTGAATATGTAATGCGCACTCCACGCTGCAGGAACACAGTGTGGTATGGTGTGATTTAAATAGCTACAGTAATGTGCATTTCTAGCAATCATCTATCACCATATAAAAAACTGAGAGTTCAATTCTTATTGAAGGAAGTTACCTATTGCAAATACGTGAGGCCCACTGTCGGACGATCTCAGAGTGCGGCACGAGCATCAAACTTACCATAACTGCTGGAAATCATTCAACAAAATAGACCTGTAAGGGAACAAAAACGTGCAGGTTGACTATTCAGCAAAATGCAATGTATAGCCAATAGGAATGTTAACCCTTAGAATCAGGTTCTGGAATCCCATCATGGATGCTGTTGACAATTAAGGAAAAGTGGTGTGCGATATTGAAATTCAGTAGACACATTTAACTGTAAACTCCTTTAATTGACAAAGAAATTACATCTACAGCTCAGTCCTGGCGACTGTGGTAGCACAGTCAGAATGTATTACCTACAAATCAATTCAATACAATATCTTACGTTACATAATTAACATTCGCCAATACATAAAACATAATTTAAAGGTGAAAGAGTTGCATATAAATGACTTGAGTTTACAGACGCCTATCATTGAAATACATTCGGATTTCCATGTGTTTCAAAGGAAATACACTGAAGAGCCAAAGAAACTGGTCTACCTGCGTAATATCATGTAGGGCTTCCGTGAGCACGCAGAAGCGCTGCAACATGACGTGGCATGGACTCGACTAATGTCTGAAGTAGGGTTGGAGGGAATTGACACCAAGAATCCTGCAGGGCTGTCCATAAATCCGTAAAAGTAGGAGGGGGTGCAGATATCTTCTGAACGTTGCAAGGCATCTCAGATATGCTCAATAATGTTCATGACAGGGCAGTCTGATGGCAAGCGGAAGTATTTTAACCCTGAAGAGTGTTTCTGGAGCCACCCTGTAGCAATTCTGAACGTGTGGGGTGTCGCATAGTCCTTCTGGAATTGCTCAAGTCCATCGGAATGCACAATGGACATGAATGGATGCAGGTGGTCAGATAAGATGCTTTCGTACGTGTCACCTTTCAGGAGTCCCATATCACTCCAACCGCTCACGCTCACACCATTACAGAGCCTCCACCAGCTTGGACAGTATCATGCTGACATGCAGGGTCCATGGATTCCTGAGGTTGTGTCTATATCCGTACAGGTCCATCCGCTCGATACAATTTGAAACGAGACTCTTCCGGCAAGGCTACATGTTTCCAGTAATCAACAGTCCAATATCGGTGTTGACGAAACCAGGCGAGGCGTAAAGCTTTGAGTCGTGCAGTCATCAAGGGTACACGAGTCGACCTTCGGCTCCGAGAGCCAATATCGATGAAGTTTCGCTGAATGGATCGCACGCTGATATTTGTTGATGGCCCAGCATTGAAATTGTAGCAATTTGAGGAAGGGTTGTCACCTTGAACGATTGTCTTTAGTCGTCGTTGGTCCCGTTCTTACAGAATCTTTTTCCGGCCCCAGCGATGTCGGAGATTTGATGTTTTACCAGATTCCTGATATTCACGGTACACTCGTGAAATGGTCGTACGGGAAATCCCCACTTCATCGCTGCCTGAGAGATGCTGTGTCCCATCGCTCGTGCGTCTCGACTGTAACACCAATTTCAGGCCCTCTTGAATTTTGACAAACTGCCATTGTAGTAGCAGTAACCGATCACCAACAGCTCGAGACACTTACTGTCTTATATAGGCGTTCTCGTCTGCAGCGCCGTATTCTGCCTATTAAGATGTCTTTGTATTTGAATAGGCTTGCCTATACCATTTTCTTTCGCGCTTCAGCAGCTGTAGCAGCATTAACCGATCAAACAGCTGCACCAGACACTTGTGGTCTTACATAGGCGTTGCTGATCGCTTCACAATATTCTGCCTGTTTACGTATCTCTGTATTTGAATATGCATTTCTATGCCAGTTTATTTGGCACTTAAGTGTGCAAGGGTGAACGTAGAGTCGCATTAGCATGCAAGATTTTCACACGAATATTGTAAGTAGGCTGTTTAGGTAGTGCTCTATATGAAAATCACTGACTGTGCTGCGTGAAGGCTGTGGTTGGTTTGCATTGTTGGAGTATATGCTATTGTAGTGTTGGGCAGTTGGCTGTTAACAGCGCGTAGCGTTGCGCAGTTGGAGGTGAGCTGTGAGCAGTGGTGGATGTGTGGAGAGAAATGGCGGAGTTTTGAGAGCGGATGATCTGGACGTGTGTCCATCAGAGACAGTAAATTTGTAAGACTGGATGTCATGAACTGATTATATATATATATATATATTATATAATGACTTTTGAACACTGTTAAGCTAAATATATTGTTTGTTCTCTATCAAAATCTTTCAGTTGCTAACTATGCCTATTATTAGTTAGTGCCTTCAGTAGTTTGAATCTTTTATTTAGCTGGCAGTAGTGGCGCTCGCTGTATTGCAGTAGTTCGAGTAAGGAAGATTTTTGTGAGGTAAGTGATTTGTGAAAGGTACAGGTTAATGTTAGTCAGGGCCATTCTTTTGTAGGGATTATTGAAAGTTAGACTGCGTTGCGCTAAAAATATTGTGTGTCAATTTAGTGTTGAATAGAATAGGTAAAGAGCGAAATGTCTGAGTACGTTCAGTTCTGCTCAGCTGTTTGAAAATCAAATAATGTAACAGGTTTATCAGCACAGTAGTTCATTAATTTTTCTAAGGGGACGTTTCAATATCAATGGAAAATACTAACGACTTTGTCAGAACCTAGTAATATTCTGAAAATTATTCATAGAAAAGCAATTGCAGTGTGTGCGCTAAGTGGATCAGCATGTGCTGGTGAAAAACTTACAAGCTTGACCGTTGCAATTTCATCTGTTCTACACTTTTATACACTAATGTGTTCTGGAGTGTAGCGCTTTACGCCCGTTGACCCTCTAAACAGATCGCTCGATTCGCCATGTCCCTGCCACGCTGCCAGGATTTAGCAGAGGACCGTAAATCGGGTAGTGGCACATCACTTTGCGGTGTGAAGGGAGCGGGAAAAGGGGAGGAATAAGCATATTTAGTTGGGAGATGGCTCGGTCTGCTCTCACTAAGCAGATTTCCTGGCAGTTTGCCATAACTCTTCACTTCTGGGCCAGGCGCCAATTTGGCAAGCGAAGAAGCCTGACCGATGCAGCCCTGTGGCGAAACAAGGCACCCGTTTATAGCCCAGCCGGCCAATCAATTGTAGGTTGCAAAATCGGTTACGGTTCATCAGTTCACGATAACGACTATATGTTCAGAGTGGTTAAAAGATGCATACACAAACAAATTATTTATTACAATTCTTTCCTGGTGGCATTCCATGAGGAAATTTAAGTCAAGGTAATTTTACAAATTCAGATATCCTTCAATGGTTAATTGGCACACGGAATAAAAATCAGCAAAATGGAAATAAATTTAAAAATTGTAACTCAACATACCCGTCAGTACAATAGGTTTTGGAATTGGATAAATAAAAAAATAGAGACATTAAGTGGTTGTCTGAATGCTTCATTTGTTCGACACAACTTTCCCCTCCCCCCTCCCCTCTCCCCATTTGCCATTTGAGCATAACGCTCAAACATTCATGCAACCACATGAAACTGTCAGAATAGTGCTTCTTTGGGATGTTTCAATCCGCGCGTCACACCGGTTTGGATACATGTTACGCTGGCAAAGCGTAGGCATTTTTGTGAATTCTGAACTTCGTCATTTTATTTTAGGCTCGTGTAGGTAACACAGTCTCCTCATCCATGATGTTTTTGTACAATAAAGAATCGTCAGCGTTTTGAATTTGTCACGTTTTGAGTTTGTCATGTCTCTGGAGAATGTCTGGAACACCTGATTCAGACAAGTCGCTCCACTGCGATTTATGACACAACAACTTTGAGGCACTATTATAGAGTCAGACGTCTGCTACTTATCGCTGCCTGATCATAACTGACTGGTGGAGCGAATATAAGTGTATTACCTCTGTTTACAGTTGCTAGCTCGAGATGCCTCCAGAGTTAACTGCGCAGACGTCTCTTCTAAGTCAGGAGTAAAATCAGTCTCGGAACTTTGTCGGCGGACACGTAGAGTTAAGCACTGAAGTGTGTGATGGTGATTGTGGGCTATGTAGCATAGGAGTAGGCTAAAAGATAAAAAAAAAGAAATGTGATGAATAATAGTAAAGCTGACGACTAATTCTTCATCAGCGTCGAAATTAAGGAATACAGCCTGGAAGTTGTTCAACTGGCTCGGCTCTGAGCGCTATGGGACTTAACTGCTGAGGTCATCAGTCCCCTAAAACTTTTTTTTTTTTTTTTTTTGGTCATCAGTCTACTGACTGATTTGATGCGGCCCGCCACGAATTTCTTTCCTGTGCTAACCTCTTCATCTCAGAGCAGCACTTGCAACCTACGTCCTCAATTATTTGCTTGACGTATTCCAATCTCTGTCTTCCTCTACAGTTTTTGCCCTCTACAGCTCCCTCTAGTACCATGGAAGTCATTCCCTCATGTCTTAGCAGATGTCCTATCATCCTGTCCCTTCTCCTTATCAGTGTTTTCCACATATTCCTTTCTTCTCCGATTCTGCATAGAACCTCCTCATTCCTTACCTTCTCAGTCCACCTAATTTTCAACATTCGTCTATAGCACCACATCCCAAATGCTTCGATTCTCTTCTGTTCCGGTTTTCCCACAGTCCATGTTTCACTACCATACAATGCTGTACTCCAGACGTACATCCTCAGAAATTTCTTCCTCAAATTAAGGCCGGTATTTGATATTAGTAGACTTCTCTTGGCCAGAAATGCCTTTTTTTGCCATAGCGAGTCTGCTTTTGATGTCCTCCTTGCTCCGTCCGTCATTGGTTATTTTACTGCCTAGGTAGCAGAATTCCTTAATTTCCTTAATTTCATTGACTTCGTGACCATCAATCCTGATGTTAAGTTACTCGCTGTTCTCATTTCTACTACTTCTCATTACCTTCGTCTTTCTCCGATTTACTCTCAAACCATACTGTGTACTCATTAGACTGTTCATTCCGTTCAGCAGATCATTTAATTCTTATTCACTTTCACTCAGGATAGCAATGTCATCAGCGAATCGTATCATTGATATCCCTTCACCTTGAGGCTTTCAATGTATTCTATCCACCTATCTGCTCTCTCCTCTGCATTTAACAGTGGAATTCCCGTTGAACTCTATGTTACCACCGTTGCTTTTAATGTCACCAAAGGTGTTTTGACTTTCCTGTATGCTGAGTCTGTCCTTCCGACAATCATATCTTTTTCGATGTCTTCACATTTTTCCTGCAGCCATTTCGTCTTAGCTTCCCTGCACTTCCTATTTATTTCATTCCTCAGCGACTTGTGTTTCTGTACTCCTGATTTTCCCGGAACATGTTTGTACTTCCTCCTTTCATCAATCAACTGAAGTATTTCTTCTGTTATCCATGGTTTCTTCGCAGCTACCTTCTTTGTACCTATGTTTTCCTTCCCAACTGCTGTGATGACCCTTGTTAGAGATGTCCATTCGTCTTCAACTGCACCGCCTACTGCGCTATTCCTTATTGCTGTATCTACAGCGTTAGAGAACTTCAAACGTATCTCGTCATTCCTTAGTACTTCCGTATCCCACTTCTTTGCGTATTGATTCTTCCTGACTAATGTCTTGAACTTCAGCCTACTCTTCATCACTACTATATTGTGATCTGAGTCTATATCTGCTCCTGGGTACGCCTTACAATCCAGTATCTGATTTCGGAATCTCTGTCTGACCATGACGTAATCTAATTGAAATCTTCCCGTATCTCCCGGCCTTTTCCAAGTATACCTCCTCCTCTTGTGATTCTTGAACAGGGTATTCGCTATTACTAGCTGAAACTTGTTACAGAACTCAATTAGTATTTCTCCTCTTTCATTCCTTGTCCCAAGCCCATATTCTCCTGTAACCTTTACTTCTACTCCTTCCCCTACAACTGCATTGCAGTCGCCCATGACTATTAGATTTTCGTCCCCCTTTACATACTGCATTACCCTTTCAATATCCTCATACACTTTCTCTATTTGTTCATCTTCAGCTTGCGACGTCGGCATGTATACCTGAACTATCGTTGTCGGTGTTGGTCTGCCGTCGATTCTGATTAGAACAACCCGGTCACTGAATTGTTCACAGTAACACACCCTCTGCCCTACCTTCCTATTCATAACGAATCCTACACCTGTTATACCATTTTTTGCTGCTGCTGATATTACCCGATACTCATCTGACCAGAAATCCTTGTCTTCCTTCCACTTCACTTCACTGATCCCTACTATATCTAGATTGAGCCTTTGCATTTCCATTTTCAGATTTTCTAGTTTCCCTACCACCTTCGAGCTTCTGACATTCCACGCCCCGACTCGTAGAACGTTATCCTTTCGTTGATTATTCAATCCTCTTCTCGTGGTAACCTCCCCCTTGGCAGTCCCCTCCCGGAGATCCGAATGGGGGACTACTCCGGAATCTTTTGCCAATGGAGAGATCATCATGACACTTCTTCAATTACAGGTCACATGTCCTGTGGATACACGTTACGTGTCTTTAATGCAGTGGTTTCCATTGCCTTCTGCATCCTCATGTCGTTGATCATTGCTGATTCTTCCGCCCTAAACCTCTCTCCGCTCCTCCGCCCTCTTTGACAAGGCCGTTGGCAGAATGAGGCTGACTTCTTATGCCGGAGGTCTTCGGCCGCCAATGCTGATTATTTATCAAAGTTTAGGCAGTGGCGGGATCGAACCCGGGACCGAAGACGTTTTGATTATGAATCAAAGACGCTACCGCAGGACCACGGGTCCCCATCCCTACAACTTAGAACTACTTAAACCTAACTAACCTAAGGACATCACACACATCCATGCCCGAGGCAGGATTCGATCCTGCGGCCGTAGCGGTCGCGTGGTTCCAGACTGTAGCGCCTAGAACCGCTCGGCCATTCCAGCCGACCAACTGTCTAGGAAATAAAAAGCTGCTAAAGTTGAAGCAAGAAAGATATGTGACCCGGCAAGCGAAAAGAGGTCTATACTTTAGTTTGGCTAACTAACCAGTTCCACTTAGGCAATACACTGATCGCGCTAATTATGAATCAGGTTTGTATAAGCAGAAACCATCTGCCAGACAGGGCAGCAATCTGCGACTGTTTGTCGATGACTGTAGTGTTAGGGAAAATGTCGTTGAGCGACTTTAGGAGCGTACTGGATGACTTAAAATTTTTGTTTGGCATGATGAGTGGCAGCCTTCTCTACATGTAGAAAATGTAAGCTAGTGGAGATTAGTTGGAAAAAGAATCCTGTAATGTCCGAATCGGTAATACTAGTACACTGCTTGACACAGATCCTTCGATAAAATATCTAGGCGTAACGCTTCAAATCGAAAGAAATATAACGAACACCCAAGGCCCGTTGAAGGGAAAGGGAATGAATCGACAGCAGGTTACTGGGAGAATTTTAGGAAAGTGTAGCTCATCTACGAACTGTGTTCAGGAGGTACTGAATCTTCTTTCTCGTGTAAACCAGTAAAGCGCGGGAGACGTTCTTCAGTGGTGTGATAATAATAATAATAATGAGCGTGTGGCATTGGTGGCCGGGAGACCCCTCGCGGGGCGGTTCGGCCGCCGCGCCACAAGTTCTTTTACGCCACTACGGCGACTTGTGAGTGAACGAGGATGAAATGATGATGAAATACACACAACACCCAATCATCTAGAGGCAGAGAAAATCCTTGACGCCGCCGGGAATCGCTCACGGGACCTCGTGCGAGGGAAGCGAGAACGCTACCGCAAGACCACGAGCCGCGGACAGTGGTGTGATGAGTGACATTCAAGTGACGTCATGAATATGTTTCCGGCAGCACAATGCGTTTCGCCCAGTAAATGAGGATGTGTAGTGAGCATTCGCCTGATTCCATGAAGCTGACATTATGGAATGAACTGAGCAACGATATTGCGTTACATTTTACCGAAAGCTTGACGATACGCAAATGGAAGTCATTCGCACGATCCTACAGGCTCTTGGAGACGATGCCACGGAGCAATATAACTGCTTTAAAGATAGCCACACATTACTGGACGGCGAACTCGATTTCTGGGAGACGCTCGACTAGCGAAAATGACAATTTCCTTGAGCAAGTGCAGTCGTTGATCATAGAAGACAGTCGTATCACGCAACGAGAACATGTAAACAATAGATCGATACATTCTGTTTCGACCGGCGATTTATATATGTGGAGACTGATGGTGAAATTGGTACCAAAACTGCTGGCAATGGAGTAGAAGCAACTCCGTCTCGAAATCACACAATATCTTGATAATGAAATCAGTAACTCCAAATTCCTCAACTCTGTGAACACATGTGATGAGATATGAATTTGTGGGTATGACCTAAGACCAAATTTCTGTCGTCACAGTAGAAACATTCGACATCCCCGAGGCCAAAATAGTATTACAGATCTGCAGTAATCTCATGTTGACCAATTTTTTTCGAATACCGTGGAGAGGTGCAGCGCGGCTACACACTACAAAGCCGAATGTTTACTACCAGGTCTTTCGCCGCCTCCTTGAAACTGTATGGCACAACGGACTTGGTCTTTTGGCAGCCAAGCGTGGCAGCTTCAACATGAAACCACACCCACCCAGTATGTTCGTCTGACTCGCCAAACACAATATTTATACGGTCAGCTAGGCAACCTGAATTCCCGACTTCTTTCTACACAAGTTTTGACTATTTTCCAAACTGCAAATGTAGAACACGATTTGAGTCAAGAGAGGACAAGCATGTGCATTACCAAGAAGACTATTTTGAAGGGAATTAGGGTTCCTATATTTGTAAATCGATGTACGAATTTCTGACATCTTTGAACTGTCGGGTATTGTGCCGAATATCAGTGTCGTTCTTGCACAGTATTTTGGTAACGTTATCTTCATCAGATGCTACGTGAGTCACAGGTGGCCTGTCGATCAAAGATTCGAAATTTTTAGAACACACCTCGTGTAAGACAGCGTACAAAACACTAGTGAGGCCTATTATCGAGTGTTTTGCGTGCTCAATAAGCTGGGGTAAAGGATGGCATTCAAGCAACACAAGGGCATGCTGCTTTATCTACTACCGTTAAGTCAATACGTGAGGAGATTTTCGTTCATCACGTTTCCTTCAATTTACTTCCGTGAACACACATTCACAAACACTGTAGCATATAATGCGGTATACCTCAATACTCTCACTCAATTCATACAGAAAGTTTAAACGTTTTGAATATAATTCATAATCATGACAGATTGACTGCGAGAGGTAAGATGCTTCTGCCTTCTGATTATATCAGTAACAGGTAACTGTGGAAACCATAGGCGTCCGCAATGGGGTGCGCGTGGAGGATACCTGGGTACAGCTTCTTTTATACACTGCATAATTTTCGTTGTCTGCCATTCCACAGATTGAACATTGCTGGTCACAAGAAATACAGCAGTGCTACTATTTATATCTTGAATTTTATTCTTCGTCACTGTCCACGGGCAATATGCCAATTCGGGGGGAGCGGCTGTGGTTTCGGCGCTTACCTGCAGTCAAAATGGATACGAAGCTTTGCATAACCGTGCCGAAATAATGTCGCTAGCCAATTTCTGTTGATTCCCCGTTCAGCCCTTGTGGAACCACGCAGGTTTAACAGCACGGAGCACGGATACCGTCGCCGATCCCCAACACAATGAACATGGCAATATTAAACGTGCCAGTCATCCGTCCCCAATTTCCACAAGGCCGCCGCCTCTTCTTGATGCACAACGGAATCACAACAGTACTTAACCATATACGTGTGGGAAAATAAAAACTACTAAGCTTTGCTGACTGTTTGGGTTTACACGCAAGTGCTGGTGTAGCAGGCATGTACTGTGCATACGTGTGAAATCCCGGACGCATCAGTCGAATATAGACAATTTCTGTGCTAGAACAATGGGAGAACCACGTGAAATTCCAAGGTCGCAAAAAGTGTGCTTTCCAGAACCTGGACCTTCTCAAGCCTAAGGGTGCAACATAGTTCCACACGCAGACGCAAAACTGCGAATTCACATTCCAATTGACACACTGCACAGTAGTCTAACTTGAGAGACGATAATTAACCTGGTGTAGTGCCAGGCTACTAAAAGTTGATTCTATGGCCAACTTGAAGATTCTTTTGGGAGGATATCTTCATTTATCTAGTCTGTATTGGCCTTGAGATACACTTTACATCAACATCAACATCTGCGTGACTGCTCTTAAATTCACAAGAAATCGCCCGCGAGAAGTTCATCGTTCCACTTTCAATATATTTCTCTATCGTTGTACTCTCTCGAACAGCGCGCAGGAAAAAGGAACACTTAAAGTCATCACGTGCGAATTCTGATTTCTCTTATTTTATGAAAATGAAAATTTCTCCCTCTATAGGTGGGAGCCAACAAAATATTTTCTCATTGGGAGGAGAAAGTTGATGACTGATTTCATGATAAGATCCAGCTGGAACGAAAAATGCTTTATGTATCATATCCGTGGCACTCTCTCCCCTGTTCCGCTATAGTACAAAACAACCTGTCCTTCTTGGAACTTTTTCTATTTCCGTCGATTACAGCTGATGCGGACCCCACACTGCGCAGCAGTCTCCCGATCAGGACGAATTAGTGTGGTGTGAGCAGTATCTTTAGTAGGCATTTTGCATTTTTTAAGTGTTCTGCCAGTGAAACGTAGTCCTTGGTTTGCCATTCCCACAACATTAAGTTACTCGTAATTACAATTTAGTTGAATTCACATTCTTTAGATCTGTGTGATTTATCGTGTAACCAAAATTAGCGGATTCATTTTGGTACTCATGTGCACGACTTCACATATTTCATTATTTAGAGTCAATTTACGCTTTTGGCACAATTCGGGTACCTCGTCGAAATCATTTTGGAATTGCGAGACATTAAACGACAACATCTACTGCAAACAATCTAAGAGGGCTCAGATTTTCTCTTAAATCACTTATTTGGATCAGGAACAGTAAACACTTCCCTGGGGAACGATAGATATCACATTCGTTTCACTCGATGACTTTCTGTCAGTTACTACGAACTCTGATCTTCGTGACAAGAAACGACGGATCTAGTCGCAAACTGTGATGATACTCCTTAGGCAATCAATTTCATTAAAATTCGCATGTGAGGAATAGCGTCGGAAGGCGTCTGGAAATCAAAAATAAGGAAGCAACTTACTCATTACTGTGTGTGAACAAAGGGCTAGCCAACCTAAAAAAACGTAGTTTACAAAACATATTTTGGTCAGCTTCAGTTAGCCAGGTGAACTAAAAATATATATCTTAAAAATAATGCAAAAAACACTAATAAGAACAGATGTGAAGCGAAGTGTTACGATAGCATCAGAGTTGAATAAGCCTTTTTTATACTTCATTTCCTGTTTGTCGCCGGCCGCGGTGGTCTCGCGGTTCTAGGCGCGCAGTCTGGAACCGCGCGACTGCTACGGTCGCAGGTTCGAATCCTGCCTCGGGCATGGATGTGTGTGATGTCCTTAGGTTAGTTAGGTTTAAGTAGTTCTAAGTTCTAGGGGACTGATGACCACAGCTGTTAAGTCCCATAGTGCTCAGAGCCATTTTCCTGTTTGTCCACATCGAAGAATATTGTAATGGAAATTATTTTTTCATAGCCAGCAGGATTTTCTCAGTGATTGTGATTTGTTTTTTTAAATCAAATTTTTAATTTTCAGTTTCAACCCAGCATTATGGGAGTATGAAACAAATTTTTGTGAGTATTTTCAAGCTCTATTTCAAACCTCTTTGGATATCCGGAATTTAATCATTTGAAATACAATTTCAGGTATTGGAAATAGAAAGACGTACTTCACATACGCTATTAGTGATGATAATAACATAAAATGACGTAGTTTGCATATGCTGTTCATATGTGGTTACCGTTTAGGTACCAAAGTAATCAACTTTAGAAACACAAAGGAGATAAATAGCTATCTTTCGACAAAGCATAAGTTTTCGTGCTTCTTGACAAACTAATTCTTGGGACACGACATGTTTTCAGACTCATCGAATCAATAAAATGAAAACAGGCAAGTTTTAAATCTTGCATCCTTGTAAGAAGTTTCTGCGGATGCGCATAGTTGAAAATGATTGCTTTATTAGATAAATCTTTTACATGTCGCAGATATTAATATGAAGCAAACAGTACGCTCCTCACATAGTCATTGTCACCCTAAATATGCTATATTCTGCTCCATGTTACAAGGGACACACGCATTATCGTTATAGCAGAAGGCACAGGCGCAAAAGGTAACATTACAAAAACTATTTCTGTGAAGAACAATAAATTTGCAGAAACGGTTGGCAAGATATTCAAGTGACTGCGATCCAGTATTTGTTACCAAAACACTGCACAAAATACAACTGGTTAAGACCAGTTCTACACAAGCAGCATTGGACAATATAGAAAGAACTGGCATTTTACTTAAGGTTACTAGTGTAATGATAACTTTCTCTACAAACGTCAAACCTGGTCATCATTTGTTTCACGCATTAAACACGAACACCCGCTAACCTAACATAGTGGAGTGCACAAACCACAATGCATCACAGAAAAGACAGGAGGACGACTAAAATACGTTAAAAGAGCAGACCGGGACTTCTTGGCACAACCAGTCCAAAACTTCACAGCAGCTAGATGCCTGTTCCAGAGTTGATACATAGCAACGACCTCCAGAGCAGTCTCAGTGTGACTCACAAAGAAACTAAATAGAAGAACTCAACAATTCGAAATACTTTTGAACAAAGGAAAGTTTGTTCCATTGGGTCTATGTTACAAATGAGCAAACAGATTTCAACAATGACAATTATTCACGAACTTTACAAACATTCCTTTCGAAGAGGCACATAGATCTCATATTCGCCGTAATCTATGGGAAGCAATCAGTTTAGTCATAGTCACATTTTTGTATATATTCTGGTCAGCCAGAACTTTATGACCACTTACCTAACAGCCAGTATGGTTACCTTTGGCACGGCAAACAACAGAAACGCGCCATATCATGGAGGCAATGAGACCTTAGTAGGTGACTGGAAGGAATTAGCACCACATCTGCACACACACACACGCACACACGCACACACGCACACACGCACACACGCACACACGCACACACGCACACACGCACACACGCACACACGCACACAAGTCACTCAATTCCGGGACGTTCTGGGGACCGGGCGACGACCTCTCACGCCACGTTCAATCACATCCCCGATGTGTTCGACTGGGTTCAGATCTGACGAGCTAGGGGACCAGAACATCAAATGGATATAGTCACTGTATTCCTCGAACCACTCTATCACACTCCTGGAATTGTGACACAACTCATTGTCTAGCTGAAAAATGCCACTGTCATCGGGAAACGCGACCGTCATGAAGGGGTGCACGTGGTCTGCAACCAGTGTACCATACTCATGGTGCCTTGCAAGAGCTCCACAGGACCCATGGATGCTCACGTGAATGTTTCCCAGAACGTAACGGAGCCACCGCCGTCTTGTCTCCATCCTGCAGTACAGGAGTCAAGGAGCTGCTCCCCTGGAAGGAAACGGATCCGCGCCCTTCCACAGGCATGATAAAGTGGGTAGCGGGAGTCATCAGACCGTGTAACGCTCCACGACTGCGCCATTGTCCAGTGCTGATGGTCACGGGCACAGGGTGTTAACATTGCACAAGCACGGGTCATTGTCTGGGGAGACCATTCGTCAGGAGTCTTTGGTGCACTGTAAGTTCAGAAACACTTGTACTCTGCCCAGCATCAAACTATGATGTTAGTTCCGACATAGTTCGCCGCCTGTGCCGTTATACTAGTCTGCCCAGCCTACGACGTCCGACGTCTGTAATGAGTAACCACACGACGTCTGGACGTGGTTTCACCTTGGTTTCGCCATGTCTTGAAGTCAATTCACCACAGCACTCCTCGAACAACCGACAAGTCATGCAGTGTCTGAAATGCCTCCGGGCCATCACAATCTTCCCTCTGTCAAAGCGAGATACGAGCGCGCTCCTTCCCCATTCTACACACGGACAGGACGCACACTGCTATAACGTATAAATATGTGACTATGCAATGTACATTGTCTATACTAGAAGTCTCCAGAACAATTGAGATTTTTTGACAACAGGTTTTGTAATCCATATTTATTTCGTAATGAAAGTACATTTATTTCATATGATCAATGGCGTAAGGGCCCTCAGGAGAGTTACAGGGGCAGTTGCCCTTACTGGAATAATAGGACGTAGATTTTTCATTTAGAGCACTTCTAAAACCGATTGTCTTTAACTTTCCTAAACTGTAGATATAGTACCGCCGAGCGCAGCTGTAACTAAGGGAGCATAAACAATTACTACACACATTGGATTTGGTTTTGGTTGTCTCGCTTTTCGTTGGATATCTTTCATATCCTTGGCACAGCGGGTGTTTCGGCGCTGTCCTGCAGTGAAGGGAGCAGGAATGCTTATAGAAACAGTCTCCAGTAGTTTCTCTGTCGTTTCAACGTTAAGCGCTAATGGACGCCCAGAAAAAGACTGGCCGAACAGTTTGGTGTCCAGATCCAGTTGGCAAATCCTAGCACATCCTGAGAGTGGAAGCAATAGGTCTGTCCGATATGGAAAAATCTGTACGCCGGGATAGTTTTAAATTTCACACGACGAGTCCTTTGTTAAAGTCTAAAGGAATACCGTCGTGTGTCCGAAAACAACGCTATTTTATCGTTTGCCAAAATTTTGAATAAAATACAATCGGTATTCCATTTGAGCAGGATGACTTCTCATTTAGTGCTTCTCGACTCCAGAATATCTTCCTTTGTGAAGAGACTGCATAGAGATGGTTCAAATGGCTCTGCGCACTATGAGACTTAACTGCTGAGGTCATCAGTCCCCTAGAACTTAGGACTACTTAAATCTAACTAACCTAAGGACATCTCACACATCCATGCCCGAGGCAGGATTCGAACCTGCGACCGTAGCGGTCGCGCGGTTCCAGACTGTAGCGTCTAGAACCGCTCGGCCACTCCGGCCGGCAGACTGCATAGAGAACGATTACCTTTTGCGGTGAGCTTATCGGTTACATGTCTCAAACGGCAATATCTTCTACAGAGATATTTTGAAAGTATTTCTGAGCTCATAGAATGTGTGTCTGATCTCTCTTCCCTCGTTTGTATTTGTTTTGCTGTCTGTTGATTCCTCCTTTGTTGTATCTTAGAAGATTGTGCATGGATGCAAACATTCCTGCTCGACTTCATTGATTACTTTGGCTCTTGCTTCAGACCATCCAGCTGTTGTCATCTGATCCATAAAATCTTAGCCTTAAATGTAATAAATTGTTAATACCTGTATTGTAAATAAAACTGCCTTTTCCATCTGCTACTTAATTTATTTATCCCATACGCGTTTCGCCTTATCTTGTTCTAACACATCATAAGTGGGATGTATAAGGATATAGTTTTGTTAGTTTTACATTATGAAAAGGTTCACGTCTAGATTTTTTTTGTAAAAAAAGTAATTACTTACGATTTTCTGATCTGCGTTTCCTCACGTCTGACTTGGAGGTCGCACTTCCACGTTTATTACTGCCATATAAGCACAACTTAGCGTTCTGACCTTCTTCACACTGCGCACCGTGTTTCTCATTTTTCCCTGTGGTGTACTATGTTCTTTTGCCACTCGATATAACTATTTCGCTGGACGCTGCTTTTCACAAAGTAAATATTGCAACTCAATTACGTGTTTCCTCTTCTTTGGCATGTTTACCTACTTGTTGCCAACCTAACAAGTTACGAAGTATATGTTCAAGAGTAACTTCTATTCACGATGTTTATACTGTGTTTGTGTGTGTGTGTGTGTGTGTGTGTGTGTGTGTGTGTGTGTGTGTGTGTGTGTGTGTGTGTGTGTATGGGAGATAGATAGATAGATAGAAAGAGAGAGAGAGAGAGAGAGAGAGAGGGGGAGGGAGGGAGGGAGGGAGGGAGGGAGGGAGGGAGGGAGAGAGAACCGACGAGTGTTGTTTTTTATTTTTTTTATCATTTTTTTTTTGAGGTTGCTGGTTTGAATTGTATGGTGTTGTACTAGCTGTTAGCAAGTGGTTGAAAACTTTGGTGACAGCTGATTTGACTTTTCGTTTCAATATTCTGTGGATAGGTGAGTCTAAAACCGTTGGGTGGTATTATTATTACATTGGAGAGTATTATTATATTAATCCTCTTTGGGGGGCGTTATTCTATTATTTTATCTATTAGTGTAAATAATGAGTGGTTTGGAGTGGTTTGTCCCTTATTTCCAGTCTTTCCACATTTGCAGAACACGTAAGAGAACATGACCACAAACCAAACACGAGAGAAGATGACATGAAAATAATTAGGATCAACAATAAAGATCACCTCCTAACGCTGCAAGAAAATTACCACATGCAGAAAATCAAAGCAGAAAGAAAAGCCCTGTTGAATGCCGAAGTACACATGTCAAGCAAATCGTAAGTAATTACTTTTTTACAAAAAAATCGCGACGTGAACTGTTTCATAATCTAAAACTAACAAAACTGTATTTTTATAGATCCCACTCATGATACCTTAGAACAAGATAAAGCGAAACCCATATGGGATAAATAAATTAAGTAGCAGCAGGAACAGGCAGTTTTATTTACAAAACAAGTATTTATGTGCTTCCTGCGGAGGATGGCCACCCAAACAAACTTTTTAATAATTTGTCTGCACACTCTTTGTTTGTAGGTGTTCTGTATAAGTCACGAATAGCAGAAATTTAAAGTGTTTCCCTTTTCTCTCGTTTTGTCGAGTAATAACATCTCTCATAGTGTCACGAACCAGAGCGGAACTGATGCTACTTGCCAACGCAAATACTCCAGCTTGCCGTACCTACGAGATAGCTAAACTACATGGACACAAAGTAATTAGATTACCACAGTACTACTGCCACTACAGTTCCATAGAGATGATATGGACACAGTTGAAAGCGTAGTCGCAGAAAAGAACAATTGCTTTAAAACTCCAAATATTGAGTCTTATGCATAGCGATCGAGAACATAACGATTTACGCGAGGGCGGACTGTGTGAGGCATGCAGAAAAATTACAGGCTGAGGACATCAGCAAGAAATTGGTATTGATTGTATTATGAGCCCTTTAGTAATGAACCAATATGAGTCAGATACATCGTAGTCCAGCAGCGAAGAAGATGTCGTCGATGGCTTGAAGTTACTAAGTACTATATTTATCAACGCCTTGACCGTGGTGTCAGTTGGATCTGTGGTTGCATTACATGTCATCAGCAGGTGTCAATCTGTCTTTGAAATTATGATTACGCAGTTTTATATTTTATTCATGTACAGGCATATAGTGATCGCTAGTAGCTATCGCAAGTGTACGTGTAAATAATGTCTCACATCTCACTTTTTTTTTCTTTATTGTGATTTTAAAACCTGTAGAACAGGCAGGCTGGCAGCAGCACAATACGCCGCTCTTCAACCAAAGATAGTACAATGATAGAAACAGAGAAGATACATGACTTGGAAAAACGGCGTGAAAAAACAGTAGACACATGAACAGAAAAAAAAACCATGAAGCCGTTCACACTCGATGACAATCCACACGACAAACTGTTGACACGAAGCACAAACACTGAAGACGACGATGGCAGTGGTGAACGATGGAGTGTGACGGTGAACACTGAACACTAAACACTAAACACGACGGCACACACGAGACACTGATGGCGATGATCTCCGGCGCGCGAAAGTCCACTTAGCGTGTGCGAGTCCAGGGACCTGCCAAGAGGGGAATAAGGGTGAGGTGGGGGAGAGGGGAGGATGCCAATGGCTGAGGAGATGGGGGGAAGGAGGAGAGGGACAGGGGAGGGGAAGCCTGGGGGAGGAGTGGGGAGAAATGGAGGAGGGAGGAAAGAGGGAGAGAAGGGAGGGAGGATGCCCAGAGGAGGAAACACAGGAGGAGGGTGGAAGGATCAAAGTTGGTAGGAGGGGTAGATGGAGGGGAGGGGGGCATCATAAGGGAGAGGGAGCTGGCGGAAGCCAGCTTGGGAGAGGGTAAGGAGGGTGGAGAGATGGAGAACGGGTGGGACGTAGGAATACAGGCACGGCAGCAGGCGGGGGTGGGAGAGGATTGGGGAGACTAGTGGGTGAGGAGGATTGAGTTTGCGGGAGGTGTAGAGGATCTGTATCCTTTCAAGGAAAAGGAGGAGGTGGGGGAAGGGGATGAGATCGTACAGGATCCACGTGGGGGAGGGGAGACCGATGCGATAGGCGAGGTGGAGAGCATGGCGTTCAAGGATTTGGAGGGATTTATAAAAGGTAGTGGGGGTGGACATCCAAGCCAGATGGGCGTAACAAAGGATAGGGCGGATGAGGGATTTATAGGTGTGAAGGATGGTGGAGCGGTCCAGACCCCACATACGGCCAGAGAGGAGCTTGAGGAGACTGAGTCGGGAGCATGCCTTGGCTTGGATTGTCCGGAGATGGGGAGTCCAGGAGAGGCGACGGTCGAGGGTGACGCCAAGGTACTTAAGGGTGGGAGTGAGGGCGATAGGACGGCCATAGATGGTGAGATAGAAATCGAGGAGGCGGAAGGAAGTGTGGTTTTGCCTACAATGATCGCCTGGGTTTTGGAGGGATTGACCTTGAGCAACCACTGGTTGCACCAAGTGGTGAACCGGTCAAGATGGGATTGGAGAAGGTGTTGGGAGCGCTGCAGGGTGGGGGCAAGGACAAGGAAGGCGGTGTCATCGGCAACCTGGAGAAGGTGGTCGGGGGGCGACGGCGGCGGCATATCCGCCGTGTACGAAAGGTACAGAAGGGGGGAGAGGACGGAGCCTTGGGGCACACCAGCAGAGGGGAAAAAGGTGTAGGAATCTGTGTTATGGATGGTGACATAGGAAGGACGGCGGGAGAGAAAGGAGCCGATCAGACGGACGTAGTTAATGGGAAGGGCGAAGGTTTGGAGCTTGAAGAGGAGACCGGAATGCCATACGCAATCATATGCACGTTCGAGGTCCAGGGAGAGGAAGATTGCGGAGCGACGGGAGTTAAGCTGGTCGGAAAGGAGATGAGTGAGGTGAAGGAGAAGGTCGTCGGAAGAGAAGGACGGCCGAAAGCCACACTGGGTAACGGGAAGGAGGCAGTGCTGGCGAAGATGCTGGTGGATGCGTCGGGTGAGGATAGATTCCAGGACCTTGCTGAAGACCGAGGTAAGGCTGATGGGACAGTAGGAGGAGACGGCGGACGGCGGATGGCGGACGGCGGTTTGCCAGGTTTAAGGAACATTAGGATGCGGGAGGTTTTCCACAGGTCGGGGTAGTAACCAGTGGACAGGACTACATTGTAGAGCCTGGCCAGGGTGGAGAGGAAAGAGACAGGAGCTTCATGAAGGTGACGGTAGGTGACACGATCGTGACCAGGAGTGGTGTTGCATTTTGTGCGGAGTGTAACAATGAGATCCTGTGTAGTGATAGGGGCATTGAGTTCCATGTGTGCAATGTTGTCCAAGTACTGGAAACGAGGAGCAAGGGGAGGGACAGAGGTGTCAGTTCGATCGCGGACATCCGGGAAGAGGGAGTAATCGAACTGGGGATCATTGGGGATGGAAAATACATTGAAGAGGTAGGAGGCAAAATGACTGGCCTTACTAAGGGTGTCAGGGAAGGGGTGATCATCATGGAGAAGAAGATAGTAGGGGGAGGGTTTAGTTCCGGTAAGGCGATGGAAGGCTGACCAGAACTTGGACGAGTTGATAGGTAGGGTAGCATTTAAACGGGTGCATGTCTGTCGCCAGTCCCAGCATTTCTTAGCCGCAAGCAAATTACAAATGTGTCACTGGAGTTGCCGGTGGCGTCGTAGTGTGTCCGGGTCATGCTTGCGGAGGAAGGCATGGTAGAGACGGCGGGATTCACAGAGGAGGAGGACGGCCTGTGGGGGTAACGTAGGATGGTGGGGGTGGATGACGACAGTAGGGACGTGGGCCTCCACGGCCTCAGACAAGGTCTGCTGGAGAAAGGAGGCAGCATGGGTGACATCGTCGGGGTGGTGGTAGGTGAAAGGGTGGCTATCAACCTGGGTGGAGAGGGTATCCCAGTAGGCATTCCAGTTGGCACGGGAATAGTCATGGACGTACTTAGGGGGAGGGTCATTACGAGGGTCGAGGCGCGTGCGACGACCGTCTGAAATGGTGAGGAGGACAGGGAGATGGTCACTACCAATAGGCTCCAGGATATCCACGGTTATGCGGCCAAGGAGGTTGGGGGAGGAGAGGATAACATCGGGAGTTGAGTTGGATTTTGGACGGGTGTGCTGGGGGATGGGGATGAGGTCGCCTTGAAGGGAGGAGAGGAACCGATGCCACCGCCATAACTGGGCAGCGGAACGACTATGGATGTTGAGGTCGGCGGCGATCACGTAGGAGGAGAAGGTACGGTCGATGTGGGAGAGGAAGTCGAAGGGAATAGGGGCATTGGGTCGGACATAGATGGTGGCACAGGTAACGGTAAGGCTGGGGAAGAAGAGACTAAGGATCAGGTGTTCGGTGGGGTCGGGAAGGAGAGGTTGGAGCCGAATGGGGATCTGGCGGTGGTGACGGATGGCAACTCCACCACGCGCAATTGGGAGGGGATTATCAGAGCGGTGGAGGAGATAGGGCGAAGTGTGGATGGTGTGGTGGGGTTGGAGGAAGGTTTCATTGAGGAGGAAGGCATCCAAGTGGTGGGTGGCAAGGGTGTGCAGGAAGAGGTTCTTGTTGGCGGGAAGGGAGCAGATATTGTTGAAAAGGATACGTTGCTGTCCTGCCATGACAGGGATTTAGACGAGGGTGTCAAGACGGGAGAAGGTGAAATGGGCCTGGTTGTTGGAGTAGGTGGCGTACATTTTGAGTTGGAAAATGGAATGGGCGGCGAGGGATATCTGTTGGAGAGTGTGGGGGCGCTGAAAGGGATGAACATTCTGAAGGTCGATGGTGAGGAACCTGATGATGTCCTCAGCGGTGGGGAGGGGGATGAAGGGAATTGCCAGGAGGGGTGGGGGCGTCCAGAGGACGGACAGGGACAGTGAGTTCAGGAGTGGTCGGAGGGGGTCGGGCTTTACACTTTTGGGAGTAGGTGGGATGGGGGAGATTGCAGGTATTGCAGGAGGGAGGGGATTGAAGGTTAGGGCACTGCCGGAGGCAGTGCACTTGCCTACAATGCGGGCAGGTGGGGGCCTCACGGCACTCGGCTGTTGGGTGTGTGTTATAGCGCAGACACCTCTGGCAGCACAGGGATTGAGGAGGGGAACGGGAGGGGTTGACCTTATAGCGCTGGTTGAAGAGGATGGCACCCTCCTTCAGGAGATGATCAATGGAGGGGGCGTCCTCGGAGAAAACCCGCGTAAGGCGGGTGGGGCCGGCCGAGTTGAAAATGCGGCGGACTGCCCACACCTCCAGCGTGGGATGCGCCTTGAGCTCCGCCAACACCTCCTCCTCCGTGATCGACGGACTGAGCCGAGTGATTACGGCTGTCAGGGTCGGTGGGTGACGTGGGGGTTGGGGTTGGCGGGTAGGAGATGGAGAAGGAGCAGGGGTGAGGGAGGCGTTGGGGCCAAAACGGGTGATGGGGAGGCAGGAGAGGATGTCAGTATGGAGGGTTGGGCTGGGGGAGGAGATGAGAACGTAATCCCGTCTGGGAGTGAGGAGAGAGATGGGGGCACCAGGGAAGTGTTGGTGGTGGAGGAGGGAGAGATTCCAGGCCTCGAGAAGGGAAGGATCGGGACGGGAGAGGAGGTATTTGTATAAAGAGGGGGGAGGAGGAGGAGGCAGAGGGAGCAGGGCCACGTGGGGAGACACCCATGGCACCCTGGGGGGGGGGGAAGGAGGACGGGGTGGGGCCTTTTTGGGAGCAGAGGAGGTGGTGGTGCCACTAGGGCGTTTAACGGTGGCAGAAGGGCGGGTGTTGATATGAGGGACGGGAGCTATAGGGAGGTGGTGGGAAGGGGCAGGTCCCGGCATGGACGCAGCAGTCGGCGCCGGAGATGGTGATGGTGAAGGCGACGGCGACGGCGACGGTGACGGTTGCGGCGGTGATGGCGAAGGCGATGGGGAGAGTTGGGCATGGGCATTGGCCCGATGGGCCACCACCCTAGCTGGAGCTGCAGTGACAGGCTGGGGGAGTGGGGGGAAAGGATCAGAGGAAGAGGAGTGGGAGGAATAAGCTGGAGAGGGGGCGACAAAGCGAGGGCGAAGGGAGTGTGAGAAGAGGCGGGATGGAAAGAGGGGGTTGTGACTGGGCACACCATGTTATGGTGGTGGTGGCGGCGGAGGGGGAAGTATAAACTATGGCTGTGGTGGTAGTGGTGGTGGGGACTGACATGACGACAGGGAGAAACAAAAACGCACAGAACGACAAAGAAAGGGCAAAAACTGGGGACAGACGAAGACAGATGAAGACGGATGAAGACGAAGACGGAGGAAGACGAAGACGGACGAAGACCAGAGTCCCACGCTGCTGGCGCTGGCGCTGACTCGACGACGGGTGGCAGGAATGCCGCCGCCGCTGCTGCTGGCTGGACCGCTGCTGCTAGAGGGCTGGCTGGCTGCTGCTGCTGCTGGCTGGACCGCTGCTGCTGGAGGGCTGGCTGGCTGCTGTCGGCTGCACCGCTGCTGCTGGCCGGGACCGCTGCTGGGACCGCTGCTGCCGGCCGGGACGACTGCTGCTGCTGCTGCTGCTGCTGCTCGGCTGGACCGCTGGAACGCTGGCTGGCTGGCCGGCACCTGAAACCTAGCGCTTCGATTAGTGCTGGAATGGCACAATCGAAGGGCGGTATCCTTGCGGAGTACCGCCGGAGATGTCACATCTCACAAAATCGGTCATCTTTTATATTTATGACTTGCCAAACTGGGGAAGTACAAGATCAGTTACACGAGTAGTTCGTTAGGTCGACCTGAATATACCGGGTGATCAAAAGGTCAGTATAAATTTGAAAACTTAATAAACCACGGAATAATGTAGAGAGAGAGGTAAAAATTGACACACATGCTTGGAATGACATGGGATTTTATTAGAACCGAAAAAAAACAAAGTTCACAAAATGTCCGACAGATGGCGCTAGACAACAAAACGTCAGTGACTGCGCATGACAATCGTGTATAAAAGAAGCTGTAATGAGAGAGAGAATCAGATGCGCCAGCAGTCGCAGCATGTTGACGTTAGCTGAAAAGGCGCTTTTAGTGAAGGTGTATTATCAGAATGGGTAACGTGCTAGTTCAGCGTTACGATCCTATCGCCATAGGAAGGGAATTCGAACTGGTAAAGGCCCGTTGACAAATGCAGCTATGGCGAGAATGATTTCGAAGTTCGAAGCCACGGGTTGTTTAGACGATAAACCCCGTAGTGGCCGACCGAGCACAAGGCGTAATGCTGCTGAGACAGTTCACGAAGAAATGGAGACTGTAGAGGGTTCGTCTATGCACGGGGAAGTCAGCGCTCGTGCAATCGCACGTCGCACCGGCATTCCATACACTACTGTTTGGTTGGCACTGAGGCGTACCCTCCGATGCTGTCCGTACAAAATCCATCGCCATCATGAACTGTTACCTGGCGATTTAATGAAGCGGAGGGCATTTGCGGTGTGGGCGTTTCAAAAGATGGCGGAAGATGACGATTGGTTGAGTAACGTGTTGTGGACCGACGAAGCTCATTTCACGCTCCGAGGGTCTGTCAACGCCCACAACTGCAAAATTTGGGCTACCGAAAATCCTAGAACTGTCATGGAAACTCCATTGCACGACGAGAAAGTCACGGTATGGGTTGGATTTACCACATCTACCGTTATCGGGCCTTCTTTCTTCGAGAAAATGCGTGATTCTGGTTTTGTAACTGTTACCGTGACGGGTAAAAGGTACGCCGATATGTTACAAAATCGCATCATCCCCAGCCTGGCTGATAAAACACCTGCTGGAACGTGCGATGTTTACGTAGGATGGCACTCCACCCCATATTGCTAGACGCGTGAAAGATCTCTTGCGCGCGTCGTTTGGTGATGATCGTGTGCTCAGCCGCAACGTTCGTCATGCTTGGCCTCCCAGGTTCCCAGACCTCAGTCCGTGCGATTATTGGCTGTGGGGTTACCTGAAGTCGCAAGTGTATCGTGATCGACCGACATCTCTAGGGACGCTGAAAGACAACATCCGACGCCAAGGCCTCACCGTAACTCCGGACATGCTTTACAGTGCTGTTCACAACATTATTCCTCGACTACAGCTATTGTTGAGGAATGATGGTGGACATATTGAGCATTTCCTGTAAATAACATCATCTTTGCTTTGTCTTACTTTGTTATGCTGATTATTGCTATTCTGATCAAATGAAGCGCCATCTTTTTGAACTTCTGTATTTTTTTTTTGGTTCTAATAAAACCCCATGTCATTCCAAACATGTGTGTCAATTTGTACCTTTCTATCTACATTATTCCGTGATTTATTCAGTTTTCAAAGTTATTCTGACTTTTTCATCACGCAGTATAAAGCACAAGTTTACGATCGACATTATTTCGAAATACGTTACATTAATGTCATCATTGAGTAACACATAGTACATTGTTTAGGCCCCTCAGAAATACTCCAACGTTAGTACATGCTGATCGATGGGGCTTTTCTTGTGTAATTCCGTTTATGTTTTAACATGACTGCCTGTCTTAGCTGACCCTGGTATACTTTTCTAAAATGTGTCATTTGTAATTTCTGTTGCATTAAGTTGCTATGAAAAATCAGAGGTCTAGGGCGCCTTGCACGGTTCGCGTGGCTCTCCCCCGTCGGAGGTTCGAGTCCTCCCTCGGCGTGGGTGCTTGTCTTGTACTTAACGTAAGTTAGTTTAAGTTAGATTAAGTAGTGTGTAAGCTTAGGTACTTATGACCTCTGCAGTTTGGTCCCATAGGACATCACACACATTTGAGCATTTATTAAAATTCCATCTCGTAGTTGTTGTTTAAGCTTGAATACAGTATTTTCACTTGAACAGTTAAAATCATTTCAGTGCTCGTCCGTTTTTTGCGATCTGTGGTCGTTCTGATATAGCGGATAGTATATTGTTCATTTAAATGGCTACTACAGTGCTTTCTATATACAGACGTGTAACGAAAGAGCCCAGGAGGGGTGCACGGGTCGCACTGTGCGTCTGCCGGTTGTCGCTATGTGCAGATCTCGGATACCAGTTCCTTGCGCCTGCCCTCTACGCTCTGCGACTGAGTGTATTGGTGTTTTCTTTTGCGTTTTTTTGTCAGCTTCAATCGCTTCAACTATTGTTGCTAGACGTCGTTATTGCAACTACGCCGAGTCCGGGGTTTTCCCTGCCCGTATGTCGCTGGGCCCAGTCCTCAGACAGAAATACCGTGTGCGCACTTTCTGTAACGTACGACACTGAGTGTTAGGGTGTTTTGTTATGCGTTTGCTGTTGAGTTCCCATTCGGTATGGTATATACGAAGAATCAACGAGTGCTTCTTGCGGTGAACTTTGCAAAAATAGAATCGTCTGTGGAATGTCGGCTTGAATTCATACGAAAATTTCCCGGTGTGCATGTTCCAACTGATACGGTGACACGCAGGTTAGTGAATAAATTTCAAGAGACTGGACCTGTGTTACACAAAAGAAGCGCTAGAAACCCTAATGTTTTAACCGAAAATAGACGAGATATCGGAGGCCTTGGAAAGGTCCGAGAAAATCTCTGCTCCCTTTGGCATTTCAGAGTGGTGTGTCAAGAGCGTTTGCTCACAGAGCAGTGCAGCCATACAAGATAACGGTGGGGCATCAACTGGGGAAATCAGGTACTGTTGCTTGACCTCGTTACAGTAGCTGGCTGTCAAAGTCTGTACACGAAGGGGAAGTTGAATCTAAGATGCTTTTTTCTTCTGGGAAACCATGGCCGCATTTTCAGCGTACGTAAATTCTCAGAACAATCGGCGTTGTAGTTCCGATTTCCTCATGAATTACGTCAACAAACTCTGTATGGTATGGAGATATGAGCGTGGTGTGCAATTAGTGCAAGACGAATTACTGGACCAATCTTTTTCCACGAAACAATACACTCTGACAGGTTTATGCTGCATCCGTTTTTTGCAATAACTACCACCTAACGAAAAGTTGTACTGTTATTTCACACATTACAATGCAAGATCGCACATGGTCAGTGCTTCCACGACAGTACGACGAAGTGTTTTTGATAAAAGGGTAATTGACTGGCCCCCTCGTTCTCCAGATCTAAATTCGTTTGATTTTTATCTTTGGCAATGTTAAAAGACAATCCCCATAAGTTGGAAGAACTGGAAGACAGGGTTCAGCTAGTCGCTTCCCAGATTTCGGCAGCCGAAATTCGTCGAGTGTTCCTAATGTGTTCAGGAGATGTCAGGCTGTTCTTACCTTTTGAGCACCTACTGGACATAGAGGTAAGCTTAAGTTAATCAGATGGCAAGCTGTTTATGCTTAACTCAGGGGAAGCGCACTTGCAGCCGACTACCAGCAGAATAGTGTCCGAGAGCCGGGCACGGCGGGAGCCGGCGGTTGCGTTGACGGCTGCGCGCGACTCGCGGACCCCTTTCGGGCTCCTTCTGTGAGACACCCTCTCCATCAGTCTGTGCAGCAACTGCGTGCTCATGACAGTATAAATGAAAAATTCAAGGACAGCTCGTCAAGCATTTCTGTTTCGTCTCGGACGTAAGTTGAAGAGAGTGCTTGTTCATTGTATTTCTATCAAACTCAACGAAAAGTTTGATAATAAGAAGTCAGAAGAAGAAAAATTTTAAAGTGTTGTAGAGAAAATAGGATCCAGCAATTCATCAGAAAATGCAAAGCTGTATATGGAAGAGGCAACACCTATGCAATTTGATGAAGTTGAAATTTGTCCCACCTCCCCTATTGAAGTTAGGAAAAACAATAACCTCACTCAAAATTAAAAGACCGCATATAATTGATGGCATTTCCAACAGACTACTAAAAGCTTGTTTCCAACAGATAACTGGGATTCTGAGCCACGTATGTAGTAGCAGACTGAAACTAGACATTTCTCTAGATACATTGGAATATGTTATTCTTAAACCATTGCGTAAAAAAGGGGATAGGTCTGAAGTAGATGGAAGGTGTAGGTAACTGTAGCATATAATTCTAACAATAGGCACACATTCAGTATTTACAGAAAAACGACAAGTACAGACAACAATGTTGCCACCCATTGTGGTACAAGTGATCCTTCTTTATTGTCATGATTTACCATATTACCCATCTGCCTTTACATAATAAAAAAATATGTAAGGATCTCAATATACTAAAAAAAACAGCCATGATAAATGGGCAGAAAGAAAGCTTTGTCAGATGATCGCTCAATCTCACTTCTGACAGCTTTACCGAAAATTATTGAAAAAGTTGTGTACGAGGGTAAGTCAATTATTATGCGCAATTCAGCTATATTTTTGTTTATTTTGGTAGTACTGTCATTTTGCGTTGGTGACGCATGCTTTGTTTATTTGTTGTTATATCTTCGCAATTTTCAAGTTGCTAAGTTAGTTTCGTTATCGCTGCCCTGCTGTTAATCATGGCTGCTCCGCTGTCTATTTGCACAAAAAAAGAGCAACGTTCAGTGATCCGTTTTTTGTGGTCGGAAGGCGTATCAGGGGACGAAATTCATTGAAGACTTTCGGTACAGTATGTGAACAGTGTTTTGCCACAACGCAGTGTCCACGAATTAACTGAAAAATCCCGAAATGGTCGCACAAGTGTTACGAACGATGAAGGAGCCGTCTGCAAGAAAACTGATGCTTACGGTTTTATGGGACGCATAAGGTCCAGTACTGGAATATTATGGGGAAAGGGGCACAACAATAAACAGAGTACGTTACAGTAAGATGCTTACTGCCAAGCTAAGGCCTGCAATTCGAAGTAAAAGCCGAGGATTGCTGTCAAAAGGTGTTGTTTTGTTGCACGATAATGCCCGTCCGCATACTGCTGCCCACAGTGCTGAAACGCTCCAGAAACCAACTTTGAAGTACTGGGTCATCCTCCGTATAGTCCCGATCTTGCCCCTTTTGCCTACCGCTTGTTTTGTCCACTCAAACAGGCATTAAGGGGCCATCGATTTGCCTCGGACAAAGCAGTGAAGAAAGCGGTGCATTCCTGGTTTGCAGCTCAACCGAGAACCTTCTTTTAAGAGGGCATCAGGAAACTTGTACAACGATGGACCAAGTGCGTCGAATCGCAAGGAGACTATGTCGAAAAATGATATTCTTGTGAGTTTCCTATTTGATTACAATAAAATTTTATAGCTACTTTGCGGATAATAACCCTGGGGAACAACCATTTTGTTGTTCTAAATCTGTGACTTGTTTTTAAATAATTTTTGGTCTCTGAATTTAAAACTGTTTGCAGTTTTTCTCTGCCACATCAAGTTTTACCATAAAAGTCATTAAAACTGGGCATACAAAGGAAAATAAAGTGGGTACTAAACAAATATAGTAGAATATTAGAATATTTTAGTCATTCAACGGTTATTGTAATATTCTAAGTTACGTTGTGTTTATACAAATAATAAAAGCAAAGATATTAGGGTACAAATTTTCACTTATAACTTTTCCTATAATGTTCCGTCTGGGGACATTCTCACTTGATGCTCCAACAGTAATCAGCCATCATACTGACATCCCATCTACCTTGATACCTTGCTTCCATGACCTTCAAATCTTGGTGGAATCGCTCATCTTGTGGAATCGCTAACAGCACCAAGATTTTCTGGAAAGTTAGCAAGATGGCTATGTAAGAAATGCAGTTTGATACTCATGTTACAGACAAGCTTTTTAAAGCTCCCTAAGAGGTGTTGAACAATTTCGACGTAATTCTGGGCTCGTATATTTCCTAGAAAGTCCTTGACAATATTTCTGAATGCCAACAAAGCATTGTTTTCTATGACATCTTGGGTTGTCGGGTGTTCTGCCGCATATCAGCGTCGTACTTGCACGGTATTTCGATAGTGTACCTCGTTACCTTCATCAGATGCGACCAGTCTCAGGTCGACACCCCAAGATGTCATTAGATCGCCACCGAGCGAGGTGGCGCAGTGGTTAGCACACTGGACTCGCATTCGGGAGGACGACGGTTCAATCCCGTCACCGGCCATCCTGATTTAGGTTTTCCGTGATTTCCCTAAATCGTTTCAGGCAAATGCCGGGATGGTTCCTTTGAAAGGGTACGGCCGATTTCCTTCCCAATCCTTCCCTAACCCGAGCTTGCGCTCCGTCTCTAATGACCTCGTTGTCGACGGGACGTTAAACACTAACCACCACCACCATTAGATCGCCGGGAAAGCCTGAAGAATTACATTCATTTCAAGTTCGGTCATTGTTTCTATGAAACGTTAATCATTAATAAGTTGCCGAATCTGTGGCTCATCAAAGACACCAGCCTTCATCTTCTCAAATGACAAGCTAGGAAATGCTGAAATGGTATTCTTAAAATAGTCCCCTTCAGTTGACAGAGCTCTAACAAATTGCTTCATTAGCCTAGTTTTATACATGCAATGGCGGAAATGTAATGTTTTTTCTGTAGATAAGTGGATGATTTAGAATGTTTGGATCACCAGGTTTCAGGTCATATCTTGGCGGCCACTTTGACTGCACCCAATGCTTCTCACGAGCTCTGCTGTCCCACATACACAGGAAACACGGGTACTTGGTACATCCGCATTGCTGGCCAAGGAGGAAGGAAACCATTATAAGGTCAACATAGATGATCCATTGGTGCAATTTATATTGCAACACGTCAATGACCTTCCTTATTTCTTCGTATTTTTCATGAAAGAAAACTGAATGGCCTATTGGGACTGAACCATATAAATTTCCCTTGTGGAGGAGAACACACTTCAAGCAGCGTTTTCAGCTATCTATAAACAATCGCCATACGGTTGCGTTATAATCTGAAATTCCCAATTCCTTCATTAATCCAGTTATGTTGTGGCAATACACAAATCCACCAGCACTCCGAAAGAACTGCAGAAATGCACTTTCTCTCGATCGGAAGTAGGTGATTTTAACTCCTTTTTCTAACAAGTTTTTTTCGTGCAGTCTTGATGCTAGAAGTCCTGATGCTTTTTTGGATGGTCCCAAATCCCGTACCAAGTCATTTAACCATGATGTTTAAATCCAATACGAACAGATCGTCATCTTTAAAATCTTCGTCGTGCGGTCTTCTCCCGACGCATCTTCTTGTATTACCAAAGAGGGTAATTCTTGAAACACTGGCACTGGAATTTCAGCTGAATGTGGCACCGGGCGTATAGCTGACTTTAAAGTAGGGTAATCTACTTTATATTTTTTTGTTATATCCTGACGTTTTTACTATACAAAAGTAACAGTCACTGGAGTAGTTTTTGGGTTCTCGCCAAATCATTGGTATACCAAACGGAAGTTTATCGCGTGTCCTTTTGTCCACATTCTCAAACCCTCCGCACACTGCTTGCAGATTTTTTGAGGCGCCCATGATTTACCTTGGTCTCCAATTTTTAATTTAAAATAAGAAAAATAGGCTCCCCTGACAAAATTACTGATGTTTGTCCGTTGACTGGGAATGGTAAAACTGCCACATATATAACAAAACGAATCGAGGCTGTTTAAGCACTTACGACGCGAACTACCAGCGGCAGACATAACGAAACTTTTTCATTTATATACAAATAAGAAGTAAATATTGCTAATCTTGTGTAAATACAAATTGTTGCACTACGCGTCGGAAACCGGCTTCACTATATCAGAGCGACAAGTACAGCTGTTTACTACAGCGTCTCATGCGTAACTGACCATATCAGTCTAGACTCTAGACGATATGAATCTAAACCCGTCGCGCGACGTCACTATCCCCTACAGCCGTCACTGGTTTAAGGTTCGCCGACAGAGTGCAGCACTGCTTTCTGTAACAAACAGGTTACCTGTCAGAAGCGTAATCGCATGCGCAACAACTGTAGAAACAAAACTTGACGTGATAGGAAAAAAACTAATTACAGTTTTGAAATCAGCCTAGGAATCGAAGTGAACAGAAATTAAGTTACTAATTGTTCCCCAGCGTAATTGACTTACCCTCGTATTTAAGAGCAGCTTCACATATTTGCAAAATTGAAGTAGTAACAAAATGTTAGTTTGGTTGTCAGAAAGGCTTTTCACCAGAAAATGCTGTATTTGCTTTCACTGGTCAAATATTAAATGCTCTGAATAACCAAACATCACCCATTGTGATTTTTTTTTGATCTCTCACAAGCATTTGCCCATGTGAATCACGAAATTGTTCTAGATAAGCTTAAGTATTGTGGTATGAGTGAGAGAGTGCACAAATGGCACAGACAACCAACCAGCATTTAAAAACAAATTTAAAGAACATCTGTATGATGGCTCCTTCTGCTCAATAGCTGGATTTTTTGATGGGAAGTAGTAATCGTACAAAAAAATTTAAAAAAAATTCATGAATTTTTAAATGTGAAGTAAGAAAGAAATTATGTTGTGTTAGGATGACCTATGTTAAGCTGACACGCTCCACATCATTACATGTCATATTCATGATCTATGGAACAAGTTTTAGTGTAATGTAATGTAGGAAGCGTCTGAATAACAAAAATCGTGTATGGCGATGAAAAACGCGTTATTTCTGCAGGTATAGACTGTCTCAAAACCAGTAGATCAAAAAGAGATTGGAATCCACGAAAATAGAGGGACAAATTACTCAGAAAGTATGACTGAAATGCGAAATTAAAGTGTAGGTAGAATATTCTCTACTATGTGCATAATACGAGGACCATTCCAAAAGTAAGGTCCGATCGGTCGCGAAATGGAAACCACTATGAGAATCAAAAAGTTTTATTTGCTATAGTTACGTACACGTTCCAGCGACTTCTGTACGTAGTCGCCGCTCCAGCTTACAAATTTGTCCCTGCGTTGTGCCACCTTTCCAGTACCCTCGTCATAAAAGGGAGCTGCATGTGGTTTCCGCCAATTCTGTACGCTTGACCGGCCGCTGTGGTCGAGCGGTTCTAGAGGCATCAGTCCGGAACCGCGCTGCTGCTACGGTCGCAGGTTCGAATCCTGCCTCGGGCGTGGATGTGTGTGATGTATTTAGGTTAGTTAGGTTTAAGTAGTTCTATGTCTAGGGGACTGATGACCTCAGACGTTAAGTCCCATAGTACTTAGAGCCATTTGAACCATATTCTGTACGCTTGTCTACAGCTCGTTGATTGTGTCAAAAAGTTGTCCTCAAGGCCAGCAGTTCATGTGAGCAGGTATGAAACTTAGGGGCATCCAGTTATGGGCTTTGTTGTGGGTGATAAAGTACTTCCCATCGAAAGTGCATCTTCACTGCCAATGTGAAGTGCGGCCGACAATTCTCATGAAGGAGGAACCGTCGGACAGTTGCATTATGTGGGCTGTATGAAATCAGGCGAAATCTCACTTATACTTGGCGGAAGACACTATTTTCTAGGCATCTTTATGCTGACGCGATCGACAGGCATACAAGAAACACTGCCCAACACATCTGTGCAAATCCTTATCGGATTTTCACTGTGGTTTCCATTTCGCGCCCGATCGGACCTTATTTTCCAAACAGCCCTCATATATCCGTTGGAATGGTGAAACTCTTACGAATAACAACATTGCTAGGCGTGTGACCGACCATTTAGCAGCCCACTCACCTAATGCATGACTGTGCAGCACCGACTGCACTTGAAAGGGCAAACTGGTGACGTCGAAAGCATACTCCATATCTCTGTGTGTAGAATGCTTCGCTCTGCCGCCGCCGTACTGAATCTCCCTATAACAACGCACATCCTACAGCGCACAGTCTTCACATCATTCATATGAAGTTGGATATTCACATGGTAAACAGTTTTCCGTCTGGCTCAAATAGTGAAAGTTCTTGTAACCATCCAGTACATGCGAAACACAAGGCTGTATGTCATACATGGTTCCTTCTTCGAGGTAACAGCCACAGGTAAACCAGAAAAGAAGTGTTCTCGGAATACAGCACAATTGATCATTTGCCTGCAGGTATTGAAGAACAGAGTTTCGAGCAAAGCAAGTTCAAAACTCGTATTACGTATTGCAATGGTTGGGCTCAAATGGCTCTGAGCACTATGGGACTTAACAGCTATGGTCATCAGTCCTCTAGAACTTAGAACTACTTAAACCTAACTAACCTAAGACATCACACAACACCCAGTCATCACGAGGCAGAGAAAATCCCTGACCCCGCCGGGAATCGAACCCGGGATCCCGGGCGCGGGAAGCGAGAACGCTACCGCACGGCCACGAGCTGCGGACAATGGTTGGGAGAGAGATGAAATTCTGACAGATATCATTCTGTAAGGGTCGACGGTATTGACGGAAGGTATTCTAATATCAAAAACATTCACAATTATTAAAGGTGATAATTTGACTTCATTTTCGCCCCGATGAGGCAGCATGTAGGAAGACGCGCCACTGTCCCAAGAGGACGTGGAGGGGGTCTGTTGCAAGCGGACGTATCGGGAGGTGGTTGTGCAGTTGTAGCAAAATGCATTTTGTCTTTGCGTATATTACATATTTTCTCCAGTCAAATCGGGTAGGAAATGAATATGTTTGGCGAGTGTAGGTGTTGTTTGCTTTGCGACACACTCGCAGATTTAGACGATATCAAAGCTTTTGACAATCACGACCCTATTGCTGCAGTGGAAGTAAGTGATTGCCTCTACTCTTCCGATGTTTGCAGTCTGATGTATTATGAGTGGCCCGTCGCTGATGACCTCTTGGTTGCGACAGGGAGAGAGTTACTGTGTTTTGTGTTTGTTTCGAAGCTGCCAGTACTTCCAAAACCATCCTGACGGTGCGTGGTAGCAAGATCCGCGAAGCAGGTATAGTTTTGAACAGAACAGAATGATGGGAGATCTTTTTTGTGTGTTCTGGTGCAAGTAACTTGTCTTGCGTATCAGGTGTGTCGGGCCGAGCGACGAAAGTCATGTTTACGAGCGCACTGTGAAATCTGATCGAAGGAGCTGCCACTTTGTGCCACCACTCTAACGAATGTTTACATCGAAGTCGGAGGCAACTTGCCCCCGACAATATATCAAGATATTATGAGATTTATCTCTGTTAAAATTTCTAGGGTAGCTACTTCTCCAGAGTACTGTAGTACTTGCGTTAGCCTTCCTGTAGGTGTAAGTGAATTCCTAAGGGACCAAACTGCTGTCATCGGACCCTAGACTTACACACTACTTAAACTAACTTAAACCAAGAACAACACACTCCCATACCCGAGGGAGGACTCAAACATCCAGCGGAAGGGGTCCTGTAGGTAAGATGGCTAAATTTGGTATGAGTGGATGGTGCGTTTGGACGCCACATTTACAGAACCAGTAAGGTAGGTCTGCTAAGTACTTGACCTACGCAGCTCTTTCAGACCACAGCGTCCTGATACAGACAAGTGACGTGTTGTACGTTGCTAGTTAGAATTTGTACCGTCGTTATATCCTCTAATCATGTAACGATGTGTTTTATTTTGGTAGGCACGAAAAAGTTAACATGTCAGGTTCACTGCAATTACATAGGTTACACGGTCACTACAATTACATAGCTTACATGGAATTTTGATTACCCATTTAGGAACATAGTACTCACATATTGTGTCTGTTATATATTTATTTATTTGCAGACATTTTCTGAGTGGTCGCAGATGTAATCTCACTCTACTAAGATGTTAAATGTTTCAACAGGATTTCGAATGAGTGCTCCGAGTAGGTCATTGTTTTCGTAGATTTGTTTTCATTTCTTGAGGGAACTGTTTTGGAAAGTTTGGGGGGTAATGATGTACATGCATCTGACAATAAATGATCGCTGTTGATTTTGGCGCCTTTTGTAGCAAAATTTTAAGCTGAAGCATCATTTACTTCTTGGTCACATTTTGCAGCTAAAAGTCCTGGACCTACAAATCACGTCTCTCTCACGTTATTATCATAGAGAGCACGAGCGGCAATTAGCGTTCTGAGTGGTACATGAGGCTACTCGTGAAACTGGAAAACAGCGCTGGTTCCTCGACAGAAGAAATGTGCTTCCCAGCACAGTCTCCGAAGAATTAGTGGTAGGCATTATATCGATCTCCATTACTTCGGCAACCGGTAGGGGCAGTTGCGGGTTGTACTTAGAGAGGAGTAAGCGGATAATGGACTTCCATTAGCCAGACGCAGATTAACTCGGTTCGCTAAATGAGCTAACCGTTAAGTGCACTTAATACTCCTGGGACTTGCTTACAAAGCCTAACCTAATGGCGGCGCTCTGGAAGAATGGTGTAGTAACACAAATCATTAAACGTCCAGTATTCTCAAGCTTCTCAGAACAACTTTCGGTTGTGTAATGTTTTACTAATGGATCTTAGTAAACGTTATGTGATAGTGAAGGCTAGAGGAGAGTAAAGTTAACTCAGCTGGCAAATAATTGTCGAGATTAGCAGTGTCGACGCCTGTTCGGAACTGTCTCGTAGTAAAAGACTTTTCCCAGAATTAAGTCACAGATGTAGGAGAAAAGATTTAAGGTGTAATACAGGGTCACTCAAAATGATCTGGACAGTCTCAAGCGATTGTAGAAAACGTTTGTATTGAGGTAAGGTATTATATGATTATATGCATGGGTACCACCAATTCACAACTTTTTTTTTGTTCCAGTGATCTCCAACAGCATGGCTCCAAGAGTGAGGCCACAAGTACTGCGCCTCGGAAACTCAGGACCACATTTAACAAGGCTCCACCTAACACACCATTCATTTGCGAGTGGTTACAGAAGTCTGCAGAAACATCATGACCCTGTAAACGCAGACGCATTAGTGCAGCTCTGACTGACATCGTTGCGGACACTTCGGGGCGAATGTGGCACGAATTGGACTGTAGAGTGGACGAGTGCCGTATGAATAACGGTTCACAAGTTGAACACTTATGAATATATATATATATATATATATATATATATATATATATATATATATATATATATATATATATGATGTGACTTACCATACGAAAGCGCTGGCAGGTCGATAGACACACAAACATACACACAAAATTCAAGCTTTCGCAACCAACGGTTGCTCTCGAACACTATGTCAGAAGCGAAGGGAAACCAGCATAAGTAGACGGGCAATTTTAGCTTGGGACAGAGTGTGCCAGGTCAGTCTAGTGTCGGGACGGACCTGTGATAATCTATGATTATAGGGGCAAGTCCGGCAGCAATGCCATAAGTACATAAACTGTGTATGTGCGGATGGATATGTGTGTGTGTGCAAGTGTATACCTGTCCTTTTTTCCCCCTAAGGTAAGTCTTTCCGCTCCCGGGATTGGAATGACTCCTTACCCTCTCCCTTAAAACACATCCTTTCGTCTTTCCATCTCCTTCCCTCTTTCCTGACGAAGCACCCGTTGGTCGCGAAAGCTTGATGTGTGTATGTTTGTGTTTGTTTGTGTGTCTATCGACCTGCCAGCGCTTTCGTATGGTAAGTCACATCATCTTTGTTTTTAGATATATTTTTCCCGCATGGAATGTTTCCTTCTATTATATATATATATATCACCTTAACTCAATACAAAGGTTTTTTCAATCAATTGAAAGTGTATAGACCATTTTCAGTAACCCTCTATTATAGAGAAAGACCCACTCAAAACTAGTGTGTAGTGTTCTGTTCACTATGTTCCTCTGAGATTTAATTTAGGCTCCGCAGTTGCCCAGGAGCATGTTTCTATGATGCAACCCCCTCTTAATCTGATATTTCGATCGATTCGCTTCAGCTTATGATTATTTAAAGTGCAAAACTGAAACTGGCGTCCGTATTTTCCTGGAGAACTGCTGCGCTAGTGTCAGTCCTAGTCGAGGGGAAGGGAAATTTAATCAAAATTCAATGAAGGCGCAGTTGGGCGATGTAATCTGGGGCCGCTGGCAGAGTGTGGTAACAGATGAAAGCTAGCAAACCAGACAAGGTAAACATGGCACTCGTGAGCGCGGAGCTGTGACAACGGTATTGCACGCACAATTTGTTTTGAGTGGTGCAGCAATGAGGCAGGAAACTGCAGTGGTGCTTGAAGTTATTGTGATGTATGGGGCGGGGCACTAGGCCGGAGCCAGGAGGGCGATTTGTAAGTGGCTGACGTGTGGGAATTTATCCCTACTTTAGTTTCTGTCTCTCTCTGACCATACGTCAGAAGCAAGGGGAAACCAGTACAAGTAGACAGGCAGTTTTAAGCTTGGGACAGTGTGTGCCAGGTCAGTCGAGTGTCGGGACGGATCTGTGCTAGTCTACGCTTATAGGGGCCAGTCTGGCAGCAATGTCATAAGTATTCTACATAAACTTGTACTTTGTTTCTATGTACTTGCTCAGGCTATATTGCGCCTCCAGGGATACAACACCTGGGTGGGATGGAACGGCAGCCTGGAACTTGGAGATCACACAGTCTGCCTGAAAGAGGGCAGTGTCAGTGGTCTGCAGCGGGTGCAGGAGGGGCTCGGTTCCACTCCAGTCCACTGGCCATGTTTGCTTCCCACCTGGCGAGGCGTACGCTGCAGGAGGAATGGCAGCGCTGCAGAAGGGCCAGGGACGGCGGCGGGTGTTGCCATCCAGCAAGCACCACTAGCGAATAGTTGCGGCAAAGTGTCCCGGGGGGCGTGGTTTCGAGTCCGCTCCTGTCCTGGAAGCAAGTACATCCACCTTCTTCCCATGGTCGGACAGAGCAGGCCAAACGGGGCAGCAAGTACCAGGGACTGTAGCAGTCTCCGGAATTGCGGGCAGCTATGAGACACAAGACGACCGAGGAGAGCATAGCCGGCTTCCAGCCGAGCGGCCTTGATGACAGCAGCAGTGGTGTTGGCATACCAGGAGTTGCTGAACCAGCTGGACTCGCAGGGCAGTGCTGTGGGCGGCACGCCGACACTATGCTGCACCCATCGAATACTGTAAATTAGCTGAATAAAGCAAAGCTACCGAATGCCGCCGTATCACTCTGCAGTGCCCCTCGATGCTCTTGAGATTGCCCGACCTCCTAATGAAATACGGTGCGGTGGCTCCTGGCTTCAGCTCGTCCATCTGGAGTCCCGGGTTCATCCACCGAAACCACAACACAACTATATTAACTTTCGATTATTTGCTGTAACAAAATTTTAAGTTGATATGTGGAAGTTTACCTAAATCCTTTTCTTAGTGCCGGCCGGTGTGGCCGAGCAGTTCTAGGTGCTACAGTCTGGAACCGCGCGACCTCTACGGTCGCAGGTTCGAATCCTGCCTCGGGCATGGATGTGTGTGATGTTCTTAGGCTAGTTAGGTTTAATTCTAGGGGACTGATGACCTCAGAAGTTAAGTCCCATAGTGCTCAGAGCCATTTGAACCATTTGAACCTTTTCTTAGTGACGTTCTGATACAGACATTGATTCATTATGCAGTTTAGGAGATTACATCGAATGAATGCATTATGAATACTTAGCTACAATATATTTAAAAAATATTCGTCTAATGCCACAAGACTATATTTTCTGCACAAATGAAGGTACAAACTGGGGTATATTTTAATATACATATAGAAACTTTAAGTTTACCTTAGCACAAGTTGTGCATTGGTGGTTGATATGGATGCTACAAGGCATCGGCCTGCTGCACCTATCTCCTTCACCACCCCCTGTAAGTAGATTCCAGGTGGCAACAATTCCACAACACGAGATATTTTGCTTTATCCATTCCAACAAATGTAATTCAGTTACAGTTACCCAGCGTGATTTTAGTTTCAATAAAGGACCAGTGGTAAGGGGCATTTGGAAATGCATTTCTTGTTACCCTCCAATGTCACCTCACCCTATGGTACGTACTCATTCTTTTATGGTGTTTGTGAAAGAGTCCTTGTGCACACCTCTTCTTCCAGTAACTTGGTGTGAACTGCGAGACCGCATAGCAACAGTAGTGGCTGAAGTTATCTTCAGTTATGCTCATAAAAATATGGGACGAGTTTGACTATCGTCTGGACGTTTGTGAGCGGTAAATGAAAATTTTTATCGCAAACAGAATTGTAAAGAGGACTTAAAAGTTGTATGTGGATTTTCGTGAAACATATACCCTTGCAGAATTGGACTATTCTCTTCAGAATAAAAGCTCTGTGATTGCACTCGTACATAATTTTGTCGTTACAGTGGTTGATACCAAAGAATTGGTGGGTCGTAAAATAGAGAGTGAAGTAATGAGATGCATACATAGTGTTTAGTAATGACTGCTACGGTCGCAGGTTCGAATCCTGCCTCGGGCATGGATGTGTGTGATGTCCTTAGGTTAGTTAGGTTTAAGTAGTTCTAAGTTCTAGGGGACTGATGACCACAGATGTTTAGTCCCATAGCGCTCAGAGCCATTTGAACCATTTTTTGTTTTGTTTAGTAAACTTCTGTGACTTGACTCGGATAACAGCAAGTCCTGAGCACAATCGAAAGCAAGTCCTCAAGACAGTACGGTTCGGTATCCGCAGTAACAACGGAGGATAAATGACAACGCTAGTAACTTGAGTCCATTGCTGTGCAGGTCGCGCTTGCTAAGGAAGATGTGTCTCGAAGTCAGCCGCAGGTTGGCGGTGCACTCACTTCAGCTATTGCCGGGGACCACGAGAAATACGGGCCCTGCAACGAACTTGTGGCGTTACACTAGGCGGCTTGTCCAACACATATCGCGAACTCTCGGCTCCGTGCACAGGATCCATGGGAAATCAACACGTAATTCGAAAGGTATCCACTAAAGGTTTTAACTTTGTAACTTGATGTCGAGAGTTTGGAAGCGTTTAAACACGCAATCAAGAATTATTAAACTCGTCTATAATAGTTACTCGCTCCCCGCCGTAGATGGCTGGTGGAACTCACAAGACCTGTAGTGGTGTTCTGACGTTCGCACCACGGCCTTTCCCTCTCGTGGTGCACGGTTACTGCCAACCCCCAAGCGCGGACTGGAGCAGCGTGGCAATAATAGCTCGTGATATCACATACTCTATAATCTCCCCCCCCCCCCCCCCCCCAAAGCTTTCACACTACTGGCCATTAAAATACCTACACCACGAAGATGACGTGCTACAGACGCGAAATTTAACCGACAGGAAGGAGATGCTGTGATATGCAAATGATTAGCTTTTCAGAGCATTCACACAAGGTTGGCGCCGGCGGCGACACCTACAACGTATTGACATGAGGACATGAGGAAAGTTTCCAACCGATTTCTCATACACAAACAGCACTTGACCGGCGTTGCCCGGTGAAACGTTGTTGTGATGCCTCCTGTAAGGAGCAGAAATGCGTACCATTACGTTGCCGACTTTGATAATGGTCGGATTGTAGCCTATCGGAATTGCGGTTTATCGTATCGCGACAGTGCTATCGCGTTGGTCGAGATCCAATGACTGTTAGCAGAATATGGAATCGGTGGGTTCAGGAGGGTAATACGGAACGCCGTGCTGTATCCCAACGGCTAGCAGTCGAGATGACGGGCATCTTATCCGCATGGCTGTAACGGATCGTGCAGCCACGTCTCGATCCCTGAGTCAACAGATGGGGACGTTTGCGAGACAACAACCATCTGCACGAAAAGTTCGACGACGTTTGCAGCAGCATGGACTATCAGCTCGAAGATCCTTAACGCTGCATCACAGAGAGGAGCGCCAGCGATGGTGTACTCAACGACGAACCTGGGTGCACGAATGTCAAAACGTCATTTTTTCGGATGAATCCAGCCTCTGTTTACAGCATCATGATGGTCGCATCCGTGTTTGGCGACATCGCGGTGAACGCACATTGGAAGCGTGTATTCGTCATCGCCATACTGGCGCATCACCCGGCGTGATGGTATAGCCATTGGTTACACGTGTCGGTCACCTCTGTTCGCATTGACGGCACTTTGAACAGTGGACGTTACATTTCAGGTGTGTTACGACCCGTGGTTATACCCTTCATTCGATCTCTGCGAAACCCTACATTTCAGCAGGATAATGCACGACCGCATGTTGCAGGTCCTGTACGGGCATTTCTGGATACAGAAAATGTTCGACTGCTGCCCTGGCCAGCACATTCTCCAGATCTCTCACCAACTGAAAACGTCTGGTCAATGGTGGCCGAGCAACTGGCTTGTCACAATACGCCAGTCACTACTCTTGATGAACTTTGGTATCGTGTTGAAGCTGCATGGGCAGCTGTAACCTTACGCGCCATCCAAGCTTTGTTTGACTCAATGCCCAGACATATTAAGGCCGTTATTACGGCAAGAGGTGGTTGTTCTGGGCACTGATTTCTCAGGATCTATACACCCCAATTGCAAACCTGATTTTCATCTTCATTGTGGCACTACTAGGGCCATTCTTACGAGACTATGTCGAAGTTTGAATAGACTTTTTCTTTCAGGTGTAGAAACTCGCCTACCGTCTTCCGTTTGTGTCTCCTCGGTTTTGCGATTTTTCTCCGATCAGTGTAGCATGAGAAAAGTTATTAATGTCGAAATTTTAAGTGTACAAAGAAAAGTAGCGAATCAAGTTCATAGCGCCGGGAGACGTGGTGTCCATACTACGTCTCCTGTCAATCTGAAGAGAAAAAACGCTTAAAAAGGATTCATTAATACGTCCTTAGAAAAAGACTGGGAGGGTATACAAATGGATTTCTTTCTCTCTTATACAGTATTCTAAGTGCTTGCAATACCTAATTCCTCAATTAAAATTGGTTTATAGCTTTCAGCAGAAGAGATTTGATTGGAGTATGACCAATTAGATACAACAAAATCAATGTTGTGCACCAAATTTATGCACCTCTTTCATTAGTTCGTAGGACTCTGCATTTCTGCTCGGTGTGTGACGCTGACTAAACAGTCGCTGAAATCGAAAGTGAATGGCTTGCCCTGCCACGTTTTGTACGTGGTGTTTACGACGGAAACGGACGCCAGAGATAACCCTACTACTGGTTAACGCTCTTGCAGTGTAATGGAACTGATTAATGGCTCGTCTTTTGCTGCGTGTAGTACCTCTCGATTCAGTTAAGGAAAGGATTACTTGATACACTTTATAAATTTATTGTACGATGCAATCAAATTCCAAGTTACTATTATTTCACATTTCGTAAAGTTTTGATGTCGTGAGTTAGGTTTCACTAGTTCATAAAAAAAATATGTAAATACTCTTCATATACTGGCTTTATTTCAAAAATTGTTTATTAATATTATTTTCATTTGAAGTCATCAACATTAAAAATGGTTAATTACGAATATTTAAGATAACTTAAAAATTTCACTAATTAATAAGTCATTAGATTTTTGGTCATTGTTGCAGGATAGGCTTCAACGTGACTAGCTGCAAAGCAGTACATTCTGCCACTCTGTAAGCCTGGAAAGCCACTGGCATGTGCATTGCAATGTATGGCATATTTAAGTGGGTAATGCTTGCCGACGTAATAACATTTTTCAAGATTTTACTTGCTGTTTTGCTTTTAGTTGCAAAAATGGACCATACGATAGTACAATCTCTAAAAAGATATTGTTAAATATGTGTGTCTGAGAGTTAGTTAAATGGACCTTGATCTGAAAGGCATGATTTTCAGTCTGAAATGAATTCATTCCACCTTTTTCTGATTTTACTATCTACATTTGCATACGTCCCCCGCAAACCGCCATATGGTGCATGGTGAAGGGTGCTATGTACCAATGCTAGCCATTTCCGTTCATATTCTTCTCGCAAATAGCCTGAAGGAAAAACAACTGTCTATATGTCTTTGAGGCCCTCACGTGAAATGTACGTTGTCTGCAGTAGAAAGGTTCTGCAGCCAGTCTCAAATGCCCTCTCTATAAATTTTCTAAGTAGTGTTTCACGGGAAAACTCTCGAGACTCCCATTTGAGGTCCCAAAGCTTCTTCGTAATATACGCGTATTGACCGACCCTAAAAATAAAAATCTAGCAGCCTTCCTCATAATTGCCTGTGGCCTACAGGTAGCGTCTTTGATTAGTAATCTAGTAATCGAATCGACCTCGTGCCGGGTTCTAAACCTGCCACCACTTAAATTTCGATTAGTAATCAACATTGAGGTTGAAGCCTTCCGGCATAAGCAGTCACCCTCGTCCTGCCAGCGGCCTTGTCAAAGAGGGCGGAGAAGCGGAGAGAGGTTCAGCTCACTCTCTTGTCCTTGGGGTGGGAAACTGCTTCTAAAGGTGGACGAATCGGCAATGATCAACGGCATGAGGATGCAGAAGACATAAACGTGTATTCATAGGACACGTGACGTGTAATTGTAAAAGTGCCATGATGATCCCTCCATTGGCAAAAGATTCGGGTATAGTCGCCTATTCGGATCTCTTGGAGTGGAATGCCAAGGGGAGATGATTATAAGAAATAGACTGAATAACCAATGAAAGGATAACATTCTTAGAGCTGGGGCGTGGATGTCAGAAGCTCGATGTGGTAGGGAAGGTAGAAAATCCGAAAAGGGAAATGCAAAGGCTCATTCTAGATATAGTAGTGGTCAGTGAACTTAAATGGAAGGAAGTCAGGGATTTCTGGTCAGATGAGATAGGGCAACGTCAACAGCAGCTGAAAATGGTATAACGGCAGTAGGATCCGTTATGGATTGGAAGCTGGGCAGAGAGTGTGTTACTGTGAGCAGTTCAGTGATCAAAATCGACATAAACCAGCGACAATGATAGTTCAGGTACGCAGGCAGATTCGCAAGCTGAAGCTCAATAGAGAGAGAAAGTATATGAGGATGTTCAGTGGTTAATGCCGTTCATAAAGGGAGATGAAAATGTAATAGTCATGGGGGGCTGGAATGCAGTTGTAGGAGAAGGAGTAGAAGGAAAGGTTACAGGAGAATATGGGCTCGGGACAAGGAATGAGAGGGGAGAAAATAAATTTCAGTTAGTAATAACGAATACTCTGTTCAAGAATCACAAGAGGAGGAGATATACTTCCAAAAAGCCGCTTTATATGGGAATATTTCAGTTAGATTACATCATGGTCGGACAGAGAGTCCGAAACCAGATACTGGTTTGTAAGGCATACCCAGGAGCAAATATAAACTCAGAACACGACCTAGTAGTGACGAAGAGTAGGCTGAGGTTTAAGAGATAAGTCCGAAATAATCATTGCGCAAAGAAGTGGGACACGGAAGTGCTAAGGAATGACGACATACACTTGCAGCTCTCTAGGTCTCTAGATGCAGCAATAGGGAGTAGCTCAGTAGGCAGTACAGTTGAAGAGGAGTGGTCATCTTTAAAAAGGGCAATCATAAAAGTTGGAAAGTAAAACCTAGGTATCTGCGAAGAAACCATGGGTAACAGAATGGACGAAAGAAGGAAGTACAAAAAATATTGACGGAAATTCAGGAATACAGAAATAAAAGTCGCGGAAGAATGAAATAAATTGGAAATGCAGGGCACCTAAGACGAAATTATAGCATGAAAAAGTGAAGCAATTGAAAAAGAAATGATTGTTGGAAGGACGGACTCAGCATATACGAAGCTCAAAATAACCTGCGGTGAAATTAAAAGCAAGGGTGGTAACTTCAAGAGTGCAACGGGAATTCCACTGTTAAATGCGAAGGAGTGAGCCGATAGGTTGAAAGAGTACATTGAAGGCCTCTATGAGGGGGAAGATTTGCCTGATGTGATAGAAGAACAAATAGGAGTCGATTTGGAAGAGATAGGGGAGCCAGTATTGGAATCAGAATTAAAGAGAGTTTTGAAGAACTTTAAGATCAAATGAGGCAGAAGGGATAGATAACATTCCATTAGAATTTAAAGTCATTGGGAGAACTGGCAAAAAAAAAACGACTAATTACATTGATGTGTAGAATGTATGAGTCTGGAGACATACCATCTGACTTTCGGAAAAATATCATCCACATAATTCCGAAGACTGCAAGAGGTGACAAGTGCGAGAAGTGTCGTACAATCAGCTAATGAACTCGTACATCAACGTTACTCACATACTCACAAGAATAATACACGGAAGAATGGAAAAGAGAGTTCAGGATGTGTTAGAGGACTATCAGTTTGGCTTTAGGAAAGGTAAAGGAACGAGGGAGGCAATTCTGACGTTCCGATTAATAATGGAAACAAGGCTAAAGAAAAACAAAGACACATTCATCGGATTTGTCGACCTAGAAGAAGCGTTCGATAATGTAAATTGGTGCAAAATTCTCGAAATTCTGAGAAAAATAGAGGTAAGCTGTAGGGAGAAACGGGTATTATACAATATGCACAATACCCAAGAGGCAGTAATAAGAGTGGACGACTGAGACGAAGTGCTCCGATTAAAAAGGGTGTAAGACAGGAATGTACTCTCCTCCCTAGTGTTCAAACTGAACATCGCTGGTGACGCTGCTGTCCTAAGTGGAAGTCAAGAAGAATTACATGATCTCCTGAATGGAATATACAGACTAACGAGTACAGAATATGGATTAAGAGTAAATCGAAGAAAAAAGAAAGTGTTGAGAAGTAGCAGAACTGAAAACAGCGAGAACCTGAACATCAGGATTTATGGTCACGAAGTAGATGAACTTCACTAATTACACTACTTACGCAGCAAAATAACCAACAACCGACCGAGCAAGGAGGACACCAAAAGCAGACTAGCACTGGCAAAAAGGGCATTTCTGGCCAAGAGAAGTTTACTAGTATCAAACATAGGGCTTAATTTAAGGTAGATATTTCTAAGAATATACGTTCGGAGCACAGTATTGTGTCGCCTGAAACATGGGCTGTGTGAAAACCGGAACAAAGAGAATTGAAGCATTTGAGATGGGGTGCTACAGACGAATACTGAAAATTAAGTGAACTGACGAGGTAAGGGACGAGAGGTTCTGAATCAGAGAGGAAAGGAATATGTGGAAAACGCTGACTTGGAGAAGGGACAGGATGATAGGACATTTATTGAGACATCAGGGAATGACTTCCATGATACTAGAGGGTGCTGTAGGAGGCAAAACCTGTAGAGGAAGACAGAGATTGCAATACATCCAGCAAATTAGTCAGAAGGCTGATGACTCAAAAAAAAAAAAATCTATTTCTACTGCGACCTGGTTGAGACCGAAGACATTCGATCGGCACTCAAGAATAGGTAATACTAGTGTTCTGTGTATATGCGGTCCCCTTTATAGTTGAGCTACGCATTCCTAAAAGTCTCCCAATACAGTGAACTCGACCATTCTCCTTCGCTACTGCCGTTCTCAAGTGCTCATTCTATTTCATACGACTTTTTAACGTTACGCCCACATATTTAAAAGAAGTGACTCTGTCAAACAGTACACTACTAATGCTGTATATGTACATTATTGAATTACTTTTCCTCCTTATCTGCATTGACTTACATTTCCTTCATTCAGATCAAGTACGATTCAGCACACCAACTAGAGATTTTGCTGTCTTGTATAGCTACTTAATCACGACATCATTCCATACAGCTACAGATTGCTTCTACTCTGTCCGTTACGTCATTTATGTATATAGAGACTATAGGATATATAGAGAATGCAGAAAATAGATCTCTGAATTACGTCTCTGAGTGATCATATTCCGTGGTCGTTAATTGATAGAAAAAGTGAAAAGGTTATCTGACGTAGATGCCTCTCAAGGAATTATTTATGGTTAAAAAGCAGCCTTTTGGTTAGTTGCAGCATGAGAATCATTCAAACATTTTCAGGGTCTGTTTGTTATAATTACAGAATATTTTATCCTTACAGTGCTAGAAAATTCGCAATAAACCATACACAAATACCCCCCCACCAATAAGACTAACTGTTAATTATTGCGAACTGCTAATATTAGAAATTAAGCAACACTCCCACAAGTAGATTAAAGAGTCTGAGAGTAGTTCCTCTTGTATAATCATGATCGGGGCAACAGCAAAAATTGATGACGAGAACATTACACAAGCAGCTGTGTGCTCACGTTGCTACATACTTGAGTTATTTGTAGATATATCTGGTAAAGAACTTAGAAGAAAATTCAACACAAGATGTCAATTCTGGGATTAATACAGATTAATAATATGCCATCACACAAATATTTCGTGTCTGATGACAAAATACATGTAGAAAAGGAATGGCCTGCTAATAGGAGAAAAAACTCATAGTACTTCATAAAAGTTTCAGAAATTAAATCAATCAGCATATGATATTAATTCTTCCAATATATTGCGTGGTAAGATATATAGTCGAACTTGTCACTTAAATGCCTGAATGTCGTATGTGCAGTAATGCATTCGTGGAAGAACTTTTATTATCTCAAAGGAGTGTTTCACTGGAAGATAAAACAGTTTTCAAATATATTTCATCGGGGCAATTAGCTCCACGCCACGCAGTTTAGCTGTAGTTTCGATCCGAAATTTTTATAGATAGCATAAAAAAGAGTTACAATATTTGTCATTCAGTTTACAGTCTCATCAGATATCTTCGGAAATGTGATTGAGGGTAATTAATTCTCAAATTTATAGTCTACAAATGGGCAGCATTATTGCACTAAGAATTTCTTGTGGTATTGTGATGTACGTTCCTTGCGCTAAGAGAAATATGGCAGAATAATTTCTATGGTCAGATCACCTTTCTGACGCAAATCTGTCAAGTAAAGAATGACATCTTTGCTATGGTCCCAAACTCACGATCTAGCACTGGAGTTTTTCATTTTTCATCATCTCGGGGTGTAGCACTAAATATTTCATCACTAATGAATAAAAAGTAATATTGCTTTTTCAATTCATCCGTCAGTAACAGACAGAATTACGCTCGCTGTAGCCATAACAATGTTTCATGAAAGTAAATCCTTTCTTCAACAGCTGCGCTTTATTATAGAACTTTGCTTTGTAACATGATAGATATCGGAGCCGAAAGTTTCAGCTAGAGATGTTAGCCGTGAAGCAATAAAGAAAATATCCATACGATAAAATTTTAAGTAGTGACAGGTTATATCGCTGAACTCCCGACGCAATCTTGGACCGGTTTCTGGTTTTAGCTCATTACTCGGGTCCTGGATTACAGCAGCAATGAAGTGATTCATTTGCGTGAATAAAATTCCTTTAGAGGGCGTCTGTGATTATCATGGTGATAATAAGCGCTCTGATCTACTGTGTTAAGAAACTGTCACAGCGAAAAATGTCGCGCGGAGTGGCCGCGAGATTTGAGGTGTCATGTCATGGATTGTGCAGCCCCTCATGCCGGTGGTTCGAGTCCTCCCTCGGACATTGGTGTGTTTAAGAACCTTCGCCGGCCGGGGTGGCCGAGCGGTTCTAAGCGCTACAATCTGGAACCGCGCGACCGCTACGGTCGCTGGTTCGAATCCTGCCTCGGGCATGGATGTGTGTAATGTCTTTAGGTTAGTTAGAAGTAGTTCTAAGTTCTAGGGGACTGATGACCTCAGAAGTTAAGTCCCATAGTGCTCAGAGCCATTTTTTGTAAGTGCCTTCAACATCGCAGCGCGTCAGCAATCGTTGGTCAGTATATTAAAAAACTAAAAACCCGCCTCGATTGCGAAAGTCTAGGGATTGATGACCTCAGCAGTTTGGTCTCTTAGAAATTCACACTCATTTGAACATTGAAAACTCCACATGAGTACCTTATCTACAGAGTGTTTAGTTAATTATAGAAACGTGGCAATATTCAAACTGCAAGAAGTGATGAATTACTTTCTCGAGAACAGATGTTTTATAGTATGTCAAACTTAAGTTTTCCGGCAAATAAAATGTTCAAGCGACTTCGCAGCTGTGTGGCATCTTCAACAACAGCCGATAACTGTACAGGTGCACACCTTCTTATTCACAAAGCACAAATTCCTTTGTCTCTTAAAACCGACGGGATGTGCACCTGTCGAAATATCTGCAGTTGTCGAAGCCGTTACCGAGCTGCATTCCCGTAAGTTATCTGAAAATTTCACACCTTCCTTTACTAACACTACTGAGGAATTTGCAACACAAATTAAAAACGTTAATATTCCAGCTGTTTCTTTTCAGTTTCCATGTTTGTAGATATAAGTCCTAAGATATAAAGTGATATGATAAGGTAGGTAGCAGAGGTAGTGAAACGTAGTTCCCATGTATGTCCAAAGAAAAATCAGACATTTGAAATTAAGCTGCGTAATGTAAAGAATCGCTTGTCTATAAGCATTGCCAAAAAAGTGCCTGTAATACCAGAAAATCTGTGTTTCAGTAGCTTTGTATACGACAAATCTGTTTCGTGCTGCCAGTGTCCCATGTTGTATCAACTCGCAGGTAAGTAAGTTTGCATCAGCAGCAAATGGGAGTATGATGTCCTGCTAATGTAATTTGCGTCGTATGTTAATTTCCTTAACAGCTCCAATTTCAAAGTCAGTGCAGCTGTAGCGTGGTAGAGTTCGCACAAACCAACTTACCCCGCACCCACGCGGTAGGTCAGTGGACAACAGTGGCAGCGAATCTCGCTCTGTAGCAGGAACAACTGAAACTTACACACAAAGGCAATTTTCGTATAACTTGTAAGCTACAGCTAGTGAGTTTGCAAACGACCTATTTAATAAGTTATGTTACACTAAAACGTTGTTAATTTGAACGAAATGTTTCCACGGGTTTGTCAGATAAAATAGCTGGTGTGGTTCGTTCTCTGTAGTGAATTGACATATCTTCACTGAACCCGTTGCAGCGTACTCTTTACTGTGTCTAATTTTGACGTAGCTCTCTACAGTGTCCGACTGCCGCTACATTGTATTTTCGACACAGACAAAATAATCATGTATACACACCCTCCCGCTATTATCTCATACATATAAAACAACAATGTAGAATGATAATAACAATAATAATACTACTAATAATAATATGCTACCATTATGTAAGTATATGTTATTATTAATCAGTGATTTTACTGCATTAATGTCATGCAAGAATTTCTGTTAAGTAATTTTTTTTATTATTTCTTACACTCTGTAGACAGTTTAAGTGACTGTGATGTCAAAGACAAAACACGAAACAGTGGCGTTACTATTTGTCCTATAACATAAATCAGTGTTGGCAACTGTCCAGACAACTTTCAAAATTTTTCGTATTTAACATGAATTTAACTGAAGATACGTATACAAAAGTTGTTTGGAAGTAGACTGCAAGAAAAATTTACGATGACTCTATTCTAAGATAGTACTGGATTCTGCTCACTTGACTTTATATTTAAAACTTGGCATTGCAAGCTTAATTTAGTTTATTTCATTTCTTATTGCTTATGAATGTTCAGAAGTGAATTAACTTGTCTAAACAGATTTAACAATGACCACGATGTTTAGAGTTGCAGTAAACATTCTTCTGTTATTGTTTTTTTTTTGTTGCTGCCTGCAAAGGTGTATGAATCACTGACATCTGACCGAAGACATTTGGTGATTGCATTACATCACTGGACCACTCTGGCCCCTCTGACCGGAGCTAGTTGCGGAAATGGCAGTGTCTCATTTTCAAATTTACTAAACCCTCTGAAAATTAATACAACGAAGATTCCACTCCAAACAATTCTTCAAAGTGCAATGAACTTCTTTAATAAACCAGGTAAAATTTCGGGACTGATTTAGATGTTGCGAAACGAAAATGTTAATGGCAAAAATGAACACCTACCTTATTATGTGTATTGTGTATTTTTGACGGAAAGGGTTCATATTTACTCAGAACTTCACATTCTACGATGTCAATACGAATAACAAAGCTAGATCCAAATTTTCCGCTAGAGACGAAATTCCATGTAACGTTATTCGTTCATAAATGCGGTATATTAAGTTGCTACAGTCTTCCTGCATGAGAGAGACTACGTACTGTGGGGTGTCGGCTGTGCTGTTTAGCTATCCTATGATGCTATAACCCGATCTCCGGTGTCCTACAGAGAAGGAAGCACCCCATATGATCATGTAAGTTAATTTCAAGGAAATGATAGTGACATACAAACAGAAACGTCTTACGGAAATGATAATTAATAGGGGTGGCCCCATCAGGTATAAATATATAGGTAGCACACTACGCACACAGATATAGTAATGAGAGGTGCGATCGTCTAGCTACAACGGAAACAAGTGGTCACTGTACCGTAAACGTCAATATGAGACTTACCCACTGATACAGCTGAATGAACACTTTGCATCTGGGCAAGAGATTATAATTGTAACAGCTAATCTTGTCATAGGATGGTGGCAATGATAGAAGCTTATTTATGCTAATATTTCGTGGATGTGACTAGTGAATACAAGGGTGGCTAACGGAGTACAGAAAGAACGTGGAAAAATAGTTACGAACGCCAGAAAGCTCACCAAAATGCACAATGAAAATGACTATTTGGCTGTGAGACGTTAAAACGGTGCATCTGATTGGCAACCACTGTCCCATCTTACCATACTGGTACTGTACGAAAACAACTGGCAGTGGCAGCAGCAGCTGGAGATTTTGACTTCAGCTCCTTTTTCTGTACTCAGCACTCAGTAGGACACATCGTTTTAAACAATAGCAAGGTTCACCAAATCAGTCATCTGGCAACAAGTATTTTCCATCATCCATTTTCTAAGTGTTCTCGTAGCAGCAAAACATCACTCCCCTGTAGCATTACAGAAAATGTTCTTCATCTTAACACTCCGAAACTTGGGTGTTTCTGTCAGTGCAGGAATCTCGCCGGCCAATAGAAGCAGATATTGTGAGTTCCATCCAATAAAATTTTAGTAATAAGGTTAAACAAATTTCTAGTACTGCAAATTTAGTTATTATTAACTAACAATACTGTGGCGTGAGGAGGAAGCCTAGTGACTTCTCGTACACCATGATACGATTCAGAAGCTGACAAGTAGGCAAACTCACACATACACATGTATGAAAAGTCCATGCTCTACGGAAAACAACACTATAAACCAATAGAAACGCTTTTTTCAGAAATTTAATCAGAATGTGGTTCTGTAGCGTTGCCGCTGGGGCAACGACCAGTCACACGCTGGCCTCTTGAAAGCTAGACTTTTATCTTTCTAAGAGGATCCTTCGAACAATGCTGTTTTCTCAGAAGATAGCTGTCCCCGCGAACTGCTCAGAGTGTGTGGGATGGGACACAGAGATGCTGTGTCAACTAGCGGAGCCTGAAACTCAGCCCTGGACGTAGAAGTTCACGGTTCTACTTTTTCTTGTGAGAAAAATCTTATTTTTTTCCAGCCACCTCGAAGAGTCTAAACTCTGCAGAACGTTCACTGTAATGTGGGAGAAGCGAAAAGAAGGCAATCAACAGAATAGTCACTGATCTTCTGCCGTTAAGACGCAGCGTAATACAAGGATTACACTGATCAATGGGTTTCAGTTTCTTTATTTGTGTTACTAAGGCATCAGATGGCAAGTGAAGTAGACACATCTTGCCTTAACTTAAAACCACAGTGGGACATAAAAAACTCAAATTTGCCTCTATACATTTTGAATGAAGCAGCAGAGTCTACTTCTTCTAAACAAAGCAGAATTATTTGTGGATTATAATGACTGAGTGTGAAAAATTAAGTAATTCTGAACGGTATCACATAGTCATTACATCGAGCGCGAGTAATTTTATCTTCTGCAGGAGATTAAGAATTTTGAAGTTGTTCCCAGAAAGGGTTACATTAACACTGTTGTTTATTTCGTATGAACGCACTATGGTATGTGTGGTTGACCAACGTTTATCAGCCGAATGATTCTGTCTGAAAGTATTCATGCGTATGTCAGATTTTACTTTCGTGCTTCTCACATTGTAAATCTTCTGCGCCTGTTGAAGCATGTTTCATGTATGTCATTGTTCTATTTATCATTTTCTCTGTTTCTGTATTAACTATTTAATACACCGAAGCGCCAGAGAAACTGGTATAGTCATGCATATTCAAATACAGAGATTTGTAAACAGGCAGAATACGGCGCTGCGGTCGGCAACGTCTGTTTAAGGCAAGAAGTGCCTGGCGCAGTTGTTGATCGGTTACTGCCCCTACCACGCCAGGTTATCAAGATTTAAGTGAGTATAGACAGCGCATGAGCGATGGGACACAGCATCCCCGAGGTAGCGATATAGTGGGGATTTTCCCGTACGACCATTTCACGAGTATACCCTGAGTATCAGGAACCCGGTAAAACATCAAATCTTGGACATCGCTGCGGCCGGAAAAAGTCTGCAAGAACGGGACCAGCTTTCGGACCCGAAGTCCCACTCTTGCACCCTTAATGACGGCATGACAAAAGGCTTTACGCCTCGCCTGGGCCTGTCAACACCGACAACGGACGTTTGACGACTGGAAACTTTCCTCCTGGTTGGACGATTCCCGATTCAAATCGTATCTAGCGGATGGACGTGTACGGCTACGGAGATAACCACATGAACCAACGGACCATGCATGTCAACAGGGGACTGTTGTAGCTAGTGGAGGTACTTTAATGGTGTGGGGCGTGTGCATTTGGAGTGATATGGGACCACTGTGACATCTAGATATGACTGACAGGTGACACGTACGTAAGGATACTGTCTGATCACCTGTATCCATTCATGTTTTGTGCATTGCGACGGACTTGGGCAATCCCAGTAGGACAATGCGACACCCAACACGTTCAGAATTGCTGCAGAGTGGCCCCACATTATGAAAAAATTATTAGATGTGAATTATCGGTAGAAGAACTGATACAAGGTCCTGTTTCTGTAGGTACTGCTGTCGTGATAACAGGTGTTTGTCTAATAAATTAACTTCGAATGTCAGATATCTGGAGCAGGCGCCAGACAAATGTGGAGTTCTCAAAAAAAAAAGAAAATAAATAAATACATAAATAAATAAATAAATAAATAAATAAATATATATATATATATATATATGTCATGGTAGGTTACATCTATAGTGCCTCCGATCATATATTAGAAGTTATCATGCACTTCCACATACGTCACATTCATTACGCCTCATGTTTGTATTACGGCTCAACAAACAAGATAATTGATGATTTTGCACAGTGAATAGTTTCGATTCAAGCAAGCATGTAGTAGAAAGTGAGGTAACAACGGTTTCATCTACGTATCATTTCCACTAATATTTCAGGGTAGTCATGTGTGAGAGGATGGAGATTGGAAAGCATTGCCTAAAAAATCTTCTAAGGAGAATAAAATGTTGTTTGATCGTAAATGGTGACAATTTATTCAAGCTTGGGATTGCTACAAAAATTCATTTGACGACATATCTAAAATACAAACCATGCCAAATACAAGCAGAGACACGCAATTTAACATTTATTCCTACACCTAACTGTTCATTAAACAAGGAATTTGTTAAAAATATCAGATGGAATGTGAAGGAAAGACTGATTGTATTACACATGGAATCAGCCTCGTGTTGGGGACAGAGAAGTTTCGTGACGGATATAACCCACACTCTTTCACACAGTAAGAGCGTTGGGAACGTATATGCCAACATTTTCCTCCCCTTAAGGCAGAAAATGAGTGGACGTATGGAGCAGTGAGCGGTACTGCCAGAGAGAAGTGTGGCTGTAAAAATCTTATTAATAATGGAAAATTAATTACCGTACAAAAATTCTCAGCGCATACAGGTATAGTTTGGGTGCTTAATTTCAAGCTCAGTAACATGTATAGTGACTCTAACAGGAAACTACGTAATCAAGAGCACGTGTGGCCCTAGCAGACAAAATTAGTAACATGAGACGCCAAGGTGCTTCGGTGAAAATAATGATGATGTACATATATAATGATTATATAACACGATATACGCCACACAGTTCATGAAGTAAACATAATAAAGTTCATATGTGGTGTTAGTTCAAAAAGAACAAAGCACGCACCATCATGTTACTCTCAACAGGCAAAATTACGTAAAAGAATAAACACAGGGAACTGAAATGGATTCTCAGTCAGAGAAGACTGATTAGAAGAGCATATCCGTCCACTTACCAAATGCTGCAAGAGTGGCGAAAAGACTCATGACCGAAACGGCTTCTCTTTCGACCAGGTGGAGGGGAGAAACAGGTGTGACCAACCACGCCCCAGTAACATCTGAACCTAGTGTTTGACATTTCCACTGTTTTCCATTCTATGCTGTACGTTTCCCCATTTCTACTCGCAACTGTTTATTACATGAAGAGTCCGTTAAAACATAGGAAATGGGAAAACTTACTCGCTACTTGCATGAAATCTGGTTGTCTGCAGAAATTTTTGAGGTTTTGTCATGCTCGTATCCATTTGTTCTTAATCATTTATAGGATACATCACTAAAGGAAAATACTTATACAAGTGAAATAAATGAACAAATTGGCTCATACCTTCTCCAGATGCTGCTTATAAACTTTTTGAATTGAGTACTGTAAGCATGCTCACATATGTTATTCATACGAGGATTTTGAAAAGAATCTAATGGACACATTTCAATGAGACGTGTGGTAGATGATGCTTTCACCTTATGATTGTCTCCAGCGTTTGTGTAAGTTGTGATATTCTTGTTGAGTGATGACGGTAGGCCACAAAGAAGATATCCATTTTGAAACTTCTTGTAACACTGTACGCTTCCTATGTTCAATCCAAATGCTCATACTGTGTGTCTGTAAGTACCCTTAAGTCAAAAATCTAGTTGGACTGCTTTATGCTCAACTCGCTGACATTCACTGCAAAAAGCGCGGTGAGCTGAAGTTTGATACCATGTGACCTAAATGTATTACACGTGAAAGAAAGTCGATACTGCTATGTGACAATATTTACAGTTGATGAAAATCGTGTTGACGTCGTGCTCTGAAGTTCAGAAGCACTCAGGTCCGATATGAGACTGGTGTGGGCACAGCCGAGGATTTTTACGTTCCACGTGTCTCGACAAGCTCGTCCGACTATGAAAAGCAGGCATACTGTAAATATGCTTGTAGGAGTCCTTACCGCCGCTGAAAATTTCTGGTCATCGGTTTTCGGCCTGGGTGAAAGAAAACTGTGAATAGCGTACTGAGGGAGCTGAAGCAATTGCTCCCTGCACGACATCATTTTGCTCTACAAAGTGTAGTTTGCTAAATGATTACTTTGATATAAGATTCTTGTGCTGGGCATTTTGGCAGCAGCTGTATATCAGTTACAGTAATTAATGAAAATCGCCCTTTGCACGCTACACGTTAAATATTTTCTTACTAATATTGCACTACCAGACGCGTTTTGCCTTAGTTACAAGGCATCTTCAGTAGGTGTCCTGAAATGTTACATGAGTTCTTCGTTTGCATATACAGATTTTCGTTTGCGCTTAACAGGATATAGTTTTAAAACAGTTCGTTGAGGTTTTTATAATGAAACGGAAACGTGCTCTACATATAAGTGACTTATTCATTATTTTTGAGGCAAACAGCTTTCTATCAGGTAGTAAAGTGGTTGAAAATTTTCCCTTTCCAATTTGTCACTGTTTTGGATTTCCAGAAATTTAACTGACATTTTCTGTGTGTATAGTGTCATTTGTTTCTGTAGTGATACCAACATTAAGAGATTTTGTTTTCAATTATTTTTTCTACGAAGTAGGCGTGCTGATGTTGCTGTTGTTTTGTGTGTGTTTTATAATTATTTTTTATTGGGTGTTATAACTATTTTTTACTGTTATTGCTTTTTATTTTTATATTTTTTGTAAGATACGTTTATATTACTGAGAGAGAAATGGGATTTGTGATCATCTATTGGTATTACTGCCTATTACTTGGTCAGTCCGTGTAAACAGTGAGCTGTTAGTGATATTGTTTGGACATTTAGTAGCGTCTTCCTTACAAGAAAATCATATTTCTCTCTCAATAATATAAATGTATTTGAAAAAACAACAATAACGAAACAATGGAAAATTATAGAATCTTACACACACACACACACACACACACACACACACACACACACACACACAAGAAGAACAACAACAATTTATGTCAGCACACAAATATTCGCAGAAAAAAAGAGTTGAAAGCAAAAGCTGTGACATTTGGTTCCATTTACGGAAACAAACGACACTATACACAGAAAATGGCAGTTAAATTTCTTTACATTGGGAGCAGTGGCCAGCAGGAAAAGTGCAAGCTTTCAACCAGTTTTTCAACTGAGAGAAAGATGTTTGCCTCACAAATAATGAATTAGACATGGATCCATTGTATTAGTAAAAGCCCAAAGAACAGCTTTAAATCTACAACATATTCACTATGTGATCGAAAGTATCCGGACACCCCCCAAAATATACGTTTCTTATATTAAGTGCTTTGTGCTGCCACCTACTGCCAGGTACTCCATATCAGCGACTTCGAACGTGGTCAGGTGACTGAGCGTCACTTGTGTCACGTGTCTGTATGCGAGATTTCCACGCTCCTAAACATCCCTAGGCCCACTGTTTCTGGTGTGATAGTGAAGTGAAAACGTGAAGGACACGTACAACAAAAAAGCGTACGGATCGACCTCCTCTGTTGACTGTCAGAGACTTCCGACAGTTGAAGAGGGTCGTAATGTGTAACAGGCAGGTTATCACACAGGAATTCTAAACTGCACCAGGATCCACTGCAAGTAATACGACAGTAAGGTGGGAGGTGAGAAAACTTAGACTTCATTGTCGAGCGGCTGCTCATAAGCCACACATCACCGCGGTAAATGCCAAACGACGCCTCGCTTGGTGTAAGGAGCCTAAACATTGGACGATTGATCACTGGAGAAACGTTGTGTGGAGTGACGAGTAACGGCACAGAATGTGGAGATCCGATGGGAGGGTGTGGGTAGGGCGAATGCCCGGTGAATGTCACCTGCCAGCGTAAGTAGTGCCAGCAGTAAAATTGGGAGGCGGTGGTGTTATGGTGTGGTCGTGTTTTTCATAGAGGGGGTTTGGGTCAAATAGCTCTGTGCACTATGGGACTTAACATCTGAGGTCATCAGTCCCCTAGAACTTAGAACTACTTAAACCTAACTAACCTAAAGACATCACACACATCCATGCCCGAGGCAGGATTCGAACCTGCGACCGTAGCGTAGAGGGGGTCGGCACACCACATTGTATCTCATGACACTATCACAGCACAGGCCTACATTGATGTTTTAAGCACCTTCTTCCTTTGCACTGTTGAAGAGCAATTCTGGGGATGACCATTGCAACTTTCAACACGCTCGAGAACCTGTTCATAATGAACGGTCTGTGGCGGAGTGGTTACACTACAATTACATCACTGTAATGGACTGGCCTGCACAGAGTCCTAACCTGAATGCTATAGAACACCTCTGGGATGTTTTGGGACGTCGACTTCGTGGCAGGCCTCACCGACCGACATCGATGCCTCTTCTCAGTGCAGCACTCCGTGAAGAATGGACTGCCATTCCCCAAGAAACCTACCAGCACCTGATTGAACGTATGTCCGCGAGAGTGTAAGCTGTCATCAAGGCTAAGGGTGGGCCAATACCATACTGAATTCCAGTATTACCGATGGAGGGCGCCACGTACTTCTAAGTCATTTTTAGCCAGCTGTCGGGATACTTTTGATTACATAGTGTAAGTGCAAACGATAACTAGTTTGTGCAAACCAAGTAACCACGTAATATTTCAGGACACCCACCGAAGCTGCCATGTACCAAAGGCGAAAAGCGTCTGCGAGCACAAGAGAAATATAAAAACTTAATGTGCAGCATGTAAACGGCATTTTTCTTTTGAACTACTGTAACTTATAATAGATTTTATTTTTAAATGCTGTCTTGTTTGCTTTTGACTGTGACTGTTACACTGCGCTACTAGATGTCCCATGCATTATCACCCATGGAGAGCGAAATAAGATGTCAGGATGACAGTGGATTTCTTCAATTAACTTCTTTATTTCGGACCTCATTTGTGGTACTTGAGGAAGAACTTGGTGGAGCGTCCAGTTGCTCCTTATGCAAAACGATAGACATCCGGCAATGCTGACAGCGCAAAGATCGATGCCAAGCGTAGAATCTCTCGAATGCTGCTATCAGTGACGCCTCCAGCTGCGACCGTGGTGACAGCGTGGCAGTGCCGATGTTGCAGGCTGTGACCTCCCTCCAGTGGGCGAGCGGCTCCTTGCTCCGGCGGCGGCTTTCTTGTGACTCAGAGTAGGCTGCCCTACCCTGTGACCAAACAGCGGACCCCACACTGCATTCCAAAATGTCGCTCAGCCTGTCACAGACTCATTGTGTAGACTGTGGTACTGAGATGAGAATAATTTAGTACAGGAATGGCTGAGATATGCTCCAGACGATGTTGGTTTAGGGATTAAGGCATGTACTCTAAACACTTCCGTCTTTCCTCTGCTGTACTGCAGCATCGACTGTTGTGATACCACGCACAGCTAGAATTGCTGCGCAACACTTGTCGGCTGTGTTTTGCTTCACAATGAATGACACTCTTGCCTGCCTGCAGCTGACTTTGTTGTAATTCATTTCCGCTCTGGCGTGTTTTTGACCTAATACATTCGATACGCTACATTGCCCTCCTTTATATCAAGACCCAGTCCCTCGGATCGACCAAAGTAAATTATTCTTCACACTAGAGTTCCTGGTGACTGGTCCTTCTGTTTCACCTCTTAAGAATTATTCTAACAACTGGTTTACTTAACTCAATCAGTTAATTTTACACATTTCTACAGGATGCCTTACTATATATCTTAACTGAAACACCATTTAACTTATTTTATTACTAGGCTTCTTCCATAGTAACTCCCAATGCTCTGTTCCAAACTTACAAACTAATAAGAATCAATTATCTTTAATTCTGCCCCCTTGCACGTTCATCTTCCTTTCGCTGCTTCTTTGCTCTGGGTATCCAGTTCACTGGAATCTGATTGACGGTTGGGTCCGAACTCTGTCTTATCCTTCATCTTCTACGTACCAAAAGAAGGACTACGTTCAGCAGAACAAGTTTCACTGCGGAGGTTGGTATGCCAGTAGTCAATGTTGTTTCTTTCTAATACTGGTTTTTCCGAGGTGGATTTCGTTAATTGTGGTCATAGTCTGCTGTAAGCTCCTCTGGCCGATATAAACGAGGCTGCGAAATATTGAACTGTGTTAACAGTGAAATCGCAGTGGGCAGATGGAATGCAGACCCCATTATCTCTCGCGCTATTCAATTTAATAACAAACCACTTCCGTTTAATTCTAGCCCGTCTGATGACGTAAGGTTGGCCTGCTCAAAACAACTAGTCACTCTTACCGTATTGTGAAAGGTAGAGTACAACCAATGTGCCTCGACTTGCTGAAAGGACAGTTCTGGCTCGATCACTTCTTTATTGTATTCTCTTACCTCCTCTTGTCCCACTAGCACTTTCACTCCGCAGGAATTCTGCTCCTCTCTTGTTACCTTATTCGGACAGACTGTGATATCCCCTCAGTAGCACTTCTGTGACTTTGCTTCTTCCATTTCTACATATTTTATCTTGTCTTCTGCAGTTAATAATAGTTGCTGGGTTTTTACTCTTATAAAATTCTTCAGTTTCTTCCACTTGACAGGGTGCACATGAACTGCGCAGCACTCGTAAAATGCTTCTTTCCCTTCTACTAGTATAGAAACGAAAACGTAAACTTTCGCTCACTGACACTGTGGTTACATTGAAATAAAAAGTAAGTTTTTGTGCTCAGGTTCTAAAACCAACCTCAACTCCAATGGTAGTTCCTTCTATACTTTGCGTATGCCCTCTAAATACTGCTGTGGCGACAGCAGGTTTACCCCTATCTGACCTCTTACAGAATACTGCGTAGACTACTGTAGTTCTGTTGCTTTTCCTCTTGTTTCACAGACACTATCTTCTACGGTCTGCAACCATTTTGTCATTACTACTTACCTATCTGAGAGTTCTACTTTGGTTTGTATTTACCTGATATTCTGATTAACTGCCTCTTCCGCAGCTCTGGCATACCATATTAATTCTCCAGTCAGTTGTCGTAGTATTTGCGTGTTATCGAAAACGTCCTTCTTTAAACCTGCAAACTGCATAGTGTACCAGTCACTCACGGCTTTGTTCCCTTTTGCCTTCTGCTTAAACTCATCTAGGCGTCTTGACCCTTCGACAGAGCAATATATCGTTTTTATATGGCGACCTCCAGCGTTGATCCAGCCTCTCTTCCTTCGCGTATGTGGAATAACCCCCAGCACGTAGGTCATCTCACCCCTTAATTTCTCGTGTGTACAGATCACTGTGCACCACATTTTATTACCCTGTTTTATTTTCCGACCAGGGGCTGTGGCCAATTTGTCGATGAAAATACTCTCTATTTTACATAACGTTAAAACGAATGTGGTTCAAGTTTGTAAGTTTTATAACAGTCGAAAATTTCTCCCAAGATTTTATGGAAACGGGTTTAATGTGCTAACTGCGTGAATGGCTCACTCACGTTTTTTGTAAGTGATACGCTGGTCGTATTTACCTATGTCTTCCTTTTAGCTCCTCTCTCGTTTTACATGTGTTTTAATCTCCTGTACAGCGCATTTTACTATTTCTTCATTGTATTAGCAGGCATGGTAACATTTCGCTACTTTATCCACATTCGTTTCTCTTAATGTGTGTAAGAGCGCTGACAACCTCCATGTTCAAAAATGGTTCAAATGGCTCTGAGCACTATGGGACTTAACATCTATGGTCATCAGTCCCCTAGAACTTAGAACTACTTAAACCTAGCTAAGGACATCACACAACATCCAGTCATCACGAGGCAGAGAAAATCCCTGACCCCGCCGGGAATCGAACCCGGGAACCCGAGCGCGGGAAGCGAGAACGCTACCGCAACCTCGACGTTGACCGCCCATAAGCTCTAAACACACACACATTACAAATGATATGACTCAGAATGCTACCAACTCCATCACAAAAACACACGTTTGTGTACTCATTGTTAAGTGCGTTGCTTTTAACCTTTGTAATACTTCCCTTAAGCGCTGCACATGCTGTCGTACTTCACTCCCGTAGACGATTATGTCATTGCTTTACACTAACCATTGCCATGGTTTTGACACTCTGAGTACTCCATCCAGCAAGCTCTGAAACGGTGCAGGTACATTTTTTAATCTGAATGGCATTTTTCTGAATTGGCAGTCTACTCACGGTGCTGAAAATGGTGTTTTGTTATGATCATATGCTGCAACATCTATCTAGTGAGAGACACTCTTCTAATCGATTGTTGAAAAATATTTGCATTGCCCTCAGTGATCCAAGGTTACTGCAATGTTTGGCAAAGGATAGGTGTACATTATGATTCTTGCATTTAGAGGTCTGTTATCACAACAAAATCTACATTTTCATGTTCCATCCATTCCTTCTTGCTCAATGACTATTGGTTCAAATGGTTCTGAGCACTATGGGACTTAACTACTGTGGTCATCAGTCCCCTAGAACTTAGAAGTACTTAAACCTAACTAACCTAAGGACATCACACACATCCATGCCCGAAGCAGGATTCGAACCTGCGACCGTAGCAGTCGCGCGGTTCCGGACTGCGCGCCTAGAACCGCTAGACCACCGCGGCCGGCTCAATGACTATTCCTGTCCGCCGGGACTATTAGTTTCTTCATTTATTCCATCTTGCATCAGTGCATCAATAAATTCTTCCAAAATTGAGTGACAGCACCTAGGTATTCTGTATGGTTTGTGGTAGACTGGCGATTCATTTCCCATTCGTATGCGGCGCCGTTTAATATGTGTAGCTGATAATGGTCCTTGTGTAAAAAATAATTCCTTAAATTCCAACAGCATTTTTCCCATCAGTTCCCTATCGCTTGCCTCAAGGTGTATCACTTTTCCTTGTACTGCATTTGAAATGGCGTCTGGCGATTGGCCGTGGCTGATACCGCTTGTATCGCATTCTTCCTCAACCAAGATATTCATATTAGCAATTAATAACCCCTTTGTTAATCCTGTGTCCTCTGCGTTAAAGTTATCTAGAAAAACACATACCTTCTCTCCACCATTTATTTCTTATACATGTAAAATACCTCTTTCAACTAAGCAACCCACCTGATCTAATACTTCAATCTCACCTGACGGGTCCACTATACACAGAATTCCTACTGGAATGCTAAAAACAACGCTAACACAAAGTACTTTCCCAGTATCCTTAGGTATGCAATCGCGCGGATGAAGTGTTAGGGTGATCATTCGCCAAAGATTGATTATGGTACAGTAGTGTTAGCAGGAATCTAATCCTCTAATCATGTCACAGACCTCACTTACGTGTGACACAGTCTCTACACATTGTTTAAATCAAACCATATCAAGGAAAAAGTATGTCCACTGCTCCTAATGGTTTGACATTTTTATCCCCCACTTCCCAAATTCTATACTGCAGTGGATCCCTTTGCTTCCATTCCACCAAATCACTGTTGGTGGCTGACACATGCACCCGTGTGTCCAATAGTATCCTGCAACCCTTTTTTCTGCTAAACCTCATATCGCACAGCCCACCTCTGCATAAGATAGCATCTAATCTTTCTGTGAATGACTGTAAGTGGACCTGCGGTTCTCGTCGGCTCTTAACAGCTTTTTCCTTCCCGCTTCTCTACCTCTAAAACTGTTACTTCCTCTTACTTTATTCACATCATCCTGAGACTGGTGATACTCCCTTCTTACATGCCCCATTCGTCCACACAACAAAAATTTTATACTAGCTGAAAACACCATCAACTTACCCTGCATTCCAGTCAACAAATTCATCTCCTCACACTTTATAGCTAACTGCACTGCTACGCTCAAACCCATCAGACCGCTATCCATACATGTCTTGACATTTCCGCTTGCAACACTTAATAAAGCATTGAGTGCTCTATGCTCAGCTTCTTGTAAAATAATTTCATTGACTGCAGAGTCCTGTCCTAATTCGCAGGTACATCCATTAATTTTTCTTATCCTATGCGCACGCTTTTTGATAGTTTTCGTATTTCTCATAGCTACTATCCCTAATTGTTCCCTAAAGTGTCTGGCACTATTTACTTTCATATATCTCTCGTTTCACATATCTCAGAATTAACTCTTCTTTACATCCTTCAGATGTTGTGGGTCCCTTAAGGGCTTCTGTATACACTAAATTAGTTTTAGCTTCCCCTTTTAGTCTCAGTTTTGCAACGCTCAGTAATTTCTTATCAGATCAACCTTTCATCGCAGCCAGATTTCTAAGATCTCCCAGAAAGGCTCGCACATCCTCAGTTGCCTTACCAGATAAAGATACAATTAAACTCCCAACTGACATGTCTACACCCCATTGTGATGAGAACAATTCTTCCAACCCATACAGTTCTGAATTACCTGATACTTTCTCTAAAAATATGCACTTACTTCCAACTCTGACACACCTTGCCTCTGGTCTGTCAAAACTTAGTCCTTGACATCACTCATTTTAAGATCTAAAATTTACAAGGCAAGAAAACAAAATACATTAACTTAATTCTTACGTCTTATCCTGGCAATGCCTAGCCATATGCCCCCCAACAATTACAAGTATAACATTTTACCAGAGTTGATTTCGTACATCATGCTCAAGGTTACATTCTGCACGTCTAATGGGCACTAACCAATCATGACTTCCCTAACCCCTACAACTGGTTCTCCACTTGTTATAAAATCTACTTTAGAAAATGTATGACTGTCAAACCTTTTTCCCATGACCAAAATGCAATCAAAACCTTTAGATTTTTGGACAGTCACCCATGGAAAGTGGAATAAGAGATCAGGAAAATAGTGGAGGCATATAGTTGACCATGGTGCGAAACAATAGACGTCAGGCATCGCAAAATGCGGGACCGATTGTGACATCACTCGAATGCTACTGTCAGTGACGTCTCTGGCTGCTTTTGTGACGGCAGCATGATGGAACAGCTGACAGTGGCCATGACCTCCCTCCAGCGGATGGGTCGCACCCTGCTCCAGTGGCAGCTCTCTCGTGAGTAAGGGCAGAGTACCCTGCTCCGTGGTCAAACAGCGAACCATGTACTGCACTCTGGGATGTCGCTCTGGATGTCACTGTCTCATGGTGTAGGCTGTGATATTAAGACATGAATAATTTAGTACAAGAATTTATGACTGTTTATACACTCCAGCCTATATTAGTTTAGGGCTCACGGCATGTACTCTAAACACTTTTCATGGTCGCAACTGAGGAAAGGCTTCCATCTGTGCATTAGTCGATTGCAGCATAGGCTGTTGCTATACCACGCCCTGCTGGCTCTCTTGCGCAATGCCTGTCGGCTGTGTTTAGCTTTGAAAAAGCATAACACTCTTGCCCATCTGCGGCTGCGGCTGACTCTGTTGCAAGTCACTTCCGCAGTTTTTTTTCTTTTCGTTTCCTACTTTTTTTTTTTTTTTTTGGACCGAATACTGTCGATATGTTACAGCGTTATTCGAATGACAACTTTTGTCGCATTTCTAAACTTAAGATTTCATGTATTGTGGCACAGAAATACGTAAAAAAGCTTTCCTGTAGGGCTGTGCCACTTTTGATGATAATATTGTCAATAGTTGTTATAAATAATGTTGGTAGAACGTATGTCATGGATCTGTATGTAAAATAACATATCTACTCACATCACTAATAACAACCATTTACCATAACGATTAGCCTCGATTGCGGTAATGAAACCAACCTTTACCTAGGTTTCAGCCCAAGTAATTGAGCTTTCTTCAGAAGAGGTACCTGAATCTATAATATGGTCTAGAAATGAAACTAAAACAGCCGGATTAGGCTCAATTACTTGGGCTGAAACCTAGGTAATTACCGCAATCAAGGTTGATAGTTTCTTATATATTAGATTATCACGATTTGTGACCGTGCTGCAATGTTGGAAATACAAAAAAAATTACCAAAACCGTCAGAGATCGCAAATCCTTCTAAGCACTTTATTTTTACCCTATTTCTACGCCATGACATAACATAACTTTTTATGCTTGAAAGTGGCACAAATGCCGAGATGGCAATATTGCAATAATATAGTTACAGGTAAAAGGTAACCAAACATCATTTAAAAGCATTATAATGGCTGTAGACCGTATTACAAGAAGCTAATAACACTTATCTTCCAAAACATAAATGCATTATTTCTATTAATTTCTATTAGCAACAGTTAATCATAGATTCAAAGAGAGCTTACTTGATATTGTCCTTTGCATCGTTCTAACAGTGAATGTCTTTGCTAACAATGGTCTCTTGGCCAAATGTACAGTATGGGCAAATTAAACCTGCCCCGGAAAATGTTTATAGGTAGGACACGGAATAGATCCTTGTTAATGAGCAGAAAAATTACCGTCAACAGAAAACGGTGGAAACCTAGATTTCGATACCACAACAGGTTACCATGATCTGCCTGCACATGCACACTTTAAGCATGCGCTGTCGTGAGTACTGCCCTATGTCATTATGTTTGTTGAGAGGAGCAGACGTGTTTAGTGACCAGTTGAATGGTGTTCACAATAAAACATCGCGTGTTTGTTGACTATCGTTACGTGAAGCACAATGGTGTTAAACGTAAGAAAAATGGCGCGAAAAGGACTCTGTAGCGAATAAAAAGTGCAACGAAAAGAATTCGAAAACCACGAAACAATTCTCGACTGAAGGAAAGCCTGGAACAAAGTTAGACGAAAGCTACATGTAATGCATCTGAGCAAGTGGGAGTGCCATGTTGAAATTAACTGTCGTGGATGAGACAAGGTGTGTAGAAAAACTTTCGTGTGTTGAGGTATGTTGGATGTTTTCGAGTGAAGTGAAAACAGGAGTTTTGAATTCTTACGGGCGTTGATTCAGCCTGCTACGTTATATGAACTCACAGAATATGTCTCTTTACACAGCAGAAAATTTGTATCAGTCCTTTGAAGAGCCGTATTCTGTGTGCAATCTCTAGTGTCCCCCTAGTAAAACAATTCTTTCACCAAACTCTTAATGCTATTCTGTATTTACAGATACTATATAATCCATAAGCGGGTTAACTCAAAGAATATGAACGACTGTATCGATGTCTTCAGCAAGACAGAGCAACAACACACACCAGCATTAGAAGCTTGTCATGAGAGCATGAGTTGTTGGGCCAGGCTAGTACAATCAGCAGAGACAAATTGAAGGGTCAAGAACTCTTGAAAAGCTATTATTGCTGTCCCTCATACAAAAGCTAGCTGCTACGAGTGTCTCACAGTCTGATAAATCGAGCACAGTGCTGCAACGACGTCGACGGTGGCCACTTCATTAGCAACAGTCAGTCGCTAGTCAGTCTCATTGTAAATACTTTCCATGGCAGTTATACTTTGCCCACTATGTATTTCACGATATCTGCCCGATGATCAACAGGATCTTTAATGACTGATAGTTAGAAAATACATATTTAGTGATAACAGTTAGGAGGGGAAAATTGTTGTATCTATTGTGAACTTTTATACCTAAATTACTTGACTGTTAAACGTTAATATGTAATTATACTTGAATGGAGATAGGTATAAGATGTTGTGAAGCAAGTGAATGATAAATGAAGAAAGTTCTAGAGCACAAGATACTAAAGAAAAAAGAAAAAAAAACCCCTCAAAGGACGACAGCTGGGCTTATGAGGTCAGACGACGTGTTCCACACTACTATTATCCTTTTCCCGCCTTACGCACCTCTACATTGTTCGCTGACCAGTCATCAGTTTTGAATATTTCTTGAATTAAAAGTTAATGACACAAATGTAACAGCTGGCAATACATACTGATTGAATACCTTCTGTTTAAGACACAATGGTAGCTTCATTTCAGAACCTCTATTTAGTTTACTTAGAAAAACTTCTGATAACCTTTACACTTTATTTCCTTCGCCGTCCATCGAGCTGTTGCCTGGAGCTGCTATGAACACATTTGCCAATAATTTTCTCTGTCAGTTCATTATCAATTTACACAATTTTCTTCATGTTTTGTTTAATTGCTAGTATATTGTTGTATACTGGAATTATAATTATTAGAATTGATTTTCAAGACTACTTTCAAATGTGCTTTATATACTTATTTCTTTCGAACTTAAAATTAATGTACAGTAGAGATGAAGAGAAAAATGTCAGCAAAACGATGCTGATTCAGACCCATTAAATGTATTCCTTCTCTTTGTACCAGTTTAGAAACCTGAAAATTTTCTCTGTGGCTATTGATAATATATCTATTTCTCGTGAGTCTTCAGGTGATCAACTATCATGAACACAGAAAGAATCTGCTACGTAACGCTAAAACTTACTTTCACAATGTTCTCTGTAAGGATTGGATGTCTACCATAGAAAGTCAATAACTGCATATAAAAATCAAATGCAGTGCATCCAGATTCATAGGTCCAGCACAGGTCTGAGACTCCAGCAAAGTATTTATCATTCACTCACCAGAAACGAAACACCAAAGAACTCGAGTCAGAAAAGAGCCTGAATTAGTATTTCCTACCACAGCAAATAGTAACGTTAAAACGGTCTTAACTGTACTTATCGGACAAGTGCTTATCACTACTGTGTTAGTTAAGACTGTATCACAAGCTTAAGCTTTTACATTGCTGAGGTAAAATAAAATACCTCTTACTGTAAATGACAATTATACCGGAATCTAACGCTCTCGCCTCACTGCTTGTAGCGCATCGGTAGTAAGCATTCGCTAAATCACTCATATGCATCAAGCCTTAGTGTACAACGCTCCATCTGACAGACTCACCTTGATACGGATTGCTTTAATCACACTGATCAGAAGACCTATTGGGATGATAAAAAACGCTTAATTATTTGCTACTGAAAACGGCCATGTGATAAAGTATTTCAATTCTGTCTGATGTAGGATTACACGAAGACCAAATAAACAGATGTGCACTACTGACGTGTGCTAGCTGTTCGATAATGCGTAAGATTTTCATATCGAAATTAATTATTAGCAGAAAACGATGACTGTTGAAAATGTTTGTGGCGTATGAACGTGCATGCATAACAGGAGTTAGGCTATTTCAGTGCAGAATGACACTACACTGAATGTGAAAGCACTTCTGCATAAAAATCAGAAATCAAGGTTTTGAAAAGAGGGTGTTACATTTTAGTTAATTTAGTTATACGTCACATTATGTCCAAAATTAAGTTTCGCTTTGCTATGTAAATTACTGTTGATCCTTACGGTTTACAACTTTCGACCATAGTTAGTATAATGTACACGCAAACACCAGCGCTTACACAGCTCCGATTTTGAGGTATGACTGCAAATTCTAACAGCGCGCGTGAGAGAGAGGGAGAGAGAGAGATCTTCAATGTAACTGATCTTCAGTAAAATTAGCCGCGCGGGATTAGCTGAGCGGTCTAAGGGCGCTGCAGTCGACTGAGCGGCTGGTCCGGGCGGAGGTTCGAGTCCTCCCTCGGGCATGGGTGTGTGTGTGTTTGTCCTTAGGATAATTTAGGTTAAGTAGTGTGTGAGCTTAGGGACTGATGACCTTAGCAGATAAGTCCCATAAGATTCACACACATTTGAACATTTTTTTCCAATAAAATTATGTTCATTATCTTTAATAGAGAGGCAGACACTGTTCCCCTATCTCTGTCGACGTTCAATTTATAGTTTGTCAAAATTCTGTTTTCATTCGATTCAGAAGGAAAGTGGTGGCAGTCTTGTAGCTGAAACATTCGTAAGTCTCATCTCGCAGTGAAGGAAGTTCTTCGCTGCCGTCGTGCTGCTGCTTCTTCTAAGGAATACTGGACCGCAACAAAATTGCGGTGGCCTTTAGTTAATTAACAAAGGAATGCAGGATAAATTTCCGCCGTTGCTCCGGCGAATCGTCTTGTGGCTGAAATAACTGTAAAATTTTTGAAACTATTTCCAAATAGGAGGCAGGACTGGATATGCCGGGTTGAATATTGAAGACACTGTTTTACACTCTCAACAATAATAACTGTGTGGCTGGGCGTTAAAATGACATGTCATTTGGTTTATTAACTTTCACTTAAAAATTGTAATCTTTGACTCTTAACACGGATCATGGTAAGTTTCTAAATAGTTTTGGTTGAACACATAAAATAATAACTCTTCGTCTTCACACGTGCCACAGTTCACAGAACGGGTAAATGTCTAATATAGTGCCGAAAATAACCGGGTCTTTCTTAGTGTCTCTTCAACTTCAGCGAATCTTTCTGCGTTGAGCTTAGGAATAAATTTTCTCGGAATACTGGTAAGCGTTTGTAATAATGGTGAAGCAATGTCGTTCTAGAAAGTTCTGAAATCTTCTCTCCTCCTCACGTTCTTATTGCGTTATTTCTCCCCATGCACTATCCCTGTGATTTTCATAAGCTCTTTCCATCTCCAACGCTACTAAAACTATTCTATATTCCACATAATAATTAATTTTCCGCTAATTAACTCTGAGTTAGCACCCGACCATTCACACACACGTCTTAATCATAGCATGGACTACACTGCTTTTAATACTTCGAAATATAGTTTCGAAATTTCACTTTCCATTCGTTTCTACCAAGAAAATATCTTTCTTACAAAATGCTATTGATTTTCCACTAAAAAAACAGACATGCTACATTCATCAATGCTAATACACCAAATTTTCGCCGTAGACTGACAGCCCAGTATTCGTTACTTCTGCGTTGGCAGTTTTTCACATATTTAAAGCAACAAATGGAGACAGAAATTGCATGTAATTACAATGAAAGATTAATGTAACAAACTGATACAGAACTGATACATAAGGCCACAAAACAAATAAAGGAAATTGTAAAACCTAGCTAGATACAACTTTGCCGGCCGGAGTGGCCGAGCGGTTAAAGGCGCTACAGTCTGGAACCGCACGACCGCTACGGTCACAGGTTCGAATCCTGCCTCGGGCATGGATGTGTGTGATGTCCTTGGGTTGGTTAGGTTTAAGTAGTTCTAAGTTCTAGGGGACTTATGACCACAGCAGTTGAGTCCCATAGTGCTCAGAGCCATTTGAACCATTTGAACAACTTTATAACACATTCATGCTCAATATTAAATTGGTGAGAGGCTGAGAGGCTGCTGTGAAATTACCAGGGGAGACTGAAAACATGCACATTATAGCGCTACAAAATTCTGGTTAAACAGGGAAACATGGAATGCTAGGAAAATGTGGATCCTCATATCCATCATGGATGCTCTCATTCTCATTTTGAGTATTAGCATAACGTGCGTTTGACGATAACATCACAAGTACTACGTCGGTTTTTACTTGGATGCGAAGACCCTCGCTTTTGCCTTTTACGATTTAGCAAATTCATAGAAATCAAAACATTCATATGTGAGACAGACCGCTTCTGGCCGCAAAATTACCGTTTTGTTTGGTATTTAGACTACACCTACATAATTACAAGAAGAAATGGCAAGATCGAAATAGGAAGTTTATAGTCGCTGTCACGGAAACTGTAGAAGATGTTTATAAGTCTCAGGGATATCAGCTAACTATGTTGTTGTTGTGGTCTTCAGTCCAGAGACTGGTTTGATGCAGCTCTCCATGCTACTCCTGTGCAAGCTGCTACATCTCCCAGTAGCTACAGCAACCTACATCCTTCTGAATATGTTTAGTGTATTCCTCTCTTGGTCTCCCTCTACGATTTTTACCCTCCACGCTGCCCTCCAATACTAAATGGGTGATCCCTTGGTGCCTCAGAATATGCCCGACCAACCCATCCCTTCTTCTAGTAAAGTTGTGCCACAAATTTCTCTTCTCTCCAATTCTGTCCACTACCTCCTCATTAGTTATGTGATCTACCCATCTAATCATCAGCATTCTTCTGCAGCACCACATTTCGAAAGCTTCTATTCTCTTCTTGTCTAAACTATTTATCGTCCACGTTTCACTTCCATACATGGCTACACTCCATACAAATACTTTCAGAAACGACTTCCCGACACTTAAATCTATACGATGTTAACAAATTTTTCTTCTTCAGAAACGCTTTCCATGCCATTGCCAGTCTACATTTTATATCCTCTCTACTTCGACCATCATCAGTCATTTTGCTCCCCAAATAGCAAAATTCATTTACTACTTTAAGTGTCTCATTTCCTGATCTAATTCCCTCAGCATCACCCGATTTAATTCGACTACATTCCATTATTCTCGTTTTGTTTTTGCTGATGTTCGCCTTATATCATTCTTTCGAGACACTATCCATTCCGTTCAACTGCTCTTCCAAGTCCTTTGCTGTGTCTGACAGAATTACAGTATCATCGGTGAACCTCAAAATTTTTATATCTTCTCCATGGATTTTAATACCTACTCCGAATTTTTCTTTTGTTTCCTTTACTGCTTGCTCAATATACAGACTGAATAACTTCGGGGATAGGCTACAACCCTGTCTCACTGCCTTCCCAGTCACTGCTTCCCTTTCATGCCCCTCGACTCTTATAACTGCCATCTGGTTTCTGTACAAATTGTAAATAGCTTTTCGCTCCCTATATTTTACCCCTTCCACCTTCAGAATTTAAAAGAGAGTATTCCAGTCTACATTGTCAAAAGCTTTCTCTAAGTTTACAAATTCCAGCTAACTATATTACTTTTATATCCTGTTTTTCCAACAGCTCCGAGCATTTGTACCTAAACATCAATGTCTTATACGGTACATAAGCGTTGCTAATTGTTTTATGAGCATGCAAGAATAACGCGTTATGCTTATAAGAATTTGTTATAAAGCTAAATAACAGTTACAGATCCTCAGAGTTATTGCAGCTGCATTAATTGTTATTTACATGAGTTTATACGCGTGGAAAAATTAAGTACAAAAGGAGACGTCTCTCTGTGATAGCGTGCATGAATTTCTTTGCCGTAGAAACCATTAAGATAACAGCCACTGCGCAGAGGGGAGGCGGTGGATAATGTCCCGTAGAGATATGTCTGTGGAAATGGGACGAGACAAATGACGCAGGAGCTGTTTTCCGCGCTTTTGATAAACAACACAGCATTATGGATTTCGCCTTGGGGAGTCAACAGGGTACGGCGTGTCGCCATTTTCTTTTTTTTTGTTGTGGCAGCGAGAAAACCGAGGCGTGACTTTAGTGCCTGGACGAGGGTTGGTTAGACGTTAGGGGCTACTTGAACACCCTACTGAAGGGATTTGAGAGTTGGATTTACGCCACCCTGAATTTACCACTTTCTGTCAAGCATGTTATGATGATACTTAGGTATTACTTTACTGATAAGTTGAATAATTTCTCATTACTGCTAACAGGATTTTTGAGAACAAAATTTTTGATGTCCCAACTACTATTTCTTTCTATTCTTTCATTTACACCAAAGAAACTCATCACATCTTATTAATTTACCGTGTAACTCAAGGACGAGAGCCCTGTCAATCGCTTATTTTGGAAAAAATGAAGGAATGTTTTGTATCTCGTTGAAGACAATGTCACTGGAGACGCAACTGATTCCGGACAGCAAATCGGATAACCCATTTTTCTAAAGGATCCACCCCCGAAGTCATATTAAAATAATGATGGAAATGAAAGGTGTTACACCAAGAACAGCTTCAGCGAACGCTACCAAACTTGTACTATAGTATTTACACGGCTATGGGATATATTGGTTAAAATTTCATCCTTATGTCAGCTTATTTTCAGTGCAGAAAAAGCCATCGCCATGGATGAAGGATGGTTGTGTCTAGTTACTGGAATTTTTCAGTTGGTGACCGCAAAACAGCATGCATACAGAAACTGCACACACAGCATATTACCATGTTTCGGACACTTAAAAGGATTGAATAAGTGGTCTGAGCAACATGATATTATCATGCCGGCAGATTTGCCTTTAATGCAATGACTGCAGAACGACGAGCAGTGCCGAGACGAATTCGGGACAACAGCGTGGCAGGAAGACTAGGCACTGGGCCTTCCAGAAGGCTACACTAGAAGTAGATCGTAACGTTCTCCTTTAGTGGCTCGACGATGACAACTCTGGGCAAAGGTTACAGGCAATCAGCACGAATAGTGGGAAACAGTTTACTAGAATCTAGGAGGTTTAGGCCACGAGTTTCCATACATCGCTTACCACTCAGACTGTACCTCAGATGACTTGCATTGTGAAGAGCCAGAGGTAAATGGCACACTGAGTGGCATTTAGTGGTGTTCAGCAGTGAGTCTCGCTTCTATGTGTGGCTGATCGGTGCCAGTTTGACCTAGCGCCTGTGAAAGCCACAAGTAGCACTGATTTCGACACCCTTTTTTCTCGAAATTCTGACAGGAGAATTGATTTGGTAAGCGTGCGAAGGAAGGCCGAATGCTCGCCACTATGTGAAAAGAGTAGTAAACACTGCTCCGGTATCCTTCGTGACCAGGAAACCAAATGTTTTATTCCAGAAAGACAATGCAAGACCCCACATTCCAACTCACATAAGAAGTATCTTGAGGAAAGTACGGATTCTTAACTGACCTGTGTGGTTCACAAAGGATGTTTTGGAGTCAATGGTAGGATTTACACTTCCTTATTAGACCCCAGACAGCAATTTTTGTAAACCGACACAGCATGTTTTCTTGACGTGGTGAGAAATTCCTCAAGATGACATTCAGAAGTTGCTTTCACGCTACAACGACTACAAGAATGTATTCGTGCCCACGAGATTACATCTCATGCTGATCTTAATAGGGCTATCACTTGTGGACTGAATCACTTAATACTCATTACGTATGAACATGTCGACAAAAATTAGTAATTTTCGCACTGCAGTTTCATGATATAAAACATCATGTTTCGTCCAGCTTATGTACCGCCTGTCAAATAGTATTAAGCATGCACAAAGAACGGTCGGATGGCAATGTAACTTCAGACGCATGTGCACCCCCAGAAGGGTATGCGAATGAATTGCAGTGCCTCTTACAAATCGAATGGTCGCCAACGGGCAACAGCATTGTTCTTGTTTAGGGTTGTTACCAGGCCTGGTAGGATGTACAAAAGGCATGAAGAGCATCTGATGCTGAGCGATCACAGTGAAAAACGCAGAGATGTCGCGTACTTGTGTGAGACAACGATATCAGCTGGGAATGGGCCTCATTAAGTGTGTCCATTTGGCCGAGTGGTCGAATTATGCAATATCCATTTTTGCGGGGCATTCACATGGCCCATTGCTGGACAGGAATGGAATGTGAGGGCACGTATAGTCGTCAGCAAAGGTTCTGATCGGCTGCGTCTCACCACGACAACGGTAGAACGCCGTATTTTGCACCAAGAACGTCATAACATCTTTATATCTAAGCCTGCCACCCGAGAACGAGTATCGGACTGTATGCAACATTCCATGTTATCGGCACCATTGGTCGAAGACTAGCACTACAAGTTAGAATTATATTAATACCGTCAGCCGCTGACGGGCGTTGATATATATCAACGGGGACAGGTGAAAATGTGTGCCCCGACCGAGACTCGAACCCGAGATCTCCTGCTTATACGGCAGACGCTCTATCCATCTGAGCCACCGAGGGCACAGAGGACAGTGCCACTGCAGGGACTATCTCGCGCACGCCTCCCACGAGACCCACATTCTCACTTTGTATGTCCACACACTACATTCGCAGTGTCATACCCCAACATACTCATTACTCGTGGGAGACATTCTTACCAAGTCCCATAAGAGTTCGGGGAATATGTGTGCATCCGCACAAAAGAAGAAGTTCATGGCCAGACACCATATCCATATAAGTATATAGCACTACAAGTGGTGCCGTGACATGGAAGCATGGACTGCTGATAAACTGTGTCGCACTCTGCTCTATAATGCATTGGGATTCTGCACTGCGTCAGATAATCGACATTGACGAGTATTTCGGGGATCTGGGGCGAGGTCCCATCCTTCTAATGTCTTAGAGACGCTCAGCAATGTTGCTGCTGGAGTCACTGGGCAGAGAGCCGTCGGGATTGCCTTCAGGTGACGGCTGGTAGTGACTGAGGGAACTCAAACGTCACACCAGCGCGTTGCGAATGTCCAGAATACTCCAGTATCACTTCTCATATCATAGTATTGTGGTGTCAGTTTTCAACGAGACGGTACACGCCTGCATGTGGCATGAGTTTCTATGAACTGACTGCGTGTGTCAGTTTTCAAGAAGACAATGTTCATCTGTATTTGGCACGAGTTTCTATGAACTGTCTGTGTGGTGATGAGATACTACTCGATCAACAAGAAATCCATGTCTGTCACCGATAAAACATGCGTGAGACCACTACAGATCTCAAATCGGTCTCAGTGCCAGCATCGGGGATATAATTGACCAGTATTTGGGTATTTGGGCCACCTTGCTACAGTAGATGGTACAATGGCCTTTGACACCCTTCCCAACTAAATCACTGCATGCATCCAGGCAAGACGGGTTAACGTCATACTTATAAATGAATTCATACTGCCAAGTTCTACCTCAATTTGACTTTTGTAATTAACGAAATAACATTATATAACCTGTCAAGACGTGTCGTTCCTTTTCTTTTCATCTCACTTTATTAGTGCTTCACTTTTTGGGCCATATAGTTAACTGGCAGTTTTTCAAGTTAATGTGACTGCACGTTATATTTAACATTCCTATTTGTATTTATCAGCATCCCACTGAAGTGTATTTTACGACGTAGCTCCCACACCTGCTAGGCATCCGGACATGTTGACACCGTTAGTCATCGGGGCAGTGGGGAGGGGTGTAGATTCTGGTTTTAGAGAGATTCGGGTATTCACAGTGTTCCAGTAATCAAGTTTACTCTGGAGATTGAGAAACATGAGACTTTACCGTTTCGAGACGTGTTAGTAGGCCGTAAGAATGATGGGTCTTTGGGACATACGGTGTACAGAAAACCCACACATACAAATCTACATCTTCAGGCTTCCAGCTGCCATCATCCCGAACAAACTGCCGGTGTTCTCGGTACCTTTATTCATCGGACGCATGTAATTTCGGATGCTGATGGCCCTCAAGAAGAATTAATGCATCTGGAGAAGGTTTTTAAAGAAAATGGCTATACTTTGCGTCAAGACGGAAGGCCATGCACAATTATAATAACAAGAAGCAACGCCCTGAGGAGACTGATGACGACTATAAATCAACTGCGTTCCTTCCATATGCCGGGAACGTGTCTTCTAAAATGGGCAGATTGCTTAGGAAGAATAATATTAATGTTATCTTCCGTCCACCAGCCAAGAGTAGGGTCTTAAATGGATCTATTAAAGAAGATTTACAATTGAGGAAGGCGGTTGTTTATAAAATTCCCTGTGCGTGTGGCTCTGCACATGTAGGTCAGACGACACGGACGGTCCACAAAACGTTGTGTAGAACACGAAAGACACACCCGTTTGCGGCAAACTTTAAAATCAGCAGTGGCAGAACATTGCATTTCCATTGGAGATTCAATGGAATACAACAACACCAAAATTTTAGCAGCGGTTTCCAGCTTCTGGGACCCTGTAATTATAGAATCCGTGGAAATACGTCTTGCTGATAATTTAATGAATCGTGATAATGGCTTTCAGCTGGATAAAAATTGGAATCAAACTATTCAAATTATGCGGTCACAACGGAATCGACATGCTCAGTCGATACCCAGCGCAGTCGATACTCAGCGATTAGTTTGTTCTTACTTCACCGCTGAGAGCAGCACACACAACTTGGCTGCCTCGCGCACGTCACCTCTTAACGCATGCGCCGTAAACCGCCAGTGCGATTCGCATGTGCGGAATTCTCAATTAATACCAGGACTGAATCAGGTCTCTTCAGTACTTCGACTACTCACCTGAGGATGGCCGGACGTTTCTGGGCAAAAATATCGTGGGAGAATGATGATGGGATCCGGCTGCAAACCCGAAAATTACTGGAAGAAGAAATACGCCAGGCAAATTTCAGAAGTCACATTCACAGTGTTGTTGGCTACCATAATATTTGGGACATTCAAAATTGGTATTTGGAGCTACCCCATGTAGTTTTGTGCGTTCCCATTATAGCAATGCACTTTTTTTATATGCTTTAGCTTTTAATTTTTACTCTCGCTATTAATGTAACATTTTACCGGCAGTTTTTCGTACACCAGTGATCTATACTAGTTGTCATCGTTTGTTGTTATAACCAGATTTTGCAATTGAACACTACCGTAGCTTACAGCCTGCAGGTGGCATCTGCCGAGAGCTGCGTGCTCTTGACTTAGGGGGCCTTATACGTTTTCATATCCAGCGTGATACACTGCACCTCCAGCATGTTGATCATGCAAAAATTTGTTGTAGGTCTGATCCCGTTTGGTTTGCATTGGACTGTGTCACATGTCGTAATGAGGTACTCTGCTGCTCCTTTCACATTTATAGTGTGGGCTGTCAGTATTTTTAAAAATACCTTTCAGTCATCTTCTGTTTATTACTGTTTTATAGGACAGTACATAGTGTTTTTAAAGCACTGACAAGGGGCATTTACCATCTAGGATATTTTATGCGCGGTATCCCATGTACCCATCGTTACTAAATATCAGTAAGTTCTTTCATATTTTTTTGGTAATCCAATCTCACTAAATAGGGCCGCGTCGCTGTTATGGAATTTTGCTTTTCTTCCTTAGGCCAATCCAAAGGTGCTTAAAAAGATGAAACGCGTCCTTGAGAAATAATGAAAATGATTTTAACACGGCAACCAAGGCTGCTTGCGTCTTCATGTCTTACGTACTGGTTGTTGTACCAACCCCGTAATGGACTGGAAAAAGTTGTATTATACCTGTGTTTCGTCGTTCATTTTCGGTTATATATCAATGTTTTGTACGTACTATGAACTTTATAAAAGTATTAACAAACACTACGGAGAACTTCGTCTGCAATCAGCGAAGAGCATAAAACCCACAGGTACAATGTTTTCCCGAAGTCGTTTGTGCAGAAGCGCAGTCTACTTTTGTTGTCTTAGTACTTGAATCTCAATGAACTACATTTACATTTTCAAAGCAAACCCGTGAAAAAGTAGTCATAAACCGCCACCTAACCACCGTCCCTCCATAAGATAGACTACAGTCTGTGGTTCGTCTATCTTCTGTTTTATTCCTCGTCCATCGACGTTTTCCACGAGCCATAATTTCTGCATAATATTATACACCTCTGCACAAAAGCGGAAGCTATAGTTCTATTAGACGTTAGAATTAATATCATTATTAGCGTTCAACCACACGTTGTATTTGTTGCAATGGATAAATTAACATTCTTGACAGTGCGCATAATAGACATGGATTTATGAAATGAAGGCGTGTTTTTTCGCAGAAATGTACACGCTGACATTTTCATACGTATAGCAGCTTCTTGTGTATACCTATCAAGTCGATAAATTACATTACTACCACTGTGTTCCGCTCTGCGAAGGTGATGAAGTGTGTTTTCATATACCTAAACATCCAGCTACGGTTTAGAAAGCACACGTTGTGAAGCGAAGAAGAATTCTAAAGGAACATAGTGTAATTTAAGTGAAAAAAATGTTCTCTTCATTTGAATAACGGTAACGTCATAAAAATATTGAAAATGTTAAAAACCTAGTGTTTTCTGGTAAGAGACGTTCTAAGCTATTCAGAGATAGTTTCCTTCTTTTCAGTATTAAGAATTAATATAATGCAACATGCTGTCATCCGACATGAAAAGCAGAAAAGCATCAACCGCCAAGTCACTACGCGGACTCATATGCGTTTGAGTGATCGTAGCAGGCATCACTGAAGAGGATTATGGCGAAAAAATTACGACGACAACTACAAAACTCACTGCAGATAACGGCTCACCCGCGAACCCTGTCAGCACCAAAGCAACACGAATGGCGCTCCATAAGCGTGGAACTGAAGGCCGAGTTGGAACTGGAAAATCACTTATCAGTTTTGCAGATGCCAGTAAAAGATAAACGTGATCCAGAAGCAAAAAAATCTGGACAATCGAGCAATGGAAGTAAGTTACTTCGTGGCGCCAGTCTTGTTTCACACTATTTCCAATTTTTGGACGAGTTTACAACCCAAGGGTGAAACATGGTGGGAGTTTAATGATGGTTTGTCCAAATATATTAGCGACCCTTTGCAAATTAGCAATTGCCGATAAGATTAACTTTCAGTGAATGGTTTAGCCTGACTTGACTGTAAGTAATGACAAGGAATCGGACTATAGTTTCGTAATCACGAAGCAAGTGGAACAGTAACAACAGCAAAGTAAACGGTTTTAGAACTGTCTCTCTATTAATACGAAAGTAAACTGTAATTACATATTCTTGCGGTCGCAGCCTAATGCGATGTCAAGCTTTATGGCAAAGCGGAAATAAACTTCACCTAAGAAAACTAACCTCCCTTGATACCAATACTAACCTCTGCTAACACAGTTACTTTCAATGTTATACAGCAGCTTGCCCTGGCAAAAAACAACAGCTAACCTTTAGAGAGAGCATAGACTGGCTGATAAATGCAGCAGCACACACTGTCTCACTATAACATTACTATTGCCAAAACTGCTATGCAGTATGATGAACAAATGCAGAACGGCATATGAACCAACTAACAAAGTCTGAGTGGCAGTAGCATGAACTACTATCATTTTAACTAACTATCACAAAAAAGATAATGATTTGAAACAGTACTGGTTACTATGGACTTCAGAAATTTGCACATAAAGTTACTCTATAGAAATGGATGGTATAGTTATCATATAGTATCATATAGTTATAAGGAAGATTTTGGTGCATTATAGATGACTGCTACATTCAGAAGGAGCCTTTACTTTCAGTAGCTTGTGGGGTCCCTTAAACTGGTATGTTTTAAAGAATCATAATCAATTGTAAATAGGAACGTGCAAAATTAAGAAATTGGCAAATATCTTTAATAACAACTTTAAGTATAATGAATACTGCAAAATTAGTTCAACAATGAACAAAGTGGCCAAGCAACTAGTCTCTCATTGCACTCAAAGTCAAACTGGCTTTGTGAATGACTGCACAATTTGAGAAACTATTTTAAAACAACATGTACAAAGAAACCAACAACTACGAGTTTACAACCCTGTTCAAAGTGAAAACATACCGGTGTATTTTTATAACTATACTTGTAGAGAGCTATTAGCACTCTATATTTTTGTCACTGGTTATTTTAATGGCAGCTTCTTATTTAATGAAAAGCTTTATTTATGAACATACTTTAGGAAACTTTGAGGCAAAATATTATGTGGAGTAAATCATCTACTCCATAAAACAAATCAAACTTAATATTCCACAAAGTTAATAAAAATTGCAAAATGTTTTACTGCGAAAATTATCAGTTTAATGAAAACAGAATACTTGGAATTAATTCACTTGGAAAGGACCCTGTCTGGGAATGTGACTGGGGATAATCACAGGTGCTCAGACATAAGCTAGAAGTTCCACAAAAAGTTGTTATTCAGTACATAACACATGGCCCATTGGACTTACATACATCGATAACAGTTCTGCTGAAGGTGGTGGGGCTTGTGACGAATTACAGTGGCTACAAAACTGGCGGCAAAGCAACCATGTTCCTTGATGTTAGACACGCCCTTATATAACTCTTCTTGGCGTCGTAAAATTAACCCAACAGGGCCAATAATGATACCATTGTCGACAGACCACTTTACATTCCATCCCAGTATAATTTACGTGCTCGCAAGCTCTTTTTGTCTCAATAGCTGACCAAGGCTGTCCCTGACCTCTCAGTATCACACTCTGAACTCTATTTGCCTCTCGTCACAAAAGGAATCAAGCTCCTTGGGAGCGAAGTCCACCTTTCCCAGTTCCGACAAACCGTTTCCGTGGTGGCGTAGTGATCACTATCGACCTCCACCATCGTTACCTGAATTTTCTACTATTTTGCAGGTAGAACGGTGTAAAATTCCCTTGAAAATCATACAATACATGTATTATCCATTCCGAGACGAATGTTTTTGAACGCCAATGGACTTTCTAGACAGCTTTAGACATAGTGGGTAATGTGTTGTGTTTTTTATGTTTTTAGATGAAATTAGATGTAACTTGGCTTCCGTTATTGTTCCATATAATCTACAACGAAACATGTAACCTATATAAACATTTTATTTTGTCGCAGAAGAGGAAATTTAGCACACAGTAATGAACATGATAACAGCTATTTTGAAGTAGTATCGCTGACTTAAGGGCTTCATGTCTCGTAAGTATCTCCAGTTTTCGTACTGTCCGTTAGTTGGTTACATAATTTCAAGTGCAGTGACCCTATCTTTCTTGTTGTTTAAGTGTATTCGAAGACAATGTCTGAATTCTAGGTCTTTGGCGCCCGGAATCCAGTAATTTCTCTTCTTTTTTCTTGGTTTTCCCTTAATTCCAGCTGCTTTTGTAACTTTCATGTAATTCTTATGGATTGTTGTGTAATTTCGTTCTATTCTACTGCCGCTACTACTAGTGTAATTTCGTGATTCTAGTGTAGTTTCGTTCTACATTTCTTCTAGCAGTAGTATATATATTTTTGGTCCTAAACTGTCATACCATGATACGTTCAATATTTTTGTAAAATTTATCCAAAAATGGTATTGTCATATGGTAATCTTTTTAGGTGGTGGTGGTGGTTAGTGTTTAACGTCCTGTCGACAACGAGGTCATTAGAGACGGAGCGCAAGCTCGCGTTAGGGAAGGATTGGGAAGGAAAGCGGCCGTGCCCTTTCAAAGGAACCATCCCGGCGTTTGCCTGAAACGATTTAGGGAAATCACGGAAAACCTAAATCAGGATGGCCGGAGACGGGATTGAACCGTCGTCCTCCCGAATGCGAGTCCAGTGTGCTAACCACTGCGCCACCTCGCTCGGTAAATCTTTTTAGGATTAATGCATAGTGCTGGACGTTTATTCAAAACAATTTAAACGTATGAAAATCGACAAAAATAATACTTTATTAACCGACTGAAGACAAATTTTCATACATACATATTTCCTTAAAATAATTGTAAAACTGCAATGTTAATAATGAAATAACTAAGAAAAGTCACATAGGACAGTCACTGAGTTTCATTTCTTTAAAATATTCTCATTTAAGTTAAACAATTTTTTTCTCTTCATTGTTGCCACATCACGAATTCAGTTTTTACGTAATGGGGCCCCTTAGGGTTATGGCTGTAAGGAGGGTAAGGAATCCAGTGTGCACTCTTTGTGCACACTGGGAGGAATCGTTCCAGATGTGGATAGCGTGCTTCCGGATGCCATGAAGCGCACAGGGTGCAGCCAACTGCAGGTGGTGGCTCATGTCGCAACTAACCATGTTTGTGGCTTTGGATTGGAAGAGATTCTCTCTGGTTTCGGGTGGTTAGCTGAAGTAGTAAAGACTGACAGTCTTGTTTATGAGATGAAAACGGAGCTCGTCATCAGGACCGACTGTGGTCGTTTGGTTCAAATCCAAGTGCAGGATCTGAATCAAAGCTTCAGACAGTTCTGCGACCTTGGAGGCTGCTGATTCCTTGACTTACGCCACATGGTGATGGGTTTTCAGGTTCCACTTAATAGGTAAGCACTCCACTACACGTAGGAAACGGCTACTCCGGGGGCAGAGGTTATGTGAGGGAGAACGAGTGCTTATTTAGGTTAGAGGGTCTCAGGGAGCTACAGAAAGGGTATCAGTCTACAAGGGTGCAGAAGAATCACAGAAAAAATCAGTACTGTAGTTATAAAGTGTCGTAGCTGTGTTGATAAAGAACAAGAGCTCCAAACGATGATAGAAACCACTGAAGCTGAAATCGTTATAAGTACGGAAAGTTGGCTAAAGACGGAAAATAAGTTCAGCAAAAACTTTTACAAAGGACCTAACCGTGTTCAGAAAGGATATACATAGATAGTTCCTGTGAGTTGGTATGCGTAGTTGTTATACGTGACAAATGGAATAAATTAAAAACTGGTTCTATTTATCGAACCCTCACTCAGATGATACAGTTGCTGAACAGTCTAAAAAAAAAAAAAAAAAAGAGGAACTTGAGTCTTATTTCAAATAGGTACCGCACTCATACAGAGTTGATGGTGACTCAAATCTACCCTCGGTACGTTGGCGAAAATACATGTTTAAAGTCTGAGGTAGGCATAAAACTTCGTCAGAAATCGTTCTGAATGCGTTCTCAGAAAATTATTTCGAACAGTTAGAGCCCACTCGAAGTGTAAATAGACGTGAAGACATACTTGACCTCTTAGCAACAAATAATCCTGAATAAATAGGGAGCATCATGACGGATACAGGGATTAGTAACCGCAAGGTTTCTGTAGCGAGGCTAAATACTGTAACATGCAAGCCCACCGAAAATAAACGCAAAATACTTCTATTTACAAAGGCAGATAAAAATTTGTTTGAGGCCTTCCTGAGAGAGTTTCCACACTTCCAGTCGGAACATGTAAGAGGAGACCAGATGTGGTTTAAATTCAGAGAAATAGTATCGACGGCTGTTGAGACACTTAAGCCAAATAAACTAATGAGAGATGGTTCTGATCCACCAAGGTACACAAAACAGATTGGAGAACTGCTGTAGAAGCAACAAAAAAAAGCATGTCAAATTTAAAAGAACGCAAAACACTCAAGACTGGCAAAGTTTTACATAACCTCGAAATGTAAGGCAAACTTCAATGCGAGATGCATTTAATACAATCCACAAGAAAACTTTGACTCGAAATTAGCCAGAAAATCCAAAGAGGTTCTGGTCGTATTTAAAGGAAACCGGTGGAAAGACACAACAATACCTTCACTGCGCGATAAAAAGTGTTACTGATAACAGTGCCATTAAAACAGAGTTTCTGAATACGGTTTTCCGAAATTCCTTCACCAAGAAAGAAGAAGTTAATATTCCAGAATTCGAACGGAGAACAATTGCCAACATAAGTAACTTAAAAGTAGATATCCTCGATGTAGCAAAGCTGCTTAAGTGACTTATTAAAGGCGAGGTCTCCAGTCCTAATGGTATACCACTCAGGTTCCTTTCAGAGTATTCTGATACAGTAGTTCCATATTTAGCGGTCATATTCCACCGATCGCTCTCTGGAAGATTCTTAGCTGAAGATTGGAAAGTTGTACAAGTTGCAACACCCAAGAAAGGAAATATGACTAAGCCGGTGAATTACAGAACCATATGGCTACGTCTATTTGCAGCAGAATTTCAGAACATGTACTGTGTTCGAACATTGTCAGTTATCTCCGAGGAAACGGATTCAGAAAACTTGTGAAACACAACTAGCTCTTTATTCTCACAAAGTAATGAATGCTACTGACAGGGGATGTCAAATTGATTCTACATTTATAGATTTCCCGAAGGCTTTTAACACCTTATGTCACAAGCGACTTCTAATAAAATTGCGTACCGATGGTACCCTTGGACTATCGTCTCCGTTGTGAGACTGAATTCGTGATTTTCTGTCAGGAGGGTCACATTTCATAGTAACTGACGGAAAGTCATCGAGTAAAATAGAAATTGTATGTGGCGTTCCCCGAGGAAGTGTTGTATGTCCTCTGCTGTTTCTGATCTAGATAAATGATTTAGGAGACAATCTGAGTAGCACTCTTAGATTGCAGATGATACTATCATTTGCAGTCTTATAAAGTCATCACATGATCAAAACAAATTGCAAAACGATTTAGACAAGATATTAGTAGGATGCGAAAAGTAGCAGTTGACTCTAAATAGTGAAAAGTGTGATGTCTGCGGTGTGAGACCAAAAGGAATCCGCTAAATTTCGACTACACGATAAATTACACAAATCTGAAAACTATAGATTTAACTAAATACGTACGGATTGCAATTACAAATAATTTAAGTTGGGACAACCGCATAGATAATGTTGTGGATTTGCAACAAATCTACTAGACAGTGTCTAAATTACTATTGTACGTCCTCTTCTGGAGTATTGTTGTGCCGTGTGGGATGCCCATGAGACAGGATCGACAGAGGATATCGAAAAAGTTCAAAGAAGGGAAGCTGGTTTGTACTATCACTAAATAGGGGGGAAAACGCCACGGATATGATACACGAATTGGGACGGCAACCATTAAAACAAAGGCGTTTTCCATTGCGACAGGATCTTCTGATGAAATTTCAATCACCAACTTTCTTCTTAGTGTGTGAAAGCATTTTGTTGACGCCCACCTACAATGGGAGGTATGATCATCATAATAAGAGATATCATGGCTACCGGAGAAAGATTTAGCTGTTGGCTAATCCCACGCGCTGTTCGAGAGTGGAACGGTAGAGAATTAGCTTGAAGGGGTTGAACACAGGACTTGATCACAGGACCTTTCGCTTTGGCGAACAACTGAGCTAACAAAGCATGACTTTAACTTCCCCAATACCTCATCTCCTACCTTCCAAACTTCTCCTGCGTAACTTGTGGGTCTAGTATTCCTGGAAGAAAGGATTTTACGGAGACATAGCATAGCTACAACATGCAGGATTGTTTCCAGCATGAAGTTTCATCGTAGAAACTCCCTAGGATGCAACCGTGATGTTTAACGAAACATTCAACACTACCCATAATTGCATGAAAAGTGATGTCTATTTGGCATAATGTATGGTATCGTGTTAACAACATTTTCTTCCTGCCTCTTTCTCTTCATTCTCCTCTCAATTTTCCTTTCGATCTTCTTCATCTTCATCATCCTCAGCCTGTTCTTTATCTGACTTCTCATTCATTTCATTGTCTTCCCCTCCACCTCCTAGTCACTCCTCTTCCTTCTACCATGCACCTCCCTCTTTCTCCCTCTCCCTTCCTCTTCCCTCACTTTCCCAATACCCTCTCTTTATCTCCTTTCTCCTCTCCCTCTCTCACCCTTCCCTTGGCTCAACTCTCCACCTCACCACTCCACTCCCTCATGCTGCACAAACTCCTCCCCCTCCACAGCCTCTCCCCAACCCTCTACCAAACAAACTCCCAATCCCTGCCCTCTCCCCTCCCTCTTCCTGTCCTGGTCACTCTTACTCTCTCCCCATCCCCCTCCCTAGCCTCCCTCCCCATTGTCCTCCTCTCTTCCTTTCACGGATCCCTGCCATTGCCTTTGCACTTTACTGCCTCCCTCTCCTCTATACTTCCACCGCTTCTTCCCTCTTTCTCCCTTTGAACTACATCTGGAAAACTGGATTTACTCTGAGAAAATTTTTAAAATACAGACAGATTATTAGAGAGTAAATTGCTTTTGAAAATCCAATCTTAATGCAGTAACTATTGTTCCAAATGGGAGTCTGTAAACGAATAGCTCTATTTAATGGTAATTAGCTTGAGTTGGTTTGATTGTATGCCATCTATTGTGGTTTGTTGCTCAAGTGTGTAATGTGCCCTTATTGTGTGATGTCCCTTTGGTGGCGTTTAATGATAAATAACATTAACCATTCGCTCCACAGAAGGCCACTATTGTTTGTGCTTTAACACAAACAGACTGACGTGAACCAATCAAGTCACATATACTTTTAGGCTTTGGAATGCAAAATGTTTCCTCTTTCTGTCTTCAGTAATTGCCAACAGGTTTGTTACCTTGAACCTCATTCGATGGGTCAGCAACTGGTGACTCATATCTTCATTTGCAGCTTTTATATGTAGTGTTACCTGAATGGCTCATTCAGAACTGATTCAACAATAGTCTTACTGTCTTAATACCTAGACTGGATGACGCATTGTAGTATTTACTGAAGCTATTTGTATGTCTGTGTACCGTTTCATTTTTTATATGAACCAATTTAACAAGTCTCATTTTTACAATATATTAAGTTACTTGGATCTTATGACAACTTCCGCATTCCTTAGTCAGTTCATCCCGTGTAGTGTTGTTTCATATAGGAAATCTATTTTAAGGAGCGAGACAGCATCAAGAAATTTTTTAATCAGTTCCCCGTTTCAAGAACAATTTCTGTGATACGCCATGTTGATGAGGAACGAATCATTCTTTTACAAATTTGACTAGCTGAGTACCTGGCGTTGCCTGGGTGTGCGTTTATTCCAGTTCTATTAGTCTATCTCCTCCATCCACATCTCTCTGGATGTCTCTCTTTCTCTGTCCATCTCCTCCTGCTCCTCTGTCCATCCCCTACTCCTCCTCTCTCTGTCGCTCTTCTCGACCCCCATCTGTACATCTACTCCTTGCTCCTCAATCTCCTCCTGCCTGTCTACCACGTCCTCACTCTGTCTCCTTCTGTATCCACTCTCTGCGTCTTCCTCTCCCTTCTCTGCCCACCTCTCCTCTCTCAGTCCACCTGCTCTGTCCCCTGCTCCTCAGTCCATTTCTTCCTCACCCCTCTCCCTGTCAATCTCTTCCTTCCTTCCTCTATCTCCTCCAGCTACCTCTCTGTGTTCAGTTTCTCCCTTTCCTTTCTGTGTCCATTTCCCCTTCCATTCCCTTGAACATTTCTTCCTCCCCTATCTACTCCTTCTCCATTCCTGTCTGTGGATCTCATCCTACCCTCCACTCTCTCTCCACATTATCACCCTCACTCCCAAGAGGAGTTTGCTGGTTCTTATCCACACAGTAATTGTTTGCAGATAGTAGGTAATATGTGTACACAGTTTGGTTGAAATCGATCAAGGTGTCTAGGAGGAGCATTTTATCCGGGCATGCCTGCGTACGTGTATTCCACAAATATTTCTTGTATATTTAATACATTTCACATATATTTGTACATATATTTCACCTGCAGTTCTATTTTCACGCAGCTCGTAACATCACATCTCCTGATCTGCGTGAAGTACGACGAAACGGTCCTGTAGGTACATTCGTTGGAACATGAGGATAGTGGTTGTGAAAAGTATTGCGAATGGAATTTGTGGTGTCACCGCCAGACACTACACTTCCTAGGTGGTAGCCTTTAAATCGGCCGCGGTCCGTTAGTATACGTCGGACCCGCGTGTCGCCACTATCAGTGATTGCAGACCGAGCGCCGCCACACGGCAGGTCTAGAGAGACTTCCTAGCACTCGCCCCAGTTGTACAGCCGACTTTGCTAGCGATGGTTCACTGACAAATTACGCTCTTATTTGCCGAGACGATAGTTAGCATAGCCTTCAGCTACGTCATTTGCTACGACCTAGCAAAGCGCCATTACCAGTTACTATTGATGCTGTAAAACATGTACCGTCAAGAGCGATGTTCACCATTTACGGATTAAAGTTAAGTATTCCAACAGCTACGTCCTTATTTGCTAAAGTCTAACTTCCTTGTCCTGTTCCAGACCTCACGCCAGCCTGCGTGAGCTAAAACGCGTGCCTTTCGGCTTCCTCTCATAGTGGGTTGGCTCTCTTGCCAATCCACAACAGAATTAGTAGCAAAGGAGTAATAAATTTCAGCGTCATGCATGTTGTGGCAGTTTTTCAAGCATCTTAGCGCTTATGATGTCATATTAGCTGAACTGTGTGGCGTACAACGATATTCAGGGGTATATGTGAATATCGTCTGAGAAATGACTTGCGAATAGAATTAATAGCAAAGAAACAATAAACTCAAACGTCATTTCACGAAGTTTAAACAGTTTTCCTCTGTGTAGCTATAATACTTTCATTGGATTATTACTGTAAAAATACTTTAGAATATAAATTCCTTCATATTTATTATTTGTCCAGAAATTTATAACAGCGATATACTGCAGTCTTCGTTATCAAGATTGAGTTTTTTAAATTATTAATAAAATGCAGTAAGTAGCAATGGAATTTCGTTTAATACAATTGTATTTTTAAATTACTCTTGTCCGCTAAGTAAACGTAGGATAAGAGTTTGTTTTAGAAGTAGAAAACCAAAATTAAAAAACTTACCATAACTTATCATGATATCGACAATATAATTAATGGATAATTTAATTTACTTATTTTACAATATGTTTAACATCAGCAAGGATAACAAGAATATACGGCCTCGTAATTTCAGGAGGAGCTTAAACTGCAGAGTAGTTTTAATAACATTTATCCTCGCTCGTGGTTTGGTCGCATTACGGCCTGCTGCTCGCAGACCAAACTTACAGCAGCCCAGAACCGTGGCTTTTAACTGGTAAGCTGCACCCGGGCGCATAAATTGCGTAAGGCTTCATACTCGCAAGCCTGCTAACCAGGAGAAATGGATACTGCCGTAACAGAGACGCAGTAGCCCACTCTCAGCTGCATCTTCAGTACGAATAATGGCCGTTGTTAATTACAACGCAGGAAACCCTAAAATCCTGCATCACAATCAATGTGCGAATCTCCAATTGCTCGTATAGATTCTCGGTTCGTCTTTTCTTGAATCACCTTTGCTTCTTTTTTACTGGGTTTCAGCGCTTCATGAGCAACAACACCGTATAATACAAACACTGATTCAGGACGCAGAAAGAACAGGGAAGGTCATCTTTCGGCTTGATTAAGATACCTATCGGTAAGAGTTGAGAAAAACAATAAGATTTTGACTTACGTCATTGTCAGAACGACTAGACGAAATCTGTATGCGGGAAAAATTAGAAATTATTATATGTTATCATAGGTTGCGTTTGAATGCCTCAGAACTGTGGGTAAGAGAGAAAGAAACGATAATCTCAGACGTCATTTCATGGAGTTTAAACAGTTTTCCTCTGTGTGACTATCATACTTTCATTGGAACACGTTAGCTTGTTGAAGGACACGCAGACGCCTCCCTCACTTTCTCAGTAACCAGTGTTGTGGCCCTGCCCTGTGTAATGTTTTGTGGTTCCTGGCTGCATGAGGAGAGGATGGTATCATAGGTTGGTGGAAGGTTTCCTCTCATTATAACACAAATTGCACATGTGATTAAAACACACTTCATTACAGGAACTAATTAAATACTTAAATTCATTGAGGTCCCATCTGAAGTTCCCTCACAGCTACGTAAGGTGTGAGGCGACAACTATCAGTGTAAAAGGCTAGAGCACAGTGCACTTACTGAGGTGCAAAGCGAACTGAGTATCAATGCAATGTACTAAGATACAGAGACTGAGAGAGCTCGGCCTGCAGCGACGGCCTATATGCGCGCTGCCCAGGGCGCGGCATTCGGGAGGACGACGATTCAATCCCGCGTCCGGCCATCCTGATTTAGGTTTTCCGTGATTTCCCTAAATCACTCCAGGCAAATGCCAGGATGGTTCCTGTGAAAGGGCACGGCCGAATTCCTTCCCCATCCTTCTCTTTCCCGAAAATAACCAACCAACCAACCCAGGGCGCGTTATCAGCGTGTAGCCTGGGGGTGTGTCTTGGTCTTCTCGTGTCAAAGGCGTGCCTAGCTCAGCGCCGGCTGTACAATATTTTCTAGTGCTGACCGGTGTGCTGGCGAAGGCGTACGCCAGCACAGTCAATATCTTGATTTACTATATCCATTTCAAAGATATGATGGTATACCAGTGGAGAATCTCTTCTCCATCATTAAAAATATAAGAGCACGTGAAATGTAAAAGCATGTTGTAAGGTGTAAAGGTACGTACTTTACCTTGCTTAAATACACGTTAAGACGTAAAAACAACGCCGCACGAAGGAATTATTCAAATGGGATTTGATGTACATGTACAGACAAAGAAATGATCAAAATTTCGAATACACTGGATGATTTATTCAAGAGAAAGAGCTTCACAAATTCAGCAAGTGAATAACGCAGGGGCTCTGCTATGAAAAAGAATGGGACCCCAGTCCATCAATTCTGGTTTTCGGGCCGTATGGCCGGCGACAGTCAGGTTGGCATCCTCCTGCTATCAGGGTCATCTCCAATGGAATCTCATTGACTGAAGTAGAATTACGTTCAGTGAAGAGTCCCGCTTTGAACTTAACCCGGATGATCACTGAAGACGCGTCTGGAGTCGTCCTGGTGAACGGTGGGATACCAACCTGTCACCCATCATATGACCCAACAAAGAGGATTGATGATTTTGAGTGCCATCTTTTTTCGTAGCAGGGTCCCTCTGGCTGTTATACGCCGCTCCCATACAGCACAGCGGTACGTCGACGATATTCTAATGCCTGTTTTAATGACGTCATGACAAGTCACCCTGGGCTTATATTTCAGTGAGATAATGCCCACCCACACAAGGTGAAGAGTTTCTGCTGCTTATTTTTGCCAAACCCTACCTTGGCCAGCAAGAGCATCGGATCTCTCCCCTGTTGGGAACGTTCGTAGCATTATGGGCAGGTCTCTCCAACCAGCTCGAGATTCCGACGAATTAGCGAACCAACTGGGTAGAATTTTGCACGAAATTCCTCAAGAGGACACTCACCAATCCTTTCAATCCGTAACAATCCAAGTAGATGCTTGCATAAGGGCCGGAGGTGGACCACTGCGTTATTGACTTGCTCAATTTGTGAAGCTATTTCTCTGGAATAAATCATCCAATTATTTTGTATGTCTGTACATGTACGTCATGACTATCGATATCCGTCCTATTCGGATAAATCCTTCGAGGTGCGTAGATTTTTTGTCTTAGAGCATATCTAGTATTTATGATATGCGCATAAGCTCTATGAATATGGAGAAGGGAACTGACCATGCCCAACGGCACTCCGCAAAAAAGAATAGTCCACAACGATAAGTGAACAAACACACGACTCACTCGATTCGTTAAACATGAGTGCAGCTTCAACATACATGCAGTGGGTGAAGGGAAACAGCAAGAAAAACACAAATATGGCAGTCAGAAAAGTTGGAAAGAGACATAATCTCCTATAGCATCGGTAGCATGCAGTATTAGATTTTTAAAAGTCTTTCTAATTCATGTTTATTGAGAAGACGGACATTCATTACATCTGCTTCAGTGGCTGGTATGCCTTCGCCTGGATTCTCCTCAGCTGAATCCAGCATGGTAGAAGCGAACTGTTGATTTAATAGGAGCGACATTTGCTTCCTTAACCAACATAATTTGTCTGATATGATTCTGCTTCTGATACATTCCTTAAAAATGGTTACATTTAACAGAAAACATAATATAGAAATAGGAGGCGAAGATAAGACGACTTTGTTCTTGACGATAAGGCAGTGTTCAATCTTACACTTAATTTTCGAGCACTACGGCATGTTATTTTCTGCTATTGCGACGCCAAAGGGTGTACTGCGCAAATAATCGTGCGGAAGCACCTTTTTGTAAGGAACTGGTCTGACTCTGAACACTTACAACCTCCGATTTCATGGTTTTAAAGTAATGCGTACGCACGGGCAACATGGTTTCTAGGAGGACACTGTGCCTGCGATGTCCGTGGTTTTTTTTTATAATATTGCTGTTAGAACGGTGCTGCAAAGTAATTTTGTCAACAGTCTTCGCTGCAGGTAAGAAGGTGGGAGCTTCCTGCGCAGAGAGGGATGTGGAATCCATTGGAGCGTCACCAGGATCTATCTCGCGACGCACGCTTCAGCCGTTTCCTGCTCTTTTAAATGTCAACTTCAGGGTATAAGTGACATTGGGCCACTGTTTCTGCTTCTGACTTCCTTAAAGACATTATATGCTCGGAAAAACCTAGCTGCCGCTTTTTAACGCAATATTTGTCTTGTTTGCTCCATGCCGCCCATAACGAACATTACAATGGCTAGCTGCATTCATCATGTCTAAACTCACATAAAAATAAACGCTACAAGTAGCTGAGACGGAATGACAACATTGAATGGACTATAATCTGATCCACTATCACCTGCCAGTGTGCATCGTCGCATTAGCAGACTTCTTACGTGCCCACTACTATAACTGCGGCTGTAATTCTCCACATCTATTACTTCTCCATCGGTCAAGATAGAAATACTTGCGCCTGGCGGGTTGCGTAGAGCAGCAGAGTTGTGGAAGTCACGAGATGAAAAAGTCAGACCGCAGTAGTGCAAGCTCCCGGAGCTGGCGGCAGTCCATTCAGAAAGTAGAATGCCGATGTAAGATAGTAGGAAATTTTAAAACCAGAAAAAACAGCACCCGTCGCGACTCAAGTCCATTGTACCAAGACGAAAGTTCATAAACGCAATCCAGGATGTGAGTGTCAAGATTTAGTATTGGAACCGTAACTGTGTGTGACGGAAGGCTGTATGTATAGACAGCAAGTGACATACTGCGTTCATACTTGCCAAACGGCAAGAAATTGAGAGATTTGTACCAAATAAATTAACAGACGAAGTAAATGTTCCAGATTTCGAATCAAGAACAGCTGCCAACATGAGTAACGTAGAATATCCTCGGAGCAGTGAAGCAACATAAATAACTTAATAAAAGCAAGTCTTCTGGTCCAGACTGTACAACAATTAGGATCCTTCTAGAGTATGCTGATGCATTAGCTCCATACTTAACAATCATATAGAACCTTTCGCTCGAAGAAAGATCCGTACCCAAAGACTGGAAAGCGGCACAGGTCACACCAATATTCAAGAAAGGTAGCAAGAGTAATTCACTAAATTACTGGCCCATATCATTAACGTCGATATGCAGCAGGAGTTTGGAACACATATTGTGTCCTAACATGAATTATCCCGAAGAAAACGGTCCATTGGCACACAGTCAACATGGATTTAGAAAACATCGTTCTTGTGAAACACAACTAGCTCTTTGTTCACATGAAGTACTGAGTGCTATTTAAAGGGATTTCAAATTGATTCTGTATTTCTGTATTTCCGGAAGGCTTTTGACACTGTTCCACACAAGCGGCTTGTAGTGAAATTGCGTGCTTATGGAATATCATCTCTGTTATGTGACTGGATTTCTGATTTCTTGTCGGAGAGGCCACATTTCATAATAACTGACGAAAAGTCATCGAGTAAAACAGACGTGATTTCTTTGCTGTTCCTTATATATATATAAACGATTTCGGGGACAATCTGAGCAGCCGTCTTAGGTTGTTTGCAGATGGCACTGCCGTTTATCGACTAATAAAGTCATCAGAAGATCAAAAAAATTGCAAAATCGTTTAGAAAAGATATCTGAATGGTGCGAAAATTGACAGTTGACTCTAAATAACGAAAAGGGTTACACGATAACTCAGTCAAATGTAAAGGCCGCAATTTAACTAAATAATTAGGAATTACAATTACATACAACGTGAATTGGAAGGAACTCACAGAAAATATTGTGGAGAAGGCTAACCAAAGACTGCGTTTTATTATCAGGACACTTAGAAAATGTAACAGATCTGCTAAGGAGACTGCCTATACTACGCTTGTCCGTCCTCTTTAAGAATAATGAAGAGCTGTGTGGGATCCTTACCAGATAGGATTGACGGCGTACATCGAAAAAGTTCAAAGAAGGCTGCACGTTTTGTATTAGCGCGAAATATGGGAGACAATGTCGCTGAACTGATACAGGATTTGTGCTGGACATCATTAAAACAAAGGCGCTTTGCGTTGCGATGGAATCTTCTTACGGAATTCCAATCACGAACTTTTCCCTCCGAATGCGAAAATATTTTGTTGACACCAACTTACATAGGGAGAAACGATCACCACAACAAAATGAGGGAAATCAGAGCTCGCACAGAAAGATACAGGTGTTCGATCATTCAGCGCGCTATACCAGATTGAAATAATAAAGATTTGTGAAGGTGTTTCCATGAACGCTCTGTGAGGCACTTAAATGTGAGTTGCAGAGAATCCATGTAGGTGTTGATGCAACACGCTCCCAGCTTAACCGCTGCTGGCGCCTCGCCTGGACGTGACGCGAACGTGACGATTCTGATTCTGCTAAGGTCTCCGCCTCCATTTCATTAAGTCCATAGTAAGACATTGAAATTACTTATGAAATTTCGCCAAATTGCACTGATAGTGCTCCGTCAACGTAACAAAAATAGGTATTAATTTAAAGCAAAACACCCGTCCTCACATCCTGTGGTAAATCAAAACTGTCTTTGAAACGCAATTGGTTCAGCTTGAACATCACACAGAGCAACAATTATCTTTGTTTCCTTTTGCCGAGGTACTGTGACATATCTCACCACATAGAGTAATTGTTTATCTCCACTCCTTGTAATGCAGATGACAAGCCTTATTCATTATATCGCCTGCGTCAGTAGACAGCCTGTCGAGGCCTTAGTAGGATGGAAAGCATGGAGGTAGTCACTTATGTCGAAAAGGCACAGACGACAGTTGGGTAACCATACTTGTATTATTAATAATACTTGATTTATTAAACGGACACAATCCATAAGGGTGGGTACCTCGGGAAGTCCGTCCAGAGAACAATTTTCATTTCATGTATCGCAATTAGTATACTGTAACTAACGTAAAGAAACAGCGAATCTCTAAATCGCTGTCATGTTAATGGGGAGTGTTCTTTTCGCTTTTACTGGCAATACTACAAGTTATGATAAACAGAAGAAAAGAATCTGGACTTCGATTATTGTCATATAGGACGATTCTTTTGATGATGTTACAAATACTCTGTAGTGTTGGCCAAACTGAGCTAACAGACCCTCGTCCCGAAGCGGCTAGTCGAAAGTTATAAGCGAAAATTGTTCTAATGCGTCTGACAGTGGAACGCATGTGCCAGTACGGTTGTTGCTAAGACTGTGGGTTAGGAGAATTTCTGAGGTGGTAGTATGGACGAAAACATGAAATGAAGTCAAGTATACTTGTGCTCCGAAATGCATACCTGAAGACCTATGAGTACTTGTTCATCTTCGCTACTGTGAAACATGTTCTTCCACTGAACAAGTGCTCATAGCTCTTCAGGTATGCAATTTGGAGTTGTTTACTAGACCTTTTGTGTTGTTAGCAACAGCACTACAAACATAAGTATTCCGCTGTCAGAGTATCAGAAGTATTTTCGCTTATAACTGTCGGCTCAGTCGTTATCGGATCAGGGACCCTTACCTCAAATTGATACCATTCTTCACCATTCCTGAATGTTTGTAACATCATAATGGAATCACCTTGTATATCACCTTGCCATGAAGTCACGCTAGGCGATCATATTTGCGTTGAGGGCTATCCTCTAATCTACCGCACTAAGAAACAGGAAGCAATGAAAGATGTGTCTATGTCAGAAATAATTAATGGGGTTTATGCATGAAGTAGTTTTTTCCATCGTGTTTATCCCGTGATATTTTTCTTTGCAAATGAGACGGGCGCGTTTTAAGTTCGGCTCACGAGATAGTGAACAAGCTTGTTTGAGATACTTTCTGAGTCGTTATAGCCTCTGATGACGTCGCGAGCATCAGGAGACGAACGTTATGCAGAGAAACAAGCCTTAGACAACAGCCCGATGCCCCTACAACAGACATAACCAAATACCTAACTAGCGGCAGTGAAAGATTGCACTGGAAGATCAAATAAAATGAACATCAAATAAAATGATTTAAAATCACCCAGTAATGAACAGCGTTCACGAATCTTGAGCGGTGGTGATAAGGCTGGATTCCAATCAAGAAAGGTGATCAAAACGAAAATTGTATGCTAATTTTTTGCAACAAATTCAATCAATGAATTATATCATACCAATTAGCGGCAAAGGCCTCAGTGAAAAATGTACGAAACTCCCTCCTTTCCTTTCTCCTGAGCGACAACGACGATAATTTCTGGTTTTACACGAGGAAGTAGAAAAACACGTGTTGCCTTGTTAGGTCCCCGTACATCATTAACTCGCGTGTGTAGAACAGTGCTTGCAAGACGGGTTGTGCATGGCTCTGTACCTATGGTCGCCAAACAACAGCTTTCGGGCAGCATGTGGCCTGGAGTCAAGTACTGGTGCGGACAGCAGTTGTCAGATGTATTTTATAATAATACGAATCTAGCAACTAACAGCCGAATCCAATAACGGCAACTAACGCAAAGAGCTTCTTAAGATTGTAGTTTCCCTGCTCAGTTACAAAGCATAAGGGGGAGTCAAATGAAAGCCTTAAATGTGTGATTAAAAATCAACGTTTTGCGCCATTGTTCTGTATGTCATCAGTACTGTTGCCAGTGATGTAACCAATGCCGGAGGCAGCATACTGTATACAATCGAAACGCAGCCACAATACCAGTTGAAAATGGCTGTCCCAGCTTGCGACATGCACCAAGGAAGAACAGCTTTCTGTCACGTTTTCTGAGCTGTGAAGGTACGAAACCGTTGATATTCATCGGCGAATGAAGGTCCATCACTGCAGCAACTGTAGCAGTGAAATAAGAAGTTCGGAAATGGCATGACTCCTGTGACAGGTGCTCAGCACTCCCGTCAGACACGCTGCATTGTGACACCAGAGTCCACCGCAGCAGTTGAAGCCATTGTGATGCAAAATCGCTCTGTGACGATGGATGAAACTGACGAAAATCTCAACTATGACTTAGCACGTCACATCATTCATGAAGTGCTTGAGTTTCGCAAGTTTCGCAAAGTGTCTGCAAGGTCAGTGCTACGGAAGTTCGCTCCACAACTGCAAGACTGATATTCTAACACATCAACCATACTCACACCGAGAGTTTACCACGTTTTTGTACCACTCAGAGACGTGATGGGAGGAAATCAATTTCGTTTTGATGGAGAGGTGCAGCAGGCGGTGCACGAATGGCTGCGCACTCGACCAACGTTTTTTATTTCTTTTCTTTCTTTTGTTTTCAGAAGAATCCATGAACTTCTCACGCACTGGAGGAAGCGTGTTGAGCGACAGGGAGAATGTGTAGAAAAATGAAACACTTGTGTTTCACTTTTACTCAACAAAAAAAATAAACCTTATAAGACTTTATTTGACTCCTCCTCATACTTACAGGGACATTAATATTTTAATACGTGCTTAATTTAAATTATAATTGGTGAATTGGGCCGTACGATAAGTGCAGTTCGCAGCTTGCCGTAGGTACAGGGGGTTAAGCAGCGCAGTCATTGAGGGTTTAGAGGATCTGAGAGGGGTAGGTTCATTGTTTCTCTCACGATAATGACAACTCACAGATATGAGCGACACATACCGATCAAGCTTTCTTTAAGCGGTTATCTACAGCTCATACATATTTGAAAATACCCATTTTTGTGCCAATTACTATACAGGTTTATTTATTTTGTGCAGGTTTGATTACTGGCTACCAACTACACAGAAGATATAATGCATATTAACTTTCATGTCTGCCAAATACGGCAAAATCAAGTATAAAATGTGACCAATTATACATGATGTTGCCGTATCTGGCAGAGATATATTACTGACCAGTTGATGTACATTATTATCTTCTGTTAAGATGGTAGCCCGTACCCAAACCTATAGACAATAAATGAAACTGTAGAGCTGTTGGCAAAAGCTTTTTTTTCCACAAACCAATCAGCTGCTATGGTATACAGTTTTACACAGATGTAACACAGATTTGTGAATGTACATTACAGGGACGATCATCTAAAAATACGGTATATATTTGCAGCAAGGAATGTGTAATTAATTAAGGCTGCTGTAATACAAAGCAATCAGAAAAAGGTGAAGTTCGAAATACTCAGTTAATATTTGTGCTTGTGTCTCCCATTGCATAACGCATTTAGATATAATGGAAATTACACAAAGCAGTCTACATGAAGTGTTCCAAATGGTGCCGATTTTTCAGGAGCAGTACTTGCGGGCCGGCGGAAATCTTACCTCGCCCTTATTGTGTGTAGTCTATTGGAAGCTCCTAACGTATAGTTTATGTAGGTTACGAAATAATAAAAAGATCGGTAAATATGTGGCACGAAGTGCCGCCCTACAGTGTCAGTTTTGGCTCTTGATTAAACGTTTTTGGCGACCAGTGCCCCAGCAGGGCTGCCGTGATCCGTAGCGCCTGGCAGTGCCGCCTGCCCGCAATACAGGGCTGGGCCGGTGCTGCTACTCACCAGCAGCTTCTGTGGCTCGACGTGCCCTGCTGCGCTGCGCTGCCAGGCATCGCCACGGGCGCCTCTTTGTCTCGGGCTGAGCCGCTGCCGCTGGGCGCTGCTTTGTGAAGTACGACGCGCCGGGCTGCTATTGTTACCTGCAGAGCGTCTGCTTCAGTACTCGTAATTCGTTTACACATGAGTGCTAAGCGCTAACAGGTGTTCCCACTGGCCATTGTAGACTCCGAAGGCCAGCTGTCTCGCCCGCTTCTGGTACCTAGAGAAGCCTGTCACAGCCTAATTTGTTAACAAAACCTCAGTCGGCTGCTCTGTTGGATTTAACAATAACTCAAAGCAAAGTGTCTTTACCCCTAATCATCATATGCGCTGCTACTTTTCCGCTGTCGGTCACCGGGATAAAAACGCGTTGTTTTACGAAATACTTCATTGTGTTACTATCTAAGACGTTTACTTAAAAGACAGGTGTTACAATTCAAGTTTTGCCAGCAGAGTATTTCGTCCAAGGAGGAGGGAGAAGATCCACATGAACAGACACGAGTGGTAACGTCCGCGGACGACAGAGGCCTTGTGGCCGGATGTAGAATACGACATAGGCGGAAAACAGAGCCGAAAATGATAAGGGATAGTACAATGATGTCTTTCTTAATATCAGAACTGCGAATGACACAATAGTGGATCCAGTAAAGGAATTCTATCGAAAAACCGAGAGTACGAGGGACAGTCGAAGCAAAGAAGATATGAGAATAGACTATCACAGGCCAATATGGCTTCCCTTCATAAAAAAAGTACACTGATGCTAGATGTTGATATGGAAATGGGAAAGAAGTTCATGAAAGTTGGTGTGACATAGCGTTGTGAGGAACTGTAGAGTGGAGTATAAGAAATTCGAACACAAAGCAAATCGAAACATTTTGAATATGGTGCTACCGAAGTATGTTAAAAATCAAGTGGTTAGAGAAGTACAGAACGAAAAAATACTAAGAGTGTCAGTAGAGGAAAGATGTCTATGAATGACTCTTATCAGAAGATGGGACTCATTGTTTGCACATCTGCTGTGATATCCATGAGTAGTTAACAAGAAGCTGTAGAAAAAGAGAGAGAAAGAGAGAGAGAGAGAGAGAGAGAGAGAGAGAGAGAGAGAGAGAGAGAGAGAGAAAGAGATAGATAATTCGAGAAGACAAGTATCAGAATGTGTAAAACGATTTTTACAACGTATTGTGTGTAGAGAAGAAATGTTCAGCATAAAATAGGAAAAGATGGAAGACAGTATGAAACCAGTCAGACGACTCATCTACACATATTATAAATTAAGGCGTCCCAAGCCAGTTTATCTTGGAATTTCCACGATAATCTCAGAAACTAATGTAGGGACTTCGATACGTTTTCACTAATGCACAGACTGATCCACGGCAATAAGTAATGGTGACAATGTAATGTATGTATTTTTATCTGTTCCGTATTTAACTGGCCTTTTGAGTAACGCCTCGCGGCGGTGACGTCAGCTATGAGCTGGTCAGGTGTAGAGGAGGTGGTAAGTGGCCGGGAAATTAAACAGCTGTCTCAACTACAAAGAACAGCGTATCTCCATCGTGGTCTAGTCGTAAAGCACTTGCATGAAAACCAAAAGGTTGCGGGAGTTTTGAGTCTTCTTTTATCATGGAATGAAGCTTTCATGACGTGGATATTCCCCGGAAGTGACATGTGATTCAGATTCGGATTTGGATTCGTATTCCATGTTTCGCTGACTGGATAAAAAGGAGTAGATTAGGGACACGCAAGTCACTGAGAAGGCGTACAGTTAAGAGAGATCCATCAGGCTATTAATCCACACGAAATTATTGTTACCAGAATCTATACATATGTCCTTCTGCTATACATGTTATAAATTAAAGCTCCAGTCCACGTTTTTTGTCTGTGTGTGGAAGCTAATCTTAGGAAGTACTACAGGGCTTCTGATGCTGATTACAGTAACTGATAGAGTGATTCACGGGGAACGTTACATAATTTATAGCCACTACGCCATACAAGTTGTCCAGCTGGAGTGTCACTAGTGACTTAAAAAAGGGCAGCTAAACAGAAAATAAAGTCACACTTGCGTTAATTTTCCTCTGTCTTTGGTTTACAGGTACCACTTCTGGTCTGTTGAAGATTTCCAACTATAGCTGCCACTGAACAAAGCATTTTTTAATGTCTTGAAAATTACCCATAAGACTCTGTACCAACATATGTTCAGAAACCAGTTGCTTGGAACCATGATTCATTATTTGTACTAAAGTATTTTTTGTATTTATTTACTCTGGGTTAATCTATTGTCTCAACTAGCACAGGTATCAGAGGACAAAAAATTAAGGAGATTAGGTGTCAGCAGGCATTCATTTACATCAATGGCGCAAGTTGAAAATGTGTGCCAGGCCAAGATTCGAACCAAGGTCACCTGTTTACTACGCAGCTGCGCTGACGTCTCCACCATCTGGACACATCTGTCACCACAACCACACGGACTACCGTCGCACGCCTCTTATCAGACCCAAATTCTCAACTTGTACCATACACTACTGATACAGTGCCCCTGCTCATTAGCCTCATTAATCACTATATCTCACCGATTATCGTAACAATTCGAACTTGGTACTGAAGGGAACACTGGCCGTCATTACCCTAATTATATACACTGAAACGCCAAAGAAACTGGTACAGGCATGCCTGTTGAAATACAAAGATATGTAAACAGAGGGAATGTGGCGCTGCGGTTCGCAACGCCTATAAAAGGCAACAAATGTATGGCGCAGTTGTTAGATCGGTTGCTACTGCTGCAATGGCAGGTTATCAAGATTTAAGTGAGCTTGAAGGTAGTGCTATGGTCGGCGCAGGAGCGCTGGGACGCAGCATTTCAGGGGTAGCGATGAAATGTGGATTTTTCCGTACGACCATTTCAAGTGTACCGTGAATATCAGGAATCTGGTAACACATATCTCCGGCATCGCTGCGACCGGAAAAAGATTCTTCGTGAATGGGACCAATGACGACTGTAGAGCATCGTTCAACGAGACAGAAGTGAAACTCTTCATCAAATTGCTACAGAATTCAATTCTGGGCCATCAAGAAATGTCAGAGTACGAAACATTCCACGAAACATCATCGATATGGGCTACCGGAGCCGAAGGTCTACTCGTGTACCCTTCATGACTGCACGACACAAAGCTCTACACCTCAACTGGGCACATCAACACCGACATTGGACTGTTGCTGACTGGAAACGTGTTCACTGGGCTGACGAGTCACGTTTTAGATTGCATATAGTGGATGGACGTGTACAGATATGGAGACAACCTAATGATGCCATGGACTCAGCATGTCAGCAAGGGACTGTTGAAGCTGGTGGAGGCTCTGTAATGGTGTGGGGCGTGTGCAGTTGGAGTGGTATGGGACCCCTGATACGTTTAAATATGTCTCTGACATAAGCATCCTGTCTGATCACCTGCATCCATTCATGCCCATTTTGCTTTCCGACGTACTTGATCAATTCTAACAGGACAATGCGACACCCCAAACCTCCAGAATTGCTACAGAATGGCTTCAGGAACACTCTTGTGAGTTTAAACATTTATGCTGGCCATATAACTCCCCAGACATGAGCTGGCCGGTGTTGCCGAGCGGTTCTACGCGTTTCACTATGGAACCGCGCGACCGCTACTGTCGCAGGTTCGAATACTGCCTCGGGCATGGATGCGTGTCATGTCCTTAGGTTAGTTAGGTTTTAGTAGTTCTAGGTTCTAGGGGACTGATGACCCATAGTGCTCAGAGCCATTTTTTCCCCAGACATGAACATTATTGAGCATATTTGGGATGCCTTGCAACGCGCTGTTCAAAAGAGATCTCCACCCTCTCCTACTCTTACGGATTTATGGACAGCCATGGAGGATTCATGTTGTCAGTTTCCTCTCAGCTCTACTTCATACACTAGTCGAGTCCACGTCACGTCGTCATGCGACACTTCTTAGGCAGTGTATCAATTTCTTTGGCTCTTCAGTTTATGTGTTGTCCTTTGTTTTGGATGTATCCAAAAGAAAAGACACCATTTTGATCCTGAAGCCCCTATGAATCAAAATACAAGGAAATTGAGGACATTTGCTGTCAGTGGGCTTTGATTTGTATCAGTGGAGTAAGCTGAAAATTTGTTCTGGACTGGGGTTCGAACCCTGATTTCCTGGGCTCCTGTTTACTTGGCCTGCCACAGTAGAGGTGTGCAACGTACAGGGGTTGCCAACTATCTGATTATTTGTTACTCAAGCCATTCACCAAATGAAAGAATCTGTTGCAGCTAATCATCCTGAAATCTAGTGCACAACCTTAAAACTATTTGATGGCTAGTTTACACATTGGGTTTCGGTTCTATACTGTTGCGTCTGATAATTATCTGGAGGCCTAAGGAAGTAGCCTCTACCACGTTTCTTCATGTCTCTGTCACTCGAAGATGGTGGGTTCTTGAAGTGATTTTGGCGCACCGTACATATTGCATACACATTCCTATTTCTGAAGTGCTGCAGGAGACTTTAGTTTGGGAAATAATTATCGAAAATGAGAAGCACATTTGTTTCATTGAATCTTTCTGTTAATTTCACCACTGCTGATGCACCAAGACCAAGAATTTATAACATTGCTGGATCAAGTTCTGTCGTCGAGCCTTGATATATTATAAAATCAAACATTTGACCAATTGTTCCATAAAGAGCAAATATTTTTATTCCTCATGGTTTCGGTTTGCCCTTAACATACTGTTTTATACTCAATGATCCCTTGAAGTGCACCATTTGCTCATCGACGCTAAGGTCTTCTTTTATTGACAAACTCAGCAATCATTCTCTTAATGAATTGGATACTGGATTGACTTTCCAAAATTCTGCTATACATGTTATAAATTAAAGCTCCAGTCCACGTTTTTTGTCTGTATGTGGAAGCTAATCTTAGGAAGTACTACAGGGCTTCTGATGCTGATTACAGTAACTGATAGAGTGATTCACGGGGAACGTTACATAATTTATAGCCACTACGCCATACAAGTTGTCCAGCTGGAGTGTCACTAGTGACTTAAAAAAGGGCAGCTAAACAGAAAATAAAGTCACACTTGCGTTAATTTTCCTCTGTCTTTGGTTTACAGGTACCACTTCTGGTCTGTTGAAGATTTCCAACTATAGCTGCCACTGAACAAAGCATTTTTTAATGTCTTGAAAATTACCCATAAGACTCTGTACCAACATATCTTCAGAAACCAGTTGCTTAGAACCATGATTCATTATTTGTACTAAAGTATTTTTTGTATTTATTTACTCTGGGTTAATCTATTGTCTCAACTAGCACAGGTATCAGAGGACAAAAAATTAAGGAGATTAGGTGTCAGCAGGCATTCATTTACATCAATGGCGCAAGTTGAAAATGTGTGCCAGGCCAAGATTCGAACCAAGGTCACCTGTTTACTACGCAGCTGCGCTGACGTCTCCACCATCTGGACACATCTGTCACCACAGCCACACGGACTACCGTCGCACGCCTCTTATCAGACCCAAATTCTCAACTTGTACCATACACTATTGATACAGTGCCCCTGCTCATTAGCCTCATTAATCGCTATATCTCACCGATTATCGTAACAATTCGAACTTGGTACTGAAGGGAACACTGGCCGTCATTACCCTAATTATATACACTGAAACGCCAAAGAAACTGGTACAGGCATGCCTGTTGAAATACAAAGATATGTAAACAGAGGGAATGTGGCGCTGCGATTCGCAACGCCTATAAAAGGCAACAAATGTATGGCGCAGTTGTTAGATCGGTTGCTACTGCTGCAACGGCAGGTTATCAAGATTTAAGTGAGCTTGAAGGTAGTGCTATGGTCGGCGCAGGAGCGCTGGGACGCAGCATTTCAGGGGTAGCGATGAAATGTGGATTTTTCCGTACGACCATTTCAAGTGTACCGTGAATATCAGGAATCTGGTAACACATATCTCCGGCATCGCTGCGACCGGAAAAAGATTCTTCGTGAATGGGACCAATGACGACTGTAGAGCATCGTTCAACGAGACAGAAGTGAAACTCTTCATCAAATTGCTACAGAATTCAATTCTGGGCCATCAAGAAATGTCAGAGTACGAAACATTCCACGAAACATCATCGATATGGGCTACCGGAGCCGAAGGTCTACTCGTGTACCCTTCATGACTGCACGACACAAAGCTCTACACCTCAACTGGGCACATCAACACCGACATTGGACTGTTGCTGACTGGAAACGTGTTCACTGGGCTGACGAGTCACGTTTTAGATTGCATATAATGGATGGACGTGTACAGATATGGAGACAACCTAATGATGCCATGGACTCAGCATGTCAGCAAGGGACTGTTGAAGCTGGTGGAGGCTCTGTAATGGTGTGGGGCGTGTGCAGTTGGAGTGGTATGGGACCCCTGATACGTTTAAATATGTCTCTGACATAAGCATCCTGTCTGATCACCTGCATCCATTCAAGCCCATTTTGCTTTCCGACGGACTTGATCAATTCTAACAGGACAATGCGACACCCCAAACCTCCAGAATTGCTACAGAATGGCTTCAGGAACACTCTTGTGAGTTTAAACATTTATGCTGGCCATATAACTCCCCAGACATGAGCTGGCCGGTGTTGCCGAGCGGTTCTACGCGTTTCACTATGGAACCGCACGACCGCTACTGTCGCAGGTTCGAATACTGCCTCGGGCATGGATGCGTGTCATGTCCTTAGGTTAGTTAGGTTTTAGTAGTTCTAGGTTCTAGGGGACTGATGACCCATAGTGCTCAGAGCCATTTTTTCCCCAGACATGAACATTATTGAGCATATTTGGGATGCCTTGCAACGCGCTGTTCAAAAGAGATCTCCACCCTCTCCTACTCTTACGGATTTATGGACAGCCATGGAGGATTCATGTTGTCAGTTTCCTCTCAGCTCTACTTCATACACTAGTCGAGTCCACGTCACGTCGTCATGCGACACTTCTTAGGCAGTGTATCAATTTCTTTGGCTCTTCAGTTTATGTGTTGTCCTTTGTTTTGGATGTATCCAAAAGAAAAGACACCATTTTGATCCTGAAGCCCCTATAAATCAAAATACAAGGAAATTGAGGACATTTGCTGTCAGTGGGCTTTGATTTGTATCAGTGGAGTAAGCTGAAAATTTGTTCTGGACTGGGGTTCGAACCCTGATTTCCTGGGCTCCTGTTTACTTGGCCTGCCACAGTAGAGGTGTGCAACGTACAGGGGTTGCCAACTATCTGATTATTTGTTACTCAAGCCATTCACCAAATGAAAGAATCTGTTGCAGCTAATCATCCTGAAATCTAGTGCACAACCTTAAAACTATTTGATGGCTAGTTTACACATTGGGTTTCGGTTCTATACTGTTGCGTCTGATAATTATCTGGAGGCCTAAGGAAGTAGCCTCTACCACGTTTCTTCATGTCTCTGTCACTCGAAGATGGTGGGTTCTTGAAGTGATTTTGGCGCACCGTACATATTGCATACACATTCCTATTTCTGAAGTGCTGCAGGAGACTTTAGTTTGGGAAATAATTATCGAAAATGAGAAGCACATTTGTTTCATTGAATCTTTCTGTTAATTTCACCACTGCTGATGCACCAAGACCAAGAATTTATAACATTGCTGGATCAAGTTCTGTCGTCGAGCCTTGATATATTATAAAATCAAACATTTGACCAATTGTTCCATAAAGAGCAAATATTTTTATTCCTCATGGTTTCGGTTTGCCCTTAACATACTGTTTTATACTCAATGATCCCTTGAAGTGCACCATTTGCTCATCGACGCTAAGGTCTCCTTTTATTGACAAACTCGGCAATCATTCTCTTAATGAATTGGATACTGGATTGACTTTCCAAAATCGATTATTTTATCAGAATCACTTGTTATGTCAAGACAGAGGAGGTTCTGTCTCAATTTTAGGAAAGGGTTAAATGACATAGTGTCTGCAATTTGGGAAATACATAGCTGCAGCTCAGAATAACATCTAGTCCTGGGGTATTTCAGAATGTGAATGCATATAAGTGAAAGCATTTCTTTCTCTGTCGTAGGAGCAATGTTACCTACACTTCTGTAAACTGCATAAGAATGTCTACATTCCACACATTTCTGAACAAGAACGTCAGCGGGACTCTTTAGGTTATCCACTAGCTCAGAGAAACATTTGTACAAGGGGATATATAAGTGAGTCCTCTTTTCCTCCATCATATATATTTTTAGGTGTTAATTGTCCATAATTATGATACCACTCTAGATCAACAACGTCCATCACATCAGTTTCAGGCACGATATCTATTTCAGGATGGTCTTATTCATTGTCATCATTGTTTTGCGCTCTGATGATAAGGGGACCTCCAGAACCTACAATAAAAATGTTATTACAAATAGAAAAACTCATAAAAAACGTACATCTGCGAGACCCAGGTGAAAAACCAGCGAAATCGATTAACTAATTAATTAAATGTCTGTTCAAGGCAATTTCCCCACGTAATCAACACAATTCAATACACTTCTTTGCCATTAAATGTCTGCATAAATTAATGGGCGTACATAGTAACCTCTGAACAACAATTCAATTGACTTAAAAAGAACACAACCACCTAAACATGTTTACAGAATTATGGGAAAGAAATGCATATACACCTTCTGTTTAGCAAATGAACCACTTTCGTCCTGAGCCACCAACAACATAAGTCGTTCTCATTACCCACATAGAGCCACTCCGAGGTACTGGAAGTAAAACAAAAGTCTTCCACGTGTACACCAAGGCACGGTTTCCCAGACTGCAAGCCGTAAGAAACCGGTCAACACGCTCCCACCTGTGACACAAAGGGCAAGCAACTCACCAACGTAATAAGGACATAAATTATTTGCATATACAACGTGCCCAAAACAGCTGTCTATCCACTACTTCCAGCTCCTCAGAGGACGTCACTTAACACAGTGAATTCAGAGTCATCTAAACATACCGCGCAATCTGCGCAAAACCACATAAACTTTCTGCATGAGCGCACTACGTTTAAAATAAGGAGTATTAACTTAACACAACATACAACTTCTAAATCTCCGGGCGACTGGCCTGGACTCGTGAAATCGATCTACCAACACATCATCATGGCCAATAAACCACCTCCGCTCTCCACTTGCGAGGCACAAATAGAATATGTCCTGCAACACACTGATTAAAATATCTAAAACAGTGTTCGTTACAAGATTAACACTCAATGTCACAGGGAAACATTAATCAGAAACAGACATCGGTTCGTTACAATAAACGTACACATTACGTGGCTGAAAAACACAACCAAGTCAGTGGCACACAAGAAGGTCAGTAATAGTAAGGCCCTTTATCATTTTCCCATTCAGAGGGGCGTAAAACAATAACACTTAAGCAGAGAAGTATGAATGCATTTGAGCAATTCAGTGTGATTCTCCAACAGAAAGGGGTTTCCACTCAATGGTCTGAAGATGACCACAGCAGTGGTCGAAACCGGTCACCTTATAAAAAAAAATTGTGATCAAGACTGTTTTTAATAGTAATTAATTCAGTGACTGACAAGAACTAAGTTTTTAAATGCAGAACACAAGTCCTCACAGGATAAATGCGGCCTTACGCAATGGACTCCTAATAGTAAGGTCAAGTGTCCAAAGCACACTGCTCAGTAAATACACCACAACGGCAAGCACACTCAGTAATCGCCAGAAACGATGGCACTGAGAACAAAATGCTGCTTATATCCAAACCAACTGTGCTCGCAATAGCATCACATCAGTCACAGAGCCATAGAGACGAGAATGTAGTCACTACAAGCAAACGGTAAATCCATCATAAACAAGGAAGTAGCATGTTCCCGACTGCATCGGCGCCTCTACCCGCCAAGTCCGCCGCAAACGCCCAAACACAATCAGGTAACGTGGCAAACTTTCCTCTTGCCACCACACACGGCGTCGGAAGACACCGGCTTCACGCTCCGCGCACTACTGCCTATCCCACTGTTTCTGCTCGCCCTCCAAAATCCAACTACTCGACTGTCCCAGGTGCCTCGCCGACTTCCCCCACGAGGGGGCGCCACTTCTCTCTTTCCTCCGCGATACAGCGATAATATTATACGCGGTACGGTCGATAGATCAAACCTGAGCCGCCACGGTTCAATTATGTGTCCTTACTTTTCACTTAAGTGTGATATGAATATTGTGAAGAATTTTTAAAATCAGCGCTTTTATCACAAATTGTGTCGTATTTTATCTCTTGTAATCTTTTCAAAGTAAACTAATGAATGCAAGTACAGTTAAAAGATATACGCCGATGTTTTACCGAGAGGAAGTTTGGTGGCCTGTTTCAGGTCACTATACCTCTTTTTCAGATCAGTCGACACCTTTAAAATGCTAATGAGACTTTCGCAATTAAGAAAATATTCCGGGCAATTATTCTGTAGTCAAAGGTGATTTCAGTTTAAAACCCGGCGTTTCGTCCCCATCAGCGGAGGACATTTTCAAGGGGGAGTGTAGCTTTGTTGAATGTCCAATTCACACTATGGCTCGCTGCTGACTGCAGCAAAATTCTGCTTTCGCGAGCTCCCGTGCAGTGGAGTGACGTCACATATATAGAATACGCAAGCGCAATATTCCCATAGTGGGAAACTGGTACAAATCTTCTTCAGCACCGGAATTCAAATTTCATGCAATTTCACGCCCTCCTCCTTCCTATTTAATTTCCTGGGGTGTTTCACAATCTCCATGGCCTTTTGTGGTATCTGCTCGTAGCCGCCAGTACTTGTATGTATGTGGTGGTCTCCTGGCTGTAAAGCATGTTCCGCAACAGCTGATCTGTTAGTCTCCACTCGTTTGCAATTGCCCTTGTGGTCTTAGAGTAGTTTTTTGACAGTAATTTTTGTAGTATCCACGTACACCTCCCCACAACTACATGGAATCCTGTAAATTCCAGCCTCTTTCGGCGGTTGCTGAGCATCCTTGGCCGATTTTAGGTGATCTTGTATCTTCTGCGTGGGTGTATAAATTACCGCCATGACTCTCCAAAAAGTAATTTATCTGTGGGTGACAAGAATGTCTTAAAACGCCTCAATGAGGAGGATTGTGTTACATTCTCCTCACTGACAAGAGAAATGCAACGATTGTTTTGAATGTGTCCTAGTTTTATAGTAAGTTTATCGACTTATTAGATCCTCATTGGACATTCAACACGACTACGCTCCCCCTTGAAGATGTCCCCCGCAGATAGGGACGAAACATTGGGTTTTAAAGTGAAATCCCTTCGACCAAGCCATGTTAACCGGGAATATTTTAATAATTGTGAAAGTTTACATTTCACAATTAGACGCCTCTACGGGGAGGAGATGTGAAGAAACGTACGAAGCATGGAAGGCCACCAGAAGAAGAGAGTGCAGATTTTGTGTTCCCTCACACTTCTGTCTCGTTGCAGAGAGGTCAGTGTTATTCCAAAGTTTTTGAGGATTGAGCAACTTTGCAGCTCGGGCAAGGCGCAGCGGATTTTCAAACAGACGGAGGCGGCTTTAGTACGAGAGAGGATTCAATAGACCACCGGGACCTGGCAAACACAGACTGCAAGTTAATGTCTCTCCCTAATACTATCAGCAATAAATTGTGTAGTGGTGACAGATAGAATTGAAAGTCTGTTGCACGATAGTATTAGGTAGCGTATGTTGGCAAAGTGTAATAGGTAGAAGAATAAATTTGATAACTTGCAACCTAATAAGAGGATCCACCATTTAGGTGCTTCCCGTACGGCTATCAAATTAACCGACCATCGTCGTCTGAGAACTGTACTTGCTAAGGGTGGAAATTTTGTCATTAGTACGGGAGTTGTGCCCATGGAAGAAATAAGAGCCAGTGTAGAAGCAGACATTCGCAGTGTGGACAAGGTTACGGCTAAAGAAATCCGTATAGAAGCTCTAAGTATACTGTCTCGAGCGAAGCCTCTAAAAACTAATTTAACTGTGGGTAAGAGGAATGCCTTAAATCGGCTGAATGAGGACGATAGTGTTGTCATTCTCCCCGCTAACAAGGGAAATGCAACGATTATTTTGAATGTGTCGGATTCTTACAGTAAGATTAACGACTTATTAAATCCTCAAACATATAGGAATCTAAGTAAAGACCCCACAGACGAAGTTCTTAGATTGCTCTACCGAACAGAGCAATCAGAAAAGTCTGTTCAGTTCAGTTGCGCTAGCAACAAGACTTTATGAATTGCAGAAGGTGCACAAAGAACATGTTCCTCAATGTCCTATAGCTAGTGCTACTGGTTCGCCACCCATTCGATTGCCAAGTTCTTGACAACATTATTACGACCATATGCGGCCCGATCGGATTCGTATATCAAGAATTCGTACAGCCGGTGGACATATTACTTAGTTCTGATGTGGTGTCCTTAATCACTATGGTTCAATTGAGTGAAACAGCAGCTGAGTCGGATTTTTCCTCTCAGTGTTGCAGAACTGTCAAATACTGCCCCACAACCACGTATTTCCAATGGAACAAAGAGTTCTATGAACAAACGTATGGTGTCGCTATAGGGAGCCCCTTAAGCCCGGTTATAGCGAATTCCTTTATGGAAAAATTCGATCGGCAGGCTTTGAAAACTGCGAACAAGAAACCGAATATTTTCTTGCTTTACGTGAATGAATCGACTGTTGATAAAAAGTAATAGCTTTGCTGTACGAATATCTTCAGTAATGGTTCCATAATACCTGATATTCTCTTACCGTTCATGGACGGAAAAAGGGAGTACAAAAATTTTCAGAGAAATTCGGGAATACAGAAATGCAAGTCACTTCGAAATGACATAAATGGGAAATGCAGGGCAGCTAAGGTGAAATGACTGTATGAAAAACGTGAAGAAATCCCTTTAAGTATATCGGGACAAAACATCACGAACGGAAAAGTAAATTTTCGCTCTGCGAAGAAAATATCTTCTGCACTGTAACATGCTACAGTCTGTCACCTCAAATACAATGGACCTGATTCATCACCTCGCTCAAGGCCTAAAAATCCATATGTGCACAACAAAAAACAGCAACAACTCAGTCCGTAGAGTGTACTACAAAATAATAACCACAGTCACAACTCTATTACCGCTGTGTGTGCTTCCAGAACCACTAGCAATACGCCACGGAAGAATGTAAATTCCAGTCAATACAGCCCAGAAACATACTGAGTGGCTTGATGTGGCCCCCAAGAAGTAAGCTCCTTTGCCAGTTTTTTCATCTCAGAGTAGCATTTGCAACCTACGTCCTCCATTAATTATTGCTTATCCGTCTTCCTCTACAATATCTACCCTCTACAATTCCCTCTATCACCATGTAAGCTGTACCCTGATGTCTTGACAGTTGTCCTATCAACGAGTACCTTCTTCTCGTCAGTGTTTCCCACATATATTTCTTTGGTCACCGACCGTGCGGAGAACAACATCCTTCTTCCTTAATTTATCAGTCCATATAATACAAACACCTTTACAAATTTTATAAACCAGTCTACCTAACTGTCAACATCCATCTTCAGCATCAAATCTCAAACCTTTCGATTCTCTTCTGTTCCTGTTTCCCAACACTCGGTGTTTCACTTCCATATAATGCTGTGCTCCAAATGTAGATCCTCAGAAATTTGTTCCTCAAATTGAGTCCTATGTTTCATAGTAGTAGATTTCTGTTGGTCATGAATGTCGTATTTGCCAGTGCTAGTATACCTTTTATCTCCTGCTTGCTCCGTCCGTTATGGTAATAATTTTCTGTCTAGGTAACAAATTTCCTTAATTTCGTGTACCTCGTGATCACCAATTCTGATGTTAAGTTTCCCGCTCTTTTCATTTCTAGTGCTTCTAATTACTTTCATCTTTCGTCGATTGGCTCTCATTCCATGTTCTGTATTCATTAGACTGTTCAGTCCATTCAGCACGTCCTGTAGCTCTTCTTCTCTTTCACTGAGTGTAGTATTATTATCAGCGAATCTTATCGTTTATATCATTTCATCTTAAATTTAAATTCCTTCCTTTAACCTTTCTTTTATTTCCGTCATTGCTTCTTCGATGTATAGATTGCACAGCATGGGTGAAAGGCTACAGCCCTGTCTTACACCATTTTTAATCCGAGCACTTAGTTCTTTGTCTTCCAGTCTTATTTTTTCCTCTTTGTTTTTGTACCTACAATATATGATGTGGAACATCTTGCACCATTTTACAATCTAGAACGCTTTTTCCAGGTGGACAAATCCTATAACATGTATTGATATTCCTGCAGTCTTGCTTCCAGTAGGAGTCGCGATGTAGGAACTGTCTCTGTGGTGACTTTATCTTTCCTAAGGCCAAACTGATCGTTCAAATGGTTCAAATGGCTCTGAGCACTATGGGACTTAACTTCTGAGGTCATCAGTCCCCGTGAACTTAGAACTACTTAAATCTAACTAACCTAAGGACGTAACACACATCCATGCCCGAGGCAGGATTCGAACCTTCGACCGTAGCGGTTGCGCGATTCCAGACTGAAGCGCCTGGAGGCGCTCGGCCACAGCGGCAGGCAAACTGATCGTCGTCTAACAGATTCTAACTTTTTTTCCCATTCATCTGTATATTATTCATGTCAGCAACTTGTTTAAACGAACTGTTAAGCTATTGTGAGTTAATTTGGCACGTTTCGGCTCTCGCTATCTTCCAGTTGTGTGAATGATGTATTTCCGGAAGTCTCATGATATATCGCTAGTCTCATACAGTATCGCTTATCTCATACAGTGCACATACCAAGGCGAAGAGTTGTTTTGTTACCACTTCTCGCAATGATTTTAGAAATTCTGATGAAGTGCTATCTATCCCTTCTGCCTATTTGATCATAAGTCGTCCAAAGCTCTTTTAAATTCCGTTTCTAATACTGATCGTCCTATCTCTTCCCTGTCGACTCCTGCTTGTGCTTCTGTCACGCCACTAGACACGTCCTCCTCTTCCTAGAGTCCTTCAATGTACTCTTTCCACCTGCTCTCACACTTGTGCATTTAATAGTCGAGTTCTGCTTGCATTCTTAATGTTACTGTCCTTGTTTTTAATTTCACCAAAAATTGTTTTGACTTTTCTATGTGCTGAAACAGTCATTCCGTCATTTCTTTTTCGATTTCTTCACTTTTTCATGCACTCATTTCACCTTAGCTACCCTGCGTTTCCCATTTATGTCAATTCTAAGAGACTTGTATTTCTGTATTCCTGAATTTCCCTGAGTATTTTTGTACTTCCTTGCATCAAACCAGTCTCAGGACTGAAGACCACAACAACAACATTTTTCGTCCATAAACTAGAGCATTTTTCTGTTACCGATGATTTGCTTCAAGTTACCTGTTTATTTTTTCTTTCCAACGTCTGTGATTGCTCTATTCAGACATGTCAGTTCTTCTTCAAGTGAGCTGTGCACTGAGCTATTGACTCAGCAGTATCGATAGGCTCAGAGAGATTCAAGCATATCTCTTCATTCCTTAGTACATCCATATCACACTTCTTTGAAGATAAATTATTCCTGACTAGTCTCTTAAACCTAAGCTTACTTTTCATCATTACTAAACTGTGAGATTAATCTATATATACTACTGCTTACGCCTTACAATACAATAACTGATTTCGGAATCTCTCCTTAACCATGATGTAATCCAACTGGATTCTTCCCGTACCTCCTGGCGTTTCTCAAGCGTACCTCTTCCTCTTGTGATTCTTGAACAGAGTATGCACTGTTACTAGCTGAAATGTACTGCAGAATTCAATTAGTCTTTCTCATTCCTGCTGTAAAACTCATTTTCTCCCGTAACCCTTTCTTCGCCCTTCACAATCGCATTCGAATCGCCGTATGGCTGTTAGATTTTCATCTCTTGCTACATACTGAATTATCCATTCAGTATCATTATATACTTTCGCGATTACTCCATCTTCTGCTTGCGATGTCGGCATGTGTACCTGAACTATTGTGGTCGGTGTTTGTTTGCTATCGACTCTGATCTCTAAACTGTCCACACTAACTAACTCTCTGCCCTGCCTCCTTACTCAAAACGAATCCTGTTTCCGTTATACCATTTTGTGCTGCTATTGGTGTTACCCTATACTCTTCTGACCCAAAATTCTCGCTTTCTTCCCGTTTTGCTTCATTGATACCCTTTATATCTAGACTGAGCTTTAGAGTTTCCTTTTTAAGATTTTCTAGCTTCCCTGCTACGTTCAACCTTCTGATATTCCACGCCAAAATCGTGTAACGTTACGCTTTCGTAGATTATTCTAATATTTTCTCATATATATATATATATATATATATATATATATATATATATATATATATATATATCATCAGTACTATTCTGATTACGATTTACTGCACTGAAAAGCTCTCTCTCGGAAACTATCTTTTAGATTGGAGCTATTAACTTTGACAAATGCACATTCCCACTATTCTTTCAATTCTTTCAACAACTGAAACATTGTTGTCGGCTGCAGTGTTATTGCAAGCTGCGATGGTAAGTTGTAACCTTTCTCGACTTCAGGGTGACACCACAGGAACTCTCGTATGTGCATAAACTTCATCTCGTCTTTATGAAATCTACAGAAGAGTTACAACACACTTACGCGAAGATATTTGCAAGCACGGTATTTTTTACATTTCCTTGGACATTAAATCCATTTCCGGGTGCCACTTCAATAAATAATGGCGACAAAAAAATTTTTTTTTGCTCAGCGCAAAGGGTTTCTACATTCTACGTGTAACAAAAGACTGGGTAGTTGGTTTCTCATTCAGAGTTATCATTTGGATGTAGGTGTTTATCAGAAGATGGTGTTGTGGCTCTTGTAACAAGGAGGAACGTCTTTGGCACGTGTTAGAATTTGACAGTGGCCGGATCATGGCCTATCGTGACAGCTGTTTGTATTTCTGCTGTATTGCCGATCTCGTTGGTCAGGATCCGACGACAACCTTGTGAATATGAAAGCGATGTGAGCAGGAGAACCATCCTCAGCGCCGTGCAGTATGTCAGTAATCCCCGTGACTAGCGCCAGAGAGGAGAACCATAATGTTCATAGGATCATACAGCGACGTTATGTACGTATCCTGAATCAGAAAATTATTTTGTAGCTTTAAAATTTAGAACATGCAATTACAAACAAATTTGCTTATAACGTGCAGTCGCGAAACATTTTAAAGTAATATTTTGTGCAACAAAAACTAAAACATAGAAAGATTATTATTGCAACAACTACAGCAACAAAGAAAATGCTGAGAGGAATTACAGATTTAGATGGATACCTAATGATCTACAGCGATGTAGGAAGTGACAAAGGAGCAAATAGTAGTTGCGTCAGTAAATAAGAAATGGAAAGATTACACTAACATAAACTACACAATCGTAACATCAAGATTCAGAATAGAAGGTGGCCATCTAACAGTGAACGCAGAGTACGCTCTTGAAGATGGGAAAAGAAGAGCCTGAAGTTTTTTTGTGAAACCTTACAAGGAGAAGCTGATAAATCTCCACTGATGAGCCAAAACATTATTACTACCGGCTTAATAGGTTATTTATCTGTCTTGAAAGGAAACACATCACTGATTCTGCGTTATCAGGGATCCGACAGTTTGTTGGTAGGTTTGTGGAGGTATATAACATCAGATGTTAAAGCAAAGGTAATGTATTTAAGATAAATAAAGGGACGCTGATTAGCGTACGCGTTGATTGTGACCAATAGCGACCCAGATGTATTCCTTTGGAATTACATCAGGCAAATGTGGTCGCCGAGGCGTCAACATAAGTTCAATTTTATCAGGTTACCTTCTATTAGGAACGTGGGTGTATTCAGCGACTGTGATATGGTTTACAAACGATAGATCACAGCAATAAGTCGTCCTTTTCTGCAGGTTTTATTTGCGAAATGTAGATTTCGGCTAGTTCCCAGCTATTATTAGTGCTAAAAATACAAGAAATACGTGGTTAGGCGATACTACAAAAAATTATAACTCGTGGCATAATCTGTGTAGCTTAGCATTAGATTACATACCATTATTTCAAATTATCAGTGCATGTCAGTTCCCTGTTGTTCGGGCCTCTGTCACAGTTCTTTCAAGGGTACTATATAATGAAAGTAGGCTTTGTGAAGAGCACATCGACTGACTGTATGACGGCCTCTATACGATGTACGCAATGTATAACACTCAAAGAAAAGCAGCTAAGGTCTCTATAAAAAATTTCATATTTGCTTGGGAATAACATAAAATAAATAATTCCGACTCACTAGTTTATGGACTATGATCCCATGTGTCGATACATTTGCTTTTCTCCATACTACTCGAAAATCTGTGTCACCATCAGGGAAACACTTTGTAGATATACACACATCAAAAAAAGGTTTGCGTCACCCCGGTTCCCAGAACTCCCGAAGACAGACGTTGACTGTGGATATTGCATCACAGACAAAGTCCCTTTGACTGTTCAGAGATGTCACTACACTCACCAAGATGTAAACAACCATGCATGAGCAACGCCTATTAGAAGGAGGGGGTCCGACAGTAGATCAGTTCCAGTCATTCCACCAGGAAGGAGGTATACGGCTCGTGTTGTCTGTAGTTCAACCATGCCTAGATGCTCAATACCGCATTTCGATCGCGTCCGCATTGTCACTTCGCGCCAGGAAGGGCTCTCAACAAGGGAAGTGTCCAGGCGTCTAGAAATGAACCAAAGCGATGTTGTTCGGACATGGAGAAGATATAGAGAGACATGAACTGTCGATGACATGCCTCGATCAGGCGCCCAAGGGCTACTACTGCAGTGGGTGACCGCTACCTAAGGATTATGAGTCGGAGGAACCCTGACACCAACGTTACCATGTTGAATAATGCTTTTTGCGCAGCCACAGGACATCGTTTTACAACTCAAACTGTGCACCATAGGCTGCAGGATGCGCAACTTCACTCTTGACGTCCAAGGCGAGGTCCATCTTTGCAACCACGACACCGAGCAGCGCAGTACAGATGGGCCCAACAAATTGCCGAATGGACCACTCAGGATTGGCATCACGTTCTCTACACCGATGAGTGTCGCATATGCCTTCAACCAGACAATCGTGGGAGTCGTGTTTGGAGGCAACCCGGTCAGGCTGAACGCCTTAGATACAAAGTCCAGTGAGTGCAGGATGGTAGAGGTTCCCTGCTGTTTTGGGGTGGCATTATATGGGACCGACGTACGCTTCTGGTGGAACTATATTGGCAGCGTATTGGTGAGGCATTCGTCTTCATGGACGACAGTTTGCGCCCCCATAGTGCACATCTTCTGAATGACTTCCTTCAGAATAACGACATCGCACGAACTAGAGTGGTTAGCGTGTTCTCCAGACATGTACCCTGTCGACCATGCCTGTCATAGATTGAAAAGGGCTGTTTATGGACGACGTGGCCCGCCAACCATTCTGAGTGATCTACGCCGAATCGCCGTTGAGGAGTGAGACAATCTGAACCAACAGTGCCTAGAAGAACTTATGGATAGTATGCTACGAAGAATACAGGAATGCATCAATGCGTGAGGACGTGCTACTGCGTATTAGAGGTACCGGTGTGTACAAAAATCTCGACCACCACCTCTGAAGGTCTCGCTGTACGTGTGGTTTTCATGAGAAATAAAGAGGACGGAAATGATATTTATGTTGATCTCAATTTCAATTTTCTGTACAGGTTTGGGAACTCTCTGAGCCGAGGTGATTCAAAACTTTTTTTTGATGTATGTAGTTGGACAACAGCACACATGCTTGTTACCTTAAGGAGTTGATCGAGTCCAACAAATTCTGCCTGATTGGGATTATGGTTTCCAGGAAACCGCTGTTGTTGGAGAGGGAAAACGTTCATTTCCCACCTTCGGTCCAGTCGGAACCGCATTTGCCCCAGAGTTTATGAAATTCTTTCCTCTGCAAGTATCCCGTTGTCACTTTTGGTATTTCCTCTACAGGCAGCCAGAATATGAAGCTAGAAACGGTGCCCCGCTGCCGTTACTGAATTTACATCGCCCATTCGGTACCAGCAGCCATCAGCCGACCGGTCGATGTCTGGGGCGGCACAGCTGCCGGCTGTCTCTTTACGACGTCGTTATACCAGTCGTGTGTACAGTAGTTCGCGCAGTCCGATCCATAACGTTTGCAGTAAACGTTGGAAATGCTCCGCTATTACTAGTTTCGATAAGTTTTCTAAAGCATGTGTCAGGATTTTTACGGTTAGTAGATGTGTCAGTATCTTAATGGTTGACAGCGTAAAGATAAGTTATCTACTGCGTAAGAAGCTGATCCAAACAGCCATAATGAGTTGCCTCCATGTTAATATTCTAAGCTTTTATACAGTCGTACTGGGATGAAAAGTAGTTTTTATGTTTTAGCGGCTGGTTATCGGGCTTTTCGGGTTATTTACGTATACCAGTCATGTATTTGGTAATTAAAGAAATTAAATTTCTAGAGTTTAATCAAAGTAGCGTTTTTAAAAGTATAATAACGATACAGAAATTTTAAAAGCAACCCCTTTACAAACTTACTTTAGTTTTTTATGAGCAACATTGCAGAATGAATAAATTCTTCGATGAATTCTACTGTTGAGTATGCAGTGTAAGATAGAAGTCTCTGACATATAATGACCTATAGATGAAATTGTCAGCACATTTTGAATCAATATTGTCCTACTGTATAATCTTTTGGGGTAATGCAGCTAAGTTGAGGAAAGTATTTATTCTACAGTACATAATATAAGTATTATATAAACTAAACATCGGTTGGAAGTTTCCAGTGGGCTATAGGGATTCTCGTACTTACGTACTAATGATGAATCAGAAACAGATGTAAATAATCAGAGCAGTGAATTTCTGAAAATAATACCTCAAGATTATGGTTTTTCAGTCGTAATGATGTTTATTATTTACTGACTCTTTGCGAAAGGTGAGTTTCTCAGAAGTTGAACATTGGTGAAACAGAGAAAAATAAGAGCTATTCATAATTACAAGTCATTCACTGGAATTATTATCAACATTATTGGAAAACTGTGTAATGGATCATTTGAAAGTTGTGTACGATGCTATAGACCGAGGTAGTGAGGAGGAATTACCAGTTCGTGTAGGATTCTTAGGTTTTGAGAAAACTTTTTAATCTGTTTCAACAAAACCTTTATAACACTCCTTTCACAATAATACATTGATTCAACCTATCTTTACATACTGAAAAATATCTACGTAAGTATTACAACACAAATGCACCATCTTAGCCAAAAATTCAGAGTTCAGAGGATAATCAGGGAGGTTCCGTACCATTACTACTATTCTAAGCATCGTTGAGGACGTTTACAGATCCCTAAGCTGGGAAAATGAGCAACGAGTATATGTTGATAGAACATACCTGGAACACCTCGATTTTGCTTAATGTTTGAGTCTAGTGCAACTTCAACAATGAATACGAGAATTTAATAGAGCAAGTTCGATAGCTTTGCATGACAGGTCTGTGCAAAGCTTGTGAGGACTTATCACCTGTCGGAAGATGTCCTTTTCAGCTTTGTGTACAACAAGAATTGTCTCGATCTTTGCTGAGCATCGAATTGCCTGTTTCACTGCAATTGTGGCCACGTGTTTCGTGATAGAAAAGGCAATACTCTATGGCTACGCAGCTGACATTTGCAATGGAAGTCCTGTAGTAAATCGAAGCACTTTTAAATAATACAGCTTTCTTCCAAACGACCTGCTTAAGGATGAAGACACCTACGATCAGTTCACCGAAAAGTTACAATTCAGAAAAGCTTTTAGTATTAATGAAACGTCTAGTGATACACTCCTTTACTTACACGAAAGAGCTATGACAGGCTGAAATGTCCTAGCAGGAATTCACGTCCAGTTCTTGGCCAAACGATGCTTACAACCTACTGAGTAATCTACACACTTCTTAAAAACAAATATGCCAGGATAATAAAAGGATATATTGTTACAAATATTCATTTACACATAAGTTCTTCTGTTTACTTTATGCACATTCACACTGAAGCTTATTTCCGACTCTCATACTTTGCCCGTCTATGTAAACTTATACTTGGCTGTAAAACTTTAATGAGTGTGTCACAAACGAGAGAATTATTTTGCATGTGGAACATCAGATCTGATATACGTTGTCTGCAATAATGTGCTGTTGTTTATTTATCTATGACATTTTATGTACTTCGGCAACAATTTTCATTCCAAATATATCCAAAAGAGCACTTCACCGCATCTCAGTTGAGTGACTTTTATATTTCCTTTACTAATCACAGTATTTCTCGGAAGATTTACGGAGGAAGTTTAGGGTCATTGACTGAGAACTCACGGAAAGAATTACAGCCTAGTCGTTTACTTACAAGCATCTATTCTCACTACGACACATTGAGAACCATCCCCTTTGTATGTTCTACGGGCAGTAGAAATGTTGTTCCTGTCGCTAAGCATCCATTGTCTCTTTGTTTCATTTTAACGGCTTATGTATGTTTCACAATAGTATGCTACTCTAATGATAAAGTCTGGTTCATAGTCATTATATCAAGTGTTGTATATTTCCCGTGGATCTTCTTATTTCCCTTTTGCTTACCGGACTACAGGAAGTAAAGTTCTACGTACTCGATCAACTACAATTTTCTGAAGACTCTAAGTGTCAAACACAGGAACACATGTACGCTGTATCCAAAAGGAATTGGCTACTTTTCGATATATGTCACAGCACAGGTAAGAAGTGTTGTGCACTAGCATACTGTTCGAAATCCTTCACACTCTCCCCATCCGGACGATACAGATCGTGAATGGTACGCGCACTCTAAGAAAAGTACAAAGAACGCAACAAAACGTACGTATCTCCAATAAATTATACAGGGGTCAATATGATATATATATATATATATATATATATATATATATATATATATAAGTTAAAAAACAATTTGATACAACAAAATATGTCGAAAACGATGCATCGCACATTTATCGGTCTTAAAGCAGGTGACCTCTTAACCAACCCTCCTGCGTGGGTGGTGTAAGCTTCGTATTTTCATGTACAAAGCTCCCATTTTTTCTTCTATTTGGGATTTTACAAAACAAAAAAAATTACGTACGGTTTACTCAAACTATTGTGTCCCATTCGTGATACATGGCGCAGTAATCGATAAATTCCATGTGTGTTTGTTTTTCCGATTACTAAACGCCGCATTTGATTTACATTTCTTAACGATATAAATGTAAACTTCATGTTCAAACGATTGACATTTATGTCCGAAATGTACTGTAGTGTTGCAAATTTGACTGCATATTACGACATTGGCATTGGCATTGCATTAAAGACATGTAGCGTGTATACACTGGGTATGTGACCTGCACACACCTGGGTATGTGCCTGGCACACAGTTTTCATCTGCCAGAAAGTTTCATATCAGCGCACACTCCGCTGCAGAGTGAAAATCTCATTCTGGGAACTGTCATGATGATCTCTCCTTTAGCAAAAGATTCTGGAATAGTCCCGCATTCGGATCTCCGGGAGGGGACTGCCAAGGCGGAGATTACAATGAGAAAAAGATTGAATAATCAACGAAAGGATAACGATCTACGATGCGGGGCGTGGTAGGTCAGAAACTAGAACGTGCTAGGGAAAGTAGAAAATCTCAAAATGGAAATGCAAACGCTCAATCTAGATGTGGTAGGTGTCAGTGAAGTGAAGTGGAAAGAAGACAAGGATATCTGGTCAGATGAGTATTGGGTAATATCAACAGCAGCAGAAAATGGTATAACGGGAGTAGGATTCATTATGAATAGGAAGGTAGGGCAGAGGGTGTGTTACTGTGAACAGTTCAGTGACAGGGTTGTTCTTATCAGAATCGACGGCAAACCAACACCGACAACGATAGTTCAGGTATACATTCCGACGTCGCAAGATGAAGATGAAGAGATATAGTAATTGTAGGAGGATACTGAAAGAGTAATACGGTTTGTAAAAGGGAATGAAAATTTAATAGTCATGGGGGACTGGAATGCTGTTGAAGGGGAAGGAGTAGAAGAGAAGGTTACAGTAGAATATGGGCTTGGGACAAAGGATGAAAGAGGAGAAAGACTAATTGAGTTGTGTAACAAGTTTCAGGTAGTAATAGCGAATACTATGTTCAAGAACCACAAGAGGAGGAAGTGTACTTGGAATAGGCAGGGTGATACGAGAAGATTTCAGTTAGATTACATCATGATCAGACAGAGATTCCGAAATCAGATACTGGATTGTAAGGCATACGCAGGAACAGACATAGGCTCAGATCACAATATGGTAGTCATGAAGATAAGGCTGAAGTTTAACATAATAGTCAGGAAGAATCAATACGCCAAGAAGTGGGATACGGAAGTACTAAGGAATGACGAAATATGGTTGAAGTTCTCTATAGTTATGGCTTAGTAGGCAGCACACGTGAAGAAGAATGGACCTTTAAAAAGGACCATCACAGAAGTTGGGAAGGTAACTGCGAAGAAACCATGGGTAACAGAAGAAATACTTCAACTGATCGATGAAAGCAGGAAGTACAAAAATGTTCCAGGAAACTCAGGAATAGGGTAATACAAGTCGCTGAGGAATGAAATAAATATGAAGTGCAGGGAAGCTAAGACGAAATGGCTGCAGGAAAACTGTGAAGGCATCCAAAAAGAAATGCTGGTCAGGAGGACAGACTCAGCATACAGTGAGGTCAAAACTACCTTCGGTGACATTAAAAGCAAGATTGGTAACATTAAGAGTGCAACGGCAATCCAGAGAAGAGAGCGGATAGGTGGGAAGAATACACTGAAAACCTCTGTGAAGGGGAAGATGTGATAGACGAAGAAACAGGAGTCGATTTAGAAGAGATAGAAGATCCAGTACTAGAATCAGAATTTCACAGAGCTTAGGAGGACTTAAGATGAAATAAAACAGTAGGGATAGATAACATTCTATTAGAAATTCTAAAATCATTGGGCAAAGTGTCAACACAACGGCTATTCACCCTGGTGTGTAGAATGTATGACTCTGGCGACATATCATCTGAATTTCGGAAAAGCATCATCCACACAATTCAAAAGACGACAAGAGCTGACAAGTGCGAGAATTACCGCACGATCAGATTAACAGCTCATGCATCCAAGTTGCTTACAAGAATAATAAACAGAAGAATGGAAAACAAAATTCAGGATGTGGTAGATGACGGTCAGTCTGGCTTTGGGAAAGGTAAAGGTACGAGAAAGGCAATTCTGACGTTGCGGTTAATAATGGAAGCAAGGCTAGGAAAAAATCAAGACCCGTTCATAGGATACGTCGACCTGGAAAAAGCGTTCGACAATGTAAAATGATGCAAGATATTCGAAATTCTGAGAAAAATGAGGGTAAGCTATAGGGTAAGACGTGTCATATACAATATGTACAACAGCCAAGAGGCAATAATAAGAGTGGACGACCAAGAACGAAGCGCTCATATAATAACGTCGTGTGACGACGGCCTCCCGCCGGGTAGACCGTTCGCCTGGTGCAAGTCTTTCGATTTGACGCCACTTCGGCGACTTGCACGTCGATGGGGATGAAATGATGATGGTTAGGACAACACAACACCCAGTCCCTGAGCGGAGAAAAGCTCCGACCCAGCCGGGAATCGAACCCGGACCCTTTGGATTGACAGTCTATCGCGCTGACCATTCCACTAGCAGGGGCGGACAGCGCTCATATTAAAGAGGGATGCAGCCTTTCGCCCCTACAGTTCAATCTGTACATCGAGGAAGCAGTGATGGAAATAAAAGGAAGGTTCAGGAGGGATATTAAAATTCAAGCTGGAAGGATATCAACGATACTTTTCACTGATGACATTGCTATCTTGAGCGAAAGTGAAGTGGAATCACATGATCTGATGAACGGAATGAACAGTCTAATGAGTACAGAGTGTGGATTGAGAGTTAATCGAAGAAAGACGAAGGCAATGAGGAGTAGTAGAAATGTGAACAGGGAGAAACTTAGTATCAGTATTGATGGTCATTAAGTAGATGGAGTTAAGGAATTCTGTTACCTAGATAGTAAAATAACCAATGACGGACGGAGCAAGGAGGACATAAAAAGCAGGCTACCAATGGCAAAAAGGGAATTCCTGGCCAAGCGAAGTCTGCTAATAACTAATATCGGCCATAATTTTAGGAAGATATTTCTGAGAATGTACGTCTGGATCACAGCATTGCATGGTAGAGAAGCATGGACTGTGGGAATAACCGGAACAGAAGAGAATCGAAGCGTTTGAGATGTGGTGCTACAGACGAACTTTAAAAATGAGGTGGACTGATAATGTAAGAAATGAGGACGTCCTGTGCAGCATCGGAGAGGAAAGGAACATGTGGAAAACACAGATAAGGAGAAGGGACATGAAGATAGGAGATCTATTAAGACATGAAGGAATGACTTCCATGGTACTAGAGGGAGGTGTAGAGGGCAAAAACAGTAGAAGAAGACAGAGATTGAAATATATCCAGCAAATAATAGAGGACGTAGGTTGCAAGTGCTACTCTGAGTAGAAGAGGTTATCACAGGAGAGGAATCCCTGGCGAGCCGCATCAAACCAGTCAGAAAACTGACGACCCCAAAATATCCAGGAACAGTGACGTTTATGTCGCAGTGCTATTGGGGTGCTTGATGTAGGTGAGTTCACTTGCCTCTCACTATTGATATGCTTGATTTCGGTGAATATCCATGGCAGTTGCGCCTGTCACTATCACTTCAGGGACTTTTTGCCTTATTACAATGGCTTTATTTTGTATTCCGACGGTAGCCATGTAGCTGCTAGCTCTAGTTACGGCATTTGGTTGGAACCACACACCGAAATCTTTCACCCTGAGGGAGGGGTTCGAGGCCGGCCACCGAAATGTAACTCTCCGATGGTTCATTGACTAATCACAATCAACCCATAGGGAACAGACGCACTTAATATTTGTCGATTACAGGGTCATACATCACGAATGGGAAACAACGGTTTGAGTAAACTGTACCTATTGTTTTAGCGTAAAGTCAGACTGTGCAACAAAATGGTGGTGACGGTGGGGAGTATTAATTTGAAAATACAAAGTTGATCCCACCCTTGCAGGAGGGATAGTTAGTAGCAGAGACAGATGTTCACTTTACTAATACCAACTTTTCACCAGAATATTTTGTTCGTAGGATGTGTGGTTTTCAAGATATTTAGTGGTCTCCAGTTACTACACACACTTTGTACATATGGTAAATAATCGGTCATAAAATCAGCTATCGAGCACACTTTATCCAAACAGCAGGTGCGACAGATGGGAGTGCAGTGCATCATGATGGCATATGGCAGAGCAGTATTCATCCGACCCTGTTATTTGTAAAGCTTAAATATTCTGTTACGTTTTCCAAACGGCTCAGATGTCTGTAGGATACCTGTGACGCACATTGTTCAGTCATAATCTGTGCGCTTTCTAGGATCGTTGGAAGTAAGTGGTAGGGAAACTGTTCAAATATTTCTGGCTTTGACAGCACTGCAAACACAAAAGGGACTGTAAGAGCATGGGCGCTTTAAGGAAGTGACATTGTTCGTTCTTTTGAAAAGGACACAGCCCATTTCTTCCACCATCCTCAACCCGAGCATTTACTTCGTTACTAGTGACCTCATCGTCGACGGGTCAATAACGCCTAGTTTTTATTTTCCTTTGAGCTCATCGAGGACGTCACTGGACGTCATGAACATGCTTTGGAGCAGATTCGGACTACGTCCTTGCGCAATGGGCTGCGATTAAGTCTCGTGAGATTCGTAGAACTAAGAGAGGCCGACTTCATCATGATTAACAGAAGGGCTAAATGCTACCAGAAAAGGGTGTTTAATAACGCGTTTAAAGGCTTATAGTGCTGAGAATGGATTAACAGTAAAGCAGGCACTTGTGTAGTTCAAAAGTACACTCTGGAATTGTGTTCTTAATAAATACAGGGTGAGCCACCTAACATTACCGCTGGATATATTTCGCAAACCACATCAAATACTGACGAATCGATTCCACAGACCGAACGTGAGGAGAGGGGCTAGTGTAATTGGTTAATACAAACCATAAAAAAATGCACGGAAGTATGTTTTTTAACATAAACCTATGTTTTGTTTTAAATGGAACCCCCTTAGTTTTGTTAGCACATCTGAACATATAAACAAATACGTAATCAGTGCCGTTTGTTGCATTGTAAAATGTTAATTACAGCCGGAGGTATTGTAACCCAAAGTTGACGCTTGAGTACCACTCCTCCGCTGTTCGATCATGTGTATCGGAGAGCACCGAAATTCGTTGGGGTCCAAAGGGAACGGTGATGGACCTTAGGTGCAGAAGAGACTGGAACAGCAGATTACGTCCACATGCTAACACCTTTTTATTGGTCTTTTTCACTGACGCACATGTACATTACCATGATGGGTGAGGTACACGTACACACGTGGTTTCCGTTTTCAATTACGGAGTGGAATAGAGTGTGTCCCGACATGTCAGGCCAATACATGTTCAATGTGGTGGCCATCATTTGCTGCGCACACTTTCAATCTCTGGCGTAATGAATGTCGTACACGCCGCAGTACATCTGGTGTAATGTCGCCGCAGGTTGCCACGATACGTTGTTTCATATCCTCTGGGGTTGTAGGCGCATCACGGTACACATTCTCCTTTAACGTACCCCACAGAAAGAAGTCCAGAGGTGTAAGATCAAGAGAACGGGCTGGTCAAGTTATGCGTCCTCCACGTCCTATGAAACGCCCGTCGAACATCCTGTCAAGGGTTAGCCTGGTGTTAATTGCGGAATGTGTAGGTGCACCATTATGCTGATACCACATACGTCGACATTTTCGAACAACGTTGGCAGATCATTCTGTAGAAACGCGATGTATGTTGCAGCTGTTTGTTACAACATGCAACTGAACGACGGAGGTTTCAAGCGCCAACTTTAGGTTACAATATCTCCAGATGTAATTAACATTTTACAATGCAACAAACGGCACTGATTACGTATTTGTTTGTTCAGATGTGCTAACAAAACTAACGTGGTTCCATTTAAAAAAAAAGTAGGTTTGTGTTAAAAACATACTTCCGTGCATTTTTGTATGGTTTGTATTAAACAATTACACTAGCCCCTCTCCTCACGTTTGGTCTGTAGAATCGGTTCGTCAGTATTTGACGTGGTTTACGAAATATATCCAGCGGTAACGTTAGGTGACTCACACTGTATAAGCGAACTGCGTATGGTAAAATATAAATCTCTCTTATTCTTTTGTACATGGATATACCTCACTTTACCAGACCTCACTTTGTAAAGTAATTGTGACTATGACTTCATATATTTTTGTATCTCTTTCGTTTAATTAACTCACTCTTCTGATGACATTTCGCAGCAGCATCGGTTAATCAATAACTTGTGTTTGGTTCATTGTAGTGACAATTCTTTCTGTTTTCGTCAGGACAAAGTGCACCATATTATACTCTGTAATGAAATTGTTCATGTTTGGAGGCACAGTAACTTACACGCAGTGGCGACTACGGCTTATTCCGTTTCGCCTCGAGCACACTGTTGCAATTAAACTCCCGGCGAGTGAGCAGAAGAAACTTCAGCTGCCAATGGAGCCGTCAGTATCAGGCAAAGCTGCGGAAAAATCTGTGCTGCTTTCAAGACAAAAGAAGTTTTCCTCTGAGTTGTTTTATCACTTCCTGCATATTATCAATCATCTTCCGATTCTATAAGAAAGGTTTTGTGTATCACGATCAAGGAGCAATCGTACAATTACAAGAAAGTATCATAAGATTTAAGTCACAGAATCTATTTGGACTCTCCCGTATAATAAACATCGCAGTGATCGACATGGGAGAATTACGGAAATGTGACTTCTCCAAAATCATTTCATTCATTGTCCACCGTCAAGCAACAGGAGGAACAAAGAATGATATTATGTCAGGGTGCTATGTCCAGTACTCTCTGCTAGGTAACTTCAGGGTAGCTTTTCGATTGGAAATGAGGATATACATATAGCTGTAAAAATGAGTGTTGGACTGTTGAGCGCTGTCGGTACTCTAATTTTGGATACTGGCAGGTGAATCATCATTGCAAGGTGGAGTACTGTGTGTTACAAAGACAGATATTTCACTGTCATTTGAATTTATAATAGAGTATTACTGTCATTAGAACTTGTAGTTAAGTTGTAAGCCTGATGCATAAAAGAAAATAAAAGAAACCCAGCACATACAAGGTGCTGCAACTATCAGATAGTAAATGCAGGCAACGTAGGCACTTTTATAACCTCACTAATTCCACTTAGAGGTTTCAGACATCGTATACACAGTGCCTCCAGTATCTAGTACGACTGCAGTTTGTAAGTTTTCCACTACTGCATTAACAGTGAAGTAGTTTCTCATGTTGTTTATTACACATGTTAAGATCAGTACGAAATTCGTCTCTAATAACTGTTCCATCATTGCATCATAACAGGTAAATGGAAGAGGTATCATTGCCCTCTCCCCAACCTGAGAGTGACACTAGAGGGCGAAGGAGGTCGCTTTTAGTTTGGTGGGTTTGGCATAACGCAACGACTGTCTTGCGCCACCTCAGCTGCACTAACTGTTGGGTTCTTATCGTTTCAGCAGCTCTGTTTCGCGCTGGATAATTATCATGGTGAGTGTTATTTACATTTAACTGACTATGGTTTCCTATATTAGGATTCCACCTATTGTGATTATTATTACGCAATTGATTTTCGCCATTCACAAAGTATCTGGGATTGTACCTGCTATGGTGACTTCTCTGATTGAAGACTTGTACACCCTGATTTTCTTGTGTACTGTTATTCTTCAGAGGACCTACGGTTGGTGCTACACAGGTGTCATGGCAGGTATCCGATCTAATTTGAGTACTGAAATGGTTAAGCAGCAGAGTGGACAGTGCAGTGCGTTTGTCATTATGTATTTTAGTCTTCATGTAAATAGTTAAATAACTCCAATATGGACATAATATGTTTTGAGATCGTTTTGGAAAAATGTGCTAATTTTTCTCTGGTATTTAGTGGTAGTTTACTTTTAATAAGGGATCAGCCCACTAACACATTTCGTTGAAATATTTTTCGTCATGTTTACTTCAACTAACTGGAAGAGCTCTGTATTAAAAACTTCTTTTCTGTCCCTTTCCTGTACACAGATACACCAATACTTGGACAAGAAAGTCTTCTCTGATCGTTCATGTGAGACAACACTTGACAACTTCTGTTGTCCAGAATGCTGCTTTATCCTGGCTAAATCCTCTACTGAACTGTATTTTCCGTAAATTAGTCTGCATATTAGGCGAAACTCCTGTAAAGGATTTCATAAGAATGACTGCTGTGTGCTTGTTTTATCAGGCAAAACGACTTCGAACTGTCTCCGCTTTTATGTTCTTATAATGGTACAGATAAGAAAGTGGGAGCTGCCTCGTCTTGTATAACAAACGTTTAGGTGAAAGGCTGCTTCATCTCTATGTATCACGTCAAACTGATTCAGAATCAAGGGATGGTGTGTCACTCACTATTTCTTTAACAACTGACAACTCCCGCCTCATATCATTAATTTCTACACCTACACTGTTACGCTACACAGGGAGATTCTTACTTAGTGTGGTTTCAATTTAACATAACTTGGATTGAATTAGTTCCTCTGAACCATCTCGATCCGGTGATGCTCCAACACTAGACTGCTGTATAGCAAATTTTAATTGGGAGTCCAGCTTTCCTTCATCAGTGCACGATCCTCTGATGCACATCTCGTCAATTTATGAGAAAAATTCTTTCTTTTAATTTTACTTCCTGTTCACAGGCTACGTTATTTGTGTTTGCTTCTAAAGTTAGTTTTACACTACATTGTTCTGTTTGTATTGACCCATTCGCCTGATAATTTTCTCAAAACATGATGAACAGAGTCCTTTTTGGAATGAAAAGCCTCCTGCCCAATTTGGACTTAAAATCATCGAGTTTGGATTGAATGTTTTATAGTTTGGACAAAACACTCTCAGCACTGGCCCAATACTTGTCCATGGCCGCAGAATTCAGGCAATTTTAGCTATGTTTAAAGATTTTTATCTTAGAAAATGTTGAATATATTAATACAAAATTGACACTCTTTTAAATTCATTTTGTCTTCTTTAATATGCAATTACGAAGAAAATCCCATATGGTATAAGATGGACAAATTATATTGTTATACATGACATTGTTTTCGTAAAAAGTTACACATTCATACAGGTTGAGTACATGAGTTCATAAATACATAATGATCAGAGCTGAATATCGTATTTAAATACAGTAACACCTTCAACTCGGATTTACACTGCATTTTCGTATGAAGTATTTTGAAGTAGGTTCATATACATATCGCCACACTGCAGTGTTAGCACTGATAACGTGTCTCCTTGCGAGATGCTTTTCCACTTTCTTTCTTTGATTTTGATGAACAAACATTAATACACTGGAGGCATATTTAATGCTTGTGTGTGGTAAATGGTGTAGGAAATGTGACTGTGTCAATCAGCCTACAGTACGTTTTCGTTACTTGGAGCTCTTGGGAAGATTGGTAATGAAATCAGTTCTAGTCATTCTCTTGGCCAGAAATGAACAGTGTAACCGAAATGCTTACTAACAAATGAAATAGTAGTTTCCGCCACCATTTTACAGTTCTGTGCCTAAACTTACTCTACAGTAGTTACCTTCAAAGACACCTGTGCGTCCAAATCATCTTCACTATCTACAGCATCGACAATGTCTCCAAAACTCAGCAATTCCGCAATTTCTTCATCAGATAAACCACGGTCCCCCATTTCTCTTACACAGATTGCCAATAATGTGCTCAATACGCAGGCAAAAACAATGACTCATAACGTACGAAATACCGCGCAAACAAGATGCACATTCACGACATCTATCCGTGCAACTAATAAACAACGGTATAAACAACGCATATCGATAGTCAGAGGGGGGCGAACAGCGAGCAGCGCTTTTTAATCGACAAAATACGCTGGCCCGTAGAACCTACGGGCTTGGAGCCGAGAGATTTAAAGGAGTCCTGAGTGGACCGGTAAGTGTCATACTTTTTCATATGCAAACTAATGTTGTGTTCATCATTGATTCTATTCTTTTACATTTCCACAAACGGATGTATAGTGTGTCTAATTTGCAGGTTTAGCTCGTCACCTTCTGCTTGCAATTCCATTTCGCTTTCGCCAGCTGAAGGTTCAGTATCACCAACCGTTGGATCAACAAATTCGCTGTCATTGGCTAGTGATTCGTGATGACTGTTTTCTACAGATTCCCTATTAATAATTTTACTCATCTTTACTGTACTACAGACGGCTGATATGGTTTTAATAAATTTTTTATATTCATTTTAAACAGCAATATACAAATAATATTGGCTCAAAGTGACAATTTCCAATCGAGCTGCAAAAACAAGGAGTTAACACTATTCCATATGGTTCACGCTCTTCCCAGAGCCAGCCATCTTGTCGAGGAGAAGTTAATGAATAACCTAATTAACAAATTTGAATCACTGGTTTGTGATAGACTGTGGCTGTCTACTATCTACCTGATCGTCAAAATTTTATAGCACGTTTTGACAGAGGAATAAACGAAGATATTCTTATCTAATTATTATCTATTAAAAAAGACATTCTTATCTAATGTGTGGCGACACATTACTGGAATAAATCAGAGTATCAGATCTTGACAATTTTATGAATTTTTCTTTCGGTTTCTAGATTTTTCTTTTATTATTTGTTACTGATGTACTCTGTACCTCCACTTCAGATCCTCTCATCATATACATATGTTGAACATGAAAAAAGCGTACAATTTGTAATTATGGGACGAAAAAATTGTAAATACAGGAAACTCAAAAAAATTTGAGTTAAATACTGACGAACAGGCGTCGCTTGAAGTAGATCCTTTCATACAAGCTGATCAAGTTTTATTTTAATACGTATCATGAGGTCTCAAACAAAAGGATCCACTTTAAAATTTGAACTTAATCCTTTTATTTAAAGTGGTGAACTGGGAAATATATTATCACAGTCATTTTCATATGAAATTGTTATAAAAATGGCTCTGAGCACTATGGGACTTACCATCTGAGGTCATCAGTCCCCTAGAACTTAGAACTACTTAAACCTAACTAACCTAAGGACATCACACACATCCATGCCCTAGGCAGGATTTGAACCTGCGACCGTAGCAGTCCGCGGTTCCGGACTGAAGCGCCTAGAGCCGCTCGGTCACCGCGGCCAGAGAAATTGTTATAACTACTGATTATTATTTCAGTTTGAATGAAATAATGTTTATTGGCTTTACTAACGTTAATGAAAGTTAAATTTACGCCAAAATGATCATTGTTGGTTAGTGGTGCAATTGGTGACAAGTAACCGTTTTTGTAGCCAATGTTCACACAAAGAAAATTATTTTGTAAGGATTTAATTGGACTTCGTAATAAATGCAGTTTCGACTTCTAAAAGATAAACTAACTCATAATAGTTCGCTTATGTCCAGAAATTACATACATCAAATGATTAAGACAGGAAAACTGAGACGTTTGCTGTTTTACAAAATAGAACAAAATTCGAAATATGATAGTCCAACTATTTTTCACCAAACGTTAAATGAACGCATCTACATCTGTGTCGTTCTGCTGCCGGAAAGAAAAGACGGAAATGATATATTGTCACTTTTTTCGAAGATAAAGTAGCTACAACTTGGCAGAACAAAGATTAGTATCATATAAGGGTTTAAAAATGTTAATTTTCCAAAAAACTTTGCCGTTTTGTAACGCATTTAAAAGAAACGGTTCTTTACTGTCCACGCAGTGCAGTTGCAGTAAACTTACAAATATCTTAACTGAGATGATATTAGGGATTACTAAATAGGAATCAGCGAGCAGGAATATGTGTTTGCGGTTATATTAAAAGACAGGTTATTGCATGATTTTAAAATGGTATGGGTGTCGCTACAATACACTTAGTGAACCAAGACAGAGGGTTGCTTTCCAACAAGCTTTTCCAGTAGAAGCCGCTCCGCTCCGAGACATGATCGATGGTGTTCGTTGTGCCCCAGGGCATCAGAGACAATCGCGGGATCGAGGTTAAACAATCAGTGACAGCTCTAGCGAGTTGGCCTCAAAACACAAGAAAGTCCTTAGTTTGGAAATTAAAGCAAGCATTTTTATACAGTACCTCGAGCTGTATCTGCGCAACTTATAATTAGATATTTCAGGAAAGGTAATGAAAAACAAGAAATACTTCACTCTTTAGCTATAAGTGGAAATCAAACCAGTATTTCATACCAAATTTCTGTAAGTAACGCAATAACTGGTTTCGATTATTACGATCATCAAGAGATCGATCTATTTTTTTCTTTCATTGTTATTCCAAATCTTTACAAAAGCTTATGCAGGCTGGAGCCAATTAAAACAGCGAAAGTTAACATGTATTTAAAAAATGTTTCAAAACACATAAAACAGATAGAAATCACTATTTTTTGTTGTTGAGAAATCAGGTGGGTGGGCCTGTTTTATAGTTCATAATCAGGGTTCACATTCCTTATTTACTTCCTAAACTAGCTAACGGGAAAATGCAGTCACACAACGACAAAGAGCTGAATTAATAAAAGGAACATGGGAAGATGCTGGCGTGCGTCCCACACGTGGGAAATTTATTTAACACGAAGATTTAGTCAGGGGGTGAACAGAGCGTTTCCACAATAAACGACGAAGATCCGAAACAAATGCATTTGTCTGGCGATGAGACTGGCCATGATGATGATGACTACGACACAAACCATTAGGAAAATTATTTGAGGAAAAGATTGAATTAGTGGATGAAAAGCGTATTTCCATAATGAACGTCGAAGAGTGACAAATGCATATGGGGAATGGTGAGTATGATTACGACGACAACGATGAATTGTAGGGAAATTTATTTGATGAAGAAATTTAGCCAGTAAGAGAGGGTGTCCATCAGCGCATCCAGTATTCAGGAAGTCGCCAGGATAATGTACGTGTAAATGGTTATCTGTGATTTTCTCATGATTAAAGCATTTTGAAGAGTTGAAGATGGAAAAAAAGGATTCTCAGAGCCACGTGTAAGTGACATATTTTTCTGACTATATTTGAAGATTGTTCCCTGAATCTCCGTGTCTTTACTAGAGTCTATGTTTCAGTGGGTGAGTTTACAATTGTGACAGGAAATTCTGTAAAGAATGTTCCCTCCTGTGGACAATGGACATGCTGTTGTTCTTCAGCCTCCTTTCTCGACAATCTTCTTACTATAAAATTCGACATTTTGTAGTTATCTCTTTGTATTACATGTTTTGTAAACCCGTTTCTGGTTCCCGACACGTACACCGCCGTCTCTCAAGTGTAGTTAGTAATTTTGGAGCTTCCTGCAGTCGCAGAGTTAACAAGCTGCAGCCAACTTATGCAATGTAGCGAGGTCGCGTTTCCTGACTGTGGGGGCGAAAGGGAGCTACAAGCTAGATGGAACACCTGTTGTAGCGGCTCGACAGCGCCAAGTTACACCGCTTACCTTGCGGTGTACCGCCCTCCCCACCTCTGTCTGCTCACGCCCAAAAGAGCCTCAGCTCACAAGGCTCTTCGCCATTTGTATCAGTACCTCATACCACGATGACGACCTAAACGTTTTGCCCACCTTGTGAATGATTATTGAAATCGGCAATCACACCATATTCTAACAAGCAACCGCACGAGACATTTTTTTTACTTACAAGAGCCATAAATCTAACAGTCTAAAACTTCTAGGCCTCTAGGCCTGCTACTTGATAATAAGATCCCGTATAGTTACCAAATAGCCGGGGTTTTGGTTTTACCTTTTTTGTGTAATTACTACACTCAGTACTGGGCCAGTACTTTTCGATGTCCACAGAATCCAGGGAATTAGAGCTATGTTGAATAATCTATATCTTGGAAAATAACGAAATTGTAAATATAAAATTAACACTATTTTAAGCCCATTTTGTCTTCTTTAATATGCAGCAATGGCCAGAATCCTGTCTTTTATGACATGGACGAATTATATGATTCAAAATGATTCAAATGGCTCTGAGCACTATGCGACTTAACTTCTGAGGTCATCAGTCGCCTAGAACTTAGAACGAATTAAACCTAACTAACCTAAGGACATCACACACATCCATGCCCGAGGCAGGATTCGAACCTGCGACCGTTGCGGTCGCTCGGTTCCAGACTGTAGCGCCTAGAACCGCACGGCCACTCCGGCCGGCAATTATGTAATTGTACATTACATTGTTTCCGTCAAATTGAATAAGTCACAAATTCTTATAGACAGAGTGAATGAGTTTGTGAATGCTTAATAATTAGCGATGAATATAGTACTTAAATACGTTAGTATACTTTCTTCTTAGATTTATGCTGAATTTTCGTATGAAATATTTTAAAACAACGTTCCATACACAACGCCACACTGTTTGCATTGATAAAGTGTCTCCTTGCGAGGCACTTTCACACTTCGTTTTTTCAATTTTAAGGACAAACATGACATACACGGGAGGTGTATTTTATGCTTCTGGGTGGTAAATGTTGCAGGAAATGTCTTTGAGTCACTCATGCTACAGGTCGTTTTGGTTATGTGGAGCTGTTGGTAAGATTGGTAATGAAATTAGTCATTGCCATTTTCTTTGTTAAAATGATCTGTGTAACCAAAATGTGTTCGATACTCGTAGTAAGAGCAAATGAAAAAACAGATTCCGCCATTTTACTGTTCTGTGCTGTAGTCGTTTACAAAGACACATGTGCCGTCCATGTCATCTTCACCATCTCGAGCATCGATAGTGTCTCCAGAATTCAGCAAACCGGCCATTTTTGATCAGAGAGACTAAAGCTCCCCGTTTTTGTTACATAGAACACCAATAATGAGCTCTATCCGCAGGCGAAAACAGTAAGTCATAACGAACGAAATACCGCGAAAAAAATACGCACATAGACGCCATCTACCAGTGCAATTAATAATTAACAGCACAAACATCGTATATCGAAAGTGAGTGGTGCGAAAACAACGGGCAGCGATTTTTAATCAGCAAAATACGCTGGCCCGTAGAACTCGCGAGCTTGCCGCTTTTGAAACGGAGCGCAGTCTGTAGAATCTACGGGTAGGCGCTGATAGGGCTAAAGAAGAGACTTACGATCAGCGTCCCTATCGTACACCATATGAACATATATTTTTTGATCGTCCATTTTTATTACTCCCAGTTCCTTGTTATAGGTATTGTTATTTAGAATCAGAAATGCAGCCACAATGTTTCTTTTCTTTAGCGACTGCACTCGCTCGTCTGCTGCACCAAACCCTTCGGAAATAACACCCATACTCGCCTTGTACCTCTTTAAATTTTCTGCTGTAAATTACACTGCTGTTTGGAGAGGGCGAAACACTTACAGTGAGAGATGTGATCAAAATGACGTTTATTTCACCGATTAGGGACATGACACTACAGATATCGGTCTGAGGGGCTTTGCCACGGTTCGCGCGGCTCCCAGCGTCGGAGGTTCGAGTCGTCCCTGGGACGTGAGTGTGTGTGTTTTCGTTAGTGTAAGTTAGTTTAAGTAAGATTAAGTAATGTGTAAGCCTAGGGACCGATGACCTTAGCAGTTTGATCCCATACCACCAATTTCCAACTACACAAATAATTAGATTCACCGACCTGTACATGCACTGTGACTGTGGAAATTCAGGGCGGAGTAGCGCCACCACGTGCTGCAGTTAGAGCCGTTAGATGCCATCGTACAGAATCAAAGAAATCCTGAATATGCTGCTGGGGAATATTCTGCCACACGGTTTGTAGGGACGTCCACAGAGCATCAACTGTGGCTGCAGGAGGAGGAGGAGGACATGACCCAGCAAGATACCGACCGACCATACGCCAGGGCAACGTGTCAGATGAATGGGCCGCCAGGGGAGTAGGGCATGCCGTTCTTCGAAGAAGGCTTGCACTTTCTCGCCACATGGGGCCGGAAATTGTCCTTGTGAAATATGGCATGTGAAACGACCTGCTGGCGGATCAGTGCCTCAGGAGGTAGGCAAGATCAGTGAGATCATCTGTTACAGGTAGTGGAGCCCCAAACCATGGCACATGGCGTTGTTCCGCTATGTCGTTGAACAATACGATCAGCCCGATTGCGTTCACCACGGCGGCGCCGACCGTGTATGCGACCATCACTGTAGGAGAAGCTGCAGAGCGATCCTCCCAAACACAACGCATGTGGCCACTCAGCACGCCCGTTACATTCTGCGGCGTTGGTAGGCTCTGGTCAGTGGAAGCTGACGCAATGGCATGCGTGCCCGCAGAAGACGACATCGAACCTTCGACGCAGACATGTCGACATCCGCTACACTGCTCCAACGTCACCTCAACAAGCTATTCTTTCCCTTAAGACCAAGCGGACACTATGGCGGTCATCTCACGCTGTGGTCTCATTGTATCAACCAGTACATTGTCGGCAGATTGCACGGTCCTGCCGGCCGGTGTGGCCGAGCGGTTCTAGGCGCTTCAGTCTGGAACCACGTGACCGCTACGGTCGCAGGTTCGAATCCTGCCTTGGGCATGGATGTGCGTGATCTCCTTAGGTTAGTTAGGTTTAAGTAGTTCTAAGTTCTAGGGGACTGATGACCACAGCAGTTAAGTCCCATAGTGCTCAGAGCCATTTGAACCAATTTTTTTGCACGGTCCTCTTCTCTCCACTGGTTCCCCAAAAACCCCAATGTTGAAGCAACGTGCCCTGAACGAATCGCGGTGTCACGAAACGACAGACCTCCTTCACGGACACCAATCATTGTTCCCTGTGCAAACGCACTCAGGTGCCAATTTTCCACCTTGTCATTATGCGGTAACACCAAATGTCCTCTTATCGTGGCATTTTGCAGACTATTGCTTCTGAGTATTTAACTTTTTACAAACAGTAGCATCTTACAGTAAGCTACTTACAAACAGTGACTGCGAGACTGATCGTCAGATACCTGTAACAGCTACCTGAATGTATCGTAATTGAGTTTAAAAAATCTAATGAAGTTCCCACTTATTTCAGTAAGACCGACTGTCTCATACAAACTACTACCGAAAGTGGTAGAGCTCTTTTTAGAATCTCATGTAGCTTAATGCCCACTGCACTAGTCCGCGGGAGAAGGAACTGAGCCAGCCCGGCAATGAATCAACGCTGCCGATTGACGGCAGTTGGTCTGGTACACTGGGTTTCACTATTGCTAGCTGTAACTCAGATCTCAATAAATTACATTTCTTACTTTTGTTAATAATGTCTTACTTTAAAATGACGTGGAAAGTTCGTATCCATTCCTTCCAAAATCCATAATTATATCATATATCTACATACGTTATCCAACACGATTATGTGTACTGCAATGACATGGTATAGACTTTCTCAATAAAAAATAATAAAAAACTAGAATATAAGATACTTTTATTGTACTCCAACAATGAAGTTGAGTTATGAAAAAGAAAACACACAATCATTAGTTGCGAACATGCAGTTTTGTTCGGGGCGCTCCTTGACAGCGCCAGATGCAGCTTTTCTAAATAACAAAAATAATAAAAAGTAAACTAATGTATTTTATGTTATTATTGTTGGCTAGATAGATATGACTTGGTTAATTAAAGTGGAAAGTTAATGTATTTTTCCTTTCCTAGTGAACATGACTATTTAGAAAGCATTGAGTGCCGTAACTGGTAAGTACCGATTCAGGACACCACATGAATATTTCTTGGATTGTTGAAGGCAGTGCTATTGAAACGATAACACGTGGCAAGAACAATTCTACTCCCTTCTCTAAGTAAGCTGAACTCTGCCTTCCAGCGTTGTCAGTACACCAGACCGACGAGTGCGTTGGTAGACGACACTGTTTGGGGGCCGATAACCGATCTGAATATTACACCGTTCGCACAATAACGCTGCCCGGAGCTTGAGACAAAAAGATCGGTAAAAATGATTTCAGGAACGTACGAATTACATTCTGATGGATTAAACGGTGAGTAAGCACTAACAATGTTCGGCCGTGGCCAGCAGACAATGCACCAACGACTTATTTTCGACGCAACCGAAGGTACTTACCACGTTCTGTTTCACAGGGATTTCTATATACATTTGAACTTTGAACTCGTAGATACATTACTTGCAAAAAAGAAAAAAAAAACAAACAAAAAAACAAAAACAAAGAAAAACACATCATCTCATTAGTACATCATTTGTTTCAATTAATATACAAATTTATTATCTGTATAAAATTATATATAACATTTCCAGATATTAATTAAAACTGGGGCTGCGTTTTATTCATTTTTAATGTAACTTTCAATAGATCACTGACTAACAGGATAATTTTATGGCTGGCCGGGGTGGTTGAGTGGTCCTAGGCGCTACAGTCTGGAACCGAGCGACCACTACGGTCGCAAGTTCGAATCCTGCCTCGAGCATGGTTGTGTGTGATGTCCTTCGGTTAGTTATGTTTAAGTATTTCTAAGTTCTAGGGGACTGATGACCTCAGCAGTTAAGTCCCATAGTGCTCAAAGCCATTTGAACCATTTTCAACAATTTTATGATCTGTTGGTAATTTTTGCTTTTGGACAAGCTAATTAGAACTGAACTACACTTTTCGAGCCATACGCTTCTGTGTTCTCTGGAAGGCGTCCTCAGTAGCCTGGAGTTTGTACGGATTATTGGATATACTACTTAGTTTCCATCTTGGGATGACGCAGATACAGGTTCTACACAATTCTAGCAGTTTCCTTTTTTGTAACATAGTAATAATATAAAATTCTACTTACAGGTTTAGTGGATGTTGGTTTACGTGATGTGTTCTTGTTCCATTTTTGGCGCTTTTGTGATATCTGTGATCTGTTCGTGTGCAAAAGTGCATGTGTGTGAGTGTGTGTGTATGTGTGTGTGTGTGTGTGTGTGTGTGTGTGTGTGTGTGTGGAGAGAGAGGGGGTATATATTTGTTTTAATGTCACTGCATGTAAAAGTTGAATTTTTTTATCTCATTATTTATTTCATTACCTGTTGCAGAGAGTCTTTATTGGTGTGTTTGCTGATTTATGACACGTTTATTTTCAGCTATGGCGTTTTGGATGTGGTAGTTTTCTTGCATTTTTTTAAAAGGCATTTGCCATACTTGTTTGTTTTGATTATTTTCACACCTTCTTCCATGTCTGCAGGATGGTGGTTGTCATGTTTTAAGTGCTACACAAATGTAGAATGGAATGATTCATACTATCAGTCCAACAGCAACTGAAGTATTCAGTGTACCATGTTTTAAAGTTGATGCATGTCATGTTTATGGATATGGTATTACAACTATGACATTCAAGTCATTGTTTTCCTGGTCCCTGAAATTTGTCCCTGTTGATTGTTGATTGGCATAAAATTGATTGGAGGACTTCCATAGTTATATATGTAATTTGGAAGCTCTGTTTCATCATTATGTTTGCCACTGTGTGTCAATTTATGTGTGTAAGTCATAGTGTACCATTTACTTCTTGTCTGTATAATGTTGTTATGCTGTCATGTGTGTTCTGTGTTTTTGTAAGTTTGCAATTTGTGAGTTTTCTTTCATTCTGGAAATGTTGAATATGTTATTTGTTTTGTACTTATGTTTTTAATTCTTGTCTGAGTCTGTGTAGTGCATGTGTGTCCCACTCATTGTTCCTAGCTATGTCTATGATTGTACTCATTTCTTTTTCATAGTTTCTCTTGCTGTGGAGTATCCTTTTTATTGTATATAGTGTATGTCTCAGTGCCACAAGCTTCTGGTTGTGGGTATGATTAGATGTGGACTGTATTATTGTGTTTGTGGCCACTGGTTTTATGAGAATGTTAAACGAAAGTCTCCTATTTTCTTTTATTATTGATATGGCAAGATAATACATTTGGTCTTATTTATTTTTTCATGTGTGAATTTTATGCTTTCAGAGTGGGGTTCATCAATTTTTCCATTTTTGATCACCTCTTACACAAATAATGTTATCCACATATCTTTACCAATGTATGATTTCAAATCTTTCATCAGTGATTATCTTTCAAAATATCTGATTTCCTGAATGGCGTAAAAATGATGGCTGAAGTTCATTGCATTAGGGATCCCGTGGGTAGAAAATAGTATTGGTCCTGAAAGTGGAAGTAACTTCTTTTGGTTATCAAGCTGAGCATACCTTTTGTTTCTGTAATGAGGCTGCTGTGGGATATATTTTGTTTTATGATTCATATTGCCTCTGCGATGAGTATGGAGATATACATAATTTCTATGTTGAATGAGATGAGTGATACTGTGTTTGGTACCTGTATACTTTGGATAAATTCTATTAGGTCTTGTGTGTTTATCACTGTTCTGTTGTTTTCTCTTTTATGATTAACTTTTGGAGATTTTTGGCCATGTAGTGTGTTGAGGCTTTCCTGAAGTCAATAACTGCTGTCACTGGTGTATGATGTTTATGTATCTTTGGTTGGCAGTGGGGTGTTGGTGCTTACAGGTTCTTTGTGTTGTTTTTATCAGTGAGTGCATGTTCAATGTTTTTCAGAGTTCATTTCAAGTTTGCCTGAGATTGTGTGATTGGGTCTAATTTTTTGTATGGTATTACCATGATGTATTACTTCGTTATTGTAATGTATTGCTCTTTGTCCATAAGTGCTGTTGTATTTCCCTTCTCTATTCTCGTTATTGCAATGTTATCGGTTGTTAAGACTGTATTTGAACATATTCATTGTGGCTGCTTCTTTGTGGTTGTTCTTCTTATCCATCTTCTCTGGTTGTTTATTGTACTCTTTATTTCTTTTTTTTTACTAATTCTATATTTATTTCACAATTATTTTGTTGTTCTTGGTGTGTAAGATTATCTGTGTATGGTTGTTTAACCTGCTGTTGGTGCAGTGTTTCAACCTTTTTTCCAAGAACATTTTTTCTTATTCGTACAGTCCTGCCTCTTCCAGGATAACTGAACGTTGGTGAAATGTGTGTTGGTGTTCTTGTGGTTTCACATTCCAAATGTAAATGTATGTTTGTATCTTTTTCATTGTTAGTGTCATTATTTTCTGTTATGCCTGTTTTATAAATGTTTCATACTGCACGTGTCTTGTATTGCTTTCTTTTTCTCTCTGTGACATGAGGACTATGACATCGAGTCGACTTCTGTGGCACTGTAGAATTGTTTTTAACCTTTACGCTAATGTAACTTGAAATTAATTCGTTTGTTTTGCAAATTTTATTGAAATTTATGCACTGTATAATCTTATGGAGCCTCAGATGTGTTTTCTTGACTTCGTTGTATATGTTAACAAGAAATGCTTCACAGAGCTGTAGTGACATCTTCAGCTTTTATAGTCCTTGTGGTCCTCAGTTATGATACAGTGATGCTTTTCGCTTTTGCACCGTCTAATTACAGTTGAATAAGACGCAGTTTTCCTGCCATACGCGTTTTGCCTTTATTCTTTGAGAGCTATCTTCAGTGGCTTGTAATATGTATATGCCTTTGTTTGTATTATGTAGTTAATAAGTGGGGACGATGTGTGTATAGGTTGCAAAGAATTCTGGCAATTTCCTTTTCAGTGGAGTAGTAACAATTTGAAGTCCTAGTTACAGGTATCACCCATTTTGTTGTTCATGATGTGTTTTTGTTCCGCTTTTGGCACTATTCCTATCTCTATGTTCGAAATTTTGTTTTTCAAGCGTCATAGCACTGGGAACTGAACACTATCTTTGATGCTATGTGTTAGATGATGTTGCCAACTGTCGAATGTTATTTCCAACTAATTAATGAATGTTTGTGATTTTTTTTGTCTGTTTGCTTGTGCATTCGTGTGTGTGTGTGTGTGACATGGAATTGGTTTTGGTATCACTAGGTGATGGTTATATGCCCTCTTATTTTTTGTTTTTTATTTATGTATTTGTGTGTGACTTCGTGTGTGTGTGTCTGTGTGTGTGTGTGTGTGTGTGTGTGTGTGTGTGTGTGTACATCTGTGAACAGAGATACAGAGTCGAGACTTTGTGTCGATGTGTGTTTGCTCGTTTATCACAAATTTGTTTCAGCAGTGTCTTTCTAGATGTGGTAGTTTTCGTGCATTTGCATAAGGTATTTGTTGTGGTTATTTATTCTTATTATTTTCGTATTATGTTCTTCGTTTATAGGAAGGTGGTTGTGGTGTTTTAAAGGCTCATACTTCCAACAATTGACGTGTTCATCGTACTCTGCTTTAAACAAAGGCAGCCAGCAATCAAGAGGAACCAATTCCAGGGATCAAGAATCCACAAATCTGGATGTGAAAGTTGTGATGCAGTATACATAGGAGTGACACACAGGAATTTTAAAACATGGTAAAAAGAAATCATCGGGTGTTGCAAGTATGAAACAAACCATTTCATATTAGCAGAGCACTTAAAACACTACAACCACCATCCTACAAACATGGAACAAGATATGAAAAAAATCGGAATGAACAGCCATGACAAATATGTTATAGAAATGCAGAATAACTATCACATCCAGAAATCCATTGCTGAACACAAACATTGCTGCCCTTCAAGCTGAGTCAGATCAGGCTAGGAAAAATAAGAACACGTTAAAGAGGCCAAACAGTAAAGAGAGGTGGGAGGTGGCAACAAGTAACAGAAGAAATAGGCTCAGAACACAGTCAGACAGTTTCATGGCGTATGTAGAAATAAGTTTGACTTGTTACTTCGGTTACAAACTGATGAGCCCCAGGTGGAGGTAGCTGTAGATAGGGCACAAAAACCTGCCTGTAGCAAAATGAGTAAGAATGTAGGGAAGTCAGCAAAGAGAAAGAAAACGTTATTCTTATGTTGTTCTCACGCCAGAGGTTTAGCCCAACTTCTACAGGATGAACTAGGATCGGAATATTAGTCACCAATTTTCTTAAAGCCAGTGCTGGTCTGAGTGAGGTGACACCATGGTCATTGTGGGTCGGTCAGGCAACAGTACTGACAGAATTCCTGGGTACAATATATAGTGTGACCCAGTAAAGATTGCACCAACATTGACAGATACCAATGTGGAGTCTGAGTCTATTCTGAGACACCACGACCAATCTCATTTGAACTCTTCTGTTAGGAGAGTTAATTTGGAGTTAGAAAGGGCTGCTTAGGTTAGAAGGGGCTCTGTTGATCTTTTCAGCAGGTGGGATTATACTGCATATGACCCATACCTTAACAGAAAAGGGAAGGGTAAACTGACAGGCCTAACGACAGGAAATTTAAGGGGGGCAGGCACTAACATGGATGATAAAATACTGCTGGATACAGGTGATCGTGTGGTATCTGTTTTAGGTTAGGTATGGCAAAAAGATTTCAAGTTCTGAGAGAGGTCAGGATTGAAATGATCCTTTGGTTTGTGAAAGAAACCAAAGAACATAATTGTGGCACACTGTATCAGCAAAATTGGATTAAAATTTTCACCATTAGCGGAAATTTTATTTCCATCCAGTTTTATCTCAGTCTGTATGAAATGCCACCTGGCCTTGGTACATCAAAATATTGGAGGGCTAAAAATCAAAATTAATGACCTACTTATCTGCATTTACGAATTAGGTCACTCCAACACAGTTGACTTAATCTGTCTCTGTGGAAACCATGTGACCACTGGTATAAATATGCTAAGTGTTGCAGGGTTTAGGTTAGTTTCTCACTTTTGTAGGGTAGAAATGGAGGATGGAGAAGTTAAACAAATTCACAAATTTGGCCTAGAGCAGCATATGGCAGCATCTTCAACAGAAGCAGAATTTCATAACAAATCAGTCACAACAGTAAGTATACACTAAGCATCAGCAGATAATTTTAACCTCACTTTAAATTCCTGTTACCCATTTAACTACAAAAAAGAAAGAATTAGTGGTTGCTGGCGATTTTAATGTAAATTTTCTTGAAAACTCTTCCAGTAAAATCGTATTGCAGTCTGTAGCATTGTCATTCATCTTAATTCATAGTGTTAATTTTCCAACTAGGATAGAAGGCCATTGATAATATCTTTATAGAAATTTGTAATGAACAGCATTATAAAACCAATAATAAGTAGCCTCTCAGAGCATGACATGCAGTTACTTTTGCTAAATGTTAATACTGATCAGGATATAGAATCTACAAAATCTGAGTCAGAAAGGGTAGTCAGTCTGCTAAAAATTTTATTCTTTTAGGAAACTCCTCAAAGATATAAATAGGAGAGATGTATACAATGTTCACAGAATGAATGAGAAGTACAACACTTTTATTAATAATGTCTTTAATGTATTGGAAAATGTTTTCTCCAGCACTAACCCAGATCATGCTGCAGTCTATAAAATGGCCATGGATTATTCAAGGAACAATGGTACCCTGTAAGACAAAGAGGAAACTATCTGTCCATCAGAAACAGCTCTGATGTAAAGAATGGTGTATTTTGTGATCTGTCAAACACATTTGACTGAGTAAATTACAAAATCATTTAAGTAAATTAGAATATTATGATGTAACAGCAAATGCTTCAAAATGGTTCAAACCTATATCTTCGATAGAAAACAGAGGGTATCAGTAGGAAAGAGACATGTAGTAAGCTATCAGGCATCTCATACTGCAAAATGTTGAAGCTAGTAATATGGACATCAAAGTAAATGTATTATCAAAACAGGATAGTCACATCTGATAGCAAAGGAAAACACAATATGGGACACAGTCAAGGAAGTGGCTGGTAGAGCCAGAGATGAAGAGGAGTTCACAGTACTAAGAGCAAGTGGTACACAGGTTATAGATGTGTGCAGTGTTGCTGAACTTTTCGATAACCTCTTCATAACTGTTACTGAAAAGATGTTGTCAAGTTCAACACCTGCTGCCATGGAATATCTCAGACCAGTCAGTACAAATAACTACAATAATATGAATATGACCCTCACAACACTAGTGGTAGTAATTTCCATCATGGAAACATTAAAATAAAAAAATCGAGTTGCATTGATAATATATCAACTAAGTTAATTAAACAGTGTGCCTCTGAGTTAGTCACATTTTAAGTTTTTTGTGTAACCAGTCTTATATTAGTGGTACGTTTCCTCAATAGCTGAAATATAAAATTATGCCTTTGCATAAGAAAGGAACTAAAGAAATACCATCAAAATTCCGTCTGATTTCACGTTTGCGATCTCTCTTAAAAAATTTCGGAAAAATAATATACATATGTCTTCTTAACCAGCTAACCACAAAAAAAATATTATTCACAGTTTCTCAGAGATTCCGATACTGAAAATGCTCCCTACACATACAGTGAGAATGTACTTAATGCGTTAGGCAGTAAATTACCATGTACTGGTATACTTTGCGACCTGTCAAAGGCATTTGCCTGTGTAAATTACAATATTCTTTTAAGTGAATTAGAATATTATCATGCAAAAGCAAATGTTGCAAAATGGTTCAGACCTACATCTCTGACAGAAAACAAAGGGTGTCAATAGGAAATAGATGTGTATTAAGCTATAAGGCATCATCCAACTGGCAATCAATAACTTGTGGTGTCCTCCAAGGTTCCATCTCAGAGCCCTTACCTTTTCTTGTATATATCAGTGACATTCTGTCTGGTAATACGCCAAGTTCGTTTTGTTTGCAGATGATACAAGCATTTTCAGTAAATAGTAAGTCAAGTGTAGCCTCAGAAAGATCGTGGACGGTAATAAATGTCCCTAGGCAATTCTCTTTCACTAAACCTTGAAAAACAACGTACTATATGCAATTCAGAACTTGTAAAATGTTTCCTGCCAGTGTATGTCTAAAATATGAAGACAAGCAGATAGAAAAATGTTGATAGCCGTAAATTCTTGAGATTACAGCTTGATGATAAATTTAACTGGGAGGAGCACACCACCGAACTGCTGACACACCTAAACAAATCTCTATTCGATGTGCGAATGTTGTCAGACATTGGTGACATAAAAATAAAAAAAAGATGGCATACTAGCCTTACTTAGATTTCATAATTTTCTATCTCGTCAAGCCAAGATAAAGTTTTCTGAGCCCAAGAACGTGAAATGCGAATTATTTGTGGCGTGAACTCAAGATACGATATTAACAGCTGTTACCCAGTACATTTATTCCTTAATGAAATTTATCATTAAAACTACATATTTTTTGAAACCAATAGATCTGTTTATGGAATCAGCACTACAAATAAGAATAACTATCACAAAGACTTAAAGCCATTTGCTTTGGTCCAGAATTGTGTCTGCTATTCAGCAATATATATTGTCAATAACATTCAGGAAGTCATAAAATATTTAACTAACAATAAAGTTCAATTTTAGAAGAGTGTAAAGGACTGCTCATGGCCAACTTCTGATGTAAGGTAATTATAATTATTATTATTGAGCATCAGATTGAGGAGGGGAAGCAACATATACTTGCAAGTCTCCCTTTCCCGTTTATGAAGTGCCACGTACCACTGTGGAACAGTGAGGCTTTGTGCAAGCGATGTGCGGTTGGAGAAGTAAAATTTGCTAAGAAATTCCCGGACGTCAATCGCACTGAAAATGTACCTAAGGGCCAATTTAAAACTGAGTTTGAAGAATATTACAAGGGGGGAATATAAGTAGTATGTTAACGTTGACCTCTACTGTTCTGTCCGCACAATGTAACGTTGGACACGGTTGGCTCTGTAGAAAACTTGGCACATAGAAAGTAAATGTTTCAGCAAAGATAAATTTAGAGTAATTGACACTATAATTACAAACCTGGACTTAACGTACATATAACATCTTAACACTTCAGTCAATAACAATGACAGAGCTTGAGTGGTTTGAAAAGTTTTGAAATCCGTAGAAATGTGCATTCATTAACCACTCTGCATTTTTCACACGTGCTAGTCTCACATGCAACAAATTGACAGTATTTATCTGGAGGGTTTAACAAATTACAAGTCTAATAATGACGCCTATGAAATGGTGCTTCCATATTATACAGGAGAGAAAAAGAGGGTGATATCGTCTGGCAGTGGACGATGGGATGCACGCTTGTTTGTTTTTAATATTCAAGTGTCTTCAGAGTCTGTCTTTAATATCGATATTTTTTCATGATCGTTGAATTAGTCTTTAGTTTCTTAAGCGCGTCAGTGGCGCTGGATTCATTTCTCCTTGTAAATCGTCAAAATACATCATTACAATGCGTAGTTAAATATTATACATTGACATATAAATCGCTCTTGGCCACTTTCGTTCCTTAAATCAGTGTTTTATGTGACGAGATGTGGCGGTGTGATAATACGACACCTCAAACTCCTTTTACCCCACTGATGAATATCGTGGCAGAACCAATTGATGCCTGTATGTTATTATTAATGTCATGTAATGTGGTTATTGTGATTATTTTTACTAAGAATTATCATATGCACCTAAGTGTATTGAACATTCCATATCTGATAAAGAATTTTATATCTTTTTTAATGTAAATATGCTCATGATTTTATTGTTTTGACGGATTCCACATCTACAATGTCGATTTCGTTTGGGAACTGTGGAAGGTAAAATAGCTTGTCTGTTCTTATTTTGTCATATTTATAGTGTATTATTGTTTTCTGACATGTTTCACGTTCCAGAGGGTCTCCTCACTATGGGCCAGTTGGAAGGAAAAGCACTTCTAATTTAATCTAATGCTGCGAAATCTGGAAAAATAATTATGAAGTGGCAATTGCAAGAAGAAGAACAGCACCATAAATGAAACAAACACACAACATGTAGAACAACATCTGCAAAACCTGTAAGTAGAAATTAAAATTATTACTACATCATAGAAAAGTAAAGTTCCAGAACTGTTTGTAACCTATATATACTTCATTTTAATATGTAGACCCAATAGTATAATCAAAAATATATACATATTCCAGGTCACTAAAGACGACTTGCCAAGAATACATGATAAACGCGTGTGGCACCAAAATTGTGTTTCATTCAGTTGTAATTAGACGGTCCACAAGTACAACTTAACAGCATACGGTAGTACCATACGCAACTGAGGAAGACAGGAGTGTTTTATTAAGTACTAACTTCTCCTTTCTAAGGTTGCGCAGATTTCTAAAGTGGAAAGATAAGTATTATGGAAAAAATTATCAAAGAAAACAGGTTTTCACAGTTGGTATTTGCGTCCTTGGTGGTAATTGTTTCATGGTAATTAGGCTGTGGTCTAAGGCATAATTCTGTACTTAACATTTCGTCTTCTAATGCTGGAGGCTCATCAGAGTATTTGGGTAAAGGATATGGCATCTCTCTTTAAACATCGTCTCACATCAACTTGCTTTCAGTTGTACATCAAATTCAGTGAGAAACCTGTTGATTCGCCCATTGGTAACCCATTCATTGCATTTGCAGGGGATTTCTGTACGGAAAAAATTTGAAGTAAAGCTCATATTGGTTTCGGTACGTTGTTGAGACTGTAGTAACATGACCTCAACAAGGAAAAGAGCTTTCAGAATGTCTAAATTTTCTCAATGATGTTATCTCTAATATGAAGTTGACAATGGAAAATGGACAAGAGAAAGATGACTTAATGTAATTTTTAAATGTACAGATGCTCGGAAAGCCCAAAGGAACTTCAGGGCACAAAACGTACAGAAAGCACTCACTCGGGTAGACACTTCCAAAGAATCTCGCCACCATCCCACGGAGGAAAGATAAGTTATCGAAACATTGATGGATGGGACTGAAAGAGCCTGTGAGTCACAGGAGGACGCTTACGAACTGCCTCCAGAATAAACGGCTACTCAGAAAAAAAAAGTAAATAGGGCGTCACAAGCCAAAAGATCTGGAACTTCGTATAAACGGTCACATACACCATCAGAAGACACTCCTTAAACCAAAGGTGCGCGAAAATTGGAACACTGCAAAGGACGTAGGCCCACCGCTTGCAGCAGCAGGACTATGTAAAATCCTTTGCATATGCGAACAAGTGCACGATGAAACTACAGAAAGAAGCATTAATACCCGCCTTAAAGGGTACATGAGCAACTGTCGTCAGACTAATTCGAATAATTGAACAGGAGTAGACCATGCATTAGGACCAGCAAACCACCTAATTCGTTTCTCTGATACCATGGTTTTGTCAAGATAACCATCATTAAACATTATACAGAAAGGCCATAGACATTAGAAAACAGCTTTAACAGAAAGAAGGTCTGACGTTAGACACATTGCGCATCTTAGTACCCAATAGAGCTTCATAAACATGTCGGCTGAAAACCGCGATCTTTGGCAGCTATCTGAAGCCGTCAAAAACCGACCGTTGCGTGGATAAGTATAGCGATTCAGCTTGCTGAGGCTGTTTGAGATTGTAACTACCGTGTGAGTCTTTATCGCCTCTGATGATACGGCCAGCATTGGAAGACGAAACGTAAGGCAGAAAAATGTGCCTTAGACAACAGCCTAATGCTCATACAGCAAATATCACCAAAAATAATCGGAGTAACCTACATATTGTTGAAGTAAGAATTTCTTCAGGAAGTAGAACTTAAACTGGGATAAAGAAAAAATGCAAGTAATTTGTTACTATCAGTTACACTTAATCATTATAAAATTCTAATTTAATAGAAGCATACGGTGAAATCATATAATGTCCCACTAATTCTAATAAAGAAGACAAGTCATAATTCACAGTACTGAAAGAGTTCATTGAAGAAATTATACGCCGAGAATTTAATGAAATAGAAATGCGTACCAAGTAATATTTCGTAATAATCAAAACAGTAACAGTCTGAAGAAAAGCATGTCTGAACAGATAGATATAATTTAGTGTGAGACTCTGAAAAGTTGTAGATCTCTGTAGCCGATGTATTGCGTCGTTTCGCTAACGTGTCAATAACCGACGTTGCAGTATATTCCCCAAAGAAATTGAGAAAGGTTATTGTTTAAGTACTACGGAAAAGAAGGATGTAAATTTCACAGTGATACCAACTCATCTTTTAAGTAGTGTTATTTTTGATATTTCAGAAAGCTTAATACACTCCTGGGCAAGTATGTTCATTAAAATTAGCAGTTGAAATTTAGAGTTTCAGAAGTGGCACTTATGGATCAGTACACGATTGTCACATGACTTCGAGTCTTGTAGTATGGAATAGAAAATTTAATTAATTAGTAAGGCTCTAATTCTTATTTACCTGTACAGATAAAATTAAGGTATGTTTTAGATGAGCCTTAATTAACATCTACACTTATTATCTTTTCTAAAATTAGAGGTTAAACTGGAGCGCAGTGCTCTGATTAAATAAAGTTTTAAAAATACTATAATTTATGTAGCATCATCTGCCTTATTTATGAAACAAAAATTTATCAGAGCCAATCATACTTGCACATAACTCTTGTTTTTGAAGTCAGTTCCTGGAACTCTGCATTTTGATTAATATCTATTTCGGAGTTCCTAATAATAGCTTTATATGCCCAATGTATAATTCTCGGAAAATATCTGCCAGAATTCCTGGAATATTAATGTCCTCTGCCTTTTATTTCGTGGATAATTAATGGAGTGCTTAGCCTCCACTGCTACGCGATAGTCCTTCAGCAGAGTTTACTTTGCTTTGGACGATTTGAGTACATCGTAATCGTGTCATGAGCATTTTATATATTGAGAAAGAAGTCCCTGAGTATATTACATAACAAAGAAACTGGTTATTCCTCTCTTGGGTCATTGTATCCGTAAGCGTCACATGGTGGTACGTGTTCGAAACAGTTCTGCAGCTGAAATTGTTGTAAGAAATGCATCTGTCCAAAAATTTCAGCAGTTTTGGCATATATTGTTTGAATGACAGATCTTTTTTCACTACAGACGGCTAGGCTGTCGTGGTAGGACCTAGTTGACTGTGGTCCTTGGACAAAAAGTGTGTACGGTAACGTACAATACTAATTTTTCGATCTATATGATTGTGTTCTACAATTTATTACTTTTACAGTTACGTTATTAAGACTGTATTGATGGACCGTCATCATAGATCATAGTAAGTGACTGTACGCGGGTACCATACCTTTCCCGATGATCTGAGTAAAGAACAGAAACTGAAATCATCAAGCAATACTTTTCAATAAAGGCAAACCGATAATTGCTCGTAAAACTGAACGCAGAGCGTTCTAGCTTGCGAGAGAGGGGGCGGCGCAGACCCGCGTGGAACGTCAGCCGCTTCGAGTGTAGTTTTCTGGCACTGTATAACTCTTGTGCGACGGAATAAACGCTGAGAAATAGAGGAAAATGAGCTAATAAATTCCGGTAACTCCAGTCTCCTAGAGTGGCAAATTGTGAAGATATTAACACTTACAAGCTAGATGAGGTAGCTACTTTTTTATAAATTTTTGTTTATTATTTCATTCATTTCTCTGGGTGCCTGTATAGTGATATATGTATCGGTAGCCATCAGCACAACCTGTTTCGGGATCATCGTCGTTGAGAGTGCAGCGCACGTGAGTCGAGAGCTGTTGTGAGACGTCACACGTTAAGCTGCAGTCGCTAGTGGCAAGAATACAGTCGTTTTTAAAGTCGCCAATATCTGTATCATGACACATTTTACTGTTAATTATTGTTTCATATTGGACGTTCAGATTTATATTAATTGTTGGCGCCAGAAAATTTGGACGAGCTGAAGTTTCAGTGTCAAAATATTTATTAGAAGTTTCGACGCACGGGCGACATACAGATGTTATGTAATTCCATTGTTGGTGTTCGTGCAACAGACGAGATAGATATGAACATGAAGTTTGTTATCCGTAACTTCATTGTCCGCATTATCGTCTGATCCAGATTAAAACTGTTTCATAATGATGCTGAAGAAAAATGTTCAAATGTGTGTGAAATCTTATGAGACTTAACTGGTAAGGTCGTAAGTACCTAAACTTACATACTACTTAACCTAAATTATCCTAATGACAAACACACACACCCATGCCCGAGGGAGGACTCGAACCTCCGCCCGGACCAGCCGCACAGACGATGACTGCAGCGCCATAGACCGCTCGGCTAATCCCGCGCGGCTGATGCTGAAGAAAAATAGAGACTTTGACCCGTTGCCCGAGAAAGGACAAGGCTGTCTGCAACAGGAGAAAAGAATTAATGTGATACGGCCATTTAGATGGGAGTGTTATAAGATAATGCTACATACACTTAGAAACTGAAACATACGTTGTATAATATTTGACTTCAAATCTAATAAATTTTAACAGCCTGAAATAAAAGAAAAGGGAGCCTGAATCTACACGGTGCTGCTCACATTACTAGTGAAATATAACCAGCAACAACTGAATTAGGGAGCTGATGTTACGTTGAATGCAGAGAAGTAGCTGTAGACACTCATTAACGACTAAATTCCACGGAGCCACCTGGTTGTGGGGATGTTGACTCCTGCGTTTCACGCAATGTTCCAAACTTTCTATTGCACTGAGGTTACGTTGAGCGGTCTACGTGTGATAGAGTACCTTAGTGTCGCCAGACCACGAGCGTACGCTTGTTGCCCTGTAAACACAGCTATTCCCAGCGTCGGAGACGAGAACGTTCAAGACCTATCAATTATGAGGATACAGAAGAAACCACAACACTTGATCACCATAAATGCTGAAACAAAACCCTAGTCCGTGTTCACGTTACCCTGAATCACTGTGTCCAAGCAATACTACGTACAGTGGTCCCAAAATATAAGGCAATCGCCTCTGTTTGGAGCTACACCATCCACACACTGCTCGCATATCTGCTCATCGCGTCGTGAGAGTACGCGTCGCCTTTCAACATCTGAAGAGAGGAGAAGTCACGACATGTCGGGCCACACAACGCGCCTCCAGTCAGCTACTGCACGGTGTCTGTGTTGTTAGGCACATTTGCGATATTCAGCTTAATCTGCAACTGTGAGAAACATCTTCTGCTAGGTACCCGACTCAATATGCCAGTTACGTTTTGTTCCCTGCTCAGTGTCCACTCGGAAACTACTTCAGATAGACATCTGTATTTCCTGTCGGTTTGAAACTTATTACACGGGTCAACAACATTCAAGTTACAAATAAAGTGAATGGTGTTCTTTGATAAATCTTGGGTGCTGAATGCGAGGAATTTCCCTATTGGAGCCAAATTCGTTGGCGACACACTGCCTTCTATCTATCGAAAGCGTTGAAAGCGCTGCATATTGCTTGATCATCTGTGAATTAAGTTTATATATTCCACGCATCTTGTCAATGAAAAATAATCGGAAGAAGAACGACGCAACACGGAGGAGTTACGCTAATTGGACACAAATTGATATTCATACAGTTACTGTCTCCGGTCTCGTCAACTGAATACGGCCGGGAGAGCGGTCTGCTGACCACATGCCCCGACATATCCTCATCCAGTGACACCTGTGGGCTGAGGATGACAAGGCGGCCTTTCAGTACCGTTGGGACTTCTGGCCTGTTCGGGTGGAGTTATGTTTTATCAGCTATTGACGGAAAATGCAAAACTGCAAACTTTGGCGGCCGATAGATGCATGTTTGACGCTAGAGCGCAATTTTACAGCAGAGCTGGCAGGGATGGAAAGCAACGAACATGTCGATACCAGGGCATAAAATCTTTGCAAATTTCAGTCCTTGTACCCAGTTGACGATAACTTTGTCTCACAGACACGCACGTGAACAACATATGCAGGTGTCAGCATTTGGTGATTGGGCTCAAAGACGTCGTTCTATATATGGATAACAGCGATGCAATTATTCGACGATGTTACAGGAATGGGTGAACCATGGCCGAACATAGCGCGTAGAAGTTAACGGTCGCCATGGAGAGACGACACAACATCAGATAGCCATTCAGAGCCGCGGATTCACCATTGTCGTCGGTTTCACGTGCAACTGGTGCTTCAGAGACCACAAAGACCACTGATATGCGGCTCACAGAAGGGTAGCTGAGTCCAAGGTGCCCCTTGGGTCGACTACGATTCACTTGCGTACGCCAGAGATCCGTTTGCAGTGGTGTCGGCACATTCAGTGTGGAATCTCATTCATTGGAATAGAAATCTCTATAACGATGAGCCCACCTGGTCCCGATGACCAGAGAAGACGTGTCTAGAGACGCTCTGACTGTCATCAGACATAAGGCCCGAAAACCAATAGTATGATGTGCGGTGCCATTTATTTTCGTAACAGGACCTTTTAGTTGTCATACGTGGCATCACAACGGTACGTCGGCTATATTTCACGTCTCGTTTTCTTGCACTTCACGCCAATCCATCCTTGGCTTACATTTCAGCAAAATATTGCGCGCTCTCTCATAACGCTTGTCTTCGTGATTTACGAACCCCACCGTGGCCGGAAAGTTCACCAGATCCCTCCCCAATTGAAAACACTTATAGTATTATCACTAAGGCCCTCCAACCAGCTGAGTCTTTTGACGATAGACTGCGCCAATTGGACAGAATCTGACTTGATACCCCCTCGGGAAACATCCAACAGATCTATCAATTTTAAGTCGAAGAGTCACTCGCTTAAGGACCAGAGATGGACTAACACGTTATCGACTTGCTCAATTTATGAAGCTCTTTTTCTAAACCATCAAATTATTCTGAAACTGTAATCATATGTTATCTATATCCGTACATCACATCTACTGGTATCAGTCACACTCCGTCGATTCCTTTGTGGTGGGTCGTTATTTGTATTAGAGTGCATTTACAAGGAATTAACACACATGATAGTTCAGAAATAAATATATTTGGCAGCACTGTTGGGAGTCATGGTTGAAGACATATAATGCTGTCGTGGTTGTTACCAAAGGATCATGTCACATATTATTTGTTGCTCTCAAAATGTGGTGGGAACACTAAAGTTCACGCAGTGGATTATTACTTTTGTTAAACAGAAAGTGTTGAAAGCACCTCGAGAACAAGGAAAGCTACCATCACCCAAAAGGTCTGTGTGTCACAGTGAAGAATTTCCGGTGCCAGTTCTTCCTGAGTGAGTGTCAGTGAGTAAAGATGAGGACACAGACGGACTTGCAAAATAAAGCGATAGAGCTATTGATGAAGAGTCAACATTTCGAGAACACTGTGAATCAAATGAGCTACCCTTTTCGTATCAAGGGGATTTCAATGGTTTTGCTCATGATTTAAATTTGTGATTCAACGAACTGTAATTTATTAAAAAGCTGGGAATCTTCTTCTTTTGTATACTAAATGGCGTACTTTTCGTAACTGCTGCCCGCACAGAAGAATGTGGTGAACGCTCTTCTGGTTGACCCCAAAGAAATATAACTCCTTCTGCTGCTTATTAAATTGGGTCTAGCTAACAGTTTAAAGCAAGAGACAAAACTTCACGTGCGTGCATGTGCTTGCGAGAGATTTTTCCAACGATCAGTGAAGAAAAATAAAGGAAGGAATACTCGTGGAACAACAAGGAAATAACATCAATTTTTTTTTTAAAGTGACGCTGAATGAATGGTATTGCTGTCTTTGACATGTGTCTGCAAAAACTTTTGAAGCAACCATATTCCGGAAAACTACAGCAATATTATACATGAACTACCGAGATCATAACATCTAATGGGGTGTAACATGACGTTTAAGCTATATTTTATGCATGATAATTTGAACATCTTTCCGAATAATATTGACACCGTTAATGAAAATCTCGTATGATGGTTCCACTAGAACACACCTCAAATGGATAAGCACTGTTGTCTGACAACTACTTACAAAATGACGTTCCCGAGCCGAGTACCGTAGCCGAGTACCGAGCTGTTTGCATCTGGAGCTCATTTTGCGAGAGCCTGTCGTTTCGTCAGATACAACAATTTCTTTTTTTTTTTTTCATCAGCGTTCTGACTGGTCCGATGCGGCCCGCCAAGAATTCCTCTCGTGTGACAGTCTCTACATCTCAGAGTAGCACTTATTATGCTGTGCTATGGCCGCGGGTCGCATGGTCGGAACTCCACTGTAAGCTAGCCTTCCCTCTAGGAAGCCGAGTTTCACTGGTCGGCCTACACACCAGGCGGATCGAGTCCGTTGGCAACTGTACAATCAGAGGCAACATGGACGTTACACGTCAGCAATTACGCAGAGCAAGTTGTGGTCAGTTTCATATCACTGCACAAAGCAGGATATAATCTGAGGTCCACAGCCAAACGGCCAGATGCAGTTGCAGCCTTTAGTTCATCGAAATTCATCTGACGAGGACCATATACCTGTCTGCTGAAGGACCGGTGACGCTCGTCAACGCCGAGTACCATGTGGAATCAGCAGCCGATCGTGGGAAGAAGGAAGTAGTGTTCACCGATGTGGGCTTAGTCCCTGACTACATTCTAAGGGATTAAGGGCTGCTTGTCCAAATGTCAAATGTCAGTTGAGGTTTTTTTAATTAATCAGTGTTTGGACATAAACACTTGTATTTATCTCCCTAGTTGAGCTTTACATGTCTGCGTGCCTGATAATATTTGATTGGAGTAACGTCTCTGATCAAACAGACATATCATTGACATCGTGGGGGCTGTCGACGACGTACAGAAGGCAAAACAGCCACATCGGTTGGCAGTGAAGTGAAATTACAGCATAAACAATCCTAACGGAGCAACATCCGCAACTGAGCATTATAGCTGAGGTTGAAAATACCGCTTCAATTGTAAGATTCTTTTTATTTAAAATGCGACCGGTTTCGGGCTCTTCTATACCAATCACCAGATGTTATACGGAAAATAAACAAGAGACCTGAGCTAATAACTGTACACATAAAAAAGCAAAAAGAAAAAGAAGTTCCATATAACATCAGTAAACACTTCCGGGCTAAGTTGCCGTGGTCGATCTGTAGAACTTCTTCCCCCCGACGTTTCGTTCTCAACTACGGAGAACATCTTCCGAGGTGAGTTGAGAACGAAACGTCAGGGAGAAGAAGTTCTACAGATCGACCACGGCAACTTAGCCCGGAAGTGTTTACTGATGAAGACGCCGGCCGTGAAAGCCTACATGAATGATTCCATATAACATTTTACAAAGCAGCGGCCGGGCTAAGTGCGGTGAAACGTAAGTCAGTGGCAAGGTGACAACAGACAGTACTACGGGTGACTGCCTGGGTAATAAAATATGTCACGAACACCAGGACGCTTACACTTTGTGCTGTGACCCGAACGCCGCGGTGGACGAGAACAGGACGCTGAGCATCACCAGCGAGTGCAGAGTACGGAGTAGCGTACACGAAGGGGGAAGCAAACTGGTAAACTAATTTACGGTTTACGGTTTATGCATAAATTTCATGTCGCCGGCTTCTACTCAGTTTTACTAAAGTTATGTACTGCGCCTGTTCAACATGTCCTTTACCATTCATAATGTACTTTTAACGCTTGTTATGTAATTTTCTGTGTAATGGTTCTGCTTCTCATTTTCAATGTAAATCAATAATTCAAATTCTGAACGGCCTGGCTAATTCGCCTCGCGTTTTTCTTCGTGTCAACAGATGGTAGCACTTTTGTCACTCTGGTTCGCCAGTTTCCTCCCCCCTTCGCGTGCACAACTCCGCGCTGCGCGCTCGCTGGTGATGTACCGCGCCCTGTACTCGTCCACCGGGGCGCTCGGGGTCACAGCATAAAGTGTAAGTGTCCTAGTGTTCATTTCAGATTCCTTTAGCCAGACAGTCGTCCGTAGTACTATCTGGTGTCACTTCGCCATTGATCTAAGTTATACCGCGCGTACCTGACCGCTGCTTCCCAAAACGTTATACGGAACTTCTTGCTTTTTTATGTTCTACGCGTCTAATAAATATTATTAGGTCCACTATCTTGTTTATTTATGATATAACGCCTGATGATGGGCATATATGGCATCGAAATCGGTGTTTTAAATGGAAAGAACCTCACAACTGAAGCGGTACTTTCAACTTCTGCACAATTTCAACAGTAATGAAATTATAACGATCAAATTCTTATTGGACGAAGTTATTGAAAGACATACTATGGAGTGAGTGGAATTAGGAAACTGTCAATAAGTTGTGCATGAATTTGGAAATATGATATCCAGCCCGTAAAAGATTTATACTGTCCAACCAATTTTTTTCCTCGAAACTAAAGATATGCCAACTACTTTGAGTAAATTTTCAGATAACTCAGCAACTTACCATCACTATGCAAATAATAGTACAAATGGTGCAGGCTGGGCCGGCCGTTGTGGCCGAGCGATTTTAGGCACTTCAGTCAGGAAACGCGCTGTTGCTACGGTCGCAAGTTCGAATCCTGCCTCGGGAATGGATGTGTGTGACCGCCTTAGGTTAGTTACGTTTAAGTGGTTCTAAGTCTAGGGGACTGATAACCTCAGATGTTAAGTCCCATAGTGCTTAGAGCCATTTGCACCATTTGATGCAGCCTGTCAGTCACTATCTGAAAAATCTGCTGAAAATATTGGGCGAAAGAGAGCATGCGCAAGAGGAAGTACGGAGAACATCGGTGGCACTCCACTCATTTGATCAGAAGAACGAAAACTGGACAAATTACATCTCCCGCAGGTGGCGCAGTGGTTAGCACACTGGACTCGCATTCGGGAGGACGACGGTTCAATCCTGTCTCCGGCCAAACTGATTTTGGTTTTCCGTGTTTGCCCTAAAACGCTTCAGGCAAATTCCGGGATGGTTCCTTTGAAAGGGCACGGCCGATTTCCTTTCCCATCCTTCCCTCACCCCGAGCTTGCGCTCCGTCTCTAATGACCTCGTTGTCGACGGGACGTTAAACACTAATCTCCTCCTCCTCCACATCTCCCGCATGGAACTGTATTTTAAGGCGGAGAGGACATTAGGTGAAGTAACACAAAGAACCTCTCCTTTCTAATACTAGATCAAGTCTATAATAAACACTGATATGCAAAACTGAAGGTCCATACAGAAAAATAACACGGTATATTAACGTGAAAATAAGTGAAAATGCGGGAGGATATTGCCAGATGACTACTTGTAGTACACAGAAAGCTGGACGTCAGAAGGTGTGAGGTCAGCGAGACTATAACGCCAAATGTGGCTGGCCTCTCAACAAGAGGCAGTTGAAGGATTGGGGAAAGAGAGTGTGTGACAATCACCGAGCAGTTACGGTGAACTGTGATGCTGGTCTTCACCGTGGCAGGGTCCAGAGACAACATCTGGATGGCGTTTCACGGGGAAGAATAATCGTCAACGAAGTGTGAAGAGTATACCCCAGGTATTTGGTATTGCTCAGAGCATTGCTTAACATGAATGCGGAGTGTTCCGAATCACAGGCACTATTTTCCAAAGGAGGTTGTCAGCAATGATCAACTACAGCAGCAGATGACCGCTAGTTCCTGCAGAGTGCAAGAAGGGGTCGACATCAAAAAGCGAGTGAAACCGCAGCCGTATTTAACAGCTGAAGCACGACAATGGTACGGCGAATGCATAAAGGGTGGTCACTTTGTCCGACGTCCAGTATCTGGTGTTCCGTTGACACGAGCTCTAAGGATGTAGCTTTTGCGATGGTGCCATGACTCCAGTGCCTGGACCAGCGAAGTGCGTGGTCGCTTGCTATATTCGGATGAGTCCAGATTCAGTCTGAGTAGTAGTTATTCTGGAAATGCTCTCTTGTGGCGGGAGGTGGAAACACGTAACGAACAAACATGTAATGCGCCCAAGAACATGTTTTGACGATTCAGGGGTATGGCATTTGGAGGCTAATGTTACAGGAATGTACTGGCTTCCAAATCATTGAACACAGTGCCTTCAACGGTCAACATTGTGGCGCTACAGTTTACCCACGTGCTTCTTTTTATGGGTGCATTCGGAGTTTGTGGATGACAATGCGCGAATGCATCAAACAAAGTAGGTGGAGCTGCTGTTAGAATGAGAGAATATTCATGGAATGGAATGGCCTGCCCGTTCGTGTGATTTAAATCCCATCGAATGTGTGTGGCGTGCGTTGGTAAGACGCACTGCAGCACGTCCTCATGCACAGACGACCATCCAACAGTTGAGAACCGTGCTGATGGAAGAGTGTAACGCCCTACCACAATAACTCCTTAGTAAACTTGCGTCCAGCGTGGGAGCACATTGTAGAGCATGCATCGCCCTCCGTGGTGATCACACACCCTATTAAGGGCCATATACCGCCTTTTTAACGCCCAGTGGGCCATCAGAATTACTAGCGACTCCATTATAGTTATTGGATTGGAATAAAACTGTATTTGAGATCGTCTCATTGTTCATTTCTTTCATTTATCTTCTTTACTGTATTGTAACAATTTTTTTCTGTGTATAATCCAAGTTTCATCCATCTATATTGCTTGGAAGTGACACATCATGCGCCGGCCGGAGTGGCCGAGCGGTTCTAGGCGCTACAGTCTGGAACCGCGCTACCGCTACGGTCGCAGGTTCGAATCCTGTGATGTGTGTGATGTCCTTAGGTTGGATAGGTTTAAGTAGTTCTAAGTTCTAGGGGACTGATGACCTCAGAAGTTAAGTCCCATAGTGCTCAGAGCCTTTTGAACCATTTGACACATCATGCGGAAGTTGCTTTATTCTTTAAGTTTTCCACACCAGTTTAGTTCAACCGTGATTTTTCACAAGGGTCCGAGCCAGTTAGACTGTGCAGGGATTAAATAAAAACAGAACATTCCGAAAGCAAAATCCTCGTAGCAGTACCACGACAGAGACTTTAGGTACACTACTACAAAGCACCTTAGTATTTTATGGAGTGGGTCGCCATGCTCCGCTGTGTAACCCGAGACTGCAAATTTGAGTGTGAATGTCATGAGTGTAATCTGTCGTATACCACTACTTTAGCAACCGACATGCTAAACATGCTCCTAAAGATAAGAAAGTATGGTATTACAAAGAGTAAAAAAAATTAAGTTGTGATACAAAGGGGGAAAGGAAGAAATATGCATACAAAAAGAAAGCAAAAAAATTTGCTGTAAAATACATGTAAAGAAGAAAATGAAAGGGCAAATTAAAATTTCTAAAGTAAAATGTACAAAGTAATGTTAATGATTAACAACTATTGTGATTTTCATTAATTATTAACATATATTAAGTAGTGTAAAGTGGCAAACGCGCGAATTAATGGGAATAGAGCACAATTCCAAGTAGACATGAGTTCATCCAAAAATATAATAAATTGTCCAACTCACAAATTTATGGGACACATGAGTTAAGCCAGTATAGGTATACGCTGACAAGGTCCTCGTATATTGATCAACCAAGTCAAATAAAAGGACACACTGCCACACTGCCACACAAGCCACACTGCACGTGGGGCAGTCTACAACGGCTACAAACTCCATAACACCCGACCTCTTTGGGAACTTTTGGTTTACAGTCAATGATTCGGTAAATTTGATTAGACTATAGGATGAGAAAGAGGAATGTACAAAGCTGTGTACAAAATTCGAAGGACTTTCTAGTGACATGCCTGTACGTCTCAAAGAGTTGAACGTGCGTACAACCTTGAAGCCTAACGCAATACCAAAGTTTTGCAAGCGTAGACAAATACCATAAGCAGTGTGACAGAGGTTCAATCAGGAATTAAGTAGAATGGAAAGGAGCAGCGTAACTGATCCCCTTACAAGCAGCGAAGTGGCCACGCCCTTAGTAGCAGCAAACAGCAGAAAGACCGAAAGGGAAGATACAACTATGCAGCTACTTCAGATCAGCGGCGAACGCACAGTACGTAATTGATTCGTACCCATTCGCAAGAACAGAAGACATAAGAGTTAAGTTAGGTGTCGGAAAATATTTTTCGAACATTGATTTCGCACACACATTTAATCAAATAGCACACGACGAACGAAACGAGAAAACCATGGTTATTAAAACATCGTCTGGCCTCTACAAACATCAAATTTTTCCCTTCAGAATAAATACTGTCCCAGAGTTATATCAAGGAACCTAGACTATATAATCAGATGATACCAGGTGTAGCAAGTTACATTGGTCACGAAGTATTATGATGAAATGTGACACAAGTACTTAGAAAACTTGGAGACATTGTTTAAAACACTACTAAAAGCAGGACTCCGTGACTCCTTATTCCCTCTCTCACAAAAAGATAGAGTACCTAGGGCCATTCTAACGAAAGCTATTGTACGCACACCACGAAAAACTTGCAACTAATAGCAAAACTTCTAGTACGACAAAATGTGAAGCAGTTACCTTAGGTCTTAGGCCAAATTTGATACTATAGAAAATTAATTCCTGCTTCAGTCCAAACTATCCAAACCGTTCACAAGGTGCTAATAAATGATGAAAATTGGAATTCGCTGAAGGACTGTCAAATGGCTTGATGAATTAAAAGCTAAAAAATCCACTTCTTTCTTTTTTTGCGTCAGTTTTCTGACTGCTTTGGTGCGCCCCCGCCATGAATACCTCCCCTGCGCCGATCTCTTTATCTCAGAATATCATGGAAGTCATTCGCTGGCCCCTTAACAGATGTTCTATGAACCTGTTCCTTCTCCTAGTCAGTGCTTTCCATATATTCATTTGCTCTCCGATTCTGCGTACAACCTCCTCATTCTTTACCTTATCAGTCCATCTAATTTTCAACATTCGTCTGCAGCACCACATCTCAGATGCTTCGATTATTTTCTGTTCTGGTTTTCCCACAGTCCATGTTTCACTACCATACAATGCTGCTCTCATAACGTACATTCTCAGAATCTTGTTCCTCAAATTAAGGTCTGTTTGATGCTAGCAGAATTCTCTTACCCATGTATGCCTTTTTGTCAGCGCCAGTCTGCTTCTAATGTCCTCCTTACGCCGTCCGTCATTGGTTATTTTGCTGACTACGTAGCAGAATTCCTTAATTTCATTTACTTTTGACCATCAACCATGCTGTTAAGTTTCTTGCCATTTTTATTTCTGCTACTCGCATTACTTTCGTCTTTCTTCGATATACCCTGTATCCGTAAACTGTCCTCATTATATTGTTCATTCCATTCATCAGAATGTAATTCTTCTTCAGTTTTAGTGAGAATAGCAATGTCATCAGCGAATCGTACCTTTGAAATCTTTTCACCCTGAATTTAAATCCCACTCTTGAATATTGCGTTTCTTTCCGTCATTGCTTCTTCAGTGTGTAGACTGAACAGTAAGAGCGAAAAACTACGTCCCTGTCTCACTATCTTTTAATAAGAGCATTTTGTTTTTGGCCTTCGGGTCTTACTCATTCTCCTTTTTTCCGTAATTACTTCTTCGATGTTGAGGTTGAAGAGTAGGGCGAAAGACTACATCCCTGTCTTACACCCTTTTTAATCCGAGCACTTCGTTCTTGGTCGTCCACTTTTATTATTCTCTCTTGACCCTTGTACATATCGTATATTACCCTCTCTTCCTTACAGTTTGCCCTACTTTTCTCAGAATTTCTAACACCTTGCTTCATTTTACAGTGTAGAACACTTTTTCCAGATCTACAAATCCTAGGAACGTGACTTGATTTTTCTTTAATCTTGCTTCCACTATCAACCGCAACGTTAGAATTGCCTCTCTCGTGCCTTTACCTTTCCTAAAGCCAAACAGATCGTCGTCAAACACATTCTCAGTTTTCTTTCCCATTCTTCTGTATATTATTCTTGACAGAAAGTTGTGTTGATGAGCTGTAAAGCTGATTGTGCAATAATTCTTGTGCTTGTCAACTCTTGCAGTCTTAGAAATTGTGTGGATAATATTTTTCCGAAAGTGGGATGCTATGTTACCAGACTCATACATTCTACACACTAACGTGAATAGTCGTTTAGTTGCCCAATTATTTTATAAATTTTGATGGAATTTTATCTATCCCTTCCGCTTTATTTGATTACAAGTCCTCCAAAGCTCTTTTAAATTCTAATAGTGGATCCCGTATTTCTTCTGAATCAACTTTTGTTTCTTCTTCTATCACATCAGGTAAATTTTTACCCTCATAGAGGACTTGAAGACAGGCATTTCACCTGTCTGCTCTCTACTCTGCATTTAACAATTGAATTAGCAATGCACTCTTAATGTATAAACCCCCGTATTTAATTTCCCCGAAGGTTATTGCGATTACTCTATATCCTGAGTCAGTCCTTCAGACGATCGTTACTTTCTCGATTTCTTCACGTTTGCATGCAGCCATTTCGTCTTAGGTGCCCTGCACTTCCTATTTATTTCATTCCTCAGCGACTTGTATTTCTGTATACATGAATTTCTTTGAACATTTTTGTACCTCCTTTTGTCACAGATCAATTGAAGTATTTCTTTTGTTACCCACGGTTTCTTCGCAATTACCTTCTTTGTACCTATATTTTTCATTCCAACTTCAGTGACTGCGCTTTTTGCATACATACATTCCTCTTCAACTGTACTGTCTAGTGAGATACTCCTTACTGCTGCATATATAGACTTAGAGAACTTCAAGCGTATCACGTAATCCCTTAGTGCTTCTGTATCTCACTTCTTTGCGTATTGATTCTTCCAGACTAACCCGTTAAACTTCAGCCTACTCCTCATCACTACTACATTGCGATATGAGTCTATATCTGTTCCTCGGTAGCCTTACAATCCAGTATCTGATTGAAATCTTCCCGTATCACTAGGCCTTTTCCAAGTATACCTCATCTTGTGATTCTTGAACAGAGAATACGCTGTTAGCTGATATTTACTACAGAACTCAATTAGTTTTTCTCCTCTCTCACTCCTTGTCCCAAACCCATATTCTCCAGTAGCATTTTCTTCTACTCCTTCCCCTATAACTGTACTCCAGTCCCCCATGAGTATTAGATTTTCATCTTCCCTTACGTACTGTATTACCCCAATATCCTCATTTATTTTATCTCTTCATCTTCAGCTTGCGACGTCGGCATGTATACCTGAACTGTCGGTGTTGGTTTGCTGTCAAATCTGATAAGAACAATCTTATCACTCAACTGTTCACAGTAACTCACTCTCTGCTCTACCCTCCTATACATAACGAATCGTACTCCCGTTATACCATTTTCTGCTGCTGTTGATATTACTCTATTGTCTTCTCTCCATTTCAATTCAGTGATCCCTACTATATCTACACCGAGCCTTTGCTTTTCCCTTTTCAGATTTTCTAGCATCCGTATGCCGGTATCTTTTGCCAATGGAAAGATGAGCTTGCCACATAACCTGTTGATACATGTTATATGTCTTTAATGCAGTGGTTTCCATTGCCTTCTGTATCCCCATGCCGTTCCACTATTGCTTACTAACGTAAGACTCTAATGAGCAATTAATAATTGCAGCTGATGTGCCCATAGAAATTAGGGCAGTGTTATTACGTAGAGTGAGAAATGTTGATAAACCCTTTAATTTCAGTTCCATGTCTTTGGAATCAGCACATTGGAGTTACTGTTAATTATAAAAGAAATCTCAGGCCCTCATATTTACCATAGGTAATTTTCATAAGAATTCTTAATTTTCATAATAATCTGTAGTTTTTGCTACACACTGACCACAAACCTTTAGCAACGCTATTCAGTCATCCACTACAGCCTCCGATTAAAATCCAACAAAGGTTTGCGAATTTGGTCGTTATTACTATCGGCATAGAATTACGAAACAGAATGTTGGTGGGGAGGCTTGCGTGCCTCAGCGATACAGATGGCCGTACCGTAGGTGCAACCACAACGGAGGGGTATTTGTTGAGAGGCCAGACACACATGTGGTCCCTGAAGAGGGGCAGCAGCCTTTTCAGTACTTGCAGGAGCCACATTCTGGATGATTGACTGATCTGGCCTTGTAACACTAACCAAAACGGCCTTGCTGTGCTGGTACTGCGAACGGCTGATAGCAAGGGGAAACTACAGCCGTAATTTTTCCCGAGGGCATGCAGCTTTACTATATGATTAAACGATGATGGCGTCCTCTTGGGTAACATATTCCGGAGGTAAAGTAGTCCCCCGTTCGGATCTTCGGGCGGTAACTACTCAGGAGGACGTCGTTATCAGGAGAAAGAAAACTGGCGTTCTAAGGATCGGAGCGTGGTATGTCAGATCCCGTAATCGGGCAGGTAGGTTAAAAAATTTAAAAAGGGTAATGGATAGGTTAAAGTTAGATATAGTGAGAATTAGTGAAGTTCGGTGGCAGGAAGAACAAGACTTTTGGTCAGGCGAATACAGGGTTATAAATACAAAGTCAAATGGGGGTAATGCAGGAGTAGGTTTAATAATGAATAAAAAAATAGGAATGCGGGTAAGCTACTACAAACAGCATGGTGAACGAATTATTGTTGCCAAGATAGACAGGAAGCCCACGCCTACTACAATATTACAAGTTTACATGCCAACTACCTCTGCAGATGATGAAGAAATTGATGAAATGTATGATGAGATAAAAGAAATCATTCAGGTAGTGAAGGGAGACGAAAATTTAATAGTCATGGGTGACTGGAATTCGAGAGTAGGAAAAGGGAGAGAAGGAAACATAGTAGGTGAATACGGATTAAGGGTAAGAAATGAAAGAGGAAGCTGTCTGGTAGAATTTTGCACAGAGCATAAATTAATCGTAGCTAACACTTGGTTCAAGAATCATGAAAGAAGGTTGTATACATGGAAGAACCCTGGAGATACTAAAAGGTATCAGATAGATTATATAATGGAAAGACAGAGATTTAGGAAGCAGGTTTTAAATTGTAAGACATTTCCAGGGGTAGATGTGGACTCTGACCACAATCTATTGGTTATGAACTGTGGATTAAAACTGAAGAAACTGCAAAATGGTGGGAATTTAAGGAGATGGGACCTGGATAAACTGACTAAACCAGAGGCTGTACAGAGTTTCAGGGAGAGCATAAGGGAACAATTGACAGGAATGGCGGAAAGAAATACAGTAGAAGACGAATGCGTAGCTTTGAGGGATGAAATAGTGAAGCCAGCAGACGATCAAGTAGGTAAAAAGACGAGGGCTAGTAGAAATCCTTTGATAACAGAAGAAATATTGAATTTAATTGATGAAAAGAGAAAATATAAAAATGCAGTAAATGAAGCAGGCAAAAAGGAATACAAACGTCTCAAAAATGAAATCGACAGAAAGTGCAAAACTGCTAAGCATGGATGGCTAGAGGGCAAATGTAAGGATGTAGAGGCTTATCTCACTAGGGGTAAGATAGATACTGCCTCTAGGAAAATTAAAGAGACCTTTGGAGAAAAGAGAAACACTTGTATGAATATCAAGAGCTAAGATGGAAACCCAGTTCTCAGCAAAGAACGGAAAGCAGAAAGGTGGAAGGAGTATATAGAGGGTCTATACAATGGCGATGTACTTGAGGACAATATTATGGAAATGGAAGAGGATGTAGATGAAGATGAAATGGGAGATACGATACTGCGTGATGAGTTGGACAGAGCACTGAAAGACCTGAGTCGGAACAAGGCCCCGGGAGTCGACAACATTCCATTAGAACTACTGACGGGCTTGGGAGAGCCAGTCATGACAAAACTCTACCATCTGGTGAGCAAGATGTATGAGCCAGGCGAAATACCCTCATACTTCAACAAGAATATAATAATTCCAACCCCAAAGAAAGCAGGTGTTGACAGATGTGAAAATTACCGAACTATCAGTTTAATAAGTCACAGCTGCAAAATAGTAACGCGATGTCTTTACAGGCGAATGGAAAAACTGGTAGAAGCCGACCTCGGTGAAGATCAGTTTGGATTCCGTAGAAATGTTGGAACACGTGAGGCAATACTGACCTTACGCCTTATCTTAGAAGAAAGATAAAGGAAAGGCAAACCTACGTTTCTAGCATTTGTAGACTTAGAGAAACCTTTTGAGAATGTTGGCTGGAATACTTTCTTTCAAATTCTAAAGGTGGCAGGAGTAAAATACAGGGAGTGAAAGGCTATTTATAATTTGTACAGAAACCAGATGGCAGTTATAAGAGTCGAGGGGCATGAAAGGGAAGCAGTGGTTGGGAAGGGAGTGAGACAGGGTTTTAGCATCTCCACGATGTTATTCAATCTGCATATTGAGCAAGCAGTAAAGGAAACGAGAGAAAAATTCGGAGTAGGTATTTAAAACCATGGAGAAGAAATAAAAACTTTGAGGTTCGCCGATGACATTGTAATTCTGTCAGAGACAGCAAAGGACTTGGAAGAGCACTTGAACAGAATTGACAGTGTCTTGACAGGAGGATATAAGATGAACATCAACGAAAGCAAAACGAGGATCATGGAATGTAGTCGAATTAAGTCCGGTGATGGTGAGGGAGTTAGATTAGGAAATAGACACTTAAAGTAGTAAAGGAGTTTTGCTATTTGGGGAGCAAAATAACTGATGATGGTCGAAGTAGAGAGGATTTAAAATGTAGACTGGCAATGGGAAGGAAAGCGTTTTTGAAGAAGAGAAATTTGTTAATATCGAGAATAGATTTAAGTGTCAGGAAGTCGTTTCTGAAAGTATTTGTATGGAGTGTAGCCATGTATGGAAGTGAAACATGAACGATTAATAGTTTGGACTAGAAGAGAATAGAAGCTTTCGAAATGTGGTGCTACAGAAGAATGCTGAAGATTAGATGGGTAGATCACGTAACTAATGAGGAGGTATTGAATAGAATAGGGGAGAAGAGGAGTTTGTGGCATAACTTGGCAAGAAAAAAGGACCGGTTGGTATGGCATATTCTGAGGCATCAAGGGATCACCAATTTAGCATTGGAGTGCAGCGTGGAGGATAAAAATCGTAGCGGGAGAGGGGGTTGTTTTTGGGGAAGAGACCATACTGCGAGGTCATCGGTCTCATCGGTTTATTAGGGAAGGACGGGGAAGGAAGTCGGCCGTGCCCTTTGAAAGGAACCATCCCGGCATTTGCCTGGAGCGATTTAGGGAAATCACGGAAAACCTAAATCAGCATGGCCGGACGCGTGATTGAACCGTCGTCCTCCCGAATGCGAGTCCAGTGTGCTAAACACTGCGCTTCCTCGCTCGGTCGTAGAGGAAGACCAAGAGATGAATACACTAAGCAGAATCAGAAGGATGTAGGTTGCAGTAAGTACTGGGAGATGAAGAAGCTTGCACAGGATAGAGTAGCCTCTGCATCAAACCAGTCTCAGGACTGAAGACGACAACAACAACAACAACAATGTTGCCTTTCCTTAAAACACAACAACACGTCTTTCCTACCATATTTAACAGTTTTCAGTGATATAAATTTGGCTCTGCGGCAGAAGTATGTTTTGACATTGATGCCCTATTGTCCAAGGGTATTCTACTCCAAGATCCTGACGTCCTATCGAACAAAGAGGTTACAGAGGTACCACCGGGCGCAAACTTTATAGGGTGGAAGCTGTATGAGAAAATGAGAAACTAACGAAAGTGAAATATTTTCTTGAAATTAAGTGTCATTGTCTTAGAAGTAACTAAGGCAACCTGAATTGACGGACTTCTGAAATCTAGAACAAGTATTATTATCGTTTAAAGGAGCCATCGTGCTACGCTCAGTAGAAAGGAAAAAGAGAATAGCCATTTCGGAACCGCTTAAACCAGAAGCCCTAAAATTTTTGCACAAATGGTATGGGAAATTTCTGTTACCAAGAAAATGGAAATCATGTAGGAAAACTGTATGCTACGCAGGAAATATCAAGCTACTGGTACATCTCCCAAGTCACGTTTTCTTCGGCCCAAGACGTCAGGATCTCAGAGTAGAATACCCTTGGACAACGCCAGACCATATTTAGGAGTAAAATGACTTATGCTAGTAGATGACTGTACCATTTTCCCATGTGAAGCACAGGTGAGGTGAAAGTAGTTTAGCAGAAGGTTTACCATCACCCGCTGTAAGTGAGGCTGACACATTGTTTACCGCTAGAGGTTTAGGAGAGTTTTTTTTATGGAAAATGGAATACAGCATCTTCCTAGCGCACCCTTCCATCCTGAATCGAATTTTGTATCGTAAGTCTTCTGACTAGTTTGCTGAGACCCACTCTTAATTCTCTCTTATGCCAGCCTCTTCATCTCAGAATAGCATTTGCACTATGCACTGTGGCCGTGAGTTGCGCGGTAGCAACTATACTGCAAAATTGCCATCCTTCTAGCAAGCCAGGGTGCAGAGGGCAGGCTACTCGCTAGGCAGAGCGAGTCCGCTATCAACCCGAGCGGCTTCTGGCGGAGGTCGCGAAGACAGCGAAAACTACATCGCATGTCAGGGGTCATGTGAACAGTTTCACGTCACTGCACAAACCAAGAGGTACGCTGCGTTTAATAACTGAATGGGCAGTTGCAGGCTTTAGTTGATCGCAGCCCATATGGCGAGGCATCGATCTGACCGCTGAAGGAACCGTGACGATTGCCGTCGATGAGTCCGACTTGGAATCAGCAGCCGAGCCTAAACAAAGATATTACTACTGAGTGGTTTATACGCCAGGATGGACATGGTAGCGTTTACCGACTAGGACTTACAAGGGGAGGCCGCCAATTGTGAAATTCAGATTCGATTCATACTGCGCATAATAAAAGCTCATGGCCAGAGGTGTAATGTGGCAAAGCATCAAGATGCACTTCTCAGCCGTTGTCGAGAAAATCGACGGTTAAAAGAAACCGTTGAGGTGAAATACTCTCTACGATTAGTAATTTTCTACAGCGTGGTGGTGCAGCGGTAAGCGCTGGGGTTCGTAATCCGAAGGTCGCCGGATCGAATCTCGCTCCATGCAACTTTTTTTTAGTATTTGTTTTTGTAATTCATATATATATATATATATATATATATATATATATATATATATATATATATATAATTCCCGGCAATCAGTACAACCATTATGCATATAATAAGTTGTTGAAAGTCGTTTGTCGTGGAAAAACTGGCGACTTCGAACATCATTATGTTTTCCGCAAACAAAGTTGAATTTCAAAAATGTTATTAATTGTCTTCATAATGTTAACCACGTATAGTTAACGGAAGACGTAGAAACGAATACGTATAGCGTAAGTCAAACGTTCGAATTAGAATAGAGACTCCACGAACACAAACTTGCTGTGGCAGATATGAAATATAAACTCCGTTACTCGCTCGTTACACTTGAAGGACAGATGTTGAATGGGCCCAAACGAGCCGCCCCATAACACCGTAGTTGCCTGCTAACTTCGAAAGAAGGTAGATGCGGTCTCTAGCGCAACTTATAACATCGCCGAAAATCAGTGCGGACGGGACAGCTTTGGTACACCCTGTTAAACAAACGGAAAAATGGAGGCGGTACAATTGGAGAGCGATCCGCCTTCACCAACATGCATAAGCAATTCATTAATAGTTTATATATATATATATATATATATATATGAATTGCAAAAAACTAATAGTAAAAAAATATTGCATGGCGTGAGATTCGATCCGGCGACCTTCGGATTACGAACCCCAGCGCTTACCGCTGCGCTATGACGCTGTAGAAAATCATTAATCGTAGAGAGTATTTCACCGCAACGGTTTCTTTTAACTGTAGATTTTCTCGACAACGGCTGAGAAGTGCATCTTGATGCTTTGCCACATTACACCTCTGGCCATGAGCTTTTATTACGCGCAGTATGAATCGAATCTGAATTTCACAATTGGCGGCCTCCCCTTGTTAGTCCCTGAACGGAAGTGGGACAGGCCAGTATGGTATCAGCGCGTATTCTGCATAACCTTGAGGTGGCCTTTAGTGTAGTATTACAACTAATGTGATTTATTGCGAATGTTACATTCAAGGTCTCTGGTGACATGTGTCAAGGTAATAACAGGGAGGGGGAGAAGACGGGAGGGTGAGAGGAATGGCAGATGACTAATTGGTGTCTAGCTCTTTACACTTTGCCCTCATTCAGTAGGGATCATTTGAGGTCTTTAATTTGCAGTGAGAAGATCACAGCCTCACAACAGGCAATTTACTCTGAATTAAAAGGCAGTTATTATCAGACTGTAAAGATGATACCCTGAGCGGTATATTATTTCGCAAAGACGCCGAGGCGATGGTGTAAATATGGTAGCTAAAAAGCGTAAGAAATGGCGTATCATATGTGTAAATATACCACCTAACATGCATTATGAAGGAGTATACTAATAAACCTCCACATTTAACAAATGACATGCCTAAAAATGCCACCTAAAATGCCCGATGAAGGGCCTGTGAGAATACACCTCCACAGTGCACGAATGACATGTGTAAATATGCCACCTAAAATGCATAATCAGAGGCTTATTATAAAACACCCCCCCCCCCCCCCAGATGATATATAGCAAGTACCTGAACTGCGAGCATATTTGACTAAGCAATGTAATATTTTTGTGAACACGCTGAGACAAAGTGTAAATATGCTACCTAAAAAGGCGTATAAAATCAGTAAATACAAGAACCTGAAGTGCGCAACTAATGGCGTATATTCAAACAGCCCCACAGTTAAGATATACATAACAACTACCTAAATTAAGTGCATTTTTTGACATCGTACAATGCTAGTCAGCAGTGTACTGAATGAGGTTACACATTTCATTGCGAGCTCCAACATTTGAAGACGCTGTGTAAACACAAGGGTTGGAACTTTACTAGAGGCAACTATTTATTCACAACCGACACAAAAGACTTACATGTTTGCACCTGTTACTTTCCTTCAAAGTAGTCACCAGCGATGTGTAGAAACTGTTGGAAGGCGTAGTACACCGTTAGCACAACCTGTTCTGTTGATGGTGCCAATGGATCTGTCTACTGTCTGTCGAATCTCTGGAACAGCTCTGAAGCGAATGCCACGAAGTGGTTCCTTCATCTTCGAAATCAAATCAAAATCACAAGACCTTAAGTCCGGAGAGTATGGGGGATGATACACTACTTCCCAGTCCCACTGACCGAACAGAGCAGCCACAGCATGCGCTGTATGTGCCCGCTCATTGCTGTGCAAAATGATAGGTGGGTTGCGCAGAAAGAGTCGCCGCTTCTTTTGCAAAGCTGGTCGCAGGTGATGCTCCAAAGCGAACACTGATACTGTGCATTGACCGACTGCCGTGCGTTAAGATAACACCATCACAGTCGTACACGAGAATCACCACAACCTTAGACCACTCAATTCGCACCATCAACAGAACAGGCTCTGCTAACGGTATACCACGCTTTCCACATCGCAGGCAACGGGTTCTACACAACGATGGTGACTACTCTGAAGGACGGTAACAGGTGCAAAGATGTAACTCTTTTGTATCGGTTGTGAATAAATAGTTCCCACTATGTAAGTTCCAACCCACGTACATAGACTGAAATACAAATATGTGTCTACCTACGGCCTTACCGTAGTTGATACACCGGTTCCCGTGACATCACCGAAGTTAAGCGTTGTCGGGCGTGGCCGACACTTGGGCGGGTGACCATCCAGCCGCCATGCGCTGTTGCCATTTTTCGGGTGCATTCAGCCTCGTCATGCCAATTAAGGAGCTACTGGAGCGAATAGTAGCGGCTCCGATCAAAGAAAACCATCATAACGACCGGGAGAGCGGCGTGCTGACCACACGCTCCTTCTATCCCCATCCTCAACTGAGGGTGCCACGGCGGTCGGATGGACCTGATGGGCCACTTGTGGCCTGAAGACGGAGTACTAGAGTTAAGATAGCAAATTAATTTTGAGCAATCGAATACAATGAGTAGCAGTACCTTTCAGTAAGTACTCGACCATCTCTAATTATTATAAAGTGTTCCACAGAAAAATGTACATATCACCCAGCTAAACAGTCCATAGGTGCGTATTCACAGCCTTCTACACGAAGAGATAAAAGTTTATTTGGACTCCCAAGCCGACAAGAGGAATATCGTTCAATAAGCTGACTTCCCCCCTTAAACATATGACTAGCAGATCTGAATGCTAGAAGGAAAGGACACACACAGCACGATCACTTTACGTCAAACCCCACCAAACTGAACTTCTGACGATGCAATACAGTAATCTTGTAACGTAAATGAAAAGAAAATACTCGTTTCGTTGTTGTCGGAATCGGTCTACTTATGTTCATGGTATTAAGATATGAAACAGAGAGACTGATACGTAGCAGCTGATATACATCGTTCCTTGAAGTAATTTCTAGTTGTAAAAGCATTAGGGGATTCTGACTGTCCTTTTTTATCGCTATATCACGTTAGTACAGGATGTGATCACCTTCATACGCATGAGTAATAGCTCTGAATGCTAGAAAAAGACTAGTACTCATTCAGTTTACGACATGGGTTCGTACCTCAGACGATGCAACGAAGTGGCAGTAAATATTAACACTTACCAAAAAAAGAGGTGGTAACCGGCTCTCTAGCAACGTCACAGCGATCTTGATGCAAGCTTGCTCGAAAATTGCTGCAATGTCATGAGGTGTGCGTTCATCTCGTTCACCAGCTGATGACTGACGAAGCACCGTGGTAGTGTCTGTGGCGGCCCTGGCACCGATGTGGCGGTGCTTCTGATGTCCGATGCTTGTAAGAGCAATTGCCTTTCACCAGCTTCTGTTCTGCGTGTTCGTGCGAAGGAAAAATCATTCACCATAAACTGTCAAAATAACACGTTATTCGTTGAAAAATTATACACATATTAATAATAATCCATCTGACTTAGCATAATCATATTTACACACGTAACACATGAGAGACACATCCACAGTTCATGGCAGCATGGTGTAGATGTGGGGCTGCGGCCCCACCTTTATTCATTTCACGCTCGACGAAGAGAAAAATTCTGCTAGAGGACAATAACAGAATAATGTGGTAGACCTAATCATATACAAAGCCCCCCCCTTTCCGATTACACTTTTTTAAATATATTACCTCCAGAGTAAAAGTGTTATAAACAAATGCAGTACCTACATGCGGTATATTACAGGGTTAACTTACCCAAAGCACACAGCAGTATGAACAGTTTTCCACATTCAAGTTGTGGAACTGCTCCCTTAGCAACGGCAACCAAAATACACTACTTTCATATTGACTTATAGATGCCTATGACGAAACATTTACTCTCTTATCAAACAACGAAGCTGTAGTCAGCGGAGTTCACATGTTAAGAGGAGTTTTCACACTGACTGCTGCAACAATGTGAAGAACATCACAGTTGACCTTCTTCTGATTTTGCACTGTTTACAAGTTAGGGAATGTTCAACGGTATTCAGCAATGTATGTTTGAATGAGAACCTTATCAATATAATTCATGTAATATGATATCTTTCAACAAAAAGATTTGCTAAGGGATTTTATTGAGTGCCTTACATTTCATCTTATGCGGTAAGGACAGACGTGCATGGATAACTAACGCCTGTGCTCATGCTGTACTTAGTGTCTTAATCGTGCGTGATATTCCTAGCAAAGAGACATTGTTTATGATGACTTAGGTGTAACACAACCATTTAAAATAAAGAGATCCATTCGCTTTCGATGGACTTTTCACTCGTTTAAATGCCAGAATCCTAACATTATCATAGCAATCAAATATTTATAATCACACTTATATATTACAACAACCATGCTAGATGTATGTTATTAGTATTCTGTAGAAGAAAGTCGAAACAATTCTCACAGTAAATCTACCCGTAACATCACATATTCGCACAAGCACTACTCCACTGACACACCTAATGTGTAACACACTAGTCTCAGTAAGGTCTATAGCGCTTAACTCACGATATTACTGAAACTAACCTACGAAGGAACTGCCACATTTAATAAAACGCACCACAAGCACCATGAAGTGCATGGAGCGGTGAACATCAGAGACGACTGAGGACTTAAGAGCGTAGATACGGTGAACACAAACTGTAATAATGTGGAATTTTGTCTCACATTACAGCATCATTTTTCTATTTAGTTTCATATACAAAAAGTAAAAAGAATTATTCTCAATGTAGGCTTCTTTCACACTAAAGTACCCTTTAAGTAGGCATTAGGTCCTGAATGGTCGACAGCAGCAGCTGTGCTGGGGATGGGGAGGGAAGGACACAGGCGAGCATTGCTGTAAGCTACCACAGTGACCTGGCCTTCTGATACTGGTTTAAGAAAATTTGGTGGACGTGTAATACTAGCTGCATCCCTTTCAGGAATTTTTGCAGCTCTCTTCTGACAAATTTTATTCAGAAAATATTTTCCTTTTGCAAGAATTACGAATAAAACACTCGGATAAACATAAAGCACGTTCAGCTTTTGGATCAAGCGATCTCCCACGTCCCGTCCCACCTACACATTTGTACAACAATCCACAGTGGAACACACACACACACACACACACACACACACACACACACAGCTCCTGCCACAGTGAAAGATGCTAGCTTTGATGATATGCCTCTGATATCACATGTCGTTCGTGCACTGGCTTTTCCTTGACAGAGCGCACTTGTTTGGGGAAAAATGTTCGACATCTGTTTCTATTTTAGCGATATGAAAGCAGTGTAAACTAAACTAAATCAAGAGAGCCAGGACATCAATATGATAACCAACTACTGATCAAATCAGACAGATATTTTATATGAAAACCCGAGCAGACGTGCTCATCCTGTATATGGTATAGATCTTTGATATGGTGCACTTTGAAACACCAAAGGTCGAACGCCACGAATCTACCCTCCAATCTCCCGATGACATCTCCGTCCCGCTGCCCTCCTCCACCAGACCTTGTCTGACGCCGTCGCCATCCATATCCCTACCAAAGCCATCCACCCTCACCACCTGGCCCTGCCCCCACAAGCCATCCTGCCCATTCTTAAATCCCGTCACCTCTACCGATCCTTCCTCTGCACTTGTGACCAGGACAAACTCACCCGCCACTGGCAATTACGACACGTCCGCGACATGCTTACTGGGAAGAAACGCCATGCCTGGCGACAGACATGTACACAACTCAACGCCACACTCCCAATAAACTCTTCCAAGTATTTGTCTGCTTTCCACTGCCTTACTGGGAACCGCCGTTCCCCACAGTACCCTCTCCCCCTTGATGACCAACCCTTTTCTGACAACCTCAGTAAGGTCAACCACTTTGCCTCTCACCTACACGATGTCCTTTCCATTCCAGATGGTCCCCAATTTGATTATTCCCTCTCCCCCGACGTCATAAATGTACAGATACCTCCACTCCTCCCCTTGCTCCTCGCTTCCAGTACTTGGGCCACACATCCAGTGACCAGAGAGATGACTCATTTCTTTACAACATGATGCTGTCTAGAACGTATGAAAAATTATACAAAATAAACTGTCATATTGTGTATACTGTCCACTACTTAATTTTCTGATTGCGTAGAAGGCTAAACTAGTTCAGTTATTTAAGCATATGGCCGAGCGGTTCTAGGCGCTACAGTCTGGAACCGCGCGACCGCTACTGTCGCAGGTTCGAATCCTACCTCGGGCATGGATGTGTGTGATGTCTTTAGGTTAGTTAGGTTTAAGTAGTTCTAAGTTATAGGTGACTGATGACCTCAGCAGTTAAGTCCCATAGTGCTCAGAGCCATTTGAACCATTTTTTGAATTATGCATAACGAACAGCAGAAGAAAAGTATGACGTAAAGATTGTATGTAAGCAGAACAGAGACAAATGGGGCGGCCTAAGGCGCTGCAGTCATGGACTGTGCGGCTGGTCCCGGTGGAGGTTCGAGTCCTCCCTCGGGCATGGGTGTGTGCGTTTGTCCTTAGGATAATTTAGGTTAAGTAGTGTGTAAACTTAGAGACTGATGACCTTAGCAGTTAAGTCCCATAAGATTTCATACACATTTGAATTTGAACGAATGAGGCTTCTAGCGACGGTACAGACCGAAAACAGGATAATCCACTGATGTGAGCAACTTTGACAAGACGCAGATAGTCATGGAACGGCGCCTAGGAAGGTGCCTTTCGGAAACGGGGAGGCTGGTCTTCCGTTCGCGTGCTACCTTCGTGAGCATCTCTGGGAAGTTGTTGAAGAATGATGAAACCACCAGTAGGCGACTAGGTGCTGATGTGGACACACCTCATCACGAAACGTAGAGATCAGAGATTTGGCCGCTATGCGAAGCAGCATGGACGGCGATCTGTGGTAGACATGACAAGAGAGTACAGTGTTGGTATAGGCATAATTGTAGCATACCATTCAGCACACATTGTACAATACGTCGAACTTACGATATCGTCAATTAAGTACGCGTGTTTGTCTGCTTCGAAACTGCTCTTTCAAGTCTCAAATCGACATACGAGAATATAACTCTAGCTCGTGATACTAATAAAAAGTTCCTGCACTCTAGTCCATCCAGTGCAAAATCTATTGGGATGCTTTCCTGTTCAAACGTGTCGCTACGTCAGCTTGCTCCAACTCATTGTACGAAGAGTAGTTACCCTCATAGATATATCTTGCAACCCACTTGCTTCTATTGTCAAATTACTTCTTGCAGAGGCAACATGTGTCCTCCTGTCTGTTCTTCCCCTTATTAAAGTTGAGTCATAATTTAATTTTCTCCCAGTTACCAAATATACCGGTCTGGTCTTCAGCATTGATGTGCAGCACCAAAAGATTCTATTTCTTCTTCGCTGTACCGTCGACTTCCCACATCCGCCCAAGGCTACACTCAAGACAAGTATTTCACAAAAATCTGCCAGATGTTAAGTTTAGTTAGATATTAATATATTCCGTTTCTTCAGAATAAGTTTTCTTGCTATATTCTACACGATGCAGTCACGTTATTGTGATCACCACCATGTTCGACGTCAATGTGCAGTAATATACAGCATGTAGGGGAGGAGGAGAAGGGAAGGAGGGAAGGCGCGGGGGGGGGGGGGGGGGGGGGGGGGAGACGACAACTGCGAAGTTGTTATCGTAATAAGGATTTTCCTCATTTCCCAAATCGCATGATCATTGGCTTTCAGACCAAGGGTTGATGCATTTCCGAAACGGATAGAAAGGTAAACTATTCGTATGCTGCCATGGCTCTAGGCACTATGGGACTTAACATCCGAGGTCATCTGTCCTCTAGACTTAGAACTACTTAAACCTAACTAACCTAAAGACATCACACAAATACATTCCCGAGGCAGGATTCGAACCTGCGCGGTTCCGGACTGAAGTGCCTAGAACCGCTCTGCCACAGCGGCTGGTTGCTGCCATGGTTATGGTATACTGTGCAACACAAAATGGGGCTATGTAATACCGGTGCCGAGATAACTGTGAGGCACCATGGGAAACATATGCGGACGACAGTTGTGGTGATGCGTATTGGCGAATAACGTGCAAATCTTGGGCAACTGATCGTCCACATGGAACAAGGGGCTCCCACCAAGGTCTCCTCAACGACCGTTCTGCGAACGTTGCTGCGTGTTTGTCTCCACAGCAGGCGTCTGGTTCAAGCACCCATGCTAAATGCTGTTCACCGGCAACGAACGTTGCAATTTGCACGCCAACGCCGCAACTGTACGTTCACTGAACGCCGATAGATGGCCTTTGCAGATGAATCACGTTGTATACCACATAGGACAGACGAACATTGACGTGTACTGAGTGAAATCTCTGAAAGAAAACACCCTTCAACTAATGTTACGATCTGGGGAATGTTTTCGTGGCATCCTCTGGATGGATGCCCGCATCTCGTGGTCGTGCGGTAGCGTTCTCGCTTCCCACGCCCGGGTTCCCGGGTTCGATTCCCGGCGGGATCAGGGATTTTCTCTGCCTCGTGATGGCTGGGTGTTGTGTGATGTCCTTAGGTTAGTTAGGTTTAAGTAGTTCTAAGTTCTAGGGGACTGATGACCATAGATGTTAAGTCCCATAGTGCTCAGAGCCATCCTCTGGATGATCTCGCCATCCTGGAAGGCATAGGGGATCAACACAAGCCTCTATCTATGCTTGGGGACCATTTACAGACCTACATGCAGTTTTCTCTACACAATGGCATCTATCAAAGAACAATACAATGTGTCACACAGATGTACGTGCATGGTTGGAAGAGCATAACGCTTGACTCCTTGGATTTTAACCCAATCTCAAATCTGTGTGACCACCTCGATCAGTTTGTCCGCGCCATGGATCCTCAACCGAGAAACCTATTGCAGCTGGCCATGGCCCTGTAGTCGACATGCCCCCGTATCCCTGTAGGTACTTTCCAGAACCTCACTGAATCTCTTCATGCACGTCTGCTTTGCAGAAGGTGGTCATTCAGGCTTTTGACAGGTGGTCACATTAATGTGGCTGGACCATGTACGAGGGTTGGAACTTAAATAGTGGCTTCTATTTAAACACAACCGATACAAAAGTATTACACGTTTGCACCTGTTACTGTCCTTCAAAGTAGTCACCAGCGTTGTGCACAACCCGTTGCCAGCGATGTGGAAGGTATAGTATACCGTTAGCAGAGACCTGTTGATGGTGCGAATGGAGCGGTCTACTGCCTGTAGAATCCTTGGAACAGTTCTGAAGCGAATTCCACGGTCAGTGCACAGTAGTGTTCGTTTTTGGAGCATCGCCTGTGACCAGCTTTTGGAAAGAAGCGGCGACACTTTCTGCGCAACCCACCCATCGTTTTGCCAGACAATGCGCGGGCGCTGTGGCTGTTGTCTTCGGTCGATGGGACTGGAAGGTACTGTACCACCCACCATACTCCCCGGACTGAAGTCCTTGTGACTTTGATTTGATTCCGAAGATGAAGGATCCACTTAGTGGCAATCGCTTCAGAACTGTTCCAGGAATTCGACAGGCAGTAGACCGTCGACAGAACAGGCTCTTCTAACGGTATGCTACGCTTTCCACATCGCTGACAACAGGTTGTACACAACGCTGGTGACTACTTTGGACAGTAACAGGTGGGGCCGGCCGAAGTGACCGTACGGTTCTAGGCGCTACAGTCTGGAACCGGGCGACCGCTACGGTCGCAGGTTCGAATCCTGCCTCGGGCATGGATGTGTGTGATGTCCTTAGGCTAGTTAGGTTTAATTTGTTTGTAAGTTCTAGGCGACTGATGACCTCAGAAGTTAAGTCGCATAGTGCTCAGAGCCATTTGAACCAGTAACCGGTGGAAACATGTAACTCTTTTTTATCGGTTCTGAATAAACAGTTGCCACTATTTAAGTTCCAACCCTCGTATATACTCATCACATCTGGCGTTGTTAGTTATTTTGCCGCCGTTATAGGAAATTTCGTACTACTAATTTTAATGATTAGTTTCCTAATAATTTCACGTAGTACCATCTCACTTAATTACCCATACATTACTTTTCATGAAGTTCACCTTAAAACCACTTCTAAAGTTGCTGCTTACCACGTTCAATTAATCTGGTAGGTTCTTTGGCATCTCTGACCAAATTACTGTCTCACCGGTAAATGTATAAGTTTTTATTTCCTTATCCTGAACTTTGATTTCCATGCCACTTTTCTCCATCGTTACGTTTACAGCTTGATTCCTATGCAAACGAATAACATGCGACGGTAGGCCATTTGTCCTGTGCTTCTCAAAGCTTTATTCCACGTGTAAGTATCCATCAGAATTCACAAAGCAGACTGAGAGGGTGTTCTTCGTGCTTGGAGTGGAAAGCCCCATGGAAGCAGCAGCAGCCAGTGTGGTGGTAAGCACCTGCCACCAGCCGCCTTCCACCTGCCACATGCACCCGCAAGCTCGCAAGAAACAAAGCCGCGGCACGTGCCCCCAAGTTGCTCCAGACGTGGCCGGCACGTCGGCCGCACGTGCGCCGCCATTCATCACGGGCAGAGCGCGCCCTCAGCACCGACTAGTCTGCCGCCCCTTGCGCCTCCAACCACACCCCATGCAGATTTTTCGTGGCGCCGCCAACAAAACCGCTGGCAGTGAATCACTCCAGCTACATGACATCCTCCGAAACTTCCGACGTCATAAGATAAACTGCCGCACTCACTAGATTAAAAAAAAATAAAAAATAAAAATTTTCTCGGTAAAAACGCACAACGTCAAGTAGGAGTAACACTTTCTATATTCTGTAGATAACGAAACATTATGCCTCAGGTGTTGTAATACCTTATAATTTAGTCATCTGCAGCTTAGGAAAAGTTGGAAACGATACTGTTACAGAGAGTTATATTGTTCTCTGGTCGTCGATTTGTCTTCCTCTTGAATAGTGGCGGGGAGAACACAGGGGGGCGTGCATAAAATATAATATGTAATGGAAACTGATTAAAAATTGCTGCTTAAATAATTAAAAAAGAAATTTTGAAAGAATAATTGAAAGCAATTGGGAAGTACTCATATCCTGAGTGATCTTTAGCTGGCATTAATATCAACAGACCTTCGATATTCAATACATTAGTAGATTAACATTCGTAAATTTACGTACATCCTTTTCCTGTTACCGCAACTGTGCACAGAGATTGCTATGATAATACTGGTTCCGGAAGGCCCCTCCTCTGCTCAAATTGTTCTTGTTTGCTTCGATCTTCTTGTGCAGGATTCTCGGCGCTGACGAAATGATGAACAGAATATGAATATACGAATAAACTTTGCGTTCCTAATGACTTTCTATAGCACTTCTTTAATGTGCGATTGGAAAATCATTGCTTTAACAATATTAACTCGGCGGAACTCACCATACGGCCGCCCGCTACCACTTATAGGGGTGAGGATTAATCAATTGAAGAGCGTATCTCGCCATGTTTTTGTTAATATGCTAATATTATCTATGGCACAAAAATTATAAAGAACGAGAGGAAAAAATATGATTCTTTACACTCTTTACGGAGACGAAGACGTCACCTTATAGTATCTTATTCCTATTTAGTCTTTCAAGTACACTAGTAGTCCTAAGGATTTGATCCAGCATTACGCAAAAGCGACGACACTGCAGTTTGTTGACCTACTAGGAGGCTAATACGGTCAAAATTAATAAGTAATAAGATGCATAAACAGCATTACATCGATACAAGAACTGAATAAACCAAAGGTAGTGTACACTATATTTATTGTGTTATCTGTGTCACACTCTCACAAAAAAAAAAAAAAAAAATAAAAAAAAATAAAAAAAAATTATATTGAAAAAAGAGAAGCACAATGAAGATATTATCCGAATGGGACGGAAATCGATAGCTGTGATGAACATGTACAAACAAGCAAATGATTGCTCTTTCAAAAAGGCTGGCTGTCTTATTCAAGCGATACAGTTCTCCACACTAGTCATCGGTAGTCATTAGGCCTTGATTCAAAAAGTGGTTCAAATGGCTCTGAGCACTATGGGACTTGACTTCTGAGGTCATCAGTCCCCTAGACTTAGAACTATTTAAACCTAAGGACATCACACACATCAATGCCTGAGGCAGGATTCGAACCTGCGACCGTAAGAACAGCACGGTTCCGGACTGAAGGACTTAGAACCGATCGGCCACAGCGGCCGTCGGCCTTAATTCGAGGAGGGGCTTGTCGCTGAACACAATTCTACTTCAGTCAACGAATTTCCAAGCCGAAGACGTGTCTGGAGAGACCCCGGACAGCGATCAGATACCAGCCTGACAATCCTCGCCGTACGACCCTACAGCCAGGAACGAAGATCAGCGGTGCCATTTCTTTTCATAGCAGAACTCCTTTGGTTGCCGTCCGCGGCATCCTTAGAGGACAGCAGTACGTCGACGATATCCACCCCCTTCTCCCCCCTCCCCCTTTTGTTGTCCTTCATGGCAAGCGATCCTGGACTTATTTCACAGCGATATAATTGCCGCCCGCGCAAAGCGAGAGATTCTAAACTGTTGTCTACGTGCTTGCCAAACCGTGCCTTGCCCTGGAAGGTCGTTGAAACTCTCCCCGATCCAGAACGTTTGGAGCATTATGGGCAGCGCCCTCCAACCACCTCGGGATTTTGACGACCTACCTCGCCAATTGGACGGAATTTGGCACGATGTCACTCAGGAGGACATCCAACAATTCTTTCAATCAACACCATTCCGAATAACTGCTTGCGTAAGGGCCAGAGATGGGCCAATGCACTATTGACGTGCTCAATTTGTGAAGCTCTTTTCTTGAATAAATCATTTCGTTTCTTGAAAATGTAATCGTTGGTTAGTTTGTACACGCACATAACATCTACTGATCTCGTCTCCATTCGGATAATTGCTTCTTGGTGCGTTTTTTTTTTTTTTGCCTTAGAGTGTATTAACCCATTACAGCTCACAGTTATACTAATGGTACTTGTGATAGGAATATACTATTGCAGATTCTTTGGCACAACAATGAACGCCTATAATGTTGTTTTGCTTGTTTAATCATTCTTATATATTCCTTCTTTCTTTCCTCTGTTCATAGTTGCAAGCAGCACCCCGCCATTGGGAACACTAATTAAATTTACACGTTTTTGCTACAGACTGAATCTCACTTCGCCAGGGATTTAGAGTAACTGTAACTATTAAAATAATTTTTCATTGAGCTCCATAAGCTTTAAACAGTGCCACTGTATTTCCACATCTATATTATTTACAAGAAATACATAAGCATCTAAAATTCTGCCTTCCTTGCTTGTCTGTTTTACACTCCACTGAAAAATGTTTATGCCAAATACTTTACAACTTCATTTGTGTTTGTCATCTCTCTGCATTCGACTTCACCAAAGTGTTTATGTCAGATTTCATTTCTCTCTGTCTTTCTGTGTTAACTTGAATTGTAAGAGACATCAGTATTTCGTTATTGGGGTGGGGGTGGGGGTGGGGGATGAAGAGGAAAAAGAAACAACAAAAATACTCAAGGCATGAATTTTATTTGAATTTTCACGCATACACCAAAATCACTATTAACTTGTCAGGACACATTTTCAGCTGGAATGCAGACAAATTTTTATTACAAAAACATTGCAAGTGACAATCTCGCCACCAGTATTCCAACAGCTTCACATTTAACTGGGCTGTCCGCTTGCATTTGTCAAAACACTGATTTTCGATCCGAGTATAGGAAGAGAGAGACTAGGCTTGTCTTCAGTATTATGCTCGCCTTAGGCTGGTAACAAGCCTTTAATCCACTTTATTTTCTCCCGGCTCTTCATAAAGACGCACAGCTGAGGCGGAATAACTGAGCATATAACACTGACCGCAGACTTCAATGGCACACCAGCCGAGCCCATACTGTTACGCTGGTGAATTTCCATTAACCACTTCGAGCTGGGTATATACAACTCGTAGTAGCATACTATCCGTTGTAGAATGAAACCACAATAAGAAGCTAAACTACTTCGACCACTAAACAACAACTGAATGGCCAGTCCCTTTGGAAATAATCGTTTGTCTATGATTCTGAATCCGTGACAATCGAAGAGGGCGTCGTGCATAGACCTGGACAAAAGAAAACATGGCAGTAAGCGATCTGACACTACAACAAACTTGTAGTTTTCTTGAGTTACAACAAGTAATTAATGAGGAAAGTACAAATTTTATTAGAATTACTTTTTTTCTAAGTCCAAGACACACTTGCAGATGACATTACCGGTAGCAGAAAAACCAATGATATACATATTTCCCCACCATGTTACCAATTTATAGCGAGTTTAGACAAGCAAAAGTGCTTTGTCAACAAGTCAATAAGTTTTGTAATCGTCATGTCATATTCGGACGAGTGGAAAAAATGTTCAAATGCGTGTGAATTCTTAAGGGACCAAACTGCTGAGGTCATCGGTCCCTAACCTAAGCCTACACAATACTTAACCTAACTTAAACTAACTTACGCTAAGGACAACACGCACACCCATGCCCGAGGGGAGGGAGGACACGAACCTCCGACGGCGGGAGCCACCCGGACTGTGACAAGACGTCGTAAACCGCGCGGCTACCCCGCTCGACAGGATGAGTGGATGTCATAACAAGATAAGACTTGTAGGAAAAAGCAAAACGCTCAGACGGCGATTTGATCTTCCCGTTGCCTACTCGGCATGTGCAGCTTATTCACCGACCAGAGATTAAAATGCATTGGCAGAATTATAAGCCATATAACGAAATTAAGTGATGTTAAGAAACATCGAGCATTGTTTCGTCATGCATCATATATTTAATATAACAATTTGTTATGATACATATGCAACATTACTAAGCCGGCCGGAGTGGCCGAGCGGTTCTAGGCGCTACAGTCTGGAGCCGCGCGACCGCTACGGTCGCAGGTTCGAATCCTGCCTCGGGCATGGATGTGTGTGATGTCCTTAGGTTAGTTAGGTTTAAGTAGTTCTAAGTTCTAGGGGACTGATGACCTCAGCAGTTAAGTCCCATAGTGCTCAGAGTCAGAGCCAACATTACTAAAACATCCAAAAAGTCGTTCGGGAAATTTCTCAGCATGACGCAAGATTCAGCTACTTTCACACATGACAGCTCGTGTGCAGCGGCGGCAGTCTGCATTTCTAGCAGTGTGTCACCAAGCGCAGTCGGAGCTAGGCGTCTTCTGGCTTCGCTGTTCAGAATGTTCCAAGCGCCCTCCTTTTGCAGTCTTCCATGAATGCTGACAATCTTTTCTGGAAGGCATCTTATTACGTCAGAAATCCATGTTGCATCGTTTCGAAATTTAGACCATGCCGTACAATGCACGTAGCAAGACACGTCGATTTCCTGTCTTTCGCAGCAAATGTTCCTCTCCACAATATATGAGAGTTAAAAAGCGGCAAAAGGCCGCGAATACTTAAAATCTACATAATACAGATTTTCTCGCAGTTTCTATAGAACACTATTTAACTTCCTGTTGAGAATTTGGTTCCACAGCAACAGTCTAAAAACGCGTCCCCTAGCATTATCCTTGGAATAACATTTTTCTGTCGACAGTTTGTTGCTATTGGTGAAGGCTTTTCAGCAAAATTCATACAGATGCTGGTTGCTTTCCGTGTATCATCAACGATTATTTCATATTCCCTTTTTTTACCATTTTTGCAATACCCGAAAAAGTTCGGTACATGTGACACAATGCAACCTGGTAATAATTATCACTTTCACCGTGTAAGTGACATACGAGAAAACAGAAAGGTGTGCTCTTTTATGAACTGCAAAAGACGACATTTCTTATTCAGGCAGTAGGCGAATTGTTCGAGGTGTGTAAAACTGAATCTTTTTATATGAATGTTCTGCAGTACCAAGCTGGGCTATAAATGTTTTCAAATACTATTATCGAGAGAATGTGGAATAATTTTCATTAGAATGACACGAAATATTTGAATCTTTGGAGACAAGAGACAGAGTTGTATGTTGAGACCTATGTCAGACCTGATAATTTTGAAGTGAAAAGATGCTAACCGTATGTAATATTACAGTGTAGATAATAATATTTCAACCATATCTGGATAAAAACCAGCTTGTAACTCCTGCTCCATCAGATTTTTAAAACGTTCCCAGTTAAATTAAGTAACATGTACAAGTTCCAGTAAACTAATCTTGTACGTTTATTGATATTAAAAGTGAAAAATGAGATAACAAAAGGTGTCGTAAGCAAGTGACAGATGGAAGGAAACCTGTAAATAATAGTGCGCCTAAAAACGAGAGTTCTTCGACACACTTGTTGATCTTACGAATACCCCTCATAAGGAAAAGATATCTCTTCTGTCAAATGATTTAAACTGTAATGCCAAACCAGCATTACGACAGAAAGGCATAAAGAGAATTATGGTCGAGGTCAAACGCACTAATGACGTAACGAAATCACCGACACATTGAAGATACAGTTGCAATCAGAAAGTAACCGTAATACCGGGAATAGCATTGAACATAAATTAAATTAGCAATTAAAGAGACATAATGGCGGTTAAAGGCAGCACTGGAGCGAAAAAGATTATTGTAAATGAAATAGAAAAGTTTTCTCTGGAAACCGGATTACCTAAATGACTAGAGATTCAACAAATAAGTTTCATACGCAAAAAAAAAAAAACGCAAAATTCAAAACTCTGATTTTATGGTTCCTGACACTGAAAGAAAACTATATTATTAACAGTGCATCTACAAAAATTTTGAGGGCCTCCTCCAATCGCCTACCTCTGCGCTATGTCATAAACATCTCTGATTTCCTTTAATTAACAAACAAGCATCATCGACATAGTAGAAATAACAGAAACTTGCTGGGTACTGCAAAATTGTTTATGAAAACCTGGTTTCCTAAATTGTGAAGGTATGTCTCTGTCATAATGTCAGCTAGAGGATTTCCTTTGGCCAGCCCCTTCACGTTAGTGGTCTTAGCGTTAAACGTGAAATAGCTGTACGATAACGTCAATTCAACAATGTCCATTAATTCAACTCTTCCTCCAATAGCCATTTTTGTGTTTTACAAGGGAATTTGTTAAATACCACATACGCCACACACTCCGTGGTGTAGGAGTAGCGTCTTTGAGTCATAATCAAAACAGACGTCCTCCGTCACGGTTTCGAAACCCACCAGCTCTTAATTATTGATTACTAATCAACAATTGCGGCCGAAGACTTCCGACATAAGAAGATACCCCATTTTGCGAACGGTCTTGTCAAAGAAGGTGGAAGAGCGTACAGAGGTTCAGGGCACGCTCTTGGTGTGTGAAACTGCCCATAAAGACGGAAGAATCAGCAATGGTCAACAGCATGAGTATGCAGAAGGCAATGGAAAACACTCCGATAAAGACACATAATGTATATCCACAGGACATGTGGCCTGTAATGGGAGAGTGTCATGACGATTCCAGAACAGTCTCCCATTCTGATCTTCAGGAGGGGACTGTCAACGGGGAGGTGACTATGAGAAAAAGGATAATGTTCTCCGAGTCAAGCGTTTGAATGTAAATGTAAAGGCACGATCTAGATATAGAAGGGATCAGTGAAGAGAAAGGGACAGACGATAAGGATTTATGGTCACATGAGTATAGGGTAATACCAACAGCAGCAGAAAATTGTATAATGGGAATTGGATTCATTATGAATAGGAAGGTAGGACACAGAGTGTGTTACAGTGAACAGTTCAGTGGTAAGGTAATTCTTATCACACTCGACAGCAAATCAGCATCAACAAAGATGGTTCAGGTATACATGCCGACGTCACAAGCTGAAGACGAAGAGGTACAAAAAGTAAGTGTGGATATTGAGAGGGTAATACAGTACGTAAACGTAGATGAAAATTTATTAGTCATGAGGGACTGGAAGACAGTTGTAGGGAAAGGAGTAAAAGGAAACGTTACAGAAGAATATGAGCTTGGAGGAGAAAGACTAAATGAGTTCTGTAATAAATTCCAGCTACTAACAGCGAATACTCTGTACAAGAACCACGAGAGGAGGAGGTATACTTTGTAATGGCCGAGTGACACGGGAAGATTTCAGTTGGATTTTGTCAGACAGAGGTTCCGAAACCAGATACTGGATTGTAAGTCGCACCCAGGAATATAACTGGATTCAGATCACAATGTAGGAGTGATGAAGAGTTCAAAAATGGCTCTGAGCACTATGGGACTTAACATCTGTGGTCATCAGTCCCCTAGAACTTAGAACTACTTAAACCTAACTAACCTAAGGACATCACACACATCCATGCCCGAGGCAGGATTCGAACCTGCGACCGTAGCAGTCGCGCGGTTCCGGACTGAGCGCCTGAACCGCTAGACCACCGCGGCCGGCGATGAAGAGTAGGCTGAAGTATAGGAGATTAGTTAGGATGAATGAATATGCAAGAAGTGGCATACAGTACATTACTGAGGACTGACGAGATACCCTTGAGGTACTGTAAGGCTATAGATACAGAAATAAGAAATAGCTCAGCAGGCAGTACAGTTGAAGAGGAATTGACATCTCCAAATGAGGAACCACAGAAGAAAGAAAAACATAGGTACAAAGAAGGTAACTGCGAAGAAATGAAGAAACACTTCATTGGATACACGAAAGAAGGAGATTCAAATATTTTCAGGAAAATTCAGGAATATAAACTTAGTATGAATAAAACAGACTTATTCGCGTTTTTTGTTTATATAGTGCCGGCCGGTTTCAACCCATCACAGGGGCCACTTTCAGGGCGAACATACTGTGAAATTACAATATATATCTTAGACAAAACTAATGACAACCATCTTAGAAGAGTGGATTATGCAAATATGATGTTTTACCCACTGGTCGACTGCTGGTGGCGTCACGTCTACCAAGGTGTGGCGGGAGACTGTGAAGAATTTACCTTATGCCAAGGTTTATATAACGAGCTATGAGCACGTGAGAGTAAACAACGCCTCCAGGGGTGAGCAATGGTAGACGTTTAGGCTTAAAAACTGAAGTATAAATACAACTTGTGTTAAGTTTACAATTTAAACATTAAAAAGTATGTTAAAACTTTTCAGCGTCAAACTTATAAAAGAACGTTAGTAAGTTACCTTCTCTTCATTCGTAATGTACTATGGGGAAGGAAACAATTTCCTGTCATATTCCATCAACTTTGTGCTTATTTATATCCGATTTCTACTATTTAATAACGTAACAAGTTTAAGTGTGCTTATCTGGAATCTTATATACAGAGTCCTCTAGTCCAGGTACTATGGACGCCGCTGCCATGGTAGCGGCCCAACATGGCTGTCCTCTCTGCTATGATTTTATCTATTGCCTAAGTCCAGGTCCTTTGGACGCTGTTGTCATCTCAGCGCTGCAATATGGCTGCCCCCGTTGCCACGCCGCTGGCCGTCGTCTAGGTCTAGGATCGATACCACACTTCGGAGGGAATCCATCGTCACAGTGCAGAAGATATTGGCAGCTTAAGTTGTGTACAGAGGCGTCCACCCAAAAATACGAACATTTTGCCTTTATATTTAATATGATTCTATAAACGATATTTAGTGAGTGACGATGTATTGATTTTTATTTTAACGGATGTCCCGGTTGTTGTATTGCTGTTCGCTGCATAAAAGAAAATATTTTCCGAGTAGTTATGTAGTTGTCAGACTATACATTATGCTGAGAGGAGTATCAGCATTACTGGTTTGTGGTATGGATATCATTATTAGGGCAGCGTCACGCTACATGCCATATAGGATTATGATAAAGCTATGTAAAAGTAAATGTCTCAAGGTCATAGTTCGATGTCATGTAACTAAAAATCTTATCGACTTCAGTACAAAGGACTACATAATGCTTATGTCGTGTATACAGGGTATTACAAAAAGGTACGGCCAAACTTTCAGGAAACATTCCTCACACACAAATAAAGAAAAGATGTTATGTCGACATGTGTCCGGAAACGCTTAATTTCCATGTTAGAGCTCATTTTAGTTTCGCCAGTATGTACTGTACTTCTTCAATTCACCGCCAGTTGGCCCAATATAACGTAGTATCAACAGGTTAGTGTTCATCACGAACGTGGTTTTGCAGTCAGTGCAATGTTTACAAATGCGGAGTTGGCAGATGCCCATTTGATGTACGGATTAGCACGGGGCAATAGCCGTGGCGCGGTACGTTTGTATCGAGACAGATTTCCAGAACGAAGGTGTCCCAACAGGAAGACGTTCGAAGCAATTGATCGGCGTCATAGGGAGCACGGAACATTCCAGCCTATGACTCGCGACTGGGGAAGACCTAGAACGACGAGGACACCTGCAATGGACGAGGCAATTCTTCGTGCAGTCAGCGTCAGAGAAGTTGCTGCTGTACAAGGTAACGTTGACCACGTCACCGTATGGAGAGTGCTACTGGAGAACCAGTTGTTTCCGTACCATGTACAGCGTGTTCAGGCACTATCAGCACCTGATTGGCCTTCGCGGGTACACTTCTGCGAATGGTTCATACAACAATGTGTCAATCCTCCTTTCAGTGCAAATGTTCTCTTTACGGATGAGGCTTCATTCCAACGTGATCAAATTGTAAATTTGCACAATCAACATGTGTGGGCTGACAAGAATCCGCACGCAATTGTGCAATCACGTCATCAACACAGATGTTCTGTCAACGTTTGGGCAGGCATTGTTGGTGATGTCTTGATTGGGCCCCATGTTCTTCCACCTACGCTCAATGAAGCACGTTGTCATGATTTCATACGGGATACTCTACCTGTGCTGCTAGAACATGTGCCTTTACAAGTACGACACAACATGTGGTTCATGCACGATGGAGCTCCTACACATTTCAGTCGAAGTGTTCGTACGCTTCTCAACAACAGATTCGGTGACCGATGGATTGGTAGAGGCGGATCAATTCCATGGCCTCCACGCTCTCCTGACCTCAACCCTTTGGACTTTCATTTATGGGGGCATTTGAAAGCTCTTGTCTACGCAACCCCGGTACCAGATGTAGAGACTCTTCGTGCTCGTACTGTGGACGGCTGTGGTACAATACGCCATTCTCCAGGGCTGCATCAGCGCATCAGGACTCTATGCGACGGAGGGTGGATGCATGTATCCTCGCTAACGGAGGACATTTTGAACATTTCCTGTCACGAAGTGTTTGAAGTCACGCTGGTACGTTCTGTTGCTGTGTGTTTCCATTCCATGATTAATGTGATTTGAAGAGAAGTAATAAAATGAGCTCTAACATGGAAAGTAAGCGTTTCCGGACACATGTCCACATAACATATTTTCTTTCTTTTTGTGCGAGGAATGTTTCCTGAAAGTTTGGCCGTACCTTTTTGTAACACCCCGTATAGGAAGATATTTTTTATTTATTTAATAATTTAAATCAAAATTACAAGAAAGGAAGAGTATCATCCTTATATGCAAATGTTGTTGTTGTTGTTGTGGTCTTCAGTCCAGAGACTGGTTTGATGCACCTCTCCATGCAACTCTATCCTGTGCAAGCTTCTTCATCTCCCAGTATCTACTGCAACATACATCCTTCTGAATCTGTTTAGTGTATTCATCTCTGGGTCTCCCTCTACGATTTTTACCGTCCACGCTGCCCTCCAATACTAAATTGGTGATCCCTTGATGCCACAGAATATGCCTTACCAACCGATCCCTTCTCATAATCAAGTTGTGCCACAAGTTTCTCTTCTCTCCAATTCTGTTCACTACCTCCTCGTTAGTTATGTGATCTACCAATCTAATCTTCAGCATTCTCCTGTAGCACCACATTTCTAAAGCTTCTATTCTCTTCTTGTCTAAACTATTTATCGTCCATACATGGCTACACTCCATACAAATTCTTTCAGAAACGACTTCCTGACACTTAAATCTATACCCGATGTTAAACAGTGTTTTTTAAAATGAACATTGTTTCTTTAAGTTGTTAACTTAACACAAATCGTATTTATACTTCAGTTTTTAAGCCTAGACGTCTACCATTGGTCACCGCTGGAGGCGTTGCTTACGCTCACGTGTTCATAGCTCGTTACATAAACCTAGGCATATGGTAAATTCTTCACAGTCTCCCGCCACACCTTGGTAGACGTGACGCCACCAGCAGTCGACCAGCGGGTAAAACATTATATTTACATAATCCACATTTATAAGATGGTTGTCATTAGTTTATCTAATATGTATATTGTAATCTCACAGTATGTTCGCCCTGGAGATGGCCCCTGCGATGGACTGAAACCGGTCGGCACTAAATAAATGAAAAACGCGATTAAGACTGTTTCCTTAATACAAAGTTAATTTTATATCAATCGCTGTTACTTCACAACCATGTTGTCCAAACATCTAAATTCAGCAATACAGAAATACAAGTCGCGGAGGAATGAAATAAATATTAAGTGTGGGAAAGCTAAGACGAAACTGCTGCATGAAAAATGTGAAGAAATCGATAAAGAAATGATTGTTGGAAGTATTGCCTCAGCCCACAGGAAAGTCTACATAACTTTCTGTGAAAGTAAAAGCAAGGGTGGTAACATTAAGAGTCTAACTGGAATTCCACTGTTAAATGCATAGGAGAGAACGATCGGTGGAAAGATTACACTCAAGGCCTCCTTGAAAAGGAAGATTTGTCTGACGTGATAGAAGAAACATGAGTCGATTTAAAAGAGATAGGGAATCCAGTATTAGAATCAGAACTTAAGAGAGGTTTGAAGGATTTAAGATGAAATAACGTAGAAGAGATGAATAACATTCCATAAGAATTTCCAAAATCATTGAGGTAAGTGGCAACAAATAGCTATTGATGATGGTGTATGAAAGTACGTGTCTGTCGACTTACCATTTGACTAACGAAAAAGTATCATCCACACAATTCCGAAAATTGCAAGATCTGACAAGTGCGAGAATTATCGCACAATCAGCTTAACAGATCATGCATCCGAGTTGCTGACAAGAATAATATACAAAAGAGTGGAAAAGAAAATTGAGCATGCGTTAGACGACGATGAAGTGATCATAGCCACTCATGTCAAGACAGAGATTACATGTAGGAAGGAACAAGACTTTTAAAGAACCAGTCCTAAAAAAGGAAAAATTTAGTATAGAGTCATTAGGAAATGAATCTACAAAAATTTTGCATCATAAAAGATTAGCAGAGAAAATAAAGGAGAAACCCTTTAATAAAGAGGATAACGTAGATAAGGCTTGTGAGAAAATCAAAGGAAATATTGAAGAAGCAGTCAAGAAGCATTGGGTACATGAGTTATTAAGCAAGAAAGGAAAACAAGCAGACCACTGTGGTTTTCCGAAGAGACTACAAAAATGTGTAAAAAATGGGTTGTGCGTATTTGAAATATAAAATATTCAAAATACAAGAATCTTATGAAGATTACAAACGAACTCGTAGTGTGACAAAATCACTAGTGAACTGTTTTAAATAGGAACACTTGGAAATCTTTCCTACAAATTTAGAACATGACCTTTGTGGGCTGCAGAAATAAATTTAGAAAATGATACGACACGAGAGGAAGAATTAAATGAAATTTTGAAAGTGAACGACATAAATGGGGAATCGTAGGTTAAATATTTAACAGAGTTGTATGGGGTTAAGAAATCACCAGAAAACGAGGAGAAATCAGATATCAATGTACCAGTAAATGATGATGTAATTTTTTCACTTACGGAGGTATATATATATATATATATATATATATATATATATATATATATATAAAAGTATCATCCACACAATTCCGAAAATTGCAAGATCTGAGAAGTGCGAGAATTATCGCACAATCAGTTTAACAGATCATGCATCCAAGTTTCCTTTGATTTTCTCACAAGCATGATCTACGTTATACTCTTTATTAAAGGGTTTCTCCTTTGTTTTCTCTGCTAATCTTTTATGATGCAAAATTTTTGTAGCCTCTCCCCAATGTTATTCAATCTGTATATTGAGCAAGCAGTAAAGGAAACAAAAGAAAAATTCGGAGTAGGTATTAAAATCTATGGAGAATAAATAAAAACTCTGAGGTTCGCCGATGACATTGCAATTCTGTCAGAGACAGCAAAGGACCTGGAAGAGCAGCTGAACGTAATGGACAGTGTCTTGAAAGGAGGGTATAAGATGAACATCAACAAAAGTAAAACGAGGATAATGGAATGTAGTCGAATTAAGTCAGGTGATGCTGAGGGTATTAGATTAGGAAATGAGACACTTAAAGTAGTAAAGGACTTTTGCTATTTGGGGACCAAATAACTGATGATGGTCGAAGTAGAGAAGATATAAAATGTAGACTGGCAATGGCAAGGAAAGCGTTTCTGAAGAAGAGAAATTTGTTAACATCGAGTATAGATTTAAGTGTCAGTAAGTCGTTTCTGAAAGTATTTGTGTGGAGTATAGCCATGTATGGAAGTGAAACATGGACGATAAATAGTTTGGACAGGAAGAGAATTGAAGCTTTCGAAATGTGGTGCAACAGAAGAATGCTGAAGATTAGATGGGTAGATCACATAACTAATGAGGAGGTATTGAATAGAATTGGGGAGAAGAGGAGTCTGTGGCACAACTTGATGAGAAGAAGAGACCGGTTGGTAGGACATGTTCTGAGGCATCAAGGGATGACAAATTTAGCATTGGAGGGCAGCGTGGAGTGTAAAAGTCGTAGAGGGAGACCAAGAGATGAATACACTAAACAGATTCAGAAGGATGTAGGTTGCAGTAGGTACTGGGAGATGAAGAAACTTGCACAGGATAGGGTAGCATGGAGAGCTGCATCAAACCAGTCTCAGGACTGAAGACTGTGGTGTCACCGCCAGACACCACACTTGCTAGGTGGTAGCTTTTAAATCGGCCGCGGTCCGGTAGTATACGTCGGACCCGCGTGTCGCCACTGTCAGTGATCGCAGACCGAGCGCCACCACACGGCAGGTCTAGAGAGACGTACTAGCACTCGCCCCAGTTCACCGACAAATAAGCTCTCATTTGCCGAGACAATAGTTAGCATAGCCTTCAGCTAAGTTATTTGCTACGACCTAGCAAGGCGCCATCACCAAGTTACATTGAGATGATAATACTGTATCAACAAGAGCGATGTACACCAATTATGGATTAAAGTTAAGTATTCCAGCAGCTACGTACTTTTCTTTATAGCATTCATTACGTATCCTGTTTCAGACCTCACGCCAGCCTCCTTGAGTTTAAACGCGTGCTATTCGGCTACAAGTCATAGTGGATTTGCTGTCGGGTCAGTCCACTACAAAGACCACAACAACAACATATATAAAAGAAGCTATAAATCCGTTAAAAATAGGAAGCCTTCAAGAAAGATAGGATTTCCAATGAATTAATGTATTACGGAGAATATCCACTGACTGAACAACTAACCGAGTTGGTTGACAACGCTACAACTAGTAAAACAATTCCAAACGAATGGGGAACTGGTACAATTCTAATGTAGAAAAAAGAAGATAAGACTGATCCAACCAGCTACAAAGCGTTTAATCTTCTGAGTTCAGTTCTTAAACGCAGAATAAAAATGATAAGAAATAAAGTAGAAAGCAATTCAACACACGCAGAGGCGCGGTATTGTTTTAGGCACTGTAAGTGATGCGCCAATGCAGTATTCATTCTTAGATAGGTTGGAGGGAAATCTAACGAATACAACAGACCACCTTATCTCCGTTTTATTGAATTACAGAAGGCTTTCAATGGGATTCAGTTAACATAATTTTTAAACTTGCTCTATAATAAGAGGATTTCTTCCAACTTAACACAAACAAATGACGACTTTATTCCAACGTCCTGGCGAAAATTGGTTCAACGTTAACTAGCTGCATAGCAGTTAATAGGGATATTAGACAAGTTGACTCATTGAGCTCAATGATTTTTAATATAGTCATGGATGAGGTAATAAAGAAGATATGACTGATGATGCTTATGGAACGGGGAACGAAGAAATAAAAATCATTTGTTATGCTCACGGTGTAGTTCTGTTAGCGAACAGTGAAGACAGCCCGCACAGTCTTTTACGTAAATTTAACGTGGCAGCCAGAAACCTGCACTCAAAAAACCAAATACACGACCAAATCTGTGGAACCAATTAGATGCAAACTGGAAATCGATCGAAAAATTAATAAACAGGCACTGGTGTTTAAATACCTTGGTGTTGAGTTGTCCAGCATTAGAAATGTCGATAAGGAAAACAGAAAACAAGTAGCAAAAGCAAATAAAATGTGTGTTTAAATGGAACTATTTGGAAAAAACATGCACATACGAATAGATGCAAAGAAAAGAATATCCAAAACAATAATGAGACCTATTATGGCATTTAAGGCTTAGCTGAGACAAGCCCAGTACCATCAAAAACAAAAATACGTTTGGAAACCACGGAAATGAAAATTCTGTGAAGGATTATAGGGAATGCCCTCAGAGATACAGAGAGAAATGCAAGCTTTAGGAAACGATGTAAAGTCAACGCCATTAATGAGTGAGTACATAAGAGAAAGAATGAATGCAACGAACACATAGGCAGGGTGGATGAACAGAAGTTAGTGAACATCGTAAGAAATATATCACCAGCTGGTAAAAGAAGTATTGGCGGTCCAAGGAAAAGACGGAGCGACAACCCCAGAGTAGACTGAGGCGTACTGAAGGAAAGCCTGGGAAGAAAGGAAGAAGAAGAAAAAATAGAAGAAGACCAAATACTTTGTCACTGTGTGCCTTCCGTGCGAATTCCACGTAGCGAGTGGAGATAATGATGACTGAATTAGTAGTAGTTTCACTTTTAGGGAGAGCTAATTTTGAACGCTCATTTGAAAGCTTCGAGGAAAGCCATTTCTTACAACTCGTACCACCACTACTAATGAACCATTGTTATCCGCTTCAAAACCTATTCGTTGACAATTTTGCCTGCCGGAGTGGCCGAGCGGTTCTAGGCGCTACTGTCTGGAACCACGAGACCACTACGGTCGCAGGTTCGAATCCTGCCTCGGGCATGTATGTGTGATGTCCTTAGGTTAGTTAGGTTTAAGTAGTTCTAAGTTCTAGGTGACTGATGACCTCAGCTGTTAAGCCCCATAGTGCTCAGAGCCATTTGAACCGTTTGACAATTTTTCGAATTTGCGCCGTCGGTAACAATTCATTACTTAAAAAGTTAATCATACGAAGTGAACTTCAGTATATGCACCGACAGACAAGGGATACATAACCATATTTTAATAGCTATTTTCAGATTATCAAGAAAGTTTCCAATGGTACCATGTGCTGAACGGTTCTCAACCGACTCTGAAAGGTACACTATGTGATCAAAAGTATCCGGACACCCTCAAAAACATATATTTTTCATATTAGGTACATTGTGCTGCCACCTACTGCCAGATACTCCATATCAGCGACCTCAGTAGTCATTAGAAATCGTGAGAGAGCAGAATGGGTGCCTCCGCGGCACTCACGGGGTTCGAACGTGGTAGATGATTGGATGTCACTTGTGTCATACTTCCGTACGCGAGATTTCCACACTCGTAAACACACATAGGTCCACTGTTCCCGATGTGATAGTGATGTGGAAACGTGAAGGGACACGTACAGTGCAAAAGCGTACAGGCCGACCTCTTCTGTTGACTGACGGAGACCGCGGACAGTTGAAGCGGGTCGTAATATGTAATAGGTAGACATCTATCCAGACCATCACACAGGAATTCCAGTCTGCATCAGGATCCACTGCAAGTACTATGACAGTTAGTCAGGAGGCGAGAAAGCTTTGATTTCATGGTCTAGCGGCTGCTCGTAAGCCACACATCACGCCAGTAAATGCCAAACGACACGTCGCTTGGTGTAAGGAGCGCAAACATTGGAAGATTGAACAGTGGAAAAACGTGGTATGGAGTGACAAATCAAGGTACACAATGTGGCGATCCGATGGCAGGGTGTGGGTATGGCGAATGCCCGGTGAACTTCGTCCGCCAGCTTGTGTAGTGCCAACAGTAAAATTTGGAGGCGGTGATGTTATGGTGTGGTGTGGTAGTGTTTTTCATGGAGGGGGCTTGCACCCTTAGTTGTTTGGCGTGGCACTATCACAGTACAGGCCTACAGTGATGTTTTAAGCACCTTCTTGCGTCCCACTGTTGAAGAGCAATTCGGGGATGGTAATTGCATCTCTGTACATGATTGAGCACCTGTTCTTAGTGCACGGCCTGTGGCGGAGTCGTTACACAACAATAACATCACTGTAATGGACTGGCCTGCACAGAGTTCATCCCTAAATCCCATAGAACACCTTCGGGATGTTTTGGAACGCCGACTTCGTGCCAGGCCTCACCGACCGACATCGATACCGCCCCTCAGTTCAATACTCCGTGAAGAATGGGCTGCCATTCCCCAAGAAACCTTCCAGCACATGATTGAACGTATGCCTGTGAGAGTGGAAGTTGTCATCAGGGAGAGCCAACACCATACTGAATTCCAACATTACCGATGGAGTTGAGTACCCCGGCATCACGACAATAATAAATGGTAAAACAAAATGAAAAGCGAAGAATCGATTTAATGTTGCGTAGTCAACAGCAAACCCTCCTCATACTCATTGAACTAAATCTGCCCCTAAGTATAGAATTGCTGATAATAAATTAGTAATTACAGTTGCACCTCAGATTAGTCATTTTCAGCCAGGATCCACTACCTCAATTATTATGCTACCTCGGTCGGTAACATTTGCAGAAGTGCTTGACTCAAATACAGTCTTCTAAAGGCTGCTCCTCAGTCAAAGTGCTAAAAGCCAGTGACGAAGTATGTAACCCGCTGCCGACGCGTTCGCTACCGGTACTTGGCGAACATAATTAATGGGGTGATGATATGAAGACCCTTATCCACTGTGGAGATCGTCAACAATACCATAACGTTACCTATCACAATATACTAAGAGGAGAATCTGATTTTAACAGACTCGTAATGCGCTGCCTGTTGATTAGGAAATGCACGCCACCATCTTAGCTCCTTCGCCAGTGAATCTCTGGCGGCGGAAACTTTTTTCATCATCGGGGTTCATAATGGCACTTTCAGAGTTGAGTACCCCGGCATCACGGCAAATTTAGCAACTTCGGCCACGGTCTCGGAGAAGCCATTCTGAAATGGCTGATGATTAATCCGTGGAATCGTACTGTGATTTCCACTCCGAAAAGTGTGAAAACTTAGTGTCGGTTACGTGCAGAGTTAATGAACTTGATTCTGTTCCACGACCATTTTTAATTATTAAGTGTAACGTAATGTGGAGGAGAGCGCGATTATTAATTTACCTCGGTTTAAACTGAACGACAGCTTCTGTTCGATTATTGGAATAACTTGAATATGCTATCAGACCACTCATGTGCGTCGTATTGCATGAATTTAACTGGTTGCATATAAGCAGAGACAAGCCAGTTTTACCCAAGATTACTCCTTTGCGCAAAAGCGAAAGTGTAATGAGGTAAAAAAAGCAAAAGTTTGTGTCTCTGCTCGTAAGCGTTTCTCAAAAATTCATTATAAAAATCTAAAACTCAATATTGTCTATGGAAACTCTTGCACACTGCATCAGTAACTGAAATTTTTATAACTCATCGTGATCTGATATTTAATGTTGCAATGCAACCAGCTTAATGTATACTGTCATTTTCTACAGTTCCAAAAATTTTGCCTGTTCTTGTAGGCATCCGTAATCCAACCCAATCCCAAAAAATGGATGCCTTATAGAATCACTTTGAAGTCCGTCCGTGTGTTAAGAATGCCTTTTCTCAGGAACGGTTAGAGGTATGATGTTGAAATTTAAGCCAAATACTAAGATCCAAGGTGTCTTGGCTACATAAAATATTTAAGCCTTAAGTGCAAATAAAGATACGGCAGTTTATATCACATACTTTGATATTTGCAAACTCATTCATCAAAACCTTTGGATACATTACGAGGGTAGTTCAATAAGTAATACTCCACATTTTGTAAAAAGCCTTTAATATAGACAGACTAACGTCCTTGTTGGTGCTTCACTTTTGATGCTTGTTCTATGCGCCGGTGACGTTTCTAACCGCTCTGGGAAATGGTAAAGCCATAGTACAGCGTCAAAATGGCGTCTACAAAATACTCACGTTACAAGCAGCGTGCAGTTATTGAATTCTTATGTCCAGGAAAAGATACCGTGGTGAACATCCATAAACGTTTGTGTGCAGTATATGGCGATACTGCAGTTAACATGAGTACAGTTGGGCGATGAATAAGGAAAAGTTACAGCCTCAGGAAATGTAGAAACAGAGCTCCATGATCTGCCACATCCTGGACGTCCGGTCACATACATTGCTCCACACATATTGAACCGTGCGGATGCCATTATTCGTGCCGACCGGCCCAACACAACTCGACAATTGGCTCTACAGTTGTCGCAGGGGACCACAAGATTCAAAGAAAGGCCATTTCATCGGAATTGTTGGTGGGTTTTGAGACCGACGGAGAGGCCTTTCTGTCACGTATCGTTACGGGGGACGGAAACTGGGTGCACCACTTTGCGCCGAAAACAAGAAGACAGTCCATGGAGTGGCATCATCCTCATTCACCACAGAACAAGAAATTCAAGACAACCCCCTTTGTCGGTAAAATCATGGTGACAGTCTTCTGGGAGTCTGATGGCGTCATTCTCTGGATGTGACGCCAAGAGGGTCAACCATCAATTCAGAGGCATACGTGCAGACTCAGAATAAATCCCATAACCGTTCCCGCCGTGTTCGATTGGACAAGAATCCAGCAGGAATCTTGCTTCAGCACGATAATGCACGCCCACACACAAGTCTTAAGACCTGGGAACATATCGCCAAACTGGGTTGGTCATCATTACCTCACCCACCCTACAATCCAGACCTGGAACCCTCGGACTTCCATCTCTTTCGACTGCTTAAAGATTCGCTGTGGGGAACACACTTCGAAGATGACTAGAGTGTCAGTCATGCAGTGAAAACATGGCTACGCCTACGGAGCAAGAGTTTTACCAGCAGGGAATACATGCTCTTCCACAACGTTGGCGTACAGGCATAGAATGTGATGGAGACTACGTAGAAAAATAGGAAATAGACATGTTGATATATATTGTCACCAAATTCTGACTCTTAACAATAAATATGTTCTGAGAAAAAAAAGTGTGGCATTACTGGTTGAAAGACGCTCGCAGCTACATACATTATGACGTTTGTACGGATCCCTCAGGGCACGAGTCTTTCTGGTATTTGTCCAGTTTTTGTGTCTACATTAAAGCTGATTTAGAGCTGATTGGAGTTGATTAAAGACATCTTCTAGTCTACACTGTGAGATAATCGATACCTCGTACTATAATGAGATTCCTTAAGAGGCCAGTATTAGTTGAGTCATCCAATATTGACTCCACGGAATTTCATCTGACATCGTGTTTCACTATAAAACATTAATATAGTTTTTTGAAACACAGTAATTAATCATTCACTTAAAGCGAATTGTTCGAGCAAATCATAAAATTCTCTTTTAATTAGCCCTTTTGATAATGGCGATAGGAAGCAACTGACCGGCATAATTTCTAAGTTGCGGTACGTGGCAGAAAAATTGAGGACATAATGTGTGAGGCTTAGCAGCTGTAGCGGTAGCAGTAGCACCGTAGTAGCGACTGAAAGTGTCAGCGTCAGCACCTTCTTCCGTCATTTGCACTGTCTGAGCCTGTGTTCAAGATACTTTACGTTCAGAATGCAGTACTGATCAGATTATTGAGCACTGTAGTATGGACTGGACTCACCGAACGGGCAGTTTCCTCGGTGTGTTCAAAATGTATGTGGTGAAGAGCTTCGTAAGCGGCGAACCTCCATCAAAACTATTTGCTGGAGCAGGTGTAGTAAGGTAATATTAGGAACTTAGCTGCAACTCTCAGAGATATTAGTGAAGCCTGACTATATCAGGAAGGAGGCGATGGTCTTAATGTAGTTTATGAAATAAAAATGTTTTAACAGCTAATGTTGTCCTGCCAGGCTGGTTGGGCTTCTGGAATTTCACTTTAATTGTTCAACTCGTGATAATTTAATAAAACTGACTATTTTATACGTCAACCTGGGCCACTCTTGTGTATGCCAGGCTACAGAATAACTCACAACTCTTGCAACCGTTGTTTATACTTCTTCACTTTAATATTATCTGTGCAACTGCAAATGATGAGTTTTTGGTGCAACCTTTACTGATACAACTGACCACTTGCCTTCCTTATTATCGTTATCTTGCGAGATTATAATCTGCAGACGGTTGCAGAAACCAACCGAAACATGTTATCTTGCTTTAATAGTTCAAGCAAAGAAATATATAGGCGGTCTAAGCACTATTTTTTTTTCAAAAATTAAAACATTTTATTTTATGAATCATAGAGACACTCCAAATTTTGTTACACAAACTTTCCACAAACCACCTACGTCGGAGAGTGAAATGTGGAGAACACAACATCTAAAATCGAAACCAATCACGAAGCACTGTAAACTTTAATGCAGCTGCACCGTTATGATGGTGATGATTCATTAGACAAGACTGTTTCCGTGAATAGGCTGTTGGAGAGTTCTTCATTACGAATACTCGATCAGGATCAATTTTATCTCCTAATGGATTTGTGCCGTTATATATTTGAGGTCGTTTGAGGACCGCATGCCAGTTTAAATTCTTCACAATCAATTATTTCTCTTCTTGTCAAATGGTTCAAATGGCTCTAAGCACTATGGGACTTACATATGCGGTCATCAGTCCCCTAGAACTTAGAACTACTTAAAGCTAACTGACCTAAGGACATCACACACATCCATGCCCGAGGCAGGATTTGAACCTGCGACCGTAGCGGTCACGCGGTTTCAGACTGTAGCGCCTAGAAACGCACGGCCACCCCGGCCGGCTCTCTTCTTGTCCCTCTATTGTTCCGTTGTCCTGCATTTACTTATATTTTTGCACATCACTTGCAAAGGTTACTTTGTACCGCTAGTAGTCATTCCCTATCCTGTTCCACTCGATTTGGGAGGAGGAAGAAATGATTGCATGTTACCCATAATATGCTTGCTTTTGAATTTACAGTCCTTATTTAAGGTGAACATTGGAGACAGTAGATCCGTCGAGCAGGCTGTTCCTAATTTCGGTACTCTAAACTTCCTCAGCTGCGTTTCGTGAAAAATCGTCCTACGAACGCGTCAGCACCAACGGGTTTATAGGCCGTTGTCGGTATGGACGATCCACGACCAAATTTGTTGCTTTCATTGCTTGTTGTGAAGGGGTCCATCATGCACTGACGTTTTGGAGATCATACATCTAATACAGAACTGATCATTGTCAGTGTACAATGTGTGTACCTAATAAGAAAAAGTACTACATAAATGCTGTAGGATTAATTACACTGATGAAACCACGTTTTATATTTCAAGTCAAATAAAGATTTATTGTTTAACGGTCACGCTTAAGCGAACGGTGACCTCACATCAGTTGCCAATTTAAAATGAGAAAAACAACTAAACGACATCTAACGTATGTGGTGCAAATAGAACATCGAATGAAGAACGACGTGAGCATAGAATTCACGAAAATTAACAGCAGACATTCGAAGACTAAATTTGCAGTTTACTATTGTCAGTTGTTGTAACGGAGGCCGCAACGGTCGCGGGGTCGAAGTGACGGAAAGCGCGTTGGGACCAGCGCCCGCTAACAACAACACAGCGGGAGAGGATGGACACGATCAACGAAGGAGAGAATGAACAACAAGAAGATCCAAACAACGGAGTCACAAGGAAACCCAACAAACACATCTACTCGTACACAGAACAAGAAAGTAAATAAGCTGTCTAAGACGAGGCGATGTGTCCTGAGACGTACGCAAGATTAGACTCGCTGGCTGAGCTTTTTTTTTTTTATTTAATTTCGATTCCCCCCGAGGGGGTCGGGCTGGTAGCAGCAGCTTAGTACGCCGCTCTTCAGCCTACAGACTTTGTTTTAAAAAGGTGAAGATAATATATAATAAAATGCAGGCGATAAAATCGAAGACTTAAAGGGGAACATGGCGAAAACATCGTGGAACTTAAAACAAAGGGATGATGATGCGAATAAAAATACACACAAAGCAGACAGGTAAAATAATAGACAGGCAATTAAAAAAAAACACGGCGACAGTCTGCTCTCTGTTCGCAAAGGACATAAAATTCACACCCAGCCACAGCATGGTTTCTGCTTTCAACACACGAAAAGATGAAACAACACTGAACATTCACTGGAACACTGCGTTAAAATATGACATACCACAGCGGAGAGCATGTGAGGGGAAACTAGACAGATGAGGGGAAGATAGAAAAGGGGGGAAGGTGAGAAAAAGCGAAGGAGGGGGGGGGAAATGGGAAAGGAGCCAATGGAGAATGAGGACCCATAAGAGTGGTGGGGGGTGCTGGGCAGACGCAACAGGGAGTGGGGAAAGCAGAGGACGGGAAATACAAAGGGACTCATGGAAGAGGGGGAGAAGGGAGGTAGGGAGAGGGTAAGCGGGGAGGAACACAGGATGGAAGGGGGGGAAGAGGCAGCCCAGTGAAAGGATGGAGGAAAGGAGGGGGGTGAGGATCAGAGTTGATGGGAGGGATAAATGGAGGGAGAGAGGGCATCATCAGGGAGGGGGAGTTTATGGAATCCACCTTGGGAAAGGATATGAAGGGTGTAGAGATGGAGGGTAGGGGGGACACAACAGTGAAGGCGTGGCAGGGGGCAGAGATGGGAGAGGAGAGGAGCAACCAGGAGGTGAGGGGGATCAAGGCAGCGGGAGGTGTAGAGTATGCGGATATGTTCGAGGAATAAGAGCAGATGGGGGAAAGGAATGAGGTCATAGACGATCCGCGTGGGGGACGGGAGGCATATACAGAAGACGAGGCGGAGTGCATGACGCTCAAGGATCTGGAGGGTCTTATAGAATTTGGGGGGGGGGGGGCAGATATCCAGGTGGAACTGGATAACAGAGGATGGGACGGATTAAGGATTTGTAGGTGTGGAGGATGATAGAGGGGTGCAACCCCAATGTCTGGCCAGAGAGGAGTTTGAGGAGTCGGAGGCGGTTGTGGGCTTTGGATTGGATGGAGCGGAGATGAGGGATCCAGGTGAGGTGACAGTCAATGATGAGGCCAAGGTAGGTGAGGGGGGGGGGGGGGGGTGAGGCGGACCGGACGGCCACAGACGGTAAGGGAGAAATCCAGGCTGAGCGAGAGGCGGGCGCTTAAATTATCGGGGGCGCCGCTTTTGGCCGCTGCAACAACGTGTTCCACTGTGGCGCCCTCACACTAAATTCGAGCCAGGAGGCGCGCGCCGTCACAGCTTACGGCGCGATGGTGCAGAGACCTCTAGGGGTCTTCGACGTCCATGAAGTCTGGCGGGGATTCAAATTCCACGGCGTGCGGTACCAGATCAGTCATGACTTAAAATAAAGTAGGTTAACCCGAAAACGCGGGAGTATAAATATAAACTGCAGCAAAAATTTGGGTTCACAGCTGCCTCAGATCCCTTAAACAAGTAAGTATGGAGGCGCAAAATCAATCACTGAGAAAACAGTCACACAATCTAAGTCCATTGAAAAGTTCAAGCCTGTTACTCGCAGTCACAGAAGTATTCCACATGCAATGAAAAGTTTGAATCTATAACTCTTCTGGCTGCTCGACAGAACATTCTCCGGTCAAAGATGCAGAACACAATACAGCATCAACAAAACATCAGGCCTGTCCTACCTCTCGTCCTGTCTGCGAGGTGACACACTACGTAATCCATTTTAGACAAATAATGAACACCGTTAAAATTTAAAGCAATGTACGCAGTCATTTAAGAGACTAAAAACGGATAAATTTATTGCTGTTATTTTTAGACATTTTATTAACATAACAACACACTATACAATAAGTTACGAAGTGTGCCTATATCCAGATTTACAGACAAAAATTAGGTATAATTATAAGTACGTGTGAATGGGAGATTGTGGGTTCTCGATCAAAACGTTTCCGTCTGAGGGCATTTCTGCATCATATAAGAACTTTAATAAGTCACGGTTCAAAATACTAACGCGAATTCTTTACAGACGAATGGAAAAACTGGTAGAAGTCGACCTCGGGGAAGATCAGTTTTGACTGATGACCTCAGATGTTAAGTCCGATAGATCTTCAAAAATGGTTCAAATGCCTCTGAGCACTATGGGACTTAACATCTATGGTCATCAGTCCCCTAGAACTTAGAACTACTTAAGCCTAACTAACCAAAGGACATCACACAACACCCAGTCATCACGAGGCAGAGAAAATCCCTGACCCCGCCGGGAATCGAACCCGGGAACCCGGGCGTGGCCGATAGTTCTCAGAGCCATTTGAAGATCAGTTGGATTCCGTAGAAATGTTGTAACACGTGATGCAATGCTGATGCTGCGACTTATCTTAGAAGCTAGATTAAGAAAAGGAAAACCTACGTTTCTAGGATTCGTAGACTTAGAGAAAGCTTTCGACAATGTTAATTGGAATACTCGCTTTCAAATTCTGAAGGTGGCAGGGGTAAAATACAGGGAGTAAAAGACTATTTACAATTTGTACAGAAACAAGATGGCAGTTATAAGAGTCAAGGGACATGAAAGGGAAGCAGTGGTTGGGAAGGGAGTGAGACAGGGTTGTAGCCTCTCCCCTATGTTATTCAGTCTGTACATTGAGCAAGCAGTAAAGGAAACAAAAAACAAGTTCGGTGTAGGTATTGAAATCCATGGAGAAGAAATAAAAATTTCAAGGTTCGCCGGTGACATTGTAATTCTGACAGAGACAACAAAGGACCTAGAAGAGCAGTTGAATGGAATTGAGAGTGTCTTGAAAGGAGGATATAAGGTGAACACCAACAAAAGCAAAACAAGGATAATGGGATGTAGTCGAATTAAATCAGGTGATGCAAAGGGAATTAGATTAGGAAATGAGACACTGAAAGTAGTAAAAGCGTTTTGCTACTTGGGGAACAAAATAACCGATGATGGTCGAAATAGAGATGATATAAAATGTAGACTGGCAATGGGAAGGAAAGCGTTTCTGAAGAAGAGAAATTTGTTAACAGCGAGTATAGTTTTAAGTGTCAGTAAGTCGTTTCTGAAAGTGTTTGTATGGAGTGTAGCCATATATGGAAGTGAAACATGGACGATAAATTGTTTGGACAAGAAGAGAACAGAAACTTTCGAAACGTGGCGCTACAGAAGAATGCTGAAGATTAGATGGGTAGATCACATAACTAATGAGGAGGCATTGAATAGAATTGGGGAGAAGAGGAGTTTGTGGCAGAACTTGACTTGTAGAAGGGATCGGTTGGTAGGACGTGCTCTGTGGCATCAAGGGATCACCAATTTAGTATTGGAGGGCAGCGTGGAGTGTAAAAATCGTAGAGGAAGACCAAGAGATAAATACACTAAGGAGATTCAGGAGGATGTAGGCTGCAGTACGTACTGGGAGATGAAGCAGCTTGCACAGGATAGAGTAGCATGGAGAGGTGCATCAAATCAGGACTGAAGACCACAACAACAACAACAACATCACACGAACTATAAAGCGGCTCCAATGCAGGTATATAAGAAGAGTGAAGTAGTCAAGGGATTAGTGTGGCAGTCGTGTCTTTCAAACGTGTTTGCGGTAAACGTGGAAACGTGAACCATGGCGACGTTGTTGACAAATACGTTCAAACAGGAATAATTTGCTGTTATTCTTTTCTTCACAGGCGATGGATAAACACCGATAGATATCCACCGGAGAATAAAGAACATGTATAGGGCAGCCTGTCTCTCGAAAACCACCATTGTGGAATGGCGCACCAAGTTTCGTGCAAGTCACAGTTCAAAGCAATAGGCCGGTCGATCTGGACTGCCACACTCATTCAATATGGAGAGGTGGGAAGCACTCGAGTACCCGCCCAATAGTCCTGACCTGTTCCCACGCGATTGTTATGCCTTCGGTCCCTTAAAATATACACTGAATGGTCGACGATACCTGTAGGACAAAAATGTGCAGCAGGCAGTTATTCACTCTTTCATGTAGCAGGACACGGTGTTCTGCCAAACGAGTATCTTCAACCACATGCGTCGGTGGGGTGACTACTTCAATGCTCACGGCGATTTCGCCTGATTTGCATACCGGTTATTTACTGCGCGGCATTCGAACGGAACCTTTTTGATTATACTTCAAGCATGGCAAGAAGTTTCTCACGATGAAAGCATCAGTCTGTTTTTATTCGATGGCCCGACGAATACTGGCGCATTGGGAAGCTCGTGAAGGCGGCGCTTCAGACGGGTATACCACATTAGGAGTGTTTCTCTGTAACTTACGAATGATAAGCCAAAGGAATATTTATTAAGAATGATAACTATGAGAAACATTATTATGATCATAGTTTATTTAGTTATTTTCCAGAGAGACCACAACAAACTTTTACAGTTCTTTGAATGGAAATTGTTATTTCCTGTGATGTAACAATTTTACACAAATATACCAGAATTTAGTCACTCTTAAAGTTGCTTTCATCGTGGTATTTAACACTACGGGGCAATGCATATTTAACTGGAGTCCATGCAGCGGGAAGTGTGCAGAACTGTAATGATCCAGAAGAGCTCTGTAGAAACAGAAGCCGGTCACGAAAGCCTACGAACATGCAACAGCATTACTGCAAAATTCTTAACTTCGTACCAACATGAATGCTTCGACAAACAGATTACTTTTACGTCATAATTAGGAACTATTGCCGGCTACATACCACCATTATTATTGTGATTCTGAACTTTCATACTGGTTCTATGTCCTTGGATGCGCCAGACACGTCCGAAAGATCAGACACCATATCCATATAAGTATATAGTTCTGGCAATACTGGCCATAACCTTTCTCTTCTGTACGGACGCACACATATTACCCGAACTCTTACCGGACTTGGTAACAATGTCTTCCTCGAGTAATGAGTGTGTTGGATAGGGACACTATGAATGTAGTGTGTGAGCATATAAGGTGAAAATTATGGTCTCGCGGAAGGCGTGCGCGAGATAGTCCCTGCATTCGCAGTATCCTCTGTGCCCTTGGTGGCTCAGATGGATAGGGTGTCTGCCATGTAAGCAGGAGATCATGGGTTCGAGTCCCGGTCGGGGCACACATTTTCACCTGTCCCCGTTAATATATATCAACGCCCGTCAGCAGCTGAAGGTATTAATATATAATTCTAATTTCCATCTAGACGGCTGCAGGTCATCAATGGTGTCCGAAAGAACAGACACCATGTCCATATAAGTATCATGACATAAAGTTGAAAGTGCAAGATTTGTATACATTTGTACCACAATTAGTAGCGATAACTGACGTGGGTGAAAGTACACGTGAGAAAAGAACTGTAGAAAGGAAGTGCCAAACGCTGAGTCGCTTGTGTGGGAAAATGTTCTCGAACCGGCACTGAGCATAACAGTGCCCAACGAACGTCCACCTCCAAAAGTCGTTGACTCTTGGTAGGGCTCTATGGACTTTCCGACCGTCGTATTTCCGACCAATCAATTTTGCACCGCCGTATTTCCGACCAAAGGCTGCCCCATCATTGAAGCGTCCTTTGACAATCGGAGAAGCTACGGCTAAAATACAGGTTGGCGCAGTAAAAAATAGCCCGCCTCACCTTTGAATCCGAATTTAGTATTTCGACTTCTGAAACACAGCAAACAGCTACAACAATGAAGAGTTTCATGCAATGATCGATTGTTGGCATTCCTCTTGTCAGCATTTCAGTTTATTCCATTAGTGCAGTTACACGTTTCTCTTTGCAATCTGCAAAATAGCTTTTTCAATAGAAGAAAGAATTGAAATTGTGGAAGAATATGTGAAACCAGGAGTGATTAAGGGAACTCACTAAATTTTCGCGGTTAAGTTAGAGGAGTACCAGGAAACAGAGCTATACAGAGTTTTTATAAAAACTGGTGCGCCTACGTATCTGTGCAAAACGTAAAACGACAAAGAATTTCTTCAGTTCGCACATCAGGAGTTATTGCAGATATTCACCAAAGAATTATTCGAAGCGCAAGGAAGTCTACACGTAAACAGACCCAACAGGTGCATCTAAGTAGGAGGATTTGCCAACACACGTTGAAAAGCCTTAATTTGAAGTAATATCGTGTGACGGTTGTGGAGCAATTACCAGGGACGATAATCAGGAACGTGTAGATTACTGAACACGGCTTTTGAATAACATTATTGATGGTTTGTTGGACCATTTCCTTTTCATAATTTCATGTTTCCAGTCATGTGAATTCACAGAACACGAGGTACTGTGCAACGGGGAACCCTAACACTGTGTGTCAGCAACCACTCCATGACGAATGAAATCGGCATTTGGTGGGATGTAACAGGAACACGCTTCATTCGACCCACCATTTTTGACACTATTCTCAACGCGGTTGCTTGGAAGGTTTTGATACATTTTATGCTTAATTCACTGAATATGAAAGACAATACTGCTTCTTCCAGAAAGACGTGGCAACATACCACACGTCTAACGCATCCCTGGGATGAGTCCGTGATTTCTTCACTGAGGAACGAACTGTCAGAAAACATATATGGCTAAAAAATTTGCCGGATCTAACAATATGTGATTTTCTTTTCCTGTGAGAACACTTAGTCTATGGAACAAATTCACACACGGTACAGGAACTGGAAGACAACAAGAGAACATCAGCCGTGAAGTTGCCGTCATCGATATTCGAACTTTACACCGTGTGTATCTGAATACACTTGGACGTGCGCAGCTATGTATTGATGTTGTGGAGAGTCACATTCAAATGTATTTTTCACTATATTTTTCATTGTAAATAAATGGTAAGTCCGTTTCAATTTATGTTTCTGTAATTTAACTGTATTTCCTTTATACTTACACGGGGTACTATTATCTCCGCCACTCTGTATGATGTTGACGTCACGGCTCGTAAAGTCGGGAAGTCCACGACTCTTTCCGAAGAGATGGTACGTGAACAATGTACTTGAATGTGCCTTTTCCTTGTTGTGTGATGAAGCTTGTTTCTTGCAACGGGAATGTTTCGTCGTGTATCGTTTCAACTTCGTGATATTAGACTTGACATCGAAGGTATCTAAAAATAAAGCTACCGAGTGTGATCATGTAAGAGACTCACGTGAGACTCAAGTAATCGCCAGACTCATTTGCCGTAGGGTCTCGTCTTCTTATCGCAAATCTTCCCCTTACGGAATACGAAGCACGGCCGACTCTGCCGCAGTAATCCGCAGCGATCTCCTCTCCGCTGCTGCCATCCATTCCTCGAAAGGGCCCACTGAGCGGCGCTACAAATTTTTCGAAGCTAATCTGAAATTCATAAGCGTCGCCGTATTGCGCCCGGGAAGCAGCCCACGAGAGCCGTATAAAAGTGACTGCCGGAGCGATCCCGCCCCCTCTGCGGGGCCGCAGACGAGATAAAACCGTAAGGGAGACGCGCCAAGGAAGTAAATGAGATTTCCGTGTAAGTTTTATTTCTGTATTTCGTTGCCGCCGCCGAGTTTTAAATGGCAAGAGCACTGCGAGAAGCTGAGACATTTCAGCGCTGTTCTGCGATCTCGATGGGACCTGCGCTAGTGAGAAGCAGCGTCGACAGGTTGGCAATACAGGAAGGTAAGCGCTGGTAGATTCCGACCAGTCACGAAACACTGTGATCCCGCTGTTTTCTGCAGTCTCAATATACCACCTATTCCCATTTACTTAACAAAGTTATCTTGTTCCATCATGCAGGGGTTTGCCGCTGATACAATCGAACGTTGCGTCAATTGATGTTGCTAAATTTCCGTGACACATCGATGCATTTCACCGCAGTAACTACTTGACTTGTTCTAAGGTGGGTATAGACTGTTGACGACTGAGAACTACACTACTGACCATTAAAATTGCTACACCAAGAAGAAGTGCAGATGATAAACGGGTATTCGTTGGACAAATATATTGTACTAGAACTGATATGTGATTACATTTTCACGCAATTTGGGAGCATAGATCCTGAGAAATCAGTGCCCAGAACAACCACCTCTCGCCGTAATAACCATCTTGATAGGCCTGGGCAATGAGTCTGAAAGGGTACAGTACAGCACAACATTGAAAATAGGTACAACATTCTTCGTTATTCTTGTCAGAACAACATATTTCTTCTAATAATAACTCTATTTCAATTAATACAGCGAAGCCGGATACCAGTGTGGGAAATAATGACAATTTATTTATTTAATTGATCACATGTGCATTCCCACAAAATAAATCCCTACATCCAGTTTGGTGAGATCTGTGAAATGAATGAATGTATGGTCGTCTGCTAACCGCAGATAGTGAATGTGAATATATGATCATCTTTGAGACGGTACTTGGGTCACCTTTGGTGGGACCAAAGAGATGAAATTTACCTGAGCTTTGAGCGCCTGAAATGTGGCTGACCAATACGGTAGCAAGGTGCTCCCCCACTTCGGCAGAGGTGCGAGAGGACCTGAAGAACGGGCATGTTTCACCACTCTGCCGCTGGAGCTACTGTTGGTAAGACCTGTCTTAGGCGTGCTTCGTAAGGACAAAAGAGTGGAGACATGGTATGCATGTGAAATACGTAAGAGTAGTTTAGAATAATAATTTCTCTATTTCAGGAACTTTTGTGGGGGAGAATTAAATGTCAGGCACGTAATATTAAGGGGATCGTAGTAATCTTCGGAAGTAACCAACAGCCACAATGAAACCACGTGTAGGAATATGTTGAAATACTTACGAGTGCTTAAGTTAAGCTGAATTACTAGCTTGTGTACTATAAGCCGGAAATATTTAAGAAATGGCGTGTGCAGGGCTTGAAATTAGAGACGAGTACTTCCGCGTGGCGAGTACTGTGTGAGTCTCAATCTGTGTATGAGACAAAGGATAAAGAGAAGTACTCGTTCATGGTATCAGTTGGGGACTCGCGTGTGTGATGAATATGTTCTTGATATTACTTTGTGTGTTATGTTTCCGTGTGATGCTTGATTCAAACTATAATACCCTGAGAGAGAAACAAGGTGAGTCAGCCGTCTATCCAGCAGCGCCACTTGGCTTGCATTGCACAGGAAGACGTGCATATAACGTCCAGAGTTCGTAGTAGGAAAGAAAAGTTACGAAGTGGGGCAGTGTCGTGTGGAACTGGGATGAATACTAATTGAAGTGGGAAAGCTGAAAGTGATGTGATTATAATGTTGTGACTATTGCTTACGTTGTATTCCATGTTGCAGTGTGGTGTATGTCATGTACTTTAAGTATGTGTGGTTTGCATGGGAGAGTAGCAAGGTAGTTTCAGAGGTAGTGGGTTATGCATGTTCCTTTTGTACTGCTCGGTCTGGAGGAAAGTTTCGTGATGATGGTTGTGAGAGTCGAAGTGTGAGATATAGCTAAAGATCCACCATCCTATCCAGAAAGTGCTCTGTAGCGTTAAAGAATTACGAGGTCATAAGATAGAGAATCACCAATGTAAAGCCATGCCATCTGGGCGGAATTTCTCATGTGTTATTGTAGTAGGTTATAGAATTTGTGTGTTTAGGTTATAGAATTTATCGGAATAAATAAGATAGTGAAAAGAAAAAGATTGGTGGCCTTTTCCTCCGAATTGTATGTTGCCATGATATCCAGAATTTATAATGTGTGCGCCATTCATATTCAGTGCGATGGCCACGTGTTGATCAAAGCCGTTAAATAAAAAAGAAAATGTGGTATTGCCAGTGCGTAGTGAACAGTCAGAGTAGTGTAAATTACTGATAGTCAGATGTGCGTTTCTGTTGCGTAATATTCATACAGGAGAATAATTTGTAACTTAATTGTGAGTACTGCACTTCATGTTACTCGACAAATAAGAATGAATCCACTCCCTTGGCAGACCACTCATCTTGCAGGCCTGACTGCTTGATGCCACAGTATGAGCAAGGCATGTGGGTGCCTCTCGTAATTTCGACCCTGCCAGGATTTTGCTGTTAGGGTTTGCTGTCAAGATTTTTTTTTTTTTGATGGAATATATTGTGATAGCGCTAAGAAGTAAAATTTTTTTGTTTGCAATTTATTTCTGGATTGGTGAGGATCTTTTATTTTTTTATGTAATTAATTGCTTTATCATCCAAGGCTGGAAGATCGTTGTATAAATTTCTTTTGCGTAATGTCCTTAGTAACTAGGTCGCAGTCGAAAAGTGTAGTCACCATGGAGGAGAGTGATTCTGGGGTAAACGTAGCAGTGGAACAGGAAGTAGGTGTCGACCTTGGGTTAATGAGCGAGGACGACAAACACTCAGAAGTGGCTGAATTGGTCAGCGGACCGCGGCTTGGTGATCCTTTACACGGCGGGCTTTGTCCACAAACGGGGGCTTTTCCCGACGACGCGGACGAGCCGGGACTGGGTCAGGTATGCAGTGAAAGTGTAGCTACCCTTAGCAAAGCTACTGCTTCTCAGGTGAACGAGGTGAGGGCGTCGAAAGTAGCAAATGACAATGTGCTACTGCAGCTATTACAGAGGATGGATAGAGATAATAAGGAAAGATTGTAAGTGATGGATAGAGATAATAAGGAAAGATTGGTAGCGATGGATAAAGATAATAAGGAAAGAGCTAGGGAGACTAAGTAAAGATTGGAAGCGATGGATAAAGATAGTACGGAAAGATTGGAAGCGATGGATAAGGATAGTAAGGAATGATTGGAGGCAATGGATAAGGGAAATAAAAAGGCAATGAGGAAGCTACTCTCAGTTATCGATGAGCGTCTGCCAGCAGTTAATAATCGGTTAGATGTGGGGGAGAAGAATCTGGGTCCGTTGAAGCAAGTATGTGACGCCTTGAAAGAAAAAGCCAGTGATTTGGAGGTGCGAATATTTGCAATAGAGAGTGATACTACAGAACGTAGGGATGTGTTGCCGGATGAGCGAATCAAAGGGGTAGTGGTCAGAATGAACACGATTAGTGCAGATGTAGAAAAGATCAGTATAAGAGGCGAGACAGGTTCTGACAGTACGCAGCGAGAGGTTTATGCCGACCAGGAGGAGATACAATCACTATTACAGTTTAAAGAGGCACAATTAGAAATAAATAGGAAAGGTAAGGAAGAACTAGCACAGTTGCAAATAACGTGCAGTAGCGAAGGTGACACACCACCAGGTAGATTGCAGACGGAGAGTGAGATAAATTCAAAAAAGGAATATAGGCAGAAAGAGGAAGACGAATTCAGAGAGTCAGAAGAACGGTTGTGTCGGATAAAACAGGTGGCAAACCCAACTGGGTATAGTCCAAGGCTGTCTCAATTTCAAGATTCATTACCTTCATCGTGGGGACCGCTCCTAAAATGAAGTTTGTGTGTAATCATTTGAGGGACGAGGCTAGAGTGAAAGTGCTGGAAGTTATTAAAGACTGTAGTAGCTACAAGAAAAGTAAGCAGGACCAGGTTAAGCAAAGCATATTGATGATGCCAAACTGTAACGAAGGTGGTGTAAGAGAGCCAGTGGCGTGCTATCAGGAAATGCTGAGACGAAATAGGTATTTGGATGTGCCATACGAAACTGGGGAGCTCATTAGGATCTGTATAACGAAGTTGCCAGTGAGATTGCGCAGAGATATAGTGATAGCAGGCAGACGCTTAGACGATTCTTCGTCATTTCAGCACTTGTTACAGGAACTTGGTAATGAGAGCAGCATCGTAAACGGAGATACGACTCATAGGTCAGACAGAGTCGAGGATAGGAACAGCAGAAACTATCAGAATGACAGGAGAGCATGGAATCCTGGCATTTCTTTCTTATCGTAATAAATTGATGGATCCAACATATCGACATATCAGCCCTTAGCATGTTGCCTTAAAACACTTTCCGCTGGCACTGAAAATTGTCTATGTAGCAGACATACTCTAGTGATATGTAGGAATGCAAATACCATACTTCTGATCAGAGAATAAAACACCAGTAATGGCATCTGTTAGGCTGGTCTCTCAGAGCAAAATTTGAAAATTTTTATTTGGAACAGTAAAGTAAAAGGACTGTTTCCTCAAAAAAACCAGTTGCTAAAAATGTTATGTAATAATGCCAATGAGCCCAGTTTAATTAGTGCGATTTGACTATTGCAGGTACTTAACACGTAATGTAAAAAAGTCAACATTGTGATCTGTATGGCATGGGGTACATTTACACTGCTGTTACAGATAACACCAGCAATGTGATCGAAGTTTTTAAATTAGATGCCATCTGATCTACAGTATGTCATTGACGTGGTGACAGTTATAATGAGGTGCTGCATATGGTTGTTCAGAATCTGGTGTTAGGGAAAGATGCCTCTAGACCAAAGTTTCTAACACTTGTGCTGTACCATTTCTTCCAGCTTGTATATTCTCTACACAGATTTTATTTTCATGTAAGCACAGATTCCTAACTAGCAAATTCTTTACTGTGTACAGTGAACCATTCAGAGTGAGGCGGATTGTCCATGAAAATGCTGTACTGATTGAGGCGATCAAGGGAAAACGATCGCGTGGGCTTCATCACATTTCTAACATCAAATTATGGAAAAGTTAAGGATAAATCGAAAGTAGGTAAGTTATGGTAGATAGTCAGTGTATTTATTTGTGGTGTGTAACGTTGTGCAGGGTCAAATCGAACATAATAATTTTCAGGCGGGATGTCAGGAAGTATGACGGAATAGACCGGTCGAATGAGTCATGAACAGGAGTCGACAGAGTGGTGTATGTACGTATTTTTTGTCATATGAATAAGGATCAAGCAGAAACGACGTGATGATTAATGAGTGGATAAAGATGGTAGAGAGATAAGCGACGTGATAAATAGTAGTGGATAAAGGTGATATTTAGGGAGAGAAGCGACGTGAGGCAGTGCGATTAATAAAGAGAGATTCAACGTGATGAAACAGTGGTAAATGAATGTGATTAGAATTAATAATTTGGAGATGTCTTAGATATATATTACAGAGAGGCCTGTGTATGCTGCAATCGAGATTGATGCGAATGGCGAAGGAAGATCAGGAAATGATGGAGTAATGGACGGACGGAGAGCCGAAATACGAATGATGAGGACAACTGCACAACGTGAAAGGACATAAAGGGAGTATGAGATCCAGATGGTGAACGTTGTGGAATACTGACGTAAGATGTAATATAAGTGTAAATCTAATTCTTACCATAACATTTGCAATATGAACAAAATAATTTTTGTTGTTGTTGTTGTTGAAGCCTGGTACCAGTAAACTAATCAAAACAGTACCAAGAATGTGTACAGTTATTTTGCAGGATGAATAATTTGTGTATTTTTTGTTCTTAGATGAAATGTCGCAGTTCTAAAGTGATATTTAGCAGGATGAATAATCGGTAAAGTGAATGCGGAGGTAAGCCGATGGAGAGAGGTGCCGGAGTGGAAGGACGAATACAGAGACTGGAAAGCTATCTCCGAAACAGCTTCATGTGTTATGTGGTTGAGTATAAGGGAGCAAAGGTATGGTATGTTGTCATGAGTGTGGTGGTGTTATGAATATAAAGGGAGCAAAGGTATGGTCTGTTGTCGTGAGTGTGGTGGTGTTAAGGTTAGCTAACTTCTAGACCTATTCTGTTGGTGCATTAATGGATTGAATGAGAAGGAAAATGTGATGTCTGGTGAGTGAGAGTCGTAGAGTAGTGTGATCAATGCACACAGTCCTGTAAAGGGGATGCTACCGATCCATAACTAAAACATTATTGTGCTTTATTGTTTGATTTGGATGAACCTCGATGGCAGGTCAGGACCTGACATCATGTGGATGGTACATACATGCCCTAGCAATGTTGTTATATATAATAAAATGTAAAATATATAAAGAGATACTAATTTCAGTCTGTCACAAGCACAAAGGTGCATTGTATGTTGTAGATTTAGAGTCATCAGTTTCTAAAATGTTTATTGTGTTAGGATGTCAAAGTGGTCTACTATTTGATATTGTAATTGTGAGCTGTATAGATTGTTTCTTATTCCTTTTTTGTTTTTTTGAACACTTTCATGTTTTGTATGAGGGATGACACATACAATCAATAGCACAAGTGTGGGCTGTATATAGAAAAGGGATTAATGTTGATGTTGTATGTGTAGAAAACTAGGGTGTATGATTTTATGTTTTTTAGAACAAAGATTCTTTTATTACCAATGTATCTAATAGATCATACATGTAATCAATGAGTATTTAAATACTGTAAGAATATCCTTTTGTCTATAATGTTGCGAGATGCACGGAAGGGTCTGACTGACTGGGTGTTGTAGCACTGAGGTGCTACGCGGAACGCGCCCTACCGCATAAAAATGAAGGAGGCCAAGCTGACTGAGCCATGGGAGAGGCGACAGAGCCGCGGCGCTCCCCACTCCACTGTCGGTCGGGGGTACACTCCACGTGCCCGCTACAGCAGGTCAACGGCCTGGGGCGACATGCACATACCACTGGCCATTCATAAGTTCTGCCAACCCTTACGACTGGAGACAGTATCCCGTGGAGGCAACAGCGGGTGGTTTCTTCTGCTGAATGGCTCGCGTGGCGGCAGAATGAACGACACGCAGCAGAGTTCGGCAGGCATTTTTTACCAGCAACTATTAACTAGTACTGGACTGTGGAGCCGTGAAACAAGATGACAGCTCGTTATGTCTCCGTAAGGTGGAAAGTGAAGGACTGGTGTTTCCACATTGTGAGTGGTGGAAAAGATTTTGTCCTTAGCAGACAGGACGATTGTTTTGTTTTGTCTTGACCATTGAACTGTGGGATCCATAAACTTTTGGCAGTGACTTGTTAAGTGTGCTTTGTGAATTGCATGGGGGACGCTTGGTATACTTAAAGAGGACAGTTGACATTTGGTGACTAATTATTGTATGAACACAAGAAACTAAAGTGGGACATTGACATTTGCATTTGTAGTAGGAGACATTTCTTTAATTGGTGTGGGAATAAGTGCTGTTTGTTGGAACTTACGACTTTTAATTACACCATGAACTGAAAGGATAGAACTGTGGGTAATAGTAGTTGTAGGGCCATTTCTGGACGACCAGATTCGTGTGGATGGTACTCTGAGAGTGACTATGACATTTGTGTTCAATGTGTTCAAAATGCCGAGTTGAGTGACTTAAGGACTTTCGTCCGGGTAACCATGGGAGAGCTTTGACACTGAGACAGTGTTTCTAGGGGACCTGTCAGCAACTTTTTTGACCCCAAGAAAATCACAGAATGAAATGATTCCATGTGACTCGCAAGATAGGGAATAATGTATTTGTACTTGTAATTCTGTAAATTTTTTTATATGTTTCATTCCTGAAGGGACAGCAAGTGTAATTATATTTCATTAACATTTGTGTTTAGAATAGTTAGTGTTTTTTTTTGTTTGTTCTGGGTTATCAAGTTCACGTAGCATGTTTATTAGAATATTTGGTACAAGGAGGCTTTAATTATTAGCCAGTGTCATAATACTAACGTAGCGGCTCTTGTTGCATTGGTTAGTAAGGTTGTCACAGGGGACAAGAGTTTGCATTGCACAACAAATATCGGAATTAACTGATGCATTTTGACGTCGTGGACAGTAATGATCTTGTTGGTGTGTTGACTGAAGCCACTTATTTGCATTATCACAGTGGTGATATTTCACAGTAAATTGTAACAAAGGCTGGTCGAAATGCAAGTTCTTGTCGTCTAAAATGTGTAACAAGAGAGAAATGAGCAGTAGTGTAAGATACGAGAGCTACTGGTGGATTCAAGCACTTATTGCTAACTATTTACCGTGTGTATTGATCAAAGCTGATGGACTGACTACTCAGCAGCAGGTATTTGTACTGGTGGACAAGGATAAGGTTAAACTCACACTCGAGTAGTGGTGGCAATTGCTTAAGTGATGATAGTTAATGAGGTATGACATGATGTCTTAGATGAACTATATTACGTAACCAGCATGTAACTTGTGGTATATTTCATGTTTTTCTTCTCAGTTTTATTTCTCTGTAGGTTTGATGTATATTTTAGAGTAATGGTATGGAGCCTGACATTCTACATGTAACTAGTGTACGCAATGTTTTATTTTGTTGATTTTGTTTTGTATTTAGGCTTTGCTGTGTAAAGGTTTTTACCCCGCAATTTATGAATGTCAGATTACTTGCTCTGTCTTTGGACGGTGAGCTATTTAAAATTTCATGAGTACAATTAGTATTTTTTTTATTTGTTATAGAATTAGTGAAGTTTGGATTACTCATAAAAATAACGAAGATCCCAGTAACTAATCAAATTTTTATCTCAACATTATTTTTTATTTGTATGAGGTAATGTCTTATTTGTCATGCGGATTGTTGTAAATTTGTATGTGTACGTTACTCCAGATTGTGGAGAGAACAATAATGCAACAGCTGAGTCAATAACTTGGTAAAGTAACAGCATTTGGTCGTCTATTTGAGGTCACCAGGGGCTAAGGTCTCCTCCTGGTTATTATGATGACTTGCTACGTTTGTTCTAATATAGCTTTCTTAAAAAAATGTTCGGAACTACCCTCGCATTACAAGGATAGTACTGTGCCATTTTTTTCTGCATGGGTAGCCGGTGGTGAAAGGGTGCAGTACCACCCAACATTGAAAATAGGTACAACATTCTTCGTTATTCTTGTCAGAACAACATATTTTTTCTAATAATAACTCTATTTCAATTAGTACAGCGAAGCCGGATACCAGTGTGGGAAATAATGACAATTTATTTATTTAATTGATCACATGTGCACTGCCACAAAATAAATCCCTACATCCAATTTGGTGAGATCTGTGAAATGAATGAATGTATGGTCGTCTGCTAACCGCAGACCTTTTTTTGAGACGGTACTTGGGTCACCTTTGGTGGGACCAAAGAGATGAAATTTACCTGAGCTTTGAGCGCCTGAAATGTGGCTGACCAATACGGTAGCAAGGTGCTCCCCCACTTCGGCAGAGGTGCGAGAGGACCTGAAGAACGACCATGTTTCAGCACTCTGCCGCTGGATCTAGTGTTGGTAAGACCTGTCTTACGCGTGCTTCGTAAGGACAAAAGAGTGGAGACATGGTATGCATGTGAAATACATAAGAGTAGTTTAGAATAATAATTTCTCTATTCCAGGAACTCTTGTGGGGAGAATTAAATGTCAGGCAGGTAATATTAAGGGGATCGTAGTAATTTTTGGAAGTGACCAACGGTCACAATGAAACCACGTGTAGGAATATGTTGAAATACTTACGAGTGCTTAAGTTAAGCTGAATTACTAGCGTGTGTACTATAAGTTGGAAATATTTAAGAAATGGCGTGTGCAGGACTTGAAATTAGAGACGAGTACTTCCGTGTGGTGAGTACTGTGTGAGTCTCGATCAGTGTATGAGACAAAGGATAAAGAGAAGTACTCGTCCATGGTATCAGTTGGGGACGCGCGTGTGTGATGAATATGTTCTTGATATTACTTTGCGTGTTATGTTTCCGTGTGACGCTTGATTCAAACTATAATCCTCTGAGAGAGAAACAAGGTGAGTCAGCTGTCTATCCAGCAACGCCACTTGGCTTGCATTGCACAGGAAGACGTGCATATAACGTCCAGAGTTCGTAGTAGGAAAGAAAAGTTACGAAGTGGGGCAGTGTCGTGTGGAACTGGGATGAATACTAATTGAAGTGGGAAAGCTGAAAGTGGTGTGATTATAATGTTGTGACTATTCCTTATGTTGTATTCCATGTTGCAGTGTGGTGTATGTCGTGTACTTTAAGTATGTGTGGTTTGCATGGGAAAGTAGCAAGGTAGTTTCAGAGGTAGTGGGTTATGCATGTTCCTTTTGTACCGCTCGGTCTGGAGGAAAGTTTCTTGATGATGGTTGTGAGAGTCGAAGTGTGAGATATAGCTAAAGATCCACCATCCCATCCAGAAAGTGCACTGTAGTGTTAAAGAATTACGAGACCATAAGATAGAGAATCACCAATGTAAAGCCATGCCATCTGGGCGGAATTTCTCATGGGTTATTGTAGTAGGTTATAGAATTTGTGTGTTTAGGTTATAGAATTTATCGGAATAAATAAGACAGTGAAAGGAAAAAGATTGGTGGCCTTTTCCTTCGAATTGTATGTTGCCATGATATCCAGAATTTATAATGTGTGCGCCATTCATATTCAGTGCGATGGCCACGTGTTGATCAAAGCCGTTAAATAAAATGTGGTATTGCCAGTGCGTAGTGAACAGACAGAGTAGTGTAAATTACTAATAGTCAGACATGCGTTTCCGTTGCGTAATATTCATACAGGAGGATAATTTGTAACTTAATTGTGAGTACTAGAGTTCATGTTACTCGACAAATAAGAATGAATCCACTCGCTTGGCTGACCACTCATCTTGCAGGCCTTACTGCTTGATGCCACAGTATGAGCAAGGCAAGTCAAATAGAGCTTGTGTGGCGTGTACAGGTACAGCTGCCCATGCAGCTTCAAAACGATACCACAGTGCTTCAAGAGTAATGACTGGTGTATTGTGACAAGCCAGTTGTTTGGCCACCATTGATCAGACGTTTTCAGTTGATGAGAGATGTGGAGATAGAGCTGGCCAGGGTAGCAGTCGATCATTCTCTGTATCCAGAAAGGCCCGTACAGGACCTGCATCATGCAGTTGTGTTTTATACTGCTGAAATGTAAGGTTTCGCAGGGATCGAATCAAGGTTAGAGCCACGGGTCGTAACACATCTGAAATGTAACGTCCACTGTTCAAAGTGCCGTCAATGTGAACAAGAGGTGACCGAGACGTGTAACCAATGGCACCCTACACCATTACGCCTGGTGATACGCCAGTATGGCGATAACAAATACACGCTTGCAGTGTGCGTTCACCGCGATGTCGCCAAACACGAATGCGACCATCACGATGCTGTAAACAGAACCTGGATTCATCCGAAAAAATGACTTTTTGCCATTCGTGCACCCAGGTTCGTCGTTGAGCACACCATCGCAGGCGCTCCTGTCTGTCATGCAGCGTCAAGGGTAGCCGCAAGCCATGGTCTCCGAGCTAATAGACATGGTGCTGCAAACGTCGTCGAACTGTTCGTGCAGATGGTTGTTGTCTTGCAAACGTCCCTATCTCTCGATCCCTGAGACGTGGCTGCACGATCCATTACAGCCATGCGGATAAGATGTCTGTCATCTCGACTGCTAGTGATACGAGGCCGTTGGGATCCAGCACGGCGTTCCGTATTACTCTCCTGAACCCACCGATTCCATATTCTGCTAACAGTCATTGGATCCCGACCAATGCGAGCAGCAATGTCGCGATACGATAAACCACAATCGCGATAGGCTACAATCCGACCTTTATCAAAGTCGGAAACGTGATGGTACGCATTTCTCCTCCTCAGACGAGGCATCACAACGTTTCACCAGGCAACGCCGGTCAACTGCTGTTTGTGTATGAGAAATCGGTTGGCAACTTTTCTCATGTCAGCACGTTGTAGGTGTCACCACCGGCGTCAACCTTGTGTGAATGCTCTGTAAAGCTAATCATTTGCATATCACAGCATCTTCTTCCTGTCGGTTAAATTTCGAATCTGTAGCACATCATCTTCGTGGTGTAGCAATTTTAATGGCCAGTAGTGTACAACAGGATGAACTGTAGCAAAACCTGGAGCGCGAAAATCAGACAACAAATTAGGTACACTGGCCATCGTCCCTGTTTGGTCAGCACTCCTCAGCAATAGCAAGACTTCACTGACACCCCTCCGGATGTCAAAGTCCTACGACCAGTCTTTGAAAAGACATTTCGCTTAGACCGACCTTAGTGCAGCTGACGCACGCCGACGACAACGCCAGATCCCGCTCATTGCCCTGTTCTACATAAGCCGAGGTGACCCACAAACGCAGTCGTTTGGGGAAGTTCAGCGACTAGAACCAGGTCTTATATGCTGGCTCAGCAGAGTACGTCACGATAGGAGCGGCAGGACTACCGAAGCACCCCTGGAATCTCTGATTTCCTATTTTATTTTATTTTAGCGACCAGTTTTATCTTTTCACTGTTCCACCATCAGGTTTGCTGACCGACGAATAGGAAGAATCCAAACTTATGCACAATCGAACTATGGTCGCTGGTATCCATAGACTTCTCTTTTTTATACAACCTGGGCTGTTCGTGCATCAAGTGCAATATTAAAAACAAACTGGTCAAAGATAAAAAAGTGCACTTTTTATCTTTGACGATCTTGGTCTGAAGATTTGTTTAGCAGTGTACAGTGAAGGGTATATGGGTACCAGTGACTGTATTCAGGCCCCTAGTGAGATTCTACCTAAGTTTGGATTCTTCGTCGCTCAGAGGATCTGAAGATTGATGGCATAGTGAAACTGGTCGTAAAAATAAATTAAAATTACAAATATAGACAGCTGAAGGTGTTTTTGATTTGACATCTCTGGAGTCGTCTCGCTATGTGTGGCGCCGGCGGGCCTTCGCCGCCCGCATCTCGTGGTCGTGCGGTAGCGTTCTCGCTTTCCACGCCCGGGTTCCCGGGTTCGATTCCCGGCGGGGTCAGGGATTTTCTCTGCCTGGTGATGGCTGGGTGTTGTGTGCTGTCCCTAGGTTAGTTAGGTTTAAGTAGTTCTGAGTTCTAGGGGACTTATGACCACAGCAGTTGAGTCCCATAGTGCTCAGAGCCATTTGAACCATTTTTGGGCCTTCGCCAAACTGCCCAGCCCGTGCGGCCACCTCTGTGCCAGCCGCACGCCACTACCCTCCAGCCGTCGGTCCAGATCTCCCCTTCGCCGTGCTTAATCTTACAGCGAAATACGACACGCCACTGCCTTTTTCAGCGACGCCGCCGTCAGCGCGCCGTGTGTGCATTCCTCTGTGTAGGAAGCTTGCGCCCGCGCGCCTCTGGCCGACCTACATTTATGAAGACGCAAACGCACTTGAATGGCCTTATGAGGCGGCTGGATTAATTAACCTCACAAGCTGCACATACACTCAGGATGTTTGCACCAAACAGGACCTGACGGGATAACAATTCGATAGTACACAGAGTACGCGAAAGAACTTGCCTCCCCCTCCCCCCCCCCCCCCTTCTAACAGCCGTGTACCGCAAGTCTCTAGAGGAACGGAAGGTTCCTAATGATTGGAAAATCATTTTAGGACATGTTTTTTGCTCGAGTATCATGTCGTTTCTGGAAACCCAGAATCTACTCTGTAGGAATCAATATGGATTCCGGAAACAGCGATCGTGTGAAACGCAACTCGCTTTGTTTGTTCATGAGACCCAGAAAATATTAGATACAGGTAGATGACATTTTCCTTGACTTCCGGAAGGCGTTCGATACAGTTCCGCACTGTCGCCTGATAAACAAAGTAAGAGCCTACGAATATCAGATCAGCTGTGTGGCTGAATTGAAGAGTTCTTAGCAAACAGAACACAGCATGTTGTTCTCAATGGAGAGACGTCTACAGACGTTAAAGTAACCTCTGGCGTGCCACAGGGGAGTGTTATGGGACCATTGCTTTTCACAATATATATAAATGACCTAGTAGATAGTGTCGGAAGTTCCATGCGGCTTTTCGCGGATGATGCTGTAGTATACAGATAAGAAGTTGCAGCATTAGAAAATTGCAGCGGAATGCAGGAAGATCTGCAGCGGATAGGCACTTGGTGCAGGGAGTGGCAACTGACCTTTAACGCAGACAAATGTAATATATTGCGAATACATAGAAAGAAGGATCCTTTATTGTATGACTATATGATAGCGGAACAAACACTGGTAGCAGTTACTTCTGTAAAATATCTGGGAGTATGCGTGCGGAACGATTTGAAGTCGAATGAGCGTATAAAATTAATTGTTGGTGAAGCGGGTACCAGGTTGAGATTCATTGGGATATTCGTTAGAAAATGTAGTCCATCAACAAAGGAGGTGGCTTACAAAACACACGTTCGACCTATACTTGAGTATTGCTCATCAGTGTGGGTTCCGTACCAGATCGGGTTGACGGAGGAGATAGAGAAGATCCAAAAAAGAGCGGTGCGTTTTGTCACAGGGTTATTTGGTAAGCGTGATAGTGTTACGGACATATTTAGCAAACTCAAGTGGCAGACTCTGCAAGAGAGGCGCACTGCATCACGGTGTAGCTTGCTGTCCAGGTTTCGAGAGGGTGCGTTTTTGGATGAGGTATCGAATATATTGCTTCCCCCTACTTATACCTCCAGAGGAGATCACGAATGTAAAATTAGAGAGATTCGAGCGCCCACGGAGGCTTTCCGGCAGTCGTTCTTCCCACGAACCATACGCGACTGGAACAGGAAAGGGAGATAATGACAGTGGCACGTAAAGTGCCCTCCGCCACACACCGTTGGGTGGCTTGCGGAGTATAAATGTAGATGTAGATGTAGATCCAGTTTCTTTTTTTTTATATACAGTAGATATACTTTTACACATTGGTGTACTGAAACCATAAAACGAGTTATAACGTGGATGCATTAATGTACTAATAATTTAAACAGCATAATAGAATAGTACAGTGATATAATAATGTAATATTAAAACGATATGTGTGCCGATTTTAGTACCCAATGTTTAACATTTACTAACAGTGTTTATGTGTGTGTGTAAGATGCTTCTTGCACGTGAATTTAGTACACTTAGAACATTTTACTGAACTTAACGTTTTCTTCCACAAAGATGACATCTGCCTCTCTTAATACGCCTAGGATCGTTTTCTTCCGTTGAGGAGGGTGCATATTCAGAAGATCTTGTTCAGTCACAGCTTCTCTTGCAGCATTTCCATTCGGAATGTGTCCTCATCTCTGCATTTCTCCTTCATTTAGCTGATCACCAACAATTTCTAGGAACAGTCTTCTTTTCTGTAGGGTATTTGTATCCACCATAGGTAAGTTGCAATTACAGTATATAACAGTTACGTGTACATACGTCGAGTTAGGTTGAACTATATTAAACACTGCATACCATCCTAGTTGAGGTAGGGGTTCTGTCTTCCATTCACTTTATTTAGTTTTTGAAATCAGAGTTTAACTGCTTACCTGCTGTTCTGTTGGATCTGTCTCTTCTAGTGAGGATAAAGAGCTTCATTCCAAAAATGATCCTTATTCTGCAAAACTACAACATTGTCAGATATATTCAAGCAGCGTGTCTGCTGTTTCATCGTTTTATAGAGAGACCATTACCTCGGAGTATAAAGGTAGAAAATAAGTAATCTGAGCAGAAGTGAATCACTATACAAATGGATTTGCTTATAGCACGAAACAATGACTTTCCACAGGAAGAGACATTCGTGTGTTCAAAACAAAAATGACTCCGCTTGTATCCGCCTTAATACAAACATACACTTTCCATTGTTGACATGTTGAATATTGTCCAATATAGCTACAATAATAAGGGTTAAAAGATGCAGATTCGAAAAAAGGGCCGAACAGCTTGAAAAGTACTATTCCTGCGAATGCCTAACTATAGCTCCAAAATAATTATTTTGTCGTCAGAATATACTGCCATAAGGAAGAAATAAAGTCAATGATGGGGATTTATTAAAACCAAATATTTTCGTATCGTAAGATTATAAAGCGTACATATGGGTGAAAGTAAACCAGAACGCCTTACGAATGTTAACGACTTGCTTTCATTCTCAAGGCTGCCCACAGGTACTTATGACCAGTTACGTGGTGGAATAGAAGCTGTATAAATTATTAAAGTAGAAACAAAGAGGATATTGTATCCACAGCATGAGCTTCTGCAACTATCGCGCACGTCCACCCCATTTCGGCAGAGGACCACCACGCTCACACCGAGGTAAACAATTGTCCCTGTAACACATCTGTGAGTTCCATTGACTTACTAGACTTTTATATCCTCAGTCTCTTGCAAGAATTGGCAAAATAATACCACTGGGATTTTAGAGATATCATTTTGAGATTGCCTTATTTCCCGAATGGCCCTTTCTTACCTATTCTCAAATAAGTAGTCCCTTACCTCAAGAGAAACATTCTCGTCGCAATGATCGTAGGCTCCTCGTCGAATCACACATGTTTCTGCTGCAATTTGCTGTATGAATTATGTCATAAGTGGGACAGTTAAAGAAAAGAAACAATTTGAATGATGTTCAAAGTAATTCAAATCAAATGGCTCTGAGCACTATGGGACTTAACAGCTGAGGTCATCAGTCCCCTAGAACTTAGAACTAGTTAAACCTAACTAACCTAAAGACATCACAGACATCCATGCCCGTAGCGGTCACGCGGTTCCAGACTGAAGCGCTTAGAACCGCTCGGTCCCTTCAGCCGCCTTAAAGTACTTACAATACTTCTTCAAACACAAATAAAATTTGAGGAGATCTTTTCATTGTGGCAGCCACTAATGCAAAGTGCTGCACTGTTAGTGGAAATAGAGCTGTTATACATGGAAAAATATTATAAAATAAAAAAAGGTATTGAAAACATAGAGAAGTCCGCTTACATGAGCCAGTATTATCTTCAAATGGAACGACACGACGGAACTAGGCAATATAACTACTATGCTTGCGTAAAAAACAAAGAAAATGATTCTAATTTGAAATACTTTCAAGGGAAAATTACACGGAGTGAGAGCGCGGATTGTCAGCTAGTCATGAGAGTTCTAGAGTTTCCTTTCAAAGGACGGCATACACTGTAGCACTGAACAACTTGGCGACAGCACGTAATGGCCTCCAACGTTTGAAGTCCACCATGAATGTACCTGGTATCAAATCTTGTGCCTGCTAATTCCGTATTCTCCTGACTGAAATGGGCTGGTAGCATGGTTCAACTAATCGAGCCTGACTACAAGGTTAACATCCCCAAGTTCTCGTTGAAATGTTACAGCATAACTGGACTCTCTATATGACATGCCGTCATCTAAAAAACGTATTTCTGTTTTTTTCGACGATTAAATGTCACAAAGACACGTCAGTTATACTGCAACATTTCAACGGCCACTTGAGAATGGCTATAAACTTGAAATCATAAGTGTGTGAAATAAATGAACAGTAATTTACAGTCAAATGGCGGAAACTTCTTCCAAAAATGACTCCCAAATAACGGAGTCAAGGAATGCTGTTATTTAGCACGGTTCCTTACTACTGCGCCAATGTTCACGTTAACAAATAACGAATGAGCGACAGCAAACGAGTGCCTAATGAATGAGACACGATCAAGCTACGAATGAGGCAGAACATGCCATTTGCTTGGGTAGCGTCCTTCCGCAGGTAAAAGCATACAGGTAGTGCACATTGCCAACTGTGCTGAATTACCTCTTTTACGCCTGTAAGGTGGGGGGGGGGGGGAGGATTTTTCGACCATTAGGTGGTCCCTCCCCATATGTTGCCAGTGCGGGGCCATACAGATACACGCCTTCCATAGTGACTGCGTCGGCCGTGAACAAAACCTGAATGAAAACAGCTTTCCTTAACCCTCATCACCGTGATTGAATTTAAATAAAAATACCATTACAATAGCTACACCAAGAAGAAATGCAGATGATAAATGGGTATTCATTGGAAAAATATATTATACTGAACTGATATATGATAACATTTTAACGCAATTTGGGTGCGTAGATCCTGAGATATCAGTACCCAGAACTACCACCTCTGGCCGTAATAACGGCCTTGATACGCCTGGGCATTGAGTTAAACAGAGCTTGGATGGCGTGCACAGGTACAGCTGCCCATGCAGCTTCAACACGATACCACAGTTCATCAAGAGTAGTGACTGGCGTATTGTGACGAGCCAGTTTCTCGGCCACCATTGACCAGACGTTTTCAATTGGTGAGAGATCTGGAGAATGTGCTGGCCAGGGCAGCAGTCGAACATTTTCTGTATCCAGAAAGGCCCGTGCAGGACCTGCAACATGTGGTCGTGCATTATCCCGCTCAAGTGTAAGGTTTCGCAGGGATCGAATGAAGATTAGAGCCACGGGTCGTAACACATCTGAAATGTAACGTCCACTGTTCAAAGTGCCGTCGATGCGAACAAGAGATGACCGAGACGTGTAACCAATAGCACCCCATATCATCACATCACGCCGGGTGATACGCCAGTATGGCGATGACGAATACACGCTTCCAATGTGCGTTCACCGCGATGTCGCCAAACACGGATGCGACCATCATGATGCTGTAAACAGAACCTGGATTCATCCGAAAAAAATGTCGTTTTGCCATTCGTGCACCCAGGTTCGTCGTTGAGTACACCATCGCAGGCGATCCTGTCTGTGATGCAGCGTTAAGGGTAACTGCAGCCATGGTCTCCGAGCTGATAGTCCATGCTTCTGCAAACGTCGTCGAACTGTTCGTGCAGATCGTGGTTGTCCTGCAAACGTCCCCATCTGTTGAATCAGGGATCGAGACGTGTCTGCACGATCCGTTACAGCCATGCGGAGAAGATGCCTGCCATCTCGACTGTTAGTGACACGAGTCCTTTGGGATACAGCACGCCAGCCTGTGTGACCGAGCGGTTCTAGGCGTTTCAGTCTGGAACAGCGCGACCGCTACGGTCGCAAGTTCGAATCCTGCCTTGGGCATGGATGTGTGTGATGTCCTTAGGTTAGTTAGATTTAAGTAGTTCTAAGTTCTAGGGGACTGATGACCACAGATGTTAAGTCCCATAGTGCTCAGAGCCATTTGAACCATTTGATACAGCACGGCGTTCCGTATTACTCTCCTAAACCCACCGATTCCGTATTCTGCTAACAGTCATTGGATCTAGACCAACGCGAACAGCAATGTCGCGATACGATAAACCGCAATAGTGATAGGCTAGAATCCGTTCTTTATCAAAGTCGGTAACGTGATGGTACGCATTTCTCTTCCTTACACGAGGCATCACAACAACGTTTCACCAGGCAACGCCGGTCAACTTCTGCTTGTGTATGAGAAATCGGCTGGAAACTTTCCTCATGTCAGCACGTTGTAGGTGTCGCCACCGGCGCCAACCTTGTGTGAATGCTCTGAATAGCTAACAATTTGTATAACACAGCATCTTCTTCCTCTCGGTTAAATTTCGCGTCTGTAACAACACGTCATCTTCGTGGTGTAGCAATTTTAATGGCCAGTAGTGTACATAAATATTCTGAGATGAATGTATCATAGTGCTATTCTTCAACAAAACATCGGTGGTTTCAAAAGGTCATGCGTACGTAACGTCCTGGGAAAAACTGTGTATTAACTTCATTCACTTATTCAGTACGCACGTAACTGACCCAAGGTTGCTTTCTTTCAGGTCATAATTTCATCGGCTAATAGAATCTGAGGTCTAAATTTACGATAACTGATTAATAGTATGTTATTTCTTTGTATGTTTTGGATGTAACAGTCGAGTTGGCCTAACGAACATGAATGTGAATCGCTCTGGGACAGGCAATGATCTACAGACTCCAGTAGATTGTGACGAAGCATGAATGCGCATACGCACCTCAAGGACACTTATTAATCACTGATGAAGTGTGGAAAGCCCCCTTGACAACATGAGTTCACAAACAGGCAGCAGTAATGTGGGTCTTCGTGTTCCTTGTGGTGCATTCAATTTCTTGTCTTAGCATTTTTTTTCAGTTGTCCTAACCATACATCGCGCCACTATTCGCCGTGTTTTCCTCTGCATGTATCAAATATTTCAAACGTTTGAAGGTGTTTTCCATCTTCGTGCTAATATGTTACTACTCTGTCCAACAACCTCTGTACTGTACTTATAAGTTTAAGACTTTCTCTGCCCCTATCATTTTCCCTGCAGTGTTCCTTCCGATACCAACTTCAAGTATTCTTTGATGTCGTACCAGACGTTTCTCTAGTCCTGTAGCCTCTTTCCTATTGTGAGACCTCTCCTTCGGACTCAGTTTATGATCTGTTCTTTTCAGCACTTCTTCAATTCGTACATACATCTCTCCACTGAATCATTACCATTCTGCGATGCATCACATGTATGCTTCCACTTCCTGTATATTCGGATTTCCACTGATTCACGTGGCACTCCCATCCAGTGCTGTGCTCCAGGGGTACACTTGGAAGAGCTGCTCCCTCAGTTCCATACCAATATTTGTTACCAGTGGAGCACTTACAACGAAGAGAGTTTTTCTTATATGCGTCAGACTACTTCTGATTTCCTCACTTCTTAGACTATCCTGCTAATGTTTTCTCCTAGAGAGGAGAATTCCTTTATTTCGTTCCGTATTGTGCCTGTAAGCGGTCCGCGACATCTATAATGCAGTTATAACGAGTAAGATTATTAATCACACCCTCCACTGCACAGAATTATTCACAATAGCAAGATTCTCGCAAAAACTGATTTCTTCCTCCAGTCGCCTGCACTTTTCATGTGCTAATATTGTATTCACGCTAGTATCTCTCTTACAGCCAGATCTAACAAATCTAGCTCATATATCCGGTCATGTACCGTGCCGGACCTTATCATATTACCGGCTTAACAGATCCTTCATCACCACAGTTATGTCCAAACTCTACAACTGATTTTGTGTGTCAAGCCCTTCAATGCGTGTACAAACCACAAAATCCTTTATACAGGCTAACTACAGACTGCGACATACGACTGTAATAAGATTACATGTCGTTCTCTATTTCGGTTGCGAATCAAGTTTCTTTACTCATTTCTACCGACTTTAACCGTCATCATTTTAGTTTTGTTTATGCTAAAACCATAATCTCTGCTAGCTATATTGTCAGTTCTTCATTACCAGGGCTGCTTTGTCGTCTGCTTACCATAACGTTGGTGTTGGTTTCTCTTGTCCTTTTATTTTCAGATTTTATTCCACCCGCCTCAATGTACAAGTTGATAAACAAAGGTGATAATATGCAACCCTGCTGTGGATCCTTCTAGACTTGAGATTATTGACCTTGACATTTATTTTTATTTGGTTTTTGCAAGTCGTACATTTTATACTTTTGACTGAGGCTTTTTAACTGTATATCCGAATCTTTCACTGTTCTGTACGTTTGATCTTACCACGTAGAAAATAAATTATAGAAGGCTGTCTTGTTTCTAGCAAGCCAATTCGTACGCCGGTAAGTGCTTTGAAGGATGCTACATATCATCACCGAACTTATATGTGAATAACTTCGAGATCATTTCAGTACTTGCTATTCTGCTTCCCTGCAAAGGAACTCACTCCGTACAAAATAGCCACGATTCTTAAAAACAACTCAGAACCCGAGAAAAATGCCAGACCATTTACCTGGGAGTGAATATCGACCGTTGGAGAGGAAATGTGGGGGCTGGACCCGCTTTTACAGAATCTGTGTTGGAGTGTTTACATGACCAACCAGATTCACTGTTGGGGAAACTGATTTACGAAAGCTAGATTTGGGAGCCTCTTGCAAACCTAACGTTTGGGATAAACAGGCGCTTCCTGTGGAGAATTGGGGAGGGAGGAGGGGGGAGAGTTAACTCTGGGAGGGACGCACTTCAGCATTAGAGCTTTTTTTTGGTTCCAGCAGTACGTACTTTACTGTAGAACGGTCACGGGCGACAACTATCACTCATCCATCGTCACGAAACGTTCGTCCTATTTCTAAGGAATAATGTACAGAGGAACGGAGAAGAAATTAATGACCTTATTACACGATGATTAGTTTCACTTTAGGACAGGTAAAGGCACTAGAGATGCGTTATGCGTTTCAGAGAGGGTGCTTGACAATAGAAGCAAAAGAAGAATTATTAGGATCTATCGACATAAAATATGGATACAGCAATGGAAAATGGTGCAATGAGATCGAAATTCTGAAAAATATTCGGTGCAGGCGTACATATCATATATACGAGATCCAAGAGGTGCCATTAATAATGGACTGCGGAGAACGAAGTGCTCGGATTAAGAAGTGTGTGAGAAAGGGATTCCGTGTTTCTTCCCCACTGCTCAATCTATACATTTAAAAGCAATGGCAGAAATGAAAGGAAGGTACAGAAGTAGGATTAAAACTCTAAGTGAAAGTGTATCAGTGAGGAAATTCGACAATGACTTTGATTTCCTTACTGAAATCGAGGAAAAACTGTGAGATGCCTGTTGAACGAAATGAACAGTTTAATGAGCACATAAAATGTATCGAGAGTAAACTGAGGAAAGGCGAATGTAGTTAGGAGTAAAAGAAACGAAATTAGCAATAAGTTTAACATCAAAACTGAGCGTCAAGAAGTTGACAAAATGAATGATAAAGTGGGACTGACACTGGCAGAGAGAGGCGTTTCTAGCCAAAATAAATCCTAGTGTCAAGTACCGGCCTCAGATCCAGGCAAATTGTTTCAGAATGTATGTTTGAAGCACATCATTGTATGCATGCGAACCACGGGCTGTAGCAAACACGGAAAACCAGAATCTAAAATTACGAGATAAGGTGCTACATAATGATTTCCAGAATGATGTGGACTGATAAAAATGATGAGGTTATCAGCAAAATCGGTGAAAAACATGTGGAATACACTGGAAAAAGCAAAGGGATGAGTGGACATTTGTTAGGACGTCGGGGTATTAGAGGATCCTATAGTTGCTAAAAACTGTGCGGGGAGAAAGAGAGAGATTGGAATATACAATACACAGACCAAGTAATTGAGGACACTGGGTGCAAGCGCTACTCCGATATGAAGGAGGGAGGCAGCTCGTGGCGTGCCGTATCAAACGGATGATATACACTGACGAGATAAAAACCGTAACACCAAGAAGGAGTTGTAGATCATAAACGTGTTTCTACGTTTAAAAGATGATGTCTATTCAAATTTTGATCCAGTCGCATAGCAGTTGTGCTAGTACCGCCACTTCGAGGACGCACATCAGGTTTGCTTTAAATACACTCTGTAACGGTCGTGAGCGTTACTTACCATGAGATTGTACATGGTGAGTAACGTTGGTCAAGAATGGCTTTGAGGCGACAACGACTCCATTATCAACACCTAACTGAATTTGAACGAGTTCCTATAATAGGGATACGAGAAGCTTGATATCCCATGTGCGACAATGCAGAAATATTTGAAAGGAATGTAGCAACTGTACATGATTGCTGGCAGCGGTGGTGACGATAATGTTCGATCGCAGGGAGATCAGGCTCCAGACTGCCACGTGGCCCTACCGAGAGGGAAGACCATCCGTTCGGCGTATGGCTCTGGCCACGTTACTGTATCTGCATCAGCAGTCTGACCAGCAGTTGGCACCACAGTGAAACAACGAATTTTTATAAAGCAGTTCGAGGAAACGTTTGAGCCTGTAGCGTGCGTTCCACTGACTGCTAACGACATTTGGCGCTCCAGTGGTGTCAAGCAAGAGCTCCATGGACGACGGGGAAAAGGTATGGTGTTTTGTCCGAAGAGACTGTCTCGGTGCCAGTGGTAGTCTTGTGTTCGTTAGGAGGAGGGCATTCGAGGGCCTGCAACCAACCTGTACGCATGTTAGACATACTGGACCTCCACCTGAAGTTATGGCCTTAGTTCCGATTTCGTACAACAGCAGGAGCACTTCGGTGGTTATCCCATGCACACTAACTAAAAATATGTACCTCAGTCTGCTTATTCGACCTCTTGTGCTGCCATTTATGAACAGCATTCAGATAACGCTAGCCCACAAATCGCCGTTGTAGCCCGCCATGCCCTAGGGAGTGTCTGCCTGTCGTGGCCTGCTCGATCACCAGATCTGTCTCCAATTGAGCACATATCGGACGACAACTCCAGCTTCAACCACAAGCAGCATTAACCGTCTCTGTACTGACCGACCAAGTGCAGCGACAGACATGGAGCTCCATCCCAGAAAGTGACATCCGGTACCTGTATGATACAGTGCTTGCACGTTTGCGTGCTTTCATCAACGTTCTGGCGGTTACACTATTATTAACGTACCAGCATTTCACATTCCCAATAGCTTATATCGAGCTTACACTAACGTGTGATCTTTCAACGTTAATCATTTAAATATTTGCATAGACAATTCTATTCGCGAAGTTTCATTACATTAATATATTGCTGTTGCGATTTTCTTCCCCTCAGTGTATAGTCTATTGATAGTGACCGGGCCAAATATCTCACGAAATAAGCATAAAACGAAAAAACTACAAATAACGAAACTTGTCTAACTTGAAGGGGGAAACCAGATGGCGCTATGGTTGGCCCGCTAGATGGCGGTGCCATAGGTCAGTTTAAATAGGAACCCCCATTTTTTATTACATATTCGTGTAGTAAAAATATATGAATATTTTAGTTGGGTCATTTTTTTCGCTTTGTGATAGATAGCGCTGTAATAGTCACAAACCTATTAGTACGTGGTATCATGTAACATTCCGCCAGTGCGGACGGTATTTGCTTCGTGATACATTACCAGTGATAAAATGGACCGTTTACCAACTGCGGAAATGGTCGATATTTTGTCGATTTATAGCTACTGTGATGGAAATGCCCAACGGGTGTGTGCTATGTTTGCTGGTCGGTATCCTGGACGACATCATCCAAGTGTCCTGACCGTCCGCCGTATACTTACGTTATTTAAGGAAACAGGAAGTGCTCAGATACATGTGAAACGTCAACCACGACCTGCAACAAATGATGATGCCCAAGTGGGTGTTTTAGCTGATGTCGCGGCTAATCCGCACATCAGTAGCAGACAAATTGCGCGAGAATCGGGAATCCCAAAAACGTCGGTGTTGAGAATGCTACATCAACATCGATTGCACCCGTACCATATTTCTATTCACCAGGAATTGCATGGCGACAACTTTGAACGTCGTGTACCGTTCTGCCACAGGACACAAGAGAAATTTCGGGACGATGACAGATTTTTTACACATGTTCTATTTAGCGACGAAGCGTCATTCACCAACCGCGCTAACGTAACCCTCCATAATATGCACTATTGGGCAATGGAAAATCCACGATGGCTTTGACAATTGGAACATCAGCGACCTTGGCGGGTTAATGTACGGTGCGGCATTATGGGAGGATAATTGACCCCCATTTTATCAATGGCAATCTAAATGGTGGAATGTATGCTGATTTCCTACGTAATGTTCTACCGATGTTACTACGTTTCACTGCATGACAGAACGGCGATGTACTTCCAACATGATGGATATGTGGCACGTAGCTCACGTGCGGATGAAGCGGTATTGAATAGCAAATTTCATGACAGGTGGATTGGTCGTCTAAGCACCATACCATGGCCCGCACGTTCACCGGATCTGACGCCCCGGATTTCTTTCTGTGGGGAAAGTTGAAGGATATTTGCTATCGTGATCCCCCGACAACGCCTGACAACATGCGTCAGCGCATTGTCAGTGCATGTGCGAACATTACGGAAGGTGAACTACTTGCTATTGAGAGGAATGTCGTTACATGTATTGCCAAAAGCATTGAGGTTGACGGACATCATTTTGAGAATTTATTGCATTAATGTGGTGTTTACAGGTAATCACGTTGCAACAGCATGCGTTCTCAGAAATGATAGTTCACAGATGTACATGTATCACATTGGAACAACCGAAATAAAATGTTCAAACGTATGTACGTCCTGCATTTTAATTTAAATGACCCACCTGTTACTAACTGTTCGTCTAAAATTGTGAGCCATCTACCACAAAACGAAAAAAGTGGTCCCACTAAAATGTTCATATTTCTTTACGTGCTATACGAATATGAAATAAAAGTGGGGGTTCCTATTTCAAAAGCGCAGTTGATATTCGTTTGACCTTTGTCAGCGCCATCTAGTGGGCCAACCATAGCGCCATCTGAGTCCCCCCTTCAAGCTAGATAAATTTCGTTCTTTGTAGGTTTCCGTTTGACGCTCATTTCGTGAGATATTAGGCGCGGTCACGATCAATGGACCACCCTGTATGTAAAGAAAGTAGTTACTTCGGACTACCACTCCTATGTCAGATGACGTGTAACAGGGCACTGCATTTACCAGATGCAGTGTCGGAAGTTTAGGTTGCAGTGGGTTAGTATTGCAGATGGCGCTGCCGCAGTCGGTGAGCGAAGCGTCACCAGGGATCAGGGGCTGCACTGTATTTGCGCGCGGATTGCAGCTGGTGTCCGCAGACGCGGGCAGAGAATGCAGTGGAATCCCGCAGAGGCCCGTGTGCTCTGCTGCGCATCCTGCTGGCGGCGCACGGGCTGCCAGACAGACAGACAGACGGAGAGACAGATGGATGCCGCGGCGGCGCGGGTAATGAGCAGCACCCGGATACACCGCAGCTCCGAGCCGCACAAGGTCTCTGGGGGAGCGGCCCGTACGTTTTTCTGCTGCACTGCGCTCGAGGGCCAGCGGCGGTATCTTGTTTAATTATTTCAAATGCGCTACAGCAGAAGCCTCTTCATACAAATTACTCTGCTAGAGTATGTAATGAAAAGCGGAAAGTGTTGCGGACAGATCTGACCAGTGAGACATATGCGAGGGTATCCCGGTGTAGTTAATCTGGAACTGCAGGCAGAGGACAGCAGTGAGAGGAAACTGTAACACATTCTACATGAACCAATAAAATTTAACTAATTTCGCTTTAGGCAAACTTCTAATCATTAATGAAGATGGTATCTGTTATTTCGGACATGTCCGAAAGAACAGATACCATTGGCGATCTTGCAGTTTTCGAATAATAAAATTACAATTAACTGTTTATCAACAATAAATATTTATCAACGTATGAAAGCAGCTATTGGTCTGGATTCCATTTTAATTCTAATCATTATGTTTGCTAGAGTACTGATAGCACAAATGGTCTTTAAGATCCAAGTTTAGCTCTACCTTTGTGTAAATAATTCATGTCTTCATTTTTGATCTTTATAGTATACGCTTGTAAGAGGTACGCGCGGTATGCGCTGCCTGCAATAGGCAAGGCATAGGAGAGTCTCTGACCAGAGAGCAGTATGTAGTTAGGTGTTGCTTGTCGCTAGTCGGCAGTAGTGTGCAGTTGTCGACGCGTGTCGGCAGTCTGCTCTGGTCGGGACTCTGGAGGATGAGTATTATTGTAGAAGGTAAAGAAGCAGCCTGGCGCATATCTAATAACGTATGTTAACTGTCATTTAATTTCTTTCAAAGAAAATGCCCCAATAATAATTTTTATAATATAAAGTAATTTTTTTAAAAAAGCATTCATTTCAATTTAAAGATTTTATCCAATGAATAATTAATTCCTTTCACGAGTCATAAAGCATAGGCCAGCATTGCACGGAGCTGTGCCGAAATTTTTTTAGGTAAGAGCAGATATATTCGCAGTTTTTTTTATTGAGGTAAGAATTTCTGCTTTTTTTTAAAATCAGAATACAGGGCCTGAGGCGCAGCGCTGCTGTCGTCATAAAATTTACCAGGTTATTTATTTTTTTATTATTTTCGGTGTTTATGAATTTTTCTGTTTCGAACTTAACATTAAATGAGAAAAGAATTTTGTGGGTACATTAAATGTGAATGCATTTCTGCACAGAGATTATAAATGGGAGCCAATTTTGTTCAGAGGTTACAATATATAATAATTCATTTAATTTAATTATTATTTTTGTGTGGGGAGGTTACACTTGGTTCATTTTTATTTTTTATTATTTCTGTGGGGAGCGGCGACATCCGGCCAGGATCGTATTTCTTTGTGAATCTTCTGATAAGTAGTCATATATCTGCTCTTATTTACTTAAACGTAGTTTGCATCTGGCGCAACGCATTTACTAATTTTTTCACTCTTTCTTTCGCAGATCATCAGCAATTTGTTGCTCTTTGTTGTAATTGTGTTTGTTGCATTTTGCATTGTCCTTGTTTCATTTGTGCTTAATTCTGATTTGTGAAAAATGCCGCGAAAAACTGTTAATAGTACATCGCGATGTGCAATGAGTGAAATAGCCGACTCGAATAATTTGTCCGATAGTAATTGTGACACTCAGTGTCTTAATGATAATCCTCTATTTACTGACAATCAGTGCGTACTGATCACTAGTAATGATTTTAATGCTAATAATGAGCAAACAAATTCAATTGTGTCCTCTGTTAATTTAACGACAATTGAAGACGCAGGACGTTCTGTTACAATGAACGGTGCCCAGTTTAACACACCCGATTTGCAAAATTTGAATTGTGAACGGTTAAATTTTTCTAACGAAAATGAACAGTGTACTCAAAATACGACAGATTTATTTGATTCCGAGGTAGTGACTAACAGTGCACATCCGATTGGAAAACCTTTTCGAGAATCACAGAATATCCAAATGGTTACACAAAACGTGACAATTGCAGATACACCATCACACAGTACAGAGAATAGAGCCGGTAATATTGGCTTGGATCAAATTATGGCAGTATTGCTACAACGGAATGAAATGCTAGATAACTATCACAAACAACTTAGTGAACGTCTCAAACAGCTTAATGAAAATTTCGACAACCATTTCAAACAACTTAATGAACTAATTAATGAAAGTTTCGGACAGTGGAATGAAAAATTAAATAACAATTTCAAACAGTTGAATGAAAGTTTCAAACAGTCGAATGAAAAACACGACAACTTTAACGAACAGAACAAACAACTTAATGAACAGATTACAGCCGATACCGTGCAACGCCATGATACTAAAGAACAATTACGTGACGAAATTGAGGCTTGTGCTAGGAACAGTAGTGAAGAAATTAGATCTGTTGGACAAGAATTAAGTAATACAGATGCGACGACAACAGAATCACTTAGAGATGAAATTAATGCAGTCACTGAACAATGTTCAGAAAACGCAACACAGATACGCGACGAGTTTAATTTAAAGTCACCAGAACTTTCACGCACTCTGGATACGGAAGTCGATAAGAAATTTGAACAAGAGATCAGCCAAATTGACGAACGTATTAAAGTGACAGAAATGAAAAATGTTTCAGTCACTAACACATCACAGCATACGCCAGGTTCCGAACATTTGACACACTCACACAGCCAGTGTAACTTAGGTAATTTACAGAGACCACGCAACTTAGAATACGAAGTGACACAGACAAACAGATTCTCATTCAATGCTGAACCTGTTCAGACATGCAGAGACGATAACGTTGATTATAAGCAATTTTTATCCGTAACAAAATCTAAGGCATTTAAAAATGACAGAGCACAGGTACACGCTTTGAACTGTATACGACAATTTATTTTTGTACTTTCACCGCCATTGCCTGTAATGCAGAAACTAGAATTGGTATGGATACCGCAATTTGCTTTTGAATTTTCACCGGCATTGCCTGTAACGCAGAAGCTAAGATTTATTTGTAGCGCGTAATTAACCTCAGGGGATTCATTACGCTTCGATGAATATGTGCCGTAGCGTGCACAGGGCCCCGAGCCGTAGTAGTGCTATTTCATCTTTAGTTTTCTGCACTGCTGCCTTCTCTTCTACTATCCTTTATATCTATTAAAACAGCTCTTCAACTATCGATCTACACTCCTGGAAATTGAAATAAGAACACCGTGAATTCATTGTCCCAGGAAGGGGAAACTTTATTGACACATTCCTGGGGTCAGATACATCACATGATCACACTGACAGAACCACAGGCACATAGACACAGGCAACAGAGCATGCACAATGTCGGCACTAGTAAGGTGTATATCCACCTTTCGCAGTAATGCAGGCTGCTATTCTCCCATGGAGACGATCGTAGAGATGCTGGATGTAGTCCTGTGGAACGGCTTGCCATGCCATTTCCACCTGGCGCCTCAGTTGGACCAGCGTTCGTGCTGCACGTGCAGACCGCGTGAGACGACGCTTCATCCAGTCCCAAACATGCTCAATGGGGGACAGATCCGGAGATCTTGCTGGCCAGGGTAGTTGACTTACACCTTCTAGAGCACGTTGGGTGGCACGGGATACATGCGGACGTGCATTGTCCTGTTGGAACAGCAAGTTCCCTTGCCAGTCTAGGAATGGTAGAACGATGGGTTCAATGACGGTTTGGATGTACCGTGCACTATTCAGTGTCCCCTCGACGATCACCAGTGGTGTACGGCCAGTGTAAGAGATCGCTCCCCACACCATGATGCCGGGTGTTGGCCCTGTGTGCCTCGGTCGTATGCAGTCCTGATTGTGGCGCTCACCTGCACGGCGCCAAACACGCATACGACCATCATTGGCACCAAGGCAGAAGCGACTCTCATCGCTGAAGACGACAGGTCTCCATTCGTCCCTCCATTCACGCCTGTCGCGACACCACTGGAGGCGGGCTGCACGATGTTGGGGCGTGAGCGGAAGACGGCCTAACGGTGTGCGGGACCGTAGCCCAGCTTCATGGAGACGGTTGCGAATGGTCCTCGCCGATACCCCAGGAGCAACAGCGTCCCTAATTTGCTGGGAAGTGGCGGTGCGGTCCCCTACGGCACTGCGTAGGATTCTACGGTCTTGGCGTGCATCCGTGCGTCGCTGCGGTCCGGTCCCAGGTCGACGGGCACGTGCACCTTCCGCCGACCACTGGTGACAACATCGATGTACTGTGGAGACCTCACGCCCCACGTGTTGAGCAATTCGGCGGTACGTCCACCCGGCCTCCCGCATGCCCACTATACGCCCTCGCTCAAAGTCGGTCAACTGCACATACAGTTCACGTCCACGCTGTCGCGGCATGCTACCAGTGTTAAAGACTGCGATGGAGCTCCGTATGCCACGGCAAACTGGCTGACACTGACGGCGGCGGTGCACAAATGCTGCGCAGCTAGCGCCATTCGACGGCCAACACCGCGGTTCCTGGTGTGTCCGCTGTGCCGTGCGTGTGATCATTGCTTGTACAGCCCTCTCGCAGTGTCCGGAGCAAGTATGGTGGGTCTGACACACCGGTGTCAATGTGTTCTTTTTTCCATTTCCAGGAGTGTATCTAGGATTAAGAATGAGTAAAGAAAACACGATAAGAGAAGTTTTACCGAAAGTGACATTTATCATTAGACGCTCCAGAATTGACAACCACCAGAACTGTAATACCTGACATAAATTTAATCGTCAGTGTCGTCAAAATTATCAGCAACAGGAACCACATTTTGGTAACAATAGAGGTTTTTCTCCGCAACAGCAACAAAACCAGCCGGTTAGTATACCTAATCAACAATGTAGTCTGCAAGGTCAACCAAGCTTTAATGTTTCACCGCCTACACGTATAGCATCAGCTCCCACACATAGTAACGCACAGCAACAAGGAAATAACTACGTACAGAAAACACACCATTTCAATTCCTGTCGCAATGCACCGTATAGAAATGACTATCATGACAGACGTCAAAGTAGTGAGCACAATTTTCAGCGTACATTTAATAACAGTCGGTCTTATCAGCAGCAGAATCATCCACAACAACAGATTATCATGAATGAACCAGACAGTAGATATTGTCCCGAACGTAATACGTCAGGAAGAAATAACAGAACAGTACAAATAGTTGAAATGCCACAGCATCCTCCCGCAAATAATAGCACGTCAGATAGAATTTGACTAGATACAGTACAGGTTGCATCTTCCAGTAACGTAAGCAATACTTCAGATACACAGAATCTTGTTCACGAAAATGTTACTTGAAACATGCCTTGTTGAATGCACCTCTTTTATCATACGCAGATGTTACTAGAAATTTTTCCATTGCCACCGACAGTTCTAACACCGCTTTAGGCGTACACATTTTTCAGGAAATTGAAGAAGATGGCACTACAGTAATTAAAAACATAGCCTTTGCGAGTCGCATTCTGTCACCTGCTGAACGCAATTATTGTGTTACAGAACTTGAAACATTATGTGTTGTAGGGGCATTTACGAGATTTCGGCATTTTCTTTATGGAAGACATACGACCGTTTACACAGATCATAGAGCTATCCAATTTTTACTCTCCGCTAAATTTACACACGACAGATTAAGCAGATGAAAACTTTATTTGCAGAAATTTAATTTTACAATTGTTCACATTCCCGGTACACAAAATATTGTAGCAGACGCACTATCCAGTTCTCTCAGCAACAATCAGCAAGACATCGCAGCCAACTTCTGCAAAGCAAATTTCAGTGTCATGTGCATTCAACAAGTTGCATTTGAAAATTTCATTTCGTCGTCATTACAAGACAAAGCACAAGAGCAGAGTAAAGACAACGTATGGAAAGAAATTAAACACCTTAGGCAAGATAGGAATAATGTTACCATTAGAAACCAGTACACTGTACGCAATAACATTCTGTTTCGCCGCTCTCACCCTGACAGCAACAATTGGTTATTATGCATTCCTGACGAACTTGTTAACAAATTAATCTGGTATACTCATTTAAGTTACGCACATTACGGAGCCAGAAAATGTTTTCTTATACTGAGACAGAACTGTTATTTTACCAACATGGAGAAACGTATTCGACGAGTTTTAGCGTCATGTAAAATCTGCCAGAAAGCTAAGTCAGATACGACTTCACATATTCCTCCATTACATCCCATTGTACCTATTAAATTGAGACACATGGCCGCTGTAGACATTTTTGGGCCGATTCTCAGAACTAATAGAGGTTTTTGCTACATCTTTGTTGCTGTAGAACTCACTTCAAAATTTGTTACCTTCACTCTGTTACGCAAAGGTACTGCTAAAACTGTTTCGAAAGCATTTGTAAAACATTTTTTATTTCATGTAGGGCATGTATTGGAAGTAATTTCCGACAATGGATCACAGTTTCGATCTGCTGTATGGACACGTATGTTACGAGCTAGAAACATTTCTCCGATCTATATATCCAGGTTCCATGCTTCTTCGAACCCTTGTGAACGATTAATGAAAGAAATTGGTAAACTGTGTAGAATATACTGCCATAAAAACATATTGATTGGGACACACACATACTCTCATTCCAGGATATAATTAATTCCATACCAAATGAATCGACTATGCTGTCTCCGTCTGTTATACTGAAAAATGTTGAACCACATAACAAAATCAAGGAATGAGTAACCTTTCCTACATCTCGTCGACTACGACACCACGAAATAATTGACATTGCGCTGAACAACATCAAAAATGCCGCAGAGCGCCGGAGAAGACAGCAAAAACAGGTTTGTACACGCCGTGACTTTCACATTGGACAGAAGATATTAATACGCACACATTATTTATCTAATAGAGGAAAAAGTAGATGTAGTAAATTTGAGCTTCTATATGCAGGTCCATATCAAATTCGCAGCATTCCTCACCCGTCGAAACTCTGAGAACCAGAAAAACCAAAGGGAATCACCATATCTCCAACATCAAACCTTTTATTGAATGAACATACTTTATGATTTATCACACTGTTATGCCATTTCCTGATTTTTTTAATGACCACTTACGCAATTATATTCACATGAGCACTTACTGATGATTATCGTATTTTTTCTTGGCAAGTGCCCGGCAAGGTAAGGTTAGCAGGTCGCTTTTCTTGTCGTTACATATCAGACTGTGCACATTTTCCATTTTTTGTGTATGTATGATTGTTTTCCTGTTTTGTTTGTATGCACTATGAAATATTTAAGATATAACAAACACCAATTGACTTTGACATTTTGCCTTATGATATCTCAACATCGTGACTATTTTTACATTTCTTTTCTTTTTTTTTTTTTTTTTTTTTTGCTGCTACATTGTGATACTCTGTGTACATTTTTGCATCTGAGCACTATGTTTTTTTGACATATTACGTTTTCTGTCATGCTATGCTGTATGCTCAATTATATCACTAGAAACCAGCTTTTATTTAATGAGTTTATGATTTAAATGCAAGACATTCATCATTGTTCATCATTTTCAGAAAGAAATAACGTGTAAAAGAAATAAATTAAACAAACCACAGTGGATTACTATGAAATGGGAATTTCGCCTTCGGAATGAACGAAAGAAGATGCAATACCTCGTCACGAAGAGTAAATGGATCAGAATTAACAAGCATTAACAAGAATTTACTATGCACATCGTACGATAGCAGTCTTCACTAATTTTTTCTTCCAGAATACGAGGCGATTGATGCAGGCTGTCAGACAGAACTACACATCTTAGTTTTAGTGATGAAATATGCTACAAATAAGGAACTCTATACTATGAATAGTTGTATAATGAATAATGAAGTTACTTTTTTTGCAGATGATAATGAATGATGATGAATAATGATGAAGAATATGCTAATATGGAAGTTTTTCTTTACAGGTGATGATAATAATGGAGTTATGATGATATGGATAATGAAGTTTTTCTTTGCAGATGAGGATAATGTTGAAGTTTATGTATTTATGGTACGTAGTTATTTAGGTATTTGTTGCAGTTCGTTTTGACAGTATGTCTTATGTCGCATTGTATGATGAGTGAAGGTTTAGGAAAGGACAGCTAGAGAACATATATATTTAATACACATTTCATTACCTGTTAATTCGAAGTTCACTACTTTTCAGCATAATACGTGTTTCTTCTTTCTGCTTAATAATCCATTTTGTATTTTTTGCAGGAGAAATTATTCACGAAATTAATATGCTATAAGCAGTTGGTCATTAAACCTGTGTCATTCATGAATGTGATCACATATACTCTATTTGTTTCATAACCTTGCTGCAGCTGACTCATGATGAATGACGTTACACATCTTCATTTGCAGCAATGAGTCAAATGCAAATATTATTGTGCCCCCAGCAATTAATTATCGATCCCAACGCAATGCATTGCTAGCACAAACAAAAAAAATGTATTACCAGTCTCAAATAATAATACCAATTTAAGAGAGTTATGAGTAATACTTAATGATGTTTTCTAATCACAGACTTTGAGTAATAGCTACGGTATGCTACATTTTTAAATATGTCATATGTCACTTGAATGATGAGTTCTGAGTAATAGTGAATGATGTTTTGTAATAATGCATGCATGCTCTACACTCATTGGCTCCTGTTTTGACTCATGATTTCTGATGATTTGTAACTGGCCAATGAGTGCCAATAATTATTTTTAATTTTTTTTGTATGTCACTTGAATGATGAAAAATGTTTTGTAATATCCAATACTTGCTGGCTAATGACTGCCGCTGTTTCTTATTTTAAATTTGTATTATGTCACTTTCATGCTCTATATATGAATACCAGTAGCTTGATGCTACACTCTTTAACTCCTGTTTTGAATGATGAGTTCTGATGATTTGTAACTGGTCAATGAGTGTCAATAATTATTTTTAAATATGTCATATGTCACTTGAATGATGAAAAATGTTTTGTAATATTCAATACTTGCTGGCCAACGAATGCCACTGTTTCTTATATTTTAAATTTGTATTATGTCACTTTTTTGCTATATATATGAATACTAGTAGCTTGATGCTACACTCATTAGCTCCTGTTTTGATTGATGACTTCTGATGGTTTGTAACTGGTCAATGAGTGCCAATGTTCTCTGTAAACAGATAACTTATGAACATTATTCTGTAATACTTCATACATGGTACAGAAATGTTCAGTAACTGGGCGATGAGTGCCACTAATTAATCAAATCAGTTGTTAGACTAGTGTAATTCTCAATGATGACTGGCATAAGACTTAATGTCCTTCACCTTCGGACCTAATTACCAGAAATTACTGCAATACCCGTTTGTCCTGTCTATCCTCATGATCATGGAGCACTATATTTGGTTTTTGCACTAATTCTACGTTGGTGTACCTTACAAGAACGTGGTGTTGACACGACATGCTGTCCACCACCTTGAGCGATGGAGATGTTATTATGGTCCCACTGTTTGGTGTACCTAATGTACTACCAAAATGATAACATGGAATATTACTGCGACATTTCAGTGTCTTGGCTACACTGATTAATACTTCAGGGAAAGGAACTTCAGATTGTCTCACTTGGTGTTGTGCTTCTATAGAAAGATATGTATGGACTTTCAGTGCAGCTGCGTGCAACCTAATGTGCTACAACCATGATGCAATCCTTCCCTTTCCTATCCTAGTTCTTATAAAATAGTAAAAAATACTACAGTGCGTGTGCACTTTATGTCATTTGTTAATATGATTTGTACTCATTGCGTATACATTTTGTGATTTCCTGATATGTTCTCTACTATAGTGCGTGTGCACTTTTGTCACTTGCTAATATGATTTGTACTCATTGCCTATACATTTTGTGATTTCCTGATATGTTCTGTACTACAGTGCGTGTGCACTTTTGTCATTTGTTAATATGTTTTGTACTCATTGCGTATACATTTTGTCATTGCTTGATATGTTCTGTACTCAGTGCATGTGCACTATATTTTATTTCATGTTCTGCACTTATATATATGTATATATTCTGTGATTGTAAACTTAGTTAATTAAGAAAAATTTGTTGCTCATGGCAGGTCCAATTGACTTACCATCGCTGCCAAATTTTTGCCCCCCCAGTGGAGGGTTATGTAAGAGGTACGCGCGGTATGCGCTGCCTGCAATGGGCAAGGCATAGGAGAGTCTCTGACCAGAGAGCAGTATGTAGTTAGTTGATGCTTGTCGTAGTCGGCAGTAGTGTGCAGAGTTCGGCGCCTGTCGGCAGTCTGTTCTGGTCGGGACTCTGGAGGATGAGTATTATTGTAGAAGGTAAAGAAGCAGCCTTGCGCATATCTAATAATGTATGTTAACTGTCACTTAATTTCTTTCAAAAAAATGCCCCAATAATAATTTTTATAATATAAAGTAATTTTTTTAAAAAAACCATTCATTTCAATTTAAAGATTTTATCCAATGAATAATTAATTCTTTTCACGAGTCATAAAGCATAGGCCAGCATTGCACGGAGCTGTGCCGAAAATTTTTTAGGTAAGAGCAGATATATTCGCAGTTTTTTTTATTGAGGTAAGAATTTCTGCTTTTTTTAAAAATCAGAATACAGGGCCTGAGGCGCAGCGCTGCTGTCGTCATAAAATTTACCAGGTTATTGAATTTTTTTTATTATTTTTGGTGTTTAGGAATTTTTATGTTTCTAACTTAACATTAAATGAGAAAAGAATTTTGTGGGTACATTAGATGTGAATGCATTTCTGCACAGAGATTATAAATGGGAGCCAATTTTGTTCAGAGGTTGCAATATGTATAAATTCATTTAATTTAATTATTATTTTTGTGTGGGGAGATTACACTTGGTTCATTTTTATTTTTTATTATTTCTGTGGGGAGCTTTCACGCTTATATTTAAATTATTATCATTTCCTCGGTGATCCATCAGTGGAAAACGAGGATTTCTGTTTAATGTCCCGTCGACAACGAGGTCATTAGAGTAAGAACACAAGGTTCGATTAGGGACGGACATTGACCGTGCCATTTCAAAGGAAGAAGGCATTTTGTTTGAGCTAATTGGATAAAAACTGGAAAACTACCTTTGGATGGACGGAGGGGAATTGAAAAGTCGTTCTCTGGAATGCGACTGCAGCGTGACAACTATTACAAACCTGGCGCTGTGCGGTCAGTGGTGGCTTAATCACTCGTCTGCCTTTGGCTGTAGAGTGGTGCGGTAGTTCCAGGCCGCTCCGTATCGCGTTTCCGGGTGTGTTGTTGTTTAGCGCGCCACCGCGCGAGTGCTGAGTGTTATAGCTACGTTCCTGAAATGCAAAGAAAAAAAAAAAAGTTTCAAATGGCTCTGAGCACTATGGCAGTTAACTTCTAAGGTCATCAGTCCCCTAAAACTTAGGTTAAAGTAGTTCCAACTAACCTAAGGACATCACACACATCCATGCCCGAAGCAGGATTCGAACCTGCGACCGTAACGGTCGCGCGGTTCCAGACTATAGCGCCCAGAACCGCTCGGTCACCCCGGCGGCCCTGACATGCAATGGCTGAGCCGCTCGGGGTAGCCGAGCGGTCTGTGGTGCCTTGTCACTGTCCGCATGACTGCCCCCAAGGTTCGAGTCCTCCCACGGGCTATGGTGTGTGTTCCCCCTAGCGTAAGTTAATTTCGGTTGGATTAAGTAGCGTGTAAGCTTAGGGACCGACGATATCAACAGTTTGGGCCCATAAAAGCTTACCTCAAATTTCCAATTTTCCAATGGCGCTTTCGTATTGGAAAGCCACGATCAAGCTGCAGTTTGACACTACGTACTCGTGACCCAAAGCTTACGAAGTAGAGACATTTTTACACTACGTGATAAATGTTCACCAGAAAGAGCTGCTAGGCTATGAGGCCTCTGACAAATTTGGAAATTTGTGGGAAGGTCTTATGGGACCAAACTACTGAGGTCATTAGTCCCTAAGTTTCCACACTATTTAGTCTCACTTAAACTAACTTACGCTAAGGACGACACACACACCAATGCCCAAGGGAGAACTCGAACTTCCGACGGGGTGCCGTGTGGACGGTGACAAGGCGTCTGAGACCTCGCATCTACCTCGAGGGTCTCCAACAAACTTCTCAGACGCTTGACGGAGGGTTATAAGTTCTGCCACTCTGATGGAAACGTGGGTGTGGAGACGCTCGAACGTGCTGGACTGGGAATACAAAATATGCATGTGTCTGAGCTACCCATTTGAAGTTCCAACGGATTTGGTCACCCTTGCTCTTCGACGCTGTGCCACAGTCCTCGGCCATACGGCCGAAAAATGGAAGACATTCCAAACTTAGCCTGTCATTAACGGGGTGCGGCAGGTCCGTACTCAATTGCACCGCCATATACCTTCGTATCTCAAGATCGCTGATTGCCGGACGATAATTATTTACGACGGTCAGCCGAGGATAGGCTCCGGATGTGGACAGGTAGGATATGTGCGTACTGAATGCCTGCAACGCCGTCGCGTGCAGACACGTTCAGCCAGTCAGATTCGACAGTCGATAGCGACCTCCGTACCGATTACGTATGTTGCGGCGGCGAGACGGGAGGCGCCAACTGTTTGTGACGACGCTTCTATATTGGGCCAAGCCTTAGAGGCCCCTGCAACAATATCTGAGCAGCCCATGCGTCTTCCAGCGCCGTGCCTCAGTTGCCATCTCCTCAAGCCCAGGCGCGTCGCTCCAATGACAAGCCGGTGGTGCGGTGGAAGTTGAAGAACAGGATGGCGCGTCCCCTACCTGACTGCGCCAGACACAGAGGCGAGACAGCGTAAACAGAAATCGCCGAAGATCCATAAGAAACGGCGTATAACGACCGACGCACTAGAACGGCCCGAGTAAGCAACGATGGATGACGAGGTGCGTCAGCCGATAAACCGATCCCACACGGCCGATGCTAACGTATCACATCGTTCGATGTCTTCTACTGCTACCTGTGGGTCTGCGCACTGTGGAGATGCGGGATATCACCAAAGTCTCCCCCTCGCGGATGCACCCACGACTACGTCTGCCTTTCGAGATCCAGTGGTATCGACCTCCCTGGGAGACTGGGCGCAGCACATGGAGATGCAGGATGCATTTCAGGACCCTGACCATACACCGATGACGTTGGCAACGGCTACGTTGTCGGCGACAGACGTCTAGGCCGGCATGACCCACAATCGTCACTTCCTATCTCTACTCCCTGAAGATGCTCCACACCGCGACTACTGCCCACCGTTAATACCAATACCAAGGACAGCCATCACGACGTGATGGAACAGGCATACCATCTCGCCACTATCAATATAACGGCGTTACTTCTGCTATCAAAACCCATATGTTGCAAGATACGTTACGAACTGCGGATCTGGATGTTGGTTTCCTTCAAGAAGTCCGATAAGGACTCTGTATCGATACCTACGGATATGACGCCTACACTAAGCCTTCAGATGTGGGCGGAAGAGGTACGGCTATTCTGCTGAAGGGAGGGAAATGATGTATCCCGTTTACCGTCGGCCCGGGGGTCGCACTCACGGTAGGTACAATTCGTCTGGTGAACCTGCATGTTCCTTCCGGCACCGAGGGAAGGAGAGAACGTCGCACCTTTTTTGCCGAAGACATAGCACTGCCTCTCGGTAGTAGGCAGAGATTTCAGTTGTGTGCTCAGACTATCCGACCAGATGCCGCACTATACCATCTGCCCTGCACTTCAGGGGCTTGTAAAGGACCTGGCTTTGTCAGAAACATGGGTCATACAACAAGGCGACCGAAAGGCATACGCCTACTTTACTAATCATTCCGCGAGCGGCTTGGATCGAGTTTACGTCACACGCGGCCTGCGATCGGCAGTTGCTGACGCTGAGATGTGGCCGGCAGCGTTCACGGACCACGCGTATGTGTGTACCTTCACTCTCCCCCACCAACGCATCCGCCGAAGTAGAGGTTCGTGGCGTCTCAATGTGGCCCTTCTTGAAGAGGTAAACTGCAGACGTGAAGTTGAGTCCACATGGAGCAGCTGCAACCGGCGATTACCCGCCTACTGTTCCATACTTCAATGGTGGTTACGGTGTCTCAAGCCCGCCTGGAGCCAAACACTAGCCAGCTATGGACGAGATAGAGCGGGCTGGTGTGGCGAGACCATTGCTTTCTACTACACTGCGCTCCGCGAAGTGGCTATGCAACTGCCGTCGCCGGAACGACAACCGGCAGAACACCATGTAAGGGCCCAATTGCTATGTATCTCCACCATTCGTCTCGAGAGTGTGTGGCTGCGGGCGATGACAACTGATGATGTTGGAGTAGAACGATCTTCCCTCCACCATATCATTCAAGATAGGAGAAAACGCAAGAAGCACCTTATTACGGACGCCGAGACGGAGGATGAACAACGATCTGAAACCCAAATGAACTTCATCCGAGCGCCACAGAGTCATATACACTTCATCTATCTACATCTACATTGATACTCCGCAAGCCACCCAATGGTGTGTGGCGGAGGGCACTTTACGTGCCACTGTCATTACCTCCCTTTCCTGTTCCAGTCGTGTATCGTTCGCGGGAAGAACGACTGTCTGAAAGCCTCCGTGCGCGCTCGAATCTCTCTAATTTTACATTCGTGATCTCCTCGGGAGGTATAAGCAGGGGGAAGCAATATATTCGATACCTCATCCAGAAACGCACCTTCTCGAAACCTGGCGAGCAAGCTACACCGCGATGCAGAGCGCCTCTCTTGCAGAGTCTGCCACTTGAGTTTGTTAAACATCTCCGTAACGCTATCACGGTTACCAAATAACCCTGTGACGAAACGCGCCGCTCTTCTTTGGATCTTCTCTATCACCTCCGTCAGACCGATCTGGTACGGATCCCACACTGATGAGCAATACTCAAGTATAGGTAGAACGAGTGTTTTGTAAGCCACCTCCTTTGATGATGGACTACATTTTCTAAGCACTCTCCCAATGAATCTCAACCTGGTACCCGCCTTACCAACAATTAATTTTATATGATCATTCTACTTCAAATCGTTCCGCACGCATACTCCCAGATATTTTACAGAAGTAACTGCTACCAGTGTTTGTTCCGCTATCATATAATCATACAATAAAGAATCCTTCTTTCTATGTATTCGCAATATATTACATTTGTCTATGTTAAGGGTCAGTTGCCACTCCCTGCACCAAGTGCCTATCCGCTGCAGATCTTCCTGCATTTCGCTACAATTTTCTAATGCTGCAACTTCTCTGTATACTACAGCATCGTCCGCGAAAAGCCGCATGGAACTTCCGACACTATCTACTAAGTCATTTATATATATTGTGAAAAGCAATGGTCCCATAACACTCCCCTGTGGCACGCCAGAGGTCACTTTAACGTCTGTAGACGTCTCTCCATTGATAACAACATGCTGTGTTCTGTTTGCTAAAAACTCTTCAATCCAGCCACACAGCTGGTCTGATATTCCGTAGGCTCTTACTTTGTTTATCAGGCGACAGTGCGGAACTGTATCGAACGCCTTCCGGAAGTCAAGAAAAATAGCATCTACCTGGGAGCCTGTATCTAATATTTTCTGGGTCTCATGAACAAATAAGGCGAGTTGGGTCTCACACGATCGCTGCTTCCGGAATCCATGGGTTTCCAGAAATGACATGATACGCGAGCAAAAAGACTGAGACTATCTGTGCTCTTTTCCAATCATTTGGAACCCTCCGTTCCTCTAGAGACTTGCGGGAGTACAACACGGCTGTGGGAGTCATGGAAGTTCTATCCGACCTACCCGTCTCTCGGAACCCACAAGATGATGTTACGCTCTAGTCAGAGGTGACTTTGGAAGAACTTTTTTTTTGGTCATCAGTCAACTGACTTGTTTGATGCGGCGCGCCACGAATTCCTTTCCTGTGCTAACCTCTTCACCTCAGAGTAGCACTTGCAACCTACGTCCTAAATTATTTGCTTAACGTATTCCAATCTCTGTCTTCCTCTACAGTTTTTGCCCTCTACAGATCCCTCTAGTACCATGGAAGTCATTCCCTCATGTCTTAGCAGATGTCCTATCATCCTGCCCCTTCTCCTTATCAGTGTTTTCCACATATTCCTTTCCTCTCCGATTCTGCGTAGAATCTCCTCATTCCTATCAGTCCACCTAATTTTCAACATTCGTCTATAGCACCACATCTCAAATGCTTCGATTCTCTTCTGTTCCGGTTTTCCCACAGTCCATGTTTCACTACCATACAATGCTGTACTCCTGACGTACATACTCAGAAATTTCTTCCTCAAATTAAGGCCGGTATTTGATATTAGTAGACTTCTCTTGGCCAGAAATGCCTTTTTTGCCATAGCGAGTCTGCTTTTGATGTCCTCCTTGCTCCGTCCGTCATTGGTTATTTTACTGCCTAGGTAGCAGAATTCCTTAGCTTCATTGACTTCATGACCATCAATCCTGATGTTAAGTTTCTCGCTGTTCTCATTTCTACTACTTCTCATTACCTTCGTCTTTCTCCGATTTACTCTCAAACCATACTGTGTACTCATTAGACTGTTCATTCCGTTCAGCAGATCATGTAATTCTTCTTCACTTTCACTCACGATAGCAATGTCATCAAGCGAATCGTATTATTGATATCCTTTCACCTCGTATTTTAATTCCACTCCTGAACCTTTCTTTTATTTCCATCATTGCTTCCTCGATGTACAGATTGAAGAGTAGGGGCGAAAGGCTACAGCCTTGTCTTACACCCTTCTTAATACGAGCACTTCGTTCATGATCGTCCACTCTTATTATTCTCTCTTGGTTGCTGTACATATTGTATATGACCCGTCTCTCCCTACAGCTTACCCTGCTTTTTTCAGAATCTCGAACAGCTTTCACCATTTTATATTGTCGAACGCTTTTTCCAGGTCGACAAACCCTATGAAAGTGTCTTGATTTTTCTTTAGCCTGCTTCCATTATTAGTCGTAACGTCAGAATTGCCTCTCTCGTCCCTTTACTTTACCTAAAGCCAAACTGATCGTCACCTAGCGCATTCTAAATTTTCTTTTCCATTCTTCTGTATATTATTCTTGTAAGCAGCTTCGATGCATGAGCTGTTAAGCTGATTGTGCGATAATTCCCGCACTTGTCAGCTCTTGCCGTCTTCGGAATTGTGTGGATGATGCTTTTCCGAAAGTCAGATGGTATATCGCCAGACTCATATATTCTACACACCAACGTGAATAGTCGTTTTGTTGCCACTTCCCCCAATGATTTGAGAAATTCTGATGGAATGTTATCTATCCCTTCTGCCTTATTTGACCGTAAGTCGTCCAAAGCTCTTTTAAATTCCGATTCTAATACTGGATCCCCTATCTCTTCTAAATCGACTCCTGTTTCTTCTTCTATCACATCAGACAAATCTTCACCCTCATAGAGGCTTTCAATGTATTCTTTCCACCTATCTGCTCTCTCCTCTGCATTTAACAGTGGAATTCCCGTTGCACTCTTAATGTTACCACTGTTGCTTTTAATGTCACCAAAGGTTGTTTTGACTTTCCTGTACGCTGAGTCAGTCCTTCCGACAATCATATCTTTTTCGATGTCTTCACACTTTTCCTGCAGCCATTTCGTCTTAGCTTCCCTGCACTTCCTATTTATTTCATCCCTCAGCGACTTGTATTTCAGTATTCCTGATTTTCCCGGAACATGTTTGTACTTCCTCCTTTCATCAATCAACTGAAGTATTTCTTCTGTTTCCCATGGTTTCTTCGCAGCTACCATCTTTCTACCTATGTTTTCCTTCCCAACTTCTGTGATGGCCCTTTTTATTGATGTCCATTCCTCTTCAAATGTACTGCCTACTGCGCTATTACTTATTGCTGTATCTATAGCGTTAGAGAACTTCAAACGTATCTCGTCATTCCTTAGTACTTCCGTATCCCACTTCTTTGCGTACTGATTCTTCCTGTCTAATGTCTTGAACTTCGGCCTACTCTTCATCACTACTATATTGTGATCTGAGTCTATATCTGCTCCTGGGTACGCCTTACAATCCAGTATCTGATTTCAGAATCTCTGTCTGACCATGATGTAATCTAATTGAAATCTTCCCGTATCTCCCGGCCTTTTCCACGTATACCTCCTCCTCTTGTGATTCTTGAACAGGGTATTCGCCATTACTAGCTGAAACTTGTTACACAACTCAATTAGTCTTTCTCCTCTTTCATTCCTTGACCCAAGCCCATATTCTCCTGTAACCTCTTCTTCTACTCCTTCCCCTACAACTGCATTCCAGTCGCCCATGACTATTACATTTTCGTCCCCCTTTACATACTGCATTACCCTTTCAATATCCTCATACACTTTCTCTATCTGTTCATCTTCAGCTTGCGACGTCGGCATGTATACCTGAACTATTGTTGTCGGTGTTGGTCTGCTGTCGATTCTGATTAGAACAACCTGGTCACAGAACTGTTCACAGTAACACACCCTCTGCCCTACCTTCCTATTCATAACGAATCCTACACCTGTTATACCATTTTCTGCTGCTGTTGATGTTACCCGATACTCATCTGACCAGAAATCCTTGTCTTCCTTCCACTTCACTTCACTGACCCCCACTATATCTAGATTGAGCCTTTGCATTTCCCTTTTCAGAAATTCTAGTTTCCCTACCACGTTCAAGCTTCTGATATTCCACGCCCCGACTCGTAGAACGTTATCCTTTCCTTGATTATTCAATCTTTTTCTCATGGCAACCTCCCCCTTGGCAGTCCCCTCCCGGAGATCCGAAGGGGGGACTATTCCGGAATCTTTTGCCAATGGAGATATCATCATGACACTTCTTCAATTACAGGCCACATGTCCTGTGGATACACGTTACGTGTCTTTAATGCAGTGGTTTCCATTGCCTTCTGCATCCTCATGTCGTTGATCATTGCTGATTCTTCCGCCTTTAGGGGCAATTTCCCACTCCTAGGACAAGAGAGTGCCCTGAACCTCTATCCGCTCCTCCGCCCTCTTTGACAAGGCCGTTGGCTGAGTGAGGCTGACTTCTTATGCCGGAAGTCTTCACCCGCCAATACTGATTATTTATCAAAATTAAGGCACTGGCGGGGATCGAACCCGGGACCGACGACGTTTTTGATTATGAATCAAAGACGCTACTCCTAGACCACGGGACGCACGTTGGAATAACTACGAGATGCTATACTGTGCGGTGCTCCCAACAAAACGCCAGGCCCTAATGGACTCCCTCTTGAATTTTACGAAAGGTTTCTTGATCTTATGGGTCAAATGTGGGTCAGTATGTACAGAGAACTCCTGATCCCCGATTTTCAAGTACCATCTGAATTCATTGAGGGCCTCTTGATTTTTGTGCCCAAACCCGGTGGAGGCTGTCGCCCACTTGATTTTCGACCATTGACAATGGTAAACACCGCTTACAAAATGCTGGCACGCATCCTCTGCGAGTGGTTCAGATATACGGTAATAGCAGCCATTCACACTGATCAAACCTGCCTCGGAGGCAACATTAACGTGTTTACGACTTTGAGCACTTATAGAGATGTGGTTGGGCTGACGCAAACATGCCGCCTCCACGGCGCTCTTGTTGCGCTGTATTTTGACCACACTTTCGATAGCTTCGAAAATGGTTTTCTGTATGCAGTTATGAAACACACCGGTAACCCACGCATGACGACCTCTGTTGTGCTTCGTTTGATCCATGGGGCGGTCACGAGAATTAAGGTAAACGGCTATTTGTCCGCCCCAGTCAGTATCAACAGGTCCCTCAGTCAGGGTTGTCCTCTTTCTGCCATGTTATTCGCCATTGCCGTCGAACCATCGGAGACTGTTGGTACGTCTTAGCGTCCGCTCTGTGACCTTTCGATGTGGCGCATATGCCAATGATGTGATGTTCTGAGCACGGATTGGTGACGAAATACGAAAGGGGCTTTCCTGGCTCCAACAGTATAGGGCTGTGGCAGACGTTGTGATCAGCCTCCGGAAATCACGCTACATGGAGGTGGGACGAGGTATTAATACAGAACTGGATGTACCCCTGACAAAAGTGTCAATGCTCAAATGTTTAGGGATATAGCTCCATCGACAAATACAACGAACGGCGGCCTTTAATTATTGTAAGGTCTTACGACGACTCTTCGTAGTGGCTCGCCTAAACAGATTTAGCTCGTTGGACGTTTTGCAACGCGCTCAGTACGTCAGTGTGTATACAGGTTCTCAATTTAACCATTACGCCCACGTATTACCGATGACAGACACGATGGATTCTAGGATACAGGCAGTGTTCGGCCATGTGGTGAACGCTAGTGCAGTTTTTAAGATCCGTAGTGTTACTCTTACTTTACGCTTCCACAAAGGAGGTGTTGGACGGACTCACGTCAAGCACAGAGAGTTGGCGCTGTCGCTCAACGTGGAGACTCTGGCCGTCACCAACAGACAATCTTCCTGGCACTTTGATAGCAGAGGTGGCCCTACACATGCTGTGCCCATCGCTATCACATATTAGGACGGTTTTCGTGGAGCACAGCTGTATGTTGGGGGTTATACCGGAGACGCGGAATCCGACAGCAAAGATTTATTATAGTGTTCTCCAACGCTGGAATGCGGCTAACGACTTTGCACGCCCCCCCCCCCCCCCCCATCCACGGTCGACTGGACGCGGGTTCGGTAGCCATTCACGCGGCGTTCCTGTCCACTTTAGTGCGGTCGACGTAGTATGTGGTCACTAACGAGAAATTTCCGACCCGGCGAAGGCTACATGCCATTCACCTAACTGACGACCCCATGTGTCCCCGTTGCGCGACAGTAGATACGAACGAACACAGACTGAACTGTGGCCCCGTTCGCGAGTGCCGGAAACTGATACGCCAAGAGGCACCTCCAGGTGAAAACCACGATCGGCATTCGCTGGACCGCTCACTCTGGCTGATTTTGCTGCATGTGGGATGTGAGAGCAACAGAACAGAAAACGAGTCAGGGTAGTGTCTAGTTGGTTGGTATGACAAAAACAGTAATCGTTTTGTTGAACTTTTTTAAATTACATTCTGTATGGTTAGTTCTTCAGTAAGATACTTTTTTGTGGAGGTGTTTTCAATGACTTTAAAATCTTACCTGCGTCTATTTTACATGTGGTGAACACGTTTCGTACACAGCGTGGAAATGGTAGCTGTTTACAATGTGCAACTTGGTATAGGGGACATCGAGACGAAGTTTGTCACAATACACTTGTGCACTATCAGCCCGGGAAACGACCTCAAGATGGCCTACAAGAGCCTTGTAAGCAAGAATGCTGCGGGAGGTTTCCAACACCCTCGCGCCCTCTTGCGCTACCAGTAAAAGTTAATTTTTGAATTTTTTACTTCGTTAACATTAATAATTTGAACTTTCGCAGGAAGGTAAGGAAGGAAAAAAAAGAATTTCGTTAATGTTACGCAAAAACGAATTATGTTTAGAATTTGATCTAAGCTTAAGTCTGGCTTGCATGGTATTTATTTATTTACGTAGTTATTTGATCTGATCAGATTAGAGCCTTCAGGCCCTCTCTTATATCGGGCCAAGGTTTCACATACAGCAGTATTTGCTTACATCATTATTAGCTAAGGAATAAAAAAATAGTGTGGTGAACAGTAATAAAACAGCATTAATAGAATTGAGAACGGTTTGAATGCGTGTAAAGATAACGAGATTAAACAGTCCAGGCTCAGAAATAATAAAAGTTATTACTGTAGTGCCTCTGCTACTACTTCTACATCTACATCTACATCTACATTGATACTCCGCAAGCCACCCAACGGTGTGTGGCGGAGGGCACTTTACGTGCCACTGTCATTACCTCCCTTTCCTGTTCCAGTCGCGTATGGTTCGCGGGAAGAACGACTGTCTGAAAGCCTCCGTGCGCGCTCTAATCTCTCTAATTTTACATTCGTGATCTCCTCGGGAAGTATAAGTAGGGGGAAGCAATATATTCGATACCTCATCCAGAAACGCACCCTCTCGAAACCTGGCGAGCAAGCTACACCGCGATGCAGAGCGCCTCTCTTGCAGAGTCTGCCACTTGAGTTTATTAAACATCTCCGTAACGCTATCACGGTTACCAAATAACCCAGTGAGGAAACGCGCCGCTCTTCTTTGGATCTTCTCTATCTCCTCCGTCAACCCGACCTGGTACGGATCCCACACTGATGAGCAATACTCAAGTATAGGTCGAACGAGTGTTTTGTAAGCCACCTCCTTTGTTGATGGACTACATTTTCTAAGCACTCTCCCAATGAATCTCAACCTGGTACCCGCCTTACCAACAATTAGTTTTATATGATCATTCCACTTGAAATCGTTCCGTACGCATACTCCCAGATATTTTACAGAAGTAACTGCTACCAGTGTTTGTTCCGCTATCATATAATCATACAATAAAGGATCCTTCTTTCTATGTATTCGCAATACATTACATTTGTCTATGTTAAGGGTCAGTTGCCACTCCCAGCACCAAGTGCCTATCCGCTGCAGATCTTCCTGTATTTCGCTACAATTTTCTAATGCAGCAACTTCTCTGTATACTACAGCATCATCCGCGAAAAGCCGCATGGAACTTCCGACACTATCTACTAGGTCATTTATATATATTGTGAAAAGCAATGGTCCCATAACACTCCTCTGTGGCACGCCAGAGGTTACTTTAACGTCTGTAGACGTCTCTCCATTGATAACAACATGCTGTGTTCTGTTTGCTAAAAACTCTTCAATCCAGCCACACAGCTGGTCTGATATTCCGTAGGCTCTTACTTTGTTTATCAGGCGACAGTGCGGAACTGTATCGAACGCCTTCCGGAAGTCAAGAAAAATAGCATCTACCTGGGAGCCTGTATCTAATATTTTCTGGGTCTCATGAACAAATAAGGCGAGTTGGGTCTCACACGAACGCTGTTTCCGGAATCCATGTTGATTCCTACATAGTAGATTCTGGGTTTCCAGAAATGACATGATACGCGAGCAAAAAACATGTTCTAAAATTCTACATGAGATCGACGTAAGAGATATAGGTCTATAGTTTTGCGCATCTGCTCGACGACCCTTCTTGAAGACTGGGACTATCTGTGCTCTTTTCCAATCATTTGGAACCCTCCGTTCCTCTAGAGACTTGCGGTACACGGCTGTTAGAAGGGGGGCAAGTTCTTTCGCGTACTCTGTGTAGAATCGAATTGGTATCCCGTCAGGTCCAGTGGACTTTCCTCTATTGAGTGATTCCAGTTGCTTTTCTATTCCTTGGACACTTATTTCGATGTCAGCCATTTTTTCGTTTGTGCGAGGATTTAGAGAAGGAACTGCAGTGCGGTCTTCCTCTGTGAAACAGCTTTGGAAAAAGGTGTTTAGTATTTCAGCTTTACGCGTGTCATCCTCTGTTTCAATGCCATCATCATCCCGTAGTATCTGGATATGCTGTTTCGAGCCACTTACTGATTTAACGTAAGACCAGAACTTCCTAGGATTTTCTGTCAAGTCGGTACATAGAATTTTACTTTCGAATTCAATGAACGCTTCACGCATAGCCCTCCTTACGCTAACTTTGACATCGTTTAGCTTCTGTTTGTCTGAGAGGTTTTGGCTGCGTTTAAACTTGGAGTGGAGCTCCCTTTGCTTTCGCAGTCACTAATAGTAAACAATTTCATGTTGTTAAAATCCACAAAGTTTTGATGTAAGATTTGTGTAAACGTCGATTTTACCACTTTTAGTTGTAGAAGAACGGTATAATATTCAGCGACGATTATAGAGAGAAAAAGAAATGAGCTACAGACAGTAAAGAGCGACTTAAGGCAGTGGCGTTACAGTGCGAGAGGTTATCTTCTTCAATATTTTGAAGGAACTGCACGTGTGTATGCCGTATTGTCTAACCAAACTTGTTCTCTGAAAGGAAACTCAAGTAATATTACAATGGCTGCGTGTTAATATTTTTTAGCTTCTCAATAAATTTGAATTGTACTGACATATTAAGAAATAGGATAACAGTACCTTCGTTTCACATTCATCCCGCAGTCTTACTGTTTCAAACAATTTACAAAAATATCTGATGTCTCTGTTTATTTAGTCAAAACTAAGCAACAATACAGTGTCGGCCTAACTAGGACATTTATGACACACATTTAACTAGTGTCGGTCTAACTGGGACATTTATGACACACATTTAACTTGAATATAGGTAACAGACGAAATTAATATGCATAACTGACTCATGTACAAAAAGCGTTCAGCAAAAAGAACGACGAGAGAGAATATCTGACATTATTAAATTTACATTTCATGAAGGGAAAAGATGTATTCTAAAAATTATTCACATTTGTAGCCTTCACTGGCTCGTGTCTGATACATATGTAAATTATGCAGAATTTTTTGACTATTTAAATAATTTCATTTCTCTAGCTCATACCTCGCTAACATTTTGCCCTCTGTTGGACAGTAATGGTAGCCATTCCTCTCAATCGTCACACAGACCTTCTTTTGCTGCCGACAATGCCGCCAATATTCTAGCTCCAAGGAAGGCCTCTAACTCTGAATTCACTCGGCCAGACACAGGTTATGTAGCCTTCCTGGAAGTAAGTTGTGAACATACGGGAGTGTAATCTTACCACGTCCATTACACATGAAAAAAGTGGAGAAAGCGTAAATTTATAACAAAAGTATTCTATCATATGCTATTCTATAGGGTCTATAGTACAGACACATCTTCCGGAACACCCAGGACACAACATGATCTCTCATGAAGCCAAGTTATAACATACTAGGTGTAGTAAAGACGACAATTAATTCTCTAATGTTACATACAATGTAGGTGTTCCAACAGATCCTTATGTTATATACATGTTGCCGGGGATCCTCGGCTCTTGTCGCACCAGCGTCTCAGCCTCCATAATAACGTACTTCCTGTGCCTTCAAAGATTAAATTTCTATTTGTCATGCTCCTTTCTATCCCATGAATCCATTTAAGTCGCGCCCTTCGTCTGAATCTTGTGTTTGTCGATCTATATTCAAATATATTGTCGGGTACTCTTCCTTGTCCTGTTCTCATTAAGTATCCAAACGTGGAAAGATGTCTGAATTCTTTTCCATCCATTATGGTGTACTCATACTTCTTACGTAATATATCCCACTCATACTCAGTCTTTTTATGTTCAGAACGGGAGATCCTTGATGCTCATCTTACAAAATCCATTTCTACAACTTCGATATCTTCTCCGCAACCGTCCAATACTCTTAACCATAGATGGTAATTGGGTCAGTAATGGCTTTATATACAGGGTGAGTCACTAACTATTGCCGCGTAGAATAACTCAGAAAGTACAGTAGAAGCTGAAAGGTTTGTGGGACAAAAGTTGCATGGGACAACGGGGGCCATAATATGACGGTTTTTTGTTGCTAGGTGGGGTCGTGCTTTAGAATATGAAGATCAACTTTGTTTTTTTTTAAATGGGATGTTGTAGTTTGATACTTATTTTCTGATAGTGGGAATCGAGACGAATTAATGATGTGTAACAGTAAGGTCTTTGAAGGTTAACGAAGGTCACAAAGGTGGCATGAACGTCCATTTACAGAAGGTGTTCGAAGTAATGACCCTTGGCATTAATGCAGTGCTGCAATCTTCTTATCATGGATTGAGTGGTATTCCTTACCACATCAGCACTTACCGAAGCACATGATCTGGCAATTCTCTATCACATATCTTCAGGTGTTGTTTGAACGTCTTTATAAGCAATGTCTTTTAGAAATTCCCACAGGAAAAAAATCCAGAGACGTCAAGTCTGGTGAAAGAGCCGGCCACACACATCTCCTCCGCGTCCAGTCCAACGATTTGGGAACTGTCTCTGCAACTCATTTCTAGTCATCAAAGAAAAATGTGCCGGACACCCATCGTGTTTATACCACATTCTGTTCCTTGTTCGTAAAGGTATTTCTTCCAATAACAGACCTAATGTTTCTTGCAGGAATGTGGTGTACTTCCTACCATTAGGATTTCCTTCGATGAAATAGGGGCCTATAATTCTGTCCCCCTGAATCCCACACCATACACTCACCGACTACGGTTTTTGGTGTGCAACTTGCTGCAGCCAACATGGATGAGTTGCCCAATAATGCATGTTATGCAAATTAACATTTCCATGGTTCGTGAATGTAGCCTCGTCAATAAATAAAATAAAATAAATAAATGTATCATCCCTCTGAATCTGAAGCTGAGCCCATCGGCAGAAGTCAGTGCGAGTTAATTCTTGGTGTAGAGTGATATGGTAAGGATGATGTTTACGGCGATGCACAACACGACCGACACTAGTCTGGCTCATGCCACATTCCCTTGCGACTTGGCGCAAACTAACACAAGATTCTCAAACCACAGTGTCAACAGTACCAGTTTCCTTTCCTCGTTAGTAACTTTCCTTTGTCGGATATGTTTCCGATGGGTTAAGGATCCAGTTGTTCTCAATTTATCATATACATATTTAAATGTACGACGTGTAGGGTGAATACGTTGAGGATATCTTTCAGCGTATAAGTCTCTTGCTCTCACTTAATTTCGTTAGCATTTTCCGTAAATGAGAAGCTTATTGACTTGTTCTTCAAAAAAATCGTTCAAATGGCTCCGAGCACTATGGGACTCACCGTAGCGGTCGCGCGGTTCCAGACTGTAGAGCCTAGAACCGCTCGGCCACACAGGCCGGCACTTGTTCTTCGAAGGAATACATCATTCACATTCGCTTCATTCAACGATACTAGTCTTACCGTTCCTATTAGTGTTGTATTGCGAAACCGTATGATGGTCGTTTACCTGTCAATGGCACGTTATATGGATACACCGTATTCGGCGAATATGTACTATTTGCACGATATACAATAGAGAATTGTCAGGGTATGTGCTTCGATAAGTGCCGAAATGATGAGGAATACCACTAAATCCATGATAAGAAGATTGCAGTAATGCTTTGATATCATTGGTCATCACTTCGAACACCTGTAAATCGACGTTCATGCGACATTTTCGACCTTCGTTGACCTTCAGAGAACTTACTGTTACACATCATAGGATTCGTCTCGATAGCCGGTATCAGAAACTACAGCATCCCATTTAAAAAAAACGAAGTTGAACTTCACAGCCGACCGGAGTCGCCGAGCCGTTCTAGGCGCTAAAGTCCGGAACCGCGCAACCGCTGCGGTCGCAGGTTCGAATCCTGCCTCGGGCATGGATGTGTGTGATGTCCTTAGATTAGTTAGGTTTACGTAGTTCTAAGTTCTAGGGGACTGATGACCTCAACAGTTAAGTCCCATAGTGCTCAGAGCCAATTTTTTTTTTTTTTTTTTTTTAACTTCACATCTCTGAAGCGACCCCACCTAGCAACAAAAAACCAACGTCATATTATGGCCCCCGTTGTCCCATGCAACATTTGCCGCACAAACTTTTCAGCTACTGTCATACTTTCGGAGTTATTCTAGGCGGCAATAGTTAGTGACTCACCCTGTATATTACGTTTCGTTTTCAATCAGATTTTTGTGGATCACAGAAGGGAGTAAAATTTTGATAAATCTCTCCTTCTTGAGTCCAATCCGTTTCTCTTCATCAACACATGTTCTATCTTTATTAATTACACTCCCTAGGTATTTCACAAATATTGATGGTCACATTGTCTGACATTTTAAGATCAATCGAATGCATTGCCTTGCTTAAGTATCATGTCTTCTTGATGTTCAGCTTCAGTCCCTATTTTCTATCTTCTTCTGTCCGTTTGTTCGCAGGGAAGGAAATACCTATTTTGTCAGCTGTAGCCCCCAACTGAGCCAACTGCAAATAAAAGGATATACACTGTTGGCCTTCTCTCTGAATTCCATTTCTAGTGTCTTTATTTTTCGAGTTCTGAAAGGCAACTTGCAGATATATTTTGAATAGTATTGGAGATAAACAGCGCCCTTTTTTCAATCGTTCATTTATTTTAAATGATTTGAAGATGACAAATTCCGTTATATTTTTATGTCTTTGCATTTAAAAGAAGTTGATGGATACTCGAACAAAGACTTGAAACGTGAGAGACTAGTGGTAAGAGGTCGACCGAGGTGGCAAAGTGGAAAATACAGCACCCGCGTTCGGGAGAACGCCGGTTAAGATTCCGGGTCGGCCATCCAGTTTCCTCCTTAATTTCACTCGATCGCTTAAGAGAAATCCTGGAATGATTCTTTTGAAAAGTGAACTATCAATTTTCTAGCCATCATCTCCCGTAGCGAGCTTATGCTACGAGGGTTGCCCAGGAAGTAATGCACCAATTTTTTTCCCAGCAGAAAACAAAGCTTCGAATTCGAAACGGTAAGTGTGTATTATTTGAAGTCTCCTGAGCGAACGCGCCAAGTTTCCGTCACTTCCGACAGATAGTGTAGCTGCAGGACAGTTTCAAAATGGCGTCTATAGGTGATGTACGCTACAAGCAACGTGCCGTCATTGAATTTCTCACTGCAGAGAAAGAAACTGTGGGGAATATTCACAAACGCTTGTGCAAAGTCTATGGAGCATCTGCTGTCGACAGAAGCACAGTTAGTCTCTGGGTTCGAACGGTGAGGTCATCAGAAGGCGGTTCGGCGGAGCTCCAGATTTGCAGTGGTCGGAGAGACTGTCTATGGCTGTCACACCTCACATGTTGTATCGAGCTGATGTTGTTATTCGTGAGGACAGATGCATTACGACTAGAGAAGTCATTTCGAGGACGATGAGGAGGTGATTCACGAAGCATTAGCTCCGCCACTAGGACAAGGATTGGTACCGACAGGGAATACATGCCCTTTCTTCATGCTGGAGGAAAGCCATAGAACTGGAATGAGATTGTATGGAAAAACTGGGTGTGTACATAAAACACCATTCTTTCGTGTGTGTAATTCTCATTATGTTCAATAAAGAACTGTTGAAGAAAAAAGGTGGTGCATTACTTTCTGGGCAACCCTCGTACATCTCTAAGGGTCTCTTTGTCGTCGGGACGTTAGATCCTTGGCTTTCTTTATTGGTAGTTACTGGTGACCTGTTCATGCCTGTACAGTCTGCATAACAGTGGGTAATGGAAGATCTGCCTTTGTATTTAGATGTCACTATCAGGTAAAAACTTTACTACATTCTTCACGTGCTTCTGTATTTAAGTAGAATGTGAAAGTAGCCGAACGTTGTGAATTACGTGCCACGGAAATGTGGAGTGGAATGATGCCGGCAGCACTGCCATGCGCATCACCTCCTTTGTAAGCACGTTTTTCTTTTGTGGTGTTGATATTTCGTTTGATGCATCGTGTTTAAGTATGAGTGGCGAGTCTTGAAATAAGTAAAATTGTGCATGAAAATGAGGTATTTTTTTAAAGAAACAATTCCGTTTTTTTAAACAAGCTTACACAGATGATTCTCTGAGTGGTACGCAATCTTACAAATAGTCTTCACGATTTAAGAGCGGTCGTTAATCAGTGATTATGATCTTCGACACGGAAGGCTTTCCACTGGCACTGATGACTTACACTTTCAGAAAATCAACGACCTGGGGCGTGAAACTCGCCGACTCAGTCAGAGAAATTTTTAAGAGGTTAGCATCTCAACTGGGTCGTGCCATGAAATTTCGAGGGAAAAATTGAACACGCTTCAATCTGCACCGAAAGCTTTTCGTTGTATGACAAACAACAGAAAGAAAATCGAGTGGACGTTTGTCGAAAACTTCAACAAGCCAATGGCGATGAAAAATTTGTGCCAAGGATCACAACGGGACACAGTTGGGTTTATGGCTACAGCAGTCAGACAAAAATTCAGTCAAAACAATGGATTGGAAAAGGATCCCCACACCCCAAGGAAGCATGTCAGTCTCAATCGAAAGTGATGTTCACTACTGTTTTTTTTTTTTTCCTTTAATCAAACCGTGCCTTTTGATTTATTGTTCAAGGTGAGAAGATGAACCTTGTGTACTGCCAAGGCATTACGATATGGTTACGTGATAAAATCCGCAAAAAGAGACTAGAGTAGTGACGAGACAACTCATGGTTCCTGCGCCACGGCAATGAACACGCACACTCAGCTTTGTCAAAAATCAAATGACCGTTCTCAAACGAGCTCCTTACCTGGCAAGGGATATCAAAGCAAGTTCACCACAAACCTTGAAAGCCATCTTACGTGAAGCTATCCGGGACTGCGTCGCGAAATGGAAACATCGCTTGGAGAAGTGTGTGAATAGGGGACTGAAATACTTTGAAGGGGACAAGGAACAATAATCTGTAAAATTAAGAATGAAGTTAAAAAAGTGAAGTTGGGCTACTATCTTGTCTAGACTAATCTTTCTGTGTGGTATGCTATACAGCCACAATAGTGAACGGAATGCGATGTAATCTCTTTGCATTCCGAGCACAACAAGAATGACTTTTAGATCACTGGGAATCTACGACTTAAAATACTCTGCGTAACGTGAAAAAAAAACAATACGTATTGATCAATGAAAATAAATGTGTACACAATATTTGAATTTACGAGTGTGTTTCGCCCTTTGAATGAAAAAAAAAATGGATAGGAAACTATACTGTTTTTCTTAATAGCGGATACTTCTTAATCAAGAACAAGGGTTTTTCATCTAGGATTTTCGATAATGGGGAAGTTTCACTTTAATGAAAAAAAATGCGTATTGTACAAGACAGCGTAATCTATTGGAACTGGCGGCCGAAGTGGCCGTGCGGTTAAAGGCGCTGCAGTCTGGAACCGCAAGACCGCTACGGTCGCAGGTTCGAATCCTGCCTCGGGCATGGATGTTTGTGATGTCCTTAGGTTAGTTAGGTTTAACTAGTTCTAAGTTCTAGGGGACTAATGACCTCAGCAGTTGAGTCCCATAGTGCTCAGAGCCATTTGAACCATTTTTTTTCTGTTGGAACTACATGCAACTACCTTCCGCAATTACTGATTGCACAGTGCTTGTTTGCAGCGTATTTTCAGTCGGTATATGCAGCAACATCTTGAATAAGGGTAAACTACGGAGAGCAACAGGACCATGAGCGAGTTCCTGGGTGCATACACCGGAATGTTTGCCATAAGTGGGAGGAGGGAGACTATTACTGGTAGGCCGAAATGAATACATGTGATGAACTAGTTATGTTAACCTCAGACAATACAATGAAAACTAAAGCTACTCCGATATTTTCATGGCCGTTTTCGTGATCGCAGTGGTGTATTTATTAGGAGCAGTTAGCTTTGTTAAAGGGGTATTTTCATTGTTGGCTCATGTTATTAATTGTTTCTGGTATGTAAAGAGACGAAAAGTTACTTTCAACTATATGTGCGTCCCAACCACAGAACGGTCTGTGGCGGAGGGTATACACATTACACCCTTCCGATTTCTGTGGGAAAGTGGTGAACATACCTAGCCAAGTGATTCTCCCCCGAACTGACCTCTAAATGCCCAACTGTACCGACTGACCGCCGTGTAATCCTCATCCGACAGGCTGGATGCGGATATGGAGAGCCATGTTGTTAGTACAGCGCTCTCCTGGCCGTTGACAGCTTTCGTGACCGCATCCGCTATTTCTCAGCCAAGTCGCTCCTCAATTGACCTCTCAAGGGCTGAGTGCACCTAACTTGATAATAGTGCTTGGCAGACACGGATGGTCACCCATCCAAATTCTAGCCAAGCTTGACAGCACTTAATTTCGATTAGGTGACGGGACCGGTGTTAGCATTTTGGCAAGGTCATTGGCTGATCATGTGAGATAAACGCTAAGTTCTGAGTACCTATCGGAACTCAGTCTTTTGAATCTGGTTTCATGTTCCTGACCCCTTGGTTCCCTAGCTGCTGACTAATTAGCAGTTCCTATCTGTGTATACGTAAGTTCTGCTTGTGCTTCAGCGACCACAGCTTATCGTCATTATGAAACGTTGTGTGTCGTGGAGAGATTGATCTAACTATCCGGGTCCGCAGCTCGTGGTCGTGCGGTAGCGTTCTCGCTTCCCGAATCCGGGTTCCCGGGTTCGATTCCCGGCGGGGTCAGGGATTTTCTCTGCCTCGTGATGGCTGGGTGTTGTGTGATGTCCTTAGGTTAGTCAGGTTTAAGTAGTTCTAGGGGATTGATGACCATAGATGTTAAGTCCCATAGTGCTCAGAGCCATTTGAACCATTTAACTACCCGGATCCCGAGAAGGGTACAATCAACTTCAAAAATTTTTTCATGCGCCGATGACAGTACTACTTGTAACAAGGCGCCACGCAAAATTAAGTCTGTTTAAAATAAGGTTGTTGGTGAAATAGATGGATGCTAGTTGGTTGGACAGAATCCATCAGGTCGGTCAACAGAACATCTGTTATAAATTTGAGGAACTGCTTACACTTAAAAAATAATAGGAGAATGAGGCCATGTGAATCAGTTTTCGTGGTGCTTTCTGAATAGCATTGTAATATGTATTACTTGTTCTTTGTGAAAGTATTTAAAAGTATGTAATTTCTTACAGACAATAATCATTCAGTCTCCATAACAAAGTTTGTTTTTGGTAAAAATTTCGACTTCGCCTGGAGACGTAGAGCCAATGTAGGAAATACTGAGAAGGGATTTCAGTGCACCGTAATTTTCCCCTTCATTCCTAAGGAAATACGAATGGCACGAATTTCCTCCTTCGTCCTGTTTCTATAATGACGAGTCTCGCTCTGTTACCACAGAATCAGAAGTAAACCCAGTCCCTGCAACTCGTTCTAATTCACCAAAAAATTTGGAAAGTCACAACTCATTATCAACTTTATCATCACCACCACCACCATCATTTTCTTAAGGTTTTACCAACACCAACGATTGCCACCGGTATCGTACATGCGAAGCGAGAGAAAAATTCAGCTTGAAATCTGACATCACCAGTTCCTCTCAGTCTTACAAGAAGGAAGAGAAAATTGCATTTGAAAACTGTCACAGAGAGTAGGTCAAGAGTTTCAGAAATTCTCTGGGTGTTCTAGACAAACCTAAGAAGGAGATTCATCTTCAGCATCATCTGCAGCTGGGTCGGAGGCGTAAAACATACTTTGTGGCGTCTGCAACATCAATTCTGCGACCCTAGATCTGTGACAGAGGTGTGATAACTGCAAGGTGCCGTTTCATAAAATTTGTGCGGAGTCGCTGGTCGTAACCAATTTCGAAGTGGGAAATGCTTGTAAAAACCAATGTAACAGTTAAAAAAGGGAACTTTCGTGATGTGTACAATTGTATGGTAGTTTACTGTGATTCACGATGAAAGTAGTCCCACAAATCTCTAATTTTTACGTTGTTCCGACATTTAAAGTTTTGTTACTTACAATGATACAGAATAAATTTAGATACAGTGTGCCTTTATCATACCAAACTTATAACTATCATCAGCTCACCACTAAAATTTAATATGCGTAATAAGAAATGTACTACCGTTTTGTTGCCCAAAAATGTGAAAAGATTCATTTATTCCCAGTTTCCTCTATAGCGGTACTCTATTGTAATGTAGCTTTACCGTATCCCTAAGTGTAGTAGCTCACATCTAAATCCTAGGATGGCTTTTACGTGCCAGGAATGAGATCTAGTGGTGAGATAACCCGCGGGAAATGCCTGATAGCTTCTCGTCCTGAAAGAAACAATTGCACAGCGCTCGGTTTCAGCCGGCCACTTTGAGGAAACAAGAAAACTGATGAAACAGCAGGAAGACTAAACCATAAAGTAACATCCTACGTTATGTGATGGCTATGATGCATGTGTATAAGTTTGCTTGACTCTTAATTTCTAATTTAGAATTTCAGATCCGTAGAACGAAAAAGGGATGAGTAAAACCTCCCCTGGTAAATTGTTAAATAGTTTCAGAGCGCACGTGGAGGAACTGAATGAAACAGTTGCCATACGAGGCACACTTTAAACCAAGTGAAGACCTTCGCACAAGTGATTTATCCTACACGAATCGATGTCATCTGTGGGGTCAGAAAAAAAGAGAGGTCATCGTGGCGAGTAATTTGCCACTCCACTCCCATTCGTCAACAGGCGTTAAATCAGATGCTCTACGGGTTTGCATTGCATATAACGTTACAATAAGGAATCATTTGTTATCTACGAAGCTGTTGTTAATCTCTCCCCAAGAGTGTTTCCTCACTCCACTGTATGAGGGAGGAAATTTTAATGCAACGAGTATGGTGCATGTTCCTTGGCACATAGTTGGAGAAAAGCTGTTGTTAATGGGAAAGTGGTGTCTTCATCGCATCATTCACTGGCGTAGAACTCACATTCTGTTCTTGAATGTGCTTCTCAATGGGAAGTGCACAACGATTTTCGCTCAGTTACTCACTAGATCATCTGCATATACTCGTACATTCATGTCCCTAAAGAAAGTTCTCCACGACGGATGCTACGGAGAGAAAATTTGAAGCTGTGCAGCCATGTGGTTTTTTCTCAATAATGAAGTACTGCCCAGGACTTGTTCGTTCACATTTCGGAGGTACTCCACCAATTCCTAATGCATCAATTTGGGATCCCTTACACCTGCTTTGGAGACACCGTTTCCCATGAAAGAGAGGCATCGCTCAGCAATTAGATTCAGACAGGCAGCTTCACAACGGTTGAAATTTCAACCTGCTGCACACACCTTTCCAAGGCCAAAAGCACCAATAACAATGAAAAAACAGGAAAACAAAATGACAGTTGTTTCTGGATTCGATAAATAGTTCCAATGTACCGCAGTATGGGAAGACATGATGACGATTTCTAGCGAAAGTGTCAGAGTGTATGCAGTGATTTCTGGAAACAGTTATTCATTACAATCCTAATATTCCATATCCACAGTGGATAAAAATTTTAAAGACGGATTATGTTAAGGAACCTTGAACAGAATGAGAAATAAATATTTCTTGATGTTTCAGTTATAATCGGGCTGACAGGAGACTTTGTCGACTAGTTGGACGAAAGGAGTTTCGATTTGTCTTCCGTAGTTATCAAGACCACATAAAACATGTTCGTTCCATTGCAATAATGTTTTTGTGAGACCTCATCTAAACTACTGAGGGCCAGTCTATATTATGACAGGTTGGTCCTCGCAAGCTAGGTATGAATGACTCAACACACAGTCAACTGACGTCTGGGCTGCGTCCTAAGACCAGAGGATGATTGCTTCAGGTGTCAGTTTAAGAGGCAACTTTAAAAACTCGACCACGCCATCATGAAGCAATCAGTAGAATCTTTCCTATGGGGCCAACAACTTACAGTTACGTTATTCGCTTTAAAGATGGGGCCAAATGCACTGTGTACTGAACATATTATTAAATCTCTACCATATGTTATCAAGACCACATAAAACATGTTTGTTCCATTGCAATAATGTTTTTGTGAGACCTCATCTAAACTACTGAGGGCCAGTCTATGGCGCAGTAAAGGTGCCGTGTCTGACAACCATTGACTCGCCTCACAATGAGAGTACTTGCTTCACAACAAGAGACATTTGAGAGAAAGCAGATTTCCAGCTGCCGAGCTACCATCTGGCGGCAAATCTTCGTGATGAATGATATATGCGGCATTCTGTCAGTCCAAGAGACATCGAATCGACAAGCATTCATGCTTGTATTTCATTTCATTCTATTGCTGTAGGATAGGACATGCAAAATTTGAGACATTACAGGACCATTTCTTTTCAGCCAGAAACGACTGGAGGAGGCCTTAATTATGAACGTTTCCTAGAGGTTTACCACTTCTGCGATATGCCTTACAACCAAGAAAAAACCCCTCGAAAATTTGACGGAAGTCTGGGAATGGGGCTACTTTGTTTTTGGAACAAGATGTCCCAGACAAATATATGGGCACCCACGAATATAAATCAAATAGAAACGTACACAGAACGAGTGGATAGGCAGTATAATATTCACGCTAAGCAGAACCTAGTAACACCTGCTGCAGAGCACATTACCATTAGTGATCAATGTTGAGGCCGTTTTGCGTTGTGGCTTATGAGTAAGATTCAATTTTAGATTCATCGGAATGTTCACAGAATTGAACCCCAGACAGTATTCTTAAATCCTTGCTTTACTGAGTTTCATCAGAGCGCTTTAACCACACCGCATATTACTGAGAAGCACTTAAATAGCTAACAAGATGATGGAATACTTCGCTTACCGTACGGTGCACGCATGAAGCTAAAACGACTCATGTAGTTCATGGCCCAACAATTGACAGTGTATTTAGTACTCATGAAAGCCTTGATGTTAGAACATTTCTATTGTTTATTGTTTTCATACCGACAAAACAGCTACCGGTTTTCTAAGACCCGCATGACATGCGTCGTCCACTTCCGCGTCCAGGGTGTCCATAATAAAGAGAATTTAAATTCGAAAATATTAAACAACCTTCTGCACTCACATAAAAGATTCAGTGCGGTATTTTTTTCACCACATGTCACTGCAAGTCGCAAACAAAAACAAATGAGTGTTCCGATTTTTCTTATTTTCATAAACTATATTTTGCCTTACTTGGTACTTCAAGAGAAACATTTTTGTTGCACAAGAGCATGCAGTAGGAAACATATGCAGTGGGCATGCTGCATCATCTTGTAGGTCACAATTTCGATATTCTCTCATGAATTTTGTTATAAATATTCCATTGCAATTCAAAAGGAATTGCATTACTGCACTACTGGCCATTAAAATTGCTACACCACGAAGATGACGGGCTACAGACGCGAAATTTAACCGACAGGGAGAAGATGCTGTGATACGCAAATGATTAGCTATTCAGAGCATTTACAAGAGCTTCGCGCCGGGGTAGCGACACCTACAACGTGCTGACATGAGGAAAGTTTCTAACCGATTTCTCATACACAAACAGCAGTTGACCGGCGTTTCCTGGTGAAACGTTGTTGTAATGCCTCTTGTAAGGAGGAGAAATGCGTACCATCACGTTTCCGACTTTGATAAAGGTCGGATTGCAGCCTATAGCGATTGCAGGTTATCGTATCGCGACATTGCTGCTCGCGTTGGTCTAGATCCAATGACTGTTAGCAAAATATGGAATCGGTGGGTTCAGGAGGGTAATACGGAACGCCGTGCTGGATCCCAACGGCCTCATATCACTAGCAGTCGAGATGACAGGCATCTTATCCGCATGGCTGCAACGGATCGTGTAGCCACGTCTCGATCCCTGAGTCAACAGATGGGGACGTTTGCAAGAAAACAAGCATCTGAACGAACAGTTCGACGACGTTTGCAGCAGCATGGACTATCAGCTCGGAGATCATGGCTGCGGTTACCCTTGACGCTGCATTACAGAGAGGAGCGCCTGCAATGGTGTACTCAACGACGAACCTGGGTGTACGAATGGCAAAACGACATATTTCGGATGAATCCAGGTTCTGTTTATATCATCATGATGCTCGCATCCGTGTTTCGCGACATCGCGGTGAAAGCACATTGGAAGCGTGTATTCGTCATCGCCATACTGGCGTATCACTAGGCGTGATGGTATGGGGTGCCATTGGTTACACGTCTCGGTCACCTCTTGTTGACACTGACGGCCCTTTGAACAGTGGACGTTACCTTTCAGATGTGTTACGACCTGTGGCTCTAACCTTCATTCGATCCCTACGAAACCTTACAGTTGAGCGGGATAATGCACGACCGCATGTTGCAGGTCCTGTACGGGCCTTTCTGGATACAGAAAATGTTCGACTGCTGCCCTGGCCAGCACATTCTCCACATCTCTCACCAATTGAAAACGTCTGGTCAATGGTGGCCGAGCAACTGGCTCGTCACAATACGCCAGTCACTAGTCTTGATGAACTGTGGTGTCGTGTTGAAGCTGCGTGGGCAGCAGTACCTGTACATTCCATCCAAGCTCTGCTTGACTCAATGCCCAGGCGTATCAAGGCCGTTATTACTGCCAGAGTTGGTTGTTCTGCGTACTGATTTCTCAGGATCTATGCACCCAAATTGTGTGAAAATGTAACCACATGTCAGTTCTGGTATAATATATTTGTAGAATGAATACCCGTTTATCGTCTTCATTTCTTCTTGGTGTAGCAATTTTAATGGCCAATAGTGTAGGACAGATAGTCTTTATTTATTAAATCGTTCATCGTGTACCTACAGTCCCATCAAGAAGTGGAACGTTTAGGGATGTGGAACATCAGCTAAGGTGAAGTGTACCGCAGAAAGTCCTAGAAACTGTATGAATTATAAACAGATACTGCACTTGTTAATACCTTTTTAGTAATTTAGAACAAATTTAATTACAGGAAAAATGCTTCTTCCGCGGTTGTACTAAATGGCTGCTGTTTCTCGTACATTTGCATCTTAACAGTGCAGCCAGCTGTTCCGTACGGAGTGTGACGTAGCGACAAATGTCGTTGGCCACCGTCAAGGTTATGACAGACAACCCTCTTCTACACCTTGAATGGATGACGTGTCTTAGATGCATGACGGGTCTTTGCTATGTGGAAGAATGTGATTTTCTTTAAGACATAGGAAGAACATCTAAGCCGTCTGACAATAATGTTGCAATGTGTCCGATTGCATGCCCCCACGCGAATCAGAAAAAGTGCGTCTTTCCTGACCAAGAAAATAAATCATTAGGGCTCCTAGTTAATAGCAATGTAATAAACTATGTATTACCCATTCGAAAGTGTATTAGTTAACCATAAGGCAGCTTCTATTCGCTCGTATGTTGCTACACTGCAGATGGAAACTTGACAACCTGATAACACAGTCGCATGTAATCCAATAAATATTGTCACGTCTTCTCCAAAATCAAGGCCAAACGCCAAATCTGGAAGTAGCCTGTTTGTATGTTGTCTGCGCTATAGACTATAATAATATCGCTGACAGTGCTCTGCACCCTCGGCAAGAGATTCTGTAGTTGGACGGACTAGCAGTTAGCGAAGCGATAGGGAAGTGTATGGACATGATATTCTTAGTGGAGACTCAGCGATGGTAGGACATGCCCTGTAAAGTGAGATGAAATAATGTGTTTATAAGAAAATACACAAGGAAATGTATGATGATCTATGTTTGGTTGACAATGTTTGGGCACTGCAATTATTGACAACTATATAAATTTTGGAACTGAATGTCACATGTATAAGGTAAAATTTTCTAAGTACATTGTTTGCTCTTCATCAAAATCTTTCTTCCGTTAACCACATGCCTCCCAGTAGTTAGAGTCTATAGTAGTTACAATACTTTTATTTAGCTGGCTGTAGCTGCTACTTGCTGTAATTGCTATAGTTCGTGTTATGAAGATTTTCTGTGAGGTAATTGACTTATGAAAAAGTATGTTCTTCCCACTGTTGGGATTCGTGACTTAAATGAGTTTATGCAATTAACAAGAGCTGAAGGTAGTTTCAGATTTCTTTAATTTCATATTTTTTTGATTTGTATTATTGTTAGAATTTCTTGCAGTTCAGGTCCATTCTTTTGTGTTAATTATTGGAAGTCATGTTGTCAATGCATAGCAGCCAGATTGCGTTGGGCTTTATAGTGTCAGTAACAAATGAATAGGTTAAGTTTGAGTTGTCATCGTCAGGGAAAATTCTGTAGGTCAGTGTTTAATGGAAATAATTAAAGGAGAGCTTCAAATCAGTGTTGCCAGTGACGTACAAAACTTAGCAATTGTAAAAATTGTAGTATGATGTTTGAGGTGATAGAAACGGAGAGTCGGTGGTGTATGCGATGTTCGTATCAATTTAGCCTGCAAGTGGTGAAAATTTTCGCTAATGTCAAACCAGCACTTATCTGTTAGTATCACCTAAAAGAAAAAGGAACAGTCATATAAGCTATACCGTGACACCTGATATGCGTGGGTTCTGTAAGTCATATATGTATATTTATCCACCACCAAACACACCTACTTATGAGGATATGAAATGATTTGCAAAAAATGTCGTAAAAAGACTCACTCTTCAGTATCAGTACAATTGGGAATTACATGTCAATTACTTTCGCAGTTGTATACAGTCAAGCCACGATCGAATGTTTTACCCTTTCCTGCTTACGTCAAGTTCTGATATTTAAATCAAAGTTTTTGGGTATGAGTACTCGCCAGCACCATTTATTCCGTAATTTAAACAATTGTTGCGCCTTAGAGTGCGCTGTAGGTTTTAAATATACAGAAATTTGAGGAGTCCGCGTAATGATTGATCAAACGGTGGTCAGCGATCATCCTTTCCACCTCCGCAGTAGCTGTGCTAAATTACTGGAAAATCTAAAATAAGTGGCAAATGGAGGTTAATGTCTAATAAATGAATGCACGTTTGCTTAGTTTTGCCTTACAGTGTACTGAGAAATATGACCATGATACATTTACTGCAATATCGCCCTTTAAGTCCACGTAAGAACAGTCGCTCTTACAAAAAATGCAACAAAAGTAGCTCAGTACTCCAAACGAGTAACAAGATCAAAACCAAACGAGCAATATAGATCAATAGATAGAGATTATAATTGTGAGTTGCTGTTTATACACTAATTACAATGGTAGCGATTTTTATATATTTGCTTGGATCTGGTGCTCTTTGATTGTCTTTCATGTAATTAGTCCCTAGATCACAGTTTGTTCATTTTTATACTTTTAAAAATATTGTTTGTCAATTTTTAATTCACTTTTTCTATACGTTATGTACGATTTATTGAATTCATTATCCAAGGGACGCATCAGCACTTGTATTAAGAACATGAAAGTAGACTCAGAATTCAACTGAACTCCTAGAAAGACAATGCAGCTATTCATACAGACAACGAATATTAAGAAAACCACAAACATTATAAGCATTGCAAAACTTTTCAATAATGGTAGGTTCTCGTGTTTTAAATGCCGACCAGCAACACTAAACACTATGCCACACTGCCTGCTGCATAGCTAGTACCATTGCTCCCTCTTGTGGAGAAACGGTGACCCTCGGTTCAGACGTTCTCATTGTAGATGACTACAGCACAGAAATCGAGGTCTTGTTGTCTTCCTTTGTGTGGCTGTTCTCGCGCAACCTCGAATTCTATCTGTGTTGTCATACTTTCTTAACTATGGCAATCATCGAAGGTAGTCTCTTCCATGAAAGCTTCTCCTCGTCGAGCGAGTCTTCAGTTTCCTTCAACGAAAAGCCCTTATCGTCGATCAGTGCTTCAGGACTTCATGGACAACAATTTATACGTTACGGAAAATCTACGAATTCGGCCGAAGCGGGAAGTGGCAAGTGAAGTCTGGAATTGGCCGTTGTCGCTGTAAATTGAACAACCAGTGACCGATCTCCTCTTGATTTCGGAATTTGCCCGACCGATTCTCGAAATCGCGTGTACTCATCGGCCAAAGTCAGATAACAAATCCTAATATGATTTGAGGACTCTGTTTAACTTCAGGCATTATAGAAGCTATTATTTTATGCACGCCACTTATTAAAGATGTCATCACTTAAACTAAAGTATGAACTTTCATAATATCTGGAATTGCACAACAGTTTATTATTGATATATTTGTAGCGTTTGTTACACATATAATATTGCAGTTGCATCGAATACGCCCTTGGCTGCCGGTCAGTGTTTGTGAAGAAGAGGTGGTTCATAAGGATCGTTTTTTCTGTAACCACGGTACTAGCAAAAGCAGCTTCTTTGTAATGGAAAACTCACTTCCGTAATACAGTTGCTATAGAATACCAGTCTGTGCTTATATCTTGTAAGGAGCTCCATCGACGCTCATGGTAACTGCAAGAACATAGGCTATCTAGAATCACCACAACCTTTGTCAAGATCTGGTATACCGACGCGATCAATGTCTCCAACATTTACTGGCGGGAATTTTGCATCTGAGTTTTTAAGATTTTTGCACCTTGTGTTTACAAACTGACATGAGCTTCTGACCTCTTTTTCCTGGTTTCTTGTCTATTTTCACATAGCCTGAAAGAAAATTTCTCTCCGTGCCATTCGTCCGCTTAATTACTTATTCCACAAATTTCATGGACGTATTTGTCGCGGGATAAACAATAATTGGCTGCACTACACTCACTCTTACATGCCACTAACAAGATTTTCGCACTGCTATTGCCAGACAACTGGTCTGTAGTTTCCGATCGTTCCGTCGATACACTGGCAGCTTCATCACCGCGGAGAATACCTGTATCCTCCAATTCTTCAACGTTCTCAAAGTTTTCAACTGTCACTAAGTTATCCATAATCTTTTTGACAGATGCGAGGTACTCAAACACATTTCTGCTTTGCACACGGATTCATGTGGCGACTGCTGAATGACTTGACTAAAGGAACAGTTCTTCATGGATTGAGTAGATCGGAGATTCCCAGCCCAATGTGTTGGTTCCTTCGTCTGCATCCATGTCGTTATCATATTTCCGAACATATTGGTCGGTGAGTTCGATGGGACCTCGGCTTTGGTTATGCCTATGGGATTCAAGCTCGGGATCTCCTGCTTAGTAGGCCGTTTCGTCAAACACTGCACCATGCGGACGATGTTCATCTCCAACGCATGGAGTATGTCGGCAGACTCCCCCGCCGAACGTTCCCACCTAGCGCTACTTATCCGTGGTCCCCGTCCGAGTTCGCTAATTTTAGATTCTCGCTGGAAGCCGAACGAAATGTGCGTCCACACTGAAGACTGTAGATTTATTGCCCATCGAGACGAATCAGTTATACGAAGGTGTGGTGTCCGTCCTTTCGAGCGTGTACCGTCGACTTCAATAACCTTATACTTTCTTAGCCTACGGTAACCAACACTCTCTGTTTTCTGCTTTGCTTTGGCTTTTGTAACATGCAAAGAGAGCATTATGAATTTCTGGTGAGCATTCCACTGTAATTTGCTTTTCCTGACAGCAGAGTATTCAAAGTGTCCGGAAACCTGTTCTTCATATCAAATGTCGATTCCGCACCTGCATGTATATCAACTTTACCCTGCTGATTACTCCCGTATGAAGGAGCCACGGGATAGCCTATGGAAAAACAATACCGATAATTGGAATGGACGTACTGTTACGTGAGGTAAGCCTACATGTCAAATAATTATGTTCTGTTGCTGATTTACCACGTTTAAAGGAAGACGTCAGGAAGGACATAAATATCACAAATAAAGACAAGAGTCCTGGTCATCCGACTTTCGCTAATCCGATCTCCCATTTAATCAAAACCGTTCAGCACGAAAGATGGAAACTGTAAAGAGTTGTAAAGATAATGTTATTTTGCAAAATTAAACGTCGTATTTGTAACTTTCTGCGTCACCAGACCTTGCTCCCCATCCTACCAGAACACGGCCAGTTCAGATCAGATAAACGAGGCTCTACTGTACTGTATAGTATACTATAATATGACATAAATACTCTACTGTACTGTATAGTATACTATAATATGACATAAATACCAGGAATCACCATAGTATTCAATAAGAAATCGATTTGTCGAAAGAAGAACAAATCAAAGAGGAAGCACAAATACTAGGAATTAGTATAGTACTCACGATGGTGTCAATTTGTCAGAAAATTTCCGAGAAGCAGCCTACTACATGGGCGGCGCACTTAGCACTGAAAGCGAAGGAGGTGCTACTTACCGCACATCGCTGCATCATTACATGGAGCTTTTCAATATTTCCAGCCAATGCACGAAATAGCTGGCCGTAGCAGCACATACACCGATACCTTTAAGTAATCGTACCTTGGCCTCACCTCTTAGCCTACGTGCGAAATGGCCAGCAAATTCGGGAACAGGCCTCAGTTTGGGCTTTGACCATAAAGTACCGGTTCTCTTTCAACCGAACATCAGAAAAACCGAAGAAATAAGACAGTGGCCTCGCCTGTGGATTCTGGACGTCCAGGAGAAAGCACCGGCCATTGAGGTACAGCTCTGGTGACTTGGTGTGAGTTTTAGCGTCTGTATGGAAAGTGGAACTACCGGGAAAGTTATTAAACCGCTGTTTTGGGCCGTATCCTACCTTTCGTGCCTTGTCGGACGTCACGTGCGAATTCGAGGATTATGCTCCAATATCAAGGAGAAATAAGTTCAGCGGTGTCGTCCATTTCCTCCACATGAAGAATTTCTACTGTCTTGCTGTGGAGATCGACGATGAGGGCTGTTCAACTAAACTGAAGACGTCGACTTCCGCGAAACGTCGGTGAGAGGCGTAGTGGTTAACACGATCGGAACGCGAAGCTCCGCCAGCGCCGCCATACAGAGGAGCACTAACATTCTCTAGAACCTGTGTGCTGCTGTCGTCTCCAATGACAAATTCTAAAACAAAAGGTCACTGTTTCTTTAGGAGAGGGGGAATAGTCGTGAGCTGTGTTGCACGCGCAGAGGCGTACAGCTGTCGTCGCTCAGTCGCGACCTGCAGGTCGTCAGTTCAAACCCAACCACCAGCTATTTCTTGTCCTTCAGTATTTCTGTGCTCTGGAAGGTTCTCGAAATTTCTTATGTTTATAATGTTTGTATATTTTGGACTATTTGATGTCTGTACAAATAGCTTCACTCGTTCCAGGAATTGGTTTCTGTTCTGGGTCTACGCTGGTGTTCGTAAGTGCTAAGTGCTATACATTAATGACAACCCTTCTTCCCGTTTTGAACTTGAGTCTGATTACGATGTGTCAATGTTTATTTGACTGTACAAGACTACACTGTGTTCTCAAGTTGTCAAGTTGCCGGCTGTGGAATAGCTTCACCCAGTAATGTATAGATACACCCTTATGTTTAACCGATACACACGACGATATGTAATACATTGATTCTTACATTATTATCTTTTATGATTTGAAATATACTGCAGCACCTAGTGGAAAACCATTACTCAAGATGCTTGGACATAAAAATAATAATACAAGGGAGTAGATGGTTTTTATTCTCTGTAACAAGAAAGCTAAGGCACAATGGCAAGAGCAACGAGGAGGGATAGCGAAAGCAATTCACCAGATTACCGTGTGCAAAAGGAGTTGATGACCGTAAGCAAGATTCTATGTCGAAGGAGAATCAAACCAGTAAACAAATGAAATGAAAGCATTCCTGGCAACTTATCGTCCTTTAAGAAGAGTCCCGGCCCGGCATCACGATGAAACAATCGATGTGTAGTGGTTCCAACGAGAAGGAACGTTGCCATATTGCATTCATCATTGTCATACGGGTCCATCACCACTTGTCAAGGTTTGTGGTGCTACTTGGTAAAGAACACGAACACCTCTAGTATGTTTAGACAGTAATTTTGAGAGCAGTCGTTACATTTCTGATATTTTGTGGAGTATGACTCGGTCCTATCTTCGTGATTTTATCATACAACACGAAAATGTAAGACCACGTATTCCCATGCTGTCCTGCACTATCTCCATGCAAAAGGATAGGGCTTCTGACCTGGTCAGGACTGAAAACCCCTGATCATGAGTTGCTGAGAGACTACCATGTTACGACTCGCTAACCACTACGTTTGATAATCTACGGCACTGAACTGAATCAACATGGAATGTGTGTCGGTCCGGTTATGTCGATTGTCAGTCAATACAGTTGACCCCTAGGGATGGTAGTAGCAACGACTCATTTCCTCTAAGCGTCGGGGTGTGTTACAGTCCACTTCTATCGCCCGTCTAAAATTATTTAACCGAGAGGTCGAACGGATTACGCACGTCAGATAGGGAAATTACATAGACAGATGAGAGGGGGAGTAGCAGCAGGCCTCTCACAGCTTTGCGAAAATAAGGCTGCCGCTGAAGAACCCGCCTGGTTCACCAATTAGGGCCGGGGACTGGGTGTGGCGTTGTCCTTATCTTCGTATAGTTAGAAATGATATTCCACCGTTGAGAGGTCTGCGTGGGGGAGTCTCAGAAGCCAGTATAAAAAATATTGAAAAGGAAGTTCTATTATGTTCATTTCTGTATGTGGTAATGATTTGTACTGCGCCAACCATGATGTATTGTGATTTTTAAACATAATGTTTGATTGTAAAGGTTACTTAGCTGTAAGTATAATGGAAAACTACAGTGGGCTGAAATTTAATGTCTGCTAGAAGTGATTTTTGTATCTTTGCTCTGGAAGCCTTACTACGCTGAACGATAGTGTTAATATACGACTGATTTGGACGGCTGGGCTGATTAGAGATGGTTGCAAATAGAGAATTAATGGTATATTTTTGCAAATTACAATTTATATGTCCTGTACAAGTGAGTTCCTCTAAGTAGTTGTGATTTGATCCAAGATTCAGAACGTTCAATTTATTCCTCGCAAATTTCTAATTAGTCATACAAATTATTAATTCTGGACTGTACTCGTATCGTGAGATAACTGTACTCGTATCGTGAGATAGTAGAATGTGTAATTATACTGTTACCTTATTCGTGTAGTGTCCTCTTGACCGATAACTCGCGCTCCGAATGCTGTGGTTCCAGCTGGTCAACTGGTTGACAGAACATGTTACCCTGAGCGTAGTAACTGTCATTAGAATGCAAGAGAACCACCACAAGCGTAGTACTCCTGTCGTTCGAGTTCAGTTGTACTCAGGTTAGGCCACTGTTGCTACGTGAAGAGCCACCTCTATGTAATAAATTTATCATACTACAGAGCCCCAAATCAGTTAAAACTTAGTTATATATTCCTCCTCCTATGATGTACACAAACAGCAAGTAAAATTTCTTCAGTTGCTATCGTTCCCGAAGCTACCATTTAATGGCCAGCAGTGTTTATGCATATAATCGCTCAAAAAACCACAAATATCAAGAAACATCACAAGATGACTAGTCACTGATTGAAATCGATTGTTTTGACAAGGAAATATGCAGTGGGGCTGCAGTTACAGTGTTGTAAAAACAATCGACGTCGGAATATCAGGACGGACAGACAAGTCTCGTTGTAAAGTCTTTGGTTGTTGTGTATATTCCGACGTGTGCGCTGCTCCTGTGCCAGCTGCTTCGCAGTGGAACTTGTTTAACAGACCGTGTCAGTGGCGAACGCGTTAAATAATATTTGCTTGTAGACAAACAGCGGGGCTCGCATCCCGCGAAGCTTTTGGGAGCTCAGAAAACCGCTCTCACGGAGCCGTAGCCGTGTTTGTTTCCTCGCGGTTTTAAAAGCTCGCTGTCAGCCGACCTGCGCTCTGCACTTCCACTGGGGAGACTCCGCTTTTCTTTACTTCACGCTTTAAAACTAGTTGAGGTGGCGTTCACGAGGTACGTTTTCCACGGTGAAGGGACATAAACTCTTCTACAGAGAGCAATTGTAGCAGTCAGAGGCACCCCGCTCTGCTACAACACTGCACTGTAGTCACACACACACAAACACAAAATTTTTCTATAAATCGGCACCGTATGTTATTGCAGCATTCTGAGCCACGTATTACGGCTGTCTAGGTAAATTTACTAAACAGTAAAAAGCTTCCGCGGCCGTTGTCACAGTCAGTAAAATTCTTCTGGGTTCAACTATAAAATACACCCTGAGAAAGGCGCCTTGCAACAGTCGTCGAAACGTCGGAATTTTACAGTTAACAGTGCGGCCTCAAACCCAGAAGAATTTTATTGACTGCAACATACACTCTGTAGTGGTATCGTCTTTTTTTATTTTACTTTTTTGCCAGGTCTAGGTCCCTTTCTTCAACATTCTCAAATGAGGTGTTTTAGAGGGATTCACTCGACTGTTTGACATTACGCATATGACGACGTTTTCTGTTTACAAAAGTATCATACGAATGCATTTGGTTTCTATAGGTGTTGATACGAAATTTTCTGAGGCCTAACAACAAGAGAGATTGATTGCAATTTTCCGTCACGAAACTAAATAATTTTAAAGTTCATTTTTGAAATTTAAAATTTGTGGTGAGTTCCTATGGGACCAAACTGCTGAGGTCATCGGTCCCTAGGCTTACGCACTACTTAATCTAACTTAAACTAACTTACGCTAAGGGGAACACACACACCCATGCTCGAGGGAGCCGCGCGTGAACCGTTTCAAGGCGCCACAGACCGCAAGGCAGTTCATTTTTACTATCACTATGTCGTAAGACTATATTAATGATTACGTAAGTTTCCAATAATAACTTCATTTTTTAAAAATAATACTATTCATGTGTGACACATTAGGCTGGACGTTACAGCTTACAAAACGAATATATCGACAATGTGTTCCTAACATAGTCCACCCACTACACACATACTTCCTACTTTGTACCAAACATCTATAACAGTAAAATTGAGATATGTGCGTAAATACACTTAAATTCTCAAAAAATTCCCTCATCGCTTTTTAAGTACTTCCCGCAATAGACGCTGAATTGTTCCTTATTCACTTCACAACAGTTGAACGAACTAATTGACAGCAGAACACAGCGCTAACTAAGGAATGGCTACTGCACTATCTTTGCGCCTACAACGTGTTATTATTACAATTATTTGTTTTTATTATTACTAGTAGTACTAATAGTAGTAGTAATAGTACTAATGAACGTACAGTCTATGGCCTTGCCTCAGTGGTAACACCGTTTCCTCCGAGTTAAGCGATCTCGGGCTTTGCTAACACTTGGATGGGTGACCGTCCGGGGTTGCCAAGCGTTGTTGGCAAGTGGGGTGAATTCAGGTTTTCTGAGGTCAATTGAGTGGCTACTTGACTGGCAAGTAGCGGCTCCGCTCACGAAAACTTACATCGACCGGAAGAGCGGTCTGGCGGTACTATTGGGCCCTCCGAGGCCAGTTCGCCTGTTTAGTTTTAGTTTAGGAGTGGTGGCAGTTGGCAGAAACAAATCATTGGCAGAATGAAGCGTCTTTCTGTCAGTTCACAAGTAAGGAGTCCAGTAATCAAATCATGTACTAAAAGTACGTGCAGAGGACACGAATTAATTTGCTTCCTTTTAAGTAGGAGTGCAAGTTTTGGGTGAAGCATGTGCCGCTAGAGAGAGTAGTAGTGCAGAGGATGAAATCTTTTGTAGTACTTGTTAATTCTGAATGTGGATAGTTAGCTTCCTTGTCTGAGATTGAGTTATAGGCAACATTGGCGAACCACCCAAAATTGCTTCATTATTCTGTAACAGAATGTTCTTAGAACTGAATAACACCTGTTGTTTCATTGATTCATTAGATCGTTGTTAAATAAAAAACCTACTGAATCAATCCCTTATCTCTCGTATGTTAAAGAAAATTCTTTTTCCTTCTAATGTTTAGTAAGACACTAAAGTAGATAATTTGGAAGAGAGGGGAGGGGGACTAGGTGATGTATCACACTGTATCTAAGTACACTTAGTGGTAAGGCCGTCGGTACTCGGTCTGTGCTGTCAAAAGTCAACGTTGAGCGTGCCGAGTTCAACGAACTGCTGAACATTTAGAAACGATGCGACTTCAGCATATGGTACGTGTTCTCAACGTGGTATACACGAGGGATGCGCGGCGCAGCGGCAGTTGTCGGCAGAACCTGGATCTCTCATCACACTGTTTCTGAAATGAACGTGCGTAAAACTCCTATGTTAGCTCTATTAAAAATCACACTTGCTTCCCTGTCCATAAGCCAGTCATGTTGTTGTATCTGTAGTATAACTAAATAAAAGCTTCAATATCCATGGACATGTCTTCAGGAAAAAAGGAAAGGACCATAGTGAGTCAGTAAGGACAAAAAAATGGTTCAAATGGCTCTGAGCACTATGGGACTTAACATCTATGGTCATCAGTCCCCTAGAACTTAGAACTACTTAAACCTAACTAACCTAAGGACATCACACAACACCCAGCCATCACGAGGCAGAGAAAATCCCTGACCCCGCCGGGAATCGAACCCGGGAACCCGGGCGTGGGAAGCGAGAACGCTACCGCACGCCCACGAGATGCGGGCCAGTAAGGACATCGGATTATGAAAGTTCGAGTACAAAGAGTGTGGGAATCGAACCCGGGAACCCGGGCGTGGGAAGCGAGAACGCTACCGCACGCCCACGAGATGCGGGCCAGTAAGGACATCGGATTATGAAAGTTCGAGTACAAAGAGTGTGATAGAAGTTTACAATAGTTCTCACACTAAATAGAAATTATTTCATCACTGTCACCTTTTAGAAAATACCTAAGGCCTTTTTTACTTGATCAATGCTTCTTTTCAGCAGCAAAATCTTTCAGCATCTAAAACACAAAACTTAAAACAAAAAATCGCAAAATATCTTGCTGCAAGTAGTGAAAACCATCTTGTATATTAAGACCATCGAACAAAGTCACTCCTCAGAAAGAAAATGTTTATATAACATCGAATATTATAGAATATATTTTTATCAAACTAATAAGGAAGTATCAGGAACTATTAGAAATCACAAAGACTAATAAAATACTTAGTGATTGAGAGAGACGCGAACCAAAACCAACCTTCTTCCAATACTGCGACTCTACTCACTCAGTGTTGTACGACCATATTTTGCTTATTACCGTCTCCTGAAAGCTTTAGTCATGGGTACAAGTTACAACAATTCCTTAACCACTAGTACGACGTTTCCCGTAGTGTTATGATGGCAAACCATACAGTTAACGACAGGTTTTCGAGTGATACTCAATTTTCTGATTCTTAGAAACGGAATATATACATATGGTCTTCAAATGAATATGGAATCTATTGATTCCGTACTGAAGACAGATGGCGTGCATTTGACGTAGGTGGCGTTCTTCCGTCTCATTGATCAACATTCAAACGCACGTTCGGAATATCTGTCGCGCTAGATATTGCTCTGAACGACCGGAAAGATTTCCCAACGTGTTTTTTTTTCCACAGTATGACGTCAGAAATGCTCACGCTCAACGTTCGAATGCACGGTCCGTTTAACGATGGCTCAACGCTCTAAGAAATGTTGAGAACACCTGTTCTGTACGCGTTCACATATAACTTTTGGATTATCTATCCTTGACAGTTAAATGTAGGGTCACAGGTTTATTTATCTATCAGAGATGTCCCGAGTATTAAGTTTCGGACGCACGAAAAACACTCAGACGATAGTCAGGATCTATCTATACAGCATTCACTGCAGTTTATCCGTGGTATAGCGATTTACCCAAAAGCTGTTGGACATGGACACCAATGATGAAATGCCAGAAACGCAATCTCTACGAAAAATGACATGGTACAATTGTAGATGAATTGCACCTGGTGAAGTGGAGGACGCACAAAGCCCTTAGTCGCTATTTCGATCTCACGTTCGCCTCATAAAGCATGAGCGAACGAGCAAGCTGGCTAGCTGCACCATGGAAGCCTGCACACAACTCAGAACTTACCACTGAAGCCAAAGTAAACTTCCAGTTCGATGCGCAAGTTAAAATTATCGCAAAGTTTCTACCTTCATTCTCGTAGAAGCTTTGTGAAATCAACTGAATCTCTTCTAATTAGCCCGTATATTACTGGTTTGGATAAGTGGGTAGGAACTTATTAATTAAATGAAACTCTCATTTTGGTATTCATTATCATAAGAATCGGATGACGGCAAAAAAGTATCGTAGTTCAAAATTTTTCCGCACAAATATTACAAAAGTGAAAGAAACAATGTCTGTTACGTTTTCATGACTAGAGCTACTTGACTGGTTTTGGTGAAATTTGTTATGGAGATACCTTGAACTCTGAGGAAGAACCAAGGCTGCTTTAGAAATTGTGTAGTACAAAATACTTATTTATTTTAAAAATATTACGCTAATTATAGAAAAAAAATTACTCTTTAAAAAAGCTGTTTACTCTCTGACTTTTGAACTTTATCGTATTTGTGAAAATACTTTTAATGGTTGAGATACGCAGCGTGATACGATTCAAAGTAATAAATACAATGCTTATGCAATCTTCAGTGTTTTTAATCCGTACTTCTCCACTATTTGTTACAATATGTACATGTTTTATAATGTATAACTACTTCAGTAGCATAGTGCATAGATGCGCACTCCTGGCCATACCCCTCGGTATGCAATACTCGGCGGAGACGGTGTGCATGGCACTGCATCGTGCGTTGTGACAGCCTGGGAGGTGGGAGGGCAGGGCGCACATCATGAGCTATGCTTACGCGAACAGGCAGGCACATGAGAGCACGCTGAAGCTACTGCGTGTACAATGACTTGCTTACCGTCACTCGTCGCAACGAAACTACAGATACGCAAGTGTAGCAGTAGGGAACGTTTAGTAAAAAATATGATTTCAGAGTTCTATTACTGATTGCCAAAACATTTACACACTAATAAATAGATTACAATTTTAAATAGTGTGATTTGCAGAACGCGGTATTTGCACTTAGGCAACTGATTGAAAGGAACAGAGAAGTACAAGCCGAACTGCATACAGCCTTTATCGATCTTGAGAAGCCATATGACAGTGCCAAGGCCAGAGATATGAAGATGTCTGAAAAGTAAATGCTCGCCAGAAAAATATATCAGGTTGGTAGAAGACCTTTATGAAGTACAATCACACAAGTCAGGAGCAGTGCAGGTGCAACAAACGCATTTCCAGTGAGAGTTGGACTACTTCAGGGCTCTACTCTCAGCACGTATCTCTTTGACCACGTCATTGATGTACTAGTCAGTGAAGAAGGAGGCACCTTGGAGCATGATGTTTCCCGATGATGTTGTAATCTGTGAGCGCACCCAGGAGGCACTTCAAGACAAGCTTTAACAGTGGAAAAAAGCTGTAGAGGAAAGGGGAATGAGAATTAGCAGGGTGAAAGCAGAGTATATGTGTACACAGGGTGCCAGAGATCTATATGTTAACCTGCAAGGAGAGCAACTGACGCTAGTCAAGAAATTTAAATATTTAGGCTCTTACATTCAAAGTGATGGAGGACTGGAGGCCGATATACAGCACAGGATAAATAGTGGATGGATGAACTGGAGAAAACTGAGCGGAGTACTACGTGATAAGAAGATTAGCTGCATCTTTGCAAGTCTGTTGTTAGGCGTGCGATGCTGTGAAGCGCAGACACTTGTCGAATTACAAAAGCCCAAGAGAAAAGATGGAAGTGGTAGAAATGAGAATGTTAAGGTGGATGAGTGGGGTAACACGAAAAGATAGACTAAGGAATAAGTACATCAGAGGAACAGTGAAAGTGGGGCCCATAGGGAAGAGGATCCAAGAAAGTAGGCTAAGATGATATGGGCATGTGCAGAGAAGAGGGGAGTACTACGTGGAGAGACCTAGAAATCGAAGGACCAAGGAGAAGGGGAAGACCGAAACTGAGATGGAAAGACAAGTAGCAGGGACCTACGGGAGAAAGGGTAGCCCAGAGAAGAAGCACTGGATACATGTTTATGGAAGAGAAGGATCGAACAAAGCAACGCTGACGTGAAATAGGCTGAGATGATGATGATTTGCCGACTGCCAGTAATTCGGTGAAACGTCACTCTTTGCGATCATATCAATGATCTGGCATTGAAAGAACAACACAATAACTATAACATTCAAAAATGAAAACATCTTTTATTCTAAAATTTGAAAACAGTGGAAATAAATTTTAGTGTGTTTTTGTCACTTCCCTAACGTGTGCAGAGGTTGTGTCTGGCATTAATATTATCCTATGGTACATATTCAGCAGGTAAACAATATTTTAAAATTGTTATATTAATTAATGTAGTATTATATAAAATTATGCTTTGTATGTAACTGCCTTAGGCAATAGTTTGACGCTCAGTCACATCAGCAATTGTGCAGCCATTATGATATACAATGTTATCAGTTTGATGCTGGTATGAGAATCATCTCATATGAAATATGACGTAGCTATCTGATAAGGTTGTCGTTGAAAAAGTTTACTATCGCCCCATGAAAAAGGTATGCATCTACAGTGAGGTGATAAACAAAGGTCATTGGACCGCGAGACACACGATTATAGATGGCGGTAGTATCACGTACACAAGGTATGAAAAAGTAGTGCATTGGCGGAACTTTCATTTGTACTCAGGTGATTCATGTGAAAAGGTTTCCGACATGATTCCGACTGCAACACGGAAATTGACAGATTATAACGCGGAATGATAGTTGGAGCTAGATACATAGGATATTCGATTTCAGAAATCGTTTTTCAGCAGTTACGCGTTACCACGCACAGAACAGTGGCAGATAGCCTTCAATTAACGACTGAGAGCAGCTCATTCGCAATCTCAGCGGCGCGGGGTTCCCCGACGGGCTGGTGCGTCTCATACACTCATACCTCACAGACAGGAGTTTCAACACTGACGTGCAGGGAAAACAATCAACACGACGCGGTATACACGCGGGTGTACGCCAGGGAAGCATCCTAGGGCCCCTACTGTTTAACCTCTACATAAACGATCTCCCAACCGCACACAACACAACGATGGCAATCTACGCGGATGACACAGCCATCCTCGCGTGCCATATGCTGAAGTCGCATCGTTTCTAAATGTTCAGCAGTTCGTTGAACTCGGCACGCTCAACGTTGACTTTTGACAGCACAGACCGAGTACCGACGGCCTTACCACTAAGTGTACTTAGATACAGAGTGATACATCACCTAGTCCGTTAAATATTACGTCACGATTACAGACCGCACTCAGAGTGGCTGAGCCCTGGTTAGAGAAATGGTGTGTTAGAGTAAACGTCGACAAGTGCGAAGCCTTAATGTTCACTAGAAGACTGAAGCAATTGCGCAAACACCGATACTGCAGACTAATAACCCTACATGCACGCCCAATACGTTTCCGCGAGAAAGTCAGATACCTTGGTGTCTGGCTGGACCGGAAATTACTCTGGTGGGGACCACCTGCAACACATGACCAACAAAGCAAGCGCAAGGCTGAAACAGCTCTACCCTATGCTCAACAGGCGTAGCACACTGAACAGACGAGTGTCGAGGTCAATGTACATGACACTTATTCGACCCCTGATGACGTACGCAGCCCCTGTCTGGAGATACGCTGCGCCCACACGCCTGCGTCGTCTGCAGATCACACAAAACTAAGTAATCAAAATCATAAGCAGTGCTCCACGATACACACGCATCGCGGATCTTCACCGGTAATACCGACTTGAGTCTCTCACGCGGGTAATTCACAAAATTCACAAACTCACCACAAGACTATACAGAAACTCCAGACACTCGCAGAACCCGTTCATTCTGAATCTGGGGAACTACGACCACAACCATAGATGGAAACATAGCAGACCAAAGGACATACTTGCAAGGACCTAACATCTATGGCCGAGTATACGCAAACACAACGGTACAGGTGGGCCCCTGTTAATCAGCCACCATTACTGTATACCCAGTTGGAACACACTTGCCAAATAACTGGCACCACGCAGGGAAGCCGTACCGTACACTACACGCAGATAATCTATACACCCCCCCCCCCACCCACACAGCGAGACGATCTACCGCCGATCTCCCACTAATATGTGATGATCCTCATTGTTCCAGGGATGCAGCGGCTGCAGCAAACCGGGATACATCGCCGTCGCCTGCCACGGTAATGATGCATGATACCCACACTACCAAACCCAACCTTGCTCGACCTATGGCAGCTAGTAAGCTACTTCGGCTCTTACTACCCATCCCACTGTCGCAGAAGTTTTTTTTTTCCTCGGCACGAGCCTTGGAAATTTTTTCCCTCTGCACTTCCAATTGCTACCCTCATTCGCGTTTCGTCCACTATCTATCACCTGATGGACCGTGTCAATGAGTAGTCATACCCAGACACACGGATAACATCACAGTTCAGCATCCTGTGATCCACCTATTAGATAACTAACTTGTTGACGGAAGTGACAGTAGAACTTTTGGTTTGGTCACGACGTTGGTGCGGGCTTGGAGGGGCCCCATCTCTATAGCGAGGTTCGCTTATAGTGCTCAGTGTTAATAGAAAAGCGTGAAATAATAGCAGAAATCAATGTTGGACGTACGACTAACGTATCCGTTAAGACAGCGCGGCGAAATTTGGCGTTAATGAGCTGTGGCAGTAGACAACCGGCGCGAGTGCCTTTGCTAACAGAACGATATCGCTTGCAGCGCCTCTTCAGGACACATGGCCGTATTGGTTGGTCCCCACACGACTGGAATACCGTGCCCTGGTGAGATGTGCCCCGATTTCAGTTGATAATAGGTGACAGTAGCGTTCCAGTGAGGCGCAGACGTCACGAAGCCATAGACCCAACAAGGCACTGTACAAGTTGGTAGTGGCTCCAGATCGGTGTGAGCTGTGTTTACATGGAATGGACTGTATCCTCTGGTCCGATTGAACCGATCATTGACTGGAAATGGTTATGTTCGGCTACTTGGAGACCATTTGGAGCCATTCATGGAATTCACTTTTAAGAATGTCAACGCGCCACGTCACTCGGCCACAACGTTTCCTAGTTGCTTTGAAGAGCATCCAACACAGTTCAAGCGAATCCCATCGAACACTTATGGGACATAACCGAGAGGTCACTTCGTACACAAAATCCTGCACCAGCATTACTTCCGCAATTATGGACGTCTGTGGAGACAGCATGGCTCAATACTCCTTCTACGGACTTCTAACGACCGTTCAGTCCATACCACGCCGAAATCCTGCAGTACGCCAGGGAGAGGAGATCGGACACGATATTAGGAAGTATGCCATTACTTTTGTTACCTCAGTATGTGCCAACATTCGTTTCTATCATTTGGCGTCTACACTGAACGGGGAACTGGAAGTGTGTATCGGATTCACACAGATAAATCAATGTTATTTGAATTTAATGAATTTAATTTTAATGAATTAAAAATTGCTCGCAAAATTATCACGTTCTGGGTGCTATATGTTTTGCTCAGTTGAAGTTGAACTGAGAAACTAAGAAAACTTAAGTCTACAGCCAAATACTGTATATTAGAGAGTAAAGATGAATATATACTGTAGTTACTTTGTAGGCTGGTTTTGCATTAAAATGTTTTTAAGTGTATAGAGACGCACAATGTGTACTAAATGCTCGTACATTCATTGAATGAACATGGAGCACATGGAGGATGGTTCCTGGGAAAGGAAATAGACATGTTTCCGCGCAATTTCATACGACTTTAAGAAGACTCTGATGTTAAATGAAATTAGCAATTTGGTAGCGTTTATCAGGTTCGTAGCTGTATAAAAGTATGCTCAAATACTGAGTACCGGAAACTGTTTAGAATGAAAAGCAGTTTACCTCTGTACCTCAAAAAGACCACGTTAATAAATTTATTAAAAAAGTAAAAAAGTAGTTACTTCAGTTTGGGAAATTAAAAAAGTCTGCAGTATTACTAGTGAACTTAATTAAGTTGCCTTATTTTCCAGTATCCAGCGCTTGCTGAGTAAGCTGTAAGGTAATTGAGTGGTGCCTCCGTTCGCCGCTAGTGGCATTGATCCAGCTTGGGGAGACCATTACTTCAGTCCACGTTTACTGTCGGTAAAGCGTTAGCGTCAGAAGCAGCTTATCTTTGGCTTGGGTCCTCGAGATGGTCGAGCGTTAATTTATTCCGAAATTTGCCGTTTGAAGAGTCTCTAGAGCCGCGGCGCTCGGCGGATTGCAACGAGAGACTCGTTTGCGTGGCAGGTTGCCAGCTTGGCAACTCACGGCGCTTCGCTCTCACTTACACACGATTTCGGTCCTCCCAGTTAATATTGATATCTATGTATGTATACCAGGGTAGGAAAACTTTCCAATGGGAGAGAATTCCTATGAATTTCAGCTGACTTGGATGTCTCGTGGTTAGCGATTTTCTTCAGCGAAGAAAAAAATTCAGATGGGGATATTACACTCCTGGAAATGGAAAAAAGAACGCATTGACACCGGTGTGTCAGACCCACCATACTTGCTCCGGACACTGCGAGAGGGCTGTACAAGCAATGATCACACGCACGGCACAGCGGACACACCAGGAACCGCGGTATTGGCCGTCGAATGGCGCTAGCTGCGCAGCATTTGTGCACCGCCGCCATCAGTGTCAACCAGTTTGCCGTGGCATACGGAGCTCCATCGCAGTCTTTAACACTGGTAGCATGCCACGACAGCGTGGACGTGAACCGTATGTGCAGTTGACGGACTTTGAGCGAGGGCGTATAGTGGGCATGCGGGAGGCCGGGTGGACGTACCGCCGAATTGCTCAACACGTGGGGCGTGAGGTCTCCACAGTACATCGATGTTGTCGCCAGTGGTCGGCGGAAGGTGCACGTGCCCGTCGACCTGGGACCGGACCGCAGCGACGCACGGATGCACGCCAAGACCGTAGGATCCTACGCAGTGCCGTAGGGGACCGCACCGCCACTTCCCAGCAAATTAGGGACACTGTTGCTCCTGGGGTATCGGCGAGGACCAGTCGCAACCGTCTCCATGAAGCTGGGCTACGGTCCCGCACACCGTTAGGCCGTCTTCCGCTCACGCCCCAACATCGTGCAGCCCGCCTCCAGTGATGTCGCGACAGGCGTGAATGGAGGGACGAATGGAGACGTGTCGTCTTCAACGATGAGAGTCGCTTCTGCCTTGGTGCCAATGATGGTCGTATGCGTGTTTGGCGCCGTGCAGGTGAGCGCCACAATCAGGACTGCATACGACCGAGGCACACAGGGCCAACACCCGGCATCATGGTGTGGGGAGCGATCTCCTACACTGGCCGTACACCACTGGTGATCGTCGAGGGGACACTGAATAGTGCACGGTACATCCAAACCGTCATCGAACCCATCGTTCTACCATTCCTAGACCGGCAAGGGAACTTGCTGTTCCAACAGGACAATGCACGTCCGCATGTATCCCGTGCCACCCAACGTGCTCTAGAAGGTGTAAGTCAACTACCCTGGCCAGCAAGATCTCCGGATCTGTCCGCCATTGAGCATGTTTGGGAGTGGATGATGCGTCGTCTCACGCGGTCTGCACGTCCAGCACGAACGCTGGTCCAACTGAGGCGCCAGGTGGAAATGGCATGGCAAGCCATTCCACAGGACTACATCCAGCTTCTCTACGATCGTCTCCATGGGAGAATAGCAGCCTGCATTGCTGCGAAAGGTGGATATACACTGTACTAGTGCCGACATTGTGCATGCTCTGTTGCCTGTGTCTATGTGCCTGTGGTTCTGTCAGTGTGATCATGTGATGTATCTGACCCCAGGAATGTGTCAATAAAGTTTCCCCTTCCTGGGACAATGAATTCACGGTGTTCTTATTTCAATTTCCAGGAGTGTATAAGCAAGTTAGTGTAACTATGTAGAGCTTCACAGCTTTAGCCATGTACATCAGAACATCTTGGCGTATAACATTGCATCATCTTCAACTATTCTTCACAAAAGTCTCTATGCTTTTTCTATCCCTATAATATTCTTCCTCCATGTCTCATAAATTTTCACATTATGGTGAAATCTATGTTATCGCTGAAAGACAAAAGCGACACCTACACATTCTGATTGTCATAGTTTCAGTAGCACACTCGGTCATTAGTTTTATACTCTCTCTTCCTGCCCACCGGATGTTATTGGAGAATTTCATGATGGCATATGCGGCCTGTATCTGTCATGAGCAAGAGTATTTAGCGCACGAAAGACAAAGTTTAGGAGTTGGGTTGGTTTGTTTGGGGGAAGAGACCAAACAGAGAGGTCATCAGTCTCATCGGATTAGGAAAGGACAGCGAAGGAAGTCGGCCGTGCACTTTCAAAGGAACCATCCCGGCATTTGCCTGGAGCGATTTAGGGAAATCACGGAAAACCTAAATCAGGATGGTCGGACGCGGCATTGAACCGTCGTCCTCCCGAATGCGAGTCCAGTGTGCTAACCACTGCGCCACCTCGCTCGGTAATGTTTAGGAATTCAACTTCCACACAGGGTGGCAATTTCCACTTCTTGTGAATATCAGTATTTATATTTGTGAGGGACGTTCAATAAGTAATGTAACACATTTTTTGTCGGCATGTTTCCGTTGAAAAAATGCTAATATCGTTTTGGCACATCCCGTTTCGATCCATAAGGATTCCGATAATTGGCGTCGCCATACGTAGCCTTGAAAAATTGCGTTTGGGATGTAAGTGCGTTCCTAGCAGAGAGTTGTCACTGAGTTTCTTTTGGCGAAAAACAAGAGCATCGCAGATATTCATAGCCGTTTACAGAATGTCTTTGGAGAGCTATCAGTAAACAAATAAGGGTGAGTCGTTAGGTGAGGCGTCTGCCATCATCGGAACAAGATCGTTCGAATCTAGTCGATCTCCGGTGCGCCGACCGACCGCACACAGCTGTTGCCCCTGCAGTGCTGGAACATGTGACAGGCGGATCGCTGCAATGAAACACCTGGACGCCACTGAAGGCACTGCTGACACGCAGGTCCACCATTTGGGCTACTCAAAGGTGTATGCCCGCTCGGTTCTTCGCTGCCTAAAAGAAGACAATAAAGAGCAACAACGGACCATCTGTGCGGAAATACTTACGCGATACGAGAAAGGCTATTGATGCAGCGAGATGTTTGCTCCGTCGTCGACTAGTGGAGGATATTACGCGGTCATACATTCCCTCTTAGTAAGGTGGTCTAAGGCCGTCTCATTGAACGAACATTGCGTTTAAAATAGGGTTTTGTTGAAAGAAGAGTGAGGAATAAGATGGTGCATTGGAATCACTAATGAAACCAACCTTCTTCAGAAAAAAAGTGTTGCATTAGTTATTGAGCGCTTCACGTACCTCAATATTCCCACGCCAATTGGAATATGTAATGAGCCGGATGGACAACGAGGAAACATAGCAGGAACTCTAATATGATTAACGGTATAGAGACGACGAAATTCCTGAGACGCTAACTGGTGTTGTTAGTATATTTATTTATTATCGTGCCAGAAGTAGAAAATATATAACAAACAAAAGGAAATCGATCGTTGACAACGGTTTATACTTAGGTTGACCAGAAATTTGCCAGTACTTCCGGCGTCACCCTCACCGGTCTTTCATGGTGCGTGTGGCTGGAGATGAATAATCCTGCAGCTGGTGGTAACAGTGAGCACGTACCACAGTTGCAAAAAAACTAACTCCACCGGAAGCCCGTAATTCTGCACGTTGGTTTTGCATCTCGTGGTTAAAGAGCGTAGCCTGTTGAGAGCTTTCCACATTGTCTATTTCTGTGAATGACCATGACGAATCTCTTCCTTCGGAACCAACCATTTCTCTAAATGACGAAATTTCCTCCTACAATCTGCGCTCCTTGTTTGCTGTGCTGTTCCGGTAAGGGCTTCAGTAGTGGTCTTACTATTAAACCGATAACTTCCGAAAATGTGACTGTCGTTCAACAGGCCTGCGAAGTCACAGACATTTACTTTCAGTCTGTGGGATGAACTAAAGGCTATGGCTCTGAGCACTATGGGACTCAACTGCTGAGGTCATAAGTCCCCTAGAACTCAGAACTACTTAAACCTAACTAACCTAAGGACAACACACACATCCATGCCCGAGGCAGGATTCGAACCTGCGACCGTAGCGGTCGCGCGGTTCCAGACTGTAGCGCCAGAACCGCTCGGCCACCAGCGGCCGGCATGAACTAAAGGTATGACGCCGTCGTATACACAGTTGGAATAGTCAGTCTAGGAGATGCATACTAAATACCGCGTATTTTCCTTGTAACTCATATACGACAATGTGGAGAGGCTGTCAGATTTAGTTGTCATTCGGAACTGCGAAATCTAGCTACAGTATCAAGCTCTAAAAGTGTATTACAATCCACTGAAAACCCGAGGTGGGACAGTATAATGAATATCCAAATATTTGAAATTATACGATTATCATTGCAAAATAAAAGAATAGGTAAGGGAATCTCCATTCTGTGGGACATGGGCACGAAGGCTTGATATGCGGAGAAAATGACGACCTATTGGTGCCCTAAGCCAGTGTTTCTGGCCGTGTGAACTTTTGTCTGTTTACTAACCTCCGATTTCAAGAAATGGACAAGAAATTGGCCAAGGAGCAATGAACAAACTGTGCCGTTACAGACTGTGGTTCGGTAATTAGCAACTACCCCAGTTCGAAAATGTCAGACGAGGGTAACTGATAACTAGCCTGATACGAGTGTTTCACCACGGTTCAACATCTTCCCATAGACAGTGGACTCCGGGAGGCATCAAGCGTAGCTCTATATGCGTTTCTTAGAAAAAAGAAGAAGGAAATATAAACCACTTGTTATTTCCTGCAGTGCCTTTCATGCACAGTGAAAAAGTACTTAACATTGTATAAATGGAGATGGCCCATCCAACAAGCAGTCCAGTTTTGTTGTGTCGTCAGAATGCTGGGATATACAAAGCCCTTTTCAATTAGGTATGAGATAGTAACGTATGTTTATAAAATTTGTTGTACTATCGATTGATTCATAACACTGTGGTGTCCGGAATCTCTGATTTGTAATTTATTATATTGTATTTTATCTACAACAGGTTTAGCCTCAATATTCTTGGGACTACGAGGATACTTTGAAATCATCTTAAATTCCGGTTCCAAACCTGTATACTGAGGTTTCTCGGTATACGTTGTTTTATGTTACTAAGAAACTGTTGGCAGTTATGTTCGAAAACACAAAAATTATAAGGTCCCGCAGTGTGGGACGAAAATTTTATTCTCAAGTAGAAACGCTGACATTGCCAAAGACATAAGAGAGTGAGCACAAGCGTATCAGGAATAATGTGTAATACATCGTACAAGACAGACGTACCAGCAAGAATCACTTGTGAGCAATTCATATCCTTGTATTCTCCGTAGGACAGTGTGCTTTGAAGTATCAACAACTAAATTCAAAGTTTCTCTCCAGATCAATGTAGCAGTTTGAACGTTTCGTTAAGTCAGTTCAGTCAACCGCATGTATCGAAGGAAAGAAAAAGCACTCTGGCTTCCTCACTTGCTCTGTATATATTTTTTTATAAACCTTCCTTATCTGGTGGTTTTCTGACGTAAATCGTCCGATTTGTCATTAACACCCCGCCCCCTTTCTCTCTGTCTTTCTCTCTCTCCCTCACACACACCCACACACAAACACACACGCTTCATTTCCTACGAGTTGCAGTATTTTGACTGCACTTTCTATGGCAGAGAAGGAGAATGGGGAGCAGCCGAACACTACCCTAGGCGACCATGGAAAACCGCCTGAGATTTAAAGGTAGGTTGTCCGCTGAACCGGACCAACAGTCGTTATCCAGCCATAACGATTCGATGCCGGTCCATCTCAACTCGCTGTTTCGAAAACCAACTAGCTACTGACTGTTGTTGTGCCTACACATCATTTGTCGTTTAGCATCCAGTGTGTATGTGTAGTCATAGGAAAGAGTCCACGCATGTGAACGTGTTTTGATAAAACAGCTAGGTTCACTGTTAACTGGAGGACGACATAACCACATCTCCCTCATACTCGTGTTAGGCAGTCCCTTTAAAAAATTGATAACCACACAGTTTAAATGAGACAGTTAGGTTTATACTGTCGAATTTTCTATATCGTATTTACTCACTCGCTATGTTACCGACCAAAACAGCAAACAACCGCACGGCAAGTCCAGTTGCAACAATCGATTTCTAATCAGGAAACTTACTGTTGCATTGTAAGTTACGTAAAGAACCGCCAGACAGGCAGCAACTGTACTAGGTCAAAGCAAGTGGGTGCCTGGAAAGAGAGAGATGTATTTTGTAACTGTGAGAAGCCGTCATGTCCAGATCCTCATTGTTCCGAGATTTTTTTTCTTTGTTTGTTCTTACTTAGAGGCGAAGCGTAAACACTACTGTGAACAGCTGGTTTCCCACTTTACATTTGAATGGAGTGCTGATTGTAACGTGTTACCCTACTGCCCTCACTGGCAGGTCAACTCATGTGATTCAATGTAAATTGCACTGTTAGGCAATTTGTCTCCATATTGCTTGTAAATTTGTCTCCATATTGCTTTTAAACTCCCCCCCCCCCCCCCCCCAATGAACCATGGACCTTGCCGTTGATAGGGAGGCTTGCGTGCCTCAGCGATACAGATAGCCGTACCGTAGGTGCAACCACAACGGAGGGGTATCTGTTGAGAGGCCAGACAAACGTGTGGTTCCTGGAAGAGGGGCAGCAGCCTTTTCAGTAATTGCAGGGGCAACAGTCTGGATGATTGACTGATCTGGCCTTGTAACACTAACCAAAACAGCCTTGCTGTGCTGGTACTGCGAACGGTTGAAAGCAAGGGGAAACTACAGCCGTAATTTTTCCCGAGGGCATGCAGCTTTGCTGTATAGTTAATGATAATGGCGTCCTCTTGGGTAAAATATTCCGGAGGTAAAATAGTCCCCCATTCGGATCTCCGGGCGGGGACTACTCAAGAGGACGTCGTTATCAGGAGAAAGAAAACTGGCATTCTATGGATCGGAGCGTGGAATGTTAGATCCCTTAATCGGGCAGGTAGGTTAGAAAATTTAAAAAGAGAAATGGATAGGTTAAAGTTACATATAGTGGGAATTAGTGAAGTTCGGTGGCAGGAGGAACAAGACTTTTGGTCAGGCGAATACAGGGTTATAAATACAAAGTCAAATAGGGGTAGGTTTAATAAGGAATAAAAAAAATAGGAATGCGGGTAAGCTACTACAAACAGCAAAGTGAACGCTTTATTGTGGCCAAGATAGACAAGAAGGCCATGCCTACTACAGTAGTACAAGTTTATATGCCAACTAGCTCTGCAGATGACGAAGAAATTGAAGAAATGTATGACGAAATAAAATACATTATTCTGATAGTGACTGGAATTCGGTAGTAGGAAAAAGGAGAGAAGGAAACGTAGTAGGTGAGTATGGATTGTTGGTAAGAAATGAAAGAGGAAGCCGCCTGGTAGAATTTTGCACAGAGCACAACTTAATCATAGCTAACACTTGGTTCAAGAGTCATAAAAGAAGGTTGCATACATGGAAGAAGCCTGGAGATACTGACAGATTTCAGACAGATTATATAATGGTAGGACAGAAATTTAGGAACCAGGTTTTAAATTGTAAGACATTTCCAGGGGCAGTTGTGGACTCGGACCACAATCTATTGGTTATGAACTGTAGATTAAAACTGAAGAAACTGCAAAAAGGTGGGAATTTAAGGAGATGGGATGTGGATAAACTGACTAAGCCAGAGGTTGTACAGAGTTTCAGGGAGAGCGTAAGGGAACAAATGGTAGGAGTGGGGGAAAGAAATACAGAAGAAGAAGAATGGGTAACTTTGAGAGATGAAGTAGTGAAGGCAGCAGAGGATCAAGTAGGTAAAAAGACGAGGGTTAGTAGAAATCCTTGGGTAACAGAAGATATATTGAATTTAACTGATGAAAGGAGAAAATATAAAAATGCAGTAAAAGAAGCAGGCAAAAAGGAATATAAACGTCTCAAAAATGAGATCGACGGGAAGTGCTAAATGGCTAAGCAGGGATGGCTAGAGGACAAATGTAAGGATGTAGAGGCTTATCTCACTAGGGGTAAGATAGATACTGCCTACAGGAAAATTAAAGAGACCTTTGGAGAGAACCACTTGTATGAATATCAAGAGCTGAGATGGAAACCTAGTTCTAAGCAAAGAAGGGAAATCAGAAGGGTGGAAGGAGTATATAGAGGGTCTATACAAGGGCAATGTACTTGAGGACAATATTATGGAAATGGAAGAGGATGTAGATGAAGATGAAATGGGAGTTATGATACTGCTTGAAGAGTTTGACAGAGCACTGAAAGACCTGAGTCGAAACAAGGCCCCGGGAGTAGACAACATTCCATTAGAACTACTGACGGCCTTGTGAGAGCCAGTCCTGACAAAACTCTACTATCTGGTGAGCAAGATGTATGAGACAGGCGAAATACCCTCAGACTTCAAAAATAATATAATAATTCCAATCCCAAAGACAGCAGGTGTTGACAGATGTGAAAATTACCGGACTATCAGTTTAATAAGTCATGGCTGCAAAATACTAACGCGAATTCTTTACAGACGAATGGAAAAACTAGTAGAAGTTGACCTCGGGGAAGATTCCGTACAAATATTGGAACACGTAAGGCAATACTGACTCTACGACTTATCTTAGAAGCTAGATTAAGGAAAGGCAAATCTACGTTTCTAGCATTTGTAGACTTAGAGAAAGCTTTTGACAATGTTGACTGGAACACTCCCTTTCAAATTCTGAAGGTGGCTGGGGTAAAATATAGGGAGCGAAAGGCTATTTACAATTTGTATAGAAACCAAATGGCAGTTATAAGAGTTGAGGGGCATGAAAGGGAAGCAGTGGTTGGGAAGGGAGTGAGACAGGGTTGTAGCCTCTCCCCGGTGTTATTTAATCTGTATATTGAGCAAGCAGTGAAGGAAACAAAAGAAAAATTCGGAGTAGGTGTTAAAATCCATGGAGAAGAAATAAAAACTTTGAGGTTCGCCGATGACATTGTAATTCAGTCAGAGACAGGAAAGGACTTGGAAGAGCAGTTGAATGGAATGGATAGTGTCTTGAAAGGAGGATATAAGATGAACATCAACAAAAGCAAAACCAATTTAATGGAATGTAGTCGAATTAAGTCGGGTGATGCTGAGGGTATTAGATTAGGATATGAGACACTTAAAGTAGCAAAGGAGTTTTGCTATTTGGGGAGCAAAATAACTGATGACGGTCGAAGTAGAGAGGATATAACATGTAGACTGACAATGGGAAGGAAAGCGTTTCTGAAGAATTGAAAGTTGTTAACATCGAGTATAGATTTAAGTGTCAGGAAGTCGTTTCTGAAAGAATTTGTATGGAGTGGTTCAAATGGTTTAAATGGCTCTGAGCACTATGGGACTCAACTGCTGAGGTCATTAGTCCCCTAGAACTTAGAACTAGTTAAACCTAACTAACCTAAGGACATCACACACATCCATGCCCGAGGCACGATTCGAACCTGCGACCGTAGCGGACTTGCGGTTCCAGACTGCAGCGCCTTTAACCGCACGGCCACTTCGGCCGGCTGTATGGAGTGTAGTCATGTATGGACGATAAATAGTTTAGACAATAAGAGAATAGAAGCTTTCGAAACGTGGTGCTACAGAAGAATGCTGAAGATTAGACGGGTAGATCACATAACTAATGAGGAAGTATTGAATAGGATTGGGGAGAAGAGAAGTTTGTGGCACAACTTGACTAGAAGAAGGGATCGGTTGGTAGGACATGTTCTGAGGCATCGAGGGATCACCAATTTAGTATTGGAGGGGAGCGTGGAGGGTAAAAATCGTAGAGGGAGACCAAGAGATGAATACCCCAAGCAGATTCAGAAGGACGTAGGTTGCAGTAGGTACTGGGAGATGAAGAATCTTGCACAGAATAGAGTAGTATGGAGAGCTACATCAAACCAGTCTCAGGACTGAAGACCACAACAACAACAACAACAACAACATTGCTTTTAACTGAGCATTGTCCGCCTTCGTGAATGGGTAATAATAAATTCGATAGATTGTGAAATACGATCAGTGGGTATGTTTGTGAACGCAAGAGGATACGATGCTTCCGAAATAAATCCTTTAATAATGTGAATAATTATAGAGGAAAAAATCCGATAGGGCTCTGAATTCAGGGAAAGGAAGCAAAGAAAGGAAGAATAGAATTTAAAGTACCATCGACGACGAATTAACAAGGGAAAGAGTACAAGATCGTGTTAACAGAATCTTCCGTCGGTTCTTAGCAGAACAACATTATAATAAATAATTTCGTTTAATAGTACCAGATCGGGTTATCGAAGGACGGGGAAGGAATTGTGTTCTTTTATGTGAGACCGGCAAAATGTTTTTAAAACATTTATAAAGGTGACAGGATGCACAACCTTTTCCTCGTTATTGTATGTCTGAAACTGTCTATGCTTTATCAACGATTCCTCAAGTTGCTAATACGCCTGAATCCGCGGCACCAACGATGCCCGTAAAAGTCGGTGGAGTCTGTCTTGGCCAACCCTCGCAGCCAAATTTCTCGTCACGATCTGTGATTGGGAGGGTCGATTTCTAACGCTCGTTAATGTGTTGGTCCAAGTTTTGTGTGAGGTTGTCAATCGTCTTGCTGGTAACCTGCACTTGACCTTCGAGCACAGCATGGGCAGACGGGCGGGTCGATTTGTAACCGGCCCGCCGCCTCAGAGACAGGCTTGTGAATGTGTCGGTCCAAGTTCAGTGTGAGGTCATCAGCCATCCGACTGATAATCTTTAGTTCACCTTCCAGCACAGCATGGGCTTTATCTGGCTTATTTGTTCTTTCATCAAATGCACTGATTTTTTCCAGAACATCCTTGTTGTGTTCTACACGTTCAGAAACTTGTTGTTTTATCACATTAATTTCTTGAGATAGATGTGAGATGGTAGCCTTATCTCGTTCTTCTAAGAGGCTGTTGAATTTCTGAACCATAAGGTCATCACGCTCTTTCTCTCTTTTCTCCCTAGCCAGGGCTCCAGCCTTCTCTCTTCCTTCAAGAGCTTTGTCTTGTACCCTTTCCCTTTCCTCATGTTCGTTACGTTCTGTTTTTAACACGTCTCTTACTTGACGTAAAAGTGCCTGTTCGTGCTGTCTCCCGGATATCAAATTGTGCTAACAACATTGCAAGAAAATCAGGACTGGGATCTGCTGCTACTGATGCACCGTCAACTGATGCTGTGCCATCAGTCTTCGTTTCTGGCCAAATTAATGAACATGTCTGCTCACTTGAGCTTGTTCAGTACTTTCAGTAAAATCGTTAGATGTTGGTCCCTGTTCTGGGTCCTTTTGAGGAATTTGCGAACGGGTATTCTCCGGTGGATCAGTTATCTGAAGCACGTGGACATTATCGTCCACCTCCGTATCAGACAGAGCCTCACTCTTGGTACGTTTCTCTCAACGCTGACTACCCATGGATATGACAATATACACAAGACACACACAAAAACGTAAGAAATTTAACACGCACCTTAAGTGACATTGTCTCATAATACACTACAAACACACAAAAATTAGAAGTTTTTATTTACATTCGCTTTCTTTTAGTTAGGCAAGACTATCGTAAAGTAAAATTCTTTCAAATTGACTCAAAACTTCACCCTGTATATGAATTGAGTTGGTATACCTATACAGAACTTTCTGGAGCTGCAGTGAAAGTTTTACCTATAGTGAATTGTTAATTATCAAAATGACTGCCAAATTATCTTGTGATCTATGCTCTGAAGTTATCTTTGTATACACTTTACTTTAAATTACTGTACACTGAATCTGGCAAGAAAATTCGTATGAAATATGCACTGCACTAAACTATCTATGTCAGACACTCAAATTGAACACTATCACTCACTGTTTCTAGTAAATGAACGGTTTTGACTTCACTGCAAAAATTAGCAAATGTAAATTAATTAAAATAAGTGGATAATTTGAAATTTTTCACTGTGCAGAGTGCCTGGCTCCCTGTCCATTTATGTCTTGTTGTCCACCAGCCAACAGCATCTGTATGTGCAGTCTTATCTTTTGTTGTTTTTCGTTATAAATTATGTACCACCTGGAATTTCTGCATACACAAAATATACGTTTACAGTTAAATTTTTGTTTGAGATTCTGAGTTTAACCAAAAACTAAATACAGATATATATATATCAGTTTGTACATCTATTTGGATATACTGTAATTATTAAGTGGTTCGAGCTGCACATTTTGGCTCCAGTTGCAGTAGTGCTTTGTCTACCTCCACAACTGGTTTACCTATATAAATCGGTGGTTCGTGCTCCTCGTTTTGGGGGCCATTGTGGTGGTTCTTTTATGTACTGGTATTTATATAGTATGAAAAAAGGGAGTTAGAGTTATTCTGGCTGCTTCACAAGTGAAAAATTATTTACGTCAGTGACTCAGTTGTAGTACTTCTCGCTGTTAGTTTTCCCGACACGATGTTTATAGCAAAAGACACCAACAACTCACTAAATATTAGGTATATGGTAATATATTTTTAATACTTGTATGAAAACGAAGTGCTTAGAACATTCTCGCAATTTCGTTAAGTGGGGGTCAAAAAATTTACTGACCTATACACGAATATGATGCATACTGGATGTGCTAATCACTTTCACTGTTTCAAAAGAAGAACCGCTTATCAAGAGAAATCTGCTACACTTATATTTATTTTTATTTGTCAAAATTAGAAAATATGAAGATATTTATTACGACTCTGGGCCACTATCATTTAGAGCAATGGTGCTGACCTCTGCCCCAATGTTCCTGCATAAAAGTTGCATAAAGACATTAATTGCTGCTTTATAAATATAAGAATTAGTACATATAAAATTTAACAACACCTTTAAGTAATACTTGATTATATGTTGGCTAAATATAACATGAAACTTACACGTTTCTTGCCTCGTCACAAAATGGCTTCTTACAATGCGAAGAAACGAAAGGGAAGAGAGCACGATCCTTTTGCAAAAGAAACAGAGAGTGCAATTACATTCGCAGACCATATTAACTGATTACAGTCTTTGTTACTTTTCTGCGATAATATTTCTTTCGTTACGACGTCAGTTTTGTTATAGTTGCGAAGTTATTCAATATCATTTTTCTCGCTTTATGTGGCGTACCGCCACATGGGCACCGTAGTGAGGGTATACCCAAATATTTACAATGTTGTGTCTCGCTCTCTACCAGACGCGATCACTCCACATGATTTTTAAAGGCTTCAGTCACGCTTTTCACTGCGCTTTAAGTTACACCTACAGTGTTTGTTTACAATGTGTTTTCAGCTTTACAGTTATGTTGTCAGGGCTTGTGTTTAACTTACTCCTTACCCTGCATCTGCAAACGAAGGCGAACAGTTCGTAATTACCTGTACCCCGATAACAAAAGAATTATACTCCCTCATTCTGGTTATGGGCGTATGGGAAAAAATCGGGTCGAAAATAACCCCGCAAGGGCTCTTCGAACTGTTTACTTTCCTGTGATATTCAACGATTTTTTCGAGTGATCGACATTTAATCATATACATGTACAACATTAATGATAAAACAGATTATTTGCGTTTAACCAAAAACTAAATACTGCTATATATCTGTTTGCACATCTGTTTGGATATATTTATGTAAGTGGATCGAGCTGCACACTTTGGGCTCCAGTTGTGGTGGTCCTTTTTGTACCTACACAACTGGTATATTTATATAAATCGGTGGTTCGTGCCACACGTCTTGGCGCATGTGGCCGCGTCTTTTGCAGTGGAATCTGAGTTTACAGAAGGCTACTCAAATGTTCACATTGAGCAGAAAAACGGCTGGGCTAGTAGTTATGCTGGTACGCTCGCAGGAAAAAATTATCACTTTACGCTAAAAAATCTTAATCCTTAATTTTCGGGTCTTCCTAGGAAACAGCTGTTAGAAATTGCGAAAAACAATCTATTCCATCGAAAACTGTGTTGAATACTGGCCGAAAATTCTTAGAGATGCAAACAAAGATCACACGACGCCTTAACGATCTGCTTTTCACGAGGGGACTTATTTTCGTCCCTTAAACTAAATACTGAAGAAACGTGAAATACGTAAGTCAGTGCGGTGACGAAATAGCAATCTCAGTTTCTGCTTATTTATTTTGCTAGTAGTGTAGATTACGCATATGATTTTGAGCTTTATCCTTTCAACACAGTTATCCAACACTGTAATTCCATTTGCGAGTCTCGAAAACATGATGTTTATGTCTACGTTATAACTAATTCTGTGGTAACCTAACTGTACTTTACCAACCTTTACCAACGATTTTGAGCACAAACAGCACTGTGCTCCATTTCACTCTCTTCTTGGGTGATATTATCTTCCACATATCTCTCCTCCTCCTCTTCTACTAGTCTTAAAGGACTCTTTGCTCCATCGCACATACACACTCGGATGTTTTACTCTGTTCTTCATTAAACACCCCTGCAACTGATTAACGAGTAATCAGTTTATAGCGGACACTGACACAAGGACGAGTGAGTCATAAATGTACGCTGGTCAGTTACTGTGATTTTTATTCGAAATCTTACGTTTGATAGTTCACACCATTCCTCGTAAGAACTTGAATGAATTAAACATTGCAAATGGGGGCAATGCCTACTAGTAAATGTAGGGCGTTAGTAGCTTCAGATTTCTATTTAAGAAAACTCTGTAACATTCCCTAGGCCGATGTACCACTTTGCAACATCCTCTCTGCGGAATGAGGAACCCTAACATACTGGACCCCTTGGACTATCTGGTACGGCGTGGAAAATTTACAGGGGTGCGTGGCAGGTCCTCTTTATGACTTACCAGTGCGGTGGCAGCGTAGTCAGACTCTGTACTTTCCCGACTTGTAATCTTACCTGCCTCTACCTGCGGTTCAGTCGCTCGTACGTTATTCAGCACTCTGTGGATTCTAATTTAGCAAATAGGTAGAACTAAGGTTTTTGAGAGGTGTTTCGGTGCTACTAAATGAGGCACTCAGCTGCAACATGGGTCTTTTAAGGCACGAGGCCAGGATCTTGTATTATCGGATGCCACGGAACTGTCTTTAATTGCACTTGATACCCACATGAAAATAAACGTGATAATAACAAAACTGGTCATAATGATCATTGGCAGAAAACCCAAAACAGAACTGTCACAGCAGTAGCGAGCACAGGCGCTGACTTACCGTGTTCAATGACTGTTGTGTTATTGCATGCAATACGCTTTGTTCAATTGACTAATGGCGTCTATGCCTCAATAATTGTCACATAATAAGATAAACACCCATTCACAGTCAAAATAACTTCACCCACTTTGTCACGGTCTTAGTCAGTTGTAACCAATAAGCAAAGGTTAGTTTGTAATGTTGCAGGAGCGCAAATGCTGGCCATCCGTACTGCTCTCCGGTGGAACAGCTTGTCATCAACAATGGTGTGCTGCGCGCCCTTCTCCCCCACTAAACCGCTTGTGACGTCAGCGTCCATCTTTTCCCTTAAAACAGGCATATTTTACGTTATACTTTCCCTGTAGCTTTCTGTGCATACCCACTTTTGATTTACATTCTTCTGCAAATTCTACTCTAGCCTTCTACTCTAATTTAATTTTTTTCAAGCAAACTATTTTTTTTTACCATTCGGCAGCCTGTGGTCGGACCAGTCCACCTTCTCCATCCCCAAGGGGTGTCCGCCTGTGGAAACTGCGTATTTCCAAGCCACCCCTGGCTTTTCTGTATCCTTCCGCCTTCACGTTCTTACGTGTCACCGTGCTGGCCTAGCGCACCCGACTCGGCTCTTAACCGTAACCCTTTGTCACGCTAAATCCTGCTGCATTCTAATCGGCATTCGCTTAATTATAAAGGCTGTACCTTTGTTTCATTGCCCGTACTATAACAGGGTTTCTTTCTGGAGGAACCTCATATTCTTAGCTATCGAATGAAGTTCTTAAACCTATTGCTTATCTGAAGTGTGGTCATTCATGCACAGCACACTGCCATGTTTCAACTCCTCAGTAGTCAACGACTGAAACATCCAAGAATGCGACAGTATACTTGGGAACTGTGTGATGTGTTAACCTATATATAAATGAAGCAACATATTTCAGCCTATAGAACGAATTTTCGATGTGTACAATTATTAATTATGTAGCCAATATACTTTAAAAGCTATTATGTTTTTCTCTTGTACTGAACTTTCCCTGCCCACGAGAAAAAATAACAGTATGTGACGATCCTGATACCACATGTTGTAGACATATATACGAGGGCGGTTCAGAAAGTAACCTCCAATTGGTCACAGTGCGAGTTGTGGGGGGGAGTAGCGACGCCATCTGCGCGTTCTCGCACTCAACAGGTCAGTCGGCATCAAGCCGTGGTCGAGTGAACGTCGTACCTGCGCTAGTTTAGTTTTTTTGGCAGTTTGAAATGTGTGCTGCAACAGAAAACCCCGCCAAATGTGAAGTGCGTGCTGTCATAAGGTTTTTTACAGCCAAAGGATATTCTGCAGCAGCTATTCATCGTGAGCTTTGTGCCGTGTACGGACCAAGAGTTATGAGTGAAGGAGTTGTCCGTGAATGGGTACGTTTATTTAAAAGTGGACGAGAAAACGTTCATGATGAAGAGAGGAGTGGTAGACCATCATTGGTGACTGACGAACTCGTTCAGACAGTTGATGCAAAAGTTCGTGAAAATCGACGTTTCTCACTGTCGGAGTTGTCTACTGGTTTTCCACAGATTTCTAAGACTCTCTTGTACGAGATAGTGACAGCAAGATTGGGTTACCGTAAGTTCTGTGCATGATGGGTGCCCAAAATTCTTACCGACCACCACAAAACTCAAAGAATGGCCTCTGCATTAGACTTTCTGTCACGTTATGAGGACGAAGGAGAATCATTGTTAAACAGAATCGTGACCGGTGACGAAACCTGGATTAAGTACGTGAACCCTGAGACAAAAGAACAATCAAAGATGTGGGCACATTCAAATTCGCCTACCAAACCAAGAAAAGCCTCGCAAGATTTTTCTGCCAGAAAACTGATGGCAACGGTGTTTTGGGATGCCAAAGGGGTGTTGTTGGTTGAATTCATGGAACGTGGTACGACCATTAATCAAGACGTGTACTGTGAAACAATAAAAAAGTTACGACGGGCTATACAGAACAAACGCCGTGGTATGCTGACTTCCGGTATCGTTTTTTTGCACGATAACGCCCGTCCTCACTCTGCTCGCAGAACAACGGCCCTTCTTGAGTCCTTCAAGTAGGACGTTATCAACCATCCACCTTACAGCCCAGACCTGGCGCCAAGTGATTACCACCTCTTCATGCATTTGAAGAAATGGCTCGGGTCACAGTGGTTTGATGACGACGAAGAGCTCAAAGATGTGGTCACAGGCTGGCTCCAGGCACAAGCGGGTGATATTTATGCAGAAGGAATTTCAAAGCTTGTGAAGAGATACGATAAGTGCCTCAATCGCTATGGAGACTATGTAGAAAAATAGTGCAAAGATGTAGTTGTAAGATGTATATATTAAAATATTTTTCTTTAACTTGGTGTATTTTTTTAAATCAACCGGAGGTTACTTTCTGAACGGCCCTCATATTATTTTTTTACAGTTTCTTATTTTCCACGGCTTCATCTATTGTTCTGTGTGAACAGTTATAAAACAATCCAGTGTAGAAAATAACCGTTGCCTACGGAGAATATTTCGAGTTTTATTGCTTTCTTTCGAACTGTGTGGCCATGGAACAAGATCTGATTAAGTTGCACTTTGTAGCTATGGTTGGATGATAACACAGAAGAGGTGTGGGCGCATCGATAGGTCCATCATATATGTCACATACTCATTTATCATCATCATTTCAGACATTTATCTTAGGATTTTCGACTGAAATGAAAATTCAGTATGAAGGAATTTTCCGCAAGCCGTGGGATGCAGTCATTTGTCAGGACATGGATTTTTCTATTATTGACGTTCATATAACATACCAGACAATAACATAAAGTTTGTTACTCGTAATTCATAATTCTAATTTATGCTCTTCATTGTCAGGACCATGGCATAAACCTGACTGATTTTTTTTCGGACAAATTGAAAGTAATACAAGGGTCCACAGCAAAATAGGGACCTAATGACCCATAGTCTGGGAGAGGATAAAGCTGGGCAAGAGCAGAAGAAGAGTATTAACTGTCGTGTGGTGACTGTTGTCTCTTTAGATCCCAAGGTTCGTTTAACTATAAAGAAATTGTTTTAATGTGGAGGTAGACTTCTCATCCACCAGCTGTGTTTTTGTGGACTTTTCATTATAACTTATTAACATATTTAGGGTTATATCATAGTACAATGCCAACGGCTTTGGCACAATGGTAACAACGGTTCCCATCAGGTCACCGAAGGTAAGCCCTTTGAGGAGTGGCTAGCATTTTGATAGATCACCGTCTGAGTCTGCTGAGTGCTGTTGGCAAGCGGAGTGCACTTAGCACTTGTGAGGCCAATTGAGGAACTACTTGATTGAGAAGCAGCTTCACCAGTCACAAAAATTACAATGGTCAGGAGAGCAGTGTACTGACCACATGACCCCTCCAAATCCGCACCCCATGACACCTACGTGCTGAGAATGACATGGCGGCTAGTTGGTGCCATGGGGCCTTAAAGGCCTGTTCGGACGGTATTCGTGTTTATCATAGTGCAATAATTTGAAATTTTTGCAATGGTGTCAGAAAATACCCAGGTATACAGTAGGATTAGTCTGGGATGGATGGACTACCCTTAAAGACGGATCAGGCGAATGTTTGGGTGGTCTGCTGTGGCAGCGATGCAGTCAGTGTACGTAGCTTTTCCTCTTAGGGCTTTATTTTCCATGTAAGTGAAATGACACTTACAAAAAATATTTTAAATATGAAGGTGTATCCCGGTAAGTAGGTTTCTTATTTTATTTAATTTTATTTTATTTCTTTTTTTTGTGACAGAAAATTGCATACTTTATATAAAAGAAAAGGGATGTCTGGAAGAGGAGAATAGTCTGAAGACTGTCTGAAAAATGCAGTCAAAGCTGATGAAAATTAAGAATTGGAAGTTAATGCTGTAGCAAAACCGTTTGGCATACCGAAAAGCAATTGAAAAAGGCAGCTTTAGTCACAGAGTTTTAACAGAGATTGCATGGGAAGGAACACTGTGCTAAAAATTGAAAAAGAAAAAAAACCAGTGAAAGGTGGCTACACTGAATCACAGCGCCAGAGATTGCGCCAAAGAGTATTATTCAGCCGCCTCCACTGGCAGTGCTTGTTGAGATGTGGTAGTGGAGAGTGCTTGTTCAGAAGTGGTGGTGGTTAGTGCTTTGCTGAGAGGATGTTGATAGTTGTATTATTTGAAGCCATGTCGTGTGCATTTGTTTTGATGGGCTAGACACCAGATGTTGTTGGATTGGGGATGTTGTAATGATCAGAGTGTACTTTTCGTCAATATATATGAAGGTAAAGGAAATCTTTAATTTTTTTATTTCATATGTGCTAAATAACAATGCCTCTTGGTCACAGGTTCAGTCAACAAAGCATCTGGCTTGTGTTCATGTATTAGACTGTAATTCGGGTTTCTATGTGCAATTGTAGTATTTCAGTTTTATTTAATTAATTCAGTGTAAATGGTATTTAAAATACCTTGTCTTATTGAGGAAGAACCGTGCCAGATGTGTACGTTGAATCACACTTCCACACACAGAACAGTTATATTGGTGTTTTGTTGTTTCGTAGTTGTTACAGTAGTATTGTTGTAGTAATTTGTAGTTTAGTAATTGTAGTCTATATTGCATGTGTAGATTTGGTAACTGAACATTTGTAGTTGTCTTGTCATTCTTTTAATGGTATTTTGGCAGAATTTAATTTTTGATGTCTTGTATACAGGTCTGACAATTTTGTGCAATTGTGAGGGTTTTAATTGTTCGTTGGACGTGTTTGTTGGGAAACATGTCGCGTGAATGGTATTGTTGGAGATGAAGTGTCATTGTGTGTAATTTTCGTATAGTGACGAGTTTTGTATGTTTTGTAAACGATTACGCGATCAATGAAAAAGGCAAAAATGATGGATAGTGAGAATGACGAAATTGTTAACATGACGAACTCGCCAACACATGAGAATAGTATGATGAATATTGAAGTAGAAAACAATTTAATAAGTCGGGAAAATAGTCCGTAACCAGTTCAAAATTTGTCACAATCAAAAAATTTTCAGAATTCGGCATTAACGACAGAAGATTCTGGAATAGTATCGAACACAGATAGCTTTACGGCTATGTCGAAGGAAGTTAGTTTTATGGGAAATGTTAGGGGCGAATAGAATTTCGAACCAGTTAATATGGAGCAGTTAATGAGTGCAATATTAAATTTGGGATCACAAATAGGAACAATTAAAACTGATATGGGAACAACGGAAACACGGTTAGACTCACGGGGATCACAGTTAGGATCTGAATTAAAAACAGAGAAGGGAACTTTGGCAACACGGTTAGACTCACAAATAGGAACAATTAAAAAGGAGATGGAAACAATGGAAACACGGTTAATCTCACGAATAGGGACATGTTTTAAAAACATGAAAGATGAATTAAAGAAAGAAATTAGAGAAGAAGTACAACCGATTTTGAATGCTCACAATAATAGATTAATTTCAATAGAAATCAGACAAAAGGAACATGATAGAGAACAGGAAGAAAGAGATCGCGTGATAGCACAAAAATTTTCAGAGTTAAATTTACGACGTTCACACGATAAGGAAGAAATATTTGAAAGAATCGAGGAATCCGTGCCAAATGACAGAATAAGTAACCTAACACAACAGTATGAACAGTTAACTACTAAATGTGTCAATACTGAAACCCGATTCGCGACACTTACGGAAGACGTAAATAAACAGAAAGAACAAATAGGTGACTTATCGGAAAGAGTTGAGGAGATTGCAGATAAATTGACAAGTCTTGGTTTAAATGGGGACAGAGATTCAGATGATACAGCTCCATTGGCATTTGCAGAAACAGAAGAGTACCAGAACATAAATAAGCATGTTGAAAATCAGGGAAAAATTAATGAACGCGTTAAAAGGGAATTTGAGGCATTACGAAAGCAAGTCAAACAAATTGAAGGCAAAATCGTAGGAAAAGACAGCAGAAGAAATTTAGAATTACAGATAGCAGAGGGGTTTGAAAAAAGTTAATTTATTTCATTTACGAGAAGCAACAAGAGAGCGCCAGCCGCGCGAACTCGTCAATAATCGACATTGGGACTGGGACAGACGTGGTAGGTCTTTGTCGCCACGAGGCGAAAATTTTGACTATAAACACTTTTTAACTGTTCGGAAATTTAAGATCTTTCGCAATTCTAAGAATGACATACATCCATGTTCATGGTTAGATCAATTTATGTACGCATTTCCACCAAATTGGCCACTAAGTCACAAATTGGAATTTATGTGTGGATATTTAGAAAACGAACTGGCGACGCGCATGCGTGCACTTATTAGAGATTGTAATAATCCAAATGATTTTTATCATGCTTTTCTATCGGCATATTGGCCCGAAAACACGCATGACAGAGTCAAATATAGTCTTATTATGCAGCGTAATTTTAAACAGTCTGAGTTCCGCACGCCATCAGGATACTTTGAAAACATGATTCCTGTCCAACCCTTATAGCCCGACTGAATTAATTCGCATTTGTTTAACTAAGCTGCCACAATCCATAAGACAAATTGCTTTAGCCGGAAGATGTAAAGACGATATTGAGACTTTTAAGACGTTGCTACAAGAACTTGAGTATGGCAACGACGACGGGACTTCTTGTAATTTTTTTAGTAACAGTAATTACAATAGATTTTCAGAGAAAAGGGATAATGATCGGAACGGACGTTATGTGGGTAATTTTGAGAATGACAGACGAAACAGACAGGACAATAGATACCAGCCTTATGACAATAACAGACGGTCTAACAGAAATTACGCAGACAATTATAATAACGGAAATTCCTACCGGAATGATCAATCATACGGAAACAGTAGTCGGTATCATCAAGACAGAAATTATTCATACAACAATAGGAATTCTTACTGCAGAAATAACCAGGGTAGTAGATATAACAATAATTTCAGAAGTGACAGTCGAAATTACACAAGAAGTAGTCACGCAGATAGCCAGGAAAATAGAAATTTTAATAACAGGCGCAACCAAAAATTTACATGTAACAGACAGGAGGGACCTAATTGGCATCCTTCGCGTGACAGAAATTCACAGAGACAGGTGCAAATAGTAGAAATTGATCCGCGAAATGACGCGAATAATCAAAGACGTGACGCAAACAGTCGACAATGACTTGTAGCTTCGGCTTCTGGCAGCAATATAGACGGTTCAGAAAGTGATGACACTACGACTTTACACTACGTACGCCTGGAAGACATGAGAGACATTTTGCTAGACGAAAAGGAAGTATGTGTGGGTAAGAATAAGTTCACTGCAGTTTTAGATTCTGGGAGCCCATTGAATGTCATTAGTGAATCAATTTTTCGTATAAGTGTAAGAACTATTGCTTGTCCTGTGTTACCTGTTTCTAAAACTACAATTCGAGGCGCTATTTCTGGAAAAATTGTGGAAGTCAAACAATAGACCAACTTAAAATTTATTTGTCAAGGATACGAATTTTCTGCTAATTTTATTATTGTTTCATTACTCAGTACACAAATTATATTAGGTATGGAGTTTCTTAACGCACATAAGGCAATTTTAAACCTTAAAGACGGAAGTGTGAATTTGACTGTTGCCGGAATGCCGAAAAGTTTGAAATTTTTCGAGTGTTTAACAAAATCTGAATCAGACACAAAATGTTTAAGGTTTCTTACTTCTGATGTTTTCGCTGAGCATTATGACGACAATGTGTTCATTCATGACAATGACAATAGATACAGAGACGCGATGTATGATATAATTAAGAGGGAAGAATTGATTAATGAAAAGGTTAAGAAAGCTGAAGTGCCAGATGACGTTGCGAGAGAAGAACTGCACCAAATTTTGACTTCACGTGCTACAGTATTTAGTCATCACACAGATACTATACAAGGCTTACAATATTTATTTAAAGTAAAAGAACACACACCATTTCGGGGGAAAACGTACGCTATTTCTTTGGCTTACAGAGACAAGGTAAAGAGTGAACTTCAATACATGTTAGATCAAGGCATTATTGAGCCAGCAGTCAGTACTTATACCAGCCCATTACACGTCGTTCTTAAATAGGATGGGTCAATTCGTTTGGTTCTGGATTCCACACAGATAAATAATATCATCCTTCCTGAAACTGACCGTCCACAAAATTTAGATGAACTTCTTCAACATTTCCATGGAATTAAAGTTTTATCCACGATTGATATGCGCGCAAGTTTTTGGCAAATAGAACTCCACCCTGATTGTAGAAAATACACTGCCTTTTTAGACTTTGGTAACTGTTATCAGTTTAGGAAAATACCGTTTGGACTTACTGTGTCTTCAGCCGCATTCATTCGTAGTTTAAACGAAATTTTACCTGTTCATCTTCGTGACAATATTACTTCATATGTTGACGATATTCTTATTGCTAAACGTTCTTGGAGTGAGCATAACCAAATTTAGGATTCATTATTACGTATTTTTGCAAGAGTTGGCATTACAGTGAACTTGGAAAAATCTGAATTTGGTTGTTCTCAGGTGAAATTTCTTGGTCATATTATTTCTACAGAAGGTATTCTTCCTGATCCAGAGAAACTAGACACTATTCGTAATTATGCTGTTCCTACCACAAAACGTGATGTTCGTAGTTTCCTTGGTGTCTGTAATTTTCTTAGACGCTTTGTTAGATTGGACGATTTGGCCACGCCTCGTTTATGTGAACTATCTGGAAAGAAATCTAATTGGTGTTGGGATGAGGAAGCTCAATCAGAATTTGAACAACATCGTGATGCTTTAGTTGCTGCTCCACTTCTTTCACATCCGGATTTATCTAAAGATTTTTGTTTGGCGACGGACTCATCATACAAAGGTCTAGGTTCACACTTATGTCAAGAGATAGAAGAAGACGGCGTTGTAGTACAGAAAACTATTGCATTTGGAAGTCGTGTTCTCTCTAAATCAGAAAAGAATTATTCGATTACGGAACTTGAAGCTTTGGCTGTTGTATGGGCTTTCACAAAATTTCGCATATTTTTGTATGGCAGACATACTAAGGTTTATCACCGAGCTCTGGAATTTCTTATGACAACAAAATTAACACATGGAAGATTGTCACGATGGGCGCTGTATCTACAGGAATTTGACTTTAGTATTGTTTACATACAGGGATCTTCAAATATTATTGCTTATGCTTTATCACATGCACCTATGGGTTTGAAACAAAGTGCTGAAGAGGACTGCAAAGAAAACAATTATTGTTTGATGTATATTCAAGGTGTTGCGTTTGAGAATTTTATTTTGTCTTCGCTCCTGGACATCGCTAAGGAGCAAAACAAGGATCCAATCTGGAAGGACATTAAGGAGAAGTGGAGGAGAAAGGAAAGCGTAGCGATTAGACAGTATTATTTATTTCGCAATGATATTCTTTTTAAACGAAAATCGGTCGACAACTCTGTTTGGTTAGTTTGTATTCCTGATGAGTGGGTTAAAAAATTGATTTGGTATACACATTTCAGTTATGCACACTTTGGTCCCAGAAAATGCTTTCATAAATTACGAGAAAATTGCTACTTCAGTAATATGGAAAAACGTATTCGATCCGTTCTTGCCAAATGCAAATTATGTCAAAAGGCTAAGCCGCCAACTATTTCTCACAGAGCACCATTGTTTTCTATCATTCCAGCGAGATTAAAGGAGATGGCTGCAGTCGATTTGTTCGGTCCAGTGGTTCGTTCTACTAATTGTTTTGCGTACATTTTGGTAGCAGTGGAATTGACATCAAAATATGTGTGTTTTACACCCTTACGCAAAGCAACAGCTCGGTCAGTATCTAATGCCTTCATCAAGCATTTTTTAAAGAAGTGGGTCATGTTGATAAGGTTATATCAGATAATGGATCACAGTTTCGCCCTAAAATTTGGCTTCGTACTCTATGGCGTCGTAAGATTAAACCAATTTTCATTTCACTTTTTCACCCTCAATCTAATGCTTCAGAGAGATGGATGAAGGAAAGCAATAAACTGTGTCGACTTTATTGTCATCAGAATCACAGAACGTGGGATCAGTATCTTCATACTTTTCAAAACATTCTGAATGAACTCCCTAATGATTCAACTTCTTTACCACCTATATTGATATTACAAAATAAAGTACCGACAAATCGCATTTCTGAAATCGTTCCTTTTCCGCCTACACGGAAACTGCGCATTCTGAAGTTGTCAATCTGGCTCTACAAAATATTGCATCTGCGGCTGCTAGAAGAGAGAAATCAGCTAAACGTCCTGGTCGTTTAAAAACCTTGTCAGTTGGTCAAAAGGTGTTAATTAAGTCTCACCGTTTGTCTCACAAAGGAAAAGGCTTGTGTCGCAAATTTTTTCTGCTGTATAACGGTCCATATGGAGTTCGCAAAATTATTCATGATAACACTGTCGAAATAGAAACTCTTAAATCTCGGTGCTCTAAGGGAATACATCATATATCGAACGTTAAAATTTTTGTGGAATGACATACATGACATACTTTTGAGAAACCAACAGTTATACGTAAACATGCAGAGAATACAAGGATACCGTGCCGTGTTCCGGCGGCGGCACATACTCAAAGCAACAGTCAAGTCTGCGCGGCGCACAAGGCAGTCGTTGACCGCAAACAATTACTTCCTACGTCAAGCGTACCTACAGCTGATCGAGCGCTCAGTGCGAATGCACTGACAGCCGTAAATAAATACACAGTCTAATTTCTCTGATTAAATTCGGTATAAAGCTATAGTAACTATATAAATTATGTTATTAACGTTCAGTATTTTTCAGGATACGGTTGTATAAAATATTTAAGAACTTCAGGTAAATTCTGTGTGTGTCCGACGTTAAGAGGACTTGCTAGCGAGAAATTTTCAGGAAGAATGTAATTTCGAAGAAGAAACTAATAATCTAAAAAGGTAACTATTAATTGAGTTTATTTTTCAGGAAACATATTTCCACTTAGGTACGTACTTTAGACGTAATTTGCTGCTCGCGATTTCGTAATTCATACTTCGTGTTAACTGATATTGACAATGATTGATTAATGAACAGGGTTGTTAATTATGTAAATTATGCATCGCTTGGCTGCACTGCTTTTTCACTGATGTCACATTTTTTAATTATGTGTCTGCTGTGCTTATTTATTTAAATTATAATTGTCACCTGATTAGTTGTGCTGATATGGTTATGTATGTAAGTTATACTTTGTGATTTATCTGTTTGCGCCTTCATGTTTACTTATTAAGATTACATATGAACATTTATTTGCTTATGCTGATATGATGCTAATGACCTGTTTATTATGTAAGATATATATTTGCTGCTTTGCGTATGGATTGCACATTTATACATTTCTGTTTTGTTGTCATAACTACTCTTTAATTTGGTATATAGAAATGCTGATATAGGGTGTACGAACATGGAGTTTAGGTCACACTATGGTATTAATTATAGATTGTTCGCTTGGCAGAGCCTCGTTGTAGGGATTGTGCTGCATCCACTTGTTGACATTCTGTTCTCTACTGGTATATTTACTCGCTGTTGCATGTTTTGCTTACGCTCAGTGCCTTATATTTTAAGATAAGGAAATGACCTGCTATAATTCTACGAACGACATTGGTTCAAGAAACTTCATTGAAGTCACATGAGCTGGAGGTTTTATGGAAGCTGTATAAATTTGTGCTAATAGAAAGGAAGCTAATGACTTGACATACCAACACTAGGTTTAGACCATTGAAAGTTATTACACTCCATTCTTCGTGAGCAATTTAAATAGCAAGTGACACTTGACACAAGAAATACTCCACATGTTTGCTTCTGTTTTGCCATGATTCTTGAAGTGGTGTACACACTGTGAAATATTACGATCATTAACACTCCGTACTCGTACTTACTTACTGAAAGTTATTCAAACTAAAGGCTGTTAGAGGTCATGTATGCATTTATTTTATTTAATGATGGACAAGGTAACCAAAATGTATTTTATAATTCATAATGAGTAGAAGATTTGGCTCAGGTGGACTACACAGAGGTAGTGTGTGGGCATTGTGTCTTCGGATTGCATGGGATGATAAATTGAAGTTTGCCCTAGGATTTTGTCTGTACTTGTTCGAGGAGACTGACTAGAGGAAAGAGTTGTTATGGAAGTGAAATTATATTGGTGATAAGGTTTATATGTATCGACGTATTGAAGAGGTATTATTAAGGTAGAGAGATGGTGTGAAGTTGATGATTATTGGAGTTTTGGTGGACAAGAGGTAAGGTAAATGATATTGATGATAAGGTTTATATGTATCGACGTAAGAGGTATTATTAAAGTATTAAGATTATGTGATGATGATGATTATTGGAGTTTTGGTGGAAAAGAGGTGAAGTAAGTGAGGAGGATTTTTTTTTTTGTCTATATGGAACAAGGAGGATGAAAATGGCAGACTAGAACACTCAAGTGGTAAGAAGATTGTCTACACACACTTTGTTAAATCAATAAGCAGTATATACTTTTTTTGGAGAGAGGAAGTATTTGCATATCTTGGCACGCTGACAGTTGTTCAGCAACCGTACATTTTGATCTGGCTTGGCAAACATTGGTCTTGACATGATGACTATGACGTTGCCTAACTATTATTGACTGTTATACACTGCTGCCATTACTACTTGATACGCGTGTTGAACATTAAATTTTGACAGAATTGCATTTACACAGTTAACACTATTCAATTACACAGTAGTATTTAATGTGGATGAAAGATGAGTGAGTGTGTTTTGTGTGTTTTCCTTTCCTAATCCCAAATAATTGGTACCGACCTATCTCCTAAATATTATTTTACTTGTTGTTGTGGCTTGCACTGACACCCATAAATATTATAGGTTTACTGATATTTGTGTATTTGTAATAGTTAGTATGACAATTATCTGATATCATTTGTGTGTTTATTATAATTTGTATGTTTAGTGTAAGAGCATTGATAATAATTTTGTAAAAGCAATTGTGTGTGCCTTCAAACTGTTGTTCGTGCTTGCACCTATTCAACAATGCTGGGTGCTACTGATGGAACTGCTTCTACTGACATAATGTCACTTGTTGGTGTCTGCACCTGCTCAACATTGCTGGGTGCCACTGATGGAACTGCTTCTACTGACATAATGCCACTTGTTGGTGTCTGCACCTGTTCAACATTGCTGGGTGCCATTAATGAAACTGCTCCTACTGAAATGATGTCACTTGTTGCTGTCTGCACCTGCTCAACATTGCTGGGTGTCACTGATGGAACTGCTTCTACTGAAATAATGCCACTTGTTGGTGTCTGCACCTGCTCAACATTGCTAGGTGCCACTAATGGAACTGCTTCTACTGACATAATGTCACTTGAGGCTGTCTGCAACCTGTTCAACATTGCTGGGTGCCACTGATGGAACTGCTTCTACTGAAATGATGTCACTTGTTGCTGTCTGCACTTGCTCAACATTGCTGGGTGCCACTGATGGAGCTGCTTCTACTGAAATGATGTCACTTGTTTCTGTCTGCACCTGTTAACTTTACTGGGAGCCACTGATGGAACTGCTACTACTGATGATGTCACTTGTTGGTGTCAGCACCTGTCAACATTACTGGGTGCCACTGATGGAACTGCTTCTATTGAAATGATGTCGCTTGTTGGTGTCTGCACCTGTTTAACATTACTGGGTGCCACTGATGGAACTGCTTCTACTGAAATAATGTCACTTGTTGGTGTCTGCACCTGCTCAACATTGCTGGGTGCCACTGGTGGAACTGTTTCTACTGAAATGATGTCACTTGTTGGTGTCTGCACCTGTTCAACATTACTGGGTGCCACTGATGGACTGCTTCTACTGAGATAATGTCACTCGTTGGTGTCTGCACCTGTTCAACATTGCTGGGTGCCACTGATGGAACTGATTATACTGAAATGATGTCACTTGTTGGTGTCTGCACCTGCTCAACATTGCTGGGTGCCACTGATGGAACTGCTTCTACTGAGATGATGTCACTTGTTAGTGTCTGCGCCTGCTCGCTATTTCTGGGTGCCACTGTTGGAGCTGTTTAATTATTGCTGATGAAATGTTATGAGACTGCTATTTGCACCTGTTGATCATTGCTGGGTGCTACTGTTGGAACTGTCAACTACTCTGAGGAGTTCTACTTGTTTATTGAACTATTGAAAGAATTTTATGTGAATATTTGTATAAATTGATTTTTTGTGTGTTTACTGTTTATGTGATGTTACGAGACTCTTACCTGCACCTATTCGTCATTGCTGACGCTATTGATTGAATTGTTTAACCACATGATACTTGTGTAAACTATTATGTAAATTCATATGTATGCAATCATTTGTAATCCTTACTGTATTTTATATATTAGGTTATTGAGGGGTCAGTGCAAAGCCAAAATTTATTTAGTTATGTGATATTTCCTTATTAACATTACTTTTTAATTTTTGTCTGTATTCTTTGGACGAATTTGGTGGTATTTTCACCACCAATGCTGGCAAAAATACCATCAAATTCTAGCCCATGGAGGAGGGGCATATGAAAGGTGGCTACACTGAGTCACAGCGCCAGAGATTGCGCCAAAGAGTATTATTCAGCCGCCTCCACTGGCAGTGCTTGTTGAGATGTGGTAGTGGAGAGTGCTTGTTCAAAAGTGGTGGTGGTTAGTGCTTTGCTGAGAGGATGTTGATAGCTGTATTATTTGAAGCCATGTCGTGTGCATTTGTTTTGATGGGCTAGACACCAGATGTTGTTGGATTGGGGATGTTGTAATGATCAGAGTGTACTTTTCGTCAATATATATGAAGGTAAAGAAAATCTTTCATTTTTTTATTTCAAATGTGCTAAATAACAATGCCTCTTGGTCACAGGTTCAGTCAACAAAGCATCTGGCTTGTGTTCATGTATTAGACTGTAATTCGGGTTTCTATGTGCAATTGTAGTATTTCAGTTTTATTTAATTAATTCAGTGTAAATGGTATTTAAAATACCTTGTCTTATTGAGGAAGAACCGTGCCAGATGTGTACGTTGAATCACACTACCACACACAGAAAAGTTACATTTGTGTTTTGTTGTTTCGTAGGTTTTATAGTTGCTGGGGACTTAATTAATTAATTGTGTTAACGGAAGTTTTCTTTCATTCTTTGTTGTTATTCTATGCAGTCAGATTGCGGAGTAATACTAGTCAGGGCCAACCGGTTACGAGACTTCGTAATCGGACAGTCAGCTACTAAAAATTGAAATTATTTGTATCGTAATTAATTAAGCCCCCATGCAACAGTGGAAGTATTAAAAATTACAATTAAGCGAGGTTTACTGCAACTGGAGATTCAGTACGTTCCATGGCTTATTACTTAGCAGAAAGCTTGCAATTAAAACATAATTTTAATCTTGATACGAACAAGCAAGCTACAACTGAATTTCTTCTTTTCTTGAACTTTCCATTCGGTAGTGTGAAAGGCAGTCTACTTCGAAATGGCAGGGTCTGTATAAAATGTTTTGAAGGACAGTTGTTCTATAGATAAACCTGGAAACATTTTCAGCATGGATGAAACAGGTTTACAACTGCACAACAAACTTGTAAGAGAAGTTCCCTTAAAAAGTTCTAGTAATGTGACTTCGGTTATTTTGGGAGAAAAGGATGAAACTGTCTCAGTATTGACATGTGTGAATAGAGAGGGTACGTTCTTCCCAGCTTTTTGCATAATGAAAGGGAAGAATCTAAAGCAGGAGTTTAGCGACGGTTTACCACCTGGCGCTGAAGTAAAATTGCCTCAAACGTCTGGCTATGTAAATACTGACATATATGTTGATCCGATGAAAACCCATTTTACTCGAAGAAAACCAGCAATAAAGGTATTCCTCCTTTTGGAATTGCTGTAGTTCACAGGAACTATATAAATAATTTTGACGAGCATTCCTGCTCACACCAGGCATTGGCTTCAGCTCTCTTTAAGTTTTTAAAAATGAACTACCATCTACGTGCTACAATTACATGACCAATAGTCTGTCAAGGAAGATTACCCGGCTGCAGTTTGGTATGATTCTTAGCTAAGGTTGGGGGAAGACAGCTATGTAGATAACGGAAGAAGTGGTTTTAGAACCCGATGCAATACTAAAATTTGCTTTTCTGTCAGAATCCACAGCCTCCAGGACTCGAGACCCATCTCTCGCTTCCTGAAATTATATGAACGGTGTCACTGTAGTTGATTCTAGCAGTTCAAGAAATGATGTTACTGTTACTGTTCCTAATAGTTCAAGAAATGATGTCCCTGTCGCTGGTCTTAGTAGCTCAAGAATCGACAGATGTGCTGGTACTTCAGAAGCTATGAAGATCTTCCAAGGTGTTCCTTTGCTTGGGTCATCTCAACAATACGAGAATATACCAAAGAATATAATACTCTTCAAGTTATTGGAGAAAATACATCCACTGCTTGTGTCAATGAAGCTCGGACTCTGAAAAGAAAGTTTCAAATTATATCAACAGTTGTAAGCTCTTCAGAAAACACAACTGCCCTGAAAAAGAAGCAATAAGATTAAGATAAAAGAAGAAAAGTGGGAAGAAATGGAAGAAAAGAAGAACGACAGGGAGGTAAAGAAGAAAGACGTTGAGGAAAATAAAAAAAATGGAGGCAGAAAAAGAAATTAGATGGAGAAAGTGAGAATAAGGGGCAAACAAAGATTAACAAAAGGAAGAGAACGTAAAAGAAGAAAGAACCTACGTCATCCTCAGAAACTGGAGGTATTCATATCAATACAATTTATAACGATAATATGTATAAAATGATTAGGATGAAAATTACTATGTATGGTGCAAAGAGAACTACGCTAAAACAATACGAGATGACAATTCGATTAAGTGCATGTCATCCACTCGCTGGACACATGAAGGCTGCATAAGATTCGAAAATAAATACGATTACTGTGGGAAGCGAGATTCACGAAAGAAGATGACTGCAGAATGATAAAATGTTCTGTACTACATAAAATATATTGGACTACATATTTTCTAAGGGTATTTACTGTCAAATTTGCTTATCTCTTATCAAATAGTCTATAGCTCAATACTTATCACTGTTCAAGCAGTTTACAGAATTATAATTGAAAATAAAGAAAGCTGACACCTTTGGGATCTTGTATTTCTTCTGTTACATACAGATTTGGTAACTATAGCAGAGGTCCATCAACTCCTAGGAGGTGGTCCATCTAACCCGAGTAACCCCAGGTTAGATAGACTGAGAAAAAAAAAACAAAAATAATAACTTCAGGAGTGATCAGTGTAAGAGCTGAAAATTTGCATAAAATCGTTCAGGATTATAGAGATATATACCAAATCCTATACACCTCAAACTCTTGGAACAATGACTTTCAAAAATATGGTCTAGCTGTCCCAGACTTACCCTGTGTGATTTTCGATGTTATATTTCAAATTTATTACGAAAATAAAACTTGGCAACCACCTTGTAAACACATATTCATAAGTTGATTGTTGTAAACAACTCGTAGGAAATACACAAATGTGAATTGTTATGAGACTTCCACTCTTATGAATTGTTTCTTGTTGAATTATGGACGCGCTGTTACATTTTATTCGTCATTGATGATGATTTATGTTTTGAAAGGGACTACAGTGTCGATCAGGCTTTAGCACATTTACAGAAGAGGGATGGTGATTATGAATCAATTTTTGGAAATGACAATGAGAGTGGTGCTAATGTAGATACGATAGAGGACGATATACAGGTCGGAGATGATTGGGATGTAAATGAATGTAAAGAAAAATTTTATGGTATTTAGGAAAATAGTGCGCCTAGTCTTGTGTCTAGAAGTGGACAGATAACGTATGACATAGTACCACCTTATGTGCACAAGCAAGTTTCAAGGAATGTAATATATGAAACTGCACATAAACCACTTTCAACATCCATTGTGACTTGGATGCGACGCTACTCTGTGTGTTTTCGGACTATTTGTTGTTGTTGTTGCACATACACTGTCCATTTCGGGACAGATGTTCATAGAACCTGTTTTCCTCCATTTCCTGTCGAGACTCCCTCGCTGCAGTTTGTCATGTTTTATTAATGCGCGTCTCGCGTGTTTTCATATTTCACACATAGCTAGTAATGACGTCCCATGGCCCAGATTAGGCAAACTATAAATTCTTAACTATTTTTCCACGATTCTGAGCGATTTTATTTACCATATGTAAAAGAAACTGTACTGGAAGTCAAGGAATAATGCGATTATAAACAAAAACTATTATCTGCAATATAAGTATTGTTGTTATCTTCCTTCTTTTTGGTATCGGCGTGGAATAAAGCGCTCCAGACTCTATCTCGCTTGGTCTTGTTCGGATAGGACGCCATTGTGCGCAATCAACATAATAAGGCGTGTAACATGTTTTATTATTTGAGCAGTGAGCTCCAATATATGACTAAAGTATGGGTGTTGTTAATTTTAACTGTAACCTGCATCACATATCCCGTTTGCTTGTCCCATCATTTTAAGAGAATAGTAGACGTCACGCCGGCAGCAAGCTGAATATCGCTGGACAGCGACAATCGGCCACCATTAAGCGGCAACTTCAGTTTATCGTACTTATTATCCCGTTCTTTTTATAGACGACGCTGGAGATCAGCGATATTATTTCTTTCATTCATGATCTATAGGAAACCGACATTTTCATTGTACTTAAGGTATATTCAGACGATTTATGTTACGTTCAAAAGGACAGAGATTTGGCCTGCACTAAGACACTTAGGTCCTTACGTATTGTAAGTGGCGAAATAGTTTTAAGTGTGTGTATATAGCCTATAACGATTAACTGTTCTTGAGCATGGATTCGTCTAAGTAATGTCAATAGTTATACGGGATCCCACGCTACATTTTTGTATCAGTAATATCTAAGAACGATCTGGGCCTTCTCATATATTTGCAGTGGAACCAAAATCAAATTAAAAATAAAAATTAAATATAAATAAAACGCAGTACAGAATTGCAGCTTATACATAACTTAATTATAGAAAATAACTATGGAGTAGTAATTTCAACATTGTCTCTGAATAATTAATTCTTATTTATGTTGCAATATTTTACATTTTATCTCTATAAAGTTGCTATAACCACTTTGGGGTCAAAAAGAATCTCAGACATACAATATATTTTCCTAGAGCTGATACCAAGTAAGGGTTAATGTGAGATTACCACCTGGGTGCGAATTTGACAAGTGTGTATATGATTTGCCGAGAAAGGTCACTTATAACTAAAGTAATATAAATTCCGTAATTCAGTGCAAACGTAGAACATAATAAAAGGTTTTAATGTGCAATAACTATGTGTTAAATATTGCAGCAGTGTTGCATGACTTGACGTAAAAGAAAGGGAACCGAGCTAAATTTTTTAGAAGACCTACGTGTGTTTATAGGCTACAACAAAGTTGTACCATGAGTGTATTTTGAAAAGATTTCTCTTTACAATACCAAAATCACTCGTGTTCATTAGCTCTTTCACACATGCCCCACGGGAGAAGTAAAGAAAGTAAATTACGTTCCGTATAGTACTTCCGACCTTAACTATAGACACGAATCAAGTGTTCGAAATTTGACCCTTAAATGAATGGAAAAAAATTGACAAGACACTCCGGAAATGGTTTCATCCCTACCATTGCCCATTACTTTAAGAACGCGCCCCTTACTTCATCCGCAAACTTCCTAATTTTTATGAAGGTTTATTGCCGTAGTTAAATCTCCATCGCTGTTACAGAATTCTGGTTGAAAAACTCATTTCAGTGGCACAACGCTGACAGTTTAAGATGAAATAATTCATAATCAGCATGTCTCTCGAGTGATACTCAAATTGTTTCACAAATAAGAACTCTCGTCCTTGACGGGGTGCGACCACAGTTCGCTACCTCCGACAGATAATAACGCAGGAGTTTTATAACATGTATAAGCTGCAACGTAATTAATTATGTGGAACAATGTTCTTATTTCAAACTATGCGACAAACGGTTATTAGAGTTCAGTAGTCTACCCAAAAATTTAAGAGCGTTGCTAAATCTTAATGGGGCATTAGGATACGTAAATTAATTTCAGAGATATGAAAGTCGCAGATCTCGATATGCACATTAGTTACATCGAAATGCAAATGACCATCTGTGATTTACAAATTAATTAACTTCATATGCATGATTAACCGCTATGCAAATTAGTTAAGGTAAAATGGAATTTCAGATATGAGGAAAATTAGCAAATTCGGAAGATACTGGTCATTAATTAATATACATTTGATACTCTTTACTAACGACTGAGCGATAATTTCAATTTTCTCTTATCGTCATTTAGTTTAATGTAGACCTGTTTTACGTACATTAGGAGTGAACACACTGAAAATAATGAAGCTCGTTCCCTGACAATACGAGGCGCGTTTTAGTGGTGAATGCCCACTTTGCCTGTGCTAGTCAGCTTCTTATACTATCCAAACTGCGGCAGTCGTAAGTATTTCTACTTCTAAGGGAGCTAAATTCCTTCTCCTATGAAGTGGTTCGCAATTCTGATGTTAGGTTTGCCGATAAACCCGTATCTGCTGCTATTCATGACTTTCGTCTTTCTTTTGTTTACCCTCAATTTATATTCTGTTCTCATCAGGATGTGTATTCCACTGAACAGTTTATTTAATTATTCCTCACTGAGGACAGGAAATTCATCAGCGAATTTTGCCATTGATCTGTTTTCATCTCGAATTTTGTCCTACTCGTGAAACTTTATTTTGTTTCCATGATAGACTCTTTGTGTACAGATCTGATTGTCGGAGAAAAAAAAAATGTACTTTTGCCTTACATCTTTTTTAATCCGATCGTTTCACTAAAGAACATTTATTTCTATTTTTCACTATCCGTTCTTTTACATGTTGTGTTATATCTGTTTTTCTGACAGTTTCGAACATTTTACACATTTCTACATTGTCGAACGCTGTTTTCTCCGTCGATAAATAATGGGAGTGTGTCTTGATTTACCTTATGTCTTGCTTTCATTACGAGGTGCTAACTCAGAATTGCTTCTTTCCTGAAGCCAAACTAATCATCACGTGAATAAACATTTTTAACATTTTTCTTTTTCATTTTTCAGTATATTATACTTTTCAGGTATCTGGATGCATTTCATCTTAGGCTGAATGTGCGATAGTGCGATGGTATGTCTCCAACCTCACAGAGTCAACACACTAAATCGAATACTTGTTTGTTTACCTCTGTCCCCAATAACTGAGATTCTGATGCAATGTCGTCAGTGCCTTCTACCTTGTTTGATCGCAAGTTCTCAAATGAAAAGTTTAATGTTACAGCGTCACCTACCTTCTTAGCGGTCTCCGAATGACTCGGCATTCAGTATATAGTGACGAAAGCCTGATACTTTCACCAGTCACGTCGTGCTGCCTCCTTATGTATTCAAGTTGTGTTTTCTTATAGTACTCACACAGTGACTTTCAGTCGATTGAATGAGATTAATTTATAATAATACATATTTCCTGAAGTATGGTAGCAGTCTAGTTACTGTAACACATCGCGATATGATCCCGTGTTACTTCTCGTCGTGTATGGATACCTGTGCGAAATCGGAACAAGATAACTGCCGCAGCAGCAATATCTAAGGAATGTTTAAGAACTGATTCATAATCCTTCATGTTAGACATGGAGTTTTCAGATTCTAACGCTGTAATAGGTGCAGTTGTGTTCTTAGGATTAAATGGTGGAATCTGTTGTTCGAGTTTGCATTACTACTACGATATTTGTATATTTATTGATAACATGACCAAACAGCATTATAGAGACACATATTTGGCTTGATCAGACCAACAGACTACAACAACCGGTTTCACAAACAGAATGTTTCCAACGGCAAAAAATTAATACTGGAAAAAATTATTAAAAATGTCGCAGATCAAATAAAATATAAATGAATTTACGTCATGACTGAAACAAAAACAGCATCAGGAAACGAGTCATTGCAAGGCAACCTCTGAATTTATTGAGTATAAAAGAGCGAATGTTTACCATAAATACTATAACTGTCTCTTTCGAACGACTTTAGATGTTTTCCGTTTTAAATCTGCCGTAAACATGCACCTTGGTACACGAATCTCAGTCCACCTCCGGACGTACAAGGTACAAGAAAACACCATAGAAGCTCACCTTGTACGATTCAGTATTAGAAACAGAAAGATAACGTGACTTATTCCATCAATAACATACGCTACTCGTGGAGCACACGACGAGTATGACAGTATCGTTAACCATAAAAACATCTAGCAAACTAGTCGTCCGATTTATAACATACAGTAGGTAAAAAATTTGCATCCTTTACATCAGACATAATACACTGCGGGCAACCGCCTCATCATCAGTCTTTAACGTGGTGGGCAGCCAACTCACACCATCAGTCTTTAATGTGGTGGGCAACCCCTCACATCATAAGTCTTCAACAAACCTAGTGATACACCGTCTGTGGCTGGTTGCTAGTCAATGCTGGTCTTGGCAAACACTAGATTACGGTACCTGTAATGTACGTAATGAATCCTGACACAGCTAGCTATACGCACATCATGGACATAGTGTAACTGCTGTGTCTGACATACAAGGTATGCCAACGAACTGCAACCAATATCCATAGCACATAGATTCCAGAGCGTGAAGCCTGCTAAGCTCAACAGGCCCACAATAATTTCCGTGCGAGTGTGTGACCTCAGACAAACACACATACTCTCAGCTTGCAGCCAGACTTCTGCCGACGGCCGATCAGTAGCGTTAACGCTCGCAGTTGTCTTTCTCAGCCCACCGAGCTCGCAGATATATACCTCCTCCGCTAGAGTCACGCCAAAACAGTCAGCGCCAAACAACAAGACGTAGTGCAAATCTAGGAAACCTGTGCGATATAGTGGCCTACGGGGCACAGCTGCTTGCTGCAGTTGTATTTCATCAACGCGGTGGAAGTCAGAATCGCCGACGGCTCACACTGCAACCACTGAGTAACATAAAACTACAAAATTACAACCGGTTAAGTAATCTTTGTAAGTGAATTATACGTCTATGATTTTTCAACAGTTTTTTCTCCGCTCGCTGCAGTCTTTGTTCCGTACTCTCAGCACTCTATTCCGGTGCCCTCCTAATGACAGGTTTTTTTTTCTCTTTGATGAATTGTCATTCTTCTCCTGGCCAGGATATCTTTGTGCATACAGCTATTGTCTTAGCTCTTCGTCCGTATTCTCTGTCCAGAAAGAGAATACCTAGTTTCTCTAAGTTTGCGAAAGACGTATATTTTTCAAATTAACCTGCACTCGACACAGACAGAAAATAAGTTAAACTGCGTTTACGGTCCGTTTGTAGAGGCATCGCGTCGGAGCAAAGCAGTGCTCCTCTTTATCCGAAGTGGCGTGTTTATTAGTGTACGATATCACAAACTTCTGCATAAGACGGCAATCGGTTTCATGTTGACAACAGATAAATGCGAAGTTGTAAACATTGTCAGTTTTCCGAAACAACAAATTTCAAGAGTGAAAAGCCGTTGAATTCTTCTGTTTTAGAGCTACGATACGACTACCAGAAATTACATTTGAAGAAATGAGTGCATACGGAAATCTCTGTAACTAATTTCGTTATAAAAACAGACTCGACGTTCAAAATGTTCAAATGTGTGTGAAATATTATGGGACTTAACTGCTAAAGTCATCAGTCCCTAAGCTTACACACTACTTAACCCAAATTAGACTAAGGACAAACACACACACCCATGCCCGAGCGAGGACTCGAACCTCCGCCGGGACCAGAGACTCTACGTCATTAGCTGTGGGCTCTCTCACAATGCTATAAGAATTACGATAACAAAAGCCGTTTAGGAAATAACCTAAGGTGAACACGGCACCTGTGTCACCCTGCGTGATCAGAAAAGTCTGTTGCGTTAACAGTATTTAAAGTGCTATGTGGATACAGCATTCAATGATTCCTAACTCGCTTCAGTGACATAGAAAGCCATTTTCTTTTTGTTGTTGATAATGAGCACAGACGGCCGTTTACAGACAAAAGGAAAGTGACAAACAGGTTATGTTTCGTCCCGCAATTCTGACGAAAAAATTACCTCATAGACACCAGTAATGAATATAAAAAACATAATTTAGTAACATTAAAGGATACTTACCAACGAAGCAGAACGAAAGAAATGTTGCTTGCTGCTAGTGATTGCACGTATCTGCAGTATGCTTACGTCTGTACACTATTTCACTTTGCACAAAGATGTCAGATACATTGTCAGTGCGCTTACAGACTGAGGTAATTACGAACTTCGTCTTTATTACAGAATGTGAAAACTTCTGGGACACTTAAAACCGATGACTACGGTACATTCTCTTTTTGCCTATCTTCCCAGAACATTGTCATGCATTGTCTAACGGTCTGCTTCTTTTCATTTGATATTACACTCGCGGTTTCTGTTATTACATAGGAAATTTTTCAGTGTTGAACAAAAGCCTGAAAATTTTCCTGTCTTATATAGTATCATCTGTCATGTTAAGTATTCTTAAATCCCTCATCGCTCGGAGTTTCTTAATTTCGAAATGGAACAAAATTTTGTTGGCTTAATTACTATCATTCATTCTGTGAATGTGATCATCAAATTTTTATCGTCTCTTCCTTACTGTATCAGTGATTTCCTGTTACCCCGACAAATATTCATTTCCCCTCTTCAGCCAGATTTTATCTATCTTCTTTGGTGATCATAAAAATTTTCTGAGTATTTTCCTTTTTTTTCAGATCTTCACTTTCACCTCTTTTATTCAGTGTAACACATTCGGAACTGTATATGTGTTCCGGTTTGATTACTGTCGAGTAGCATCTAATTTTTGCCTGTAATAATACTGATCTTGTTGTGGGAGAGTTTGGAGTGTAATTTAATCGCTTTGATGGTTTCCATTCTCCCAGGTAGTTAAAGTTATCAGCTCTTTTTATATTTCCATGTTGTGTTTGTACGTAATTTTCTCTGTTGTGCTTATGCTAAATGGATCCCACCTTCCCATTAGATACTTGTAATCCAGTTTTAGCTCGAACTTGGTGTAGTGTGTCTGTCATTTCCGTATCTGTTTTCTCATCAGAAATTATTACATTATCGACAGAAACAGCGAACCATATCCCCTCTGATCGCCTCTGATTTTTCTTTCACTTGCTTCACATCAATTCCTTTTTTCTCTGGTTGTTCTTTATCCCACTCTTTCAAGATTTTGTCTAACACAAAACTGAAGAGAATGGGAAGGAGCCCGCTGCCTTACGGAACACCTGCATTAATTCTTCTAGATTCAGAAACGCCTTTAAGGAATTTACATTTGGAACTTGTGTCTGCGACTGCGTATCTGACTAACTGTCTGATGGTTCTGTAGATACCTGCTTCTTCTAGTGTTAGACATACTGTCAATCAGTCTATGGAATCATAAGCTTTCTTGATATCAATGAAAGTAACGGCTGTGTAAAAGTTGCGTATTCTTCTGAGTGTCACGCGGCAACTGGTAATGGTTTATAAACATACACTAGGAAATAGGCAATAAGGATACAGTCAATGACCAAGCACTACGATCAGCGATCAACACGTCTCGTAACATTCCCATAAAACTTAAAGAATTTAGCTTTGCCAGTCGTAACCCTGTGACAGAATAATCTCTCGTCTCTCTTCAGCGATATGCATTAACTTTACTTAGCAACAAGCTAATGGGATAACACATTCTGCCAGAATACACGTTCAGAATTCCACGGTTCTTTATGCTAGGATTGCTGTTATGTATTCCAGAATAAACTACCTGTCTTACTGTGGACAGTAAAACTAAGTAAAACTAGGAGAACCGTCTCTCAGATTTCTTGCCCTCGCCTTGAACGCTGTATGAACACAATACAGTAATTCCTTATTTGTAAGCAGAACTAAATACCTTTTTGTCTTTTCCTTTTCTTAATTTATATCCACTTTCTTTTCCTTTCTTGTTAAGTTTTAGTGGAAAACTATTTGGAACTGAAGAGCTCTGATTTTTTACCCATATCTTGAATTTATTCCGATGTGTGATTGTCTTTAATTTCTAAATATTTGGTACGTGTAATTAAGGCTTATAGCTGAAAGCAAGCTAAATCTTCAATACTAAAATATTCGGTAATACATATTCACTTTCTTTTCATTTATTTTTAATTTTCCACCGCCGCTTTGAGCCTCTTCTGTTGTTGGCGTCTACTCTTCATCATTATTTCGTTGATATTGACATTAGCCGCATGCATTCTGTAAGTGGGTTGTTACAGTAATCGCGTCTACCTATACCTGAAATAGGGTATATACTGGTCCTTATAGAAGGGCACTAATGTTTTTAATCTTACTATTCAGAATGAGATTTTCACTCTGCAGCGGAGTGTGCGCTGATATGAAACTTCCTGCCAGATTGTTTGCCCGACCGAGACTCGAACTCGGAACCTCTGCCTTTCGCGGGCAAGTGCTCTACCATCTGAGCTACCGAAGCACGACTCACGCCCGGTACTCACAGCTTTACTTCTGCCAGTATCTCGTCTCCTACCTTCCAAACTTTACAGAAGCTCTCCTGCGAACCTTACAGAACTAGCACTCCTGAAAGAAAGGATACTGCGGAGACATGGCTTAGCCACAGCCTGGGGGAGGTTTCCAGAATGAATCTTAGTATTGTTTGCTTGTAACTCTTTGTAGTGGTTAAAGGCCGTTTTCTTATAATATAATTGTGACAAAATAACTTCAACGTACAGTAACTATTTTGTTCTCTTATCTGTAGTAACATATCGCTCTATGTGATGGTACCTTGACTACTGGTGAGCGAAAGATTGTAAGCCAATATTGACGTATCTTTATAATGTTACTTAAAATCCGTCTTGATTTCAAATTTTTTATTCATATGACCGGTTTCGGTTCATTCAGAACCATCTTCAGATCTGATATTTCAGTACAGGAGTAACCCGTCCAAATCCAGCGTCTTTCACATGCTGCGTCACATAAAATTGGTTGGCCAACCAATTTTATGTGGCGCACCATGTGAAAGTTGCTGGATTTGGACGGGTTACTCCTGTCTCAGTAGTGCTTTTAATACAATTTTTCATGTGACTGGAAGTAAAGATATGCCTCCGCAACTATTCGTGTCTGTTCTGTCTCCATTCTGTCGTAGTGGATGATTATGGCTTATTCCCAGTTGTCCGGCAAAATATTGTGTCATCCTCGGTGCTGTGTTGTTTTCCAGCCAATAAATTGTTCACCTTGATGCAGTGACGGTGGCTTTGAAGATGAGTTTTCCTTTTGGGATTGTATGAAAATTAGTCGTTGTGTTGGTTACTCGCAATGTGGAAGAGTTTTAAAATATTTTGCTAGTAGCACACTGTTGTCTTTGATCTTGGTAGTCCGTTTGATTGTTGAACCTTTGAAAATGATGTTCATCGGCTTGTATCCTGTTATTCTTTGAAAACTTTGTAGAAGTCCGTTGTATTGTTGTCTCTGAGCATCTGTTTCCTCTAAACCTTTTGTATTATACTGTCGTTTACGTATTCTAATAATTTTTATGTCCGATTTTTGATCTCGGTGAATGCGTTGCGATCTCTTTCCTTTTCGCGGGAGTTCAATTTTTTGTTCTTCAGGGAATTAGATTACACTCTTTCGCTTCGTCAGATACCTTTTCCCTCCATTTGTTTCCTTCTTACTGATGGTTGTTCTAGGTGTCTCGCCAATTCTACCAGCGCTTCTCTGATCTCATCCAATTACGCGTCTTCTTTGTGTCAAGATTTTTAGGGAATTCGTTTCTTTTTCGTGACTAAAATTCTGCTCTAATTCTTTCGATTCCTTTAATTTTGGGCTTTGGTTATTCATTTTGATATATGGCTTTCTTTTCTGTTCGAGTCTATGCCTACTCCCCTCTGATACGTATGTTGATGATTTCTTTTCGAATTTGTTGATTTGCCCATGATCCAACTGATACGACCCTAAATGTGTATTAGGTGAAGAACAGGTCTTCTTTCTCCTTGGTAATTTCTGAAAAAGTAGACGTTAGTTTGAAGTACAATTGTCTGCAAAAGTCGATAAGACCGTCTTCGTTCTTCTTAGTTTGTTTTAGTCCCGGAAAGTTTTCTGCTGTTTCCTGGTATTTCTCTTCTGTGCCGATCTGTGTTGTGACGTCTCCTACGGGCAGTTTCAAGCGGTGGTTCGGTATTTTTGCTGTGTCATTTTCTACTGTTTGTTCGACTACTTCTGGATTTTTTCTAATGTTATTGTTGGCAGGTGCTTGTTTATTTACGACGATACAGCCGTTCTATGGCTACCTAGACGAGAGAAGTGACACGCGCAAATTTTATGTAATGAACATATACACGTGGCTGATACAGATTATCGATGTCGATTGATTGATTTACTGCACTTAACAATTTCATTACTTATACACTCAGTATATTTTTTCAGGGTTAAGGAAAATTCGCAGTCTCGGAATTCGCGGCACGATTCCTTGTTTACTAGCAATAAAAAGTATTTTCACTGATGCAAGTACAGCAGCGCAGGTCTGACATTTGTTGTGGGATAGACGTAGTTGAACGTATCTGATTTTTCTAGAACTTTCAGTACTTCACGAGTAGTTGGCCAAGGCCTAATATATTGCTTTTAGGTAGCAATGATTCAGCACTGCTGCGATCAGTGTGCAGTGAAGGAAGGTAGAACCTCGTGTGAGTAGCTAAATGTCGAAACAGGAAGCGACACAGAAAATACGCGCCTGACACATTTTAAGTAACTTGCTGAATTGTGTCTAAGAGAAAAAAGAAACGTCGCAAATAAAGTAGAAGTAGGCGGCATGATTACAGAAGTATCAGCAAATCATTGAAGATCGTGTTTTTTATGCAGCCATTATTTTGTGGAGTTAAATTACCAAGACAAAATGATTACGACGATTTAATGTTAGTACTGCATCGCCCTCGAAGGATGATAGGAAGTACCAGTTATATGAGAGATCTAGTTTGTTAACTCATATTTTTCATGTATCCCACGGCGTAAATATCGATTCTGAGTTGCATCACGCCTCAGTGATGCTTGGCGATCCGTTCTCTACATAACGACCGAAGCCGATATCAAGATGTGACCGACCATACCTGTCTATTACTTTTCCATGTTACATCATGAGCAATGAAAATGTATGGCGAGTTCTTATAAACATCACTATTCGAAGTCATCGTTATTACAGCTGCCAAAGAACTATCTTTTCAATTCAGTTGTAATTTGCCGAGGATTTATCGGCATTCAGGGGGTATAAAAATGGAGTATGACTGAAATATGATAACAGTCTGCAGGGAAACTACATTTAAATTCAATAATTTTGTAACAAGTGAAGATCATAATTGGGTAGAGCTCCCATGTCAGCTTGTATCTGCACTTGATATTAATGTTTTATCAATGCACTGTAGGCAGTTCAACGAAAGTCACTCGTATCCCAATAGATGGTTGCCTACAGAGATCTAGTTGTTTGATCCGCTTTAAGGGTGGCGAAAGTTTTAGCAGAATCGTACTCAGGGAAATTTCACGCAGTTTCGTAGAAATTAATGAGGATCGTCCATCTACTACCTTCTAAACCAGTTTAGAGGGTATACAGACTGTAATCTTTAAGATAATGTATTTTCTTTATAGCAAGAGTAAACGTTTCCCACCCGGAAAGCAGTGGGTGTTAAAGGGCCATTTCCTGAACGGGGTTCTCTGCCGGCCCCAGGTGCAATTCGCCCGGCGGATTAATGACGACGGTCGGCCAGCCTGGATGTGGTTTTTAGGTGGTTTCCCACATCACAAGAGCCGTTTAAGTCCCACCTCAGTTACACCATTCGCGAACATTTACAAAACTCTTGGTTCACCTTGGCTTGAATAACAGTAGAACGGGCTTTTAGGGTACACACTGTCTGCCCCAGCGGTAGGGGAGAGTGACGGGTTGTAGCGGTGTGGCAACAGGATGGGTGTCCGACCACACCTTACATTAACCTTGCCAGCTTGGTTAATAGTCACGCCGACTCTGCGCAGATGCTGGACAATAGCACCAGGAAACGAAGAAGATATCAGGAGTAAATGCTTTCACACGATGCACAGCAATAGAGTAGTAGAGTGGAAATTAAACGTTACATATAGATAACAATTACTGTATGGTACATTTATCGCAGAGACCAAGATGTGACGGATAGTCCAAATTAACAAAAAAGTTTGTGCAATTTTGTAGGACGTGAAACATTCAATAATAATATGGCAACAGACTTGCTAACATGCAAGGAGCATTGAGCAACTGTTGCAAGACAAATTTTTTCCTAGGCCAATTTTGGTTGAAAAACTGCAGAATTCGTTGTGGGACATTGGAAATATTCGCCCTTCAGCCCCTGTAGTTTCAAGTTTCGATAGGTGGCGGCGCTAGCGTAGCCTTAAAAATGGCTTCTGTAAAGGAGTTGCGTTCCAAGCGGAAAGATTCGTTTTGCCGGAAAACCCAAAACATCGCAAATTTTCAGAGACGTTTCCAGTTTGTCGATGGGGATCTGGCGACGTACAGAAGGACGGTGAGTGGGTGGGCGAGGCATCTGCTCTCATCGCAACAACATCGTGCAAACCTGTTCGATCTCCCGTGTGCCGGTCGACCGCACATGTCTGTGACTCCTGCAGTGTTGGAAGGTGCGGATATTGAAGAAACGACCTAATCGTGTTCCTTACCATAAAAATGCAAACGGAGTTATTCCACACGATAACAAGTCTGAGCACCAGAGAGGAGATCACGAAACTTCTTCCTCATCCACCCTGCAGACCACATCTCGCACCTTCCGCGTGAAGCGGTACGGCAACAAGGTGCTGGTTCCGACGTGGGCCAGTCGAGTGGTACCACGCAGGCATATAGGCCCTCCCTGTAAGGTGGCGTAAGACCGTCGCATGAACAGAGATTATAGAGTTTCGTAGCCAGAAGGGTGGGGAACAATGTAGTGTATTATAATGCTGAATAAAACCAACTTACTGAATGCCCCTCGTTGCCAGGCTGCTTACGATGCAGCAGTAATGAACTTTGGGGTTAAATTAGAGTGCTGCAGAACTACAGTGGCAAATTCTCACTCATTGATCACATTTAATAATAAAATTAATTTTTTTGGCTGCAAATATTGAATTAATTTGCAAGTTGCGTGGATTTGCTGTGACACGCGATTTTATGGCGAACGACGATGGTGTACCTTTCGGCATGCTGATCAAACAAACACTGGTTCTAGTATCGGTATTCACAGATATTACACATTTGTCACAAACACTGCATGTTTTGATTCCAGTCATTTGGTTTAATTTTTCTTGTTTCCATTTCTTCTGCTTCAGTTTCAGGCAAAATTTAATTTTCGTGCTGAGACTCTCGACTCCTAAGAATGACGTATTTTCAGTTTTCTTTACGATAAGCACTGAATTTTTCAACTGTTTTCATAAACGATATTTCCTTCTCTATTAATTAATGTCAGAAAGAAAGAAATGTTTCTTTGAAGCGGAGTCGAAGAGCGCTTGCTGCGATAGAAGGAAGACGTCCCTTTTCGTATAGCGCCTATTTGAGACAAGGAAATTAAATCTGGACGTGTTCTATCTCGAAAATAAAAAGAAAGAAAATAAAAAGGGAAAGGAAAAAGCGAGACGCGCCTTTGATGTATTAAGCTAATACTGTTGAGGGAATGCTCCTCCATCTGCGGCAGCGCAGACGTCGGAACCGAGGGAGACGGCGTGGCAGTGCACGGCAAGGGTGACTAATATTACGGGGGAGTTCCCCCAGTCTGCCAGGGCGGAGGCGGATATAAATCTTCGATATTGGTGTGTGCAGCCGACGAAGTGGGGCAAAGTTTCCGCACCGCCTGGAAACACACACCGCTGGCTTATATTTCCGGGTCATTTCGTTTCAGTTTTGTCTAATGTCCAAGACTTGCACACAAGTATTGCTACCAGCATATTACAGGAAAGGTGATCGGTGGCAGTTACAGTGAAGTTCTTTTGGATTCACGTAACTGCAGGAATCTCAGAACAAAATATAGTATGTGAGGTTAGGCTTCGTGTAGTATTTCTCCCAAAAGATATGAAGACGCAGCAGGCGGTGGCCTAAAAGATCAAGATAAGATGAAAAAGAAGGCTTTCTGGCTACGAGAACGTTTCCAAAACAGGTCTGTATCCAAAATACCCAACGTTTCAACTGTTTAAAGGTTTTCGGAACAACATACGTCGTAACCAAAGATACTACGTTCAAAATTATCATCCGATTTTCGAAAGAGAGACTGGCTACTGGTTGCCACAACGGGTGTGATGACGACACTGACTGCGCAGCATAGGAAAAACACAAATCTCTAAGATTAACGGGCAATAAAATATGTCACCATTGACATACGCCCATAATAAGAATATACTCTTTAATTCAAGTGAAGAGCATTTATTTAAAATCGGACATAAGCCACTAGCAGCTAGAGTTGTAAAATTACTGCAAGCTACCTTAGACTATCATCAATAAGCGCTGACTACGCCAGTTTTGCTAGTAGCTTTAGTCATTTATTGCCGTACCCGCGTTACCTGTAATGTTAGGTGTGCTGCATATCTGTCGGGTGCTACTTCAAACAAACACCTGATCTACGAACGCCATCAGTATGTTGCTAGGCTTCCCTAGCAATTAGACGCGGCAAACTGTCTTGAAACTGAGCCAGGATATATAAATGGCCCCGTAATCTACGGAGCATTTTGTTCCACATTGTTATCCTCCGTTTGTTTATTAAAAATAAACAGTACTTACCGCAAAATTGAAATTTTTACCGTGTTTAATTCAGTTTTTATTCAAAAATTGTTGACTTGTGATGTCAAACACAGAGCTGTTATAATAAAAACAAAGAAAACAATACATATTTTACATACAGCGCAAAAAACCCATTTTCCTAAAAAAAGTAAAATGAAGAAACAAAAACAGAAATATCACTTCAACGTTTCTTCGAACTTACATAAAACATGTTTCTGCTACTCATAAGTAATAACAACAGGGAAACATTGCCTTTCATCATAATGAAGAACATTCTGTTGAATACGAAATAACAATATATATACAGGGTGGTCCACTGATCGTGACCGGGCCAAACATCTCACGAAATAAGCGTCAAACGAAAAAACTACAAAGAACGAAACTTGTCTAACTTGAAGGGGGAAACCAGATGGCACGGCGCTATGGTTGGCCCGCCAGATGGCGCTGCCATAGGTCAAACGGACATCAACTGCGTTTTTTTTACATAGGAACCCCCATTTTTTATTACATATTCGTGTAGTACGTAAAGAAATACGAATGTTTTAGTTGGACCACTTTTTTCGCTTTTTGATACATGGCGCTGTAATAGTCACAAACATATGGCTCACAATTTTAGACGAACAGTTGGTAACACGCAGGTTTTTAAAATTAAAATACAGAACGTAGGTACGTTTGAACATTTTATTTCGGTTGTTCCAATGTGATACATGTACCTTTGTGAACTTATCATTTGTGAGAACGCATGCTGTTACAGCGCCTGTAAATACCACATTAATGCAATAAATGCTCAAAATGAAGTCCTTCAACCTCAATGCATTTGGAAATACGGGTAACGACATTCCTCTCAACAGCGAGTAGTTGGCCTTCCATAATGTTCGTACATGCATTGACCATGCGCTGACGCATGTTGTCCGGCGTTGTCGGTGGATCACGATAGCAAATATCCTTCAACTTCTCCCACAGAAAGAAATCCGGGGACGTCAGATCCGGTGAACGTGCGGGCCATTGTATGGTGCTTCGACAACCAATCCACCTGTCATGAAATATGCTATTCAATACCGCTTCAACCACACGCGAGCTATGTGCCGGACATCCATCGTGTTGGAAGTACATCGCCATATTGTCATGCAGTGAAACATCTTGTAGTAACTTGGGTAGAACATTACGTAGGAAATCAGCATACATTGTACCATTTAGATTGCCACTGATAAAAAGGGATCCAATTGTCCTTACTCCCATAATGGAGCACCATACATTAACCCGCCAAGGTCGCTGATGATCCACTTGTCGCAGCCATCGTGGATTTTCCGTTGCCCAATAGTGCATATTATGCCGGTTTACGTTACCGCTGTTGGTGAATGACGCTTCGTCGCTAAATAGAACGCGTGCAAAAAATCTGTCATCGTCCCGTAATTTCTCTTGTGCCCAGTGGCAGAACTGTACACAGCGTTCAGAGTCGTCGCCATGCAATTCCTGGTGCATAGCAATATGGTACGGGGGCAATCGATGTTGATGTAGCATTCTCAACACCGACGTTTTTGAGATTACCGATTCTCGCGCAATTTGTCTGCTACTGATGTGCGAATTTGCCGCGACAGCAGCTAGAACACCTACTGGGGCATCATCATTTGTTGCAGGTCGTGGTCGACGTTTCACTTGTGGCTGAACACTTCCTGTTTCCGTAAATAACGTAACTATCCGGCGAACGGTCCGGACACTTGGATGATGTCGTCCAGGATACCGAGCAGCATACATAGCACACGGCCGTTGGGCATTTTGATCACAATAGCCATACACAACACGATATGGACTTTTTACGCAATTGGTAAACGGTGCATTTCAACACAGGTAATGTAACAGAAACCAAATACCGTCGGCACTGGCGTAATGTTACGTGATACCACTTACTTATATGTTTGTGACTATTACAGCGCCATCTATCACAAAGCGAAAAAAGTGGTCCAACTAAAACATTCATATTCCTTTACGTACTACACGCATATGTAATAAGAAATGCGGGTTCCTACTTAAAGAAAAAACGCAGTTGATATCCGTTTGACCTATGGCAGCGCCATTTAGCACGCCAACCATAGCGCCATCTGGTTTCCCTCTTCAAGCTCAAGCTGGACGAGTTTCGTTCTTTGTAGTTTTTTCGTTTGATGCTTATTCCGTGAGACATTTGGCCCAGTCACTATCGTATATACAGGGTGAGTCACCTAACATTACCGCTGGATATATTTCGTAAACCACATCAAATACTGACGAATCGATTCCACAGACTGAACGCGAGAAGAGGGGCTAGTGTAATTGGTTAATACAAACCATAAAAAAAATGCACAAACCTACGTTTTTTTTTAAATGGAACCCCGTTATTTTTGTTAGCACATCTGAACATATAATTAAATACATAATCAGCGGCGTTTGTTGTATTGTAAAATGTTAATTACATCCGGAGATATTGTAACCTAAAGTTGACGCTTGAGTACCACTCCTCCGCTGTTCGATCGTGTGTATCGGAGAGCACCGAATTACGTAGGGGTCCAAAGGGAACGGTGATGGACCTTAGGTACAGAAGAGACTGGAACAGCACATTACGTCCACAAGCTAACACCTTTTTATTGGTCTTTTCCACTGACGAACATGTACATTACCATGAGGGGTGAGGTACACGTACACACGTGGTTTCCGTTTTCAATTACGGAGTGGAATAGAGTGTGTCCCGACATGTCAGGCTAATAGCTGTTCAATGTGGTGGCCATCATTTGCTGCACACAATTGCAATCTTTGGCGTAATGAATGTCGTACACGCCGCAGTACATCTGGTGTAATGTCGCCGCAGGCTGCCACAATACGTTGTTTCATATCCTCTGGGGTTGTAGGCACAACACGGTACACATTGTCCTTTAACGTACCCCACAGAAAGAAGTCCAGAGGTGTAAGACGAGGAGAACGGGCTGGCCAATTTATGCGTCCTCCACGTCCTATGAAACGCCCGTCGAGCATCCTGTCAAGGGTCAGCCTAGTGGTAATTGCGGAATGTGCAGGTGCACCATCATGCTGATACCACATACGTCGACGCGTTTCCAATGGGACATTTTCGAGCAACGTTGGCAGATCATTCTGTAGTAACGCGATGCATATTGCAGCTGTTTGGGCCCCTGCACTGAAGTGAGGACCAATGAGGTGGTTGCCAATGATTCCGCGCCATAGATTTCCAGTCCACGCCACGGTCGCTGTCGCTCTACCTATCTGAGCCAGCGAGGATTGTCCACGGACCAGTAATGCATGTTTCGTAGATTCACTGCCCCGTGGTTTGTGAAACCCGCTTCATCGGTAAACAGGTAGAACCGCAACGCATTCTCTGTTAATGCCCATTGATAGAATTGCACTAGATGATTAAAGTCATCTCCATGCAATTGCTGATGTAGCGACACATGAAACGGGTGAAAGCGATGACGATACAGTATGCGCATGACACTACTTTGACTCAGTCCACCGGCTCTCGCAATGTCCCGTGTACTCTTGTGTGGGTTCATGACAACAGCAGCTAACGCACCAACTGCACCCGCTTCTCCTGTGACGGGCCTGTTACGGACCCGTTTGCGTGCTACGACCATACCTGTTGCATATAGTTGGCGGTAGATGTTTTGCAATGTGCGGCACGTTGGATACTCTCTGTCCGGGTACCGTTCCGCATACACCCTGCAGGCTTCAGCTGCATTTCGTCAACACTCGCCATAGATGAGTATCATCTCCGTCTTTTCAGAGTTCGAATACACCATGGTCACAGAGTTGGTTTGCGTGCGGAGACGAATGCAGAATAACAATAGCAGCAAGCGCTCCATGCGGGCACTGCGACAGCTAGACCAAACCACAACAGTGCACTACAGCCACACGCGTAAACACGGTCGTCATCGTAAACATGTCCCTGCAGCTGTTGCTCGCCGACCGTGGCCCGTGTTTGTTACAACACGCAACTGAACGTCGGAGGTTTCAAGCGTCAACTTTACGTTACAACATCTCCGGATGTAATTAACATTTTACAATGCAACAAACGGCACTGATTACGTATTTGATTATATGTTCAGATGTGCTAACAAAACTAACGTGGTTCCATTTTAAAAAAACGTAGGTTTGTGTTAAAAAACATACTTCCGTGCATTTTTGTATGGTCTGTATTAACCAATTACACTAGCCCCTCTCCTCACGTTCGGTCTGTGGAATCGGTTCGTCAGCATTTGATGTGGTTTACGAGATATATCCAGCAGTAACGTTAGGTGACTCACCCTGTATATAAATTGAGTTTGTGCATGTAAACTGTAGGTATCTGAAATGCAATTTCTTTGTTACATAAAAGCGCAGAAGCTACGCTTTCAGCTAACTTTTATTACTTGAAAAAGTTTCGTAGAGCGCAACTCTACTAGCGATTAGTACGCAAAACAGTGCTCAATAGTCAGTCCGGAACCGCGCTGCTGTTACGGTTGCAGGTTCGAATCCTGCTTCGGGCATGGATTTTTGTGCTGTCCTTAGATTAATTAGGTTTAAGTAGTTCTAAGTCTAGGTGACTGATGGCTTCACATGTTAAGTCCCGTAGTGCTCAGAGCCATTTGAGCCATTTAGTTCTCAATACTGTCAATAGAAATATTATGCTTCATACCTCGCAGTGTCGTCAGATTGTTACATATCTTTGCCATCAACCTAGGAAGACGCACCTCTGGCAGAGTCAACGACATCTAGCTGCTCTATCTATGCCACGTGACCGCCAGTCACGCAGGTCGGTGTAGAACTATGACGTTGGCAATACAACCAGCCGCCGAGTAGACGCAGGTCAGTGGATCCACCCCTAACCGACCATTGCGGATGCTACTAGCGCTGTCGAGGACACTCTATGATCGGCCGCCGGTCAGCAGCCTTCGGGTTCTTGTCCATCGGAAACCATAGCCCATCGCCCACTACGTCGACTGAGGGTGTGAAAGAGGCGGAATAGAACTACGATCGGATTGTGGGTTTGGATATGATACAGCAAGCAGTCATGGATAATTACTTGGATCCCGCCCAGCGGGGGTATGCTTCCATACTGACCCGCATCAGTCAAGCCAACCCCACTCAAACCAGCAATGCTACTGCAGCGGATGCATCTTCGTGCCAATGAGTGGCTTCCCCAACGCTACTGGCAATGTGGAGCAGTCAGACACCCACCGATGCGCAACGCTCTCATAAAGTCAAAAATGTGTGAAATCTTATCATGTGTCAAATCTTATAATCAGTCCCTAAGCTTACAAACTACTTAACCTAAATTATCCTAAGGACAAACACAAACACCCATGCCCGAGGGAGGACTCGAACCTCCACCGGGACCAGCCGCACAGTTCATGACTGCAGCGCCTGAGACCGCTCGGCTAATCCCGCGCGGCAGGTGTAAGATACCAGGTGGATGTGCTGTCTTTGGAATCCATGACAATTGTGTTTGATTTCGCCACCAATGGTTCCGAAACAGCCAGTCGATATTTGCACTCCTGACATGAGCTGGGATGTTTATCGTGCTCGACTGGAAGCCACACTTCAACAGACGCCTAATCTTGAGATGCAGAGCATTTATGCGGCGGTGCATAGTGTTTAGGTTTGGTATCGTCCAAGTAATCATCGATTCGACATCTGTTGGGTACGGTGAGCAGCCACAGGATACTTCGCGGCCGCTGCCACAACATCTTCTACAAGTCAGCAATCACAAAAATCGCCTCTGACAGTGCACGCGGGACCATAAGACGAATGCCATACTCAGCCACCTCCGGCAGCCGTGGAGCACCACTGAAATCAATAATTGACTGACTCGGTTGTCGAATGTCACGTGGAGGATGCAACAGCATGGAAAGAGATACAGCACTTTCTCTGCACAAGCCATCGTATACTGCCACTGACGTCATCATCAGTGAAACTGAAGCCAAGGCCAATGCTCCGGCTGATTTTGTCGTCATCTATTTCAGTCAAGCAGAGCATCCAGTTGACCCCTTTCACATCACTCTCGTTAACGAGGTAATTACCACCGATCGCTTGCTATAGGATTATTGTTGCCTTCCGTGCAGTCCTATGGACGCGCGTGGAACCCTATGGTGATCGTGGATGTTCCTAAGACAAGACAAGATTCATCATCCTCCACCAGTCATCGAACAATTTCTGTTCCACCGCTCTGTAAAACATTTGAATGATATTACTTGAAGAGACTGTGACGCTACACTCGAAAAGTAAGGCTCCTCCACGGTGGCTTATTGGAATCTATTATAGACAGTCGACCACCTGACAAACTGATGCAACTGACGGAAATATCTATGAAAATATTTCGGGGCAGTCGACGTTTCTATGCTTTTGATTGAGTGTGATACGACGTTCCCCTCTTCAAACAGCCAGTGCTTTGAAGCCCTTTCACGTTTCAGACTGCTTGATTTCTGCCTACATGATCGGACGTCCAGTGTCTGTCACAGATCAAAAGATCCATCCTGGGGCCCATTTTCTGCGGCCTCTTTACAGTTTACATACCCAGGACTAGTAACACCGCGTTGACGTAATATGCATGAATAGGGGCCAACGTAAGCTACAGCATAAACTCCAGTGCCTACTCAATGAGTTCAGCACCAGGGCCACCAGAAATCGCCTCGAATACAAACTTCAGAAGACTCAAGCTTCCATGCTCGCTTGCCGACCCGTCCCAGACGCCATCCTTACTGTCCTCATGGACGAGTTATAGAACTAATGGGGCTCCTCCATACTGAAGCTGTACTCTGACACCCAAAATTATTTATTCATTTGACTCCGGCCTTGAGTCTACGAACTTACATTTAATCATCGATTGTTCGAAAAATCTTACGCAGCAATGTGGATGAACATCACATAGGATGACTTCAGCGTATTCAGAAACGGCTTTAAAGTCTGCTCTCTGTCTTCCTCAAGATTACCTGTACACCAGACAGCGTGTGCTTCGTATTTTGAGTAGAGCTTCCAGGAAATGGTCCGCACCTTCTTCGCAGAGGTGGAAAATTCGCTGTGTCACAAAGAACAGCTTGGCCTGACTTGCTACGCACCAAACGTGGTAGCAAGTAACTACTGTTCACTCACAGTGAACGAAAGACAAATGAAATAGCTTTAAGAAGTTATCCCAAGGAACCAACCTGATTAGACTCCTCTGCACTCTGGGGAAATGAATTCTGTCACTATTTCTCTGCAGCAGTAGCGTAAGTCAGTTTTTTTCTTTGGCCAGTCACTTCAAGTAACTTATTGCCATGAACACTTATGTCCGATATCTTCAGATGGACACGGTTGACATCACTTCGGTCCCCTTCACTATTCCAAATTTATCTCTTGATGCTGCACTGTTCGACTACTGGTGATAGACTCTGAAGCATTTTCTCAGGATTACTATGAAATCATACTCAGCCTGCCGGCCGGAGTGGCCGTGCGGTTCTAGGCGCTACAGTCTGGAACCGAGCGACCGCTACGGTCGCAGGTTCGAATTCTGCCTCGGGCATGGGTGTGTGTGATGTCCTTAGGTTCGTTAGGTTTAATTAGTTTTAAGTTCTAGGCGACTGATGACCTCAGAAGTTAAGTCGCATAGTGCTCAGAGCCATTTGAACTATACTCAGCCCTTTTGAGGCAAACTGAGGAGCTATTTGATTGCGGCTCCGGCCTCGTAAACTGACACACGGATGGGTGAGCGGCGTGCTAACAACAAGCCTCTCCATGTCCTCATCCAGTGACGCCTGTGGGCTGAAGATGATGCGGTGGCCGGTTTGCATATTTGGGCCTTCGTGGTCAGTTCGGGCGAATTATAGTTTTAGCTATGCTATCCTGATATCATGATGTTAATGACCCACAACGTGTATCCACTACTCTCAGCCACACATTAGAAAAGAAAGCGAGTTAATATTTGATTGTCATCCGGTTCTGGGTTAAGTTCAATGTTTCAAGTCTTTAGCTTATAGGGAACTTAGTTTAATATCAATGGCAAAATTAATGCCGAAAAAAAAGGCCAGACGAGAAACCGACCTGATAAAAACGTGTTAAAATATGATAAGTCATTTATACATACCAAATCTATAGTGCAGCACTAGACACTGAACTTTTAAAATAAATAAAAAGATTGAAATCATATGCCACACGCAGGAAAATTCATATTTCAATAAGTAATTCCACACATTTCGTTTGTACTTTATTTTCAGAAATATACTTTTCATTTACATCTCCTTGAAATGAGATACTTTATTTATCCATGAAAAGTTTTCAAGCCTACTCATGGTTCATGTATAACCAAAAAGTCTCAAAAAAGATGTAAGTAAAATCACTCAGACACGGTGAGTAAGCGGAAATATTCGTATAAAGGCCGCAGCCGACGGAGACTCTTTCAGTCCCACACCGAGTAAAACCACGCAAACAGGGTGTGTGAGTGAAGACATTGATATAAGTGACAACGCCGCAGAAACTAGTTACATTCCGTTCTTTCATTCGATTGAACAAATCGACTGCACTAAAAGAAACAGTCAACTGGCCAATCGATTGTTGAAAACAGACGATTGTCCCATCACGCCTCCCCCCTCCCCCCCACCCCTTGCTCACTCCGCTACGTTGTCACGCGACATAGCCCCGGAAGAAGACAGTGCAGAGATTTGTGGGTGAACAAACTGGTGACGTTCAAAGAAAGAGGTTCCAAGACAAATCTGGTATCTCGAGACTAAATCAGTGCCGGACGCAGCGACGAATGAGCGACACGCACTCACCAGTTCCATACGCGACGGCTGCAGCGTGCTTAATCTACATCAGAGTGGAGCGCTGCTCAGCTGACTCTGAAATAATCGCAGGAGACGACAGCATTGTCTTACTACAGTTGAAACAAAGTCTTTAATTATTTTTATCATTGAAACACTGACCTACAGAATTTTTTCTGACAAGGACAACTCAAGCTTAACCTATTAATTTGTTACCCACAGTATACAAGCCTAATGCAGTCTGACTGCTATACAGTGACAACATGAAATCCAATAATTAACACAAAAGAATGGCCTTGAATTGCAAGAAATCCTAACAATAATAAAAGCCCAAAAATATGAAATTAAAGAAATATTAAATTACCTCCACCTCTACTAACTGCCTAAACTCATTTCGGTGACGAACCCTATTTTCTTTTATAAGTCACGTTCCTCACAGAAAATCTTCATAACACGAACTGCAGCAGTTATAGCAAGCAGCAAGTTTCTTTCTTTCTTTCTTTCTTTCACTGACGCCATAGTCCCGCAGCGATCACAGGGTCGGCGTGGTTACAGTGGATTTGGCAATGTTAGTTTTAGGGATGGCGGGATGCCCTTCGTGCTGCCACCCCGTACCCCCCCAGGACGGAATCAGTGTACCCCAACTGTCTGCATCTTGTGTAAAGAGTGAAATAGTGCGGATGTGTGTCAAATGTCTGCGACGCATGTAACTGAGGCGGAACGTGGGGACCAGCCCGGTATTCACCTAGCGGGATGTGGAAAACCGCCTAAAAACCACATCCAGGCTGGCTGGCATACCGACCCTCATCGTTAATCCGCCGGGCGGATTCGAAACAGGGCCAGCGCGCCTACCCGAGTCCTGGAAGTAGCGAGTTAGCGCTCTCGGCTAGCCTGGCGGGTTACAGCAAGCAGCAACTAGAGACAGCTACATAATGATATACTAACTCCAAATACTAGGAGGCATATGGTTAGCGAAAGGAAGATTTTATTGAAGGGCAAACAATGTACTCGTATTTAGAAAGTTTTACCTTATTCATGTGACATAGTTTTAAAATTATATAGTTGTCAATAATTCCACTTCCCAAATACTATCAACAACCTCCATCATCTTACATTTCCTTGCGTCTCACTTTTGCTGAGCGCTATCGCCGATATTAACACAGTCTATAACAAAGCCAACATACAAATAAGCTACTTACATACCCCCCGCTCCCCTCAAAAAATCTTACAGTTTTGGGCAGTGGCCATCACTAAGTTGTTATATTTTATTATATTAACAATATCAAATAGATCAGATGCACACAAGGGTTGAGTACTATGCTGTTGGTCAATAAAGTAAAAATTCTCCTCACAGTCAAAACAGACAGTCCTAATAATTAATCACAAGAGACGTCTACGCCAGTTTTACGCACAAAGGCTGAGCAGTATATGAAAATGCACAAGTAAGTAGGGGACAATCATGCAGTCTTGAAGAAGTAGTGTTGTTATGCCCATGGAAACACAGCACTGACTCTTCACAAGAAGATTTCAGTTGGTATTTTAAGATTGGTAGTGGGCCACAACAGAGCGGACCCACAGAAGTATCAGTCGAAGTCTTGAAGAATATTGGTAGAATTGGGGGGTCACCACAGAGCAGACCCACTTTAATCCTTGTAGAGATTATGATAGTAGTTGGCCACCAAGGGTGCAGACCCACTGTAGTCTGTGTAGAGATTATGATAGTAGTGGGTCATCAAAATTGCAGACCCACTGTAGTCCATGTAGGGATTATGATAGTAGTGGGCCACCAAATGTGCAAACCCACTGTAGTCCTCGGAGAGATGGCCAGCAGCCAACTGTTGCGACTGTGCAGGTGAAAATTCACAATTGAAGATTCTTGAGGATAAGTCCATGGGCCACCACTGTGCAATCAGTATTGATGCATATTACAAGTCCCTGAGCCACAACTTGTGCACTCACAATTTTTTTTGCAGTGTCCTTATAATCAGCAATGCTTTCAACCAGTCCCAGAATTATCAACAAAAATACAGGCACTAACACAGTCATATAATCTCTGACATTTGAAACGTATAGTATGACCAACAGACAAATGTGTGCAGTAAAAAGAATCCTTACTATTTACCTAACTTGAAGCTCTGGTGTCTATACAATTACAATTTTACAGCATAAGAATACAATTGCAAATGTAAAGAAACCATCACCATACTAAAGAACATGATAATACAAATAACCTTTCTAGTAATACAGGCTTTACAAAAAGGACAGAAATAAGCATATACGAGATGTAACAATAAAGTAATGAGACTGATGTGAAAAAAAGTGCTTATCGTTTAAGTCAAGTTTAGTGTTGTCTGCTTCAAAGTAGTTCCCTTCTGATTGCACACACTTTTTCCAGCGCTTCTGCCATTGATGGTAACATTTCTGGAACTCATCTTCTGTAATATCCTCCAAGACCCTCGTTACAGCTTTTTGTACATCTTGTGTTGTTTGAAAATGGCGTCCCTTGACCGCTGTTTTGACTCTTGGAAATAGAAAAAAGTCGCAAGGAGCGATATCTGGTGAATAAGGTGGCTGTGGTAATACTGAAATTTGTTTTGAGGTTGAAAGTTGCTGTACTGACAGAGCAGTATGGGATGGCGTATTGTCGTGATGCAGAATCCAATTATCAGCAATGTTGGCATGGACACAAAGAACTCTTTTACGAAGTCTTTCTAAAATTTCTTTGTAGTAATATTGGTTAACTGTTTATCCAGGAGGCACCTACTCTTTGCGAACAATTCCCTTGGAATCAAAGATGCACACAAGCATGCATTTCACTTCTGACTTGGACATGCGAGCTTTTTTTGGTCTGGTATATCCCTTAGAGCACCATTGCGAAGTTTGGCGTTTTGTCTCTGGATCGTACTGAAAAAACCAACTTTCATCACCAGTGATAACATGGCTCAACAATTCTGGATTGATTTCCGTTTGCTCTAACAGATCGGCTGTTACATTTTCCCGTGTTTCTCGCTGTTGTGGTGTGAGATTCTTGGGGGCCATTTTTGCACAAACCTTTCTCATACCAAGATCTTCAGTTATTATTAGGCGAACCGTTTCTCGATTGATGTTCAGTTCTTCTGAAATCATTTTCATGGATAATCTTCGATATGATTGTACGAGTTCACGCGTCCTGGCCAAGTTGACATCCGTCCATAAGGTTGATGGCCGTTCACTGCTGTCTTCATCTGCAACATTCGTTCTGCCTTCACTAAACATTTTATGCCAACGAAAAACTTGATCTCTTGACATAACCTCCTCTCCAAAAGCCTTCTGAAGCTTACTGCAAGTTGTCGTCGCGTTTTCACCCAATTTAAAGCAAAGAGAAATGGCATTGTGTTGCGCAATATTATGCGGTTCCATTTCCGTGACGAGTGACACAAACATGCGTTAACTTATTACAGCACAGCTCATGACTGAGCAGTTGCATCGATGTGCCACTTGGACTAGAAGCAGCTTATAGACCAAGGTCAAAGATATTGTGCCTACACAAGCCTGGAGGGTGGTCACATCCTGAAAAGAAAATCAGTCTCGTTACTGTGTTGTCGCAACTCGTACATGAGTATCACAGGAATGATGACGTAAGTAAATAAATGAAAAATGAGAATATCAGTAGAAGCATAACAGAATAAATAATGTCTGAATATCTTCCTAAAGTAAAGAACATGGTACAAAAACATTAGGTTTGAGGATAACAGTATCCCTCATCACAGTTTTTATGCCTGCTCTCTCACAGCATTTTACGCATTTTATATGTGAGAGCTTTGATGCTCATTACTTGTGTACTGTGCAGCTCTAACAGATCATGTTTGCTCTCTACTGGAGGATTCTAATTTTAATAGCGTTTTCCCAATTTGTATTACACTTAGTACATCTTTGTTAACTACAGGTTTCTCTACATAGTCCTTGCTTGGTCATTCCCTTTCATTCATGTTCCATAGAAACGAAGATACTTTTTGTATCTTCCACATAGTGCCGTTATGTATTTTGATAATAGTCCAGCCATTATTCTTCTTTCTATGACTCGTCTTTCGCGTCTTCGCTTTGTTTGTCCTTGCCCTCAGTCCGTGCAAAATCTATTGTCCATTCCTATCAATAGGTTTTCGTCAAATCCTGTCAAAGAGGCTATGTCGTCTTTGAATGTTCTCGGTATTGTCATTAGGTCCCCTTAAAGTCTTATCACTCTCCGCTCTTAGCTTCTTCATCTCTGATTTCATGCAAAAACAGAACAGTTTGCTGCGAAATTACCCCGGATGGCTTACTTGTGCGGTGTTGTGTCAATTCAAGTCAGTCTACGATCGTTTTTCGAGGTAGCAACACACCAACTAGCGTGTGAAGCGCGATTCCTCATAAAGACGGAATTAACTGTTAAAGTTCCCCCGGAAAATATATTGCTGCAATCTCAAATTGATTCGAAAACCACGTGTAACATTTTTGTGACTTTTTCGGTGCTCGGGAACTAATAATTAATGACCAGGAACGTTTTTATGAATATTAACGATGGATTGGCTTTCGAAAACTTTTTACTAATTTCGGGATTAATGAAACATTTTGGGGTTCTTATTATGTTTAGGACTGAGGGCTACCCACTTGTCATGTTACTACGTACTGTTCATGGCACCAACATTAGAGATCGCGACCGACGGAGAAGAAACTAAGCGGGACAAAAGCTACGGGATATACACTCCTGGAAATTGAAATAAGAACACCGTGAATTCATTGTCCCAGGAAGGGGAAACTTTATTGACACATTCCTGGGGTCAGATACATCACATGATCACACTGACAGAACCACAGGCACGTAGACACAGGCAACAGAGCATGCACAATGTCGGCACTAGTACAGTGTATATCCACCTTTTGCAGCAATGCAGGCTGCTATTCTCCCATGGAGACGATCGTAGAGATGCTGGATGTAGTCCTGTGGAACGGCTTGCCATGCCATTTCCACCTGGCGCCTCAGTTGGACCAGCGTTCGTGCTGGACGTGCAGACCGCGCGAGACGACGCTTCATCCAGTCCCAAACATGCTCAATGGGGGACAGATCCGGAGATCTTGCTGGCCAGGGTAGTTGACTTACACCTTCTAGAGCACGTTGGGTGGCACGGGATACATGCGGACGTGCATTGTCCTGTTGGAACAGCAAGTTCCCTTGCCGGTCTAGGAATGGTAAAACGATAGGTTCGATGACGGTTTGGATGTACCGTGCACTATTCAGTGTCCCCTCGACGATCACCAGTGGTGTACGGCCAGTGTAGGAGATCGCTCCCCACACCATGATGCCGGGTGTTGGCCCTGTGTGCCTCGGTCGTATGCGATCCTGATTGTGGCGCTCACCTGCACGGCGCCAAACACGCATACGACCATCATTGGCACCAAGGCAGAAGCGACTCTCATCGCTGAAGACGACACGTCTCCATTCGTCCCTCCATTCACGCCTGTCGCGGCACCACTGGAGGCGGGCTGCACGATGTTGGGGCGTGAGCGGAAGACGGCCTAACGGTGTGCGGGACCGTAGCCCAGCTTCATGGAGACTTGCGAATGGTCCTCGCCGATACCCCAGGAGCAACAGTGTCCCTAATTTGCTGGGAAGTGGCGGTGCGGTCCCCTACGGCACTGCGTAGGATCCTACGGTCTTGGCGTGCATCCGTGCGTCGCTGCGGTCCGGTCCCAGGTCGACGGGCACGTGCACCTTCCGCCGACCACTGGCGACAACATCGATGTACTGTGGAGACCTCACGCCCCACGTGTTGAGCAATTCGGCGGTACGTCCACCCGGCCTCCCGCATGCCCACTGTACGCCCTCGCTCAAAGTCCGTCAACTGCACATACGGTTCACGTCCACGCTGTCGCGGCATGCTACCAGTGTTAAAGACTGCGATGGAGCTCCGTATGCCACGGCAAACTGGCTGACACTGACGGCGGCGGTGCACAAATGCTGCGCAGCTAGCGCCATTCGACGGCCAACACCGCGGTTCCTGGTGTGTCCGCTGTGCCGTGCGTGTGATCATTGCTTGTACAGCCCTCTCGCAGTGTCCGGAGCAAGTATGGTGGGTCTGACACACCGGTGTCAATGTGTTCTTTTTTCCATTTCCAGGAGTGTATTTAGAAGACGTGAGGAAGTAGATTGCCTCCAGCTGTACTATGGAAAGTGATGGCAGACATTTATTGCCAAAATCTACCGTGTTTGTAAATCTTTAAGGCGGGAAATTTCATGTAGTGTAACCCACAGTGTAGCTTATTGATGTCAAACCCGCGTTTACTATGAGATTACATTTTACCACAGACCGCATTATTCTTACACATGATTCTCCCACACAATGATGTGCTCCTGACCTACATTTTCAGAAATTTCCTTGTCACATTTAAGACTGTATCTAACAGCAATAGGCTACACAGCTCCGTAGCTGAGATCAATAACGCACACCTATAGGATAGCGCCGAAGGTAAACCGGTTCGCCGGCCGGAGTGGCCGAGCGGTTAAAGGCGCTACAGTCTGGAACCGCACGACCGCTACGGTCGCAGGTTCGAATCCTGCCTCGGACATGGATGTGTGTGATGTCCTTAGGTTAGTTAGGTTTAAGTAGTTCTAAGTTCTAGGGGACTTATGACCACAGCAGTTGAGTCCCATAGTGCTCAGAGCCATTTGAACCATAAACCGGTTCGAATCCTGACGGTGGATGAAATTTTCACTACCAGTAATTAGCAGGTAGTGTCTCGTGAAGTGAGGTTCCGTGTGTGACGTTGTTGAAGGTGGGACGGTAATGCCAATGGCCCTAGCAGCGACGCGTTATCTAACCGTCATCATCAGCATAGAACATAGACGTAACACTTCACTGTACACACATAAATTACACTCACCTGCAGTCTACAGGTTACGCGTTTAACCAAAAGGATAGCGGCCGTTGGGCGCGGCGCAAGAGAAGCTTTTCCGACTAGGAGGCTGAACCCCAACCTTTACGTTTCCTAACCGTACGACTTTACTGATAGGCATAGCGAGGAATGCGTTCTTTGCCTGTGCTAGGCTGCCTCTTCTGCATCTTAAAAGTTAAAAAATCATGGTTCAGCGAGGCAATAAGCTCTGTAAATCGTAATTGATCGGTACGTCATGTTTTTTTTTCCCTTAAAATATGCGTAGAATATTCAAAAGCGTAACTAATTAGCACAAACTCTAATTTTTAGTTACCCTTTAGTAAAGCGGAACTACTTAGCGCAGAAATGGGTAGTGACACGTGTACATTACGTGAGGGCAACCTACGGGGTGCTAAATTGCTTGGGAGGCGGATGTGCGGATCGCGCATGGACCAAGGTGCGATCTATCTCGGCTTTGCTGCGTCATTCTCGAAAGTATCCGGCACAGTGTGACATTTTGTTTAGTACTGCGGTGTAGCATATTTCCGTTGACTATCTTCAATTAGGCAGGATCGGGGTATCAGCGCTGTTACCCTTCGCTATTTACTTGTGGTATGAGGGTCGTCCACAGGTCCAATGGCTGTTGCATAAAGAGAGCCAGTTTACCGACCTATAAAGACAATACTTCGAAACTGAAGGGGAATGACAGAAGAGAGGGGTGACAATTTTCAGTATCGACGGGTACTGCCAATTTGTTGCGAATTTAGAGATTTAGTTGACAATGGAAGAGCGAAAAATTACGATCGACAGACGCGATTCATTGTTCTGTCCGTCAAGAACCACACTGAACTAAATTTTCAGGCATTTGAAGAAATTGGTGGGACGTAAAGAATAGCCTATGAAGTCGCACGCATTGTTCCAGTGTGCAGCAGTTTTTGATGGAACTGAACAAAGAGTATGGAGATTGTATAATCCTGCAAAGTGCGTCGAGGGGCAACCTTGGAACGGCTTTTCGATTTGAAAACCGCTGAAGGAAAAAGGAGAGCAGGACTCCGGAATGGATTGCCGACATCGCATTATTAGTGGACTTAGCTGCAGACTGGCTAAAGTAAGACACTACAAGATGAGATACTACTTATTTCTCATTTGTTGGGAATGCTTTAAAAAGTTAATCACATTGTGGAAGGAAAAATCCCTACACATGCAGTACCGTTCCGTCAGCTCACTGGTGTTAAGGAAAATGCGAGTTTTGAAGAATTCATTGTGGTCTTAAAAGTATTACAAGTATAGTTTTCTGAAGGTTTTGAGGACACTGTCAGTCTTACATCTGTTTCAGAGCTGCTTTCGAGGCAGTTCGCCATTTTATTTGAAAGTTCCACAGTGCATGTACAGATATAACTAACTGATCTGCAATGTAACTGCCATTTTAAAGAGAAATCCTCTTGCTTTACAACTGCCCATGACATCTACATTGTTTACCTCGAATAGAGTTTCCGTGTCGCCATAACAAGAGTGGAAAAGCGCTGCAATATTTCCATCAACGTCTGTGTGTGAAAGACCTTTTATCGACTATGAAACTAAGTAAGTCACGTTTACGTGGCGACATGAGAGAGAAAATCTGTGAAACTGTCTGCGTCTGTCTGTATGCAGACAGCTACTGAAAATTTGTTTGTGATCTGCGTTGTTGAGTAGTAACCAGTGCGAATGTAATGCCATATAAATGTGGCGCGTTCGCAATCTCCTCACGCTCCGACAACGTACCGAGGTGGTGGTGGAAGTGTGTAGCCAGGCTGAGCGCTGTAGTATTCGTGATACTAGGGCACGGTTCGTGAGGCAGTCTTGACCGACCTGGTCTGCATGACAGTTCGGTAAATTCATGAGATGACAGAACAGTCCATCTTCAGTGGTGGCCGTTGTGGCACGTGACGACTTTGCACACCTACTGTCGCCCCCCCCCCCTCCCCCCCCAACCCCACACCCATACACACAGAGCTACTGGCGACGCAGCAACGCGGCCTCGTTTACTGCCTGGCGCTCTCTGCCACCGAGGTTTGTGCGTCTTCCCCGTGGGAGGGGAGCTAATGGACTTTTAACCACGATAGGTGCGGCAGTCCATTAATTTCCTCCGCAATCAATGGCGTAACACAATTCCTGTTTCACATTGGCGCCGAATTACCTTGACGAACTTGATTACCGCGGCGCTTCGCGGAGCGCAGCGTTACGGCATAATGAAAGGCCAGTGCTGTCAGCCGCGTTACAGCAGCAGCTCGACTGCTGGCACGGCGGAGGGAAGCAGGCTGACACTGCGTTTTCCCAACATCTGCCCCAAATCACGAGCTGCGCGAATGTCAACGGACTGATTAAAGGAATACAGCCACGCTCGTCCGACTCTCCTCCACAGAGTGTACTCCAAGCACATGTAACGGCTTGTTTCGGCTTTCACGTAAATACGGACTGGCAGGCGGCATCAGTTATCATTTGCAGTAGCGATGGTATATTCACGTGCAGAAATGTAGTGCCATTTCTCGCTGGAAATCAACTAACCTTCTTCTGCAGTAGATGTATACGCCTCGACCATAAATTTGTGACATCCCGTCTGCTAAACTTTCGTCTGATGTACTTATCCATCTGGTGATAGTATTTTTCCTAGAACACTTTTTTAATTTTATTTGTAAGTCATAACTATTGTGTCAATGCTGCTGATATAGTAGTAATGTCATTTTTAATAGTTGCAAACTTGATATGAATTTTCAACATCTGAAGTAACACATTTATATCTGGCCGCTGTTCAAGGTCTGAAGCCTTGTTTTAAATACTACATAGGACATTTTGAAGTGATTTTGAACTCTGGCACAGGTTGTATTATCAACAAATGTTTTTATCTGTGGTTGGAGAAAACTCACATGAAATAATCAGTCTCGTAACCCACCTCGATATTCTTTTCTTTGTATTTAATTGTTGTTTCGATGCAGAAGGTAAAATTGCTTTAACATTAAGACCAAGTGGAACATTATACACACATCAAAAAGAGTTTTGCATCACCGCGGTTCCCAGAACTCGTGAAGATGGATGTTGACTGTGGATGTTGTACCACAGAGACAGTCCCCTTGACTGCTCAGAGATGTCACTAAAACCGCTCAAAGATGTAAACATCCATGCACGAGCAGCGCCTATTACACGGAGGGGGTCCGACAGCCGATCAGTTCCAGTCATTCCACCAGCAAGGAGGTACACAGCTCGTGTTTTCTGTAGTTCGGCCATGCCAAGACGGTCAATACCCCAGTTCGATCGCGTCCGCATTGTTACTTTGTGCCAGGGTGGGCTCTCATCTTACGCTGAGGACACACCAGTGCCCTACGGAGGGAGCCGCGCAGACCGTGACAGTGTGCCCCAAAACTCTTCTGAACAGCACGCAGCAAGGCATCCCTGATATGCTCAGTAATGTTCATGTCTGGGGAGCTTGGTGGCCAGCGGTAGTGTTTAAGCTCAGAAGTGTTCCTGGGGCCCCTCTATAGCAATTCTGGACGCATTGTTCCGCTGGAACTGCCAAAGTCCGTCGGAATGCACAATGGACATGAATGGATGGAGGTGATCAGACATGATGTTTACGTACGTGTCACCTGTCAGAGTCGTATATGGACGTATCGGGGGTCCCATATAACTTCAGCTGTACACACCTCACACCATTACGGAGCCTCCGCCAGCTTGAACAGTCCAGGACCATGGATTCTTGAGGTTGCCTCCATACCCGTACACGTCCACCTGCTCGACAAAATTTGAAACGAGACTCGTCCGCCCAGGAAACATTTTTCCAGTCATTAATAGTCCAATATCGGTGTTGACGGGCCCACACGAGGCGTAAGATTTTGTGTCGTGCAGTCATCAAGGCTATACGAATGGGCCTTCGGCTCCGAAAGCCCATATCGATGATCTTTCTTTGAATGGTTCGCACACTGACACTTGTTCATGGCCCAGCGCAGAAATCTACAGCAATTTGTGAAAATGTTGTACTTCTGTCACGTTGAACGATTCTCTCCAGCCGTTGTTGGTCCCATTGTAGCAGGAATTTCTTCTGGCCGCAGCGATGTCGGAGATTTGATGTTTTACCGGATTGCTGAGATTCACGGTACACCTGTGAAATGGTCGAACGGGAAATTCATCATCTCTTCGCTATCTCGAAGCTGCTGTGTCAGGTGGCTCCTGCACCACGTTCAAACTGACTTAAATGTTGATAACCTGCCATTGTACTAGCAGTAACCGACCTAACAAATGCGCCAGACACTTGTCTTATATAGGTTCTGCAGACCGCATCGCCGTATCCTGCTGAATACATGTCTCTTCATTTGAATACTTATGCCGATACAGTTTCTTTGGCGCTTCAGTGCATGATAAAACAACTAGACAAAATTAACATCTATATCTGAAAAAATGCTATGAAATGTGAACAAATACTACAACACCATTTCAACTTCGAAGTCTGAACACATAAAGAATTGATAATATGAAACTTCTTTATGGAAATGTACACTACGAAATCAGTTCTGATGCAATGAAGTATAACTCTGAAGAAATACTACGATGTCGGAATCTGAACACAGTATGATTTGATAATATGAAACCTTTTTACGAAAATGTTCACCGTGAAATCCGATCTTATGCTCTGAAATTAAATATGTGCTTATGTGGAAATTCACGTTGCCTCAAGCATTTGGCACTGTCACTGGGGCTGCTGCTAATGCTCTTAAAAAATGCTTCTTCTTGCCAGCAAACTAATATGGAAGCAGGTAAATAGACGATGAAGCTAACGCAACCGTAGACCTTAGCACAATGAGCCACTAGAAATGCTATATTCTGAGGAGGGATGAAAATCTCTGTCTCCACGTTTGGACATGTTGGGTCACTCATAAACAGGAAAGTGAGAGAGAGAGCGCAGGTAGTTTCCCATGTGTCAAACATCAAATGCTGATTCCAACGGAGAGCAGCTCGCTTCGTTACAGGATCATTCAGTAATCGCGAAAGCGTTACGGAGATGATAGATAAACTCCAGTGGAAGACTCTGCAGGAGAGACGCTCAGTAACTCGGTGCGGGCTTTTGTTAAAGTTTCGAGAACATACCTTCACCGAAGAGTCAAGCAGTATATTGCTCCCTCCTACGTATATCTCGCGAAGAGACCATGAGGATAAAATCAGAGAGATTAGAGCCCACACAGAAGCATACCGACAATCCTTCTTTCCACGCACAATACGAGACTGGAATAGAAGAGAGAACCGATAGAGGTACTCAGGGTACCCTCCGCCACACACCGTCAGGTGGCTTGCGGAGTATGGATGTAGATGTAGATGTAGATTTCTGCTAGACTTTCCCTATTTCAATGCTCAAGGTGCCTTTGGGATGGGTGAATAATGAACTACTGCTCAGTATGAATTCGGCTGACTTTGTGATTGAATGCGTTACAGGAAATGCATGGAGGAGGATGCTTGTGTTCTAAAACATCTCTGCATGCAGGACCTCCGACTAATGGCGAGTAATTTTGAAATTTAATTACTTGATTTGCTTTCATCTGTCTGTACAATTTGGGATGGACCATGTCACTCTCGGTGATGTGATCACCAGTCAGTAACTCACAACGATGTTGCTTGGGGCACTGAAATTCCTTGCCAGTTGTCTGCGAGCCTGGGCACAACGCTTTCAGACACCGTGGTAAAGTAGACATTTTGCCGTGATGGCCCCAGAGAAGTGAATTAAGGGAGTTATTTTTCTAGCACCATGCATCTGCTCACAGTTGTTAGCGGGTGCATGTTTTATAGAGCCCATTTGCGGTGTACATACTAGCCGGGGCTCTCTGCGATGTTTGTGGGAAGTTTAGGTCTTTATTCGTGATGGTTTTTGGGGTATGTTATTCCCACCACCAATCTGTAGCACTGTAATCAGACCATGACATCTGATGTTTCTGACAGCAGAAAGTTAGTGCTTCCTACCGTCTCTTACCTGTCGACATAACCACACTAAGGGTTGCCGCACCTGACGCCTTGTTTGTGAATTAGCGTGACTTCCGGTTTGCATGCCACACAAGCCGGCCCTTTCCCAGCTTGCACGCATCGGAATACGCGGGACAGTCAGCGTGTCTGTGGTTCATTCGGCGTCTGTCCTGCAGTCAGTGCAAAGATGCGATTGGAAGGTATTTTCTTTCGCGGGGTGTGGGTTGTGGCGTTGTGGTGGTGGAGAAGGGTGTTTGTGTAATTGCATGTGGGTGCACTTAAGACCTTGGACATATGATGAGTATTTTTCTCGCAAATTGCAATGTTCCACACAGTAAATCAATTTGCTGAGATAGTTACCTCCAGTTATGCAAGTTATCAATCAAGAGTGCATCAGTGTTTTCGGGGAATCGAAGGGTTGAGGGGTCAGTGCACTAAGGATTTCGATGCAAGAACACCAGTATCCACCAATAGGAAGCCTTCGAATGAAGCACTAGCGTAACGACTGAATTCACGAAATCCTGAGATTAATGGCTCTGTATGGCATTTTCGTTTATTTGGAGAGATGCACATGGGGCTTCAAGATGGCATAGTGAAATGTTGAAACTGCCAGCCTTCAAAATAAAATAAAGTAAAATCCTGTTACATGGCTGTTGATGAATTCCATTGACTTCGACAATAGGATGTGAGGTGATGTCATAAGAGTGGAGGTACTGCAACTGAGCCATCTCCCAGCAGGGAGGAGACTTGTCTCCCGAATTTCGTATCATGAGATCCTTCCTCTCCAGCACAAAGTCTTTTTCCATCAAATTTCTAGGAGGGGGAATGTGGGGGAGGGGATGAGAGGGCTGGTGGCTTTCCCAGGAGGGGCAAAAGTAGCCCATTCACCAGAGGGGTGAGGGAAGGAGGGACCAGAAAAGCGTGGTGGGTTTCTCAGAAGGACTAATTATATCATCCCCAATGGATCATAAATCAACCGTCAAGGGATCATGAACCACTTATCAGACGAATAGGTTGAGGGAAGATGGAAAGGTGATTTAATTGATCAATTTAATTACTTAGCATAACAATTTTATATCAAAAGTGCACCAAGATCAGCTTTCCCCTACTACTACTGCTGTCTTACGAATGCTCCTTCCACTGCATTCTTAGAAGTGTGCATTTCGCTCTTACTTATACATCAGTCTACCTCCACATGATACATCACATTCTATAATTCCACACTTTGGAGTATTTTTTGACACAACCAACTCTCTGTGAACTGAGCGACGTATTTTACCGTGAGCTTATGTGCATGGCGATAAAATTCTTCCAATTAGAATGACGACTGTGATGGAACTGTTTTCGTTCTGCTACATACGTACGGGGGTGAGTCCAATGAAAACCTTAAATACTTTTTTAAAATATTATTTATTGTGCAGAAGTAGTACAAGGCTGTATCACTTTTCAATATTATCTCCCCAACGCTCAATGCAAGTCCTCCAGCGCTTACAAAGTGCATAAATTCCTTTAGAAAAAAAATTCTTTTGGTAGTCCGCGCAACTAGTCATGCACCACTTGGCGTACCTCTTCTTCAGAACGGAACTTCTTTCCTCCCACTGCGTCTTTGAGTGGTTCAAACATATGGAAATCACTTGAGGCAAGGTCTGGTGAGTATGGTGAATGAGGAAGACACTCAATGCAGTGTGGGGCCTTGCATTGTGGCGTTGCAAAAGGACACCTGCTGACAGCAAAACACGTCGCTTTGATTTGATTGAAGGCCGCAGATGATTTTTTAGGAGATCTGTGTATGATGCACTAGTGACAGTGGTCCCTCTAGGCATGTAATGCTCCAAATTGACGCCCTTTTCGTCCCAAAAGAGAGTCAGTATAACCTTCCCTGCTGATGGTCCTGTTCGAAACTTCTTTGGTTTTGGTGATGAGGAATGGCGTCATTCCTTGCTCTCTCTCTTCGCTTCCTGTTGGTGGAAGTGAACCCAGGTTTCGTCGCCAGTAACGATTCTTGCAAGGAAGGCGTCACCTTCTCGTTCAAAGCGCCGAAGAAGTTCTTCACAAGCATCAACACGTCGTACTCTCATTTCAGGAGTCAGCTGCCGTGGCACCTTTCTTGCAGACACTTTGTGAAACTGGAGCACATCATGCACATTGTGGTGTGCTGACCCATGACTAATCTGTAAACATGCTGCAATATCATCCAGTGTCAGTCGGCGGTTTTCCTTCACTATGGCTTCAACGGCTGCACTGTTCTGTGGAGTCACAACTCGTTGTGCCTGACCTGGACGAGGAGCATCTACCACTGAAATCACACCATCTGCGAATTTCCTGCTCCATTCGTAGACGCTGATGTGACAAACATGCTTCACTGTGGTGGACCTGCATTTGTCGATGAATTTCAATAGGTTTCAAACCTTCACTACGCAAAAACCGAATAACAGAACGCTGGTCTTCCCTGGTGCAAGTCGCAAGTGGGGCGGCCATCTTTATACTGATACTGCGACGGTATGTGTGTATCTGCACTATTCTGCCACCTACAGGCCATTCTGCACGCTGTTTGTAGCACGCTTACCAACTTACAGGATAACGGCACGAAATTTCGATTTCTTATTACAAATTTCAGGTTTTCATTTGACTCACCCTCGTACATTACAGACGTGTTTCTTACCACTGACTTGGTAAGAGGCATGTGTGGATTCCGAAATTCATTCTCCAAACTTTTATAAGACATGTGTTGTCAATTTGATGTTTATTATTAAGATCACTACTGTCAGTGCAACCTCAGTATCACAAACTTGGAAATGAACATGTAAGATTCGAAACTAGTCGTCTAATATTAATACTACAAAAGTTGACAGAATCATTGTTAAACACTTTAAGGAATTTAATAAAGTTGCTGATTCCCTGTCAACTGAAGAATTCTGTAGTGATCAATTCTTTGTTTCCGACGAGGAGTCGTGACGTAAACAATGATAGTCCCGCAGTGAATATTTCAAAAATAATTGTGAGCTACAGTAAAAATTATTGAGCTGTTAGGCTGCATCGTAGTGCTTTTCCAGTAGAAAACTATGAAGAGGAATGTAATACGGGCTAATAGTATACTAGTCTTTACCATCGATTACAACATCTACGAAAGCCTCCATACTTCATTGTGCGTGATAAGGACGAAATGTCATCAAATTATTAGGGAGTGCAACGAGAGATTGTGGAAACAGTTTCCGACCACCATAAACCATTCCACTAAAAGACCACGACGCAGATTACTGAAAGAGGTCGGATACGGCCAGTAGTTGCTGAAATGGCAGTCAAAGTCTCCAGAAAACATCGCATGACACTGCATAGATAATGACGTCTTATTTTGCCACAGTTACCGCCACTGCCAGGCATGGTTCAGCTTCCTGGCACTATGGAGCGGCTCCTGAGAGGGGAAGTTGGGACTGTTCCACCACTGATGAAGACTACAACAGTCCCATCTCCATGTAGGAGCTGGATTCTGCATTAGCATTCTCTTGTAATACATCACATGGTCATGATAGAGTCAACTATTCTATGTTACAGCACATCACATAGTCAGTCACTGCCTTGTCTGGATCTCAGAGCGCAAACAAGCCCTTAATACCATTCACTGTGGTTCAAGAGGTATCACTCCACTTTTGATAACGTGACCTTCCTTGAAGCGTATACACAGGCCCTAATGCACCGACATTACCTTCTTCGGTAACAGTTGGAGGCTTATTGCTCTGGCGCAGCTCCGTGAATGGGGTTTTCGAGGAAAACTTCTCATCTTTTTACGTCCTTCCCTCGCAACCCGTTGTTTTAGATACTGAGTGATATTAGTGATATCCTTTGGGGCCGCTTTGAACTGGAGAACGATGTCCCTCTAGGAAGTGTGTTAAAAGTGACTCTTTGCCATAGCTATTAGTAGCATCTCTTTCATTGTTCCATCCAGTGTTATTTGTTTGTTGACGACTTCTCTGTCTTTTATTCCTCTAAAAGTCTTGCAACAACAACTCGTGAGTTGAAGATTTCTCTTCGGTGATTAGATAAATGTGCAGAGAAGAGGTGTTTTAAATTATTAACCCAGAAGTCCGTGTGTGTGCTCTTTAATCGTTCCAATTCAGTTTTAAACGTTCGTGAGTTTCGGGTGAGCAACATCGTTGTTTTCTTCAATGACGTGATTATGTTCCTGGGACTCACATTTGGCTCAAATCTTACATGGTTGCTACTCCGTAGAGACCACAAAAGATGCTGCCTGAAAGCACTCAGTATTTTAAGAAATCTTACCCTAAATTCAAGGGGAGTAGACCAGAGTTGTCTGCTCCAGTTTTAAAGGGCATTCGTCCAATATCGGCTTGATGATGGCTGCACGGTGCATGGGTCTGCGCGAATGTCTTATTTAAAGATGTTGGACGTCGTGTAACATGAAGGCCACTGGGGGCTTTTCGCTGGCGAGCCACCGCTTAACATCCGGCGACGACTCCTTATGATACTACAGGCCTATAAAACACTGTCCACGCCAAGCACACCCACATACTATACTGTTGATCGGCCACCAGTGGAAAGGTTTTTCCATTCTCGACACTGAGCAACTAGATCGTAAGGGATTCACGCGAAGGACTGGCTTTTAGGGATGCATGTGGTTGGTTTTAACGTTTCACACCAAGGTTGGAACAGATCGTCATCTTGTCTGCTGTACAGGCCAGGAATTATTTTAGATCTGACGAATTTTAAGAAAGATTGCATCGCCAATTTTACGTTTAAATCGCAGATTTTTAATATTTTAGACAGTTATCACGGATCTACCCCCCGAGGGAGCTCCCTTGGCTACCTGGTCGACTCCCCCGACGGTGTCTTCAGTATTCCCCTTCCCACAGACATTCAGTATTTTCTACAGAACCCCATGTTATCCTCAAGGCAGTTGAGCTGGTGAGGTATCTCTGATTCCCTTAGTGCCCTACTATCGCTGAAGCACATATAGGCAGCGGAAGAACTGATCCAACTTACACACGATCAACTCTACCTTCTACAGCAATGGGGGAAGAAGGTGTCATTCTGCTGGGTACAAGGACACGTGGGAATTTGGGGAAATGGAGCAGACTGGCAACGGGGCCAATGTGGCCTGCAGGGAAAGTACTGTTACAGAATGCGCCCTCCCTTGCAGGTTGTCATGGTGGGTTTCAGAGTCGTGCAGTTATGGGAGGAAGAGTGGCTGGCAGAGGCAGACAATAAGCTGTGATTAGTAAAGCCAACTGTTCGGCCATGGTGTTCTCCATGCCGGTCGCTCCAGCAAAATGAGGTGGCCCTAACCCGCCTCCCCATTTGGCATTTTCCCCTCACACAAGGCTTTCTACTCCGGTGATAGGACCACCTCCCTCCCTCCCCGCTTCCCCCCCTTCCCCCCCCCCCCCCCGCCCCGTCACAGTCTGTGATGTCTGTGACGTGCAAGTTAGTGTACGACACATATTAACTTAGTGCATTTTATTTCTTGACAAGTGGGTTAAAGCGAATATAGGTAGGAATCTACCCTCTATTTTATATGATGACGAGACGAGTGCGACCGAGCTTCTAAAATTTTATGACATGTCTGCGCTCTGGCCCAAGCTTTTAAGCTTTTAGGATGGAGATTTTTGTCTGTTGCAGAGTGGATAGTTCAAACCCTTTTCTTTCATCCGTCAGCCAACCACAGGTTTCTGCTGTGTTGTTTGAACGCTTTCCATTACTTTTCCCCTTTTTTTCGTGTCTTACATATGGCAACGTGATTTTCGGCGCACACGCGCCTGTGTGTGTGAGTGTGTGTGTGTGTATGTGTGTGTGTGTGCGTGCGTGTGAGTGAACAAGCTTCCAGTTCGTTTTTATTTTCTCATTTCAGTAATTTTGTGATTTCCTCCACACTCGTCTAGTTACATTTTAGTACGGGCACTAAAGATCTTGCCGTCAAGCACCCACAAAGTCTCATCATATTCATCAACATCATCATCATCATATCACTCCGAGACTGTTTTGATGTTGCTCTGTTGCTGGTAAGTCTCTTCATCTCTGGATAACTACAGCATCGATTTGAAACTGCTTACTCTGCTCAAGCCTTGGTCTGCCTGTACAGTTTTTACTCCCCCCCTCCCCTTAACCCATTAACAAACTGACGATATGTTGATGCTTCAGGATGCATCCTGTCAGCTGATCACTTCTTTCGCTCAAGCTGAGCAGGAAATTTCATTTTTCCCCATTGCAACACTTTCATTAGCTGTCTAGCCTAAATTTACATTCCATGTTAACAAATTTCTACTTCATATACTATTTCCTCGCTACTGGCAGTCATCATTTTATAACTTCACTACGTCGGCCATTGACAAGTAGTTTCCTGCTCAAATACTGGACGTCATCAACCAGTTTGAGAGACCCAGTTCCTTTTGCAATTCCATCAGCATTGCCTGATTTAACTAAACAGTATTCCATTACCCTCCTTTTTACTCCTTTTGATCACGTTATAACCTCTTTTGAAGACATTGTCCATTCCGTTCAACTGTACTTCCAGGTCCCTTGGCATCTCTGACAAAAGGACAATTTTATTTATTCTTCGTGATCTCCAGTTTCCTTACCAAAATTCCAGTTTGTTTCCTTTCTCAAAGTACAGGTTGGATAATACTGTCGAGAGACTATGTCACTGCCCCCATCCTTACGTCAATGCGGTTTCCTTTCCATCCCCTTCGACTTCCTTGAGTGTAATCTGGTTTCTGCACAAATTGCAGAAAGCCTCTCGCTTTTTGTAATTTATTCCTGTTACCTCTAGAATCTCTCCATGAACCATGGGGCTTCCAGAGGTGAGATTCCTTGTGAGTCTCAATGATTTAATTAGCCACATTTTAGGTGCAGTCACAACAGAAGGCTCTCTGCAGAGAGACCAGACTAACCCTTGGATCCTGAAGGGTGGCAGTAGCCTTCTCAGTAGCTGCAGGGGCAGTAGTCTGGATGATTGACTGACCTGGCCTTGTAATATAAACTAAAATGGCCCTGCTGCGCTGGTGCTACAAACGACTGGATGCAGGGGGATATTTCAGCCATTACTGTCTTCCTGAGGAACGCTCTGCGGTATTTCCTTATTGATGATGTCAGAATCTCGGGTAAAACACCCCGGAGGTAAAATAGTCTCCCATTCAGATATCAAGATGGAGAGTATGGGGATTACCCAGGAGGATTTCGTAATGAAGAAAGACAAAACTAGCATTCAAAGGTCGGAGTGTAAAATGCCAGACCTGTTAATCGGATAGACAGTTCATGGAAAACATAAAGAGAAAGAGGTTGTAGTTGGATGTAGTTGGAATTAATAAAGTTTGGTAGCTACAATAACACTTCTGGTAAGGTTAGTACGAGGACATCATTACAAAATGAAATATGGGTAATGCAGAAGTAGGCCTGATAATAAATAAATAAAAAGGATTGTCCGTAAGCTATGAACGGCACAGTGAACACCCACCGTAGCGGTACAGGCTTGTATTCCAAGTAATTCTGCTATGCTATCAAGGAATAGCAGTATGCGTACATACACACAACGTTAGTGTCACGTATACAAGATATAAAAGGACATTGCATCGGTGGTGCCACCATTTACCCTCAGGTGATTTATACAGAAAGTTTGCCGACCTTATTATAAAGGCGCGATGGGATTTAACAAACTTTGAACTCATGATAGATTCCATTTCGGAAATCGTTTAGGAATTCAATATTTCGAGATAAAATGTCAAAAGTGTGCCGAGAATACCAAATTTCAGTCATCACCTCTCACCACATACAACGCAGTGGCCGACGGTCGTCACTTAACGCCCGAGAGCAGCGGGGTTCAGGTAGCGGTGTCAGTGCCACCAGACATGCAACACTGCATGAGAAAACCACAGAAATTAATGTGGGACGTACGAAGAACGTATCCTTTAGGATTGTGAGGCGAAATTTAGCGTTAATGAGCTATGGCTGTAGACGAGCGACGCGAATGACTTTGCTAACAAAACGACGTCGCCTGCAGTGTCTGTCCTTCCTGGGATCGCGACCATATCGTTTGGACCCTAGACGACTGGTCAGATGAGACCCGATTTCATTTGGTAGGGTTCGAGCGTGGCGTACAGCCCACCAAGCCACACTGATGTTGGCTCCATAAAGGTGTGGCTTCTATTTACATGGAACTGACTGGGTCCTCTGGTCTATTAACTGTAAATGATTATTTCCGGCTACTTGGAGACCTTTTTGCAGCCATCCATAGACTTCATGTTCCCAAACGGTGATGGAATTTGCGGCTGACAATATGCCATATGACTAGGCCATAATTGCTCGCGACTGGTTTCAAGAGCATTCTGGATAATTTGAGCGAATGATTTGGCCACTCAGATCGCCCAACATGAATCCTATGAAGCGTTTATGAAAATTAGTTGAGAGCTCAATCCACGCATAAAATCCTGCTCGGCAACACTTTCGCAATTATGGACGGGTACAAAAGCAGTGTGGTTTAATATTTCTTCAGGAGACTTCCAGTGACTTGTTGAGTACATGCCACGTCGAGTAGGTGCACTACGACGAGCGAAAGTTGGTCCGATATGGTATTAAGAAGCACCTCATGACTTTTGTGACCTCCGTGTGGACGACTAAGGGAAAGATAGATGTTGCCTGTCGTAAAATTAAAGAGACCATTGCAGGAAAGAGAAGCAGCTGTATCAGTATCAAGAGCTTAGATGACATCCCAGAACCAATCAAAAAATAAAAACTGAGAGGTGGAAGGAGGATACAGAAGATCTCTATATGTGAAAGAAACTCGAGGACAAACAGAAAGAGAAGAGTAAGTAGCTGTGAATGAGATGGGAAATACGGTCCTCTGAGAAGAATGTGTTGGAGGACTGAAAGACGGAAATGGAATATAGGAACTTGTAGTAGACGACATTCTCTCAGCATTTTTGAGCTCTTGGCAGATGAATACATGCGAAAATTATTCGGTCTCGTATGCAAGGTATGTGAGACATGGGAAATACCCTCAGACGTCAAGAGCAATGTCATAATTCCAGTTACGAAGAAGGTAGGATGATAACGGGTGTGAATGCTTCTGAACCCTCAGTCTAATAAGTTATCACATGGTGAGCTGTCCCAAATGGGGAGGCATTGTTTTCTTTCGTTAACTAACTGTCCAGTTGCCTTAGCACAGATTAATACCTCTGACGTAAACAAACCACTTACTTGGGCTCTTATTTTGTTTATTTATTACGTAATTAATAGAAAATAACTCATTATAATCACCAAGATATATGGTCAAGATATTTTCCGAGATGTGCACTTGTGTTCATGTTTTCATAGCTGTTAGTTATTGGTCAAATGCTTTTAATGTAAAGTGGTAACTATCATCACACAGAGGGAAACTTACGACCCAAAATTGTCTTCTCGCCTCTCCCACTGATGCAGTGTGCTCCTATTGGTCCTTCTCCCTCAACTAGTCGTGTGATCACAGGTGATTAATCATGGATTTTTGATGAGGAGCATGAGACCAAGCAGAAAAGCGATAAGTAGCACACAAAGACATGTCTTCGACCGAAAAAAGCTCGAATACACAAGTAAAAATTCAAAACAATGCTGGTATGCTTTTTTGAGAGTAAAAGTATTGTGCATAAAGAATTTGTTCCTCCAGGGCAACTGTCAACTAAATGTTTTACAAAGTTATCCTTAGAAGATTGAGGAAAAGTGTGAATCCAGTGAAACCAGACATTGCAGACAAGCAGATGCTGCGTAATGACAACGCTGCATGTCACAGGACCACTTCCATCGTGGAATTTTTGACTTCAAAAGGTATTCCTGCTGTTTCACAGAACCGCCATTCAACTGATCCAGCCATTTCGACTTTTTTACCTTCCAAGAAAGGAAAAATGTCTGAAAAAGACGTGATTTTGGGTCTCTGGAGACCACTGAAAAGAATGTAACAAACATGTTAACGGCCCTACCAGCCGCAGCCTTTCAGCCTTGCTACTCTGACTGGGAACAACGACTCCGCCGGTGTATAGCTGCCGAAGACAACTATTTTGAAGAGGACCATACTACATCATTGTTGGAAAAAATTAAGAACTTTGATAGATAAAAAATCGAGCTCATTGTTTTTCTCACACACATCACATACGCACCGCGAATATCCCACATTCACAAAGCCCGCACTCAGCTGTGGGAGTACCATGTTTCTGTATGACTCTGCACGTGTCTCGCGTATAGATGTCACTTCCATCTCAGAATCACCACTGTTGCTGCAGGTACATGCCCTTGGTCCATATTTTTAGGGGATGCTAACTGCCAGCAAGTATATTCAGACTAACGACACACAGAGTAGAGTCCACCATGTGCTCCTTATGGCTTGTGCTGTGCATCTGGTCGGTACAGTAGTACTTTGACGCGGCACCTCAGTCAATACTTATGCCTGAAACAATAGAACTAAAAATCCTCACCTCTGCTGAACACGTATGTCCAAGGGCGCACCTGAAACAACGGCTCTGTTTGAGTAAGCTAATGGCCATCCCATCCCTCAATTTGTCTCTGCAGTATCCATCGAAATTTCAAGTTGCTGAGTTTTCTTAAACGAAACTAGTTGGAATGCGGCAAATTTTGTGATACTCAATCTTCATTAGGCAGACTCTTGTCAGATAAAAAGTTTCCAGACACCTAATAATAATTATAATAGTAATAATAATAATAATAGCGTAGCATCAGTGGAACAGCTTCCCATCTGCCAAGAGTGACGCATGTTATTATTTACATACTTCAGTCATTTCTCCGGATATATGTGGTAGGAGGTAGTATATCGCTCCCAACAGAACAAGAACTAGTCCCTCCACCCATCCTTTATAAGTATCCCTGCAAATAAATAATGATGATGATAAATTTTACAAGCTGTTGTACAGTGCACGTACGCATACATAGTAGCAGCATTATGAATCGCTATTTAACAGTTTGTAGGTGGGATGTGGACTGTATTTAAACGGTATATAGTTATTATCATTTTGTGAGATATGTCTTTAGGCTGCTGTGATCATTTGAAAAAATGCTTTTTAGGTTGTATGCAGAGAACCACAATTCTTCTGCATTTGTGTTGTTTGCAGATGAAGTCATGTTTACAAGATAGAGAGCGTTCAACAGAATGAGTTGGTGTCTGTGGGATAACGAAAACCATTACCCACCCTATCAATACTACTGATTATTAATCAGGGCACGAAATGCTTCCATCGTATTTTTTTCCTCTATCAGAGCGAGGACTCGGTCACATATTCTACATTTTCTTACAGATCTAATCCAGTTGTAAACACCAAATCCAACTGCACTATTTTCTACATGTGTGAGTGTTGGTTTATCCCGCTCATTAAAACAGACCCCAATACTCCTGGCCGACGCAGGCTATCTAAATTGGTACATAGTAGCTATGTTTCTGGATTTCAGTGCAGTAGCCCCACCAATCCAAGCCAGTTTGTGCAATCATTATTGGTAGACAGCAGTTAGGGCAGAAAGGGAGTGGCATGTATGTGTTCATGTAGTCGCCAATGCAATGTTGCTGTTTACTAGAATGTTCTACCTCACCGAATGTGATTCACAGCATGTCATTGTTGGCATTTCATCAGACATTTAGTCTGAGGTCATTACTGAGATAGAGAAGGTATTGTATTGTAATAAGATTTTGATGACTGAAATAGAGTGGAACTTGTGTGATAGAAAATATCATATATCCAGAGTCATATAACTAACAAGCAAATGCCACAAACAATCAGTGTCATGTTTACACCAGAAACAGCCACATCAAATCAGCAACAGCAGTTCTCTTAGTACCTTAGTACCTTTGGACTTTTGTACTAAATGTGTTTTTTGGTACAGGGCTACAGGGCTTGAACTGTCTTTTTTTTTACTCCACAAAAACAGTAACAAAAGTGGCTACATTGAAATGACATAAATAAGGTGACAGATCCAGACTGGGTCACAACACATAGCGTATTCTTAATAAAACAAACCGTTGCAAATATCCATACATTTCATGACGCATTGTTTGCCACAGACCAAATACATCAAGTAAGGCAGTTATATTATGAGAAGTACAATTCAGCATTTGTGTGTGTGTGTGTGTCTAGGGGCAATGGGCTCCTAAGTTAGATGATCTCTTAATTGCATATACATGCTGAATTTAAAGTATAAAAAGCTATTTGATAAGTATTTCCATATAGCAAACGAATTTCATGGATAACAGATAAGAATGTGTTAGAAGTTTGTACATAAGTAAGACTATAATAAATTATGATTGTTTTTAAAGTTTCAGTACATGTATAAATTCCTATTATATTACTATACTTTTAATCAGAATAGATGTATTCAGTTCACTGTTGCTAGACTTAATACACCTCTCTAGGCAACCAAAGTACTAACTATTTATTTATGAACAAATTGCATCTCAAGGCGCTAGAAGTCGGAGGTAAATATTCCACAGAGGACTGCAGTTTTAACTGAGCATTTGCTAACGATAGGAGTGAATGGGTAACTGATCAATCGTCTTAAGAGAATTGAGTGGCAAAGTCATTATCAGACATATGTAAACGTATCATGCATGGAAGACCGTAGCTTTAACTGAACTTTTATTAACGGTAGCAAAGAATACCACACACGGCATTCTCGTACTTAAACCATGTGGTAAAAGTCTATGTTACACTCATTTGATCCTATTGCTCTGCTGGATAACAGGACATTTGCAAAACATACATTTCATAACTTGTAAAAAATGACAGGTTATTATAGTTTCTTGTCAAATATTATACAAACATAGCTCTAACATACTCAAAAGAGTGATAATACACATTGTAATTTTAAGAAAACAATGCTTTTCAATCCACATCAACATTCACTATGTGGCATTATTTCACAAACAATTTTTATCTGCTTCGGCTTCCACATGTTTTGCGTCTAACGTTCGATGCAGGTAGTTAATCAGTTACCTAACTCAACATCATCATCATCATCATAAACTTTGTGTTCTGATGTAAACTTCACAGTATCAAATAAAAGAGTTTGACATTAAGTCGCCAGTGCCTTGGTCTATCAACAGTATCAATACTGGATTCTGCAAAAGATAAATCTTATGACATTTTGATATTTTTAGAAATATGCTCTGTGATGACTCTCAAGCTGGTAATTTTAATGGAGCAACGCCAAACACAATGCGTATTGGTCTATTGAAAGTGCGGTTACATCCCCAACTGTAGCTGAGTTGTCAGCACAGTAAAATGCCATGTAATGGGCCCTGATAGGTCAGAGATTTTCTCCACCCACGGACTGGTTGTTGTGTTGTTTTCATAATCATTTCATCGGGATCGACACGCAGGTCAGCGAAGTTGTATCAAATAAAAGGACTTGCACCAGATGACTTGCACCAGGCGACCCGTCTATCTGATGGGAGGCCCTAGCCACATGCACATTTAAATTTTACTGCAGTTATCAAAAGGAGAAATGACGAAACAGAATGTGCTCTACTCAGTCGCCAACTGACCCTCAATATATGTTAGTTTTCTGCACAGCTTCTCCTTCTTTAAGGTCTCTGGCATTGGGAATTACCATCAGGTGCAAATGAACTCTTGAAATATATTTAGAGATTCTTCGTCATCACTGGAAAGAGCAATTTGGTAGACGTAAAATGAGTTTAGCAGTATAGTGCAAATAACGAGGAATGGGTATAATGTTGTATGAAGGGCTGAACTGTAACGTAATGGTTACAGAAAGAGAGAGAATTGCTGGCCACTACAAATCAATTACAATTCAAAATCAGGTAGACAATAATGCTTCACCTCAATGACTGGGAGATTTGTTAATGGTGGGAATACGGGGGAGGCGGTACTCTGACGAAAGAGGGCTGAGATGCCATCTCTTCACAGCTTCTTGTGTGTGTTGTGAGCAAAGATATTACTTCCCCCCACATACTTCTCACAAAATGATTAAACAAGAGAACTGTGGCTAATACAAAGATTTTATAGAGAGACATTTTTTTTACAAACCAATCAAAGAATAGTAGGGGGAATGTTGTAGGAGCATTTTGTACATGACTAGGCTTAGTTTATTGTGAAGTGCATAAGTTTAAATCACATAATCGATGACAGTACCGCTCCTGAGCCGTGTGGCTCCTATAGACGTATCGATTCAGCTTCTTGGAGTCTCTCCACAGCGCACTTAGCTCGGTCTACAGCTCTGTCTGCCGGCGTTTGCACGGAGCACTAAGATGCTTGGAGCCAGCGAGGGTAGTTGTAAATAGTCATGGGTCAAGAGCAGACCACGCCTTCCTCCCCGCGCCACAACGTGTTTCCCTTTCCCACTGCTGTACGACGAGAAGGCTGTTGCGTGGAAGCTCTCCAGTGTCTCTTCCACATGCCGGCCGAAGTGGCCGAGCGGTTCTAGGCGCTACAGTCTGGAACCGCGCGACCTCTACGGTCGCAGGTTCGAATCCTGCCTCGGGCATGGATGCGTGTGATGTCCTCAGGTTAGTTAGTAAACCTAACTAACCTAAGGACATCACACACATCCATGCTTGGAGCCAGCGAGGGTAGTTGGAAATAGTCATGGGTCAAGAGCAGACCACGCCTTCCTCCGCGCGCCACGATGTGTTTCCCTTTCCCACTGCTGTACGACGAGCATTCTAAGTTCTAGGGGACTGATGACCTCAGAAGTTAAGTTCCATAGTGCTCAGAGCCATTTGAGCCATCTCTTCCACATGAAGAGCAGGCGTGGCACATCCCTGTGTTTTCAGTGGGGCAGCTAGATGATCCGTGTGACCAAACGGGTTGTATGGAGATGTGCATGTGGTGTGGATGACGAAATGAAGTACAACCTCTCTCATCAACTCACCGATAATAAAAGTTCTAAACGGTACGCAACATCTGTATCAGCTCGAAGCCCCCAAATGATGCTACAGTAAATGATTTATTCTCACATTACACAGCACAAACCAATGTGCCTTCATAAACGTGGTTGGACTTACAAGTTTGGCTACGTTTCGTCTATGGGGCGTCAATTCACATTCGTTGCAATGTACTCAATGTTCCACAAAAGTGTTAAATATAAATGCAGGCAGGATTTTCTGTACAAAAATGACGTAGGCACTCACGTATTTTTGGGCGTTACACAAATTCGAGTTTGTTACCAATAAGAACATAAAAAAATCGAATGTCACATTTCACAATAAATTAATTTCAGAGCCTGACCGAGTTTCTTCAGCTCTTGGAGATGGTGGAATAAACCACGATTAATAGCATGAGTTACCTTTAGATAACCGTTGAAGTGGCACAGTATATCAAACTATAAATTACGCAGCGGCTATGCACTGGAACCTTATAAGAGCGGCTTGTATCACAAGCAATCTGAAAAGTAACAAATTCAGCAGATGCCGAAAAATACCTGTGACCGAAAGAAGAAACTCTGAATATTTCACACACGAGAACTAGAGGCTATTTCATCGCTCATCAGATACAACTTTCTCCTAACACAGACTAACATATCCCGACCACCTCCAATGGCGTCCAAACCTAGACTCCACCCAGCAAACCGCATTCAACAACCACTTAAGTCACCTAAACCACTGAACCTGAAAATTGCTGAAATCTCAATTTTTAACCGTTTATACACATATGATGCTTCGTATCATACGGAAATTATTCGAGAAATACTATGTTTTTATCAGTTTCTTTCATGTACCATATTATGTCTACAACTTTGCTTTCGCAGTTTTGCAATAGACGGCAGTAGTAGAAAGTAGTGGTGCAAGTCCTTCGTCCTAAGTGTCAACGGTAAGCTTAGCCCATTTGAGAACATAACGCCATCAAAATATCAGTAGATTTTTCATTGCATCATAAAGTTATTCTCGAATGAATACGTCAACTTTTGAGCCCAGTTCTCGTCACCTGTGGGAGGTTTTAATTTTCTGGTTTGATGTGAAGAAATCTGCTGCTGAGGCTCCTAAAAAGGTAGGTAAGGCCTATGATGAGGCGCCTGCTAGTGACAGAACTTAGAAGAAAATTGTTTCCATGCTTCAAGAATGGTGATTTTGACGTTGAAGACCGGCATGGTTGTGAAAGAGAGAAAGCTTTCGATGCTACTGCAACCGACGGTAACAATCACAGGAGATCGTTACCGGAAGCAATTGATGTGTTTGAGCCGAGCACTGAAAGACAAACGGCCACACTATAGCGACAGACATGAAAAAATAATTATGCAGCATGACAGTGCGCGACCCCATGTCGAAAATCCCGTCAAAACATACTTGGAAACGTTGAAATGGGAACTTCTACCCCACCCGCTGTATTCTCCAGGTATTCCCCCCTCTGACTGCCACTTTTCTCGACCCATGACACACGACCTAGCTGACTAGCACTTGCGGTCATATGAACAAGTGCAAAATTGGATATATTCATGGCTCCCCTCAAAAGGTGCCCAGTTTATACATTGCGGGATTCGTATGCTGCCCTAAAGCTAGGAGAAAGCAGTGGCCAACGATGGCCAAAACTTTGAATCGTAAATTTTTTGTAAGTTTTTCACAATAAGGTCTCGAACTTCGAGAAAAACACGGCGGAAGCAAAGTTTTAGACCTCGTAGTTTATTTAACAACAATAATTTATGTCGTTTTTCTTCGTTTTCGGATTTATAAATACAAATATTAACAAACAATTAAATTGTACGTTAAATGAAATGAAATGTCGTGTGGCGAGGGCCTTCCGGCGGATGGATCGGATGGCCTCGTGTAAGTCTTTTGAGGTGACGCCACTTCGGCGACTTGCTCGGAGATGAGAATGAAATGAAGATGACACAAACACCCAGTGCCTGAGCGTAGAAAATCTCCAACCCAACCGAGGATCTAACCCGGGCCCCGCTGCATGACAAGCCGGCTCGCTGTCCACTGAGCTACGGTGGCGGACATACGTTAAATAATTTCCTATATATCTTAAGATTAGAGTAATGCCACTACTCTTAATGTTTCTCTACTTATTTAGTAAGAAAAGCTCTTCTCAATTGTGCAGTATCTACTACTCGGCCTCTCATTTAACTTTGTGAATAATTTTAGTAAATCTACTGTCACAGTCCGATATAATTCTACGAGATGTATCCGTAGACACCTAGTTTGTTGCAATGGGATTATGCGTTGACGAGATATTCACTTTTACACTTCAGGAATCATTATAACACTTTACAATAGCTTATAAAATAATGCGGATATCAAAAACTCGCCTTCACACGCGTAATCGTCCATCTTTTCGGCTTTAAATGACTCTACAGCCTCTTCAGTGACACACATCGCCCAATACTTATTAATTTTGGGGTAATCTTGAATTTTGTACTGTACGCGAGAAGCGGCCATGATAAATGAGCAGTCATTGTGCTGCCCAATATTCGTATTTTTCCGGTTACGCGGTCACCTTAACGGCCGGTGGAGGTCCTGAGACAACACCGTGTGTGTGGAGCATAGTGCGACACTGGCCCTCCACGTGCTCCGGTCAAGCTCATTTCAGCGGTCCATACTAATATGTCCCGATCTTAGCCGCCACCTGTTCGTCCGTAGTCGTGTGTTTGTGACTGAATAAATTGTCCTTTTCCTTTACAATAGACAATAGTGCTACAACTGCTAGAAGGAGATGGTTTTGGTTCCCCCAGAATTGTTGGATGCGGCTTCTGTCAACTAACTGCGGGTAAGAACGCTATGCTGAGGATTCAACCGTCTGGGTTTTGTTGAGTGTAGCTCAGATGACGTTTTAGCGTTGGCGGAAGTATTCTGACGATGTAATGGTGAGCCGTTAACATGATTTGAGGTCTTGTTCGCCATTCCTTCGAGCCTAAATCTCTTGTTCGTTTTCTTGACAGAGCCTTGTATGCAATCTAAATTTCCCTTCGATACATGGTGCCGCAAGAACGAACAGTAAATGTTATTCAATTCCTTTAAAAATTCTGGTGGTTTTAATTCGAAGTAAATATCTAGCGGGCCTGTATCGGTTTGGAGCATTTATCTTGATTAATTCAATCATGCGGCGCAACTGTAAAGTACACTGACTTATGCAATATCTTTAAATGAAGTGTTTTATCAATTTCCTGTTATTTAATGTCATTCGAATAAATTCCTCGCACTTAACGTCAAGTTTATTTTAGTCAGGACTGGTTGCATGCAGCCATTAGTCCACCGGGGCTGTTGTATCGTTAAGACAGACCACTCTACTTGCAATAATTAAATAGGATCAGTTGGTCGTGGGCGATCTGGCACTTTTCTCGCTTCTCGCACGCTCACGTGTCCATCCTACGGGCTGTGCTAAAGGTGCTGGGCTTCCGTGTCACGCGTCCCCTGTTGCTGACGCTTGTGTGTGATTGTTTCCTGGACTTGTTCATTAATACTCTGTATCTTAAAACAGTTGATCTAACAAACTGTTCTTACATGGTATTATACTAGTATAATTTGCTATGGTATCCTGGCCATCGCTGGTCATTCCATGCACAGCTTCAGTGTGCTGTCATGGACTGTGTGGCTGGTCCCGGCGGAGGTTCGAATCCTCCCTCGGTCAAGGGTGTGTGTTTTTGTTCTTAGGATAATTTAGGTTAAGTAGTGTGTAAGCGTAGGGACTGATGACCTTAGAAGTTAAGTCCCATAAGATATCATACACATTTGAACTTTTTTTTTTTCAATGTGCTGTAGGTGTGCCCTGTGTTTGTCTGGCGTATCAAATGCGGGGCCGTGACGGCGTATCAATATGCTGTAAACGTTTTTGGCCGCAACTTGGTGATAGTCACCTGTTTTAACGCTTCATTATTTTAATGTCTTACCGTATAGGATTAATTTTCGGGAGTTATGATTTTTATGTATTTTTAATTCTTATTGATGAATGCCCAAAATTACCTGTGGTTATCGCTGTATAAAATGAGAGTTTTTGGTCTTCCAAAAAAATGGTTCAAATGGCTCTGAGTACTATGGGACTTCACAGCCATGGTCATCAGTCCCCTAGAACTTAGAACTACTTAAACCTAACTAACCTTAGGACAGCACACAACACCCAGTCATCACGAGGCAGAGAAAATCTCTGACCCCGCCGGGAATCGAAACCGGGAACCCGGGCATGGGAAGCGAGAACGCTACCGCACGACCACGAGCTGCGGACTTTGGTCTTACTGTCATCGACATTTGGTCGTAATACTTTATTTCTCCCAAAGTTAGTTGTTTCTAAATTGAGCTCTGATTCTTAATACTATAGTTATTTAACACTTCTGTTTTTATGATTTATTATTTGCTGCTTTAAATGAGATTTTCTTTTTTTAGTCAGTTCCTGTAACTAAAGCTCCTTTCAAATTTCTGTAAGTTCAATTTTGTTCTTTACATCGTTAAATGAGAATTTTTTATCTTAATATTAACCACATTGTGAAATGTAAACTTTATTACCGTCAGTCAATTTTGGTAACAGAGCCGGATTTCAAATTTTCAATTATTTAAATTCATAATTCATCATCATTACTATTAACGCCACTTTGAGTGCAAGAATAATTTTGGGATTGATATTTGTTAGTAACATAAGTAAAGAGCTTTGTTAAAATACTGAAATTCTGAGTGTGGAAGTATCTGGTTGCCACCATTGTCGTTATTCTTGGCGAAAAGGACTGACTTACGTAATAACGTAATGTTCTTATTACAGCTCAGTAATCTGTTGGCATTTAAATGCTTGTATTCTGATGGAAACGTTATTTAATTTAGATAATAGAAGACTGTATGTGATTATGAAAGCTGCTGCCTTTGTACGTTTACCTCGCTTAGCCCTCTACTCCACAGATACGTATCCTCCTCCTTGCATTGATCCTTTCTACTATTTAATTTGAAGTTACGCTTATGACTGGTACCGTCGCGTAGTTGTAGTTAAGGGAGACAGAGATGCTTTCGACTGATGGGTTGTGCAGTAATTAATTTTAAAGTTGTTCTTGCTGTTTCACCTGGTCCCTAACCTGTAATTTTTATATGCTGAACAGAATGGATGACGTGGGACGTGTTTGACTCGCATATTTGTGGCAGTGTAGCGATCGCATGACAGCAGGTTGGCGGCAGGACAGCGCAAGCTCACTTCTTCCCAAGAAAGCTTTGCTGTAAGTAAACTTCACCTTAAATTTGAGCTAACAGTGGTAGTCCAAGTTCTTTTTATTTTATTTTTTTTGGAGGGGGGGGGGGGGATTGTGCCGTGCGGCTCCGCTATTTGCGCATTTGAGTAACCCCGCCACCTTCCATGCGGGGCGTAGTCAGTTTGACGGTCAATGGCGGCTGCTTGCTCGACCTCACGCGAGCAAAACGCTGGAGCTAGGGTGTTTCTCTCGTGAGACCTGTTTCATTACGGAACTAGCTGGTAGTCTTGATCGCGGAGTGCAGATCCGATCATCTTTACCTTCTCGTGTTGGCAGCAGCAGTGGTGTATTTAGCAACTGATGTGGCGGGAATGACTTCACGACGTTTTCGGTAGTGTAGTGGACTTGTGTACCATTTTGTATTCTTCTTTGTTCAGTTTTTCGGTCGTGCTTCCTACCTTACGGTATTTGAAGTATTCGGTTGGACGTTTATGTTCTGTTTACTGCCGCTGTCACAAGAAAGCAATGCACTGACGATAAGGCACGCTGCTGAAAGCGATGGTAATATGAATTGTTTTGTTGTGACTTTATTGAAATGTGTAAGTAATGTGTAGGCTTGCTTAGCTTCTTCCAGCACCAGATTACAGCTGTTGCCGGTAGCCGGAAACTCTCGTCATATTGTCGGCGTGTTTTTGTAGGAAGACTATAAGGCTTGTGTGCTCTTGGTCTATTTTGTTTCGTGCATTCGGCAATCGAGTATAGCTCCACGGGAGTGGTTCGGCTGTGGCGTGTGAGCAAGGATTAGTTAAACGTGACAGGTGCGCGTTAGCAGTCCAACGGTTACAAATCTTGCGGTCGGCCTCCGCAAGCTCTTGTAAGAGCCGGGTTGTAGCAACATTGGCTAGTATGTTCGCGTTTGTTGGGATCTCACGTAAGGAAATTGCTTATTGCTAAACTGCGAATGGTTCCACTGTGTCGTGTGAGCGGTAATGAGACAATACGTCATCTTCGTTTTGTAGTTCAAGCACTTGAAAGATAGTGCCGTATAATTTGGCTGTCTGCTGTGTTGTAGTAGTTTGTGTGATAGGATATGAGGAAATAATATGAGCGTTTTCGAGAGCATGACCGGAAAGTAACGCACCGCGCAAGTGTACTAAGCGCAGTACCAGTCACTAAGTTCAGACTCGAGGTACCATTGTTAGTTAGACGTCGACTTAGTGGCACGGTCTGTGAAATTTTGTGAGAGCTATTTGTGAGAGCTATTTCTCACACATTATTGTATTTGTCTGGGTAGAGTTCATTTTGTTATGATCTTGTTGTTCACACTTGTAAGTACTTCGGCGTGCTTAAGGGTGTCACCGTCGTGTTTTATCGTACTGGTTTCGCGTGTTCCCTCTGTAAATTGGGCATGACTGCTCCGATTGACGTGTGCTCTTATTATTGTTTCGTATTTTCACTGCTTTTAAAAATGCGAGGGCCTTGTGGTTCGCATGAACATGTTTTTATGCTTGTCCATATTGTTTCTTATTGCCGTCTAAATAGTTATTTAGTTGACTTCGGGTTGTACTAATGAACAAAGGACGTATGTTTATTGTCGCCGTCGTCATCGTCTCCCAGCGGCAGCACTTACGTTTCTTTTGTAAAGTCCTGCACCACGAATTAATATTGACCTGTTTGTGGTTGAGTAGCCCAAGGCGCGCTTTACGTGCGGTTTACTATTACAGGGTATTTGAGTTTGAGTTACGGCTAGTGCTCGTTATTTTTAAAGGGGTTAGGTCCCCACTTGGAAACGAGATCTAGTTTAAATTACGGCTAGTGACTATAAGAGCACACATAGTATTTTATAAGGGCCTATTGACGTAGTATGTGCCGCTAAGCTAATTAAGGTATTAGCTGAGGATACACTAGTTTGAGTAACTATTATACATCCTACTAAGCGCAGCCTGCCTTTTTTACTTGACCCCATCTGTGAACAAAACGAATGCAGAAGAATTGTGTTGTCAGTACACGACTTAAAAAATAATTTTAAGCTGATTGCAGCATCCCAGACAAACGAGATTTTTGCCACTTACAATTCTCGAATGAATTGAGGGAGGGAGACAAGATGGCAGCAACAGAAGTACCGTCTTCGGTGATGCAGAGGGAGTTGGAGTATATATCATATTAAATACGATATACCTACGAGCATGCTTGTGGAGTATGTATTTTGGAGCATGACGGTGTAGCGATTTACAGAAACTTTAGCGGTTTATTTTTTCCTCGCTGTGATATCAGTCTTACATAGCTAGTGATAGTTTTGGGGTCGATATAGTTTTGAATCCAATGGAATGACGGTGTTGTTCATTACAGAAATTCACAGGAAAAACACGAAGCCCTTAAAATGCATACAACAGAATTTGTACGGCAGGGCCATGGTAAATTATCTCCGGCAATCTATGTAAGGATGTTTTAACAACTCTCAGGTGCACTGTGTGTATAATAGGTAAATAAAATACACACTCCACATACAACTCGTTAGTTACCATGCACACCCACTGTGTAATATACAGCAGCTTGTGAACATGTGTGTAGATGTAGGCTCTTATTTGTATAGCACCATTAAGACCTACAAAGAACCAATGACTGGCTTAGGGACTAGTTCTGTTGTGAGCAATATATTGGTTCCTACTACACACATCTCATAAAATGAATGCTACTATAAATTTGACCTAATATGAAAGGTTTTTCCACAATGAAATAACCTGTTTTTTCCAACATTCGTTGGAGGCGTAATAAAAGAGACGTTTAACCAGCGAGGGAAGAACAGCAAACACCTGTGTCGGAGGCCCATGACCTTTGCAGTCGGCGTCTCAGTGCCTATGTCTTCATTCAACAGGACTTCCTTATTCTTAAAATTTGGGAGAAAATCGTGGTTGTTTAGCTCTCCACGAGTTGCAATAGCATGTCAGGATATATTTCCCTCTGCTTTTTCTGCTAATCACTACGTTAGTCTGATAGAAACGATAAGCAATAATACTGCTATGTTGCATTCTCCGCCAAGCGATTCATGATATTTGTTTAGATGAAGGTGTAGGATGAAGCAGTTGTCTTTAAGGTTATCGTGAATTGCATAAAACACCTTTGGCAGGTCCATGCTGGGGAGGTAGTTAACCTGAATGTAAATAAATACAAGCATTGCACTTAAAATAGAACCTCATATCCTCTAGAACATCGCCGAAAACTGTAACTGAAAAAAAAAATGTACGGCTTGGTGATTGACTGTGAACATAATGTAACTTACTGCTTATGAATAGACGGAGAGGTTCATTATGACACTTATGCAGCGGTAAACTTCATTTGGTCATCGCTACTGCTGCAAGCAGCAAGTAATATGAGTGAATGGAAACTCTCCATTTCCCTTGCTCATAGGAGGGGGGAGCCTCTTCGTCCGATGGTAAAATAGTGCTAATAATGGTAAGTATTATGTAATAATATTGTTATTGTGTGCTAGGCAACTTTTGGTGAGATAGAGTCCGTAGAATATAGACTGCTTATCAGAAATTCATGTTATGTCTGAACTAGTTTCATAATTTGTCTGGCAGTTAGTTTAAAGAAATGCAGCAGCTTGAGACGTCCCTGGACACTGCAGTAAGTTTGCTGGAACAAATCTGTGGAAGGGTGGTGGACAGCGGAACGTGGGCAATAGTGAGATGCGTAGTGTCAGGTCGCCTGTACACAAAGGTGTGTTCTTCAGGAGCTGTTCCGCATGTGTGTGTTTGATGTGTTATGAGATTTTTTTTTAGTTCTCTTCTCCAGGAATGAACCTTGCCTGAGGTGCCGCTACAAAAACTGCTGACCGTCCTGTCGCACGCCAGAGGAAGTAAAGGGCAAATCGAATTCTTCGGTACGTTCGGGGCACTACATTGTATGCTGTTTGTTTAAATACAGACACTCTGATTATTCACACACTATCGCGGCAGTTTGCGTCCCCTATAACAATGCGGAGCAAGGGCAGAAACGCACAGCAAAGGCGGCGCTTGCGAACAGGATTCGACCTATATTTATACTGGCGTCTGGAGCGTCACTCTCCTAGTAGAGTGCGGGCTACTGGCGGATCATTTATCTTTCTCTGTACAGGGGCTCCCGTCGTCGTTTTTTACAAGTCCAGCACTATCATATGATGTTAAGGGACCTTATAGATACGTCACAAATTAAAAGTGGCGATATATGTTTGTTTAAGGGAAGCTTAGGCCTGGTGTATATCTGTCGTTAAATCAAGTTTGTTTAACACTGTTGACCCACGCATTATTGTGACTGTCGGATCCTTATTTTCTCTACATGTGTCTTCCAGGAAAGAAAAGTGGCTGTTTGTGGAGTACTGGGAAAGATGGGTAAAAGCGTGTGTGCTTACAGAAGGTACATTATGGGATTCTATTAAATATTCATAGTACGGTATTTATACGTATATTATCTAAATATCGGTAAAAGTATCTTAAAACTGTAAATAATATCATACGTCATGGTTCCTGCAGGGCATGTTTGGTGATGGTAATTACAAATCCATATTTACGTGCGTCTTGACAAAAATTCAATAAAATATAAGCGAAGCTTGTATTCATGTACGTCTTCTTGAAAAATCAGTAAAATTAGTCACGAAATTGTAAATAACATAGTAGGTTTTAGAAAATACGATATTCTGACGGAAACTTGCCAATATCACCTGAATGTGTTGCTGCTACTGTGAGGTATAGACTAAGAACGCCAAATTACCTCTCAGGATGGTGTGCGCAGTGGTGTGGTAAGTACCAATGGGAGCACATTGCTCCAGCGGGGGAGGGGAAAAGCCAATTTTGGGTAATAAATTACCATTTCAATGATGATAGTTATCACCTCATGACAAAAGTATTTGACAACTAACTAATACATGGGTAAAAACGTACGCAAGTGTGCCATTCGGCCGCCGCCTTCATCATAAATTATAACAATCATAATTACAGTTACAGACAGTTAACTGTAATTGTAATTACGGTTATTGGCGTAAGTAGCAACGAGCGGTAACTGGACCACCGAACATGGGCGCAGCACGGGATGATCGTCGTCTTGTGCGCATTGCCATTACGCACCATACAGCGTCATCCACAGCGTTGGCTCGTGTCTGGAGCACTGCAACCGGTGTGAACTTGTCTCCATCGACGGTTCATCGCCGTCTGCCGCAGGCTGGCCTGGTTGCACGCATGACGTTACGTCGGCTTCCATTGTCCAGAAACCACAAGCTCCTCCGGCTGCAATGGGCACGTGAACACCATCACTGTGGTGCTGAGTGGCAACATGTAATCTTGTCGGATGAGTCCCGCTTCAACGTGTCCTACAGTGACGGCCGCATACGTGTCCGGCGGTACCGTGGTGAGTGCAACCTGAAGGACTGCATTGTGGAGCGGCATAGCGGTCAAATACCAGGTGCAATGGTTTGGGGCGCCATTGGTTACAAGAACCGATCTCGCCTCGTGCGTATTGCGGGCACTTTGAACAGCAACCCGTACCTAACGGAGGTTATGCAGCCTGAGGTACTTCCGCTGCTTCAGGCATCTGCACAGGCCGCATTTCAACAGGACAATGCCCGGCAACTTATTGCGAGGAATGTGCAGGCCTTCTTCGAAGAGAGATGGGTACCATTGCTTCCCTGGCCGGCACGTTCGCCAGACATGTCGCCCATCGAACACGTCTGGGATGTGGTTGGTCGGCACCTGGTGCGTTACGATCCTCCAGTAACTGGTTTCACGGATTTGTGGCCTCGGATACAAACTGCGTGAAGGGAAATCCCTCAGGAACGTATTCAGAACCTTATTGATTCAATGCCATGGCGTATAGCAGCTCTAATTGCAGCGCATGGTGGTCACAGGACATACTGAATAGTTGATCTCAAACGACGTGTACAGATTTGAAAAGGTAATCATGTGTTACTTGACACGTACCTTACCAGTGATATTAAATAAACTGAATTCATGGGTTTCCTTCTTGGTGTTGCAATTTCCACATACGGTAGTGTATCTTACAAGGGAACCTCCCCATCCCATGCCACTCAGATTTAGAAGTAAGACGGCCCAGTGGATAGCCGTCAAAAACTGAACACAGTTAAAGTGTGAAAACAGGAATAAGGTGTGCTGAAAAATGAAAAAGAAAGAAAAAAGGAAGTTAACGGCTCAGATTTCAGAAGTGTAACTACCACGCCACGGTGGTTAGGTGGTTACGCTGCTGGATTGCGAACGAGGCGAGCTGGGTTCTACCCTCCCGCGTCCCATTTCTTTCTACTTTTTTTTTACGTGATGAATTGTCCGACCGGTCACTGTAATGTTTGTTCTCTTTCTGTGGTCTCGGCACTTGTCATACAATACACTGGTTATAGAGTATAAGTCATGCGGTAAGAATACGTTACCGTCGCAGTAAATATGATGAATAGTGAGAGCAGGCAAGATACCACATATACGTTTCACAGAAATGAAAATAACAACTGGACGGATGTGAACTATGTTACAACGAGGGAGTTTTGACAGAGCATATATAATCTGTGTAACTACGAAACTGTTGCGTTAATTTGTTGCAGATTATGTGACAAACTATTGTTGTTTCATTATTTGCTTGGGAGTGATCAAATTAACATTCATACGAACACCTAAACAGGACAAGCAGGCATATAAAATTAACATTCATACGAACACCTAAACAGGACAAGCAGGCATATCTCACTCTCTCACCAGGCTTACGAAATAGGTCCTATTACTTAACGCATGTAATGTCGCTAATGCCGTATATGATACACGAAGTGTGCTTTCCGGTGGAATATTCGGTTGACTTGTCGCCTGTCATCAAAGGTTTGCGGTTCCTCTTCGAAAGCCGTTTCCTTTCAGCTACTAGTAGAGTAGTTGTGCAGAATCGACTTTCATTATAGGTCCCTTCCATAGACTTCGTTGTTGCGAACGGATGTTAAACCGCACGACACAAATTTGAATAGAACGATCAGCGAAAAAATAAAAATAAAATTAAACGGGGCACGATGGAGTTTTAAACATGGCTCGCCCTCTTTGCATCCAGTACCGTCAGCACTACACCACTACACTCTTGCCTCCATATGTCGCTGTATGTTGTACTTTTCCATCCTCGACAGTTCACTGTTCCTATTTTACTTTTTTTCACAGTTCAGTACACTTTCTTCCTGTTTTCATGCTAGATCTGTATTCAGTTTTTGACGGACTGTTCACTGAGCACTCTTTCCACTAAACCGGGAGAGGGGGGTGCGTTGGGCAGTTTCTCTTGTTAGAAGGGAAGAAGAAGAAGTTGAAGAAGAAGGAAGTCGAAGATACATTTATAGCATTTGTAGATTCAGAGTAAGTTCTTGACGATTCTAGGTGGATTAGACTCTTTGAAATACAGAAGGGGCTGGGAAAAAGTATAGGAAACAAAAAGTAATGTAACTTTACAGAAGACTCAATCCAGTAATAAGGGTCGATGGACATGAAACACAACGCTTAATTGATGAGGGAATGAGACAGAGTTGCAGATAGTCTCCGATGTTACGGAATCTGTACATTAAATAAGCAGCAAAGCAAACCAAGAAGAGATTGGGAACGGGAGCTCAAGGTGAACAAATGAAAACATTGAATGTTGTCTGTGATATTGTTATTTTGTCGGAAACGGCAAAGCCCTTGGAGGAGCAATTGAATAGAGTTGCTTAAAAAGAATCTATAAGATGAATATGTACAAAAGTAAAATAACGGTGGTAGAATACTGTCGAATCAAACGAGTCGAGGCAGAGTGTAGGACATGGTAGATTAGGAAATGAGACACTGAAAGTAGCAGTAATTTTTACTATTTGGGCAGGAAAATAGCTGATGATGGCCGGATTTGAGAGGATAGAAACTGGTGAGTGGCTACATCAAGAGAAACTTTTCTTTAAAACAGGAATTTATAGCTTCTCATACACGGACGGAAAAAAATTGCAATGGATCTGGAACCCGTTAAATGTCAACCTGCTTCTACCAGTAAGACTGCTTCAAGGATGGAAGTTGTTTACTGGATGCAGATTTCCATTCCGTACGGGTCAGGCAACTACACAGTGCAAAGTCACAATGACTAAGCGTTCAGTGTAGTATTTTTCTACAAGCCTGCGTTCAAGAATTGTAACTTAGCAAACTAAATACAGAGCCACACACCTCGCCTCTTTCGGTCGCGCCCGCCTTGCCTCTGCCTGTATTATCATTTTTTTTTTCATTAGACTCCCTGGCTCCTGACAAAGGACTGTGGAGCTCTATAAAGCACGTCCACACCCGCTTCCATTCGGCAGCAGCCCTGAACAGGCACACGAGGTAGCGCCGCTGTGACCCGTTTTAAGCTGTGGCTCGGAGGCGTAGAGGCGTGGCCGCTTTTGTTGCCCGTCATTCGGCCCGCACGGCCTGTGAATATATTTCCCCAGAGGACGCGTTTTACGGACTGATTCGCCGACTGTTTCGTACTACAATACGGGCGGGGATTGCCGTCTACAGCGGCCGGGCTGCAGGTGGTAGCCGCTCTGAATGCCCACACGTGCGCTGTGCGTGCCCACGCAAACGTTTTCGCACCAACACTTCACAAAACACACTACACTTGCCCAGAACGCACGGTATTCTCTGTTTCCCGGTGGATACATTTCTGATTCATTTGAGTGCATTTCCTGCTGTCCAGTCAGGCACAGAGCTTAAAACAGCTGCTCCACAGCGTTGCTAAAAAGAAGCCGTACGGGTGGTGGAGTAACTGACACAGATGTGAAGGTTGCGTACATGATTGCTCATGTTTGATATAATCGTTGTTAGTCTACATCTACCTTGGGAATAAAAGCGTAAGATCGCTTACTATTTTCCTTTAACGTCGTTCCAGCTACTGCCATCAACAAAACAAAACTCAGAACTTGTAATAGAATGCCGAAATGAAGCGATCTACACGATTTTATTCACTAAATATTTGAAACAACCCCTTGGAAAATTTTATGAATGACTGTGCTGGTAAACCTCTTACGTTATTTGATTTTCAAACAACTGAGCAGAACTGAACGTACTCAGGCATTTCTCTCTTTACTTATTCTGAACTACACTAAACTGACACTCAAAATTTTTAGCGCAACACAATCTGACTTTCAATAATCCCTACAAAAGAATGTCCCTGATTAACAATAACCTAAACCTTTCATGAATCACTTACAAAAATCTTCGTTACTCGAACGACTGTAATGCAGCGAGCGTCAATACTGCCAGCTAAATCAATGATTCTAACTACCGAAGGCACCAACTACTGATAGGCATAGTTAGCAAATGAAATATTTTGATAGAGAACAAACAATGTATTTACCTTAATAATGTTCAAAAGTCATCATATATGTATCAGTTCATGATATCCAGTATTACAAATTTACTCTTTCTGATGGACACACGTCCAGATCGTCCGCTCTCAAAATTCTGCCATCTCTCTCCCCAAATCCACCACTGCTGGCCGCTCACCTCCAACTGCGAAACGCTACGCGCTGTTCACATCCAACTGCCCAACACTACAATATCAGATATTCCAACAATGCAAACCAGCCACAGACTGCACACAGCACAGTCAGTGATTTCCATACAAAGCGCCACGTGGTGTTACCAACATAAAAACCTAAACAGTGGTTACGAACTCTTTCAGCAAATTTATTTCCTTCATTAATAAGTCTACTCGTACATCTACATTCTGGTGGCTGACTTATCGTGTACAGCATACGGTGCCTCTGTACCACTACTTTCCGCTCGTTCCCTGTTCCTCTCGCGAACTGCGCGTGAAAACAACGGTTTCTGTAAGTTTTCGAATTATTTCTGATTTCTGGGAATTTATCGTTGTGGTTAATTCATGATACCTTTGAGTAAGAAGCCGCGCGGGATAGCCGTTTGGTCCCATAGAACATAGCACAAATTTTCAATTTTTTCATGAGTAAGGACGTGCTATGCTGCCTGACCCTTCCCGGAGCGTACTCTCTCGAAGAGTCAACGGAAAACCTCTCAATAACATAGCGTCTGCCATTGGAATTTACCGAGCAGTAATCATCTAGAAGCGATTAAGCAATTGGTGAAGAAAGACACGTGACATTCTTCGCTGGATCTTGTTCCTCACTTCGATTTATCCATCGTGATAACCAGGAATCTAAAATCGACAGAAGAACTGTTAGCTAAGTCACTTCTTTCGCGAACGAATTATAGTTCCTGAAGAGGCTTCCTATGAATCTCGCCGGCCGGAGTGGCCGAGTGGTGCTAAGCGCTACATTCTGGAACCGCGCGACCGCTACGGTCGCAGGTTCGAATCCTGCCTCGGGCATGGATGTGTGTGATGTCCTTAGGTTAGTTGCCGGCCGCGGTGGCCGTGCGGTTCTGGCGCTGCAGTCCGGAACCGCGGGACTGCTACGGTCGCAGGTTCGAATCCTGCCTCGGGCATGGGTGTGTGTGATGTCCTTAGGTTAGTTAGGTTTAAGTAGTTCTAAGTTCTAGGGGACTTATGACCTAAGATATTGAGTCCCATAGTGCTCAGAGCCATTTGAACCATTTGAACCTTAGGTTAGTTAGGTTTAAGTAGTTCTAAGTTCTAGGGGACTGATGACATCAGCAGTTAAGTTCCGTAGTGCTCAGAGCCATTTGAACCATTTTTGAATCTCAACTTGTAAACTTTCTCTTATTATTTCACTTTAGTTGCTTTTGGATGGCTACCGCAGCGCATGATACAGTAGGTACTGTTTTCAGTGGCTTGTCACCAAGTGCGTAATAGAACAGTAACGGATTTATTCGTCCTAGGGACTGATGACCTTAGCAGTTAAGTCCCATAAGATTTCGTCTATTTATGAGCAATACGATACTGTAATTACTTTCTTGGTTATTTCGCTAAAGCCTTCTGGCGTTGCTGCTTTCATATGGACAACCACATCATTTATGAAAAACGCCATGGAGTTCCTTACGCCATCCACTAGATTGTACAGGGTGATACAAAATTCTTGTTTCAGGCATCTATGGATTGCAGACTAGAAGAAGTTTTGATGAGGATGCCAGTAGTGGAACATGAGGGCACCAGTGCATTTTGTTACTGTGAGTTGCCTACGTCAGTGGTAGGTATGCACTCAGAGGCAAACTTATTGTTCTCCTATGACTGACAGGTGATTCACCTGTTGTTCTCCTTTGATTGACAGGTCCTTAACCTATTGTTCTACTAAAAGGATCCTTCCTATTGATGGACAGCTCCTTAACCTGTTGTTCCACCGCCCCCACTACCCCTCAAGAAGCCTGCAACCCACTCCCTCCCCCCTCCCTCCCCTCGCAGCTACAGATGCACTTTCAGGTTATTCGAGTAGCCACCCTCTCACTCTTATCAATTTTAATGACTACTTAATTAAACTGATCAATTAATGAACCTCTCCCCCTCTGGTAAACCTCTCACCCTCTAATAAACCATCCATACCTCCTACTCCCCTCTCCCCCTCCCTTACCTGAAAATTGGCAGCTCTATGCTGGAGAGGAAGGATCTCATGAAGGTAAATTTAACGGTATATGGTTCATTTACAAAAAAATCAGTTTGCAGGAGTTGGATATTGAAATCTGGTTTTGGAGGATAGAGTGGATCAGGTTACAGTTGTGGAGGGGCCGTAATCAGTTACTGTTAGTTGCACAAAACACAAAAGCTTTATTTTCCTAAGAACCACTTAATTACACATTGCCTTAGAAGGACAAATTAAAACAATACGCCTGAAGGCCTAGTTAAGAAAACTTGCAATACCTCATGCGCTGAAGGCCCAAAACCACACCAGAAGCAAGAATGGATGAAGGCCTGAACACAAGGTATAAAAATTGCTTTAAAAAAATACATGCGGCTGAAGGCCTTACATGAAAAAAAAATGTTTCACGTAAATACTCAGCTGAAGGCCACACGCAAGACATTGAACAACTCTGGGCTTAGGGCCTGGATAACAAGAATTTCAGTTACAACAAACTTTCAAAATTTAGTTTTTAAACAAATCAGTCTTCAAATTTTAATTTAAGTTGGGTGAAGGCCTTGTTTTAAAATTAAAACAAACTAAATTAATAGACGGCTGACGGCCTCGCACAGTACATCAGACTAAAATGAAAATCACAATCTTAAACCAACAGAACAGAGGTGCTCAGAAGTGTTCCATGGGTTGGTCTGAGGAGGTAGCTCTAACATAAATTGAGGTGAGACAGGCAGCCAAGAGTAAAGTTAAATAATCAGATGGCAACCCGACCCAGGGATGGCTGAAGGACCGAGCAACAACCTAATCAATTCCTTACCGTCCGACCAACGGTACGACAGCGGAAAGTATGAGCCGAGGACGAAGATAGTAGCAGCACTATGTCTTCAAAATTGTCATCTAAAAACAACCAAGGCACAATAACCACTCTCAGAAAAAAAAAAATGAACAAACAACTAAAAGGCTGTCGAACTACACCCTGTGCCGGACAACATCAACATGGTGAGGAAAAACACACTGCCGGAAAACTATGCTAACGACGAGAGCAGGTAACTGGGGCGTCATCAGCCACAAGGCAGAAAATACCACTCTTCACTGATAAGTAACAACCAAATTAATAGTTAAAGACAATACAGGAAGATGGCTTCAAAATTTCGCCAACACACCGTATGTTACTGCCAGCCAGAACGGCCGAGGAAGCAACACCCGGCTATGAACAAAGAGATGTCACAGCAGTTGAGGTTTCATAACAGGTTAACTGATCACTCAACTTCAGTGTCCAGGTTCGGTTGGCAGTGAACTCTGTAACTCTTGCAGCTAGCACCTCACAATCCGACCACGCGTGCGCGCCGCCAATGGTCCCTGCCTGACCTCGCCCCACAGAGACTTCATCACTACTCTGTCCCAACCGAACGACCCAATGCAGCACGCAGACAGCATTGGAATAACTACTCAGGAAAACCACACAAACTACACACGGTTGCGCGAAAACACGTCCACAAATAACTCTAACAATACTAAAACGGTCTCTGTGGAACAACAAGGACGAATCACAAGTCGACACACACAGAGAACCGAGAAGTGGTTGGCAACCAAATACTTGTCGTCCAATGAGATGATGGATTGAACGACCAACCAAGGTCTTCCCCACTCAAAGTCATGTGTGTCGGCAACGGTCGCGCCAAGTCATGACTGTCTGGACCTCACTGCTGCTCCGTCCCGACTCAACTCCCGACACACAACGACCTGGAAATACTAGTGGTCGCCCCAAAGATAGTACGCCACTTCTCTTATCCATAAGCGCTGTTGCTGCCACTCATGGGGAGGCAAGCCAGCAACTTAGTGACGCCAGTAAATCGAATAAGAAACGGAACGGCAGTACCGCAGAGACAAGATGTTAAGTACTAAACGGCACGAACATGAGCTGTGCACGGCCGCTCAAACATCAACCCGGGGGTCACACCCCAAAATGAAACTGACTGGCAGCTCCTTAACGAAAGCAAAGGACAATGGCCATGAAAAAGCCGCAAGCAAGACACTGACTCGGACCCATCGATGCAGAGGGAACACCTGCTTACTGGGCACCTGGCATCCCTGCACCAGGAAGTAATGAAAGATGACCAATCCAAGAACCATTGCTATCTCAACAACGAAAAGAAGCAGATACCCGTTTGAACCCAACCAGGCAACCCCCAGAAGGCCCTGGGTAGTACGAGCTCGAATGCTGTCAACATTCACATTGCAAACACTCATCGTATTGAATCTTCTCAAATTTCTGCAGAGTATACACATGACACACGTGGTCCCGAAGGCAACTCAATGCCAACTGGGTATTACTTCACTATTCACGCACCTAGGGGGAACTTTGAGTCAAATTGTCATAAGCTGGAAGCTTTCTCAGACTCAATGAACTGGTGTACAAAGGATGGGCGAAACCTGTCGCAGAACAAAGGCATCCACTGAGATGCTGTTTCCGGCCCCGATCTGCTTGCTTGCTGCTATGCTTTTACAGTCAACTCTAGACTCACAAACATATTGGGAACCAGGCACATATTTATCATTGTAACTACAAAAAATGGTTCAAATAGATATGAGCACTATGGGAGTTAACATCTGAGGTCATCAGTCCCCTAGACTTAGAACGTACTTAAACCTAACTACCCTAAGGACATCACACACATCCAAGCCCGAGGCAGGATTCGAACCTGTGACCGTAGCAGCCGCGCGGTTCCGGACTGAAGCGCCTAGAACAGCTCGGCCTCTTGTAACTACAGTTAAATAGGATTGCTGCTGCAGTCTGACATCGAGCAATGTACTGTAAATATCTCCTCTTGATTGCTGTGCTTCTGGAACGAGAGCCAAGTCTTCCTCTCGGAAATAGTAAAGTGCTGGAGAAATAGTTAACAGTCGCTTTTATAGGAGCTTTCATGATGTCTCAGCTTGTCTGCATGGAAATTCTTGTGCTAAAAGGACCTATTTACGAAAACAGCCCTGAATAATGCCGAATGCATTCCTCCTGATGGTCCTAACGAGGCAGCCCATCCATCATATGTTACCCATCCTGGAAATCGTTAAGTTCTGCTTTCAACAAACATTTCTAAAACGGCAAACGTTATCACCCCTCTGGAGAGACTGCTGTGTCTCAGAAAAAAGAACGCCTTGTGAATGGATGGAGCATTCTCATTCACTCTTACTGAATTTATCTGCCAATTTACTGATGCTACCAGTGAGGAAAAACTGTCGGCCTTTTTTTTCTGCAAACGAAATTTTCAGCAGCAAAACTATTTTGTACAGATCGCTATATTGCGTGGACAGTTAAACTCTGCAAAGTGGCCTACAGATCATCAAATACGGAAAGGCACTTCCGCAATTACACTGTTCTGCCACTGATGACAGAAGCTCGAATATTTCAGCATGCAACCGATCTCAACATACCATATCGATGTAGTAAACACTAAATTCGTATCCTGCACCATAAAAAAATCAACACATCTGCATCTTGCATAATGCTATCGCCCATCAGACACTCGTACATATACTGTGAAGACTGTTGTACAAAGGCTGGGTCAGTTCCTCTTGACACAAAGGCGTGACTGTTTCTGGCCCCCACCTGCTTGCTTCCTACACCCATCTCCAGACTCTGGGATTACAAGAACCTATGTATTTTCACATGGTTTACCCTAGTATGATACCATTTTCACGATGCTATTCGATATCAAGCATATAGCAGTATGCTACCGACCACTTGCCTAGTATTATTCCAGAGATATAGACTGGAATTTAGTTTTCTAGAAACCCGAAATTTCAGCAAGCTGCAGTGTGCTGTAAACCACAAACTCACTAGAAACGTATCCCATCTGTGAAGATCTTTAAGCGAAAAGTGGAAAGAAATAGAGAAAACTGATATTTCCACTCGCGATTACCGATGTTGGTGATATAAAGATTCCAAATCATCCATATAATTTACAAAATCAGCTAAGGTGTTTCTCTTGTCTAGAGCACCAGCCAACCTGCCTTCCATCCATCTTTCCCCTGCTAGGTGCGCACACCACAATCGATGTCCTCTCAACCAGATAAAGATGGGAAATGTGCAGAAGCAGTCAACCAGACAATTTAAAAGGGCTGGAATAATAGTCCAGTGCAAACACCCGTCCATATTCAATCTTCTCAAATATCCACAGAAAACACACACCACCCCAAAGGCTGCCCAACACATACTGAGTATTAGTTAGCTATTCAGCCATCTAGAGGACGACACAGTTAGGTGAGCTACATTCCTGTACCCCAACAGACCTCTCCATTTGGACAACTCCTACCATTAGCCAGAAACATGTATCATTGCCACCACAAGCCACTGTTCCTGCCCGTCACGCACCCCATGACAGAATCGCCCTAGGAAACCAGCCACGTACATATTTGTTCGCTATGCTTACAATTAAGTATTACGATTGTGGTCTCAACTGGATGACATTCGACAGTGAACGAAGTATCGGAAATACCCCCTGCTGATGGCTGTGGATCTGGAAGTAGAAATATCTGCACCATTCTTATGATCTAACATACTTTTCTAAGTAAAAAAAAAAAGTCTTTCATTTCCTTTCTGACTATCGAAGTATTCCACGTCAAATCCGTACTTGCTAGTGGAAATAGTCATTTTCTTTCCACATGTCAGAAAACACACACACACACACACAAACACACACTTTATAATTTGGATGCTCAAGGCGAACCTGTTCACGCATCCCCTACTGCTAAGTACAATACTTCGCCAATAACTGATTACTGGCGATACAGAAAATACTGGTCAAAAATCAGCAATGGGTGGATGTGTCTCATAAGTTTTTCTTGCGAGTGACGCCGCCTTACAAGCCGTCGGATGTTAATAACACGATCGCAACGACTATGTTACTGTCACATTCCGTCTTGGCTCTACAGGCGCCCATAATTATCCAAGTTAAAATCTATACAGGCCTTATAAATCGTGGTATGCCATTACCTCCGAATGAAGTGGTTCTTCCACACAAATACTGTGACACTGAATACAGACGGTGATCGCCGGAGTGTATATCATCAGACCAACAGTGCGGTTACACGTCGCCGATGGGTCTAAGCTAGTAATAAAATCAACAAATTTAGAGAGTGATTTGGCTAAGGAACCTGGTATGAAGCCAGTATTTGCAACTCCCTCACGTCGCCGCAAGATATTTCTCCAGTATTTGTAACACGTTCTGTCTCGATGCCATGTCAGAGGTTCTGCAATGTATCCACTGGGTTATAGGCGATAGTTGATTGAGAAGGATCACAAACAGCAGATGCTATGCTGATTGAGGTCGTAGGAAATATACTCGTACACAGGCTGTTCAGATCTCTAGTGTTACGTTCTCCATTAGAAATGCTGTCTGCCATATTGAATCAAGTCTTTCCACTGAACCACATACCTGCATTGGATCCTATGAAGAAATCTTTTACTGATTACAGCCACTAGCCACTAGTGAATCACATTTCTGTCTCTCTCATATCTCCAAACGTGTCACCTTTTTCGACCCTACCTGGTAAAGTAAAATACCAACGTGGTTTTAGATAGTCCCAATGCCTACGCCTGAGATTCTGCACTCCTAGCCGCGCGGAATTAGCCGAGCGGTCTAGGGCGATGCGGTCATGGACTGTGCGGCTGGTCCCGGCGGAGGTTCGAGTCCTCCCTCGGGAATGGGTGTGTTTGTTTGTCCTTAGGATACTTTAGGTAAGCTTAGAGACTGATGACCTTAGCAGTTAAGTCCCATAAGATTTCACACACATTTGAACATCTGCGCTCCCATCCTTCCCGCTTTGCATATGTTATCGTTCCAGTTTGAGTCGAACTGAGCAGAAGTCAGAGAGAGCTATATCTACCACATTCTGCAGTCCATGTAGGAACAGGCTAAGCTGAGTTAGTGCAACAGAACCATGTTTTGACCATTCAATGGAAATTGGAACATGTTATCGTAGCTCGACCAACCATGCACCATGTGTAAGGTTGGAGCCAAACAGAACTCGCTCTTGCGACACGAGCTAGTATAAAGACATTACGAACAGTTACAGGGATGTTTATTATCGGTAAAAATAGGAAGACTCAGCGCCATACAGATATACTGCAGCACGAAGCAAATCTGTGTCCCTCAGAGTCTATCATCCCAACATTCTATCATCGTTATTCTGTACCAGCCAACAGACATTACGAGTTATAAAAGCTCCAATAACTTCATCTGATACAGAACTCTATAAGGTTTTTACCGCATCCACCTCTTCCCATACATCGAAAACAAATACCGTCTGTGTGCTGCCATCGAGCACATGTGGTGATCCTATTAAATGTTCAGGTATTGATCCATTGCACAAAGCAGTGTAAAGCTTCATCGCCCGTAGTATAGAAGGATAACCATATCCCACAGACTATACTATAAGTCACAAGAGAGGCTCCCTGTTTCGTTGTTGGAAACATTGCTTTCTTTCTGCTGCAAGACACTCTGTACACTGCCATACATTTTGTTTTTGCTAACATGACTTCGAGGTCTGTGTCAGGTTCTAAACCAACATTAACACATTCTGATCCATCGCATCTCACAGAAAACTAGATATTACATGGTTTAAATAATGTTGCTGCTGCTACCATAACACAGACACACATACACACACACACACACACACACACACACACACACACACACACACACACTCGATGATTTCGAATAAAAGACAGTTGCAACATAAGCGAACTGGAAGAGTTTTACAGTGGAGTGGTTTCAAACTGCTTTTTGAAGGTGATTGACGATCTCTACATTTAAACTCATCTGTCACAGTGACGGGATAGCTTCTGACTCTGTATTCCATTTCAATGATTCCCTATATTGCAGTGATGTACGTGATCACTGTTTCGGGGCTAGCCGCCCCCAGAAGGTGTTGCCCCTAAACCAGATCTCTCTCTCCATCTCAAACAAGTGATGTCAGTCAATCATTATGTGGCAATCAACAGCGTACCAGTGGATGGATGGGGTGGAAAAGGCACCATTAATGTACTGTAATAATAAGCATCATAGTTGATAGTGCAAACAATTTTAGCAGTTTTATAGTAATTTCATCACAGAACAATTTAGGATAAAGGTCTCCTCACACTGCCTTTGACCAACCCACCCTTCAACACCATTACCAATTTAATCTGTAGCTGACCAGGAGTAGACTGCTACATTCTACATCTCGTGAATGAATGGAGTTTGCGAATCTGCACCCATCCAAGAGCACAAGATTTCTCCAGATGCGCGCATGTCGAGGAGGTTAGAACCACTTATCGGTGTAAAGCAGTAAAACTGAAAGTGTTGTGATGTAATAGCGGACCGTTAAGAAGAACAAGAAACAATGATTTTTATGCACGATGGAACTACAGGCAGATGGACGTCGAAGCATTTTATGTAAATCAGCTACACTATAAATTCTAAACTATTGTTCTGGTAGGAGGGTATTGGTAAGAGAGAACATAAACACACACACCTCTAAGGCTACATGGTTCTGCACTAAAGAGAGAGTATAATGTTTCAGTTTCCAACCTGTTAGTCATCTGGAATGCAGCGCTATTAATATTTCAATGTAAGGAATATATTTCTAGCTCATTACACACATCCTTCTTGCGGGTTTCACTAAGATAAACTATGGTAACAAACTGGGTTTCACTAAGATAAACTATGGTAACAACCAAATCAATTCCTTACCGTCCGACCAAACTGTAAAATGAAAAACTACTTCCTTACAATATCGGCTCTGTGTGATATATGCGCAATATCTGAGAAGATAGTGATGCCTGAGCTGCGTCTGTGTTTTTCTTTCACATTGAGGAGGTGTGAGTCCTTATCAAGAACCACCTGTATATTACTCATTGATGCTATTATAAAACTTTCGAATGCCACCTTTTTGACACAGGAAATCGAGAAGCGTTCGTCCTCAGCATCTCTATCCTTTTGATTCATGGCTCCGATGAGAGACCGAGACAGTGCATCAGCGATGGTGTTTGTGGGGCCAGGGACGTAGTTGGGTGTGAAGTCAAACTCCTGGAGTTCAGGAATCCCCCGTCCCAGCCTCCCTATTGTCAACTTTGCCATCATAAGAAACTCGAGTGCCTTATGGTCTGTGTACACTCGGGACTTTCACCCAAATAAGAAATATCTATATTTCTGGAATGTCCAGACCACCGCCAGAGCTTCCATTTCTGTTACAGAATAGTTCTGTTTGCACTTCAAGAGCACTCTGCGATGGTTTCGTGTGTCATCCTCGCATTCTCCGTATACTCCTGTAAGATGATAACACCGAGACCTGTTTGTGAGCTGTCTGTGGACATGCAAAAGTCTTCCAACAGGTTCGGTTGTGACAAGATCGGGGCCGCGACCTAATCTGCTTTTAAATTGTGAAATTCTCAGTCCACGATCTCGTCCCACTCAAATGGCATTTACTTGCTGGTCATGGAACACAGGTTTGGTGTGGCTAATTGTTCTACATAAATGAACTTATAAAATTTACCTCTCCCAAAAATCCAAGGAGCTCTTTTCTAGTCTGAGGTATGCCGAATTCTGCTACCGCCACCAACTTTTCCGGGTCTGGTGATATTCCACCACCTGAAATTATATGCCCAAAGAAAAGTACCTGATTGGCCCCTATACTGGACTTTGTGATATTGACAGTCACCCCATGTGCTCTCATCTTGTCAAGGAGTGCACCAAGTATTTCGTTGTGCCTACTCCAATTGCGTTCTCCTATCAAAATGTCATCCACATAGCATGTTATACGTTCACAAAGATTATGGTCCGAAATCGTTCCCAGACCGCTGCAGAGGACACATTTAGGCTGAATGGTAGGCGTTTGAATTGGAAACATCTTCCAAACGCAATGTAGGCTATGTACTTCTGACACTCTGGCACCAACTCAATCTGCCAGAAAGTGAACCGAAAATCAATGGATGTGAATACTGAAACACCATGGGAATGCAGCTGTAGCTCCTCCAGTTCCTCTGACCGATCAGTTTCCTCTACAATGATTGTGTTTATCTGCTGTGAGTAGAGGACAAGGTGGATACTCCTATCTCGCTTATCCATGACCCACACCGGGCTTTTATACGTTGATATGCTAAATTCTATTATACCGTCGTCTATCATTATCTACAAAAAAATGGTTCAAATGGCTCTGAGCACTATGAGACTTAACATCTGTGGTCATCAGTCCCCTAGAACTTAGAACTACTTAAACCTAACTAACCTAAGGACATCACACACAGCCATGCCGGAGGCAGGATTCGAACCTGCGACCGTAGCGGTCACGCGGTTCCAGACTGACGCGCCTATAACCGCACGGCCACACCGGCCGGCTCATTATCTACAATTCCAGCTGTACTTTTTCTCGATACGCCAGAGGAATAGCGTAGGGCGGTACCAGAAATGGTTGGTGTTCTTTTACCTGTAACCAGTACTGAAATCTTTTGAGGGACCCAGGTTTCGGTAGAAATACTTCAGGGTTCTGCCTGAGTAATTCCTCTAATTCTGCTCCATCTCTCTCACCTATTTCAGTTAATTTATATACTTTTTCGTCAGTGGCATGGTGGACTTCACACATTGATGTATCAGCCTGGGTATTGCTACTTAGCCCTCAGTTGTAGCGTGAATGTTGGTCAATTTATTCAGTATCCTGATTCTCCAACTTTAATCAGTGGTACGGAATTTGATCTTTTGCGACTTCCTCGTCAAACCGGATACAGCTATGCCCACCTTTTCCTAATACAATGGTACCACGACCCATGTCCGTTACTGCCTTCTGCTCTGTGAGAAAATCAATTCCTAGGAGGACGCCTGTAGTCAAGTTGGGCACGAGAAAAAGGTTTGCCACGAGAGGTTACCCAGGCACATGATCTCTAATCTTATCTGATTCGTTGTTTCAGTGCTTCTGCCTGCAATCGCCCCCCCCCCCCCCCCCAAAATTCTCGTCCTTTGAATTTTTAGCATTGGTGCATTTGTACATGCGCCACATGACTCATATAGCTGCTCTGAGATAGCGGACAGCCGACTGCCATTATCCAGAATCGCATTGACTTTAACGCCCAAGTTATTAGGTCTACCGTGTGGTATAAATCATATTTTTGGTTGATTTCTGCTTCTTCCAACAGTAGGTCCCCTACATCATCATAACCTGACATTCGAATGTGACTATTACCGGTTTGGTATCCAGGAGGAGGGGTAGTCACATCTGCCTTCAGTCTTTGTCAATTATGGATGCTGTTCGATTGTTGCTTTCGCCCTGGGTGTGGCGGGCGGATCTCAACTTGTTCGTCGTCTTGAGCTTGGTGCAGTACGTAATTTTTCTGGAATTGGTTCCTGTGTCCATGGTTACCGCTCCAATTTCTATCGTGTTCATTTTGACTATTAAATGTATTATTCCAGTACTGGTTATTGTCTATACGGTTACCGTTCCAATTGCCGTTTTGCGCGTTTTCTCTATTGAACACTTGGCCATTACACTGTTGTCGATTATCATTACCGCACCAATTATTTGGCCTCCGGTTCCAATTATTTACCGGATTACTGTTACTACTATTCTGCTGAATGTTACTCTGCGACTGCTCGCCGCTGTTCTCTTTCTGTTTAAGCTTGGTTTTTATTTGCTCTTGCGTTATCACGAATACTGCTTCTCGTAGTATCGCCCGAAAACCCTCAATGCCATCTCCGCATTTTCCTACAAGAACACGTTGCTACGTTGGCGGCAGCCTCAGTCTGATTATTTCACTGTCACCGCAAGGCATATCCAAATAGTGATTTTCCTTACCCATTTTGTTAAAGAATTTTATTGCGCTCTTAAAGCCTGATCCTTCCATGTCTCTACGCATCATTAATTCTTACTTGATCCTGTCCTGTGTTACTCTCGACTAGTACCGATTTAAGAAAGTATTACGGAATTCACCGTACGTTTTGCATGACTGCACTGTCTTTCTCCTCGTCTCTGCCATCGTTCCCTCTAGATGTGCGCACACGAAATCCATTTTTTTTCCGTTCCGGCCAATATGATGGTATTGTTTCCATGAAATGCTCCAGTAAACTACGAGGGTGGAGCGCATTTCCTTCGTCTTTGATATGATAGAATTTTCGAATTACAAGATACTGCTCATGACTGAATGCCGTCTCCAACTCTATCCGTTCTCGGCTGATCGCGTGTGACCAGCTTCGCACGGCCTACCGTCTGTGTGCATGTGTACGCGTACTTGCGTACTTGCTTCCGGCCACATCGCTACTGACATTTGTCTTGAACTTGTTTCGTCACCTAGCTCCGTTATAACGCGTGTTTAGTGTTGACCGCTCTCTTTCTTCAGCGATTCAACGTTAGCATTAGTGTCGCGCCTGACCTCACTTGGTGCTTTTGCCTCTGCACACGAGCTGATCGACGCACCTTTCTTTCTAAAAAAAGGGGCGGACTTTCCTCTAAACTTATTTCTATTTATTTATACTTTGCTTGTTGATTTTCGGCAAACAGTTCCGAAGAATGTGTCTTTACCTCTTCTAACTTCCTGATACGTGTATTTATTCTGTTGAGTACGCTTTTGTCTGAACACTGTAAGTACTTCAGTATCAAATGTTACACTTACACATACACTTTGACATACTTACACTTGAAAACCGATCCTGTACTATCCTTTTGTGTTATTCTGATATGTTTATTTATACCTTTCTGTCTCTGTGTTGTTCCTATCTCGTTGTTTTTACTCGATGCGATAAATTTGGTAGAATTTTTTCCTCCTAATATTCAGCTGCATTTACTAAGATGAAGAACACTGTTATCCTCAAACCTAATCACTGATTTTGGACCATGTTCTTTACTTTAGGAAGATATTCAGACATTATTTATTCTGTAATACTAACGCGAATTCTTTACAGAAGAATGGAATAATTGGTAGAAGCCGACCTCGGGGAAGATCAGTTTGGATTCCGTAGAAATGTTGGAACACGTGAGGCAATACTGACCTTACGACTTATCGTAGAAGAAAGATTAAGGAATGGCAAACCTACGTTTCTAGCATTTGTAAACTTGGAGAAAACTTTTGACAGTGTTGACTGGAATACTCTCTTTCAAATTCTAAAGGTGGCTGGGGTAAAATACAGGGAGCAAAAGGCTATTTACAATTTGTACAGAAACCAGATGGCAGCTATAAGAGTCGACGGGCACGAAAGGGAACCAATGGTTGGGAAGGGAGTGAGACAGGGTTGTAGCCTCTCCCCGATGTTATTCAATCTGTATATTGAGCAAGCAGTAAAGGAAACAAAAGAAAAGTTCGGAGTAGGCATTAAAATCCATGGAGAAGAAATAAAAACTTTGAGGTTCGCCGATGACATTGTAATTCTGTCAGAGACAGCAAAGGACTTGGAAGAGCAGTTGAACGGAATGGACAGTGTCTTGAAAGGAGGATACAAGATGAACATCAACAAAAGCAAAATGTGGATAATAGAATGTAGTCTAATTAAATCAGGTGATGCTGAGGGAATTAGATTAGGAAATGAGACGCTTAAAGTAGTAAAGGAGTTTTGCTATTTGGGGAGCAAAATAACTGATGATGGTCGAAGTAGAGAGGATATAAAAAGTAGACTGGCAATGGCAACGAAAGCGTTTCTGAAGGAGAGAAATTTATTTACCTCGAGTATTGATTTAAGTATCAGGAAGTCATTTCTGAAAGTATTTGTATGGACTGTAGCGATGTATGGAAGTGAAACATGGACGATAAATAGTTTGGACAAGAACAGAATAGAAGGTTTCGAAATGTGGTGCTACAGAAGGATGCTGAAGATTAGATGGGTAGATCACATAACTAATGAGGAGGTATTGAATAGGATTGGGGAAAAGAGGAGTTTGTGGCACAACTTGACTAGAATAAGGGATAGGTTGGTAGGACATGTTCTGAGGCATCAGGGGATCACAAATTTAGCATTGGAGGGCAGTGTGGAGGGTAAAAGTCGTAGAGGGAGACCAAGAGATGAATACACTAAGCAGATTCAGAAGGATGTAGGTTGCAGTAAGTACTGGGAGATGAAGAAGCTTGCACAGGATAGAGTAGTATGGAGAGCTGCATCAGGACTGAAGACAACAACAACAACAACATTTATTCTGTAATATTTTCTTTTAATATTTATGTGTCAAGTTATTGTTTCTGATTATCGTCTAATTTTTCATTTATTTACTTATGTCATAATTTCTGTAATACTCATGCATACGCTCATTTCCATACTCTTTGTAAAGCCTGTATTACTACAGATGTTATTTTTATTATCACGTTCCTTCTTATAATGATGTTTTCTTCACATTTGTAATTGTGCTCTTATGCTTATGCTTGTCACTGTGTGGACACCTGTTCTTAAAGTTTGGTAAATAGTAGGCATTCTTTTTACTGCACGCATTTGTCTGTTGGTCATACAATATGTATCAGATCTCATAGATAATATGACTATGTTAATGCTTACATGTGTGTTGATAATTCAGCAAGGGACTGGTTAAAAGCATTTCTGGTTATAAGGACAGCGCAAAAAAATTGTGAGTGCACAAGTGGTGGCTCAGGGACTTTTAATATGCATCAATGCTGACAACACAGTGGTGGCTCATGGACTTGCTATATTATCCTCAAGACTCTTCAGTTGTGAATGTGCACCTGCACAGTCAAAATGAATGGCTGCTGACCATCTCTACAAAGACTACAGTGGGTCTGCTCTGTGATGATCCACCAAATCTACCAAATCTACCAATATTCTTGAAGATTTCGACTGATACTGCTGTGGGTCTGCTCTGTTGTGGCCCATTACCAGTCTTACGATACCATTTCAAAACTTCATATCAAGAGTCAGCACTGTGTTTCCATGAGGAGGACAACACTACCTCTTCAAGACTGCATGGTTGTGCACTGCTTACTTGTGCATTTTCGTGTAGTGCTCAGACTGTGTGCATAAAACTGGCTTAGAATTCTCTTCTGATGAATTATTAGGATTGTCTTGAGGGACTGTAAGGAGAATTTTTACTTTATTGACCAGCAGCATATTACTTAACATTTGTGTGCATCTGCTTTATAAAATATTTAAAATCTTTTGAGGGGAGCAGGGGGACTATGTAGATAGCTTGTTTGTATATTGGCAGCGCTATAGACTATGTTAATATCGCTGATAGCCTCTGCGCCCTCGGCAAGAGATTTTGTGGTTGCACGGACTAGCAGTTAGCGAGTGGTTGGAGAAGTGTATGGACATGATATTCTTAGCGGAGACATTGTGTTGGTAGGACATACTTTGTAAAGAAAGATGAAACGAAGTGTGTACAAGAAAACACGAAAGGATATTATGAGGATGTGTGTATGGTTGATAATGTTTGGACGGTGGAATTATAGAAAACTATATAATTTTTGGAACTGGATGTCACATGAATAAGGTAAAATTTTCTAAATACATTGTTTGCTCTTTAACAAAATCTTTCTTTTTGCTAAACATAGCCTCCTAGTAGTTCGAGACTTTTGTAGTTAGAATCTCTTTATTTATCTGGCCGTTGTTGCTACTTGCTGTAATTGCTGTAGTTTGTGTTATGAAGATTTTCTGTGAGATAAGAGACTTATGAAAAAGAATGAGGTTTCCACTATCGGGATTCGTGATTGAAATGAGTTTAGGCAATTAACAAAGATGGAGGTACTTTTCTATTTCTTTAATTTAACATTCTTGGATTTGTATTATTGTTAAGATTTCTTGCAATTCAGAGCCATTGTTTTGTGTAAATTATTGTAAGTCATGTTGTCAATGTATAGCAGTCAGGTTGGATTGGTCTTGTGTATTGTGGGTAATAAATGATTAGGTCAAGTTTCAGTTGTCTTTGTCAGGGAAAATTCTGTAGGTCAGCGTTTAATAAAAACAAATAATTAAAGAGGTAGTATCAGTATCAGTGTGACAATGCGCAAGAAGATCCTGTAGGCTAGTTTAAACGAAAGGCATATAGCCATGAAACCTTGTACCCAAACGATAATTGGTTTGTTTGTTGTGTAATATGAAACTTAAGCAGCCCAACGTTTCCGAAGCAATCAGTCTTGACTGTACTACACCGCACCGTTTTTCTGTGTTCATTGTCTTAATATTGTGTGTTACGCTTCTACGTGTCTCAATGCCTTCCGTGCTTCTTTTAATTGTTATTGGTTAATGTACGATATTAATATAAGCTGGTACTGTATTTCATCTTATTCCACTGCGCAGAAGTAACTGTTTTTGTTAGTTTCATCCCTTGTATTTTCTTCCTTTATTCAATGTTTAATCGTAGTCCTTGTCTAGGATATCCTTCGGCCTTTTTTGTATTAACTTTTACCACTACCTTCGCAGAAATTGCATCTTCAGTCCAATCATCACAGCTTTCTTTCCTCCGACGTTTCCTTTGCTTTTAGTAATTCTCATCAAACTGTCTTAATGCCCATCAATGTCGTTATTTGTTTCAAAAATTCTTATTCCTATGCACCGCACGTTTCTCCTTGCAAGGAAATTTCATTCTTAAATCTCATCTTCTTTTTCCCTTCATAATACATGTGTTCGTTCTATTCACTCAATTTTGAAATAACATGCACCACTGGCATCGATTTGCGGGCTTGATATTTCCGATTCATGATTTTCTCACACACGGCAGCGTATTGTTACTGCTGCTTTATCATCTCGGCTGCGTGCCGCCAACGCGAAACAAGAAATGGCGGGTGCGCTGGAATTTTCCGGAGGCGTGGCTGCCTTGGATTGTTGCCTCTCATCACAACTTTGAAGTTACAGGCAGGCGCCGAGAGCGGAGCTGGCTCTGACACGAGATAACGGCCCTGAGACGAGGACAAGAGATTCTCCGGGAAGGAAACAAAGGCCTCGGCGGACATGCGTATCTCCGACAGCAGTTAATGAGGCCCGGCTTACGGCAAGTACGGGGGGTCTTTCAGTGGGGCGCTCCACGCAGCTCGGAGGAAATTTCGCGGAATGACACGCCAAGTTCCCGCCGCAGACTTTCGCGGTTAGTCGGTTACCAAACACGACAGTGTTCTTAATACTTCCCAGACCTAGTTTGCTAAGCGAAGATCTCATATTCTACTTTCACGATACTTTTTGTGTCTGCTCCGTTTATCTTTCCGTTTCCTGCACAAGTCTTTTATGTGACTTTCATTCCGGTTTTATGCTTTCCTTCGTTGTGGGTGGAAGTGCCGCAACTAGAGGACAGTCGTTTAGCTAATACGATGTCAATTTTGTATTCTTTCCTCTCCGCACTGTACGGAGAGAAGAATATGGGAATAGTACAGTCTTGGCAGAAAGGTGCACTACCTGATGGTACTGTGTAGAAGCAATGATTATATTAAGAGTCCTAATACAAGGGAAATAATCGATGGAAATACGTTTTTGCCAAGCGAAGCAACGTAAGGGTCCATAACAAGAAATGAGATTGATTCTAGTATATAAAAATTATACCTTACAGAACACGGGAAAAGGTCTCATCGGGAGTCCAAGCAAGACATTGACGCATCAAAGTCTCTTTAGACCAAGAATAGCGTAGAAAGTGACCGCTGATAATGATGTAATAGACAGAAAGTCATCGAGTAAAACAGAAGTAATATCCGGCATTCCCCAAGGAAGTGTTATAGGCCCTCTATTGTTCCTGACCTATATTAACGACGTAGGAGACAATCCGAGTAGCCGTCTCAGATTGTATGAAGTTATTAACATGAGTACTAAAAGAAATCAGCTAAATTTCGATTACGCGATAAGTCACACAAATCTGAGGGCTGTAAATTCAACTAAATACTTAGGGATTACAATCACAGACAACTTAAATTGGAACGATAACATATACAATACTGTGCGTAGAGCAAATCAAAGATTGCGATTCATTGGCAGAACACCTAGAAGATACAATAGGTCTACCAAAGAGACTGCTTACACTACGCTTGTCCACCTATTCTGGAGTATTCCTGGGCGGTGTGGAATCCGCATCAGGTGGGAGTGACGGATGACGTCGAAAAAGTGCAAAGAAGGGCAGCTCGTTTTGTATTATTGCGAAATAGGGGAGATAGTGTCACAGACAAGATACGTGGCAATCATTAAAACAAAGGCGTTTTTCGTTACGACGGGATCTTGTCACGAAATTTCAGTCACCAGTTTTCTCCTCCGAAATCCGAAAACGTTCTGTTGGCACCCACCTATATAGAGAGAAATAATCATCACGATAAAATAAGAGAAATCAGGGCCCGCACAGAAAAATTTAAGTGCTCGTTTTCCCCGCGTGCCGTTCGAGAGTGGAACGGTAGAGAGACAGCTTGAAGGTGGTTCATTGAACTCTCTGCCAGGCACTTTATTGTGAATAGCAGAGTAATCACGTAGATGTAAATGCACGTAGCTGTAGATGATGATGATCATGATGATGACATTCATATGAGGAGTAGTTACACTGAAACTGCACCTTGAAATGAGTCTGGGTTAGTTAAAGGAACTAAAACAAAACATTTTTCAATAGCCTATGCCTACACACATACATATATGAATAAAATAATAAAACAAAAAAGTAAAACAAAGAAAAAGAAACAGTAAAGCCATGTTATGAAATAAAACTTTTACGCAGAAATGCCTCAACAGCGCAACAGAAGAGTGTGGGTATCTGATCACTGGTCTAAGAAGGACAACCTGCAGCTTAGCCAAGATAGTTGACAAACTTTTTAACCTTGTACCACAATCATCTTGTTATCCATTATATAAAGTGAAAGTCTACTTTTATGTTTGCTTCCGACCTCAATAAAAATATAAAATGTCTTTCCAAATGGAGCATGTGGCCATTTCAAATCTACAAATGCCTTTATCTATTTGAATGGGCAAGGAGGTTCGTATCAAAGCTGATTAAACAGTGTGGTGACAAAATGTCGTGAGATACCTCCTAAAATCGTTTCAGCCCGATTTTTTCTCGGCGCAGTGCAGTAATTCGACGTGACATCGACTCAAAAAGCAGTTGGAAGTTCTCTGCAGAAATATTGAGCATTCTGCCTCTGTATCCGTTCATAACTGCGATAGTGTTGGGGGTACAAGATTATGTGCACGAAGCGATCTCCAGATTATGTCTTATAGCTGTTCAATGGTTTTCGTGGCGGGTGATGTGGGTGGGTAAATCATTCGTTCAAAATGTTCTCAATATTATCCAAACCAATCGCGAACAACTGTAGCTCTGTGCCAAATTTGGGAACATGAAGTCCATAAATCGCTGAAAATGGTCTCCTAGCAACATAACCATATTCAGTTAATAATGGGTTCAGTTGGACCAGAGGACCCAGCCAATTCCACTTAAAGACAGTTACACCACCGTGGAGCCACCACATGCTTGTACAGTGCCTTGTTGACAACTCGGGTGCATGATTTCTTGTGATCTGCACCACACTCGAACACTACCAACAACTTTAATAATTGAAATCGTGACCCAGCTGACTAGACAACGGTTTTCCAGACATATAGGGTCCAACCGATATAGCCACGAACGCGGGAGAGACGCTGCAGGCGGTGTCATGCTGTTCGCAAAGGCACTCGCTTTCGTCGTCTGTTCCCGTAGTCTATTAATACCAAATTTCGCCGCTCTGTGCTAACCGATACGTTCATCGTAAGTCCCACTCTCATTTCTGCGATAGTTCATGCAGTGTTGTTCGTCTGTTAGAACTGAAAACTCTACGCAAACGCCAATGCTCTCGCTCGTTTGAATGGGTCGTCGTCCACTGTTCTGTCCGTAGTGAGAGGTAATTCCCGAAATTTGGTATTCTCAGCACACTATTGCCTCATTGAATTTCACAATATTGAATTCCCTAACGATTTTCGAAAAGGAATGTCGCACATGTCTAGCTCCAACTACCATTCCGCGTTCAAAGTCCGTCGTGCGGCCGTAAACTCTTCGGAAACTTTTTCACATGAAACGCCTGAGTACAAATGACAGCTGCGCCAATCAACTTCCCTTTATTACCTTGCGTACGCAATACTACCGCCGTCTATATACGTGCATATCTATATCCCATGAATTTTCTCACCTCAGTGTACACACCAAGAAGAAATGCAGATGATAAACGGGTATTCATTAGACAAATATATTGTACCAGAACTTACATGTGATTACATTTTCACGCAATTTGGGTGCATAGATCCTGAGAAATCAGTACCCAGAACAACCACCTCTGGCCGTAATAACGGCCTTGATGCCCCTGGGCATTAAGTCAAACAGAGCTTGGATGGCGTGTACAGGTACAGCTGTCCATGCAGCTTCAACACGATGCTACAGTTCATCAAGAGCAGTGATTGGCGTATTATGACGAGCCAGTTGCTCGGCCACCATTGACCAGAAGTTTTCAGTTGGTGAGAGATCTGGAGAATGTGCTGGCCTGGGCAGCAGTCAAACATTTTCTGTATCATGAAAGGCCCGTACAGGACCTTCAAATTCCGGTCGTGCATTATCCTGCTGAAATGAAGGGTAGAGCCACGGATTGTAACACATCTAAAATGTAACGTCCACTGTTCAAAGTGCCGTCAATGCGACCAAGAGGTGACCGAGATGTGTAACCAATGGCACCACATACCATCACGCCAGGTGATACGCCAGTATGACGATGACGAATACACGCTTCCAATGTGCGTTCACAGCGATGTCGCCAAACGCGGATGCGACCATTATGATTCTGTAAACAGAACCTGGATTCATTCGAAGAAATGACGTTTTGCCATTCGTGCACCCAGGTTCGTCGTTGAGAACACCATCGCAGGCGCTCCTGTCTGTGATGCAGCGTCAAGGGTAACCGCAGCCATGGTCTCCGAGCTCATAGTCCACGGTGCTGCACACGTTGTCGAACTGTTCGTGCAGATGGTTGTTGTCTTGCAAACGACCACATCTGTTGACTCAGGGATCGAGACGTGGCTGCACGATCCGTTAGAGCCATGCGGATAAGATGCCTGCCATGTCGACTGCTAGTGATACGAGGCCGTTGGGATCCAGCACGGCGTTCCGTATTACCCTCTTGAATCCACCGATTCCATATTCTGCTAACAGTCATTGGGTCTCGACCAACGCGAGCAGCAATGTCGTGATACGATAAACCGCAATCGCGATAGGCTACAATCCGACCTTTATAAAAGTCGGAAACGTGATGGTACGCATTTCTCATCCTTACACGAGGCATCACAACAACGTTTCGCCAGGCAACGCCGGTCAACTGCTGTGTGTGTACGAGAAATCGGTTGGAAACTACCCTCGTGTCAGCACGTTGTAGGTGTCCTCACCGGCACCAACCTTGTGTGAATGCTCTGAAAAGCTAGTCATTTGCATATCACAGCATCTTCTTCCTGTCGGTTAAATTTCGCGTCTCTAGCACGTCATCTTCGTGGTGTAGAAATTTTAATGGCCGGTAGTGTATTTTTCCTGTCCTACTTGACATCTACCGTGAGACCACAATCTCCTGTTATTTATTTATTTGTTTACACTTTATCACGAATCTTTTCAGTCGCTCTCACTTGCTTACGAGCAGAAATTCTAAAACTGACAGGGAATCTAATAAATCCTAAAACTTGAGTACAAAGCCTAAGTCTCCGTTCACTGAAGTGAAATAGAAAAAGCGTAAGGCTCTCTGCTCAGATGAATATACGGTAATATCAACAGCAGTCGAAAACGGTGTAAAGGGAGTAAAAAATTGTTCAAATGGCTCTAAGCACTATGGGAATCATCTGAGGTCATCAGTCCCCTAGACTTAGACCTATCTAAACCTAATTAACCTAAGGACATCACACACATCCATGCCCGAGGCAGGATTCAAACTTGCGGCCACAGCAGCAGCGTGGTTCCAGAATGAAGTGCCTGGAACCGATCGGTCACAGCGGCCGGCAACGGGAGTAGCATCCGCTAAGGTAGGACAGAATGTTTGTAAGATCTCAGTGACAGGGCTATTCTCATTAGAATCGGCAGCAAAAGGCAGCAACACCAATAGGTCAGGTGTACGTGCCGATACTATAAATCAAAGGTTCAAGAACATAGTAGATATGTTAATACATTGAACAGGTAACTCAGCATGAAAAAGGAGTTGAAAATCTAACAATTATTGGCTGATGGAACGCCACGGATGAGGAGAGAACGGAACAGACAGTTACGGGTGACTAGGAACTCGGTGGTTGGAATGACACACGAGGAAGGCTAACCGAGCCGTAGCAAGGCTGAGTAGGTTCACTTGCCGCAGTTCCGCTCCTCAAACAACAAGACATTGTTATCTCTTATACACGTGATGCATATGTCACCACAGCACAAAACTGCTAAATTCGTATTCATGCAACATTCCACAAAAGGTATTATACATAGGATAAATTTCATGTTACCAATATTAATGATATGTTTAGTTTATATGGAAACATTTTATTTAAGAAAATAGATATTTACAATTTCAGTCCTATGAAAACCACATGCACTTCTAAATTCGACCCCACTAGGATTTCACTTATGCATCATTGAGATGCATTAACTGAAAGCTCACTTTCTCTTTGGTCAAGGAGATCTTTTACTTTTCTGAAAGCTCAGTATTTCAAAAGTTATTGATATCTGAAACATTCGTGTTCCAGAAAGTTGCCATCTCAAAATGCATTCCTGGCAAGTTCAGCACTCACGAATTTACTTTCAGAAAAAAAAACCTGTCAGGTTGTGAAATTCCAAATTATAAAATGAAACAATTCAGAATATTATTGGCGGCCTTTGAAAATTCCTGTGTGCAGAAAAATTTCAGGTCGCAAAATAGCACCTATAATTTTGCCAGTTTCAGAACCTACAGCTAACAGTTAATCCAGATGAATTTACAGTACAACTTCCTACTTTCTCTATCCCTTTTTGTTAATACCTTAGTGCAGTATTTATCATTTTTTTACTGCGCGCATGTTTGAATACGAAGTACCCCACATAAGCCCCAGTCAGTTGTTGTCCGACACTTCATAGGGGAACGCGGAGAGTTAAAATTTGCGAACAATATGCACAAAGTTGTGAGGGAGCGCCACTTAAGAAATGGTTCAAATGGCTCTGAGCACCATGGGACTTAAAATCTATGGTCATCAGTCCCATAGAACTTAGAAATACTTAAACCTAACTAACCTAGGGACACCACACAACACCCAGTCATCACGAGGCAGAGAAAATCCCTGACCCCGGCGGGAATCTAACCCGGGACCCCGGCGCGGGAAGCGAGAACGCTACCGCACGTCCACGAGCTGCGGACTAGGAATGGTGATGTCGAAAAAGCAGTGCCCAATACGCAACCTAGTTACAATAAAATGACCTCCTTGCGGTAGGTGGGTCGAGAGGAGGTCGTCCAAGCCGGTGGGAGAGATTATTCCCATGAAGGGAGGACCAGTGCTAATGCCAAAGTGACACCACCTACAGACAGACGGCAACACAGAGATAGAGAGAATATAAGGATTAGTGGGCTGAAGTTCGAGGACTGCAGCCTTGGCAGCAGCGTCAGCAACTTTTTTCATGGCAGACCGACATGATCAGGAATTTACATAAGCATCACAGTGGCTCCATCAAGAGTGACTGTTTTCATGGACCCTCGGCGGAGTATAGCGCACAGAGACTTTGAAGGGCGCAGAGAGTCTGAGCAGAGGAGACCTCTGAAATACCTGTGTCACCAGATGTACTCCGTGGTCTGATATGGGGTGATGATATCTGCTGTAATTACTGAGCAGTGTGCTGCAAGCCAATACCGAAAAATGCCGGCGCCAATGGCGAAGGCACACCCGATACCACAATCAGTGCGATAGCAATCAGTGTACAGGAAAGTACTATCGCAAAGTTCCATGAGAAGGTCGTGTAACTGAGCGTTACAAGGCGAGGGTGGAGTAGTGTCCTTAGGAAGCAAATGAAGGCCAAGGTGAACATGTGCCGCCGCACGAAGCCAAGGTGGCGAAGGGTTCACACCCACGGGGAATGTTGCAGGTAGGGCGAAGTTAAGTTGCTGGAACAAGAGCTGATAGTGAGGTCCAGGACATAAGAGGGAGTGGCCCCATACTGGCTATCAAACGAGTCATCGAAGAAGGAGGCATAGGGTGGATGGCTGACAAACTGCATTCATACCTGCTGAAGAGAAAGTCATGGCGGTAGGACAATGGTAGTTCAGCAGCTTCTGCAGACAAACTCTCAACGGGGCTAGTCTAAAAGTTATCAGTGGTCAAACGGATGCCGCGATGGTAGATAGTATTGAGAAAGCGTAAGAGGGACGGACGTGCAGATGCATAAACAAAGCACCCACAGTCTAGTTTCGAACGGGCAAGCAACTGGTACAGACGGAGGACCGTGATTCGATCTGCACCCCGGAAACATCACTGAGGACACATAGGACATTGAGGAACCGCTTACAGTGGGCTGCCAAGTAAGACTCTTGGGAGGACCGAGAGTTTCCTACCGAGCAAGAGCCTCAGGAATTTTGTGTTTTCAACGATCCGAAGAATAGCAGGCCCTAAATGTTAAGATGGCGGGGAAACCAATTGCGCGCCCGAAATGCGTACAAACGGTATTGTCAGTGGAAAAACGAAAGCCATTGTCGTTGCTCCATGAGTAAAGGCGATCGAGACATCACTGAAGACGCCGCTCAATGAGACAGGTCCGTGCAGAACTGCATTGGATGGCAAAATCGTCAACAAAAAGGGAACCGGAAATGCCCGGCGAAAGACAGAGCATTACAGGGTTAATGGAGATAGCAAAGAGGACAACGCTCAGGAATTAACGCTGAGGCACACAGTTTTCCTGGATAAAGGTGCCCGACAAGGCAGAACCCACATGCAGCTTGAAAACTCAGTCTTTTAAAAATTCGTTAAGGAAACGGGGCAGGCGGCCACGGAAGCCCCACGTGTATAATGGAGAATACGAGTTCTTCACCAGGTGTCGTAGACATTCTCCAAATCGAGAAACACTGCCAAAGCCTCGGATTTCCGCAGAAATTCATGACCTGAGTGGAAAAGGTGACGAGAATTGGGAACTGCGCAGTGGTTAGTAAATTGCGAGACTCTAGCCATCATACCAGCTGCGCATGAATCATACGTTGTGTCACCTTGCAATCACAGTGGGCGAGAGAGATGAGGCGGTAGCTAGGAGAAAGGTGTTTGTCCTTATCGGGTTTAGAATGGGTATGACACTGTCTTAACGTCAGCGTCTGGGAAAAGTGCTTTCTGCCCAGATGCGGTTGTATGTATTAAGCAGAAAGTACTTGCCTGCAAGAGAAAGGTGCTGCAATATCTGAATGTGAACAACCTCTGGCCCTGGGGTGCAGGATCAGGATGAAGTGGGAGCATGATCTAGCTTCCTCACAGTAAAGGCGGCATTTTCTCACGATTATGAGATGAGAATGGTATCGCCCGAGCCTCCTCCGCTCGTTTCCGATGGAGGAAGACAGGTCGAGAATGGGAAGAGCTAGAAATCTCTGCAAAATGGCGGGGCAAGATGTTGGTGATAGCCATGGGGTCCACGATGACATCGTCTGCTACTGTCATGCCGAAAATTTGGGAATGGATCTCGGTCCCAGAAAGCCATTGGAGGTTGGGGTGGAATTGTTAAAAGAACTAGTGAAAGAAATCCAGCTATCTTTTCTGCTATCCTGAAGAGCGCGACGACACTGTACACGCATCTGTTTATAATAAATCCGATTTTCCATCGCACGCGAATTGTGTCGAGGCATGCCTCAGGTCACCAAGGGACTGGGACACGGCGTAGTAAAGAGGAATTGCGATGAATGGAGCGTTGTGGAGTGGCAAGGATAACAATTGTAAGATATTCCACCTGGTCATCACAACTCGGGAAATCATGTTCGTCGAAAGTCGCCAGTCGGCCTTAGTAAGCTGCCATGTGGGTGTGCAAAGAAGTGGGGTAGGAGTCAGCAAATGGATAGCACACGGAAAATGGTTGTTGGTTGGTTGGTTTGGGGAAGGAGACCAGACAGCGAGGTCATCGGTCACATCGGATTAGGGAAGGACGGGGAAGGAAGTCGGCCGTGCTCTTTCAAAGGAACCATCCCGGCATTTGCCTGGAGCGATATAGGGAAATCACGGAAAACCTAAATCAGGATGGCCGGACGCGGGATTGAACCGTCGTCCTCCCGAATACGAGTCCAGTGTCTAACCACTGCGCCACCCCGCTCGGTGAAAATGGTTGTTCAAATAAGTATAAGGAAGAATGGACCGCTTGAGACGATGGGCAAGCTGGGTAGTGCAGAGGGATATGTCCAAATGGGAATAGGTGTACGAGGAGTCAGAAAGAATCGTCGGCGCTCCAGTGATAAGGCAGAAGAGGTTAAGTTGATTAAGTAGGCCATGCAAGAGGGCTCCTCTCGTACAGGTTCTGGGAGCACCCCAAAGGGGATGGTGCGCATCAAAGTCGCCGAGCAGCAGAAATATCTGAGGTAGCTGCCAGTAAGCTGGAGGAAGTCTGCCCTCGTGACACTGAATGATGGAGGAATGTAGATGGTCAGGAAAGGATGGAAAAGGTGAATTGCTACAGCTTGAAGACGGGTAGTCAGGAAACTGGGTTCTCTATGAACGTCATCCAATATGAGCAGCAGGACTACCCCATGAGATGGAATTCCGACCTTACGGAGGAAGTCAAAACAGACCAGGAAGAAATGCAAAGTCTCAAAACAGTCGCGAGGGGACAGTTATGTTTCGTGAAGGCAGAGCACAAGTGGACACTGCGATTCTAACGTAACCGCAGATCCTCTCCATAGGATGGAAGGTCGCGAACGTTCCATTGTGGGAGAGTCATGATGAGGAAGAAATGAAGGAGTGTCACCTAGGCAGCTGCCGAGAGCCAGCCTGCAGAGACCTGCTGCTATAGGACATAGATGCAGGACGATCCTGCTCCATGAGGTCCACAGAAGCGTTGGCTTTCTTCTGCCATCGGCCTGTAGAGTACATCAGAGAAAACCGATTGCTGGTGCGCACCAGTGACACGGAGGCAAGCCAGGCTAAGGCGTCAATCTGGTGACACCACAGAAGACGATCTTCGAGTCGGCGAAGGAGAAGACTTCTTAGAGGCTTTCCGATTAGCAGAGGAAGACTCAGGTGTTGGTCGGCAGGAGGGATGTAGGAAGTCTTCATGGGAGTATTCCTTCAGTCCTTTCAGGCCTGCTGGTTATGCAGCCGGTGGCTTCGCCCCGTGAGGCGAGAGTTCGATGACTCGTAGCGCAGCTGGACGAAGGGACAGCGACGATACCATGACACTGGGCGATTTCATGACCTCAGAGCTGAATTTGAGGTCCTATGTCTGTGTGGCCATGTCCTTCCTGGAGCGAGATGTAGCATGAACAGTACTGTAATTGCCAGACGATAGAACACATGGTTTTCGACAAGCCAATAACTTTCCATCGACCTGGTAAAGAACTTTTTCCTTTAACCGGATCTCCTGGACAGCCTGCTCATCGAGATACATTGCATAATCGCGAGAGTAGGCGGCATGGTCGCCATTGTAGTTGATGCAGCGGGGAGAAGGAGGCAGACAATTGCCTTCGGACGCATCCCTACTACATCTTACACATTTGTCGGGTGTCGACAAGACATTCGAGTGTGGTTGAAAGGATGAGACTGGTAGCAGCGCACCGTGTTCGAAATGTGTGGTCGGACTGTGACAACTGCAGAGCCTGCTCTGACTTTGGACGGAAGCACCGCTTTATCAAAGGTGAGAAAAAGAGAGCGTGTCGGCACTGAGAAGGCATCTACCATTTTCATCACTAGATGGCAATGAAACCCTGATCAGAGAGGTTTGTTTGGATGTCGGCCTTGGTCAGACCGTCGAGAAGCCTATTGTAAATAAAACCAAGAGAAGTATTTCGAATTCCATCGGTCTCGACACGAACAGGATAGCCGCGGAAAAGCGAAGCGACAAGCAGTTGTTGTGCTTGAGAATAAGAAGTACTTTCCAAAAGCAAAGAGCCATTCCGTAAATGAGAGCAGAATTTCACAGGGCATCAACACCTTTTTGAATGAGAAACGGGTTTCCCATCTCAAAGGACTGACCATCTTCAGTACATGAAACCACGTGGAACTGTGGTGCAGCTGGAAGGGTCTTGGAATCGTTAACCTCATTCCGTTTACGTTTCGTAGACGTTGATTGTGAAGATGATTGCCAGCGATGGAGCGCTCATCCCAACTGCTGACACCTCATCTCACACTTCCCAAACACCTGACAGAGGGACCAATTGGCAATTCTTAAAAGGTAGCCGTTCAGGCAATCACCCCTCCCTGGGCCTGGCCTGTACCCCTACTTGTCGACCTGGGGCTGGAAATTACGCGTTACCCAGTCACCTGTTACGCATGGGCCGGCCTTCAAGGGCGCACAGGGAAGAAGAAGAAGAAGAAGAGGAGGAGCCTCAAATGCCGAAACGGTGGAAGGATAGGAGAAGGTGAACGAAGAAAGGAAAAGGGAACGAAAGACAGTGGTGGGACTGTTCTTATTTCAGCTACAGACAATGCAGAACATTCCCAGAAACACGCCAGATATGTTCCACAAGAGAGGGGAAAAAGAACAGCAGTACGGAAGATAAAACATGCTGCAAAGCCTGCGGCCACGTGGAAGCATAGAACGAACCCGTCAAAGAGTGGCGAGCCCCCTGAGGGGCATTTGAGATGGGGTGTCAAAGACGAATGTTGAAAATTAGGTGGATTGATCAGGTAAGCAATGAGGAGGTTCTGCATAGAATCGGAAACAGCTATGTTGAAAACCTTGACAGGGAGAAGGGACGGATGCAGTTAAGACATCTGAGAATCACTTTCATGAAAACACATTAGAATGCAGAAGGCATTCAGCACATAATTTAGGACGTAGGATGCAAGTGATACTCTGTTGGCGCAGGAGGGGAATTCGTAGTGGGCCGCATCAAACCAGTCAGAAGACTGATGAATTAAAAAAAAGAGGGAGAGAGAGAGATAAACCATTCTGCAACAATCGATTCCATATTCCCATGGCCGTCGTAACTTCCAGATCGATTCGAACAGCAGTATTGTTGAAGAATGTACCGCAGTCTCGACAAACCACAAACCGGTTGCGTGCTCTTTTTGTGAACAGGTCGCTAACTGGTTCAGTCTAAAACTCCTAGTCTCACTCCTGTCGTATCATTTGTTATACTGTCCTTCTTTTAATTATTATTAAGGTAGCACTACATCCAAGCTAAGGGAAAATTTTGTGACCTATGCCTTCAAAATCTTTCACAGGTTCACAGACAAGTCCAACAGAGTACCTCGTCTGGATATTTTTCCTTTCTGAGCTGAATTTGAGAGACTATATATTGTTTTCTCAGTAGATTAGCCTTTATGGATGTCAACGTGAGCTGTTGCTTAAAGTTTATTATCAGAAACAAGGTTCAGTATTCTGTTGCACACTAGCACTTATCCATTTTTTGAGAAGATGAGACGGAGGGACACATGTGGATAACTACTCGTTATTTGTTGATGTCCAGTTTTCTAAATGGATGTTTTTGCTGCAGAACTCAATCCATCAGTAAATATAGTTGGAGCCATCTACTGGTTACAAAAGTGATTTGAGGGGGAGGGTGGCTTACCAAGTCACCCCAGGCTTTTAGGTGTTTCAATGGGATATCATAACAACCAGAAGAGTTACTGTTTCTCAGATACCTAAATGCTTTTGGAGTATGTAACTCCTGATTTGGCAAAAGTGATGTGTAGTTTGGCGTATGAAATGCCTATTTGTGTAAGTCTAATGCAACAGCTTTCAGTCTTTCTTTCCTGATGCTGTAAGGTAGTATTCAAGGTCAGGAAGATGAATATAGTTTTCCAAATCTCATTTATTCTTGTCGCGCCTACTAACGCTCCGAATTCCTGCATTTGTTCTTCACTCTTTGAATTTTGTGTGTGTATTGCTCGTTTGATGTCTCTTAATGACGTCGAGAAAATTTCTGCGATACTGCATACAGTGCTCCTTTAAGCCTCTCTGTCTTCATTAAATAAAAATCTCTTTTTCTGACACAGATTGATGACCGGTGACAGTCATTTTACCCCTCAACTTACACTGTATTTGTCTCTGAGCCCTTGTTAACGTGTTGTAAGAATATTTTTAGAAAATAAACAAATAGTTTATTACGTTCTTAGTAACCTTTTCCCTTATTTATCTTGTAAATTTTCTCTGAGTAGTGCACCACTGCCACAATTTAAGAATATGTGAACTAACCCTTTTTCTTTCCTAACTAAACCTGCCATGGGGATAGAGTTTTCCTACCGCTTGGCCATTTGTTATGGGACTCATGTATTTCATGAAAGACAATTGGAAACGGAAATAAATGATCAGTAACAGTAGCACCACGTCCTTGTATTCTTGTTGGGAATGTTACTCAAGCTAGACATCAGTAACTGTAAATATCCTCAATCATAACTTTTCAGGACGGAATAGATATTGATATCTCTATATAAAATAACTTCCCAGGTATTTATACCATGTCTTATTAATACTTATAAAGCATTTATAAAATTATTACGACGCCATATCAGCTATCTTCTATTTTTACATGCTGTTATTGGAGAAGAGCACTCAACGAACTGTTAAAATGCATTACTCATCTATGATCGTTGACTTCATTCTACTTTTTGCGTTCAATACTCGCATAGTTATGTGATTCTAACTCGTAACCATGTTAAGTTTACATTATTTCCAAATCATGTGCAGTGAGGCATAGCATGTTTTTAGAGTTACCTTTAGTATTTTCAGTTTCTTGTAGGGATACGAGCAACTCATTGCACTTAACAAGTTTTTCACATTTTCATTAAAATGTACCTACGCATTATTATTGTTAATATTTACGTTTCCCAAGCGGCCATTTTATTGTTTCACCACAGAGATTTAAATTCTTGGCAGCTCTGATTTTCGTTAACACGTACACTTAAAGACCTAGTGAAAATATGGGCAATCATCGTGCAAGTATCATTCTACAGGAAACGTTCGTATGTAGATGATGTCACGTCACATCCAACAAGGTTACTTCATAGCATCCATAGTGAAAGCAGCGTTCATAATCTTCACACTGACAACGATTTCTCATTTATTTGTGGCAGCACTGTAAGAGGGTGCCCGGAATCATGACCAGCTCCCAGGAAACTAATTTAGACGCTCAGACGTGACACTGTTACACAGTGATCGTAATTAAAATCACTCCGCTCCATAACTACAGCAACCGTAATACATCTTTAGATACAGAAGAAACAGTCATGATAGCACAAGTTAGGGTTATTTAATCTTCGCATGTGACGCACTTCGATTGGTCTAGGCATCGGCAGACGATCGATAAAAACTCTTGTGAATCGTGATCGAAGCGTCGAAGGTAATGAAAAGTCCCATAAAATACGGAGGTAACAGTCAAATAGTCATAGTCAATGTTTCATTACGTTACCGATGAAAATCTTTCTAATCGTAGCGGAGTCGTCAACTGGGAATAAACAGCCAGATAGCCACTGTCAATGCTTCATTACATCACCCGAGAAGAAACCGCCATATGAACATAAATATGGACTTGCTTGGCAGTATAGTTGCCGGAATTACAACGCATGCTCAGTGTTGCAAACAGACCGTATTTGTGCAAACAAATCTGTTTTCTGTATCTAAAGTGATTTCAATTTTTTTCTGTGGTTATTATCAATCGACCTCACGGCACTCAAGGTAATAATTAGTTTGCCACGACCATTTGAAACCTTGGACTATGGACACCAGCAACAGTAAACAGCGGACAACTCACATCTACGGGAATATTATGCATCCCACAATACGACCACGGTGGAATTCAATTTTACGCATGAACGAGTTCCGGCATACCAATTATTTTATGAACCTACTATGCGGCTCGATCAACACATGACGTATTCAGCAAATCTAATACAGTAAAAACGAGCTCAGCGTTTTTATTACAAGATAATTGTTCTTTCTTCGTCCACAGCACAATAGTTTTTAAGAATAATTAGCCTTTACAGCCCTGTACAAATGCTCCATCGGATATTGAGTTTCTACGTCACCTCTCAGAAACGTTAATTTGGGATTTTCAACTGAGAAATTTGCAGATAACTACAGTATCCCTATGGCCTGCGTTTGGCAAATACCTCAGCAACATTACATTAGTTCAAACAATGTAGAAGTGGAGCTTAGCCTTCATTGTTATTCATTACATAAGCTGTCAGTATTCATTCCAAAATGCCTCGTCATTCAATCCGTAGGCAATAACGAACATCGACGTTACTTCACATAAACCATGACCTGAAAAGCCACACCAATTACAAAGCAGTTACAAAGCCCTCCTGAAATAAAAGGATAGTAGCGTAAGGCACAACATGCTTCTAATAGTCGCCACTAGCTCCACAAAAATGCCGAGAAAAGCCTGATAATGTTAGACCAGGAAATGAAACAAACGTTGGGCTATAGTCACGGGCTGGAAATACATCGTTGTGAGAAAGCGCGCGCGCCTGGGTGGCCGAGCGGTTCTAGGCGCTACAGTCTGGAACCGCGCGACCGCTACGGTCGCAGGTTCGAATCCTGCCTCGGGCATGGGTGTGTGTGATGCGTTAGGTTAGTTAGGTTTAAGTAGTTCTAAGTTCTAGGGGACTGATGACTTGAGAAGTTAAGTCCCATAGCGCTCAGAGCAATTTGAACCATTTTTTGAGAAAGCGCTCGCAAAACGGCAGCCATTTAACGAAGAATGTGAGGCAGAGATGGTGAGCCAGTCATGTATCCGAGGATGTCAACCCGGTAGCGGGTCTATAGTCACATATTTCGAACATTTGTGAAACAAAATATATTAATATAAAATTTTATTTCAGCGCACATTTACAAGACGATGACTGGTATCGATTGCTCAAAAAGTCATCTTCTAGCCATTAAAATATCGTTACATTGGTACAAAAGCGTACTGAATGATTAAAAATCGAATCTGGCCATCAGTTTAAATTTCGCTGATCACGTAAAATAAATTTTACACTGAAAGTTAACGCCTCGTACTACACATATCTTTCGTCGTCAACTACTTTGAAAATAAAATTTCCATTCCTTTTTAGCATCGGTGACTTAGTTTACAGTTACTGATATAGTTGCTATAAAAAATTTCACTCATTATCTCCGTACGTTAGCAGCATTTAAAACAGTAGCGCTTAGATTACATTTTCAAAAAATTACAGATTGCGCTCCCGACTGACATACTGTAATGCTACGTCTGTAAATGCTGTTCTGCAAATTGTCTTACCAAGTCCAAGACATTACGGTACTGCTAGCGCTGTTATATACCAATCATTTTCCCTGTGACAATTATAAAGGAAGACGAAAGATCATCTAAGATACTATCGTTGGATATAAATTTTAAGTTCGTCTGGCTTTCACTGCTCAATTTCTTCCTGTAACTGATTTATGCTCCATACATTAATATGTATTGACTAGGTTCAGCTCGCAGAAATCCCGCCTGTCACAATTTAAGCTAATCGTCGTCTCCTGCTCTAATCTTGTGAACAAGTTTTTTTCCGATTGTAGTATGTGCAACTAATATTAAATAATGGATGTTACGTGAGAGTAAGTGAAACGGGTGTCCGCATGACACACACATGGGTAGAAAACTGATATATCCGCTCTCGTAAGACTGAACAGTCATATAATGTTTTATCGCTGAAAGAGAAGCCTATTTTTCTCTAAATAATTCAGTACTCTTTTCAGACTTTGACTAGAAACTAAAAGCTGGTTCATCGTCATTCTGAGCAGCTTACGATGAACGTATGGATGTATTCTATTGGCTGGAAGCGGGGGATGGGCCTTGCCGAGAAGCACGTTGCCGTTGTCTCATACATAATACATGCCCTGTGCTGGAAACACAACTTGTGTGCTTGCAACAAACGAACCTAATTCTGTTCGTTACTTACGAATTGAAAATAACAAACTTTCTATACACCCCTAGGAGGGAGAGGTATTCAGTTCTCGAAACAGAGACGCCTTTGTTCTCTAGTGAAGTAACGTGTTCAACAAAGACGAATAATTTTGGAAACAATTTTGTCAGTTGGGATATCAAAAATACTTCTGTGTACAGCATGGATATTAAGTAAGGGGGCAAATTTCAGAATATGATTATTGACGTGAAAATATCCTTTAGTCAGTGTCTGCAATGAAGCACTGAGTACTAGTATAGGATGTTACATACTGCATAACAGTAATTTATCATTTTATGAACGCATATTTGCGAGGAGACATATCACTGATGAATAGTATTGTTACCTGTGTTTCTGTGCTTGATGATATATCAATAAAGCACGTGCCTCGAAATCGAGAGATCGTTAGATAGCATTCCGATCAGACAATATAAATTTTCAGTCTGTCCTTAATTAAGGCTTCACCCCTCAACTACGTGAGACATTGAGGTATTAGCAGGAACAACATGCACTTCGGATTCCATGTTAAACTTTACGTCCTCTTTCTTCGGTTGGAGAAATGGGTAGAATAGGGGTACACAAGTCGCCGAAAACGTTATTATTATTACTATTATTATTATTACTATTATTATTATTATTATTATTATTTAAGCTAAGCCTTCAGATCGTGGGTCGTGCTTAGGTAGCTCATTCGATGGAGCACTTACTTGACAAAGACATAGGTCCCTAGTTCGAGTCCCGGTCCGGCACAGAGTTTTAATCTGGCAGATAGTTTCATATCAGGGCATACTTCACTGCAGAATGAAAATTGATTCCGGATTATTATTATTATTATCATTCTCTTTGTTGCCGGCAGTGAGATTTCAGCTAAGATGAATGATAATGGTCCATTAATCATTCTAGGAGCAAGCTGAGATGAGTTTCGCCTACGTTCAAGCACGTGGTAACGGCCAAGAGACCACACGGTTTACTGAGTCAGTTAACTGTCGCATAGTTTCATACAGTTCACAAAACCCCTGCATCCATTCCTAGGCGTTTGTGTGTGTTTGGGTTCTTCCAGAGAGATTAACAACCTGGCCCACCACGCGATGTTCGCACTCCAGCTTCGAAACGACAATTTCTACTCAGTATTGCGACGAACTCCAGTACAGCCTCCGGTCTCGGGGCCTACAAAGATGGAATAAACTAGAATCGGTGTTGTGTATCCTGTATGACGGCACTTGTTTCTGCCATACATGTACATGAAATTCCTACTGAAAAAAATGCCTCTTTTGCTGGAGAACATGCCTCCAGTGATACGAATAGTGTGACTAATGCATGATGGAGCACCAGACCACTCCCGTATCACAATTCATCAACACGTCGAACATTTGAAAAGCTGTGTGTTTGCTTAATCGGTTACTGAGCTGCAGACCATCGAACCGTATGTCTGTGTAGACTACGACGCTATTTGGCTGCAGTCTCGAACATTCTGGATACTGACAAACTGCCTATTGGGTTCTGTCTCGGGTTCTTCGGCCGACGTTCATCTAATGATTTTTCTGACGTTTCGCCAGCACGAGTGGCTGGCATTGTCAAAGCTTCACCCTCCATTGCCGGTGGTGAATGGAGGGCGAAGCTTTGACAATGCCAGCCACTCGTGCTGGCGAAACGTCAGAAAAATCATTAGATGAACGTCGGCCGAAGAACCCGAAACAGAAGCCAATAGGCAGTTTGTCAACAAGTGGCCACGAAAGCCTTCACAATTTTGTATTCTGGATATTGAAACTACCCGCGGCGTGATGTATGAACACGTGCATTCCTTCGCACGGTGGCCGTTACGATCAGGTTTTGTACATAGGAATGACAAAAACCCTGAAATGTACTGTAACAGCATTAACTTCCTTATTGCAGACCCACCGTCCGTTTCTGGACGTATGTCAATATGAAACTTTTTGTTACTTTTCCAATCAAAAATCATACACTGAACTTTCTCCCATTAATTAATAATCACCACCCTTACTATTTGTTCATTTTTACCATATACTGCTTCTCCTTTTGCCCCGCCATGTCAGTGGTTGCTAAATACTATCAGTCATCCCTTCATAAATAACAGTTTGAATATTAGGCTGTTTCAGTTTTATGACCAGACCCCACACCTGTTCTCTCAGTAACCAAATACCGTAAGGCGGAAGGCACTCGCATCATATCTACCCTTTTATCCATTAAACCTTATTCTGCGTGTATTTGCGTTGTAACTGTATATTGCTCTTCTGAAGCGAGAGGACAGTGAAAAACTGCCTAAAAGCCATCGGCTGGCTGGTGTGTCAGGCGAACAGCGTCTAGACATGTTTGTGTTTCTCACAAGCCATAAATCTTCCTCCGAGAAGCTTAGACACTGAAATTTGTCAACAATATTGATACGTACAATTAGGATAAAGGGGTTTAAGGAGAAAGGTTGGGGCCCACGAACTATCATGAGTCATTTCCGGCTACTACCTTGTTGACATAAATACCTCTGAAACAGGTGGCACTTTCGCAATCACTATTTCAGTTAATTACAACATGGATTCAGTAAGGCATCAGATCTCAATAATAGGTAATAAAAACAGGTGGGTCTTGATTAATAAGAGTTTCACATAACCCAAATTATGAAATACGTAGCTCTTAATTTAACGAAAAGGGAACAGGCCTGCCTTCATTAATAATAGCTTTAGTTAAGCAAAATAAACAAACATAAAATAAGTAGACCTTCATTAATAATGGCTTAAGTTAAGTAAAATTACCAAATAGAAAACAAACAGACCTTCTTTAATGACAGCTTCAGTTAAGTAAAATTCCAAATAGAAAACAAACAGACCTTCAATGGTAACAGCTTCAGTTAAGTAACATTTCTAAATGCAAAACAGGCAAGCCTTCAAAAATAACAGCTTCCGTTAAGTAAAATTACGGAATAGAAAGCAGGTAGGCCTTCAATTATAACGGCTTCAGTTAAGCAAATAACCAAATACCAACAGGCAGGATTTCAATAACAACATCTTCAGTTAAGCAAACTTACCAAATGCAAAACAGGCAATAATGACAGCTTCAATTAAGTAAATTTACTGAGTAGAAAACAGGTAGGCCTTCTTTAATAACAGCTTCAGATAATTTAATTATCAAATAGAAAACAGATAAGCTACAATGAAAACAACTTCAGTTCAGTGAAATTATCAAACAGAAAACGAGCATGCCTTCCTTAATAATAGCTTTAGTTCCTACCAAATAGAGAACTGGTAGGCCTTAGTGAACAACTGCTTCAATTAAGTAACCAAGAGTTTGAACTGAGGGTCCATATAAGATTATTGAATGACTCATTGAAATTTTGAGTCTGACCATGCAAACACTTCCTCAGTAATCCAAGATTTTCCAGGCCACTGTAATAGGTTTTATGATATACGTGACTGCTGCTGGGATGGAATGTTTATGGCTATATGAACTGTTTGAGTACTGGACATTGCAGTAGTTGCACCATGAATCAGGTCCACGAGGGCAAAGGTAGTGTACTAAAAATTTCAATAGCTGCAGATGCCTCCATACCACCACATGTTCTTTCATAATTTCTGTCACAGGTATCCCCTTCTTCATTCCCTGGTTTATACTTATAACAATGGTTGTTTCAAATGTGCAAATCTATTACCTTTCCAGTATCCACATTGATCACTGTAGCAACAGAATTCTTAGAACTGTAGCCGCATTCCTGCCAAGTGCCATCAAAAGCTACTGGTATGTCAGTCATACCATCTTTAATTCCAACAGCTTACTTTGAAGCACCATTCATTGACTCTCATGGAACAGATTCCACAGCAGCCCCAATGAATCGTCAATACTTGTCGATTTAGCGTGGCATAATCATCACGGCACACATTGTTTCTGCTGCAGTGTGTCCTTTACCCAGAGCTCTCAATCCCTAAAACCACAGAACATTTACTTCAAAATAATTATCTTTTCACTTATCAGAATTCCAAAATGAATTAGTGTATTTACAACTGGCACAATTAATGATAAATTTTCTGGCTAGTCCATTTGACACCTCACTGTCTTCATGTAAACTAACTGGCCCTCCACATATTTTACAACACACACACTCACCTAAGCCCCTTGTTAGGATGTGTTTTGAGGAAACTGAGAATCACAACGTTTTATTTTAATCTTCGAAGCACTAACGGGTGTTTCTCTAAATACGGACGAGTTTGCCTGTATTTCATTGTCTGTAACTTCACACGACACATGTTGAATACAGTTTCTCCCTTATTTGAAAATGTATTACCATGAAACCCACATTTCTTAAAAACACTTCGTTCTGCCTTTATATTTCACTTCTTGAGAGATTCGCCAATCTCTTCGTCACTTTACTTCGGAAAAACGTTAGCATTTGGACGTACAACGCGTGTTTATTCTATGAAACGATACGATACTGTTCTTGACAGTGCTACCAATACAAACACGTAATTTAACCTTTATAACACAGAAATCCACAGGCTTCTATATAAAAACTTACCAATTTTATTAGATCTTGAAGTAATGCACGTAAAAATTTAGACATTTTCAATCGGTGTACATTATATTTAAGAAAATAATATAACATACTTCCCATGTGAGTTAATATATATATATATATATATATATATATATATATATATATATATATGCACATAGAAATAGTAACCACTGTAAAACAGACGTAAGCATATTGTTAAGATAAATAATTTATTTACAAAATCTACTCATCTATCTGTGGAAGGCTTGTAACAATATCTCTGTCAACTACAGTTGAAATCATATTTGTAACTGCTTGTACAGGGTCTTACAAAAAAGTACGCCCAAACTTTCAGGAAACATTCCTCACACACAAAGAGAGAAAATATGTTATGTGGACATGTGTCCGGAAACGCTTACTTTCAATGGAAACACGCAGCAACAGAACGTACCAGCTTGACTTCAAACACTTTGTTACAGGCAATGTTCAAAATGTCCTCCGTTATCGAGGATACATGCGTCCACCCTCCGTCGCATGGAATCCCTGATGCGCTGATGCAGCCCTGGAGCATGGCGTATTGTATCACAGCCGTCCACAGTACGAGCACGAAGAGTCTCTACATTTGGTACCGGGGTTGCGTAGACAAGAGCTTTCAAATGCCCCCATGAATGAAAGTGAAAAAGGTTGAGGTCAGGAGAGCCATGAAATTGGTCCGCCTCTACCAATCCACCGGTCACCGAATCTGTTGCTGAGAAGCGTACAAACACTTCGACTGAAATGTGCAGGAGCTCCATCGTGCATGAACCGCATGTTGTGTCGTACTTGTAAAGGCACATGTTCTAGCAGCACAGGTAGAGTATCCCGTATGAAATCATGATAACGTGCTCCATTGAGCGTAGGTGGAAGAACATGGGGCCCAATCAAGACATCACCAACAATGCCTGCCCAAACGTTCACAGAAAATCAGTGTTGATGACGTGATTGCACAATTGCGTGCGGATTCTCGTCAGTCCACACATGTTGATTGTGAAAATTTACAATTTGATCACGTTGGAATGAAGCCTCAGCCGTAAAGAGAACATTTGCACTGAAATGAGGATTGACACATTGCTGGATGAACCATTCGCAGAAGTGTATCCGTGGAGGCCAATCAGCTGCTGATAGTGCCTGCACACGCTGTACATGGTACGGAAACAACTGGTTCTCCAGTAGCACTCTCCATACAGTGACGTGGTCAACGTTACCTTGTACAGCAGCAACTTCTCTGACGCTGACATTAGGGTTATCGTCAACTGCACGAAGAATTGCCTCGTCCATTGCAGGTGTCCTCGTCGTTCTAGGTCTTACCCAGTCGCGAGTCATAGGCTGGAATGTTCCGTGTTCCCTAAGACGCCGATCAATTGCTTCGAACGTCTTCCTGTCGGGACACCTTCGTTCTGGAAATCTGTCTCGATACAAACGTACCGCGCCACGGCTATTGCCCCGTGCTAATCCAGACATCAAATGAGCATCTGCCAACTACGCATTTGTAAACATTGCACTAACTGCAAAACCACGTTCGTGATGAACACTAACCTGTTGATGCTACGTACTGATGTGCTTGATGCTAGTACTGTAGAGCAATGAGTCGCATGTCAACACAAGCACCGAAGTCAACATTACCTTCCTTTAATTGGGCCAACTGGCGGTGAATCGGGGAAGTAAGCACATACTGACGAAACTAAAATGAGCTCTAACATGGAAATTAAGCGTTTCCGGACACATGTCCACATAACATCTTGTCTTTATTTGTGTATGAGGAATGTTTCCTGAGAGTTTGGCCGTACCTGTTTGTAACACCCTGTATAAGTTACTCTCTATGTACACTGCGTTCCGAAAGGTAAATGTGATGCTTAACATGAGTGAGACTGCACAAATGGACCACAAGAAAACTGTAAGTACAAGTTCTTCCAGATTTGGCCACAAACTACATGTAAAACTTGATAACTAACTAAAAATAGCGTTTTTTTAGATATTGCAGTAAAGTCAACGAAACAAAGCAGAAACTCACACATTTAAAACGTAACGTAAAAATGGCATATTGCAAGAGAAAACACACTTGAAAATTTTCCCGAAACATGTCATGTGAAATATGAACAAAAGAAAATCGCGACTGGTAGCAGAAACGTTATTTATAAACAAAGACATTCTTTTCACAGTCTCAGGCTTTCTGAAAAGAATTTATAGAATCAGATATCAATAGGAATTCACCTTGAGGTCACGAGCTGATGACCCTTTTATAGAGCTACGGCCCATATGCAATACTCCGCTTTACTGTGATATGATATCTATGAGTTACATATAGCATCACGACCATCTACATAAGAGACCAACGATTCACATATTCATAAAAGATAAAAGAAATGATAAAATACCGTAATTTCTCGTAAACGATTTGATAATGTTTAGGGTGTGGTGCGTCGTTCATTCTAGAGTTTCACATTGTGTGCCTGCCTTATTGATTAATTAGTTTTACTGGGATCTATGACCTTTTTAATAGTCTGAAATCATAGATGTCTAAATGCACTTACTCTCAGATGATAACCATAGTTAACTTCTGATTTCGATCACAGTTACGAAGTCTTGTGTTACCAGTCACGATTTCTATTTCTCTCGAAATATCAAAATTCACTTCAGGCACTGGCACTGTATCAGATGTGAAACAAAAACATATTAATTATTTTAGTTGTTTCTCCAAAACGTAAAGTTATATTATAAACATCAAGAAATCACTTCACAATCGGTATAACATTTACTGTCAGCAGTGCTCCCAATCCAAAAACATTCATTAATTGTTTTTCACTTGTTTGATCATTCTGATAAAATATCTCGGCAACAACGATGTACCCGAGAGACTAAATGTTCATATTGTGTAAGTTCTTATAACAATCATTTTTATTGTGCTTCTTTTCCTCACTTAAACTCCTGTCGAATTTAAACTTTATTTCCGTTTAGTCATATTGCGAACTTCATACAATTTCAAGGGATACCTGGACGCTAGTCTGTATTATGTGCTTCACTTACTCTTTTTTTCTCACAGGTAGAGATGTAGGTTTTGTCTGTGTAAAATTTATTATAACTTATTTTAATATTATTTTTTCTCCTGCTGACACTGGTCGTGTTTCCCAAAAACATTCTAAAACTTTAGTGATGGGTGAAGAAAATTCCTCACAGAATGTATTCTCTAACACTCTCTCAGTAGCGTGCGGTGCCTCTACTGATTATAATGACCAGAAACAACTATGACTGACTTACAGGTTAGGAGGTACTGTAAGTAATATTATTTCTCGCTTAAGACTAGTTTCAGACGTATATAAACTTGATACGGGTTTGAAAATCGCTGTCGCAAAAAGGCGATGCCACAGATGTTACATCACAAATCAAGAAATTTTGGTGCACTGGGTTTGTTTGAAGGAAACAGTTAAAGGTAATATTTCACTGTTAAACTGACGTAGTTTCATCTAAAATTTCGTTTTGTTGAAATAGTCAACCACTTGTATATGTAGGTGTGTTTGGGATTAAAATAGTACGCTGTTGAATGTGGATGTAGTTGTTAATGAATTATTGAGACTGTTTAGTCAACCTAAGAATAGTTGAAATATATAACCTTTCTTTGAGATAAAATGAAAGTCATGAATTTCATGCCGATAAAATGCCAACATTGTTGATGTAATCGAATGACTTAACGAATAAATATCCCTGAATGCTGTTTAAGAGACACTAAACATTAAATGTGGATAACGTTCAGTGAAATTTAGCATGCACCCTCAACGGAAACCTGTGCACTTTCCTCATCATAGATTGTGCGTAAATTATTTTGCATGACCGGTCTTAATTATAACTTCTCTTCTATTCTTACCCAACTTGTAGATTTGGATCCGGTTCATGTTCAGAATATTGCTGTTCACCCGTGCAGGTAGAATCGAATACCTTAGGTCTGCAGCATAACATAAACAGTGTGGAAGCTGGGGAAAAATAAACTCATAGCATTTAAGATACAATGATATAGAAAATGATAAAAATGTATGGAAGTTCCAAAATACGAAAGGAAGAGGTAAAATAAATTTAAGACGAATAGATCAGGCTATGCAAAGCCCTTGAAAGAGGAAGCATACGTTAATAGTGCAGCTACCATTGCATCGTGGACTACTTAACTGGGCAATAGAGATATAAAACTAAAGAAGAAGGCTAAGACTGAAATGTAATAAGCAGGTTGTAAAGGTGCTGGCTGACACAAGTATAAGTAGATACGTACTAAATGACCCTGAATAAATGATGAATAACGTCAAGTTAGTAGGAATATCAAATGTTTTATTTATTCCAGTCTTTGACCACAATATAAATTCCTTTGACAATGACCGGTTTCAGTCAGTAACGACCATCTTCAGATCTGTTCTACACCATGTCATAGTGTGATAGAGCCGTGATAGCTTTATCACAGTAGGACATGGTGTGGAACATATCTGAAGATGGTCATTACTGACTGAAACCGCTCATCGTCAAAGGAATTTATATTGTGATCAAAGACTGGAATAAAATAACATTTGACAGTATTGGATCACTGTTCATATTCGCGACTATGTCGCAGCTGGTGAAGGTAGGAGAAATATGATGACTTTATAAAGGAACACAATCATTTTTTGATATTTTGTTGAATTAATACGAGTATGATAGTTCCGTGTGGGTTAATAAAATACCATGAACGAGATACTTTCAGTAAGCTAGGTGGTCATGAAATAATTTAGTAAAATTGCTGGTATCTGCCCTTGGGTGCTCCACAAGTACCAGGGAAAAATTGTTACCGAATATCCGCACTAATATTATAAAAGCGAAAGTAGCTCTGTCCGTGACTTTTTCACGACTACACCATTGAATTGATTTTGATGAAATTTGGTATGATCGTAGCTTGACCCCTGTAAAAGAACACAGGCAGTTTTAACAAGTAAGAGAAGAAAAGAAAAGCCAATCGGTTCACATCATGAGTCTCGATCTATGCCCACCCGAACAGGTGGACACCAGCTAATATTACTGCACATACAGTAGCTTACTTACTCACCATCACTCAACACAACTACTGATAAGTGAGTGCAGCTGTGGTTAACAGTTAGTTTCAGATAAAAGTAACCTAACGTGGTTTCGCATGATGCGTCTCCGCAAACTAACATTGCTTGATGAAACTTGCACCATTCACCTTCCGACTGCTACACTGTAATAAGAAGCTAAATGAAGGAAATAAGCAACGAGACGAATAGAAATGACACTTTTATTCAAAGGCGATAATTACACTAATGTCATCGCTATTTATGAGGGCCCCCCAGCAATATAAAAGGCGGAAAGGCGGAAAACTGTTGTTACTAGGTTGTGTGATTACCATGGAAGGCAGTGAATGCTCTGTGATATTTTCCCATACTTGCTACAAGGTTGCTAAGGAGTTCATGTCGTAGAATGTAGCATTACACCAAGAATGCGGTTGCCAAATGCTGGGCAATCGTTGGACCGGTGATGTACTGTGTCCAGAGATTTAGAGATTAGTACGTTCATGCAATATTATGACTAACCACACCAGAACATTTCGTTCATCAAACTGAGTATGTCCGACAATGTTCGCGGGCCTATTACGTGTTCCAACCTCTCGCCATATAACTGTGCGTACAGAGTGTCTTCTCAGACTGAATTTGCTCCGAGAAGCGCACGTGAGCGCACTCCCCGTAGAGTCAGTTCCTGTGGTCCTGGGACCATCGAAAACGTTGCCGCCGCTGTGCGAATGTCAATGGGATGCAACTTACTGGTCGACGGCAAAGAGACTACCTTCATGCTGCTCGGTGCAGCGTGATCTACATCTACATTATACCTAACGGTGTTTGACGGAGGCTACTTTCGGTACCACTATATGATCCCTCCAACCTGTTCCACTCGCGAATAGTGTGTGGGAAGAATGATTGTCGGTAAGTCTTTGTATTGGCTCTAATTTATCGAATATCCCCCTCGTGGTTAATACGCGAGATGTATGTGGGGAGAAGTAATATGTTGTCTGTCTCCTGCTGAAAATTTTTGTCCAGAAATTTTAATAGTAAATTTCTTCGTGATGCACAACGTCTCTCTTTGTAACGTCTGCCAATGGAGTTGGTTCAGCATATCCGTAACACTCTCTCGCCAGCTAAACGATCCCGTGACGAAACGCGCAGCTCTTCGTTGGATCTTCTCTATCAATCAGTCCTACCTTATAGGGATCCCAGATAGATGAACATTATTCAAGAATCGGGCGAACAAGTGCGTTATAATCCACTTCTTTCGCGGATGAGTTACATTTCCCTATGATTCTTTCGATGTACCTGAGTCTTGTGTCTGCTTTTCCCACGATCTGTTTTATATGGTCATTCCACTAAAGGTCGCTCTGGATAGTTACTCCTAGATATTTTACGGCAGACGCTGCCCCAGCTGTTTGTCATCAATAGTGTACCTGTACAGTAGTGGATTTCTTTTCCTTTATATGCGCAGTATATCACATTTATTACGTTCCTTACTGTCCTGTCAGATTGCTTGCAATAGCATTCGCTGTTTGCGGTTGGTCCCTTCTTGCCTGTTACACAGTGTGGTGGTCATCTCATGCTGGAGTTGAGCGTGGTCGACCTCTTCTTCAGGCAGCGGTGCATGTGGTCCGAAACAGTCCCCTTGACCACACTGAACTGTCACTGCTGGCTGATTGACACAACTGACTTTTCCATTGTCGACTTGCAAGATCAGCCTCCTTTGGCGGTATAGTCACGCTGTCCTGACGTTCAGTATCTGTGCAGACTATGAAACCTGTGCCTACAAGCTCCAAAAGTTTCATCCATTACCACCTAGTTGTTAATATACAGGGTGTTCCAAACCATATACGTATTTCGAAAGCATATATTTATTAAACTTTAAGAAATACGAATATGAATCTTTACGCACATATTTACGAACCTCTCAAGTTCAGATTACAGCGACACGAACAATGTCACATCGATATTCAAATTCCTCCCATACTCGGGCAAGCATGTCACTGATGTTATGGCAGTACGGAACCGGTTCCTCAACTCTTTCAGATTCTATGGGAGCGGTGGTACATAAACGTTGTCTTTACCGAAACTCCACAGGAAGAAGACAGACGGTATCAAATCCTGTGATCGTGGAGCCCAGCTGAAACATGCTAAGTCGCCAGCTCCACGACAACCAATCCATCGGTACGGTAGAGTTTCAAATGGTTCAAAATGGTTCTGAGCATATGGGACTTAACATCTGAGGTCATCAGTCCCCTACAACTTATAACTACTTAAAACTAAGTAACCTAAGGACATCACACACATCCATGCCCGAGGCAGGATTCGAAACTGCGACCGTAGCGTTCGCGCGGTTCCAGACTGAAGCGCCTAGAACCGTTCGGCCAGTCCGGCCGGCGGTAGAGTTTCATTCAGATATTCACGCACTTGGCGCCTCCAGTGAGGGGGTGCCCCGTCTAGTTCAAAAATGAAGTTGTCTTCGTGCAGCCTGGGAAACAACCAGTTTTGCAACACAGAAAGATACTGCTGACCGTCAACTGTGTTTCCGCCAAAAAAGAATGAGCTGTAAACAGATGATCGGGATATCGCACTAAACACATTGGCTTTGGGCGAATCTCGTATATGTTAATTAGCTGCATTTGGGTTCTGTAGGCCCCACATTCGAACACTGTGTTTGTTTACCTGCCCACTAACATGGAAAGTCGCTTCATCACTGAACACGATGAGTTGTGCGGATGTGTTACCATTGTCAATACCTTCAAGAATCTCGTAACAAAATGCCACACGGTTGCGTTTGTCATCAGGACGCAGAGCTTGTAACAGCTATAACTTGCACGGATTCATAAACAACCTACGTCTCAAAACACGACAAATTGTTGTTGTAGGCAGTTGTAACTCCCGACTGGCACGACGAGTTGATTTTGAAGGACTACGTTGGAAAGCAGTTTGAATTCGTGCAACATTTCCTTCAGGAACGCGAGGGCGGCCAGGACTGTTTCCTTTACGTATACATTTATCTAGAAACTGTCGATATCATCTGCGAATGTTTCATCCATTCGGAGGATCAATTTGGTACCTGAACCTAAAACGTCTTTGTACTGTAATTACGGAATTGCACTTCGCAAACTCGAGAACACAAAGAGATTTATGCTGCCGGGTAGCCATTTTAAACATATGACGGTTACCAAGCAAAACAGAAGACCACCGACATCTAGTGGCTATTAATATAAACTAGACTAAGTATTCGTTACTCCAATAGCCGAGCCGAGGCGCAGAGATCGATAGTTTGGACCAAATAATACTTTGTAATACGTATATTCTTTTTCAAACACCCTGTATTATGCTATTTTATCTAGCTCATCCTTACGTTTTACACAGTTCAAAATTTTACATGCGTGAGATGGACGTCTTATGGTTTCCTGTAACACGAAAACAGCACTGACATGCAGCCTTCGTTTCTAGAACGTAGCGAAACCAACGATGCTTCATGAATGAATAGAGTAAAATGATGAACGTAATTTATAGTACTTCCGTTGAAATCTTCTGGGCTGTTGGGCCACGTCATATTTCTACTAAATGACCGACGTTTCGACCCATTTGCTGGGATGTCTTAGGATCTTGTGGTCTCCACTGCTGATTGAGCACTTCAACAATGGGCTCCAATTGACGATGGATACCGCAAGATACTGGAGGATACCGCAAGATACTGGAGGAGATCCCAGAAGAGGGGTCAAAACGACGATCGTTTAGAAGAAATATGATGCATCCTGAGTGCCCAGAATGTTTTAATTTCAGTGACAACTGCTACGAAAGCGTGCACATTTATGTAATTTATAGAGTCTATGTACCAGTGAGGTGTTTCACTATATGATGTCAGAATACTTCGATACTGCCTGTGCCCTTCACGATGGAGGAACATTAATAAAATTTTATTCTAATTTCATATCATCACATAGGAGAAAGAGTTCAACGGAGTGAGGGGCGACAAAAGAATAACGGGTTCCTTCTTCAGATACGACTCGCCACTGCCCCGGTAGTCTATCAGTGTTACGCCGCTCTCTATTAAATTCTCATTCGCCGCTGTAGTCGGCCCAGACTGCGGAACGTCGGGGGCGAATTGGTTGGGGGAGGGGGGGGGGGGGGGAGTAGGCGCTGGCGGGGCCCTCACCACTGCCGCCGCGCACCCCCAGAGCCGTATCAGCAATTTCCAACTCAGCTGCTAATGCTCTCAGGAAGTTCTTTGAAGAACTGGCTCTCACTTCAGTTACACAACTGCAAGGTATGCAGGAAGTTAGATGTCACGCACCGCTGCTCTCCAGCCCTGTGGCATTAGTGTTCGTTACGCTCGTTCTGACTCCAGTTCACACTTTTTCCAGTTGAATGAACTCAAATTTCCGCTGTAGTACTGCGTTCTACTAGAAGTGCGGTGGCCCACAGAACGCATTCGTCAAGTTAAGCGAACTATACTGGGATAAGTTTTGCAAAAGGACTTGTATGACATGGAGGCAGAGTAGTTTCATATTATATTCTACGCTCAAACTTCTAAGATCAAAATTCTAGACAGGAGAAAACAGTTAACTCAAGGTTCCTCTCTTATGTGTTTCAGTCTCAGATCACACAGTTGGCAACATTGACGGTTTCGGGTTATTACTAATCCATCTTGATATGTTTTTTTTTTTCAAAAAGAATCGAAAAGGAGGACAGTAAAATATCAGGAAACCAAATCACAAGTCGAGCTAACGTTTGTACACAACTACACGCATTTCAGTATATTATTTAGACACTCAACAATAGAACTTGCCCGGGTAGAAGCTCGCAACTGAAACACATCATTTTCCGGGTTGTTGAATAGAAGACTACAGCTAACTCCATCTTGATATAAAGTTGATAACTCTTAAACCGAAAATGTAAGATTAAAAATATCCACAATATGAATCTGATTGTGAGTGAAAGTCCTCTAAAAGCGGCAAGTTTTAAAACATTACTTAACTAATGTCGCTGGTGTATGAGAAATGCACTAGACGGACGACTGATCACCAGCCTGCAGACGCGATCCGAGTTTAGCAAACTAGGAACCCATGGTCCCAAGTATACATAAAGCTTTCAGAATAACGCCACTGTTATATCAGACTACAACCGCACGGCTGCCAGCCGTCAGGAGAATGAATCTTAACACGAGAAAAGCGAAGTATAGAGAGACATTAGAATAAAACACAAAATGCTTCGGAAAAGCCTTTGTCACGGATATGGCTTTGTTCATTTAACAAATTTCGAGGGTTTTCTGTTTTGAAACTGGTAAAAAATTCAAGTTCTTCAAGTATATCCAAATGACACACTTTAGGAAACTGATGACAGATATTAACATGTTGATTTATGCGTCTTTGCGGTTTAAGAGTTACCAGCTTTATACTATTAGCACGTAACTTCAGCCCCTATTCCAAAAATCAGAATGTACATATGTTTGTTGAAGTTCGTGCAATTTTGTATAGAGGTCAGTGTGATTTATAATCTATTTTCCTCTCTTTCTTTACTTTTTAGCAGATCATCCAATGATGACTTAATAATAACTCAAAACCGCTAATGGCACTATTTGTATGGCTTAAGGGTTATATCATATGACAAAAAATTACAAAATTTTCGTTGTGTATAAATTAGGGAACAAACCTAGTCATTGTTAACTAAACTGAGATAAGAAACCGATGATCGGAAATGAACAATGCACCAGTACGAGGTATCGGATGAGCAATAATTGTGACACATGTTTTTGTAAACTGTCTATGGCTTGTAAAAAATAACTGCCTGCCTCATAGATTTTCGTTGCTCTATCTCAAAAACCATACACAGTCGTCTATGATTTGACATCGGCGGAACTTATCTCCGTGTACAATTCAATAGCGGTTGATGAAGATGAAGAATTACTTGCAAACGTGCACTAAATACAGAAGACTATAGTACTCGGAAAGCCGAACGAATTTACAAAGAAACGTTTCACGACACTGTGGCCCTAACGAGAAGAAATTTCAATGGGGGTAATATTTTACTCTGTCTTCTTATTTACAGGTCTTTGTATGCGAAAAGAGAATTGCCACAATATAATGTAAATACTTTCATTTTTATTGTTTATTATTTTCATTAGCTTCTGGCTTGATACATCAATATATTCAGATGTGCTAAGACATTAAGACCACTGCCCATTACCAAATTCAGTGCCATTTGGTGATGTATCGACGCATGATACGGTTAGGAATGTTTGCAAATTGAGCAGAGAAAAAGGCCACAAATGAGGATACCCAATGATGTCAGCGAAATTGACACCAGGCAGACTGTCGCGTGAGTCGAGCATTTAGAAAGCGGCAAATCTGGTAGGGTTTCGTGTATTACTGTTGTCAGTGCAATACGAAAATAAAGTCTGCGTCACGTTGGGAGGCGGTCCAGTCTTCAGCCGCTCCGCGCATCCCCCTCCACTATCCACTGGCATCCAATAATATTCATTCTCTATCGGAGCGTCTAGCAGCGAATTACGGCTAGACAGCGAGAATCTCGCTTCTACATGCTGAACTGTTGCCATTCTTCGTGAAAACCAAATTATTCATTCAACTGTGTTTTCTTTTTTGTAGCACTATGGGTGTGAATGTGTATCTGTAAATGTTTACGTGCGACTAAAAAAAGACCAGGTGGCGGCAATAAATGTGAAGTGCATCACAAGCAGGCAAAACATGGGTGAATTAGAGTCATTCCAGGAAGATATGCTGAAAAACGAGTGATAGTACTGGCGGTTTTAAAGTTTCCATAGGAATAGGTTCTCCGATAACTATTCTGCATGCTGACTCTTCTTCTGGTTATGTTTCTGAGTGTAAACTTGTATTTTGTGTAAGAAAAACAGCAGTGACTACCATTCAGATATGAAAGCTGCCAGTTTCGTGATGTGATTCACAATTCTTGTCATATGTTGCTTTGGAGTTGGTCATTTCCAGTTATAATTCAACTGTTACAGAGAAAACACCAAGTATAAACACCAGAAAAGCCGATATTTTTCCCTGGATTAAAAATAAAAACATTAAACAGAGTATAAACGAACTCGTGCTGATCTCGTGCAGTACGTTAATTCCTGCAAGTCACGTGACAGAACGTACAAACTTGACTTCCTTGCATGTGAATGGGGTCACAAAAAATTTGCGTTTACCCACGTGTCACTGTCAGTTTAGCCCTATTGAATTAACTTGGGCAAAGGATAAGGCTATGTGGGAGGAAAAAAAAATTCAAGATAATATTCACTGAACCGCATCCAACCTCTAGCGTGGGCACAATCTGTGCAGCATACTGAAAGGCTTACGAAGAATAATTCTAATTCGATGATGGATATAAGCCTTGAACATACCGTCGTAAATTTACAATCAGATTGTTCGGAAACATATTCAAATAGAAGTGACGGTAGTATTGTCAAGTTGACTTTTGAACGAACCAATAATATTTCTTACTTTTAAACACACGTGGTTTAAAAAATGTGTTTGTCAACGTATCAGCTGCGTACATAATAATGAGAACTTCCCAGCCTTTTTGATTAGGACTTCGTATTCTTTGAATTATGCAGAGTATAATGTTCAACATACTGCAAGAGGCGATGTTAAGTTTCTCCCATGTTGTATGCTCCAATGACACGCAAGAATGTAACTAGGTAAATACGCCAAAAGCCAGTATTTCCACATGTAAGACCCTGTCATTTTCAAGACACGAACTGGATAAGGCACTAAAATGACTAACTGTTACTTGTCGAAAATTGGTGGTTTTCGATGTTATCGGTCATCGTTCCCTGACTTTATTCGCAGATGATGGTTAATTGTTCGCTTGCACAATGAATTACAAATGTGGTCTCTCACTGTAAACTCGAACGAGTTAGTTTACACTTACATGCCGTTAACAGCGAAAAATGTGACAACTTACTGACCATTTTTACGATAGTCTTTCCATTAGTCTTTTCTATCACTATTTTTTTTTCATGTGCAGTGATTACACTTAACTGCAGTCAAACACATCAACACACACACCTTGTACACATTTATAAAAATTCCATCGAGTAGACGCAGTTGTCAAGCAAATACTGTGATTTAAGTTTGTGCTTGAAGTTAATTTTGTTGTGTATTAAATTTAACTGCAGTCAAATACATCAACACACACAACTTGTACACATTTTTAAAAATTCCATTGAGTAGACGCAGTTGTCAAGAAAATACAATGATTTAAGTTTGTGCTTGAAGTTAATTTTGTTGTGTATTAAATTTTTAATTACAATACAGTTCAAATCGCAATAAATTATAATTATTGCAAGCAGTTTCAATGATCTTGTTGTTAGACAATTGTCACTTTGAGAAAAATTGTACTTCACGTCTTCACAAAGCTGTGTCAGCTGTTTTCGCCTCCCAGCTTCATGCAGAGTAAATCTGTGGCGCAGTGGACGCAACGTCATCAAGACGTGAGTTAATGTTTCTCTCATGGCGACTAATCGAAATTGGTTTTAATATTTACTATTCGCTTCATAGATTTTAAGGTATAATACGATGTCCCATAGGTAAATGAACCTGACTTGTCCGCAGCAACGGAGTTCGGCAATGTCGACTTTGTTTGCCTGCTCTCGCAGTTCTCATCCCTTCACTGCTCCGCCTCTAAGCGCGGAAGCGCCGTCTTACGTGACGCGAGCTATAGTTGAAGTACGGTTAAACTACGAGTACAATAAAATACTGATTCAGAGCACGTTGGTGAACACAGTGCTCAGCATAGATATGTACTCAATGATATCGTCAATTAAGATTCCAGTTGGGGCTCGACCATCAGTACTGGAGATTGCATGAGGGGAAATATGCTACCAGGTGTGATGGATCAAGTCTCTTCTTACACCAGGTCGATTGTCGTCTTCCCATATGCTGCTATCCAGGCAAATGCCTGGTCGAAACAGGCACCACTCCACTGACGAAAGAACAGTGGCGCCAGTGTTATGCTATGGGGTCTTCCATGGGGCCTGTGGTAATAATCAAAAACAACATAATGCCTGCATACCACATGAACATTATTGCAGACCTCTTGCCTCTCTTCACGCTTAATGTAACCCCAGACGGTGATGGCATCTTTCAAAGGGATAGTTGTCTGCTACAGTAGTTTAAGAAACACGATTATCTCTTGGCCACAAAACTGGTCTGATCTGAACCAAACGCAAAACGTCTGGGACCCTATCGGCTACCTGGCGGTAATCTTCAGGAGATGCGGGAACAGTGCATAGTCATCTAGTACCACATAACTCCGGAGACCTACCAATGACTTGTCGAATCAATACCACGCATAATTGCGTTTCGATAATGTACAATCATGCTACTGAACAGATGATCTTAATATCTGGGGTCATCAGTGTACAAACTCACCTTCGTCACTGAAATTATCACTCCGTTCCCAGCTTTATTCCTTGGTCAGTGTTATATCTTTGCAAAATTTTTTCCATGTGCCGACTACCGGTCAAGCAGTTAATAACACTAATTAAAATGGACGGTGGCACATCATGTAAGTATGCTGCTACTTCCATTCATATGACTCCTAGTCGTAACTATCTGTGTTTCGTTCAGACGCGTTCTCTAATGGTTCCGGTGTTTTGGAGTCCTTTCTATGCATCTTCTGTTCATAACAGCTTAAAGAAAAGAAACAGGTTGTGTAACGAAAAAGAGGTATAAAAAATTTCAGTCTAGGTGGAAAAATGCAGCCTTCCTGATTAATTAAAGACTATGAAGTCCATTATGGAGAGCATGGAGAAAATATTTTTGGTGGAGTGCAAGAAACCGGATTATTCAAGCTTGGGATGATGTTGGATCATGTGGCATACGATTTGTCAATAAGCCATCGTCAACAAGCTTTTGACACGTACACAACGAGAACATAATATGGAGAATATTAGTGCAACTCCAGTCATTAATATGAACAACGTATGCGAGCAAACTATGTATGACCAAGAGTTCTGTCAATGAACTACTTGCAGCTCATAAGCCAAGATGAGCAGCAGCTAGAAAAGTTGCCGTGACCCGAAGTTGTTACTATAAGGTTCCGATCGAAACTCAAAATTCAGTTCCTTATTTCAAAATATTGAACTAAGGACACATTGCCATAAAATAGTTTTGAGCGTAAACGTTTGTGTGAGCTTCAAGTATTGGCTGCTTACCCAATACTTCCTCCACAGTACATTTCGCGTTTTGTGACTCGCAGTGCTTGTATATCCTAGACTCTATAAGAACTTGCTAAAAACACTTTACTTCCATTGATGCAGTCTCGTTAACAACTACTTTGCTTGGTCACTGTCACAAATTTCAGTCTTTCGCCAGTCCGTTTCTCTCTCATAAAATAGTATTCGTTTGTGATTGTTGCTATAAGACGTCATCCTCATTTGCAATTTTTTTTTGAGTCATCAGCCTTCTGACGGGTTTGATGCGACCCACCACGAATTCCTGTCCTGTGACAATCTCTTCATCTTAGAATCCACTCTCAACCTACATCCTCAACCGTTTTCGTGATATACTCCACTCTCCGTTTTCCTCTACAGTTTTTACCCTCTACAGCTCCCTCTGTTACCATATAAGTTATTCCTTGAAGTGTTAACAGATGTCCTATCATCCTGTCCCTTCTCCTTGGCTGTGTTTTCCGTTTATTACTTTCCTCACCAACTCTGCGGATAACTTACTACATTTCTTACCTTATCAGTCCCCCAGTTTTCAACATTCTTGCCGGCCTGTGTTGCCGAGCGGTTCTAGGCGCTTCAGTCTGGAACCGCGCGACCACTACGGTCGCAGCTTCGAATCCTGCCTCGGGCATGGATGTGTGTGATGTCCTTAGGTTAGTTAGGTTTAAGTAGTTCTAAGTTCTAGGGGAGTGATGACATCAGATGTTAAGTCCCATAGTGCTCAGAGCCATTTTTCAACATTCTTTTATATCATCACATCTCTGAGGCTTCGATTCTCTTCTGTTTCGGGTTTATCATCGTCCATGTTACATTAGTATATAATGCTGCGTTCGAGACCTACATTCTCAGAAATTTCTTCCGTAGATTAAGACCTATGCTTGATACTGGCAGGCATTTCTTGGCCAGGAATGCACTTTTTGCCTGTGCTAGTCTGCTTGTTACGTCTCCTTGCTCTGCCCGTCACTGGTTATTTTGCTGCCCAGGTAGCAAAATTCCTTAAATTCATCTACTTCGTGAACCCCTGTCTGAATGTTCTGTTTGTCACTGTTTTTATCTGCTACTTCTCATTAATTTCGTCTTTCTCCGATTTACTCTCATTCCACATTCTGTACTCATTATACTGTTCATCTCATTCAGCAGTTCATGTAATTGTTCTTCACTTTTACTGAATCTTACAATTATTTCAGTCATTCCGTCTTCGATGCATAGATTGAACAGAATAGTCGAAAGACTACATCTCTGTCTTACGCCCTTTTTAATTCAAGCATTTCGTTCCTATTTTTCCACTCTTGTTTCCTCTTAGTTCTTGTACGTATTATACATTACTCGTCTCTCTCTCTCCCTATACCTTACCCCTACGTTTCTCAGAATTTCAAACTTCTTTCACTATTTGACACTGTCGAACGCTTTTACCATGTCAACAAATCCTATTAACTTTTCCTCGATTTTCATTTAGTCATGCTTCAGTTACCAGCCACATCGTTACAACTTCCTCTCTGGTGCCTTTACTTACCCCAAATTGAAACTGATCGTCATCTGACACATCCTTGGTTTTCTTTTCCATTCTTCTACATATTATTCTTGTCAGCAACTTCAACGCATGAGGTGTTAAACTTATTGTGTGGAAATGCTCGTACTTGTCAAGTCTTGCAATCCTCGGAATAGTGTGGAAGATGTTTTTCCGAAAGACTGACGGTATATCGCCGACTAATATATTTTACACACCATCGTGAGTAGTCATTTTGTTGCCATATGCCCCAATGATTTTAAAGATTCTGATGGAATGTTATCCATCCCTTCTCCTTGATTTAATCTTAAGTCTTCCAAAATAATTTTTGATTGTGTTACTGGATCCCATATCACTTTCTTATGGACTACTCTTTCTTCTTCTGTCACGTCATCAGGAAAGTCTTCCATCTGATAGAGGCCTATTGAGTACTCTTTCTACCTATTCGATCTCTCCTCTGGTTTTAACAGTGGAATTCCCATGCATTCTTAATGTTATCATCCTTGCTTTTAATTTTACTGAAGGTGGTTTTGACTTTTGTTTGTGCTAATTCATTCCTTTGGACGATTATTCCTTTTTCGCTGTCTTCACATTTTTCATGCAGCAAGTAGGGCTTGGCTTCCCTGCAGTTTCTATTTATTTCATTTCTAAGTGACTTGTATTTCTGTACTCGTGAAGTTCCCTGAATATTTTAATACTTCCCTCTTTGGAAGTCGTACGCTATTATTTTTGGTCACTTGCTGCTCGGACTTCGTATGGTAAAGCTAAAGCGGCACTTTGTGTGTTGGGAAGGAAGCTGTCTGTATCTGACTGACGTCAACGTTATTGAGGTGGCATTACAAAGCATAAGGAATAATGAAGATCAACACAATTTCTTTTCTTTGAAGCAGACTAGTTTTGTATGGTGAGGCTAGTTTTGGAATGTTTGTATTACTCCCGCAGTGAATATCAGATCGCATATTTTCGCGAAGCGATAGGTGCTCATAGGTTACTATTTACGTGGGCTGTAAGAAAGCTGATTATTGCACAACATATTGCTTTATTTCATTTCGCGCGATTCTAGATTTAAAGGAGTTAAAATAGAATGATTAATTTTTGACGGAATCAGAATCACTTAATTAGACAACCTTGCTTTGGTGTTTAAAGTCAATCGCCGCGTGGGATAAGCCGAGCCGTCTTGGGCGCTGTAGTCATGGACTGTGCGGCTGGTCCCGGAGGAGGTTCGAATCCTACCTCGGGCATGGGTGTGTGTGTTTGTCCTTAGGATAATTTAGGTTAAGTAGTGTGTAAGCTTAGCGACTGATGATCTTAGAAGTTAAGTCCCATAAGAGTTCACACACATTTTTTAAAAGTTAATCCTGAAGTTGTATGTTAAAATATCCGTATGGGGTTGTAAAGTATCCATTGTTGTTCATTGATACTCTGTCCAGTGAGATTAATGATAACCTATCAAAAGCATGGGCAACAATCTTTTTCAGCGCCGCAGACGTGCAGAAAGAGAACAATGTTCTTGAAGGTACCGACATGGATGTGCAGGTGCGCCGACTTCAGTGCCGTTGCCCGCTGCGCTACGTTTGCCGACTGAGGGTTCATGTCGCGGGCAGCTCAATCTAGGTGGTCGGAAAGATTAATTATTGCTTTTAAACACGTGGAGTTTGGTGGCCAGGGAGTACGGTAAACTCACTCTGGTGTTCTTTAATACACGCACGTAGACGGCCAACTGTGAGCCATGTTGGGGAGTGCCACGAAAACATTCGCCAACCATAATGCTCCCTGATACGGCTTGGACCAGTGCTACCTAGAAATAAGGCCTCAACACTCCGTGCATGACGACATCGGTGGGGGTCATACTACAACGCGAGACTCTTTCAGCTGCTAGCCTAAACTGAACTTGACATTCATTACATTATTACCTAAAATAAATTCTGATAATTTAAATAATCCATATTTGTCCTATTATTTTTATGGTACCTTGCCTTATTTTCGTAAAATCAGACCGAAACGTAATTTGAAGTTGGATGAAGTTTTGAATTATCTGTGCAAACAACTGTTCCTTGAAATCAAAGGAAGGCCTGGATTTTCTATAAGCAATCAATTAGCAGCTACATTTGTATAATTATTTATTTTTTATTTGTGCTAAAAATACAAGAACTTTCACCGAACCAAATCTACTGTACTCTTATCTGTTTCTTCTGAGTGTTGTAACAATATTTGTATTTACAATGTGATTGGCCCTTTGGCATAGTTACTGAAAAGAATATTGGCTGCAGGACCAGTATACAGTCAATGATTCTGTGTTCACTGTGATTTACAAAACAATCAAACCCAGAAAATATATCATCAGGCAAGCTGATGACATACACAAAACATTACGTTTCTTTCGCACACTTCTTGAAGACACAACTCTTCTTTTTCAGTATGCAATTCCTTTACAGCAACAGATACATATACTAGACATGTGACGACATACTGACTATGATGGCAGAGTCCACCTCTACTGGTAAGAGCTGTTAAGTGGTTTTGGTCATCTTTCACATCTCATTATCTATTGTTAGATATAGTTTTCAATAATTACATTTATTTTTTAGTGGCTCGACATGAACGGTAGCCACTTAGGTAGTGATGTACAGGCCACATGTCCCCATCTCAGTTCCGTATGTCAGTGTCATCTACAACTAATTTTAACTCTTCATTAAATGCAACTTGTGAAACATCATTTATATCGGATACATTAGACAAAATACCATTCCTGAACGCTACATCATCATTAATTTTTGTGACGCTATATCCTCAAATTACTTTTTGTTTCGAAAATATCTGATTGAGACATAGTAATTACCATCACTCAACTAACAATACTTCTCAAAGCTGCTTTCAAAGTGATCAGATTGAGCCTTGCCTGTTAGGAAGATTTGTCTCTCTTTCTCATTGAGCCATCATCCAGCCATATCCACCAAGACAAAGTGGTGTGAAGAAGAGCTAAATGAGTTTGTTTACTAACACCAATTACAGCCCTACCCTCAGAATTTTAATCAGTTGCAAACTGATGTGTTTAGAATTCCTGTTTATTGGCTCTTGAAATCTATTTAATAGCCCCTGTCCTTTTAACGAAGATCGAAAGTTAACTACATCCTACTATTCTCAAACGATATAAATTAATTTTGCAGTGTCACTCCAGTATTCAGTTTTGTGACTGAATCCTAATTCCTTGAGAGGAATAGCTGTTTTACGGTCACAAGTATGAAGAGTAGGTTTCATATTTGACCATTCTATGACTGATGGATACAATGATTTATGACGCAATTTGTTGGAAAATTTCATAAAAACTACCTTTTCAACAGAATAAAGCGATTTCAAATTCCTGGAAGATGCTAAACCACGATCAAACTCGTTGCTAAAATCCGGAAATTCTATAATCTCTTCTTTCTGATTTAGCCAATTGCTACATACACGGTTTGAAGGGTGCACACTGTCAAACAGAAAATACCTGGAGAAGGGTGTGGATATTTAAATTACGTTCTGGTAGATCACTGAAGTGTGATATAGCTGTCTTATTGATGACATTATTATTAGATACAATACCAACAACTTCAAACCCTATGGCCTTAAATTTGAATGCAATATATTTAAGGAAGGTGAAAGGAACATGGTCCTGCATGACTGACAGGCAGAATATGAGCTAGATCAGTGTATTGTGTATCCAAACTACACATCATTAGAAGGCTGAAAATGCATATTCACATAAGCTGTAGATGCACATTCGCTATTATTATAAACCTGACCCACAAAATTACACCCTTTGAAATCCACCTGTGACTTTAAATATATTTCATCCATCAGAAGAAGATCTGTTTGGTCTTGTTCAGTTAAAAATGACACTTTATTAGCTACGTTTCCTAGAAAATATGCTTAAACGTGTTCAAGAACAGGATTACTAGAAAATCCACCACATATTCTTGTCAGAGTAGCGGGGCTAGGCATCATTGTTATTCCACTGCTATTTGAAAACTTATAATGAACTAATGACGATAACACTAAAATATCCCATAAATATCTTGTCGTATTCATTTTTTGTTTTAGCAGTGAAACCCGTTCTTTCAAAAATGTAATATTTCTTGTTTACCTGGCAAACTTTCAGATAAATTATTCAAAATAGTAAATAAAAAATAAATTCCCTCAGATGTATTTTGGACTTCTCTATTTCTTTTAAGTTCAGAATATTAAACATATTAATTAACTGCATCGTATTACTTAAAGTTGCTGGAGACTTGAAGTTCTCTGACTGACCAATCTGCAGATCATTTACATGAACAGTGAGGTTTAAGTTCGCATTAATTGTGACTAGATACAGAACTTTCAGAAATGGTACTGCACTAATTAAAAGGAAATATACACTAGCCTCCTTTTTAACGCAGATCCACTCACAATATTAATTTCATAATATAATTTGTTCAGGGTGGAGACTGATAGAATTTACTCTTGAACGTTGAAGGCGTAGATAAACATCCAGGACATCCAGTGGAGCCGGCAGTTGTGGCCAAGCAGTTCGAGCCACTTCAGTATGGAACCGCGCTGCTGCTACGGTCGCAGGTTCGAATCCTGCCTCGGGCATGGATGTGTGTGCTGTCCTTAGGTTAGTTAGGTTTAAGTAGTTCTAAATCTAAGGGACTGATGACCTCAGATGTTAAGTCCCATAGTGCTTAGAGCCATTTGAACCATCCGTTGGTACTGCAGCTATAATAAATATATTAATTGCCTTTATTTTATCTTGGAACTCATAAGGTCAACAAATTTATTCATTAATTATATATCTTAACACCGAACTAACCTTTCCTTAGCCGCGGACGGTCAAGAGCTGCTGTAATTAATTTTCCAGTCTGTAATTAATGTTCCAGTCTTAGCATCATATGCTGATGTACGTCTTTCTATGTCGTGTGCATGATAGTGCAGTTCACAAATCTGTTAAAAATAACGGATTGGGTTACATTAGTTTCACAAAAGTTTCCTTATATAGGACATGTTTATAAGTTACAATTAACTCCCAAACTAAATAAAGATATTTAATGGATTTATTTGCTAAGTGCGCTGCTTACCACAGAGTCAGCTGTAGGCGTAAAATTATCTCTATGGATTTCTCTCTTTGCATTTTCATCAAGCGGGAAGTGGAATACACTGAGTCATTCATGAATATTATAATTGCCTCTACAAACAGGCATACAGCATCCACGTGCAATAGTTAAATGTTAAAGTCATATTAAATGAAACAGTTGAAATTTCTTCTCCGTATTCTGGTTCAAAATTTTCTTATCACGACAGAGAAATGACAACCGATAGTACTTATTTCGCTTTCTTTGTTATGACCCAGAACGCTTACGTCACGAGCGATTCCAAAGACAGTATACAAACCTTTTTCCTAGGTGGCATTGCCTGGACCTTTCTGGAGTGGAAATTCCAGCCTTCGTCGTGGAAGGAACGGCAGAGAGCATGGGGACATGAACCAGGCGCCTCCTGCAGAAGTTATACGCCACAAAGATTGCCGAACGTCGTTGAGGGCACACTGTTTGTAGCCCATTGGTTCATCTGCGCACTCAATTGCTCAACAGTTGCACGTCTATCTTCCCTTACGCGTCTCAGCAGCCGTCCTTCACCCTTGTCATCTATAGCCAACAGTGCACCATAGCTGCCTCGCTGCCGGTTTTGGATAGCTCCATTTTGTCATGCCCGGTATACTTTAACCATTGTGGCACGAGAACAGTTACAAACTCAGTTGTTTTAGAAATGCACCCTTCATTGGCCCGAAAGCCAACGATCACTTACTTATTGACGTCAGATTAATCACTCCTCTTGCGCTTTATGACAACGACGGCACCGTTTCCCTTATGTAACCTCCACGGCTAGTGCTGTCATCTACCGTCTGTGAGTGGATATTACATGTTGGCTTGAAAATAGGCGGTGCTCATTTAACATGATTGGCCCGTGTAATATACTAGATGTTAAATTCACTTCTCACAACCTCATTTGACCGAGAACCATATCACATTTTGTCTTTAATCTACCTGAAAATGCCATGCCGACTGGTCGCCACCTTGTTATCATGCGTAAACGGACCACTTAAGTCAAAAGAAATTTGATGAAAAGAAATTGAGCTAATGAGCCATGGCTTTAAGTATTAGTTCTGTAAAGAAATTCTCTGTAAGTTGATTATGCCGGCCGCGGTGGTCTCGCGGTTAAGGCGCTCAGTCCGGAACCGCGCGACTGCTACGGTCGCAGGTTCGAATCCTGCCTCGGGCATGGATGTGTGTGATGTCCTTAGGTTAGTTAGCTTTAAGTAGTTCTAAGTTCTAGGGGACTGATGACCACAGAAGTTAAGTCCCATAGTGCTCAGAGCCGTTTGAACCGTAAGTTGATTAAAACCACTTTAGAATGAGCGTCATTAAAGTCTTCGGACTGTCCTACCTATACATTAATTCTGCTACATTCATGTTCGAACACCTAAAATAATTGATTCTTAGTGTTTTTTTTTCGCTGTTTTGACTCTATTTCACTATCAAAATTTCAGTCGTTTCGAGTGTAGAGAGACTTTCTAGAGTAAAGGGGAAAACAAGTCAGTAATGTCTGACATGTCTGTATGACAAAGCGTCGACAAAATACACTCCTGGAAATTGAAATAAGAACACCGTGAATTCATTATCCCAGGAAGGGGAAACTTTATTGACACATTCCAGGGGTCAGATACATCACATGATCACACTGACAGAACCACAGGCACATAGACACAGGCAACAGAGCATGCACAATTCCGGCACTAGTACAGTGTATATCCACCTTTCGCAGCAATGCAGGCTGCTATTCTCCTATGGAGACGATCGTAGAGATGCTGGATGTAGTCCTGTGGAACGGCTTGCCATGCCATTTCCACCTGGCGCCTCAGTTGGACCAGCGTTCGTGCTGGACGTGCAGACCGCGTGAGACGACGCTTCATCCAGTCTCAAACATGCTCAATGGGGGACAGATCTGGAGATCTTGCTGGCCAGGGTAGTTGACTTACACCTTCTAGAGCACGTTGGGTGGCACGGGATACATGCGGATGTGCATTGTGCTGTTGGAACAGCAAGTTCCCTTGCCGGTCTGGGAATGGTAGAACGATGGGTTCGATGACGGTTTGGATGTACCGTGCACTATTCAGTGTCCCCTCGACGATCACCAGTGGTGTACGGCCAGTGTAGGAGATCGCTCCCCACACCATGATGCCGGGTGTTGACCCTGTGTGCCTCGGTCGTATGCAGTCCTGATTGTGGCGCTCACCTGCACGGCGCCAAACACGCATACGACCATCATTGGCACCAAGGCAGAAGCGACTCTCATCGCTGAAGACGACACGTCTCCATTCGTCGCTCCATTCACGCCTGTCGCGACACCACTGGAGGCGGGCTGCACGATGTTGGGGCGTGAGCGGAAGACGGCCTAACGGTGTGCGGAACCGTAGCCCAGCTTCATGGAGACGGTTGCGAATGGTCCTCGCCGATACCCCAGGAGCAACAGTGTCCCTAATTTGCTGGGAAGTGGCGGTGCGGTCCCCTACGGCACTGCGTAGGATCCTACGGTCTTGGCGTGCATCCGTGCGTCGCTGCGGTCCGGTCCCAGGTCGACGGGCACGTGCACCTTCCGCCGACCACTGGCGACAACATCGATGTACTGTGGAGACCTCACGCCCCACGTGTTGAGCAATTCGGCGGTACGTCCACCCGGCCTCCCGCATGCCCACTATACGCCCTCGCTCAAAGTCCGTCAACTGCACATACGGTTCACGTCCACGCGGTCGCGGCATGCTACCAGTGTTAAAGACTGCGATGGAGCTCCGTATGCCACGGCAAACTGGCTGACACTGACGGCGGCGGTGCACAAATGCTGCGCAGCTAGCGCCATTCGACGGCCAACACCGCGGTTCCTGGTGTGTCCGCTGTGCCGTGCGTGTGATCATTGCTTGTACAGCCCTCTCGCAGTGTCCGGAGCAAGTATGGTGGGTCTGACACACCGGTGTCAATGTGTTCTTTTTTCCATTTCCAGGAGTGTATTACAGCATCTATGTGGACATATATACCAGCCGCGTCAGTTGCATAAATGAATAATATAAAAGTACAATAATATTTCACAGTTATTTTCTTGAAAAAGTGTATTATGACTGTAGTCTCCAAAAAATGAAAAATCTTGAACGTGAGAGTATTTTATGCGAGTTGTAGCTAGTGTAAGACAATTTCGCGATGCCAACGTAATGTGCACGTTTGTTACTTTCTGTAATCCGGTTCTCAAAAGTGTTTAATTATATTCGGCATTTTTCACTGGGTTTCGAGTTACATGAATTCTCTGAGGCACTCTTATGATTAACTGCGATCATTGTCTGAACTCGTCAGATACATGCATTCATTCTACTGGACACATATTCAACATACAGGCTGGTCAGGAACAGTCTGAAAAACTTGTATGGGTCTCACTGTGTAGCCTGTGGTGACAAATCTGATACGTTGCGCTGTTTGTGAATTAACGAGCATCGAATTTAGTCATCTAGGCCGTTGGGCCCGCAAATTCAAGCGTCCCGCCAGAGACGGTGTGGCCAAAGTTGTTTTCCCTTTTGTTTCGTAAAACAAAAATGGCACATGGGATGGTAATAAGGACCGAGCCTGAGATAAAGGCTAAGTAATCTCGTGCGCTCTCATCTACACCACGGGAATAATTAGATACACCCACATGGCAGATGTCTCAATTGCCATAGTTGTTACTTTGAAAGAGTACATGTGCATTGAGTTAATGTCTGTCCCTGACTGAGGCAGAAAGGATAGGCATAAACTATGTGCAAAGTAAACACATAATTACGCGCTACAGATGGCAAAGTGCTCTCCGGCAAATCAACAGTTGACACAACCGTCTGGCTTACAAGGATTCTAATCTCTACACGCATGCCAGATTAGGCATCGCTATTGGTTAACACAAGGAGGTGAGTGGCGCGCAAGCCCCGCGGCTCCATTACTGTCGCTTAATCGCGTGTTGTGGACCGATTAACAGGGCCGCCAGCGATCCCGGGAGGCACGTCATCTGACAGCATTACCCGGTGACAGGGATCGCCTGCTATTACGGTATGAGGCCGCTGATCTCGGGGCAGATGCAGTATCTGACCCAATTAAGGGCAAAGGCATCAACCACCAAATTCCGGTGTCCTCTGTCTTCGAAACAGCTATCTCGCTTGGCGCAGACTACTGCGAGATAAGTCTCACTTCAACAAATACAGAAGAGAAGGTAACGGTCAAGATGTTCGTGGCATACAATCTCCTGTTTCACCCACAAAATGCGGACAGTATATAATTGATTAATTTAATGTCTTATCGTTCAAGAATAAAGGTGAAGATTTTAATGCTATCATAGCAAAAAATCTAAATTATTAGCACAGAGCGGGGTGGCGCAGTGGTTAGCACACTCGACTCGCATTTTGGAGGACGACGTTTCAAACCTGCGTCCGGCCATCCTAATTTAGGTTTTCCGTGGTTTCCCTAAATCGCCTGAGGTAAATGCCGGGATGGTTCCTGTCAAAGGGGACGGCCGACTTCCTACCCTATCTTTCCCTAATCCGATGGGTCCTCTCCGCCGAATCAACCAACCTAGCTAACTCCTTCAGCTTACTTAGCCTGTGGATTGTTAAAAATCTGTTCTCATCAGTACTAGCTCGTTAAAGCATTCATGTAAATACTGCAGTAAAGTGACTCCTAGATGGTCCATGGTCCATGACGAACAAAACGTCACATAGAATGATAATGATTCCTTATATTACCATGGAACTGTCTGCGGAATCATATTATTGCATGACTGCATTTAGACCTTAAACTGTGACAAGTTTCGATCTCACCAATGATTTACTGGCTGTGGGTGAGAATTATTTTTAAAACGCTTTTCACGAGTAAATTCTACAGAAGTGCATACCTGATTCGTCAGTTTACGAATTTTTTCTGTTTCCGGAAATATCTGTGATGGTCGAGTATGTAAAAAGTGGTTAGTTCCTCGGTAGCCTCGTCGAAAACTAAGAGCATAATGTAAGACCTGATATCATCAGGGCACGGAGATATATGGCACAGCGATCTGATTTATTTGTTGAAATTGTTTAATAACCAGGACCGCAATAAAATATAAATTAAAATTTGTTCATAATTAATATCCACTGATTGAAATCCATCTTCACATCACGCTCATTAAAGAGCCAGTCCTTGAGTGCAGCCTCATGTACACTGTTGATCATAGCGTCAAGGTTACTAAGAAGGGAAACTCCGCTCGCCCCTCAGGTGAATAGCCCGTCAAAAACTGAACACAGATCTAGCATGACAACAGGAAGAAGATATACTTAACTGTGAAAAAAGAAGCTAAATAAATGTTCAAATGTGTGTGAAATCTTATGGGACTTAACTGCTAAGGTCATCAGTTCCTAAGCTTACACACGAGTTAACCTAAATTATCCTAAGGAAAAGTGTATCCGTAGTCTAGGGGTAGCGTCTTTGATTCATAATCAAAACGTCTTCGGTCCTGGGTTCGATCCCCGCCACTGCCTAAATTTTGATAAATAATCAGCGTTGGCGGCCGAAGACTTCCGGCATGAGAAGTCAGCCTCATTCTGCCCACTCTCTTGTCCTAGGGTTGGGAAACTGCCCCTACAGGCGGAAGAATCAGCAATGATCAACGACATGAGGATGCAGAAGGCAATGGAAACTACTGCATTAAAGACACGTAACGTGTATCCATAGGACATGTGGCCTGTAATTGAAGAAGTGTCATGATGATCTCTTCATTGGCAAAAGATTCCGGAATAGTCCCCCATTCGGATCTCCGGGAGGGGACAGCCAAGGGGGAGGATACCATGAGAAAAAGATTGAATAATCAACGAAAGGATAACGTTCTACGAGTCGGGGCGTGGAATGTCAGAAGCTTGAACGTGGTAGGGAAACTAGAAAATCTGAAAAGGGAAATGCAAGGGCACAATGTAGATATAGTAGGGGTCAGTGAAGTGAAGTGGAAGGAAGACAAGGATTTCTGGTCAGATGAGTATCGGGTAATATCAACAGCAGCAGAAAATGGTATAACAGGTGTAGGATTCGTTAGGAATAGGAAGGTAGGGCAGAGGGTGTGTTACTGTGAACAGTTCAGTGCACAGGTTGTTCTAATCAGAATCGACAGCAGACCAACACCGACAACGATAGTTTACGTATACATGCCGACGTCGCAAGCTGAAGATGAACAGATAGAGAAAGTGTATGAGGATATTGAAAGGGTAATGCAGTATGTAAAGGGGGACGAAAATCTAATAGTCATGGGCGACTGGAATGCAGTTGTAGGGGAAGGAGTAGAAGAAAAGGTTACAGGAGAATATGGGCTTGGGACAAGGAATGAAAGAGGAGAAAGACTAATTGAGTTCTGTAACAAGTTTCAGCTAGTAATAGCGAATACCCTGTTCAAGAATCACAAGAGGGGAAGGTATACTTGGAAAAGGCCGGGAGTTACGGGAAGATTTCAAATAGATTACATCATTGTCATACAGAGATTCCGAAATCAGATACTGGATTGTAAGGCGTACCCAGGAGCAGATATAGACTCAGATCACAATATAGTAGTGATGAAGAGTAGGCTGAAGTTCAAGACATTAGTCAGGAAGAATCAATAAGCAAAGAAGTGGGATACGGAAGTACTAAGTAATGACGAGATACGTTTGAAGTTCTCTAACGCTATAGATACAGCAGTACGGAATAGCGCAGTAGGCACTACAGTTGAAGAGGAATGGACATCTCTAAAAAGGGCCATCACAGAAGTTAGGAAGGAAAACATAGGTACAAAGAAGGTAGCGGCGAAGAAACCATGGGTAACAGAAGAAATACTTCAGTTGATTGATGAAAGGAGGAAGTACAAACATGTTCCGGGAAAATCAGGAATACAGAAATACAAGTCGCTGAGGAATGAAATAAATAGGAACTGCAGGGAAGCTAAGGCGAAATGTCTGCAGGAAAAATGTGAAGACATCGAAAAAGATATGATTGTCGGAAGGACAGACTCAGCATACAGGAAAGTCAAAACAACCTTTGGTGACATTAAAAGCAACGGTGGTAACATTAAGAGTGCAATGGGAATTCCACTGTTAAATGCAGAGGAGAGAGCAGATAGGTGGAAAGAATACACTGGAACCCTCTATGAGGGTGAAGATTTGTCTGATGTGATAGAAGAAGAAACAGGAGTCGATTTAGAAGAGATAGCGGATCCAGTATTAGAATCGGAATTTAAAAGAGCTTTGGAGGACTTACGGTCAAATAAGGCAGAAGGGATAGATAACATTCCATCAGAATTTCTAAAATCATTGGGGGAAGTGGCAACAAAACGACTATTCACGTTGGTGTGTAGAATATATGAGTCTGGCGATATACCATCTCACTTTCGGAAAAGCATCATCCACACAATTCCGAAGGCGGCAAGAGCTGACAAGTGCGAGAATTATCGCACAATCAGCTTAACAGCTCATGCATCGAAGCTGCTTACAAGAATAATATACAGAAGAATGGAAAAGAAGATTGAGAATGCGCTAGGTGAAGATCAGTTTGGTTTTAGGGAAAGTAAAGGGACGAGAGAGGCAATTCTGACGTTACGGCTAATAATGGAAGGAAGGCTAAAGAAAAATCAAGACACTTTCATGGGATTTGTCGACCTGGAAAAAGCGTTCGACAATATAAAATGGTGCAAGCTGTTCGAGATTCTGAAAAAAGTAGGGGTAAGCTATAGGGAGAGACGGGTCATACACAATATGTACAACAACCAAGAGGGAATAATAAGAGTGGACGATCAAGAACGGAGTGCTCGTATTACGAAGGGTGTAAGACAAGGCTGTAGCCTTTCGCCCCTACTCTTCAATCTGTACATCAAGGAAGCAATGATGGAAATAAAAGAAAGATTCAGGAGTTGAATTAAAATACAAGGTGAAAGGATATCAATGATACTATTCGCTGATGACATTGGTATCCTGAGTGAAAGTGAAGAAGAATTAAATGATCTGTTGAACGGAATGAACAGTCTAATGAGTACACAGTATGGTTTGAGAGTAAATCGGAGAAAGACGAAGGTAATGAGAAGTAGTAGAAATGAGAACAGCGAGAAACTTAACATCAGGATTGATGGTCACGAAGTCAATGAAGTTAAGGAATTCTGCTACCTAGGCAGTAAAATAACCAATGACGGACGGAGCAAGGAGGACATCAAAAGCACTCGCTATGGCAAAAAAGGCATTTCTGGCCAAGAGAAGTATACTAATATCAAATACCGGCCTTAATTTGAGGAAGAAATTTCTGAGGATGTACGTCTGGAGTACAGCATTGTATGGTAGTGAAACATGGACTGTGGGAAAACCGGAACAGAAGAGAATTGAAAATTAGGTGAACTGCTAAGGTAAGGAATGAGGAGGTTCTACGAAGAGTCGGAGAGGAAAGGAATATGTGGAAAATGCTGATAAGGAGAAGGGACAGGATGACAGGACATCTGCTAAGACATGGTACTAGAGGGAGCGGTAGAGGGCAAAAACTGCAGAGGAAGACAGAGATTGGAATACGTCAAGCAAATAATTGAGGACGTAGGTTGCAAGTGCTACTCTGAGATGAAGAGGTTAGCACAGGAACAGGAAAGGAATTCGTGGCGGGCCGCATCAAACCAGTCAGTAGACTGATGACCAAAAAAAAAAAAAAAATCCTAAGGACAAACACACACACCCATGCCCAAGCGTGTACTCGAACCTCCACCGGAACTGGCCGCGCAGTCCATGAATCCAGCGCCTCAGACTGCTCGGCTAATCCCGCGCAGCTAAGCTAGATAGAGACAGTTAACGGTCCGTGAGGAAGAAGAACAAAATAGAGCAGTAGAAGCATTAATGACGTCTTGTTTAAGTGGTTACGGCATAGGGTAGTCAAGCGAGCGAGCCGTGTTCAAAAGTTCCTCGTGCCATTTACATTTTTTTTTTTTTCGCAACGTTATGAACTCTCCGTGCAGTCACTGAAATATTTGTCCCCTCTCTGTAGTCTTAGCAGTTGTCATGCTACACACTGGTTATGGAATATGAGTCATGTGGTGAGAATACGTTATCATTGGAGTACCTGAGGAAAATTTTGGCCATATCCTCGTTACTAAGCGTAAGGTATTAATAATAATATATAAAACATTGGTCAAACTGATGTTCATGCGCCGGCCGTAGTGGCCGAGCGGTTCTAGGCGCTACAGTCTGGATCCACGCCCCCGCTACGGTCGCAGGTTCGAATCCTGCCTGAGGCATGGATGTGTGTGATGTCTTTAGGTTAGTTAGGTTTAAGTAGTACTGTGGTCTAAGGGACTTATGACCTCAGCTGTTAAGTGTCATAGTGCTCAGAGCCATTTGAAACATTTGATGTTCTTGCCATTTAATGAGCGTGGTCTGCAAGGTTTGCAGGAAAGCTTCTCTGAAGTTTGGAAGGTAGGAGACGACGTGCTGGCCGAAGTAAAGCTGTGAGGAATGGCCGCAAGTCGTGCTTGGGTAGCTCAGATGGTAGAGCACTTGCCCCCGAAAAGCAAAGGTCCCGACTTCTACTCTCGGTCCAAAACACAGTTTTAATCTGCCAGGAAGTTTCGTTTGAAGAAACTTTGTCAATCAGCTGAAACTAGCTATCAATAAATTGTAACCGATGTGTCACTCACTTCGATGCAGGCTATTAAAAATTTTACAGCATGTAAGTTTTGAGTAGTGCGAACTCAAACAGATTCCACTTTGAAGGTGACCACCAATAATTCAGCGTATTTAGAATGTACATGGATTTCTAAGTGTGGGGTAATGTCTTCTCTATCACCACTCGTAAACTTCAGTACACTGTGTTATTCAAGCCGCTGCACAATCAAAGAGTCTTAGAAACCGTAACGCATAACTCTTTTTCTTCCGGTAGTTCTTAAAACAGCTGAATTAATCTACAGTGCTACATTTGAAAAAAAAAAAAGAAAAAAAAAAACGCGACATGATACCAGGTATAATCAATTTTATTCATCAGTACGTTAACCAATCTATCTAATAACTACTCCCATGCACGAGTTTAACCCATTATTGCTATACTGTAGACAAAAAAGCAAAGCAATTCAGACTGGTTAACCTGATTTGACATCCTTAGCTCTATTACTAATATCATCACTATATCCCGACAATGACTACCACAGCCGTCCGCTGTGGGCGAGCGGTTCTAGGCGCTACAGTCCGGAAACCGCGCTGCGACTGAGGTCGTAGGTTCGAATCCTGCCTCGGGCATGGACGTGTGTGATGTCCTTAGGTTAGTTAGGTTTAAGTACTTCTAAGTCTAGGGGACTGACGACCTCAGATGTTAGTTCCCATAGTGCTTAGAGCCATTTGAACCATTTTTCACTGCCGTTTGTTCTCAAATACGTGTGGTTATTAATATCTTGATTCTGTATGTGGTTGGCATTATAAAAACCATTCGTCTCACACCATTTCACGTATAGTCCATCTTGTTGGCACACTTTTTTTGAGAAAATGGTGCCTCATGCACACAAGTAAACCTCGTAGACGACTTACCCAAACATTAAAATTACGGAATCTGCGGATGATATACTAACAGATGATTTAATGCCACTAAATACCACCCATATTAAAATAGTGGTTCACTGTCCGAAACTCCCCTTATGATTACTGCCGTCATATCCGCTATTTTACTTCACGCTAAGTAGTTCACACCTACAGTATTCGACTCCCATTCAACGTTCCTGTAACCACTAATAGCACACCTACGCAAAAGACTGGTGCAGGTGTATAAAAATTTTCTTTTGGATCGAAATATCACAAGAAGATTATGAAAAATTTTCCTTCATTTTTAACTACAATCTCTTCTCGATATCCCCATTTTCTCCAATACACTTCCACACAAAACTATTGCAAACCTCGGTGGAGTATTCGTACTGTCAGCGTGTACAACAAACCTCCTATTTTACCTGGTAATGTTAGGCTACATGAGTAGTCAGGCTACACTGTGCGCGTTACGTAGTAGGATGTAGATCATTCACTTCCCACGAGTTTCCTTTGAACAGGCTCAGATGTGGTTCATTATCTCGACACACTAAAACTAACTAAACTCCGTCCCAACAGGCCTCGGAAGGCCCAGCGGTTCTGACCGACCACCCTGTCATCCTCTGCCGACAGGCATCACTGGATATGTGTATGGAGGGGCATGTAGTCAGCACACAGTAAGCTGAAGCGAAATGTCGCTCATTGGACCATAATCGTTCCACAAGACTGGCGCGCGCGCGCGCGCGCGCACACACACACACACACACACACACACACACACACACACTCACACTCACACACACATACACACACACACACACACACACACACACACACACACACACACACACTATCCCGTAACAATCACTGCAGAATTAACATTCATAATATTAGAATGAAATTTTCACTCTACAGCGGAGTGTGCGCTGATATGAAACTTCCTGGCAGATTAAAACTGTGTGGGCAAGTGCTCTACCAACTGAGCTACCCAAGCACGACTCACGCCCCGTCCTCACAGCTTTAATTCCGCCAGTACCTCGTCTTCTACCTTCCCAACTTCACAGAAACTCTCCTGCCCCAAGGCTGTGGCTAAGCCATGTCTCCGCAATATCCTTTTTTCCAGGAGTGCTAGTTCTGCAAGGTCCTAAGAAATTAACCTGTTGATAACTGAGAAAATTTTCAGTTTGCACATTTAGTTTAATAAGCAAAATTCGATCTTGTCAGGCAATGACTTCCATTCAACAATAATGCCCTTATATATCACAAAAGATTAGGAAAAATTCTGGATCCTGTCATGATACGACAATTCATACAAAATGTCTCTTTGGTGGGAAGGAATGTGCGTACTTGCTGCGATCTTCTGCCTCTGAATATCTCTGAGACACAGCACCACTTATTCTGAGTTTCTCGTCAACAGGATGATCTAACGCCAAAGAAGACATTGTAAGTAGGCTGTTTAGGTTTTTATGTTGGTAACGCCACATAGCGCTCTATATGAAAATCACTGTGCTGTGTGAAGGCTGTGGTTGGTTTGCATTGTTTGAGTATATGCTATTGCAGTGTTGGGCAGTTGGCTGTTAACAGCGCGTAGCTTCGCGCAGTTGGAAGTGAGCCGCCAGCAGTGGTGGATGTGGGGAGGGAGATGGCGGAGTTTTGAGAGCGGATGATCTTAACGTGTGTCCATCAGAGACAGTAAATTTGTAAGACTGGATGTCATGAACTGTTATATATCCGATGACTTTTGAACACTATTAAGGTAAATACATTGTTTGTTCTTTATCAAAATCTTTCATTTGCTAACTATGCCTATCAGTAGTTAGTGCCTTCAGTAGTTAGAACCTTTTATTTAGCTGGCAGTAGTGGCGCTCGCTGTATTGCAGTAGTTCGAGTAACGAAGATTTTTGTGAGGTAAGTGATTCATGAAAGGTATAGGTTATTGTTAGTCAGGGCCATTCTTTAGTAGGGATTATTAAAAGTCAGATCGCGTTGCGCTAAAAATATTGTGTGTCACTTTAGTGTTGATCAGAATAAGTAAAGAGAGTACTGTCTGAGTACGTTCAGTTTTGGTCAGCTGTTTGAAAAGCAAATAATGTAAGAGGTTTATCAGCACAGTAATTCACTAATTTTTCTAAGGGGAAGTTTCAACATAACGCCGCGCGGGGTAACAGCATGGTCTGGGCCCCTTGTCACGGTTTGCGCGCCTCTCCCCGCCGGAGCTTCGAGTACTCCCTCGGGCGTGGGTGTGTGTGTTGTCTTTAGCGTAAGTTAGTTTAAGTTAGATTAAGTTTTTTGTAAGCCTAGGTACCGCGGAACTCAACAGTTTGGTCCCATAGATAATTATCACAAATTTCCAAAAAAAGGAGACGTAAGTGTCCGTCGTGAAAATGTGAGAACAAAATTTCTCGTAAGTTTTCAGTCAATATACATGTTTACGTTAGCCTGACACTAGATTATAAAGCTTAGCTATCATTGTTAGTGTTGGTGTGTGAGTACGTCCACAGGTTGCACCACTGTTTACGACAGTTTACGCAACATTTAATTTATGAAATGTATCTGTGTCATTGAAGGGGTGGCCCTGTGTCTTAGAGATGTTGAGGGGCAGAAGTAAATTAGTGGAACCCACATACCTGATCACCAGAGAGACATTTTGTAAAGTTTTTGATACTGAGCACCATTCAAGAAGAGAGTCGAGATGGGAATCACATCCCATTCAATATGGAGTCAATTCGACGTTCCGGTAATCACGAACTTCTAAAAAAAAGTGTTGTGGATCATCGTCTTGTTGGAAACTGGAGCCTCCACAGTCTAATTATGGCAAAAGCCAGTTCTGCAACACATCCAGGTACAAGAAACCAATCACAACGTTCTCTGCGAAGATAAACGGACCGTACACTTTGAAGGGAACAGGGCACGTTATTATTCAGTGCTTCACGAATGTGTGCCACAATCTCGTGTGAATATTCCGCTACCCGACATGCGTGATATAACTACATGAAAATCATTTTCATCGCAATTTCATTTTCCTTTAGTAGCCACTGGGAGTCACTGAAACAGTCACGACGAAGCTCATTATCCCTAGTAATCAGTTTTGTCTTCGCTTCACATAAGCAGCCAGTCTCACTAGAAGTGTTGTACCACTAATGGAGTGGTTTGTCTGTTGGAGCATTTGCCTCATATATGATTCGAAATCGTCGCTAAACCGTTATAGCTGACTCACATTTGTAACGACACAGAAGGCAATGCATCACTTCATTATTCACCATGTTTTGATACACATGCCGTTTCGTGGCGCGTTCTAAATGTAGTTATGACGCGTTTTACAAATCGTAGCTTGGAGAAATGCTCTACTCATTGATATGAATAGTTTTTCTGAGTGCGTTGTAGCTTCCAGAAGCCGCCTTCTGAAACCACAGAGGTGCCTCTGAATTCTCTTAAGCCGAATTCAGCGGCGGAGCATTAAGCGGGATATCTGCCCGAGCAGCTATTTCAGGGGGCACCAAATTAATATTCGTGAAGAACACAATCTTGATTGACAAAGCGCTTAGCATCCACCGCAGTTGGTCTCTCCATTATTCATATCATTGTGAAACGCATCCCTGTTGGATTTTGAACATTTTTGAACACATTGTAAGTTTATTTCTGAGCGAATCGTAAGTTGATTTTTAATGCGTGCTTAGTGTACATGATGTCTCTACCAGGTGAATCGCCATTGCATCTAGAAATAAAACACTTTCTCGCAGACAAACGGGGATGGGGCTATATGAGTTTAGCCAAATAAACCCGAACTGGTGAAAGTCAATCGCTGCTTGTTTATATAGTTGATTGGGTGTGTGCATGATAAACATTCTTATAATTGTTCATGAAATCCATATATTCAGACTACCAAAATGCAAATAAAAGAGTAAAAGGAATAACAGGTAAGATAGATTGCATCCTATCTTCTCGGAATATCAACCAAAATTAAATTTTAACGGAAAATCTGTGCTAGATCGCCACACTATTAAGAGCTAGTTGTACAGTCCCCCGTTAGCAGCCGCTCAAATCCTAGTTTATACGACGACAGTAGGTTGCAGGCAACTGCGCTACCGGCCACTGCTCAGGCGCGCCGCGCGTTTGCGCAACTAGTCGGCGAAACTAAACAGTTTCAGTGTGTTCCAACTTTGGCGACACTAGTTGCATGGGTTTTGAGGCTATGTGTGTTCGTAGAGTGCAGACAAACTGAAATATGAAGTGGGGAACGGAGAACAAGTTCGATTTTTGGATATCTATGCTGGCCGATGTGGCCGAGCAGTTCTACGCGCTTCAGTCCGAAGCCGCGCTGCTGCTATGGTCGCAGGTTCGAATCCTGCCTGGGGCATGGGTGCGTGTGCCGTTCTTAGGTCAGTTAGGTTTAAGTAGTTCTATGTCTAGGGGACTGAAGTCCCATAGTGCTTGGAGACATTTTTTGGATATCTATGCTTTGCATAGGTGTTTGTGGAATTTCAGTGATGCTGATTACAAAAATATGCAACTTATTGCTGCTCCTCTGATCGTCATGAGCGATCAGAACATAGATATTTTGACAATATCTGAGATGCAGGGTAAAATTTATTGAATTAGGACCACATATACTACTGAATTATGAAAAATACAAGCAAATTTAATTCTAGCTCTAGAAATTCTCTTGTCTACAAGACTAAAATCCCATCGTTCGAGTTGGCCCACTTTTTTTTTTTTTTTATGAGGAATATTGTTGACAGAAGAGAAGGCTACGCAAATCAAGAAGGAACATTCTTTATTTAATATTCATCTATTTAAAACGTTGCAGCAGTGCTCCCCATTCAATTATGTTTGAATTTTGAAATATTGACTCTGCACAGATCTATCTTCAAGAGAGTAGTTTGCAAGCCATTCTCTTCTTAATGCGGCCTGCTTCTAATAATTACTGCTGTTAATGTTAATAATTACTACTGTTAATACTTATTGGTGATAATGAAAAAGCATCAGCACCAACTAAAACCGTATCTTATAGCATGCCGAGGGTTCTCGATTATAATGCATGCAATGTGATATGTATTATCGCACAATGAACTCAATTTAGAAGAAACGTTAACAGTTCTAGTGACATTCTAAGGTAATTGAAAGAACTTCTTGGATCTTCCATCACAAATTTTCAGCAAGGATGCTGACGTTTTTTCATCACAAAGTCACTAATCGGAACACGTTCTTATCTTTTTCTTATGCAGCGATTCCACCCAACAAGCTTTAACTCCAACACAACTCGTGCGACGAGCAGCTGCTAAAACGTTCATTTCAGACACGACTCAGGAACCCACAAAACGACTAAACTGAAGTATATACTGAATTCGCCGTGTCTACAGTCACATATGAAACCATTTGCGTGCAACTCATTCCACGCAACGAGTGGCGCAACCTAATGTCGTCGTGTAAACTAGGCTTAAGTTCTGTTCTCAGGATAGCGCGGAAAACGCGTTGTACGAACAAGTAATACGTCTAACCGGAGAATAAACATGGGATAAATAAGCCGGATAGTCTGATAGGGTGAGTGAAGCTACCTGGAGAGTAAATTTTGAAAATGGCAGGAGTAGCTACACGATTAGCGATGACAAGATGGTTCGTTAGAACGAGGAAGGAGAAGAAATGACGACATTACACAAATTATATGGAAGAATATGATGATTCCAAATTTATGTAAAAAATTCGTACTACTACTACTGCTTTTCGATTTCATGCCTGAGAAACTGGAGCATATGAATGAAATGCGAAACTATTTCTTGAGATAAAACTTTTTGCGTGTTGTACGCCTACTAGGCTTTTGCTATTGGTACGTCATGAATTCTATTCTGACGTGTTGTTTGTGTAAATGAGGTAAATAAGTGTGACCATTTGCTGAAATATTAGAAAAGCCTGTTTCGTTTTGTCTAGCAGACATTGATAAAACAGACGTAATCAAATCTAGAAACCATACCAGTCTTGGGTGCTATTCGTATATTTTTCAGTATTAGATAAGGAGATTTTGATTTTTCATGTAGTAATCTGTTTGACTAACTTGGATGAGGCAATAGATACTTTCAGAGAAAAGAAAGCATGTCGTGTAAGGCTGTAGCAAAGGAAAAAGAAGTGATACCTAAGGACTGAAGAGTTGTGTACCGTCTTTCTTGTCTCTTGTCTTTACTGGTTTTATGTTTCCAGTTTTTAATGTTATGTCACTCAAAAGGAAAAGTTATTAGCTAATAAGCAATAAATAGTTTAAATGTTCTGAAAAGTTATTATTCTCCTTGTCAGAAACAATCCCACCCAGTAGTAACTGAGAGGCACCACAGGACATTTTAATTTCCACTGTCCTAAATATAATTTTGACACCTTCCATTATGTAATGTACACGTTTGAGTTCCACGGGGAGAAATATAGTGACTTGCAATAGAAGAATGCTTTGCGAAGAGGCGTAGCCCTGCACTTTGGCAGACTTAAGACCAATAACATGACTTACATTTTCTCGAACATATAGACTACTGGCCATTAAAATTGTTACACTACGAAGATGACGTGCTACAGACGCGAAATCTAACCGACAGGAAGAAGATGCTGTGATATGCAAATGATTAGCTTTTCAGAGCATTCACACAAGGTTGGCGCCGGTGGCGACACCTACAACATGCTGACATGAGGAAAGTTTCCAACCGATTTCTCGTACACAAACAGCAGTTGGCCGGCGTTGCCTGGTGAAACGTTGTTGTGATGCCTCGTGTAAGGACGAAAAATGCGTCCCATCACGTTTCCGACTTTTATTAAGGTAAGTTTGTAGCCTATCACGATTGCGGTTCCGCGTATCGCGGCATTGCTGCTCGCGTTGGTCGAGATCCAATGACTGTTAGTATAATATGGAATCGGTGGTTTCAGGGGGGTAATACGGAACGCCGTGCTGGATCCCAACGGCCTCGTATCACTAGCAGTCGAGATGACAGGCATCTTATCCGCATGGCTGTAACGGATCGTGCAGCCGCGTCTCGATCCCTGAGTCAACAGATGGGGACTTGTGCAAGATAACAACCATCTGCACGAACAGTTCGACGACGTCTGCAGCAGCATGGAATATCAGCTCGGAGACCGTGGCTACGGTTACCCTTGACGCTGCATCACAGACAGGAGCGCCGGCGATGATGCACTCAACGACGAACCTGGTGCACGAATGGCAAAACGTCATTTTTTCGGATGGTTATACGTCTCGGTCACCTCTTGTTCGCATTGACGGCACTTTGAACAGTGGACGTTACATTTCAAATGTGTTACGACCCGTGGTTCTACCCTTCATTCGATCCCTGTAAAACCCTAGATTTCAGCAGGATAATGCACGATCGCATGTTGCAGGTCCTGTACGGTCCTTTCTGGATACAGAAAATGTTTGACTGCAGCCCTGGCCAGCACATTCTCCATATCTCTCACCAATTGAAAACTGGTCAATGGTGGCCGAGCAACTGGCTTGTCACAATATGCCAGTCACTACTCTTGATGAACTGTGGTATCGTGTTGAATCTGCATGGGCAGCTGTACCTGTACACGTCATCCGAGCTCTGTTTGACTGAATGCCCATGCGTATCAAGGTCGTTATTACGGCCAGAGGTGGTTGTTCTGGGTACTGATTTCTCAGGATCTATGCACCGAAGTTGCGTGTGAATGTAATCACACGTCAGTTCTAGTATAATATATTTATCCAATGAATACCCGTTTATCATCTGCATTTCTTCTTGGTGTAGCTATTTTAATGGCCAGTAGTGTATGTCTTACATATTAAAATATTAAGAAAGATGAGCGACACAAAACGAACATATTTTTAAACAATCGAATTTGTTTAACATTTCTGAAATACCATCTGAAACGCTCGAGATGGATGGGGGCGCCACTATCAAGCTTTTGCCCCGGTCCGGGCAAAATATCGTAGCTCCGGGTCTGATTTGGATATTATTAATGATTAGCCTTTTAGTCTTCCAGTATTTACGCTGCATCGAACGAGAAATGTTTTCCGGTTGGTTTCATCCTGTCTTCAGCAGCGGAACATCGGAATAAATTGGTTTCCCAAATTGTTAATGTGCGAATATTTTCAAATTATGAAAGAAGCTCATCTAATAGCGTATAACTGGGATATGGTTCCCTTAAGAGAAGCCGAAGGAAAATTTCGTTAAATTTTCGTTTTGAAGACCTCTCAACATTCTGTAATTCCGCTTGTATTCACCTTCTCCCATTGAAATTTCGTCTCGTTTTTTACACGGTGTGTAATCTCTACGCTTAAAATGATGCCATGATTTTTTCAATTTAAACTTATTTGTAGTCTCAGTTATGCGAAGATTTCATCTGCAATTCAGGACATTTTCTCCTCTGATCTGTTTCAGTCACGTGAACACTTAATATTCCCCTCAGGATACTGCTTCTTCGACGCCGTGATTTGAGACTGTTGTGGTTCATAAAACATATTTCTTTATTGATACGTAATATTTTCGTTTCGTTTGGTCTACCCATATATTGTTTACCCTGTGTGTGGACATCGTCGTACATATCTATAAAGTGGATTGCTGGGAGGAGACACTGCAATCTGTCTCAGCAAGTTTACACTTGGAACAGTGTTTGAGCTCCCACCCCCCACCCCCCCCCCCCCTTCCGCTACCTTACTCTACCGCCCACCACCCACACACATACGTACACCGAGCGAGGTGGCGCAGTGGTTAGCACACTGGACTCGCATTCGGGAGGACGACGGTTCAATCCCGTCTCCGGCCATCCTGATTTAGGTTTTCCGTGATTTCCCTAAATCGCTTCAGGCAAATGCCGGGATGGTTCCTTTGAAAGGGCACGGCCGATTTCCTTCCCCATCCTTCCCTCACCCGAGCTTGCGCTCCGTCTCTAATGACCTCGTTGTCGACGGGACGTTAAACACTAAAATCCTCCTCCTCCACATACGTACACACTCACAATAATGCGAAGACAATACGATAGTGTGAAAAGTTCTTAATCGAAAGCTCCCAATTAGAAAACTGCATACATTTGCGTCCCCCCAGTATATGATAAAGAAGAAGATTTCGCTGTGTTTATCTTTCAAATTAATTGTTCATTTGTGGAAAGTTACATTCAATATTTGCGCCGCACCAATGGCTGGAAATGTCTTATGTTTAAAAAAGAATATGACACTGCTTTTTCTCTATGACCTCTCTATATTCGAATCCAAAGAGGGAATTCCTTCACGCGACATTAGCAAAAGAGAGACATTAATACACGAACTCCTGACATTGAGAAACTATTAAGGCTACATAGAGAGAACAAGACGCCTGGCCGTGATGTAACTGCAGTTAGTTTTTAGTTTGAACACAAGTGTAAACTGGCCTCTTTTATACTCGTAGCTCGTATTTGTTGACAATCAGTCGTGCAGCTAACAAATGGAAAACAACCAGTGCTGTTTCTAAAAAGGCTAAAGTAACTGACTAATGTAACTTACGTCCGTGTTTAAGAATCATATGTCATGTTCTAAGCGCAATCACTATGATATTATCGGAGGAAACGACTCTCTCTGAGAGAATCAGCACTGCCTTAGGTAAACACCTACTCATGGGAAATACAGCTTGCTTCTTTTCATACCCATCTCGCAAGTGCAGATGACTGTGACTGGTACCTGTCAGTCTTGTGTATTACTCCACCATACGGCGTAATTGTAAAGTAGGCATGACCATGTACATGGAAAAAGTAAAGTCACGCTCTAGGATCTTAACAGTTAGGTGTGGCCTATACGAAAGTGAAACGGAAGAGCTCGGGGAACATAACCAGGAACCCTTGGAAGAAACGCAGGACTGCACTCGTAATATCCTCTTGGATAAATTTAGAGACGCTGTCTTCGAGGAAGACTGTGGTAATAAGATTGTCACTATTGCAAATCTCTAATACGGGATATTAAAATACAATAAGAGAGGCTAGGGCGGTTGCAGTGGCCTGAAGAGAATCATTCTTCTCTCGTTTAGTTTGTAAATGGAATAAGACCGAAAAATCACTTATACTGGTACGAAATATCCTCCGCCATGAGCTACTCTGTTTTTGGGAATAAGTATGTTGATGTAGACCATCTACTCTTCTGTTTACATGTCCTGGTCACTTTCATTTCATTTTCATTACAGTAATAATGGTACAGCGTAAGTGCACAAATGCAGTCTTCATTCAACAAATTTAAGGCTGTGGTGCCTTCTATGAAGATGTTGCCTTTTCGGATCATCCTATTACTCCCAGATCCAACCCGCAATTTTTTTTCATACTTCACACTTGGACAACTATCTACTGGCACAAAGAAGGAAGCACGAGTTAAACATAAAAATCAAGATACTTACTGAACTGATGCACACACTTCTAAGTCAGACTGCTTGTAGGTCTGTGTAGAACTAATGAACCTTTGTACTACAAGGGCTGTCAGCCAGTGGTAGTAGAGCGACCCTGGAAAGGCGTATCGGGGCTTGGAGGATGAGAGGAACCGTCGACTGCGTAGATGCCTGTGGCGTCGGTCTGCGTTTGATGTGGCCGCGCCCCTATCTGCGGCGTGTAGGCTGCCCGCAGAGCAATACGGCACTGCTTCAGCAGTTGTCAGCGTTGGTGGCAGGCCGGGATCCTACCAGACTAGCGGCGTTCTGGCCTATCTGAGCAGGAGGCACTTAGCCGTTCTCCGTTGGCTCCCTGTAGCGTTTCTGAAGCGTCTGCTGCTCAAACGATGTCCTCAGCTAAATGCTTTTCCAGGGAGCACCTGCTGTTGTGATTATCCTGTGCCACACTTGAATGGAAACTGTTACGGTCCTCTCACCATCTCGATTTAAACTACTAATTACCAGTTATGGTCTCAGTCAGTGCTCAAACATACTGTTTGTTGACTAAAGAAGTTTGTGCAATTATATGATTGCCAAAAGCCTCATTAAACAAGAAAGAATGTACCAGAGCGCGACTGTCGACATTACAGCAATAAATAAAAAGAAAGGAAAACAAAAATATGACACAGAGCAGTTTCTGTGATATACCATCTCCTAGGTACGAGTAACAACAATATTAATTTTCATTCCGAGAAGATGACGCATTACCGAAAATCGGCAGTAACAATGAAGAATGGTCAATGGCGGTCAACGTCGATCATTTTCTAAACGCGACTGTGAGTAGCATGCAAGTACTGCGCCATAATTTAAGAATGGCATTAAAAATGAAAAAAAGATTTCCCAACATATACCTCAACATATGCCCCAGTATATTAATGTTTAAACTGTAGAATCTCAGAGTGATCAGATGAATATTTTTTCCTAAATACATCGTTTTAAGAAAAAAAGTTGCGCTAAGTAATGAAGGTAGAAAACCAAAAATTGTTCATAATCTGTAAATAAATGTCAGACTCAGCTTAACAAATTTTAACTTGATCAAATAAATATTTTGGTCAAAATCGGATGTCTTAAGAAAAGTGGAAAGAGCTAAATATTAGACATAGAAAGATGAAAATTGATATGAAGCTTCAATTCGATATACAAACCTTAACTGTGTGACCCAATTAAGCTACCTCGAATAGTTTTCAAGTAATTTACTGAGGACTAAATTTGGAACAAAATCGTCCTTATTTGTAGTAGATTAAGTATCATTCATATTAACGATAGACAGTTTTGATTACAGCACCTGATCGAACCCAATAAATAATATAGCTATAACAAATTTCAAAGCTTTGATGTAAATAACAATCAATACAAGGTCTCTTAAAGTTGCAGTGCAGAGGTCATGTTCTATTGTGAGTTCCGTTTAAAAAATTCTAGACTGCAAAGTTTAAATGCTGGCGAGCTAAAGGTTTTTCTGTGATTACAGACAACTTAATTCCACCATGCTGGTAATATTGAGTAAAATGTATTATTTTGTGTAACATTCGAAGATACAGTTTTATATCGATGAAAAATCGTGCCAAGAATAGTTTTTTTTCATGCTACTGCTGAATTACGTGCTTAGGCCTACGAATTCAACATCACGGTTTTTCTGCTGCCGGTCGGGGTGGCCGAGCGGTTCTAGGCGCTACAGTCCTGAACCGCGTGACCGCTACGGTCGCAGGCTCGAATCCTGCCTCGGGAATGGGAGTGTGTGATGTCCTTAGGTTAGTTAGGTTTAAGTAGTTCTAAGTTCTAGGGGACTGTTGACCTCAGAAGTTAAGTCCCATAGTGCTCAGAGCCATTTTAATCGTTTTTTTTTTCTGCTACGTACATAACTACATATATATTGAGCAAGTCACTGTACAGTCCGTGGTGCAAGATACTTGGTGTCAGTGTAACTTATTTTCGTTTCTACTTCATTCGCGTAATGAGCAAGGGAAAGTGAACTCTCTATAAGCCGCTGCACGCACAGGTCATGATCACGCTTTTTCTCATGACAGCTAGTCGAGACGGCAGTGAAACTGTCGCACACTCTTCCTGGAATACGTGTTCTTTAAGTTAATCGAATACGGTTTCGAGGGAACTATGTCGTCTTTGTACGAAGGTTTCCCATTTGAGTTCCCCGAGAACAGTTGTAATACTTCTCTACAGTAGCGCTCAATAAGCGTTTTGTGAAAAACGTTAATAATAATTACATAACGATAAGCGTGCAACAGAAAAAACTGCCAGTGGATACTTGAGAAATAGTACTACATATATTTTAATCCATGTTATCTCAGATCAAAACAGCTATAACACTTCTACCGGCCCAAAGTAATCTGTAGGTCTAAGTATGTGAGAATAAAAACACTATTTTGGAATCGGAAGACCTAATCAATATTTCGTTGCGCACCCATGGGCTTTGATCATAGCTGCCCATCTGTTTGACATTAAATCCACAAGCTTTTGTAGAAGGTCAAGTTAGAAAATGGTTCAAATTGCTCTGAGCACTATGGGACTTATTAATCTGTGGTCATCAGTCCCCTAGAACTTAGAACTACTTAAACCTAACTAACCTGAGGACATCACACACATCCATGCCCGAGGCAGGATTCGAACCTGCGACCGTAGCGGTCACGCGGTTCCAGACTGAAGCGCCGAGAACCGCACGTCCACACCGGCCGGTGTCAAGTTAGAGATTTGACCATTCGCCCAGTAAGGAAGTAACAAATTGATCCTTCTTTGACTAGCTTCAGCGACGAACACGTCTATCCGATGCATCCGAGAGATGTTCAGTTGAATTTAGACCCGAGCTGTGGCTCCGTCACTCAAAAAATTTGATCTTCGTATCTGAAAATATTTTTTAAAATGTGTGGTGTCACCGCCAGACACCACACTTGCTAGGTGGTAGCTTAAATCGGCCGCGGTCCATTTAGTACATGTCGGACCCGCGTGTCGCCGCTGTGTGATCGCAGACCGAGCGCCACCACAATGCAGGTCCCGAGATACGGACGAGCACTCGCCCCAGTTGTACGGACGACATTGCTAGCGACTACACGGACGAAGCATCGCTCATTAGCCGAGCAGATAGTTAGCATGCATTGCTCATTAGCCGAGCAGACAGTTAGAATAGCCTTCAGCTAAGTCCATGGCTACGACCTAGCAAGGCGCCATTTGTAACATTGCATGTACCTCAAGATAGAGTCTCACTTGTATCACCAAGAACGTTGTAAACCAATGAAGATATAAAAGTTAAGTGTTCTAGTAGCTACATACTTTTCTTTATAACATTAATAAGTATCCTGTTTCAGACCTCTATCTAGCCATTGAGATTACGCGTGCCTTTCGACTACTTCAGTGTGGCGTAGCTGTCTTGTTACGCCACAACAAAATGGTCCTGCTGAAACATCAACATGGCATACTCTTTCTCCAATCTGGAACTATATTCATTTTTAAAAGGTCACTGTACAGGCAACAATACATTTTGCCTTCTATTTGGCTTACTGCACCAACTCCACGTCTAGAAAAACATCCCAGTAACATGACGCTGCCCCCGCTATGAATAATAGCGTGGTACGCTTTGTGTTTTGGTCGACGTATATACTGCGCACCACCAGAAGTGAATACATTACACTGACTTTCATATCTGCGTAAAACATTAGATCAATCTATAGCACTGCCAGTTCGATGTTCCTTTGCCAACTCTGTCCTGGCCTTCCTACTTCTTTTTTTAAATTTAAGAGTCGTTTACGTGACGGTCGTGCACAATTTAAATTACCTGCTAATACCCGACATTTCACAGTAGAGACTTGCAAGTTCTGTCCATGATACTGGCCTAGATCACCTCTAATTTGTAGAGTTGATTTACTTAGATCAGCAGCTTACTGCTTACAAATCATTCTGTTCTCTATGGTAATTGTTTCTCGAAGACGACCTGACCGTGGATTGCTAGTTACTGTTCCTTTCTGCTTTTTCCATCAATCCACACACTTGTTGTGACATGCCGAATAGCCCATAACAGCACTAGACTGCGACCATCTCTTCTTCTTCTCAGAGTTCACAGGCCCTGTAGACCACGCTCTCAATCAACGATCTGCTTCCAACGCCTTTTATGTCTCGCAGTCTCTCTCCACCCTACTGAAATTCCTAATGCAGCGATGTCCTTCTCTATGTCATTTTTCCACTTTGTACGAGGTCGGCCCAATGGTCTTATTGCCTGGAGAGATCCTTCAAATGCTTTCTTGGTGGTTCTGTTGTTTCCCATTCTAGCCACATGTGCAGCCCATTGCAGTCTCCTACTTTTTAATTCCTGGATGATAGTGGGTCGCTTCATTAACTGATAAATTTCAATGTTCTTTCGAATTCTCCATGCGCCTTTCTCCAACACAGGAAACCAGATTTTTCTCATTACTTTGCTTTCGAAAACATTCAGTTTTTCTCTTTCATTCTTTGTAAGTGTCCAGCTTTCTGAACCATACAGTACTATGGGACAGATGATAGTGTTCTATATCTTCATCTTTGTGGTGATTGACAAAGCTTTATTATTAAGTGGATTGCTTAGTGAGTACAGACATCTTGACCCTGATGTTATTCTTTCGCTTATATCCATTGTTATGATATCTTTACTGTTGAAACGTGATCCAAGGTATTTAAACTAAAGAACTTTTCTGAATTTAGAATGCTGGTCAATTTCAAAGTAAGGATTTGGGTTTATGACTCGACCTACTTCCATATATTCTGTTTTCTCTTGGTTAATCAAATGTCCCATTTTGCTGGCACTGTGCCTGAGAGATCTGTACATGTATTTCAGTTCTTCTTCAGTTTCACTCAGCAACGTTTTATCATCCGCCTAAGCCAGGAGTTTTACTTCATTGTGTTCGAATCGGAGATCATTGTATACATGTAAATTACTCTCCCGAACCATTTTCTCTGATACATGGTTGAAGAGGACACATAAAAGAGCGTCTCCTTGTCGTAAGCCTGTTTTAATTGGAAATGTGGGGGATATGCCTGGGAGCCATCCATGCACAGTTGTATCATCCTATTGATTTTACTGGGTATACTAAATTCTCGTAATGTGTTGTAGAGGCTACTTCTGTGGATGCTGTCATAGGCTCGATGGAAGTCAGTGAAAAGAGTGGGTGTTTTTGTTAAATTCCCAGTATTTCTCAAAGATCTGTCGTATAGTATAAAAATTATCAGTTGTGGAACGGTTTATTCGAAATCGAGCCTGGAAATCTTGAATAATGTTTTCTGCGGGAGGTTTAAGCTTTTCCAGAATGATCGTTGACAGGATTTTGTATGTTCAGCAAACTGTTCCTCTTTAATTTACACAATCCATTCTGTTTCCTTTCTTGTGTATGGGACAAATTATTGCAGTTTTCCAATCTTCAGGCAGTGTTTTAGTTTTCCATATCATTGTCATAAGGTTATTAATTTCTTTGTGTTGTTTGCATCCGCTCTCTTTTAACATCTCTGCTGATATCTGGTCCTCGCCTGCTGCCTTGTTGGTTTTCAGATTTTGAATGGCGTGGATCACTTCCTGTTCTGTGATTCTACGTTCGTCATTATTTATGCTGTCACTCTCAGACATTGCGTTAATGAAGGTTATGTGCGGATCAGTGCAATTTAACATTTCCGAGAAATACTCTTTCCATCTTTCTAGGATATCTTTCATCTGTGTTAGCATATTTTGATTTTTATCTTTTATTAATAGGTTTTCACTTTGATAACATCTCTTACTTTTCTTTGTATACTGAAACAACTTCTTTGAGTTTCCATTCCTGCTATCCACTTCTATAGAGTCTAGGACTCCCGTTAGATACTTAATATTCTCTGTTCGTAGAACTCTTGCTGTTTCTCTTCTAACCGCCTTTTCACAACACGCAAAACAGCTTGTCTCCCATCAACCGAATTTTTTGGGTGTTTTGAAACGCTTCATGTTGTTTCTAGAAATAAACAAATGCTGTCTGACTGCCTTAGTAACACTAATTAATTAATACTGTTCCACAAAAGCAAATTACAAAGCTGTAGAGAAGTGGAGTTTATTGGTAAGGAACTGTAACAGAAGGGGTTATTAGAATTTAAATAAACAGAAGGAACCCGAAAATTTCACATGTGTAAATTATACCAGGTAAGATTTACTCGTACCTCTAAAAGTCATGAATATAACTTTAACAGGGACTACTAGTTGCAGAATGTGGTAAGAAACATCAACGCTGCAACGTAACGGCAACAATATTAACAAGATTTTCTGTTAGAGTATCAGAGAGACAATTGATGACAAAATTTATATAAAAGGCCATTAAAACGGTAGCTCCAAGCGAGTGTTACTACTGAAATTTAAGGAAAGCAAATGGTAAGAGGATTGAAAAAAGATGCATGAGTTAAGCGGCATCTGCACATGAGAATTACTATTACAACTTAAAGAAAGTAACTGGTGGCAGAATTTAATAATATGCTCCTATGAATTAAATAGAAACTGTCCACCAGATTTACTGCTACAACTTAAACAAATTAACTGGTGACAGGATTTAATAAAGTGATCAGTTGAATTAAACTTCAACTGGTCACCAAATTTACTATTACAACTTACAGAAAGCAACTGGTGGCACAATTTAATAAAATGCTCCAATGAATTAATAAGCAACAGCTCATCAAATTTACAGTTGAAACTTACAGAATGCTGGGCCTAGTTTCGGAATCCATGAGTATACAAAATGAACAGGCAGAATCTTAACAGCCCCCTTTCTGTATCACAAGAAACACAAATGAGGAATCAAAAATAATTCGCAATCTGTACATACACAGAACAGACCAGATTGTTATTACGGGACCACTAAACAACGCCAAATAATGCGCAATAAATAAAGGTTTAACTACCACGTCCCAGGAATGATTTGAAATGTGTATCACTTTGTCATTTGAATAGAGCCCACATCTGACACGATCCAACTTCGCATAGCGGCTTCACTGATGTTGTGAAAATGATAACAGAGTGTAGGTAGGAAATCATGTAGTAGCCGACCTGCCAAAGGTAGTTCACTGACGCTACTGTGCTTATGACAAGTTTTTGGGTAATCAGGACGGTGACCACCGGGACGACCAGATTACATTACAACATAAAAGTCATAAAAAAAGCTCGCCATCATTTCTGACAATCTATGAAGAAACTACTAGCAGCTCCAATTAACCGAGACGGCTAGCAAACGGATGCCTACAGCTATCATTCAGCAGCCAACAGGCAGTAATCCACAAGCAGCCCTTCCGAGAAATGATCGGAAATGACTGATAGGTAGCGAACCCGGTCTGGCAGCTGATACAGCATTCCTTCAGATATGCAGATTCAAAGCACAAGTAAGGGGATCAAACGCCACGTCAGAAGAAATTTTCCACCGGACCATACTCACTGGCCAAAGAGCAACAACCGGCAGGTCGGAACAGAACAGACTAGCGTTTGAAGCGTAAGTGACGACCAAGCATATCGCCGGCCCAAAGACAATGGCCTGGCTCGCAGCTCGCTGTCTACCCGGAACTGACTGAGACCACAGACCACCGAGGCTGTCCTTGAATCACGCGTCACAGCCACAAAGTACGTAAATCTGTGAAGTGAGCCTAGTCCACTACGCAAGCTCTCAACATCAAACCTGGATAATCATGTGATTTTGGGACGACGCTGCTTGCCTGATATTCGCACTAGTAGCGAAAATTGAATATACATGTATTCACCTAGTTTTTTTACATGTTTCTACAAGGCGGAGGAAGATCAGTTCCTTTTCAGAGATAGGCACAACAAATGTATAATTTTAAATGCCATATTGATACGAGGCACTTCGTATGTAGAAAATATCGAGACACGATATTACAAAGTTTTATATTGTACAGACAATTTCTGAGATTTTATTGCTACCTGTTTACGAGACAATTGCTAGATAAATTTGTAAGCGAGTTTCAGTAAACTGCCAGTCAGTGTATACTCGTACATATTGCCGCTGTTCACATGCAGATAAAATTTATACGTAACAGTCTGATTTTTCCTGCAATTTAAGCAGGTTCTCAAACCTCTGTCTGTATTTAAGTATTTCTGCATGAGACGGTTTCCTATAGTGTCACGGTAACGTAATTAATTAGAACAGATTCGGCAATAAGAATCAGTGCAACAGAAACCTAAAACGGGTATTTTTGGCTATTACTTCTCATATTACTCCAAAATTCGAGCATTGGTCTCGTACTTTTTATTTTTTGCGTATTATATGGTTTTGCTTTTTTGATGACATGGCGAAAAAAGGGTATAGATAGTTTGTCTATAAAAAGCTGAAGGGTAAATTAAAAAAAAATTGGAAATAGTAATCGACAAGCAGGTGGTGAAAATCGTTTACCCTATTTACTGTAAAAATTTCATAGTTCCCGATGCATTGTTTTTCGTGAATCTTTGGTGTCAGCTGCAGCGTCATTGTAATGTAACTAACTAGCACAGATATTTGACAATATGAATAAGTGCAACACAAAACTAAAAAAAAAATGGTTATCCGTCGTCTCTTATTCCGTTCCCGAAAAAACATAAAGAACTACGATTCTGTGGCGAAAAAGGATAATACCATTATTCTTCATATCTTTAACCCAACCTAAGTTCCTGCTATCGTATTATTAAGATGTCCGTAAAAAGCTTCTACAAGCTCCCACAGTACTCCTGGAAGATATCTATCTGTAGCAGCGAAGTATTGACACTCAAAATGTGCTGATCCGTCCAAAAATCACGTGACTTGAACCTCAGGAGATGTGCGGACAGAATTATCGTTCTACGCATTCCAATGCTCACTTCATAGATATTTATGTATACTCTATGGCAGGCTCATCCAAGAATTGCGCTGGTGGGCGCGACCGCATCCCGCGGGCGGAAGGCAGTGTAGTTCAGCGCCCCGCAAGTGACCGTGTGTCACTAGTGTCGGCATGGGAGCGAGAGAGTTAGCTGCGGAGCGAGTGAGACCTCACAGCACTGCTCTGCCCTGGACTGTCCCGCGGTCAGACCCAGTGTAAACAAAATAACAGAGGAAGTGCAGCACTGTAAAAGTGATCGATAGGCGGTAAAACGAGCAAACCATTTACTGTTTAGGTAACAATTAGTGTTCGTGTGGAAGAATTACTATGCAGAGATTTAGAAAACAATATCCAAAACAAGAATCGAAGAACAACTTAGTAGTTTTCTGACCCATTGGTTGATTCTATTAGTATTGCACATGAATACTCGCCATGTGTACAGTAGGCGCCTTCTGAAAGACATATCAATTTCTTATATGAACTAGTGTCATGATTATTCTATTTTAGAAATAATTTTACTTAAGCGATGTAGAGTCTCATTCTTCCTATTAGCAGTTACAAGTAAATACTTTTTTGTTTTACTTCGTGCTACAGCTTTTTGTATCCCTTTTCAGAGTTTATACATCGGATCCTTAGTTTTCTGTTTTGTACACAATAATTTTAATTGATCAAGTTTGAAAACTTATTAAAAAGTATAATTAAGGTTGTAAAGACCTTTAGTTCTTAAAGTCAATATTGTTAAAGAAGACCATTAACATTTTACACATTTTTCCATTTCTAGGAAATAATTTTGTCTAGGTTTGGTACACTATCCCGGGAGACTGCTACCCTCAAAGAATTAGTCAAATTTTTATCGCTAAGTGGTGAACGGCTATTAGTTTTAGCAAGCTTTAAAAGGGAGAAATAGCAATCACAAATATACGTGGAACCAAACATTGAGAGAACTTTGGCGTCATGTTTGGCAAAAGAGGATATTTCTGTCGTGGAAATCAGCTGCAAAAGACATCCAAAGTCTAACACATAAGAAAGCGGTCCTTCAGGCGGATATCGCACAGCAGGTCAGTCAGCTGTAGTTGAAATACTCGTGAGACGTCCTCCGCCCGAAGGGAAAAGGGGCGAGCAAATATGAGGCCAGTTGAAGCTCACTTACTTCCAAAAAACTGTTTTCAAACTCTTCTTGTAATTCGCAAATGATTTGAACATAATCTGAAAAATCCACATCTTCTTTAACGCTGTTTAATGCAGGGAAGTGTGCACAATTCTCCTCGTGTAACTGTTTTTCCTACAAAATAAGTTTTTCTCCTTTTTTTTTAATACTTGAATCGTCTGCAGTAAATCAACAACAGGGAGATTTTCACCTTGGAATGAAATGTTCAAAGTATTTAAATGACCAGTTTGGTCAATCAAAAAAAGCCAAATTTGCTACCTACTTAGGCTCACGAAGTAATTCTTCCGGATGTCCTTTCATTTTCAAAAAGGTATTTATTTCGTCTTTCAAGGAGAAAAACCGACGAAGCACCTTCCCTCTGCTCAGATACCTTGCTTCGGCGTGGCAGGGGATGTCCAGATATTCCGCTTGGGTATCAGCCAGAAATACTTTAAATTGGCGATGTCTGTGTCTCTGCGAGCGTAGATAAATAACCGTTGGGGCAACTGTGTCCATAACATTTCTCATGTCGACAATCTTCACACATAGTGCCTCCTGGTGTATCAGACAATGGACTGCCGTGAATAAGGAACAGTATACTTCAGTCATTTTTGGCCTGACGTACCCCAGGAATCCAATGCATATCAGTCGTAGCGCAGGGCCTCCATCCGTTGTTACACCCCATTTTAAACCCACTGACTCGAACACGTTTTCCACTGTTAGACAAATATCTAAACCCATGGTTGTGTCTTTTAATGTCTTTTCGGTTAAACTTAGATTGTCTTTGGCACTCGGAATGAATATCACGAGCTGAGATATGTGCGCAACGTCCGTGGACTCTTCAAGAGCGATAGAAAATGATACGAAGTTTGTCGCTCTCGTCGTTAATTGCTGCTCCATACCTGAGGCCATATCTTTGACTCGGCGAGAAACAGTCTGAGGCGTAAGAGCTACTTTTTCAAATTTTCCCGCGAGCTCTGTTGGACACACACAAGTCGCCGAGTCGACCAGGCAATCCTTGATGTAATACCAGCCGCAAAAGGTTTCTCTGCTTTCACAATCCTCACCGAGCATTTGTAACTTGCGCGCAAACATTGCTCACCTGTTTCCTGCTCCTACCACGGCAATAAAGAAAAAAAAAGCCCTTAGAATTAATTTCGTACTATCTTGTTTTTGAAACACTTTTACCATTTTAACAATTAATTGTTTCATTCATTGAAACCCAAATAAAACACTAACAAAAAAGATTAGTTTTAGGTGCGTTTATTCCCAATTCCTCTGGAAAGCGGTCATAGACGTTAGCGAGGAGAGTGAAATGTAGTCGCAAAACAAATTTTTATGTTTGAATTTTTGCGTTTTAATTAATTATAAACATATATCTAACTACAATGTATATTTCCCATACATCAAAATACAAATACACAAAAACAAAGAATGAGTCTTAATGACACTTTGCTCTACGAGAGAGCGTTTGTGACGCCTTTCAGTAAGTGGCAGAATGTAACGCACCTGAAAGATTTTGTGATGTCTGTGTAACAAGCTTTAATGCAACCCAAATATAGAAACTAACCGAAAAGAAATGTTCCGTATTGCTGACAGTCTGATAGTCGATAACTGGCACATTCGTAAATGAGATATTAGATTATAAAACATAGTTTTATTTATCATCTTCACAAATAATGAAGAGTCATAGGATAGGAAACATGTACTTCACTGTAAATCTGCTTGAAATTTTCTCTTGCCCCATCAAGCTTTGACTGGGGTTCCTCTTGCTACAAATTTTCGAAATGATCTTTATAACAGATACTTAAGTGTCGTACAGTCGAGTACTTTTTGTGAATGCATGAGGTTCCGATGTCATATAAAAATTTACGAAAATCTTAATACTCTACTCGGGTTTAATTAGTGCGGACGTACCGCTCCTCTGCTTGTTGTCTGCTGCTGTTGACCATTCATCTCGATCCACCGTAGCCTTTCGTCTGTTGACTAACGTCTTGTATGTATTTATGTATGTATTGAACTGGGGACCTAGAAACGACGGAGAGGTTCCGTCCCCGCCGTAGCCCTAAGTTGTACACAACCCCCCAACAGTCTACAGCAGTCCACTCACCCCACTGCCGCCCCACACCGAAGCCAGGGTTATTGTGCGGTTCCGCCCCCATTGGACCCACCTGGGACCGTCTCATACCAGACTCGTGTAACCTCAAATGCTTGCATGGTAGAGTAATTATGGTGTATGCGTATGTGGATACAGCGTTTGCGCAGCAATCGCCGACATAGTGTAACTGAGGCGAAATAAGGGGGACCAGTCCACATTCACCGAGGCAGATGGAAAACCGCCTATAAAACCATCCACAGGCTGACCGGCACACTGGATCCAGATGCTAATCTTCTTGGCAGATTTGTGCCGGGGACCGGCACGCCTTCCCACTCGGGAAGCAGTGCGTTAGATCGCACGGCTAGCCGGGCGGGCAAAGTCTTCGTGTCGTGTCAATACTTTTGATCGCTTCTGGCACGGCGATCTGTCTTCCGTACGAAGCGCGCGTACAGCGTCATGGCGAGGCCCGACGGGTGGTCCACACGGTCAGTGGCGGATCCATCGCTCGTTTATTTATTTATTTATTGTTCCGTGGGACCAAATTAAGGAGAAGTCTCTATTGTCATGGAACGAGTAAATACATGAAGTTATAACACGATAGTAGAAACAGATAAAATTAAATATAAGAAACATATTCAGGCAACAATTCGTAAGTGTAAATAAAGAAAATTAACAATGTAACACTGGAATTTGCTTAATTTTTCAGCTCTTCCAGGAGCTCCTCGACAGAATAGAAGGAGTGAGCCATGAGGAAACTCTTCAGTTTAGACTTAAAAGTGTTTGGGCTACTTGTGGTAGCTTATTGAAATGGATGCAGCAGAATAGTGCACTCCTTTCTGCACAAGAGTCAAGGAAGTGCATTCCACATGCATATTTGATTTCTGCCTAGTATTAACTGAGTGAAAGCTGCTAACTCTTGGGAATAAGCTAATATTGCTAACAACAAACGACATTGAAGAAAATATATACCGTGAGGGCAATGTCAGATTTCCCAGACTATTGAATAGGAGTCGACAAGAGGTTCTTGAACTTACACCACATATAGCTCGAACAGCCCGTTTTTGAGCCAAAAATACCCTTTTTGAATCAGAAGAATTACCCCAAAAAATAATACCATATGACATAAGCGTATGAAAATAAGCGAAGTAGGCTACTTTTCGTGTAGAATCACTTATTTCAGATACTGTTCTAATGGTAAATAAAGCAGCATTCTGAACCAGATCCTGAACATGGGCATTCCACAACAGCTTACCATCTATCCGAACGCCTAGGAACTTGAACTGTTCCGTCTCCCTTATAATATGTCCATTCTGTCTGATCAAAATATCGGTTCTTGTTGAATTGTGAGTTAGAATCTATAAAAACTGAGTCTTACTGTGATTTAGCATCAAATTATTTTCCACAAGCCACAAAATTATTTCATGAACTACATTAATTGATAATGTTTCAATATTACACACAAGATCCTTCACTATCAAGCAGGTGCCATCAGCAAACAGAAATATTTTTGAATCACCTATAATACTAGAAGGCATATCATTTACATAAATAAGAAACAGCAGTGGCCCCAGCACCGATCCTTGGCGAACGCCCCACTTAACAGTGCCCCATTGGGACTGAACATAATTACCACTCGCAATATTGCGGAGAATTACCTTCTGATTTCTGTTCTTAAAGTAAGAGGCGAACCAATTGTAAGATACTCCCCTTACTCCATAATGGTCCAACTTCTGCAGTAATATTTTGTAGTCAACACAGTGAAAAGCCTTCATTAAATCAAAGAAAACACCTATCGTTCGCAACCTTTTATTTAATCCATCCGAAACACCACAGAGAAAAGAGAATATAGCATTTTCAGTTGTTAAACCATTTCTAAAACCAAACTGTTCATTTGACAGCAAATTATGTGAATTTAAATGCTCCAGTAACCTTATATATACAACCTTCTCGATAACTTTAGCAAACACCGATGGCATAGAAATAGGTGTATAATTGTCAACATTATCCCTGTCTCCCTTTTATAATGTGGCATCACTACCGAGTGCTTTAACTGGTCAGGAAACCGACCACTCCTACAGGAAAAGTTACAGATATGGCTAAGTACTGGGCTAACATACATAGAACAATACTTCAGTATTCTGCTAGATACCCCGTCATATCCACGATAGTTCTTGGACTTTAGTGATTTAATTATTAACTCAATCTCCCTCTTGTCAGTATCAAGGAGGAGCATTTCAGGTAACAGTCTCAAAACACTTTTTTCTACGAGCACTATATGGTTCCCTGTTGGGACTAGGTTTCTATTTAGTTCACCTGCTATATTCAGAAAGTGATTATTAAATCTGTACATATATGTGACTTATCAGTAACACGGACATTCCCACTACGCACTGATTCTATATCCTCGACCTGTCTCTGCAGACCAGCCTCTTCCTTTACGACTGACCATATGGTTTTAATTTTATCCTGAGACTTAGCTATTCTAGCTGCATACCACATACTTTTTGCCTTCCTAACAACTTTTTTAAGCACCTTACAATACTGTTTGTAATGGGCTGCTGCATTTAGATTGTGACTGTTTCTAACGTTTTGATATAATTGCTACTTTGTTCTACAAGATATTCTTATTCCCTTAGTCAGCCACCCAGGCTGCCTGTTTGTGCTAGTACCCTGATTTGAACGTTCTAACGGTATGCAACTTTCAAAGAGCACGAGAAAAGTCTTGAGGAAAGCATTATATTTATCATCTACTGTAACAGCACTATAAACATCTTTCCACTCTTGTTCCTTGATAAGGTTTACAAAAGTCTCAACAGCAACTGGATCAGCTTTACTAAAAAGTTGGTAACTATATTTAACATGTGTTGCAGCACAAAAATCTTTTAGACTTAAAATTTGTGCATCATGATCTGAAAGGCCATTCACCTTTTTGCTAACAGAATGCCCTTCTAGTAATGAGGAACAACCAAAAATATTGTCTATGGTTGTTCTACTCTCGTTGGAAAGAATACGGTTTGCATAAGATTATATGAATTAAGGAGGTCTACCAGCATCCTTTTCCTTGCACAATCACTTGTACAATTAATATTGAAGTCACCACATATAACTAACTTTTTGTATTTCCTATAAAGTGAACCAAAAATCTCCTCTAGCTTTAGCAAAATTGTTGCGAAATCGGAGTCTAGGAATCTATAAATAACAACAGTTAGAAGTTTAACTCCACTAAATTTAATCACACCTGCACAACATTTGAACACCTTTTCAGTGCAGTATTTTGAAACATCAATTGACTCAAATGGGATACCGTTTTTGAAATACATGGCTACTCCCCCACACCGCAAAGACCTCCTAGAAAAGCTGCCACCCAACCTGTATCCTGGTAGAGGAAGCCTCTGAATTATCTCCTTATTTAAGAAGTGTTCAGGTATACCAATAATTTCAGACTCAACATCTATAAGCAGTTCACTAACTGTATCTCTAATACCTTGTATATTTTGATGAAATATACTAATTCCCTCATTACTCGGATACCTATGCTTGGTCGAAAGTGGTTTCTTTATTAGAGAGACTTCCCTTAAGGAGGAATACCTATCAGTTGACTTCAATCTAAAAAAGATGCAGCTCTAACACCAAATAGTAGAGGAATTTTCCAATGAGTGATCCCACCACCCCCACCTATGCTGTCACCTGTAAGCTTTGCCAACCTCCCCTTTCCATACCGGTCGAGGTGCAGGCCATGTCTAGTGAAACCCGTCGTGCCGATAGACTCCCCCGACACCACTGAAATGTGACTCATGCCTTCTGTCGTCAGCGCACCCCCAAGTCTCATGTCAGTACGCCTGACGGCCGTATTAAGATGAGGCCGATCGTGACGCTGAAACAGTTCCACGAAATTACATTCGTGTTGCCAGTCTGAGTGGCTATCTTTTCCAGGTCACCATCTATGTCATACTATCCATCCCTATCAGTACTATTACCAGCCCCACCCACAATCACTACCTGATCCTCTTTAGTAAAATCCCCTACATAGCCCCCCTATGTTAACAGTCACCTGAGCCAACCCTGCATTAGGCTTCACAATGCTGGTGACCTGGTACTCACTCCCCAGGACTTCCTGCAACTGCTGGCCTACACCTCTGCCATGAGAACTACCTAACAGCAGAACCTTCTTCTTTCTCTTAGACTTTGCAACTGTCCTAGCCACCGTAACTGCTGAGGTCTGCTGCATACTTCCTACATCTACAGCTACTAGAGATTCCTCTCCACTAGACTCTGACAGTTGATTATATCTGTTGCAAACACCAATAGTAAAACTGTCTGAAAATCTCCTTCTCCTAGCAGATCTCTTGCCAACAGCCAGCTCCCATTCCTCAACCCCCTTCTCCCTCCTCATCTTATCTAGCTCCTCCTGTACGTTTTTCAACTGCACCTGAAGGACACAGATCTTACGCTCCTGCTCCTGTATCAACTTACTCTTGCTACATAACCTGCAGTTCCAGAAGAGGATCTCACCAGAATGCCCACTGGCTTCCCCACTGCATTCCCCCCCCAGTGAAAATACTTCGAACAAGTCTCACACCGCAATCCACTACTCACGAACCTACGGCAAAGCCCACACTTCTCACTCATGGTAAAATATAACAGGTATTGAAACAAGAAAACTACTTTAAGTCCCGCTACTACAATAAGAAGATGTTAAAAAACTGACTACAATAATCACAAACTTACTCCACAAGGGAAGTAACTACTGTTATTAGCAGTATTAATCAACAGCAAATGCGAATATAACAAAAGACTAACACAGAAAGAAAATCAAACGTCTAATGATACAGTAAGAAAACTGGAAACAGTTCCCAAAAATTTCTTCTGAAATTATTTCACCACAAAACACCAAGAACACCGGTTAAAGACTACTAAAGTTCCTAAATAAACCACTATACACAAACAATTTAGTACTTAGCTTTCGATGCGCCGCTACAGCTGCATCTGGTCAGCGCGGAATGTAAACACAGGTAAGAAGTTAAGTTGCTCGAAACACTCACAACTATCAGGTCACAACACAAGAAAGGCGGAGGTGAATGAAGAAACCACTAATAAGTCACTTATATAGTAAATATTATCACAAAAACCGTTAAAATATGTATCTGAAACCTAAAAATACATGAAAACTTAGTGAGCGATCTCACACGCAGTCATGCGCTTATGACGTTACACCAAAGTCCCCCTGCCAAAGTTCCACTACCAGCACCAGCGGTGCCGCCTGCCTTAACCACCAATCAATCCACAGAGTGCAAAAGGAAAGATACCCCGTGTGGCGAAAAAGGAACTTATTATTGTGTGACCTTGCTTATTGACTATATACGTAACCGCAGCAGTGAGAAATCTGGACGTAGTGACACAGTTATACGCGCTACTCTGTTGTCACTGTGTACATACAAGACTTACAATACAACACCGCAACTGCAAAATACTTTTGCGTGCTACTTACTACATTGACTACACAGACCTATTAAATCGGAGCAATGCCTCTTTGAACACATGGCATGCCTGCTTGCCACGTCTACTTCATAAGGTCTCCAGACGCACAAATTGGTCGTGCTAGCACCTTGTGTGAGTGATTTCTACAGGAGCAGGGCACATTCTCGAAACCTTCGAACAAATCAAAATGTCAAATAATACTGACTTTTCGCTGCTATTTAATTCTATATAACTTCTTCGTATTACACACTGAACAGCAAAATCGTTATGACCACTGCCCACCGCGACTTTGGACGCCGTCTGGTGGCGTTGCGGCCACGTGACACGGTAAGAAAACTATGTGAGCGGACCAGGCACGGACAGGGGATCACCCAAACGACAATATGGGGTGCAAATGGAGAAATCTAATGAGCTAAGTGACTTTGATAAACGGCAGATTAGTATTACGCAGAGCCTGTGAACGAGTATCTCAAAAGTGGAGAAAATAGTGGAATTTTCATGTGCTACTGTCACGAGCATCTAGGGAGAGCGTAACAACCACTAAGCGCTAAATGGTTGGGCATTCTCCACAAAACGTGTGTTTCGGAGGCTTGTCTGCTCTGTAAAGTAGGACAGATGGGAATCTGTGCCACCTCAGCCGAAAGAGCGCAACGCTGGTGCACGCACTTGTGTTCGAGAGAACACCGTTCATAGTGCATTGTTGAACGTTGAGCTCCGCAGCAGAAAAGCCCTACATGGTGACATATTGACCCAACGACATCGTCAATTACGATTGTGGTGGTTGTGGCAGCATCCGGATTCGACTATCGATCAAATGGTTCAAATGGCTCTGAGCACTATAGGACTTAACGTCTGAGGTCATCAGTCCCCTAGAACTTAGAACTACTTAAACCTAACTAACCCAAGGACATTACACACATCATGCCCGAGGCAGGATTCGAACCTGCGACCGTAGCAGTCGCGCGGTTCCGGACTGTGGCGCCTAGAACCGCTCGGCCACTGCGGCCTGCTAATTGTCGATCAACGGAGACGTGTCGACTCTTGGAGCGAATCAGATTTTTTCTGCTCTAGGTTACTGGTCGTCTTCAGAAACACTATCATCGAGGTGAACGGCGGCTCGAAATGTGCAGCACGCCGCGGACGCAGGCTGATGGAGGCAATATTATCCTATAGGAGACATTCTCCTCCGCTTGCATGGGACCTGTGATAGCAATCGAAGACACACTGAGAGCTGCGAATCACCTGCATCCCTTCATGCGTGATGTCTTCCTCGACGTTGATGTCATCTATCAGCAGTGTAATTGTCCATGTGTCGGAGAACCGGGCTGCAGGGGTTTTGAGTAGCATAACAGTGAACTTAGTTGGTAGGTAACCATTTTCACCTGATGTAAATCCTATGGAACCCATCTTGGTCGCTATAGGAAGCCATCACCGCGTACAGTGACCCTTTGTTTACGCGAATTACATGACCTCCACAAGTCTGCCAATAAACTGTCTGATCCCTGATACGCAAGATCAGTGATACATTTCGTTCCAAAGACGGACAAATCAGCTATTAAGCAGATGATCACACTTTCTTGGCTCATCGGTGTACTTAAGTTACACAAACACACACAATGTGAAGTGTCAGCATGTCCACCAATAGCCTTATAATTGGATACTATGCCGTACATTCCCTTTTTATGTGAATTATGTTAAGCTATCGATATTTAAGGAGAGCTAATATTAGTTACACCGAGTAGAATTGTTTTCAAGCTGTTTCTGCGTTACCTTGGCATCGTCAAACGACGAAATGTTTCTGTAGACAATAGCATCGTCAGCGACAAAAGTTATAGTTCTGCTGATCTTGACAAATCGTCTGTGGGTATCGAGAACATTAAAGACCTTGTTATGCTTAACTGAGGGACCCCCAAACATTGTTTTTCTATTTAGCGATTGGTTAAGTCCGCCAGTTTGAAAAAAAAAAATGTGTCAAATCTTACGGGACTTAACTGCTAAGGTCATCAGTCCGCTTACACACTACTTAACCTAAATTATCCTAAGGACAAACACACACACCCATATCCGAGGGAGGTCTCGAACCTCCGCCGGGACCAGCCGCACAGTCCATGACTGCAGCGCCTCCAGTTTGAGCAGTATGTAACTACATCACATTAATAAAGCCAGTAATTCATGCATAATGACATGTACCACATAGGTGTGTGGAGGAAGGAAGATATGATGGGGTCGCTAATAAGGATTTCATACAATCATAGTAGTTATGGACACAACTATCTCAGATGTGAAACCTAAAAATAAAGAATAAATGCAATCATTAGCTGGTTTAGCTACTGTGCTGCTATACAGCACATTATTATCGGTACTGCACCTATTTAAAAAGAAAATAGACGTGACATTTCGACCATCTCAAAAGCAAAACTACCAACTTAGCGAAAGAAGTAACAAATACGGCGAAAGTAAGGTGGACATATAAGAATGGTTAAATAAAGCATTGTTAGCACATAGGATAGAATAAGAATTATAGCTAAAGAAAATAAGACTAAAATAATGAACACGGAGCAGCAGAACATAGATATACATGAAGGAAGATTAAGTAGAAAGAATGTTATACCCGCTGTCAAAAAATAAATAAATAAAAATAAATAAAATGAGATAAATAGAAAGTATATAAAGAAAGATTACTTCAACAGAAGATCCATATGTGTACCAAGTATCCGAACCTCAAAAATGTATCGATAAAAGTGAAAATGAGGAAAATATAGACAACTGAAACTACACTCCTGGAAATGGAAAAAAGAACACATTGACACCGGTGTGTCAGACCCACCATACTTGCTCCGGACACTGCAAGAGGGCTGTACAAGCAATGATCACACGCACAGCACAGCGGACACACCAGGAACCGCGTTGTTGGCCGTCGAATGGCGCTAGCTGCGCAGCATTTGTGCACCGCCGCCGTCAGTGTCAGCCAGTTTGCCGTGGCATACGGAGCTCCACCGCAGTCTTTAACACTGGTAGCATGCCGCGACAGCGTGGACGTGAACCGTATGTGCAGTTGACGGACTTTGAGCGAGGGCGTATAGAGGGCATGCGGGAGGCCGGGTGGACGTACCGCCGAATTGCTCAACACGTGGGGCATGAGGTCTCCACAGTACATCGATGTTGTCGCCAGTGGTTGGCGGAAGGTGCACGTGCCCGTCGACCTGGGACCGGACCGCAGCGACGCACGGATGCACGCCAAGACCGTAGGATCCTACGCAGTGCCGTAGGGGACCGCACCGCCACTTCCCAGCAAATTAGGGACACTGTTGCTCCTGGGGTATCGGCGAGGACCATTCGCAACCGTCTCCATGAAGCTGGGCTACGGTCCCGCACACCGTTAGGCCGTCTTCCACTCACGCCCCAACATCGTGCAGCCCACCTCCAGTGGTGTCGCGACAGGCGTGAATGGAGGGACGAATGGAGACGTGTCGTCATCAGCGATGAGAGTCGCTTCTGCCTTGGTGCCAATGATGGTCGTATGCGTGTTTGGCGCCGTGCAGGTGAGCGCCACAATCAGGACTGCATACGACCGAGGCACACAGGGCCAACACCCGGCATCATGGTGTGGGGAGCGATCTCCTATACTGGCCGTACACCACTGGTGATCGTCGAGGGGACACTGAATAGTGCACGGTACATCCAAACCGTCATCGAACCCATCGTTCTACCATTCCTAGACCGGCAAGAGAACTTGCTGTTCCAACAGGACAATGCACGTCCGCATGTATCCCGTGCCACCCAATGTGCTCTAGAAGGTGTAAGTCAACTACCCTGGCCAGCAAGATCTCCGGATCTGTCCCCCATTGAGCATGTTTGGGACTGGATGAAGCGTCGTCTCACGCGGTCTGCACGTCCAGCACGAACGCTGGTCCAACTGAGGCGCCAGGTGGAAATGGCATGGCAAGCCGTTCCACAGGACTACATCCAGCATCTCTACGATCGTCTCCATGGGAGAATAGCAGCCTGCATTGCTGCGGAGGGTGGATATACACTGTACTAGTGCCGACATTGTGCATGCTCTGTTGCCTGTGTCTATGTGCCTGTGGTTCTGTCAGTGTGATCATGTGATGTATCTGACCCCAGGAATGTGTCAATAAAGTTTCCCCTTCCTGGGACAATGAATTCACGGTGTTCTTATTTCAATTTCCAGGTGTGTATATAGTCATAATATGTGCTCAACATGGAGCGAAAAATAGAAAGTACAATGAAGTGCGAAGTTAACTGTTAACAGAAAAAGAGGAAGGCACTGGGACAACCGATGGAGAAAGAGTATTAGAGGTATACAAAAATGAGTTACTATGAGACAGAATATTGAGAGCATGGTTGTGCCAGGTGCGTGCAGGTGGAAAGTAAGAAACGTTTAACAGGCAGTAAAAAGTAGTGTAGTTCCTGTCGAACTCGGTTTTAAAGCAGTCACACTTCCACTTTGTAATTCTGGTGAGTGCTCTATATTTAGACATATATTATTAATTTTAAATTTTAGTAAATCAATAGTATCTATTAACTTGATTCAGCTATATAGTAAATATACTGTAAGGGTTGATCAGCTGAGAAATAGCGTTACCTCACGGTAATGTGCATTTGTGCTGCAGTAAATATACTGCAAGGTCTGAACAGTTGAGAAATAGCATTAAGTCACGACAATGTTCATTTATGCCCCCCCCCCCCCCCCAAAAAAAAAAAAAAAAAAAAAACTGGCTCGGAACAGGGAGAGTGGTGGAGGATTTACAGGCGGCGTGCCAGGAACGTGCCTCTGCTCGCACCGCAAGGATGTGCAGTGGCAGTTCGCCCAGTCCTTGCCGAGCTGCCGACTTTGCGGTTGTCCAAGCGTTACAACAGTGCCTCGGAGCGGTCAGATAACAGAAGTTGCTCGTTTGCACAGCGGGGGCCTCGGTTCACAGATTGCTGATCCTAAATGCGGGACGTGCCGCGCGCCGCAGGTAGAATCCGCTGCTCTACAGTTCTGTGGGGTGGAGCGGGGGGTTTGCTGAGACCTGAAGGTGGAGGGAGGGGGTGGAGGGGGCAAGCAAAAGGTGGATGGTGCAACGTGGGGGATGGAGGAGCAGCCACGCTTCCGTGTCCAGCTGTCTGTGTCCGTTTAGCTTCATGAAGCACCACACCTCAGTTCGATGAAACGACAGGTGTTGTGTTTCTTAGTCATTGAAAGAAGTAGATGTAGGTCTGCTTTCATTACGTAGTTTGTTGCAATAACGTACCCTTCCCTGTCAGTCGTGATATGAAATTGTCACCTATGTGGAGAATTTCGAAAACCCAACGTGTGTACGGAGAAATATCGTTTAGTGAAAACTCAACTCTCTCTACAATTATTCTTCACTACAGTGCAAAAATGATTCAGTCCCATTCGTGGAAACATCACATGCTTCATCTGCACCCAGGTCAAAAAATCTAATATAGGGACAAGTCGGCATGTTAGCTGCCGACGCAATCGATAGCTTAGGGAGGATATCCACCAGAATAAAATTCGTGCATTCTCAACCCACTCTGCTGGTTTGATACTGTCTTCCATCTTTTCCTGCCTTAAGCTGATATTTTCATCTCTATATAAATGTTACAATCAAAACTCTTTAAACCAGGCTTGTAGAGTATAATCTTACTCTGCCTCTATTGTTTGTACTCTCTTCTGCTTCTTCCATCCTATATTTGCGCAGAAAAAATGCTCATCCGTTTGCTGCCGAAGTAAATGTGGACAGAAGGAAGGTCTTTCATGTTAGTAATGAAGTGTTTTCCGCTCTGTATTAGTGCACAACTTTTTCTCTGTCTTAATAAGCTACGTTCTTACGCTGTGAGATGTTACTTCATAGTGGATCCCCTCATACACGAAAAATTTAATATATGGATGTTCTGGTGCTACACCGGAAAATGGTTTGAAACAAAGGAAACGGATGATTAGTCTGCCATACGCTCCGTATTTTCATTAGAATCGACCTTTTAGGCAACTTCATTAAAAGTTCACACACTCACAGAGTTGACAATGCACAAAATTTCCTCTTCTGTTGCATCTTTTCCTTTCCTGTTTCGAGTTGACATTTTTGAAAAGATTCATCCATTTAACGTAATCCTATACGTCACGCTACTAGTATTCATAGAAGTTACACTAGCCAATCACACATAGTGGCCGTGCTCGAAGCTTTAACTTGACCCACCCTCTCTGCTACTTTCCTCCTTACCTGACACCGGTCCACACATACAGTTTGTGTTTGTTAAGCCAGACCACCGCAGATACATCCAGAATGAATAAGTGTATGAAGGTGCGGTTTCCCCCAACTTATAGCTGACAGTATGGCGAATTTCATGACTTTCGTAATGACTTATAACCTTTTATAGTCGCCTAATGATGACACCGAAATGTTTTTCTAGTGGAACGAAGTACTATCTTCTGCGGCATTTTAAAAGTATTCTAAGATAACTTTAACGACGTAACTTGTAAGGGATTTGATCAGATAGTGTCAATATAATAGTGCCGCAAACCTCTTCCCCGCAATAGTTACAGGAGCTTTATTTAACTGTTGAATTAACAGCATTCGAAACTATGACTTGAAAATATTAGTGTACTCGCAATTTTATGATCTGCAGATAGTTCGTCAAAATATTTTTTCATTTAATGGGGACGTTTTGAAGTCAACTTAGAATGATTGTTCCTAACTTTCCTTCTTCTTCTACAACCTCAAAATCATTTTTTAAGGTGACTAGATGGTTTCTAGGAGTTTTAAGAAATCGAGATACATCTCTACATCACGAACTGGTGGGTGCAGCAGTTTGGAAACTGGGTTACTATTTTCCAAAATCTTACTTCGAAATACACGGCTAGGACAAAATCAAAAGTTTCCGTATTCAGTACCATATTAGAAGCCTCTCCCCCCTCTGCTTTCTTCATCCTCTTTAAAAGATACTTGATACAAATTTATTTTTATTTACTTTTATCAGAAGCGTGCTCAGTACATACGATTATATAACAGCGCAATTTTATGTACATAGATTACAAAATAAAAAGAATTAACCGAATCTACATTCAGAAAATTCTCCAAAACTGATACATATGTGGGGCGTTGCCACAGGCAAGCAACAGATCTTGTTCTGAGCATAAAAACGGGCAGCGAGGATAGTGGCACATATGGCTGCCTGTTTGTTCTTGGCTCCACTCACATTTGATGTCCTCACTGATGACTCAGCCCCAACAACACCAGTTCTCATGCAATTAAGGGACCTCTAAACACCCCAGTTCTCTTAAGCAGCCAGAAGAAGTTCCCGTGGTACCATGAATGCTGGTGCTTAGATTGTCACAAAGAAAATCTTGCATTATCTTGAGGTACCTCCAAAGCCTTTGATGTGTGGAGGAAACTGTTTCTTGATTTAAGGCTACATTGAGGCTTTTGATGACGAAACAGTGGACAGCAACTGTAAAATTTGTATGAAATTGTCTCTGACCGATAACATTTCAAAGAAGGCAAGTTACTCTCTCACCGATTTCTCGTGTACAGAAACTTATTAAGGATTTTACTACAACCTGACCCACCTTGAGTGAGACTAGAAAGTTAAAGGACTGAGCAGACGTTGATGGAGCCTCATGGGGTGCTAAAAGTATGAGGTATCTTTATGGTTCTCAGCTTGTAGAAACGGCATACTGGGATTTGGAAGCAATTGGCAGCGAGCCCATCCCACAGTAAATCTTGCCGGACAGGCACACAACCATGCAGGGCAGGCAAAGCAGCCCCCTTGTCAAGACAGATCCGCAGTAGAATAAAGTTGCGATACCCGCATTGGCGCCAGCCGAAGCCTGGGCTCAGGGTGACGGACTGAAGGAACGTATCTACACGGTGGAGTCATAAGCCAGACACTGCGTGCAGAGCCACGTGTAACAAAAATTCACAAGTTTTCATGTTCGCCGATACTGCAAGTAGGCCTATGAACCACTTCCATTGGCCACCTTGGTTGTATAAGAAATTCTAGCCCACCTTGGTTGTGTAAGAAATTCAAGCATCTGAGAAATGTATGGAGATAGAATATTTATTATGCCTCTTATCTGGGACTAACACGCTCCGAGGCACAGGCGATTTAGACAAAGGTCTGTAAAACTGTGTCTGTTCGCTTGTTGCTGTGGGAAGCGACGTGACTTCACACAAAATCAACTTCCCCCTCTGCAAAAACTTAAAAAAAGCCAGTAAATGGGAGTTTCCTTTTCTCCCAGAGAAGCAGGTATCTTTACTCTCGTCCTGGTTCGACATTAGTTTGTGCTGTCGTGTGGGAGGCGAGATTTAGCACCTCTAGAGCGCTACGATTGGCTCAGCATGGCGTGAAGGCAGTGCCATTCGTGCTCTTTGTGGGAAAACTTTTTTTTTCTGAAGAGCTGCGAAGCACTCGGGTGCTGGACTTTTGTCTGTTAGGAAACTTCTGATGGAAGCTCTGGCATGTGTGGTTGGTGCTTGGGACCTGTCCTGAGACTGACTTCACTTGCGAGTAATTGAGACTGCAGAGCCTTACTGTACCGACAGTGTGACTTCAAACGTCTTGGAAGACTCGTTTGCCAAGGGCACACTTATTTGATTTCGGTTTACCAGTCTTGACGTTTGGTACCCATGTGCAATTTGTCGTATAACTGAGCCAAATTTGTCCTTGGTATGAGCAGCAAGCGGGTGTGTCACACATTGAAATCTACTGTGATTTCAGGGCTCTGGTAGAGAGTAAATTGCGAACTGTCTGCCTGATCGCTAGACCATGAAATTTTTGAATTGCTTTCATGGCCGCTATCGATTCACAAGTGCCGCCTCACCTCCACCGCACCGATCGCGCCAGCTGCAAGTTACATCACTGCACGAAGCATTAAGAGGGCAACATTCTGCCATTCCAAGATTGTCAGGGCATACAGATCTCAATCGCCAATTGCTCTCAGCTGCACCTGCGTAGAGAAACCACAGCAGATTTATCAATCAAAGTCTGCTCAGTGGCAGATCAATCCTTATTGTGTCACCACATTTTAGGGCTAGAGTACTTGACTCACTTCTGTTGCCCAGGCTCTTTGTCCATTGCACTTTTAAACCAACTGTTAGTTGTTTACAGTGTTCAATCAATAACTTGTTTAGCATAATTTATCTCTGGCTTAGTAAAATAAAAGATGTTAAAAAATTTTGCTTCATTGTCAATCATTTATTTAGTCCCCACAAGGTTACCTTTCAAAGTCGTATACGTCCTTACCAAGATTTATGATACTTTGTTTTCGTATTAAGAACGTGCATATACATGTATAGAAGGAACCAATAGAAGCATTAGTATTTTCTTTATTCTGCCAAAAAAGATCATAGAAAAATATACACCTACTTCTCCTGTTAACTTGGGCAATAAAATAATTGGAACCAAAATAGCGAGTTATTACGGAAATAACTGAAAAGTAACAAGTTTTATTTACGCCAGTATTTTCTAATGAAAACTACAAATTTAGTTTATTTCTTCATTAGCAATTACAGCAACTAAAGAACTATCAAACAATAAAACAAAAAGACAAAGGCTTATGCAGTAACACGAATAGAGACCGTTAGAGGTAAGCACATAATGCCAAAACTTGATATCTCCAATAATTACATTGTTACATTGTTACATATGCGCCCTTGGTCTCTCACCAGCTCTACCAGAGTCCTGAAAGTACAGTAGATTTCAGTGTGTGACACTCGAATTTGCTGGTAGTACCAAGGTCCAATTTAGCTCACTTATGCGACGGAGTACAGAAGGATACCAAACATCAAGACTGGTGAACCAAAATCGAATAAGTATGCCCATAGCAAACGAGTAGTCTGAGATGTTTCAAGTCACACTGTTGGTACAGTAAGACCTTCACCACGTAATCGTCTTCGATGCGCTACTAGTTCGCTTGACATTACTTTACATAAAATGAGCGTCTTATGTGGGTTACACTTAAAGTATGCTAATAAAAGCGGTGTTTGATTTGCAGCCACAAAGAATTTCGTATCACAAAATAATTGTTGTATGATGTTCATGCGGTTAGGTGGTCGAGAGAGCCTGTATAGGCGTGCCAATTATATAGAGACAGCATCTTATAAAGTTTTACTGCCGAAAAAAACGGCTACTAAAACATATTTTGGTGACTTCAGAATCCTTGCGATGACCAACCAACCCTTGTCATCACTACGTCAGTTAACTTTGCACTTACGCTTGAGACCGGCTATTATGCGCCGAAGTACGGTAACTTTGAAACTGGCTCTGAGTAACGGATAATGAAACCGATAAAAGGTCCCTGAGGACATCATCTCAAGAAACTTATGGTAAAAAGTTTGACGATATGCCATGAATAAAAATTATAGACATGGCCATCGCCCGAATTGGTACGTTTAGTACCCCAGACTCATGGTTTTTCGTCGATTTCTCAGGAACCGTCCATGAACAAATAGTGCTTTTATAACCCGCATAAATCTAACACTGGACCAGATCTAATGCAAAAGGCTTAATTGATCTGCTCATTTTGCATGTGTCGGAGGCAATGGGTAACGTCTATATTTTGAACTTGCACTGTAATGTAGCTTCAGAATGCCCTGTCTTTCGATTAGTATGCAGATGACTACTAGGCCAAGGGCTATACAAAACACTTGACCTCTACACCTGTGGTCAACAGAGCCTGAAACAGGAGCTCTTGAAAAACCGCATTTTCGTGCTAGGCGTTTTGGAACACTATTTGACACGTCGCCAGAGCAAACGGACTTAGGGTCCGTAATGTAATGAACTTTTACAACAAACTAAAGTAAAAAGTCGTTGACAAGAAGTAACTATAAATTGAGAAGGCAAGAAGTTTTTGTCTCTATTTCATACAACGGTGCAGTTTCCGAAAGAATGTACGTGTTCAGAAAAACGAAAGTAGAAATAGGATTTCAAACTGGAGGTACAGTTCTAGGCTATGCCACAGAGATAGCAACAGCAGCAACAAACATTTAGAATGTGGTATCTACAAGATCAAAAGCCAAGATTGAGAAGTTTTATATTCGTCAGACAGGAAGAAATTTCAAGACTCATGTTATAGAACATACAGATACCAAGAAATGCACGGACCCTATCATTAGTGCCCTCTGCCATCAGTTACTTATATAAGTACTGGACGTGTCAAGGTCATCGCCACTACTTCATATGTACTTAGATATACAGATTTTGGTTGATACCTACAACAGGAAATTTTTTTGTATGGGTCACTAGCTTGCATTACTGTTAATCATGTTAACATTTTTATTTTCTATGTATCACTAGGTCTGTTGTAGATTTTGCTTCAGCTAATTGCACTTAGTTAGATACTCCACTGTTTTTTATTTGTAACAGATTTTGAGATGGCAATGGCCGAAACCGCTGATTCTGAGATGTAAAAGTTAAGTGATACAGTCGGATCTTTACAAATAAAGTGACATAACACGATCGCGGACTCATTTATGGACTTTAGGTCTCCAATTGATGTATTTTTGGAACATACTGATACCATGCACCATCATGCTTTGACCGATAATGTATGATTCCACGATGAACGTTATATTTCAGGAACACTAAGCGCTGCTGATTAAATGAACCTATTTTAAATACAAGTTTTGATCAAATAATCTTGCAGTACAATTAGGTTATTAACATGGCAACATTCATATAGCTGTGTAAGAAATACAATAAACAACCATCGCGTGTCACTGAAACTGCAATCAGTACTGAAAAGCATCAATGCAGTGAACACTAAAATACATTAGTATTTTTAAATAACTTCGGTAAACAGTATTATTCAGGTTAAACATTCGCGTGTTGTGTGCACTCAGAAATCAGGTGTGCAATCGCCAGTATATAATTTACGTTTCGATGAGACGATGGTACAGTATGGCATTGTGCAGTACACTGTATTAGTGACAGCATGTACTGTATCATCTTCGCATTGACCTAGAAACGAAGGCAATTGTGCATTTTACTGTCGACTGTATTATATGATGTAATAGACGCAGAGTAAAGTGTAGCTTTATTTTCTACGTCACCGTAAGAACGTTTCACTATAGACTGATGTAAATAATTTCAACGTACTTGTTAATGATTGGTTGATCAAAACTGGCAATTAATGAAATGTTGTTACATCGGCAGCTCTAAGTGGTTGCGAAGATTGACCGTTTTTCTAATATGTAGGTGCTGTGGGGTACCATCTGCACAAATCACAAGGTGCGTCTCCAAAGTTCGTTGATGGTCTCATAAAATAAAGGAAACATGAATTAGATACGAAATACATTTACTGGACGTCTCAGTAATCACCATTGACTACAACTATCTTCTGACAGCAGTTCCAAAGCAGTTGGGAACTATTAGCAACCTCTTCCTGTGGAATCGCTTGAAGCGCCGTGGTCAGGCATTTTTGGGTAACCATATTACAGGAGACCTGATACTTCGCGCACTATCGGGAGAGCGAGCGACAGTTATTGTCAGGATGTTAATCCTCTTACCCCTCTCACAAAAAAAATCTGTTGAGAAAAGGTGATGTTGATCGTCTTTCTGGGCAGCAGGAGCTTGATTTATGATAGATTTCTACTTCAGGGAAGCAGGGAAGACAATGGACACCATGCCATTGCCTGTCGCTTGGTCTCCGAATCGTAACGATAGCATCAGGTCTCATCTCCTGTTGGTAATCACCACAGTTCGTCGAGCGATTCCACAAGAAGACAGTTATCAACACCTTTACTTAAGGTTAGAAGTGTAGTAGCTAATGGTGATTAGTAGAAAGGCCAGTTAAGATGTTTTGTTTGTAGCTCTTGTTTCCTTATTTTCTCAAACCATCCATCGAACTTTGCAGACGCATCTTCTATACGGAAATAATGCCACGCTTTAGTAAAAATTACATGGTTTCGCAGCTAGGAAACTCTGACGCACATTTTATCGTCGCTCCTCCACGCCAATCGCCCACTACTATGCCGCAATTGGTTTTATAAGACACAGTCGCCGATAACATTTCCCATGTCCAGAGCAAATGAAAACTGATTATTTGAAGCATACAGATACTATCATAATTTGTTAGCTTTCTTGAGGAATAATCAGGCTCTTAGATGCGGAAGTGCACAACGTGTAACAAACATTCAGAGAACGAACAGTGTTTTCTGTTCCAGTAACATTCATATCTATTTAACACAAATGGGATTCACACTTAATTTCACGGCATTTGGAATTTAGTTTTTGTGTACCTCGGCGAGGTACATTAAGACGACATGTCATTATAAATGAAGCAGAAACTTAGACTGGTCAAGGACTGCGAGAACTACGAAGGTATTTCTACGCATTGCTATCTCTATTAGAATTACAAAGCTCGCAATCTTTCAGTTAAAATAAATAAAGACCACGATTAGTTCTGACAGAAGGTACCTCACATATTTATTGCGTTGTCGACCACCAGAGTTTGTATAACCAGTATTTTTTCACAAGGTCGTTAACCACGTGCTAAAGGAAACTTGATTTTTCTCAAATTACAATAATAGAGAACAAATAAGAAACAAATTGTAAGACATTTCATCGTTACCTATGTTCTCCCAACTCCTGGAAAGATATTTCTTTCCCTTACAAACTTCCATTTTACGTCATTTTACCTTAGATCTTTCTACACCGTAACGGTGTAGAGGGCACTAGGTCACTGAGAATTGAGTTTTATGGCTAGACGATAAATGAAGTCAGAAAGATGTTTTACATAATGTTCACATTAAGTAACAAAGGCTCGTCGCCCGAATATCACTACTTTCTCAATGGGGCAGGGATTACAGGCGTACAGTCGCTGCTGGGGAGTGCACCAGCAGCAGTAACAGAACGTGAGGCAATTGCAGCTGCAGGCAACATCGTATATAAGCAGTGAACGGTAAACTAGGTTCACTAAATGGGTATCCTTACTGGGTGATTATTCTTACACCGAACGTAATTCGCATAGCAAAAAATCAATACTATCAGATTTCCCAGCTGCACAGAAACCTGGGCTCTCTAGCGAAGTATCTTATATTATGTACTACTTTCACGACGAAAAACTGAATACAGTTATAAATCAATTACTGGTATCACCTAACGTCTGCACAGACTGATCTCACGTTCCCATTATACTGTTCGATTAATAGCTTATTGATCCTGCATAGTTGGAATATAAACCACTGAAAGGAATAGCACATGGGATACTTGGATAATTTGGTGGCTGTAACTGGACGGTAAACGACCTTCCATTAGTGAATTAACTCTGCTGTGAATAATGAATAGAAATTTAAAAAAATAGAAACGAGAAATGCACGACCACCGTTGTACACGCGAAGCCAAAAAATTCTTTCCAAGTTTGTCAAATAGTCCACACTAAAGGCTGTTTTCCTTTCTTGACAGCAAATTTACATGCATTTTTAAAACCTTTCAAAGCTGATCGAAATTTCGAAGGAAAGAGTAGATAAATACATGTGAGAAAACCGAGGTTGCCCGTGAACAGTGACGGAGTAGCGCAGGGAAGCCGAAAAGAAAAGCGACAAACATGAAGTTCAGCTGCGTAAATTGCTGTCCAGGTGCGAAATTTGAAGCTGTCAGTTGTTCCCGGCACTGCTGCCAACCACTAAGCAGAACATTTCTCGGGTTCGCGTTTTGAATTTAAAGCTCTCTGTTCGAATGCCGCCAGGAAATTTCTGTCTCTGCAATTGTCTGCGTTCCTGGTAGAGCAGTTGTGAATAGACTGTCAGGCAGCGCAAAACGCACAAGTGCGGATAAAACCGGTATAAACGATGAGAAGAATGAAATGCAGTTAGTCCTGCCTGTACCTACGCCAAATCAATTCGAATTTAAATTTCGTTTAAATTCATATAACACAGGAAATGTCATTTTATTCCAGAAATATCAAACACAAGCGAACCACAAATGTTCCTCACTTTGAATGCTGCTGTCACAAACTGTTTGGGTACCTTTTTCTTTTAGTAAAACTAAAGGAACAAAAAAATTTATTCTACACAGAACAATTGCTGCGGAAAGAGGACAAAAGTTCAGTGTAAAGAGTAATTATCGATCTCAGATTTAAGTATTTGAACTTCACTTTTGATTTAATAGTAGCCATACACTTCATCATAATACTTCGTAAAACATAAACATAACATATGTAGATGTATAACCTGAAATTATTATGATGTCTGTTAAAACTTGTGAAGGCTATCTAAGGAAACAGACCAAGAAAGGGTAGCATATGAAGGAAATAATATTCTCCTGAGTGACAAAAACGAAACAGTTCAAACTTGACATTTATCATTCTATCCTGAGTTCGGTTCAAAGCACGCAGTTAGATCCTGCATGTACAAGATTTATCGAAAGTTGTTTAGAATCTAGTCATAAACTACATATTACGTTATCAGTTGGCTATACGTCTTATTCCGCTGGGAATTGCCTGATTTGATTGTGAAACGATTTCTTTATTCTCTGGGCTGAATTGACACTGTTAGATGTATATAGCTAATTTCCACATGTTTCCATATATGCTAAACCCAACATAGTTAATAAAATGCTCCAAATATTCCATTCATTCTTTGAAATAGCGCTACTCCCCCTTATTCTATTTTCATTTTCTTACATCTATAATTTTTTTCAAAAATGCCACTATATTCTTAGAGAGGAATTAATTAACAACATTTTGTTATATGTTTAGCCCACAGAAGTATCTTTCATAGACTGAGTTAAACACAATGGCTTTGATTTATTTTGCATGTTGTCATAGCTTCATGCTTAATAGGATTCTGAAATTCTGCAGCAAACCTATTTTAAGGATAGTAGTCTTTTACCTTCCTTATACACTGTAGACACCTGTGCTTTTTCTCAGTCGTTTAGGACCTTGCGCAGTGCGGGAGATTCGTGTTAAATGCAAGCTAACTAAACCGAGTGGGGTGGCGCAATGGTTAGCACACATGACTCGCATTCGGGAGGATGACGGTTCAAAACCGAATCTGGCCATCCTGATTTAGGTTTTCTCTGATTTTCCTATATCACACTAGCCAAATGTCGGGGTGGTTTCTTTGAAAGGACATGGGCGACTTCCTTCTCGGTCCTTCCCTAATCCGATGGAACAAATGACCCTCAAATCAGCCAACCAACCAAGTTAGAGACCGATACCATAGACTGCTCTTTGTGAAACCAAATTGGCATTCCATAGCGACGTGTTAATACAACTCTTTTAATTTTTCCTCTACGCTACGGATGTTTATTACTATGTCGTCCACATGGGACTCTGTGCAGTGGTGAGATGATATGTTTGTGTTGTTCCCCTGCGTGAACGATTTCTTAAACGCGAAATTTGAAACTTCGGATTTAGTTTTGCTCTCTTTCACTGCCACACCAGACTGGTCAATGAGTGACTGGATGGACGCCTTAGAGCTGCTTAGAGATTTTACATGGGACCAGTATTTTCCCGGGTTCTTGGCCTGATTTTTAGCTAGGTATGGCTGCTTTATCTATATGCTTCGTGCATAGGTTTTCTTCAAGGTGCACACACCTCTTACTAATGTTTGCCTTCCATAATCCGTACGTTTTCTTCTGAACTGAGATTCCAGCAGCTTTTTGTTGCACAGCATTTTTCTAATTTCGTTGTTATACAGTGGTGGGTCTTTCCTCCTTCTTAACCCATTTACTAGGGACATACTTGTCCAGAGCACCATTTGCAGTCTGATTAAACATTGCCCATAATTCGTCTATGGCCACCATTTAGAACTAAATGATGTCAATTTATTGTCTAAGAAAGAGGCTAACAAATGCTTATCTGATTTCAAGCAGAATACTCCCTGACCCTGTCAAGTAATTTACTAAATTTCGTAACCATAATTCCTATGATGATAGTAAAAGAATTTAACTGATTCTTGCTCACTTTTCCCAAAGAAGCTCTTTAACTCTTTTCATTCATTCGTTCATTTCTTAGGAAAAACTTTCACAGAACCTACTAAATTCTTCCACTATTCCTCATTTGAAATCTCTGAAACTCCATTTTTCTTAAAAAACTTGTCTTTTTTCTGAACAGGTGAAGATAAGAAGAGAAACTTTATTTCTCCTGAAGAAAAGTGAACACAAGAAAAAAATTCGAACTTAAGGAAATAAGGGAAATGAACCATTTTATTACATATAAATATTATTCATCCAAAATTTTTCTAATTCTTTCTTCTTTAACAGCCATAACTTTATACACTTGCATTTTTGCTCTTACACTTGAGGATTCTTCCATTATTTTCTGATAACATTTGTCTTCCATTTCTTAAACTATCTCGTTTACTTGTGGAATCTATAAATATTGTCTCTAGATAGTCAAAGGAATTAATGTCGATTTCATATCTTCATAGAAATAGAACCAAATTACAAGATTAAAATGAAAGTAGACAGAATTAAAACACCACCAAGTAATCACAGAGAAAGGCTTGTTCTTGGGTAGTTTTTAAATGTGTATCCATGCAGTTGTATCTGTCTGTCTGTTGAACTGTTTCGAATTTCTCTGGAATAATTTTATTATTCTCTTTAAACGATTCAACATAAATGGTGGATATTCTTCACTCATTCCAACCTAACTTTATATATATATATATATATATATATATATATATATATATATATATATATATATATATATCTGTGTGTGTGTGAGTGTGTTCAAATACAAAAATCTCCAAAAATACAAGCAAGGCGAATTAAATTTCCATCTTACACATAATAAATGTGGTAAACATTGTATTCTATATAATTAAATAATAATAGAAAGCATTCATTTTCCATAACTACCTCAGTTGTGTAAATGGACACATCCATTTCCCAAGGTGCATTATCTTTAGCATTAATTACTTTTTGCATTTATTGTAACTAAAATTAATTTAGTAATTATTTTATAGATATATCTTTTTAGCACATATTTGGGTAGCTCTGTTTTAGTGCCCACAAGAAAGTTCAACTTTTATTAGAGCCCATTCAAATTTTTTAACCTGCATGTAAAGTAGGGTATGCTATTAGATTCACAGTCAAAAAATCCACTTTTTTAATGTTTTTATAATAGGTTTATAGGAATGAAGGCATGGAATAGCTAAAATTGAATCGGTCAGCGGAGAAAGGAACTAAGTCATATTTGCGTAGTTTTCACTTTTTTACATAATTACATTAAACAGACCCAGATGGAACTTCCTATCATGAAACGAACTGTGCTTGGCTCCTTCCTGTGGGAATAACATGAGGCCGATTTAATCATGGTCAGGGGAGAGGAATCAAGTTTCTTTCTCCATCACACATCGCATTCTGCCAGCAGACTGTACTATCAGTGTGCTTATACTGCACCACCTTCAAACTAGATGGCATTGAACTGTATCAAGCAGGGGCAGAAAGCGTAACAAAATACTATCTTGGCACCAACTTCGTGATGTGTCACGGTTACTGAACGCCATCTTTCGAAACGTCTCCTACACGAAAGCGAAATGAAAGTGAGCACAAGATGAAGAGAATCAAGGAGGCTTGAATTCATAGGTGCCATATAATGACTACAGTGGGAAAGCAGTTCCTGAAAAATATATTAGTGCTGATTGTATGTAAGGTATAAGTACTGACATTTACCAGTTCAACAAGTTCAGTGTAATATTAATTCCATAGCACACGCTACATCCTTCGCAATTACTTAATAAATTCCTGATGCTGAATGGAATGCTTTGCATAGAGATACTTCCAAAGTTTTTGAACATGGAAACAAATAGTCAGGATATTTATCTACAGGTCTTGATTGTGGCACGTTATGTTACGAGAAGTAGGCCAAGAAAATTAGTCAATGACATCGGTAGCATCAAGAAACATTCTTTTTCTTACCATGCCATTGTATGTGGTAGAAGAGTTTGTGTCCACAAACTTGTTTTTCTGAGTCTTCATATTGCATCACATAAAAGAGTTTTTCGTATTTGGCAGTTACTAGTTACAGGACAAATTCCAAAGTACATGCATGGAACAAGTATATATACAACCAAAATTTTGAAAAATGTAATACATTTGATAGGCACCCACATCATATCTTTCTCACTCAAAGAAACTCACTACGCTGGGAAGGAAATGAAATACTCAGATGCATTCTTGGACCTGAAAATTATGCCCGAATTATTCCATATGAAGTAATCAGAAGTAAATGTTAAATGCGAGTTCTGTAGGAAAAGTTTTTGTGAAAATTACACTTTTGTTTTCGGTCATTCCCAAATTGATGTTTGTGGCAAATGTGAGGAACTTCAGGCTAAGTTAAAAATTTCATATATCTCTGACAGTACTAAAAGCTGGATATTCACAAGTGGCGCAGCAGGACATCTTATAAATTCATTAAAATAACTGAACAAGAATGTATGGGTAGGGATGACGTTGTCGGTCTATTTTTCGACGTCATGAAAATCTTGCCTCTGTCAAACATCCCACTGCAGAAAACATTCTGTGGGTTAACTGTTTCTGCACTTGTGATGTAAAATCCTGGCGTTCCATGGTCTGCTTGTATCAGAAAGGCGAAGCAAAAAAGGGCGTTAATGAGGACTGTTCATCCCCTTATCAGTACACTGAAAACTATGTATCGAAGATGTTACAGAACTACACCTTTTATCAGATGGAGCACCTGCTTAAAATAAAAACAATAGCATAGTAAGATAGTGCCTTGCATTGACAGATACTGAAAAATTTTAAAACCTCATTCACAGATTTCCCAAAAGCGGTCACTTGTTTCTCCCTTGTGACTGTATGTTTGGAATACTGAAGAGTAAATACGAAAATGTAACCGAATTTACACCCCTAAAGAGTATGTGGAAATCATAGCAAACAATATTTCTGAATTTAGAGTCACTGCGATGGAAAGTAAAGACATAATGGACACAGGGTGCCTCATTATTACAAAAAAAAAAAAAAAAGAAAGGAAGTATACAGATTAGGGAAGCAGCACATATCAAGTCACCTCGTCAAGAAAAACAAAATTTTTCTGTGGCAGTGTTCAAAGAATTTCATTATGTAACAACGAAACCAGGAGCGTGACTGCCTACCCACTCATAAACATTTGAGTCAGTGACTCCTTTAATCTAGCGTAAACTTAACTTGCTTCGTTACAAATTGGGTTGCAAAGGCTACATGATGGAGAAAAAGGTTAGCATCAATAAAAAGAAAATTGAAGATATTCAGAAACTGGTTAAGTACATTCATGGAGAAGACGCTGAGATTTTTTTATGAGGAGATATCGAAATATGACCACTCACTATGATAAATTATGATTTATCCAGGACTTCGAACTCTATGAAGTAGTTGTTTTCACATTTAGATGACTATAATTTTCCATTAGTTAATGAATAAATTTGAGTTTTAGATCAGAAATGTGTCATTTTGAATGTGTTATACTCACGCAAAGCGCTAAATTCCCTTCTTGACTGGAGAAAGGAATTTCTTTTGAGAAGATACTTTTTAGAATACATGAAAATTATTTTCATTCACTGTATGTGTGGTTAGTGTGCAACAAATATCTAAGAAATCCAATCCTAGTAGTTTAACAATAATACAAAACCTTGTCTCTCCTGAAAAGTAAGAAAAAAGTTACATAGTTCCTTTCACCACCGACTGATTCAATTATAGATCTATTTTATAAGAATTAAATCCATGAACAAGATACAGGAGAAAAATGAAGTAGTTCACTAAATCAAAAGTGCCAAGTAGAAAGTTTGTATCTGATTTTAATAACAATATATATGCAAAAAATATTGGTTATAGCAAATAATAAGTTGTATTTATAGAATTAAATGAGTTAAATAAATGAGGAAAATATACAAAAAGGATTCATAAGACCATTAATCTATGTTATTTCAAAGAGGGTGAGTCAGATCCTAGCAAAGAAAGTGAAATAGTAATGACAGGTATTAGAGATTCTAGTTTGGAGGATAACCTATAAGAAACTACAGTAGTTGTCAAACTTACAATAGATGTAATCAATTTCTCTTCCTTGTAAAGTGTTAAATGGTGCCCCTTGTTTATAGACACTTAATTTCCTTTGTATATTTAATTTGAGTGGGTTTTAGGACACAAAAATTAACAGCACAAATGAACAGCAAAAATTGACACAAAAACTGGACAGCAAAACTGTACAAAAACATCTGGACATGAAGGATACACAGATGGCTAACAATATGTTGATGAAGGTCAAATGAAGGTAAAAGTAATGATTAATTGTTTAATATTATTAATGTATAACATCCACCTTTTTGAGCATATATGCTTTATTTGACCTTCATTTGAACTTTATTAACCATATGCGGCCATCATTTGTATTAAGGATATCCAGTTTTCTATCCATTTCTGTCATCCAATTTTGTGTCGTAATTCTAGGGTACACACATTTATATTCAGCTTTTGCTGTCCATTTCTTATGTCTATTATTCATGTTCTTTCTTGCTCTTAATTTTCGTGTCTTAAATTCTAGTTCACTTAAAGGTTTCACAATGTGAAGCAAATGAAGTGTTCATTAACCAAAAAAGCACATAACAACTACCAATAAGCGAAAATTAAATCGACCTCTTTTAAATGCGACCACCACTGAAGAATTTATACCTTCTCCACTAATATTTATCATTATCTGTTTCCCATTCTTCACTAGAATCCGACTCGTCTTCTTCCACATAACATTCATCAATTGCTTCATGGATTTTTTGATATATTTTTATCTCTATAACATGTATTCAACTCTTAATTCTACATATACATTGTAAGACATCATGGTCTCCAGATGTTCATTGCTTACATCTTCCGCCCTCACAGTCATATTCCACACATCAAGATGCTTCATCCAAACCCAAACTCGATAGGATAAAGTCAATGTTGCATGAATTCATGTAAACGATATGCAAATATCTAACAAATCGCAAGTGCACACCATGATTGAAATACTCGAGGCTGGTGTACACACATACATTCCAGACACAATGGTCACAGGAGCTTTTAGTTCGAGAGAGGCAACCGCACGCTAGGAGGCCAGTCCCAACCCATCTATGTCGGTCGGTTGCAGCCCGTGGAGCGGACAGCATTCGCCAAAGGGAAAGGAGGAATGACCCTGTGTTTGGCTTAAAAGCAAATTCCGCTACATTGTGTGGGGGCGGCCAGCCTACGCATTCTTTACACATAGCGCGCAGTTTCAGAGATTTTCACAGGGAGATAGCAAACGACAAACGCCGATACTACAGATTTCCAGATTTCTCACCTTAAACGAAATGTCATTCTCCCGTTTTAGAAGAGAAATGCTGACTGGCAGACGATATTTCTGACGCCTTGAGTTGAAGGAGTAATGGAAGAGACCGAAAGATATACCCCTTCACGTCTGGCATGGAGAGGCGCTGTTCCGTTGTCGCTCTTGGAGCGAGGAACAAGTCTCTCCTCAGTACTTCGCTGGGAGAGCACCTCTGTCGAGAGCGAATCGAAATGCGACTCTCTATATTGAGTCCTTGTGATTAAGCGTTGTTCACTGTGTTGGCCGACACACTTATTGTGCGGTTTGAACGGACAGAGTTATAGTTAAATGCCTGGGTGCGGATTTTTGAGTGGCATTGCGGTGGACTGGTTATCTGACCGATGTACCACGCCAATAGTTAGACTAGGGGCGAATAGGAATCCTTGATTTCAACAAGGCGTAGAGAGAGTTTGATTGGCGAAGGTCAATCCAGATAGAACGGGTTATCTTATTTGTCAGCAGTGAGCGATGCAGACAGCACTCATCGCAGCTTACGGGATTGTGTGCTACAGCTGTTGCGAGCCCCATATTTCCTCCACAGCGGTACACTTCACTGCATTTCTCATACGACAGCCTCGACCGTACCTAGTAACATTCTAAAGGATAATTATGCAAGTTGAGTAGGCGTGCCTCTCAGCCATTCTGCCAAGTCAACAACCATCTTAAACTTTGTATAGAAATTTCATTAGCGAATCCTATCATTGAGAGGTAACTTCGCATTCTGAAAAGAACCAGGATATAACTTGTTCAATTCATAACTAAAAGTGCCATTGTGATTTCTCAGAAGTTTTGCAAAATAAATAATAACTTTCGTTAGTTTCATGTTTTTCTTACACTAACTAGCACTACTGCAGTACCCAAGTATCCCACTAGTTACGTAATAAATTTTTGTGTCATTTCCTTACAGCCGACGACTCCAGAAAATATTTATTGCTGAAACATTTTCAGGCATTTCTCTTTAGAACGTTAGGAGCGTCTGTCTGACTTCTGTAGGAGTGTGGGGGTGGAGGTTGCATCTTGCAGGAGCCACATGGTAATGGGTACATCTCAGATTAATCCGTTGCTCAGAATAACAGAATAGCAGATCAACCCCACGCTCACAACATGTTTTCTTTATTGTAAACTGTAATTTTTGCAAAACTGTTTTCAAGCAAAATTACATCCAAACATTCGGCTTCGTATTCTTCATCTAGTAATGCATTTAATTTCTCTTTTGCATACTGGTAATGCATTTCAGTCTTCTAAAATAGATCTGCAATTTTAGGAATTCCTTCTTCCTCCATTTATTACAACAATTTTGACATAGAAATATTAAAAAGAGGAATTTCTGTATAGGTATCGAATGGAGTACATTCATATATATAATAAAAAAAACTTAAATGAGCTCTAACAAAAGGTGAATTAACACTGAAACAGAGCTATGCATATGTGCGCTAGAAAATGAAATATCAATAAATTTAATTACTAAAATAAATTTAGTTAAAATCAATGGTAGAACGAATTATTTCTAAAGCCATAGCGCCTTTTGAAATGGACACACATGTATATACAAGTAAATAAATTATGGAAAAGGAATGGTTATTATGTACTTAGGATATAATATTTACCATCTTTATTGTGCAGAAGAAGGAAATTCAATACATCCTTATTATACATTTGGAGATTACTGTATTCATGAATGTATAGCAAGTTTAACTGGAATGAATAAAGAATATCCACCATCAATGTCAATCTTTCCTTTTCGAGAGAATAGTATAGTTATTCAAGAGAATTTAGAAACAGTTAAAATAGATACAATTGCAAGCATACACACATAAAAATTAAACAAGAAACTTAAGTGTTTCCTTGTGCTTTTTTGGTGTTGTTCAAAGTCTTAAAGTTTGATTTAAATCTTGTAATTTAGAACTACTTTTTTGTTGCAAATCAGTTTATCAAGTAAATAACTGGAAGAGAAACGATTCTGTCTATTTTCGAATTTAAAAATATAGCTGTATTTTCCTCTATTATTTTCAATGGCAATATTGGAAATAGATTTAATCTTTCTTTTAGATGTTCTAGTTGTTTAGTTTTTATTTTCTTCTTATACTTCCTAATAGTTGCCCCATTGTTATATGTTTGAGTAATACTTTATCATCTTCTTTATACACTAAACTCTTTTTGATTTTGAGAATTGTCTGTGTTTTTAAGTAAATCACTCTGTGGATATAATTTTCATAAGGAGTAGAAAAACCGTTTGTTGTTATTTCCAAAAATGGTTCTTCCTTGTGATGGTAAAAGATTTCTTATTCTTGTAGAAGGCTACTGTATGAAATACAAATAAATCCTTCTTTTCTCAGGAATATTGCTATTTTTCCTCGTTTCTATAAATTTGTTTTTATTGGTTCTTTAACATTATATACAGATTCTTCACAATATTGTTCATCCATGACATCTACATATGTAAAGCTATTTTTATTGTGTACCACAAAAACATAAACTTTGGAAATTCTACTTGTGGGAATCCATTGTTGTTTAAATGAATTTTTTATTTCTTCTTCCTTTTCTTATATTTTTTATTCCTTCTCCAAAATAATCGTGTGTTCTTCCTTTAAAGATTATGTGTTATCCAAATACACAATTTGTAATTCTTGTTCTTGTTTATTAGTAAATTCTTAGTTTACCTTTTGGGTTGCTTTTAATTTGTTTAATTTCATATGTATAAAGTTTGGTGTGTGCATTTAATCGTTTTCTACACACAATGGGATAATATAATTTGTTATCATTATTCCCTGGCTCTTCAATATTTATTTCTTTAGGTATTGTAAATAATAAGCTATTTGATTTAGACAAATATGTTTCCACAGATTTCATGAAGCATGTTTCTTTCACAAAAATTACATTAACTCTCTCACAGAAAATTTCTATACATTTAACAGGATACAAGTTAAAACTAAAAGTAAACAAAACCAATTTAATAACTTTTCCTCTGTTTTCTTTATTATCTGCTCCAATTTAATTTGTTTTTCTGTCTTAGTTTTTGCTTTTTTGTTACCCTTGCAACAAATCTATTAATTTTTGCCACATTGTTGGTAATGGAACCGAATATAAAGATAATTCCCAAAATATTTGTGTTATTTGTTGTTAATTCGACACAGATAGTTATTGGATCTAATCCTTTAGTATATCTGGGTTACTACAATTATAGATGGTTGATTCTAATCTTATACTTCCATTTTTTACATAATTTAGAAGCTAATGTTTCCTTTAATCTACTGTCTGGACAGTTTTAAAAAATCTATAATGTTATTGCCTAGCTGTTTATCTGGGACTTGTTAGCAGGCAAATAAATTTAGTGCAGATTTTCAATCTATCATAAAAATTTGTAGTTGTTATGTAGTCATTTCCTATAGAACTGTTGTTGTGAACTGTTACATTTCACTCTTCTTTATATTCTTCTTGCATAAGAAAATTTAAAACATTTGTTAAATATTCACACAATTCCTCTTTGTTAAAAATTCCTGCAAAATCTTGTTATGTCTAAATCTAATAAATAATAGTGCTCATTATGAAATTTTTGCCATCTTTTTGATAGTTTTACTAATAATGTATTAATGTTGATATCTGCTAATTATGTATTGTTGGAATAAAAACTGGGTTAGTATATTTATTACTTATAATATTCATATCCACATTAATAGCTTATTCAGTCCCGTTACATGTTTTTGTATCTGAATCTAAAGGAGCAGTAACTTATTTTCAATGGCATGTTATGAAGAATAAAATTTAGGAAATACTCCTCATAAGAAGCTACTAAATGATCTACATATTTCTTCCTTAACTAAAAACTGAATTTCGCCTACATCTTTTGTGCAGTGTGTTAGCTCTGTAATTTTAACTACCATAATATTGTTGCTTGATGATTGTATAATTGCTATATATTCTTATAATTTCTTATCCTTTTATGAAATTAATATCATCAATATTTGTAGTAAGATTACTATTATATAAAGTTTCTGTATGTACCATAAGCCAAATCTCTTAATAGTTGGTCCTGTTTCATTGCCAAGAATTTCTGTTAGAGAAAATGTTTTATTTCTAACACACGTTTTATTTTCAGCATCCATTTATAGAGATTTGTATAAAAGTATATAGAATTAGATTAGCAAAAATATTATTAAGACACAAAATTTGTTTTCAAGAAATAGTTGAAATTGTGGCAGCTGAAAGTAACCTGAAGTGATTTTTTTTGTTTATTTGATTTAGGTTTATTAGAGTAAATTTTTTTAGAGGCTGCATTGATAATTTTGAAATATCTTTAAAATTCTTCATAGATTTTCCATCATTTATATACCTTCAGCATTATTTTTAGTCAACTGAATCATTAAATTGTCAGTAGCTTCTTAATTTTGTTTTTGAGTAAGATGTCATCATTGTAAATTTAACTCATGAATCATTTACATAATTTTCGAAATGCATGCCCAAAACTTTATCATTCAGAGCACCAATAGATTTCCATATATATATGGTTTTAGATAAGACTGGTTTTTGTAACACCTCTCCTTCTATCTTTTTCAGCATTTATTCAAATTTCTGCCATCTTTGTAGTGATGGACTTTCAGTATAATTTTTCTCAGTTAAATATTCTGATAGTGTTTATACAATAGCAATCACATAATCACTATTTCCTTATGGTGATAAGGAATAATTTTTCAACTTCTCTGTTTTCTTCAGTTGTTTGGACACATATCGCCTAATCCTGTAATTACATGTTTTACTTGTTGTATTGCATCATTAAGAGGTTGACCTTTTCTATGTTTTTTCACATTCTGTTCTTGGTTGTCTTTTAATGTTTTGTAAACTCTTCTTTCAATTGTTCAATTACACTTCTGTTTAGTGTTGCTTTCTTAACAGCCTCTGGGCTTTAGTTTGCAAACATTTATTAAAGATGAAAAAACATTAATCAGTTGCATTTCACATTCAATGCTCAATGTTTATGTTCCATGTTTGTGTTCAGGAATCATGGTTAATGTTTATAAAATTCTGTATTTTATTTGTGGACTGGCATTCATTTGGTTTTCCTGTCATGTCTGTTGTAAAAAATCCAAACTAGTCATTCCAGCATTTACTACATGTTTCCCTAAAGCCACCACTTGTTTCACTTCTACCAGCAAACTTGTGATAACTGTGACATAAATTTTTGTCTTCCTGCCTGAAAGTATATAAAAACTGAGATTGTCTCTAAATAATTGTTTTGATATTTTAGATTATGGCTGAGTTAAGTAAAACAATCTATTTGCCTATTCCCACCTCTAGTAAAATACTCTCTAACGATATCCTTATTTACAATAATGAAGCCATCAAACACTATGACTGAATACTTCTGATATTAGCTTGCTGTAGGATTTCATCTTTATTTACAATAAAAGTAGCAATTTTCAAATTTTGCTTATATTCATTTTTTGTACATTTTTATAAATTTTTGATGTTTTAGTTGTTCCAATACTCTGGAGTAAACATGTAAGTGATTGATTTTATTCCAGTTTAACCATCCCAGAGCTAAAATATAATTTTTGGTCATACACTTTGCCCTATTATTGCACATCAAATAGAATTTGATAAAAACTTACTATGTATATATTTCACTTTCTTCTCTCGAATTCTTGTTTCTTGTTCCCAATCAGGTCCCATTCAATTAAATAAAATTTTATTAAAATAACTGTTCGACCTATTTCAGTTGAGTAAAGTATCATCTGTTCCCAAGAAACAATTAACTGTACTTACATGAGATAGCCCTACAAATGTAGCACTAGTTGGTTACTATACAACATTGATAGCTCCAACTATTACACAAAAAATAATGAACTTCACTGTCAAGGAGAAACTGTGGAAATTTCTATTGGTCTGTATACTTTTAAAAAACTTATAAAAATGGATTCATAAATAAACCCAGATATTGACACTAAATCAGATGAAATTCTGAATAGCACTGTTGTAGACAGTTGTGTTTAATTATACATGCATGTAAAATGTAGAATGAGAAGTGTGTGTGGATATAGTAACGAAACTGAAGCTAATAAAAAACTGTTGCCGAAATGAATCCATTGGAATTAATGAAATAAATTTTGATCTGGCTGATAGAACATTTGTAAACGAAAATTATCATTATCTAAATTAATATTACTGCTTTATTCCAGTCAAATGCCGAATTTGTTATACCAATAATTTGTGTGCCGCATTATCCTGTATATTTTCCGATTTTTTAACCATTTCAAGATTTGTATATTAATATAACTGATAAAATGTCAGTTTTATCAACTTTAATGGTGCTTGTGTAATATTTGTTTTAGAAATGTCTTAAGAACTATTTTCTTAATAAATCGTGAACAAAATCTTGAGTTATCAGTTTTACTCATTCCCTTTGAATGAGAAGATTAAAATAACCTAAGGCTCCCCTACAAGACCACAGAGTTTAATACAAATATTGGAAATGGTTGGGTTCATCATAATCATGCTCAGCTGTACATAGGCTTCAGTATTATTGAATGTGATGATACAGATTTTCCAACTCACGTGGAATATCTAATAAAAAATTGACAACTATGTGCCAAAGGTGTTTGATGTTATCACCATAAAGAAAGGAAACGGTATTTTGTCTAGAATGGAATCTATTAATTTCTTTATCAGTTCATATTCGATTAACTTTGTTTCTAGCAAATGAATTAATGATGGAAAGACATAATCTTAGTAACAGGAAAATAAATAGAAAGGGAAACGAAGTACTTTATCCATTACCATTATTCAGTTGATTTTTTAAAAATACAAAGAAGTAATGTGGAAAGTAGATTTAACTGTAACTTTTACTTGGAGCTCTAGTGTATACAATGCCCTTCTTAGATGGGCTGACCATAATCAGGCCATTCTCAAAGATGCAACCACACTTCCTAAGGCAGGAAAACTGTAGTGAAAATTCGTGTACCAATTGTTAAATATCAACAAAATTATGAAATTAAACTACAATAAGACTGACACAAAATTCAAAAATTCCAATATCCTATGGTTGAACCACAATCAATCGATAATTGCTTGATTAAACTGAAAAAGAAATTTCAAGTTAGATTCCACAATTTACTAAAATTGTGCTGAATGTTATACGCCATATATCATCTTCATTCTTTTCCAAACAAAAAGGAAAATGAATCACATGATCGATTCTCCCTTAATCGATCACGACAAGTTTTTCCTCAAGAAATGTGGAATTTGGATCTGCCAAATAAATCTCTAAAGGCATACAATGCTTTGCTTATGGAGTGTCACACTACTCAATATTGATTTCAATAGGACCCCCTCCAATTTTATTTAAAATTATCCTATGTGTGTCATAAATATGTCAAGATGAATGAATGTGTTAACTTCTCAGAAAACAACAATGAAGCTTTGAACTTTAAATGATAAAATTCCGAATGACACATTTATATACCTAGTAAAAAGAATTTGACATATAATGCATGACACAGAATTTTAAGTGACAAATTTTTAAAAAAATTTGGAAGTTTGAGTGCAGCAGATCCTTCTTCAGTGACAGCACTAAGTCAAATGGCCTGTGGCAGTGGCAGTTGAAGCAACTTCTTGCACCAGGAAATGTTAGCAGATATATGAACTACCTATAAATAACAAACCTTGCCTCCCTGGTGGTCACACCTCTTATCTCTACCTGTCTCACATATGTCTCCAGCTCTCACATGTGTCGTTTGTATACTTAACAACACATGGTTCTGAGGTAAGCTCTATTCATGTTATTGTGAGAAAATACTTCATTTGAATGGTAAATTATACTTTTTTAATTCTATCTTCACTATTGTCTTAGACATTTACATGTTTATAATTTAGCTATTCAAATAAATGTAATATAGTGAAGAAAATAATGTATTTTAGGTGTGAAATAAATAGAAGAAAATAACAAAATTTGAATCAACTTTATAACTCAGAGACCGACTATGTATACAAACTTTGGAACCATATTGTTTGTCAAACTCTACATGAGCATACTGACTGCAGAATTTGTGGCAATTGATATGATGGAGTCATAAGTGCATCAAATGTAGGGAGAGCTATCAATTTGGCAAAGCATTTTATATCCTTGATTGTGTAGTTGGTAATGACCAGAAAAAAGTGTTTCAGTTAATTCTGAAGTAATTCTTCATGATGCATCATGTACACAAGATCAGAGACTTGGAAGTACTAAATCAAAACTTGTTTACAGCGATATACAGTTTCAGATGTTGCAAGCTATGGAGGTAAAACACAAACAAATGGGAAATTCCGATACTGCCATCTACTGGGAGAATGTAATTAATTCCATTCCTCAGTCCTACTATCATAAATTTCCACTTCCAAATTGTAACAACATTATCTCCAAACCTGAAAAGCGTAATTAGTGTTCAAATTTTAATCTGATGCTGGCTTATTAATGGTTGCACTGTATGGTATGTAACTGGGGACCTAGACACGACGGACAGGCTTTGTCCCTGCTGTAGCCCACAGTGGTACACAACCCCACAACACGCTACAGCAGTCCACGCAACCCACCGTCGACCCATACCGAACCCAGGGTTATTGTGCGGTTCGGCCCCCAGTAGACCCCCACGGAAACGTCTCATATCAGACGAGTTTAACCCCAAATGCTTGCATGGTGGAGTAATTAAGGTGTACGCGTATGTGGAGACAGTGTTTGCGCAGCAATCGCCGACATAGTGAAACTGAAGGGGAATAAGGGGAATCAGCCCGCACTCGCCTAGGCGGATGGAAAATCGTCTTAAAAACCATCCACAGACTGGCGTCGGGTCTCGACAATCATCCGGCGGCCGGATTCGTGCAGGGGACCGGCCCGCTTTCCCGCCCGGGAGGCTCAAATGCTTCGATTCTCGTCTTATCCGGTTTTCCCATTGACCATATATCACTACCGCACAATGCTGCGGCCGACACGTATATTCTCAGAAATTTCTTCCTTAAATTAAGGCCTATGCTTGACAGTAGTAGACTTCTCTGGGCCAGGAATGTCTCTTTTGCCTGAAGTAGTCTCCTTTTTATGTCCTCCTTGGTCCGTCCAACATAGGTTACTTTGCTGCCTAAGTAGCAGAATTCCTTAACTTTTTCAACTTTCTGATCACTATATCTAGTGTCAAGTTCTCGCTGTTCTCATTTCCGATTTCTCATTACTTCCGCCTGTCTTCTATTTGCTCTCAGTTCATATTCTGTACTCAATAGACTGATCATTCCATTCATCACGTTCTGTAATTCTTCTTCACTTTCCCTGAGGTTAGCAATGTCATTAGCGAATCTTATGACTGATATCCTTTCAGCTTGAATTTTAATTCCACTCCTGAAACTTTCTTTTACTTCCGATATTGTTTCGTCGATGTATAGTTTTAACAGTAGAAGCGAAAGACAACATCCCTGTATTGATGTCGGATAATATTGGATGTAACCTCACATGTCGAAACATGGGAGCACGTTTTGTTCAAAAATGTTCTAATGTGTGTGAAATCTTACGGGACTTAACTGCTAAGGTCATCGGTCCCTTGGCTTATACACTACTTAACCTAAATTATCCTAAGGACAAACACACACACCCATGCCCGAGGGAGGACTCGAACCTCCGCCAGGACCAGCCGCACAGTCCATGACTGCAGCACCCAAAGACAGCTCCGCTAATCCCGCGTGGCGCACGTTTTGTATCTATGAAGATTGTAGAACATGATTGTTTTAGTGGTCCGTGTGTTATGGTGTGTTAGGCCATAATGTTGAATAGTCCTGCTGACCTCCATATCACTAAAAATGATACACTCACCGGTCTGCAGTTTTGTGACGTTGTATTTCTTCTCCATGTGCGTCTTTTCAGGAATGCATTCGGCATTCACTTCACTTTTATGGATGACGTTATGTGACCACATCGAACAAAGCAGGTGGATCAGCTCTTGGAATAGCAAGATATTTAGCGAGAAGACAGGGCTTGCCTGGTCCCCCCGACTTAAATCGTAATGCGATTGGGATCTGGTGGGGAGACGTATTGCAGCATGCCCACATGCACCAACCACCATCCAGCAGTTGTCATTCGCGCTGATGGAGGAGAACGCTCTATCACAAAAACTTGTTACCAAACTCGTGGCCATAGTGTGAGCACGCTGAGAGCTTGCACTGTCGCCCGTCATGATCCCACATTTTAAGAACAAAGCCCTGCATTTTGGAACGTCCAAGGAATCATGAAGATTCGCAGTGGCTGTAGTGTAATAATTTTCTTTGAATGGAGTGGCATTTTTATTAGTCTCACACAGTATTTCATTTAGTTACATCCCGTACCATTCCTTAGCAGCTCTTTTACGTACGGTGGAAGTTTCGTCGCGATGTATTATTTGTCAGCAACACACCATCGGTAACGTCCATTCTTCCTGAAGCTTTGAACACGACTGTCTTTATGAAATAGGTGTGGGAACAGAGGAAGGAAAGAGCGAAATTGTGTTGTACCCCTAAGAAACGGTACTTTGATTGCACAGTCGCTATGTCCAGTGCTTTTTTCAAAAGAATAGTTTAAAGGTACTCCGACCTTGGATTTAATGCAGCGAAAATTACTAATAACTGAAGCATGGGATACACCCCGTCTGCTTTCAGCCATGACGTCATCACTTTCGTCATACCTGATGTTGAACTTCCTGGCTTTACACTCGCACGAGAATTATTGACAGTTTTTTGTTTATTAGAAGCAGGAGAACAAGTAAAATAGTTTGTTAGTTTTCTGCTCATCTCTCATCTCCAACACAAATTACAAGTTGCAACGAAAGACAGGACACGCTGTAAAACTTGGCGCAACCGACAAGAACGGAACAGCAAACGCAAACGAATAAAGAACAACAAAACAAAGATGGCAATGAAACGCGAAGGATCATGGTATTGGGACTGTAGAGACATCTAACGCTCACTATTAGCGGGCGAGGTCGCTACATGCTTGTCGAACTGACTGCCAGCGATTCAGTTGTCGAGAACGGTTGCCGCAGCTTCGAAATGCTTGAAACAGTCAATTACATCGCTTTTCCTACCAAAAACTGCACTGGTACCAAACCGACAAGAACGGAACAGCAAACGCAAACGAATAAAGAACAACAAAACAAAGATGGCAATGAAACGCGAAGGATCATGGTATTGGGACTGTAGAGACATCTAACGCCCACTATTAGCGGGCGAGGTCGCTACATGCTTGTCGAACTGACTGCCAGCGATTCAGTTGTCGAGAACGAAATGCTTGAAACAGTCAATTACATCGCTTTTCCTACCAAAAACTGCACTGGTACCGTTTGTGTTGCAATTACCAACACGAAAAAATGAAATAAAAAAATTACATCTGTGAAATAAATCTTTGACACTCTTCCAAGTTCTCAACATCGTAAAAAAATTACTTTCTCGATGAAAAAGTTTAGAGGTACGCATCCCCCAGCGTTCCCCCAGAAAAACAGCACTTGCTATGTCTATTGGTGAAAACTTCTTAATGGGCAGTGGATTACTGGGGCGCTAGCCACTTGTAGATGGGCCATTGATAGGCTGTGTTCTGTTTTATGTCACAGCTGGCCGCATCTACTGACCTTCGGCAATATCTCCTCTCGTATCTTTGAACTCCACCCATCCTTTCCTCACCCACTTTCCAACGAATTGCAGGGCCTCTGCTTTCAATTATTGCGCCTTGTTATATCCGCCAACTCTCGCCCGTTAACTGGAGTTGCTAATTTTGGTCTCGGGCCTGCACAGGACGATGCTTCCCTGCTCACAATGCGAAGCTGAAGGTGGATTAATATCTCGTGCCGTAAAGATATGAGACACTGTTGATGGAGATCCGCCCGTTGGATAGGGACGTTAATGCTCTGCAGCGATTGGTGATGCTCAAGAGAAGCGTTCTACATTAGGGCGCAGATTTCATCATCCCCCTTGTGTCCCTCTCTCATCTCAAGAAATCAAAAACGACATCAAAACCAAACAAGCACCCCGATACACTCAACAAATATATTGAGCCGTGCTGCAACTCGCGTTGGTGCCGTTGCAAGGTTAGCATCGTTTAGTTGGTGTAGTTACGGTTGTCGTCTTCTTCTTGTGTTCATTGGCGCCACTCCGTTTACAAGCGTTGTGTGTCCACTAGTGGCAGCAGAGGCGGTCATCGATCTCTAGTAACGGTGGTACTATCTTTGGGGTGACATTGTGGTGTTTCCGGGTGGTGTGAGTCGGCAGATCGGTTGGGGGCAGACGAGCAGCCAGGTCCACACAGTCCGAGAACATGCTGGGACCACTGGAGGCACACATGCACTACAGAATGGAGGGGCTGTAGTCCCAAGGGGTACAACCTCGTTGTACCAGGAAGTTTAAGTTCAGTGGACCTTAATTCAAGTAGTGAAACCTCCACCATCTCGCCAATTACTTGCGTGTTGCTCCTTGCAGTGTCGCCGAGACGAAGAGCAGCAAGTGGAATGTTTGGGGAAGGCGAGCCTAATTAGCCTTCTTCCGCTTCTTATTATTAATTGTTGCATTCTGTATGTTATTACTTGTGAAGTTCAACCAGTGGTATTTTTCCTGCCTAGTGGCCGCTAACCCCCCAGTTACCTGCCGTGGAGCTTAGTGTACTTTTCCTCACTTTGCAGCTGCTGTCTGATAAGGTGTGTAGTTCAACAGCTTCCTGGATTTGTGGGCTGGGTTTTCTGTGTGTTTTTTTCCTACTCTGGTAATGGGCAACGGCGTTGCCGGAGTGGATACACCGGTTCCCGTGTGATCACCGAAGTTCTGCGCTGTCGGGCGTGGTCCGCGCTTGGATGGGTGACCATCCAGGCCGCCATGCGCTGTTGCCATTTTTTGGGGTGCACTGAGCCTCGTGATGCCAATTGAGGAGCTACTCGACCGAGTAGTAGCGGCTTCGGTCAAGAATGCCATCATAACGACCGGGAGAGCGGTGTGCTGACCCCACACCCCTCGTACCCGCATCCTCCACTGAGGATGACATGGCGGTCGGATGGTCCCGGTAGGCCACTCTTGGCCTGACGACGGAGTGCTACTCTGGTAACAGTGGTTCCTTTATGCTTCCGGATGCTCTAAACACCGGAGTTTGAAGACGTAGTGCTGACTGCTTGTTCCGGCATGGATTTGTTATTCCATCGCTGCATTGGTCATCGAACGTTAGGAAGATTCAGCAAATGATTATTGGTCATGCGTTTAAACCGCCACTAGTCTGAGTTACCATCTTGTGAACTGAATATCACTCTTGGCTGCATGTCCCATCGCTTGCGAAGTTTTGAGGGACTTTTTCCCAGGTCGATCCTTTGAGCAACGTCTGCTCCGCCCCACCCCTTCTCTTCTTAGTTTGGACAGATTTGATGATTGTTTTGTTAAAAAAATTTAATACCTGTCATTTTAAGTTTAACTGGTTCTTAAAGGATTGCTATTGAGGCCTTCAGTCGTGAAACACTTTTTAAATTATCACTATTGAGGCCTTCAGCCGACAAGTAGTTTTGAATTTGCTGTCATTAAGGCCTTCAGCCGTGAAACACTTCTTAATTTATTGTCAACTTTTATTTGTTGTTCTTTCCAAATAAAGTGTACGTGATAGAAAAAATAAATTAACAGCAATTGATTACGGCCCCGTCCACTATCGTAACCCAATCATGCCTTCCTTGGTACCAGGTCTCATATATTTAGCGTAAATCTCTGACACTTCGCGAAGCAAAGGGGCCGTTATGCAAGACAAAAGTTAGCCTTCCCACTTAGGCTGCTGATTCTTCTCACTGACGTCTTCCAGCAGGTAATATCATGCAGCTTTATTGGAGTTACTGCTGCGTTACTGGCGGAGAAATGTTCCTATGTGTCGTGCTCAAAGCCTCTGTGTCGTCGCACGCTGCCTCATCCGCGGTACCAGACCGCAACCCAACATGCTCTTGGTCCACATTACAAATTAAAAGACATATTGGTCCTAAAATTAACTACGAAAAGTTTATTGTCAAAGCGAGATCAATTTTCTACCCTGTCACTTATTTTTTGGCTCTCTTCGGGAGCAGGTTGACTTGTTTGACAGCGTGTTGAGGAATGCTCTTTGCACCCGTAACAATAGTTGAACAGAATGGATAGTGCCATGAAAGGGGTTTATAAGATGAATACCAACAAAAGGAAAACAAGGGTAATGGAATGTATTCGAATTAAATCAGGCGACACTGAGGGAACTAGGCTAGGAAATGCACACTATAAATGGCCAAGTACATTTTCAATTGGCGCAGCAAGATAAGTGATGATGGCCGAAGCAGAGAGCACACAAATTGCAGTCTGGTAACACAAAGAAAAACGTTTGTGAAAGAGAGAATTTTGTTAACATCGACGATAAACTTACGTGATAGGAAATCATTTCTGAATATATTAGGATTACAGCATTGTATGGACGCGAAACTTACACAATAAGCTCTTTCAGACACCATTAGAATAAAAACTTATGAAACGTAGAGCTACAGAAAAATGTTGAAAATTAGGTGGGTGTGTTATATATCGAATGGTGATGTACTGAATGGAACTGGGGAGGGAAGAAATTTATGGGACAACTTGAGTAACAGAGGGGATCAGTGATGTGATACACCGTGACGTATCAAGGAATCATCATTGTGGTAACAGTGGTAAGCTTGAGGCTGGGGCAGGTAAGAACACAACACGCGCCGATTCCACCCAAACTGCCCTATCCAGAAACAGAAGATAAAGTCACAGAAAGAAATAAAATTAATTCAGAAAATCTGATTACAGGTTCATGTTGCGGATTAAAAGACTAGGTAATTGGTATCAAGCATGGACCCATTAAATTTATTATTAGGGAATTCCTATTTAAATCAATTAGTTTGAGTATAAAAATTAATTTTCGCCACCCAGTAAACGACACTGATGATCTGGTGTAGGGGGCTGAACATTTTTCCCGCTCACCATTCAGTTAATGCTAAAATCGCTTCAGATAGTCTGTCTGGAGCCGTTATTTTCAAATTTTTACAGCGAGCATGCCGGTACATAGGCACATCGACTACTTGCACGTTCGAAAAATGACACCCAAACAGGACTGCAAACCAACACCACAGACTATTGTACCGCACCGTTGGTCGGAGTCCACAGCCACGGCTAATGCATCCACACCACGTTAAGTTGGTTGTGGACACCACTCCGCCTCCTGTGGAAACGTACTGTCGGGTGCGTCCTGGGTAATAAAAGCATGGAGATGCAACATCCTGCTCTTAGTTGTATGCTTTTCCTTGAAGATGTTAGATATAATCCTTTGTGAGTAGCCGCAACGTGGAATACACCGCCATCTCAGCAACTGGCTGTCTTTCCAGCACCTTGGAAGCAACAATGTGTATTTAATAGACGGCAGTCAGGCAACACCATACACCCGATGACTTGTAGGGCTCCCATTTTCTTCTCTTCCTGTGCTTAAATGTCTCCCATTATTCCTAGAACTGAAATATGCTGAGACAATATCACTTGCAAACGACTGCAAAAAAAAAAAAATGGTTCAAATGGCTCTGAGCACTATGGGACTTAACATCTATGGTCATCAGTCCCCTAGAACTTAGAACTACTTAAACCTAACTAACCTAAGGACAGCACACAACACCCAGCCATCACGAGGCAGAGAAAATCCCTGACCCCGCCGGGAATCGAACCCGGGAAACCGGGCGTGGGAAGCGAGAACGCTACCGCACGACCACGAGATGCGGGCGCAAACGACTGCATACCTGCTCCATTTGAAACTGTTCCTTAGTACGGAATCCTATGATAAGAAACGATCCTAGGTTAATTCTCATGCATGGAGAGTAATGTAACTGAAAAATCCTGTAGACCCGGGACTGGAGCAGTCCTACGGCTCTTTACCTTTCTCTTTGTTAAAAGACTTTTGTTAATACCAAGGACAAAACCAGCGTGGCACGTCTAGGTTCGAATTTTACTGTCACACTTTACTCCATGGCTTTCGCTTTTTGCGAAATTTCCCAAATTTTAAAGAAATGGTTAGGATCTGACTGTAAAAGTTGCTTGACCACTATGATATAAGTAAAATATCAGTGGATGCTCCAGGATAAGGAAACAACTAAACCGGCATGGGGAAGGTGCACCCATATTCATCACAAGTCATTTGTTACTTCACAAAAGTCCAACAATATTTTATTGCCCAGTTACGAAAAATAGTGGTCGAAACTAATCCCATTACCGGACACTAATTGCCCTTAAAAGGAAACCTTGCTCCTAGCTAAGGTCTACCGTAAGACCAACTTTCCGAAACCAGATCAAAACTTGACAGAGGTGTTCAAGATGTTGACTATAAATCACTACGTCGTCTAGATAGTCAGAGATACAGTGGAACTTCAAATCCCTCAGCACATGGTCCAGTAACCAAGAAAGAACAGCAACGAGCCTATCAGATAACACACCACAAAACTGGTGCAAAACGCTTAACAGTTCCCGTGCTTCATTGACAGCCAGGTGGCCAACGTTAAATTCGAGATCCTGAAGATGAATGGAATTAACGCTACCAGCAAAACGGTTCGAACACAATGCTATTTTCTCTAAGAAAGAAAATTTAAACCAAAAGGTGTTACGGTCCAAATCGAGCACCAGACCAGTCAGACCTATGAAATCACACCCAAGAATTAACGTAACAGACAAACTCCTCGCGACAAAAAGGTCACCGTCACGAAACTCCTCAAATAGTTAATTTCCCTTTTACTTCCCCAGATAAAAGTAAATCTTGCCCATTGGCGGTACGACATCCCTGAGGAGAGCGCCGGGGAAAAACCTACAAATGTTCCTGAACTCTAAACACCAGCTGTAAGCAAAAAGAGGAACGGCGCTACCAGAATTCAACAACGCACAAACAGGTTCTTCGGTTAGACTAGCACAAACAAAGGGATGGGCAGAATCCTTAGCAGCAACGATACGAGAGCAATCTGCTGGACCTCTTCGCCTATGGCTTCTCCCCTTTTTATGATGATGTCAGCTACCCGATCGGGATGGGCGTTCGTCGGCATACACCCGCACGAAATGATCTTTGGATCAGCAACGAAAACATCTTTCCGAGCGTTCGCCAGATAAAGAAGGACGACACTAGTTAAGTGTGGAAAGTCCTGAAACTCGCTCCCCCCTTACCCGGACACCGCTGTTTATCAGCAAACCTTACGGCCCCAATTGAACGAACTAATATATTTAATGCAGGAAATTGGGCGTGCCCGGTCCTCGGGTCTCATAACTTCCAAGATGCTCTCTTAGTCCACGACGGTCATCTGTAGGGCGGCAACTGCGGTGCGAACATGCTCTATGTAGGGAAGCAAAGCAAAGCACCTGAACGCGCCAATAATGTGTCAGTTCTAATTCACTGTTGGCACGCGGTGGCAATTTCTCTTGGAGAATACGCCGCTTCAAATCAATTAAACTACCTCGACTCGATCGAAATATCACCTAAATAGCCACGGGCTAGGGGGTGCAACAAACCTAAAAGCATCGACATGACGTTTGAAACGGACGGTTAATACAATGGATGCCTGACTTGATCTAATTGATCAAGTAATAACCCAGATATATCCTACTCTGCAAGTAGGCGAAGGTAGAGGCAACGTGGGCTTCAGTTGCAAGAGGATACCCAGGTCGAATCTCCTGATCTAAATTAGCTGACTCCAAACTATGCACCCAGTTATGAATAAATTTTTCTTGCAACCCTGAGTTACCAGTTGAGATCAACAATTTCTGAAACTCACCCTGCGATTTATCAACCAGACCCTGCTGCGACTGACTGAGTTGAGGACCCACTAAATCGGCCAAACGACCCTTCAAACGGTAAAGTTTGTAGTTTACAGGTGGGCTTGCTATGTCTGAGAAAATTAAAATTTCGATCAAACTCCTGTAAGGCTGAAGAACGGCTATAAACTGCGCCTCCTACCTCGCCTCTAGTGCCCGCAGTGATGTCAACACCGGATGTAGTGCTACAACGATGAAAATTAATATTACGACGGTGTCAAACCTTATTTTCATGATTTAAAGAAATATTCATGATATCAAAAATGTAATTATAATTTTATTATTTTAATTTTTGTGCTCAGTGTATCAAAGACTTTCCAGTGCACGGAATAAATTAGCGTTGTTTGTACTACGAAACTATATATGATTGTTAAGGGGTAAGCATGTAATAATTCGATGTCAGACATTTTGTTGAGTCTGAATTTTGTTCTCGTACTGGTCGGTAGAGAAGGAAAAGTTCCTTAATCGATGTGAATGTATAAAGGCTGTAAAAAGGAGAGAGAGAGAAGGTAAATACAAGTTATTCAAAACAATTATCTCCTAAGTGTAACGTCTTGTCATTTCGTATAACTAAAAATTGCAAAGTCTAATCTGAGTTTGTCCTGAATAACAGCAAAGAACATTTATGTTATCATATATTGTCTTCGTTTGACCACGGTTGTGATTCGCATGTTTCTTTTTGTTACGCGACGTGTTATGGATATTTTCATTATACGCGCAAAAGTGCACACAGCTTTAATCGAACCTGCGTCTTTCGGAAACGATAACTTTTAATCATTACGATTACGCGAATACCGCCTAAATCGCAACCATGATCGCAAAAGTATTTCCTGGACCAAATAATTCTTATAAAATGTGTATTCTTCAAAGCGAGCAGCATTGCACTATCGCTGTTTCGCAACAATCGAAAGAGTAAGATCAGTGCTTAAATAAAATTGCCACCTTTTAATAATTATTACTATCCCATTAAATAAATAAATAGCAATTCAGTGGCTATCCAATCAGTAAATAGAGGGGGCAATTCAGTGGCAACCTATTGACAGGGCTAGCTTGTATGTGTGTGCTAATGTGTGTTCTTCCTATTTGTTTCATGCTACAATGAGCGGAAACCTACGACGACCCTAAGCACGATAATTTTGTTGTACCATTCCATCCCAGCGGCAGCAGAACGAAGCACTGCGTAAGATGGACACACCATCTTCTTCTACCTGATGCTCTATTTTACTAAAAAAAAATTGCATGTTGGGAATGTGTCTTCTTAGGAAGCTATAAGAGTCAATTATATTTAAATAACTGCGAGAAGGATCAGTAAAATACGGCATCAAGTGCTTTCAGTAGAGGTTAACTGAATGAGATTGGAACTGAATTTTAATCAAACGCAAGTGAACATTTATAGTACTGATTCCAATCTTGTGCAGTGCAGTAATTATTTTATGTTTTATGTGACGGAATAATTGATGTGTTGCGTGTGACGTATTCGCGATTAGACTTGCACCCAAACATTTGCAAACATGGTGAAAACGGTGCGACGTGTAAGAAAAGCTACACAGCAGGAAGTAACTGTAGAACATTCAGAGGAGGAAGAAATAACTAGTGATGTAGAAATTGATAATACTTTTTCAGATCAGACAGAGGATATAGAACAGGACACTAATATTAAAGTCAGTGATCCATCTGCTGTAGAACACTCAGGCAGAATACAGACGGTAGTTCAAGTGCATACTGAAGCAGAACCACAACAAACACGAGTTACAGTCGATTTACCACCGGTAGAGCCAACACAAACAGTAATGAATCCATTTTCTCTCTTAATGGTGAAAATTGAACAAATGTTTAAAATACAGGAACAATTACAGATACAGCGTGAACAAGAAACTGCTAAACAGCTTGCAACTGAGATTAATAATAATTTAGATAAACGTTTTAGCAGAGTAGATGAACGGATTAGGACCTTGGATGAACGCATCAGTCAATTAGACGAGCGTACGCAGTTAAGCTTTTCACAGTTCTCAAAAGAGATAGATCAAAAGCTTGAAAACCGGTTAAAAGAACACGATCGCCAGCTGCGACAGCAAATAGATGCCCAGTTGTCTGCTATACAGAACAACATTCCAAGTATGCAACAAACATACCATGACTTACCACAGAATGTAAAGCAAGTAACTTAGGATGTGGACAAATTACAACAAACACACACTTCTTTGGAAGCAGAAATACGCAACATAAGTACACGTATAGAAAATCTTACGGTTGATAATCAAAACGTAATAGAACAAAAATGCAAAGAACAAGAAGAACGCGTTGTGACCACATTCAACACATGGCTAAATGACAAAGAGAAACAAATTAGTACCGTTATACAGAAGGAACTACCTGTGATGTTACAACGAGCAGGAACACAACTGATACATGAAAACAACACAAAGATTCATGAACTCCAGACTGAATTACAAAACGTGCAGAAAGTGCTTAGTGAAACACATATGCAAACATCTCATAACAGTTCACCGGAGTGTGTTAGTATCACAGAAACACACCCTGATCATTATGAAACGCCTTTAACTGAAAGTAGGGGGCAGACGGGCAATAATTTCAATCCGACACGTGGAGTAACATCCGTTTATCAGGACCATACACAATCATTGGTGACTCAGGATGCTTTAGTAAAGAATTCCCAGTTTCAGAAGTTTACCAATGATGAGAACGGACCCCATCCAACTGTGTTTATCAAAGGGATCCGCGGAATAATGCCAAAAAGTTGGAACGAAAGGGAGAAAATTGTCTTTACCATTACCCATATTCAAGGTGCGCCAGCGTTGTTCGCGACACAGAAAGCTGAACAATGCCGCTCCTTCGATGAATTTGAACAAGCTTTTCTAAACAAGTAATGGTCGCGTGGGGTGCAAGAACGATTAAGAAAAGAAGTTTATAGTCCTGAGCCATTTAATAGAAAAGGCGGTACTTTTCGGAAATATTTTGAAAAGTATCTGGACAAAGTGAAATATCTATCCACACCAATTCCTGAGTTTGACGTTTTAAAGATATTAAAGGAGAAGTTACATCTACATCTACATCCATACTCCACAAGCCACCTGACGGTGTGTGGCGGAGGGTACCTTGAGTACCTCTATCGGTTCTCCCTTCTATTCCAGTCTCGTATTGTTCGTGGAAAGAAGGATTGTCGGTGTGCCTCTGTGTGGGCTCTAATCTCTCTGATTTTATCCTCATGGTCTCTTCGCGAGATATACGTAGGAGGGAGCAATATACTGCTTGACTCTTCGGTGAAGGTATGTTCTCGAAACTTTGACAAAAGCCCGTACCGAGCTACTGAGCGTCTCTCCTGCAGAGTCTTCCACTGGAGTTTATCTATCATCTCCGTAACGCTTTCGCGATTACTAAATGATCCTGTAACGAAGCGCGCTGCTCTCCGTTGGATCTTCTCTATATCTTCTATCAACCCTATCTGGTACGGATCCCACACTGCTGAGCAGTATTCAAGCAGTGGGCGAACAAGCGTACTGTAACCTACTTCCTTTGTTTTCGGATTGCATTTCCTTAGGATTCTTCCAATGAATCTCAGTCTGGCATCTGCTTTACCGACGACCAGCATTATATGATCATTCCATTTTAAATCACTCCTGACGCGTACTCCCAGATAATTTATGGTATTAACTGCTTCCAGTTGCTGACATGCTATTTTGTAGCTAAATGATAAAGGATCTATCTTTCTGTGTATTCGCAGTACATTACACTTGTCTATATTGAGATTCAATTGTCATTCCCTGCACCATGCGTCAATTCGCTGCAGATCCTCCTGCATCTCAGTACAATTTTCCATTGTTACAACCTCCCGATACACCACAGCATCATCTGCAAAAAGCCTCAGTGAACTTCCGATGTCATCCACAAGGTCATTTATGTATATTGTGAATAGCAACGGTCCTATGACACTCCCCTGCGGCACACCTGAAATCACTCTTACTTCGGAAGACTTCTCTCCATTGAGAATGACATGCTTCGTCCTGTTATCTAGGAACTCCTCAATCCAATCACACAATTGGTCTGATAGTCCATATGCTCTTACTTTGTTCATTAAACGACTGTCGGGAACTGTATCGAACGCCTTGCGGAAGTCAAGAAACACGGCATCTACCTGTGAACCCGTGTCTATGGCCCTCTGAGTCTCGTGGACGAATAGCGCGAGCTGGGTTTCACATGACCGTCTTTTTCGAAACCCATACTGATTCCTACAGAGTAGATTTCTAGTCTCCAGAAAAGTCATTATACTCGAACACAATACGTGTTCCAAAATTCTACAATTGATCGACGCTAGAGATATAGGTCTATAGTTCTGCACATCTGATCGACGTCCCTTCTTGAAAACGGGGATGACCTGTGCCCTTTTCCAATCCTTTGGAACGCTACCCTCTTCTAGAGACCTACGGTACACCGCTGCAAGAAGGGGGGCAAGTTCCTTCGCGTACTCTGTGTAAAATTGAACTGGTATCCCATCAGGTCCAGAGGCCTTTCCTCATTTGAGCGATTTTGTTTTTCTATCCCTCTGTCGTCTATTTCGATATCTACCATTTTGCCATCTGTGCGACAAGCTAGAGAAGGAACTACAGTGCAATCGTCCTCTGTGAAACAACTTTGGAAAAAGATATTTAGTCTTTCAGCGTTTAGTCTGTCATCCTCTGTTTCAGTACCATTTTGGTCACAGAGTGTCTGGACATTTTGTTTTGATCCACCTACCGCTTTGACATAAGACCAAAATTTCTTAGGATTTTCTGCCAAGTCAGTACATAGAACTTTACTTTCGAATTCATTGAACGCCTCTCGCATAGCCCTCCTCACACTACATTTCGCTTCGTGTAATTTTTGTTTGTCTGCAAGGCTTTGGCTATGTTTATGTTTGCTGTGAAGTTCCCTTTGCTTCCGCAGCAGTTTTCTAACTCGGTTGTTGTACCACGGTGGCTCTTTTCCATCTCTTACGATCTTGCTTGGCACATACTCATCTAACGCATTATGTACGACGGTTTTGAACTTTGTCCACTGATCCTCAACACTATCTGTACTTGAGACAAAACTACCGCGTGATCTAAAGGAGAAATTGTTTCACATTCCTGAAGACAGCGTGGAATATTATCTATCTGTACTGGACTCTTTAGATTTGGTTATGGAAGAGGACAGACACCATTATGGGAATAATTCGTCGAATAATGGTAATGGTAATGGCAATGGACGAAACCACAAGAACAATAGTAATAGAAACACCTTCTATGGGAATCAAAATTATTGGAATAGTCCGAATTATTCAGGATGGCAGAACCACAATATGAATACAAATGGACAGTACAGTAATGCACCGAATCACAATTATCATCCACAGAACAATAGCGGACAAAACAATAACGAACGGAAACTTTTCAAAGAAACGGAAACGAGATTTTAGAGCTAACGCCAATTACAATAACGGTAATTTTTAAAAAAATGAGCAAAACATGCAACCACCACATAACTGGTCAACACAGAATTATGCACAACAGCAATGGCAGCAGCCTAGGCCACCGCAATATCACAACAACAATCATGTGCAACCCCCGTACAATACAAATATGTCAAATAACATGCTGCAGCATATGTATGCGCAGCCATGGCAACCACCGAATCAAAATATCAAGATCACTGAGGTAAGTGAACCGCAACCATCAACCAGTACCAGTCAGTCAAACTAGATACGACGACATTCTGCTCCCGTGTGTCAGTCGCAGGGTGTCTAGGGGGCACTTGCATGAATGATGTTAGTAATAACGAGCAACCAAACGTGCAGACAACCAGTTGTAGTAACAATGAGAATGTGTGTCGCATAGAACCAGCAGCGATCGGGTCGAACGACGCGAAAAATGCACTGTGTAGGAATAATTCTGTTGATGTTGCTCAGCAACGTAGTTCAACTAAGATATAATGACGGAGTCGATATACGAGAGGAATTATGTCAAGATTTTCGGAAGAAGTGTAATTTGTTTGAACGGCAAGTTGTACAAGCAGCTATAGTTTGTGATATTTATCGTATTCAAATTACGGTGATTTTAGATACTGGAGCATCTGTTTCTGTGCTGAATGAATCGTTCTTTCTTCACTTAAAGAAGATTAGAGAGATTCCGGTTTTTCCAGTCACTAATTGTCAAGTTACAGGAGCCATTAGTCAGAAAGCCCAACTAGTTCGGGAACAGACACGGATTTGTATTAATTTTGGAATGGGAGCCAAAGAGTGCACCTTCCTTATTGTAAAGAATTTAGCCGTAAACTGTCTCCTCGGATTAGATATTTTGGGAAAGACGGAAACTATAATCGATCTCGCAAAGGGTGAATGCAGCAAGTGTTTCGGTGACACGAGAGTCAGGTTAGACTTGGTAAAGACCAAACAATTGCATGGCAGATATTGTCAAATTTTAAAGATAGAACCGATTCGCGCACATTTATGGCGGCTTCAAGATAGTTTCAATTGCAGGACATTCCCGGTCATGGAAGATGTGAAGGACGAGGAGAATATCCACCTCTCTGAAATAGTAGAAAAAGTACAACAATCCTCTGGTCTTGACAGTCTGCGACAAAAGCAATTATTAGACACACTTACTAATTATCGTAAAGTATTTTTTAAAAACCTGGGCTAATTAAAGGTTACGTGTACGACATGCAAGTATTTCCCCATGAAATTTACTGTCATCAAACGTACTCAATACCCAGCGCGAAAAGGGAAGCAGTAACAAAAGAAATTAGACGAATGCTGGAATGGGGAATTATCGAGACCTCGTTATCACCATATAGTAACCCACATTTACCGGTAATGAAATCCGATGGAAGCATGAGGCTGGTTCTCGACGCTCACCGGATTAATCAAATTATTATGCCTGTCAGGACGCGGCCTGAGAATCTAGAAGAACTATTACACAAGTTCCATGGGATAAAGTATCTATGACCTCCGCGCGTCATACTGGCAGGTAGTCTTAACACCAAGATCTAGGAAATATACAGCATTTATTTATAGAGGAAGAAGCTATCAATTCAGAGTATTGCCATTCGGATTGAATGTCAGTGCCGGAGTCTTCATTAATGCGTTTGACACTGTCCTAGACCCGGATTTGTTAGTGCAAGTTACTGTCTATGTGGACGATTTATTGATTGCTTCACCAACGTGGGACGAGCATATCAAACTAATTAATTTGGTGTTACACAAATTTGAATTTGCAGGTGTTACGATTAACCTTAAGAAGTCCAAGTTTGGAAAGACGGAGATAAAGTTTCTAGGACATATAGTATCATCAGAAGGAATCTTCCCGGATAGTACGAAACTCGAGGCTATCAGAAATTGTCCATATCCGGCCAACAAAAGACAATTAAAGGCATATATGGGTCTTGTATGCTTTTTCCGAAAGTTCGTGCCTAATCAGTGGCTTAACAGCGAACATCTATTAGGGCTTCTGAAAAAGAATGCGCCGTGGGTGTGGACTGACCAGTGTGCACATGATTTCGACACGATCAAGCATTGCTTGTTAAGTGCTGAAATCTTGCACCATCCAGATTTCAGTAAAGATTTTTGCATAACCTCAAATGCTTCATGTACTGGGTTAGGTCCGTGTTTATTTCAAACAGAAACAGTAGACGGACGCGAGAAAATAAAAATAATATCTTTCGCAAGTCGTCTATTATCGGAATGCGAACGCGCATGTTCCACTACAGAGCTTGAAGCATTGGCAGTGGTATGGGCGTTTCGCAAATTTCATTATTATGTTTATGGTAGACACGTTCGGGTATAGTGTGATTATCAGGCTTTGAGTTTCCTGCTGACCCGTAATCTTCTCCATGCACGTTTGGCAAGATGGACATTAGCGTTGCAGGAGTATGATTTCCAGACTATTTACATCAAAGGAAGTAATAATATTGTGGCAGATGCTTTGTCTAGGCAATTTAGTGAACTCACAGAGCAAGAATCGGAATTTGAAGTGTTACTAATGGCGGACAATGTTAATCGTAAATATTTTCTAGACATGGGTAAAAATATGGCACAGAAACAGGATATAGATAATATTTGGCACGAGATCAAGGATCAACTGAGGACGGATCCTACTTCGAAATTGCATAAATATTACAGGTTACATCAGGATGTGTTATTTTTTAGAAGACATGAGGATTCACGAAACTGGCTAGTATGTATTCCGCAGCAATGTGAGCAGAAGTTAATAATATATACACATAATGTTTAGGGTCATTTCGGTTCAAGGAAGTGCCTGGCGAAACTAAGAATGTATTGTCATTTTAATAACATGTATAGAAAGATCCTACGGATGACGCGAGCATGTGACATTTGCCAGCGCGTAAAGCCGTGTGCTTTATCATCGCAGACATTAATGCAGTCAATTGTTCCAACTGCTTCGCGCCAACTTTTAAGTATTGACATCGCAGGACCTCTGCCAACTGCCAGGGGAGGGGTCAAATACCTCGTAGCAGTGTTAGATAACTTTACTAAGTTAGTAAAGCTATTTGCTACAAAAACAACAGCCACGGGAACGATAATAAACCGATTGGAAAATGATTACATACCTCATTTCGGAACGCCAGAAACATTACTCTCTGACAATGCCTCCAATTTTACGAGCGTTACCTGGAAGAAATTCTTAGAGAAACATAATATAAAACCAATTTTCATTTCGAAGTTCCACCCCTAAGGTAATCTCACAGGACGTGTGTTCCGCGAGTTTAATCGCCTTGTGAGAACGTACTGCTCAGCTAAACAAACTAAGTGGGTAGAATACATAGAGCCGTTTGAAAGTATTGTAAACTACATACCACATTTATCGACAGGTTTTACTCCAGCAGATCTCACATTAAAAACAAAAGAGGACAATAGTTGGGACAACCCACTTCCAAAACTAAATACCGAACCAGAAGACTGGGAGGACGAAGCTAGACAAGCATTGGTCACACTATACGAGAATACACAGAAACGGCAAGAATCACACAACCGTAAACTACAGAATACTCAACAATTTAACATGGGAGATATGGTGTTAGTAAGGAATAATCCGATGTCGTCATTATTAAAGAAAAAAAAAATAAAGAAGTGGTTTCCGATATATTCAGGACCATTTGTGATCTTAGGTACACCACATAAAAATAGTTATTTCTTGGTCTATCCCAACTCAAATAGACAGAAAGGACTATACAATCACAAAGACTTGAAAAGATATGTGTGTTAAGTACAGTAGATGACCTTTTACGTGTGTCGTAATGAGGTGAAGTCAAACATCAAAGACTCAAGTACTGTGCGAGTAGGCTAAGTGACAATTATTAATTAATGGACTAGTGTATAAGTATTTAATGGACACACTGCGATGTGGCGTGTGGGAGAATAGGAACGTACAACATTGGAAGCATCAGTACTGCTTGGAGGAAGAGACTCTCAGAATACCAATTAGTTGTAAGAAAATTTCAGCTCCAGTTCGACGGAGAAAAGGACGCCGAACTGCAGCAAGGAGAAGAAGAATTGCTTCAAGATGATTCCACCCTAAGACACTTAATCAAACATAATACAAACTTGTTGAGATTTAGTAAACTTTCAGGAACTTATGCGTGTGAAACTACGAACAGTGAACAGAACTGCATATTTCACACAACAGTAGGATATAGTGACTTTAGAAAATAAACGTTTCATTTTGTTGATAGTTAACTATTTTGAACTCACTAGGGTGAGCAGGTTATGGTCTTTTTTTTTTCTTTCAGACTGTGTACAGGACACACTTACAACATGTAAAGTTTACGCGAGTTACGTATATGTTTAACAAATTTTCCACCGTAAGTTAGTACTCGGACTTGCATGAGCTATAAACCAGGTCGAACAAGATGTTGTCCATGACTGAACAGATCATTACACAGACAAACATATACAGACTTGCGTTTATCACTGCACAATTCTTTGTAAGTCCAGGAGCACCTTTTAGAGAAAATATATGACTTAGAATTTGCTTTTATATTGTAAATGATTACAATTATGTACTTCATTTGATATGTACAATCATTCAGTTATTCATCATTATGTAACTAGACTGTGTAAAGACATTCTTATGGGTAGCACAAGCACTTTATCTTGTCAGACTTGATAACTGTGATCAAGTGACTGCGTGGTGGAGTGAACATGTCACAGATGACCTATGAGCAAAGACTTCCTGTGAACATTATCCTCTACGCGTACGAACTTTATTTCACTAGCGAAAGAGTGGAATTTAACACAAAAGTGGACGCTCAATGAGTGCGTTGTGTTACCATGATTTCGTTTTCAAATTTTGTGCTACGAGTGTTTAGTAATGCCACATATTCAGAGTGTTATTGGGACCACGTGCGTGGACGTAACATTTCAGGCAAACTAAAACTCAAGAGCAATTGTTTTTATCGATCAGACAGCAACAGTGGTGAGTCGTAACAGTGTTGGGAACTGCTACTGACTATATCATTAAACCCGTTGCAGAACTGTATCAATGTTGGAACGGAATTGCATGAACCTTTAATTGCAGATAGTTATGTCGGAAGGACGAATGGACTTGCATCATGATAAAGAAACTAACAAATTGTCGAACAGCTCACAAAAAAAAACACATTCTTCTTGTTGAGTGAAAGAGTGCGTGACATATGATGTAATTTAGATGTTAATTTAAGGAACTGATACTGCTGTTTGAATTTCATGTGACTGTATGCTGGGATGCTGAGCACACGTGTCGGTGAGGGCAGCATACTGCAGCGACATCATCCGTCATCCCTTGCCGCACCCTGCCACGTCATCGCAGTCCATCGCAGACTTACCTGATGGGGCGAGACATCGGTGTTGCAGTACACCAAGTCGCCAGCCGTCGTCACCAGCAGCACTATCACGGAATTGTACCATTATTAAATGTCATACGAAGTGAATATTCAAATGCTGAAAATTAAAAAAGAGGGTATGGAAGATGTGCTCGCTCCGCCGTGGTTTTTTTTCGGGGTTTTTCCCATTGGGCTTTACCCGAATGGGGGAGCGTAACTCAAAATCCCTGGGACGTAAAAATAAACAAAGCACATGCTTCCAAGTGAAAGAACACAGTGAACTTTAAACAGAACAGACAAGGAAAATAAGCCTGCTTGGATGTCCAGTCAAACAAGTGTGACTGTACATCCAAAGGGGGCAATGTAGTGCTACAACGATGAAAATTAATATTACGACGATGTCAAACCTTAATGATTTAAAGAAGTATTCATGATATCAGAAATGTAATTATAATTTTATTATTTTCGTTTTTGTGCTCAGTGTATTAAAGACTTTCCAGTGCACGGAATAAATTAGCATTGTTCGTACTACGAAACTATGTATGATTGTTAAGGGTTAAGCATGTAATAATTCGATGTAAGACATTTTGTTGAGTCTGAATTTTGTTCTCGTACTGGTCGGTAGAGATGGAAAAGTTCCTTAATCGATGTGAAGGTATAAAGGCTGTAAAAAGGAGAGAGAGAGAAGGTAAATACAAGTTATTCAAAACAAATGTCTCCTAAGTGTAACGTCTTGTCATTTCCTATAACTAAAAATTGCTAGGTCTAATCTGAGCCTGTCCTGAATAAGAGCGAAGAACATTTGTGTTATCATATATTTTCTTCGTTTGACCACGGTTGTGATTCGCATGTTTCTTTTTGTTACGCGACGTGTTATGAATATTTTCATTATACGCGCAAAAGTGCACACAGCTTTAATCGAACCTGCGTCTTTCGGAAACGATAACTTTTAATGATGGGCAAACAAATTCAATTATGTCCACAGTAAATTTAACAATTGATGACGCGGCACGTTCCGACACAATGAACGCTGCCCAGTTTGACACGCCTGATTTGCATAGTGAACAGATAAATTTTTCTCACGAAGATGAACAATGTAGTCAAGATGTGTCAGATTTGTTTGATTCCGAGGTAGTGACCCACAGTGCACATGCAATTGGCGAACCTTTTCAAGAATCAGAGAATGAGCAAATGGTTACACAACACGTGACAATTGCAGGTACGCCATTAAACAGCACAGAGAATTGAGTAGGTAATATTGGCATGGATCAAGTTATGGCATTATTGCTACAACTTCATGAATCAAACAAACGACTTAGTGAAAATCTCAAACAACAACTTAATGAAAGTCTCAAACAACAACTTAATGAAAATAATGAAAATCTCAAACAACAACTTAAAAACTAGACAACAATTCCAAACAGTCGAATGATAAGCAAGATAACAATTTCAATCAACTTAATGAACAGAACAAACAACTTAGTGAACAGATTACAGCCGTTGCCGCGCAATGTCATGATACTAAAGAACAATTACGTGAGGAAATTAAGGCTTGTGCTAGGAACAGTAGTGAAGAAATTAGATCTGTGGCTCAAGAATTAAGTAATACACATGCAGCCACAACTAAATTACTTAGAGATGAAATTAATGCAGTCGCTAAACAATGTTCTGAAAACGCAACACAGTTACGCGACGAGTTTAAATTAATGTCATCATAATTTTCACGCACACTGGATGCGAAAGTAGACACGAAATTTGAACACCAAAACAGACAAATTGACGAACGTTTTAATCACCACCTACACAACAGTGAAACGCGTTACATTAAATTTATACAGGAACAGAATAAAGTAAAGCAACAAGTCATGGAAACAATTACTGCACAGAGACAGGAAGATAAGCGTAAATTGTTTACGAAAGCAAAAACATACGTAGACAACAATATTGCTACAGTATCAGACGAAATTAAAAAGTTGAACACCGAATTGCATGATGAAATCTCCGATCTTAAAACAAAAACAGACACACACACATTAAACTTTCAGACAATCATCAACAGACTTGAAAAGTTGGAATTAAAACAGGATCCCGATGCCATCAAAGCAGACGTTAAGAAATTGAACAAAACCACACATAAAATACAAAAACAAATTAATGCTTTTGATACTAAAAACGATGATCAGGTAAAAGCACTGACTGAAAAATATGATGAATTGGCCAGTCGTATTGATGTTATCGAAAATAATAATGACACCAAATCAGACGATACGTCACCAGTTTCGCTTAATCGAACACCCGAATTCCAAAATTTACACCAGACGATCAGTGAGATAGGTTCGTCCAATAATACATTACGTAGAAAATTGTCAACTTTACAGCAAGAAGTGACAGAGATGAAAAATATTTCAGCCTTTAATACATCACAGCATACGCCACTTTCCGAACATTTGTCAGACTCACACAGCCAGTGTAATTTAGGTAATTTACAGAGAGTACGTGAGTTAGATTCCGAACAGTCACAGACAAATAGATTAGCATACAATCCTGAACCGGTTCAGACATTCAGAGACGAAAATTTTGATTACAAGCACTTTCTATCCGTGAGGAAATTTAAAGTATTTAAAAATGACAGAACACAAATACATGTTTTGGACTGGATACGACAATTTTCTTTTGTATTTTCTGCAGCTTGGCCTGTAACGCAGAAACTAGAATGGACTGGATACAACAACTTGCTTTTGAATTTTCACCGGCATTGCCTGTAACACAGAAACCAAAATTTATTTGCAGCGCGTAAAGGCCTCAGGGGATTCATTACGCTTCAATGAATATGTGCCGTAGCATGCACAGGGCCCCGAGCCATAGTAGTGCTATTTCATCTTTAGTTTTCTGCACTGCTGCCTTCTCTTTCACTATCGTTCATATCTGTTAAAACAACTCTTCAACTATCGATCTATCTAGAATTAAGAATGAGTGAAGAAAACCTGATGTGACAAGTTTTACCGAAAGTGACACTTTTCATTACACACTCCCGAAATGACAAGAACTATAAATGTAACTTTAATAACAGACAAAATTTTAATTATCAGTATCGTCAAAATTATCAACAACAGGAACCACATTTTGGTAACAATAGAGGTTTTTCCCAACAACAGCATCAAAACTAGACGGTTAGCATACCTAACCAACAATGTAATGTACAAGGTCAACCAAGCTTTAATGTTTCGCCGCCTATACGTATAGCGTCGGCTCCGCCAAATAGTACTGCACAACAACAAGGAAATCACTACGTACAGAAAACACACCATTTCAACTCATATCGCAATGCGCCGTATAGCAATGATTATAATGACAGACGTAAAAGTAATGAGCACAATTTTCAGCGTAACAGTCGGTCTTACCAGCAGCAGAATCAACCACAACAACAGATAATCATGAATGAACCAGACAGTAGGTATCATCCCGAACGGAATACGTCAGGAAGAAATAACAGAAGAGTACAAATAGTTGAAATGCCACAGCATCCTCCTGCAAACAATAGCACGTCAGATAGAATTTGACTAGATACAGTACAGGTTGCATCTTCCAGCAACGTAAGAAATACTTTTGACACAGAGAATCTTGTTCACGAAAATCTTATTACTTTTGACGACATCCGAGACACACTTTTTCATGAAAAACCAGTTATTCAAAAAACCATTTCCGACCCTGTCATTGAAGTAAAGATTGGATCACCCAAATTTTCAGCAGTAATCGATTCTGGATCACCTATGTCAGTTATAAATGAAGAAACTTTCAACAAACGTAACAAAGAGAGTACCTATCCTACGTTACCATTAGGCAAAACTAAAGTAAAAGGACCAGTATCTGGTAAAGGAATAGATGTAAAGTTACAGACACACTTATCATTTTGTATTGCAGGTCATACGATTCACTCAAATTTTTGGATTGTTCCCTTACTGACAACAGACGTTATTTTAGGTACGAATTTTCTGGTACAACATGACGCAATTATTGACTTTCAAAATTCCTATTTGATGTTAAAGGATGAAAATATACAACTGGCTTCAGAATTTCAGCACTCTTCATCTGTAGAAGAACAAACAATTAATCGTACAGAGGTCATTTCTGCATCACGTAACGTAGACTGTCATTCCTAATTGTTCACAGATACGTACGTACACAACTATAATACTCCAGACGAAGCCGACTATGACGTTATGCAAATGATTTCTGATAAAGTTAAACAGAGCAGTGCAAATACAGACGACGAACGCACGCACGTTCAGAGCTACGCAAAATTCCTTTACAGCAAGCTCCAGTTTTTGACAACATCCCTGGTACTATGTCCGGTTTTATGTATGAATTTCAAGTTAAACGGCACGACGCATTTAAAGCCAAACATTATCTCATTCCTTATATCCACAGAGAACAAGTTAAGAAAGAATTGCAAGCTATGCTTGACCAAGGAATTATTGAACCGGCAGTTTGTCCGTACATAAACCCGCTCCATATTGTTACGAAAAAGGATGGTTCACTTCGCCTCGTACTTGATTCGCGTCACATCATCGACATTATTATTAATGAAACAGGTCGCCCACAGACACTAGAAGAACTTCTACAGAAATTTCATGGTACTGCTATTTATTCTACGTTAGATTTGAAATCGGGATTTTGGCCAATACAGCTCCATCCGAACTGTAGAAAGTACACGGCTTTTCTCTGTTTTGGTGACTGTTATCAATTTTGCAAATTACCGTTCGGTTTAACTATTTCTTCAGCAGCATTTATTCGCGGTTTGAATACTATACTTCCGACAGAACTTAAAGACAGAATCACAACGTATGTAGACGATGTTCTTATTGCAGAAGCTAACTGGTCTGAACACAATTTGATTCTTGAACAAGTGTTACAAACCTTTCGTGCACAAGGACTCACAGTTAATCGTAGCAAATCACACTTTGGCAAAACTTCTATAAAATTTCTTGGACATGTAATTTCAGCAGAAGTCATTGCGCCTGGCCCGGAAAAACTTCAAGCTTTACGTGACATTACTGTTCCTACGACGAAGAAACAACTACGCAGCTTTTTGGGTTTAATTAACTTTTTTTTGTAAATTTATTCATTACTCTGCTTTAGACACCCCTAGATTATGTCAATTGACAGGTAAAAACACTATTTGGTCCTGGGATAGCCAAGCACATTCTGAATTTGCTAATCTGAAACATGCTTTGTTGAACGCACCACTTTTATCACACCCAGATCTAACTAGAAATTTATCAATTGCCACCGACAGTTCTAACACCGCTTTAGGCGTACACATTTTTCAGGAAATTGAAGAAGATGGTTCTACAGTAATTAAAAACATCGCCTTTGCAAGTCGCATCTGTCACCTGCTGAACGCAATTATTCTGTTACAGAAATTGAAACATTATGTGTTGTATGGGCATTTACGAGATTTCGGCATTTTCTTTATGGAAGACATACGACCGTTTACACAGATCATAGAGCTATCCAGTTTTTACTTTCCGCAAAATTTACTCACGACAGGTTAAGCAGATGGAAACTATATTTACAGGAATTTAATTTTACAATTGTTCACATTCCCGGTACACAAAACATTGTAGCAGACGCACTATCCCGTTCTCTCAGCAACAATCAGCAAGACATCGCAACCAACTTCTGCCAAGCAAATTTTAGCATCATGTATATTCAACAAGTTGCATTCGAAAATTTTATTTCGGCATCATTACGAGACATAGCACAGGAGCAGAGCAAAGACAACGTGTGGAAAGAAATTGAACACCTTTGGCAAGATAGGAATAATGTTACCATCAAAAACCATTACACTGTACGCAATAACATTCTGTTTCGCCGCTCTCACCCTGACAGCAACAACTGGTTACTATGCATTCCTGACGAACTTGTTAATTAATTTGTTATACTAATTTAAGTTACGCACATTACGGAGCCAGAAAATGTTTTCTTATACTGAGACAGAACTGTTACTTTGCCAACATGGAGAAACGTATTCGACGAGTCTTAGCGTCATGTAAAACCCTGCCAGAAAGCTAAGTCAGACACGACTTCACATATTCCTCCGTTACATCCCATTGTACCCGTTAAATTGAGACACATGGCCGCTGTAGACATTTTTGGTCCGATTCCCAGAAGTAATAGAGGTTTTTGCTACATCTTTGTCGCTGTTGAACTCACTTCGAAATTTGTTACCTTCACTCCGTTACGCAAAGCTACTGCTAAATCTGTTTCGAAAGCATTTGTAAAACATTTTCTATTTCATGTAGAGCATGTATTGAAAGTAATTTCCGACAATGGACCACAGTTTCGATCTGCTATATGGACACGTATGTTACGAACAAGAAATATTTCTCCGATCTATATATCCAGGCACCACGCTTCTTCGAACCCTTGTGAACGACTAATGAAAGAAATAGGTAAACTATGTAGAATATACTGCCATAAAAACATATTGATTGGGACACACACATACTCTCATTCCAGGATGTAATTAACTCGATACCAAATGAATCTACTATGCTATCTCCGACTGTTATACTGAAAAATGTTGAACCACCTAACAAAATTAAAGAATTAGTATCCTTTCCTACATCTCGTCGACTACGACACCATGAAATAATTGACATTGCGCTGAACAACATCAAACGTGCCGCAGAGAGCCGGAGAAGACAGCAAAAACAGATTTGTACACGCCGTGACTTTCACGTTGGACAGAAGATATGAGTACGCACACACTATTTGTCCAACAGAGGAAAGAGTAGATGTAGTAAATTTGAGCTTCTATACGCAGGTCCATATCGAATTCGCAGCATGCCTCACCCCAATGTAGTACACGTCGAAACTTTGAGAACCAAAAAAAGGAAAGGCAATCACCAGGTGTCCAATATTAAACCTTTTTTTGAATGAACATACTCTATGATTTATCACACTGTAATGCCATTTCCTGATTTTTATATGACCACTTATGCAATTATATTTATATGAACACTTACTGATGATTATCATATTTTTTCTTGGCAAGTGCTCGGCAAGGTAATGTTAGCAGGTCGCTTTTCTTGTCGTTATACATCAGACCGTGCACATTTTTCCAGATAAACTTACATATTTTATGACCAATTATGCAATTCTATCCATGTGACTACTTACTGATGATTATCATATTTTTTCTTGGCAAGTGCCCGGCAAGGTAAGGTTAGCAGTTCGCTTTTCTTGTCGTTATATATCAGACCGTGCACATTTTCCATTTTTCGTGTATGTATGATTGTTTTCCTGTTTTGTTTGTGTGCACTATGAAATCTTTAAGATATAACAAACACCAGTTGACTTTGACATTTTGCCTTATGATATCTCAACATCGTGACTATTCTACAGTTTTTGCTACTACATTATGATACTCTGTGTACATTTTTTGCACTTGAAAACTGTCTATATTTTTGACCTAATACGTTTTCTGTCATGCTATGCTGTATGCTTAATTATATCACTAGAAACAAGTTTTTATTTAATGAGTATATGATTTAAATGCAAGATATTAATCCTTATTCATCATTTTCAGAAAGCAATAACGTGTAAAAGAAATAACTTAAGCAAACCACAGTGAATTACTATGAAATGGGAATTTCACCATCAGAATGAAGGAAAGAAAATGCAATATCTTGTGACGAAGAGTAAATGGATCAGAATTAACAAGCATTAACAAGAATATACTATACACGTTGTATGATAGCAGTCTTAACTAATTATTTTTCTTTCAGAATACGAGGCGGTTGGTGCAGGCTGTCAGATAGAACTACAGATGTTAATTTTAGTGATGAAATATGCTGGAAATAAGGAACTCTATACTATGAATAGTTGTATGAAGTAAATGGTAATATGAATAATGAATAATGAAATGTCTCTTTTGCAGATGATAATGAATGATGATGAATAGTTATATGAAGAATATGCTAATATGAATGATGAGGTTTTTCTTTGCAGGTGATGATAGTAATGAAGTTATGGTAATATGAATAATGAAGTTTTTCTTTGCAGATGAGAATAATGATGAAGTTTATATATTTATTATTAGTTAAAAGATGCTATGCAGTTATTTAAGAATTTGTTGCAGTTCGTTTTGACAGTATGTCTTATGTCGCATGGTATAATGACTGAATGTTTTGGAAAGGACAGCTATAGTACATACATATTGAGTACACGTTTCATTACCTGTTAATTCAAAGTTCACTACTTTTCAGCATAATATGCGTTTCTTCTTTCAGCTCAATAATCTATTTTGTATTTTTTCCAGGAGAAGCTATTCATGAAATTAATGTGCTATAAGCAGTTAGTCAATAAACCTGTTCTAGTACTTGCATTTTTTTACCCATTTGTGTGTGTCATTCATGAATGTGATCACATATACTCTACTTGTTCATAACCTTGCTACAGCTGACTCATGACGAATGTCGTTATTAATACTTATTTCCAGCAATAAGTCAAAAGCAAATATTTTCATGCCCCAGCAATTAATCATCGATCTCAACACAATGCATTGCTAGCACAAAAAAATGTATTACCAGTCCCAAATAATGCTACCAGTTTAAGAGATATTTCTAGTTCTATATAATGCAAATTTCTCAGATGTATTGAATCCACTATATCTATGTTTTATTGGACCACAGACCTTGAGTAACAGTTACAGTGTGTTACATTCTAAATATGTCCTATGTCACTTGAATGATGACTTCTGAGTAATACTGAATGATGTTTTGTAATAGTGCATAAATGATATGCCAATAATTTCTGTAAATAATATTTTTGTTATACTCTATAAATGCTATGCCAATAATTAACTCTCATTTTGAATGATGACTTGAAACGTCCCCTTTGAACAATTATACATGACTGTGTTTAAACTGACACACAATATTTTTAGCGCAACGCAATCTGACTTTCAAAAATCCCTACAAGAGAATGGCCCTGACTAACATTAATCTATACCTTTCACAAATCACTTACCTCACAAAAATCTTCGTTACTCGAACTACTGCAATACAGCAAGCGCCACTACTGCCAGCTAAATAAAAGATTCAAACTACTGAAGGCACTAACTACTGATAGGCATAGTTAGCAAATGAAATATTTTAATAGAGAACAAACAATGTATTTACCTTAATAGTGTTGAAAAATCGTAATATACATAGCAGTTCATGACATCCAGTCTTACAAATTTCAAAACTCCACCATCTCTCTCCCCACATTCGCCACTGCTGGCTGCTCACCTCCAACTACGCAACACTATGCGCTGTTAACAGCCAACTGTCCAACACTACAATGACAGACAACAATGCAAACCAGCCACAGACTGCACACAGCACAGCTAGTGATTTTCATACAGAGTGCTATGTGACGTTACCAATAAAAAAACCTATACAGTCTACTTACAGACTTCTGAATAATAGCCGGCCGAAGTGGCCGTGCGGTTAAAGGCGCTGCAGTCTGGAACCGCAAGACTGCTACGGTCGCAGGTTCGAATCCTGCCTCGGGCATGGATGTTTGTGATGTCCTTAGGTTAGTTAGGTTTAACTAGTTCTAAGTTCTAGGGGACTAATGACCTCAGCAGTTGAGTCCCATAGTGCTCAGAGCCATTAACCATTCTGAATAATACTGAATAAAGGTATGAATACTTTGTAACTGGCCAATGAATGCCACTGTTTCTTATATATTAAATTTGTCTTATGTCACTTACATGCTATTATAAACGAATACCAGTAGCTTGATGCTACACTCATTAACTCTCGTTTTGAATAATGACTTCTCAGCAATGCATAAAAATGGTTTGTAACTGGCCAATGAGTGCCAATGATTACTATAATGGATGAATTATGTAAATGCTATGCCATTAATTAACTCTTGCCTTGATTGACCACTTCTGAATAATGCATAAAAATGGTTTGTAACTGGCCAATGAGTGCCAGTGATTACTACAATTAGATGAATTATGTAAATGCGATGCCATTAATTAACTCTTGTTTTGAATGATAACTTATGAACAATGCATAAAAATGGTTTGCAACTGGCCAATGAGTGTCAATGATTACTATAATTAGATGAATTATGTAAATGCTATGCCATTAATTAACTCTTGTTTTGAATGATGACTTCTGAACAATGCATAAAATGGTTTGTAACTGGCCAATGAGTGCCAATGTTTACTGTAATCAAATGACTTATGAATAATGTTCTGTAATACTCCATACATAGTACAGAAATGTTTAGTAACTAGGCAATGAGTGCCAACAATTACTCAGATTGGTTGATAGACTAGTGTAATTCCCAATGATGACTAGCATAAGACTTAATGTCCATCACCTTCTGACCTAATTACCAGAAATTACCGCAATATCCGTTTGTCCTGTCCATCCTCATGATCATGGAGCACTATATCTGGTTTTTTCACTAATTCTGCGTTGGTGAAAGAGTAAGAATTCTACAAGATAGTGCTGGTGACACATCACGCTGTCCGCCACCTTGAACGATGGAGATGTTATTGTGGTCCTACTGTTTGGTGTACCTAATGTACTACCAAAATGATAACATTGAATATTAATACAACATTTCAGTGTCGTGGCTACACTGATTAACACTTCAGGGAAGAGAACTTCAGATTGTCTCACTTGGTGTTGTGCTTCTGTAGAAAGATATGGACTTTCAGTGCAGCTACGTGCAACCTACTGTGCTACAACCATCATGCAATCCTTCCCATTCCCTTTCCTAGTTCTTGTAAAACGGTTAAAATATATACAGTGCGTGTGCACTTTATGTCATTTGTTAATATGTTTTGTACTCATTGCGTATACATTTTGTCATTTCTTGATATGTTCTGTACTCAGTGCATGTGCATTCTATTTCATTTTATGTTCTGTACTTATATATATGTATATACTCTGTGACTGTAAGCTTAGTTAATTAAGAAAAATTAGTTGCTCATGACAAGTCCAATTGACTCACCACCGCTTCCAAATTTTTGCCCCCCCCCCCCCCCCCCCCCCCATGGAAGGTTATGTAAGAGGTCCGAGCAGATGTAATTTCGATGTATTGCTCATGCGCTGCCTGCAGTATGCAAGGTATAAGAGAATCTCTGACCAGAGAGCAGTGTTGACTGCAGTAGCAACTGTGTAGCTGTAGCAGTAAGTTGTTGCTAGTCTGCAGTCTGCTCTCGTCTAGTCTGGTGTATCGTGTTGGCTGGGCCGGTCGTGGTGCAGCGATGCCGGAGCCCGGGTATTATTGTATAAGGTAAAAAGCAGCCTCACGCATATGTAGTAATGTCATCTCAAGTCCCATGTAAATGTTTTAAAATTTGTCGTAATAATAATCTTTCTCATAAAAAGTAACTTTTAACAACCATTCACTTCAATTTAAAGAATTTACTAATTTCTTCCATTCATGATCATCCCGATTGTTGCAAAAGAAAAATCAGTTGCTTACTTTCATAAATCACAAATCTATCGGCCACCATCGCACAGGGCTGTGCCAGAAAACATTATTTTAAGAGCAGATATATATATATATATATATATATATATATATATATATATATATATATATATATGCGTTATCCGGCGACTTCATTGAGGTAACAATTTTTCTCTTTTTTATTCAGAATGATCTTTCTGGGCCATGACGCAGCACTTCTGACGTCCAAAATTTACCAGGTTAAATTCACAGTCAATTATTGAAAAGTTATAAGTGAGCGACAATTTAATTGTGAGGTTAGTTACATTGTATTATTACCAGGTAACTGAATTTTTTTTTTTGTTGGGACGTTACAGTGAATGTGAACGACATTATTATAATTTTTTGCTGTTGAGAGATTTAGGAATTTTTCTGTTTTGAGGTTACGCTAAATGAGAAAAAATTTTGTGGGGAGGTTACAATGTGCATTCTTCAAAGCGAGCAGCATTGCACTATCGCTGACGCGCAACAATCGAAAGAGTAAGATCAGTGCTTAAATAAAATTGCCACCTTTTAATAATTATTATTATCCCATTAAATAAATAAATAGCAATTCATTGGCTATCCAGTCAATAAACAGAGGGGGCAATTCATGGACTGGACCAGATGGTGCGCCAACGAGCCACAAACTCTGATACTCTATCCTCCCCCCCCCCCCCTCTCTCTCACACACTGCCATCATCTTGTTTCCTTAGCTGCAAAATATTGAAGCTGCTCGCGCCGAAGACAAGTTAATCCACAACCTCTGTTCTACATTAAGTCAAATTAAATGTGGAACAATTACAAAGCGATGTATTAGGCACAATATATAAGAAAAACAGCAACAAATGACTTGTCAGCGATCAACCACGCTCTGCTACCATTCCAAGGTCAGTGGACATCATAGGATAAAGAAGTACCTAAATAGGTATGAGAAAGATGCAGGCCATTTAATTCAAGTCATTTGTTACTTCTGAAAAGTCCAATAATCCTTTATTGCGCATAGAACAAAAACACTTATAAAATGCAAATGACTCAGGCGGTAACTGCAAAATTTCTTCAGTTGAACGATTTAATGATTCATTAGTTAATTTAAACGAATGAAATGCACCAATTTAGGGAGGACTGACAAGCAAGCGGCACAATCAAATATAATTCAAATACGTGCTTAGTACTGGGTAAACAATGACAGCAATGATGATAAAGATTAATATTCAAACATTCGCCTAAAAGAGGTGCTTTACATTAATGTATATAACTTACAAGAAATGTAGTAGCATATATTTACAAAAGTCTGTTATCAACACAAATATCCAATAATTGATTAACTAGAGAAGTCCCTTGGGAATAATTAAAATACTAACATCGAAAAACAATAAAATACCAGTTATGAAATTGAGCATTACACCATTACGTTAAAACCAAACTTCAAACAGGAAAAACATGGAAGGTGTAGGTACGACAGGCCAGGTCTGAATAATATGTGAGCCGTGCACAGCTCGTGTTCATACCATTCATTCATTGTCATCTTCTATTACGGTACTGCCGCCTCTCGTTCTTATTCTATTTACTGGTGTCACTAACTTCCTGCCTAACTTGCCCGTGAGCGGCAGCAGCAGTGCATATCGATAAGTGCACTGTCGTACCATCGCTGCAGCGACCGATAGTATTTCCAGGTCGTCGTGTGTCTGGCAGTCAGCTGGAGACGGACCAGCAGTACAGTGGGACGCAGCAGCAGTCAAGTCAGGGACGGACCGCCACTGAGGCGCCGACAGCTAGTGCTCGCCGACCGTTGGTGACACATATGAACTGTCCGAAGGAGGGAGATTGGAGCGGGACGATCAATGGTTGGTCGTTTGGTTCGTCATCTCATCGGCCGACGTATATTTGGTCCTTTCCCCATTTCCGGGCCTGGGAGTCAGTCGGTTGGCGTACAGCAACGGGGAATTCTCCACGGGACGTAGTTTGGCTGGGGCTGCTGGTGGTCTCTATGCATGTCGGAGTGTGTGGGGCTGTTCCCATTGCTATGAGGTCCGTGGCTCACTGTCCCTGGACACGTAAGTTGCGTTTTGATTTTATCTACCAGCAAGTCAAGACTGTTTACATTGTGAAGTTTGGAGTTCGTTGTCAGCTGTTGGGACAGTCCCACGAGCAACAATGTCGTTTTCAAGTTGGAAAATTCTAGCCACCCTCCAGTGCAGTTTCACTGTATTTGGTTATTTGAATTGAAGTACACCAGCGGAATCTTCTGCCTTGTGACCGTTAACGTTCCGGTTATCTGCCCTGGCCGTTGACGTAAATTTCAGACACAGTTGTTTCTCATTGTGTTGTTGCTGTCCAACACAGTGTGTAGTTCGACAGCTCCATGTATGTTTGGTTGTGGGCGCCAATATCTTCTACGTTGTTCCATTGAACTCCCTGTTGTTCCCTGGTCAGGTGAAGTGGAAGTTATCTGGTCAGTGGGTCCGATGACCGTCGGTTGGTTGAGTTGTCGTCTGATCGTGTATGGTTGGCCTGACTGCCTGTCTCACCTAAGCGAGCGTTAGTGTTTGAATTCCAGGCCGACCCTCGAACATCTGAGCGCCCTTGGGTGTACTGCATTTTGAAAATTTGTTCTTGTTATTTGTACTTGTATGGCTTCTAGCCTATTATTTTATTAAATTAAGGTTGTTTTTCTCTTAAGGCATAAGATTCTGTAGGCCTTCAGCCTAATTTGAGGAACTGTTTACGTAAGACTTTTGGCATTTTGAAGGTTTTAATGTTATTGAATTTTAAGTGTTGGGCCTTCAGCCGATCTTGAGTTTGAGTTGTTTTGCTCTTAAGGCCTTCAGCCTAAATTAAAGAACTGTTCCACCCAAGGCCTTTGGTATTTTGGAAAAAATTAATGTTATGGAGTTTTAGGTGTTAGGATTTCAGCCGATTTGAATTTAACTTGTTTGCTCTTGAAGTGACTGATTCTTTGGGCCTTCAGCCTAACTAAATAACTGTTTTAAGATAAGCTTTTGACTTTTAAATTTATGTTTTGGTTGAGTTTTGCCTAATTAAGAACTGTTCTATTTAAGGCTTTTTTTTTCAAAGTAATGTTGTTTTGTCTTGTGTGTTGGGGTTTCGGCCGATTTTGAACTCAAATTGTTTGCACTGAAAATCTCAAATTCCTTGGGCCTTCAGCCTAAATAAAGAACTGTTGTACGATAAGACTTGCTTATTAAATTTCTGATTATGCTTGCGTTTTAAGTTATTGGGCTTCAGCCATTTTTAAATTAAAGTGGCTTTCAGCTGCTAATTAAGTCCCAAAGATCAAAGCTGTGTGTTTGAAAAAAATTTTTGATGGCTGTTGTAATGTTGGATGAGATAATAAAGTTGTATGTTCGAGTGTAACTGACAGCCCCTTATTTTGACCCCTTTCCACAAATTAAACTAACCATCCTGTCCTGCGGGTTAAGCCGGGCGTCTCAATATGGCTTTAGAATAATGGGCATTAGTGCTTAAATTAACGCCCAATTGCTGCAAGATAGAAACTCAACTTAGGAAGAAAGTCGTAGCAAGCCAGGACGTCGCAATCTTTCAGTGGGTACCACTAGATGGGAAGCGGCCCACTGCCTGCACGCACATGCACAGCCGACGTAGATAGATTATGGCTGCTAAACCGAGGAGAGTGCCTCCAAACGCTATGAACAGCTCAGAAAGCTGAGAGAAAACTAGAAAACATATAATTCGTGCAAAACAATCATAGAAAATATGAAAATGCTCAAACCAAGGCTAAAAATTTAATTTGAGTTAGGTCCCAAGCGCCAACAAAACCTTACATATTACAATAAGACTATTACAATAAAAATTACTAAGGGGACTAACCAGTTAATCTTACAATAAATTATAGTAAAAATTTAATGTAATAACGAAGAGATCACAGTTTATTCAACACATTAACTTAACTGACCTAGAAGATACAGTAAAAGCTGAGGTGCTAAAACTCAGACAACTAGAATAATAATTATATTTAAAACAATAAAATTTTTTTTTTTGGAAAGGATAAAATGTCACCATGGTTTAGGACCTCAATTACTCAAATGAGCCAAGAATCACTGGGCCGCTATGATTTGTTTACCGTGGCTGTAGGCAATTTTGTAGTTACTACATCAGTCAGGGAACAACACTTCCAATACAAATACGACTCAATCTCGACCTCTGTGGTCACTAATACACATGGCAGCCGAGAACAGATGACACGATTAATTTAAGGCCGAAGTTATAGAATAAGTAGACTCTGAACAAGTTGCAAGTAAAATAAGTCTTAAAGTATACAAACTGGCACTCAGATAATTTCAAACAAGTGCACCAAAAGGTAACTTTAACAGCTGAGGTAGAGTGATGGAGAACCACATGTAATCTAGCGCAGCAGGAGGACCTTATCATGGAAACATGTGTCAATCAAGAATCGAGTACCCAATCCCCAAAGGCAGAACAGAAGGCACCAGAACATGAACAACACTACAACACCCGCATCTGAAAATACACCTCCTTAATCCAGGGTAAACCAGCTGCATCGACATTAGGCCCAATTATTGCCGACCAACACAAATCTACTGACCACCGGCCATTTATATAATCGTGCGCCCATAAGATCCGAGAACAACTCATTGTTCGTCACATGTGCCTCTCATGTCTCTCTCCCTAAATGTGACCCTCTGGTGGCCCATGTCGTCAACAAGCCGTTCCAAGAAACTACTAGCAAAGACTCAACTAACAGGTCACTGAAGTGCTAGCCAGGCACTACATAGAGACAGATAGCGCCAGTAAGCAAGATGTAAAACATAGAACGAGCCGACACGCTCAGTAAGTATGAAGTCTTCTACACACTTTTTACCACTGTGATATGGTTTTTGTGTAATATTGCCTACAGTCTCTTTCTTCTTTTTATTCAGATTTGCAAATGATGGTGTAGTTTAAATTGCTACACCAGTTGAACCTTTAAAACAGCTGCAGTGGTTTTTATTCTACATGGAAAAGTTTGGCTGTGGACACTCAGTCAGTAAACTGTTATGTGTTTTTAATTATATGGAAAGGAAGATGGAAGGTGCATAACTGAGAAATATGGATAGAAAGAGGGAGTTTATGTAAGATGTGGGTGTTGGTGGGCAGGGAGCAAGTTGAGGATAGCGGTAGAGGAGGTGCTTGTCTTAGTAAGGGGGATGTGGCTAAGGTAAGAGGTGGAGAATCGTGACATAATACATATCCTCTGACCCTGAATGTTGGTAACGTGAGAGTGAGAGGTCAAATTTTGACTTTTCATTCCTTCTATAGAGGTTACACTGTGCTGTAAGCACTTTTCACATAAACAAAAGTAGCTATCCTCCTGCATTTATCATTCTAAGATGTTCATTACTAAATAGTGATGAATAACAATCTGCTCTTTGTCGCTTATGCTAGTGGATTTCCCCATTTGTGAACCACATTGTTGCTAGAATGATTCATCTGTACCTACAGTTTTCTCATCACATGATGTGCACGTGACGCCGCCAGGTGACATTCACCCTCATCTTGATCATTGGTCATAATGTTTTGGCTAATTAGTGAATCAAGATTGCAAAGAAAAAGAAATGGATGTGGGTAAGATGGGAGTCATGGGGTCTGAAGCTTTTACTAGCGAGTACTTTGCTGAATCGCAAAAGTCAAAGAAAAAGTTAGGCTACAACGTGAATATAGGCCAACACGCTATGTTAGAACACATACACACACATTGTGTAGGTATTTAACTGGAGAAAGTAACACATGGAGATATCTGGAGGAGCCCTATAACTAACTACAGGACTTCGTATGGCTGATTATCAGCGAGAATGAACAAACGGACATGCTTAAAAGTATTGTGGTTGAATTAACACTCAGATAGAGTGACAATTAATAACAGAAACTTATGAGAGCGAAAATATGTGGCGTTAGGGAAGAGGTACAATTATAGTGACAGTTGGTATCTTTATATGCACCTACTTCAGTGTGTTAGTTGCTTTGTCTCTGCATCTAACAGACTTTCCACAGACACATAGCATAATTTACTAGCTGATGTTATTTGTGTAGTCGTAACTCCCCTTTGAAGTTAAGGCACTTAGAAAACTTGGTTTAAAGATGTACATAAATGATTTCAGTCCGTATACTTTAATATCCTGAGCTATGAGTTGTCATCATGTGTTCAGGGCATTTTCTTGTCACCTGAAAAGCAATAATATTGTAAATTACTGCTTCAGTTTGCGTAATATTGTCATTCATCTCTACCCTACATGTCACATGTTCACGTAGATGTAGTAGCGTACTTACGCCGTTAATTGTCAGTTTTTATTTACACTAACTAAATGAGTGATTACATTTCATCATCATGTATATGAAGCAGGACTTTCCTACAAGTGCAGCAGTTCCAGTCCAAGGAAAAAAGTTAAAATTTATTCGTAGTTACTTTGACTTTAGATCAGTAGCACATAAATGAGAAAAATCTCATCCTAGGTGCAATATAGCCTTTGCTCGTCGCAACTGACCGAAAGATGCGTTTGATTACTGGTTATAAACTCAGAATGTGTCACCTACTGGATGATACCTTTTGTATTATTATCTGACCTCTTTAGACAGTAGGATTAGAGAGGTTGACGCATCTGGTTCATGCGAGACCTGAAGTAATGAAATTTGTGATCTATATACGAAAACAGCTTCACGCAGAAGATTGCAACACGTCGATGGGATTTTATGTATACTTCAATAATGACTAAGAGAAAACATAGAGATAGTGAAATAAAAATCGTCCCCACATTTCTGCAACTGCTGTCAGCCAGAACTGCATTTCATTACTCATTCTGTAACACTCCCGCCCTGCTCGGACGTAGGTTAGCTATATAAAGCCTGTACTGTAAAACGTTCACGGGCTTCACCTTATAAATAAGGATTTTAGTACATTAGTTGACCGCGTGTACCCAATAGAAGCAAGAGCAGACTTATATTCAGTCAATAACCACAGTGATGCATCAAGCAAATGTACAGTATAATTACTCTTTCGCATGGACAAGAAGTACACACAGTAGATGCCACCTATAATTAACAATTCGGTCGCCAGCCTACTTAGGCAATGAGTGAGTTTTTCCTAGTACAAGTGGGTGCATGTACAAGCATAGTAACACGAAGTAATGATGCGTTATATTGCAAAGTTTGGAACCAGAAAAATCCACTGAACTAAAGTTTTCTCTTTTTGTACTAATTTGGACGAGCTACATTTACACAACACCACACAGTAATGATTACTACTAACTGCATTTTGTATGTTGAGCAGACTGAAATCGGGCATAGATTGCCCTAGCATCGACAATCTTGAAAGTACACACACAATATCACTGTGAAAGATGGAAAAACACTAATACATTTAGGATTAATCTAGAATTTAGCTTTACTGGTCAAATCTGATCAGCACATTTCAAGGTTTGAACGAATGGACAAGAGAAGGGGGGGGCCCTGAAACTGTTATGGTCGTTATACTGAAACTGTTAAGTACTGAAGGCAAATTAACACACAAATTTATCAATCTATGGATAACTATTCTTTTGACTTACTTCTGAATAATTTAACTGTCATTATTTCTGGCTCAAATTAATTAAATAACATCGCTAACTCAATTCAAAAAAAACTCTTTTGTTCTTTACCAACATTTGCAACAACACACAGAACTTTAGATCCCTTTTATGGCATAGATTAATCTGCTGATAATTTTCATTGACACTAACATTAAACTTTCAGTTTAGGATACTCGGGTTGCACAATACGAGGTAAGGATCCTGTCTAGGTCAGTGATCAGGATAAGTCATGGCTAAAGCAATTCTGGTAAAAGTCACGTTATTATTGAACCATTAGAAACAGTTTCGACACTGGTCCACACAGATACACTTCTAAAGATGAAATAAATGTTTGACCTGTGCAAGTCGGTGCGGCGGTTGGCGGGCAGCGAGATAGCGGGCAGCACGGCACACATACAAGCACGGCTAAGGCTCACACAACATCGGCACTTTCCATCTTCTTAGCGTCGTAATTTTTCCAATTTTGTGCCTCAGAATATAGCCATGCCAAGTAGTCGTCGGAATCGGTTCATCCGAGGCTCAATGGAATCCACTTTTCCTGGGTAGCCTCCTCGGTACAGTACGTGTACTTCCGACTGTTGCTCGCCTCCGACTGTGTTACTGAGCCCGTTGTGCCGAACCGCGCCCAGTGTGCGTTTTCCCGCCTCGCCTGCCTCCACCCTTTCCCGCTTCCCTACAGGTAGGGTATTCACCACAGGTTTTCTACTACACTTATCCTAATGCATTACCTACGTATGGACCAAGTGTATAAATTACAATTTTCACATCTTACAATAGTTTTAACATTAAATACACTTTCCTTTGATTACCACATTATTTGAAATCTAACATAAATAATATTCGTTTCAAAAGTTACTCACAGTTTCTTTAACATGACACGAAAAGAATCGAAAAAGAAATTCAACACATTGCTATTATTAATTTATCTAAATTCATAAAGAAAAAAATTCTTATACGTATAATTCTCGTTACAATTCTTCTCGAATAGCAAGGCAGAACGCTTTTGATAATAAATACGTAACGTGGTAGAGTTTTAAGCTGCGAGTTGTTTGTTAGAAATTTATTGTAGCTTGTTACCAACTACGGTTTTTTATTTCTTTAGGTAAAATAGGAAAGCAAGTCGAAATAGGTTACTAGCATGTCTGCATCATGTTCCTGAACTCTGGAAGTCGCGAGTTACGGTTGCGCTTCACAACGTTCAATGTAGCCCCTGCCTCTTCAAAATTTGCACCACAGGGCTATCTTTAAGTCTGATTTCTTTAAACGTAACTATATACTTAATCCCTTCTCCACGAATAGCGTGAATATTATGCATATGGTGTTCTCTCACCCAGCTTAGATACTATGTATCTCACGTTACGTACCGACGTCGTCCGATATGGAGTGACTTCCGAGCCACCACTGGAATGATTTGTGATTCACTTTGGCTGGAAACTTTCTCGCTTTCATTAAGGAAATTGCCGTCCAATTGATTAATGGGGACATCTGTTATGGTATGGTGCGGTAGGAAACGTAGTTTCACATCCCTGAAGGGGTAACATCCAGAGAGTTAATCAATGAGATGAATGTGAGAGCCACTGTGGAAACAAATTGAACAACTATTAATACATATTAGGAAAGTCGTCGATGTGAGAGGATTTTCTACTGGAGAAAGACAGAAAAGGGATCATACTGACAAATGTCGGGAAACTGAGCCTCTGAATTGCTAACAGTATTTAACTGCCAATGTAAAAGTACTGGTATTGACTGAATGCTTCCTTTTGGCATCAACTGTGTGACGTCATGAATTAAGAAATAAACCAACTGATGAGTAGGCCAACACGGTGTTCATGCCCAAGTGCAAAATTCTAACAGACACAACAGCAGTTAAGCTTCACGTACAAATCAGAACTTTGTGGCTGTAAATAACTACTAGTGTGTGTCAATTCCTTTTGTTACTGTTTTATTGGTTAATCTCCGAGTAATATTGTGCTTAAAGTACTGATACACTGAAAGCGAAATATGACTACGTTGCTTCAGGATCACTTTTTGTGGTGAACTACACGCGCACTAGTGATGCTTTAGTTTTTGCTAAACGTATTCAGTGGTTTGAATTAGAACTCTGAAGTTGCCACTCCAGAGAAATCGCGCGAATCTGTTTTTCGGTTCGAACATGATGTAATGGTTGTGTTTTCAAGTTCATGTATAACTGAGCTCTGTACCCGAGCTGTTGTCAAAGTGAAGGCTGAACGCTGTTGTTAGAGACTTGTTTTTCCTAGTAGAAACATGTCCATTTAGATTACCATATAGAAGTTTCAAAGGTACAAGCAAAAGTATATAATGGGTGATCAAAAAGTCAGTATAAATTTGAAGACTTAATAAACCACGGAATAATGTAGATAGAGGGGTACAAATAGACACACATGCGTGGAATGACATGGGGTTTTATCAGAACAAAGAAAACAAAAACAAAAAATGAAAGTATTGTTAGACGCGTGAAAGATCTCTTGCGCGCGTCGTTTGGTGATGATCGTGTGCTCAACCGCCACTTTCGGCATGCTTGTCCTCCCGGGTCCCCAGATCTCAGTACGTGCGACTGTAGGCTTTGGGGTTACCTGAAGTTGCAAGTGTATCGTGATCGACCGACATCTCTAGGGATGCTGAAAGACAACATCCGACGCCAATACTCCGGACATGCTTTACAGTGCTACTCACAACATTATTCCTCGGCTACAGCTATTGTTGAGGAATGAAAATGGACATATTGAGCATTTCCTGTAAAGAACATCATCTTTGCTTTGTCTTACTTCGTTATGCTAATTATTTCGATTCTGATCATAGGAAGCGCCATCTGTCGGACATTTTTTGAACTTTTGTACTTTTTTGGTTCTAATAAAACCCCACGTCATTCCAAGCATTTGTGTCAATTTGTACCTCTCTACCTACATTATTCCGTGAATTATTCAGTTTTCTAACTTATACTGACTTTTGGATCATCCGGTATACACATTTCATCGCAACATTTCAACTGCTGGCATCATACGCTCAAGAAAATACCATTCGCCAGATACGTGTGCGGGTTAAACTACGTCCTTTGAAAGTGTATTCTTGTATCGCAACTCATTATCCTGTAAACATTACTTACAAGTTGTTCATGGTATTCAGCACTTTTGTGCAAGAAGGAACTTTATATGATAGTATATTCTCCCCTGGAAATAATCCTTCGTATTCTGGTGCAGCAAACAATCTACTACAGCATGTAATACGTGGTGCACCAAACCACTTCCTTCAAATTACAAAATGTAAAAGACGTTGTACATAAGAGATTGTTGTGTTTTTGATAAACAGGGCCCATACTTAATTACACATAGAAAAGTGTAAGTAACAGCGATAAAATTTTTGCAATATTTTCTGTTATAATTTTACAGTAGCTGTCTCATTTCCATAATTTTCATCGAATGCATTACCCTTATTTGGGAAACCAACCGCATATGTCTTCTGTATCCACATTCGTCAATTACCATATAGTTCTAAGCGACGACTAGATTGCCTTGAGCATTTGGAGAAACTAAATCGTCTTAATCACCGGATCTGACAAATAATAATTGAGGTTTTGTATCTCATCTTAGGTCATCAGTCATCCGACTCGCCGGATGCGGCCCGGCACAGATTCCTTCATGTGCGAACGTCGTCATTTCATTCTTGCACTTGCACGCAACGTCCTCAAATATTTGTTGGATATGTTACAATTTGTGTCTCCTCTTACAGCTTTTACACCTCATAACTTCTTGTAGTAAGACAGAAATTAGCACTTAATGTCCTAAAACATGGCAACATGTCCCCCTCTTCTTGTCAGTGTATTCCGTATATGTCTTTCTTCGCCGATTCTGCAGAGAACCTCTTCACTCCTTATCAGTCATCCTAATTTTCAACATCTTTCTATAGCACCCTATCTCAAACTGCGCGATGGGGTGCAAAAGCCAATTCTGTAGATGATTATCTATATCAGAGTGTGTTTGATATGGATGTTATTCCCTCAAACTAAACATTCCAAGACGTGCTTTTATTTTCAAGGAACTGATATAATGCTGAGTACTCGAGTGTCTTGCACCAAGTGTGATTTTTTTATGTTCTTCGATAAATTTTCTACTACTAACAGTGGTCAAATGTATGTAACTGTAAGAAAAATTAAATTGGACTATCTTACATGATGAAATCTTTTCTTCAATTAAAACTCCGTATCCGTTGTATGGCGAACGTAGTCGACTCGTTAACGACGTTACTCTACGTATGTATGGCAACACAACCTTTTCCTGTGGGCGATTCCTATTATTATCGTAAATCGTCTTTCAGTACTGAACGTGTCCGTAGATTGTACCAATTAAAATGTCGAGATTTTCCAAGATTTCCTGTACATCGATGAATTTTATGGAATATGTTCATGAGAGGAAAGTTGTGGTTGAGTTCAGGTTTCGCTAATCGTGGAGTCCAGAGCTGGTCGGAGCCGTCCGTCACATATAGCCGTAAGCTCTGTGCATGCCACATTAATGGAATACTGGGTATCTCGGCGGAAACCTTGGCTTAACCTCCATGAAAATAGTATCGGAGAAACCTTTGTACGGAAACATCTCCAATCCCAAGCTTTGCTATGAGTCGATGGACAGCTGATCGGATACTAGTTAGCAACCTCTGCAGTTCCAATCACACGCCAATTTTGATACGATTGTCTAGATAACACTGTGCTCGGTATGAAACGATCCTCAATTTCTCTATCTATTCGCGGAAAGTGTATTGAACAAACGATTTCAACTACAAACACCCAATCGGATCGGTTTCTTTCTTGGAAGATGTACACAATAAAAGGGCCCAGGTGAGTACTCAGTTTGCGACTGGTACATTTTCTAAATACAGCATTACTATAGGTCTCATTCTGTGATAATGACGTATTTGTGATTATTCAAAGACTGGATAGTTGTTATGTCCACCAGGTTTCCCTGGGTCAGCAAAAAGGCTTCAAAGAAGTACGCTCCTGGTTGAGGCTGAAAGTGTTACAAAAGTGCTGCAGACCCTAAATAAAACAAAATAACCGAAAACAACAGACTCCGACGACATTAACGTTCAGTTACTTTAATACGTAATATTAGTGGACACGATGTATATGGCTCTAGCCAAGATAATAAATCAACTTCTGCAAGTTAATGCCGAACATCTATTACCTTAGGAACAATTTTTTTTCCGAAAATAAAGTTCCTGTGCTGATAATGTTTTCATACTTAAACAATTTTTTTCATTGTTATGAATCATCAGTCTTCCGCCGGGCGGAGTGGCCGTGCGGTTCTAGGCGCTACAGTCTGGAACCGAGCGACCGCTACGGTCGCAGGTTCGAATCCTGCCTCGAACATGGATGTGAGTGATGTCTTTAGGTTAGTTAGGTTTAATTAGTGCTAAGTTCTAGGCGACTGATGACCTCAGAAGTTAAGTCGCATAGTGCTCAGAGCCATTTGAGCCATCAGTCTTCTGACTGATCTGAGGCGGCCCGCCGCGAATTCTTCATATGTGCCAACTTCTTCGCATCAGAGCAGCAACTGGAGCCAACGTCCCCACTTATTTGCTGAATGTTTTCCAATCTCTGTCTTCCTCTTCAGTTTTTAACCTTCTACAGCTCCCTCTATTACCATAGAACACATTCCCTGGTGTCTTAACAGATGTCCAGATCATCCCGTCCCTTCTTCCTGCCAGTGTTTTTCACATATTACTTTCCTCGGTGATCCTGCAGGAAACTTCCTCATTCCTTATCTTATTAGTCCAATTAATTTTCAACATTCTTCTGCAGCGTGACGACTCAAGTGCTATTATTCTCTTCTCTTCCGGTTTTCCCACAGTCCATCTTTCACTACCATACAACGTTGTGCTCCAGACGTACATTGTCAGACACTTCTTCCTCTAATTAAGGCCTAAGTTTGATACTAGTAGATTTCTCTTGGCCAGGAACGCCAATTTTTTCAGTGCGAGCCTATTTGTGATGTACCTCTTGCTTCGTCCGTCATGAGTTAGTTTGCTGCCTAAACAGCGTAATAGCTTCATCTACTTATTACAGAATTTATTGGCTAAACGAAAGCATTCGACCATGTAGACAGGGAAACCTTACAGAACATATCACACAAGAATGGACATCCTCATTAGAAAATGAAGGTGATAGAAAGTCTATATGAAAGAATAAAAATAGGAATAAAGGCTAACAAATCAAATAGTAGAAGTCTAAAAAAACAGAAGTAAGGTCAAAACTGAGCCAATGAAATGGATTGCTCTGGTTAAGGAGAATCTTAAAGCAGCCGGTATAGCTCAAGCAGACCTTACTGATAGGAAAACATTCAGACAAAAAATGGTATTTGATTGGAAAGTCGGTCGGAGCCCATACGTAAATAATACTAAAGACTAACCATGTTGTACCAGACCACATTCCGGTAAACCAAGGGGTTCGAAAGAGTGTAACGTTTAACCCACACTTTTTAATACAATGGTGTCCGAAATGAGGGCAACAAACTGAAATTTAACAGGGTTACGTTATTTTCCCAGAAAGTAAAATGGTGACACTAAAGGAGCAACAATGTGAAGAATGCAGAAAGTAAACAAGTACAACAAGCATAACCGTAGACAAAAATGTTCTTCGTTTTTCCAATATAACGGGTTGGCACGCACATTCTGTCGACTGGTTAATGTGCTCAGTGTTCTATGTGGCCACCTTTGGCACTAATACAGGCCTGACAATGACGGGGCGTGCTGTGAGTGATGTTATCAATGTCATGTTGGACAAAAAAAGGCCATTCTTCATGCAGAGCTGAACACAAGTCTTGGAGAGTGGTTGATGGATGCTGACGTGATGCATCCCGTCTCCCTAGTGCATCTATGACATGCTCTACAAGACTCAAATCGGGAGAGCGAGCACGGCAACGCCATGTTTGCAATATCTTCCGTTTCCAAGAAAATACCAACTATCCGTTCTCTATGAGGTTTTGCATCATCGTCCATTAACACCAAGTCTGGGCCTGCAGCACCTCGCAACAACCACGCATGACATCCCAAGATCTCATCACGATACCCGACAGCAGTTAAATCTTATCGATTCACCCGAACATTTCCATCAAGAGATGTTCGTGTGGTTAACGTAATCCTTGCCAACACCATTAGGGATGTTTCGCGATACCGGTCTCCTTCCACAATGTTTGGGTCCCGAAATCGTGTTACTCGTTCCATCCAGATACGAATCCGTCGAGAATCACTCCCTAGACCAAATCGGGACTCATCTGTGTAAAGAAAATTGGCCCACTGCACCACTATACAGTTGGAATGTTAACGACTCCACTCTAGAGGTTCCCTTCTGTGAAGATTCGTCAGAGATACACCTACAGACACACGGTTTTAATCTGTCAGGAAGTTTCAGGAAATATCATTTCTGCCAAAATTGGTAGATCCTAACTACTGAAATAATGGAAAATGGCATTCTTCAGGCCAACGCTAAATACACAGCAAACACAATAACTGAAAACTGTATTGAAGTGACTGAAGATCCCGTCTTCTGGAATCACAGAGCAATCGCTAACACGTACTGTCGAGATAAAAGATCTAACAGCGATAAAGTTGGGAGTTGACAATGCTATTTTCTGGGGCTCATCACACAGCACCTATTCACGATAAAGTAGCTTACTTCATAATTTTCAGCACACCATGCCAAGCAGCTTAAAAATATTTTCTACGTGGTTTCTAAAAAAACACCATCAACTTCTCTGTGGATCAACTGCAACAGCGGTTATACCTTTAGTGGAGATGCAATCAGGTGCTCGATGCCAAAGGTTACAGAGTAATAGGCCATGTGGCAGACAACGGAATGAAAACCACTACTGCTCCATCACAGATTTCGACATAACCTCTGGCAGCATACGGACGTTCAGTGACTATGGGACGCCCTCAAGACACAATCCGCCGTGCTGCAAGCGGAACTCACGGGCTTAGTGCAACAGTTAACTCTTCGCGACTGTCATCGAATAAGTCGTTGAGAAGTGAAGCACACATAAAATTATTTGACTACTGACTGTGGTCTTTATGGCATCTATCGCTGACTCTGTAATTTATGGTTTCTTACTTACAACTTTTATAGTGGAAAATAAAGGTTATTGTAACTCTTGACTTGAAGCTTATAGTTTTGGAGAATATGACCAAAAACCTTCATTGTCATCCTCACAAAACAACTACAGCTATATCTACAAATGAGGTATACGGGCAGAGATCGTTAAAGTCTGTATTAACCTTCTGGCAGGGAATAATTCGTTATATGTATGTCACCATCATTTTATTTCTTTCCCAACTGAGAAACTTATAAAAAATAAAATATTTCGATTGTGTAATGTATTTGAATAACTTCGGCGTTTTGTTTAAAGCTCAGAATCTATATCACCTTACCAGATTATAATAAAAGGCGTTCCAGAGAATATGTAATGTTACAAAACGCATCAAGTACATTAACTGTGTTTCGTTATGAGTACTGGCGTTCAAATAATACACCTGTATGTATAAATGAGATATGCTGGTAGTGCTCGTTAAAACCTCTGTCTGCTACGTCAATTAAGCGAGGCTCTCTTTCTACTGTATGAGCAGTGGAGAGCAACGAAGCTAACTTCCTGCAAGCGCAACGGATAACACAAAGTGTAACTGTTTAATGTAGAGTCGGAAACAAAGAGGTGAAAGTGGAAAGTTTTAATGAGGTTCGCTTGCTAACACCGTGGGGAACTAAAACATGAATCTGCAGCGCATGCCCACTACCTGACCCTTACAGCGTACAGTTTAATTCGAACAATCACAGTAGTCTCATTAACTGATTACGTTTTAGCGTAGAGAAATAAAACAGATGATCATAGTTAATAAAATATTCCGGGCTATTACGCCGTGGTCGAAGGGATTTCACTCAGTGAACGATCAACCATTTTTGAGCAATGCGTTGGTGAGACGTTTTAATTCTGCGTCAAGCAGCTCTGTTCACAGCATTTCCTTTGAATGTTTACTCCTACCTTGAGGTGAAAATAACGTTAAGACCACCGCGTGAAAATCATAGTGATGCTCAAGCGCCGTTGAAAGTTGTCCTGCCGTACATTAAGAACGCGACTGACCGCATAGGAAAAATCTTGAAAAAGCGGAATATCGCGGTAGTTTACACATACACACGGAAGGTACAAGATCATCTAAAATCGGCCAAGGATGCTCACCAACTTCTGGAGAAAATTGGAATTTATAGGGTTCTGATTTCGTTGTGGAGAAGTGTACGTGGTATTACAAAAAGACTGTCAAAAAAGATTCGAAGAGCACAAGTGCAGTTGAAGGACAGGGGAGATTGACAGATAAGCTGTTGCGGAACATGATTTACAACCAGGAGGCCACCACATTCATTTTGATATGACTGAAGTACTGGCAGCTACATACGGATACCACTAAAGGCAGAGAGGCCATAGAGATTGTGAAACACCCCAGGAATTTCAGAAGGAAGGAAGAGGTACTGTAATTGAATGAAATTTAGATTCCGGTGCTGAAGAAGATGTGTACCAGTCTTCCATTATTGGATGGTAGTAACAGCGGACGACGGCAGTCGACAACGGCCAATTACGCTCGCGTATTCAAAGCATGTGACGTCACGCAACTGCACTGAAGCTCGTGGAAGCAAAATTTTGCTCTATTTAATGGCGATCCGGGGTGTGAATCGGAATTCAACAAAGCTACGATCCCTCTTGAAAATGTCCTCCGCAAATGGGGACGAAACGTCGGGTTTTAAACCGAAATCCCTTCGACCACAGCATAGTAACGCGGTATATTTTGTTAATTGTGACAGTTCCGGACGTGAAAGTTTACATTTTACATAACAGATGATGTTGATGCCACAACAAACCATCTGAAAGAAACGAACATTGCAGCTTATACTAATTTTCAGTTGCTATGTCACACTAACATCTGAATTCTTTATATAGGAAATAGCTACTTAAGGTATATAAATTACAGTGAAATGTAGTCATGACGATATGGTTTCTCAGAATAAGACGTATAATACAGATCATGTCAGGTGCGTTCCGAAAGTTTTCTTCTCCTGCTTTACAAAGGGACATAGTGAAATTGTACGTATGACATATCACAAACAATATATCCAATTTGCTTGTTATCTACCTCAAAATCAACATCTTGTATTACCACTAACTGATCCCCCTGCCCTCTTCCATTTGCGAATGGTGCATATGCAAGAATGACTTGCGATAAACATCCGCATTTTCTCTAATTCCTCAGATTTCACGGTTGTGGTCTTTCGCGAGGTGTGATAAATTTTTTTCAGTAGTAAACCTCTCCGTGAGTAACGACACAGCTCTATTACGACAATAACGTACACTTAAAGTTGCTCTCGCGGAACACAAAAGCCCAGCACAATTTTTATTTGTGGGGTCATTAATTTCAATTTATAAGTCCGGTCTGGGATATTTCAAACTGTGAGCCACTGTTCTGTAACCGTAACGCAGAAAGCCATCTGTTACTAAAGTACGAAACTGTTTCCATAAATACTGTCATTCCTCTCTGAGCCCTTTGGTACTTACGGATAATATTGTTTGTGTTTCAATTACTATAGAATTTAAATTATATGGAAAGGGAGAATGTGTATTATAAAGAAAGAAATTTATTGTGCTTGTACGAGAAACTACATTAATTCTTTCTTTATTGTAATCACTGAGAGTAAGAGTCTATGGCGGTCCGTTCGTTTGGTAATGGCGTCTGGTCTGTGTGTGAGTTTTAAGATTATCGATGAAATACATGTGGAGGAACATTTATGAGTGCTTGTATATAGGGAGATACTACAAGAAGAGATGTGAGACTAAGTAACATTTAAAGTAAATCGCAATAATATGATGAGGGAGGATATGGAAATTATTTATCTAATAATGACGTCACAACAATAATACAGACAAGGTATAATTTACAGTTTCTCACTAACGGTGTGGGTTCAGATTCTGAAACTAAAGAGTTAAATAGAGCGTAGGCTACTGATTCCTTTTTAATAATTATTTTCACATAGCTTTATTACGAAATATTTGGCACTCGAATATAAGGTTCGATTATCAGTGTACTGTCCCCGCCATTGCAGTAAATTATTCACTTTAATAACTGCACTATATTACCTCTATGAATAGTTATATTGATTAGACCATAAATAGTACTTTAAAGTGCATGATGGCATGGGTAATCATTGCAGTTACTACGATACTGAATTATGGTGTGATTGAACGATGCAATAAAACTAACCATTTACTCTAAATCGACCTTCCAATAGTTTTAGCTGTTTTGTTTCATTTTAATTACAATAGGTCAGTAATTGCCTACAAAGTGGCATATTAAGACATATTACTCTCATGCACACTGAAGTATCGTTATTATAAAGAGGGGGGTGGGAGGGGGTGTTGGTGGGTGTCCGACGTCTTAACGGTCACATTCTCAGTGAATGAAGTCTTGTATAGTAAATCCCGACGGCCGCGTTTATATGTGACGCACGACTCTCTCGTGCTGTCGGCAACTGCAGTTAGTTGAGCGTCCCTTTTTGACTAAACAATCCCCTGACGAAACACGCCGCCCTTCTTTGGATGTTGTCTACCTCTTAAGGGTAGCAGACTGATTAATAGTGCTCCAACAAGCGCTCTCTAAGCCTCTTCGTTCATAGGTGAGTTACAATGAATTAAGATTCTTTCTATTTCTGGCTTCGATTTTTCTACTGTTTGTTTTATGCAATCATTCTACTTTAGATCGCTGTGGATTGTTAGCACTTGGTATTTTATCTTAGTTACTGCTTTCAACTTATTTTTACCAACAGCGTAACAATACTGCGGCGGATTTCTTCGCCTACTTATATCCGATACGTTACATTTATTTACGTTCGTGGTCACATGCCAGACCCTGCACCAATTACCAAACCTCTGCAGCTAATCCTGTAGTTTGCTACTGTCTCTGGCGTTCCTGCCTTCTTATAGAGAATCGCATACAACCTCACGGATTTTCCGCCGTCAACCAGTAAATGATTTATGTATTAAAATGTAAGCAACAACGGTCGTAACATACTTCCTTCACTAGGCTTTAGAGTACCTTTACACCTGTTTTTTTCATTAAGAGCGATGTTGAGTTCTACCGCCAAGGAGGTCTTGCATCTGGTCACATATATGGAGCTGTACTCGATAAGCTCGTATTTTTTAACCGAACAACAGCGTGGAACTGTCTCAAATGCCTTCCTTAAGTCAAGGGACACGTTTCGTTTTTGGCATCTACAGATTGTTGAGTCTTGTTGACGAAGTGAGCGAGTTTCTCAGGATTTCTATTTGCGGAAGCAATATTAATTTTTATGGAGGCGACTTATGTCCTACAGTTAAATCATAATACAAGAGCATTTAACATATTCCAAGGTTATACAGCAAAATGATGTCACCAATCTAACCATACAATTACACTCCTGGAAATGGAAAAAAGAACACATTGACACCGGTGTGTCAGACCCACCATACTTGCTCCGGACGCTGCGAGAGGGCTGTACAAGCAATGATCACACGCACGGCACAGCGGACACACCAGGAACCGCGGTGTTGGCCGTCGAATGGCGCTAGCTGCGCAGCATTTGTGCACCGCCGCCGTCAGTGTCAGCCAGTTTGCCGTGGCATACGGAGCTCCATCGCAGTCTTTAACACTGGTAGCATGCCGCGACAGCGTGGACGTGAACCGTATGTGCAGTTGCCGGACTTTGAGCGAGGGCGTATAGTGAGCATGCGGGAGGCCGGGTGGACGTACCGCCGAATTGCTCAACACGTAGGGCGTGAGGTCTCCACAGTACATCGATGTTGTCGCCAGTGGTCGGCGGAAGGTGCACGTGCCCGTCGACCTGGGACCGGACCGCAGCGACGCACGGATGCACGCCAAGACCGTAGGATCCTACGCAGTGCCGTAGGGGACCGCACCGCCACTTCCCAGCAAATTAGGGACACTGTTGCTCCTGGGGTATCGGCGAGGACCATTCGCAACCGTCTCCATGAAGCTGGGCTACGGTCCCGCACACCGTTAGGCCGTCTTCCGCTCATGCCCCAACATCGTGCAGCCCGCCTCCAGTGGTGTCGCGACAGGCGTGAATGGAGGGACGAATGGAGACGTGTCGTCTTCAGCGATGAGAGTCGCTTCTGCCTTGGTGCCAATGATGGTCGTATGCGTGTTTGGCGCCGTGCAGATGAGCGCCACAATCAGGACTGCATACGACCGAGGCACACAGGGCCAACACCTGGCATCATGGTGTGGGAGCGATCTCCTACACTGGCCGTACACCACTGGTGATCGTCGAGGGGACACTGAATAGTGCACGGTACATCCAAACCGTCATCGAACCCATCGTTCTACCATTCCTAGACCGGCAAGGGAACTTGCTGTTCCAACAGGACAATGCACGTCCGCATGTATCCCGTGCCACCCAACGTGCTCTAGAAGGTGTAAGTCAACTACCCTGGCCAGCAAGATCTCCGGATCTGTCCCCCATTGAGCATGTTTGGAACTGGATGAAGCGTCGTCTCACGCGGTCTGCACGTCCAGCACGAACGCTGGTCCAACTGAGGCGCCAGATGGAAATGGCATGGCAAGCCGTTCCACAGGACTACATCCAGCATCTCTACGATCGTCTCCATGGGAGAATAGCAGCCTGCATTGCTGCGAAAGGTGGATATACACTGTACTAGTGCCGACATTGTGCATGCTCTGTTGCCTGTGTCTATGTGCCTGTGGTTCTGTCAGTGTGATCATGTGATGTATCTGACCCCAGGAATGTGTCAATAAAGTTTCCCCTTCCTGGGACAATGAATTCACGGTGTTCTTATTTCAATTTCCAGGAGTGTATTTGCACCAGTCATACTACTCTGTTTGTAATCTGGAGTACATCGACTTTTTCCAGCCGCTAGGTCCACACGTTGTTCCAGCGGTCTACTGTAAACTACTTCTAGAAGGGGAGCGAGTTCGCGGTAGAGCTTTAAATGCGAACGTTTTTGGTTAGACTTGATTGTCACTTTATAGATATCAAATGAAACGAGTTTATTGTTACCAGTGACGGTTTACTGACTTGCACAAATACTTTCGTCTACTAGTCATTGTCACAGGTTAGCCAAAAGTCGTAACATGGCACTTATAGTCCATATCACTGTGTACGAATACACCTTACATCGGAGATCGGAACATTCAAAAAGTATTATGAAAATAAAAACAAATACACTTTCTTCCAGCCTTGCTTTGCACAAATTAGTTGATGACTATAGGCGCAATACCAAAACTTTTAAAAACTTACAAACTTTACATGCTAGAACATATTGAACGGAAGGTTCTGTTTCTAAACACCTAAATGTAAATTTATTGATTTGTCACATTCCACAGTCGCGCGGGATAGCCGAGCGGCCTGAGACGTCCAGCCCCGTCGGAGGTTCGAGTCTTCCCTCGGGCTTAGGTGTGTGTGTTGTCCTTAGATTAAGTTAAATTAAGCAGTGCGTCAGCTTAGGGACCGATGACCTCAGCAGTTTGGTCACATAACACCTTACCACAAATTTCCATTTCACATTCCAAAGTGGCTGTCGAGTGGTGTTGTTCATAAAGACTGTCGGAAAATTGAAGAATGGTCACGACTACTTTACATATAAAGTTTAAACTCAGTTCTCCAATGTAGTAACATTTTCCGCTGCTTTAACGTCCGGAAACTTGTTTCTGTATTCGTCAGGTTGTATCAGCAGCTAACGCTATTACATAATTAATTAAAGACGCTGTGCTGTATAACTACTGCGTCTACTGCTAGGAAATTAAATTGCTAAGATCATGTTGTTTCATGCTGAATAATGAAAACGGAATTAACATCACTATTTTCTGTAACCGAGAAAGAAAAACCCCTTCTCATATCGTAGGAATATTACGTTCACTGATAAAACATCAGAGCTCCTACTTGATCAAGAAGTGCAGACTCTCCGTTGAACATCTCAATCATCAACGTAGTATTGAAAGGGAATACAGGAACCAGAGAGCCCAAGTTTAAATTACATATTTAACAATACATTCACCAATGACGACACTACCACGCCCAAGTTTGCCGCTGCAGACGCTCACAGGTGACAGGTATTTAAGTAAGCATCCTCGGTACTGAAAAACAATTATGAGTGCTCTAACCAAATAAATTACAATCTTACACATTCAATACTCTGAAAATTGAAATCCTTCCTAGATAATACACATCCAGAATGTCTTACTCAGCCATTAATCTCCTAATGCGATCGCACAGTGGTGAGGCCGTGGTCTCACATACACCAGTTGGTACAAAGCTACGTCTGACCATATATATTTAGTTTTTATGTTATTTCCATAAATGCAAACACCGAATAGGTTATTTGAAAGGAACTGCTGATTTTTCTTTCCTCCCTATCGCCTACCGTCTCTAATAGTCATTCATGAATGCCACAGCGTGAATAGGAAAATAGCACACGTCACTCCAGTTCACTAACACGGTAAAAGAACGGATGCACGGAAATAAAAATCATATGTCCATCTCTTGGAGTATCCTTAAAAATACTCTGAATCCAAACTTTATGACGTTCGTGCTAGAGGAAAGATGGTTGTCTCACAGAAGCAGAACAGATTAAGGAAAACCTTTCATTTTGAAGACACCTTACGTTATTCATTCGCAGTATGTTTCAGATAGTAATAGAACCCAAGAGGTAGTTTCCTAGATCGCAAAAGCGTGAGATTCTATTACACGTTATCTAGAAATGCGAAAGATACGTGCACTAGATGCACTTTCACAGATATGCGATAGGCTCTATATGTTTTACGCCAAGTGAGTGCACGCAGTATGCCTTCCTGAGTAGCAGATGTCCAACACGAATGAAAGTGCATTCCAACGGACTTCGGTAAAGCATAGCAGCACCTCTCATGTTCTCAGAATGTACGTCACTGTGAAAGATCGAAACTGACGTATGTCAAGATTCTCATAGTCGACTGGCGTATGCCCGAAATATTTGCGAAATATCCTTATTTCTCACTTCTATCAACAAGTGTCGATACTCACCTGTGCAACGATGGGGAAACAAAAAATTTTTGTCACGTTTGTAATTCATACTTCATAATTAAAAACGATATATGTACAATTAGAAGAAATATTAAGTAACAGAGCAAGTAAGCAGAACATGTACGAAGTACTTGTGAACCTAAGAGAACCATAACGTAATAAATGAGAAAAAAATGCCGATAATAAACTCAGTTATACCTCTGACGTTAAACAGTCTGACATACTGTAATGACTAACAACCTCTAAACTGATCAATGATTTCCTAGGTATACTACATTTCACATGACACTCATGGCACAAATTTAAATACAAATGTACAAATTCTTGTAAGATATTTTTACAATTCACTTACAATTCTTTAAGGATAAGTGTTCTTCCTCCCTGGTGTGTTCTGGAGTGAATTTCAAATGATGTACTGAACAGTCCACGCATGGTAACATAATACTGTGTATTCGTTCCCATTGCTTTAATAGTACAGTTAATTTTTCTTCGATATTAATTGAAATCAAAGAGTGTGCATTTATTTCCAGCAAAATCACAGCTGAAAGTATTTTACTTTCTTAAGAAAAATAAAAAAAATTACTCTTCTCGTTTCCTCACAGGTAATCCCCGTAACCATTTTTAAAACAAGATGATGGTTCATTGCTGTATCCATTCAACATCAGTTATGGTATAGAATAGAAACTAGAAATAAAGAAGCTGTTGCATGCACTAGTAAACCTCACACTGACAAACAACAGTGCTCTAGACTAAAACAGACGCTACCTCAACTGAAGCAGAAAAAAGGATTTGGCTGCAGACAGACGCCTCTCTGTCGATGACAGTTTCTCGTTTCGACATCAACCAAGGCATATCTGTGTTTGTCAACATTCACCAGTGATGGCCCAATCAAAAAGTTTGTATTTGAAACCCATACGGTACAGAATCTATATGCTGTCATGCAACCATTTTTCCAGGAATAGTCAAGGCAAATTCATATTTAAAAGACCCGTTTTGTCAGAAAATTTAGGTGACACCAAGGAATATGATAAACAACAATACTAGTGCACCTCGGTAACTGATCACTGTAACGTTATCCATCTTTTACTGTTGATTCGGATTTGCCTGCCTTGTAGAAGCGAGATAACACTGAAAGCATTCTGAGCGGTGAAGAAGCATACAGATCACCAGGGTGAGCAGAGTCGGCCACCACCCCAACAGCCAATTATTCTCAGAAGACCTGTTGAGGGAGAGGCGAGGGTCATAGTCCACCGGCCATCGACCGTGCTTTTGTAGTGCGGTACCAGGGCGCCCTCCTTTGTTCTGAAGGAATACAGATAGAATCATACGTGGCACAAACTCTCGACGAAAACATTTTCCAGTCTCAGAGTGGAGTGCTGTGGTCCGCTTTACAACAGAAGGCACTAGTGTGCTGAAATGAAGAAAATTGAGTGCCTCTCCTGAAAGCACCGGGAGGCAGAGAAAAGTACCTCGAAGACATATTGCGGTGCCACAATTTAGGCTCTTCGAGAACAAGACACCAATGAATGTACTGACTCAAAAGACGGAGAGGGAGAGAGATGTTGACGCAATGTAAGAACCGCCATCATTAACGCGAATAAACTACAAGTTACGAGACAGAAATGGGGCAGTGGCGGCTTGGAACCGCCTCATTAGTCATGATGATAGAGGGAGAGTGAATCTGTGTTTATGTGGAAGACAGTACGATAAATCTTACTGATTAACCAACTATGGAAGGGGTATAGTGTTTTCTAAGAAGCATTTATATTGGTGGGCCCTCGTAAAAGTCGGATCCCAACCAATTTGAATTTCCTAAGACACGAAAAACGTGGAAATGCGAGGTTTCCTTTCAATTAACATTAGATTAGAAATCACTCGATATACGGGAGCCACTGACTCCAGACTTCGACGCCGCACCACCTGAGCTAGGGACTTAGAAAAATTTCGAGCTGATCTGAACCCAGCCGCAGGCGAGGGTCACTATTTTCGCCAGGTATTGCTTCAGTGGCTTTTTCAGCCTCCACCTGCAACACTGGTGGGACCTAGCAGCAACTGTGAGACTATGAATCGGGGGATCACCGTCGGTTTACAGTTACCTTAAGCTTCACTCTCAAGACCGGAGTTAACTGCCAATAAAGAGGCTGTCATCGACCACAGCTGTGACATATTCCCTTCTGTAGCTGTATCTGCTTTCAATTAACATTACTACAATCACTGGGCAATTTGCAACGACATTTTGTTCATTTGAGCGCCTATTAGCATTTTACCGTCACCCCCTACGTCAGATATGCCACTGTTTGTCAATAGTTTTGTCAATAATTTTATCAGAATGATTCATTTAACGGTCAAAAGTTTCTCCAGTTGTTATTTTCGAGGGCACCCTAATATTATTGAGACACATGCTAGGCTTACCTTGCAGTTTAGAAACCAGGCCAACTTGCAAAGCCCGTCAGCCAACATAACAGTGAGCATTGAGGAAATCGTCCCACCGACACACCTGGTTGAAGACATCCGCGTGCTAAAACACCGTGTCCTGCTGAGGGAAGAAGTCCGTAAGTGTCTGCTGCACATCCTCGTCCGACATGAATCGTCAACCCTGGAAGGCTGTCTTAAGGACTTTTTACGGTATCGTACGCGTAATAATCATATGGGGAGAGAGATGAAGACTATAGGGTGGATACTCGAGTGCCTGCCACTTAAATTGGCGTAACTTCTGCGTTAGAACATTAGCGACGTGGGGACGTCCGTTTTCATGAAACCTCAGCATTCCCTGTCGCAGTTTTCCCGGACGCGGTTATCGACAGATATGCTGTCCCATACACATTCCTTATTCTCCGATGGATGTTGTCCGGTATTTGTCCTTTGGCAGACAAGAAATGAATAACAACACATTGGTATGGCTTCGGCGCATTTGGTAATAACGTCGCTATACTTCACATTTGCGCAATTACTGCACGCACGTCGGGAAGACGCGAATGCCAAATTAATTTCTTACCTGCATGTCGGTACTTATACATTTGCATCAGAGGCGCTACGTTGCATATACGCTGCAGCAATGCTCTCAAACTGGAGCTTTTTCATCATTACTTATATAGCCAAATATTCGGTGTATTATCGACGTAAGGGGTGACAGTTATTGAACTATGTGAAGAAAACGATAAATTGGTAACAAATTGCGGTGTGTCCACATTTTATTCAACACGTAAATGTCACTACAGATATTAGGATTTAGTTTATGAGATGTTCGATACGCTTGTCATCATTACACAGACGAATAGCGAAATTCTGCATGACCCGCTGAAGTGCTGGAGTATCGAAGCTGTCGGTGACGTCCCGAATGCCTGTTTTCAGCTCAGTAATGGTTTTCGGGCTGTTGCTGTAACCTTGTCTTTAATTTAGCCCCACTAAAAGGAATCACATTTGTTCAGATCGGAAGAATATGGCGGCAAGCCGAGGCCCATGCCAGTGGCCTCTGAGTACCGCAGAGCCAGAATGCAGTCCCCAAAGTGCTCTTACAGGGCACCAAACACTCTCCTGCTTCGAGGGGTCGAGTTCTGTCTTGCATGATCCATATCTTGTCGAAATCAGGGTAGCTCTGGATAATGGGGATGAAATCATCTTTCAAAACCTCCATGTACCGTTCGGTAGCCACCGCAACCATCAAGGAATGTCTCTCCGATTACTCTGTGTCGGACATTGCACACCACACTGTCACCCACCTAGGGTGATGAAACTTCTCGATCGCGAAATGCGGATTCTCACTCCCCTAAATGCGCCAGTTTTGCTTATACTGACGAATCCATCCAAATGAAAGCCGGTTTCGTAGCTAAGCCAATCATATTCCCATCAAAGTCCTGTTCGTCAATTCTGTGGACAATAGTGCTAGACAAACACATCCGCTGTTCCATGGCCCTGGGGCTTAATGGCTGATGGGCTTGAAATTCTTATGGGAAGAGATGCAGTTCTTCAACAACAATTTGTCGCAGTGTCTGACAGTTGATTCCCATCTGTTGTGCAGCTCGTCTGATTTAATTCCTGGGCCTGGTATGAAACACAGCCCGCGTCTTCTCGATGTTTCCCGGCGTTTTCACCCTTTTTCGACGACCGCCATCACCAACACTACTCGTTCTCTTAGAGATTAGAGATCAAATTAACTTCTTTCCAATTGGTCCGTGGTGAGGAGGTCCTCCAGGATGTAGAACATGTGAGAAAAACAATAATACATGACAAATATTTGCAACTAAAACGAATAAGCAAATGTACCTTCCAGAGGTCCCAAGTGGAATGATCGTTTTTTTTTTAATGAATACTATATGAAACAATCATTTTACAACACTCATTTACGAAGATCGCACTAATGTACTCAATATAAAATTTTAAACAAATATTATTTTTTATATATGAGGTAAGAAACATATAATAGAACTACTACAATACTTATTTACAATGAACACATTACCGCACCGAAATGGTGCAGAAGTTAGAGTGTACTTTCTATATAAATTCAGTTGGTTCTACTACGAAATTTATCAGTGGAGTAGAAGGAGTTGGCCACCAATAAATCCTTTAGGCTTCTCTTAAACTTGCGAAACAAAATCTCGATTGTTAGCGCATTTGAACCAGTTGTCTTCAGCTTTAATCGGTCGCAAATTTCCTTTGAGCCGCAGTTGGGATGCTACTTGTGACGTCTCCTGGCAAGACATTCACAAAATCGTTGTAATGTATGCGAAAAAAAGAAACATTTATCTGTATTATTATTGTTGATACTACTATTTCATTTCTGTTTCAATGGTTGTCGATTGTGTAGACTGTAAAAAAGAAATAATCTTTTTTTATTTTTATGTTTGTTCAGTAATTATGGATCTGTGTTTTGCAAATAACGTCTGTGGTCGGCGAGTGTAGAAATCGAAAGAGAAATGATAATTAAAAAAGATAACAAAGAAGCATATTAAATTGCCTATAAAAACTGGAGGTCGAAACATTACTCTGTTTGTCTTCTTGTAGCCGTCAAAGTTGTAAGAGCCTGTAACGCTCGATTGAATGCTTGGTTAGCTTTCTTTTGTTCCTTGCTCGAGAAAGACGCCATTGGAGGCCCATGAATGTAAAAGGTGTGTACTTTAAATTTATGTTGATTATTGAATATACAGTTTGTTAAAAATGCTTGTAATAATTGTTTTCTATCTTTCCCAGTATTTCAGTCAACAGTTTTAGCCGTTTTCAGTATATTTAGGATTTTTCATTACGCACAGCTCTTCAGCGATCGCGGGAGCCGCTGCAGCGGCAAATTCAAATTAAACTGAATGGAAGCAGTGTTCCCGCAATTAAGCGGGCAGTTAATGGTGCATTAAAATTGTTTCTTTCAGCTTCCCAGAGACCTCAGAGGTGAATGGTGAATTTTATTATGTCATTTTCAGGTGGACATGGGCAACTGCTATTGCAATATCAGTCACGTAAATAATTTAAGTAAATCAGAGCAAGAGAATTTTACTTCTGTGATATCAAAGACTGCTGTAATGAAACCTTTTCTGGCTAGTAATACAAAAACCAAATTTCATTTTTAGTTTCATGCTCTCATGTTAGTCGTGGGAATCGATGGGTGTTCATATACCAAAAAATCCAGTGCAGCTTTTACTTTTAGCGAACATAGCATACTGTAACTTCTGTACATATAATAAGAGTAATTTTCAGTGCATTTCAGAGATTAAAGTAGCGAAAGACAGGTTTAATTTCATAATTAGTTACAGTAATGATACCGTGTTCCATTTCTAACAAGCCAGATCAGGGTTATATAAAAATAGTTTGCAAATTAAAAATCATGTGTTCATAGCAGGAAATCTTTTAGTGTTGTGCGAATCCTAACGTAATAAATCACGGTGCACAAAGTTAAAATATTCTCAACCGTGGAAACTAATCGTGAGAATCGCATTTTATCTTTTGTGCTCGGAACGATAAACAATATACAGTAAATTAAAATATCATGTCATATTAACTGCATATAAAGTCAAAAGCGCGGTGGGGATTACGCAATATACGGATTGCATACCAGGCCTCCACAGTGGCTATACGCTCATCCACACTGCACCGTGACATTTGGGCGTGCAAATAGCCGATAACAACAAGGCGTGTGTGCATGCGCGTACTAATTCGCATCATGCCCCGCGGCCAACCGTTCAGATTGACGTCCTAACGCAAAAAGTTGAGAAATTATGACGATTTTATTTCTTATAGTTCAATAACTGGCTCCCTGTATTTGCAAATTGCAAAAAAATGGCTCTGAGCACTATGGGACTTAGCTGCTGAGGTCATCAGTCCCCTGGAACTTCGAACTACTTAAACCTAATTAACCTAAGGACATCACACACATCCATGCCCGAGGCAGGACTCGAACCTGCGACCGTACCGGTCGCGCGGTTCCAGACGTAGCACCTAGAACCACTCGGCCACACCGGCAGGCTTGCAAATTGTAGACATTTCACCAAACAAAGTCGAGCTTCTCCAACCGCGGGCTTTCACAGTAACATATACAAGCGATTTTAAGGGTAAATTCAGCAGTATTATCATACAGCCCACTGACAACGCTGTTTCATACAGGAGAGGATCGTCGTATGTTTACGAGGAAACCACGAATGGCTTGAAACACGCTTCCACTAAATAATGAATGATTTCTGTGACTGTGGATAGATGCAAAATCTGTCTTATAACAAATAGAAAGCACTCGATAGTATGCGATTACAAGTTCAGTGGTAAACGTCTTGGGTGCATCTTATCGTAATTGTAATTTGGGGTGATACTAAGGAGAGATAAGAAATGGAATGGACGTGTACAACCTGCGATAGGTACGGTGAGTAGAAGACTTAATATTTGTAGGTACGTTTGTGGGAAATGGATCACGGCGAGTAGAAGATTTAACATTTGTAGGTACATTTGTGTGAAAGGGGATCGTACCGGTGAAGGATAAAACATCTGTGACGCCAGTGACTGGTACACGTGAAAAATCAGGCAATGAATTCAGACAGCCACAATTATATTACAGTTACGAAGTGGATTCAGGAAGGTAAATGAAAATCACATTCTCAGTGATAACAAATTGGGTGAAGAGGAATGTAATGAACACAAATAACTAAAGCATGGGGACAAGTGAAAATCTTCTGTTACACTCGTTTGGGCGATTGATGCTTCTACACATGAGCTCACTTACACCACGTTAAAATCATCTACAGTGTTCCTAATAGATGATTCAGTTGTAAGACTTGTACAAGCTTTTAAACGTTTGCTTTTCCAGGACAGTGTCAGAAGCTGTGGCTAGTAGCATAGCCGCCCCATCTGGGAAAACAATCTGACAGGATAATTTCACCTCGTTCCAAGTAAAATTACGGTTCAGCACAAAGACAGAGCAGTGGAGTGCTGTTTGTATCATTACATCATAAATTTATTTACATTCGAAAGTGTAACTTAAGACTAACGCTTATTCATTATAAGATATTTTTAATGACTGTACAAATCTGGCAATAATGCTTTCAGATAACATGTATGTCCCGTCAGACGCTAAAACTGTCAACAACACTAGAAAAAAATTCAAGCGCTTACAAAAAATGAAGGTTAAAAGTAAATAATGGAAAATGATACGAGGGATAACAACAGTGAGTATTACAATAAGAAATCAAAAACACTCAAATATCACACATGTGTATAAGACACTTTGTTTGCAGCACTATAAATACTTAAGCGCCATCGAAAGCCGAGAGAAAAATAAAGAATTGAAACATGTGTGAGCTATTAATACTATTAGTCCCTACTGCTTAACATCAATACTAATACGGTCTTAGGAGCACAGTACAAAATATTTGATAGTTAAGTTTGTACTAACTAAAAAAAGAAATACGAACACATAAACCGGTTATTTAGTACACCAGGACCGACTACATTTATAAAATTAAAGATCTGACGGCACAATAGTTAACTGTAATACTGAAAGGAGCAGATATATGGTTTGACTGCTTCTTATAATGCCATCAGTTCAAATGGTTCAAATGGCTCTGAGCACTATGGGACTCAACTGCTGAGGTCATTAGTCCCCTAGAACTTAGAACTAGTTAAACCTAACTAACCTAAGGACATCACAAACATCCATGCCCGAGGCAGGATTCGAACCTGGGACCGTAGCGGTCACGCGGTTCCAGACTGCAGCGCCTTTAACCGCACGGCCACTTCGGCCGGCAATGCCATCAGTATTACTCAGAGATATAGACGAGGAAAATCAAAGTGAATGACACGCCACTGCTCTGCCATGACTCACTTCAAAAGTGGAGGCTCACACGATCGCCTGGGAGCAGTTTCACACTTTTGTATCCCGCCTGGACAGGCGGCGCGTGGATGTGCTACTGTGAACTGCTTCTGCAAAATAGGTCGAGAGTGAAGTACGCGAGTAGGAGCAGGAAAAGGTGAAGCACTTCGGTACGGCGTATAGGTTAAAGCTCTTTTACTGGTGCATGAACATGTACAACTGATAATATTACTTAACTTTGGGTACCGATGATCACTAGGTGCGAAACCGTTCATGTATCAAAGCTAACAGCTACTAGAAGCTACGAAGACAAATCTGTAGTGGCTTGCCCACTATGAAATAGAAACAATGTTGCTTGGTCGTCTACTCGGAATCAAATGGGGAGAATCTGGAGCGGCGCTCGTAGAACTAGAGGGCGCTGTCGTCGGTGTCGGTGTCGTAGTGCCAACCTAAGAACTTTAATCTACGCCGTGCCATCGTAGCTATCGATACCACACACACCATATCTACAGGGCTCAAAAATAGCCACTGTGCACTTTCAAGGTGGCGAGTTACTTGTTTTTCAGTGAGCTCGCTATCGGTACTTGCTTCTGATACGATCTTTTAAATCCTGTAATAATGCATTGCATTTATTTCAATGTTATTAAATGTAGTATAACTCTGTAACTTTAGTTTGTGAGCACAGAATTTTTCAGTTTTCTTATGCATGAAACTGCGATAAGTGAACGTCATTCTTAATAACGTTATTAATTCCTTAATTCTGTGGCCTGCTCTTAAATTTGTGGCTGTTATTTTTATCAATTTGCCTGAGTAATTCGGTAGTCGGTGCTGCAATTTTCGGAAGACAAAGGGGCTGCAGAGGCTTCATCATATGCGCTACCTGTACCTGAACCCGGAGAAGCCCACAGGTGGCGGCGAGATGCGGGCCATTTCCCAGCCACCCCAACTGTGGTTTAAATTCCCTGACAGTGAATATCAGTCTTTGAAACGGCGGACGAGCACCAGCGCCCAACAGTTCACACAAAGCGCCCCCTGTGCAGCCAGAACGCTCCTGTAATTAGGATGCGCCATTGTGGACTGTGTGTGTAGTGGACAGCGCGGATATCTGGCTCGCTGCTTCTGCTTCGCTGCCTCGGGTACGATTAATATGGGCAGAAGACCCTAGCAAAACAGAGGCAGATCTGTCAGTTGTGTTATGTGAGGCTATGTTGAAACATAGTTATGAGATCAGATCTATTGGATCAGATCTATTGGACGTTGTCCTGGAGATAAAGTATGTCATTATTAGGTATTTCTAGTATTTCTGTTTTTAGTTTTGATGACAGGGACAATATTGAGAGGTCAGTTAACTACAGTTTCGTCGCATTTACTCGTTATTTACCGTTACTGGTTACTATAAATCTGTAGTGATGTGTAATTTAAATGCGCAGCTTGAATACCTTTTAGCATCGTCGTTCACGTAGCTTGGTCGAGTCCGTCTGTAAGCAGGCAGCTAACGCGAATGGCACCGCCCCTCACGAGTCATATTAGCTCACGTTCTACCTACACCTTGCTTGTGCTTTAAATTCATCTTATAGTCTGTCAGTTGCTTGCCTCATACCATGCAGCATACGTTCTCTACTGCAATTATTTCACACATCGAAATGTAATGTTAATATGTATTTTTATTACACAGACCTCATTATAGATAATCACAAACTTCGTCTTTTGGTCTTCCTTTTTTTAAATAATTTCTTGCATCCAATACGTGTGTTTTTCCTTAACCACAGCAGTTTGTCTCACAAATTATTTATCTATACAATTATGATTCGTAGTTATTCTGAAAGAACACTTCATTCTGCACCTCAAATGATAACCTACGATGTTTGAAAAATATGATTGAAATATCAGTTACCAGTATAATTTATTATTGCTTTCATTCGACAGTTAAAGAGTCCTTTCTTTGTGTTGTCATAATCTGTTATCTCTAATTGTTTTACCAAGTAAGTTATGTTCATATGGGTTTACCTTACTGCAAAATTTGTGGAACTCGGTTTATGACTGATGCGTTTTTCTGTTTGCGCCCCTACCCAACTTCACTCCTAGTGTTTTCGTCGTGTGAAAGCGTTATACTTCTTATGAGTCAAAGTGAAATGTATACCTCGTAGGTATTATATCTTATTTTGTTTATGACCTTCATTTGATAATTCTTTATTTTGTATTTATCTAGATGTGTATGCCTGCTTCCTAAAATATGCTAAAACACCGTCGGAACCCACACCGCCTTAAATCCTCCTAATACGTCAATAATTCCCACAGAATGGCCAACTGACACACCGCCTTTAACAAAATCTCCCCTAACACAACTCCTTTGAGCCGACTTAATGTTACCGAATAAATCTCGTTACAGCACCATAAACTTCATTCGCGGGAAAATCCCTCGTCTATATAAACACCCAACCTAATCAGATATGGCAAAATGCACCTCACCTAATTAACTCATTTCTTATGTAGCATACTATTGTTTACAGCCAACCCAGGGTTCACCCTATTACGTTTGCGAGACTGCGTACCTCATTTTACCAGTTATTGATACCATCTGTTACTTACAATTGTTCTGGTTACGAGTTTTTACCTTTTCTTACTTTATCTTCTTTTTCTGCAGGAGGCAGCTTATACAGTGTAATGTTTTCCTTGCCATTCTTTCACTAAATGCCATCATGATTGCGAACTCAGTTAACTACCTTAAATGTTCTCATTTGTAATGCTTTTTATTAACATGAAAATACAATTATATACTCTGTGCCTGTGTATGTGCAAAAAGAGAAAAAGTAGTTCCACTGTAAACTACAAAATAATAATATTTTAACCACTTTTCATCAGCTGTCGAATGTTTTAAGCTATTAATATTTCCCTTTAACAAATACCTGCCATTGCTTGCTGTTTTCTCCAGTTACATGTAGTTTGACAATGCAGTTTAAATTCTTCCTATATGCTTTCATTGTCGATCAGTATCACATTTTGGCATAACATCGTCATGTTTCAATATACTTATTTCGTGTTCACCTAATATCTCCCATTTAAGAGACATTACATCACATCATCCCATTTTACTTTGTACTTAATTCGAATAATTTGCTTACTATTTTTTAAACATCTCCCACATGTTACAAATAGCTTTTCGAGTATTATAGTGAAGAATGGTAAAAATTACGTTTAACTATGAATGAATGAAGAGGAAGATTGCAATATGAAGAGAAAAAGAATTAATATGCCAATAACTTGAGTGCCTGGTGGTCGTCAGCCATCGAGTATAGCATAGATCACAACGTCCTCTGAATCAGTGGTCATACTACATTTGCTCTTAGCACTGGAACGTAGCAATTTCTTTTGCCATCTTCTTTTTTCACATGGAACTCAACAATATTGTGAGCACTGTTGTAAACTACCATTCCCATCTTAATGCATGTCAGTGTAGAGTAAACAAAGTGGCATGTTTTTTGTTGTGTGCACAGAATCACAATTCTTACTTCTAATTGTCTCAAGGTCAGTGGCCATATGTTCGTTTCTGTTGATACAGCTCTAACTCTGCTTACAGTGATGCAATCTACTGCATCACAATCATTAACGTTACTTATTCTCTTTTTCAATTATATTGCATTTAACTTTGGATTTAATTCTCCCCGTAAGTTTGGTGACTTTGAAGACCACTGTTTCATTAAGTTCCCTGGTACGATCTTTTACTGTTCTTCGTAACATCTCACAACTTAACTTGAATCATAACTGCGGTTTCTGTAAAATTAATGCTATATTGGAAATATTACTTCTAAGTCCATATGTTTCTTTATGTATTAAATCAGTCTATACACCTTGACATATATGATTAATACCACAGAGTTTACAAACTTCAATTTTTTTGACAACTTCACTAATTTCAGTGTTAAATGATTCAATATAGATTTCACTCACGTTTGTTTCGTCTTTACTAGATGATTTTACATTTACAATCTTACTGTTAAATTTGCTTAGTACGCCAGGGAATAAGATACCACTTACGTGTCCACTACGATCATTTGCCTCAAAAGCAAAACTGAGCTCACTTGACTGACCTCACAATTTAAATACTTATTGTTGGCTACAGTTCCGCTGACCTCATCTTCCTTAACTGATTCTACGTCAATAATGCTGGTTTTAATTTCAGATTGTCCATTCGGTATTGCATTAAGTTGTGTACATTGTTGTGTCTTATTTATACTGCTATTATCATCGACTTTGCGTTGTTTAGCATCGATTTTGTTCACTTTTATATCGAATAACTAAATATCAATCTGAACCATATTTGCTTGGCCTTGGCGATCTGATTCAACATGCACTGTTTCGTGCCCTGTCCCTCAGGCACTAAATCAGTACAGAAGAGCCAATGTATACGATCCTCCATACTTCGTACATCAATAGTACTACTGAATTCTTTGTGCAGGGGCTCAACAAAAACTGTTTCATAATTTACAATATAGGTGTCACTAAACTCATTTTGCATACCAGCAACTTCACGACCAGCAGAATCTCGTTACTGTAACGTACGTGACCTTCGAGTTGCTCCTCACAGCTGCTGTTTACATAATAATAGACATAAATTGGTTGATTTCTTTCATGTGTTGTTCTGTCCTGACACTCAATGAAATTCTAGCCCAACTCTTTTGATTCTGCCGACATATTTTCGTTTTGTTTTGATGCAACATTATTTTCCTCACTACCGTTTTCATTTGTGAAACTAGAGGCTGCCATAGCTAAGCGTATGCCAGTCTTTTATCATTTCATTTCAAATGCCGACGTCATTTTCTACGTCTCTGGGGTCTTCATTCGAATTACCATGTTTCTGTGGTCAAGCACGACAGAATCTTCATCTTGAACATAGTCATTTACTGCAGACTCCACAGTTACACGCACGTTGTCTAATTTCTCGCTTGTGTTGCACAGCTCATATGTGTTACAAGTTCCACCGACTTCATCTTGAACATTAACAGATCCGTTATCTTCAGATACAACAGATTACTGTGCTCTGATTGAGCTTCCAATTGATCATTACAGTCGTTTGTTTCATTAGTACCCTATCTCTGCATTTCTTCCCTTGTTTTGTTTCTGACAGTCTTAGACAAACATTAATGGAACTGGTTCTGGTTCCCGGGTTCGATTACCCGCGGGGTCGGGGATTTTCTCTGCCTCGTGATGACTGGGCGTTGTGTGATGTCCTTAGGTTAGTTAGGTTTAAGTAGTTCTAAGTTCTAGGGGACTGATGACCATAGATGTTAAGTCCCATAGTGCTCAGAGCCATTTGAACCATTTGAACTGGTTTTGCTTGCCTTTACCTTCCTTATATCTGTGTTCACAATAGTATTATTGACTTCCACAATGTTTCATTCTGTAGTCATTTACTGTTCTTTGAGGAATCTCATTGCAATCCATAAGTAAACACATCTCTCTTTATGTTAAGGCTTTCTTTTAGCAGAAACTCTTTTAATTTTTCTAATTTTAACTTACCCTTTAATGACAAAAATTGTTTTAGTTTCTCCACCATGCTTTCTTTTAGCAGAAACCCTTTTAAATTTTCTAATTCTAACTTTCCCTTTAATGAGAAAAATAGTTTTAGTTTCTCCACCACGCAATTATATTTTACTCTCAGTGCTTCATAAGTGTGTTGACCATCATTATTTTAGTGTTACCTGCTTTTGTGTTTTCCATAATAAGCTCATCAAGTCATACACGGTCATTTTCAATGACATGTCATAATATTCATCAAATTCTTCTTTAACCTCACCATGACCATGTGTATTCCACATCCGGATGAAACTCTTCTTCAATCTCTCCCTTATTTAATCTATGCTTACAGTCTAACGAGAGTCTCTTGTGACAAATATTCATCGTTAGTACAGATATTTAAAACAGAATCACAATTTTCATGAACATCATTTTCGACATCGATATCTGTTATTTGTAGCTGATGTGAAGGATGATCGCTAATATCTTTAACTTGCAACTCTTGAAGCTGATCTGAAGGAAGCTGATCTGAAGGACCATGATTAGCTTCAATTTGCTTCGCGCCTATTAACTGATCCAACATTCGAGATATTATTTCCGTCAATCTTTTCAAATTCTTTTGTAATATCGCCACTACATTCTGTGATTACCCATCGAAAGCTAATCTTGTTTGACACTGATCCATATGATTCATATGAAGTAGACAGCCTGCATATATTTTGACTTTATGATAAATGTGTTTTTGGTTTTTCAGAAACACATTTTTACCGTATCACAGATTTCAACCTTGACATTGTTTCTGGTGGCAGGCTTTATTTTTCTTTCATGACATTACTATTATTATTTACCACACTTGCAACTTAAAATTTGACAGATATATTCAAATCATAGTGAATAAAGAGACTACAACAGTGCATACTATCTCGATTAGCCGCCCAGACTATTCTTTCTGCCTGCCAGTATACATACGAAACTATATTGTGCAGATGTAACATTTACTTTGTCTGCTTTATTCTAAGTGCTGCCACCGAGATGGTCTGCAGCCGCCGACGTTGCTGAAGCCTGCATGACATACCGCTTTCAGGACCGCTGAATTACCCTTTCTGACGCCTCTGCTAACGTGTCACTCCTGCTGTTGTTTCCCTGCCGTGTTACCTCCTGTGTAGCGCCGCCTCGTAGCCGGTAGAAATCAGCATTAACACTCGGATAATCCGAATACCATGCATACAAATTTTGTTTAAAACTGCTTTTCATGCTAATATAAACTGAGCTCTTAGTCTCATCATATACTGGGCTCAGTGTCAAGCATCTAGTAGTTCGTAGAATCAATACCTCATAGTTCAGACTAAGTCAAGTAAAGTTCAGGTACAGTTTACAAATGACTGAATCACAGTTCAACAACACCATTATGAGCATAAAGCAGTCAAATACAGTACTAAAAGTGTTCAATGCGCCGCGCGGGATTAGCCGAGCGGTCTGAGGCGCTGCAGTCATAGACTGTGCGGCTGGTCCCGGTGGAGGTTCGAGTCTTCCCTCGGGCATGGGTGTGTGTGTGTGTTTGTCCTTAGGATAATTTAGGTTAAGTAGTGTGTACGCTTAGGGACTGATGACCTTAGCAGTTAAGTCCCATAAGATTTCACTCACATTAACTTCTATATCCTCACTCTTTAACAATATTTATATGAATTATAGTAATGAACAGATATCACTTAAGTTTACGGATTGATAAAGTATGTTTTACACAGACTCTCGGCGCTTGAGAATGGCATTTTCGTTAAAGGTCCGTTCATGTGTTTTTAACCGTGATTCTTCTCTCGGTGTTTTCTCTAAAATCGGACTTCGTAATAAGACAGCACACGAAGACGACGGTGGATCGAGCTGGACGACTTTTTGCTTACAAATACGGAAACTTTTGCCATGCCAAGTCACCCAACAATCTTCCATTGACTAAAGGCACAAAATAAAACTTACATATGTTAGTAATTACAGTATGTTCTGAAATAAAAAAACAATGAAAAGTACGACACTTACGTTATACAGTTCCGACTTCCGACTGGATGGAGCACGTGAATAAAATAATGAAAGGATGTAGTACCAATGGCGGGGTGTTACATACGAGCGATCTGGACAAGACCTAGGAAACAAAAGGTGCCTCTTAATCATCTGACGATCAAAAATCTTCAAATGTTTCCAGCGGCTGCATATAATATTTATACATCCGTGGACTATATCTATGGCTCAGTTTATTTTCTTTATTACTTATAATTACGTTTTCTGCTAAGAAAGGCTCACCATGCGAATGTGCCTTTAAACAGCCGCCTGAGTTGCGAGGCGAAAGGACACACCTGCAGGCGAGCAACTCACTCTAAAGCACATTGCATATATAACTCTACAAATACATATACATATCATATATATAACGTACATATCATAACATAATACTTACACAGAACAGATTTTCGGTGTTTGAATGTGTCTCGTGTGCCTTTTTTTTTTCATCAGTCTACTGACTGGTTTGACGCGGCCCGCCACGAATTCCTTTCCTGTGCTAACCTCTTCATCTCAGAGTAGCACTTGCAACCAACGTCCTCAATTATTTGCTTGACGTATTCCAATCTCTGTCTTCCTCTACAGTTTTTGCCCTCTACAGCTCCCTCTAGTACCATGGAAGTCATTCCCTCACGTCTTAGCAGATGTCCTAACAGCCTGTCCCTTCTCCTTATCAGTGTTTTCCACATATTCCTTTCCTCTCCCATTCTGCGTAGAACCTCCTCATTCCTTACCTTAGCAGTCCACCTAATTTTCAACATTCGTCTATAGCACCACATCTCAAATGCTTCGATTCTCTTCTGTTCCGGTTTTCCCACAGTCCATGTTTCACTACCACACAATGCTGAACTCCAGACGTACATCCTCAGAAATTTCTTCCTCAAATTAAGGCCGGTATTTGATATTAGTAGACTTCTCTTGGCCAGAAATGCCTTTTTTGCCATAGGGAGTCTGCTTTTGATGTCCTCCTTGCTCCGTCCGTCATTGGTTATTTTACTGCCTAGGTAGCAGAATTCCTTAACTTCATTGACTTCGTGACCATCAATCCTGATGTTAAGTTTCTCGCTGTTCTCATTTCTACTGCTTCTCATTACCTTCGTCTTTCTCCAATTTACTCTCAAAACATACTGTGTACTCACTAGACTGTTCATTCCGTTCAGCAGATCATTTAATTCTTCTTCACTTTCACTCACGATAGCAATTGTCATCAGCGAATCGTATCATTGATATCCTTTCACCTTGTATTTTAATTCCACTCCTGAACCTTTGTTTTATTTCCATCATTGCTTCCTCGATGTACAGATTGAAGAGTAGGGGCGAAAGGCTACAGCCTTGTCTTACACCCTTCTTAATACGAGCACTTCGTTCTTGATCGTCCACTCTTATTATTCCCTCTTGGTTGTTGTACATATTGTATATGACCCGTCTCTCCCTATAGCTTACCCCTACTTTTTTCAGAATCTCGAACAGCTTGCACCATTTTATATTGTCGAACGCTTTTTCCAGGTCGACAAATCCTATGAAAGTGTCTTGATTTTTCTTTAGCCTTGCTTCCATTATTAGCCGTAACGTCAGAATAGCCTTTCTCGTCCCTTTACTTTTCCTAAAGCCAAACTGATCGTCACCTAGCGCATTCTCAATTTTCTTTTCCATTCTTCTGTATATTATTCTTGTAAGCAGCTTCGATGCATGAGCTGTTAAGTTGATTGTGCGATAGTTCTCGCACTTGTCAGCTCTTGCCGTCTTCGAAATTGTGTGGATGATGATTTTCCGAAAGTGAGATGGTATATCGCCAGACTCATATACTCTACACACCAACGTGAATAGTCGTTTTGTTGCCACTTCCCCCAATGATTTGAGAAATTCTGATGGAATGTTATCTATCCCTTCTGCCTTATTTGACCGTAAGTCCTCCAAAGCTCTTTTAAATTCCGATTCTAATACTGGATCCCCCATCTCTCCAAAACCGACTCCTGTTTCTTCTTCTATCACATCAGACAAATCTTCACCCTCACAAAGGCTTTCAATGTATTCTTTCCACCTATCTGCTCTCTCCTCTGCATTTAACAGTGGAATTCCCGTTGCACCCTTAATGTTACCACCGTTGCTTTTAATGTCACCAAAGGTAGTTTTGACTTCCCTGTATGCTGAGTCTGTCCTTCCGACAATCATATCTTTTTCGATGTCTTCACATTTTTCCTGCAGCCATTTCGTCTTAGCTTCGCTGCACTTCCTATTTATTTCATTCCTCAGCGACTTGTATTTCTGTATTCCTGATTTTTCCGGAACATGTTTGTACTTCCTCCTTTCATCACTCAACTGAAGTATTTCTTCTGTTACCCATGGTGTGCCTATAACAGTTTTATTCAGTCACTTAAAATTCAGTATTAGCGCGGCCGTCGCGAAGCGAGTTCATCACACGACACATAGTTTATACTGAGTCTGTGTGTTCATGTGCAAAAGACGTCGCAGAGACAACATATGTTTACATGAAATTACAAATTCTTATTGCTGATAGTCTCTTTCGTACAGTGTTACGCTTGAGACGTCTTTTTGTTTCAGATACGACGTCTTTTCACGACGTGTCGATGGTCACATTTCCATTAACCGAAAACATACGATAACATTATAAAGGTGAACATTGTTTATAGCAGTTAAACGTCATAGTTCGCAGTTTTGATACAGATGCGTGTGCACAATCACTCGTAGCACAATTTATATTTTTGCACTGTTTTCACTATTTATTTAGACTGACGTCACTGTAATTGCCCCAGGTTGTACATCACTTGATAGAAGACTGGTGGATTCCAATTCCACAGCATAAGTTCGTGAAGGCGTGGAAGCAGTACCTCGGATGGCACGATGTTTTTATCGATCCTCGTTTAGACCAGGTACTAGTGTCCGTCATTTCCCATCCCAAATTCCTGCACCCATCGAGAAGTCTTCACCGTTTTGGAGCTAAGCGACCGCAGGTGCAGTAGTGAACCAGTTCTTGCTATTCAGTCTTGCAGAGATGCAGATATACAGAGATACAGCGCACTAAATGTCAATTCGCGATGCACTCAAAAGTGTCGGAGCACTTCACTATGACAGTTTTTTTTTCGTACTCGGTTTCTCAGGCGATATACAAATATTCGTTCACGAGTAATTGTGACGTAGAACAAATGTCCGTTAACAAGTCTTTCCGCAAACAATTCGTAACACGACTTTACATTTACAGCTTGTAAAAAAATTTCAATCATAAATAGTCCATCACGTCTATATAAATAGCAATATATCAAGAATAGCCTTTTTCAACTATGCGGTTTTGCACACCAGCTTCCTCGTAGTCACAAGTTTAGGGACATGTAGTAGAAGTCCACAAATAGTTTTAGTTGATGCAAGTCTCATAACTTTTTCAAAATGGACACATGTAACAAGTACAGATACAAGTGAGCATATATCATTTAGCTTTACTAAATACAGATACATACAAAGAACCATGTTACATATAGGTTTTTACATAGTTGCAAATACAAACAAACATATAACACATTGGCTTTTCATAAACATAGAGACATATTTCTTTGTCTTCACACAAGTATGATTGGTCACTCAGAAATATTTTTCATATAGCTTTATGTAAGTGTACAATATTTACAGTATTTACAATCATTACAAGTTTAGACCAATGTTTTACTTTTGCACGTGACCAAGCGCACAACTACAAATCAGCAAATAACAAAAGCAATGAACTAACATCAAACATAAAAAATACTCACGACACGAGTGTAAGTATATAATGTAAGCATGGCCCTAGCTACTCGTTAAGTGTGTATGTTCAATGGTGAGATGCGTATCCAGTCAGTTTCAAGGTAAAAGTATAAGGCTGTAGAATGATTAACCATTCACGTCAATCATTCGTTAGTAGTCGAAGATTGATCGTGCAGATAGTCAATCTCGTAGCCTGAAAATATATCTTCCTCACACTTGTATAAATCTTCCCCATGAACAATGGAACTTGCCGTTGGTGGGGAGGCTTGCGTGCCTCAGCGATACAGATGGCCGTACCGTAGGTGCAACCACAACGGAGGGGTATCTGTTGAGAGGCCAGACAAATGTGTGGTTCCTGAAGAGGGGCAGCAGCCTTTTCAGTAGTTGCAGGGGCAACAGTCTGGATGATTGACTGATCTGGCCTTGCAACACTAACCAAAACAGCCTTGCTGTGCTGGTACTGCGAACGGCTGAAAGCAAGGGGAAACTACAGCCGTAATATTTCCCGAGGGCATGCAGCTTTACTGTATGATTAAATGATGATGGCGTCCTCTTGGGTAAAATATTCCTGAGGTAAAATAGTCCCCCATTCGGATCTCCGGGCGGGGACTACTCAAGAGGACGACGTTACCAGGAAAAAGAAAACTGGTGTTCTACGGATCGGAGCGTGGAATGTAAGATCCCTTAATCGGGCAGGTAGGTTAGAAAATTTAAAAAGGGAAATTGATAGGTTAAAGTTAGATATAGTGGGAATTAGTGAAGTTCGTTGGCAGGAGGAACAAGACTTTTGGTCAGGTGAATACAGGGTTATAAATACAAAATCAAATAGGTGTAATGCAGGAGTAGGTTTAATAATGAATAAAAAAATCGGAGTGCGGGTAAGCTACTACAAACAGCATGGTGAACGCATTATTGTGGCCAAGATAGACACGAAGTCCACGCCTACTACAGTAGTACAAGTTCATATGCCAACTAGCTCTGCAGATGATGAAAAAATTGATGAAATGTATGATGAGATAAAAGAAATTATTCAGGTAGTGAAGGTAGACGAAAATTTAATAGTCATGGGTGATTGGAATTCGAGAGTAGGAAAAGGAAGAGAAGGAAACGTAGTAGGTGAATACGGATTGGGGCTAAGAAATGAAAGAGGAAGCCGCCTGGTAGAATTTTGCACAGAGCATAACTTAATCATAGCTAACACTTGGTTCAAGTATCATAAAAGAAGGTTGTATACATGGAAGAACCCTGGAGATACTAAAAGGTTTCAGATAGATTATATAATGGTAACACAGAGATTTAGGATCCAGATTTTAAATTGTAAGACATTTCCAGGGGAGATGTGGACTCTGACCACAATCTATTGGTTATGAACTGTAGATTAAAACTGAAGAAATTGCAAAAAGGTGGGAATTTAAGGAGATGGGACCTGGATAAACTGAAAGAACCAGGGGTTGTACAGAGTTTGAGGGAGAGCATAAGGGAACAATTGACAGGAATGGGTTGAAAGAAATACAGTAGAAGAAGAATGGGTCGCTTTGAGCAATGAAGTACTGAAGGCTGCAAAGGATCAAGTAGGTATAAAGACGAGGGCTAGTAGAAATCCTTGGGTAATACAAGAGATACTGAATTCAACTGATGAAAGGAGAAAATACAAAAATGCAGGAAGTGAAGCAGGCAAAAAGGAATACAAACGTCTCAAAAATGAGATCGACAGGAAGTGCAAAATGGCTAAGCAGGGAGCATTTCTAGCATTTGTAGACTTAGAGAAAGCCTTTGACAATGTTGACTGGAATACTCTCTTTCAAATTCTGAAGGTGGCAGGGGTAAAATACTGGGAGCGAGAGGCTATTTACAATTTGTACAGAAACCAGATGGCAGTTATAAGAGTCGAGGGATATGAAAGGGAAGCAGTGGTTGGGAAGGAAGTGAGACAGGGTTGCAGCCTCTCCCCGATGCTATTCAATCTGTATATTGAGCAAGTAATAAAGGAAACAAGAGAAAAGTTCGGAGCAGGTATTAAAATCCATGGAGAAGAAATAAAAACTTTGGGGTTCGCCGATGAGATTGTAATTCTGTCAGAAACAGCGAAGGACTTGGAAGAGCAGTTGAACGGAATGGACAGTGTCTTGAAGGGAGGGTATAAGATGATCATCAACAGGGGCAAGACAAGGATAATGGAATGTAGTCGAATTAAGTCGGGTGATGCTGAGGGAATTAGATTAGGAAGTGAGACACTTAAAGTAGTAAAAGAGTTTTGCTATTTGGGGAGCAAAATAACTGATGATGATCGAATTAGAGAGGATATAAAATGTAGACTGGCAATGGAAAGGAAAGCGTTTCTGAAGAAGAGAAATTTGTTAACATCGAGTATTGATTTAAGTGTTAGGAAGTCGTTTCTGAAAGTATTTGTATGGTGTGTAGCCATGTATGGAAGTGAAACGTCGACGATAAATAGTTTAGACAAGAAGAGAATAGAAGCTTTCGAAATGTGGTGCTACAGAAGAATGCTGAAGATTAGATGGGTAGATCACATAACTAATGAGGAGGTACTGAATAGACTTGGGGAGAAGAGGAGCTTGTGGCACAACTTGACTAGAAGAAGGGATCGGTTGGTAGGACATGTTCTGAGGCATCAAGGGATCACCAATTTAGTACTGGAGGGCAGCATGGAGGGTAAAAATCGTAGAGGGGGACCAGGAGATGAGTACACTAAGCAGATTCAGAAGGATGTAGGCTGCAGTAGGTACTGGGAGATGAAGAAGCTTGCACAGGATAGAGTAGCATGGAGAGCTGCATCCAACCAGTCTCAGGACTGAAGACCACAACAACAACAACAACAACCTGTATAAAAGTTAATATAAAATTTGCTTTAAAATTTTAAGTGACTACTGTAAGTATTCAGCGAAGACGAATCTCTTCTCCTTCCTTCTGCTGCTTACAATAACAGCTGAAATAAAACTCTTATACTACGTAGCATATGTGTAGGAGTACTGCGAGATATGCGTATTTGATAGTTGTGTATAACTTAAGCATGATCCATAGATGTATTTACTGTTGAGTATGGTATACTCTAAGATCATGGTGAGCTTGCAGTCCAATAATTCTTTATGTTTTAGGATGCTGCAGCAGATATGCACCATGATGCGGAATGCTGTCAATCACATAAGGACCATCGTACAGAAGATATCACTTCACATTGCTCCGCTGAAGAGCAGACGACTTATGGTGAGTAAGCAAGAGCACTCACATACCATCTTTAAATTCCTACTTCCTCTTGACAGTGTCCACATAAGTTTTGTTCCTAATTATCGCTCCTGCCGTCAGCGTCGCGCAGACCTCCATTATCTTCTCGTTGTGTGTTGTCTGCTGAAAAGAAAGTTTTGGTAACGGTGTTGTCCAAACGTTGTCTTCTCTGCGATCGACCGTGAGCTCGTTAGGAGTGTATGAAGTTTCATAAACATTGAGGTTGTTGTGTACTTCTTCAAATAAAGAAAAATATGTTACCCAATTGGTATGTTTGGTAGAATTGTAGGTTCTCATAAATCTGTTAATCGCACGGAACACACGTTTAGTGAGATTACACTGGGGAATATATCTTGAGATAAAAATACTCTTAATACTGTTGTCTTTGAGAAATTTTTGCCACTTGTGCCCTGTACAGTATGCAGCATTGTCGGATAAAATAGCTTCTGGTTTTCCCAAGTGAGGAATGTAGTCAAGTGAGAAACGACGAATGATGGCGGTGGCCATAGCAGATCTTATAGTATACAGTTTAACATGCTTGGAGAATAAATCGTAAAATGCAAAAATATATTCACACCACCACTGCTTGTGGGATGTTGACCACTTATGTCAGATTTTAAAATCTGTAGAGCTTTACTAGGTGGATTAGAATACAAATCAGCCTTCGTAGACAAGTTCAGCAGTTGAGATTTTTGACAAAACGCATATGTTTTGAGCAGGGTGCCATAATGACCTCAAACAAAGTGTGCGTGCCAAATTAGGTTGTGTTCAGAATCCTTAGTAACACAAACACACCAAGTAGTGGCTTCAGGATAACGGCGATAAAATATCACATCATTATGTATCAAACATCGGTTGGACAGAGGATGATCAGGTTCATCTGTAAAACTCTTACCTTATTCAAGTTAGCATCAGTTTTCTGCAACGTTGATATATTTGTACATAAGCCGATACAATAATAGTGATATAGCTTATCCTGCATAAGAAGTATTCGGTAATCATTCACATTCTCCAGGTCAGAGTTACACTCATTCAAGCCTTGAGTCAGACGAGACAAAGTGTCGGCAATGATGTTGTATTTACCCTTAATATATACAATATCAAACGACTAGTTTTGCAAAGATAAAGCCCAACCTGATAATCTGGGATGGACCAACTTACAAGTAAACAGAAATGTGAGAGCTTGGTGGCGAGTACAAATTTTAGTGTGCTAACCATACAAGTAATAATTGAATATCTTGAGTGCCCACGCTATAGAGAGTGCGTCAAGTTCTGTGGTAGAGTATGCGCGCTAACATTCACTAAGTGTGCGGCTGGCAAAATTAATAATTTTCACATGCTCTTGTTCTCCATTCATTAAAAATCGAAACAAACAAAAGTCTAAGACATAGGATGAGGCGTCAAATGTCATACAAAAATCTAAATTAAAATCAGGGTGATCCAGGATGTTTGCGTTAACCAAAGCATGCTTAATACGATCAAAGTCTTTCTGACACTGGTCAGACCATATCCATATCTGAGTCTTTTCGAGTAGGTTCTATAGATGTTTGCTGTTTTAAAGTTGTGGTAAAAATCGTCGAAAGAAAGAACGAAGTCCAAGGAATGATTTCATTTGCTTTCTAGTTCGTGGACTAGGAAAATTCCAGATTGCTTCTAGCTTACTTGGGTCAGGTAGTATACATTGAGCGTTAATAATACGTCCAAAATATTTAATTTCACTGCAAGCAAATTTCGACTTTTTGAGATTAGCTGTCACTCCAGCCTGTGAGAATTTGTGTAGAATCTTTTGCAAAGTATCAATGTGTTCAGATCAAGTCTTACTAGCTATGAACAGGTCATCAATGTAGTGAGTAACCAATTCAACCAATTCATCACCAAGTACAGTATCCAATGTGGCGATAAGTACGCCTGAAATGACGTTCAGACCAAAAGAAAGGACACAAAATTGATAGATTCGCTCCCCGAATGTAAATGCAGTACACTTTCTATAATCGGGCAAGAGAGGGGGACTTGCCAGAACGAATTCGTCACATCTGTTGTAGAAAAATTCTTAGAATTTAAAAATCTCTGAAGTTTCCCCTCTAAATTCTCAAGTTTCGTGCGAACAGGTAAAATTGCGAACAGGTAAAATTGCACAAGCTTCCAAAACAACTCCGATATTCCTTCTAGGTTACTATACAAGAAGTAAAGGGCCGTAGTAAGGTGACGTGGAAGGTTCAATAAATTTCCACTCTAACATTTGTTTCAACTCGTGCCACACAGCATGTTGTTGGGATAGTGGCACATTATAGGTTTTGTGGAAGAAAATCTGGCGAGGCTTAACTTCTGTTTCATACGCACATGTATGATCACACCTGGTTGTTTGCTAAATACCTGTATATACTTGGACAAAACATCATTCATTACGTTCATCATGTGTGAGAACTGTGGTTTCTGATAACTTATTACTTATTAAAGTTTTCATGTCCTCAAACTCGGCATCAGGTGCACGTGTCTGTGTATCAACATTATCAGTGTCCTGTATTAACTGTAGAATATTTATCGTGCTTCAGAGTCCTGGTATCCAAGTCAACTGAAATATCGCTGCCCTTATATATTTACATTGGGACAAGTCAATAGTGCTGTCCTTCTCGCACAATATTTCTAACCCTAAAATTCAATTAGTGATCAGGTTTTTGACGACAAGGAATGGCCATTGAACGATTCCATTACCTACCTTGACTGTCACAAATACCTGTTTCTTTGATTTAAACGGCTGTCTTACCTTCAATGCGCGGAGGTTGTGGCACGTTGCAACCGGCTCGCCAAGGGAAGGTCCCATATTTAAATATTTCTCAAAATACCGGCGCAAATTGCGGTGCTTAGGACTGAATGATTCAGGATCCACAATCTGCCTACGATGTCGTTTCTGTACAGAATGTGACGAGAATTTAGATAAAAAGACTTTCTCAAATTGTCCGTACGTGAAGCATCTTTCGGTTTCATTATACGCCCATAAAGCTGCGTCGCCTTGGATATAACAACTTAAGATATCCTGTTATGGTCACTCCACGTACGAGGAAATGCATTTTCGAAGGCTTTAAAAAAGATGACAGGATGTACGGTTCTTTTTTCAGGTATAAATGGCTGGAATCGTCTGTGTCCTATCAGACTCTCCTCTTCCTTGGCATTATAGTAATGTTTATTTTGAGAATGATTACTATAAGGTTCAAATGGCGAATGGCAAGGAAACTGTTGATTGGTATCACGACTGCAATACAGTGTGTAATATCGAGATGCGTACTGTTGGTGTTGCGGGTACGTAGTGTGCGGTGAGTGTGCGTCATAAATGTACTTGTATTCATTGCCCAACTCTATGATTTGGTTGCTACTACCGTCATTGCACACTAGTTGTACGTAATTGTCAAACTGTTTCGATTGCGTAGCGGCAGATTCCGCTGCTTGAGTGATTACGTGTTTGTTGTTATTTATAAATTCCGCGACAGTGTCATGGAGAACAAAAGGCAAATTTTTTTTTGTAAGCACTCGTCAAAATATTTGTCACTTTGCTCTGTCCAACTGTGAAATTCTCTACTGATGCATGAGAAATGGTTGTCAGTGCGTAGTCTTACTTTATCATAAAACTGTTTATCAGTTGTGTCAACCTTGTGTTCAACATAGCCAATACTCGTTATTATATCATCGTGCACTGCCGGATAAGATTTGATCTGAGTAACTATAGACTCACATGTTTTACTGAGCTTGTTCACTTGTGATTGGATATCTGTCAAATCTTTATTTGTGTTTTCTTGTTGTACTGAAAACTCTGAAAATTTCGCGTTGAGCTCGGACACTTGTCCAGTCAGTCCGTAATTTATCTCCTCATCACGGTAGCGCGGAGTTACCGCGGGGTTAAGACGGCATGTCACTGACTGCGCGGCCCCTCCCCCCAGGAGGTTCGAGTCCTCCCTCGAGCATGGGTGAGTGTGTGTGTGTGTGTTGCTCTTAGCATAAGTTAGTTGAAGTAGTGTGTAAGTCTAGGGACAAATGACTTCAGCAGTTTGGTCCCTCAGGAATACACACAAAGTGTCATTTGAAGTTTTAAGTGCAGCTATATATGATTTAATTTCATCATGTCGTGTTTTCATCTCGTCATCGGCTGTTTTCAAAGTAGCGCGTATAGATGTCATTTGTTGGTCGATACGTGCGTCAATGTCCAGTTTAGATTGTGTCATTTGTTTCATAATAGCATCGCACATTCTGGCAATACTAGTGATGTGCAACTGTCCCGCCACCGCCAAGTCGTTAGACATGACGTCAGACACCAAAATGGGTTCGGAACTAGATTTAGGCATATTACTGGTAGACGGTCTATTTTCTAAATTTACGTCACCAGATTAGACAATAATAAATCGCTCGTTAGTATTAGAGTCAACCATAAAGTCACATTCATTATTTAATGGCATGTCAGAGTCAGATTGCGTCTGTGTTTGCAGTCTCTAGTTCTCCATCTGTGCTAATTGTTTTCAGGTCAGTACCATGCCACACGTAATGTACGACACAATAAAAATTTTAACTCGTATGGGTAATCAGAATAAATGTAAAAATTAATCTCGCTATGCGACAATGTCTGAACAAGAAAATTAAGTGGCGAAAGTAATGGTGGAATTTTGAATACTAATGGCTGCACGTCATATAACGTCACACAGGACTAAAGTTGTCCATACAGTGAACTGATAAAACTGTATTGTTGCATTGTATGAACAATGAAATTAAATTTGGAATGAGCGTTCGACTCTGTAAAATGGTGCAAGATGTTCGAAATTCTGAGAAAAATAGGATAAACTGTAGGGCGAGACGGGTAATAAACCAAGAACAAAGTGCTCGTATAAAAAATTGTGCAAGACAGACATATTGTCCTTCGCCTCTACTATTAACCTGTACATCAAAGAAGTAATGATGGAAATAAAAGAAAGGTTCCGAAATTGGATTAAAACACAAGGTGAAAGGGTTTCAATGATACGATTCGCTGATGACACTGCTATCCTGAGTGAAAGTGAAGAAGAATTACATGACCTGCTGAATGGGATGAATTGTCTAATAAGTACATAATATGGACTGAGACAAAAACGAAGAGAAACGAAAGTAATGAGGCGTTGCAGAAATGAGAACAGCAAGAAACTTAACATCTGGATTGATGATCATGAAGGATATGAACTTAAGGAATTCCGCCCTCTTAGGCAGCAAAATAACCAACGAGAGACGGATCAAGGAGAGCACCAAAAGCAGACTAGCACTAGAAAAAAGGGGCTATCCTAGCCAAGAGAAGTCAACTCAAACATAGGTCTTAGTTTCAGGATGAAATTTCTGAGAATGTACGTCAAGAAATTGGAAATTTCTGGCGGTGTCTTATGGGACCAAACTGCTGATGTCGTCGGTTCCTAAGCTTACGCACTACTTAATATAACTTAAACTAACTTACGCTAACGACAACACACACACCAATGCCCGAGGGAGGACTCGAACTTCCTTCGGGGGGACCTGCGCGGGCCGAGACAAGACGGCCTAGACCGTGCGGCTATACGTCCGTAGCAAAGCATTGTATCGTAGTGAAACATGGACTGTGAGAAAACAGGAACAGAAGGGGATAGTAGCTTTTGGGATTTGGAGCTACAGACGAATATTGAAAATCAGGTCGATCGATAAGGTTAGGAATGAGGAGGTTCTGCGCAGAATCTGAGAGGAATGGATTATGTGGAAATCACTGTCAAGAAGAAGGGACGAGATGGTAGAATATCTGTTAAGACATGAGGGAATGACTTCCACGGTACTACAGGGAGCTGTAGAGCGCAAAGGCGGTACAGGAAGACAAAGACTGGAATACATCCAATAAATGATCGAGGATGAATGATGCAAGTGCTACTCATAAATGAAGAGGTTGGAACAGGAGACGAATTCGTTGCCGTAGCAAACCAGTAAAAAAAAAAAAAAATTGGAATTTGGAATTTATTAATATTTGATACGATGTAATTTAGATTTTACCGTCTGTCATGCAGATACCGTCTGAATAGCAAGCTGTGATTCACTTACTTCAGATATTTTTTTCTTTTAAATGTTTATTAATATTTAAATAACGATATTGAAACGACGCACTTGGTGCACCTTCGACTCCCGCCAAAAATTTGCTCTCGTAACTGTAAACGTAAGTTTGGAGGTTGGAAATTTGTGGTAAGGTTTTATGGGACCAGACTGCGAGGTCATAGGTCCTTAAGCCTACACACTACTTAATCTAACATAAACTAACTAACGCTAAGGACGACACACGCACCCATGCCCGCGGGTGCACTCGAACCTCCAAAGGGGGGAGCCGCGTCGACCGTGAAACACGCCTGAGACCGCACGGCTACTCCGGGCGGCTACAACGTGTCGTACTTTTCATTGTGTTTTTATTTCAGAATATATTGTAATTACTAACCTATGTATGTTTTATTTTGTGTCTTTAGTCGTTGTAAGATCGTTGGGTGATTTGGCATGGCAAAAGGTTCCGTACTTTTAAGCAAAAAGTCATCACGCTCGATCCACATTCGTCTTCGTGTGCTGTCTTATTACGGAGTCCGATTTTAGTGAAAACACAGAGAGAAGAAACACAGTTAAAAATACACGACCGGACCTTTAACGAAACTATCATGCTCAAGCGCCGAGAGTCTGCATGAAGCATATTTTATCAATCTGTAAACCTAATTGATATCTACTTAATACTGTTACTATAATTCATTGTATGGTCTCGATCCAGTTACGAATGAGCCAGCCGGCCGCGGTGGCAGTGCGGTTCTAGGCGCTTCATTCCGGAACCGCGGGACTGCTACGGTCGCAGGTTCGAATCCTGCCTCGGGCACGGATGTGTGTGATGTCCTTAGGTTAGTTAGGTTTAAGTAGTTCTAAGTTCTAGGGGACTGATGACGTAAGATGTTAAGTTCCACAGTGCTCAGAGCCATTTGAACCGTTTGAACGAATGAGCCAAAACGAATGTCAACAAATCCTCTGAATGTGTCTTGATTTCTCTTTAGTATTGTTTCCATTATCAACCGTGAAGTTAGAATTGCCTCTCTGGTGCCTTTACCCATCCTAAAGTCAAACTGTTCGTCATCAAACAAATTCTCAATTTTCTTTTCCATTCTCCTGTATATTACCCTGTTAGAAAATTGGATTGTGTGGCTGATATTTTTCCGAAAGTCAGATGGTACGCCGTGAATAGTCGTTTTGTTGCCACTTCTTCCAATGATCTTACAAATTCCGAGAGCATTTTTGTCGATCCCATCTGCCTTACTAGATCCTAAGTCCTCCAAAGCTCTTTTAAATTCTAATTGTAATACTGGAGCTCCTATCCTTTCTAAATCGACTCCTGTTTCTTCTTCTGTCACATCAGACAAATATTCCCCCCCCCCCCCCCACCACCACCGCCCCCCCTCCCATAGAGGCTTCAATGTATTCTTTCCACCTATCCGCCCTCTCCTCATAATTTAACAGTGGAATTCCCGTTGCACTTTTAATGTTATCACTCTTGCTTTTCATGTTCCCGAAGGTTGTTTTGACTGTCCTGTATGCTGAGCCTGTCCTCCTGACAATCATTTCTATTTAGATTTCTGCACATTTTTCCTGCAGCCAGTTCTTCTTGGCTTCCCTGCACTTCTATTTATTTTGTTCCTCAGTGACTTGTATTTCTGTATTCCTGAGCTTCTCGAAACATTTTTGTACTTCCTTCTTTCATCGTTTCTCTTTCTAACATCAGTGATGGCCCTCTTTAGAGATGTCTATTCCTCCTCAACTGTAGTGCCTACTGAGCTATTCCTTATTACTGTATCTACAGCCTTAGAGAACTTCAACCGTATCACGTCATTTCTTAGTACTTCTGTATTCCACTTCCTGACTAAAATCTTAAGCTTCAGCCTACTCTTCATAACTACAATATTGTGACCTGAGTCTATATCTGCTCCTGGCTACGCCTTACTATCCAGGATCTGATTTCGGAATCTCTGTCTGACCATCACGTAATCTAGCTGAAATCTTCCCATATCACCCGGCCTTTTCCAAGTATACGTGCTCCCCTTGTGATCCTTGAACAGAGTATTATCTATTACTTGCTGAAATTTATTGCAGAAATCAATCAGTCTTTCTCTTCTCTCATTTCTTGTCCCAAGCCGCCGGCCGGGGTGGCCGAGCGGTTCTAGGCGCTACAGTCTGGAACCGCGCGACCGCTACGGTCGCAGGTTAGAATCCTGCCTCGGGCATGGGTGTGCGTGATGTTCTTAGGTTAGTTAGGTTTAAGTAGTTCTAAGTTCTAGGGGACTGATGACCTCAGAAGTTAAGTCCCATAGTGCTCAGAGCCATTTGAACTATTTTTTGGTCCAAAGCCCGTAATCTCCAGGAATCATTTTCTGTTCCTTCCCCTACAACTGCATCCCTGTCCCCCATGACTATTACATTTTAATCTCTTTTTACGTACTGTATTACAACTTGCGACGTCGACATGTATACCTGAACCATTGTTGTCGGTGTTTTTTGCTGTAGACTCTGATAAGGACAACCCTATCAAGGAACTATTGACAGTAACACACTCTCTGCCCTGCCTTGCTGTTCATAACGAATCCTACTCCCGATATACCATTTCCAGCTGCTGTTGGTATTACTGTATACTCACTTGACCAGAAATCCTTGTCTTCCTTCGCTTTCGCTTCACTGGCGCTTACTGTATGTAGAATGAGTCTTTTTCTTCCCTTTTCAAACTTTATAGGTTCTCTGCCACGATGAAGCTTCTGACATTCCACGCCCCGATCCGTATAACGTTATTCTTTCATTGGTTATTCAATCCTCTTCTCATGGTCACCTCCCCTTTGGCAATCGCCTCCCGGAGATCCGAATGGGGTACCGTTCTAGGACTCATACCCTTAGGTGAGAATGATTCAGAGTAGTTAATCTAAATTATAAGAAAATGTCGAGTAGATTTATCAGAATAATTATGAACCAAACTAGGAACTTAATCGTCGGTCACATAGGTGCGAAATACATTCTACAACGTTGCGAATTCTCCATTATACTTGTGATAGGGAGGCTACATCTGCTCAGCCGATGTGAATCTTGAGCTGTCTGGCCCCGGCAAAGCTCGCTCTTCGAAGACATAATGTCACTGGCTGCCACATGGAACAGAACACCTGAACTCATAGTAGAGGTCAATGAGTTGTATTCAACTTACACCGTGTATTTGTGAAGCAGTGTTACGAATAATAACAGAATCCACCGACTGCAACTCGATTATCATAAATAAAAAGGAAAATTGTTTCGACGGCTCTCCTCTTAGTATCGGTCATAGGTACCTTCGTTTTTCTGTATTACGCACACTGCAATATAAAAAAAACTCATTCACTACCAGCGATGCGCTTTTTTGGCGTCACCCGACCCAATTAAGATTGCGTGTAAATAACATTCATTTCAGTATTAAATATTTTAAAACAGTTTCCATATGAATGGTTGCTTTGGCAGCACTCGTGTAAGTAACATTCATTTCAATATTAAATATCTGAAAACAGTTTCCATATGAATGGCTGAATTGGCAGCACCTCTAATACGTAATAACACAAATGAAAAGCCAACATAACACTGTTTGTGGATGTTCGTGTTTTGCAATCAAATTTCATGTTCCATGAATAACGTATAGTTTGAAACCACACAAACAAACCATGTAAGGGAGTTTTTCGCAATTACCGAAAAACAAAACTCAAAAGCCACGGGGTAATTAAACAAGTGAATCAGTGTTGTGCACAGAGTTAAGGTCTTTTAGCCTTCAGGATGTGCCGATATCTCTATGGTTGTAGTAACGGTGTTTCCTGTTACATTATTAACGGACAGAAGAACAAACTCTAGAGGTTAGCGAACTGTGATGGATTGATGCCACCGTTAAGTAATACAACCCAACAAATTAAGGTGTACCATGCACAGTAACGTGACGTCATAAGCTGTTAATGTTTCTTGTATAAGAACATGTGTATCTGTATCTACAAATCGTCCTGGATTTTCCCACAAATTGCTGATTTGCCGCGTCTTCCTAAATGTCTGTTTGTGAGGCTATTTCGCCCTGTACAAAAAATGGCTCTGAGCACTATGGGACTTAACATCTATGGTCATCAGTCCCCTAGAACTTAGAACTACTTAAACCTAACTAACCTAAGGACAGCACACAACACCCAGCCATCACGAGGCAGAGAAAATCCCTGACCCCGCCGGGAATCGAACCCGGGAACCCGGGCGTGGGAAGCGAGAACGCTACCGCACGACCACGAGATGCGGGCCTCGCCCTGTACATGTGGGGCTGTTTACGTTCAGAATATTAGTTCGATATTTTACTGTGAAATTCTAAAGAAAATGTCTTCTTGGTTTCTTTTCATGTGGCCCATATGTAAAAAAGGAAAAAGCCAAGTGTTTCACATCCAAGGAAGATATGAAACAAGCAGTAACAGGTGTTATAGGCAGCTCCTCTGGATGAAGTGCGAGCATTACGTTACACGGTTTCGCAGAGTGAGTGTGGCTGCAGATGGGCGAAAAATGTTTACTTGTGGTGAATGGTTGCGATTTTGACACTGAAATACACTGGAAATTATAGCCTCATGATTGGATGGAACAGATCCATCATTTTTATGTATTGTGATTTATGCCTTTAGGTATTTGTTTAATGCTACCTTTGTGTAAATGAATTTGAAACTTTTGTACACTGAAAATTATTCCGAATTAAAGTACCATAACTGAATCACATTGACACCTTTTTAAAAAATTTCGTGTCATACTATGTAGGTCTTACAGTTGGAATGAAGGGAATAGCCCCGCTGTACCCTATTCGAGTTTCATTCATAACGAAGCCCTCCTATAAGAAGGGATAACTGATGACACATACTTTTGTGACCTTTCTAGATTTTGTGGCTGTTCCGTACGCATTATGATGCCGTTGTCTGTTAGACTTGATAGTTAAATTTGCCGCCGACTTCTTGGAGACAAATAAAAACTGTTAGTTTTTCAGAAAGCGTTAATCCGTAATGGACAGTGTATGAGTGCGCCCAAGTGCAAAATACCTATTGCGATGAGGGACCCAAGTCACAAGTGGAGCCGGCCGGTGTGGCCGAGCGGTTCTAGGCGCTTCAGTCTGGAACTGCGCCACCGCTACAGTCGCAGGTTCGAATCCTGCCTCGGGCATGGATGTGTGTGATGTCCTTAGGTTAGTTAGGTTTAAGTAGTTCTAAGTTCTATGGGACTGATGACCTCAGATGTTAAGTCCCATAGTGCTCAGAACCATTTGAACCATCACAAGTGGAGGGTCAACTAGAGGTTCTTACAAAATGATCATTTAATGTTTGATCCATTGTTTTACGGAAGCTACTACAAGATTATTGTGGCAATGGCCTCAGCAAGCTCATTGCTGTCAGAAAATCTTGAGCTTCAAACACCTGGTGCGATTCACTGAAGGGAAAACACAGAATTTGTCAATGTCATGTCACCAAGTACACCAGAACCAATTACAAGCTTACGTTTGGTGATTTACTGAAAGCACCAACATTCTTTCAACTTCAAACTTTCACCATAACTGCTGAGATCAATTTTGATTTCGTTATAAGTATGGATGAAGCCAAATGTATCAGATCTCTAGTAAAAGAATGTTATCATTTTGAAGTGAGATAGTTACAGAAATAGCTGTCAGTCAACTTAAACAAAGTAATTTATCATCAGATTTTGGACAAGGTTTGCGACCTTATGTTTATAACTTCACAAGTCCTAGTAGGACCCGCGCTCTGAGGTGTCCGTACAAACTTAATTATGTATGTAGATAGTAATGTTGCAGCATCAAGTAGTAAGGGGAAGGAAATAATAAATTTTTTACAGGCAGGACAAGTCATATGAGAGACAGTCAGAAGTAAGATGCAAGCTGGTATGTTGCATGTGAATGAGGTCCTGGATACATTACCACAGCAAATGCCAAGTTAGGATACACATTTCACAGAAATAAGACTGCGACAGAAAACTAAAGGAAGCGAGACAAGCATATTCTTATAGAAATGCATGATACATACTGTTTTGCGTTTCTGTACATTTACTCACTACCAGATTCGATTGTGAGCCATCTTCACAGTGGAAAAATATATATTGTAACAACTTCACAGAGCATATACGCTATTCAACCAGGAATGTGTATACCACTGCTGATTTCAAAACGTAAGAAAACTAATACTTAAGGCCATAATACAGGCTTTACTAAGTAGAAAACGATGTTGAAAACATGAACACCTGTACAAACAGCAAGTGCACAGAATAGCAGTCAGACACAAAACCAGTAGGCTACCACACAAGAGCAAGTATGTCGATGCAGTTGACAGCTGCCTGTAAAAACATTTTTCAAGCATGCTTGTTAGCTCATAATACATGGCGCAAGAAACTCTCTTACATGAGAGCACGTAGCGAGTAACCGGCACTGCAGTTAACTACTTATTAAGCGATTATAGCAGAACAAGGAGAACACATGCAACCAGTACAAACCGAGCCTCACGTTATCTCCCTTTAGATGCCCCAGCGCTCCTGTTCTTATCATGAGTTGATCATTAACATTGACGCAATTCATGGCAATAGCACTTGATTCCATGATTATGATACTGAAGCGAATCTACATCCTGGATATTTCAGCACAGTCTACGAACTAGCTGATGTACTTGAAACTATGGTCAACACACTGTGCTGCTTGCGAACTTCTATCTACTGATGGAGAAACTTACTGTCCTCTAACAACACTACATTGCAGTGTGCGGCCAGCAGCTAGGCCTCTTGGGGTCCACATTCATGTTCAACATCCAGGCATCACAGGATGCTGAAACCAACCGGGGTGGTAGGGAAAAGACCGAACACCCACACGACTACTGATAACACACCAATGACGGATCATCAGTGGTCACGTATGATTTGGAGTGGGACTGAGGACACTTCAGCAGCGAGCGTACGGTCAATTCAATGGGGGCATCAGCTTTGAATGTGCTGGCAACTCGTCAGGACGCCAGAGTCTGTAACATCTGCCGACCGCGATGGCCACGCGGTTCTAGGCGCTGCAGTCCGGAACCGCGCGACTGCTACGGCCGCAGGTTCGAATCCTGCCTCGGGCATGGATGTGTGTGATGTCCTTAGGTTAGTTAGGTTTAAGTAGTTCTAAGTTCTTGGGGACTGATGACCTCAGATGTTAAGTCCCATAGTGCTCAGAGCCATTTGAACCAGTAACATCTCCTGCACGTACAGACGCTGAGCTGATTCGACAGATGTCAGCTATCATCCAAACGCAGCTGAATACCAGCTGATGCTAGCGAGGGAGAGCAACAAAGTGTAAACACACTGAATAAATAATAATCTCAGAAGACGCTGCTGCTGTCTCGGGTTATCGTGGCTGTTCTATATGCAGCAGTGGCATCATCTTCACAACTTAACTTTAATTCACAATAATTCAATTTATAAATTATGAACACGAACTCTTCCTGCAAATCAGTGTATGTAGTAGACAGAACCGGGGCAAGACTCCTACAACAGTGCCTGGGACTAGCCTGCACATACAGACAGATGAGAGGAGGTAACTTCATGCATTTTACAGAGGATATAAAAGGGAGCTCGACGTGATGGACAAAAACGAAGCACCAATTATCCCTGCTACAATTAGTGCTTACAAAGGAAAGAGGCCCCAGAGTAAATTAGTGTTCATTATAACCTATTTTAGCCAACTCCCAGGTACAGTCACACGTTTGGAAGAAAATAGAATGGCTCCGTCCTCGACCTGCAGGTATACGAAACAGCTGTCACCAGAGACATAAGAGAGGAAAGAGGGAAGTATTTTCGCAATAAATTGGGAAAACTGAAGCAAGGAATCCAGGTTTAATGTTCCTTCGGGACGTGAGTATGGTGCCACAAGAACCTAAAAAACAATGCTTATTCCGTAAATGATGTGGCTCTTTTTGGTACTGTGCAGTGACTTAGTCTGAAGTAGAGGTACCATTCCCTTTATGTAAAGACATTTTAAGTGACAGAAGGAAACTGTCTCTTCCAAAATACTGTGAAAACTATTTAATTGTTTACTGCAGTAAAAACAATTAATTCTAAAATACATTGAGACAGAGAAAGAGACAGCAATAAATATTAGTTTCGCTAACGACTGAGTTTAAGGATAAATTTACATTTTTATTATTTCATCAAAATTAACACACGTGAGCAATTTGAAATAATGCATTCCATTTTTATGCATATTTTAAAGTTTTTAGAGCATGTTTACCAGATTTTTTAGTGCACAAATGCATGCATGTATTCATACTTTATATTGTATGTATCCGAACTCCAGATATTACTGAGTGCTTGAGAGAGGAGCAAACGTGTTTAGTGCTTATAATGAAACAAAACGCGTTCGTTGTCGAGTGTTATTCGGAGCACCATTGATGGAAACCGTGTGAAGAACTACTTAAGCAAGAGTTGAAGACTGGAACTGTTTTGGCAAAAACATTAAGCAAAGTCTGGGTTCCAAATCTTAGTGGCAAAACGGTGCCTAATGAGCTATGTAGTGAACAAAAGCCATAGATAGACTATGTGATCAAAAGTATCTGGACACTCCAAAAACATATGTTTTTCATATTAGGTGCATTGTGCTGCCACCTACTGCCAGGTACTCCATATCACCTCAGTAGTCATTAGACATGGTGCGAGATCAGAATTGGGCGCTCCGTGGAACTCACGGACTTCTAACGTGGTCAGGTGATTGGGTACGTGAGATTTCCACACTCCCTAGGTCCACTGTTTCCGATGTGATAGGGAAGTGGAAACGTGAAGGGACGCGTACAGCACAAAAGCGTACAGGCGGACTTCGTCTGTTGACTAACAGAGACCACTGACAGTTGAAGAAGGTCGTAATGTGTAATAGGCAGACATCTATCCAGACCGTCACACAGGAATTCCAAACTGCATCAGGATCCACTGCAAGTAATATGACAGTTAGGCGGGAGGTGAGAAAACTTGCATTTTACTGTCGAGCGGTGGCTTGTAAGCCACACATCACGCCGGTAAATGCCAAACGATCCCTCGATTGGTGTAAGGAGCGTAAACATTGGACGATGGAGCCGGCCTGAGTGCCCGAGCGGTTCTAGGCGCTTCAATCTGGAACCGCGCGACCGCTACGGTCGCAGGTTCGAATCCTGCCTCGGGCATGGATGTGTGTGATATCCTTAGGTTAATTAGGTTTAGGTAGTTCTAAGTTCTACGGGACTGGTGACCTAAGCTGTTAAGTCCCACAGTGCTCAGAGCTATTTGAAACATTGTACGATTGAACAGTGGAAAAACGTCGTGTGGAGTGACGAATCACAGTACACAATGTGGCGTGGCGGTCCGAAGGCAGGATGTGGGTATGGAGGATGCCCAGTGAACGTCATCTGCCAGCGTGTATAATGCCAACAATAAAATTCGGAAGCGGCGGGATTATGGTGTGGTCGTGTTTTTCATGGAGGGAACTTGCACCACTTGTTGTTTAGCGTGGCACTATCACAGCACAGGCCTACATTGATGTTTCAAGCACCTCCTTGCTTCAGAAAATTAGGGATGGCGATTGCATCTTTCAACACGATCGAGCACCTGTTCATAATGCACGGCATTTGGCGAAGTGGTTATACGACAACAACATCACTGCAATGGACTGGCCTGCACAGAATCCTGACCGGAATCCTATAGAGCACCTTTGGGATGTTTTTGAACGCCGACTTCGTGCCAGGCCACCAACCGACATCGATACCTCTCCTCAGTGCAGCACTCCGTGAAGAATGGGCTGTCTTTCCTCAAGAAACGTTCCAGCACCTTATTCAACGTACGAGGAAGATGTCATCAAAGCTAAGGGTCGGCCAATACCATACTGAATACCAGCATTACCGATGGAGGGTGGCAAGAGTTTGTAAGTCATCGTAATTTATCTGTTAAAGTGGGAAATAAGAGGTAGTCGTGTCAAAACGCTATTAAAAAAGACTTCATCTGCCTCCTTATGAATTTATTGTTTTGCATGAGTTAAAGCATCCATACCAACCTTCTCAAGTTGATTCCTGTGAATACTTTCTGAGTGAAGTGGAATGAGGAGATTTTCATCCTTTTTGATATGTGAAATCACAGAAAATGCGTCATTACGCAGTTGTTGAAGAGCAGTTGCATGATTTCAAGACGTGTTTGGTTCACAATTTCTGGTGTCCGCACTATAGCATCAATCTTTCATCAAACTGTGAAAGTTAACCGGAACGTTCACGGACAGTTTAATCCATATGTGGATAGATATTTTCAGTAAGTAGTAGCAACAGCACCACTTTAACAACCTTCTGACGACTACAGCAGAACACTGAAACAGCGATTCTCTCTCTCCTTCACACAGTGCTATTAAGTGTGAAAAACTGGTCGATAAGTCGAGCATAGCGTTGCATCGAGGTCAACGAAGGCCACCGAACAAGATGGCGCAGCGATTACAACACTGGACTCGCATTCTGGAGGACGATGGTTAAAATCTTCGTCCGGCTATCCACATATAAGTTTTCCGTGTTATACCTAAATCACTCTCCCAGGGAGCACGGTCTCTGCGGGCGGGAGAGTTCGTGTGCTGCTACGAAGTGGAGAGCTATATCGGCCATAGCATAGCTACCGGCGGATCCAGCCTAGCTGGAGAGGTCTCAGCGGAGGAGCCACACAATGCGCGCCACACAACGATCAATCTTACTCTTCTTTCGTTCCTTGACATATCCCCTACGTTTCGTAGGGCTGGAGCAGCTATAGGTGTAGTGAAACCTGCCTTGCTAGAGGATAAAAATGTTGCAAGTTCAGGAGCAGAAAAGTATAGCCCTGTGCAGCACATGTTTCGCGGCCAGTGGGTATTTAGCACTACCAAAAACCTTAAATGTGTGCATCAGGAAAGGATGGAACCTTACAAGGCGACAAAGGCAAGACAGATTGTCTTGCGACTGACACATGGAACGTTGGAAGTCTACATACACATGAGTTGCTAAAATTGTAGTGTCATGGTTGCAGGAATATAAAGTTGATATCATCGCATTACAAGAAAGTAGATGGTTTGGAGAAGGTATTTTACGTGAGAATAAATCAGTAAACTTTTATGGAGACTGTGGAGAGAATGAAAGGCACTAACATGGAACAGGTTTTGTGGCGAGTAACTGTTTGGTAAGGTAAGTGAAGAGCTTCAGTGCAAACAGCAAGGGGATATCGTGTCTCACTCAAGGCATCAGTGTGGAGGTGTAACACCTGTTAATGGATATGCACCAACAAACGTAAGTGAAGAGAAGGAGAAAGTGAGTGTTACGAATAAATAGAAAGAACAGTAGAAAGCATTGATATCAGAAATATTAAGATCATTTTGGGAGATTTTAATGCCAAAGCCCTACTGCGGGAGGCAAAAGAAATATGTGATGTCATAAGTTACGAGGCAAAAGAACGATTCAAGTTCACTGGACACCTAGTTGCAGCCTCTCTCTTTCTACCAAAGAAATTCGCTACTTACTCTTTCAGTTTTTCAGAAACTTCTTTCAGAGGTGTTATTGAATGCTACTCTTTTTTGGAAGCAAAGAAACTTCGAACAGAACTCTCTGTTATTTATGGAAGAGAGGAGTTCAAAAGCATGTGTGGAGCTTTGAGTTTTCTGGATTACATAAGAGACAATAATCTTTGTGATACACTGAGCGAATCTGTGAAGCTCCTGAAAACGATAATGACCACATCAAAAGCAGAACGTTGTTTTTTTTCTCCGAAACGCACCAAAACCTTCTTGCGGAATACTATGGACCAAGAAAGACTATCAGCACTCGCGATGCTCTCTGTTGAACGAGACCTCGTTTTAGGAATTGCAGACTTCAATCAAAGAGTGATTGAAAGATTTGCGAATATGAAGGAAAAAGGAATAGAGTTCCTGCACAAGTCATTACCACCACATCCAAATTCAGAGATAAAACTGAACGGCGTTAACATCAGTCCTGCTGAACAATGTTAGTGAGGCATGCCTAGCACTTTTTGAGTACATAGAGCTGCAGTTGATTTTAATTACTTTTATTCTGTAAAAGTAATTCTTTTTTCTGTGTACATCTTTTGGTTTTATTATGAGTAGATGCAGCAGTGACACGAGAGAGAGAGGTCTGTTTATATCAGACATTACAAAAACATGAGGAGTGTTTTGATTTTCTCTCTCTTGTTGACGTCGCACCACCATCTCCTTTGGTCACGAGCCGCCGCTGACTTCGTCGCAACAATGTTGCAGCACAAACCATTCTTATCGCTGAATCCTTCATGCACACCCGAAACAACTTTGCCATTCAGATTTTGCAGTTACTGTCACAACATGACAGTGATTGTAATCAGATTAAAGTGTGGCCTTCACGGAAGCTGTATGCTTCCTTCCCTTCAGTGAGCATGCATAGTTGCTGTAATGTAACGCATTCAGTGTCCTGGGTTTAAGAAGTCTAAATGTCACACGTACCTTTTCATGAGGAATTGTTCCTCTTTTGCGAAGGTATATTTCAAACGAAATGGTAAATATGAGAAACAATTACTTAATAACAACAAAATTCTATTCTTCTCCTATTATTAGAAAATTATATAAATATAAGTAATTAATTTCTGTAAATACGTGTTGTAGTATCCACAGCTTGGATATACAAGATTATCCTTTGAGATGCTGTGTATTCAAATCCGGTTCATGTAGTCTTCATTAATTCTCGCCGTTATTATCTGAAACGAATTCAGCAAACCAGCAGAAAATGCCAAGCATTTGTTTTTCATACTTTCCGACTATATGCGCCATCAGATTGCTTATAATGAAGTAAAGGACAGAAGGTGGATTAAGCTTAAGCGTTCAGACGACGACGAACTCATTAGAGACGGAATAAAATTTCGAAAAGCCGAGGCTCAGCCAGAACGCCGTCCCCGTCCCTTTAAATCGTAGCATGCCAGTATTCACCTTAATCAATTGAAGGGAACAAGGAGCATTTAAACCAGGGCGGAGATTTTGACATTGCTCCATGAGAATCTAAGTCTAGAGTGTAGACAACTGCGTCCTCTCGATCGGTTATAAAGAAATGAGTGCTGGCAAAATGTTAATCGACATCACAAGATAACAGTTTACAGGGCGCGAACATATCTGAGGCAATAGCCATTCAAGGTATTTTTTCGTATAAATTATACAATTTCTGTATCACATTATCACCTAACATATAACAAGATTTTATTTCACGCATAGCATGTAGATAAAATCTAACGCAACACAGAATTTCTTTATAAACAAGAATCGTTATTATTTTAAAACCGAACGCAAAGTGTAATTCAGTTTCAGAAGAAATGAAAATCTCCGTGACAATATTCATTTATCAACTGACCATTTCGAAATTAGCGAAATTTTAAAGGTAACATAAAGTAATTAACAAATCTTTCTGGATTCTACGACTATCCTCCACAACTGTTTTAGCTAGCATTGTACCTCCAGCGACGATCTCCATGTTTTTTTACAAAATGAGGTTTCAGCATAATACCCATCGTCTAATGATAAAATAGTCTTTCTCCATTACCGTTCAGTCTAAAGGGTTTTCATGTAACTCGAGGCCACTAAATATTTCGATACATCGCACAAAAAAATGTACTATGCGACAAATTAATATTAGCAACGGGGACATCTGTATATGCTACATCTGGCCACAGCCTACACCACTTCTGCATGGGTGGGACCAAGTATTTTGAAATGGGACCTCCCACCCCCCAATCACAATTTTAGTCCATATTCGGATTCTACGCCAAAAAGCCGGCCGTGGTGGCCGAGCGGTTCTAGGCGCTACAGGCTGGAACCGCGCCACCGCTACGGTCGCATTTTCGAATCCTGCCTCGGGCTTGGATGTTTGTGATGTCCTTAGATTAGTTAGGTTTAAGTAGTTCTAAGTTCTCTAGGACTGATGACCTTAGAAGTTAAGTCCCATAGTGCTCAGAGCCATTTGAACCATCTACGCCAAAAGTTGCCTACGATTTACTCTAACAATTGTTTTCCGTTCGCAGTAGATGGCGCTGTAATCGGCAAATATAAAATGCGCCCTTTTTGCATTTACGAACCGAAGTATTTCATTCTGCATTTCATTTACGATGTAAGTGTTAACCTTTGTGCTCTAACCGTAGATATTTATGTTCGAAATTTTCTTGAGTGCTGCAAAGTTGATTATACAATACAGTATGGTTAGCCGTTTCAATATCTGGTTAGAAACTACGTTTAGTGTGATCCAGGAACAGCGACGTGGATCTGATAGTTTTCTGCTACCGTAGGGATGCCTCATATTGGTGAGTCCACTTGAGTCTCATGGTTGGAGTGCTTGCTTTCGATCAATCCCCGTGTCTCTCATAAATGAGGTGCTCGATTTTGGTGAGTATCCAGGGCAGGTGTGCCTGTTACCACCACTTCATTGTCATTTTACCTTATTACAATGGATGTGGTCTGTACATCGCAACTAGCCACATAGTTGCTATCGGAAGAGCTACGGTGGTTCGATGGTAACACACAACGAAATCAGTTGGCAGGTTACGAGGGTGGTCACCAAAACGAAGCATTCCTTTGGTTTGAGGACTCACCAACAGCAACCTCGTGGGAAACAGAAAACTACGTTACCACAGAGGAAGATTATTTGCCAGAAACGTCGCTGTCTAGACATGTTATTTTTACTGTACAGTCACACATGCAACTCTAAAGTGATGCCCGGACATCAGTATCAACTATTAGAACACAACGATTTACAATTACATCGTAATGACATGTAGAATCAAATGTGTCGGTTCTTAGTTGTAAGAACAGACACAATTCATATTTGTCGATTTCAGCCCCATCAATCTCGAATGGGAAACAACGACTTGAGCTGATCGTATATGTATTGAAATGTTTGGGCAGATATTTTGTAGAGATGCACGGAAACTCTATTGGCAGTTATTTGTGAAGGAGACATAGGGGAACATGTGTGTGACTTCCGTCTTTGACAGTAATGAAATTCTGACTTAGAACAGAAAGAAACAGAAAATTAATTACTCCACCTACGAACTATAAAGAAATCAATTCTCAACTACCTGGCAGCTAAAATATTCTCTAAGGTCTCGTAACAACTGTTCTGCAATGTCCCGTCAGCAACAGCCAACTTACCTCGTCTTGCCGCTGTAACTGCGTGATCAGCAACATGCTAGAATATTTCAAAAGCAGTAGTGAGATCCATGCAGAGTTCAAAGCATGGTGGACACGATAATTTCTACAACTACTGCTATATTTTTCTATATAGAAATTGAATGCTCAGGACGGGATTTGTTCAGTTAGCTTCAAATCGTGTAAAACAAGACGAAAGAAATGATAAAGCTTATAGTCTACTATATTTGCAATATATTATTCAACACTGACTAACATTACACAGACTTTAAATTATTACACAACGTCTATACTCAATAAACACGTTTCTCTCACTGTATGCATACACAAAACTTAGAAAACCCCTTCAGTGCGTAAGCAGCCAACTACGAGCAGCAAACAGGTAAATTATGAAGAATCCTCAATTAATACCAAAGTCTCCTAAAGCGCTACTAACACGATCACAGCAGGTTGAGACCTCTCATGTCACGCCGCTTCTCTCCACAGCACACTGTGTCCGCTCACTTTTGACTACTCTCAACAACTGTCCTCTCGCTATTACTTGGGGGGAATAAATTTCTGAGACTCACAGTTTGTAAATGCACGCAGCGGATTCATAGATGTCAACTTTCATAACCCCACCCTGACTTTTAAGGATTTTGTGAGGTGATTCTTGCCCAACATGTTGGATAAGAGCATACGCAGAATCCTTACACAATAAAACTAAGAAATATATTGTCAGATGTTGTAGACTAGTGGTAGAATACATAAATATAACATATCATTAGGTAAGTTCTGTAGATAATAAAACATTCATAAGCTGTACAATGTGGTCATGAAAAAATAAAGCACAGGTATCGTCTTATGCATGTAAGCACTTGTCCCAAGCTGACATTGATACAACTTAATGTGGCAGGATAACAAAATATTACTGACATTTCACTAACAAGGGGAAGGCCTCAGACACGGCCAACCGATTCGGCTCAAATTTGGCAGGTCGCTTGTGTACAATCTAAAACGAAGGACACTAAGATATTTTGGATCAACACCCCCACTTTTTTGAGAAAATCACCCCCAAAAGTTATGACGAGCTGTCGACTCAAAATTGGCGGGATCAGTAGATAATTGTAAATAGATCATTTTTCATCATCAGGTATTGGGTCCGAAAATGCATACTTTTCCAGAAATCGAGGCAAGAAACTTTTACAACCTACGCTTCTGTACCCATATGGTAAACGCTTTTCGCCGACAGCACCGATAGCGCAACGGCCAAGGTAACTGGCTGGGAATCGGAGAACCTCAGTTCCAACCTCGAAGAAACCTAGCGGATGTTCTTCTTTTCGTTTGTATTTCTCCCTATCTCAATTGATAGGGATAGGAGAGTTAACAAGGTAAGTAAATCAATAAGGAATGATAATAATAAGTTAGGCAAATAACCCTGCTATTCCTATCAATTGAAATATGGAAAAATGCAAACGAAAAGAATAACATCCGCTAGGTTTCTTCCAGATTCGAACCCGGGTTTTCCGATTCGCAGACAGTTACGTTTTTTTTTCTTTTTCTTTTTTTCATTTTGTTCGTTGTTGATCGTTGGGTTTGGTCGTTGGGGAAGTCACATGACATCCGTGTGCAAGTTCGTTTGTTGATCCCTCCACTCAGTTTCTTTTTATTACAGAGGCCAACCAGCTCTTTGACCGAACACACTGAGCTACGGTGCCGGCTTTACCTGGCCGTTGAGCTATCGGCGCTATCGGCGGAAAGCTTTTACCATGTGGGTACAGAAGCGGCAATTGTGAAAGTTTCTATCCTCGATTTCTGGAAACGTTTGCGTTTGCGGACCCCATACCTGATGATGAAAAATGCTCTAATTACAATTATCCATGGATCCCTCCAATTTTGAGTCGATTGCTCGTCATAACCTTCAGGGGTGATTTTCTCAAAATCGCGGGGGTGTTGACCCAAAATATCTTACAGTCTTTCGTTTTAGATTGTACGCAAGCGACCTGCCAAATTAGAGCCGAATCGGTTGGCCGTATCTGAGGCATTCCTTTTGTAAGAGTGTAAAAATGTCTTTCAGCTGTGTAGATACAAATATTACATCGAATTGCAATTAGTATAAAGACAGATAATAAATATACGAGTACCGTGGTGCTGGTGAGCACTCAAATCTGCCTGACGTTGCCGGCAACTCATGTGACGAGACACCATACTGTTATATACAGTTCTTCAATAGAACAAAAATCATCTGGAAATAGAAACCCAGGTAATGAAACACATGCTTTAGGAGCAGCAGACTCAGAGACAACTCACACTATGACCTCTGGCAACCACACCGAAATGTTGATATATTCATATGACGACACACAAGTTTGAGGTGTAAGCAGACTCATGGACTCATTATAATGTTATGTCCACTGACAACCACAGCACAAAGCTAATATTTTTATCTGACAATACAAAAGTTTCAGGTGTAAATTGACCGAGAGACTCATTACATTATTATGTCGTCTGACTACCACACACCAAAATGTTTTAGGGTGTCACTGTTTTTCGTATTCTGATAAAGATATAGTACAGAATCAGTAGTAATAGTACAAAGCACAAATATACCCTGTTGATTACCAAAGCACTAACGAGGACCATAAAAGCATTCACGTCGTATCCCGTTGAGAATACGAAAACAGGTTCTTATAATTGACATAGATCAAATGTCTCATATACGACACAGTAACAAAAACAGATCATTATGAATATATTAATAATTATAAGTTATATGCACTTGGATATAGAAGTCAACATTATATGATTAGTCATATAATCTCAGTGCTCATTAACTGACTCAAATGTTTATGACCGTAGATAGCTAATAAGTGTGGCAAGTTCCTTGAAGCACAGTTGTGAATATGAACTTTAGGCCAATCACATAGCGGCAAAGTTGTTTTACATAAATTAATTTTCTGGTGGCACGGTACACAGCGTACCATAAAGCACTTGTCTTGATCCAGAACATACAAAATATGTGACATGTAACATCACTGAATAACATACAGATTAATTTGTCCAAAGACGTTATGGTGATATACCTAAAACAAATGATACAAATAAATGTAGATCTAAGAGTTGATGTATACACAGCAGTTATGTGTCATTTACATTATCATATATTAAAAAATTAGCAGTGCCCGAAGATAAATTCACATGCACAGTAAAATTACAGGTAAACAATTAAAATACACTGAAGCACCAAAGAAACTGGTATAGGCATGCGTATTCAGATACAAAGATACGTAAACAGGCAGAATATGGCGCTGCAGTCGGCAACGCCTATATAGGACTACAAGTGTCTGGTACAGTTGTTAGATCAGTTACTGCTGCTATAATGGCAGATTATCACGATTGTCTCTGACATCGGTGGAGCCAGAAAAAGGTCCTGCAAGAACGGGACCTACGGCAACTGAAGAGAATCGTTCAACTTGGCAGAAGTGCAACCCTTCCTCAAATTGCTGCAAGTTTCAATGCTGGGCCATCAACAAGTGTCAGCGTGCTAACCATTCAACAAAACTTCATCGATACGGGTTTTCAGAGCCGCAGACTCTGTTACACGAAGTTTTACGCCTTGCCTCGGCCCGTCACCACCGACTCTGGACTGTAGATAACTCGAAACATGTTGCTTGGTCAGACGGGTTTCGTTTCAAATTGTATTGAGGGAATGCACGTGTGCCGGGATGGAGACAACGTCAGGAATCAATGGACCCTGTATGTCAGTAGGGGTCTGCTCCAGCTGGTGGAGGCTCTGCAGTGGTGTGGGGAGTGTGTAGCTGAATTGATATGGGACCCCGATACGTCGTGATACGCCTCTGTTAGGTTACCACGCACGTAAGCATCCTGTCAGCCCACCTGCATCTATTCATGTCCATTTTGCATTCCGGATGGACTAGGACAATTCCAGCAGGACAATGCAACACCCCACAGGTCCAGAATTGCTACTGAGTTTAAACACTTCCGCTGGCCACCAAACTTCCAGACCTGAACATTATTGAGCATATCTGGGACGCCTTGCAACGTGCTGTTCAGAAGATATCTCCACCCCCTCATAATCTTAAGGATTTATGTCATCCCTACAGGATTCAAAATGTCAGTTCCCTGCACCACTACAACAGACATTAGTCGAGTCTATGCCATGTCATGCTGCGACATTTCTTCATGATCGCGAGAGCTCTACACGATATTAGGCAGGTGTACCAGTTTCTTTGGCTCTTCAGTGTATGAAGTTCATATAATTCAAGTTCTGTGGTAGATATTTAAGAAAAAATATACGTTACTATACGTGCAGTTCCTTCTTATACAGTGTAAGTGACTGGAGCTCCAGACAACGTAAGTTAGTGAAGAATGTCATTTCTTATGACTGCATATGCAGTTTAATTCCCATAACTTATTATATACTCAGTAAGTGAGTAATGGGTTTTTAATTATCAGAAGTACTTACTTGTTATTACAACATAATTATTTCATTTCTCAGAAATCGTACTAATGTTTACATGATAATCATCGAATATAAAGTAGCAGGCAGGAACACAAGGTCAATATCGTCAGACGTCAAACGTCAACTTGTCTGTGTGTGGAGTCAGAATTATACGGCCGTATGCAGCCAGTGGCAACAGCAAAATAAATGCGACACTCAAAACACATATCCTACAAGGCAACTAATAATTACATATTTCACTCTAAGATGCAAAACAAAAAAGATTTATCCTCGAACTGTTCAGCAGTAGTTGAATAAAGTGGTTTATTAAGCGGAAATGTAGCAAATAACTTCTCTTGAGCTTCAGTATTGCTTAATGACAAGAGACAAAAAATTAACATCTTACAACCACTAACTTAACGTGATAGAATCGGCAATGCGTCACTGCTGTAGTAGAACCATAAGAGAAACTCCGAAATTAAATAGTTCAAATGGAAAGACACAAAGTTTTGAAGTAATTAATTTTACGCAGATATTTGCAACATGTATAAAAATATAGCTGATCAGTTTGCATCAAAGTTTAAAAATGCTGCTCACTGAAAAAAAATTTGTCAAAATGCATGGATCAATGTTTACAGTACGACTGGGTATTTCTGCAATGTCTAGCACTCCGTAATTGACCACTGCAACATTCGTATTGTTAGAAAGTATCTCGCTCGCCACGTACGATATACTGAGATCTGAAAAATATGGTTTATTCCTACAAATGCATGAATATCTGTGTTCTTTTTATTACTTCTGCAATGGAGAAAAATTCAATTACGATCACATCTCACACAAAAAGAAAGTATACTGAGTGTAAACAGTAATAAGTAGAACATCAATTTTCTTTATTGAGACAATTTCATCCCACAGTTACACAAATCATTTCACGCATATCTCACATAACTCAGCAGTAAAGAAAAAATCATTGTGAAACTAACCATCCTCATTTCTCGACTGATACATCCACAACTGCACTCTTATCTCCAAATAGGTAGAAAGAAATGTCTCATCTGAAAACGCCGGTGTTTTATACAGGTAAACGTATCGTGTTCTCTAGAGCTTGCAAAATTTATGGCAGGTATGATAGCTATCTCAAACCGTTATTCGTTTTCTTTCCATAATCGATAGCTCTTAACGTCACAATGCATCTCGTCAGTAGCAACAAAACTTCAATAGTTGTATCCTTACAGGAATCCTTTCATGACAAAATAAATCTCTTTCGAAGATATCATTGTGACTCTACCTTCGAAAAAAGTGAGCACAAAGAAAACCTCCATATATCTAGTACAGCTGTAAGTTGCTTCTTTTAAAAAGTGTTGTTCCATAAATAACTGCAAAAAATGCGTCCTTGCTAAATCGTATACAATGACTCGTCTCTTTTCCTCATAACAACTTATTTCTTTGTCCTTTAGCATAGTCCACTTCACATAATATACCATAATTGCACCATGATATAATTAGTTGCACCATAATAACCGATAATAACGTCATAAGCCTCACATGGCCATCGTAAAACAAAATTCCTCAGCATATTCCATATCTATGTCACACACAATCCCATAGGTTCGCCATGTGTATGCACACAACGCTGAAATTAATCACTGTTCAAAATACTTGATGAATAGCAGAACAAGCATCAGTTGGAAATTTTCCTAGTTAAACTCAAAATACCTTCTTGAATTCAGAACCACTCACACACAGTATTTCATTCAAAACAATGTCAACAATTCATGTACTCCTTCACAAAATATACATATAGAGAAAAAGTCATCTCATGCACTTTCCTAAAAAATAACGCAATATTCTGTCTGGTAAAGCAAAATGTACATCACAAGTTACCACAAGAACTTCATTATATGTGCAAACTATCTTCTTGAAGAGAAAAAATGAGTATCTTAGAAACCCAAAACCATCTCTACTCTGATATACCAAGATCTCAAAAGAAAAATTCAAAACTTACAAAATAAGATTTCAATTAGATACTTCATCAGTACTCTCACAATAACACCGGCTGAACTCAAATTGTTCACAGGTGGCTTTCCATTCCATATTGTAATATTGCAAATATAGATGCAAAAAGAATTTTTTGTTTCTACTGTCTGTTCTTCCACACGTGGGACACCTATACTCACCACTGCATATATTTGCCACAAGTACAACGAACCCGCTAGGGTATTATTCTTTTTACACTTTGATATTCGATACGTGAAGAAGACCTCGTGATTTATGTGTGCATATTTTTTCAAGTTCCACCAAGAAAAACTTGCTTCGTAAAGACTGTACTTTACGAGATAAACGACGCGATCCAAGCAACACTTTCTGACCTACCTGTAAAGTCCTGATGATCACTCGTGGATTCTGTACCTTCTTCCTTTTCTCTGTAGCTTTCTTGATGTTTTATAATGCTAAATTAATTATTTCACGGTGTCTTAAACGTCGTTCTGTCGGGAAATCTACTGTTTTACTCGATCTGATTGTATTTTATTCTTTAGTACAAGGAATGGAGATAAAGTTGTACAGTCGTACGGTAGTTGTTAATGATTTTTTTTTTTTATATTCAGGTAGGTGCGAATGCCAATTTGTGTGTTGACGTTAGCAATACAGTCTGCAAAGTTTATCTAATTCTTTCATAATGCGCTCTGTGGGGTTACAAAATGACATAAAACGTGATATAAATATTGGTCTAATTCTTCTACATCTCATATTTTTCGCCATGTATTAGAACGAAACTGTGGGCTATTATCACAAATAACTTTGGCAACAGGCCCTACCCTCTTTCAGAAAATATTTTACAAAAGCTATAGAAAAAATTTTGTAGTAACTTTCTGTAAAGGTGTAAATGACACAAATTTAGAGCTAGGTCCAACAGTTGGAAAAACAAATGAATGACCATATTTAGGTCTCGTAACAGGATCGGAAATGTCAAAAAGAGCTAATTCTCTTAGTTTCCCATGAATGATCGGAAAGAGTGATGTCGTCTTCGTAACGGTAAATGGTTTTGGGTTTTGGCACAGCTTGCGTTTTGCCAAGACAGTATGATTTGGCTTTTACATATTGTTGAAGTAAGATGCATCCTATAATTCATCCTATAATTTCTGAAAACATTTCCTGTAGCACTATTTGATTTCTTTTGGCGTTTCTCCTTTATCTCTTTCCAGACTGGATCTTTCTTCTGCTCAGGAGCAATATTACATAACGAAGATGAAATAAAGTTTCCGAAAGCTACTTTTTGCGTTTATAACAAACTAAATTTATTTTTCTTGCACTCTTCTTCATTACTTTGGGCTAAACAACCAGGTGCACATTAAAGTGGATCAGCAGAAATGTTTTCTGGGCCTAGACTGTAAATCACAGTGAAACTGAATTCCTGAAGAAACCAATTCCAACGCCATTAACGATCATTTGTGAGTTTAGCTGACATAAGCACTGAAGTGCCTGATGATCGGCATATGCCCTAGAATGTTCATCTCGAAGAAAGTAACGAACTATATCAATTGCCCAAACTGTGGCTAATGTTTCGAGTACAGTGACAAAATAGTTACGTCCGGCTTTGGTTAAGACTCGACTGGCAAAAACTATACTTTTCTGTGTAAGAATTCCATTTTCTGCAGTTTCTTGAAGCAAAGTGTGCACCAAGGCCAGATTTTGAACTCTCCGTCGAAAGCCAAAAAGCAAGAGATAAATCAGGAAAAAAGCTTGCATTTAGCAATGCATTTTTCAGATCATTACATTCGGTCTAGGTGACATCATCCTAGTCCCAAACTGTGTTCTTACACGTGAGTTGACATAGTCTAGGGGCAGATAATCTCCCTAAGCTGATGAAACGTCGATAAAAATTCACGAGTCTTAAGAATCCTGTAAGTCGTCGTTTGTTCATGCGTACAGGCATTTCTTCATATGATTTGAGTTTTCTGGCTTGTGTGATATATCTTTCGTAGAGACACTGTGGCCAAGACCTGTGATATTAGTGTTGAACATTCATCGATCTAAAGGCAACAGTTGAGGAAGGAAAGCAAGAAATACGTTGAGGTGTACGTGATACTCTGAAGACAAAAAAGTAATCTGAGGTACATAAAAGATGACAGAATAAGACGAAAAACGGGAAAATAGATCGTTATTGATTGTAGCTTTAGTCTGATTCTCATCTATTTACACCACATACGCACTGGAATTGTTGAACAACTTCCACAGTGGGTAAGAGAGCTTTGCCTTATATAATAGTGCACTACAAGGATTATGTACAGTGCAGAGCAAAGTTAGTTTACAACAGCAGAACAGTCGGTTAAGCTGTGGTGACACTCAGCTTGCCCTTTTCTGACGTGATGTCCTTCGAGCTATGGATGAAGGCACCAGTCAGATTCCATTTTCCTAGATTTCCGAAAAGCATTTTAAACAATACCTAATTGCAGAAAGTTAACGACGATACGAGCTTACGGAATCGATTCCCAAATATGTGAGTGGCTCGAAGACTTCGTAAGCAACAGAACCCAGTACCTTGTATCGACGGGGAGTGTTCATCAGAGACAAATGTATCGTCAGGCGGGTACCATGGAAGTGTGATAGGAGCGCTGATATTTTCTACAGATATAAATGATCTGGCGGACAGGGTGAGCAGCAATCTGCGGCCGGTTGCTAATCGTACTGTGATGTGCGGGAAGGAGTCTGTCGCTCAGTGACTGATGTTTTAGATTAATTTTCTAGTTGATGTGATAGTGACAGCTAGTTCTAGAGGTAGAAAAATGTAACTTAATGCAGATGAATAGGAAAAACAGTCCCATAATGTTCGAATACAGCACCAACAGTGTGCGGCTTGATACATTCACTTCGATTAAATATCCAGATGTAACGTTGCAGAGCGATTTGAAACGACACCAACATGTAAGGATCGTAGTACGGTAGGTAAATGTTCGGTTTATTGGGGGAGTTTTAGGAAAGTGTGGTTGATCTATAAAAGAGACCGCAGATAGGACATTAATGTGATCGATTTTCGAGTACTACTCTGACATCTGGGATCCGCACCAGATCGGATTAAAGGGAGACATCGAAGCAATTGATAAGCTGGTAGATAGATTTGTTACCGGTAGGTACTACGGAGATGCTTCGGATAGTCAAATGGGAATCCCTGGAGAGAACGCTATTGAGTAATGTAGAGAACACACATTCTAAGCTGACTGCAGAATGATTTTACTACATTCAGCGTATCCAAAGATAAGAAAATCTGGATTTCTACTGAGTCATATAGTGAGTAGTTTTTCTCTCGGAACAGGAAAGAAAACGACTATTAGAGGAACAACGTACCCACCACCAGGCACCGTACGGTGGCTTGCGGAGTATGTATGTGCTGTGTACGTAGTTCCGCGTAGTCGGCGCGTACACAACTTTCCCACTAGAGCGCGCCTCGCTAAGCACAACAATGCAGGCGCAGCGCTCGTCCATCTCCGCACTATGAGATGGCGCTGTCTTAGAGACGGACCAAATTCTGCTTCCGCCGATCCGCGTATTAATATGTAACGCAGCCAATGAGATTGCTGCTAACGCAGAACCTTTCCTCCTCGCGGATCACACTCGCGCAGTGATACCTGAACGCTCGATGTATTATAACGAGTGTACAGACCTCCGATTAGTCAGTCTGCATTTGTCTGCATTAGTCTGTACCAGTCTATAGTCAAGTTTCAGTCTGCGCCTAATAACATTATCACATTCCTGTACATAACCATGAAGAGAAATGTATAGACACTTCGTCAAGTATCAGAGATATGTGAGAATAAGATTAACATACCAAGACCAAAGGAACTTAAGATTGTCAATTGTAAACAGCATCCAGAATCAAGTTACGTGATAATATGCTTTTTATTATTTTAATAAATGTGTGTGAAAGTTAATCAAGTTCTGTTTAAAGTTGGTCACCGTCAATCTGCTACTCTAAGCGTGCAAGTGGCATTTCTATCGTCTGACCTAACGGCAGAAGATAAATACGCCACGATAAGACCACGAGACATATTGCTGACACTCGCCTACTTCGTTAGAGCGACAAGTCAAATAATCTGATGGTGTGTGTACCGAAGGTCTTACAGTACGCACACCACAGTATGTAGATGTGGATGTGGTGAAATATAGTTAAATGTGGCCGTTTCCCTCACCTAATATATCTTTGACGTCTCGACTAAAGCTTAGGGGATACTCCTGGTATGCGAGTAGGATTTCTTGACGGGAGTCGGCCATGCAAGATTATTCCGGGACGTGCCTTTAGTGGTTAGTGAAACAATGAGAACAGTCGATCCGCATTGTTGTGACACTGAATTATTCCTCTCGTGTTTGTAAACCTGTTGTGACGAGGGCGAACTTCTAACACTTTTTGTAATGAGAATCGTTACGACTACGAGACATTTCCAACGTTTTAACTTTGTTAGCGTGTTACATAGTCTTCCTGACTTGGAATGCCTCTTTTACACGCGACAAAACTTGCAACCCCCACTTATTTACAGTCTCTCGGGATACATAGCTACTGCGTTTCTTGTGTCAGTACGTTAATACCTGCACTTTCCACCTAACGCAACTGACTTTAGTCTTTTATTGTCTGGAAACACGAACCAAATTCATTTACCATGTTTCAAAGCAACAGGGTACACAAGTAATTACAAATAATAATTACAAGTTAACACAGCACTTTTATTGCTGTTATTGGCTTGGTGCGTAAGATCGTGGCGTTCTCATTTCACACGTTGGTTTTCCAGTTGGTATTTTAATGAAATCGTCGTCATGAATGATTTTGATTTGAAATTTCGTTAAAGAAGAATAATAAAATTTATCTGTTGTTTTTAAGTTAATTTTCTTTCGTGCGAACTTTGTTGTAGAACCACTCTCTTATTTTCGTGTGGTAATAAAAAATTTTTACTTACTTAATTATTACGTACATTTAAAGAAAAAATAATATTTACGTGAACTCATATGAACTGGTTAAGAATATTAGGTTGAGAATTGAGTCCTTTAAATCAAGAATATTAGGTTGAGAATTGGGTCCTTTAAATCATTCGGCCTTGGCATACACTTTCCAGATGCAGTGGGTTTTTTTGTTAAATATTTTTACTGAATTTTATCCCGGCACTAGCCATAGAACACAAGATTACCTCTATTAGCAGAAAATGTTTTAATTATTGCCAAGCCGACATTTATCACTGATCAAACCTACTTCATTACACATTTAAGATATTTTGAAAGAACCAAACTGTTTAAATTTCAATGTTAACTAACATTAGCTATCCGCCTACGAATGCACAAACGTATAATTAATTCAAATTTTATCAGCCACAGGATCACTAAAAAAAGAAGAACGATTTCTTAATTCACCATTGATTTTTATGCATCTGTTCCCGATTTACGGGTTTGCTATTGTTGGTCGCGGCACAGCCCAGCAACACCGCTAAAAAATGCTGAAAAATTCTTAAAGAAATTTTATAGATGACGTGGGCAAGCTAATTTACATAAATAATTCACACTTTTGATAAACTCTAATATATTTAGATCAAACAACAATACAACTCACATTAATTCGTAACGCATCGTCTAATGGCGGCTAAGTCCAGACAGAGACAAAAGAAGTCTACCCATTCGTAAAAAACTCTTTCACAGTGTCCTACCGCAATGACTTCTGAACAGAGAAGACCAAAGAATACATAATGCATTGTGCTTAAATAGTATTGCTGACTATTAACATTTCTTTGCAAATTGACGATATTATTCTCTTCTGACAACATTTTATATATATCTCTGCTATCGCAAATACTGACACATTTTACAATCACATAATAAATACAGAAAAATTCCTATCCTAAATACAGAGAAATATTACAACAAAAAATATAAGGAGAATAACAAATGTCTTTTACACCACATTCAGTAATATTTTTTGTTCAATAATTACGATATATACAACTTGCCCAGAGCGGCGTATATGGTACAAATAAACTCTTGTTTAATAATGTGAGTTTGCCAGGGAACGTTACATTGCCCCCTGGCAGCATTTGGCAAAGAGTTTTTACACTTTGACACAATGGTGCCAGTAACGTTCTTTACACTTGTATATTTTACGGAATGGCTCTTTTATTTAGTCCCAGGGTTATATAAGTTCATGGCTCCCCCATTTGGGCGTAGGCAAACAGAAAACCTGGGCAAAACTGTGCCGGAGCCCAGCCATCCCCGTTGGTTCATGGTCAATATTGTCTCTTTAGCAGTTATTCATTTGAATTAAATTAGCAGTTCGTCACAAACGGTTACACAATTACACAATATCACAGTCACATACAGTTCGACTGAAGTTTTTTGTGTGTGATACTATTATTCTTGTGATACACTACAAGGTCACTTGTCCTACGTAGTAAATGTTCAATGTTTATCGAAATGAAGTCATTGACATGTTATTCAGTTTATGTGAACATAAAAAAAAATCAATAATGCTGTATTTGGTGAGCGGTGCGGAGTGATTGTTGAGCGGCGCTCGGCGCGGCGCGCTGACTCCGTGTAGGTCACCGCCCCCGGCGTTGACAGCTACGGCGCGGAGGGGCGTGGCTGTCTGTCTGGTCTGCTACGGGCTGCTGCTGCCGCTGCATAGCTGATGTAGCCGGATGCGCGTTGGATATCCGCCCGCCCGTGCGACGTCTTATTGCAGTGCTCCAGGAAACATGCAACAAGTTCAGAAACAGTGTACTATCCTTATAGGCAATTTTCCTGCTGTGGGAAAGAACGCACACAGTTAGTGGCAGTTATTACTCAGTAGGCCTTCACTAGTCTGGTTTGCACAATATTTCGTTGTCACAGTAACACGTTTTATGGGCATACAATATTTTTCACCATGTCATAACTTGTCATTAGTCACACGCAAGTTTTCACCTTTGGACAAAATGTATCTCTGTAGTCAATGCGCTTTCCTAGCGTCCCTTGACACACAAAGAGTTAAAGTTTGACACTAGCTTGATCCACCGTCCGTTATCGGTTCACTGTTCGTGTCGTGCTAGTTCCTTGTCCACTTGCACACACGGCGATGATACAGTTTTTTATCACTTATACACAACTACTCCGTGACGTTTTGCTGCAGGTTTAACAGTCACTGTCTGTCTCTGACGCACAATACTGCACTTTTGTTTAAGTTCCTTTATTTTTATTTACAATGTCCGCTGTGCAATTTTTTTTATAATAGCACATTCGTAACTCTTTACCAAGGTGTGATATTTGCGTACATGGTAACAAAATATTAAAATTTGGTATTAGTTTGCCCAAAAGTCATCTATATTCGTGTTCGAGTAGATTTTATTTGTGCATTCCAGCCGGATTCAGGCATATTGTTCAATAACTCCTTTGAACTCATGTCACACTTTACTATCAACGTCCTACGTAACTACAGTGTAGTCTCTGTAGGCAAAAATTGACTTGGACTGTATCTGGCTAGCTCTTTTTTACTGTTTGAATCTGCACATGCTTCAATTGAAGCTTCTTTGTGCGTAACTTTGCATTACATAAATTTGCAACAAGTTTGCCTCCCGTGGTGCCCTCGGGTCACTACTGGGTGCATTATTTTCTCTAATAACATTGGTGAGATAATAAAGTTCTCAGGGCCTCATATTATTGATATTATTCTGGGTTCGAATCTGTCAATCTGACAGCTACACATATCTACATACATACACATAATAGAAAAGATTGTGCCAAGAAATATTTCAAATTTGGGCACATAGAAAATTATGTAGTACACTAACTAATCATTACTAAAATGTTCTCTTTGACTGAACTCTGTCACAGCTTAACACTACAAATAATTGCACTAATCAGATTATCTGTGCAAACATTTAGAGCATGTTCTAGATAACACAAATTAAAAGAGTACATAACACAAATATCCATACACATGAGAAAGTCAATCATATTCTTAAAACTAAACACTTTTACACTAGTACATTATCTCTAAAGATCACACATCATTAATGTTCATTATTTACAAAAGAATGGTGTCCACATAGGACTATTAGTCTTTTACTGTAGGAATGCTTTTACATCCTTACGCGGATACATTCCCCGTACTCTCCCTGAGTGGGGATCTGCTAAGAGATAGCTACATTCATGTGGCACACTTACTACTCTAAAAGGTCCATTGTACACCAATTGCCACTTGCTATTCTGTTTCAAGGATGCCGAGGACTTAGGATGATTGCGTAAGAGTACCAAGTCCCCAACACTAAATTTTTTGTTATTCGTCACATGTCGGTTATATTTTTCTTTCCTTTTCTGAGCGCACCTGGTAAGGTTGCACCCTGCTTTTCTTATCTTCTCTTCCTCAGGCTCAGGAATGACTGGGACCTTAGGCAAAGGTGCCAGCCACTCATTCAAAACTCTATTATTATTCATTATAATCTCGTTTGGTGGATACCCCGTAGAAGCATGCGGGGTTGCGTTGTGAACTTCTACAAACTTAGGTATCAGATCTGGCCATCTTGTGTGTTTATATGCAATGTATAACCTGAAAAATTTATTTAACTCTCCAAATGTTCTCTCTACTAAACTTGCTTGTGGGTGAAAACGGGGAATTAGTATATGCTTTATATCTTGTTCATGTAAATAGTTTTTCCAGGTATGGCCTGTAAAATAGGAAGCATTATCCGATATTATCGCTTCAGGCTTACCCACTTGTGTAAAATATTCCTTCCCTAACCATTTAACTATTCCACGAACAGTGGCTGATTTAAGGCAGTATATTTTTAAATATTTAGAGAAAAGGTCATACACCGCTAAAATGTACTTCAATCCACCCCTGGCTCGTGGGTAGGGTCCTGCTATGTCTATAGATACTAACTGAAGTGGTCGATGAAGCACTATAGGATGCAGTTCAAACCTTGTGGACCTATTTTGAAACTTAGCTTTTTGGCACAGAGGACAAGTCCTGATAATGGTGCGAGTCTGCTGGCTTATCCCCTTAAAATAACAGAATTTGGACAAAATCCTTATTGTCTTGCCTATCCCAGCGTGACCCCATGTTAAATGCGTGTGCCACACTACAGCTGGGATAGCCTGTTGTGGTATACACACGACTCCATGGTCATTTGACACACCTGTTTTATAATACAGAATATTATCTACTATTTTGAAATTCTGAACACTTTTAAGATCGGTTCCTTCTTTAATTTTGCTAATGATATCTCGCCAAATCGGATCAGTTTCCTGCAATATAGACATATTTTTACACATATGTAAAAAGTCCCTCCTATGTACCTTATCTTGTACTAATAGTATTCGATGTTCCTCCGATTGTTCCAAAATATTTGACATTGAGGATTGCCCTAGTGGAAGCCTCGACAAGGCGTCTGCTACAACATTATCTTGTCCTTTTAGGTACATGATTTTAATTTTATATTCCTGTAATGCTAACCTCCATCTTAGCAAGCGGGTATGGTATAATTTGCAAGTCATTAAATAGCTCAGAGCCTGGTGGTCACTGAATACTTTGACTTCTTTACCATAGATGTAATAGTTAAATTTCTTTACCACCCAAACCACTGCACGAGCCTCTAATTCGGTAGCGAAATATGCTCTCTCGCAGCTGTGTAGTGTGCGGCTGGCAAATCCGATTACATTGATTGTTGTGGGGTCGTTGCTCCAGTCCCACTGAAATAAACACGCACCCAGACCGTATGAACACGAATCTGTCGCTATACAAAAATCTTCTGTCATGTCTGGGTGTCGCAGTATGTTTGCGTTCACCAAGGCATTTTTGATAGCGTCAAATGCGCGTTGACATTCTTCTGTCCACACCCAGTGCGCATTTTTACGCAACAGGCTCAATAAAGATTCGTTATTCATTAATTGGTTGGGAACAAACCGTCTAAAAAAAGATGCTAGACCTATAAATGCTTTGAGCTGTTTCTTAGTTCTCGGACTAGGAAACCCACGAATTACATCAAGTTTTTTGCTGTCAGGCTTGATGCCTTGTGGTGTTATTATGTGACCTAGAAATTTAATCTGATTACGTCCAAATTTGGATTTATCAAGATTCGCTGTTACTCCCGCTTGCTTAAACCTTTCTAAGACTTTACTCAGTAGTTCTACGTGCTCCTCCCAGGTGGCAGTGGCAATCACTAGATCGTCTACATACACTGTTACCCTTTGCAGCAAATCCGGACCTAAAACCGCGTCGAGGGCTGTTATGAAAACTCCTGCACTTACATTTAAGCCGAAAGGTAGTACTCTAAATTGGTAGCTCCTTCCCCCAAATATAAATGCAGTATATTTCCTCGACTCGGGTGTGAGCAGGATTTGCCAGAATGAACTTCTCATATCAATAGATGTCAAATATTGCACTCCATGAAATTTTTGAATTTGCTCATCAAGATTTTCCGGATGAGTCCTAACGGGTACAATAATTTCATTTATGTCTCTCGCATCTAGTACTAACCGTACCTGTCCGTCTGCTTTTGCTACCGCCACCAAAGGACTACTATAAGGGGACAAAGACGGTTCTATTATTCCCCACTCGATCAGTTTTCTTATTTCTTTAGCTACTATTTCCTTCTTGGACCAAGGAATGGAGTATGAAGCTCGACAGTAAGTTTTGTGAGGCTTCACCTCGATATTGTACTGATATCCCTTAACAATTCCTGGTCGTTCTGAAAATACATCTGCATAATTAGATGATAACTGTACCAAATCCTGCTGTTGCATAGAGTTCAAATTTTCAGACTGTGATACTTTGTTCACATGTGCGTCCACATTTGCTTTTAATTGATCACCTTGTACGTCAGGATAATAGAGATTCTGTCCTAGACAATGATTGTCTAAATGTAGTATCGACTGATTCCTACACTTTATGTTAGTAGTGTTACAATTAGGTACAGGTACCTCTTCAGATCTGAGCATGGACAATTCTATTCTCCTACCAGCATTCATCAAACTTAATTTTCCCCGAGAAAGGTCGATTATTGCGTCCCTTTCTCTCAAAAAATCTACCCCCAAAATGCAGGCTACTTTTAAACCCTTTACTACCAGGAATGAGCACGCTATGGCTTCATCCCCTAAATACATCTCTACCCGCACTTGGAGTTTAATTATTTGTCGCTGTGCACTTATGGCTCCAGTGACTTTACAATTATTCACGGGAAAAGTCAGCATACGCCTTTCCTTCCCCAGTACTTTGAATAAGTCCATACTCATAACACTGACAGTAGCACCTGTATCTACGACCGCTTGCACATCAATATTGTTAATTTTGACCCCTATTATCGCTTGTACTTTGTCTTTGTGCTCCTTTATGCACGTGGATGGTTCAGTTATTAATTCATCTCCCATCTGTACCCCGTCATTATACCTAAGGACACAGATTTTGTTCGGTGTTTTGTTCTGTGTCGGGCTGCTCTCACTCCAAACCTCAGCTGACGATGGAGAGCGTATCTCGGCTGCATCTAGTTTGTTGAATTATTGCTAGTGGATGGGCGTGGCTGCTCTGTGTCACTGACCTCCACTATGTGCACGTTGTGTTGCGTCGGCCGCCACGGTTGCGCAATTGGCGCATTTTGTGGTGGCGGTCGGTTATTGTCATATCTATCACTGTTTTGCCGGTCCGGACTGGGCCTCTGGTTCTGCGGCCAAGTTCGGTTTGCATGATTATAAGTATTAGTGTTGCTCGGCCCCCTGGCATTTTTCCATCTATTATTGCTTAGTGGGCCTGTTTCATACCGGTCATCGAACCTCCTTTTCCGGTCATTATTCACCGGCGGACTATTGCCGTTCCAGTCTCTACCTCTATTTCCGTTCTGTGCATACTCTTGTCTCCTATTATTACCTCCGCCGTTTCCATTACTTGGTGGAGGCGTGTTATTTCGACCATTTCTATAACCGTTTCCGTTACTTCTAGCCTGTTCAGAGGCTGCCTTAACATCCTCCTGAATCAGGTCAATTGAGTCCAGAACAGACAAGAAATGTTCCATATCATTTTCGGGCACGTGTATAAGTTTTTCCTTTACATGTATCGGCAAGTGTGATTTCAAAAGTCTAATCAAATCCCGGGATGAAATCTGTTCGTCCCAGTAACGGGTCTTATTAATGTACTTCTCAAAATATTTTCGCAAATTGCCTAGTCGTGGAGAATACGGCTCTGGATTATATACCTCCTTCCGTAATCTCTCCTGAATACATGTTGACCAATATTTGGCCAAGAATGCTTTTTCAAATTGCTCATATGTATCACAACTGTCAGCTGCTTCGGTTGCCCGTAATGCAGCATCTCCTTGTATGTAGGACATAACGAACTGTATTTTCTGGGTATGACTCCAAACGCTAGGCAAAATGTTTCTAAATCCCTTGATAAACACTACAGGGCGAACAGATTTCTTCTCCGTTGTAAAGATCTGAAACTGTCGGTTCCTAATCAAGCTTTCTTCAATCACTACTTTGGAATGACATTTATTTGTTTCGCTTACATTGGTTGCCTGTTCTGTCTCGCAGTCGCAATTTTTTACTGCAGTATTTATATGCCTATCATTGTTGGACCTGGCTGGCGTGACATACGCCCGTGCCTCGTCATGCCGCAAGCTAAGCTCCATCTCGGCAAGACGACGGTCCACACTCCGCTGCCACAGCGGAATGTCTTTGTGCACTATCCTTTTTAGATCTTGCACATCCGCACTTGAGCCCACATCTCTGGCCTCAATTGCGGCGTGCACTTTCTGATCTATTTCTTTTATGACTTCATTTTCTACTTTGAGCACTTGTTCGATCACTATGTTCTCAATTACTTGAGTTGTGTCAATTTCTAGTTGTTCGACCCTATTAGTCAGGACACTGATTTCCTCTACTATATTGGCGTTAGCCACTTGAACACTATCTACTCTTTCGCTTAATTCTTGCACCGTTTTGGGTATGGTTTCATATTTTTGTTTCAAACTAACAATCTCACTTTGCATAACTTCTAAAGTTTGCATCAACTGCAAGTCCCTCTCATGCAGGCGTCGGTCACGCTCTGCTTGTTTAGCATCACGTTCTCTATCGCGCTCTGCTTGTTTGGCAAATTCAGCTACCAATCTCTGGTCACGCTCTGCTTGTTCAGCATCACGTTCTCTATCGCGTTCTGCTTGTTTAGCATCACGTTCTCTATCACGCTCTGCTTGCACACGTACAAATTCAGCTTGGAAATTGAGCATGCGCTCGAACATAACTCTTAATGATTGCACTTCTGACACCTCATCACTCTCTGGTCCGTGTCCAGTGCTTGCGGATGGCACAGTATTTCCGCTATCAACTGAATCACTGGGTGGCAATGGCAACATTTCTTGTCCTTCTGCCCCCAGATTTTCATATTGTACTTCTCGAACTACATCACTAACATTACTTTGTGTCCCACTTTCTAACTCAGTATCACTACTTACTGACTGTTGCTCATTATCCATGTTGATATCTTTCTGACTACGCAATCTAACCATAGTAAACAAAAGAAATAAAATCTGAACTAAATATCCTAACACTCAGGTTTCACTGACATAATCACACAAGAAATGGACATTAACTAATACACACTTACTATATACTACAATGACTAACTACCTAAATGTCCTGTTATTTTAAAACAAAGTACTAACAACAAGCACACCACTAATGATCCGAGAACACTGCACTGAGGCTACTTTACTACCCACAGGACAACTACACTGTAGCTTTAGCTTTTGGTGATCTATCTTGGGTGCAGCTGCCCCCTGATATTGTGGTAGGTAATTAATTTTTCGAAATTTTGAGCTCTCTTCTTCAGCTTGCCTCTGCGTACATAGTGTTCTCATGCAAAATATCATACACAGGTATTACCACACAATATTGGTTATGCAATACATACAATACATAGAAAAATTATTAAATGTTCTGCAACAAAGTTCGACTATATTAATTCCCTAGTTATCTCACGGGTATTTAGTGGCCACTGCATATTCGTGCCCCACGTTGGGCGCCAATTTAACGAAATCGTCGTCATGAATGATTTTGATTTGAAATTTCGTTAAAGAAGAATAATAAAATTTATCTGTTGTTTTTAAGTTAATTTTCTTTCGTGCGAACTTTGTTGTAGAACCACTCTCTTATTTTCGTGTGGTAATAAAAAATTTTTACTTACTTAATTATTACGTACATTTAAAGAAAAAATAATATTTACGTGAACTCATATGAACTGGTTAAGAATATTAGGTTGAGAATTGAGTCCTTTAAATCAAGAATATTAGGTTGAGAATTGGGTCCTTTAAATCATTCGGCCTTGGCATACACTTTCCAGATGCAGTGGGTTTTTTTGTTAAATATTTTTACTGAATTTTATCCCGGCACTAGCCATAGAACACAAGATTACCTCTATTAGCAGAAAATGTTTTAATTATTGCCAAGCCGACATTTATCACTGATCAAACCTACTTCATTACACATTTAAGATATTTTGAAAGAACCAAACTGTTTAAATTTCAATGTTAACTAACATTAGCTATCCGCCTACAAATGCACAAACGTATAATTAATTCAAATTTTATCAGCCACAGGATCACTAAAAAAAGAAGAACAATTTCTTAATTCACCATTGATTTTTATGCATCTGTTCCCGATTTACGGGTTTGCTATTGTTGGTCGCGGCACAGCCCAGCAACACCGCTAAAAAATGCTGAAAAATTCTTAAAGAAATTTTATAGATGACGTGGGCAAGCTAATTTACATAAGTAATTCACACTTTTGATAAACTCTAATATATTTAGATCAAACAACAATACAACTCACATTAATTCGTAACGCATCGTCTAATGGCGGCTAAGTCCAGACAGAGACAAAAGAAGTCTACCCATTCGTAAAAAACTCTTTCACAGTGTCCTACCGCAATGACTTCTGAACAGAGAAGACCAAAGAATACATAATGCATTGTGCTTAAATAGTATTGCTGACTATTAACATTTCTTTGCAAATTGACGATATTATTCTCTTCTGACAACATTTTATATATATCTCTGCTATCGCAAATACTGACACATTTTACAATCACATAATAAATACAGAAAAATTCCTATCCTAAATACAGAGAAATATTACAACAAAAAATATAAGGAGAATAACAAATGTCTTTTACACCACATTCAGTAATATTTTTTGTTCAATAATTACGATATATACAACTTGCCCAGAGCGGCGTATATGGTACAAATAAACTCTTGTTTAATAATGTGAGTTTGCCAGGGAACGTTACATTGCCCCCTGGCAGCATTTGGCAAAGAGTTTTTACACTTTGACACAATGGTGCCAGTAACGTTCTTTACACTTGTATATTTTACGGAATGGCTCTTTTATTTAGTCCCAGGGTTATATAAGTTCATGGCTCCCCCATTTGGGCGTAGGCAAACAGAAAACCTGGGCAAAACTGTGCCGGAGCCCAGCCATCCCCGTTGGTTCATGGTCAATATTGTCTCTTTAGCAGTTATTCATTTGAATTAAATTAGCAGTTCGTCACAAACGGTTACACAATTACACAATATCACAGTCACATACAGTTCGACTGAAGTTTTTTGTGTGTGATACTATTATTCTTGTGATACACTACAAGGTCACTTGTCCTACGTAGTAAATGTTCAATGTTTATCGAAATGAAGTCATTGACATGTTATTCAGTTTATGTGAACATAAAAAAAAATCAATAATGTTGTATTTGGTGAGCGGTGCGGAGTGATTGTTGAGCGGCGCTCGGCGCGGCGCGCTGACTCCGTGTAGGTCACCGCCCCCGGCGTTGACAGCTACGGCGCGGAGGGGCGTGGCTGTCTGTCTGGTCTGCTACGGGCTGCTGCTGCCGCTGCATAGCTGATGTAGCCGGATGCGCGTTGGATATCCGCCCGCCCGTGCGACGTCTTATTGCAGAAATCGGAAAATACCTTACACATTCTTTTGTTTGAATTCAGCAGAAGTATGACAGCAGTGGAGACAGCCAGAAAAATTTGCGCCGTGTTTGGGGACAATGTCATTCGACAGAGAACGCCAGGAATAGTTTCCTCGTGTCAAGGAGCATCATTTTGGCATCAATGACTTGACGTTCAGGAAGAGCTTTGGGGTTTGATGAAGGTCACTCAAGCACATAAATCCGCAATGAACCACGTCAGTGTACTAGAGAATGGCCAAATGTGACGAACTGTGATCATTCCACTATCGTGGGACCTTTGTATGCCATGCGAAGGTTAAAAAATGGGCTATATGGGTACCGCATGCTCCAACTCAAAACCACCAAAAACAGCGGGTACATCCCTGCTTGCATCCTCATCAATTGGCTCGTGAACAACACCGACCATTCCTATCCTGTATTGTTATTGGTGACGAGAAATGTTGTCTTATGCTAACAGTTAAAGAAAGCTATTGCTGAGCCCAAATAAAAGCAGCAATTTCCCTTACAAAATCCTGCGCGCATCCAAAAAGATAATGTTATACATCTGGCGGAGCAGCATAGGTGTGTTGTGTTACGAATTGCGTCCCCGAGGTATTACCATCACTGCTGACATTTATTGTCAATCTGAGACGTCTTACAGACGCAATCCGAGAACAACGACCAGGAAGATAGCATGAAATGATGCTACTCCAAAATAACACCCACACAAGAAACACTAAACAGGAGTTAAGATATATTTCCGCACCCACCGGACCCATCCGATCTTATGCCCTCAAATTTTCGCTTCTTCTGCTCTCTATCGAACAGCTTTCAAGGAGCTTCGAACGTAAGTTCGTCGCCTCAAATCCCGTCATTTCTATCATCGCGGAATCGGAAAGCCACCCCACCGTTGGCAGACTGTTGTTAATAGTAATGGAAAATACACTCCTGGAAATGGAAAAAAGAACACATTGACACCGGTGTGTCAGACCCACCATACTTGCTCCGGACACTGCGAGAGGGCTGTACAAGCAATGATCACACGCACGGCACAGCGAACACACCAGGAACCGCGGTGTTGGCCGTCGAATGGCGCTAGCTGCGCAGCATTTGTGCACCGCCGCCGTCACTGTCAGCCAGTTTGCCGTGGCATACGGAGCTCCATCGCAGTCTTTAACACTGGTAGCATGCCGCGACAGCGTGGACGTGAACCGTATGTGCAGTTGACGGATTTTGAGCGAGGGCGTATAGTGGGCATGCGGGAGGCCGGGTGGACGTACCGCCGAATTGCTCAACACGTGGGGCGTGAGGTCTCCACAGTACATCAATGTTGTCGGCAGTGGTCGGCGGAAGGTGCACGTGCCCGTCGACCTGGGACCGGACCGCAGCGACGAACGGATGCACGCCACGACCGTAGGATCCTACGCCGTGCCGTAGGGGACCGCACCGCCACTTCCCAGCAAATTAGGGCCACTGTTGCTCCTGGGGTATCGGCGAGGACCATTCGCAACCGTCTCCATGAAGCTGGGCTACGGTCCCGCACACCGTTAGGCCGTCTTCCGCTCACGCCCCAACATCGTGCAGCCCGCCTCCAGTGGTGTCGCGACAGGCGTGAATGGAGGGACGAATGGAGACGTGTCGTCTTCAGCGATGAGAGTCGCTTCTGCCTTGGTGCCAATGATGGTCGTATGCATGTTTGGCGCCGTGCAGGTGAGCGCCACAATCAGGACTGCATACGACCGAGGCACACAGGGCCAACACCCGGCATCATGGTGTGGGGAGCGATCTCTTACACTGGCCGTACACCACTGGTGATCGTCGTGGGGACACTGAATAGTGCACGGTACATCCAAACCGTCATCGAACCCATCGTTCTACCATTCCTAGACCGGCAAGGGAACTTGCTGTTCCAACAGGACAATGCACGTCCACATGTATCCCGTGCCACCCAACGTGCTCTAGAAGGTGTAAGTCAACTACCCTGGCCAGCAAGATCTCCGGATCTGTCCCCCATTGAGCATGTTTGGGACTGGATGAAGCGTCGTCTCACGCGGTCTGCACGTCCAGCACGAGCGCTGGTCCAACTGAGGCGCCAGGTGGAAATGGCATGGCAAGCCGTTCCACAGGACTACATCCAGCATCTCTACGATCGTCTCCATGGGAGAATAGCAGCCTGCATTGCTGCGAAAGGTGGATATACACTGTACTAGTGCCGACATTGTGCATGCTCTGTTGCCTGTGTCTATGTGCCTGTGGTTCTGTCAGTGTGATCATGTGATGTACCTGACCCCAGGAATGTGTCAATAAAGTTTCCCCTTCCTGGGACAATGAATTCACGGTGTTCTTATTTCAATTTCCAGGAGTGTATATTATTGATGACTACTCTCTGTTAAATGTATCTGTTGCACTTATCAAACTTACGGAAAAACATCACGAACTCATGCTCCAAACCAGTAGCATCACTTTTAACAAGGGGAAGATTCCAAAAACAGGAGTTATTGCAACTGATTATATATATGTTTTGCTCCCGGTAATTCGAGGGCAAATTAAAAATACAAGAAAACAGGGAATCGCTTGAAACAGTAGTAGCGCTTTCTTCCTTGGTTCAAGGCTAGGCATCGACAGAATTTAACTAGTAAAAATTTCGACATTGACGCCTGTGAGTAATTGGGTTTATTACTGACCATTCTCCTGCTCCTCTTAGGCAGTTGCCGGCCGGAGTGGCCGAGCGGTTCTAGGCGCTTCATTCCGGAACCGCGCGACTGCTACCGTAGCAGGTCGCAGGTTCGAATCGTGCTTCGGGCATGGTTGTGTGTGATGTCCTTAGGTTAGTTAGGTTTAAGTGGTTATATGTTCTAGGGGACTGATGACCTCAGAAGTTAAGTCCCATAGTGCTCAGAGCCATCTGAACCATTTTGAACTCTTATGCAGTTCGCTTCAGTCCAAATGACTTCATGATCTAAGGGATGGGAGTTTTGGCTATTAATGCATTTGAACTACCTTTCTGCTCAACATTTCAATTTAGTGATATCTTTATAAGGTAATCAGCAATTTGGCGGGGAAGTCGTCTCCTCCTCACAACTTTCCTGTCCGTAATGGATTTAGGCAGAGTAGATTTACATAAGCACACACAGTCATACATCAACATTTGCTGTTAGCCAGCTATCATGAAGTATTTTGGACAGTCAAGAACTTCCGCGTCGAGCGCCGCTGCAGGCCACGTCCACTCACAATGTCCTCCATACAACGCCGGGTGGCTCAGTTACCGGCCGCGGAAACTGTGAAACTCCCGACAATGCCAACGCTATCTTTAACGTGCGCAGCGGCAGCCACGGGACAAACGCCTGTGCCTCAAGCATCCTGAAGTTGCCCATACTGCCACTTCTCATTACAGCGAGTTAATAATTGACTATAGTGACCCGACAGTGACAACATAACCAAAGCGCCAACATTAAGAACCATCTGCAGTTGCTCAGACGGAACTGGGCCCAGTACAGACTATGAAGTTCTTCAAACGGAACAGATTACAGAAGGCAATAAGGAAATCGAGGCTCGACCTATCGCAGAACGGGATCTTCCACAAGAAATAATTATGGCATCGGAACAAACTAAAACCATAATAAGGGGCAGTTCCTCAGTAGGGCATGTAAAGCAGAGAATATGCAGAAGACTTTGCAATTAGGGCAGTCGAAACCTGAATGTATTGTTTGGAAGATAAGTTGCAGTGAGGGCTACCAGAGCTTGGTTGTATTATTTTGAATATAAGGTCGCTTTAGCTGCCATTTCTTCATTTATAAGTGCGACCTGCTTCGCCGCATTTTAGCTGCATCATCCGATGAAGTCTGTACAAATTAATAGACAAAAACTGATGTACGGCAAGAAGACGTAACTAAAATGAAAGATACACGCTATGAACATACTCACAAAATCAAGTCACATTCTGATCGTAAAAAGAAGACTGGATGATCCAGCGTTCATAGTGAGCAATTTTTCGCTAAGAAGCGGACGTCAAATTTAAAATAGCATAAAACAATAGATAAAAAGATCACGTGATACGATCCCGTAATACCTCGAAAGAATGAAAGCTAACAATAAGAATTCCTAATAAAAAGCTATTCCAGCGGCCTTGCCGCAGTGATAACACCTGATCCCGTCAGATCATCGACGTTAAGCGCTGTCGGGCTGGGAGGGGTGACCATCCGGTGCACTCAGCCCTTGTGAGGCAAACTGAGGACCCACAGATTGAGAAGTAGCGGCTCCGGTCTCGTGAACTGACATACAGCTGGGAGAGCGGTGTGCTGACCATATGCCCCTCCATATCCACATCCAGTGAACTCTGTGGATTGAGGACGACACGGCGGGTGGTCGGTACCTTTGGGCCTTCCAATGCCTGATCGAATGGAGTTTGGTTTTGAATAAAAAAACATCAGGTAGCTAAAATAATACTGAAATTCACTCACTATGGGTAACAGCATCTGGTGTGCTAACGGACCCTGGGTCCCCATATACGGAAAAGCGATCGTAAGCCGACCGTATATGATCGTCTATGGGATTATGTAAACTTAAGCAGCTCACGGTCCATCACTGAAAAACATACTGATAAAAATTCCAGTTATTCAGTCATAAACAGTTGTTTTTCCACCAAAAACTACTATATAAAACTGTTTTAGGTTTTAGCATGAAAACTGACAGCACCCAAAACGAATCCAGGACAAACTGGTTACTGTACACAAACTACCCGATTAACGGCCATAGAGTAGGTTGGGTAAAAGTAGATCGATTCTTTCCCCTGAAGTACCGAATCGCCAAAACATGATGATACAAGATAATGAAGCAATCTTTGTACGCTGATGCAATAGAAAGTGGATACTAAACTGCTATGCCTAAGCTTTACATGACCATTGAGGAGACATTCAGCACTCAGGCAATTGTTTCAGGGGACGGATAATCTCCTCTTCCTCAAGAATATTTACAGTGTTGCCCTTATTTTTCCCTCTGTAAGAACCGAATATTTCTAGAGTGACTAGTTACAGTATGACTAAGCTCCGTCAGGTGTGAACTTACGGCGGATTTCGTATTCCTCTGGTTAAGATGCTCTTCGAATCTTACTTCAGTACTTCCGTCCGGCTTGCGGATATATCGCAGTGGGCAATCATCGCAAGTGATACTATCTACGGCTGTGGTTTTAAATTCATCCGAGACATTCTGTTGTTTATCTCTATAATCTTGGTCCGTGCATTTGGGAACAAATACAAGCCGATTTAATGTTTTTGGAGCGCAGTCGTCTACCATCTAATTTCCACAAGATGTTCTGCTTTCCACCAGAGCAAACTGCTGCCCTATACGTTCGTGATAAACGTTGTGCAGTGCAAAAGATTTGTTGAGTTGTCAAACCCGAATATGGTCAACTAAAAGTATCAGTCTATTGGAAGCTCAGTGTTAATTTACTTCATTTTGTAACCAGCCACTAGTATCAAGAGCCGGGAAAGCTGTTTTGTTCAGAGAGCTCCTGGCTGCCTGTTTTGATGAGAACAAATACTGCTCCACCAGCCTACTCCTGCCTGACGATAGCACCTCAGATGATTGGGAGGCATTTCGCCTATGATCTACGGAGGAGGATTTTGCACTCATTCTGGTAAGTATAGAATTATTTAATATCGTAGTTCGGCTTTCAGAATGAATTAATTTGTACAAGCTGAGTGTACCGTAAGAACAACGCTGTGACCAGTGCTCATGGAGCATAAAACTTGGCGAATAATTAGTATGTAATCTACCATTGTGGACAAAAATTACCCAGAAAGAGGAGGTGGTCCATAAATTAGTGGCTATTAGCTTTGGTGTGCTGGTACGCTGGTGCCATGAGTGTATTTAGCAATCGTATTTTTTTTATTCTAGTATTGTTCTAGTAGTGGTAGCTTGAACATTAGTACTAAAAGGTTTCACTAATGGATTAGAAAACGGAACGACTGTGTCACTTTGCTGTCTTTGCATTTAACAGAGGGTGAAGAAAGTGAATGAAGCTCTAAAGTTCCGCATATGGGGTGAGTGCTGATAGAGAAATAACGTCAGAAAATAGTTTACTCCCTTCATCTTGGATTTTTTTGACGTAAACTATTCGGCACTTTCAGGAAGCCTAACGGCTGTAGCTCAGTCACGTAATAGACAAAATGGTGGCCTTAGTTTTACAGCACAATGACATTTCTACAAGCCTAGCGAGCATCTGCAACCTTCTGTGCTCCCTCATTGTCCTAGTGCTTACTAAGACACATAATTGGCAATAAATAGACGAAATTAGCTGTGGTCTCTGCGCGAAATGACCTTTCTGGGCTAAAAACATAGATTTCATAATTATATGTCACATCACAATTGAAAATCGTTCATAATATTGAATTTCAATTCTGCTAAAATATCAAGAGGGAAGAGGGTGATAAGGATAATTATGAGCCACTCTAGGAAGTACCTAGTCTGTCCCAGGATTGTCAGGCATATTCAGCTATATTGTCAAGTCGCAATCATCTCGCACGAGGAATTGCCATGGCTGATTTTCTTTAGAGGGGTAGCAGCCAGGGTTAAGGCTGGCGCTTCAAAGATGCTGCGGGAACAGTCTGCAGTTTTTCAGATTTCTGAAATATGTCAGGTGTAAGCATATGTGTAAGCCAACCGAAAAGAATGGAAAAGAAAACGTGCAATATGTTAAATGACGATCAATTTGGTCTTAGGAAAGCTAAAGGTACCAGAGAGGCATTTCAACATTGTAGTTTATAATGCTAGCAAGACTAAAGAAAAATCAAGGTACCTTAATACGATTCATTGACATGTAAAAATCGTTCGTCATGTCAAACGTTGCTAGCGGTTTGACATACTGAGAAAAGTAGTGTTAAGCTATGGGGAGAGATTAGTATTACACAATCTGTACAAGAACAAACAGGGAAGAAGTGCTCCGATTAAAAAGTGTATTCTTTCACCCCTACTGTTTAAACTGTATATGAAAGAAGCAAAAGTGAAATAAAGGTTCAAGAGTAAGATTGAAATTCAAGATAATAGGATGAAATTTCGATCCTCAGTGAAAGGAAAGAACATTTAAATGTTGTATTGAATGGAATGAACAGTCTAATGAGCACAGAATATGGACTGAGAGTAAATCTAAGAAAGAGGCAGTTAATAAGAATTAGCAGAAATGAGAACAGCATGTGAGTTAACATCAGAATTGGTGATCATGAAGTTGATAATTTATAGTAATTCTGCTTCCTAGACAGCAAAATAAGTCATGATGGACGGAGCAAGGACGACATAAAAAGCAGACTAACACTGGCAAAAAGGACGTTTCTGGCCAAGAGAAATTCACTAGTATCAAACATAGACGTTAATTAGAGGAAGAGATTTCTATGTATATGAGTCTGGAGCACAGAATCGTATCGTAGTGCCACATGGACTATTGGAACATTGGAACTGAAGATAATCGAAGCATTTGAGATGTAGTGGTGTCGAAAAATGTTGATATTTTGGTGGGCTGATAAGGTAAGGAATGAGGAGGTTCTGTGCAGTATCGGAGAGGAAACAAATATGTGGATAACACTGGCGAGGAGATGAGACAGGATAGTGGGATACCTATTAAGATTTCAGGGAATAACGTGCATGTTGCTGGATGGAGCTGTAGACGGTAAGAACTGTAGAGAAAGGCAGAGACTGGAATAGATCCAGCAGATAACTGAGGACTCGGGCTGCAACTGCTACTCCGAGGTGACAAGTTTGGCTAAGAGGAATTCATGGTGGGCCCCGTCAAACCAGTCGGAAGACTGATTGAAAAAAAATACACTTTAAAATTTTATGGAATATACAAACATTTTAATTACCCGAAAAATCTGATAAAGTATATGTAGAAAGACAGATGTGGAAATGGAGGACAATTTCAAGCAATTTCGTGTAGTTGGTGAGTGGGTCTTGTGTGTTGCATCACAACCAACTTTAAATGCGCAGAATTTATAGTATGACAATTAAAACGGTTCTCATAGAATCAGTCGGTTTCTACTGGTCACAACTGATTCGGATGTGTGAGAAGCATGAAGAGTTGAATTAAATGCACCATCATATCACCAGAGTTTGGGAAAAATGTCATCTACACAATATCGAAGCTGCCAAGGGCAGGTAAGTGCGAACACAGTCAGCTTAAAAGCTCATGAGTCCAGGTGGCTGCTAAGAATAACGGAAAGAAATAGGAAAAGCAAAGTTGAGGATTAGTTAGATAAGGATCAGTTTGTCTTTAGGAAAGTGCCAGAGAGGCACTTCAGACGTTACACCTGATAAATGTTTCAGATGGTCAAATTTCTGATAACAATAAGTATTAGGTACAGCAAAAGACTGGTGATGTGTAATAGACCTATATACGGGGTGTGGAGAGAAACATGGAAACACCTTGAGAAATGCATGCTTGAACCTAAATGCAAATGACAGCGAAGTTGCAGGTTCTGCTGTTGAATTTGACCAACGACAGCCCATGTAGAACGCCCTCTATAAACTGCAACTGTCAGTCGTGGTTTGAACAGTGTTCTGTGTGATTGCCATTCACGTTAGCTAGCGAGTTCGGTACCTATTCCTTCAGAGGGAATGGGTATATATTTACCCTGAGGCACTACGAATCAAAAAATTAACGGTGCTTTAATTACGGTGACCTAGTTCACCGAGTGAAGAGGTGTATGGAGCGAGAAGTAAATGGTGTGACAAACCAGGCCAAAATCGACTGATTATAATAAATCTGGAAGTGTAGGAAGTGTAAACAGCGAAGAGGGAACCGCGATAAGACAGTGAGACCGGAGTGTGTACCATGCAGACAGCTGTACGACAGACAGATCGCACGCTCTAAATATGACCATATACATGTTCACCGACAAAACCAATGAGCACCCATATACTGAAGGAGAATTCCGATTCCAACCGGATGAGAATGATGTACAAGTCAGCATCTACCAGAATGCGTGCTTAGCGTCAAGTTGTTGCATGACGACAACAAATCAGATTCACAACCGAATCCTCTTATGCAAAATGCTCTCAGTCTCTCACACTTACGAATGAAGTGCGTAACAGACTGTGCAGACAACACTGTAATGCAGGGCCTAATGGACTACAACGTAGCTAGAAAACTGAAGTATGAGCTATCCTAACGTACATTTACTCAAATAGGGTCAGCTTTAAGCATTGACATAGTCAATAGAGAATGTGTAACGCAGAGGAGTGCGGGTGTACCCTTGGGAAACGATGCTGTATTACCGTGGGATGGTTAACGTGACTACTATTCCACTGGGATGGGTAACGGTGCTGAAAATTCATCCATGAAAATTAGTTATCAAGTGGACGAATTACTTTTAGCATAGCGATTACTTTTTAACTTCTTTGATAAATGAAGTAAGTACGTACTAAAATCTAGGACAGCAGAAATGCGACTGTAGGTTAAAATCATCACTAAACTTCATAAAAATGTAACTAATGCGAATGAAAATATTTGGCACCAGGTAGGGTGTTTGACTAGCGTATTTGATTAGATATTATTGGTAGTCTTAAAAACTAAGTGAGCTTTTCTGTTTGGATGCGAATTGTGATTTTCATTTGTTTCAAGGATCTGGAGAGTCCGGAAGAATTAATGTTGCGAATTTGCTTTGTGAGAGTCTACTGGATTGTGATATTACCGTGATTCTTGAATCCTGACTTAGTTTTCTCTTTGGATTTCAATGATTTGTGGGTTCTTCGGTGATTTCGATTACTTTTTTGACACTGAGGTGGCTTTTCTAGTGAAGTTTGAATGAATCACGATTTCTTTGTCGATTTCGTTGGTTCTTAGAATGATGATAATTTCTTGATTAGGTTTGCTGTTTTTTCCCTTCATTTCATCGTTAATTATTTTCGATTATCGGTTGTGTCATCCATTTGGTTGTATTGTTGTTATTGTAGTTAGCTGTTAGGTTTGGTAGTTTACGTCGGATTTCTTATGACATCAGTTCTTCATTTCAAATATTCCTGTTTAAATTTTTAGTGACTAGCAATCACAAGTCGAATCAGTTACAGACCAAACAACGAATTTGAGTTATGAAGACAGCTAGACAGGAACAATCGTTAGTTCATGCTGAAAAACGAATAATTGAACAGACGGAGAATCAGAGTTGCTGAAACTTCGATAAATGCTGATAGTCGACGTTAGTAGTGCGCTGAACGCATTGGATCTCGGCGTGCAGCTGGGACACAGGAGCAGTCATATGTTCGACAACAGTCTACAGCAGAATGCATAACTTCGCAACGTGCGTCTAGGACACTGGTTCTTCAGCGTCAGGGGAACGCAGCATATATTCCCTCCGTGATTGCTTCTGAAGCGGTGAAGAGGCAGACGCGCGCTGACTTGCTATTGCTCTACGACAAGTCTGCCGCAGTTCGCGAAACACTGAATTCACTTTCGGCTTTGGTCAGTCACATTCAAGCTGCTGCTTCGGGGTGTTGCAATGGCGAAGAATCCGGGGCGTTGCATGGGACACCTCAGGTGTTCTACATTAATTGTATTCGCAGTTGGGGATATGGACCACCATCAGCTTCCCGCTTATCGCAAGCGGTCACCTTACCATTTGGCTATCCGTGCACGACCCACCCGAGGCCAAAACTTCCATAAGTCGTCAGCCATGCGTTTGTTTGGGTCTGGCAGTGAGTCGTGGACTGATAGCCAAATGTTACAAGGCGGCCGCCTGCAATAAGCGGGAAGTCCTGTTCGAGTTCCGGTCGGGCACAAATTTTCATTGTCGTCATTCTATTCTACAGCTGTTGATGTTCATGGTTCAAATGGCTCTGAGCACTATGGGACTTATCGTCTGAGGTCACCAGTCCCCTAGAACTTAGAACTACTTAAACCTAACTAACCTAAGGACATCACACACATCCATGCCCGAGGAAAGATTCGAACCTGCGACCGTAGCGGTCGCGCGGTTCCACACTGTAGCGCCTAGTAGCACTCGGCCATTCCGGCCGGCGATTGATGTGCATGCATGTTCAATGGAATTTTGCATCATAATCAGTATAAGGCAGGCACTACAGTATCGTAACTCAGGTGTCTGTTGTTTCGCCCACCGGCCCTCTTACCGAGGTACCGCCTCTTATACCCGACGTGATGCATCCGCCCTCAAAACAGACTCAGTGGCGGGAGGCAATAAGTTCGCTTTGATCGGGTCGGAGGGTCATGCACCCTGTGAGTGGACTGGTGGCCTCCCCGTCAACAGGGTCTTAGCAGGCACACGGGAGGACGGGTTTACTACTTATCAGGAGCTGCAACGTTAGGCGCGATATGGAATCCCTTAGGCAGATAATATTCAGCGCCAGAGAGAAACCCAGTAGGTACTCGGTATTCCTGCCCGTGGGGCTCATCGGAGATGTGGAGGTGGCCTTCCCTACGACTATCGAGCGTGGAGGCTGCGTCGTCCGCAAGTCGTGGCTCACGTCGGCACCAACGACACCTATCGCTTGGGTTCTGAATTCACCATCAGTATATATGGGCGGTTGGCGGATGTGGTGAAGACTGCTGGCCTCGCGCGTAAGGTACAACCAGAGCTCGCAATTGCAGCGTTCATCGGGATCCTTTGGTTTGGAGTCGAGTGGAGGGTCTCAACCATAGAATTCATCGACTCTATGACGGCTGCAGATTTCTAGAACTGTGTTAACGATTGCGGTTTACAGGACTTCTTTTGATATGTCAGGGGCGAACTACACAAAGGAAGACGATTCTCGAGGCTAGACGGTAGTTTTAGGTACTGTGATAAACACTCGCCAGTCAATACGCGGCAGGGGAAGTCAGACCACGTTCAGAGTAGAGACACTTCGACTGTCAAAAGTTTTCAAATAAATTTTCGAAGTATTCGTAAGAAAGTTTTCAAATATACTGCCCTCCAGGAAGGTCCTCGCGCTCAAATTATTCTCTGGACCGAGTGGAGGGAAGCTCTCAGATATTTAGCGAGTCATGAAACGTATATCGCAAAGACAGTTTGGAGGGCATGGGAGGGGCGTGTTCATTGCAGTTGATAAAAATATACTCTCTATTGTCGAAGTTGAGCGTGTCATTTACAACAGTTAACTTTGTACACAAAATATTTGCTTAAAATATGCAATATATAATATTTGGTAATAAACGCACAGCAGTTCTTGTTACGTACATTTTTAACGCCATCTGGTGCCAAAAGTATCTTCCTGGTTCGCACTCTGCAGAACTGTGTCTTTAGTCTACGAATGTTAGTTTCCCATAAAATTTGGAATGCCATATCTACGTCCAGCAATCGCTGCTTGGTAGGTGTAGTACAGTTTGTGCCAAGTGATTTCAGTCAAGTGAACATCTATAGTTATCTATTACTATATTTCATAAAATGTTTCTGTAGCTTTGTGAGGACGGAAAAATTTCGAAACGCATCGTATGAGCAATAAAATCTGTGGTATCCTAGCTGCGATGCCACAACGTAGGTCCGCTCTGCTAGGTTGCCACTACGAGAGACATCGACGACAGCACCCTCTAGCTGGTGCTGTCGAGGTCTACGAGCTCCGCGACTGCTTCAGCCTATTTCATCAGGTGCAACCAGCCAGGAAACTTCGCTACAGCTTTGCTCTATATACGGCGATTCTAAGACTTCGCATCTGTACAAAGTTATGTATTCTTTCTTGCACCAGTAAACCACTTTTACTCACTGCAGTACCGACGTAATTTTCCTGCTCCTGCTCCTACCCACTCAGTGCCTTCCAGGCGGGATACAAAAAAATCATACATTTCCTGATTCCTGACTTACCTTCGCGATGCAGTCATCCCTGATGCAGAAAATAATGCCCAAGAGAGCTGTAACGTGACAATCCATGCGAATGGCGCCCTGAACGGGCACAAGCACACCGACCGAGGCTGTAACTGTGGTCCCTAGTGTCAACTCCAGCACCTCGAGGGCATCCCCCTGCGCAAGCATGATGCTTCCCTCTCCAGGACCGCACACACGCCTCTGTACAACGCCCTATAGTATCCCTTTATATATCGGAAAGGGCAAGAAGGGTACCATTTTAGTATCCCTCAAACGAATCCAGCCACTGGGCGACCAAGCCCAAACAAAAAAGCAGCGTGGATGTATTTCTAACCTTCTCACCTGGTGGTCTGCGAACGCAACTTTCACTTTCAGCAACACCGTAGGTTACTTATGTCTCAATTTTGGTAGACATGTGCCTGAAGGTGGGAAATGAGGGTCTAAGGCACCTACAGCTAAGCCAAAGCAAGCTGCGCGCAGAAAGTTACGTTGACCTACAGGGTGCCATTGCGGACGTTGGCAACGTGAATCTGAACGAACAAGGTCGGATGGGTCCCGCCATCGTCGTTCGGGAACAGTCGGAGTTGCCGCCACAAGTATGTCCAGGACGCTTTTTCTTATGTCCAGAGCTGTGGTCAGCTGGACTTAATCATCATCTTCACCCTGCCTGGACGAAGATGCGGGAAGAACTGATGGACGTGCAGAAATCAACGGACCGCCGCAGTGTTACAGCTCGTACTTTTAAGGTTAAAGCGCAGAGGTTGGTGGCTCTCACCAAGCAAGGTGCGTTTTTGTGAGTTTTAATTCATGTACACCTTTGACCAGCAAAAATACGCCGTGCCTCGAGAAAGGGCACGTTATTTTTGAGGCAGTGCTTCATGTATTCCACTGAGTGGGAAAAACGAGTCCAGCCATACGTGCACTTGCTGATGCAGTTAAAACCAAATTGCGACTCAACCAAGTCGATCGTCTCATGTCAGCAGAGCTGCCCGACAACATCTTGGGCCAACAGCTATATGACACGGCCCCTAAGACCAGAATCCATTGTTCTTGTGGAGCGCTGAACTGGTTCAAAATGCTTCAAATGGTTGTGAGCACGCTGGGATTGAACATCTGAGGTCATCAGTCCCTTAGAACTTAGAACTACGTAAACCTAACTAACCTATGGACATCACACACATCCACGCCCGAGGCAGGATCCGAACCAGCGACCATAGCAGTCGCGCGGTTCCGGACTGAAGCGCCTAGAACCGCCCGGCCAGAGCGGCCGGCGAATCGCTGAGCTGTTTGTCTCTTTGCATGAAGGGTGAGGTATGCATCAAAAAGCATCCTCTGGCATTGTTGAAAGATACCAAGACGAAAGAGAATGGATATCCGTCGTACAGACGGAGAGCGCCCGAAGAAGGGGGACGTATGGTCGCCATTAAAGTGAGAGGTACTGCGCGAGACGTTGTAAAGGACCACAATAGAATGGTTCCTTACTCACCGCTCGTTTCCACATTAGTGTAGAGTTTTGTAACGCGTATCAAGCTGATAATTACATTTGCAATTACATAAAGAAAGGCAGTGTGATTCGGAATATTTATTGTGGACCAGGTGGGCTACACTAATAGTGACCGACGGGGTGAAGTTCAGATTTTTGGAGTTGGTCGATAAGTATCAACCAACTAACATGGCGGATATTGGGCTTGTCGCTTAACGAGAGATGAATATTGCTGTGCACCTCAACGGCGAGCGCATGTACCTCACGGCGGCCAAGTTGCACATTCGATTAGTGACAATGCCCACTACCGGCCTCGTTGCATTATTTTTCGTCTGTGCCAGACGGACGACTTTGCCCGAGCTTTGCTGTACGCTGAAGTGCCAAAATATTACACATGGAACGGAAAGAATGGGAGCGCTGTGAGCAGGTCACCACCCTCGAAGGCTGCCAACGAGTGAAGGAAGTTGATGCCTTAGGCAAAATTTTCGCCGTACATGCAGTACAATGAGTATTATTGTGTACGGTTGCTGATGACCCCCGTCTGGGACTGTTGCGTCTTCCCGAGCTAAAACGACGCAAGGTGCAGCGCAAGTGGCTGTGGAGTAGAAGAGGGAACCCAGAAACATACAGGGGCATCAGCATTCGTAGTTACACACTCTTTATTTGAGGTCAGAAGTCGAGTAACGATCTTTCAATGTAACTGGTTCTAATGATGCAAATAAATAACAAATTTTACATAGCAATCAGTGAGAATTTCAGTAACTGATACGATCACTCGCGGAGACACGAGTATTAAATCAGCACCTTTATGCTAAAATTACTGTCACATTGCCCCTCACAGACAATATGACATTCAAACTGCAATTAAAATTTACAAGCTAACCACAGTCATACTAAGACAGAGAATTGAAGTTCATAAAAGTGATCTAAAAATATAAAAATAAATAAGAGACAGAACAATCAACTAATCAAAATACCGAAACAGTGGGCCCAAATGGTTGCTAATTTCCCCACGCCTGTGGCCAAGCTATACAGAATCAATTCAAAAAGTTTTGCTCCTGCAAGGAAATTGAATGCAACTTCTCCAAAATTTACCTGCCGTGGAAGTACCGAAATAATACAACGATGAACATTCGTTCTACATCTACATCTACATCTACATTGATACTCCGCAAGCCACCCAACGGTGTGTGGCGGAGGGCACTTTACGTGCCACTGTCATTACCTCCCTTTCCTGTTCCAGTCGCGTATGGTTCGCGGGAAGAACGACTGTCTGAAAGCCTCCGTGCGCGCTCTAATCTCTCTAATTTTACATTCGTGATCTCCTCGGGAGGTATAAGTAGGGGGAAGCAATATATTCGATACCTCATCCAGAAACGCACCCTCTCGAAACCTGGACAGCAAGCTACACCGCGATACAGAGCGCCTCTCTTGCAGAGTCTGCCACTTGAGTTTATTAAACATCTCCGTAACGCTATCACGGTTACCAAATAACCCTGTGACGAAACGCGCCGCTCTTCTTTGGATCTTTTCTATCTCCTCCGTCAACCCGACCTGGTACGGATCCCACACTGATGAGCAATACTCAAGTATAGGTCGAACGAGTGTTTTGTAAGCCACCTCCTTTGTTGATGGACTACATTTTCTAAGCACTCTCCCAATGAATCTCAACCTGGTACCCGCCTTACCAACAATTAATTTTATATGATCATTCCACTTCAGATCATTCCGTACGCATACTCCCAGATATTTTACAGAAGTAACTGCTACCAGTGTTTGTTCCGCTATCATATAATCATACAATAAAGGATCCTTCTTTCTATGTATTCGCAATACATTACATTTGTCTATGTTAAGGGTCAGCAACGAAGCTCAAAGACATACTATTATAGCGTCTCAATGAATGTGAACACCTTGCCCTTTCAGGCTTCAGTTACTGATTATCGAATTTAACGAATAATTACAGCAATATATCACAAGATATAGAACTTTGTACTGCGGCCCTACCACTAAGGTAGCCCAGTCACTCTCGTCTCCAGGCGTCACACTAACAGATTACTGGTGGCAGAAATACAAGAGCCCACATCTATAACAGACTAAGATTGACCATATGCTAGTCACAGAAATACGTAACAAGACAACAGATTTATCGGGCTTTGATGGGTACCTAAGAAAATCTGGGGCGTGGGCGGACACAAGCGTTAGCGAGCGGAGCCCTGCGGCAACCAGTCACGTAAACAATTAGCAGGCAGTAGCGACAGAAGTACACAAACGCATTATTTACTCGCTCTATTGAGCGAGTAAATAATTCGGCACGTCGGTACAGCCAACACAAGAAATAACTCAGTGCCACCTGCAAGCCAACGCAAGTATCCAACCCAACGTCTGCATTCGGAAAGTTATGGCAAACATTACATTAAAACAGTTAAATTCACTCTTGGCGTTTAAAAAACAACACTATAAGGTAAAACATCCAGAAATCTGGTATTACTCATACGTGACACAGATTTAAATCCTCATGAACTGAAAGCATCACAGTCAGCGGCGACATATTCAGGCTTATTGAGGACAAAGTTTTCTCAGTGGTGGGAAGACGGCTATCTGATTTCACCATGACCATCCAACATCGAAGAGGATAGTTGTCCACTGATTTCCTCAGGGAGCTCACTTACGACACAGCTGCCTTGGTGGATTAAGACGCCCAAACTGAGCCCCAGCTATTACCAGAGCAAAGAAAAATTCTTTTGGAGAACGGAGATGAGGATCTGGCGGAACCGACCAGACATTGCTATCGAATTTCTCATTGGCACAGCTGCGCTATGTTCTCATGTATAGGGACGACCTTGCTCAGAGGAGCCCACACCGCCACTCAGTGTTCAACCTTTAGCTGAATCAGGCTAGTGAAGAAACACTCACATGAAATATGAACAAGAGCAGTGGTTGCGTCTGTCTGTTGCAGAAGTGCAGATTGATCGTGTGGGACGAATGCTAGATGTCACACAAGTGTGCCGTTAGGGTACTCGGTCAAATATTGCAAGACATCCACGGTAACCGAGTAGTAATGGGTGGTGTCATTGTCTTGTCCACAGGCTAATTCTGACAGACGCTGTTGGTTATTGAGCGATCATCGTCAATGTTGCATATGTAGAAAGATTGCACGTCACAACCACTGTGGGAGCCCAGCACGACAACGACCGAGGGTCTGAGCTCTTTGATCAAATGGTTCAAATGACTGTGAGCACTATGGGATTTAACATCTGAGGTCATCAGTCCCCTAGAACTTAGAACTTAGGACATCACACACATCCATGCCCGAGGAAGGATTCGAACCAGTGACCGTAGCAGTCGCGTGGTTCATGACTGAAGCGCCTAGAACCGCTTGGCCACAGCGGCCGGTCTCTTTCATCAATACCGCCTCGAGATCGACAACGACCGCATGGTAATGGATGCGGAGGGCTTAATAATTTTTTAAAGCCGCTTCTGCAAATGTTGTGAGATCGGAAAATAAGCTAATTATTCAGATTTTTCAGGCCTTACAACGAATCTTTGTCAACGAAGTGTGACTATGTGAAAGAGTAATATCGACGCCCATCCTTCCGAATCAGAGATTGTATCCCATCTCTAATGACCTCTTTCTGGACGGGTTGTTAAACACTAATCTCAATGCAGCCCCATAATATTTGCCATTCACATAAAACAAATTCGCTAATAGTACACAGTCTCTCTGCTCGATGCCATAGTTTTCACTCATGTCAAACTACAACGTAGATGTTATACCATGTTACCAACAGAACACAGCGCCAGATTTGCATTCGGTAGCCACAACTGAAACTGATTCCTTTTCCAGCCTGTATCGGTTCTGTATTAGCATATCTGCCGGCCGGAATGGAACCGCGCGACCCCTACGGTCGCTGGTTCGAATCCTGCCTCGGGCATGGATGTGTGTGATGTCCTTAGGTTAGTTAGGTTCAAGTAGTTCTAAGTTCTAGGGGACTGATGACCCCAGATGTTAAGTCCCATAGTGCTCAGAGCCATTTGAACCATTTTTTTATTAGCATATCTACCAAGTTTCGCTGCCGTACGATGGCTGCAGCCGACACTGGACCTCCGTGAATAGCTGCACTTTAATTATAACCACCCAGTATGTGGCGTAAATACTGTAGTTACAAATCTAAGCTTTACATACAAAACAGATCAACCACATGCTAAAAGACATGATGCGACACTAACTCGTTATGTCAGTGTGACATATTATGCCAGCATTATGGTGGCGTTATATCAGGATATAACCCACATTTACATGAAGTATGTGTGTGTGTGTGTGTGTGTGTGTGTGTGTGTGTGTGTGTTCACGTACACTGTTGTTATTTGATAAGGAGGGGAAAATTTATAGGACATTAAACACATCTGTGTCCTGTTTCATCGCTTCTACTTGCATTGGATTGCTGCAGACGGCCCTTCAGCGACATAGCGAATGACAACAAGTCCGATAGGTCAGCAGACATCCTTTGGAGAGGGACTTCTGCTGTTGCTGAGGTACTAGTAGGTCACGGAATACATCCATTTCCTGGTCTTGAACAGTAACTACACAAATAACTGTATTTCAGAAATCGTTATTAATTTGTTACATTAGTTCAGGAGATCTGTAAAATACCCAGGTAATATGTGTCCTCGGAGTCTTTCGCGATGGCGTACATGAATAAAATGTTCTCAGTTTTCCAGCCGCGTCGATTCGAATAAAATCCTCGAGCTTCCGATGGCCATGTCCGCCATCGTCGTCAGGAGTTCACTGACTACCGTGGCTGCTACGGTTTCTCTTTTATATAGGCATGATGACATCATCAGCAGCCAATCAGATCGATCCAATGTGGCGCGCTCGCGTAAGTCGACTCTGGCAGCTAGCGGAGCTATTGACGTCAGATGGCGCCACATTTGAAACTGCCGCTCCCGCGTCGCGCATCTCTCTTTACTTTCTTTTGATGTTCAACGCCCGTCCCCATGCCCTGCTGAGTGTGTATCCCTGGTGTCTGTTGAAATGGTTGTTATTTAAACGAATCTCGGCCGCTTCCTTTATTGCCGAGTCCCAATATGTAGACGCATGAGCCAACACTTTTGTATTTTCGAACTGTATTTTATGTCCGTTTTTTAGGGAATTGATCCGTTATGGCCGACTTGTCAAGCTCCCTTTGTTTTATATGGCACTTGTGCTCAGTACAACGCTCCGCAACCGTGCGAACTGTCTGTCCGATATACATGCTGCCACATTCACAGGGTACACCATACACACCGGACACTCGAAGAACAATGTCGTCTTTAACAGAGCGCAACATATCTCGTATCTTAGAGGAGGGCCGGAACACTGGTCTTAGCCCATGTTTCGGCTGCAGACAACTTACTGCTAGTTGCTCCACAGTATGGCAGGAATAGTCTGTTTGGCCTCTACTACTCACCAGGTGTCTTTCGTCGGGGCCCTTGAAATAGTTTGCGATTTCTGTTTTGCTGTATCCATTTTCCCTGAAAACACGTTTTAAGTTCTGCAATTCAGACTGCAGGTGGTGGTCGTCAGAGATACTCTTGGCTCTATGAACCAACGTGTTCAGGACAGCTTTCTTGTGTACAGGGTGGTGGAAACTATTTTCGTTCAAGCACTGATCGGTGTGTATTGGTTTCCTCGAAAGCTCGAGGGCTTTATTCTAATTGACGCGGCTGGAAAACCGAGAACGTTTTATTCGCCCCGGTAATAGTTTAGTATGTCTGGCATGGAAAGAGTGTAATGCTAGCTGCTGGCCTCACGAGCCGCGTTGCAGTGCTGTGACGTGTGCTGCACGAAGACTGGTGGATTTTGCTAATAATAACCGTATTGTTATAACAAAAAGACTAGAGGATTGCTAACAGTCTTCCTCTACTCAGCTGATAGCTACTGCTATGTGTGGTGCTTCGTATTGGATGTATAGACAGGAAATGATAAAATGACACTGCACGCGCAACTGAATTATAAAAATAAAAATTGCTCAAAGGGCTCGCTTGCATACATTGTCGCCCACCCCGACACAGGTGGCAGACACCATGATGATGTCAATGTATATAAATGGCAGAATTGGCCACACGGGGAAGGGTGAATGGGGAGGGGGAGGGCCGGGATGGAGGAAATTCCAGGATTGATGTCATTGCCTGAGGACCAGCTGCTGGCGTCAGTGATTCCGGGATCGCCGATGTCATCTATTCCAGGGAAACTACTACTGACGTCAGCGATATTCTCGCCAGAGGCGTCAGTGACTATCTACTGTCGGCTGTTGGCCGCTGTGGCCGGGCGATTGTAGCCGCTTCAGTCCGGAACCGCGCTGCTGCTACGGTCGCAAGTTCGAATCCTGCCTCGGGCATGGATGTGCGTGATGTCCTTAGGTTAGTTAGGTTTAAGTAGTAAGTCTAGGGGACTGATGACCTTAGATATTAAGTCCCTTAGTGCTTAGAGCCATTTGTACCACTCGCAACTATAGAAGCCGAACAATGACCAGAGGTCACATACGCCAAAGACAGAAACCGTTTCCAATATATGTTTAGCTCATTCTCCTGTCCCTAAAGACGTCTAATTATAGGCTATGTTCATTGACTATCGTATCAGTTTCGCAGTCCCTTGGGCCTTCTACGTCGACATTCACACTCTGGGAGTTATCTTTTCAACTGAATGTGTGTTGCTAGGCTTCTGCATGCGTGCCAATATCTCTGCTTCCGACATTTTACATTATTCACTAACTGACGCGTAATGAAAATTATACACACCTTCTCAGGAACAGCTGGGTACTGTTTGGGGTGAATTTATCTACGAAGGTAAAATTAATACGGCATAAAACGTAGGTAACAAGTAACGAGAAGAGTAAGCACCTAGCTCAACATTATTCCATATCAGAATGCACTATATCACAAATAATGTTTCATTTTAAACTAGCCACAATCTTATTGTCTCTAAATGCATGTTCGTAATACAGTATCACGTGACAAGCGCTTATTACTGGTATTTCTGACTCGCTTTGTCCGATTGTGAAAAGCGAAACCTGATATACGCTTATCAAATTATTCTAGTTAATATTCCCTACTGTAATAAAGCGGGAGTGAAAGATGAACTTTTGTGATACAGTCGGCAGGCGCGCTGTTCACAACGATAATAATGCGTGACACGAGCTGTTCTGTGCTTTAATTAATTCTACGCTGTAGAATACTTTTAAACTTTTTTTCCTCCACGAACTCGTTTATAGGAGCGACTCAGCATTACTGGAGAGCGAGGAATTAATTGGTACGATCAACTCGGCAGAAAAACAGACGAATTCCGCATTAGGCGTCTGCCAAATTTCATTAGCTCGTCCCGTGAGCGAATCGCACACGGGGTTGACAGCGGAATGAGGCGTACTGATGCAAAACCCCTCAGCCTTTGTAGTGGCGGCGGCGGTGACAAGTGAAATGCGCTATTGTTCCGCACCGTGTCGTCACATGCGATACTGCCGTCCCACACGGCATGCAGTCGCGCCCACAGAGTGGACGCAGTCCGCAACCCCATTTCATATTCTGCATTACGGTAAACAGCATACCGCGTTCCCGTCTAGCGTACTCTAGGGGAAGCTCTCTGCGGTGTCTCATTTGTCGAGAGCACTTTGCTTTTAGGTCTGCTGCCAGTGGTAATTTGACGCATTGTGTACGCTAAAAGTTTGTTGCCAGTACACTGCTGGAGGTACAGTGCGTCAAACGAAGGAGTCACTGACTTTAAATTTAAGATAGATGGATAAGCATAACTAGCAGTATGTTTATTGTGAAAGCTGTAATAATAATATACAGAAGTTATACAGAAATTTCGAAATAGTTCAAAATACAGTAATGACAATACGTAGTGCATATCAATAGTGCTCAGCAGCTCATAAAGATCAGTTCAACAGTTGAAACGTGGTAGAAAGAGACTGAAAGAATGTATTCCATTACATATGTTTTTCTAGTACTTTAATAAAACTGGGTAGAACGCTATCTTACGGCAACAACGCCCGCAATTCAAACACCATTCAGTACTTCAAAAGCACCCGATACGGAAACCGTTACCAAGTTATTCGCAAGATTGCAACAAGCAGGCAGTGTGGCTGATGATCCAGCCGGGAATGTTGTCGCACGAAATCTCTGGTTATTTCTGAAGATGCCACCAAGTTTTCTGGAATTGTTTAGCAAAGTCCAAGGACACCCGTCGGAAGAATTGCAGCAGAGCCTGGTTTGAAGTGTTCAAGAATGCCGGTACTGAGACAAGGTTATAGCCACACTCGCTTGACCTGTCAGAACGCGTCCGAGAGTATTACTTGGGGTAGAGATGATCAAATGGGTGATTTACCGCTTCCGTCTCCCTACTGTATCAATTGCAATGGCTACCATGCCACGCCGTCTCGAGAATGAACCGTGTATCTCGATGATCGGGGCGCTCAAACCATCCAGGGGAAGCAAACAATACCCTACCCCCTCGCTCGCAAGTTGATCGATAATCGAAAGCCCTGCATTTTGCCATCCGGCACTTTAGTGCCATTGTTGCTATACCTCGTTCCATGAAGGACGTAGCCACACGGACTTGAGACGACCAATTCAGTACTGCGGTTGTGAAATCGCCCAGTATCATGGTAGCATCGCCGTCTCTTTCTCCCACAACTGCGCCGTCAAATATTCGCCTCCGTGGCGAAATCACCTGCTACACGGAAGGCAGGCCGGAAAGGACTAAAGGAATATTCCTGTGAAGACTTTTAACGTCCCTCCAGCAAACAAACGTCACAGTCTTCTATAAAATTCACTTTAACTTTCAGCTGTTTAACTGCCCCATTTGTCATCCACTGGTTTCGGTTATTAACCATCATCCAGGGTGTAGGGTACATCAGATTAGCTAACAACCAATCAGTTGCAACATACATCCTCGATGATGGTTAATAACCGAAACCAGTAGATGACAAATGGGACAAATAAAAGGCTGGTGATTAAAATGCATTTTATAACGTAGTTTACGCCTATTGAATCACATATTATGGAAACATTACAAGTCTGATCCTCTGCCAGCCGTAAAGGCTCTAAGAAATAGAACAGAGGCAAACGACGTGCTCCATCCCCAACTAGAGATACTCTTGAACGGTGCCGTCGCGTAACCCTGCCGCCCTCCATTTCACAGGTGCGCACCACCTAGCGTTTTTCTGCCTTGGAATCCACAGCCAGCCCAGGAAGAATGCCGACGCCCCTTTAGATTTCATGGAACAGGATCCTCCAGCCTCGGCACCCCGTGGGAGTGAGTCTTCGAAGGCAGACACTCGGCAGTCATAGAGCTGAATATCCTTCTTTTGTTCCCTCCTTCTCATTCCTCATTACGACTCCCACCCCAGCAAGACGATCCAAGGATCAATTACAGCTGCTCTTAGAATCACAGTGCCCGGTTGTTCTCTGCCTCCAAGACAGAACATTGCGTCTTTGCGACTGCTTTGACCTCTCGCGTTTCCTTCTGATCCACTTTGACCTCCTCCCACCCCCCTCCTCCCCAGGATGGCATTACATTTCATGCGGGAATCATGTTGCCCATCCGGGATGATGCCCGAAGCCAAATCATCTCATTGAGCATCCAGCTGCAAGCTGTTGCAGTCCACATTTCCTTTCCTCGTTTTACCTTTTATCTTTTTAGTCTCTACACGCTACAAGTCATCAGGTGCCATTTCAGGCCATTGTGTAGTGGTGGTCGGCGTGGAGTGAGAGTGAAGCTAAATTTGATAGTCCAAAGAGGCAAGAGATGGGACTAGATCCCGTGCACAATGAGGTGGGTCGTCGACGTGTAATGTAAACACATCCTTGGACAGCTTTCCGCGAAGCTTCATGTCGACGCTCTTACGTAACCTCGTCAGGAGTGTTCTGTGGTAAGCTCCTGAGATGTTAGTCTGTTACGGACATACTCTGTTAGCGCCGCAACATTGACTGTCCCAAAAAGCACAGCTTCGTCTTATCTGATCATCATTGCGTCTTGGAACACTTGGTGGTGGTGTCGTCTTCGCTGCTCGATTTGCTTCTTCTACTTTGGGTTGTAGTGACACACCCAGCACTGCCCATGGTGACTGGGTGGTTATAGACGTCGCCCACATTATCCCGACACGACTCCAACATGTTGAACGGATCTGGGCATTCGCGGGACATACTCGGTGGCGACCTTTCTGACGTTCTTAATATCGTGCAACACGTTAAAATCTGACGTATGAGTTATATTCATCTTTCCCGCTAGCGGCCCTATTGTGATACACCGGCCTTGGATCACTGAGGCCTCCAGTTCCCTTGCGATTCGTCCTTCAGACTTGTTTCACCGCACAACTTCGTGTGTCACATGATTTTACATCGTTGCCTTACTCACTCCCTATCTCACGTTCTGAAAACGACACTACACTTGATTAATGGGCTGCGCACTTACGCACTGTACTGAGGTGGGAAACGCAAGGGATACAGGTTGGTGAGAAACACTGAAAAGCTTGTAAGGTCGATTGTGCTGACAAATTATTGTTGCTTCATTCCGAGTTCATTAGCATAGAAATTAGTCAAGCGGTCCGTTAAACGCGCAAATCGAGCACCCCGCCAGGCATGTTCTCGCCAAACGTATTCTTCGTTTGGTTTCCTAAATCCAAACAAGAGAGCGATACAAAAGTTAAACATGTGGCGACAGTAAATATCGAAGCCGAGCCAGTAAGGTCGAGCAGTTTCGTGCGCTATAATCTATCCTATGAGGACAACGGACCCTACCTGTGACTGGCGGATCGCTTGAATTTGCGCGCGGCAGCGGACTGACTGGCTACCGGTAACTTCAGTGGCAATTAACTCGGAACGACGGAATGTATCGAATTTTTTTTTCTGAACAATTGTTTTCCATCACAGCCTACCCTGCAGCATCCTCAAAAGCTTTTCAGTCTGTTTCTAACCACCCTGTATAAGGGCAGCAAGTATGAGTCCACAAAGAAAGAAATATTTATGTAACATTATTTTTAAATGTGATTATTGAAGCATTAAGTCTATCGAGTACGACTGGCCTTCGTAGCAGGTCTTGACCAGGATTATTATTGTTTTATTTTTGTTATTTCTGTTTAATTCAGCTAACATCAAGGTGAACCCAAAAGAATGTAGATTTTTTTTTCTTGTGAACAGAGGAGTGGCAATAACAATTTATCCTGCTAGATGGTTCTGATACAGCATATGGAGACAGTTTAACAGAAATGAAGTCAGAGTATGATAACGGACGATGAATCGAGCAAAATTTGCTATATAACCATAAACCGGAAATGGACCATTGTGGAGTTAAATCAGTAAAGCGGTAACGCATTAACGACGGAGTTGAGAAAATAAGTTCATTCAAAATCTAAAGGGTAAGAGTGCATCTGATAGTTAAATTAGCTCAAGGTTAACTGTCCAAGCTAGACAAACAAAACTAAGCTAAAATCCTGCCTACTACAGGGTTCGTCAGATACATCGTCGCTGTGATGTTTACTGGGCAAACCTTAACTATCAAATTAGTTACGCTGTAGGTTGCTGAATTGCATCAATTTGTTACGATATGAAGCTGGATAGTAAAGACAGATATACAAGAAAATTAGCGTCGACGACCGAGTCATTAGCGACGGAGCACAAACTGGAACTTGGGGAAAGAGAGAGGAAGGAGCCATCCCTGTATTTACCTCTGGTGATCTAGGGAAACGTCAGAGCAACCTAAATGGAAACGGATTTTATCTGTTGCTGTCACAAATACTAGTCCGTTAACTGTGTCACCACAGCGTCACCTCGCTCATTAACAGAATTTGACCACTGTAAGGTGATATGTTTTTAATAAAAAAGTCCATAGTCCAATTATTTTAATTTGTGTGGAGAGCATTAAAGAACTTTAATTGCAATAAGTAGCTCGGTAATTGCAAACTATGACATAACTGAAAAACGGAGCAGAAATTAGCTGTTGAAAGGATCTGCAACGCCAAGTAACGTCGCTTAAAAGTGGTTATACTCAAAGAATGCACACTCGAAAATTTCTGGCGTTTTCCGAACAATTACTTCTGAGTAGCCCTTCAAAGAGAGTTAACTTCCACGCTCTCGTCGCTTAGGTTCAAAATGGTTCAAATGGCTCTGAGCACTATGGGACTTAACTTCTGAGGTCAGCAGTCCCCTAGAACTTAGAACTACTTAAACCTAACCAACCTAAGGACATCACACGCATCCATGCCCGAGGCAGGATTCGAACCTGCGACCGTAGCGGTCGCGCGGCTCCAGACTGTAGCGCCTAGAACCGCTCAGCCACTCCGACCTGCTCGTCACTTAGAGCCTGGCGTTTCAGGGTGGCAGCTCAACGATGAAGTATGATGCTGAATTCAATATCCACTACGTACTATTTTGAATCACTTGACCTATCGTCCGTGTCGATGCGTGACAAGAGCAGAATACCCTCAAAATGGTCACCGACTTCTCTCAACTATCCCAAGCTTGCAGCAGATCCTTAGATATAGTAAACGCTGCAGTAGATACGTGCGCGTTTGAAGAACTTTCAGTAAGCTGAGGTTCAGAGCTTTACGAGCCAATAGAGTGCCATACGTGAGAGCCAGCTGTCAAGCAGCGCCGTTAAAAGAACCACGTAAAGCGAGACGGAATCGACGCTAATAATGATTGTTGTTGAAATCTATTGACACATTCGTACACGTATTGCAGTGAAGTCATGCAGGCCTATACCTGCTGTTTATAATATACGATACATTTGCAGTGCATTTGGAGCAACAACTTAAGGCAACTGCATCTTCATGGGATGGGCCAGAGCAACACTCTTCCTGCTTGCCGCGTTGTTGACTGATTTACGTCTAGATGTGTGTGAGTACTCTGCAGTTCACACTTACGTACCTGGCAAAGGATTTATCGAACCATATTCACACCGTTCCGCTGCCGTCCCACTCTAGAAAAGCGTACAGGTAAGCGAAGACACAAATCTTTTCGTGTTGACTCGGATCTTTCCTATTTTATTATTATGATCATTTCGACCTTCGGACCTTCGTAAGTGGGTATCAACAGATTATTATTTCCAGGCCAATTTGTGAATCACATCCGTAATACTCTCTACCCTATGTCGTATTAGTATAAAACTAACTTCCCTGCTTTGAATTTCTTCGATGTGCTGCGTCAGTTCTCTCCGGTAAATATCCGATACTAGACATCAGTAGTCTAGCAGAGGACGGGCAAATGTAGCGTAGGCAGTCGCTTTCGTGGATTTTTTAAACCTTTTAAATGTTCTGCTTAGCCACAACATTATCTGTGTGATCGTTACAGTTTCACTTTTACGTGATTGTGATCTATTCCCACACTTTAATTAATTTTGGCTTTTCATCTTCTGATGACTTTAGTACACGGTAAATGACAGCATCATCTGAAAATCATCTATGAAGGCTCCTCAGACTTTCTCCTAAATCATTTACATTAGGAGCAGCTGAAGGCATACATTTCCCTCGGGGAGTGCCAGATATCACTTGTGTTTTTGTCGATGACCCTCCACCCCCCCACCCCCCTCCAGTTACTTACTAAGACTGCGACCGTTGTGACAGGAAATCAGGATTCCAACCGAACAACTGAGACGATACTCCATAGGCCCGCGATTTCATTGGAAGCAGCTTGTGAGGTATGGTAATGAAAGCTGCCTGGAATTCCAGAAATATGTAAACAGTCTGAGATCCTCTGCAGACAGCATTGTTTACTTTACGAGAATAAAGGGCTGGTTGTGTTGCGCACTTTATTTTTTGAATCCGTGATATCTGTTAGTCAACAGAAAGTTTTTTTTCGAGGTAATTCATAATTTTCGACACGCTTTATGCCCCACAATTCTATTACAAATCGACGTCGTTAGTTCAGCGTATTACTCCTGTATCCTTTCTTAATTGTTGTAATCTGTGAACATTCCACTCTCTAGGTACGGATCTTTCATCGAGAGAGCGATTGTATATGACTGACAATACGCGTCTACTCTATGTGGCTGAAAGTATTTTATTTTGCTAGAAGCTCGCCTTGATACAGCTTGAATCACGTTAAGTAGCATATGGCACAAAAGTGGAGTGAAGTACAAACGACAGATGGTACAGTATGTACAAGTCCCGTGGGAGAGTCCGCTGTTTGTAATGAACTTGCTTCTGATTAGTCGGCACATTCGGGTGCTAGGAGCCAAAACGCCCAACTTCTCCTATTAATTATTTATACAGGGTGTTACAAAAAGGTACGGCCAAACTTTCAGGAAACATTCCTCACACACAAAGAAAGAAAATATGTTATATGGACATGTGTCCGGAAACGCTTACTTTCCATGTTATGACGTCTCTTCAAATCATATTAATCATGGAATGGAAACACACAGCAACAGAACGTACCAGCGTGACCTCAAACACTTTGTTGCAGGACATGTTCAAAATGTCCTTCGTTAGGATACATGCATCCACCACCCGTCGCATGGAATCCCTGATGCGCTGATGCAGCCCTGGAGAATGGCGTATTGTATCACAGCCGTCCACAATACCAGCACGAACGGTCTCTACATTTGGTACCGGGGTTGCGTAGACAAGAGCTTTCAAATGCCCCCATAAATGAAAGTCAATCTGCCACGAGTAATGAGTATGATGGGCAAACATCTATTAGGCGCACTACGAATGTAGTGGTGTGGACATGTTGGGAATCTGGATCTCACGGGGAGCGTGCAAGCGATAAGTCCCTGCAGACGCACTATCCTCTGTGCCCGCGGTGGCTCAGATGGATAGAGCGTCTGCCATGTAAGCAGGAGATCCCGGGTTTGAGTCCCGGTCGGGGCACACATTTTCAACATGTCCCCAATGAAGTACATCAACGCCTATTTGCAGCTAGGGTGTCCATTTAATTATCATTTCAAAGTCAAGAGGGTTGAAGTCAGGAGAGCGAGGAGGCCATGGAATTGGTCCGCCTCTACCAGTCCATCGGTCACCGAATCTGTTGTTGAGAAGCGTACGAACACTTCGACTGAGATGTGCAGGAGCACCATCGTACATGAACCACATGTTGTGTCGTACTTGTAAAGGCACATGTTCTAGCAGCACAAGTAGAGTATCCTGTATGAAATCATGATAACGTGCTCCATTGAGCGTATGTGGAAGAACATGGGGCTCAATCAAGACATCACCAACACTGCCTGCCCAAACGTTCACAGAAAATCTGTGTTTATGACGTAATAGCACAATTGCATGCGGATTCTCGTCAGCCCACACATGTTGATTGTGAAAATTTACAATTTGATCACGTTGGAATGAAGCCTCATTCGTAAAGAGAACATTTGCACTGAAATCAGGATTGACACATTGTTGGATGAACCATTCGCAGAAGTGTACCCGTGGAGGCCAATCAGGTGCTGATAGCGCCTGCACACGCTGTACATGGTACGAAAACAACTGGTTCTCCCGTAGCACTCTCCATACAGTGACGTGGTCAACGTTACCTTGTACAGCAGCAACTTCTCTGACGCTGACATTAGGGTTATCGTCAACTGCACGAAGAATTGCCTCGTCCACTGCAGGTGTCCTCATCGTTCTAGGTCTTTCCCAGTCGCGAGTCATAGGCTGGAATGTTTCGTGCTCCCTAAGACGCCGATCAATTGCTTCCTGTCGAGACACCTTCGTTCTGGAGATCTGTCTCGATACTAACGTACCGCGCCACGGCTATTGCCCCGTGCTAATCCATACATCAAATGGGCATCTGCCAACTCCGCATTTGTAAACATTGCACTGACTGCAAAACCACGTTCGTGATGAACACTAACCTGTTGATGCTACGTACTGAAGTGCTTGATGCTAGTACTGTAGAGCAATGAGTCGCATGTCAACACAAGCACCGAAGTCAACATTACCTTCCTTCAGTTGGGCCAACTGGCGGTGAATCGAGGACGTACAGTACATCCTGACGAAACTAAAATGATCTCTAACATGGAAATTAAGCGTTTCCGGACACATGTCCACATAACATCTTTTCTTTATTTGTGTGTGAGGAATGTTTCCTGAAAGTTTGGCCGTACCTTTTTGTAATACCCTGTATACTTTTCATTGAATTTAACCCAGCTTTTAGTATGACAATCTCTCATGGTTACCCTATTAGTCTATAGTTTTTGGTTATTAAATTTCACTAGGTTTGAGTAACGATAATGCAACCGAAGTGCTTAGGACACCGTCTGGAGCTTTGGCGCGCCTAGGAGACGAAGTACTTCGGCTGCGCTTCTCACTCTGTTTCAGGTGTTCTGGGGGGCCGGACACGTATCTCAGTATCTTGCGTTACTTAGATGTGAGTATGTAGTAGTAACTACATTCCGGGTATTCTTCAGAGACCGACATGTTGTACCCTATATATCAGATGTAACTTAGTTGTGAATATGTAATGGTCACTCTGTCTACTGTGTACCGGAGAGCCAGACACGTGTATCATATTTCGGAAGTTGGACGGAAGAGTTGCCATACAATTAAGAAAGCTATGTACAGTGTTGTAAAAGACAGTGTAAATGTGTGCACAGGTTGGTGGAAAGAACGGTTATGGATGGGAACGTAGGAGGGGTGGCGGGAGAATTAGGAGGCAATTTGAGCGATATAGTTGTTAGGAAGGGGATAGGTATGGAGTTTAAACAAGAGACCGGGAAGTCATATTCGGTCGTAGACCTTTTCGAGATCTAGGGAGACAAAAATGGAGGAGCGACGGGTGTTAAGCTGGAGGGAGAGGAGATGGTTCAAATGGCTCTGAGCACTATGGGACTCAACTGCTGTGGTCATAAGTCCCCTAGAACTTAGAACTACTTAAACCTAACTAACCTAAGGACAGCACACAACACCCAGCCATCACGAGGCAGAGAAAATCCCTGACCCCGCCGGGAATCGAACCCGGGAACCCGGGCGTGGGAAGCGAGAACGCTACCGCACGACCACGAGATGTGGGCGAGAGGAGATGAGTGAGGCGTAGTAGTTGGTGAATCTCTCGGGCTTGCGAACGTCGTATACGTATCAGCAAGTAAAGACCTTCTAAGGACACAACACACACATACCAACTCTTCCTCATAGATGATGCCAATGGGAGCGCAAGAGAGATAGTCGATACTAGACCTGAGCCAGTAGCACCAGACAGAAGAGTCTACTAACTCAATGGTGCCACGGGTCACATATAACGTTTTTTATATCAAAAAATTTCTTCAGAAACAGAGAAACCTCAGGGGGCAATAGCACTCTTTGCGCTGCTAGGTAGCTGACGCCTACCAGGTACCCGAATTAACTAACAGTTTACTTCCTTTCTTTTCACGCTGTTAGTTCTTCCCTCTTCATCATTCTGAAATAAAGTGTGCCATCTATCCTTCTCTATTAAAGGCAAAAAAAGAGACGAAGGAGTGAAACAAAAGACATACTAATTGAATAGTTAAGCAACTGATGATAGACTGTACTTGTGTATAACAAAAGATAACACGCAGCACAGGGTTTGCAAACCAAGTACGGAACCTAGGCTACACGACTTAAATCCATCCATATACTCAGGAGAACACCTTAACATACGACAGAAACTTTTTGTGTATGTTATGAAACACAAAGAAATTACATATGCATATATACGGAACAAACAATCTTCTATATTTATTTATTTAGCTAGCTTGCAGGTGACACAGAGGTAGCGGATGACACCAAAACAAGTAAGTTGACGCAATTAGAACAAGCAATACGCAGTGGCCCTGGGACGATTAGATTAAACCGTATTAGAAACAAGTGGTAGATGGTCTGCCAGTGATTGCAGCAGTGATGAGGTTTCCGGTGCAATAAATATATATTTAGGGTAGGATGAGTCCAGCCACAGTTAAAATGATGATGAAAGAGTTTAGGATCGATCAGTCGACCAGTCGCATATAGATGATAATGAAAGAATCTTGCATCGACCACAGAAGTCGACCACTCATATATGATGATGGGGAATAAAAGGGTAATAGGTGACGTGAGAGTCAACCACACATTTGAGGATTAGTAGGAAAGGTATTTCCGCCGAAGCATTGTTATTAATTGTATTATGAGGCAGAAAAGTATCCCACACAGGTAATGAACGCAAGACATGAATTTCACATAGGACACAGACAATAATAAGTACTGAAGTACAAATACATAAAGCACATGAGAAATGTTTGCTATATTCATAGTGTTTACATGTTTGAGCTGCAAAGTTCATAATAAGCTGCGAGCGAATTAAAGCAACAGAATTTGTTTCGCTATTTTTCTCTGTTATCACAATCTAGGGTGTTTTCAGTTCTCTCAGAAGACATGTGAATCTTGTTTCACAGCCTAGTTAAGTTAGCAAACGAACTGAAAATAAAATCTTTAAGTATAAAATGAAAGCTATTCTCATATTGTTTCGATTCTCAATACATAGATGTAAGATAGCGGTGCGTCGATCGCCGGTATAAACTTGAATCGAAGTGAGCGCTGACTGGGATGAGCAACACCTGATGTGTAACGGCAAAATATGAACAAGTGATGTGAGAGTGCACTGGCCGATGAGTCAAGTCCAGGAAAACAAAACATCAGCCACGTGAGGAGACAATTCAAATGAAAGTCCTCTAGTCACCACTGCAGTGACAAAGATTTTGTAAATATTATTCCATTGTATTCAAAGCAAGATTGTGTACGTTGTAAAACTATCTAACATTTATGTATGAATTTTATGTAAGGACACTTACATGCTGACATGATTTAGAGTATTTCTGAGCTATGTGATAGCAAACAACATATATGGACGGCCCAGTGTTTGCATAAGTAAAAAAAAGCGTTTTTTTATGTAAAAGTAGATGGAACTGCGCCAATGTTAGATAAAAAAGTGAGTGTTTTTAGCTAAAAGTGGACGACATTGCGCTGATATTAGATGAAAAACGTGTGTTGTGTAAAGATGCACGGCATTGCGTTGACGATGTATATTGCTTAGTTACTATCACATATAAACATCAATAAGTGTAGCAAGTGTTTTTGAGGAGATTTAATGTTCCAGGTGCCGATGTTTATTGTTGAATAAAAAGACTGCAGAAAATTTAAAGGATAGGTATGAGCTGAAAACCATCAATGATATTTTGTAACAAGAAGTTCATAATGTAATTTTTGCTTAGTTAAGGGTTTTTGATAGAATTAAGATAAGGAAGCATATGTTCAGCACTAGTGAGTTAATGGTTTTCGTAAATTGACTTGATATTTTAGGAGCAGCAATTTCCTGGTCTTTTTTTAAGAATTTCCGTGAATGAGAGAATAGGGGAACTACTGAGAGATTAGAAACTTCAATTTTTCTCCGAATTTGTGGTAAAATTTTCTCATTTCGAAACTTCTATTCGAGAACAGACCAATTTTAAAAATTAAAGAAGGAGAGGGATGTGGCCTCCAGTATATTGTTTTGATAGAAGATCGCCTTGATACTCGGGAAGTAGCATATGGTACAAATATGGATGGCAGTACAAGCGACAGATGGTACAGTATGTACCAGTCCCATGGGAGAGTCCGCTATTTGTACTGAACTTGACTCTGATTGGTCACAACATTCGGGTGCTGGGAGCCAAAACGCCTAACTTCTATTATTAATTATATTCCGGAACCTGTACAGAAAATTGGTTCAAATGGCTCTGAGCACTGTGGAACTTATGGTCTGAGGTCATCAGTCCCCTAGAACTTAGAACTACTTAAACCTAACTAATCTAAGGACATCACACACATCCATGCCCGAGGCAGGATTCGAACCTGCGACCGTAGCCGTCGCGCGGTTCCAGACTGTAGCACCTAGAACCGCTCAGCCAGCCAGCCAGAAAACTGGAGTAGAGATCAACACGAACTTCATTTTCCCCCTTTTTATTGCTCATGAAAACCGCACATTGCATGTTGCACCACAATACAGCGAGACCTTCAAAGGTGGTGGTAAAGATTTCTCTACACACCGGTATCTCTAATACCTAGTAGCACGTCCTCTTGCATCGATGCATGCCTGTATTCGTCGTGGCACACTATTCACAAGTTCATCAATTCACTGTTAGTCCGGATTGTCTCACTCCTCAACGGCGATTCGGTGTAGATCCCTCAGAGTGGCTTATGGATCACGTCGTCTATAAACAGCCCTTTTCAATCTATCCCAGGCATTTTTTACAGGGCGAAGAACACGCTGGCCACTCTAGTCGAGTGATGCCACTACCCTGTAGTAAGTCATTCACAAGATGTGCACGATGAGGGTGCGAATTGTCGTCCATGAAGACGAATGCCTCACCAATATGCTGCCAATATGTTTACACTGTCGGTCGGAGGATGACATTCACGTATCGTACAGCCATTACGACGTCTTCCACGGCCACCAGAGGCGTACGCCGGCCCCACCTAATGCAACCCCAAAACAGTAGGGAACTTCCACCTTGTTGCACCCTCTGGGCAGTGTTTGTAAGGCGTTCAGCCTGACTGGGTTGCCTCCAATCACGTCTCCGACGATTCTCTGATTGAAGACGTATGTGACACTTATCCGTGAAGAGAACGCGATACCAATCCTGAGCGGTCCATTCGGTATGTTGTTGGGCCCATATGCACTGCGCTGCATGGCGTCGTAAGATGGACCTCGCCATGGACGTCGGGAGTTAAGTTTTACATCATGAAGCCTGTTGTGTAGTGTTTGCGTCGGTTACGACGTCCTGTGGCTGCGCGATAAGCATTATTCAACACAGTAGCGTTGCTTTCAGGGTTCCTCCGAGCCATAATCCGTAGGTAGCGGTTATCCACTACAGTAGTAGCCCTTGGGCGTCCTGAGCGAGACATGTCGTCGACATTTCCCGTTTCTCTGTATCTCCTCCATGTCCGAACAAGATCGCTTTGGTTCAGTCCGAGACGCGTGGACAATTTCTTTGTTGTGAGCTCTTCCTGACACAAAGTAACAATGCGGAAGGGATCGAACCGCTGTATTGACCTGCTAGGCGTGGTTGAACTACAAACGACACGAGCCGTGTCCCTCCTTCATGACGGGGTGACTGAAATTGATCGGCTGTCGGACCCACTCCGTCTAATAGGCGTTGCTCATGCATGGTTACATCTATGGATGGGTTTAGTGACATCTCTGAGCAGTCAAAGGGACTGTGTCTTTGATGCAATATCTACAGTCAACGTCTTCAGGGGTTCTGGGACTCGGGGTGATGCAAAACTGTTTTTGATGTGTGTACTTTTCATTGTATTTGGTTCAAACGGCTCTGAGCACTATGGGACTCAACTACTGAGGTCATTAGTCCCCTAGAACTTAGAACTAGTTAAACCTAAATAACCTAAGGACATCACACACACCCATGCCCGAGGCAGGATTCGAACCTGGGACCGTAGCGGTCTCGCGGTTCCAGACTGCAGCGCCTGGAACCGTACGGCCACTTCGTTTCATTGTATTTAACCCATTTAAACTCTCATGTTTACCCTATGAGTCTATCGATTCGTTTATTAAATTTCACTATTTTTGAGAAACATAAGAACAACGATACTGCAACCGAAGCGCTTTGGACACCTTCGGGTCGATTTGGCGCTCCTGTGAGACGAAGTACTGCGGCTGCGCTAGTCTGTTTCAGGCGTTCTGGGGGACCGGACGCTTATCTCTGTTTGGTGCGTTCTGGAGGGTCTGACACGTATCTCAGTATCGTGCGGTACTTAGATGTGGATATATAATAGTCACTCCGTTTCGAGTGCTCTTCAGAGCCAGACATGTTGTACTCTATACCACGCGTAACTTAGTTGTGAATATGTAATACTCACTCTGTCTAGTGCGTACCGGAGAGCCGGACATGTGTGCCATATTTTGGTAGTTGGGTGGAAAAGTAACCATACAATTAAGAAAGCTATGTCGATTGTCGTAAAAGACAGCGTAAATATGTGAATATTTGAATAATAACCAACTAGGAAATATTAATGAGAAGTGTCGCCTACCATCATTGTCAGTACTGCAGATCTTGCCCCGTGTAAGTACAGAAACTATCCTGGGCAAGTGACATCCCGCAAAAAGCACAATCATTGGTTCGAATTCACATCGTAGCGGCCTCCGCCGAGTAAGATCCCACGACTGACGAGCTGTCTTCTGCACTGTGGTCTGTGTAGAGGACGACAGGTTGGTGGAAAGAATCTCTCCATATCTCTCCAGCTTCCAGATCTGACTTCCGAAGGGACTCGTAATTTATAATACTCTGAATGAGACCTAATTAATACCCAGTTTGGACAGGAAGAAATGCGTAGTAAGTGATTTGAGTAGCTTCGCTCACCTGAGGATATCTGCCTATAGGTTACTTGTCAGCTTTTTTGTGTTCTTTGGTGAAGGAATTCCAGAGAAACATATTTAGTAACTTCACGTTAGAGGCACTGTGATCGGTAATATTGGCGTCTCCATTGGCCAGTGAAGGTACTTATGTTTTGCCATAGTTCGAGACAGAGTTTAGCTGCGGAAACTATTAAAAGCATCTCGCATCGAGATCCGAGCTAAATTTCGATATCTGTAAAAATTCACCAATATTTCGGAATCTACGTTACTGTAATTCTGGAATGCTTTTTACTTTTCTCTCCAAAACTGTTCTGACATGTTTTGTGTAACATCAGCGGTCGGTTCCGTCTCTTTCTAGTTTATTTGGTATAAGCTTGTCAGTTGTTGTCGGTACTCCTTCTCCGAATTCAGTCCACATGTAGGCTACACTTACATAGCTCGGAAGGAATGGAAATTGTCTTTAAGGTAGGCGTCTAGCGAATATTCGCCTGATTTAAAAAAAAAATATTTTAATACAATGAGCGATCCAGTTGTTAGTCATTAACTGTTCGTTTCTATATACTGAACTGATGAGTTTGCTGTTTTTGTTTACTACTTGATGCAACCACTACCAGAATCTTGCAGCACGACTGATGACTAATCATACGAATATTCTGTGGAATATAAAAAAAGAAGACAGATATTGAGACTCGCACTAGACGCTAGAGTTGACTGGCCCATGCATCTACCGTTACTGCAGTTACAGTGAGCTCTCTTTATACGTTAGCAGACTGCGCTAACGCCGATACTCAACGCTGGCCCTCTTGTGTGGTCTTCAACGGACTTGTAGAATTCCAAATAAATGGTTCTACTCGTGTTTTCTCAGGCTCACATCCAGAGATTCATGTCCCACGGTCCGTAATGATGTTTGGCAAATATTTGATGTCTGGATATTGTTCACATTTGTCCACAATATCAGTGGACAACAATTACGAAAACACTCAGACCATTGTAACTGACGATTGTCACGGACTGCGAATCCTCAGCTAATTTAGGACAGAGAGTAACCAGAGGTACCTTGCACGGGAATCTTTCACTACTGGCCCATGCATCTACAGTTACTGCAGTTACAGTGAGCTCTCTTTATATATTCTGTTGATAGTGTCCGTATGTTGCGCCTGACCCAGTACTCTAGACCTGTTCATGTAGAGTGACCGTGGAGGAATGGTCGATGTTCAGGGATATGACAAGAAATATCACTCGAAGCAAAAAAACCTGGTAAACATAGATTCTAGGATGCGTATCTCCTATGAGCACTTCATCTTCGATACTATGATAAAAATCTCTTCTACTCTTTGAGTTTCATATATTGGGAAGTGGTAGTACGGACCGCGACAAGAGAATAATGTCCAGCAAACATGGACTCTAAATTGCATATCGGTACATTAAGAGGGATGAGCAATTGTGCACCTTAAGATACATGTTTCACAGTAGCTAAGATGAACAAGTGTTCCTAGCTCTTAAGCTACGTTTTTCTAGTCTACGTTTAATAAACGCTTTTGTTTCGAATGGCAATAACCGTCAAATCCCTGAATATTGACCATTCCGAGTGGAACGTTTTGTAGAATTACGACTCGTGGATTTTGTTTTCACGACTTCGTTTCCAGATCTACAGACAGCTGCGGTTGCATCACATCGATGTAAATGCTCGAACGATGCACTTGACGAATTTCGACGGGTTAGCCTGTCAGGAGATAAGGTATGCTGAAGATGTGCGTGAGAGTGCATGAAAAACGTATGAATGATGTACAAATTACAGAAACGAAACATTTCCTGGCGACAGTTATTGAGAAAGTCCAAAAAAAAAAAAAAAATCAGCATTACAACTATAAAAAAGTGATAAATGATTATTTAAAAGAAAACGTCTGACACTAGTTTCCATGTTCGAGTGTTTGTGTTTGAACTTTTTGTGAACAATTTCTCACACTGAAGAATCGATACGATCAGTAACATTCTTGTAGTTTCTGAATATCATATTTAAACGAGACCATGGCTTTTACTGGCCAACAGATTACGACCTCTGCACGAGATTCGTAATCTAAATGTCAGAACATTAAGTTTTGTAGACTTTAATCGTGGCAGACTTAACCTGAGCTTTGTTACAGCTAGTTTTCGTTGTACATCTGGAATGTGGATTTTCTGGAGAGCCTACATGGAAATATTTTACTGCTATGATGGCTGCTCAGCAGAAATAGCAGTAGTCCGAAATCTTCTATTGTTCAATATGATAGGTGTTAACAACGGTTTTACTGCATTAAATTGACCCAGTTGTTACCTTCCAACGAAAATATACCGTCAAGTATAGTTTTAAATGTTAAATTGGCTAATGCAGGATTACTTCTATATAGCTTTCGTTCGTTCTATCAGACATTGAAGTCTTACTCGCCGAATATGAGTGATAAAATCTTCTCCAGCTGTCGGTCAAATGTAAAGTTCGGTACTATAAATTATTCTTTAACGGTAAGCTATAACACTCCAGTTCGCCCTATTAGCTCTACTGAAGCTAACACGCTTATGAATACCTTTTAAAACAATATTAAGGCTTGATAATAGTCAAGCATTTGCAATCTACTTTGAACCAATGAATAAATTCTGTCCGTATTCATGGAATAAACCGACAAACTGCAAAATAAATAGATGAAAATCTCTCAATAGTAATTGACGCAGTTTGAAAACCGAGAATATTTTGTCTAATCACGGGAAGTATTCAATCTTCATATGTATGTAGGTCTATTCATGTTAACCATTACTGACATACAGATGCAAATTTCATATGCCGCCGTTAAAAATTAAACTCATCTATGTATCCCACGTTAGTGTAACATGCAGCTACATTTTCTAACAAGTTGACTGGAGTTCTGCAGAGCAGTATTCCAAAACTTACGTGGGCGACTTCATTTCATTTGACTTCATTTCACGAATGCATTTCACAATATTTTCATTTATAGCTAGTAATAACATTAACAAATGCCGAAAAAGACGAAAAATACAAGAGCACAAAGTAAAGGATTGAATGAAATTTGGTTCTACAGGAATGTATTTCAGTTCCCGCAATTTGAATATTCCTTCCAGAGTTAATTAAATATGAATTATCATTTTCGTTCTCATCTGCTATGAGTTTGAAGTCAACCATTACGCACAAAATGCTAGTATGGTCTTTCATTAGTCTGGTGCAAAATATGCTCAAAATATATTTACTGGAGATACGAAGACTAATCAGCGCTTCCAGCAGTGGCTGGGAACCAGTCCTATGCAATTCGTCATTGTTTTGGTTGCTCTCATCAGTAGCTTTAGCTCGATGGCTACTAGAAACGCTGATTACTTTTGTGTGCGGTAGGTATAAATAATTTCGAAGTAAAATTAAACACAATGAAGGCTTTATCGGTGCAAAAAAGAAGTCTTTTGACCTCAAGCTGACCTATAACATAAGTACAAAACTAAAGGAAAAAAAAAATTTTACGTTAAGTACTGACTAACAGTACAAGAAAGAAACAGTACTTACACGTCAAGTATAAAATAAATATCAAGCGACAAAGCTTTAGTCACAAAATTTATGAAATAGAATAGGGAAAGATGTTTAAAAATTGCTAATTTTTCGAGAACATCGAATCTACACCCTTCTTTCTCATTGTGCAAAGTGTTGATAACACGAACAGTTTTAGGCGCGTGACCTGTAATCAGAAGGTGGTCGGCAAAAGAGAAATTTAGGGTATTAGTGCCAGTTTTTCTCAAAAGATGTTCTCTGTATATGACAGTAAAAGCACGTCCTGTTTGTCCTATGTACTAAGAAGATCAGGTGTAGCAAAAAATCTCATAGACTCCAGAGTTTTCCAATGGGGAACGGGTCGATTTTAAATTATGAATAATTTTTTTCTCAAACTATTATAGGTTGAAAAGGCGACAATACAGTTGTACTTATTACTAAGAAGGTGCTGAATCTGATAGGAGATGGGCCCCAATAAAGGAACAGAAAAAAATTTCTTTAGGCTGGATTCAATGATAGATGTGCCGAGTGTAGTAAATCTTTTAATAGTTTTGCTTTTAAGGATGCCATCCACTACTGCAGATTCGTATTCATTATTAACTGCTATAGTTTTGATTAAATTCATTTCTTCCTCCAATTATGTTTATTTACGAAAAACATTTAATGAGATTTTATTTTCTTCTCCTGTAAGCGTCAAGTCAAGAAAATTCAATTGACGGGCCTCGTATACGAGGTCACAGGTGACGGATATTTTCACGTGAAGTTCATTAAAGAGATGGAAAATCCGGTCAATGCTATCAACAGGTCCTTTGTAGATGACTAAAATATCGTCGACATATCTGAAATAGGTGAGAATGGCTAGCGCTGTAGCTGAGAAACAATTGAAAGATTTTTCTTCTACAGAGTTAATGAAAATGTCAGCAAGGATAACAGCTAACGGATGTCCCACAGCCAGATCATCGGATTGCTGATACAGTTGTTCGTTAAATTCAAAATCATTGTGTTGAATACGACTGTGATTAGATTCATAAAATCAGTGGCTTATTCATCTGAAAGTTCTTTTTTGAAATGATGTATTTTTTTTCTAGCATCTTAAGCGTTACTTGTACGGGAACATTTGTATAAAGATTTAGTTGAAGTGATTTTCACTAGACGTCAAAAATCTCCATGTCTCGGAAACTCCTTCGACATTGATGGACCAACACACAGGAGACGATGCCTACGAAGACCGTTACCAGTGACAATTGATCTACACTGTAACATTGCATCTGTGGAACGAAAGCAAATCATGTATCATACTTTGTTCATTGTTAGTTCAGCGTGAATCTAATCTAAACCCACTTAAAGACGCTCAGCGGTTAGCTGACGGATGTACTCTTCTTACACCAGATGTCAAGCTACTGGAAATAGGCGCGCGTACTGTATTGGTAAGTTCGCTGGTATTCTAGCATGAATAACGGAAAGAAACAGACCAAATCACTGCAACTTTTAAGTGTTTTTTGCCAGTCATCGTAGTAAATGCTCATGCAATGTAATTCCCATTTCATGTCTCATTCGACAATCACTAGCTCAATTCCTCCCGTCCTGGATATATAGTCTAATCGTTCGGATGCAGTATGTAACTGTGTCAAGTTGCTATGTGTCCTGAAGTGAAACTAAGGGTGGAATACCGATATAAAGTACCAATAAACAAACCCTTATTACTGCTTTCAGAGGTTTTGAAACGGTAGGAATAATTTTGAGTGAATGAGTTGATTACTAAGTAGTTACTACTAAACTTTTTTTTTTTTGCATTGGATAACAACTTGAATGCCCACTGTAGTCAAAGTTAAGTGCAGATAACATTTCAACTCAAAGTAACAAATAGAGAATTGCATTAACGTTTAATTTTGAGTAAGGTTCGGGTCATAGTTTTGGATCCAGTATTTTTAGGATTCTCAAAATATCCTCACCGTTTTATTCGCAAATGTAAGCTGATCTAGTACCCGTGGTCTAGGGTTTGTGATTTTGATTAGAAATCAAAACATCCTCGTTCCCGGGTTCGAGGCACGCCCCACTTAAACTATGAATAAAAGTCATCATCTTTGGTGGCCGAACACATCCGGCTTAGAAGACACTCAACCAGCCATCAGCCTTCTCAAAGAGGGTGGAGGACCGGACCGAGGTTCAGGGCACTGACTTACCCTACGGGTTGGAAGCTGCCCCTAAATGCTGAGGAATCAGCAGCGATCAATGGACTGAGGATGTAGAAGGCAAAGGAAACCACTGCAATAAAGTCACATAATGAGCATCCACAGGACATGTGGCCTGTAATTGAAAAAGTGTCGCCATGACCCCTACATTGACAAAAGATTCCGGCATTCTCCACCATTGTGATCTCCGGGAGTGGACTGCCAATGGGGAGGTAGCCATGAAAAACAAAAATAGAATAACCAACGAGATGATAACGTTCTACCATTCGGGACATGGAATGTCAGAAGTTCGAAGGTGGTAGGGAAGCTACAAGATCAAAAAAGAGAAATGTAAAAGTTCACTCTAGATGGAATGGAAGTCTGTAAAGTGAAATGGAAAGAAGACAACGATTTCTGGTGAGATGAGGATAGAGTAATATCGAAAACAACAAAAAATAGTATAACGGGAGCAGAATTCGTTATGAATAGGTAGGTAGGGCAAAGAGTGTGTTACTGCGAACAGTTCAGTGATATGGCTGTTCTCATGAGAATCGACAGCAAACAAACACCGACAACGATAGTTCAGATACACTTCCCGAAGTCGCAAACTGAAGAGGAAGTGACAGAGACAGTACGTATATCAGGATATTGAACGGGTAATTCAGTACATCAAGGGAGATTAAAATCTAACAAACATGAGGGACTGGAATGCAGTTGTAGGCGAAGAACCAGAAGAAAGGGTTACGTGAGAATACAGGTTTCGTACCAGAAACTAGAGAGGAGAAACAATAATTGAGTTCTGCAAGAAATTTCAGCTAGTAAAAGTGAATACTCTGTTCAAGAATCACAAGAGGAGGAGGTACACTTCGAACAGGTCAAGGGATACCAGAAGATTTCAATTACAGCATGGTCAGACAGAAATTCCGGAATCAGATATGGGGTTGTGAGGCATCCGCTGGGGCAGATACAGACTCAGACCACATATTAGTAATGATGAAGAATATGCTAAAGCTTAAGAGATTAGTGATTAAGAATCAATAAGAATAGAAGTGGTATGGGGAAATAACAAGCAATGAAGAGATATGCTTGAAGTTCCCTTAGGCTATAGATACAGCTATAGGGAATAGCTCTGTAGAAAGTTCCGTTGAAGAGGAACGGACATCTCTACAGACTGAAACCATAGAGATTGAAAAGTAAAGCATAGATGCAAAGAAGGTAATAGCGAAGAAACGACGGGTATCAGAAGAAATCAGTTAAGCGATAAAAGAAGAAAGTACAAGAATGTTCAGGGAATACAGAAATACAAGTTACTTAGGATTAAAATGAATAGGAAATACAAGGAAGGTAAGTCGAACGTCTGCGTGAATAATGTGACGATAACCGCAAGAACTATCTCAGCATACAGAAAAGTTAGAACAGCCTTCGGTAAAATTAAAAGCAACGGTGGTAACGTTAAGAGTGCACAGGGAATTCTTCGGTTGAATGCAGAGGAGAGAGCGGAGAGGAGGAAAAAATACACTGAAGGCCTCTATGAGGTAGAAGAATTGACCGATGTATAGACGAAGAAACAGGAGTCGATGGGGAATAGATAGGGGGATCAAGTATTAGAATCAGAGTTTGAAGGAGATTTGGAACATCAAATAAGGCAGAGGGGATATTTAAATTACGACAGTGAATTTCTAATACCATTGATGGAAGTGGCAATAAAACGACTATTTACGTTCGTGCGTCGAATGTGTGAGATTGGCGATATACCATCTGACTTACCGCAATATAAAAGACTGTAAGAGGTGATAAGTCCGATAATTACCGCACAATCAGCGTAACAGCTCCTGCATGCAAATTGTTGACAAGAATCATACACAGAAGGAATGAGAAGGAAATTGAATATGTGTAAGATGTTCATTACTTTGGCTTTAGCAAAGGTAAAGGCACCAGAAGGACAGTTTTGACGTCGCGGTTGATAACGGAAGCAAGACTTCGTTTTCGATCTTCCAACCTTACTGTTCCCTCTTGCTTCTTGCACATGTTCTGTATCATCCGTACTCCCCAGTAGCTTACTTCTACTTTCTCAAAATTTCAAACACCTTGCACCATATCATTCTGTCGAACTCTTGTTCTAGGTCGATAAATTCAATGAGCGCATCTTGAGTTTTCTTCAATCATGCTTCCATTATCATGCGCGAGGTTAGAACTGCTTCTCCTGTCCGTTTATCTGTCCTCAATCCATACCGATCGTCATGTAATACATTAAAAATTTCTTCATCATCATTCCCCTGTATATGTGTTAGCAGCTTTGATGAGTGAGATGTCAAGCTGACGGTGCGATAGTTTTCTCACATATCTTGATTTACTTCTTCGGTCTTTGGAACAAGGTGGCACTCTAATTTGAGTAGTCGCGTCGTTGCCATGCCCCAATTATTTTAGCAATACGCTTCTCTTGTGCCTTTATCTTTCCTCAAGCCATTCATCTGTGTATGTGTTAGGGGTATAGATGCGAGAGATGTTAAGCTGATGGTGCTATACTGTTCATACATATTTCATTTGCGACTTCGGTCTCCGGAACAAGAGCTTGAGTAGTCGTGTGTTGCCATTGGCCCAATGATTTGCAACCCCTTCTGTACCTTACCTATCACTTATCCCATATTTGATCTCAATTATTCTGAGAGTTAGAAATCTAATACTGGATCTCCTAAATGTCCCTTTTCGATTCTAATTTCTTCTTCTATCACGTCATCGGACAAATCCTCCACCTCTTAGAGGTCTTCAGTGCACTCTTTCCACCAGTCTGACGTTTCCTCTGGGCTTAACAACGGAATTCCCATTGTATTCCTAATGTTATCACCATTGTTTGTAATTTTGCAGAAGGTATTTTGTTTTTTCAGTATGATGAGAATGTCCTTCCTACGATCATTTCTTATTCGATTTCTTCTAATTTTTGAAGCAGCCATTTTCCCGTGGCTGCCTTGTACTCAATATTTATTCCACCCCTAGGCGATTTACATTGCTGTATTCCTGAGCCGGCCAGAGTGGCCGTGTGGTTCTAGGCGCTGCAGTCTGGAACCTAGCGACCGCTACGGTCGCAGGTTCGAATCCTGCCGCGGGCATGGATGTGTGTGATGTCCTTAGGTTTAATTAGTTCTAAGTTCTAGGCGACTGATGACCTCAGATGTTAAGTCCCATAGTGCTCAGAGCCAATAGAACTTTCCCGGGTTAAGCATTAGTTCTTATGACCTTGGAATGTACAACAGTCGGTGCCTCACCGCGAGTGTAATGCTACAACTTCAAACAAATACAACGTGTGATAAATACACTTATAGTAGCCAAATAAAAACGTTATAGAACATATCAAAGTACTTTTTTCAGATAATTCTAGCCAGTTCTAGTACTCTACATGCTTCAGCTTTACTCCACGAGCAATGGCCAAAATGTTCTTGTTACTGCAGAGAGTGCGAACGATTTATGCTTCCCAATGCGAGCGCAGAAACGGGCGCTGTAAGTGTTAGGCGCTAGGAGCGAAGAGTCGTGACCACGAGGGTGTACGTCGGCTGCTGTCAGGCAGCAAGATGAAATGTGGTTCCCAATATGAAGGAATGGACGGCTTGTTCTCTCGACCGTGATTTTATATTGCGTAACATTTACCACGTGAGGGTACAGATTCCAACTGCATAGTCATTTTATGGAGGTAGCTGGCCTTGGGATTTGACATGTATTACCCCCTAAAGCTGATGAACAGGTTTTGCGTAAAACATCGTTCGTGGCCTTACTAAAGCAGACGTGCTTAACATTCCGTAGGACCCATACTCCTAAAAGGTAAGAAGAAACGCGAACAGATACGTAGCTCAATGTTTACTTCCGTGTTAAACCTGCTGCCGGCCGCGGTGGTCTAGCGGTTCTAGGCGCGCAGTCTGGAACCGCGCGACTGCTACAGTCGCAGGTTCGAATCCTGCCTCGGGCATGGATGTGTGTGATGTCCTTAGGTTAGTTAGGTTTAAGTTGTTCTAGGGGACTGATGACCACAGATGTTAAGTCCGATAGTGCTCAGAGCCATTTGAACCATTTGTTAAACTTGCTGAGAACAGAAAATAGTATATCAGGTTTGAGAATTTTTTGAAGAAGGTGAGGTTTATTCCTTACTGGTGATTTGGGCATTTCCATCCCTTTATTCTGCATTATCAAAGTTTGTTTTAGTTCTACGTTGAGCCTGTAAAAATAAAATGTATGTAAACAAGAAGGAAATTGAGTGGAGGTGGGCTTGCTGAGTGGCTAATTTTAAACTTGAACAAACACTTCTGGACATGGAAAAATTTTAATCAGATGTAGAATAGGTCAAGAAACAATATACGACAGTGACAAAACAGCCATTATTGTATAAATCAAAAGGTGCTGGGTGACAAAATAAAAAAAAAAAATATACCACAGAAATCGACACCCGTCGTTCAGTGACGGAATAGCGCCAGCGGAGGAAGTATGACGTGTGCTCACAGCACCGACGTATGGAGAGTAGCGGCAGACAGGCGTGTCTGGAGTTATTCGGCTGCACATCACGATGGCCGACGGACGTGTACAGACAAGACGCCAATGGAAGAGCGTGCTGTTGTCCAATATGAATGCCCACGTGGAACTAGGGTGCCCGTCATCCTCGAACACCTACAGACCATGTAAGGCGAATCGGTCATGTCTCGTCAAATGGTTGATCTCTCGTGTTACATGTTCATAGAACTTTCACCTGTCACTTGCACTGAAAGCCGCACCCTTTGGACGTCACTTAGAAACTAGTGCTGATGTGGTGCAAGATGTGCGGCAATTCCAGAGTGGTCTCTTCAAACGGGTTGCACAATGTGACAGTTGTCTCAGCGTCGGTGGCGACTGTGTCGAAAAATAGGGCAACGTGTATAGTTAATGATGCGATTCTCTATTTGTTTTTAACAATAACGTTTCAGTCTGTAAACAATGGCGAAACTTACTTAACCGAAACATACCTCGCATCTAAGAATATAGACCTAAAGAATCGCAGAAGATTCGTGATAAACTTTGTCTCGAGCAAAATTCTATCTGAAACATGTACAACTGGGAAGCCAGAAATAAAACTTTAGAAATGTGTAACAGAACACATTTGGAAGTGCGATGGACTGCTCGAGTAGGGGATGAGTACGTTCTGCTCCTGGCCAACAGTAAAGACATTCCAGATACAGAAGTAACGAAGAGGGCAAGAGTTGGCTGCGTAATATACGCTAATGACTGCTAGAAACATGCGTGAATTATTGCAGAAAACTGCAACTGAAAAGATTACATAATGCGTAAATTTGAGGATATAACGCCACTACTTGTTTCTTTAGACCTGGCCGGTGTGTCCGAGCGGTTCTAGGTGCTTCAGTCAGGAACCGTGCGACCGCTACGATCGCTGGTTCGAATCCTGCCTCGGGTATGGATGTTTGTGATGTCCTTAGGTTAGTTAGGTTTAAGTAGTTCTAAGTTCTAGGGAACTGATCACCTCAGATGTTAAGTCCTATAGTGCTCAGAGCAATTTTAACCATTTGGTTCTTTAGAATGCAGCGGTAATTCTCAAGAGGATATCTGGCAAGTGGCAGGATTGCAAAACACAGCAAAATAACCTATTTACTCTTACCTATAGGAAAGAACACGATTGTTCCTCTCAAAACTTAAGGACATGTGTCTTTACGCAAATATAATGACTTTATTCATCCATCGTTTTTGGTGAGAAAAGCTTATTGACCGATGCTGCAGATCCTGTTTTTTTCAGTCCGAACCCTGGTTTCATGTATCTCTCCAAGTTAGATTATCTTCAGCGGGGCTCATCGTTTCTGCAGGTTTACTGGACACGTAACCCATTTGCAAATTGCAGCACATGCGACGGACATTAGTATTCTATAATTTTCGTCCCGTTTGGTGTAATTTGCTGTTCTTAAGTCGACCATATGCCGCTTTGATTATTGTAGGGGCTCTTTTTGTATGCAGGCTATCGTCCGTATTTGTCATACTTACAGCCCGGATAGTTTGAAAACAGACTCAGGTGCCGAAATTAGTCACCATCAAGAAACAAAAAACAATTATTTCTCAGTGCAACTTATAAACAAGTTACAACCATTAATCTCAATTGCAATACATATTGCGGACCTATTTTACATATTGCGGACCTATTTTGCATCTGCAGCATGCTGCAAGTTCGTACTTGGTGATTGTTTGTGTGGAAGGACACATTGGATCTGGAATTCTTCGGCGACCTAAATGAGATACGTGAAGGGACCGTGTGAGAGAACGTGGAAAATAATGTAATACCTGCGGTAAATGGAAGCGTTAGTTTAATAGGTACGTGGAGGAGGCTGGCGGAGAGTAAGGCAGCGCCCTAACTAGGTAGCAGCGCCGCTAAACTCCGAGCGCGCTGTTTAGCGGGCCGTAGTGCTATTAACTCGGGCGCATCTGGCGCTGATAACTTACGGTGGGGTTATACACGCCTCGCCAGACGGCACCTGTCAGCATTTAAGGTGCGCTTATGCTTGCCTCCTTCCGCTTTACAATATGGCACCTAGCTGTACGACTGGGGATTCTTCAAAAGCAGCCACACAAACTCAGTAAAAATGGTTCAAATGGCTCTGAGCACTGTGGGACTTAACATCTGAGCTCATCAGCCCCTAGAACTTAGAACTACTTAAACCTAACTAAACTAAGGACATCACACACATTCATGCCCGAGGCAGGATTCGAACCTGCGACCCAGATTTTATTTTCTTTACTGGTAACAAACTTTTTCCACGCAGCTCTGCCCTTGTATGAGTTCGACACGTAAACCGAACCCACCTCCCGCTCCACCTCTCTGTGCCCATCTTTTTCTCTGTCTCTATCCATTTAATCCTCCCACCTTTATCTGTCTCCCCCTCCCCAGTCTCTTTTCCTCTCTCCATATCGTCCTTTCCTTCTCTTTTCCCGTTTCCTGCACCCTGCTCTTTCATCATACCTTCCACCTCCATTCCTCTAACCATATGTTCCTTCCCCTCTCTCTTCCATGCCTGCCTCCTCGTCTTCCTTTTCCACATGCCCAGTACCTAACTTCCCTCTGACTCATGCATCTACTCCTCTGCCCCCTCCCTCCGTCCATTTCCTTCTGCCTCTTGCTCTGTGCATTTCTTCACTGTCTATCTCAACCTGTCCCCAGCTATGCTCATTGACACATGTAACCCCGTAACTCCTAAATAAAACACACCAACACTACTGACACAACACAACTGTTGTGCAAGCCAAGCAACAAATCAGGAGATTGAAGCTTGACACAGAAGCCACCGTGCAAAGCAGGTCGATAAAGTAGGCCTATGCTACTCCAAAGGAACACGAGTGTCCTGCAAGACAGCCTACATGCTGGAGTCCTCAAAACCACTTCTTGCCTCTGACATGTAGGCTTCCCTGGAAAGCAGGTTGATTTGGCATGCCGATACCAATCCCACACAACATTACTGTCGTAAAAGGTAGCCTATATGCCAGGGTCTGGGGAAAGCACAGCTTACCCTGTATCTCTACTCCTGTTTGAGCTAGGAAGTTAGAACCCCATAGTGCTTGTACTTTTGAGGCCTGCTTTTACCATGTGAGATGTGACTGAAGTTGATCGAAGAGGTTTGGGAGGAGATCTCAGACATACAAACACACACCGTCCGCTTTATACTTGCAACAGAACTCAGAACTCCCTCCTCCAGGAGTCGCACTTAGATTAATCGTACCAGTGTGAATCTAAAGCGATATTTGCATCCATAAACAGCAAACTACTGTGATGTGAATGAAAGAGGCTGCTTACAAAGATATTACGTAGCAAATGCCCACCTGGTATGAAGTGGACTACATGGTTCGATATGGAATCCTTAACATTTACTCATAGGTAGGTAGGTGTAGTGCAGGCTATGTAATGATGAGGAAGTGCGAATTTCTATCAGAAATGGCATTTGAATTTAGTCGTTTGCAATAAGCTTGAGTTGTTCCTCGTGTATGAAGGGTATAAGTCAACCTGTATCTACTTATACATCTACGTCTGTACTCTGCAAATGGATGTGAAGTGCAAATCAGAGGATTCATCCCATTGTACCAGTTATTAGGGTTTCTTCCCATTCCCCTCACTAATGGATTGTGGGAAGAATGATTGTTTGAATGCCTCTGAGCATGCTTTAATTATTCTAATCTTGTCCTCACGATCCCTATGAGATCGTTACATAGGAGGTTGTAGTATATTCCTAGAATCGTCATTTAACACGTTCTTGGAACTTCATTGGTAGACTTTCTCGTTGACATCTATATGATTAGTTATGCAGTTTCTTACAGACAGTACCGCTTTATACATAAGTACATCCTTTGCAAAAGGTTACTATTAACATTGCGTGCAACGTCTTTAATAGATGACATGAACAGCAAGAATCTCAACACACTTCCCTGTAGCAGATCCGAAGATACTTCTGCAGCTGACGATGATTCTCAAGGGTAACTCCCTATGTACCTCCTCAAGTCAGTCTCAGTTCTCACCTATTATCTGATATGGTCGAACTTTTGACAGCACAGTTGCGGTACTGAGTTAAATGCCTTTCGGAAATCGAGAAATACTGCAACTACGTGAGTGCCTTAATACAAAGCTTTCAGTTAGTTACATGAAAAAAGGGCGAGTTGGGTTTAACATGATCGATGTTTGTGAAATCCATGATGGTTGGCATGGATGAGGCCATTCTGTTCAAGACACCTCATTTTGTTTGAGCTCAGAATATGTTCTAAGATTCGACAACAGATCGATGGTAGTTTTGCTTATCATATCTACTATCCTTCTTGTAAATAGACGAGATCTGTGTTTTCTTTCAGCTACTTTGCACCACCTTTTTTTTCGAGGATCTAAAATAGATTATAATTGGAAGAGGGGCTAACTCATTCACAAATTCAGTAATTCCTATAGGCCCTGGATATTTGTTGAATTTTAACGATTTCAGCTGTGTCTCAATAGAGCCGCGCTGGGTTGCCGCGCGGTCTAGGGCGTCTTGTCACGGCCCGCTCGGCTCCCCCTGTCGGAGGTTCAGGTCCTCCCTCGGGCATGGGTGGTTGTGTCGTCCTTAGCGTAAGTTAATTTAAGATAAATTCAGTAGTGTGTAAGCTTAGGGACCGATGACCTCATCAGTTTGGTCCCATAAGACCTTACCACAAATTTCTTTATTTGTGTCTCAATACTACTGTCACTAATGCTGATTTCACCCATCTTTTCAGTGGTACGAGGATTAAAGTGGGCCAATTTTCGTGTGTTTTATTTTGTAAAGGAAAATTTGAAAACAGGTTTAAGCGTTTGAGCTTTAGCTTTGCTACCCGGAATTTGTGTTCCTCTCTCATCCATGAGTGACTGGACACTAACTTTGGTGCCACTAACAGTTTTTACCAGAATATCTTTGCGCTTTTGAAAGATCATTTTACAATATTCTGCCACAGTAGTCACTGAAGGCTTCACATACGGCTATCTTGACAGATAACCGTTTTTCATTCAGTATCCCTCTATGAATAGTCACATTCTTTGTTTTATACCTATTATGCAGTAGCCTTTGTTTCTTCAGAAGTTTCTCTACAGTGAATGTATACCATGGAGGGTCCGTCCCATTATGACCTGTTCTACTGGGTACATATTTATCCAGTGTATAGTGGATCATTGTTTTAAACTTGAGCCGTAGCTCCTCTACATGCACCTACCCCGTGCCAAATTTTCAAATCCATCATTCAGACATGACACCACAGATTTTTTATGTAGTTTAAAGGACGCCAATATATTTCTCCTATTTTCAGTTGTGCCCTGTACTTTGGTAACCATTGTTGACACAACAGCGTCATGATCCTGACGTCAGTTTCAATGTGAACGTCCTCAATGACGTGTAAACGTAGGTTTCCGCTGCCGTTTTCCCAATCAAAAAAATTCTTCTGGATTTGAGGCCGCATTGTCAACAATTTTACAGTTGATAATGCGGCCTCAAACCCAGAAGATTTTTATTGACTGTCCTCAAAGACGTCAGGTGTATTTGTTGCCATTAAATCCAATACTTTTCCATCATGAGTGAGGTTACGGATTACCTGTTCTAGATATTTTTAAAAGATGGCATTTAGTAAGGTTTCATATGATGTTTTATCACGCCAACCACTAACAAAACTGTAATTTTTCCAGTTGACTGGTGGATGATTAGTCTCCACCGATGAATGCAATATCATTGGGGAACTTACACACGAGTGAAATGAGGTGTTTTCTGAAGTTTTCGGTTACATCAGGAGATGAGCCTGGTGGGCCATAGAAGGATCCAGTTACCATTTTAAGCCCACTCATGATACTGAATTTAGACCAGTCTCACACGAATCTTTAATTTCTATCTCGGCGGACTTGAATTTCTTCCGTCCTGCGAAAAATACACCACCTGCGTTTCCTATTACGCTATGCTTTCTATACAAAGTTAAACATTCCCCAAATATCTCAATGCTATCACTTTTAGTTTTCAACCAGCTTTCTGTACCTTGCATTACGTGAACTTAACAGTTTTTCAAGAAGACTCCTAACGCTGCCACTTTGAAGCATATTCTTCGGAAAATTAACCACTAGCATTATATTACTCTATCTGATTGAGGTATTTCTTTCAAACCTCCAGTGATACTTTTGGATTTCCAACAGCTATCGTATGTGCTGGGATTCGACAGCGGCAGCATAACTTCTTATTTAGACTGCAGTTTATCATTCTACGGTGTTGATATTTGAATTGGTCGAAATCCGAAGATTCTCGTGCGAATAAGAAAACGAAGAGTCCTAGGGGCTATACTGCAACTCAGAGGCATCAGCTACTTACTGAGGCTACTCGGAAGCTATACAAAAATTACGTGTTACTTGATGTGGCCATGACAATCGACAGCTTCGAAGACACCGTGTTGATTTGGTCATTTTTTTTTTTTTTGCATTATGATTTTGTGCATTGAACTTTTAACAGGAACTCATGGTTGGTGCTATTTATTATAAAGAAATATCAGTTAACTTACAACTGCCTGAGATTGACTCTTATAACATAGGCAAACAACATCACATCCTGACCAAGGGAAATCAGAAATGACTGCAATTAGTGAAGGCGTTCGTCAAGTTTGTGTACTATCATCTCTCCTGTTTAACTGCAAAGTGACCTTCTACTACCGGTGGTACAGTTAATGTTAGCACTCAGGACAGATAGGAAGATTACCGTCGCTTATACCCTACAGCTCCTGCAAGTTATCCTCTGTAGTAATGGTTTAACAAATCCTGTGGTCCACGAATTTACAGGCCCCTGCGAGTTATTGCCGGATATTATAATTTTCTAGCAGGAGGGTTTAACCAACAGGTAAAAATTTGAACGCAACTGGTAACGCAATATTGTTTTAGAACCACTAAAGAAATCGCATTCGGGAGGACGACGGTTCAATCCCGTCTCCAGCCATCCTGATTTAGGTTTTCCGTGATTTCCCTAAATCGTTTCAGGCAAATGCCGGGATGGTTCCTTTTGAAAGGGCACGACCGATTTCCTTCCCAATCCTTCCCTAACCCGAGCTTGCGCTCCGTCTCTAATGACCTAATGACCTCGTTGTCGACGGGACGTTAAACACTAACCACCACCACCACCACCACCACCACCACTAAAGAAAGCACCTATGGGAGGGCTTAATAGGGAGCATAGAGCCATTATTTCCTTTCATGACCCAGCATTCGACTGTCGTTTACCTATTATTTATGATGAAAGAAATAATGAGTCGAGGGTATAGATTCATTTATATTTATTCAGTACCGGTGGCACTTTAACAACTAGCCATGTATTTGTTGGAATATGCATCATCACAACTGGTCTCTCTAGTTAACATGATTCACTTTCGCCACGTAATTATGGAAAGGGAGAGGGGCCACAGACCTGGCTTCAATGTAATTTTAAGAAGGCACACAATTATACCCAAACCCATGCATATCATATTTAATTGCTGTAGGTCACGCAGAATAAGTTCATCAAAGACACTACAAGCGAATTTGGTCAGGGCGGAAATGTATTTGCCGAAATATTACAATTTTTGTTAAGACGTACGCCGAAGAAAGGATAGCAAGTGGTGCACCTAACTATGACTGTCAATTTTGGTTTAAACACTTCAGAAACAACACTTCATCACTGAGCTGAAGGGAGAGGGGGTGGAAGGGGGGGACATTTACTATCATGTAAGTCTAGATTTCATCAATGGGCATTTCATAGACATATGAGTTTGAACCGTACTCGTGGTCTAGGGGTAGCGTCTTTGATTCATAATCAAAACGTCTTCGGTCCCGGGTTCTTTCCCCGCCACTGCCTAAATTTGGATAAATAATCAGCATTGGCGGCCGAAGACTTCCGGCATAAGAAGTCAGCCTCATTCTGCCAACGACCTTGTCAAAGAGGGCGGAGGAGCGGGTAGAGGTTCAGGGCACTCTCTTGTCCTAGGGGTGGGAAATTGCCCCTAAAGGCGGAAGAATCAGCAATGATCAACGACATGAGGATGCAGAAGGCAATGGAAACCACTGCATTAAAGCCACCTTCCTCCATGAACCATGGACCTTGCCGTTGGTGGGGAGGCCTGCGTGCCTCAGTGATACAGATAGCCGTATCGTAGGTGCAACCACAACGTAGGGGTATCTGTTGAGAGGCCAGACAAACTTGTGGTTCCTGAAGAAGGGCAGCAGCCTTTTAAGTAGTTGCAAGGGCAACAGTCTGGATGATTGACTGATCTGGCCTTGTAACAATAACCAAAACGGCCTTGCTGTGCTGGTACTGCGAACGGCTGAAAGCAAGGGGAAACTACGGCCGTAATTTTTCCCGAGGGCATGCAGCTTTACTGTACGATTAAATGATCATGGCGTCCTCTTTGGTAAAATATTCCGGAGGTAAAATAGTCCCCCATTCGGATCTTCGGGCGGGGACTACTCAAGAGGATGTCGTTATCAGGAGAGAGATAAATGGCGTTCTACGGATCGGAGTGTGGAATGTCAGATCACTTAATCGGGAAGGTAGGTTAGAAAATTTAAAAAGGGAAATGGATACGTTAAAGTTAAATATAGTGGGAATTAGTGAAGTTCGGTGGCAGGAGGAACAAGACTTCTGGTCGGGTGACTACAGGATTATAAACACAAAATCAAATAGGGGTAATGCAGGAGTAGGTTTAATAACGAATAGGAAAATAGGAATGCGGGTAAGCTACTACAAAAAGCATAGTGAACGCATTATTGTGGCCAAGATAGATACGAAGCCCACACCTACTACATTAGTACAAGTTTATATGCCAACTAGCTCTGCAGATGACGAAGAAATTGAAGAAATGTATGATGAAATAAAAGAAATTATTCAGATAGTGAAGGGTGACGAAAATTTAATAGTCACAGGTGACTGCAATTCGGTAGTAGGAAAAAGGAGAGAAGGAAACGTAGAAGGTGAATATGGATTGGGGCTAAGAAATGAAAGAGGAAGCCGCCTGGTAGAATTTTGCACAGAGCACAACTTAATCATAGCTAACACTTGGTTTAAGAATCATGAAAGAAGGTTGTATACATGGAAGAACCCTGGAGATACTAAAAGGTATCAGATAGATTATATAATGGTAAGACAGAGATTTAGGAACCAGGTTTTAACTTGTAAGACATTTCCAGGGGCAGATGTGGACTCTGACCACAATCTATTGGTTATGACCTGCAGATTAAAACTGAAGAAATTGCAAAAAGGTGGGAACTTAAGGAGATGGGACCTGGATAAACTGAAAGAACCAGAGGTTGTACAGAGTTTCAGGGAGAGCATAAGGGAATAATTGACAGGAATGGGGGAAAGAAATACAGTAGAAGAAGAATGGGTAGCTTTGAGGGATGAAGTAGTGAAGGCAGCAGAGGATCATGTAGATAAAAAGACGAGGGCTAGTAGAAATCCTTGGGTAACAGAAGAAATATTGAATTTAATTGATGAAAGGAGATAATATAAAAATGCAGTAAATGAAGCAGGCAAAAAGGAATACAAACGTCTCAAAAATGAGATCGACAGGAAGTGCAAAATAGCTAAGCGGGGATGGGTAGAGGACAAATGTAAGGATGTAGAGGCTTATCTCACTAAGGGTAAGATAGATACTGCCTACAGGAAAATTAAAGAGACCTTTGGAGATAAGAGAACCACTTGTATGAATATCAACAGCTCAGATGGAAACCCAGTTCTAAGCAAAGAAGGGAAAGCAGAAAGGTGGAAGGAGTATATAGAGGGTCTATAAAAGGGCGATGTACTTGAGGACAATATTATGGAAATGGAAAAGGATGTAGATGAAAATGAAATGGGAGATATGATACTGCGTGAAGAGTTTGTGAAAGCACTGAAAGACCTGAGTCGAAACAAGGCCCCCGGAGTAGACAACATTCCATTGGAACTACTGACGGCCTTGGGAGAGCCAGTCCTGACAAAACTCTACCATCTAGTGAGTAAGATGTATGAAACAGGCGAAATACCCTCAGACTTCAAGAAGAATATAATAATTCCAATCCCAAAAAAAGCAAGTGTTGACAGATGTGAAAATTACCGAACAATCAGTTTAATAAACCACAGCTGCAAAATACTAACACGAATTCTTTACAGACGAATGGAGAAGCTGGTAGAAGCCGACCTCGGCGAAGATCGGTTTGGATTCCGTAGAAATACTGGAACACGTGAGGCAATACTGACCTTACGACTTACCTTAGAAGAAAGATTAAGGAAAGGCAAACCTACGTTTCTAGCATTTGTAGACTTAGAGAAAGCTTTTGACAATGTTGACTGGAATACTCTCTTTCTAATTCTAAAGGTGGAGGGGGTAAAATACAGGGAGCGAAAGGCTATTTACAATTTGTACAGAAACCAGATAGCAGTTATAAGAGTCGAGGGATATGAAAGGGAAGCAGTTGTTGGGAAGGGAGTAAGACAGGGTTGTAGCTTCTCCCCGATGTTATTCAATTTGTATATTGTGCAAGCACTAGAGGAAACAAAAGAAAAATTCGGAGTAGATATTAAAATCTATGGAGAAGAAGCAAAAACTTTGAGGTTCGCCGATGACATTGTAATTCTGTCAGAGACAGCAAAGGACTTGGAAGAGCAGTTGAATGGAATGGATAGCGTCTTGAAAGGAGGATACAAGATGAACATCAACAAAAGCAAAACGAGGATAATGGAATGTAGTCGAATTAAGTCGGGTGATGCTGAGGGAATTAGATTAGGGAATGAGACACTTAAAGTAGTAAGGGAGTTTTGATATTTGGGTAGCAAAATAACTGATGATGGTCGAAGTAGAGAGGATATAAAATGTCGACTGGCAATGGCAAGGAAAGCGTTTCTGAAGAAGAGAAATTTGTTAACATCTAGTATGGATTTAACTGTCAGGAAGTCATTTTTGAAAGTATTTGTATGGAGTGTAGCCATGTATGGAAGTGAAACATGGACGATAAATAGTTTAGACAAGAAGAGAATAGAAGCTTTCGAAATGTGGTGATACAGAAGAATGCTGAAGATTAGATGGTTAGAACACATAACTCATGAGGAAGTATTGAATAGGATTGGGGAGAAGAGAAGTTTGTGGCACAGCTTGACCAGAAGAAGAGATCGGTTGGTAAGACATGTTCTGAAGCATCAAGGGATCAACAATTTAGTATTGGAGGGCAGCGTGGAGGGTAAAAATCGTAGAGGGAGACCAAGAGATGAATACACTAAGCAGATTCAGAAGGATGTAGGTTGCAGTGGGTACTGGGAGATGAAGAAGCTTGCACAGGATAGAGTAGCATGGACAGCTGCATCAAACCAGTCTCAGGACTGAAGACCACAACAACAAAAACGTTTATCCACATGGCACGTGGCTTGTCATTGAAGAAGTGTCATGATGATCTCTCCATTGGCAAAAGATTCCGGAATAGTACCCTATTCGGATCTCCGGGAGGGGACTGCTAAGGGGGAGGTTACCATGAGAAAGGATAACATTCTACAAGTCGGGGCGTGGAATGTCAGAAGCTTGAACGTAGTAGGGAAATTAGAAAATCTGAAAAGGGAAATGCAAAGGCTCAATATAGATATAGTAGGGGTCTGTGAAGTGAAGTGGAAGGAAGACAAGGATTTCTGGTCAGATGAGTATCGGGTAATATCAACAGCAGCAGACAATGGTATAACAGGTGTAGTATTCGTTATGAATAGGAAGGTGGGGCAGAGGGTGTGTTACTGTGAACAGTTCAGTGACCGGGTTGTTCTAATCAGAATCGACAGCAGACCAACACGGACAACGATAGTTCAGGTGTACATGCCGACGTCGCAAGCTGAAGATGAACAGATAGAGAAAGTGTATGAGGATATTGAAAGGGTAGTGCAGTATGTAAAGGGGGACGAAAATCTAATAGTCATGGGCGACTGGAATGCAGTTGTAGGGGAAGGAGTAGAAGAAAAGGTTACAGGAGAGTATGGGCTTGGGACAATGAATGAAAGAGGAGAAAGACTAATTGAGTTCTGTAACAAGTTTCAGTTGGTAATAGCGAATAACCTGTTCAAGAATCACAAGAGGAGGAGGCATACTTGGAAAAGGCCGGGAGATACGGGATGATTTCAATTAGATTACATCATGGTCAGACAGAGATTCCGAAATCAGATACTGTATTGTAAGGCGTACCCAGTAGCAGATATAGACTCAGATCACAATATAGTAGTGATGAAGAGTAGGCTGAAGTTCAAGACATTAGTCAAGAAGAATCAATACGCAAAGAAGTGGGATACGGAAGTACTAAGGAATGACGAGATACGTTTGAAGTTCTCTAACGCTATAGATACAGCAATAAGGAATAGCGCAGTTGGCAGTACAGTTGAAGAGGAATGGACATCTCTAAAAAGGGCCATCACAGAAGTTGGGGAGGAAAACATAGGTACAAAGAAGGTAGCTGCGAAGAAACCATGGGTAACAGAAGAAATACTTTAGTTGATTGATGAAAAGAGGAAGTACAAACATGGTCCGGGAACATCAGGAATACAGAAATACAAGTCGCTGAGGAATGAAATAAATAGGAAGTGCAGGGAAGCTTAGACGAAATGGCTGCAGAAAAAATGTGAAGACATCGAAGATGATATGATTGTCAGAAGGACAGACTCGGCATACAGGAAAATCAAAACAACGTTTGGTGACATTAAAAGCAACGGTGGTAACATTGAGAGTGCAACGGGAATTCCACTGTTAAATGCAGAGGAGAGAGCAGATAGGTGGAAAGAATACATTGAAAGAGCTGACAAGTGCGAGAATTATCGCACAATCAGCTTAACAGCTCATGCATCGAGGCTGCTTACAAGAATAATATACAGAAGAATGGAAAAGAAAATTGAGAATGCGCTAGGTGACGATCAGTTTGGCTTTAGCAAAAGTAAAGGGACGAGAGAGGCAATTCTGACGTTACGGCTAATAATGGAAGCAAGGCTAAAGAAAAATCAAGACACTTTCATAGGATTTGCCGACCTGGAAAAAGCGTTCGACAATATAAAATGGTGCAAGCTGTTCTAGATTCTGAAAAAAGTAGGGGTAAGCTATAGGGAGAGACGGGTCAAATACAATATGTACAACAACCAAGTGGAATAATAAGAGTGGACGATCAAGAACGAAGTGCTCGTATTAAGAAGGGTGTAAGACAAGGCTGTAGCCTTTCGCCCCTACTCTTCAATCTGTACATCGAGGAAGCAATGATGGAAATAAAAGAAAGGTTCAGGAGTGGAATTAAAATACGAGGTGAAAGGATATCAATGATACGATTCGCTGATGACATTGCAATCCTGAGTGAAAGTGAAGAAGAATTAAATGATCTGCTGAACGGAATGAACAGTCTAATGAGTACACAGTATGGTTTGAGCGTAATTCGGAGAGAGACGAAGGTAATGAGAAGTAGTAGAAATGAGAACAGCGAGAAACTTAACATCAGGATTGATGGTCACGAAGTCAATGAAGTTAAGGAATTCTGCTACCTAGGCAGTAAAATAACCAATGACGGACGGAGCAAGGAGGACATCAAAAGCAGACTCGCTATGGCAAAAAAGGCATTTCTGGCCAAGAGAAGTCTTCTAATATCAAATACCGGCCTTAATTTGAGGAAGAAATTTCTGAGGATGTACGTCTGGAGTACAGCATTGTATGGTAGTGAAACATGGACTGTGGGAAAACTGGAACAGAAGAGAATCGAAGCATTTTAGATGTGGTGCTATAGACGAATGTTGAAAATTAGGTGGACTGATAAGGTAAGGAATGAGGAGGTTCTACGCAGAATCGGAGAGGAAAGGAATATGTGGAAAACACTGATAAGGAGAAGGGACTGGATGATAGGACATCTGCTAAGACATGATGGAATGACTTCCATGGTACTAGAGGGAGCTGTAGAGGGCAAAACTGTAGAGGAAGACAGAGATTGGAATACGTCAAGCAAATAATTGAGGATATAGGTTGCAAGAAGTGCTACTCTGACATGAAGAGGTTAGCACAGGAAAGGAATTCGTGGCGGGCCGCATCAAACCAGTCAGTAGACTGATGACCAAAAAAGATTATTCCTTCCCTGTCTTACATTCACCCACTATCGTACGGTTATTCACTCGTCTACTATACTTTTCCAGGCCGAAACTGCCATTTATCAGATGCAAATTAATAAAAATCCCCCAAAATATTACTTTAAAATAAAGACCACATTAAAACAATATAAAAGTGTGAACTTCTATTAAGCACACAGCAATAATACGACCGTAAGCTTAAGGTCCATGGCGCGTAGCCTGACCAAGGCACAAACGCAAAGTTATTACTGAAATTTGACTAAATTATGAAAATAATTGGTGGTAATCTCACACCTGATATCAACATCCGGAGTTTGTTAACGAGCAGATTTGAGACATTCTAATACCTTTGTTAACATTACTAAAATACAGAGCTGCGTCTCCACGTCTGTCCAGTGCCACTACCCAGGAACAAATGGACCTGCGGACACCTCGCCTAACAGTTGTTCGTTCAAAAGGTGGTTGAGGGGATGATTCGCCAACCTAACAGAGCCAATACTCGTGCCTTTGCGACCACTCCGACCTGACTTGCTCATCTTCTTGGTCAAACTTGTTCGCGTTTAGGAGTTGGTACTACCTATCATCGAATCACTCTACTCATGCAATGCTACGACCTCTGACCAAAGCTTTCTGCTACTTCACATAATTGCTCATTCACACGGTCCAGGTCGCATAAGGAAAAGGATGCAGGGAAACGGGCCATGTACGAAATGAAAAAAAAAATCAATGAATAAATCAATAAATATTTCTTTGTCCATTCCCTTCTGCTTGTTACCCATAGACTTACTTCTGCAGAGTAAAAAAAACGCTCTTGCTACAATTCTCCGTTACCAGAATTTATTGGAAAAATATGGAACGGGACAACCAGTTCAATTTCTCGTGTATCTTCGAAGAAAATGGACTCAGGGCTGTCTTTCTGATGGAACGACAGTGCAGGACATTTTTCAATTAGTGCCATGAGGAGGAGACCCTAATCTCCACGCCACATCAATCCGGTATTATTATCATTTTTCTTATTATGCTCTTCAAGTTTCGAAGTACATCATTTGAAATAATCAAGTTGCCAAGACAACGCAACAGAATACTATTGACACAGAAACCATTTACAAAAAATATTCATAAGATTACAAAAATTCTATAAATGAAATCATCTTAACCAATTAATCACATTTATATCCGACACAGGTTCGTACTCATTATGTAAAGACGCTAAATTATCCTAAGACATATGAATGAAATACTGATAACAATGTTAACTGTTAGTGTATGTCAACAAAAACACAATATGTTGTATGCAAAACATCGGAAAAGGAGCAAGCATTCAATTCAATATGTCTATTGGCTACTCAACAATTATGCAAAACATCGAAAAAATGAAAACCTTTCAATGCTATTAATAATACAAAACACTCAGCCTTCAATGGCTACATAAAGTTTTACGGATATGTATATTACCTCAAATCCGAAACTCTGACAAAGAAAATACTTATTTGAAACTGATCCTACTGAACACTATTTACTCGTAATGAAACTCTTAAAAAAGTAGTCTTTGACTATCGCAAATTAAACTAATACAGAACTATACAGTGGCATATTTGGTAGGTCACAAAGTTAATTGGAAACGCACCTTCGTGTTCAAACACACTTTTATTACAAGTTTTATCTAATTTGTTCCTTACAAACTAGGAATGAAGTTATGTGCATCATGAAAGCAATGTAATTACTTATCTTTATAGTTTACTCACAGAGTGAGAGTCCTTTTAAACATTTTATGATCAGATAACACCTGACTACGTTATGTCTCCTTTTTTTTGGCCTATGGCCTTGCTGTCAATAGACAAATTTAGTTCTGATCAGACACGAAGGAAGGAAACACTGCCAACCTACTTTCTGATTGAGTTATTAGACGACATTTTGCCATGAGCCAGCAAACTTTTTTCCATCTCACTGCTCCATTTTCAGGCTGATAAGTGACAGAAAACAACATACCAACATTCATGCTTCCAAGATTAGAGATAACTCTTTCTATTAAATCAAAACATTCCTTCTTTTCTCTCTGCTCGAAATTGTTAGTCAGTAAAGAAGGTACTGTTCTGTTGCACGTTTCAACAAAGAAAGGAAAGTCTAATTAAATGACTAACCTAAGACAAACAACATTTTATATCCTACTCAACATATTTAACTAAGTCATAAATAAAAGCACAGGATATTAATATGAGGATATCTTGACGAAGACCCACATTATTCACATGATCAAAGGACCAGCTCTCACGCTAGTTCGGTTACTGTTTGGCATGCATTACGTTTGAGTAGTCACACGGCACTATGAAGTCACACGCATAACATCTAGGGTAACCGTCGAGGACGACTTTCTTCGAAAGGAACTTGGAGGTCTTCTATTACATTCTGCCGACACTGCATCCTTAAATTCATTGTATCTTAGACAGCAAATTAGTTGTCCATTTGCAGTCAACACACTGTCAGAAACCAGTTCCCATTTTTGTTTTAGCCTTAGAGTAACTCGACTAGTGGAATGGACTGGACTAATGATACATCAGTTCCAGTGGTCCAAGTAAAACCGTATGTCAAACAACTACACTGCACCTAAGTGTCCTTAAGTTTTTGACCTACTTTACTGTCCTCAGTCTAGTTCTGAATTATTTAACAGATATTTTCCGTGGTTTACGGGTCTAAGTTCTGTGATGAACAGTTTCTAACAGTTTCTGGCCTGGCACTGCTGTTTGTACCTACCCCTCACCAACATGGATCAACAAAACATAAGTGAAGTTCATCATGACTGCACACACACTTTGCTCAAATATTGGATTATTTATCCTCTCTCTCTAATTTCGAAGTTTGCCGTCTTTACATTGAAAGTTCTACAGCGTGTTCTCCCTATTCTCCGTGTTCATGCATCCAAGGTGGGTTACTAATGAGACTTGCAGTCCTTAGTACTTTGTCCCTTATCCCCTGACCTTTGCAAAAGCGACAGTGTTCTCCAAGTAACAGGTTCTGTAGCCCTAATAACCTCTGCCAAAATCGCCGCCTGCTGTGTCCCGTCGCAACGATATTGGATCTCCGTCTGACAAGATGCCTCATAGCGATAACGACAGTGGTCTCCTTCGTAGTGGAAAGAGTTTAGCCGCGCTGACCGGCCGTGACCCTTCCGTAGGCAGCCGCCCAGTCACCGTGTGCCATACATAGCTCGGGACCGTGCATCAGTGCGCGCTGCCTCGGCCGCCGTCGCCCTGTCAACCGCAGCCACTGCCGCTTGGTGGAGGGGGGAGGCTAGCGCCAGACTCCATCGATAGGTCCCAGCTGCCGCTCGTGTTTACGGGATCAGCTGTTTGACAGCGACAGGTTCGCCCGAGTCCTTGCCGCCGGCAGCTGACAGGCTGCCATTTTCTCCTCGCCGTCACCATGCAACATTTAAATAGAGCAGCTGTCACTCCCTTAAACTTTAGGGGCCCTCAATTCCTCTATAATTTTCACTTAATCTGCCGTTCACCGAAACTTAATTATCAACATATTTCGCCAGAGCTTTACAATTAGAGGTGATTGGTTATTAACAAAAACAAAACAATTTAGATCGCTATATATTACACGTTTGCTTACAAACACAGGCCTCTAGTATGTCCATTCTCATCTATGCGGCACTTACCACTTACTAAGTGAATTAACAATACAGGCCTTGTGATCCCTGAATAATAGTTAAACAAAGAAAATATCTCTCTAAAAGTCTTTACAATGTTGGAGACGTCCTGCAACAGCTAACCTAATTCTTATTTAAAAAGTTGTCGATTGCCCATAATGGAGCTAGTTGTGGAATCAGTCAGGACATGTCCTACGATTATGCGTGCTCACATCTCATAGACTATCTGGTCTAACGTACATGCTGGTTACCCAAAACATTTACAAATCACAATATGATCTTATGTAACCATTTTTACTATCACCCGTTCCTCTAACCTACCTCCAAAACAGTTTAGATGTTTTATTACTGTTCCTTTACCACACACAAACCGCCAAAACAGGTGATGTGTCTGCTCATCCATGAGGGTATGACCAGGATAACACACCATAAAATACTAAGTAGACAATTTCACAGTACAAGAGAGTAATATAAAAATCAAAGCTCATTGGAATGATACCACCTGGAGTTATTATCTCTCAGACCAGTCTCACACGTTACCCAATTCGGACGTTTTTCTCTCCGTTCTAACAAGTTTAGTTCGCTAAGGAAAACACTATGGCGCTGCTCACTTAAAATATCATAGAAACATTATACCTTCACTTTAGTCATTACACCCATTCTTGTTATTCGCAATTCATATCAAACTGCCTTTTATTCCCTGTGAACAAAAACCAAGCACAGATACCATCTACCACATACTACTAGTTTAAAGCTAGGGGCACACTTTACATTTACTTCTTATTCTACAGGCATCATCTTTCGTCAAATAGATGTCATTCGTGACTAAAACCAGTACTCCCTTCTGTTACCTTCATCAGCTTCCTCTTTACTTAGTCCTACCTTCATCCCTCTGTATGGTTTATCTCCAGGGTCCTAAGCTTGCCGTCGTCTGATTTTCCTCGCTGTGATCTGTCATGCAGGGTTCAGCCCTCCCTCCGGGTCTCTCAAAGTCACCACTGCTTAAGTCAGTAACACTTCATAGCTCTGCGTCTCTGCACACCACCATAACACAAATACAAAAACACACAAAATTCGATGCCTTCAGTAACCGATAACTGGTCCCGTCGCTACTTTTGCGCGAGCTATTACGACACATAAGCACATCTACAGCACGTTTCCCCATCATTATACATTGTGAAAGGTTTACCTTTCCTAGTGTAATTTCTTCTTGTTTCCCTTGCAAGGGATCATCGCTTCTCCAGTGCAAATCACGTACATAACGTAAGAATATCTTCCTTCGACAATCGTTATTACAATTCATACCTAACAGATCACCAGGCAAAGACAGTAAAGAGTACCAAATTCTTCACATGTGATGTTGTAAACTACATTTTTTTATACTAAGCCAATTGTTGTTTACTAGAGATGACACTTCTGCCCTAATTCTTACTCGATCCATTTCATGACATTAGATATGTGATGCAAAGGTTTAGGCCTACGAAACCTGATGGTTTCTATTTCCATCGCGTTCTGATGCGCGACACGCCTCACTCGAAAGGGTCCAGAATAGACACTGAAGAATTTGCTGCTAATGTACTGGTGTCTTTAGGACAATCTATGAGTTTTAACGAGATTTTTATCTTGAATTTCCAGGGCTGATTGTCTTATTCGACCCTTTTGTCCCCTTTTCCTACTTTGTGCTTCTCTTTCAACATTCGCTATGGCCAACTTCACTACTTCTCTGTGTCGTTGTCGCCTTTCTGGTGGCCAATCTATCAGTTCTCTTACTCTGTTAGGAGGTGACTAGTGTAGGGCTGAGCTTCGTGGTCCCATGTGTATTTTCGTTCTGTATCCTCTGAAATTCGTCCAGATATTGATCCCACAGATGGTGCTTATTGTGACAGTTTTACTAACTCTTTTATTACCCCTTCTGCGGGATTTCCGGTGGGAAATGAATACTGGCTTAATTCTTTTTTGCGTTACGGTGTTTCGCCAAGACCTTGACCGAAATTGTGGACCATTATCCGAGATTAATTTTGCTACGCTTCCTACCTCTCTGAGGAAATGCCTCTTAAGTGCAGACGCCAACGTTCTCCTGGTCGCAGAGTACAATAGGGCAAACGTCACATACCTGGAGACTAACTCCACCACGATGAGGGAATACCGATATCCATGCGTGCTTTGTGGAAGGAGGCCAAACAAGTCCGCCGCTCCTAATTCCTTTAGCCTACTCGGTATAATAAGGTATAAGGGTGTTCGACAACTCTGGGTCGAATGCTTGGCCCTCTGGCAAACCTTACACGTTCCAAGCACTCTTTTGACTCTATGTTCCATGCTGTTAAAATATACAATTTGCTTCAATTGCATACAGCACTTACGGCCCCGAAATGGCCATAACTGTGGTGTGTGTACGAAATTTACTAATTACTTCTTCCGGCACACTGACCAACCACTTGTAAATGTTAATTCCACGTCTGAAAAAAAAAAAAAAAGGACTTGCTCTTCCTTAACGAGTAGACCCGACGCCATTCTCCGCCGCTACCGCCCTGCAGTCTAGTTTTGATGGAGCTCCACACCTCATCTTTGTCTTGCTCTCATGCTATACTGCTGAGGGCCGCACTTACGTAATTTTCAAATGTAATTGGGCTCATATACAGTAGATTGAACCTATTCTCTTTGAACTCCTCATCCTTCCCCTGCGTCAGTCCAATTGGACCCCGTGATAGGGCAACCGCTACCACGTTTTGCGGACCAGGAATATGGAAAATTTTGAAGGAAAATTCTTTAAGATACAAGGGCCACACAATAGGCGGTTCTGCGTAAGCTGCGCCGTCATGAGGAAATGCAACGCCTTGTGGTCCGAATACATCTCGGTAGTGCGACCATACAGGTAATACCGAAACTTGCTGAACCCCCATACAATGGCTAATGCCTCTAGTTCGGTCATCGTGTAGTTTCTCTCCGCTTGGTTTAAAACACGACTTGCGAAAGCCGCAGATTGCGGGACAATGTTTCCGTCTTGGTTACTTTCTTGAAAAATGGTAACTGCTATGCCATCCTGGGAACTATTGGATGACATACAAAATTTTTTACCCAAGTCTGGGTGAATCAGGACGGGAGCATTCAACAATGCCCTTTCCAATGCGTCAAACCCGTCTTGTGCTTTACTTCCCAATTCCAGGTTGTTCTTTTACCGATTAGTTGACACAGTCATGGGGTGGTAACACTTTCAATCCTAATGAACCGTTTGTGAAAGTTTAATAAGCCGAGGAACGTACGTAATCGGGGCTTTTTGTTCTGGACGTCGCATACACTTTAATCACCAGCAACTCATCGGGGTCAGGTCGGATACCCTGTGCTGAGGAAGTGAATTTCCTTTCTCCCAAACTCAGACTTGGCCAAGTTGACACTCACATTTCTATTTGTCAGAGTCTCTAACAATGACGTGAGCACTCTGTGGTACTCATCCCATGACTTTTCCGCGATTAACACGTCATCGATATAACACATATTTCTTTTCCGGAGAGTTTCCGTTAAAACTGTGTCCAAAGCACCGATAAAGGCGGCAGAAGAGACACTCAATCCGAAAGGAAGCAGTCGGAACTGATAAGATCTGCCGAAACAGAGAAATTCCGTGTATTTCGTGCATTCCTTTGCCAATGGGACCTGCCAGAAGCTCGTCCGGAAATCGAGCGACTTGAGCACATGTACGACATGAAACTTCTGGAGCAGGGTGTCTAGCGTCTCTGGCCGATCGTTTTCTGTCTCAATAACAGTAGTGATCTACCTCGAGTCCAGAACTAAATGAATCGACCTGTTCTTCTTCACAACCGGGTGTATCGGACTGTTGTATGAGCTAACTGCCGGTTTTATTATACATTTCTCCAGCATAGTCTTAAGATCCTATTCTACAGATGCACGGTGCACAACTGGTATGGGATAGGTTTTCGCTGCAAACGGAGTATGGGGTTTCACTTTAACTTCGTATTGGAACTTTTCTATAGGCCCAGGCGAATCTGAAAAAATGGTTTGGTACCTCTTTAGAATCCTACGTAGTTGTTCCCTTATCTCTGTCGATTCTAAATGCCGCGTTTTCTCTTATATTACCCCCTCTACCGTTTTCTCGTTATATCGATCTCCTACCTCTGTATCTAGCGTGCATAGGCACACTTCGGCGTCGTCATCCTCGTCGATCACCTGTATACCAAGCGCCGCACATCCCACTCCTTCTTCTACACGTCTCTTATCGAAAGCAGTACTCAGTCTTGTTTTATGATCGTGCAAATGGAACGCACATACCATTAAAATCTACAACGGCCTTATAATGCCTCATAAAGTCTAGGCCAAGCACTGCCTCAATTGCTAGTGGCGGCACTATCAGGAACACGGCTGTAAGGTTGAGAGGTGGCACGCCTTTACGATGCACACAGTGACTTCCCCCCTGTCATATTTATATCTTACTCTGAGTAATTCGATTTTAGGAAGTATAGACGAGTCTGGTCATTAGAAGGCTAGTATTGAGAACTCTCTAATTGCATGCGGTGAAAAGTTGCTATTCCTTCACACATGGACTTCCCACGCACTGTCTCTCGCCACCCGGGAGGTCCAGTGACAGGCAGGTTATCCTGATCTTGAAAGGGTTATGCCGACGGGTGTGAGGGAGTTGAGTGGATGCTGTCCAGACGCCGACATTGTCATAAGAGCGAGGGCGACACGCCAACAGGGGCCTGAAGGAGCGGCTGGGGTTAGATGTTCCGTTACTTCGCAGAAACTTTGTGAGAACACTTTCTGACGGGCTACCGACGAGACGTGGGAATGACTTGTGTTCCCAGGCAGTCTTTGTGGGAAAATTCCCGCGTTTTGTGCAAAATCATAATTGTGATTGGCTTGCCCAGGTTATAGCTCCGTGACGTAGCAAAATCGGCGCAGATAATGGCACCAAGTATTTCCATTGGTGGAATAGTAGTGCTTCTGCAATAGAGTGAAATTTTCCACCAGTTTTCGAGTTTCTGATTGGCACGTTTAACCATAGCCATTGTGATGTGGGCAGTAATGTTCTGTGTTCAGCTTGTATGGGTGCTCTTGATATAGTCGGCTCTCGCCTTTCGGTCGGAGTGGGTTACAAGACTGAGCTCTCGCTGCTCTGGTCATCCTGCCTTCCGTTGGCTGTATAATATACTTTCATTTAATTGTAACTGTTTGATGAAGTTGCTGAAATATCGACTTCAACGTAACTTTCCGAGTACAGTTGGCAATCGAGCGTTCTGCGTAGAAGCGGCCTATGTTGTCAATCTTGAGCAGCTTTGGCTAAAGTTGACTGTACCGGAGTTACTGTGTGACTTAGCTTGTTAAAATCAATCACTGTACCGTCAGTGATTGTGTGGCGAGCCTTCTTCGTCTCCCTCAGAGGTGCATTTGTATTCCTAGGAAGTCTTTAGTCTGGAACAACGAGACCAGGATAATTTGTTTCGTGCTATACTCGCGACATTATCATTACCACGACGGGACGTCGAAGCAACCAACCATCGCCTCCAGTACTCCTGATCGTGTTAAGAAAACAGCCTGGTAATGTGTGTCCGCAGCACCGGCAGATTAGGGAATTTTGCTATGTGATAATCAGAGCTCAGCAGAGCGTGCCTGCTCCCGTCTTTTCTAATGTGGTTCTGTCTTGGGTGTTCACTATCTGAGTTCTCACTACTGTAGCAGCAATTAATGTTGGGTTGCCTGGGTGTTTCTCTTAAGATCTGAGTTGCAAGGAATTGGCTCCCCATACCACCTGGTCGTAAATGTCACAAGCTAGTTTATGGACAACTTCACCTTCACAGCATTTATTTGAGTATCCAGCTGGACGTATTGTAAATGTTTCATGTGTTTTGTTTATTATTTTGAGTTTAGTCATTATAAATCAAATTGTTATTTTGGACAGAACTTTCATTCTGTAGATTGGTAGAGCAACCCTTTCATTTCTCACTATGTTAATTAAACTATCCTTTATCAAATTAATTTCTGTCAAATTAAATTACTGTAGGTACCAAACTCTTTTCTATTCCACTTGCAGGGTCGATTAAAGTCAGTTTGCGTTTCTGCTTAATCCATGTGCAACATCAAAAGTCGGAGTTAGAAAAGGGAGGGCTTAGAATGTCTTTTCCCTACGAAGATTCTAGAAGAATCTAGTGTTAAATACACTGCTAGCCCCAGCACCTCGCAAGGTCACACGACTGACAAGTAAAATCGATGTACTTATGCTCTCTTTCCTTTCTACGCTCTTATTCCCTACGGCACCACGCACTCTTGTTTTCTGCAAAGGAAGCGTCGGCCACAGACTCTTCACGCTGCACCACGTGAACACATCTTCTCTCATCACTGATGCTCCGCTTCCTGAATTAAGCAGACAGGGAATCGTAATTCCGTTAATAGTTATGCTGATTGTGGGGCATCTGACCTTACTCCTGCTGTCTTCTCTAATAACAACACGTCCCGAATGTCTTTGTATTCTAAGAACATTGCACTGACATCGTAAGTTTCATTATACTGCATAGCAGATGTGCTAGCTCCTATCACTGCTAGTCATGTGTCCTTACTTTCGTTTATATTGTTGCCTCGGGAATTATCGCGTGGCTCCACTGAGTTCCCGTCCGTTGTGTGCAACACCTTACCATTATCGGGCCGGAGCTGATCTTCCCTAAAGCACCTCCAACCTCTATCACCGCGCCGTGGGCTACAAGTTACACGCCCACGCCTGTCATAGCTACGATCACGATTATTATTGTGAGAAAACTAAGGCCTCCAACTCTATTTGCGCCTCTGACCATAATTCCCCTCCCGATTACCTTCGAACCCAACCACGTTATGCTGCTCACTTACATTTGTTTCAGTACCTAATTCTTGCAGCTGGTTCTGAAAACGACTACCATAATCCATACCACTTCCCGCAATTGTAATTTAATTGCGCAATTTATTCAGAACCTTAGTCAGACAAATTCTGTTAAGCTCCTTGGGATCATACGGTGCATCAAGAAACTGATTACTCTTCACAAGTTCTTTGTACACTCCTGGAAATGGGAAAAAGAACACATTGACACCGGTGTGTCAGACCCACCATACTTGCTCCGGACACTGCGAGAGGGCTGTACAAGCAATGATCACACGCACGGCACAGCGGACACACCAGGAACCGCGGTGTTGGCCGTCGAATGGCGCTAGCTGCGCAGCATTTGTGCACCGCCGCCGTCAGTGTCAGCCAGTTTGCCGTGGCATACGGAGCTCCATCGCAGTCTTTAACACTGGTAGCATGCTGCGACAGCGTGGACGTGAACCGTATGTGCAGTTGACGGACTTCGAGCGAGGGCGTATAGTGGGCATGCGGGAGGCCGGGTGGACGTACCGCCGAATTGCTCAACACGTGGGGCGTGAGGTCTCCACAGTATAATCGAAGTTATCGCCAGTGGTCGGCGGAAGGTGCACGTGGCCGTCGACCTGGGACCGGACCGCAGCGACGCACGGATGCACGCCAAGACCGTAGGATCCTACGCAGTGCCGTAGGGGACCGCACCGCCACTTCCCAGCAATCTAGGGACACTGTTGCTCCTGGGGTATCGGCGAGGACCATTCGCAACCGTCTCCATGAAGCTGGGCTACGGTCCCGCACACCGTTAGGCCGTCTTCCGCTCACGCCCCAACATCGTGCAGCCCGCCTCCAGTGGTGTCGCGACAGGCGTGAATGGAGGGACGAATGGAGACGTGTCGTCTTCAGCGATGAGAGTCGCTTCTGCCTTGGTGCCAATGATGGTCGTATGCGTGTTTGGCACCGTGCAGGTGAGCGCCACAATCAGGACTGCATACGACCGAGGCACACAGGGCCAACACCCGGCATCATGGTGTGGGGAGCGATCTCCTACACTGGCCGTACACCACTGGTGATCGTCGAGGGGACACTGAATAGTGCACGGTACATCCAAACCGTCATCGAACCCATCGTTCTACCATTCCTAGACCGGCAAGGGAACTTGCTGTTCCAACAGGACAATGCACGTCCGCATGTATCCCGTGCCACCCAACGTGCTCTAGAAGGTGTAAGTCAACTACCCTGGCCACCAAGATCTCCGGATCTGTCCCCCATTGAGCATGTTTGGGACTGGATGAAGCGTCGTCTCACGCGGTCTGCACGTCCAGCACGAACGCTGGTCCAACTGAGGCGCCAGGTGGAAATGGCATGGCAAGCCGTTCCACAGGACTACATCCAGCATCTCTACGATCGTCTCCATGGGAGAATAGCAGCCTGCATTGCTGCGAAAGGTGGATATACACTGTACTAGTGCCGACATTGTGCATGCTCTGTTGCCTGTGTCTATGTGCCTGTGGTTCTGTCAGTGTGATCATGTGATGTATCTGACCCCAGCAATGTGTCAATAAAGTTTCCCCTTCCTGGGACAATGAATTCACGGTGTTCTTATTTCAATTTCCAGGAGTGTAAAAATCCTCAGGGTGCTTATATGTACTGCCAGCATAGTTTTATCGCATCAATATGCCTAACTTTACCCGTTCTTGCATGCCCAGAGACCAGGACTCGTTGAGGAAAGCCGTTTTTAAAATCCTCGTACGCTCGACAGTCCTTAAGCATTATTTGCATTCGGGTTGCCGCTTCACCTCTCAAGTGACTGCACGTGAATTTTATTCTGAGCGCATCTCCCCAAGGATGAGGTAGCAAGTGCTCAAATTAGTTTTAACCACATTGATATGTCGTGATTTGTGTCTGGGAATAGATCGTGAGATTGTACGTAGACAAAGTGTCTCCTGCATTCTTCCTCGTCACTATCGAAATTCGTACCGCTGCTCGCCGTCCGCACAGGTGGCGCCGAATTTCTTCTCGGATTACAGAGCCTCTCTTCGAAGTACTGCCCTCTGCGATTTCGTCTTCCTGCAGCGTATTATGCAAGTCGTCTATCAGGTTCCGATTGCGTTTGTTTATGTCAGCTTGCTCCGTTTTACACCGCAGCAGTGATTGCATTTCTTCGGATTCCGCAATTGCAGCTTCTGTGTCCTCTCCGAGTCTGCCTCATGCGTTAGCATTATCTTTTCTACCGCACTCGTTAGTGCGCCTACCTGATTGATAACTTTCTCAATCTCGTCTGCTTGCGCCGCAATCTGCTCACCCTTAGCAGCCACTTGTTCGCTCACACGAGCAACAACTTCTCTCTGCTCCTTGCACAGGTCTTCTACGACATCCTTTATTTGTGACTCCGTAGGAATGACGATTTCTCTTGAAGACAGTTTGTTTTCTGATACTATTACTCGATTTTTCATGCCTGCCCGTGGCCTCACCGACTGCGGTCTGCACAGACTGTATCTCCTTTATCATGGAGACTGCTAGTGGTTGGTTCCCAGCAGCTGCTGTTTCGATTCGGGTTTCAATGCTTCTTGGCGTTTCTGGTGTTGCCCTAGCTTGCGTTCTTGTTCGTCTATTTATTGCACTTATTTGCTCGTCCAAGTTCCCTGTCAGGTCATCTCACAACTCGTTATTTGAATCGGGCAAATCTTCACATAACGCTTTCTCTGAATCGTTTCATTTATCACTTAAAGCTTTGTTTGAATCGTTAAATTCATCACTTTATACTATGTTTGAAATGTTCAACTTAACAAACAATTGCCCTTTTCTGCTCAGCGGCTTGCTGCTTGACGAAATGAAGAATGCTTGCTAAAATCGGGTTCTCCGTGCTCATACCTCCCACGCTGGCCAAGTTTGTTGGAAGTGGTTCTTCCGCAGCTTCACTTCTCGCACCCTTGCTAATGCTGGTGGCTTCACGGGTCATCACCACACTTCCAAGCTCGGATTCCGTTAGGGTCGCCCCGGGCCTACCTGTTTGTTCACCATCCGTGGTCAGCTGACCTTGCAGGTTCACAGCCCTGCTTTCGGACTCTGCAGCACCGCCGTCCGGAGTGGCCGAGCGGTTCTAGGCCCTACAGTCCGGAACCGCGTGACCGCTACGGTCACAGGTTCGAATCCTGCCTCGGGAACGGATGTGTTTGATGTCCTTAGGTTAGTTAGGTTCAGTAGTTCTAAGTTCTAGGGGACTGATGACCTCAGAAGTTACGTCCCATAGTGCTTAGAGCCATTTGAACCATTTGCGGCACCCGACAGTGTCGGCGCGCTCTCCAGACAACCGTTTCCAACACTCAGCGCATCCATTTCTACTATACCTTTATCGTGCACCCTGGTGTTAATCCGACTCATCACCTACCTCTACCATTGCAACCACTGCCTCCTACACCTTACACAGTATGCAAGCACAGAACACGAATGAAACAATCGTAATTACCTAAGTTCATTTTCAGAAAATCCCATTAATTTTACAATAGAACACAACACATCCAAAACAAAAGAATACATCAAAAATGAAGATAATGCTGTATTCAGCACAAGTATGATTGTGCTATTCTGTTCAAGGAAAAATTATTAGCACATTATAATTATACTATGATTAGGACATCCTGGTTACTGATCAGAAAGACCTGCAACCCGAAATCCTGGACAGGGACACCATGTGCAACGTCACCTGCTACTACTGGTGGTATAGTTAATGATAGGCTCCACGGCTGGTAGGAAGATTACTGTCACTTATCATGTCCTACAACTCCTGCAACCTACCCTCTGTAGTAATGGTTTAACAAATTCATGTGGTCCACGAAATTACTGACCCCTGCAGGTCATTGCCAGGTATTAATAATACGAGGGTTGTCCAGAAACTAAGTTCTGATGAGTCATAAAATGGACACCACAGTGAAAAACCGATGAAGCTTTTGACAGATGTGTTGGGTAGTGTCTCTAGTATGATCATCGATCGCATCAAGGTACTCTTTTCAATTGTGAGCGCACTGTGAACGAGTAAAGGTGCCTAGAACAACGATGTCTCCCGAGAACTAGGAGGGCCTGCTGAGAGGCTTCGCCTTAATGAATGCAGCCCACTTAGCACAATTGCCACGCACTTTCTTCTTCTTGCCAATTCTCAGCCGCACTTGGCAGGGGCAGTGAAGACGCTCCTGCAGACTTTTCGATAGGAAGTGTTCGATCACCCACAACACAGCCCTAATTGGGTCATCCTGAGTATCATCTCTGTTCACATGAAATGCTGGACACGAAGACAACACTTGGACGCAGGCTATGCACTATAGACCAGCGTAGAGAATTATGGGAAAGAACAGGTGGCTGCTTTCTATGACGATGGTGTTGGAAATTTGGTATAACGCTCCAACAAATGTCTAAGTTGGAGCGGCGACTATGTAGAGAGCTATCTGGGAAGTGTAGCTATCTCTTGCAGATAAAATGTCCTGATTTTCACTCTGGTTTCCATTTAGCGACCGATTGGAACTTACTTTCTGGACAACCCTCGTATCTAGCGGAAGGGTTTAACAAACCATTAAAAATTTGAACGCAACGGATAAGGCAATATTTTTAATAGAACCACTACAGAAGACACCTACGCAGGGCTTTATAGGGGGCATAGCACACTGGGTGGCACTAGGAAACGTTGTATAGCAGGCGCTGAAGTAGGGTCGCCTATGAAACGAGAAGAGCAAGACACGCCACCAGGCTACGCCCCGACAACGCCTTCTGGGCAATGAGCGCATAGGCCGCCGCCGCCGACTGAGTTCTCTCAGTCTCAGTACCTCATTACGTCGTATCGGGACTCAGTTGGCATTGCACATTAATCCGTCGCACTGTGCTCTAGCCTTCCACACTGATGGTCATCACCTCGCACCTTACCTAACTCTGAGACGGGGTAGGTTCCTCTGAATGGAATGAGATACCGCCAAATTCTTTGGGTTTAAAGACCTTAACTAATAGTACCCTGGTAAATATAATTAACATTTAAAATAATAGGGTATCTAATCTGAGTAAGCGTTAGTCATTGTATATAGTTGAGACATGGACACGGTCGACATTCGAGAATTAGTACTTGTTATCTGATTGCTGTTAATTACAGAACCTCAGACGGACATCACTGAGGTTAAGTACTCAATTGGTTCCTGTAATAAAGTGTATTTCAACCATCTGTACATTTTGTGTTGTAGTGAGACAAAACCGGAAACCACGAATCATACCACCCTCTTCTCATCCAGCCAGGAACCACAAAATATTACAAGAGGGCACAGCCACAACACAGAGGACACCCACAGCAGGTAAGGTACCTGTGCTCCAACAAATGATAGACAATTTAGTCCAGATCAGTGAAGAGCTTGATGTGTTTGTCACGCTTCCAGGTCCAAAGTTTCAAGCAAAGAATTATGCACCTGTGTTAAAAAATATTGAAGAATTATGGCCATCAAGCACTTGGCCACTATAATGCATGAGCAGCGTGACTGCAAGAAGCAGATCAGATCTAGAATATAATAGACCAGGATACAATTTACTAGCGTGAACACACTTTCCATATGTTTGGACCTTATATGCGACTGAATGTTTAAATGATTCATTGCTGCGTGTTCTCAATTTTTCTGGATGGACACGATTGCTGGACCTTTGACCAATATGTAGAGAAAAGAACTGATACCTTTGAAATATATGTGTATCGCCGTCTCTTGGACATACCTCGAGCGCTGAAACTTTCAAACGAAGATTTAGTTCATCAGGAAAAAAATCAAAAAGAAATATTGCTCACTATAAAACTAACGAAAACTCAATATGCAGGAAACATTACAAGAGGCGAAGGAACCAGTTATTACAAACCATGATTGAACTGAAAATATGAAGCTAAAGACCTGTTGGGAAACGAAGGAGCTCGTGGGTGAAGGACCCTGGGAGAAGATACCTTCCGCGTTTAAATGCCAGTTTCAGAGCTGGCTACGTGAACTGCCAACCTCCGTTGGGAGAAGCTGCTGAGAAGCACGATGGCGCACTGACGATATGAGCCCTTAGGAGATCGTAAGAGGAATGATGTTACTGCTGCAGTGTCAATGTGTTCTCCGCATCTCGTAGTTAGCGATATTAACGTAAGGAGTCTAGGAAAGTAGGTTTGCGTCCTGCCAAATGATATTAATTTTATTCATCATAATTTTTCAATGGTTTATCGAAGTGTCTCATTAAAGTAATGCAAGTAAGTTATGCTCTACTCGATGTTATTTGCATGTAAGATCACGCTTTCACTGGAATAATTTCCTTCGATTTTGTGAATTCCGTCTGATTAAAAAAACAAATATTTAACTGCTGCGAATGGAACGACTAGCTAACCAGGGGTAGCTAGAGAATAAATGTAAGGATGTAGATGCTTATCTCACGAGGGGTAAGATAGATACTGCCTACAGGAAAATTAAAGAGACCTTTGGAGAAAAGAGAACCACTTGTATGAATATCAAGAGCTCAGATGGAAACCCAGTTCTAAGCAAAGAAGGTAAAGCAGAAAGGTGGAAGGAGTATATATAGGGTTTATGCAAGGGCGATGTACTTGAGGACAATATTATGGAATTGGAAGGGGATGTACATGAAGATGAAATGAGACATACGATACTGCGTGAAGAGTTTGACAAAGCACTGAAAGACCTGACTCGAAACAAGGCCCCGGGAGTAGACAACATTCCGTTAGAACTATGATGGCCTTGGGAGAGCCAGTCCTGACAAAACTCTACCATCTGGTGAGTAAGATGTGTGAGACAAGCGAAATACCCTCAGACTTCAAGAAGAATATAATAATTCCAATCCCAATGAAAGCAGGTGTTGCCAGATGTGAAAATTACCGAACTATCAGTTTAATAAGTCACAGCTGCAAAATACTAACGCGAATTCTTTACAGACGAATGGAAAAACTGGTAGAAGCTGACCTCGGGGAAGATCAGTTTGGATTCCGTAGAAATGTTGGAACACGTGAGGCAATACTAACCTTACGACTTGTCTTAGAAGAAAGATTAAGAAAAGGCAAACCTACGTTTCTAGCATTTTTAGGCTTAGAGAAAGCTTTTGACAACGTTAACTGGAATATTCTCTTTCATATTCTGAAGGTGGCAGGGGTAAAATACAGGGAGCGAAAGGCTATTTACAATTTGTACAGAAACCAGATGGCAGTAATAAGAGTCGAGGGGCATGAAAGGGAAGCAGTGGTTGGGAAAGGAGTGAGACAGGGTTGTAGCCTCTCCCCGATGTTATTCAATCTGTATATTGAGCAAGCAGTAAAGGAAACAAAAGAAAAATTCGGAGTAGATATTAAAATTCATGGAGAAGAAGTAAAAACTTTGACGTTCGCCGATGACATTCTAATTCTGTCACAGACAGCAAAGGACTTGGAAGAGCAGTTGAACGGAATGGACAGTGTCTTGAAAGGAGGATATAAGATGAACATCAACAAAAGCAAAACGAGGATAATGGAATGTAGTCAAATTAAATCGGGTGATGCTGAGGGGATTAGATAAGGAAATGAGACACTTAAAGTAGTAAAGGAGTTTTGCTATTTAGGGAGCAAAATAACTGATGATGGTCGAAGTAGAGAGGATATAAAATGTAGACTGGCAATGGCAAAGAAATCGTTTCTGAAGAAGAGAAATTTGTTAACATCGAGTATAGATTTAAGTGTCAGGAAGTCGTTTCTGAAAGTATTTGTATGGAGTGTAGCCATGTATGGAAGTGAAACATGGACGATAACCAGTTTGGACAAGAAGAGAATAGAAGCTTTCGAAATGTGGTGCTACAGAAGAATGCTGAAGATAAGGTGGGTAGATGACGTAACTAATGAGGAGGTATTGAATAGGATTGGGGGGAAGAGAAGTTTGTGGCACAACTTGACTAGAAGAAGCGATCGGTTGGTAGGAAATGTTTTGAGGCATCAAGGGATCACAAATTTAGCATTGGAGGGCAGCTTGGTGGGGGGGGGGGGGGGGTAAAAATCGTAGAGGGAGACCAAGAGATCAATACACTAAGCAGATTCAGAAGGATGTAGGTTGCAGTGGGTACTGGGAGATGAAGAAGCTTGCACAGGATAGAGTAGCATGGAGAGCTGCATCAAACCAGTCTCAGGACTGAAGACCACAACAACAACAACCAATTAGAAGTGTCAGAAAACACAGTTCACCCACAGATAATACCCACCATAGAATTAAAAAAGCAAAATAGGGAAATTTCTTAGATGTCACAAAACACAGACACTACAATCAACATCGATTTTCCACGTTCAGAAACTCCACGAGTACCACCACAATGTTGCCCATAAGAAAGCTAGTTCAGATATACATTGCACATGTTAAATATAAGTCCCCTTAATGAGGACAACTACAAAAATTGGCTACAAATAATCAAACTATTAGCTATTAGAAATGGGTACGAAACAAAAATAATATAAAAACTAAACCAAAAAATTAAAATTAATGAGACACCCACCTCACTGCAGCAAGGAGGCCAACAAAAACACGCACACACATACACACACACACAACACATGTGAAAAATCATATATTCAGGTACAGCAATAAAGGAACTCACAAGAATGGAAACATATTCGAGATACAAGGATTGAAAAACGCTTAATATACAGAAAACTCTATGCAACAGAAACTGAGAGCAAATAACTCTAACGCCGACAAACAAGACTCATATGGAGCATACCAAACCAGAAGTCACGACTGAAAATCGGTTTGTATAGGCCAAACAAGTAGAAATTTTAGTGTCACATACACTGAACACATAAGGGGACTTAAGAGTAACAGCAATCATTTAACATTTGCTGACCATCTCATTAACATGAAACGTAGGCCAACAGATACAAACACATGCTTAAATGCCATTAAATGCAACAATAGCTAATAACAGAAGAAAATTACAATATAAAAGAATCCAGAGTGGAAGGAAAGAAGTAATGAATGAAGTGACGGCACTCTGTAAACGCCCAAGACACGTAATACACAAACACACACACAAACACAAACACACACACACACACACACACACACACATACACACACACGAAAAGCCCATTTCCACTGCTAAATTCGAAATTTTCACCTAGAACAAACAGAACAAAGTCGCAGGACAATTGAACACCACTCAAAACGTGAAACAGGTCGTGTTTCGAAACACAGTTCAGCCATCCTGTTGAAGCATGAAAACGCAAAATCTATATAAAGTAAGTATAAACAGTTACATTTCTCCTCTCCCTCCCGTCTAACTCAACATTTCACAAAACGTATTCACAATCAGAATAACCTAAAGCACAATTTATAAAACTGGTACTTAGCATGAAAAACTGTAATGAAAGAGAAAACCAGCAAAATGTTTTTGACAACAGAGAGTAAACTCACGACAGTAAAGGGATAATATTCGGCTAATTACGTAGCATAACATGAAGAATAGTTATAAACTGCAGATGACATATTGGAGCACTGTAGTTATAGCTGCACTGCGTATGTAAGACATGCACATGAACACTATCATGTAATACTGAGGTATATATTTTTTCTCCAAACCTGTCGGTCAATACTTTTATCTCTGTAATATATAATCTCAACATTTGTTACGTATTGTGTTATGTAACAGAGAATAAATGACGGAGAATAACTAAAGTGGAAACTGCTCCGCAACACTTTTGGTCACTAAAAGAAGGAGAAATATGTTTACTCAAGCCAGAGCCACATTTGCATATCATATATCTACAAAATTATTAACGTGGTAACTTTAAATTTAATGAGTCGCCACTGAGCGTAGATGTTATGAATTACGTTAGTTACTTACTAATTGAACAACATACCGTATATCGAGACACTGAAAAACTATTGACACCACTTCCTACTGAAACTGCAGAAAAGATGTCAACTACCAAAAAAAGAATTACCAAACATTATTGAATTTAAATTATGTAACATAAGACACTGAGATAAATCCAACAAATATAGTCAATTTCCTGCACTGAACATTTAGAGACAACAGGCATCATGTCTGGAAACATAAGCACTCGCTTTTACCCATTGAGTAAATTAGGATATAAGAGATATAATCGCTTCATTGCCATTCCTGGACGTTCTTGACCTCTGTAAACCCAGTGGACATCTCGGCCACAGCGATTGCCACAAGCCATCTCACATGGATCATTATCTGCACTCTACCAGCTACCATCACCCAGCACAGAAATTGTATATTCTGAGGACCTTGGTACGTCTAGCAGAAATTCCCTGCTACGCCGAAATCCTGCCGAAGGGACTGAGCCAGTTACGTAAACTCTTCAAGGAACAACATGCAAATTTCGTAAGCACTTTCATCTGAGCCACGAAAGCGAGTGACCTCCAATGCGGTTTGAAAACACACTTGACCTCTTAGCAACAAATAATCCTGAGTTAATAACGAGCATCAAAACGGATACAAGGATTAGTGAACACAGGATTGTCGTAGAGAGATTGAATATTGTAACCCCCAAATCCTCCAAAAATAAACGAAAAATATACCTGCTCAAGAAAGCAAATAAAAATTCACTTGACGCCTTCCTGAGAGACACTCTCTATTCTTCCAAATTAATAATATAAGTGTAGACCAAATGGGGCTTGAATTCAAAGAAATACTATCGGGAGCAACTGAGAGATTTGTACGAAATAAATTAACAGACGATGGACCTGATCCTCCTTGCTACACAAAACGGGTCAGAACACTGTTGCAAGAACAACAAACAAACATGCCAAATTTAAACAGACGCAAAATCCCCAAGATTGGCATTCTTTTACAGGAGCTCGAAATTTAGCGCGGGCGTTAGTGCGAGATGCTTATAACAGTTTCCACAACGAAACATTGTCTCGAAACCTGGCAGAAAATCCAAAGAAATTCTGATTGTATGTGAAATATGTTAGTGGCGAGAAACAACTATGCCTTCTCTGCACGATAGCAATGGAGATACTATCGAAGACAGTGCTGCCAAAGCAGAGTTACTAGACACAGCCTTCCGAAATGCCTTCACAAAAGAAAGCGAAGTAAATATTCCAGAATTAGAATCAAGCCAACATGAGTAAGAAGTAAATGTCCTCGGAGCAGTGAAACAGCTTAAATCACTTAATAAAAGCAAGCCTTCGGGTCAAAACTTTAAAAATTAAGTTCCTTTCAGAGTATGCTGATACTTAACAGTCATATACAACCGTTCAGTCGACGAAAGATCGGTACCCGAAGACTGGAAAGTTGCACAGGTCACACCAATATTCAAGAAAGATAGTAGGAGTAATCCACTAAATTACAGGCCCACATCATTAACGTCGAAATGCAGCGGGATTTCGAACGTATGTTGTATTCGAACATTATAAAGGAGAACGATCAATTGACACGCAGTCAACATGGGTTTCTAAAATATCGTGCTTGTGAAACACAACTGGCTCTTTATTCGCACGAAGTGTTGAGTGCTATTGTCAAGGGATTTCAGATCGATTCCGTACTTCTGAATTTCCGGGAGGCTTTCGACACTGTGCCACACAAGCAGCTTGTAGCGAAATTGCGTCTTTATGGGATATCGTCTGAGTTATGTGAATGGATTTGTGGTTTCCTGTCAGAGAGGTCACAGTTCGTAGTAGTTGACGGAAAGCCATCGAGTAAAACAGAAGTGATTTCTGACGTTCCCCAGGGTAGTGTTATAGGTCATTTGAAGATCCTTATCTATACAAACGATTTGGGAGACAATAAGAACAGCCGTCATAGGTTGTTTGCAAATGCTCCCCTTTATGGACTAATAAAATCATCAGAAGATCACAACAAATTGCAAAACTATTTAGAAAGATATCTGAATTGTGCGAAAATTGGGTTTTGAACCTAATAAACGAAAAGGGTGTGGTCATCCACATGAGTGCTACAAAGAATTCTTTAAACTTTGGTTACACGATAAATCAGCCAAATCTAAGGGTCGAAAATTCAACTAAATACCTAGGCATCATAATTACGAACAACTTAAATTGGAAGGAGCACATAGAAAATGTTGTGGGAAAGGCTAACCAAAGACTGCGTTTTATTGGAAGGACTTAGGAAATGTGACAGATCTACTGAGGAGTCTGCCTACACTTCGTTTGTCCGTCCTCTTCTAGGATACTGCTGCGCGGTGTGGAATCCTTACCTGATATGACTAACGGAGTACATCGAAAAAGTTCAAAGAAGGGCAGCACATTTTGTATTATCGCGAAATTTGGGAGAGAGTGTCACTGAAAAGATACAGGATTTGGGCTGGACATCATTAAAAGAAAGGCGTTTTTCGTTGCGACGGAATCTTCTCAGGAAACTCCAATCACTAACTTTCTCCTCCGAATGCGAAAATATTTTGCTGATACCGACCTGCAAAGCGAGAAACGATCACCATGATAAAATAAGAGAAATCAGAGCTCAGCCGGCCGTTGTTGGACGAGCGGTTCGAGGCGCTTCAATCCGGAACCGCGCTACTGTTACGGTCGCAGGTGCGAATCCTGCCTTGGGCATGGTTGTGTGTGATGTCCTTTGGTTAGTTAGGTTTAAGTAGTTCTAACCTCTAGGGGACTGATGACCTCAGATGTTAAGTCCCATAGTGCTCAGAGCCATTTGAACCAAATCAGAGCTCGTACGGAAAGACATAGGTGTTCGTTCTCTCCGCGCGCGGCAGTTGTTGAGAGGCTGTAGAAGGTGTAGGCTGGGTCAGCCAAAGGCGGTTGTGTAGTGAAGTATTTATCTCTATGTTTAATAGTAGTGGCACATAGTTTGAATAATAGTATGTTTAGGCCGGCCGGAGTGGCCGAGCGGTTAAAGGCGCTACAGCCTGGAACCGCACGACCGCTACGGTCGCAGGTTCGAATCCTGCCTCGAGCATGGATGTGTGTGATGTCCTTAGGTCAGTTAGGTTTAAGTAGTTCTAAGTTCTAGGGGACTTATGACCACAGCAGTTGAGTCCCATAGTGCTCAGAGCCATTTGAACCAATAGTATGTTTATGTTCGTGCAGTGTGATAAAGGAAATAAATTTTACCAGTTCTTAATGCGTCTCCATCAGTTAGTAACATACCATTGCATTTAACAATGAACGATGTCTCTATATACACGGCCAACTACAACAAGAGGAATGTAACATAACAATCATTAATTAATCCATATAATCTCCAAGGAGGCGGGAGCTTATAAAGTGGGAAATGGGAGTGTCGCCAAAACATTATCGTATGTGGAGCAGAACTCAGCACCACTTGCGACGGCGTGGGTGCATAAGCATGGCAGCGGCACCCACACGAGAGGCAGCCACTTGACAATGGCAGAGGAGATCTCTGCTGAAAGCTCGTGGGTGGTTTGAAACCCGAGAAGCTCTTTTGTTAGCTCTGAATGGTCCTTTGTTATTAGATTTTCTACTGTCTTGTGCGTAGCCTGTTTATTGACATTTCATTTAGGTCCTCTTTCTAGCAGGTTTAGTTCTTGTTGCATGAACTGTATGTCCGTGAGGTTGACCAGTCATGTGTGGAATGAGTGGTTTGTTTGCCTGTTGTTTGTTACTTTCAAGAAGTGTATATAATTTTTGTTCCTGTTTTTCCCACTTTACTTCCATTAGAATTTCTGTGTGGCATTTATCATTATTTGCAGTAACACGAAATATTGTGTGAACTGCTAGTTCAAGATGAATTTTGAACACATTAAATGTATTCGCAATTGCGAATAAGTACAACCGTGAGCTTTAGAATCGGATGACAACAATGCAAATTTATGCCGGACCGGGATACGAACCCAGATTGTCGCTTATGGCAAGCGGTCGCCTTACCATTTGCTAAGACTCACAGCCAGACCCAAATTCCCACATGTCGTCAAGCACCCGTCTACGACATGTATGTGGACAGGAACTTTGCGCCATAATCAGAATAACACAGGTTCTGCAATATCGTACGAATTTCGAACAGTTGCAGAATAGGCATATCCTTTTTGGAATGTAAATATTTAATTTCCTGTTTCAGCCGGCCTACTTTTGTATGTTTGGCATGTTGTGCTGCAGGTGACATACTATTTACAGTGACATGCAGTACATGCTTCCATTAGTCCGAATTGCAATGACTCACGTCATAACCGACTACCATCCTTTGTAACCGCCTAACTTTGTTAATCTACAAGAAAGAATGCCACAGATCCGAATGTTTGTTGTAAGTATATTTAGTGGAGAGACAGTACAGAACAGATATAATATATTTCTGACATTTACCCTGAAAGTCACCGGCGTTAAATGCTTGAGACGAAATTATAACAACGGATCGTACCAGTATGGGAACTGCTTCAGCGTAGTAACCGAGAAGCGACTTCTGATACAAAGTGGAATCTCTGGGACACCAGAGCGCGGCGCAGAAATTGACTGGCAGTGACGGCACAAAGGGACTCGCGAAACACCCTCGAACGTTCAAAGCCCCTCCTCCACCCGCTGCCTCTAACAGCCTTCAATATCCTCTTCCTCAGCCTTCCTCGCACAAATCGAATGCTCATTTCCTTCTTGCTTCCGCAACCTTGTTAGCTTCTCGTCGCAGCGAGGGGAATCTGATTAAACCAAAGGTTTCCAATTCTGTGTCTCCTGAAAAGAAATAGTGGCGGTAGCGACGATTCTGAATCTCCTCCAAAGCACTGAGCTCTTTATTAGCGAATATATTCGTAATGAGAAGTTGCGATGAGATGCACATGTTGTCATAAACATTGTGAAAAATATCAATAAGTTGTTTGTGTGATTGACGGATATAACTTCCCAATTTTTATTACCTTCCACATACCTGTATTACACTGAATATCAGGTCTGTCAAAGCAGTAAACAAAATTCCACCAGGATGGGAATTCCACCAGTTTCAATGGCGTAACGCATCGCCGTCAGGATTTTAACATGGACAACTACAGCACTATGAGAAAGGTTCAAGCAATAAGCTTACTTGGGCTGTAGCGCCACTGACACTAGAGACTAGTAATTAATTCCTTATCACGTTGTTGCAACAGTCAACACTAAACTCTCTAATGTTGGATTACACCTCAGAAACTGGTGGCATCATTATAGAAATACATTGTGACGAAGGAGAGATTTTATTTATTGCTGTTAATAGCTATCACGGACAAGTCGGAAACTGAGTGGCTGCATTATATCAATACCACGATTTTAAAAACCATACGGCTTGTGATTTCTGTATTTTTTCTTTTTCTTTCTTTAAATAAGCGTGGTGTGGATAACATGTCTCCTGTCACATAATTCACTGTTAAGCCAATGCAATCTAAACACTCCAAAATGTGATAGGTGGTATTTTCCGCAGGTTACACTCTTTGAAAACTTCCTACTTTATCAGTCGACATGCAGTCGACACGCAAGATACAAAACTAAGGACTAGATTTCCATGAACTATTTTCCAATGTCATTAGTATCAGCAGTAAGTGACAAAGACGACAGCGACTCAGTATAAAGTATCTTGCTCATAAAATCATTCATCCATGTTGACGCTATAAAAGGTATCGGCAGACATCAAGTTAACAAGACATTTCTCGCTGCTCCAGTGAAGTTTCGGAGACGCTGTTCAGCACCTTGAATAACATGGACAGAAAACTGATGTATTATGGGAGTGCATGGTGTTTGTTCTTTCGGACTTTTTCGAAAGCGTGATCTGCCTAGGTAGCAGAACTCCTTAACTTCATCTACTTCGAGACGATCAGTCCCGATGTTAAGTTTCTCGCTGTTCTCTTGCTACTTCTCATTACTGTCGTCTTTCTTCGATTTACTGTTATTCCACCGTCCCTCCATTTAGCGGATCACGTAATTCTTCTTCACTTTCACTCAGAATTGCAGTCATCAGCGAATCGCATCATTGATATTCTGTCACCCCGAATTTTAATTCCACTCCTGAGGCTTTCTTTCGTTTCTATCATTGCTTCTTGGATGTAGTGATTGAGTAGTAGAGACGAAAGCCTACATTGCTGCCTTACATTCTTTTTAATCTGAGCACTTCGTTCTTGGTCATCCACTCTTCTTATTTCGTCTTGGCTCTTCTACATATTGTACATTACCCGCCTCGCCCTATAGCTTACACCTATCTTTCTCATAGTTTTGACATGTTGCACCATTTTACATTGCCGAATACTTCTTCCAGGTCGACAGATCTTATGAACGTGTGTTAAGTTTTGTTTAGTATTGTTTCCATTATCTACCGCAACGTCAGAATTGCTTCTCTTCTGCCTTTTCTAAAGCCAAACTGTTCCTCATCTGGCACATCGTCAGTTTTCTTTTCCATTCTTCTGTATACTACTTTCGTCAGCAACTTGGATGAATGAACTGTTTAGCTGATTGTGCAATAATTCTCGCACTTATGAGCTCTTGCAGTCTTGGGATTTGTGCGGATGATATTTTTCCGAAAGTTAGATGGTATGTCGCCATTGGTATGTCGCACCAACGTTAATAGTCGTCATGTTGTCACTTCTAGAAATTCTGTTGGAATGTTATCTACCTCTTCGGGCTTATTTGGTCTTAGGACCTCCAAAGCTCTTCTAAATTCTGATTCTAGTAGTGGAGACAGCAAAGGACTTGGAAGAGCAGTTGAATGGAATGGACAGTGTCTTGAAAGGAGGATATAAGATGAACATCAACAAAAGCAAAACGAGGATAATGGAATGTAGTCGAATTAAGTCGGGTGATGCTGAGGGAATTAGATTAGGAAATGAGGCACTTAAAGTAGTAAAGGAGTTTTGCTATTTGGGGAGCAAAATAACTGATGATGGTCGAAGTAGAGAGGATATAAAATGTAGGCTGGCAATGGCAAGGAAAGCGTTTCTGAAGAAGAGAAATTTGTTAACATCCAGTATTGATTTAAGTGTCAGGAAATCATTTCTGAAAGTGTTCGTATGGAGTGTAGCCATGTATGGAAGTGAAACATGGACGATAAATAGTTTGGACAAGAAGAGAATAGAAGCTTTCGAAATGTGGTGCTACAGAAGAATGCTGAAGATTACATGGGTAGATCACATAACTAATGAGGAAGTATTGAATAGGATTGGGGAGAAGAGAAGTTTGTGGCACAACTTGACCAGAAGAAGAGATCGGTTGGTAAGACATGTTCTGAAGCATCAAGGGATCAACAATTTAGTATTGGAGGGCAGCGTGGAGGGTAAAAATCGTAGAGGGAGACCAAGAGATGAATACACTAAGCAGATTCAGAAGGATGTAGGTTGCAGTAGGTACTGGGAGATGAAAAAGCTTGCACAGGATAGAGTAGCATGGAGAGCTGCATCAAACCAGTCTCAGGACTGAAGACCACAACAACAACAACAACAACAACAGCAGTGGATACCCTACCTCTTCTAAATCGGCTCGTGTTTCTTGTACTATCACATCAGACAAATCTTCCCCTTCATAGAGGCTTTCAATGTATTCCTTCCACCTACCCGTTCTCTGGTCTGCATTAACAGTGGATGACCCGATTCACTTCTAATGTTCCCGCCCTTGCTTATAATCTCATCGAACGTTGTTTTGACTTTCCTTTACGCTGAGTGTGTCCTTGCAACAATCATTTCATTTTCGATTTCTTCATATTTTTCGTGCAGCCATTTCGTCTTAGTTTCCCTGTACTTCCTATTTATTTCATTCCTAAGCGACTTGTATTTCTGTATTCCTGAGTTTCACGGAACATTTTTATACGTAAGTATTTCTTTTGTTACCCATGGTTTCTTTGCATTACCTTTTTTATACCTTTGTCTTCCTTTCCAGCTTCTGTGATAGCCCTTTTTGAAGATGTCCCTTTCTCTTCCACTATACTGCCTGCCAAGCCATTGTTTATTGCTGTATCTGTAGCCTTAAAGAGCTTCACCTTCGAGCGTATCTCGTCATTCCTTAGTACTTCCGTACACCACCTCTTTGTTTGTTGATTCTCCCTGACTGAAGTTTTAAACTTCAGCCTACTCTTCATCACTACCATATTGTGTTCTGAGTCTACATATGCCTCTGGTTACGCCTTACAATCCAGTACCTAATTTCGGAATCTCTGTATGACCATGATGTAATCTAGTTGATATGTAACTGTATCACCAAGCCTTTTCCAAGTATACCTTTTCTTCTTGATATTCTTGAAAAGAGTATTCACTGTTACTAGCTGAAATGTATTACAGAACTCAGTCCTTATCCAACTTCATTCCTTGTTCCAAGCCCATATTCTCCTTTAAACCTTTCTTCTGCTCCTTCGTCCTGGCGATTGCAGAGAAATGGAACCGTTGACCGTTGGGCTATGGGGGTCCTCGTTTTCCTGCAGTGTTCGTCGTTGCTCCGGTAAAGTGAATTTAGCGATCAAGGAGTGGCTCTCGTCGCATGCAACATGGTTACGATACGCTCAGTCAACTACGAAACTCTATTGGTTCACGTGTACTACGAACGGCTTATGTTTTTCTGTCGCCCCTTGCTCGCGACACATCTGCATCTCACAAAGTTAAGTATTGTAATCATTTCCTTTTGCAATAAGCTCCATTAATACGATTTGCTTGAATTGCTGTCTAGCGATCCGAGAAAGTAGCTTTCCTAGGCACCCTGTATTAAAATACATCGGCAGTGAGGTGTACCACGAACCACGAGTCGACAGTACCGCTGCCTCCCTGTTTTGCCTGATTGTGGGCTATTGTTTTGCTGACGCATTGGTTCTCTCCTCTCTTTGCAGGGGTGTTTACTTGTTTAGCAGTCTCTTATCGTGTTTTTGCTAATCAGTGTTTTCAGAAGGGCATTGCGGAAAGTCTCTTTGCATTTGTGCAATTTTTATGCTTACCTTGTGTGTTTATTATATTTGTCTCTTCCAACATGCCCACCTACTGCCCAGACGCCTCAGCTGCAAGCAGTAGATGCAATGCAGCTAATGCTGATGTTTCAGTTTCAGAGCCAGCAAATATTCTCGCTACTAAACACGGTACAGCACCTCCTGGCGGACCATACTACTAATGCAGCACGAGCAACACCTGCAGCAGGTCCAAGTGCCACACCGCACATTCGCCAGTTTCATGAACAAGAAGAGGAATCGCTATAGTGGTTGCAACAGTTCTAAGCCCACGTCCTTGCCCAAAACGTACCAGGCACTGTGAAATTGCCTTATTTATTGTCCACGGTAGGAAGTGCAGTGTTCCGCCTCATGCAATATCTCTTTCCTAACGCCACTCCGACTGAACTTTCGTATGATCAAGCTCGATTCACCAACTAACTATTATGACAAACAAGTGAATGCCGTCACGCCTAGGTACCAATTCTTTAATTGCAAGGAACGGTCAGAACAAAATTTATCGCGAGTGTGTACCGGATCTGCAGGATATGACGAGGAAATGCCAATTCAAATTTGCTTGTGGTGCTTTATATTCAGATGTTATGTTGTGTGATGCGATCGTGTATAATGTAACTGATGTCGCACTCAGAGAACAGATTTTGACACAGACCGAACCATCATTTCAGCAAGTAGTGCAATACCAGATGAGTACGATTCAGGTGCCCTGTTGGCCGACAAATTTGGACAACCAGCAGTTTGTCAGGTTGCGTCGTACTTTGCTCGCGACTGGCCTGTTAAGCAACACCTTGCACATGAAACGGCGTACAAAAATTTCCATACCACGTAAGCAGTTCTCTAAACAGGCAGCTACACAGGAGAACTGAATTAAGTCATGCTCTCAGAGTTATTCATGGCACAAACGCTAAGACTGCCCCTCCCCACAAGCGCAGTCTTACGTTTTTGGCTAGACTGGATGTGTACGATCCGTATATTTGCAACGGAAAAATCATAATAATTCCGCCCACTCACAAAAATCTAGTCACAGGCCCATGTAATTAATGCAGCGTATTCAAAGCCTGTGATAGGCATTAGCAAAACTAAGCTAGCGAGCAGTTTCTCCAGTGCTACGCCAGTCCAACAAACATTCTTTTCATTTGCTCCTTTGTGGGAAACTTGTGAAATTTCATCGGTGCTTCTATTACACTGCTAAATCGTCACACATACGAACTGTTACGCTCCCCACGCCTGTCTAAAACTAGCACGCACCTGACGGCTTATAATAGACAAGACATTCCCGCTCTCAGAAAATGTATTTTGCCTGCCATGTATCGCTCGCAGACGTGAAGTGTAACTTTCACTGTGCTACAATCACGCGATTGTGAGAACGTATTTGGCCTTGATTCCTTTGATCAGTTTGGCTTTCAAATTGAGGACAATGTGTTGTCAGTGTCTGCATTCAATGCATAAGAGCGTGTTGCTAGTTTGCTGAAATAATTTCCAAAACTCTTTTCTGAGGATTTAGGCAAAGCTAACAGTTTTGTTGCCCATATTACTAAGAAAGACAATACACAGACGAAATTTTGCCGGGTCATAAGTGTTCCTATTGCATTACTGGACAAAGTCGCAGCTGAGCTTAAGGAATTGCACGATAGCGGAAATATTGCGGCCGTACAAGCTAGTCAATGGGCAAGTCCACGTGTTTATCTCCCCAAACCTTCAGGTCGCGTTCCCTCTCTGTTGACTTCACGTCTACGGTCAACCCACAAACCGTGACTGATACTTACCCATTGCCGCGTCCAAAGGATCCCATGGGGAGATTAGGCGCTGGTCGCTGCTTTCCAAGAACCGATTTGCCAGGCACGTATCTTCAAATACCACTCGATGGCTCTGAGCACTATGGGACTCAACATCTTAGGTCACAAGTCCCCTAGAACTTAGAACTACTTAAACCTAACTAAGCTAAGGACATCACACACACCCATGCCCGAGGCAAGATTCGAACCTGCGACCGTAGCAGTCCCGCGGTTCCGGACTGCAGCGCCAGAACCGCTAGACCACCGCGACCACTCGATGAAGAATCTCAAAAAGTGTTTGTAGTGAATACCCACTTTGACTTGTTTAAGTATTTGCGTTTGCCTTTTGACACCGCTTCTGTACCCTCCATTTTCTAACGGTATTTGGAACAGCGGACTGTCAGCTGAGTGCCAAACTGTTCAAACTATTTGGACGATATCATCGTGGCAGGTCGTACACCTTACGATCGCACTGCAAATTAGCGTTCTTTGTTTCGTGTGTTATCTGCTGCAGGAATAAAGTGTAGATTGGACAAGAGTGATTTTTTTAACCTAAGTTGAAGTATCTTGGTCCTGTCATAAACAGTTAAGGTGTACCTCCTCTTTAGTCACACTTAATAGCCATATGAGATATGATAGTTTCTCGCAATGTCAAAGAACTGCAGTCAGTTTTAGGGAAAATCAATTATTATATTCGGTTCATACCGACTAGTGTAGAAATCGCAGCTACATTGCATCGCTTGAATCTCAAGAATGTCCTCTTTGTTTGGACAGATGAGTGCCAAGTAGCTTTTGAAAAACTTAAAGATGCATTGCTTACTGATGGATGCTTAGTTCACTTTGATCCTGACAAGCCAGTTGTGTCGCCGGTTGACGCGTCCTCTTAAGGAGTCGGTGCACTTCTTTCGCACAGGATTGGTGATAAAGACAGACGTATCGCTTTTGCATCAAAATAGTTCTCCAAAGCTCAATGTAACTATTCCCAAATTGAGAATGAGGATTTGGCTACTCTGTATGGTGTCACCAAATTCCATCACTATTTGTATGGCAGAAAATTCTACTTAGTAACGCATCACAACCATCGCAGTCCTTGTTTCTCCTAACGAAACCGATTCTTGTGCGAACTGCCCAAAAATCGCAAAGATTGGCTTTGGTGTTGTCTCAATACGAGTACGAAATTATGTATCGTCCGACAGCTCAACATTGCCCTTATACAGATTTTGACGCCTTTGCTGCATCTTCTTGTCACATCGATGAATTGATTCAACTTTTTCCGCTGAACTATGGGAAAATTGCACAGGCCTCTGAAACTGATTCAGATTTGAACATTTTGCTAAAATACATTCGCACATCTTGGACTTGGTCTCGTTTCTTGCATTACATAAAGAAGTATGTGGTGCACCGATACTTTGCACGTCGGCGTAGCCTCGCTATGCAGAAAGAAGTGGTTCTTGTTGTAAATGACAGTCACGTGTGTTGATCTCTTAAGCTTTGCAGCTACTTCACCAAGGACGCTGGGGGATTGTTCGTAGGAACCAGTTAGTGTGTCGACACTGTACTTGGCATGGCATGTACGCCCAAATAGAACAGATAATGTGATAGTATCACGCATGTGAGGAAAATAAGTCCGCTCCTCCACAGACAGTCTCCGCTTGGTCCCCATCACCATGGAAACATGTGCATATAGACAGTGCGGTACCTTTTTGGAGCACCCGTTGGTTGACTGTGGTTGACTCGTATAACAAGAAGGCTTTTGCTGTGCCAATGAACTCGACAACGTTAAGTAGCACAATTCAGGTGTCCTCCTATATTTTTACCTCGAAGGTTTACCTGAAACCATAGTGTCGCACAACGGCCCTAAGTAAAAGTCAAATGAATTTGAAACATTTTGTGAACGCAATGGCATAAAGCACTGTTCCATCCACAGTCAAACGGTGAAGCCGAACATTTTGTCAGAACCTTCAAGCAGCAGATGGCCGAATTTCTCTGCGCACACACCAAGGATCAAGCATTGCACCTGTTCTCGCATCCCATCGTTCACATCCACGACAGTGACCATCCCCGACGGAATTGCTTCACGACCGCCGCCTTCGGTCACTGCTCCGCCTGCTCCACCTTACTCACCATCCGGCGCCGAAGAAAGACCGCAAGTTTCGCTTCGCGCCGTATGATATTGTGTTTTACAGGGTTTTTAGCAGCAGTAGATGGTGGGCGCGAGGCGAGATCGTACGTCGACTTGGCGCTTGCATTTATCTCATTTCAGGTCCAGGCGGACAGCAGCACCGCCACACTGTCAGCCTCGCCACAGTCATGTGAACGGTGATTCTTCAGTGTCTCTTCTCCCATAATCATGGATCCCGAGGACACCGCAGCCACAGAAGCCGCTAGGGGGTGTCACAACGACACCGCGGGACGACCCCATGGAGCCTTCGCCTCCAACGCTTCCTCTAGTGCTACCGATGGAGGTGGACCGCCCACACCACAGCAGTCGACGCGTTCGACATCTGGCTATGGGCCACACTCGTACCCTTTTGGTCGTTTTTCAGGGGACGTTTCCGCCAGAGCGAAGACCGGATGGCAGGGTACGACTGGAAGCCCGACGTCCCCTACAGCCACGGCTTCCGGTCCAGCGCAGCGTCCGCACTCCTGCCTCACCCGCGGTTGTCGCGCTGCTTACACGACGACGGTTCATAGGTTTGGGGGACAGGAACGTTCCGGCGTAACGTTAAGCTCCGGCAGGTCGCCAAGGAACATTACAGCAGAGAGGGCAGCGAGTCGACGTCAGCCAATAGTAAGCTGACAGACCGCTCTCTAGGACGACGCCGAGACCAGAGCGACATCTATAGGAAGAAAATATAAGCGCCGTGCCGCCTAGCTGCGGCCAGAGTTGAAGTCGAGCCGACCTACGAACGCTACAGCAGTGACTTAGAAACTGTATTGGTTCACATGTATTACGAATTGTATATACTGAAAGAGCTTGCTTAATGTCGATGTACACTCCTGGAAATTGAAATACGAACACCGTGAATTCATTGTCCCAGGAAGGGGAACCTTTATTGACACATTCCTGGGGTCAGATACATTACATTATCACACTGACAGAACCACAGGCACATAGACACAGGCAACAGAGCATGCACAATGTCGGCACTAGTACAGTGTATATCCACCTTTCGCAGCAATGCAGGCTGCTATTCTCCCATGGAGACGATCGTAGAGATGCTGGATGTAGTCCTGTGGAACGGCTTGCCATGCCATTTCCACCTGGCGTCTCAGTTGGACCAGCGTTCGTGCTGGACGTGCAGACCGCGTGAGACGACGCTTCATCCAGTCCCAAACATGCTCAATGGGGGACAGATCCGGAGATCTTGCTGGCCAGGGTTGTTGACTTACACCTTCTAGAGCACGTTGGGTGGCACGGGATACATGCGGACGTGCATTGTCCTGTTGGAACAGCAAGTTCCCTTGCCGGTCTAGGAATGGTAGAACGATGGGTTCGATGACGGTTTGGATGTACCGTGCACTATTCAGTGTCCCCTCGACGATCACCAGTGGTGTACGGCCAGTGTAGGAGATCGCTCCCCACACCATGATGCCGGGTGTTGGCCCTGTGTGCCTCGGTCGTATGCAGTCCTGATTGTTGCGCTCACCTGCACGGCGCCAAACACGCATACGACCATCATTGGCACCAAGGCAGAAGCGACTCTCATCGCTGAAGACGACACGTCTCCATTCGTCCCTCCATTCACGCCTGTCGCGACACCACTGGAGGCGGGCTGCACGATGTTGGGGCGTGAGCGGAAGACGGCCTAACGGTGTGCGGGACCGTAGCCCAGCTTCATGGAGACGGTTGCGAATGGTTCTCGCCGATACCTCAGGAGCAACAGTGTCCCTAATTTGCTGGGAAGTGGCGGTGCGGTCCCCTACGGCACTGCGTAGGATCCTACGGTCTTGGCGTCCATCCGTGCGTCGCTGCGGTCCGGTCCCAGGTCGACGGGCACGTGCACCTTCCGCCGACCACTGGCGATAACATCGATGTACTGTGGAGACCTCACGCCCCACGTGTTGAGCAATTCGGCGGTGCGTCCACCTGGCCTCCCGCATGCCCGCTATACGCCCTCGCTCAAAGTCCGTCAACTGCACATACGGTTCACGTCCACGCTGTCGCGGCATGCTACCAGTGTTAAAGACTGCGATGGAGCTCCGTATGCCACGGCAAACTGGCTGACACTGACGGCGGCGGTGCACAAATGCTGCGCAGCTAGCGCCATTCGACGGCCAACACCGCGGTTCCTGGTGTGTCCGCTGTGCCGTGCGTGTGATCATTGCTTGTACAGCCCTCTCGCAGTGTCCGGAGCAAGTATGGTGGGTCTGACACACCGGTGTCAATGTGTTCTTTTTTCCATTTCCAGGAGTGTATAATTGGTTTGTTCTGTAAATATTATTTGTATTTTTACGCTGGGTCTTGCCTAGGGAAAACTATGCTATCGAACGTTTACATCAGTAGGTCGTGTGGAGAACCAAAGTGTTTAGGATCTTTGGTACTGTTAACTCTGCCTCGTGCAGTGTGGGTAGAGCAGAGTCTGGCAGGAGTAGGGCGGTGGAGCAGGTGTTGTGTGACGCTCCCGCGAGTTGCTGCGCTTTCGGGGTTTGGCAGCATGTGATTGCGCTCGTCTTGCAATGATAGTTTGTGGCACGGTGTCGCGGACGGGAAACATTAGCTGGCGCACATCAAGATCCCGTTTCGCCTGGTGACCGTGTCGAGAAGAAGGCGCGCCAACATCCAGCTTCTGCAGCAGCGACGGCCGGAAATGAGTGATTGTCGCCACCTCCTCGATCGACGACTTCAAACCTTCAATCAACCAACAAGGATGACTGGTAGCACGTAAAGTTTTAGAACTGTGTGGCAGACCTCAGATTTTCAAACTGTTCCATTTTCATCACTAAAATACAGCAACTTCGCATACACCTTTGTTGCTCATTGTCCCAATTGCATTACCAAGCATGGTCCCTTCCTTTTCCGAAATGAACCCGAGTGTCGTTGAAATTCAAACGCCAACATTAAAGTAATATCATTCCAAATCACTGCTTTAATTTCAAAGTTCAGTTAAAGTATTCATAGATGGCTACAATAAACAAACAGAACTATATTTAGATTACACAAGCACAAATTAAGAGTGCTATTTTTGTTACCGTGTTTTAGCTTACCTGTGACTGCAGCTCAGGGTACGTACTAAATTTTACTATTTTTAATTGTTCAAAATCATTTAATTCAAGTTCAAAGTTAAATCTCTTATTTCTAATTTGCGTAGATTCAAGTTGCTTTTGAGATGACTGTTGAGGTAGCCCAAGACTAACCTTACTCTATTTAATTTCGTAGTGCTTTAGAAATAAAGTTCACTATTAATTTCAGTCACTAAATTAACTTCCAATTTTCCGGTTTTATTAATTCATTTGCCAAATAAAGTCAGAGTGTAGCCAAATTTATTACTTCTGACAAACATTCAGTTTTCACACAACACGTGTCAACCTTCAGTTGCTACGCCTTTAGTGCTAAGTATATGTGCACTAACCTGTCTTTTTCAGTTATTATAGTAGTTGTCCATAGGACTGACGACCCCCAAATCTCAAATAACTAATTAACGCCAATTAATTGTTAACGTAACGACCGCACATTTACTTTCTTTATTAACTTTACCATTTTTCAAAATTAGTTTCCACCAATTTCATTTGCATGTTTCCTTTCATTTAGATGTAACCCTTCCTCTCTCTTTAACGACGGATTAACTTCGGTGACGATTGCTTTTCCCAAATTTCCATTAGGTACACGCGGTTTAATTTTTCACTGTCATTGACGCATGGTGCAGGGAATGGCAATTGAATCTCAATGTAGACAAGTGTAATGTGCTGCGAATACGTAGAAAGAAAGATCCCATTATCATTTAGCTACAATATAGCAGGTCAGCAACTGCAAGCAGTTAATTCCATAAATTATCTGGGAGTACGCATTAGGAGTGATTTTAAATGGCATGATCATATAAAGTTGATCGTCGGTAAAGCAGGTGCCAGACTGAGATTCATTGGAAGAGTCCTAAGGAAATGCATTCCGAAAACAAAGGAAGTCGGTTACAGTATGCTTGTTCGCCCACTGCTTGCGTACTGCTCAGCAGTGTGGGATCCGTACCAGATAGGGTTGATAGAAGAGATAGAGAAGATCCAATGGAGAGCTGCGCGCTTCGTCACAGGATCATTTAGTAATCGCGAAAGCATTACGGAGATGATAGATAAACTCCAGTGGAAGACTCTGCAGGAGAGACAATCAGTAGCTCGGTACGGGCTTTTGTTGAAGTTTCGAGAACATACCTTCACCGAGGAGTCAAGCAGTATATTGCTCCCTCCTACGTATATCTCGCGAAGATACCATAAGGATAAAATCAGAGAGATTAGAACCCACACAGAGGCATACCGACAATCCTTCTTTCCACGAACAATACGAGACTGGAATAGAAGGGAGAACCGATAGAGGTACTCAAGGTACCCTCCGCCACACACCGTCAGGTGGCATGCGGAGTATGGATGTAGATGTAGATGTCATTAAGGTCGATAAGTGAGGGGGAGGTTACAGGCTGTTCATAAGCATTGCTAATTCTGCTACGGTGTGAGCTGGCCTGGAATCCGGTTCGTTACGCCTTTCAGACACACCATTTGGGGCTATGTGTGTCGACCTGGAGGTTTCTGTCAGCGCCACGCTAGTATTTCGCGGTTTCAATCTGCTACTTGAAATCATTGATCGCTATCAGTGAATATTTGATAGTACTGATTGTAATTCGTGTTTGTTGTGGACCTTACGGCTCTTCCAGGATCAAGTTACCGGATTTGTCCTGTAACTAAAGTTGTGTGCCCTCAGACTAAGGGTATGTACGCGTGGGTCATGTGTGTGTGCGTGTTTGTATTTGCACATTTTCTTATTCTATGCTGAGGCGCCCTTCGGGTCATAGATGTACATTTTAACTGGCCGTGTGCCATTTGGTTCGTATCCGAAAACTGGATCAAATGGCTCTGAGCACTATGGGACTTAACATCTGTGGTCATCAGTCCCCTAGAACTCAGAACTACTTAAACCTAACTAACCTAAGGACATCACACACATTCATGCCCGAGGCAGGATTCGAACCTGCGACCGTAGCAGTCGCGCGGTTCCGGACTGCGCGCCTAGAACCGCTAGACCACCGCGGCCGGCTCGTATCCGAATTACAGTGTTTATTGGTCCCTAAGAGGCCCCAGTAAAGGCCCATTTTGACTTACTTCTTGTTGTTTGAACTATTATATAAATTTTTTAAAATGAAGTTGTGCATCGTTTCTTGTGTTTGCTAGGAAAGTTAACTTGCAATGTCTATGAGCGGGGCGCTCCTATGCAGAGGTTTTGATCGTTTCCTTCAAAATATCCTATAACTGACCGTTTAAGTATTGTTGTGCATGTTAATTTCTATCAAACGTGTTTGCTGTTTTTCGTTTGGCATATGTTGACTGTTTTGTATGGGCCGCGGTTGACGCGTTGCTTGCTGTTCTGCTGGTGCGGGACAGGGACGAGTTCCCATTCTGCTTCGGCGGCTTTCCCGTCGTCGCACGGGGCCTAGGTGTTGGCGGGTCACACGCGCTTCTGCGGATCTCCCGTTCCAGCCTCAAGTTGAGTAGTTTATTGTCGTTACTTTCGTATCGTGTCGCGGCGGAGGTGTCGCCGGATTTTTCAATGTTTCTGTTATTGCAACGTCCTTCTAAGCGTGTGATGGAAGCCTTTGAGCAAACTCAGCATTGAGTTTCTTGATTCACTTTAAAAAAGGGGTTTAACTGTATTTATCATTTTAATAGGGTTTTAGGGGGCCGGTAGTTTACTTAAGTACTTAACTTGGTTTATGTCTAACAGGCTTGTGGCCAATCAGAGAAGTACCACTGTTTGCTTCGGCTTTTACACGTAGGTTGCGTTTGGTCAGCTTGGTCGTATATTGTCTGTATGAGAGCAAAATAACCATAGAGATCTATGTATTTTAATGTCTTTTATTTAACGAGTGTTTTCGCAGGTTATTTTAATCAATTAACTGTTTATAATAGGGCTACCACTGTATTTTCACACTTGACATTTTCTTCGAGTGCCATTTTTAATTTTATGTACAACGCAAATGTCCTTATGTACTGTGATTTTAATTTAGTATATTTATCTATCTGTATGTATCTGGCAAGAATCTTTCGAAAAGTTAATTGGATTATTATAGAAATCTTATTGTTGTTGTTGTTGTGGTCTTCAGTCCTGAGACTGGTTTGATTCAGCTCTCCATGCTACTCTATCCTGTGCAAGCTTTTTCATCTCCCAGTACCTACTGCAACCTACATCCTTCTGAATCTGCTTAGTGTATTCGAAATCTTATTAAATATGATTATTTGTTTGGGAACAGAAAAAGCATCACGTTCGGCCACCTTTGCACGTGTTTTCCTTAAAAAATCACGAGCCTTGTACTGGGTTTCATGAGCAAGGCATCGATGACAAAGCAAAGCATCTGTCAACTCCTGGAAAACAGGCTGTCCTTTTCGTGACCAAACAAAAGGAACGTCTTTTCTGCCCAAGCAATGCAAGGGGGCCTTGATTTGAGTGGCACTGGGTATGTAAGTATATAGGTAACACAGACTCCATTTCCCCACATTGCGTTAGTGTGGATGATCACGGATAGCAAGCAAATGTGATCGGAATGGGTGAACACCTCGGCTGTTAATGATGTGACCTAAGTAATAAGTATTAAAGGTCAGTCTGAAAAAGTTTAGCCATATTTCTGTTAAATCTGAGACACCACTTGAAACAGAGTACGAAGCTTGGTCACGCGTTCTTCAGGAGTGCAGTTTCAGACGACCGAGTCATGTAAAAAACACGCGCGAAAAGGAACTTTTGCTGTCATCTTCCCCAGAAAGTTTTGAAATGTGCCAGGTATGGAAGCAATGTCAAACGGCAATCTCAAACGTTTGAAGAAACCCAGATGAGTGTTAACGAAACAGACATCTTGTACTGCCCATCCAGAGGGATTTACAAGTATTCGTTGCACAAATCAGTTTTGGAAAAGTAACGATCAGCACCCAATTTAGCCATAAATTCTTCCAGGACAGGCAAAGGATAACTGTCGTGACAGTTCTCTTAGAATCAGAGCACAACCAAAGTCTACTAGACGGCATATTTAGTATAACAAGAGGGAAGCGCACTGTTAGTGGTTTAAAGTTCGTTTTGGAGCACTCTTGGTGTTAAACTGATATCATATTTATTATAGAAATTAATTACTTGATTACTTAAGTACCCCCTCCCGCTCATAATGATGTCATGGGCCTTAGCAGGCCGGCACGTGGCCGCTGATACGAGCGCATTTTATATCAAATTGATATCAAATTGTATGTGCAAGTTAATTAATTGATCAATTATTTACCACTCCCCTCCTGATAACGTCATGGCTTTTCTCCAGTCATCCACTGCAGTAGTAGCTCTTGGGCTGCCTGAGCGAGGCGAGGCATGTCATCGACAGTTCCTGTCTCTCTGTACCTCCTGCATTTCCGAACAACATATCTTCGGTTCACTGCGAAACGCCTGGACACTTCCCTTGCTGAGAGCCCTTCCTGACACAAAGTAAGAATGCGGACGCCATCGAACCGCCGTATTGATCGTATAGGCATGGCTTAACTACAGACAACATGAGTCGTGTACCTCCTTCCTGGTGGAATGACTGGAACTGATCGGCTGTCGGTCCCCTTCCGTGTAATAGGCGCTGCTCATGGATGGTTTAGTGACATATCTGAATAGTCAAAGGGACTGTGTCTGTGATACAATATCCAGAGTCAACGTCTACCTTCAGGAGTTCTGGGGACCGGGGTGATGTAAAACGTTTTTTGATGTGTGTTTTATAGCGGGCAGCCACCACTTCAATATTGACCTCACAATACTTTGTAAACGCCAGTTACATGTCCTCATATTGTATTAATGCAGCGTGGAACGTGGAAAATAACTTGGCGCAAAGCCTGTAAATGTTTGCCCCGCTGTAGCCAAGAAATAAGAATGTATCTCGGTACCTTCCGTTGCTAACTTTGATGCCCGTGGGATTGTATATATAGGTGATACCGTAGAGTCTGCTTTCATCGTTGAATAGCACAGCGCGTCTTTCCAGCTTGAAAGTGACCTCCAACGGCACGTCGAGCCATGCATGTCGGTGCTGTGGCTTGAGTAGAAGAAGGGCTAGAGGCGTACATGTCTATAACCCCACTGCTATTTACCTCTTTGCAACAGTTTGTTGTGACGTTTCTCGGCCCACAAGCCCTCTTCTTTGTGCTTTAATAGCTGTACGATCTGCCACTACTGCAGGAGGAAACTGTTTGGTCACCAGCTAGAGAACGCAGGATAAGCAACCAGTATGTTTCCACTGCGGACGACTGGGACATGTAGTGCGCTATTGTCGAGAAAGGCGGCGGATATTCGACGGCGCCCGCTCCAGAAGAAGCAGACCGATCTTAGCCGACGCTAACTCCGGGACGACGAAGATGAACGAGAAGATGTGGGTGCAGGACGACGTAGGTCACCATCGTCACAAGGTATTCGCTTGAGAGGATGCTCCCAAATACGCCGGTCAAGGTATCCATCGCTGTTTAGAAGCTCCAGCTGATCACCTAGCCGCCGCAACCTTGGAAGCTAAAGGGTACGACCTTCCTTGGAGGTGAGGTCGACGAAGAGGAAAATCCTTCGCTGTCGATCACTACAAAAATGACGGGAAACTACGTCGATATCCTCATGGGTACCCGACCAGCCCAAACTCTTGTGGACTCTGGAGCATCCCATTCAGTCATTTCGGAGAAGTAACATCGCGAGTTGCAGAAAACTGTATTTGTCGACAACAAAACATCTGTGCTGAAGGTGGCTAATGAAAAGAATGTAAAACCTATAGGAAGATATGTCATTCGTGTGGCTATAAGTGGCCATACACAGCCCTTACAGGAGGGTAGTCATGACGTCATTCTCGGAAGGGACTTTTTGAAAGCTTCTCAGGCAATTATAGATTGTGGTAGCTCGAAGATTATGCTACAAAGATGAGATACTGTGGGCAGGAAGATGCGCATCTCAGTGTGTGGAGACTATGTGTGCTGGACGAAGTGATCGTTCCTGCAGTCAGCGCTAGAAAGGTAGCTGTCACGTGTCATGCCCTGCTTCAATCCAGGGATCTTGTAATGGAATGTAAGAGAAACTAACCACTGAAAAATAACTTGCTCATCTCAACCTCTGTCGTCTGGTTTAAGAACGGATGCGGTGAATTGTCGATAGTTAACTGTCGCCAAGAACCGCAGATCCTTCGAAGACGCATGTGCGTAGCAATCGCTGAACCGTTAATTGAAGAACAGCTGAGCGTCATAGAATCCTCCCATGCCGAACCTGTGGGGGAATTTAGCACTACCACTACGAGACAAGATCTTCTAGCTCGACTATCACCGGATCTCACTAAGGAACAACAGAGGAAGCTATTTGCCAATCTTCAAGAGTTCTCTGAATGCTTTAATCCACAGGTGAAGAGCATATTAGACAAATCGACATTGAAGCAATGGATTAGCACAGGAGACCATCAACCATTAAGCCAGAGAGCATGCCATGTGTCAGCAAGGGAACGTCGAATAATTCGTGACGAGGTAGAGAAAATGATGAAAAATGACATCATTCAGCCTTCGCACAGCCCATGGTCTCACCAGTGGTCATCAGGAAGGAGGATAGCACTTAGCGCTTTTGCGTTCGTTACATGAATCTTAATAAGGTAACTAAAAATGACGTTTATCCTCTTCCTCGAATTGACGATACATTTGATGGTCTGAAGGGGGTAAGTTTTTCTCAACCATGGATATGTACTCCGGATATTGGCAAATCGAAGTAGATGAGGCTGATCGTGAGAAAACTGCATTCATCAGCCCTAAGGGCCTGTATGTGTCTAAGGTAATGCCGTTTGGTTTGTGTAATGCACCAGCAACTTTTGAACGGATGATGGACAATCTTCTATGGCAGCTGAAGTGGACGATTTGTCTTTGTTATTTAGATGACATTATACTGTTCTCGGAGGCATTTGATGAACACGTAAAAAACTGAGGGCCGTTCTTAAGTGTTTCCAGCAAGGCGGACTGAAACATAATCACGAAAGTGTCTCTTTGGAGCAAAAGAAATTAAAATACTTGAACTTTGTGTCAAATGAAGGTGTCCGGCCAGACCCAGTAAAGGTGAGATTTGTAACGGAATTTCCTATTCCTAAAAGTATTACAGATGTGAGAATTTTCCTCGGATTATGTACTTATTACCATCGTTTATCTCATCCGTACGATGAGAGAGCATCTACAGAACAAAACACAGATGCCAGTGGGTATGGTATCAGTGCTTTTCTGCTCCAAATTTCGGATGGAAAAGAAATGGTTGCAGCCTATGCTTCTAGGACACTTACAAAAACCGAGAGAAACTACTGAACTACAGAAAGAGAATGTCTTGCTGCGATCTGGGTCATGTGCAACTTTCGACAGTATCTCTATGGATGGCCATTCACAGTTGTTACAGACCATGATTCACTTTGTTGGTTGACAGGTTTTAAGGATCCCACAGGACGACTCGCCGGGTGGGCACTATGTCTTCAAGAGTATGACATTAGCATAGTGTACAAAAGTGGAAGAAAACATCAAGATGCCCACTGTCGCTCAAGAAACCCTGTGCAAGACCATCAAGACTTTGATGTACGCAGTGACTGTCTCGCTGCACTCCAGTGTCAGTCCAGGTATATTTAGGTTGCACTGTCGAGTGTGCCAGAGGAGAAAGGCAGTTCCTCAGAAACAACCTGGCCGACTCATACCAATTCCACCAGCTGAAACGCGTTTCCAGAGTGTTGGGATTGACCTTCTCGGACGATTTCCAACATCTGCTACTGGCATTAGATAGATTATTGTTTGCACTGATTATCTGACACGCTATGCCATTCCAAAAGCCATAAAAACAGCCGAAGCATTCGAGGTAGCCAAATTCATCGTAGAAGACATTGTATTAAAACACGGTGCCCCAAGATCGTTAATTACAGATCGACGGAAAGTTTTTCAATTGAATCTATATAAACCGTCGGTGCAAAATTACTCATCAAATTTTTTCTGTTACATTCTGATGACGTGGACAACGACTACATCGGCCAGATGTCAACCAGAGCTGATGAAGCTCGGCAGTTAGCTCGATTCCACACGCTACAGTTTCAAGAAAACGATCGCCGAAGATATGACGCGAGCCACCTCCCTGTTGTCTACCAGCCTGGTGACCTCGTCTGGTTCTTCACTCCTGTTTGGAAGATTGATCTCTCTGAGAAGCTACTCAGGCGCTACTTTGGACTTTGGTTGTAAGACAGTTGTCTGATGTTACTTATTAAGTTGAAGATTTAGAACCTGACAGAAGACGACAAAAGGTCAGAGATATGGTCCATGTCCTCCGAATGAAGTCCTACAAGGATCCTGCAATCCAGGGTAAATTCGAAGCTCCAGCGACAGGAAACAAGCGGAAAGGTGACGAAGAGCGTAACATCAAAAGAAGTTCTAAGAAGATCACCGCCAGGGTGAGAATCAGTCACCAGGAGTCGGAGTATGTGGGACCGATGAATCGTTCCCAGATTAGGACGACGTAACACCGAGACACTGTCCTCTTAAGGAGGAGAGGGTGAGTAGGTCCGTGGTGGAGTGGTTATGATACTAAACTGTTGCATGGAGGGTCGTGAGTCCAAAACTCCCCTGCAGTGTACGGTTTTATTTTCTGTATTTGGTTCGAGTACATTTTAGAAGTATCCACAAATGTCAGGAATCATTAAACTGGAATGTTCTGTAGCTGTATGTATACTGTATGTGACCTGGCTGGAGGCAGTTCCCTCCACACTCTCGTATGTGCAAGCTATGAATAAACTTTCGTTCAGTGAAGTTAGTGTTCGTTATTCACCTAATTACACCTTTTTCTGTGTCACAATATTGTAGTGGCACCACCGTTTAGAATAGCGAAAGTTAGTTTTGTGCAATATTTTTAGCATAAGTTACATCCAAGTGCAGGCCTAAATGCAGTGACTTACACATAACAACAGTTGCGAAGCAGAGTAGAGGCCACAGGGCCGTCAAATTGCTGAAAGAGTATACATAGCGGTTTTGCATGTCGATACTCACCACTGGACAACCTAGCATGTTATCAGTATGTGATGCGAAGCAGCATGTATGGCAAAACAGAGGTGCACAGATGCATATAAATAGGTGCAGGTTTCTAATGAGATTAATTCATCTCTCCTGGATGGTGGAGCTTGTCGCACCACCAGCTACACGCAGCAGCAGATGGGGCGCCAGCGTTCCAGTCTACAGCAGGTCGCTCGTTCCACCCTCTCAGGCCAACATCGGATCTGTAGCCAACCGGCGGTGGGCCACTCCATAGCTCGCTACCGCGGGCAGGCGTCCTGGCTCCCAACACATGCCGAATTCCGGACGCTTGTACTCGCCGCTATCTCAACCACGCTGGCGAGAAGCACGCAGCTGGCCCCGTTCAGCTCACAATGAGCGGTGCTGAGTCAGCAGGGACGCTGAGTCGACTGCCGGCATCCTGACGACGACGCAACACCGCTGGGGTACAAGCCCAACACAGCAGGCCGTTCATAGGCCGCTGAGGCAGCCATTTCGCACCAAGCCGTTTCGCAGACAGCCAGTTGGTGTCCTCAGCTTTGCAGGACCAAGTGACGCAGATCAAGAGGAATGGGGCCACTGTAGTTGGAAACAATAAATCACTTGGAAAGCTCGGCCGAGTCTTAATACAGTGCCTTCTTCTTAGCTTCGGAAGAGGCGAGGGAGCCGTGGAGAGGTAGTTATGTAGGACCCCTTCCGAGCTTGAAAGTTGGAAACCGTTACATCTGTGTTTGCGTGGATGCGTTCACGCGTTTTTGCTGGCTGATGCCTACCCACAACGTAACCTCGCAAGCCTCCATACGGTGCATACAGAAAATGTTTGGGGTGTTTGGACCCTGTCGTATGTTGGTTTCTCACAATGCAACGTCCCTTAAAAAAATGTGTGTGAAATCTGATGGGACTTAACTGCTAAGGTCATCAGTCCCTAAGCTTACACACTACTTAACCTAAATTATCCTAAGGACAAACACACATAGCCATGCCCGAGGGAGGACTCGAACCTCCGCCGGGACCAGCCACCCAGTCCATGACTGCAGCACCTGAGCCTGCTCAGCTAATCCCTCACGGCGCAACGTCCCTTAAGTCCACTGCTTTCGAAGCCGGAGTAGCTCACATTACCACCACACCAAATTATCCGAACTCGTCTATTACAGAACGGGAGAACTGGAACTTGAGCGGTTCTAGGCGCTCAGTCCGGAACCGCGAGACTGCTACGGTCGCAGGTTCGAATCCTGCCTCGGGCATGGATGTGTGTGAAGTCCTTAGGTTAGTTTGGTTTAAGTAGTTCTAAGTTCTAGGGGACTGATGACCACAGATGTTAAGTCCCATCGTGCTCAGAGCCATTTGAACCATTTGGAAGTTGAGGGTAGCTCTGGTCGCGTTCCACCATAGTGATGAGGCTCGCTGGGATAGTTAATTTCATGGTCAGGCTATGCCTTCGATACTGCTACCCATGAGCCCCATGAGACCACCCCCGTGAGATTAATGTTTGCCTTTAACTCTAATTCGTCCCTTGCGAATTTGTGGTCACTTCATTGCTTGCCTTACCAGTCCACTTGATTTTCTTTACTCTTCTCTAGCGCAACGTCTCAAATCCTTTGTATCTCTTCCATTTCAGTATTCCCAGAGTCCAAGATTCACTACCTTACAATGCTGTGCTCCATACATGCTTTCTGTGGTGTCGCCACCAGACACCACACATGCTAGGTGGTAGCCTTTAAATCGGCCACGGTCCATTAGTATACGCCTGACCCGCGTGTCGCCACTGTCAGTAACTGCAGACCGAGCGCCACCACACGGCAGGTCTAGAGAGACGTCCTGGCACACGCCTCAGTTGTACAGCCGACTTTGCTAGCGAAGCTACACTGACCGATACTCTCACATTTGCCGAGACGATAGTTAGCATTGCCTTCAGCTACGTCATTTGCTACGACCCAGCAAGGCGCCGTATTCAATTGATACTAATTATGTGAAGCATGTATCATCAAGAGCGATGTTGTACAATTGTGGATTAAAGTTAAGTATTATATCAACTACGTACTTTATTTGCAATTCTCAAGATATTGTCCCGTTCCAGACCCCACGCCAGTCAGCGTGTAATTAAATGCGTGCATTTCGGCCTCCTGTAGAAACACAGTGTTGGCTCTTCTGCCAACACTACACTTTCTCTTCACATTAAAGCCTTTGTTTAATATTAGCAGACTTCTGAGCAGGAGTGCCTTCTTTGCCCTTGCTGGTCTGCTTTTTATGTCCTCCTTGCTTCGACCGTCATTTTTCTTCAAAGGTATCACAACTCTGTAACTTTATCTACTTTGCGCTCATCAGTTTTGATGCTAAGCTTCCTGCTATTCTCATTTCTGCTGCTTAGTGTTACTGTGTCCTTGTCCAGTTTACTCTAAATGTTTAATCTGTACTCATTAGACTAGGGGTGTGCAAATGCGCTAATCCAGACGAAGGCGCCCGCGCACTCCCGCAGCGCTCGCCGCGGGCGATGCCAGCCAGCAGTTCTCCCTCCATCTTCCTGCTGACGTCGTTCCTGTGTTTCCAATGCGCACGCTGGAAGATGGGCCTGTGTACTTCATGTTGTAAGTGTTGTGTCTGTATTGAATAGTCTTTTGAGTTTGTGGCAGGCAAAAATGAGTGCGAAGAAAATGGCTGAGGAGGAGATAAGACCCTAAAAAAGAAAATCGATAAAATCCCTATGCTTCAAGCTGCAGTGTTAAGAAGATTACATTTTTCCGAGTGTCTCCCAGGTAATGCTTTTATATAGATAGGGAGAAAGTACAAAGTGAAGAAGTATATTCAAAACCTTCGAGAGAAATTGGTGATTGCTTTGGCTTCTGAGTAAGGAAAGGCCAAACTTCTCGAACTAAAAGAGAAAATCTGGTACTGCGCGTAGTGCAACTTGAATCCCCGCCAGACATCATGGACGTCGACGAGCCCTAGAGGTCTCTGCACCATCGCGCTGTAAGCTGTGGCGGCGCGCGCCTCCTGGCCCACATTTAGAATGAGGGCGCCACAGAGGAACACATGGTTGCAGCGGCCAATAGCGGCGTCCCTGATAAAGTACTTAAGCACTTGCCTGTCGCTCAGCCTGCCATCTCCGGCGGTAATCCGAAAGGATACCGCCCTTCGATTGTGCCTTCCCGGCTCTAATCGAAGCGATAGGTCTATTGCAGGTGCCAGCCACCCTGCAGCGGTCCAGCCAGCAGCCAACAGCCAGCAGCCAGCAGCCAGCAGCCAGCAGCGGTCCCAGCCAGCAGCCAGCAGCGGTTCCAGCCAGCAGCCAGCAGCCGGCAGCCAGCAGCTGGCAGCGGTTCCAGCAAGCCCCCAGCAGCAGCAGCAGTAGCGTCCCCACCGGCCAGCCAGCTAGATCACCCCCCCTGCCATCAGCAGCAGAGTGGGGCTTCGGCCCCAGTCTCCTTCATCGTTCTCCGTCCCTTTTACTCTGTGTTTCTCGTCGCCTTGCCCATCCCTCGTTTGCTTCTTTGTCCTGTCCCGTGATTTTCCCCTTATCACCAAGTCAGCCCCCACCACCACTACTACAGCCACCACCACTGCAATCGTATACACATCTCCCTCTGCCGCCGCCACTATCACGTGGTGTGCGCAATCCCCCCCCCCCCCCTCAGACCATCAGACCATCCCACCACTCCTCACTCTCCCATCTCCCTCACTTTTTGTTGCCCCATCCCCGGCTCCTCCCTGCCGCACCTCCTCTGATCCCTTCCCTCCACACCCTCCCTGTGCTCCTTCCATTTCCGTGGCCCCTGATAGGGTGGTGGCCTGGAGGGCCATGGCCCACGCTCAACTTTCCCCTTCACCCTCTTCATCGTCTTCATCGTCGCCGTTGCCATCGCCTTCGCCCTCACCATCTCCGGCGCCGGCTCCAGCAGCAGGACATGCCACTCCACGCCACCTTCCAGTTGCTCCCATCCCCCACACCTCCTCTGCCGCCGTCAAACGACCCAGTGCCACCCTTGCCTCCTCTGCATCTAAAAGGGCTCCTCCTCGTCCCCCTTCCCCTGCCCAGGATGCCATGGATGTCTCCCCGCCTGTCCCTGCCCTCTGCTCCTCCTCCTTCTCCCCCTCCTCCTACCGCTACCTTCTCTCCCAATCTGATCCCTCCCTTCTTGAGGCTCAGAACCTCACCCTCTTCCTTCGCCACCATTTTCCCGGTGCTCCCTCTACACTCCTCACCGTGATTCGGTCCTCATCTCCTCCGCCTGCCCTACCCTTCACACAGATCTCCTTTCCCGCATCCCTGTGCACCCGCTTTGGCCCTAATGCCTCCCTCACCCCTGCTCCGTCCCCATCTCCCTCCCACCAACCCCAACCCCTGCGTCGCCTGCCGACCCTCACCGCCATGATCACTCGGCTTAGTCCGACAATCACGGAGGAGGAGGAGGTGTTGGCAGAGTTCAAGGCGCATCCCCATCTGTAGGTGCGTGCAGTTCACCGCATCCATAGCTCAGCCGGCTCCACCCGCCTTATGCGGCTCTTTTCCGAACAAGCCCCCTGAAGGAGTGTGCCCTTCTCTTTCACCAACACTACCACATTGACCCTTCCCGTTCCCCTCCTCAATCCCTCCACTGCCAGAGGTGCTTGCGGTATAATGCACACCCAACATCTGATTGCTGCGATGCCCCCACCTGCCCTCACTGTAAGCAAGCCCACTTCTTACGGCAGTGCCCCAACCTCCAGTCCCCTCCCTCCGGTAATACCTGTAATGTCCCTCATCCTACTTACTCCCAGAAATGTAAGGCCCGACCCCCTCCTACCACTCCTGAACTCACCGTTCCTGTCTGTCCTCTGGACGCCCCCACCCCTCCCGGCAATTCCCTTCACCCACCCCCTTCCGCTGAGGACATCATCAGATTCCTCACCATTGTCCTCCAAAATGTTCACCCATTCCAGCGCCCCCACACCCCCCAACAGATATCCCTCGCTGCCCATTCCATTTTCCACCTAAAAATGTATGCCACCTACTGCAACAACCAGGCCCATTTCACCTTCTCCCGTCTTGACACCATTGTCTAAATCCCTGTCATGGCACGATAGCACCGTATCATTTTCAACAACATCCGCTCCCTTCCCGCCAACAAGAACCTCTTACTGCACACCCTTTCCACTCACCGTGTGGATCCCTTCCTCCTCAATGAAACCTTCCTCCCACCCCAACATGCCATCCACACTTCGCCCTACCTCCTTCATTGCTCCGATAATCTCCTCCCAATTGCGCATGGCGGAGTTGCCATTAGTCATCACCGCCAGATCCCAGTTCGGCTCCAACCTCTCCTTCCCAACCACACTGAACACCTGATCCTTAGGCTCTTCTTCCCCGGCCTTATCGTCACCTGCGCCACCACCTATGTCCGCCCTAACGCCCCTATTCCCTTCGACTTCCTCTCCCACATTGACCATACCTTCTCCTCCTACGTGATCGCCGCCGACCTCAACATCCATAGTCGTTCCGCCACCCACTTACGGCGGTGGCATCGGTTCCTCTACTCCCTTCAAGGCGACCTCATCCCCATTCCCCAGACACCCGTCCTGAATCCAACTCCATTCCCGATGTTATCCTTTCCTCCCCTAACCTCCTTGGCCGAATAATGGTGGATGTCCTGGAGCCTATTGGTAACGACCATCTACCTGTGCTCCTCACCGTTTCAGACGGTTGTCGCCCCTGCCCTGACCCTCGTAACGACCCTCCCCAAAAGTACGTCCATGACTATTCTGTGCCAACTGGAATGCCTACTGGGATACCCTCTCCACCCAGTTCGATAGCCACCCGTTCACCTACCACCACCCTGACGATGTTACCCATGCCGCCTCCTTTCTCCCACAGACCTTGTCTGAGGCTGTGGAGGCCCATGTCCCTACTGTCGCTATCCACCCCCACCATCCTACCTTACCCCCACAGGCCATCCTCCTCCTCCGTGAATCCCGCTGTCCTTACTGTGCCTTCTTCCACACGCATGGCCTGGACACACTACGACGCTACCGGCAACTCCAGCGACACATTCGAAATTTGCTCGCGGCTAAGAAATGCTGGGACTGGCGACAGGCATGCACTCGTTTAAATGCTAGCCTACCTATAAACTTGTCCAAGTTCTGGTCAACCACCCGTCACCTTGCCGGAACTAAATCTTCCCCCTACTATCCTCTTCTCCATGATGATCACCCCTTCCCTGACACCCTCAGTGAGTCCAATCACTTTGCTTCCTACCTCTCCGATATCTTTTCCATCCCCAATGATCCCCAGTTCCATTACTCCTACTTCCCGGATGTCTGCGATCGAACTGACACCTCTGTCCCTCCACTCACACCTGGTTTCCAGTACTTGGACAACACTGCACACACGGAACTCAATGCCCCTATCACTACACAGGATCTCATTGCTACACTCCGCACAAAACGCAACACCGCTCCTGGTCACGATTGTGTCACCTACTGCCACCTTCGTGAAGCTCCTATCCTCTCCACCCTGGCAAGGCTCTACAATGTGGTCCTGTTCACCGGCTACTACCCCGACCTGTGGAAAACCTCCCATACCCTGATGTTCCTTAAACCTGGTAAACCGCCGTCTGCTGTCTCCACCTACCGTCCCATCAGCCTTACCTCAGTCTTCAGCAACGTCCTGGAATCCATCCACACCCGACACATCCACCAGCATCTCCGCCAGCACCGCCTCCTTCCCGTTACCCACTGTGGCTTTGGCCATCCTTCTCTTCTGATGACCTTCTCCTTCACCTCACTCATCTCCTTTCCGAGCAGCTTAATTCCCGTCGCTCCGCAATCTTCCTCTCCCTGGACCTCAAACGTGCCTATGACTGCGTATGGCATTCCGGTCTACTCTTCAACCTCATAATCTTCGAACTTCCCATTAACTACGTCCGTCTGATCGGCTCCTTTCTCTCCCACCCTCCTTCCTACGTCACCATCCATAACACGGATTCCTACAACTTTTTTCCCTCTGCCGGTGTGCCCCAAGGCTCTGTCCTCTCCCCCCTTCTGTACCTTTTGTATACGGCGGACATGCCGCCGCCGTCAACCCCCATCCACCTTCTCCAGTTTGCCAATGACACTGCCTTCCTTGCCCTTGCCCCCACCCTGCAGCGCTCCCAACACCTTCTCCAATCCCATCATGACCGGTTCACCGCTTGGTGCAACCAGTGGTTGCTCAAGGTCAATCCCAGACAATCATTGTAGGCAAAACGACCCCTTCCTTCCACCTCCTCGATTTCTATCCAACCATCTATGGCCATCCTATCACCCTCACCCCCACCCTTAAGTACCTTGGCGTCACCCTCGACCGTCGCTTCTCCTGGACCCCTCCATCTCTGGACAATTCAAGCCAAGGCACGCTCCCGACTCCGTCTCCTCAAGCTCCTTTCTGGCCGTACGTAGGGTCTGGACCCCTTCACCATACTCCACACCTATAAATACCTCATCCGCCCTATCCTTTGTTACGCCCATCCGGCCTGGATCTCCACCCCCCCCCCCCCCTTATCTTTGATAAATCCCTTCAGATCCTTGAACGCCATGCTCTCTGCTTCACCTATCGCATCCGTCTTCCCTCCCCCACGTGGATCCTGTGTGACCTCATTCCGTTCCCACACCTCCTCCTTTTCCTTGAAAGGATATGGATCCTGTACACCTCCTGTAAACTCGATCCTCCCCACCCGCTTGTCTCACCCATCCTGTCCCACCCCCACCCGCTGCCGCACCTGTATTCCCATGTCCCACCTGGTCTCCATCTCTCCACCCTCCTTACCCTCTCCCAAGGTGGCCTCCGCCAGCTCCCCCTCCCTGATGATGTCCTCCTCCCCTCCATCTACTCCTCCTATGAACTTTGAACCTCCCCATCACTTCCTGTGTCTTTTCCTTTGGGCAACCTCCCTCCCTTCTCTCTCTTCCCCCCTTCCTCCACCCCTCTTCTCACGGGCTTCCCCTCCCCCTTCCTCCCTTCCCCCTATCTCCCCTGCCCGTGGAATCTCTGCTCTCCCCGCTCCCTCTCCTTTCCCCTCCTCCTCTTTTGGCAGGTCCCCGGACTCGTACATGCTCAGTGGACATTCGCGCGCAGGAGATCGTCGCCATCAGTGTCTAATGTGTGTGACTTCGTTTTGTGTTTAGTGTTCTTTCGCCGTCACGCCACCACTGTTCACCTGTGCCGTCGCTGTCGTCCGTGTTTTGTGCGCCGTGTAATCAGGTTTTAGTGTTCTTTTCTCGTCCAGCGTGAAGGGCTTCATGTTTATTGTTTTTCGTGTGCCCAGTTTTTGCCCGCCATTTTTATTGTCTTATCTTTATTAAATAATTAAATAAACAAAAAATAAATATAATAAAATAAATAATCAAGATATCCTGATTTGCACAGAAAAATGTTCAGTGTAAATGAAACACTTTACTAATAAGTTATATCTTTATGTCATCTTTATTGTACCACTAGCGGATGAAGAGCAGCGTACTATGCTGCTGACAGCCCACCTTTGCACCTTTGTATAAGGTGCTTAAAATAACAATTAAAAAAAAAGCTCAGCATTCCGGTCTAACCTTGCATACGTCTCAGGACATATCGCCTCGCATTAGACAGAGTATTTACTTTCGTCTTTTGTTTACGAGTGGATGTGGTTGTCTAGTTAGCTTTTGTTGACTCAGTTGTTTCGTACTTGTTGTTGTCGTAAGGTCCTTCGTTGGTCATGTCCGTCCTCTCCCGTTGTGTTGTTGTTCGTGGGCTGCTCCGCGGGTGTAAATGAAACACTTTACTAATAAGTTATATCTTTATGTTTTTCGTGTGCCCAGTTTTTGCCCGCCATTTTTATTGTCTTATCTTTATTAAATAATTAAATAAACAAAAAATAAATATAATAAAATAAATAATCAAGATATCCTGATTTGCACAGAAAAATGTTCAGTGTAAATGAAACACTTTACTAATAAGTTATATCTTTATGTCATCTTTATTGTACCACTAGCGGATGAAGAGCAGCGTACTATGCTGCTGACAGCCCACCTTTGCACCTTTGTATAAGGTGCTTAAAATAACAATTAAAAAAAAAGCTCAGCATTCCGGTCTAACCTTGCATACGTCTCAGGACATATCGCCTCGCATTAGACAGAGTATTTACTTTCGTCTTTTGTTTACGAGTGGATGTGGTTGTCTAGTTAGCTTTTGTTGACTCAGTTGTTTCGTACTTGTTGTTGTCGTAAGGTCCTTCGTTGGTCATGTCCGTCCTCTCCCGTTGTGTTGTTGTTCGTGGGCTGCTCCGCGGGTCCCGCCGCGTTTTCCGTCACTTTAGCCCCGCGACTGTTCCAGTCGCCGTTACAACAGAAAAGAGAGAAAGAAGTTACTTCATGTAGATACGTGTCGTTTCTTGAATATGTAACTATTATTTATAAAACATTATGTAGTTTTTCCCTCAATGTTATCTCCTCCCCCTAACGTATTTACAGAAAGTGAACCATATCACTCAGAATGATGGTGCAACGACAGCGAGCTGTCACATAGCTTAATATAGTTAGAAGAGCTCGTTCCCTAAGAGATGAATAATTTCTTAATTTTCTTGCCGCTCCAACAATCTCATTTCTAGCGACTCTTTCTACTCTCGAAAGAGTTCCTCGTTGATGGAGAAGAGTTTGAAGACGCATCGAAGAAATGACAAACGACATACAAATGCGACTGAAAGATCAAACATTCAGCTTTCGTTTTGGCTGAAAGCACGTGTGTAACAGACGTTGCTCAGATTGCTGTATTTGCGAGAGGTGCAGGCGCTGAGTGCAACGTCATGTGGTCCCAGTGGAGGTTCGAGTCCTCCTTCAGGCATGGGTGTGTGAGTGTGTTTGTTCTTAGGATAATTTAGGTTAAGTAGTGTGTAAGCTTAAGGACTGGTGACCCTAGCAGTGAAGTCCCATAAGATTTCACACACATTTTTTTCAACGCCATGGAGGAACTCCGTGTATTAGTGCCATTGCTCGATACAGTTACGGCGGACGACATATTTTCTTGATTAGAAAAACTTATTGACAAATATGATCTTAGTTGGGTGAAACTTTTCGTCGATTGCAATGATTTGTCAATAGGGTGATATCTTTGCCTTAATAACAAAAATGTGAAAGATGGAGGTATACATCAGGAATTAACAGTGATACACTGCATCCTGGCACTGCTTCTCTGCTGCCAAACTGTGCCAGAGTAAGTGGCGTGAGGGACGTTGTTGTACAAACCGTTAATGAACTGGCATCGGACGGTTTGGGACATCGATAGTTCAAATCCTTCCTTTCAGAGCTACACTGTAGCTATGGCGATATGTCACTCTGGCTATTTGCTATACTTTTGTTAAGTACGCTGGTTGAGCCTAGATGTTGTTTTTGGGACTTGCATAAAGGACATGGCGTTGCCGATGGACGTGACAGGAACACATATTGAAGAGTTTGATGACACTCTGTTAATAATACACCTTACATTCTTATTTGACCTTAAAAAGTACCTAAATATCTTGAGTACAACTTCGCATTGGTTCTTCTACCGCCTGCTGGTGTCATCTGAACATGCACCATCCTTTCGTTTTATCGAACGGATTGAGCACGGTACATTAGAACTCACAGGAACTTGGAACACGATGTACGAGCCGGTCGCACAGAAAAAAAAATATCAAAATGATGATTTCCAACAAAGACAAACGTAGGAAAACGTAACGACTGTCTTACAACCTATTAACTGATGTGCAAAGCCTTGTGTGACGAGATGGCGCGTGAAAAGCAGTACACTAGCGCAAATTCATCTGGTTTTCTTCACTGCGCCATGGCGCCGTTAAGTTAGTAGGCTGTTCTGTCCGACGTCATTAGCTCAAGGGTAGTATCGACTATCCCTCTTGCGGCCCGGTCGCCGCTATTTGTTCCCTAGTAAGAGAATGCGATCTGCGTGCGCATCGTGCCCGCAACGCGATACTAACGCCTATGTGTCCGCTGGTAGCTTCGCATGCAGCTAATGCGTCCAGCCCTGCATTAGACTGTTCATTTCATTCAACAGACCCTTTAACTTCTTCACCTTCACTCAGGATACCAATTTCATCAGATAATCTTATCGCTGAAATCCTGTGACCCTGAATTTTAAACCCACTCTTGAAGTTACCTTTTATATCAGCCATTGCTCCTTGATGTATAGAGTGGACGATAGGTCCAGAGAGTGCACCACTCTCTTAGACTATTTTTAATTGGAGTACTTCGTTTTTGCTTTCCAGTGTTATTGTTATCTCCAGTTTCTTGTACATATGTCCGATTATCCACCTGTCCCTACAGCTGACTCCGTTTTTCTCAGAATTTCGAAAATTTTGCGCCATTTTGCACCCCGGCTGGCTGTAGATTAATTCATCGCACCATATTTTGACAGGTTACCTGCCAGTCACCTTCAGGTGAGCTATCGAAAACTGATGAAGGCCTTTTCCTTTCCTTTACTGCTGTTTCATCCCCCTGCCCTGTGTGGGCAGGGATGGAGTGGCAGCGGCACGCTGACGCCACTCTTCACCTGAGCGAAACTTACAAATATAACAGACAGAGATTTAGCCACACTGGATGAAGATGTTGAAGAAACACTAGCGGCACTTGTAACACTATGAAAACACAGGCCGTAGCAGTACAACCCATATGACATGAAAACATTTAAAAAAAAATGGCTCTGAGCACTATGCGACTTAACATCTGAGGTCATCAGTCGCCTAGAACTGAGAACTAATTAAACCTAACTAACCTAAGGACATCACACACATCCATGTCCGAGGCAAGATAGGAACCTGCGACTGAAGCAGTCGCTCGGCTCCAGACTGTAGCGCCTAGAACCGCACGGCCACTCCGTCCGGCAAACATTTTAAAACTCCTGTGCTTGTAGCACTCCGCAAGTTAAAATGGGTAGGACCCGCGAAGGGTGGGGGGGCCAGAAAGAGGGAGAAGAGAAAGCTGATAAGGGTGGAAGAGCAATCCGGGTAGGAGGGCAAAGACAGGGAAGGCAGTAAAGGGAAGGGAAGGAGAGGGGGGTAGGAGGAAGGATCTAGTAAAGGGAGCACAGAGTTGTAGGAAGGTGGGTAGGTTATAGAGGATTCTCATGGGGGATGAAAGATGGATACGGAAGGTGAGGTGGAGTGCATAACATTCAAGGATGTGGAGGGATTTGCAGAATTTAGGAGGAGTGGAGATTCAGGCGACATTGGTATAACAAAGAATTGGTCAGATCAAAGATTTGTAGATACGAGGATGGTAGGAGGATGGAGCCCTCAAGCCCGACTGGATACCAGTTTCAGAATGTGGAGTCTCTTGCGGGCTTTATATTGGATGGTAATGAGGAATCCAGGTGAAGAGGGAGTCATGGATGATTCCAAGGTATTTCAAGGTGGGAGTAAATGGATTGGACAGTCATAGACAGTAAGGCAGAAACCAACGACCTGGAAGGAACACGTGTGCAATGTATGATGATTGCCGTGGTTTAGGAAGGATTTATCTTAGTAAGAGCCACTGGTTACAACAAAAGGTGAATTGGTCAAGGTGGGTTTGAAGAGAACCCTCAGCCCATTGAAAGGTAGTGTAAGGGCAAAAAGGTGATATCATCAGCATACTGAGGGAGATGTTTGGGGAGGGGGGGGGGGGAGGGGGATTGGTTTGGGAATATCAGCAGTGTACAGGAGATAAAGAAAATGAAAATGAACAGATCTTTGGGGCACACCTGCAGTGGGGAAGAAGATAGAGAAGATGGTGTTATGGATGGTGACTTAGGAAGGACAGTATGAGAGGAAGGACATGATGATATGGACATAATTGACAAGGGGTCGTATGTCTGAAGTTCGAAAAGCAGACTGAAATGCCATACATTGTCATAGGCATTCTGAAGGGTAGGGAAACAAAAATGGCAGCCGAAGGGTGTTAAGTAGGAGAGAGAGAAGATGGGTTAAAGAGCTGGTTGTTGGCCAGAAGCATCTCCAGGTAATAGGAAAGAGGTGATGCTGATACAGGTGGTGATGGATATGGCAGAAGTGAACGGATTCGAAAACCTAGCACATGGGACAGTAGGAGGAGTTGACAGAAGGGGGTTTGTTGGGTGTAGGGAATAGCAGGATGCAGGAGGTGTTCCACAGGTCGGGGTGAAAGGCAGTAGAGAGGATGGTGCTATACAGAGGTGGCAAGGGCGGTGAGGAAGGAGGAAAGTCACTCCTTCAGACGGTCGTAGGTGATGCAATCATGACCAGGGGTGGTGTTGCATTTGGTGCAGAGGATGAGTTGGACATCAGATGCTATAATGGGAGTGTTTAATTGTGTCTGCAGCATATGATCCAAGTAATGCAACAAGTGGCAGTACAGTGGTAGCAGTAGATTCTTGGATGGCAGGGAGGAACAAGTAGTTAATGTGAGGTTCGTCAAGGGTGGAGACGACGGTGGAGAAGCAGTATGCAAAATGATTAGCCTTACTGAGTTTATCAGGGAAGGGGAGGCTGTCGTGGAGGAGTAGTTAATTTGAGGTGGGGTCGCTGCCAGGAAGACGATGGAACACAGACAAGTGCAGAGAGAGTGTCGATGAGTGATGTACATGTCCAACAAAAATGTTGGCTTTTCTTTTCTGTAAAAAGAGTACAGATACGTCTCTCTATCTGCTTGAGCTAAAGGATCGTGTCTCTGTCGCGAGTGTGGAAAATGGATAGATATGCTGGAGGAGGAGGACAAGACCCCCTTGCATGGAGCCAATAAACTGGTACCACTGCTGGAGGTCTGTGCTGTCACGACTATAGATTTTGAGGTCTGCGGAAATCATTTGGATGGATAGGGTGCAATCAGTGTAGGTCAGTAAGTCATGGAGGATGGGAGTAGTGGGACAAAAAGAAATGATGATGTAGGCAATTATCAGGATGGAGAGAGAGATGCTGAGGCCAAGGTGCTCAGAATGGTTGTTAGGCAGGGGTTGTGGCCAGACAGAATACGCTTGAGATGGCTAACAGCATCTACATCTTACGCAATGGGGCAGGGATTGTCAGTACAGTGGTGGACGTATGGAGGTGTATCGACAACGTGTTAGGATTGAAGGAACGTTTCATTGAGGATGAAGGCGTTGAAACGTCCCCATAGAAAAATTATACATGACTGTGCTTAAACTGACACACAATATTTTTTTAGCGCAACGGAATCTGACTTTCAGTAACCCCTACAAGAGAATGGCCCTGACTAATTTAACCTATACGTTTCACAAATCACTTACCTCACAAAAATTTTCGTTGCTCGAACTACTGCAATATAGCGAGCGCCACTACTGCTAGCTAAATAAAAGATTCAAACTGCGGAAGGCACTAACTACTGATAGGCATAGTTAGCAAATGAAAGATTTTAATAGAGAACAAACAATGTATTTACCTTAATAGTCATAATATATATAGCAGTTCATGACATCCATTCTTACAAACGTACTCTTTCTGATGGACACACCTCCAGATTATCCATTCTCAAAAATCCGCCATCTCACTTCCCCACATCCACCACTGCTGACGGCTCGCCTCCAACTGCGCAACGCTGTGTGCTGTTAACATCCAGCTGCCCAACACTACAATGCAGACAACAATGCAAACTAGCCACAGACTGCACACAGCACAGCCAGTGATTTTCATACAGAGCACTACGTGGCGTTACCAATAAGAATACCTAAACAGTCTACTTACATAGCCCCCATGCTCCCTACAAAAAATTTTACAAATTGTTTTGGGCACTGGCCAATACCTATTTGTTAAAAATTTTTTTCACAATTACAATAACAAAGAAATCATATGCACACACTTATTGATACAATGTTGGTCAAAAGCTAAAATTTTCTCACAGTCCATAAAGATAGTCCTGATCGTTTATCACAGTAAAATTGCAGTGTGTTTCTCAGAGTCTGAGCATTTAATGAAAATGCACACACAAGTAGTGGATTTCCATGCAGTCTTGAAAAAGTAGTGTTATCCTTCCAACGGAAAGACAGTGCTGACTCTTGACATGGAGACAGGAAATGGGCCACAACAGAGCAAACCCACCGCAGAGTCTGCCAAAGTTTTGAAGAATATTGGTAGGTAGGTCATCACAGAGCAGGCCAACTGTAGTCCTGGTAGAGATTACGGTACTGGTGGGCCATCAGAGATGCAGACCCACTGTAGTCCTTGTAGAGACGGCCAGCAGCCATCTGTTACGACTGGCAGGTGCACAATCACCATCGAAGAGTCTTGCTGACAATATAGCAAGTGCATAAACCACTACTTGTGCACTCACAAAGTTTTTGGAATTGTCCTTAGAAGCAGCAGTGCTGTTAACCAGTCCCTTGCTGAATTATTAACACACATGCAAACACTAACAGTCCTCTTTTTTTCACATATTGTGCATATACTATGACCAACAGAAATGTGTGCAGTGAAATGAATCCCTACAAGTTACTTAATTTGATAAACTGGTGTCAATTACAATTTTATAACATGAGAATACAATTACAGAGATACAGAAAACATCATTAAAAACATAATAATACAGATAACATTTGTAGTACAAAAGAATAGAAATAAACACGTACATCAGTGTTACAGGAATTATGACATGAATAAATACATAAAAGATCAGAATAACTTTTGAAAAATCAACTTCACACATGAGCATTAAAACAAAACAGAATAAATAATGTCTAAGCATCTTTACAAAGAAAATAACATATTATTAGAAAAATTCCACAACATAACTCATATCAGGTAAACACATAAAGACAGAACAAACACAAATATACAAAAGTACACAAACACATAGCAGAATAACACAGGAGGAAGGGGCAGGGTTTGTTTTGAGTGTAACATTTGGTACTGCAGTCCAACCTAAAACTTCATTCCATAGATCTTTCGTCTTATTTCAACATCTGTTTCCACCAAAAAAATCCTATGCAAGCATGCTTTCTGGATTTATATGTTCACATATTTCTTACCTCATTATTTATTTTCCATTATCTTACTTCATCATTTATTTCCAAGAAAATCCTACCTAAACCTGTTGTCCCTAAAACCTACTTTTTTGTTCATATCCTCTTTCAAAATACTTTTTTCGCCAAACCATTTTCTTATAGCTTCTCAATGCATTTCTTCCAATTCATTGCAACTCGTTCTCTTATATAGCCTACCCCATCTTAAGCTAACTTAAATCTACTGAGCTCAGATGCTAAACTAGGGGACGAGGCAATGCAGCAGCACAAAACAATTAACACAAACAGCAATGACAAAAAAATGGAAATTGGCAAAGCAAGCAGCAGTAAATGTAATAGCTTATATCGAAACATGACAAACCCACAAGCAGAAAAAATAGTACACTAAAAACAACAATGCAGATAAGGAAAATTCATATTCACATCTTAATGTCTATCTAATTAAAGTGGTGCACCACAACTTATTCTACGAGAAATATTACCAAGTAGTTGAAAAGAAAATTATGTATGCAAGTCCTATGAAGGGGAAATGTCTTTTTGTGTTCCTTCGTTTTTTTTTTTTTTTTTGGCAGTAGATCATAAAATTATTATTTACTGGATCTGTAGGCATAAAATATCTATATTAGTACATCTATTAAATTTTATTTTAACGAATGCTGCAGCACAGCTAGAAACTAGATATTAAACGAAATGAGCAAATATATACAAAGCAATGCATGAAACGTCAATCACTTGGCAAATGGCAGTAAAAAAATCTCTCAACTAGAAAGACAATAGATGTAAACATGTTTCTCATCATTTCATTAGGCAATTTAGTAAATATCATAAATTCAGAGCTCCACAGTGTAAGTATATGTTTTCAAGTTTGAACGTGTCGTATTTGCGATGCTTTCTACAAAGAAATATCAATAGCGAGGATAATGGCCTCTTTCTTCTCCACCTAATAGCTTTTTCTCAAGGCGGCTGGTACACTTGGCCGCTCACAACGCAATACGTCATGGTCACTTACCTTTCTTACCGAAATATTTACGACACCAGTTTGCACTACAATGACAGTCTCATATAAAAAATTTCACAGGTCGAGAATTTGCGTTGCAAGTGTGTAGAAACAAAATGCTATGAATATAACAATGTGCAAAAAATTTTCGCCTGCATTGTGATACATTCACGCATTTACACACATTTCATAACTCTTAAAGTACGATTCTCAGCTTATTGATCATAAACGTACCTCAACAGCATAATACACATTGTCATCATAATAATTTCATAAAAACACAGCAAAACATTAAAAACGTCATAGCTTTCTGCAATAATATCAAATCCTTAGAAAAAATTCTCTGCTCATTTGAATAGTGTCATCTACCTCAAACGTACTTTAAAATCATGATCCCATACCAAATACATCATTCAAAGCTCTCATAGTATCACAATGGTTCCGAAAAAATATGAACAGTTCACAAAGTACAGACAAAATACAGTTTCATAAGTGTGAAGTTATCCAACTGTGTAATTACGTAAACATCGGTCACTGATGTAGTAAAATAAATGTTTGTCTCTCCCAGTTAAATGATCAGATAGCTGTGCAATTTATGTGTTAGAGAAATATGGTACCGATGTGTAAAGTTGTATAAGCAAATACCATATTAGCTTTAGCTCCTTGTGCTTGCCAAACACATGGTACACAAAGTAAGCGTGTACCCCCCCGAGGATTAATGGAATTATACCCTCAGGTGTTACAGATTACAGCAATGGAATCAAATGTATCACGGAAAACCTTTGTATCTTTGTAATTCAAAAATCTTTAAAACTAAATGTTTTAAGTACAAAATTAGTCACTCAAATACGTGTACTGTAGCGCTAAACTGTGCGTCTTATTGTAAGATAATCTCTGAAATCAATGTACTTACTTCATCATAAACGAAAGTGAACTGCTTTGCGTATAGATATCGTAGTTATTACGTACCTTACCGTGATCAAGGAAGTACTATAATGTAACGTATTGTTATGCTACGAAAAAGGCTGTCTCATTGTAGCTATACCACAAAAGTTACTACTAAAACATGTTTTTCTTTCCAGAAGAATTCAGAAAAACTGTGCAGACATAAAACAGAAAAACCTCAAAAGCAACATTGTAAATGGTGAATCATTAGTAGCGTCGTGATAAATTCGTGTAGCTGTCACATAAACTAACCACTGTGTCATCTGGTATCTCACAGAAAGTACTTTAAATCCAGAATGTATTTTCAAGTAAACCAAAATGTTTCATTAGCAGTGCCAATATATGTTCTAAGTATGTAAGCCTGATAGTCGTTACGTAATCGTGCAACTAACAAGCAAGAATGTACACACACAATAACACTGTGTCATCTGTTCACTATAACAATGCATTCGTAATTACTGTCTAAGTATGTTCCTTAGGTTCTAGACCGAATAGTTAACTTTAAAACATAGCTGCATGTTAACAGTTTCTAAGTCTGACGAAGCGTACTAGTAACATGAAGTGAAAAATTTTATAGCAAAGACTAAGTTAAAAAGCTGATTATCTCTCAATAAGCGGTTTTACATATGCAGTGTGGTGCAATCCTTCACCCTTCATAGTACTCAGAGTTTGAACTTGAATGCAATTTTCATGCGGTATACGTCAGTAAAGAATACTGGAGTTTTTCTCAAGGTTAGCGTCTATGTTATTTTTCTCTGAGCCAGCCGGCGCATGTGGCTGCCTGCAGTGCGAGTCATTGTCTGTTTCTTTGTTGGCGCGCGTCGTTATTGGGATTAGGAGACCTAACTTCTACAAATTCACCTTGTCAAGAGGCCCCTGCCCTGTTTGAATCCCGCCAGTTCTGATGCAATTCAGGTGTGTCGTTACGGTCATATCGTCTGTCGTCATGTCGGTAGATTCCATAGTTTTTTCTTGTCGGTCACGTGGTGGAGAATTTCTCCCAGAATCGCAACTGTACGCTGGACTGTTGCGTCTGAAGTTATTCTTTCTCCCTTGATAATAATTATTTTGGTTCCCATATTGTCTGTTTCTCTGATTGTCTCTGTGATAATCATTACTGTGGACAGGTGATCTTTCCCTGTAATTATTACTACTCTGCCAACGGTTGTCATATGGGTGGTGTCTGTTTTGGTCACGGTTTACGTTGTAAGAATAGCCTTGTCGTGTCCATTTATTATTTCTGTCATCGCGGAATTGTGACGGATGTGATCTGTAATTGTTGTGTTCCTGTTTTCGCGTTCCGCGATTGTCAGTGTCAATTTCTAATTCATGTAAGAGTCCCTGAAAAGCTTCAATGCCGTCTTTGCAACGTCCTGCCAAAATAATATGTCGTAAATATTCAGGTAGTTTGATTAAGCAAATGCGGATGAGTTCTGAGGGGCTGTATGGGTTTGACAGGTACTGATTCTCGTGCAACATGTCTTCAAAATATTTCACAAGACTGGAAAATTCAGATTGTTCGAATTGTTACATCATTATGATGCTATGTTTTACTCGGTCTTGTGTAGCTTGAGACCAACATGCTGAGAGGAAGGCATGATAAAATTTTCCTTCACTGTGACAATCGTGAATGACCGATCGCATTCCTTCAGCTGGTTCATTCTGTAAGTAGCCACACATAAATTCTAATCTGTGCTCTGATGATTAGTTGGGAAGAAAACAATGAGAGAATTGATGGAGCCACGCTTTGGATGAATGTCATTGCCAGAATTTTTAAATGTTTTGAATTTACATGTAGTAATGAACAGCTTATAGTCAAAATCATCGTGTCGGCGAGTAGCATATCGGTCATTGTTACGTCGTGTCGGCGGTTCCATCTCAAAATTCGGTGCACCTTGCCAATTTCATTCATAATTTCCGAAATGCCCTGTGTCATTATTTGGTGGCTTTTCCGTATTTCTAAGTCCCTCTTCCGGTGTTGGAGCGCGAGTGTCCTCTGAAATATGTAATTTTTGTGTTGCTTGTGCCAACTGATCTTGTACTTCCCGGATTTCTCTTTTGTGTTGCGTATTAATTTGATTCTGAATTTGTTTGAATTTCTTAATTTGTTCATACTCTTCTGTTTCAGTGATGGCTACAGGTCTTGTGTCATTCAGATCATCATCTACCTTTGCAGATAAGTTAGTGAACTGATCCGAAAGTTCGGCTACTTTCTCCGATAGTGTACTTATTTCCTCAGTGTGTTTTTCTGAACCAAATTTCAGAGTGTCCATTTGTGTTGAAATCGTATCTACTGTGTCCTTTAAGTTTTCCTGAGTTTTTGCAAGTTGCGTAACCGAATCGGTAGATGCACCTGAGTCAATTTTAGCTTGCAAGGTCTCATGATTTTCATGAACAATAGTTTGCAGTTCTTTTATGGCTAATTCGTGATTCTGTAATGTATTTTCATGCCGCGAAAAAATAGGTTGGAAATGCTGACAAATTTGTGTTTTTACGTCATTACAGACTTTTTGACATTTCGATTCGATTTTATGTAACTCAGTAGTTAAATCTTCACGTGTTTGATCAAGCGTATGTTCCACTGAGTCTAACTTTTGAAGCTTTTGCTGTGTTTGTCTCTGATTTTGTTTCATTTGTTGCATTAATTGCAATAATAATGTATTAGTGTCTGGAATCTGTTCCTCTATGCTTTTCGGCAGTGCATTTGCACCGGCAACATTCACATTTTGACAAGCAGGAAATGTGTCTTGACTTATCGGAGAAAGTGGTGAGGACGCAAAACCTGAGTCTACAGTATTTGCTAGATTGTGTCCTGTCATTTCGGATTCCTGAGACGAGCTGTTGCCGACCGATCGATCGATAATGCTTCCCTGTTCACTAATTGTTTCACTGTCTACACCAATATTTGCAGCCCGCTACATTTCCCTATGCACAATTACCAAATGACTACTTTGAACATTAGTTAATTCATTACTCGGCGGCGCTAACACACTGTTTTCGTCTTCACTGTCATTTCTCAGTTTACTTTGGAGCCTAGTATTATATTTTTCACACGCCATTATTGTCACAATATTTCACACGACAACACAGAAAAACACAATTTGAAGATCAAAAATAAGAGAACACATTAACACAGCACTGAAAATAATATCTAGTTAATTGCAGCTGCGAAATACTTGCTGCAAATCTACATGCATGCCACAACTGTTTTACTGTACAACAATGAAAAACTACAACTACAAAGGAGATTTTCTCTACAATTACGCGCTAGCAACAAATAAAGGCTGCACTAATTACACAAACTACAAGAAAAAATCAGAAGATTCCAGTGAGGTATCCTCGGCTAAGGGTCGACATATGAAACGTCCCCTTAGAAAAATTATACATGACTGTGCTTAAACTGACACACAATATTTTTTTTAGCGCAACGGAATCTGACTTTCAGTAATCCCTACAAGAGAATGGCCCTGACTAAATTAACCTATACGTTTCACAAATCACTTACCTCACAAAAATCTTCGTTACTCGAACTACTGCAATACAGCGAGCGCCACTACTGCCAGCTAAATAAAAGATTCAAACCATAGAAGGCACTAACTACTGATAGGCATAGGTAGCAAATGAAAGATTTTAATAGAGAACAAGCAGTACTTAGTATCCCTAGTTACCTAACCAGGCTACTGCAGGATGTTCTTGAGTTCACACCACATATAACTCTTACTGCACGTTTTTGTGCCCAGAAAACTTTAGCTTAGCTTGATGAATTACCCCAAAAAATAATCCCATATGACATTATGGAATGAAAGTAATCATAGTATGCCAGCTTTTTCATTTTTATATCCCCTATGTCTGACAAAATTCGCATTGCAAACAGAGATTTGTTAAGACACTTCAGCAATTCTGTGGTGTGCTTCTACCAGTTGAATTTATTATCAAGCTGTAATCCCAAGAATTTAACACTGTCCACTTCTTCTACCTTCTTGTCATCGTATGTTAGATATATACTCTTGGGACACCCCTTACAAGTTCTGAACTGCGTGTAGTGTGTTTTTTCAGAGTTTACTGACAAAGAATTGGCTAGGAACCAGTGATTAATGTCCACAAATATTTTATTAGCTGATCTTTCTAAAACTACGCTTGATTTGCTATTTATTGCAATGTTTGTATCATCGGCAAACTAAACGAACTTGGCATCTGGTAATGTTACTGATGAAAGATCATTGATATACACAATAAAAAGTAAGGGCCCCAAAATGGAACTTTAGTTCCCAGTTGGATGATGCCTGATAGTTTGATACATGTCTCTTTCCTAATAACACCCTTTGTTTCCTGCCAGAGATATAAGATTTGAACCATTTTGCAGCATTTCCTGTTACACTATAATATTCTAATTCACTTAAAAGGATATTGTGATTTACACAGTCAAATGCCTTTGACAGATCACAAAATATACCAGTAGCCTGCAATTTTTTGTCTAATGAATCAAGCACATTTTCACTGTAAGTGTAGATAGCCTTCTCAATATCAGAAACTTTTAGAAATCCAAACTGTGACTTTGACAGTATGTTATTTGAGATAAGATGGTTATAAAGCCGACTGTACATTACTTTTTCGAAAATTTTTGAGAATGCTGGCAACAGTGAAATTGGACAGAAATTTGGTGCTATTTCTTTATCTCCCATCTTAAACAGTGGCTTAACTTCAGCATATTTCAGCCATTCAGGAAATATTCCACTGATAAATGACTGGTTACACAGATAGCTTAATATGTTACTTAGCTCAGAATCAAATTCTTTCATTAACTTTGTTGATATTTCATCATACCCACTAGATGTTTTTGATTTTAAAGATTTTATTATGGACATTATTTCTGTTGGGGCAGTGAGGGTCAAATTCATATGATGGAAGTTGCTTGAAATTTCTGGTCTGAGGTATTCCATAGCATCTACCGAACCTGACAACCCCATCTTTTCGGTAACAGTTATAAAAGGTTTATTAAAAAGTTCTGCAGCACTACACACATCTGTCACCAATGTATCATTTACTCTTAATGCTATTTGTTCCTCTTCATGTCTGGTTCTATCGGTCACCTCCTTCACTGTATCCCATATTGTCTTTATTTTGTTATTTGATATGACTATCTTTTCCTTGTAATATATTTGCTTTGACATCCGTATTACAGTCTTTAATATTTTGCAGTATTTCTTGTAATGTGCTATAGCATCAACATCGGAACTTTTTCGGATTGACAGATACAGTTTTCTTTTTGTTTTACAAGATACCCCTATTCCTCGAGTAATCCATGGCTTTTTTGTAGACTTTGCTCTAACCTTGGTAAGTTTCGAGGGAAAACAGTTTTCGAATAAGGTAAGCACTTTATTAGCAAAAGTGTTATATTTTTCATTCATGCCATGAGCACTGTAAACATCAGTCCAGTGAATGTCTCTGAGGAGTGTCCTAAAATAATCAATTTTTTGCTTACTGATTACCCTCTTGAGCTCAGATTTAACAGATTTTATATCCTGTTCAGTATTAACATTTAACAGAAGGAACTGCATGTCATGGTCTGAGAGGCCATTGACTATTGGTTTTGTAATATAATTTTGTTCATTGGACTTTTCTATAAAGATATTATCAATGGCTGTTTGTGAGCAAGTGGCTACCCTAGTGGGGAACTTTACAGTGGGAATGAAGTTGAAAGATAGTGTTACTAACTCAAATAAGTTCTTATTGGGAGAGTCTTTAAGGGAATCTACATTGAAATCACCAGCAACCACTATTCCTTTGTTGTTGGTTGTTAAATGTGCCAGTACAGCTTCAAGGTGGTTTACAAACAGATTAAAGTGACCTGCAGGTGCTCGATATATACTTAATATTATGAAGGATTCTTTGTGAAATTCTAATTCTGTTGCACATGCTTCTGTATGCTGTTCTAGGCAAAATGTATGAATGTCTATGTTCTTAAATTTATGAAAGTTCCTAATGAATGTGGCAACTCCTCCTTTCTCCATTTCTGATCTACAAAAGTGAAATGCTAACCTAAACCCTGTAACACTTAAAAGTTCTATACCAGTGATCACATGATGTTCAGAGAGGCAGATTATATCAGCTGGGTTTGAAGACTCTGATTCTTCTATGCAGATAGTTAATTCATTAATTTTGTTTCTCAGTCCTCGAATATTTTGATGCAATAAAGATAGATGACATTTCACATTGACTGAGTTAAAATTTGGTAGAGTTATAATATCTGCTGTCTGTTGAAAATTCTTAACCAATAGTTGGTTATGCTGATGTAATAAGCTGGAATTATGTTTTTTGATTTCTTTCTCAACTTAAGGTTTGTCTCAGTTCCAACCTCTCTTAATATTTGCTTTCTTTCTGTCCTCCCTACCCTAAAAAAGGGTCTTTTCTGAACCCTACAACCACTGGTATTTTACCACTCATGACAGTGCCTCCCCCCTTTAACTTTCCTACTATTTCCCCATCCAATTTACCCTTCCCCTTCCTGTTGACATTTGCTGTATAAACACCTTAGTTGTAGTCCAAAAACCCGATGGAACTGTGAGAGAAGTATTAGATGCAGGAGGTGTTTATAAAGAAATTGAATGTGACAGAGACAGACCACCTGTAATAGAAGAAACCTTAACCGAATTTACAGGGTAAGATACATCAGTACAATAGATGTCACTAGTAGATATTGACAAATACAACTTCATAAAGCCTATAGAAAGTGCACAGCTTTTCTATTTGAAGGATAATCATATCAATTTCATGTAATGCCCCTTGGACTGAACGTTTCAGAGTCAATGTTTGCAAGAGCCTTAGGCGAAGCCATTGACAGCAACTTAAGAGATAAGATTTTAATGCACATTGATGAGATTGTAGTTACATCTACCACATGGAATGAACACTTACAGATGCTAAATGGATTTTTCAATAGACTAAGATAACAACGATGTATGATTAAACTATCAAAATCACAAATTGGTAGGAATGAGATGAAATTTTTGAGATACGTAGTGAGTACAAAAGGAATCAAACTCTACCCAAGTAGGCCAGATCCTATGAAACGTCGTCGAGAATCTGCAAACAGAAGACAACTAATGTCACATTTAGGAATGGTGGGAATTTATGGAAAATTTCTTCACAATCACTTCTGAAAGTATCACGATTATTGAAATTATTAAAAGTAAACACATCTTGGAGTTGGGATGAGCATTGTTCAGAGGAGTTTAACAATATAGAGGAAAGTGTAGGGAATTTACCTACACTATTTCGCCCTGACTTCATATTACCGTTCTGCCTATCATCAGATGCATCTGATTGCAGCCTGGGATGCTTCATATTTCAGGACCAAATTGTGAAGCAGCCAGTGGACCATACACCAACAGCTTTTGCCAGTAGAATGTTCATGAACCATGAAAGAAATTATACTGTCAAAGAAAGTTTAAATACTTATTGGTGGGCAATGAAACTACAATACATAGTGACTGTAATATAATAATCTTTCCACTAACAAGTAGACTTTTATGCCGTAGACTCTCTTTTTGCAGAAATTTACATTTTCCATAAGGCATGTAAAAGGAACAGACAACTCAATATTGCACTGAAGAGCCAAAGAAACTGGTACACCTGCCTAATATTGTGTAGGGCCCCCGCGAACACGCAGAAGTGGCAAAACACGAATTGGCATGAGGTCGACTAATGTCTGCAGTAGTGCTGGACGGATGTGACTCCATGAAACTTGCAGGGCTGTCCATAAATCCGTAAGAGTATGAAGGGTTGGAGATCTCTATTGAACAGCATATTGCAAAGCATCCCAGATATGCTCAGTAATGTTCATGTCTGGGGAGTTTGGTGACCAGCGGAAGTGTTTAAAATCAGAAGAGTGTTCCTTGAGTCACTTTGTAGAAGTTGTCTCAATTCTGTAGGCGTGTGGTCTCGCATTGCCCTGCTGGAATTGCCAGAGTCCGTCGGAATGCACAATGGACGTGAACGGATGCAGGTGATTAGAAAGGATGCTTACGTGCATGTCACCTGTCAGAGTCGTATCGAGAGGTATTAGGGGATCCATTTCACTCCAACTGCACACGTCCCACACCATTACAGAGCCTTCACCAGCTTGAACAATCCCCTGCTAAAATGCAGGATCCATGGATTCATGAGGTTGTCTTCGCACCTGTAAACCTCCATCAGCTCGATACAATTAGAAACGAGACACGTCAGACCAGGCAACATATTTCCAGTCATCAACATTCCAATGTCGGTGTTGACGGGTCTAGGCGAGGCCCAAAGCTTTGTGTTGTGCAGTCATCAAGGTTACACGGGTGGGTCTCCAACTCCGAAAGCCCATATCGATGATGTTTCGTTCAATGGTTCGATTTGCTAACACTTGTTGATGGCTCAAGATTGAAATCTGCAGCAATTTTTGGAAGGGCTCCATTTCTGTTTAGAACGATTATCTTCAGTGGTCGTTGGTCCCGTTCTTGCAATACCTTTTTCCGGCCGCATCGATGTCGGAGATATGATGTTTAACCGGATTCCTGATATTCACTGTAGTCGTTCGGGAAAATTGATAGATAACGAAGGAATTTTGCTTCATAACAACAACAAAAGGGATAAAAGGTTACTATGCATACCTGAAGAGAGCATAGAATTACTTACATTGTATGTGCACTTAGATTATGCACACTTTATACAACTTACCTTTATCATGCATGTGAAGAAATACTGCTACTTTAAAAATATGAATCGACAGTAAAGGAAATATTACGCTTCTCTGAGATACGCCGGAAGTAAAACTAAATACATCACGAGTAAATTGCTGTAATCCATTATTAAAGCAAAAGTTTGGGAGTTAGTGCCATAGGATTTCTCTGGCCCAATGCCTAGAGATCATGGAGGAATGGGATACATCCTGGTCATTTTAGACCGTTTGTTAAAGTTTGTACAGTTGTTCCGTCTACGAAAAGCTGCAACCAATAGCAAAATAAAATTACGAGATCATTATTTTAAATAAGTCAGTGAACCTAAGAACCTGTTAACAGGCGATGGGAGCCAGTTTACGTCGAAGAACTTAAAAAGAGTTTTTGACATGGGAGAATGTAAATCATATTTTGATTGCGCGCTAGTATCCGCAAAGTTGTACATGAACTGGAGCACTTGTTTCGAACTTTCTGTACGGCTAAACTCTTGAAGTTAACAGAATTATTAAATGAATTGGAATTAGTGCTAAATGAATCGCCACACATGGTCACTAAGAATATTAAAGAAGAGATGACTAGGGAAGCTGAAAAATGGAAAAAGAGATGGGAAAAATGCACCCCTACATTGTACAACGTGGGAGATATAATCTTGGCTAAAAGTCACAAGAAAAGTGACTGGTGTGGAAAGACAATGAGCAAGTTTTACCCACTGTATAAGGAACCATTCATGACAACCAGGGTTGCACATACAACGGCAGTAATACTAACCAACCCAACAGCTGGCGACGGAAAGGGCATTTATAGTATGTAGGATTTTCGACCATTCATAAAATATAAAAGCGTTATTAATTAACAATTCATTTCTTTCATAATTGTATGGTGTAACAAGCTTATTAGGCAGTTTCTAACAGATTACATAATTCAGAAATGGCATATAGTTAGTGCTCAGTAGGGTTCATATGATGATGGTAATACATCGTTTATAACGGTAGGGTACAGGTAAGGCTAATATGTGCTAATACTATACTATAAAGTGATATATGTTGTTTTATGTGTCTTAAATTAGGGGCAGCAATAGGAAGGTAATTACGTTATTAGTGGTGATGTTGATAATGTTAGGATTGAACTCGACTTGGGCAGTGAACTCAGCAAGAAATGAAAGTTCTCTATAAGAGTTTCCACACTGATAAAGATATTGAAATTGCTGCATGTATTTAGTGTGCTAAGTAGCTGCTCCAAGGTGAGGAGTCCGTTCTCGATTATGAGGGTGTTACATATGCTTCTGGTACATACGCCAAGCTTGTGTATTATAATGAAAGAGATGCTGAATATCTAAAATAGTATTAATACTGGTAGCATTATGATTGAGCAGAAATTAAACCTTTTCTCATTTCCTCCACTTGTACCCATTTTACGAATCGCTAAATGTTGCTTCTGACCCTGAAAAGTTTTATAAGGAATGGATTCTGAGCAATTAACATAAACATGAGATAAATGGTTTGACAAGTTATTTTGTTTTGTTTATGATATTTTACATCGTTTTGAGTCTGATTATAATGGATTTTACAGTGAAAACTAAGCTTCATAACGACACCGAAAAAGGTGGTCTACGAATCTTTGCATGCAAATACAAACAGGATTTCTTGGGTTGTAATATTTCTTCAGTGGGTTTATCAACGAGAATTATACCACTGCTGTACTATATATCGGAAGTATTGTAGCTGATGCGTTGACTAATCAGCTTAGGTTGCAAAGGTAAAAACGTTTCAGACCGCAACTACATCGGCCTGTTACGTTTACAAAGCGTAAAAATGTAAAATAAATAAATAAATGGTTGACTTATCGTCTGCGAAGATAAACTGGAAAAACGGTCGAAGTCCCTCGCATTCTGCATTTAAAAATGGAGTTCCACTGATGTGTAAGAAGTTAGTAACCTATTGTTTTAAAATATTGTAAGACTAATTATCTTTTGTGTACACTTGTTTTTCGGTTTTCCTTCCTTTCCTGCTTGTTCGCTTATAACGGGCGGCATATGTAAGGGTACAAACTCTTCGCTTATTAGGGGACCGCATATGTAAGGGAACAAAGTCTCCCTTACAAATGTTAATTTTATATCCATTTAAAAAAATGAATAAGCAGAACGAGTTGAGAATCAGGATGTTTCTGGTTAAGGAGATAATTATCTTTATTTCGTTTTTAGAACTGTTTCTTTTTCTTAGCCTGAAGTTGCTGTATTCTTGTCTGAGATATTCCATTCGAGCTACGTGAGACGCCAAGAGCCGTCGGTCTACCCGTAATATCATCGGTAATAGCAGCAAAGACAGTGCAGGCTGAGCGTAGCTCCCAAAGAATACCGAAGACCGGAAGTTAGAGCTGAAAGAAGGTCAATGGGAAATTCAATTCTTTCTGCTTGTCTGTCTTAATGAAGAAATAATAAACGTTCATTCTGTATTTGATGAATGGTGCTACTCCTTTAGTAAGGAATGCAATACAAAATAAAAACGGATTTCGTCGAGAGTCAGTCGACATTTGTTCCACTTAAGATTCAAGATGGTCTAAGTTCCTTGCAGTCTGAACTTAAAAATTGAGTTCAACTGAACTCTTAATGTTAACACCCTTGATTTTAATTTCACCGAAGGTTTTTTTTTTACTTTCCTATACGCTGAATCTGTCCTTCCGACAATCATTTCTTTTTCGATATTTTCACGTTTTTCATACAGCAATTTCCTCTTAGCTTCCCTACACTTCCTGTTTATTTCGTTATTAATTGACGTGTATTTCTGAAATTCACTGGACATTTTTGTACTTCCTTCTCTCGTCGATCTGCTTAAGTACTTCATGTCTTATCCTTGGTTTCTTCGCAGTGTCTCTCCCTGTACCTAAGGTTTCTTTCTGAATACTTTGATTGCCCTCTTTAGAGATGTCTATTCCTTTTCAACTGTACTGCCTACTGAACTATTCATCATCACAGACTCTATATCCTTACCGAACTTCAAAAGTATCTCTTCATTTCTTAATAATTCCATATTCTAGTTCTTCGTGCATTTATTTTTCCTGAGTAGTCTCTTAAACTACAGCGTATTCTTCATCACTACTAAATTGTGCTCTGAACCTATATCTGCTCCTAGGTATTCCTTATAATCCAGCATCTAATTTCGGGAATTCTCTGCCTGACGATGATGTTATCTGACGGAAATATTCCTGTACACGGCCGTTTACAAATATACCTCTTCCTCCTGCCATTCTTGAGCTGAGTATTCGCTATTACTAACTGAGATTTACCGCAGCACTAAATTAGCCTTTCTCTTCTCTCGTTTATACTATCAAGGCCATATTGCCCCTAACCCGTTCTTCACCTCTGTCCCCTACAACCGCATTCCAATTCCCCATGACTATTAGATTTTCATCTGTTTTTACTTACTGAGTTACTCGTTCAATATCCTCGTATACATTCTCTATTTCTTCACCTTCTGCTTCCGCCGTCGGCATGTGTACCTGGAATATCGTTGACGGTATTGGTTTGCTGTCGATTCTGATGAGATCATCACTAAACTGTTCATATAACACACTCTCTTTCCTACTTTCCAGTTCATAACGAATCCTGGCCACATTATATCATTTTCTGCTGCTGTCGATATTATCCTATGCTCATCAGATCAGAAATCCTTGTCTTCTTCCATTTCACTTCAATGATCTCTTTCCAGATTTTCTAGTTTTTCTAGCACGTTCAAGCGTCCGACACTTCGCGCGCCGACTAGTAGAACATTATCCTTTCATTGGTTATTCATCATTACCCCATGGTCACCTCCCCCTTGGCAGTCCCTCATGGAGATCCGAAAGGGGGCTATTCCGGATTCTTTTGCCCATGGAGAGATTATCGTGACACTTTTTCAGTTAACAACCATATGTCCTGTGGATATAGATTACGTGTGCTGCAAGCCGGTGTGCCCGAGTGGTTCTAGGCGCTTCAGTCTGGAACCGCGCGATCGCTTTGGTCGCAGGTTCTAAGCCTGCCTCGGGCATGGATGTGTGTGATATCCTTAGGTTATTTAGGTTTAAGTAGTTCTAAGTTCTAGGGGACTGATGACCTCCGCTGTTAAGTTCCGTACTGCTCAGAGCCATTTGAATCATTTGAACGTATGCTTAATGCAGGGGCTATTGCCTTCTGCATTCTCATGACGCGGGTCATTGTTGATTCTCCCCCCTTTGTGGGCGTTTATTCACCCCAAGAGAATGTGCTGAACCTCTATTGGCTTCTCCGCCCTCTTTCGCAAGGCTGTTGGCCGAATGAGGTTGACGCCTTACTCCGGAAGTCTTCGGCCGCAAATTCTGATGAGTTTTGTGATGTTTAAGGCTTTCCCAGCGTACTGATTGTTCCATAAAAACAGACAGAACTGCCGGATATCAGTATCGTCCTCCCACGATATTTCGGCGCAGTGTCTTCTGGCGATCTTCAGGTGAGTGCCACTGTAGTAGTACTGGTGAGTACGCTTTTTTTTTTTTACTTTATTGTTATTTTAAATCCTGTACAACAGGCAGGCTGTCAGCAGCACACTACACTGCTCTTCAGCCATAGAATATACAAGCAGCAAAAACAGTGAGAAGACACAAGTTACAGAACGGTGGGCAATAAAACAGGAGACACATAGAGACAAACACGGAGCCGTTCACACTCGTCGATAAGCCACACTGCGAACTGATGAGACGACGCACGAACACTGAAGATGACGATGGCATTGGTGAACGAGGGAGTGTGACGGTGAACACTGAACACTAAACACGACGGCACACATGAAACACTGATGGCGGTGATCTCCGGCACGCGAATGTCCACGTAGCGTGTGCGAGTCTGGGGACCTACCAAGAGGTGAACAGAGGTGAGGTGGGGGAGAGGGGAGAAAAAGGATGCCAATGGCTGAGGAGACGGGGGCAGGAGCAGAGGGACAGGGGAGGGGAGGCCCGGGGGAGGAGGGGGGAGAAAAGGAGGAGGGAGGGAAAAGGGAGAGAAGGGAGGGAGGGTGCCCAGAGGAGCAAACACAGGAGGAGGGCGGGAGGATCAAAGTTGGTAGGAGGGGTAGATGGAGGGGAGGAGGGCATCATCAGGGAGGGGGAGCTGGCGGAAGTCACCTTGGGAGAGGGCAAGGAGGGTGGAGAGATGGAGACCGGGTGGGACGTGGGAATACAGGCGCGGCAGCGGGCGGGGGTGGGAGAGGATCGGGGAGACGAGCAGGTGAGGAGGATCGAGTTTGCGGGAGGTGTACAAGATCCATATCCTTTCAAGGAAAAGGAGGAGATGGGGGAAGGGGATGAGATCGTACAGGATCCGCATGGGGGAGGGGAGACGGATGCGATAGGCGAGGCGGAGAGCGTGACGTTCAAGGATTTGGAGGGATTTATAAAAGGTAGGGGGGGGGGCGGAGATCCAAGCCGGATGGGCATAAAAAAGGATAGGGTGGATGAGGGATTTATAGGTGTGGAGGATGGTGGAGGGGTCCAGACCCCACGTACGGCCGGAGAGGAGCTTGAGGAGATGGAGTCGGGAGCGTGCCTTGGCTTGGATTGTCCGGAGGTGAGGAGTCCAGATGAGGCGACGGTCGAGGGTGACGCCAAGGTACTTAAGGGTGGGAGTGAGGGTGATAGGATGGCCATAGATGGTGAGATAGAAATCAAGGAGGCGAAAGGAAGGGGTGGTTTTGCCTACAATCGTCTGGGTTTTGGAGGGATTGACCTTGAGCAACCATTGGTTGCACCAAGTGGTGAACCGGTCAAGATGGGATTGGAGAAGGTGTTGGGAGCGCTGTAGGGTGGGGCAAGGGCAAGGAAGGCAGTGTCATCGGCAAACTGGAGAAGGTGGACGGGGGCTGACGGCGGCGGCATGTCCGCCGTGTACAAAAGGTACAGAAGGGGGGAGAGGAGGCGAGTACGCGCTGGGCTCCGCTATTTAAAGCCGTACTGAGGTGACATTGCGCATGCGCTGCTCAGCGTGCGCGTTCATAACGGCTCCGTGCGCTGCGGCTAGCAAAAAGTATTTCTGAAGAATGGCTTTTCACCTAGGGAAGTGAACAGAGTGAATAAGACGATAAACGACGGAACAAGGAAGAGGAAGAGGTCTTCAGGTCGACTGTTTATCTACCATTTATTAGGAATATTTCTTCACAGATAGGCAGAATATTGAGAAAGTATGAAGTGAGAGTCATCTTTCGCCCTCCTTCCAAAATTTCATCACTGGTGGGATCCGTTAAAGATGACTTGGGCCTACGTAAATCAGGTGTTTACAAAATTCCGTGTGAATGCGGCAAATCATATATAAGGTAAGCAACACGAACTGTACAGGAACGCAATGTGGAACACCAACGGCATACTCACCCTCTCCAACCCACCAAGTCCACAATCGCCAAACATCGTATTTCCACAGACCATTCCCTGAATTACAACGACACAAAAATTTGGACCCATACATCACACTTTTGGAGCTCGATTATCAATGAATATGTGGAAATAAGATTGTCTGACAACGAGACTCTCATCAATCGAGTTAACGGTTATCAGCTAAACTCTGCTTGGAATCCTGTTATAGAGAAACTTCGTAGTCGACGTAGTTATCTGAAAAAAGATGGAAATCGACCTGACACCGATACGCCAGGCTTTCACAGTGGAGGGCGCGAGGCGCAGCGCACGGAGCCGTTATGAACGCGCACGCTGAGCAGCGCATGCGCAATGTCACCTCAGAAGGCTTTAAATAGCGGAGCTCTGCGCGTACTCGCCAGTACTACTGCAGTGGCACTCACCTGAAGATGGCCTGAAGACTCTGCGCCGAAATACCGTGGCACGACGTTACTGACATCCGGCAGTTCTCCCGTGTTTTTATGGAACACTGATGAGTTTTACTTCAAATTAATGTGGTGGCGGAGTAACAGGTCTAATAGGAGGGCTTCGAAAATTTACACTGACGTGTAACGTTCCGCCTGGCCCTGCAAGGCTCCTTCAGCCTTTTGCAGTGGTTACAGGAAGCGTCTAACGTGGACCACACCATTATTTCTTAAGGACAAAGGTGTAACTAATAAAACTTTTTATTTTAAAAGAAAAGATCACGAAAGTCTTCAGTTTATCTTGCTTTCGAAGACGGCTACCCGCTTAAACTTTCTCCAATCTGTACAATAATTAAAGATGTACCTCTACCGTTACATATAAAAGAAAACTGAGATAAATATATACTTTTGACATTGTGTGTGTATTGTATTGTGTATTAAACCGGTGACCTAGAAACGACGGAGAGGCTTCGTCCCGCCATAGGCCCTCAGTGGTTCATAACCTAACAACAGGCCACAGCAGTCTACCCACCGCAAGGCCACCCCACATCGAACCCAGGGTTACTGTGCGCTTCGGCCCCCAGTTGATTCACCCCCAGCCCCCATCCCCCTGCGAACGTCTCATACTAGGCTAGTGTAACCCCAAATGCTTCAGTGGCAGAATAACTATGGTGTATGGAAATGTGGAGACTGTTTGGCAGCTATCGCCGACATAGTGTATCTGAAGCAGAATAAGGGGATCCAGCCCGGATTTCCTGAGGTAGATGGAAAAGCGCCATAAAAACCATCCAGAGGCTGGCCGACACACCCGTCGTCGTCACTAATCCGCTGGGCGGATTCGTGCCGAGGACCGGCACGCTTTCCTGCTCGGGAAGTAGCGCATGAGACCGCGCGGCTAGGTGGGCGGGCTACTTTTGACATTACTCCACACACTCTCCTCTCAAAAGCTTATCAGCCAGCATTAATTTCAAAGCATCTGTAATTGATGTTGTTGGAATTTGGGTACAGAGAACGTAATAAACGCTTAAATCAGTTTAGAATTTCTCTGTTGCAAGTCTGATTTATTATCTAGCTGTCAAAGAAACACCAGTATGCTCCAGCGCCCCACAGCAAAACGGACAACAGCAGTTCTATTAGTCAGATTATATGTCAGTGTGAAATGCAGTTTGTTACTGATTAGATTGTGATGAGCCTGCTCAGTGGCAGGTAATTAACTAGTGGAAATGCTACGAGATTGTGATATGAAATGATCTGTCCATTACCAGGCAATGAACAATGCTGATTAACTTTTGTTCTGTGTTACCACTAAAAGGACTAATAAGGCACGTTTCCGGCACAATTCGAGCAGTGTGCACACTTGAAACACCTAGTACTTTACCATAAAAGGATAAGGCCCTTAAGTTTAAAATACGTAAGGGAAGTTCTTCGAAGGACACACAATAATTACCAAGGTAGAAACATATTTCTTGGTGTTCTGCAAAAATTTTTATTTATCTGTTCTCAGACACCTTACCATAATTATCCTGGGTTTCCGCCTGTCAGCAAAATGACGTAGGTAATGTATGTGTCCTACTTTCACAAAGGGAAGTTCCATACAAAATGAGATTGTTAATTTAAGAAATAAATCTAGTGATGTTGAATTGTAGTTACAAAGACAGACTAAATACACCTATAATGACGTTTCCGATTTTACAGTTTGATTTTCTCATTTATGCATAAATGAATATACTAACAAAACTTAATGTAAATGCTGGAAAAAAGGATATTCTATACTGTAAGACACGAACTACCAGAATAGGATGCGTATCGATGGATGTGATGCACGTATACGGAAGACAAACAGTTGATTACAATTTCAGAAAAACATAAAGGTTTATCCAAGATACTTTTGGTGTGACGGCACGTGTGCTGGACTGCTGTTGAAATTGCTCGTCAATATTTTATAAAGTTTTGGTCTTCAGTTAGTTATTTTAAAGTTTATTTGTGTTAATATTTGCTGTGAAAGTAACTTATTAGTGTATTTTCATTAATCTTAGTGTTTCTTCCTGTGTTATTGACTCGAGTGGTTTGTTACTGGAGAGTGTGCTTACGTCGTTCGTCCAAGTCTCGCCCTTCAGTTGTGTGTCTACATTTCGTGGCGTTCAGTGGCAGCTGTAGCGGATATAAACTTAAGTACTGACAAAGTTATTTGTGCACTGTTATACAGTTGTTTAATGTAACATCTTCACCGGTGTTTTGTGCTGCTTGTGGCGAAATAACGATTTAATAGCTTTTGTAAACGTTCTCTCGCTGTGTTTTTAGAGTTGTCTGTCTGTTGAAGTCGTTTAGTAAACTTCATGCTTTAGTTTTCAACGATAATTTTCTTATTGTTTCTAATGAAATACACTCCTGGAAATGGATAAAAGAACACATTGACACCGCTGTGTCAGACCCACCATACTTGCTCCGGACACTGCGAGAGGGCTGTACAAGCAATGATCACACGCACGGCACAGCGGACACACCAGGAACCGCGGTGTTGGCCGTCGAATGGCGCTAGCTGCGCAGCATTTGTACACCGCCGCCGTCAGTGTCAGCCAGTTTGCCGTGGCATACGGAGCTCCATCGCAGTCTTTACCACTAGTAGCATGCCGCGACAGCGTGGACGTGAACCGTATGTGCAGTTGACGGACTTTGAGCGAGGGCGTATAGTGGGCATGCGGGTGGCCGGGTGGACGTACCGCCGAATTGCTCAACACGTGGGGCGTGAGGTCTCCACAGTACATTGATGTTGTCGCCAGTGGTCGGCGGAAGGTGCACGTGCCCGTCGACCTGGGACCGGACCGCAGCGACGCACGGATGCACGCCAAGACCGTAGGATCCTACGCAGTGCCGTAGGGGACCGCACCGCCACTTCCCAGCAAATTAGGGACACTGTTGCTCCTGGGGTATCGGCGAGGACCATTCGCAACCGTCTCCAGGAAGCTGGGCTACGGTCCCGCACACCGTTAGGCCGTCTTCCGCTCACGCCCCAACATCGTGCAGCCCGCCTCCAGTGGTGTCGCGACAGGCGTGAATGGAGGGACGAATGGAGACGTGTCGTCTTCAGCGATGAGAGTCGCTTCTGCCTTGGTGCCAACGATGGTCGTATGCGTGTTTGGCGCCGTGCAGGTGAGCGCCACAATCAGGACTGCATACGACCGAGGCACACAGGGCCAACACCCGGCATCATGGTGTGGGGAGCGATCTCCTACACTGGCCGTACACCACTGGTGATCGTCGAGGGGACACTGAATAGTGCACGGTACATCCAAACCGTCATCGAACCCATCGTTCTACCATTCCTAGACCGGCAAGGGAACTTGCTGTTCCAACAGGACAATGCACGTCCGCATGTATCCCGTGACACCCAACGTGCTCTAGAAGGTGTAAGTCAACTACCCTGGCCAGCAAGATCTCCGGATCTGTCCCCCATTGAGCATGTTTGGGACTGGATGAAGCGTCGTCTCATGCGGTCTGCACGTCCAGCACGAACGCTGGTCCAACTGAGGCGCCAGGTGGAAATGGCATGGCAAGCCGTTCCACAGGACTACATCCAGCATCTCTACGAACGTCTCCATGGGAGAATAGCAGCCTGCATTGCTGCGAAAGGTGGATATACACTGTACTAGTGCCGACATTGTGCATGCTCTGTTGCCTGTGTCTATGTGCCTGTGGTTCTGTCAGTGTGATCATATGATGTATCTGACCCCAGGAATGTGTCAATAAAGTTTTCCCTTCCTGGGACAATGAATTCGCGGTGTTCTTATTTCAATTTCCAGGAGTGTATTTCAATAAAACTTTCATTCACTGTTTTAACTTGGTTGAGTGTTTCTGTGGTCGCTTGTTATTTTTGGTTTTAGCTAATAATTTTGTGAAATTTTGTTGGTATTAGTATTAGCTATGATGTGGTAGTATTAATACAAGTAGTTGCTTTCTTAGTATACAGAGTTTCGAGACCTCTATTGTTAGTTCTGTAAACAGCTCTACTGGTGTATCTAAACTTAGGTAATGTAGACGTAATTTTTTTTAGTACCTGTAAAATATTACCATGACTGAGAATTGCAGGCTTGGTCGTAGGTTTGTGAGTACTGGGTTACGGTGTGGGATTTGTGCAAATTATTTTCTATGAGGGGGGGGGGGGAAATGCAGTGAGGAAGCCAGTGGGCATTCTAGCGAGATCCTCTCCTGTGAATTCAGAATCTGTAGTGGAAATAAGTTGATAGAACAGCAGGAGCTTAAAGGGGGAAGAGTGGTGGGGAATGGGAACTGGCAGTTGGCAAGAAGGCAGCTACGAAGACGGTTATCAGACAGTTATACTTCATATGTAGTAGATCTGACCAACTGTTAGAGTTGAGTGGAGAGGAGCCTCTTGTAGCTGTAGATTTAGGGAACATGCAGCAGTCCTCAGCAATTAGGAGGCCTAGGTTAGTTGCAAAGTCTAAGAGAAAGAAGAAGTTTCTCCTGCTAGGTAGTTCGCACGTTAGAGGTGTGGGCCAGCAGTTGCAGGAAGTGTTGAGGAGCGAGTACCAGATCACCAGCATTGTGAAGCCTAGTGCAAGGTTGGCTTAGGTGACTGACAGCACAGCGGAGCTATGTAGCAATTTCACGGAGGAAGATCAGGTAGTGATAGTTGGTGGAGCAGGGAACAGTCTCGATACGACCAGGAATATGATCTAGGTAGTGACATGGTAAAGATAACTACTGAAACTGGTACCACTAATGTGCAGTTCGTGCAACTTTCTCAACATCATGATTGGCCTCATCTTAAGGTTGCTGTTAGGCACTTTAACATGGGGCTGGGGAGGGTACTGATGGCAATGGACATGGGCCCCATTTCATTGGTGTCAGTAGATCGGGTTACTCTAGGCATGACCTGCACCTCAATAGGTATGGGAAGAGGAGGTTGGCAAAGCTTATGGGTGACAGTGTAGTTGGTGGTGATGGGATCACTCATGGAAAAATTTCTGTAGTAGTGGTCGTTGGAGCTGTACCTTTTTCACATTGAAGTCAGCTGATAGGTACCTGTTTAAAGGCAGTAACCATAAGGGCTCACCTTCAGAGGACGTCATGTTTTCAAGTAGACAAATGGATAGGGTATTAGAGATAAAGTTAGTGAACTGCTTATTGATGTTGACCCTGAAACTAATGGTATATCAGAACACAACTTAAATAATTTGGCAGTTCAGAGGCTTCCTTCACCAAGATACAGATTTGCTGGCTGTTTTCCAAGGAGTTCCTTGTGGGATGGAGGAGTGACTATGTACATAAAAACCAATATTCCATTTGAGTCCATAGGCGTATCACGGCACTGCACAGAACAGACACTTGAATGTTGTGCTGGGGCGGTTGAAGTTAGTGAAACTTAGAATTGTTGTTCTTTATAGGTCCCCTGACTTTAGAACATTTCTGTTCAAGCTAGAGAGGGTTCTTGATTCACTTTGTCGGAAGTACCAAAAATTAGTTACATGTGGTTACTTCAATATTAATTTTGTGTATATTTGTGCAAGGAAAAGGATTTTGGTAAATCTCTGAAATTCATTTGATATAATGTAGACAGTTCTTTTTCAACTAGGGTGCAGTTGAACAGTAGCACAGCCATAGATAATATTTTTATTCAGTCTTCATTACTAGATGGGCTTCCTGATAGTAAAAGGGTGAATAGCCATTCAGACCACAATGCACAAATTTTAACACTCAAAGGCTTTTGTACTCAAACAAATGTCACTTATAATTGGAAACTATGTAGGAAATTAATCCAACAGCAATAGAGAGTTTTTAGACCTTGGCAAGAAATAATAGTGGCAGAATCATTATAATACCAATAACATGGACGATAAATATAATGCTTTTCTTAACACATTTCTCCTCCTCTTTGAGAGTTGCTTTCCATTAGAACGTTCTATATTGTGTACTAGAAGTAATAGGCAGCTTGGGTGGTGGTGTAGTGGGATAAGAGTATCATTGGGAATTATATAAAAGTGTTAGTTTTCACAATCAAGCTGCAGAAACCCATTACAAACAGTATTGTAAGGTGTTCAAAAACTTTTACTAGGAAGGAAAACAGTATGTGGTATGCAAATAGAATAGCTAGTTGACAGGATAAAATTAAAAACATATGGTCAGTTTTGAAGGAAGTGTCTGGCCAGCAGCACAAGGTCGATTATACAAAGTCCTTTCATAGTAAAAATATTTCTATTAATGATAAATCATGTATATGTAGAGTATTTAACAATCATTTTCTGAGCATTGCTGGTGAATTTAATAAAAGTTTTGTTTCTACAGGGAATCATATAACTTTCTTGGGAAATGCCTTTCCAAGATTGATGTGATACAGACAGGGGAGTCAATAATTAAATCACTCACGACTAAGGACTATCATGGCTATGATGGAGTGCGTAGCAGAATATTGAAGTACTGTGCTGGCCATGTTGGCCATGTATTTAGCCTTATTTGTAATTTTTCCTTCAGAAATGGTCAGTTGCCTGAACGATTAAAGCACTCAGTAGTAACACCGCTTCATAAAAAGGGAGAAAAAGATAATGTAGTTAACTTTAGACCTAATTCTATGCCACCAGTGTTTGCTAAAGGCATTCATAAGGCTATGTATGTAAGGATAATTGATCACTCTATGTCTCACGATTTGCTATCAAATGTACAGTTCGACTTTAGAAGTCGTTTAACAACTGAAAATGGTATATTCCCTTTTCTATGTATTGTACTGGATGGGTTTAACAAAAGATTTCGAACGCTAGGCATATTTTTTAACTATGGCATTTGAGTGTGTTGATCACAAAATATTGCTCCAGAAGTTGGACCATTACAGAATATGCAGAGTAGCTCACAACTGGTTAACATCTTACTAAAACAAGACAGCAAAAGGAGATTATTCACAGTGTAGAGAATGGCTGTGATACGGTGTTGGAATGGAGTACAGTCAAGTGTGGGGTGCCCCAGGGATCAGTGCTGGGGCTACTAATGTTCCTTATTTATGTAAGTGATATGCTGTCTAGTATTAAGAGTATCTCTAAAATATTTGTGTCTGCTGATGACTCTAGCTTGGTAGTAAAGGATTTGTGGGCAACATTGGCTCGATTTCAAATAGTACAGTGCACGACCTAAGTTCATGGCTTGTAGAAAATAAATTAACGCTAAATCACAGTAAGACTCCATTTTTACAGTTTCTAACACACAATTCAACAAAACCTGACGTAGTAATTTTAAAGAATGGGCATATGATTAGTGGAACTAAACAGTTCAAATTTCGAGGTGTTCAGATAGATAGTAATCTGACGTAGTAATTTTAAAGAATGGGAATATAATTAGTGGAACTGAACAGTTCAAATTTCGAGGTGTTCAGATAGATAGTAACCTGTCGTGGAAAGCCCACGTTCAGGATCTTTTTCAAAGACTTAATACTGCCATATTTACTGTCCGAAAACTATCTGAAGTTACTGATCGTTCGACACGAAAATGTCTACCTCGCTTATTTTCATTCGCTTATGTCGTATGGAATTATATTGTGGGTAATTCTTCCCATTCTAAAAGGATATTTTTGGCTCAGAAACTGTCGGTTTGAGCAATAAGTGGTGTAACTTCACAAGTTCACAAACCTCTTGTCGATCCCAGTTCACGAGTCTGGGTATATTGACACTGGCCTCTCTCTCCCTCTCTCTTTCTTGTATGTATAATGTACATATAATGTATAATGCCATTTCTTGTTAACAATATTAGCTTATTCCCAAGAATAAGTAGTTTTCACTCAATTAATATTTGGCTGAAATCAAATCTGCATTTGGATCAGACTTTCTTCTCTTGTGCAGAAAGGTGTGCAGTATACTGCTGCATCCATTTTCAATAAGCTACCACTCTAATTAAAAAATCTTAGCAGTAATCCATGCGGTTTCTTATCTAAACTGAAGACTTTCCTCATGGGCCACTCCTATTCTGGCGAGGAATTCCTTGAAAAATCAAGCTGATTCTTGTTGTATTGTTGATTGCATTTACTTACACTTATGGACTGACTTTTTTCGGGTTTATAAACATTTTATTTTTATCAGTTACTAGTTTTATGTTGTAATTTCATGTATTGACACGTTCCATGACCTTGGAGATTTTATCCTCAATTCGGTACTACGGAACATGACAAGTACATAAGTATTTAAGGAAGGTCTGTAGATGCTGAACATGTCTATTATGCGGCGGTCCACCTCTGCCACTTAAGAAAAGAGTTATTCGGCTTGGCATTTTCTCACAGACGTGTTGCCTGTCCTTATGAGGGATATCACTCCAAATTCTATCCAATTGGCGTGTTAGCTCGTCGTAATTCCCAGGGCTCTGCTCATAGTACTCCTAATGTCCTCTTTTTTAGGAGAGATCCGAAGATCTTGTGGGCCAAGGAAGGGTTTGGCACGCACATGGACACACTCTCCCCTAATGAGGGCGGGCATTTTCTTATTGAAATCTAAGCTCGATATAGCTTCACATGAAGGGCAACAAATCGGAACGTAGAATATAGTCGAAGAACAGCTGTGCTTTAAGGGTGCGACGGATGACGAGCAAAGGGCTATCTTCTGTCGGGCCAAAAGGGTGGGAGGGGGGTACATCTACCCTACATGGATACTCTGCAAATCACATTTTAGTGCCTGGCAGAGGGTTCATAGAACCACCTTCACAATTCTCTGATTTCTCTCATTTTATCGTGGTGATCATTCCTCCCTATATAGGTCGGTGTGGACAAAATATTTTCGCATTCGGAGGAAGAATTTGGTGATTTGAATTTCGTGAGAAGGTTCCGTCACGACGAAGAACACTTTTCTTTTATTGATGTCCAGCCCATATCCTGTATCATTTCTGTGACACTGTCTCCCATATTTCGCGATAATACAAAGCGTGTTGCCTTTCTTTGAACTTTTTCGATGTACTCCGTCAGTCCTGTCTGGTAAGGATCCCACACCACGCAGCAGTATTCTGAAAGAGGACGGACAAGCGTAGTGCAGGCCGTCTCCATATTAGATCAGTTATATTTTCTAAGTGTCTTGCCAATGAAACGTAGTCTTTGGTTAGCATTCCCCAAAACATTTTCTATGTGTTCCTTCCAATTTACGTTGTTCGTAATTGTAATACCTAGGTATTTAGTTGAGTTTACGGCTTTTAGATTACACTGATTTATCGCGTAACGGAAGTTTAACGAGTTCCTTTTAGCGCTCATGTGGATGACCTCATACTTTTTGTTATTTAGGGTCAACTGCCATTTTCGCAACAATCAGATATTTTTTCCAAATCGCTTTGCAGAGTGTTTTGATCTTCTGATGACTTTATTAGACGATAAATGACAGTTTCATCGGCAAATAACCGAAGACGGCTGCTAACATTGTCTTCCAAATCGTTTATATAGATGAGGAACCGCAAAGGGCCTATAACACTACCTTGGAGAACGCCATAAATCACTTCTGTTTTACTTGATGACTTTCCGTCAATTGATGTGAACTATAACCCCTCTGACAGGAAATCACAAATCCAGTCACGTAACTGAGACGATATTCCATAAGCACGCAATCTCACTACGAGCCGCGTGTGTGGTACAGTGTCAAAGCCTTCCGGAAAGCCAGAAATACGGAATAGATCTAAAGTCCCTTGCCAATAGCACTCAACACTTCATGTGAATAAAGAGCTAATTGTGCTTCACAGGAATGATGTTTTCTAAACCCTTGTTGACTGTGAGTCAGTAGACCGTTTTCTTCGAGGTAATTCATAATGTTCCAACACAGTATATGTTCCAAAATCCTGCTGCATATCGACGTTATCGATATAGGACTGTAATTTAGTGAATTACTCCTCCTACCTTTCTTGAATATTGGTGTGACCTGTGGAACTTTCCAGTCTTTGGGTACGGATCTTTCGTGTAGCGAACGGTTGTATATGATTAAGTATGGAGCTAATGCATCAGCATACTCAGAATGGAAGCTAACTGGTATACAGTCTGGACCAGAAGACTTGGTTTTATTAAGTGATTTAAGTTGCTTCACTACTCCGATGATATTTATTTCTACGTTACTCATGTTGGCAGCTGTTCTCGATTCGATTTCTGGAATATTTACCTCGTCTTCTTTTGTGAAAGTATTTCGGAAGCTTGTATTTAGTAACTCTGCTTTGGAAGGGCCGTCTTCGATCATATGCCCATTTCTATCGCGCAGAGAAGGCATTGATTGTTTCTTGCCACTAACATACTTCACATACCACCAGAACCTCTTTGCATTTTCTGCCAGGTTTCGAGACAAAGTTTCGTTGTGGAAACTGTTATAAGCATCTCGCATTGAAGTCCGCGCTAAATTTGGAGCTTCTGTAAAAGACCGCCAATCTTGGGGATTTTGCTTCTGTTTAAATTTGGCATGTTTGTTTCGTTGATTCTGCAACAGTGTTCTAACCCGTTTTGTGTACCAAGGAGGATCAGCTCCGTCGTTTGTTAATTTATTTGGTATAAATCTCTCAATTGCTGCCGATACTATTTCTTTGAATTTAAGCCACATCTAGCCTGAACTTACATTATTAATTTGGAATGAGTGGAGATTGTCTCTCAGGAAGGCGTCAAGTGAATTTTTATCTGCTTTTTGAATAGGTATATTTTTCGCTTATTTTTCGAGGATTTGGGGATTACAATATTCAGTCTCGCTACGGCACCCCTGTATTCACTAAACCCTGAATCGGCTTTGATGTTCGTTATTAACTCAGGATTATTTGTTGATAAGAGGTCAAGTGTGTTTTCACAACCGTTTACTATTCGCATGGGCTCATGAACTAACTGCTCGGAATAATTTTCAGATTATGTGTTTATCACAATTTCGGATCATATTTTATGCGTACCTCCAGAATTAAACATCTATTTTAGCCAACATACCGAGAGTAAATTAACGTCACCACCAACTATTATCGTATGAGTCGGGTACGTGTTTGAAATCAAACTCAAGATTTCCTTGAACCTTTCAGCAACTGTATCATCTGAATTGGGAGGTCGGTAGAAGGGTCCTATTATTATTTTATTACGGTTGCCAGCAATGACCTCTGCTCATATTAACTCTCAGGGAGTATCTACTTCAATTTCACGACATGTTAAACTACTTCAAACAGCAAGAGACACGCCAACGCCTATCCTTCGCGAAATCTTCGGGTGAGCTTATATCCGGCTTTAGCCAGCTTTCAGTGCCTATAACGATTTGAGCATCAGTGCTTTTTATCAGCGCTTGGAGCTCTGGAGCTCTGGTACTTTCCCAACACAGCTACGACAATTTACAACTGTTATACCAATGGTTCCCGTACCTACGTTCTTCCTATGTTCAGCCTGCACCCCTTGTCACTGAAGCCCTTCTTGTGTTTTCCCGAGACCCTCTAGCCTCAAATACCGCCCACTCCACGCAACACAGCCAATGTTAGCCGTGTAGCCGCCTCCTGCCTATAGTGGACACCTGACCTGTTCGGCGGAACCCGAAACCCACAGTTAGGTTCGTCTCCGACTGCTGACCAGGTCGTCTCCAGACAAGTCCTCGCTGGTTATCGGGGCTCTTTTCGAAGGAGGACTCATGTTAGGTTCGTCTCCGACTGCTGACCAGGTCGTCTCCAGACAAGTCCTCGCTGGTTATCAGGGCTCTTTTCGAAGGAGGACTCATCACTGAAGACAATTCTACTCCAGTCAGTGAGGTTCCATGCCGAATACGTGCCTGGAGACGTCCTAGTCAGCTGTGGGGTACCAAACGGTCTGTCACCCTTCATACGACCCGACAACCAGGAGTGTGGTGCGCCATTCCTTTTCATAAGATAACCTATTTGGATCTCATCTACAGCACCATTAGAGCACAGCAGTACGTCGGCGATCTTCTATACCCAGTTTTTTGCCGTTCGTGGCTCGCCATTCTAGGCCTACATGTCAGCCAGTTAAAACCCACACAATGCGACTGGTTGTGCTTGCTGAACCCTAATTTGGCCAACAAAATCTCCGGATCTCTTCCCAACAGAGGACTTTGGAGCATTATGGGCAGGGCCTTCCAAGCACCTTGGGATTTTGACGATTTAACACTTCAGTTTTACAATATTTGGCACGATATCCCTCAGGAGGGCATCCAACAACTCTGTCAATCAGTGCAAAGCCGAATAACTGCTTGCTTGAGGGTCAGAATTGGACCAACACGTTACTGACTTGCTCAATTTGTGAAACTCTTTCTCATGAATGAACCATACGATTTACCTGAAACCTTTCTCTGTACATGTACGGCGGATCTACCGATTTCCATCCCATTCGGATAGTTCCTTCATGGTGCATAAACTTGAATTCTGTGCTACGTTTTCGATGATTCTTATCGTATCCTGTACTATCGTGTTTCTATCTTTCTTGGCTGAATGTAGAATGTCATATTCACCCAATATCAACGATTTTATTGTAGAATATATTCAGCAGAAGTTGAACTACTTGTAACTAGCATCCAAATTCTTTAACATTGTGATCGTCAAATTACCAGAAATTAACTGTTCTTGCAATTGATCGAACTCACAACATTTACTGCAGAAGGGCTGATTCGTCTTCAGTAAAATCCCGGATACACTTTTTCTCTTCTCTGTTTCTGCCTTGGTTCTAACTTTCCTCTGAAATCCCGTGTTGGGGCAATACATTTGACGCCACTGTGTCATTCTCTTTAGTACAATCAAGATGTAATTTTGCGAATTTATTATCTGCAGCTTTAAAGCGACTTTAGGTTACACCCATAATATAGGAAGGAACCGTCACAAATAATGCAACGTCATACTGGCTCTTAGTGTAGGAAACTAGCGTACGTTAATTTAGGAGGGTATTTTCCTGTGAAAATGCGGAGACTTTCGACGTTGGTGTGTCTTGTTTGGAGCTAGTAAATCAAAAACTGCACACTGGCTGGAGCATCTAGTGCTATAATTTGTGTCAAATAAGCATCGCAACGTGATGTCATTGGCGAGAACCATAATGAGTTCTTCAAAATTTTCATCATAAAAAGTTTTGTAGGAAAATTACAATCTACCGTAGACCAAATCGATGTTATATCTTAAATGTCCTTTTCAGAAACCCGTTTCCTTAATTTCATCTCTGCGAGAATTGCAGACAGAAATGGAATATCAGCTGCCGATTGGCAGTTGATGTGTGGTACCTTATATCGCTCCTGTCTAGAGCCTGTGTATAAGGAGAATGGCTCGTGTGCACCGTGACAGATGGTATGAAGCGGGTTCAGTCAAGTACGTAGTTGTAATTTTCATTTTCTAGAGGACAGTAGCGAACAGGACTAAACCGAAATAAATATAATGTAGTTACGAATTTGAACACCGGAGTCCAGTAGTGCACAGAGACAGACAATAAACAGGTCAAGATAATGTTTTCTTTGGAATTTTGTTTTTATTTCTTGAAGGTTTTTTTGTGTGTTTATTTATGTTCGTACACTTTTGTATATGATTTCAGTAGTGTGAGTGATGCATGAATGTGGTCTAAACGAAATATGTAACTCATGGTTTGCTTATGAACGCTGTTTGAACTAGTGTGAGAATATCTTAAGACAGTGTGACTGCATATGACGGGGAATTTTGTATCATAATATGTTAAGTAAGTTTATGATAAAAGTAAAGCTAATTCGAGTGCAAGGAAAAAAAGTTAATAAGGTAAGGTATAAACAAAATATCAGAAAGTTAAATATTTATTTCAGGAAAAAATTCATTTCGAAACAGTGTTATTTATTGATGAAAACCGCGGATTATCACAAAAGAATGTTTTTCCATTGGCGTGAAAGAAAACTGACTAATCTACATTAGTTATTTGGAGAGAGTTCATAAGTTGTAGCATGAGGAGGAGCATGCATATCGTAATGTCAGACCACCAAATAATGCAGAACCGCGGGAGAATGCAAACGTTAACAGAAATGGCGTGTACCGTGGAAATAACAGGAGCAGAGGAGCCGGGAGGTGGCGTTATCCAGAAAATGATTGGCGAAATAATGGGGAGCAGGTTTACGGTTATCGACCGTATTTCCCGATGCGAGAGGATGAGGTTGCGCCAAGTTGACAGCAAACGAGGGTACACGTAAGAAATGGTAGAGAACCATAGAACCCGTCAAACTAAATGCCGTCTGCGAAGGGGCCATCATTTACAAGATGGGACGTAGTAAATTGAACCCGCAAGCAGTACGTGTTAGCACTAAACAGACAGGGATTATAAGTGAGGAGTAGAACGAAACGTGGTACATAAAAATCTGTACATTTAATGCAGGTTTAGGAGATGTTTTGGAGACACATAAAAAATGAGTACTGTATTGCAGACTAAATGGGTGATATATTTGCGGAAAATGTGACAGACCCTGATTGCCAGAAAGACATTAGCAACTAAGTTGAAGCCAGCTTTGGGGGAAGGACAAAGTACATATGCTGCAGAATTACGGGAGATAAGTGATGTCGCGTTGAAGAAATACTAGCCTCTGTAAATGAAAACATTAGTGAGGCTATAAGGGACAGACAGGAAAATGGTGACCAAAATGGGGGTCAGTCAATTAATTGTGGAAAAAGGAAGAGAGAGAGAGAAAAGGAAGAATGGCGGAACTCCAAAAAAAATTTTGTGCTGTCATTAGTGAACAGTTATGAGGCTAATTTTGCAAAAATCTGCGTAATACACTCCTGGAAATGGAAAAAAGAACGCATTGACACCGGTGTGTCAGACCCACCATACTTGCTCCGGACACTGCGAGAGGGCTGTACAAGCAATGATCACACGCACGGCACAGCGGACACACCAGGAACCGCGGCGTTGGCCGTCGAATGGCGCTAGCTGCGCAGCATTTGTGCACCGCCGCCGTCAGTGTCAGCCAGTTTGCCGTGGCATACGGAGCTCCATCGCAGTCTTTAACACTGGTAGCATGCCGCGACAGCGTGGACGTGAACCGTATGTGCAGTTGACGGACTTTGAGTGAGGGCGTATAGTGGGCATGCGGGAGGCCGGGTGGACGTACCGCCGAATTGCTCAACATGTGGGGCGTGAGGTCTCCACAGTACATCGATGTTGTCGCCAGTGGTCGGCGGAAGGTGCACGTGCCCGTCGACCTGGGACCGGACCGCAGCGACGCACGGATGCACGCCAAGACCGTAGGATCCTACGCAGTGCCGTAGGGGACCGCACCGCCACTTCCCAGCAAATTAGGGACACTGTTGCTCCTGGGGTATCGGCGAGGACCATTCGCAACCGTCTCCATGAAGCTGGGCTACGGTCCCGCACACCGTTAGGCCGTCTTCCGCTCACGCCCCAACATCGTGCAGCCCGCCTCCAGTGGTGTCGCGACAGGCGTGAATGGAGGGACGAATGGAGACGTGTCATCTTCAGCGATGAGAGTCGCTTCTGCCTTGGTGCCAATGATGGTCGTATGCGTGTTTGGCGCCGTGCAGGTGAGCGCCACAATCAGGACTGCATACGACCGAGGCACACAGGGCCAACACCCGGCATCATGGTGTGGGGAGCGATCTCCTACACTGGCCGTACACCACTGGTGATCGTCGAGGGGACACTGAATAGTGCACGGTACATCCAAACCGTCATCGAACCCATCGTTCTACCATTCCTAGACCGGCAAAGGAACTTGCTGTTCCAACAGGACAATGCACGTCCGCATGTATCCCGTGCCACCCAACGTGCTCTAGAAGGTGTAAGTCAACTACCCTGGCCAGCAAGATCTCCGGATCTGTCCCCCATTGAGCATGTTTGGGACTGGGTGAAGCGTCGTCTCACGCGGTCTGCACGTCCAGCACGAACGCTAGTCCAACTGAGGCGCCAGGTGGAAATGGCATGGCAAGCCGTTCCACAGGACTACATCCAGCATCTCTACGATCGTCTCCATGGGAGAATAGCAGCCTGCATTGCTGCGAAAGGTGGATGTACACTGTACTAGTGCCGACATTGTGCATGCTCTGTTGCCTGCGTCTATGTGCCTGTGGTTCTGTTAGTGTGATCATGTGATGTATCTGACCCCAGGAATGTGTCAATAAAGTTTCCCCTTCCTGGGACAATGAATTCACGGTGTTCTTATTTCAATTTCCAGGAGTGTATCTCGAAACAGAGAAGATTTGTTGGAGGGGGGGGGGGTGAGGGGGTTCTGACCTAGTAGATAGTGTCGGAAGTTCCATGCGGCTTTTCGAGGATGATGCTGTAGTATACAGAGAAGTTGCAGCATTTAAAAATTGCAGCGAAATGCAGGAAGATCTGCAGCGGATAGTCACTTGGTGCAGGGAGTGGCAACTGACCCTTAACATAGACAAATGTGATGTATTGCGAATACATAGAAAGAAGGATCCTTTATTGTATGACTGTATGATAGCGGAACTAACTCTGGCAGCAGTTACTTTTGTAAAATATCTGGTAGTGTGCGTACGGAACAATTTGAAGTGGAATGATCATACAAAATTAATTGTTGGTAAGGCGGGTGCCAGGTTAAGATTCATTGGGAGAGTCGTTAGAAAATGTCGTCCATCAATAAAGGAGGAGGCTTACAAAACGCTCGTTCGACCTATACTTGAGTATTGTTCATCAGTGTGGGATCCGTACCAGGTCTGGTTGACAGAGGAAATAGAGAAGATCCATAGAAGAGCGGCGCGTTTCGTCACAGGGTTATTTGGTAAGCGAGATAGCGTTACGGAGATGTTTAGCAAACTCAAGTGGCAGACTCTCCAAGAGAGGCGCTCTGCATCGTAGTGTAGCTCGTCGTCCAGGTTTCGAAAGGGTGCGTTCCTGGATGAGGTATCGAATATATTGCTTCCCCCTACTTATACCTCCCGAGGAGATCACGAATGTAAAATTAGAGAGATTCGAGCGCGCAAGGAGGCTTTCCGGCAGTCGTTCTTCCCGCGAACCATACGCAACTGGAACAGAAAAGGGAGGTAATGACAGTGGCACGTAAAGAGCCCTCCACCACCACACACCGTTGGGTGGCTTGCGGAGTACAAATCAAGATGTAGATGTAGACACTAGCAATCAAAGGAAGGTGTAGAGTCTGCCAGTAATTAGCCTGCAGGTGTGTAACGAGGAAGTACAGTACAATGAGATTTTCACTCGAACTCGGGACCTGCACCTTTCGCGGGCAAGTGCTCTTCCAAGGGAGAGACAGGAAAATGGTGACAAGGACGGGGGTCCATCAATTAATTGTGGAAAAAAGGAAGAGTGAGCCCTTGCCTGCGAAAGGCAAAGGTCCCGAGTTCGAGTCTCGGTCGAGCACACAGTTTTATTCTTCCAGGAAATTTCAAGAAGTACAGTGTTTAGCAGATAGTGGTAGTGATTTAGGTGCTGTGAGTAAAAGTTGGTTAGAGTCGTTACCGAATAGTAACGAACTTTTTATAATGTTAGCAATGTAGGATCATGTATTTTTAGCTGCAGGAGAAGTTTAAAAACCCGTTAAAATGTTCTGTTGCCAGTGAAAATAATGGTGTGCAAGTACTCCATAACTCCCTTATCATACCTCATCTGTGTATAAAAATGCTAATCGGTATAGATTTCTTTAACCAGTACAAAGGGAGAGTAAATTTTAATGAAAAAGCGATGTTTCGTCGATGTTATTATCATCGTCGTATGCGTCCAAGTGTTTTTAAGGCATGTAAGAGTATTAATATGGCCCCGAGTACTACTGGTGAGGCCCAGATTTTGTCAAGGGCTCATAGGTTGATGGGATATGTTGCAAGGTTTTCTTTGAGGAGTAAAGTTCAGGTTGTAGGTAATGGATGGATTACTATTGCTCTCGTTCGTTCTTCCGATGCCAAGAAATCGTCTTTGGATTCTTTTCCTACACGTGATATAATTTCGTGGAAGACATTTAATATTATTCAACAGTCGAACAAGGATCACGAGGGTCCTATCTGAGCAGTGATGAGCCTATGGTTTTTAGAGAGCTACAATAAGTATTGGGATGATGCAAGGGAAACGTAGATGGTACAAGAAAAAAATAGAACAAAAAGTAAAAGAGGACCCAGACTTTAAGGAGCATCAAAGGGACATATTAAAAGAGGTGTTGCTAGATCACAAAAGTGTTTTCTCTGATCAACTTGGCTTTTATAGACCACCTGGGTAAGGATCTGTAGTTGTAGAGCGCTTCAGACAGAACTCGGAGAATATCATTATTAATTTCCTGATGATACCGTTGTAATAGGGGTGACTTCAATTTGACCGGTATAGGTTGCAAGTGTTATGCCATCAAAACTAGTGCCGGAGACAGGAAATCGTGTGGCATTGTTCTGGATGTCTTGTGCGAAAATTACCTTCAGTTCATAGCTATAGAACCTAATCGTGACGGTAACGTCTTAGACCTCCTGGCAACAAACAGCCTGAACTTATCATATCAGTTAACGTAGAGGAAAATATCAGTGATCATAAGCCTTTGACAGCATATATAACGCCGGGTCCTACAAGGAATGTTAAGAAAGGTATGAGGATATATTTGCTCAGCAAAGGTGACAGGATACAAATTTCAGAATATCTCAGCAGACAGCATCAAATACTCGATGAAGACGACGAGGATATGGAGAACAAATGGAAAAAATTCAAAGGCATCGTTCAATATGCCCTAGACATGTACGTTCGCAGTGAAAGATGCACCATAGTTTAATAGCCGTGTTAGAAAAGTGTTGAGCAAACAGAGAGTACTTCTCATCTCAGATTCAAAAGAAGTAAAAACCTAGCTCAAAAACGAAAGCTGAACAAAGTGAAAATGAGAATAAGGAGAGAAATGAGAGAAGCGTTCAATGATTTTGAAAGTAAAACGTTGTCAACCAATCTGAGTAAAAATCCTAAGAGATTTTGGTCGTATGTAAAATCAGTAAGTGGGTCAAAATCATCTCCTGATTCTCTCAGCGATCACACCGGCACCGAAACGGAAGATAACAGAGAGTAGGACGAAATACTGAATTCGGTCTTCCGAAGTTGTTTCAACGCGGAAGATCGTAACACTGTCCCTCCTTTCAATCGTCGGACGAACATCGGAAAGGCAGATGCTGAGATAACCGATCACGGAATTGAAAAGCAGCTACAGTCGCTTATTAATGGAAAGGGTAGAGAACCCAATGAGATGCCTATAATATTCTATAAAGATTTTTCGAAAGAACATGCTCCCCCTGTAACAGTAATTTATCGTAGAACGCATCAGCAACGAAAGGTAACTAACGGCTGGAAAAACGAGGAGGTCGTTCCTGCTTTTAAGAAAGTTCGAAACACAGATCCACACAACTATATACCTACATCGTTGACGTCAATGTGTTGTGGAATTATGGAACATGTTTTATGCTCAAGAATTACGACATTTTTGGAAAATGAACATCTCCTCTATAAAAATCAACAAGGATTCCGAAAAACAAAGATCTTGCGAAACTCAGCTCGCTCTATTCCTCCATGAAATCCACAGCCCCTGAACAACGGTGCTCAGGTTGATGCCGTGTTCCTTGATTTCAGTAGGGCATTTGACACCGCCCCAAATTGCCGTTTAGCCGGCCGGAGTGCCCGAGCGGTTAAAGGCGCTACAGTCTGGAACCGCACGACCGCTACGGTCGCAGGTTCGAATCCTGCCTCGGGCATGGATGTGTGTGATGTCCTTAGGTTAGTTAGGTTTAAGTAGTTCTAAGTTCAAGGGGACTTATGACCACAGCAGTTGAGTCCCATAGTGCTCAGAGCCATTTGAACCATTTGAACCAAATTGCCGTTTAATGGAAAAAGTACAAACTTACGGAGTATCAGGGCAGACCTGAGATTAGATTAAAGGCTTTCTTGCAGACAGAATTGCACACGTCGCTCTTAACAGAGCTAAATCGACGGATGTAAAGTTAATATCCGGAGCACGACAGGGAAGTGTGACAGAACCGTTGCGGTTTTCAACATATATATATATATATATATATATATATATATATATATATATGGTCAAGTAGAAAGCGTCGGATGGTCTTTAAGGCTATTCGCAGATGCAGATGATACAGTTGTCTACACCAAGGTAGTGACGCCAGAATACAGTAAGAATCTGCAGAACGACCTGCAGAGAATTGATGAATGGTGCAGACTGCGGCAGTTGACCTTAACGTAAATAAATGTAACATATTGCCCATACTTGGGAAAAGAAATCCACTATTGTACAGCTACACTGTTGATGACAAACACCTGGAGACAGCGTCTGCCGTAAAATATTTAGGCGCTCTGGATAGTATAAAACAGAAAGTGGGAAAAGGAGACACCAAAAAACGCAGACACCACACTCAGATTCATCGGAAGAATCTTAAGGAAACGTAACTCATCCATGAAAGAAGTGGCTTATAAGGAGCTTGTTCACCCGAGTCTTGAGTCCTATCTGGGATCCCTGTCAGTTAGGACTGATAGAGAAGATCCAACGAAGAGCGGCGCGTTTCGTCACGGGATCGTTTAGGTTCAGGAATCACAATAGGAGGAGGTCTTCTTGGAAAAGACCGGGTGATACGGGAAGAATCCAGTTAGGTTACATAATGATCAGACAGTGATTCCGAAATCAGATACTGGACTGTAAGGCGTACCCAGGAGGAGATATAGACTCAGATCCCAATATAGAAGTGATGAAGGGTAGGCTGAATTTTAAGATATTTGTCAGGAGGAATGAATACGGAAAGAAGTGGGATACAGAAGTACTAAGGAATGACGAGATACGGTTGAAGTTCTCTAAGGCTATAGATTCAGCGGTAAGGAATTATACAGTAGGCAGTAAAGTTGAAGATGAATGGACCTGTCTAAAGAGGTCCATCATAGAAGTTGGGAAGGAAAACATTGGTACAAAGAACGTAACTGCGAATCAACCATGAGTAACAGAAGAAATACTTCAATTGATAGATGAAAGCAGGAAGAACAAAAATGTTTCGCGAAACTCGGGAATACAGGAAAAAGTCGCTGAGGATTGAAATAAATAGAAAGTGGATTGAAGCAAAGACGAAATGGAAGCAGGAAAAATGTGAAGACATCGAAAAAGAAATGATTGTCGGAAGGAGAGACTCAGCATACAGGAAACTCAAAACAACCTCCAGTTACATTAAAATCAAGGGGGATAACATTAAGAGTGCGACGGTTATTCCACTGAAAAATGCAGAGGAGAGAGCGGATAGGTGGAATGAATACATTGAAAGCCTCTATTAGGTCGAAGATTTGTCTGCTGTGAAAGAAGAAGAAACAGGAGTCGATTTAGAAGAGATAGGGGATCCAGTATTAGAATCAGAATTTAAGAGAGAGCTTCGGAGGAGGTCGAATAATGCAGAAGGGATAGATAAAACTCCATCAAAAATGGTTCAAATGGCTCTGAGCACTATGGGACTCAACTGCTGTGGTCATAAGTCCCCTAGAACTTAGAACTACTTAAACCTAACTAACCTAAGGACAGCACACAACACCCAGCCATCACGAGGCAGAGAAAATCTCTGACCCCGCCGGGAATCGAACCCGGGAACCCGGGCGTGGGAAGCGAGAACGCTACCGCACGACCACGAGATGCGGGCTAAAACTCCATCCGAATTACTAAAATCATTGGGGGAAGTGGCAACAAAACGACTATTCAGTTTGTGTGTAGAATGTATGAGTCTGGAGACATACCATCTGACTTCCGTAAAAGCATCATCTACACAATTCCGACGACGGAAAGAGCTGACAAGAGCGAGAATTATTGCACAATCACCTCAACAGCTCACGAATGGAAAAGAAAATTGAGGGTGCGGTAGGTGAAGATCAGTTTGGCTTTAGGAAAGGTAAAGGCATGAGAGGCAATTCTGACATTCCGGTTGGAATCAGAAGCAAGACTAAAGAAAAATCAAGACACGTTCATACGATCTGTCGAGCTGGAAAATGTCTTAGACAATGTAAAGTGGAGCAAGATGTTGGAAATTCTGAAAATAGTGGGGGTAAGTTATAGGGATAGATGGGTCGTATACAACATGTACAACAGCCAAGAGGGAATAATAAGAGTGAACGACGAAGAACGAAGTGCTCGTATTAAAAAAGGTGTAAGAAAAGGATGTAGTCTTTCGCCCCTACTGTTCAATCAGGAAGGGAGCAATAATGGAAATAAAAGAAAGGTTCAGGAGTGTACTTAAAGTTCAAGGTGAAAGGGTATCAATGATACGATTCGCTGACGATATTGCTGTCCTGAGTGAAAGTGAAGAAGAATTACACGATTTGGTGAACGGAATGAAAAGTCGAATGAGTACACAGTATGGAATGAGAGTAAATTGTAGAAAGACGAAGGTAATGAGAAGCAGTAGAAATGAGAACAGAGAGAAACTTAACATCAGGATTGATGGTAGTGAGGTAGATGAAGTTAAGGAATTCTGCTACCTAAGCAGTAAAATAACCAATGACGGACAGAGCAAGGAGGACGTTAAAAGCAAACCAGTATTGGCAAAAAAAAAAAAAAAAAAATGTTCAAATGGCTCTAAGCACTATGGGTCTTAACAGCTGAGGTCATCAGTCCCCTACTTAAACCTAACTAACCTAAGAAGATCACACACATCCACGCCCGAGGCAGGATTCGAACCTGCGACCGTAGCAGCAGGGCGGTTTCGGACTGAAGCGCCTAGAACCGCTTGGCCACACCGGGCGGCAATGGCACAAAGGGCACTTCTGGACAAGAGAAGTCTACTAATATCAAATATAGGCCTAAATCTCAGGAAGAAGTTTCTGAGAATGTATGTCTGGAGTACATGATTGTATGTTGTGAAACATATACTGTGGGAAAACCGTAGCAGAAAAGAATCGAAGCATTAGGGATGTGGTGGTTCAAACGAATGTTGCAAATTTGGTGGACTGTTAAGGTGAGGATTGAAATTGAGGAGGTTCTGCTTAGAATCTTAGAGGAAAGGACTATATGGGAAACACTGATAAGGAGAAGAGACAGGATGACAGTATATCTGTTAAGACATGACGGAATGACTTCCATGGTACTAGAGGGAGCTGTAGAGAGCAAGAACTGTAAAGGAAGACAGAGATTCGAATACATTCAGCAGATAATTGAGGACGTTGGTACGAGAATTGAATAGCTAATTCACAGGACAAAATTAAAACCGTATAGTCAATTGTGAAGGAAGTGTCTGGTCGGCAGTACATGGTCGACGATTTAAAGTCAGCTCGTAGTGAAAATATTTATGTGAGTGATAAGTCATATATATATGCAGTATTTAACAATCGTTTTCTGAACACTGCTGGCGAATTAAACAAAAATTTGGTTTCTACAGGGAACCATATAACTCTCTTGGAAAATTCCTTTCAAGATTTATGTCTGAAATACTCCTCTGTGATACTGACAAACGGGGAGATTGAGCCAATAATTAAATCTCTGAAGACTACGGACACTCATGGATACGATGGAGTATCTAGCAGAATATTAAAATATTGTGCTGCACACTTTTTCCTTTAAGAATGGTCAGTTTCCTGAACGATTGAAGTGCTCAGTAGTAAAGCTGCTTTACAAAAGGGGAGACAGAGATAATGTAGACAATTTTATGCCATCAGTGATTGCTAAAGTTATCGAAAAGGCTGTGTATGTAAGGATAATTGATTATTTTATTTGCTATCAAATGTACGGTTGGATTTTAGAAATTGTTTAACAACAGAAAATGCAATATTCTCTTCTCTCTATGAGGTACTGGATGTATTAAACAAAATGTTTCGTAAGCTCCGCATGTTTTGTATATTTAACTAAGGCAATTCATTTTGTTGATCACAAAATATTGCTCCTGATTTTGGACATTGTGGAGTAGGGGAAGTACCTCACAATTGGTTCACCTCTTACTTAAACAAGAGACGGCGAAAGGACACATTATTCACAATGTTGAGAATGGCTGTGGTGTGAGGTATGACTGGAGCATGGTGAAATGGGTAGTGCCCAGGGATCAGTGCTGGGGCAACTTCTGTTCCTTATTTATATAAATGAGATGCCTTTTAGTATTACAGGTAATTCTCAAATACCTGTTTGCTGATGACACTAGCTTGGTAGTACGGATGTTATGTGCAACATTGGCTCTGTTTCAAATAGTGCAATTCATGACATACATTCATGGCTCGTAGAAAATAAACTAACGCTGAATCACAGAATATTATACAGTTTCTAACATACAATTCTAGAAAACTCGACGTTTTATTTTCACGGAATGGGCATATGATTAGTGAACTGAATAGTTAGGATTTCTGTGTAGATAGTAGTCTGTCGTGGAGAGCCAATGTTCAGGATCTTGTTCAAGGACTTAATGCTGCCATTACTATTATAACGGTATCTGAAGTAAGTGATCGTTCGACACGAAAATTAGTCTACTTTGCTTATTTTCATTCTCTTATGTCATATGCTATTATACTGTGGGGTAGAGTTACCCATTCTCAAAGGATGTTTTTGGCTCAGAATCGCGAAGTTCGGACAATAAGTGGTGCGAGTCTCGAACCTCTTGTCGACCCTGTTCACTAGTCTGGGCATATACTCCATTTTCGTTTCTTGTTAACAATATTATTATACATCTGGTAAACTGTAGTTTGATCCGAATACATGGCTACAGTTGCAGCAGTACACCGGTAGTGAGATATCGTCGAGAATGTTAACATTCTCTTATTGCCTTAGTACAGTCTAAGGCAGAATTTAGCTGTTATAATTATTTATTTTATGTTCAACGTAACAGTAACACCATTCAGTCATGTTTTGCTCATGATCAGGCGTTTATGCCCATAGTTGGTAGTCACTTAACGATAAATTGTCTTTGCATAGGAGTCTTCTGTTCACTGTTCGCCGCTGTAACGGGGGTTTAGGGAAGCGGTGCCAGTGCGTTACCAGAAAACGATTGCGGTGCGTTCTGTTGGCATGGAGCTGAGTCTCGTTGTTTGTTGTGATTGAAACCCTGGCCTGTGTAAGTTGCGGATAATGTTTCTTCAGCTGCGTGGTGCGATATCATGTGATACAGTTTTTATAAGGTAGTTGTTCAGTTATATCTTCGGCATTCCACACTTTAGCTGCATCCATTGCATACTGGATGAGTGATTTATGACACTACACTGCATCACTGCTTCATTTGACACTCATTTGGACGTAATTATTCCAAACAGTAGCGGTCCTTATACTTACCTGGCATTGAAATAATGAATTATAAAGAAAGAGAAGTTTTCCTTACTGCAAATTATTCACTCGTAAAATGACCACCTTGGCTGCTCTCCCGGTGGTTGTGATGGTATTCTTGACCGAAGCCGCTATTATTCGGTCGAGTAGCTCCTCAATTGGCATCACGAGGCTGAGTGCACCACGAAAAATGGCAACAGCCGATCCAAGTGCCGACCACGCCCAACAGCGCTTAACTTCCATGATCTCACGGGAACCGGTGTATCCACTGCGGCCAACATTTCTGTTGCATAGCAGAACGGAATCTTCGTAAGTAGTTATCTGCACAATTAATGTATTTACCTCCGGCCGGAGTGGCGGAGCGGTTCTAGGCGCTACAGTCTGGAACCACGCGACCGCTACGGTCGCAGGTGCGAATCCTGCCTCGGGCATGGATGTGTGCGATGTCCTTAGGTTAGTTAGGTTTAAGTAGTTCTAAGTTCTAGGGGACTGATGACCTCAGCAGTTAAGTCACATAGTGCTCAGAGCCATTTGAACAAATGTATTTAACATAAAAATTAATTCTGCACCTGCTTAGTACTAATGGAATAGGTACTTCGCATATTGGGCTAAGCAGATTATATGTGTTTACCTTCAAACTTGAAGGGTTTATGGTTCGATTCTCTGCTTGTTCCTGATGGAAACGTGTGGCGGTATAGTAGCGAATGTGTTCTTGTCACAAAGCAGTGCATAGTTTATAGAGTAAAGTGATACAGGCGAAGCCTCATAAGAGCCACTGATCATTAGAAGAGAAGACAACACCACACTACCTTTATTTTTCAGTGCTAGCTTAAGTGCGCTAACATTAATGTCATGCAAAGCCGGTGGACAGCGTGTCAGCGCCCCACTGTCTGAGCATCTATACCATTCTGATTATACTGCTGTCACTGTCATGTATTAGCGATGGTTACAATATAACTGCAGCTGTTGCTTTGCCAAGAAACGTGAAAACCGTCTTAGAGATGAGAATTTACATTTTCAGTGTGTCTCGTTTCTTGCGTATGATCTTAATAAATTGCCGACAGTTTAACACTAACGGGTGCCTTCACCCATAGAATTATGTGTATGGGAATTATCTAAGGGTAACTGCTGGACCACTCGACTGCTTTCTGTAATACTTTATTTTGGGATGAATATCGTTCAGAAATGGACGTTACTTTGATTTTCATTCCATGTTCTGTCGACTTGTTGAATGCCGTGTGAACGATCTGACAATGCGTTGCCTCATGCGTGAATTCTGTAAAGTGTTGTGGTAACTGTAAGTAAGTGCTGCACACAGGCGTTCACAGCTGTAAGGGGGTGAGGGGACTATCCATCCTTACACATCTCCATACCACAATGAGTAAGGTAACACATGGTTCATTCAGAAGAAAAACTCGACGTCAGCAAATCCATAAATAAGAATTTGTGAGCCGTAGTTATGCATAAAAGAAAAAGGCTCTTGGCTCTTAACATATTTCCGATTGGGACTGACATTCGAATCTTGTATTATGTTTCACAAACCTAAAATGTTTCATCACCTCTCACTGAAACGAGAGCTTCGGTGCAACAGAAGTAAATGATATGTATGCGTCTAGAAGAGCAGTAACGTGAACATTGTCCAAAGGTAGTGAGAGTAGCGCAGTGGCCATAGTTCACTGTTGTCCTACTAACGGTACAGGTTCAAATCCAGTTCGTGTACTTTCCTTTTCAATTTCATCGTACGCTATATCTGTCATGCAAAATTAACTCAAAATAGTGGTTTCTGTCATAGTAATTTCATTAATGAAGGAATATGTACCGGAAACGTTCTTCAAATGAGTATTCTATTGTGGTCTATATTTGTTATTCGAAATATTTAGATTACATTCTCTTGATACATGGGGGGGTGCAGACTGTTCAGTTTCGGTTAAAATCTTTTTGATGAAAGAGAAGCAGACACTTGCACTGCAAAAGTTATCCCTCGAACATGTAATCCACTTTGCCAGACCTGTGATATTTTTTTTTTTTTTTTTTTTTTTTTTTTGCAGGCAGGTTAAAAGTTTCACAAAAAAAATTCAAAATGCAACCAACGTTCTAAAGGCTAATATGGAAATTCTTTCGAGGGTAGATTCCATAAAAATATATCCATCAGTGCTGCGCCAGTTAAGTGCCCTGCTTTGACAGTAATGACCTAATATGTGTGGTTCACATCGAAAATGTCGCAGTAATAATAAGGTCCGGAATTCAAGTTAACTGTTTCCCAGTATCACTTCTGAAAAATCTGTGTGCCTGGAAGGCAGTAGCTTTCATCACCTATGCGTGGTACCAATTTGTACTTAAGTTACCTCTACGACAAATACCGTCAGTAATTCTGTACTAGTGCAGCAAGCCATAGTGAGTAAGAAGATTCTGTAATCCATTTCGTAAGAAACGAGTTACACATTTGAAGGCAGTTTCCCGCAATGATTGCTTTATTAATGACGTTACTACGTCTAAAAGGACTATTTTTGGATAACTTTGCGTAACATATACTATTTAATGATATTCTACACGATGAAATAGGAAAAAAGTACTCGGGCAGAATTTGAACCTGATAAACTCGAACTATAGCCGCTGCGCTGCTCTCAGTCGCTTAACTCAGAGATCACGTTACTGGTATAGACAGTGCGTGAAATACTTCAACTACAAGCCGTTGGATGAAAAGCCACTAGCCAGGTATTTAGGACTGTTTCCTTCACAACATGTCTAAGACACATCGGAGTCTGTCTTTATTATGTCCGATGGTTTCCTTGTCAGTTCGATACCACATCGTTTGATCTGATTCAGCCAATCTCTCTCAATCTGGTTTCCCGGCTACAATTCTCATCATATAAGCAACACAGTAACATATGATCGTAATCGGAATGTTTAACTTTCAATAGACATCTGACCTAAGAATGGACTTGAATTCTTAGATACTGTGAAAATCATTCATGCAGTGTGCAAATGACAAGTACGGAACGTTCTTAATAAATAAGTAAATGAAATAATTAGTTACACATTTATTTACAGGATCAAAGCCCCACCCATAAAAAAGCAGGGCCCTTCAGGAATAGTTTCACGGCCAAGACAGAATAAAACTAATGGTATTCGTTCCTCGGTCACAGGACCTCAAACATATTGAGAACATGACAACATGAGGGCGGACGTATCGCGGTCGTTGCCAGTTGGGTCCAGAAATGCAAGCGACCATCGCGAGAATGTAGAAAACACGTGGTGGGAAGTAAATCATCAAAAAATAGACCCATTGGAGAAATCCTACGCAACAATGATGGATGGGTCGGTTACTAGAAGTAAAACCTTAAGTAAAAGCCATGCAATAGCTGTTCTCATTGACAGGCAAGCGTTGCTTTGTAGCATCTTATCGTCATAAGAGTCCATCTTCCAGTTTTCTTCACATAGTTCTTGTACTGCAAGGAAACAAAAATTTTTCTTAGTTGACGGCAATTGACGAATGAATTGGTGCCTATGTTATCGAGCAGACACTGGATGTCTCGTAATGAGGGTAGGCGGAAGTAAAGCAGTGAGGAGGGGTCGTGAGTCGTGCTTGAGTAGCTCAGTCAGTCGCCGTAACAGAAGACACTTAGGTAAGGGATCAACGACGAAATTGAATGGGTGTCTTTCAACGTCCGCCCCAAGCGAATGCAAGGAATAAAATGGATCTAAAAAAAAGTAGATTGAGCATTTACACGTGAGAGGCAAAGGTGCAGAGTTCGAGTCTCAGTCTGTGTGTTTGTGTGTGTGCGTGATTAGAAGACGAGCAACAAAAAATAGCATTAAGTCTCACATTGGCCTGTTTTAATCCGTCGGAAAGCTACAAAATATTTCCCAATCCAAGTTATGCACATTAAGTTAATTAAATTCATGGGACATGTATTACGTATGTAATATATTTAGCAGAACTATTTGAATCAATAGAAGTCACAAGCTTTACACCTCTTTCAGACACATCACAAGACAATGTCAAACGAAAGGATCCCGTTAAAGTCCCATTTCATGTATTGTCTGAAAAACAGTGATATATAAAATACCGGCTGAAATGTATTTGATAACTCAGTGATAGTCGACGGAGTTTCAGGGCTGGAGCTGAATTATCGTACTTCATTAGAATCTTTTTGGAACACCGGTGTCTGAATAATTTGCGGGTGAAACTGAACAGAGCTTTCGAAAATTAACGTTTTCGCCTGGCCTACAAAGTGATCACTTTAGATTAAATTACGTCTGTCGTGATGTACTGTACAGAAAACCATCTTTTTTCTTAATTCATTGTCACTGTGCTGGTTAAGTTTAAGGACTGCGACTGTCTGGAATAATTATGTCCAAATCGGTGCCAAATTAAGCAGTTCAGTGGTGTAATGTCATAAACCACTCATCCAGTATGCCATGGATTCAGATGAAACGTGGGATCCCAAAACTGTATGTGAACAACTGACTTATAAAAACTGTATCACACAATATACCACTACAACAACTGAAGCAACATTATCCGCTACGCGCACACGCCCAGCTCCACAACAACGGAAGGTATCGCTGGCAATCGATTTCTGACCACTCACTGACACTGCTTGCCCTCAAATACTCTGACAGCCACTACAGCGACGAACAGTGAACAAAATAGTTCTATGCTAAGGCAGTTTATCTTTAAGTAACAAACTTGAGTATACGTAAACGCCTGAGACGAGCAAAACGTGATTAAAACAGGATTCTATTACATTAAACGTAAAACAAAATATTAAACTACTCGCCATTAAAATTGCTACACCAAGAAGAAATGCAAATGGTAAACGGGTTTTCATTGGACAAATATATTGTACTAGAACTGACATGTGATTACATTGTCACGCAATTTGGGTGCATAGATCCTGAGAAATCAGTACCCAGAACAACCACCTCTGGCCGTAATAACGGCCTTGATATGCCTGGACATTGAGTCAAACAGAGCTTGGATGGTGTGTACAGGTACAGCTGTCCATGCAGCTTCAACACGATACCACAGTTCATCAAAAGTAGTGACTGGCATAATGTGACAAGCCAGGTGCTCGGCCACCATTGAACAGACGTTTTCAGTTGGTGAGAGGTCTGGAGAATGTGCTAGTCAGGGCAGCAGTCGAACTTTTTCTGTACCCAGAAAGGCCCGTACAGGACCTGCAACATGCGGTCGTACATTATCCTGCTGAAATGTAGGGTTTAGCAGGGATCGAATGGAGGGTAGAGCCACGGGTCGTAACACATCTGAAATGTAACGTCCACTGTTCAAATTGCCGTCAATGCGAACAAGAGGTGCCCGAGACGTGTAAACAATGGCACCCTATACCATCACGCCGGGTGATACCCCAGTATGGCGATGACGAATACACGCTTCCAATGTGCGTTCACTGCGATGTCGCCAAACACGAATGCCACCATCATGATGCTGTAAACAGAACCTGGATTCATCCGAAAAAAAATGAAATTTTGCCATTCGTGCACCCAGGTTCGTCATTGAGTACACCATCGCAGGCTCTCCTGTCTGTGATGCAGCGTCAAGGGTAACAGCAGCCATGGTCTCCGAGCTGATGGTCCATGCTGCTGCAAACGTCGTCGAACTGTTCGTGCAGATAGTTGTTGTCCTGCAAACTTCCCCTTCTGTCGACTGAGGGATCGAGACGTGGCTGCACGATTCGTTACAGCCATGCGGAAAGATGCCTGTCATCTCGACTGCTAGTGATACGAGGCCGTTGGGATCCAGCACAGCGTTCCATATTACCCTCCTGAACCCACCGATTCCATAGTCTGCTAACAGTCATTGGATCTCGACCAACGCGAGCAGCATTATCGAGATACCATAGACCGCAATCGGGCTAAGTTACAATCCGACCTTTATCCTAGTCGGAAACGTGATGGTACGCATCTCTCCTCCTTACACGAGGCATCACAACAACGTTTCACCAGGCAACGCCCGTCAACTGCTGTTTGCGTATGAGAAATTTGTTGGAAACTTTCCTCATGTCAGCGCGTTGTAGGTTTCGCCACCGGCTCTAACCTTGTGTGAATGCTCTTAAAATCTAATCATATCACAGCATCTTCTTCCAGCCAGTTAAATTTTGTGTCTGTAACACGCCATCTTCGTGGTGTAGCAATATTAATGGTCAGTAGTGTATAACAGCTAATTTGTTCCTTAGCCTGTATTAAAGCAATGAGAGAATGTTCACATTCTTGACAACATCTTACTAGCTATATACTGCTGCGACTTTAGCCAATATTCAGATCCCGCTACAAAGGTATGTTTAACGCAAGATACTGCCCCTCTTCTTCTGTTGTAATTGAATACGGCACAACGAAATCAACTACAGGAATCCTATGAAACTCCAGACTTCGTAACTGCCAGTTGACAGAGTTCGGCACACTTTACCAGTTACTACTACAGTATAGTTTAACGGTCATAAACGCTTTTATGCCAGTTTCACTGCTGTTTTAGTGATGGAGATGGAAGAACGGAGACATTGGATGATCACCACAATAAAATCTTACGTACTGATCTTCAGAATAATAGCAGAACAAGCTGACAACAAAAGCTCATAAAGTAGGTATGAATCTGCATACAGAGTCAGATTTTAAGAAACGTAGGCTATGATGTTGTGGTTGGGCAGGGAGGGAGCGTGTGTGTATTGTAGTGTATCAGACTGTAAAACAACTGTTTGCCACTTCGAAATCGAGATGACAGTTACTGCAAAAGCAGAAAAAGGGAAAAAAAGGAGTAAACGACGCTGCCAGAAAGATGCGATCGTATGCCATTCCACTGACAGTAATTGGCATATTACGGGCCTGTGGGGCATACCAAGGTGTGTCAGGCCCGTGTGCAGGCCTGCAACCGCCGTTAAATGGCGATGCCACAGACATAAATACTGGACCAGGTCCATTCGAGGAACAGTGTCAGGACGCATCTGATGAAAGTTACGAGCTATGTTACCGAAATATCGTGTAAGTACGTCGCTGATATCCGACGGAACACCCGACAACTCAAGATGTCATTAGATGACAGGGAAAGCGTGAAGAGTTACAACAGTGGTTATACTTTAATCATTATGAATAGATACTTGTCATTCCATCTGTACCTATAAGTATAATAACAGTTCGTTTGAAGTTGACTTATTCCAGGTATTACTGTAGGCATTTGGTGCTCCCTATTCCTTGTCCTATTGGCAACTGCTTCTTCTTTCAGGTTAGCAGTAATTTGAATAGAACTAACACTACACTGGTGTCAGTTTTTGTAAGACAGAATTCTTAACAAAAACATTTTCAAAGTCTGTAACGATCGAAACATAACGTATCCAGTCCAGCCAATCGAGACGCTCCGAGCATATGTATCGCGTTTGATGGATTAGCTTTTCAGTTTTCAATGTACTTACGGCAGAAAAACAGAAATAACTTTGGCAGTTACTGATTAATGATGTTTAGTCTTTAGTCGGAGCATCTGAGTATTGTTAGTGACTACGCTGTAGTTCAGACACACGAATAAAATCCATTTCACTTTAGTTTTGGTATTGTGGCCTCATTAGCTCTGTCTTTCAGACACAACAAGTGCTAACTTCAGCATCAGGCGTCGCATCGTTTGGTGAAACGAATGCTACCTGCTAATTCTGTCTGCTCGTAGTAAAACTGAAACTCGGTAACAACGTAGAATAGGTTTGACTAAGGTGTGATTGCAAACGTACTTCGTGGATGACATACAGTTATCTTGTCAAATTCACCTGGTATTTGCTTGCAAGTTTTGTTATATAATCCGAGTTATTTTCTATAAAGGTGTGTCATCGGTATATAAAAAAAAATGGTTCAAATGGCTCTGAGCACTATGCGACTTAACTTCTGAGGTCATCAGTCGCCCAGAACTTAGAACTAATTAAACCTAACTAACCTAAGGACATCACACACATCCATGCCCAAGGCAGAATCCGAACCTTCGACCGTAGCGGTCGCTCGGCTCCAGACTGTGCGCCTAGAACCGCACGGCCACTCCGGCCGGCCATCGGTATATCACTTTAAGCTTTTGAGTCGACGGAGATAATTCCACGCGGAAACTGCAACTAATTACGCCTTTTCGTTGCCGTTTATCTGTTATAGTGATCATTGGGACAATAAGGACGAGACACAAACAGCAGTGCTTCAGTACACTGAGGTATCGTGTTTGCTTCTGAAGTGTGGGCTGCTTTTGACCACAGTTCCAGTCTCGCAGATGGCCAGATTTCTTTGCCGTTTCGTGAGAGACGTATAGGCACCCACAAGTAAAATCAGTAAATAAATTATTTCATACGGTGTACGAGGGTGTGTACTTCGCATACCAGTGTCACTCCCTATTTGTTCTGTTACAGTCACGTATGTTCCCAAGAAATGTGAATGCTCGTGAGCCTACGTGTGGGCTCAAATCACTTTAAGTTTATTTTGATGGTCTTTCAACGAGGTATACTTAGGACGCAATATACTAGCTCATTCTTCTGTGAATGCAAACGCTCAAATCGTAAATGGTGATGTAGTGATGTAGTGATTGCGATGCAGGACGCCTCTCATGGAACGTCTGCCACTGGAGTCGGTTGAGCAACTCCGTGACGTTTTCAAACATAGCAAATCATTCGGATATATAAATGAAAATATTCACATGTTTCTCGTGATCACAGAAGTTTAACGACATGTATCACTAGGATTGAACCCATAATTTAAAAAAAAAGTATATTGTAGTAGTTTTGGTTTATTGATTTGTGTATAATAAATGTAATTTCTAATAAAGACCAGTGTTTCCTTTTTTAAGCATGACATTGTTCTGAAAATTTTCTCTTCATATCGATGTACTATTTAGATTTAGGTTATTTCCCGTGTATATTCTAAGTACAAGTCAATATCATTTTAATTCTTCTATATTTATGAAACAGATCATGATGGTTGTCGTTTAACTCACATCCACACGTCGGTCTCACGCACTGCTTCCCGAGGGGGAAGGCGTGCTGGTCCCCGGCACAAATCCGACCGCCGGATTAGTGTCGATGTCCGGTGTGCCGGGTTAAGGCGCTCAGTCCGGAACCGCGTGACTGCTAAGGTCGCAGGTTCGAATCCTGCCTCGGGCATGGATGTGTGTGATGTCCTTAGGTTAGTTAGGTTTAAGTAGTTCTAAGGTCTAGGGGACTGATGACCACAGAAGTTAAGTCCCATAGTGCTCAGAGCCATTTGAACCGGTGTGCCGGCCAGCCTGTGGATCGTTTTTATGGCGGTATTTCATCTACCTCGGGGAATACGGGCTGGTTCCCCTTATTCCGCCTCAGATACACTATGTCGGCGATTGCTATGCAAACACTGTCTCCACATTCGCGTACACCGTAATTACTCTACCACGCAAACATTGGGGTTACACTCATTTGGAATGAGACGTTCAAGGGAATGGGGGTCCACTGGGGGCCGAACCGCACAATAATCCTGGGTTCGGTGTGGGGCACCGGTGTGGACAGCTGTAGGCTGTTATGGGGTTGTGTGCCTCTAAGGGCTACGGCGGGGAGGAAGCCTCTCCATGGTTCTAGGTCCCCAGTTCAATACATACATCCATACAACCTAACATCGGGCGACGAATGCGAACGCGAACATGGTATTGCTATAGCTATAATAAGTGGTGTTACTGTGTTCAAAGTTGGTTAGTTTCTTATATTACGTGCTTGGTACTGTTTCCAAAAAAATGAAAAAAAGCAAGTCTATAGTCAGGCAATTACGACGAGAAAATCGAATCATAAATACGAGCATTCAGATTTAAATTACAAACATGATACAGATTGCACCATAATTTTGATGTTATTGTTTGAAAACCACGTTCTTTGTAAGTCGTTGTCTATATTTAACATACTGCGAGCCTCGTTATTTCTTCTCTCCCTAATATGCCATAAATATTTCTATCCTACAAACGGTACCAAAGTTATGGATTTTAATTATGTATAAAACTGCCTATAATTTTCTGATTTGGACTATATCTTAATGTAGATGCAAATTGTCTTTAATAATGTATTAACAGTTATATGGATTTACATATCTATGTTGCATGCTATGTACAAGATGATAATCCAATCAACTGCCGTAGTGTCACCTAGAGAATACGTTGTGTTTACACCACTTGTCTGGCACTAGCGAGCTAGAGGTGAACATGAACATTTGTAATCAGCATAGTAGTTATGTTACTGTTTGTACACAGTAATTTTATATTTTACATACCGATTTGTAGTGATCTTCATTATACTGAGAAGTGCAATGTGGAACCACTTGCACCACTGATGGACAGTATTTTGTAAATTTTAAAGTGTAAAATATGTCATAGTTTTCCATGGATCGTGTTACAAAATAATTTATCGAGTTATATCATGATGGTAAGTTTCTTTTTTCAATCAATTGCTGTTCATTTTCTTGGAGACCATGTGGTAGCAGAAAAGCTCTATCAAAGCCGGTCATCCCGTAAAAAGGTGTTTTACAGATTGTGGCTTGTGAATTCTTCTTCACTTACGATCCACATTATGGTAAAACGAAAGTTTTGTAAGCTACTTCGTATGTTGTGGACTACATTTTATGATAATACCTCCGATGGATCTCAGCATGGCACCTGTCTTACTCGCGGTTAATTTAACGTGATCGTTCGACTACAAATCACCCCGTACACGTTCTCCTAGATATTTCATGAAAGTAGCTGCTTCCAATCATTATGCTGGAACAGTGTTATCATAAACTAACGGATATTTCTATGTCCTCACAGGAAGTTACATTTCCTAATGGTGAGGGTCAATTGCAAATTGCTGAAACAAGCGTATTCATAAATTTCGCCACAGTTTTCTAGTGTCACGACATCACTATATACAATAGCTTCAGCCTCGAAACGTCTCGTGGAACGTACTAGTAAGCTATTTACTTTCATTTAGCGTCATAGTAAAAATGGATCCAATCGCAATTTATGCACACAATTTAAGTACTTATTGGAATTATCTGTATTCATATTACCAGAGACAAAACGGCCACAACATACAATCACGTTTACTTTTATCTTCATTACAAGGTGGCCGTTTATACCGATTTCCTATGATCATAAGATTTCTGAGTGACACATTGCCAATAATAATAATAATATTAATAGTAATAATAATAACAGTAACGATAAACGTAAAGTAACCAAGTCATGAGGCTGGTGCAAAACGGTTTGTCACAAATTTCATATATCTTCAATAGCTCTAAATAAGTGGTCCTACTGTGCTTCATATAAAAGGAAATGACACCAAAAAGAAGTCAGAAAGAATCGACTGTCATTTTCATGTAGGTCAACCGTTGTCTGACAACAATATTCGGTTCAGTAAATGAAAACCCACAGTAACATTTCTGTACATGATTACATCACTGCCTGTGATTGCTGCTTCAGGATCATCATACTGAAAATAATACAAACAGTTAAATATTTGTAAAGCGGGTCTCTCATATACACACCACGTCATCCAAAAATTACGTAGCACATAAGACAATACCAAAAATACACAAATATATTGCAGTCTTTCAGCTGACAACACAACACAAGTAACTGTAACGATTCTTGCCTATTACAGCGTTTTCCCATAGAGACCCGATTTCACCTTCACAGTGAGCGAAGCAGATGACGCACACAAACGTGGCATTGCGATAGAATTCACAAATATAACTTTAATAATATCTGTCATATGTTTGAAATATCTAGTTTTTGTATTGTTTCATACTACGTAGGTAATTTCACCGCTAAATCAGTTACTACATCACAGGCAAATCATGATTATGACCATCAGCTGAAACCACAGAACCACAGGACATAATAAAAAAGAAAGTTCCAGCGCAAATGTTTCTACGTGATTAATAAAACTCTCATTAACAGGAACTATAGCGGCCACGAACTCTAGCTCTACAGTGTAGCAGTTTGCGACTGTAAAAAGTATGAATGCAGTAAAATCTCATTCGTTATTATATTTCGGCAAGTAAATGCGCTACTTCCGGCAAACACTTTCAGAAACCTCATATGTTCGAAAGACTCTGCAGCTCTCGAAGAGAGAGTTGTAATAAACTGTGTAATTCCATCGATCACCTTACTGAGTGTAGGATATCAAGAAATCTGTACAGAAAGCAACGCAGGACATCCGCTTCAGCAGCGGGAGACCGAGTCGTGGCCCTGTGCCTTAGCACGACTTGCGTCTCTCATCGTATCTCATGGATTGAAATATTAGACAATGGTCTGAACTGTTCCTCTCTTACCTAACTCCAATAACTGATTATATTTATAGGGGTATCTCTGTTTGAATCGTTTTCTTAGTAGCGTGTATCACACCTGATCAACCCAACAGCTTTAGCGACGGATCATTATAATTACTTCTCGAGACACGTTTTACATTGGATAACAGTCCTCGTCTTGGTAACTGACTTCCGGCCACTGCTGACAGAAGCTTTTCACAGCTTTGTATGTATGTATATATGTATTTATTAACCCGGGGAACTAGAAAGGGCAAAGAGGCTTCGTCCCGCCATAGCCCTCAGTGCTTCACAGCCCCAAGCGCCACTACAGGCCACAGCAGTCGACCCACCCCACCGCCGCCCCATACCGAACCCAGGGTTATAGCGCGGTTCGGCCCCCATTGGACACACTCCAGGAACGTCTCGTACCAGACGAGTGTAGCTCCAGATGTTTGCTTGATAGAATGATTATGGTTTACACGTACTTGGAAACTGTGTGTCGCAGTTAAGCACGCCTCCCTAGGTTTTATCTCAGAGCTACACACGAGTAAGGAATTCACCTGACCTGAGGGACTCACAAGCAGCCCCACGTCGGTGCAATGTTCTACAAACAATTCTGACACAATTTGTGGGGTTTAGCGCTGATGTCCCGTCGTGCTGAGAGTTCATATTAGTTAGGAGGCTTCTGTAATGTTAGCCCATTTGAGGTGACATCAGACGTGCCTTCTTTGCATGTCAGAATGATCTTCAAAGCTTCACTATAAAATTACAAAAGTCCATAAAAATTAGAAAATACATTAAAGAGAGATTACAGTTAAACATCTCGTCCACAGCGAAATGTAGACGGAGCACAAATACGATTACGGAAGGATGCGAAAGGAAATGACCATGCCCTTTCCATAGGACCATCCTTGGCAGATAAGCGTTTGAACCAGTGTCCTTCCGAATTAACGTCTAGTGTCAAATTATTAGTGTAGTTCTATATTAGCGAGTTGTAATGCATTTCCGCATGAGTGTCAGTTTTTTTCTCTTTTATGTATGGGCACCATTGTTATGATGTCATGTAGTAGTTCATTTTCCTGTCCACTTACGTCTTCATACAATCTGGCATTATATCTGCTGCTTCTAGTGGCATCTTATGGTACGGTCTTACAAATAAAACAAAGATTAGAAAGTGAACATTTATTGTCTATAATACAAAATACAATCACCTACAATCTTAATCTTACAATTGCCATTACCTACTTCGGCACAAATAAACACATACTTGTCAGAATTAAGCCACTCCTTTTATCTAGCTGAGATGTCAAACGCATTGTCTAGAACCATGGTACCGTAGAGAACATTCGCTAGTAGATTGAGAAAAGTGCGTACGAAATGTCATTCACATCTGTGGGGTGCTGCCCACTCGTCGCTTATAGGGTGCCTAAGAGGATGCTAGATTCTCGAAATGCTATACAATAATTCAAGCAAATCACATTAACAGTTTTTATCACAATAAAGAATATAGACAACACTTAACTTTGAAACTGCAATGGTGCCGCAAGCGAGGGGAGACTTCACAATAATTAGCGCCCTTCGCTACAGACAATCTCCAAGTAAGCAATGGATATGCATAACACGTCACTGCTACCGTAATGCCGCTCTACAACTGTGCTGGTCTGCGAGTCCCGGTCTGGTACTGTCCGAAAACTGTCGGGCCGAGGCTGGCAGGAGCGGCGCTTATATTCTCTTCAGCTAGAGGGCGCTCCTCTCATGGTGCGGTCCTTGACAGCGGGCTATTGGCTGACGACTCACCGCCTTCTTTACTTTTGCGATCTTCGTCTTCGTGCCGGCGCCTGTCGATACGCCGGAACAACGCAGAACGCAAAGTAATTTCGCCATGTCAGAAGTATATTGTATTGGCTTGGTTCAAATGGCTCTGAGCACTATGAGCCTTAACATCTATGGTCATCAGTCCCCTTGAACATAGAACTACTTAAACCCAACTAACCTAAGGACATCACACAACTCCCAGTCATCACGAGGCAGAGAAAATCCCTGATCCCGCCGGGAATCGAACCCGGGAACCCGGGCGCGGGAACCGAGAACGCTACCGCACGACCATGAGCTGCGGACACGCCTGGAGGAACTGCGGCTACTGCAACCATTACGAAATACATGTAATATGTTTGCAGTTACGAATTCACGTCTGTGGGGTCCTCCCCACTCGTCGCTTATAGGGTGCCGATAAGGGATAGGGGGATAAGGGAATGAGGACAGTGAAAATCTGTACCAGACTGAGGCTCGAACCGCTTTACCCGAGCGGCCGCTTAACTGACGTGGAATTTTGGTTCTGGCCGTGAGTTGTGCACAGATAATCAATGCGCTTAATACGACCGCTCGCGTAAAGTGGGAAATCAGGGTTCGAGTCCCAGTCTGACACAGATTTTCACTGTCGTTATTCCTTTATATACCAATTGTTTGTTCGTAGTCACAACTGCGAATGCATTTCATGTATTTATTCCGCGAGTCTTCTGTACAGAAGTTATCTCTGTGGCGTGTCTTGTCATTCAGGCAGCGGTTGCTACCTCAGCCTAATTATCAGCTGCTTGTTCACGTCAGTACACGTGCACTCAAGGCAGTGGTACTTGCCTCAGAAGAAGGCCGTAGCTGGCCCGGCGGCTGTGCTGATGTAAGGTAGAGACGCCTATGGCAGCCACCAGGTTTAGACCACACAGTGTCTGAGAAAAGCAGGCCTTGCGCACCGACGACAAGCGCTGAACTCAGCACTCTTGCAGACTCCTGAAGTGCTGAATGAAGAAACGCTAGAGGAGGTCGTCTCTTGGAGGCCTCAGCTCGACCATGTTAGGAGCAGCAGGCTGTAGACCAGCGACCAGCTTCGCTAACGCTAGGTGAAGTTGAAGCTACTTGGTCCCGCTGTTTCAGCTGTAGTCGGAAGTTCCAGAACTAGTAGAAAAACGAATAAAAGCGCTGTTAGGCGCTGAGATGCGGGTACTTGCAAGCGCTCTTCCCAGCTATGTCGTCACAGATGACCGCTACAGCCCAGTGTTGTGCCACTCTCTCTCCATCCGAACAGGCCTTAAAACGCCCAACAGTACCAACCGACCTCTGAATGATTTCTCACCGACAGGCGTTATTGGATGCTGGTATGGAGGGTCATGTGGTCAGCACACCGCTGTCCCAGCCGTTGTCAGTTTTTGTGAACGGAGCCGTTACTTCTCAATTGGCCGCACCAGGTCTGAGTGCACCCTGTTAGCAAACAGGGATTCACAGACACAAATGGATACCTATACAAGTCCCAGCAACTTCGGTCGTCTGACGGGAACCGGTGTTATTTCTGAAGCAAGGCCTTAATGTTGTGCCAAGGCATGTGAAAATTCAGTCCCCCACTCCTGTGGTATTGCAGCATGCTGTGCCAACAGTATTCCAGCACACAGCGGCAGGATTTCGTAGGCACCTCCCTTGATTACTTCACATCGGGTTACGAAGTCAGAATTATGGTTGTTGGCACGACAACATATCGTGCCATACATGACTACACTCCATACAAATACTTTCAGAAAAGACTTTCTGACACTTAAATCCATACTCGATGTTGACAAATTTCTCTTCTTCGGAGATGTTTCCTTGCAATAGCCAATCTACATTTTATATCCTCTCTACTTCGAACAACATCCGTTATTTTGCTCTCCAAATAACATAACTCATCTACCACTCTAAGTGTCTCAAATATTCAAATATGTGTGAATTTCTAAGGCATCAAACTGCGGAGGCCATCGGTCCCAAAGTTACACACTAGTTAAACTAACTTATGCTAAGAACAACACACACCTACTCATGCCCGAGAGAGGACTCGAACCTCCGGCGGGAGGGGCCTCGCAGTCCGTCGCATGGCGCCTCAGACCGCTCGGCCATATGCACAGCTTAAGTGTCTCATTTCCTAATCTAATCCCCCCCAGCATCACCTGACTTCATTCGACTACCTTCCATTATCCTCGTTTTGCTTTTGTTGATGTTCTTCTTACATCCTCATGTAATGACACTATCCACTCCGTTCAGCTGCTCTTCCGGGTCATTGGCTGTCTCTGACAGAATTACAATGTCATTGGCAAACCTCAAAGTTTTTATTTATTCTCCACGAATTTTAATTCCTGCTCCAAATTTTTCTGTTGTTTCCTTTACTGCTTGCTCAATATACAGCTTGAATAACATCTCTAAGTCTATAAATGTTAGAAACGTAGGTTTGCCTTTCCATAATATAATTCGTAGGGTTAGTATTGTCCCGCGTGTTCCACATTTCTACGGAATCCAAACTCATCATTCCCGAGTTCAGCTTCTACCAGTTTTTCCATTCGTCTGTAAAGAATTCGTGTTAGTATTTTGCAGCTGTGACTTATTAAACTGATAGTTCGGTAATTTTCACATCTGTCGACACCTGCTTTCTTTGGGATTGCAACTATTATATTCTTCTTGAAGTCTGAGGGTATTTCGCCTGTCTCATACAACTTACTAACAAGATGTGAGAGTTTTGTCATTGCTGGCTCTCCCAAGGCTATCAGTCGCGCCAATGGAATGTTGTCTATTCCCGAGGCATTTTATGACTTAGGCATTTCGGTGTTCCGACATATTCTTTATCATATTCTATACGCAGTATCACGTCTCCCATTTCATCTTCATCTACGTCCTCCTCCTTTCCATAATATTGCCCTCAAGTACAGTCGTGGACAAAACGAGCGAGACCCCTCGCCTTTTCGTTATGCAGGTCCGCACAGCTTTAAAGTCTGCTGCACAGCATAACAGGCAAGGCGACGAAGTGCTACCAACATACTATGCAAAGGCGTGACATTGAAAAACTATCCGGGCTTTGTCAGACTGTTTTCAATCATGTGTAATATTAATGGTGACTAGTGTGTTAAACACAACACGTAAATATAAGATATAAATGAAAGAAGAAACGCTAATTAGTATGAACTGTACTAACAAAAATTAATTTCAGCTTATCGAGATAGCATAACTGTTTTAGTAAGACAAAGTACCCCAGATCGTTACGAATTAGCAAAATATTATGCGCATTCGGCCGCGAAACGGTCTGTGTCAACGTTCAGACCAGTCACACTGGATTACCATTGCTGACGTACCGTGAAAGTGTGCAAATTTAGCAATGCGTGAAGATTCATAACGAAATTCAGTTAAAAATCATTCAGCGCCGCATTCAATTCAATTACTGGGGTCATATTGTGGACCGCTTGGTTGCTTGCGCCGTCAGTTCGAATCCTTCCCCTTCCATGGATGTGTGTTAGGTTAGGTAGGACTTTAGCAGTTCTTGTTCTAGGGGAATGATGACCCAAGCAGTTAGGTCACATAGTTCTTAGAGCCATTTTTTGACCTTTCGCGTAAATTTTCTTTCATATACGGCAGTATGTTTAGATTGCGTTGACATAGCTCACTTTTTTACACCACCAAGGGACCGTATACCGCCGAAAGCGCGATACATTTCCGTTTGTTATGTCTGCCCGTACTCGAGGTAAATGGGTTTCAAGGGTTGGGTAGACAGATAGACGGTCAGGAAAGTGAGACTAGCAGGGTTCCGTTTTTACCGATTTAGGTTACGAAATCCTAACAACGAAAATAGGTACGACAGTTACGGAAGATGAGGGCCGCATAAATAATTCCCCCTACTCTTTATTCAAAATGTTCTAGTTGCAGTCGATACATCAGCATATTAATCGTAGCTACGCTTTCGATCCAAATCACGTTTACAGGACTGAACATAAAATCCATTTGCCTATACACGTGGTAATTTAGATCCCAGTATTAATGTCACCGCGTTCTAGAAGTGCGAGCATTTCCATTGCTAGCTAGCTTAAGAAACACTTCGGATAATGAACGTTTTCTGGCTGTGGCGAGTCTAATGGAGAATTCGAAACATTGTAGAATACGTTTGGCAGCTATGTAGCCATTTATTTCCTGGGGTGGTGCAGAATTATCCTACTAAATTTACTCGCTAATAACAGTATTTCGTTATTTCGATAAACATTCCGAATGATTGTCACATAAGCGGTGACATAAAGATAGAAAATTCTTGATTTAGAGTCCAGAAAGCTCTATTCAACAGAAACTGAAGATCATTTTGCCATTTTCATTGCGAAATTGCCGGCTTATTCATGTCGGGGTTAATATTAGAGGGCTGTTTGCCTGGGTTGTCCGCTAGCGTAGTGAAAGATGTTTGCTACTGGAGGGGAGGTCTGGTTTGTTTTCGGTTCTAATCTCGATGGAAGCACAGAGACTATCAGTTAAGCAATTTTAAGAAATTCTTGCACCCCCAATACGTTTTATTGCTACTTTTATTCTGTACCGGCGCCATGTGGATGTAAATAAGAAAATCTTGTAGAATTTCATACTTGTTACTGCCTACATTTCCGTCTCTGTCAGTAACTGAATTGACTTGAGTGCGGCACTGAATATCTTTTAACTGAATTTCTTTATGAATCTTCACGCATTGCTAAATCTGCACACTTTCAGGGTACGTCAGTACCGGTAATCCAGTGTGACTGGTCTGAACGTTGACACAGACCGTTTCGCGGCCGAATGCGCATAATATTTTGCTAATTCATAACGATCTGGGGTCCTTTGTCGTACTAAAACAGTTATGCTATCTCGATAAATTGAAATTCATTTTTCATACTAATTAGCGTTTCTTATATTACTTATATCTTATGTTTACGTGTTGTGTTTAACACAGTAATCAACATTAATATAGTGTTACACATGATTGAAAACAGTCTGAGAAAGTTCGGATAGTTTTTCAATTTCACGCCTGTGCATAGTATGTTGGTAGCACTTCATCGCCTTGCCTGTTATGCTGCGTAGCAGACTTTAAAGCTGTGCGGATCTGCATAACGGAAAGGCGAGGGGTCTCGGTTGTTTTGTCCACGACTGTACATTGCCCTTGTGCAGACCCTGTATATACTCTTTCCATATTTCTACTGTCCCGTATTTGCTTAGGTCTGGTTTTCCATCTGAGCTCTTGATATTCATATACGTGGTTCTCTTTTCTCTAATGGTCTCTTTAATTTTCCTGCAGGCAGTATGTATCTTACCTCCAGTGGTACATGCCTGCACCTCCTTCCTTTTGTCCTCTAGCCATCTCCGCTTAGCCACATTGCACTTCTGGTAGATCTCATTTTTAAGACGTTTGTATTCCTTTTCGCTTGCTTCATTTACTGCATTTTTATATCTCCTCCTTTCATCTATTCAATATCTTTCCTGTTACCCAGGAATTTCTATCACCCCTCGTCTTTATACCTACTTCACCCTCTGCGGCCTGCACAGTTAAATCTCTCAAAGGTACCCATTCATCTTCAATTGTATTTCTTTCCCCAGTTCTTGTCAGTCGTTCCCCAATGCTCTCTCTGAAAATCTCTATAACCTCTGGTTCTTTCAGTTTACCCTAGTCCCATCTCTTTAAATTCCTACCGTTTTGCAGTTTCTTCAGTTTTACTCTGCAGTTCATAACCAATAAATTGTGGTCAGAGTTCACAACTGGCCTTGGAAATGTCTTACAATTTAAAACCTGGTTTCTGAATCTCTGCCTTGCCATTATATAATCTATCTGAAATCTCCAGTGTCACCAGGCCTCTTCCATGTATACAACATTCTATCATGATTCTTAAACCAAGCGTTAGCTATGATTAAGTCACACCCTAAGCAAAATCCGAGCAGGCGGCTTCCTCTTTCATTCCTTGCCCCCAGTCCATATTCACCTACTACTTTTCCTTCTCTTCCTTCGACTACTATCGAATTCCAGTTCCCAAAGACTATTAAAGTTTCATCTCCCTGAACTATTGGAATAATTTCTTTAATCGCATCACATATTTCTTTAATCTCTTCATCATTTATGGAGCTAGTTGGCATATAAACTTGTGCTATTGTGGTATCCGTGGGCTTCGTGTCTATCTTGGCTACAGCAACATGTTCATTATGCTGTTTGTAGTAGCTTATCCATGCTCTGTTGTTTTTTATTCATTATTAAACTTACTTCTGCATTGCCCCTATCTGTATTCATAATCCTGTATTCACCTGAACAGAAGTCTTTTCCCTCCTGCCACCGAACATCACTAATTCCTGCTATATCTAGTTTTAACCTATCCATTTCCCTTTTTAAATTTTCTAACCTACTTGCCCGATTAATGTATATGACATTTCACGCTCCGATCTGTAGAACGCCAGTTTTCTTTCTCCTGAGTAGTCTTCGCCTGGAGATCCAAATGGGGCACTATTTTACCTCTGGAATATTTTACCCAAGAGGAAATCATCATTTAACCATACTGTAAAGCCCCATGCCCTCGTGAAAATTTACAGCTGTAGCTTCCCCCTGCTTTCAGCTGTTCTCAGTACCAGCGCAGAAGGCAGCTTTGGTTAATGTTACAAGGCCAGATCAGTCAATCATCCAGACTGTTGCCCCTGTAACTACTGAAAAGGCTGCTGCCCCTCTTCAGGAACCACACGTTTGTCTGGCCTCTCAACAGATACCCCTCCGTTGTGCTTGCACCTACGGTACGCCTGTGTCACTGAGGCACGCAAGCCTCTCCATCAATGGCGAGATCCAGCTCATGGGGGCAGACGCCCTGTACTAAGTGATACGAATACTAGACGCGTTATTGCTGATATGAGTTAAAGGTCCCAAAAGAGCTAAACTTAAGACATGATACCTATAGGCTTGCTCTTAAAGCAAAGGATATTTTAGAAAAAGAAAAAATTGTATATAATCATGAGATAGCACTTGTTAAAGCAGTCAAGACAAACTTACTAAGTAACAGTCGATAATAATGAATGCGGATGAAGGCCATACTCTCGGTGTAATCACTGTAGGTGACTATATCTGGAAAGTCACAACATTTCTCCGAGAAAATAATATCAATGGAGTAAATAAGCATCCACTTCAAAAATTCCAAGCAAAGATTAGGAAACTAATTGATGAAAATGAAGAATTATTTTCCCCAAAAGAAAAGCAACAACTAAAAATAATGAATCCACAGATGACAAAACTTAGGGCCCAGATAAAGCTTCATAAGAAAGGTTGGCCCACTCGTCCAATAGTGAACTACATTGGTTGTCGCTCATACAATCTCAATAGAAAACTCAATGAAATTTTAAAAGGGTTCTATATTTTTGAACAGAATATCTCCATTAAAAACAGTTACTAACTGGCAGCAAGTATATATAATGTTCCAATCTCTTCAGATGCACTCTTTGTTTCGCTTTACGTAGTAAATCTCTATACAAATATTCCGATAGCTGAAACTATTAATATCACCAGAGAAAATATTGTAAATCACAAGCTGCTTAATCCTGATGAAATCTCCGAAAACATTGACCTTCGAGAGGCATCCTTGAATTTTAATTACTTTTCTTTCAATGATTTAATATTTTTACAAATGAAGTTCTAGCTATGGGGAACTACTTGGCTGGAACCATTGCCGGCATCTTTATCAATCACACTAAATTTTATTTTTTAGAGGTAAACCACATATACATAGAATAATATGCTTCCAAATCTTGTTTTTACTATTGAACATGAACAACAACAACACCATTAACTTTCTGAATATAACAATTTCCAATAATGAAAGGCAACATACTTTTGCCATATACAGAAAACCTACCGCAACTGATGCAATTATACATGCTAAGTCATGTCAGCCAAACAAATATAAAAGAGCTTCTATCTGTTCCACGTTCATTCTATTGAATGAATAAGCTACCTCTCGCGTCAGATCAAAAACCAAAGGAAATTTCTGTTCTCAAACAAATTGCAGTAGCTAATGGTTATGACACTAAAATGGTTGACACTCTTTTTCAGAAGATAAAGTTGGAACAACCGCAAGCAACTAGAAAAAAGTATTTCTCGCAAATGGTCTACTAGGGAACTGCATCTGATAGGATAAACAGGTTATTTAAAAATACTGACATGACGCTCGCTGTCTCTACCACAAATGTACTTGCTGATAAGCGTAAACACAGTACGGGAAATTCCAAATATCGATTCTAAAGATTTGAAGTATATAAAATAACATGCAAGGATTGTCATAAGATTTGTATTGGACAGACTGGTAGGAGTTTTCAAACAAGCTTCAAAGATCATATGGAGGTTTCAGCCCGCAGAAATTCTGCATTTGCACTGCTGACGAGTACTAACCATTCAGAATGTGATATAGAACACGATATGCAAATCCTACATACTGTTCAAAAAGGCTTTCTGTTAGATACCCTGGAAGAACTTAAGATTTTTGTCCGCCAAAGAAACTATCCATCCCTTCTCCTTAACGAACACATAGATTTTCAGGATAAAGCATATTCTGAACTTTTTCAGAAAATCATTTGAACCCAAGGATGCTGCCTTCCCTCTTTTAATTTGCGACTCATGCCATATCTCCTGTCTGATCTTTTTTTGTTTTTAATGAATATTTATCATTATACCTTATTTTATACATGTATCCCAACGCCACTTTGTTATAAACAAGTTTCTTATTTCACATAACATTCATTTTATAGTGTACTTTTAGGCCATCTGAGTTAAAATGTACTGACTCATATCTATCTGTTAGATGTTTTATACTTCGATTCCTGTAAATTAATAGAATAAGATTAATATATCCTAATGCTATTAGCCCTTTACACGATGCCATGTAGGTACTGAAGTTCTTATAAGCCCACGCCATTATAACGTCCACGCACGTTGCTACTCTGTCACTATAGCACCTTGACAGCTACTATCGTGGGTAGTGTATCACCATATCTAGTATCAATAATGACGCTGGAAAATACTAAGTAACCTTTCTACAGCGTTTATTTGAGTCTTCGCCACAAACGTCTTTGATTATACCGATCTGAATCAATACCTTGGCCATTGTCGGCGTACTTCTTTGGTTTGTCGACTGCCACTTCGGCTGTTACGTTATCATGACAGCGGCGTCGTTTTTCAGTACACACTTCTATAATATCATGACGGTCGTCTCAACTTCCACGTTGACTAGGCAACGGCGTCATTTAATTTCCTACCAGAGGCCAATGCCTACTATATATACACGGCGTGTATATATTTTAATGGTTGTCGCTTTAAATATGTTATTACCTCTCATTAGCTATTTATGTAATATCTATGTATATATAATTACCACTCTCTTGTTTAGTCGTTTTATCGACAATAGTTTGTAAGAATGATGTGTTTGTTTTTCACACCAGTGTCAATAGATTACACTGATTCTTCTGTTCCTTTGTAAGTTTTTTTATTTTAACATAAATGATCACTTACCTTTTGCTTGATAATGTTTTATTGTCTTATGCACTCGTATGTGGGCTACGCGAACTTACTGTGCAAATTGCATACAGCTCTTGTGAAGCGTTTATCATTGGCTGGTGATGACTTAAGCCATGTCGGCGCGCGAACTGCACACTTTGTAACCCGACGCTCCACAGCCATCAGCCAGTGTACGATAGCGGTATAGCGAAAAATCTGAGGAGCCGCCAGCACCTGCCATAGGGGTAAACGCTATAACCTTTCTGTTTTTAAGCCATATACAATAGTGCTGTCTGCAATTTTTACTGCAGTTTTTCAGAATATCTTATATTAATACCATATGTAATAGCACAATTTTTAACTTTGCTTTTCGTACCCTTGCAGGGCGAAAAAATTCTGAAGATGGCTTGTAGATAAGCCGAAACTGGTTAATGCAGAAATATTTTTGCGATCTCGACTGTACATTTTTAAATAAATGCAGTAATGAAGAGGTAGTATCTCCTTTCCGCACTCATCTTTTGCCACTAACTGATGGCATAACAGCGACGAAAATACGGTGTGTAGGCGGGACGTCCGACCTTGTGTAACAGATGGTGCCAGGTGCACGACGCTCCTGAAATTCGCCCCTTACAAACTGCGATAGGAATACCAAGTAGCCGCACGGCGGCTAGGAATTTTTCCAAGTCCGCGCTCCTGTTCCAAGTGCCTACCAAATGCAAACTTTAGTTTTCTGAATGTGGCCCGCATCCATTAAGTCGATCCATACACTCACGTACTAGTTCTACCTAGTTATAAGCGGCTAACTATCAAAACGAGTCAGAAGTAAAACATTAAGTAAACCGTTAATACATTTATTCCGTATTAAGACAAAACAATCAATGCCTTTATCGAAACATGTTAACCGCTACCTAGGGAACCATTATTTTATCCATGGGTGCATCTCTTCATCTAAATCAAACCGACAACCAAGAATGTCTTACTTCAGGGCCTCAAAAATACGGGAATCGTATGGGGAGAGAGCGAAATTGCATGTGGGATGTGTAAGAGCTCTTCAGTGTAACTTCTGCTGCAGACCCACATGTTGCCAAGTTTTTTTCGACTACCCAGCAGAGATTTTGCTGTGAAGACCTTACACATCCTCCAAACAGTCCCGATCCCACCCAATGCAATTTACATAATTGTGGAGCCCTGAAGAAACATACTTTGTGCACAACTGGGTTCAATTATGGTTCCGTAGACTACAACAAACATTTTTCCTTGCCGGCCGCGGTGGCCGTGCGGTTCTGTCGCTGCAGTCCGGAACCGCGGGACTGCTACGGTCGCAGGATCGAATCCTGCCTCGGGCATGGGTGTGTGTGTGATGTCCTTAGGTTAGTTAGGTTTAAGTAGTTCTAAGTTCTAGGGGACTTATGACCCAAGATGTTGAGTCCCATAGTGCTCAGAGCCATTTGAACCATTTTTCCGTGGGGGTAATGACCGTCTTATCTCACAGTGTGTTGAATGTATTAACTGTTACGGCGATTACTTTTTTTTACTTACACTTTTTCCTAATACAGTTTATCGACATTTATTATTGTCCGTAACTGCCTGTTCCACCATTAAATATTCTGTACTATCATCAGTACATCATTATCGCTATACTGTAACAAAAACTTCCTTTTTTAGAAGCAACCCTTGTTAGGAAAAAAAAAGCCTCTGACTGAGGTGCTTATTACATCTCTGTTCGTTCCTAAGGTTCCAGGTCCAATGTACAATGAATTATTCATACTTCCAAGTAACAAGCAGATGTACAGAAGCTATCACCTTTGCCTTTCAAGGCTTTCATTGAATCTTTGCCAATGTATCCTCCAACACATACACGCTGTAACGTTACTTTTTCCACAGAGTCACGGCTACGTTTCGTCGTTTCGACCAAATCTATTGTTCAGTACTTCCCTAACACCACGATTTCGTATACACACATTTCTCAAAATTTCTAAAGAACGAATTTTGCTGCAGGCATAAAAGGATCGCATAGGTTAATTATTCCCGAAAGGCGCCGAAACTGATTAATTCTGGTTGTAGCGAAATACATCGTCAACAATATGAGTGAAGTCTCACAAACGTATTCCACACTGAAACGCTCGCGCGGGTAACCTCAGTTCCACTGATGCTAATGAAAGCTAAAAGTTGTATAATAAGCAATGGAACACTTTTGCATGTTGCTAAACATAACAGGAGCGAATCAGTGTTGTCTAATGGCTATCTAGACCCTACTGATCTCAGCAGACACCTATGAATCAAAAAGATAAACGGGCAGCTCGAAAAAAACTCGTTGTCAACGGAACGTGAAACATTAACTTTCCTTCCTGTTCGAAAAAAAAAAAAATAGCAATAGACTGATCTGTAATCGAGTTGCGAATAGATATCGAAGCAATCAGGTGGATGAAAAAGTAGCAAGATATGAAAGAAGCGTTCGGAAGAATGTGTGGTATAGTACCAGAAAGTGTTATTCTCATCCTTTGATATGAAACAGGCAATACCAAGCATCCGAGACGAGAATGAGGTGACCAGTCCTAAAGATCAGTGAGTACATTGTTATGGAGTCGTCTTCAATAGAATGATATCGAACAACATAACTGCACTTTCCACCGACAAATACAGGTTTCCGCAAAAAACGATTCCCACTTTAATTCAGTAATTGCCAGTGAATCTCTCTTCGCAGAAGAGCTTCTGTGAAGTTTGGAAGGAAGGAGACGAGGTACCGATAGAACTGAAGCTGTGAGGACGGGTCGTGAGTCGTGCTTGGCTAGCTCAGATGGTAGAGCACTTGCCCCGGAAAGGCAAAGGTCCCGAGTTCGAGCCTCGGTCTGGTACAAAGTTTTCATCTGCCAGGAAATTTCATAGCAGCGCACACTCCGCTGCAGAGTGAAAATCTCATTCTGGTATCCCTCTTCTTTGCGCACAGTTTCTTCCTGACTAGTGCCCGTAGACTACATGAAACGTGGGTGCGGCAACTCAGAAGATGAGAAAACCAGAGGCTTCATCAAACTACTGAATGCAAAAATGATCACCATAAGATCTAATTTATTACAAGTGCCTGTAGACTTGAGATTAAACACAAGGGACACGAAAACAGGGAACCGTTTGGTAAAGAGTGGGTAATGGGTCTGAGGTAGATACGTCGGAGTCAGCACAACATTTGGAGAATCAACTGTTCACAGAATTCGCTCAGTGATTGCCGAATCTTAGACAGAGAGGAAAGAAAAAGCTACTAAAGGAATCATGCATGAGGCATCAATTATCTAGATTGAGCACATGTTGAACTCGCGATGGCTAATAAACGTACTTGGATATAAATGTGAAATCTTCAACGTCAGTTTGTCGTCCTTGCATGCCTCCTAAGTCTCGGTTTTTCACCATGCCCAGCACTATTGGCGCCCGTGAATGGCTTGTAGTGGCTGCAACATTTGGTCTCCAATGAAGGCTGTTCTCTCTCTGAGCAGCCGGCCGCGGTGACCGGGCGATTCTAGACGCTTCAGTCCGGAACCGAGATACTGCTTCGGTCGCAGCTTTGAATCCTGCGTCGGGCATGGATGTGGTGATGTCCTTAGGTTAGTTAGGTTTAAGTAGTTCTAGGTTCTGGGGGACTGATGACCACAGATGTTAAGTCCCATAGTGCTCAGAGCCATTTGAACTATCTTTCTCTCTGAGTCCACAATAGAAAGATGTCTTCCAAGTGGATCGTCCCCTGGCGATTTTCAGATGGAATAGAAAGATGTCTCCCAAGTGGATTGACCCCTGACGATTTTCAGATGGAAGTAATTTTACAGAGCGCTCCCAGCAAAAACTTAATTTTTAGTCTTGCTTTTTGAGAGAGAGCCTTGTCCCTTTTTCTGGTCACCAATAACCGTGATTCTCTCAAGTGGTGACCCATCATGTATGTTCTAATGAGCCAACACTCTCCCTTCCACCCTCATTTTCAATGTAAGCAATCAGCTGTGACGGTTTGCAGTGCTGGAACTTAGTAATAGGCAACCTCTTACTCCCACTAACTGACCTTCTTCAAGTTTCAGCCTATATTACGTTTTCCATGTAGGCACAAGCGCGTTGTATTCTTCCAACTCCAGCAATAATTTATATTGTCCAACGTTAGCTGCTCTTACTGTTCTTAAGCATAAAATAAACAGATAGTCTCTTCTCTCACGTTTCCGATTCTTGAATTATCCCGTAGCTACCAGTTTTCAGAATATGGGCTTCTTGCAGGGCACCAGTGGACACACAGGATGTCTCTCCTAAGAGCCGTGAACCGCTTTTTCTCTGGTGATACGCAGATATTTCTGTTTCTGCTATGTGTTGCGTAGTACGTCTCAAATGCGACAGGCGACTCCCAGTGTCGACGGAAATCATCGATTTGTTTCCCGGTACAAACAAAATGAGGCCGGCTGGAGTGGCCGTGCGGTTCTAGGCGCTACAGTCTGGAACCGAGCGACCGCTACGGTTAAGTCGCATAGTGCTCAGAGCCATTTGAGAGAAACAAAATGATTTTTAAAGCGGGATTTGACGTGACCATTCGATAGAGTGCCCAGGTTAGTCTAATTCTATATTCGTGTTAAGAGGGACCGTAAAATACTAAGAATAAGCAGTGCTCTAGCAGCGGCAACTCTACCCTGGAGCGCACTAAGCCGCGCGGGATTAACGAAGCGTTCTAAGGCGCTGCAGTCATGGACTGTGCGGCTGGTCCCGGCGGAGGTTCGATTCCTCCCTCGGGTATGGTTGTGTGTTTTTGCCCTTAGGATAATTTAGGTTAAGTAGTGTGTAAGTTTAGGGACTTATGACCTCAGCTGTTAAGTCCCATAAGATTTCACACACATTTGAACATTTTTGATCGCACTGACTGCACCGCCATGCTGTAGCAGCGCTGCTCATTCGCTGCTGGACTACTGGCTGATCTTCGTGATATACTGTTCCTGTTAATAAATACCGATGACACGAATACCGAAATGGATTAATCTGGGGCAGCTCTATGGAGTGGTTACTTAAAATTTCCCTTTAAAACAACAGTAGCAGTTACTTGAAACATGAGTAGTATTTGTTTGGACTAACACCAGCTACACAGTGAAAAACGACATTGCATATACGTGTCTAAACATCTGAGAAAATATACCTGACAATTATTTGTGTGAGCTGAAGACGTTTCTGTATTTGAACAAAACTGGAGATTATAGCCGATATTTGCGCAACAGTTGACTATAATGAACGGCATTATAACAGTTCAGTTGTCGCCGCTACCCGAAAGAGTTCGAAGCTTCCATCACAGGCATAAATATTTCAATTTTTGTAAGACTAGCTCCAATCGGGTTCGCGAGTGCTAAGAATTTAGGTAACCAAATCCGACTTTGGAATGCAGTTGATCGGATACTTAATGCGCCAGTGACTTAAAACAGAACCGCCCGAATTCCCGACCTAATTTGCAAGTCCTCGGAGCCCCCATTAAGCGCTCGCGCCGTGTCGCAGCAGGGCGCCTTAATAAGGCCGATGTTAATAAAGGATGAGGTTGCGCATAATGCCATAACGGCGACAGTGTCTGAACGGGCGTTTGCGGCTAACAACGCCGGCCGATCCGCGGACCGCATGAATCATTCATGGCCCGAGCCGCGCAGCCCTCGCGTTGGATCAGCCGGCGTCGCAGGCCGCAGCCGCAGCCGTCTTTCCGCTCTCCCTTGCGACGACCTCATTCCTCCATCAGCCCTCGCCACAGAAGATAGTAGTGTTAGCAGGCTGAGCGCTATTTGTAGCAAAAGTAAACTGAAGCAAAAGGGCACACGTTTATTCTGCCCCTTTCTCCTCGTTTGGTTTTTCTACATTTCCAGTGAAACGTTTTTGTGCGAGTTGGAGCTCCGAGAAGAAATCTCCACGACGATTGATTTTGATAATGCCTCTGTGGTAAACGAGCATGTGGGGAGAGAAATTAACGACATAAACAAAGTTACTAAAATGTAAACTTTCACGGCCGGAAATATCATGTCCATTATAATTATCCGGGCTGTTATGCCGTGGTCGGTTGATGAATTCTGAGGTGGTTCCCAACGTTTCGTCTCCGACTGCGGGAGACATCTTCAAGGGGGTCGTAGCTTGATGGAAGGTCCAACACACACACTGGCTCGCTACAGACTGCCGCTAAATTCCGTGTCCGCGCGCCCCCGCGCCGCGGCGTGACGTCACGTGTTTTGAAAACGTCAGTGCAATTGGCCGCTGTCCGTCGTGAGGCACCCACGCAGAAATCATACTGACGTACAGGCTACTGCAAAATCTACGGTTTTCCTGCCGTTTGTTAAAAATGTAACGAAAAGAATAGGGAGGATCTTGACGAGGCGGAATACTACCGTAATTTGCAAGCCCACGAGGAAGATACAGGAATACCTTAAGCCTGCCAAGGACGCTCGCAAACCACTGGAAAAAGCTGGAGTGTATAGGATCCCTTGCAGCTGTGGTGATGTTTATGTGGGTACCACTAAAATAACTGTTTCTAAACGTTTGGAAGAGCACCAGGGAAATTGTAGAAGAGGAGAAACGGAACGATCAGCTGTTGCGGAGCATGCTTTCCAGCCAGGGAACCACAATATTCGTTTCGAGGAGACGCAAGTACTAGCGGCCACAAGCGGATATTACGAAAGGCTCTACAGGGAGGCAATCGAAATCGCTAAACACCCTAATAATTTCAACCGTAAGGAGGAGGGTGTGAAATTAAACGGTATATGGATGCCGGTGTTAAAGAAGATGTGTACCACTCGCCCACTACTGGGTGATGGCAACGGCGATCGACGGCGACGGACAGCGGCCAATTGCACTGACGTTTTCAAAACACGTGACGTCACGCCGCGGCGCGGGGGCGCGCGGACACGGAATTTAGCGGCAGTCAGTAGCGAGCCAGTGTGTGTGTTGTACCTTCCATCAAGCTACGGACCCCCTTGAAGATGTCTCCCGCAGTCGGAGACGAAACGTTGGGAATCACCACAGAATTCATCAACCGACCACGGCATAACAGCCCGGATAATTATAATGGACATGATAAACAAAGTTGGTATGCGTTTTTCTACGTCTGAAAGACTACTCAAAATTTCTCGCAAAAGAGTGATGCTAGTAGCTCCACTATGAGTACGCAAATTAGTTTCGCGTTAAATACACACTGTGAAGGTTGTGAGCGTTAGTTGCGTTTGTGATTGGACGTGGCGAGTTGGTGTTAATTAAGAATGCCTTGAGGTGACAAAGAAGCCATTATAAACACCTGCCGCGCGTGATTAGGCGAGCGGTCTAAGGCGCTGCAGTCATGGACTGGGCGGCTGGTCCCGGCGGAGGTTCGAGTCCTCCCTCGGGCATGGGTCTGTATGTTTGTCCTTAGGATAATTTAGGTTAAGTAGTGTGTAAGCTTAGGGACTGATGACCTTAGCAGTTAAGATTTCACACACATTTGAACATTTCTTATAAACACGTGACTGAGTTTGAATGACGTCATGTAACAGCTGCATGTTCCTTCTGTGATTCTGCAGAAAGACTTGGCAGGTATGTGGCCACTGTACATGATTGTAGGCAGCGTTAGGCACGAGAATATACCGCCGCAAGAAAACTGGGCTCGAGACGGCCATGTGGCACTACCATGAGGTAAGACCATCATGTTCGGCGTATCTGTATCTCAAGCAGGAATCTGAGCACAATTTGGCACCACAGTGACACAACGAACTGTTAAAAATCGATTACTTCAGAGGTAGCTTCAAACCAAGCGCCCTGTTGCGTACATTCCACTGACCACAGACAATTACCATTTCCGACTTTACTGGTGCCAAGCCAGATGTCATGGGAGGGCTGGGTGGAGCTCTGTCATGTTTTCTGACGAAAGATGGTTCTGCCTCGATGCCGTGATGGCCGTGTGTTGGTTAGAAAGAGGCCAGTTGACGGCCTGTAACCAACCTGCCTAGATGATAGGCACACTGGATATATACTTTGATTTATAAACGGGGGTTTGATTTCGTGTGAGAGCAGGAGCACTCTCCTGGTTGTCTCACGCACCCTGACTGCCAATATCTGCGTTAATCTGGTGACTCGATTTATTGTCCTCCCATTCATGCACAGCGTTCTAGGGGGAGTTTTCTAACAGTATAACGCTCGCCCACACACCGCTGTTGTAACGCAACACGCTCTAAAGATTATTGACTTGTTGTATAGGCCCACTTGATCCCCATGTAGGTCTCCAGTTGAGTACAAACAGCATTAACCGTCCCGGCGTTGACCAACCAAGTTCAACAGGCAAGGAATTCCATCCCACAAACTGTCAAACAGCATCTGTACAACGCAATGCATGATCCTTTGGATACTTCCACTCAACATTCGTGGCGGTTATACCGGTTATTAATTTGCTAGCGTTTCACATTTTCTATGGTTTATCTTGAGCTTACATTAAGCTGTGCTCCTGTGATGTTAATCACTTAAATATCTTACGTACACAAACGTATTCTAAAAATTTCATTACTTTACATTAATAATTTTTTGGTGTTTCGACTTTTTTCCGGCAGTGTATATACGAACAGTTCTGTTAAATACCAATGTCTGTCATTAGATTTGCCAGCTTGGATGGTGCATTACTTTCTCAGTTTCAGAAACAGAAGTAAAGTTGATGTAATATAAAAATAAAATGATCGTTTGGCATTTATTTGCCGGGATATCCCCTTCCTGGTTCATTTACTGGCGTCACTAACTTCCTGCCTTACTTGACCGTGAGCAGCAGCAGTAGTGCGTATCGATAAGTGCACCATCTCTGGAGCGACCGATAGTATTTCCAGGTCGTCGTGTGTCTGGTAGTCAGGGGGAGATCGGATCTGCAGCGGTTGGAGTTGGACCAGGAGGGCGGTCGGGACGCAGCAGCAGCGCAGTCGGGCACGGAGCCCCAGGGAGGTCCGCACAGCCAGTACCAGCGGTGACCATCGTTGGTTGGTCGTTCGGTCGACGTCCCATCGACGACGTGTATTTGGGTCGGTTCCTTCCTGTGCAGAGGTGTCGGTTGTGTTCCCTCTGCATGGTTGGGTCCGAGCCAGTTTCTCCAGGACGTCGTCCGTCCGAAGGAAGTGAGTGAGTTGGAGACGCACCAGCAGGGCAGTCACGACGGAGCAGCAGTCGCGGGCGGACCAGCAGTCCAGTCGGTCGGTTGGCGTTGGGCAGCAAGCAAGCCCCCATCGCATGCAGTCGGGCTGGAGCAGCTGGCGGCGTTCACCCGCGTTTGGAGTGTGAGGTGCTGCCTGCGAGTGCTACGAAGTTCGTCGCCCACCGATCTTGGACATGAAAGTTGAGTCCTCACCAAACCTACTATCGAGCCTCAACTGTTTGCATTTCTTCGTTTGATCCTGCTAGTCGCCTTGGACATTCCGGCGAGCAACAACGTGTGTGTAAGTTGGCTAAGATTCCACCCTTCTTCATGTGAAATTTAACTTAATTTATTCCTTGTTATTGAAGTTGAGCAGCGGTATCTTCTGCCTTGTGGCCGTTGACGTCCCGGTTACCTGCCATGGTCGTTGACGTAATATTCGCCGGTGTACTTTCCTCGTTGTGTTGTTGTTGTCCAGCGCAGCGTGTAGTTACACAGCTGAGATGTTATTGGTCGTTGTGATGCCAACATTATGTGTATCGTTATGGTCGTTTTGCTCGTTGCGTTGAGCGGAACTGATTACTTCATTGGTGCGTTGGCTGTCTGTCGGTTGGGATGCCTTCAGATGAAGAAGTCATTGGACAGGCTGCTTGTCTTACCTAAACAGGCGTTAGTGTTACAGTACCAGGCCGACCCTTGGAAACTTCTGAGCGCCATTCCTTGTGTGCTACACAGAAGTTTCCCTGTTTGGGTTTAAGTTCTTTGGTTCATGTGTGGCCTTCAGCTGAGTTTTAATATTTTTTAAATTAATGTTCTTGTTTTCCTCTTTGCATGAAAATTTTAAGGTAAGGCCATACGCCTTTTAAATTGAAACACCTTTTCTAGGCCTTAAGCTGTGAAACATATTTGGTTGATATGTGATTTCAGCCGAGTTTCAATGATTCTTAAATTATTGTTCTTGTCTTGCCCTTTTGCATTAAATATGTTAAGATAAGGCATTCTGGCTTTTAAATTGGAACTCTGTTTATTGCTTAATAGTCGGGCTCCCGTCACGTTCCATTAAAATTAAATTGCTAAGGCCTTCAGCCTCTTTAGTTTGAAGATTTAGATAATATCTGGGCGAAACCTTCGGAAGAACCATGTAATTCAATTTCTTGCTTAAGCCTTGTATCTTGGATTTTGAGTGTGGGCTTCAGCGAATCTAAAGTTAATCAAAGGAGGTCGATTAAAGGTTTGAGTGTTTTGTACCCTTGTTGTAATATTGTTGAGCGAAACTGACAGTAACGTATTCTGGCCCCTTTCCACAACCTGATCCGCTCTGTCCTGCTAGCCCTGGCCTTTAAAAAATTTTTAAGTATTGCTTCTATTTTATATAGCTTTCCCACATTATTTTTGCCTGAAAAAGGCAATGTATCTGTAACGTTGTACGGAAGGTGACGCAATATGGTCTCTGACAAAAACAGATCGTGCACTTAGTTTCACCTGTTACAGTATGACGTTTCTTAGATTTATCGAAGCTGTGAAACAATCAACAAAAATTACTTTGACGTATTGATTCTTTTAAGCATATTACTTCTTCTGGATATTGTACTTTTCAGCTAATGACAGACATACTTCATCATTGAAAGCCTCGTTAAAAGACTGAAACCTGAAGCATCTTGTACATTAAATCTGGAGTAAAGCGTTGGAGGAATGTAATATTAGCAACTGATCAACGTATTGTAGACGAGATGTCTTTAACTAAACCAAACATTATTCTGTTGCTTTCTTTGTGTTGCTCCTGCTATTTCATGTTCCCACAGAATAGCTATTCACAGAATCTAGAGCCTGCATTATTTCTGTGCTGTAATGTCCTTCCTATGTCTTCAGCGTTATCGCAAATATAGCTACGGGACAGCAGTATTGAGCACCACATTCAAGCGGGAATAATCGTTAGAGGAATATAACATGACTGTAACTAAACAAAATGAATGTAATTTAACGTAGAATAACATAACATAACATTATTCTGTTTCTTTCCTTGTGTTGCTTATGCTATTTCATTTTTTTATTTTTTTTTATTTTTTATATATTTTTTTTTTTTGTCATCAGTCTACTGACTGGTTTGATGCGGCCCGCCACGAATTCCTTTCTTGTGCTATCCTCTTCATCTCAGAGTAGCACTTGCAACCTACGTCCTCAGTTATTTGCTTGACGTATTCCAATCTCTGTCTTCCTCTACAGTTTTTGCCCTCTAGTACCATGGAAGTCAGTCCCTCATGTCTTAGCAGATGTCCTATCATCCTGTCCCTTCTCCTTATCAGTGTTTTCCACATATTCCTTTCCTCTCCGATTCTGCGTAGAACTTCCTCATTCCTTACCTTATCAGTCCACCTAATTTTCAACATTCGTCTATAGCACCACATCTCAAATGCTTCGATTCTCTTCTGTTCCGGTTTTCCCACAGCCCATGTTTCACTACCATACAGTGCTGTACTCCAGACGTGCATCCTCAGAAATTTCTTCCTCAAATTAAGGCCGGTATTTGATATTAGTAGACTTCTCTTGGCCAGAAATGCCATTTTTGCCATAGCGAGTCTGCTTTTGATGTCCTCCTTGCTCCGTCCGTCATTGGTTATTTTACTGCTTAGGTAGCAGAATTCGTTAACTTCATTGACTTCGTGACCATCAATCCTGATGCTAAGTTCCTCGCTGTTCTCATTTCTACTACTTCTCATTACCTTCGTCTTTCTCCGATTTACTCTCAAACCATACTGTGTACTCATTAGACTGTTCATTCCGTTCAGCAGATCATTTAATTCTTCTTCACTTTCCCTCAGGATAGCAATGTCATCAGCGAATCGTATCATTGATATCCTTTCACCTTGTATTTTAATTCCGCTCCTGAACCTTTCTTTTATTTCCATCATTGCTTCCTCGATGTACAGATTGAAGAGTAGGGGCGAAAGGCTACAGCCTTGTCTTACACCCTTCTTAATACGAGCACTTCGTTCTTGATCGTGCACTCTTATTATTCTCTCTTGGTTGTTGTACATATTGTATATGTCCCGTCTCTCCCTATAGCTTACCCCTACTTTTTTCAGAATCTCGAACAGCTTGCACCATTTTATATTGTCGAACGCTTTTTCTGGGTCGACAAATCCTATGAAAGTGTCTTGATTTTTCTTTAGCCTTGCTTCCATTATTAGCCGTAACGTCAGAATTGTCTCTCTCGTCCCTTTACTTTTCCTAAAGCCAAACTGATCGTCACCTATCACATTCTCAATTTTCTTTTCCATTCTTCTGTATATTATTCTTGTAAGCAGCTTCGATGCCTGAGCTATTAAGCTGATTGTTCGATAATTCTTGCACTTGTCAGCTCTTGCCGTCTTCGGAATTGTGTGGATGATGCTTTTCCGAAAGTCAGATGGTATGTCGCCAGACTCATATATTCTACACACCAACGTGAATAGTCGTTTTGTTGCCACTTCCCCCAATGATTTTAGAAATTCTGATGGAATGTTATCTATCCCTTCTGCCTTATTTGACCGCAAGTCCTCCAAAGCTCTTTTAAATTCCGATTCTAATACTGGATCCCCTATCTCTTCTAAATCGACTCCTGTTTCTTCTTCTATCACATCAGACAAATCTTCACCCTCATAGAAGCTTTTAATGTATTCTTTCCACCTATCTGCTCTCTCCTCTGCATTTAACAGTGGAATTCCCGATGCACTCTTAATGTTGCCACCGTTGCTTTTAATGTCACCAAAGGTTGTTTTGACTTTCCTGTATGCTGAGTCTGTTCTTCCGACAATCATATCTTTTTCGATGTCTTCACATTTTTCCTGCAGCCATTTCGTCTTAGCTTCCCTGCACTGCCTATTTATTTCATTCCTCAGCGACTTGTATTTCTGTATTCCTGATTATCCCGGAACATGTTTGTACTTCCTCCTTTCATCAATCAACTGAAGTATTTCTTCTGTTACCCATGGTTTCTTCGCAGCTACCTTCTTTGTACCTATGTTTTCCTTCCCAACTTCTGTGATGGCCCTTTTTAGAGATGACCATTCCTCTTCAACTGTACTGCCTACTGCGCTATTCCTTATTGCTGTATCTATAGCGTTAGAGACCTTCAAACGTATCTCGTCATTCCTTAGTACTTCCGTATCCCACTTCTTTGCGTATTGATTCTTCCTGACTAATGTCTTGAACTTCAGCCTACTCTTCATCACTACTATATTGTGATCTGAGTCTATATCTGCTCCTGGGTACGCCTTACAATCCAGTATCTGATTTCGGAGTCTTGTCTGACCATGATGTAATCTAATTGAAATCTTCCCATATCTCCCGGCCTTTTCCAGGTATACCTCCTCCTCTTGTGATTATTGAACAGGGTATTCGCTATTACTAGCTGAAACTTGTTACAGAACTCAATTAGTCTTTCTCCTCTCTCATTCCTTGTCCCAAGCCCATATTCTCCTGTAACCTTTTCTTGTACTCCTTCCCCTACAACTGCATTCCAGTCGCCCATGATTATTAGATTTTCGTCCCCCTTTACAAACTGCATTACCCTTTCAATATCCTCATGCACTTTCTCTATCTGTTCATTTTCAGCTTGCGACGTCGGCATGTATACCTGAACTATCGTTGTCGGTGTTGGCCTGCTGTCGATTCTGATTAGAACAACCCGGTCACTGAACTGTTCACAGTAACACACCCTCTGCCCTACCTTCCTATTCATAACGAATCCTACACCTATTATACCATTTTCTGCTGCTGTTGATAATACCCGATACTCATCTGACCAGAAATCCTTGTCGTCCTTCCACTACACTTCACTGACCCCTGCTATATCTAGATTGAGCCTTTGCATTTCCCTTTTCAGATTTTCTAGTTTCCCTACCACGTTCAAGCTTCTGACATTCCCCGTCCCGACTCGTAGAACGTTATTCTTTCGTTGATTATTCAATCTTTTTCTCATGGTAACCTCCCCCTTGGCAGTCCCCTCCCGGAGATCCGAATGGGGGACTATTCCGGAATCTTTTGCGAATGGAGAGATCATCATGACACTTCTTCAATTACAGGCCACATGTTCTGTAATACACGTTACGTTTCTTTAATGCAGTGGTTTCCATTGCTTTCTGTATGCTCATGTCGTTGGTCATTGCTGATTCTTCCGCCTTTAGGGGCAATTTACCACCCCTAAGACAAGAGAGTGCCCTGAACCTCTATCCGCTGCTCCGCCCTCTTTGACAAGGCCGTTGGCAGAATGAGGCTGACTTCTTATGCCGAAAGTCTTCGGCCGCCAATGCTGTTTATTTATCAAAATTTCGGCAGTGGCGGGGATCGAACCCGGGACCGAAGACGTTTTGATTATGAATCGAAGACGCTGCCCCCCCCCCCCTCCCTTTTTTTTTGTGATCTCATGTTGTTCGTTTTCGTTCGTTTTATCTGCTCGGTGCGGACGTCGCAAGACATCCGTTTCAGTTCGTAGTTGATCCATTATCTCAGTTTTTTTATTACAGAGGGCAACTAACCCTCTGACCGAACACGCTGAGTTACCGTGCCGGCCGCCTAGACCTCAGTGCACACAGAAAAGCTGTTCACAGAATCGAGTGTCTACATTTCTTCTGTGCTTTAATGTCCTTCCTCTGTCTTCAGGATCACTGAAAATATGGCTATGGGGCAGCATTCATGCGCACCACATTCCATCGGGAATAAATCGTTGGAGGAATATAATACTAACAACTGATTAAAAAACTGCAAGCGAGATGGCATTAACTAAACATATTATTCTGTTTCTTTCCTTGTGATGCTCCTGCTATTTCTAATACCCACAGAACAGCTATTCATCATGTCTGTTTCTTTCCTTGTGTTGCTCCTGCTGTTTCATATATACATAGAACAGCTGTTCACAGATTCTACAGTTTACATTTTTTTATGTTGTGATGTCCTTCCTCTGTCTTCAGAGTCACCGCAAATGTAGCTACGGGACAGCATTAGTGCGTACCACATTTGCGTGCATCATGTAACGAAAGCTACGTAACTTTACCCTGTGTATTTTGGGTTTGTAACTGTGATCAGGGTGACAGGCAGATCTTGTGCAATGATCACATTGTACCTGTATTGTATTATATTTTTTACTAATGAAATAGAGCTTTTGATTCGTAAATGTTTCCTAGCTTTTAACTGCGAAGTCATTAATGGAAGTTAATGAAATACTCCAGGCTGCCGAACAGACACTACAGCTTTCCAGAAAATTTAACACTGAATGTTCTTAGCTGTATTTTCGTCTCAGTGAGAAACTTTGTCTCATCTTTAGGCTGCCGTCTCGAATGCAACATCCGCAGAAGTGACTAATTATTGACCATGTCGCCTTACGAAAGAAACTCTTACTTCGATGCTACGAACTGTACTGTTTGTCAAACAATTAGAGCGGTACTGTAATTCAGGTTATTTATATTAACCCCAAATTCAACGTTATTGAAAAAGCTGTTACAACAGTGAGAGGGATAATAATATCCGCGCCATCTTTTCATCAAGACATACCACATACTCATCTCTTTTTTCTAATTCAAAAAAGTGACAGTCACATCTCTCCCATCTAACAGCGTCACTACTAGACAGTATCACTCCACTTTTTTTGTACACCCGTGGTGTAGGGCTAGTATATATGATTCATAATCAAAATGTCCTCAGTCCCGTGTTCGAAACCCACCGCCGCTTAAATTTTGATTACTGATCAGCATAGGCGGCCGAAGACTTCCGGCATAACTAGTCAACCTAATTCTGCTAGCGGCCTAGTCATAGAGGGTGGACGAGTGGACGAAGGTTCAGGACACTCTTTTGCCCTTGGGATGGGAAGCTGCCCCTAAAGGCGGAAGGATCAGTATTGATCAACGGCGTGAGGTTGGACAAGGCAATGTAACCACTGCATTAAAGACACATAACGTGTATCTACAGGACATGGGACCTGTAATTGAAACCATGTTATGATGATCTCTCCACTAGCAAAATATTCTGGAATAATTCCCCATTCCGATCTCTGCGAGGGGGACTGCCCATGGGGAGGTGACCATGAGAAATAGATTGAATAATCAACGAAAGGATAACGTGCTACTAGACGGTACGTGGTATGTTAGAAGCTTGTAATCCGTAGGGAAGCTAAAAAATCCGAAAAGGGAAGTGCAAAGGCCTAATATAGATATTGCAGGGATCACTGAAATGAAATGAAATGAAAAGAAGACAAAGATTGCTCGTCAGATGAGTTTAGGGTAATACTCCTATCAACAGCACCAGAAAGTGATATAACGGACGTAGGATTTGTTATGCACAGGAAGTACGTGCAGAGAGTGTGTTACTGTGAACAGTTCACTAATAGTTATTTTTATCAGAATCGACAGCAGATCAACACCGACAGCGATATTCGGTTATACATGCCGATGTCGCAAGCTGAAGATGAAGAGATAGGGGAACTATATGGGGATATTGAAAGGGTAACACAATACGCAATGGGAGATGAAAGTCTAACAGTCCTGGGGGACTGGAATGCAGTTGTACGGGAAGGAGCAAAAGTAAAGGTACAGGAGAGTATGGACATAACACAGGGAATGAGAGAGGAGAAAGACTAATTGAGTTTTGTAACAAATTTCAGCCAGTAATAGCGAAAACTATGTTCAAGAATCGCAAGAGTAGACGGTATACTTGGAGAAGGTATAGAGATACGGGAAGGCATCAGTTAGATGACATCACGGTCAGACAGGGATTCCGAAATTCTGAAGGCGTACCCAGGAGAAGATATATACTCAGATCAGAACGTAGTAGGGATGAAGAGTAGGCTGAAGCTTAATACATTAGTCAGCAAGAATCAATATGCAAAGAAGTGGAATACAGAAGTAATAAGAAATGACGAGATACTCTTGAAGTTCTCTAAGGCTATAGAGATAGCAATAGAGAATAGTTCATTAGGGAGTGCAGTTGAAGGGGAACGGACATATCTAAAAATGGCCATCACAGACGCTGGAAAGAAAAACATGGGTACAAAGAAGGTAACTGCAAAGAAATTATGGGTAACAGGAGAGGTAATTCAGCTGATCGATGAAAGAATGAAGTACAATAATGTTCAGGGAAATTTAGAAACACAGGAATTCAAGTTACTGAGGAATGAAATAAGTAGAAAGTACAGGAAAGCTAAGATAAAATGGCTTCATGAATAATGTGAAGCAGTTGAAAAGAAATGACAGTCGTAAGGACTAACTCAGCATATATGAAATACAAAATAACGTGTGATGAAATTAAAAGCAAGTGTGGTAACGCTAAGAGTCAAACCAGAATTCCGTTGTTAAATGCTGAGGAGAGAGTGGATAGGTAGAAAAAATACATTGTAGGCCTGTATGAGGGGGAAGATTTGTCTGATGTGATAGAAGAAGAAGCAGGAGTCGATTTAGAAGACACAGCGGATCCAGTTTTACGATCTTTGGAGGACGTAACATCAAATAAGGCAGAATGGAGAGATACCATTCCACCAGAATTTAAAAATCAGAAGAGAAAGTGGCAACATATCGACTATTTACGTATAACAGCTCATGCATCAGAGTTTCTGACAAGAATAATATAGTAAAGAGTGGAAAAGAAAATTGAGGATGTTTTAGATGATTAGGTTGGCTTTACGAAAGGTGAAGAGGCCATAATGACGTTATGGCTGATAATGGAAGAAGGACTAAAGAGAAGCCAAGACACGTTCATAGGGTTCTAGACCTGCAAAAATGTGCGACAGTGTAACGTGGAGCTAGATGCTTAAAATTGTGAGAAAATTTGGTATAAGCTTTAGCTAAAAACAGGTAATATGTACAAGAGCCGGTAGGGAATAATGAGTGCATTACTAGGTACGAAATGCTAGGATTTAAAAAGATGTAAGATGGGTATGTAGTCTCTTGCCCCTACTATTCAATCTGCACATCGAAGAAGCAATGTCGGAAATAAAAGAATGATTCAGGAGGGGATTTAAATTCGTGGCAAAAGGGTATCAATGATACCATTCGCTAATGATATTGATATCCGGAATGAAAGTGAAGAAGAATTACATGATCTGCTGACTGGAATGAACAGTTTAATGTGTACAGAATATGGACAGAGTGTAAATCGAAGTAATTCCAAAGTAATGAGACGTAGTAGTAATGAGAACATCGAGAAACTTAACATCAGGATTGCGGTCTATGGGCACGAAGTAGATGAAGTTACGGAATTCTGTTCCCTAGGCAGCAAAATAACCAATGCTAGGCGGAGAAGAAAGACAGCACAAGCAGTTAACACTGGCAAAAAGGGCATTCGTGGCCAATCGAAGTCTGCCAGTATCAAACACAGACCTTAATTTGAGGAAGAAGTTTCTAAGAACGTACGATTGGAGGACAGCATTGTATGGTAGTGAAACATGGATTGTGGGTAAACTCGGAACAGAAGAGAAACGAATCCCCTGAGATGTGACGCCACAGAAGAATGTTGAAAATTAGGTGGACTGATAAGATAAGGAATGAGAAGGTTCTGCCAGAACCGGACAGGAAAAGAAAATGTGGGAAACTGACAAGTAGAAGGGACAGGATGATAGGACACCTATTAAGACATTAACGACTGACTTCCATGTCATTAGAGAGAGCTGTAGAGTGCAAAAACTATAGAGGAAGACAGAGATTGGAATCCATCCAGCAGATAATTGAGAACGTAGGTTGCAAGTGCTACTCTGAGATGAATAAATTGGCACTGGAGAGCATGCAGTCGGGTTCACACCAGTTAGAAGAATTATGACCCAAAAAAAATTTCTTTGGAAAGAACTGGCAAGTGCCATTACGTACCTTGTTCCACAATGTCTGCTATATTCAGAACCTTATTTTAGTAGTGAAATAGCACTAGCCGACACGCTGTAGAACACCTTGCGTCGTGATCGAGCTGCTTCAGATTTTAGAATTTTTATCAGTCATTTATTTATATCTTACAACATTTTACTTTTACAGACTGATTTGAAAATGATCGTTATTGATTTAAACCAAAAATAAAGTAAAATCAAATAGAACACACGTGTGATCAAAGGCTGATACAAATTTCATAGTTTTATCCCCGCTCATGAGATTCTAAGGAAATTACGTAATTCCCTAGAAGAGAGATACATCTAGTCACTTCCACAACGGAAGATGAAATAAGAACACTTCGAAACTAGCTTTTCCAATTCGAATTCTTCTCTCAAAATATAGACGTTAACTCGTAGAATGTCAAGCGGAATCGACTTATACAGTCGTTTGTTGAGTAAGATTTAGGTTTTCAAATAAATGTAAAGTATTCAGCAGAAAATATTGGATAATTTAGCGGTGTTTTACTTCATTTCTTCGAATTGCTTATTTGATTGCTTAATTTTGTAGTACTGTCGTCGCCAGAAGAAAAAAAACTGTAAAATGTCAACGAACAGAAACAAGGGAGCACTCCAATGGTCTTCGGGAGAGATATGTAATAATCTGAGGGTAGAATTATTTGAGATCAGAGCAAGAAAGGCGTAACGTATCATAAACAAAACACGACAGTGAAAATATTAATCTGGCCATCTGATGGATAGTTTTTACAGGTTTTGGTGCGAAAGAAAGTTTCGTCTCCAGTGTCAGAATTCGCGATATTATCCGCAGAGATGCAACAAAAAGTGAGAACAAGGGAGCATTAAGCTGTCATTCACAGACAGATATATGGCAGTTGTACCCGAAGAGTTTGAGATCGTTGTGTCCAGTTACTAGGGTAGTGGTATGCAGGAATGAACACTTACAATAAAAATGTCAGTTTAAATGTTGAATTCGCAAAGCTTCACGTACTCATATTAGGCCAGTGGCTCCAAATGAATGATACTGACAGATAATTTCTGTGGGGTACCAAATGAGATTAGTTGGAAGTGGTGTTCTTCGTAAAAGCCAGGTCAATGCTTCCATGATCACAATCATTCCTTGCAGAGTTCTAAACACACCTGCGTGACGTATTTGCTTCATTGACAATATTTTGTTCAGATAGACAACCACAGCTGGCCGGTAGTATTGTTACATGTTGGCACACCTTTTCCTACAAATAAAAAATAAATAAATAATGATATGAAACAGTACGCAATATTTAGGTCAACTTAGCACTGAGTATTCATTCTGCCATTTTTTGTCTTCGTAATCGAAGGAAACTAAAAGCATTATCATGGCCTTTGAGTGCCTCATGACCGATTCGTTTGTTGGAGAACTGGCGGTACACACCGCAAGGACAGTTCCTTGATTTCTAGGTAGTATGGGAAAATTCACGGTTAACACACAGTAATACCACTTAAAAAGAGGGTTACTCTTTAATCTGTTCCAGAAACCCAGACCAAAATTTCTTTGACCTTGTTCTTTCATTCACTCTGGCGAATTCTTCGTTTCACCGTGCTGTATTGCTGCAGGACTTAGATTGTGTGAACAGTACTTCACTGCAGATGATAGACACAGAAACATTTTCTGCGTACACCTTCCCTCCATAAACTTCTGAGACATTATATTCCTCTCGTAGAAGCGTCGTCAGCGCATTAAATACAACGGCAGTTTGAACTAACAAGCATAAATAGCGTATGTGCCTTCGGCCACTCAGTTGTGAGCAGGTACTGGACGTGCGGCCGTATGTCAGCGTTGATACCTGATTCGCAGTAAACGCGAGAACCTCTCAGCCACGACTTAATTGAAACGAAAAAAGCGGGCAATTCTTTTCTGTAAATAGTCATCACTAGTGATGAGACTTTGTGTCATTAATATTACCCCACCACAAAACGACAAAAGGCAGAAATTTACATGAAGGGTCAACTCCCTGAAGACAGTACCGACTTCCAGGGCACTGTGACGTGCGTTTTGTACGTCCCAAAGAAGGACTTTTCTGACGGTTTCACTTGGTTCTATGAACAGTCTATTCGTTTAACTTTAGTAAGGCCGACTGTAAAACAGATCTGAAGCACTGACACCATCGTCTGAACGGAATCCTTTTTTAAATGTCTCGAAACGTATTGATCTGACGGGAAAAATCGTAATACCATAGTGTAATTCGTGTGGATCACTCTAAACTTGCTAACAATTTTATTAAGTGATACAGATTGTATTCTATGACGCACACTGAACTTCTCGAACTTCGAGCACCAGTTCTCTCATTTTTATTTATTTATTTTTTATTTTTTTTTATTTTTTGTGAACTTCAATTTTCCCTTGGTACAAGGATCCAGAAATTTAAGCTACATTGTCTGATGGCTAGTAAATACTGCAAGTGTTCAGGTGTTTGTTTATTGCTGTAGGTTGCAGAATTGCCAATAATTATATCGAGGATAAAGTATACACAATAGTTCAACGTTTTCAACATTTAGGCCACTGTAATCACACTTGTCTCATACGATTGCACGCCTGAAGTATCAATCTTATAAACCAAATAAGCCTAACATCATCAGCCTCAACTTCTGGTTGCAATAGAACTGTTGAAATTCGATCACAGTTTACCTACAAAATTTTCATATGCGTGTTGACGCTTGTTATATGTCACATAGGCTGGATATAATCTCTCTGAGCTGCACAGCAAAGCAGGAAGCTAACCCCGTAGTTCGAACAGAAACAGTTTCCACAGTGACGTAGACACGAAGTACCGCCTATTTGCAGTGGACTGTTCCAGTATCAACACAAGTTTCGATGCCACAGAGAGTAGACATATTTCCTTCAAAGAAAAACAGCGGTCATATTATGAATAAAATTCTTTTATTCCATATTTCAGTTTCTCGTGGAGTAATTTCACAACTGATTTCAATTTCTTAGCAAACCATAATTAGATGATGTCTTTAAGAAAAGTAAGGTACTAAGAAATTAAATTACAAAACTAAATTTATTTGTATACGTTATGCACTTCATTGGCTTACATAGGAACTGATTAAAGCACACTGAAAGGAGTCATGATAGACGTTTACGATGCAAAAATATGAATGCCTCGGTGACTGCCACTGAGTGTTGGAAACTATCAAGTTCAAAATATAATATTAAAATATTCACAATATACACTGAAGAACCAAAGAAACTGATGCATCTGCATAATTTCGTGTAGGGCTGCCGCAAGAACACAAGTGTCGCAACATAACGTGACCTGGACTCGACTGATGTCTGAAGTAGTGCTGGTGGGCATCCCAGATATGATCAATAATGTTCTTATCTGGCATGTTTAGCAGCCATCGAAAGTGCTTAAGCTCTAAATAGTGTTCCTGGAGCCACTGTGTAGCAATTCTGGATGTGTGGAGTGTCACATTGTCCTATTGGAATTCCCCAAGTTCGTCGGAATTCACAATGGACGTGAATGGATGCAGGTGAACACACAGGACACGTACGTGTTACCTGTCAGAGTCGTATATAGACGTATCAGGGGTCCCATATCACTCGAATCACACACATCCCGTACAATTACAGAGCCTCCACTATCTTGAGCAGTCGTCTGCAGACATGCAAGGTCCTTGGATCCATGAGGTTGTCTCCACACCCATACATGTCCATCCATCCGATATAATTTGAAACGAGACTCGTCCGACGAGGCAACATGTCTCCGCCATCAACAGTCAAATGGAAGTGTTGGCGGGCCCAAGTGAGGCGTAAAGCTTTGTTTCGTGCAGTCATCAAGGGTAGATGAATGGACCTTCGGCTCCGAAAGCCCATATGTATCATATTTCATCGAATGGTTCAAATGCTGACACTTGTTGATGGCCCAACTTTGAAACCTGCAGCAATTTTCGGAAGGGTTGCACTTCTGTCAAGATGGATGATTCTCTGGATGATTCTTGCAGGATCTTTTTCGGCCGCAGCGATGTCGGAGATGTAATGTTTTACCTGATGCCTGACATTCACGGTACAGTCGTGAAATGGTTGTACGGGAAAATCCCCATTTCATTGCTACCCCGGAGATGCTGTGTCGCATCTTTCGTGTGCCGACTAGAACACCACGTTCAAACTCACTTAAATGTTGATTACCTGCCAATGTAGCAGCAGTAACCGATCTAACAACTGCGCCAGACACTTTTTGCCTTGTTTAGGCGCAGCCTACCGCAGCGCCGTATTCTGTCTATCTACATATCTCTGAATACTCGTGCCTATACTAGTTTTTTTTGGCGCTTCAGTGTAAAACATATTATGAGATACATCATTTTCAAAGCGAAATCCTTTAATAAAGTAAAAAGAAACTTTGAAGAAAATTGGTTTTGTGAACTGTGTTCTGTATTCATGCCACGTTACTGTCGTTAAAATATTAGCGTCGAACAATGTGAATACTTTGTAAATGGTGTACAAAAGTTCACGCAAGATTTGTATTTTGCGCCATTTGTGTGTTAGAGTATTGCCAATGCAAAAGAAGACAGCTCCAGACAGTTAAAAACGCAACGCTACGCATAAGAGCAAGACATTTTTATGTTTGTGCTTAATTCTTTATAAATAATGGATATTTATCAGCTATAGTTAACTGTTTTCGTACAACATATGGCCGGAATAATGATTTACCTTCATTAGCTGTTAAAACATAACTTGAAAAATCTAGGAAGACTTGACCCATGAGTGATCTTAACCGCTGTGCCCGTCCTTCAGCAAGTCATTCGAAGCAAAATAACTACTCAGTTCGTGAGAGTGTTGCTGAGAGTCCACGGGCATCAGTTTTTCACCATGATCAAGATCTGGGGATTTCGAGGACATGCTTGCAGTGTATCTTTCTTGTCACAGACTGACTCAAGAACTGCAGTCAAATGACCACGTACAGTGAATAGAGTTCAATGAGTGGATTGTGGAACAATAACAAGTGGAAGGTGATTTTTCGAACAAAATCATCTGCAGTGGTTAGGATCTTTTCATATCTTTGTCAACCGAGAAAATTGAAACATTTACTCTTCAGAAGACCTACGAGCGATCGTTGAGAAACGAAGAAATTAACAATGTGTCACTCTTTGGAGCATATTTTAGGCTGGAGACGACCTAACCTGTTGCACTTTTGACAACTGCTATTCCAGTGCGTATAGTTGTGTAAGAAGTGGTAGGAAGCGTTAGTGATAAAAACTGTGATAGCTGAGGATGGAAAGTATGATATGAGGAGCTATGGCGTGTTTTAGCTCTTTAGTCAAACCACAAAACTTACCATTCTGCAGATTCAATTGTTTTTAATACTGTCACTTTCATTTAGAGAAGATTCATGACAGTTTCACATGTATGTGATAATTTCAAAGTCATTTTGGAGCTGTTCATACTGTTATATGTAAAATTAATCCAAATTAATTTTGAAACACATGTTGACAACATGAGATACAGTGAATGAGAACAGAAAAATTCTTCAGTACTCAAAACGAGCGCACAGTAATACAGTCCCATAACAACGTTATTTTCTGTCTTCTTGTGTAGCATAATATGATATTAAATTTTACACTTGAGAACAGCACAATTGACGAAATTTCCATAGCAAAATAAAAAAGGTAACAGCTAAAAATGAGTCAGACGTCATATAAAAACTCGATCTGCAGTTCCTTTATTTACATGCAAGCTCCTTCACTACTCCACGGAAATGCTAGGATACTAGGGTCTATAACTCTACATAGCTCTAGGATATTGTTGCGAAATACTACGATTTCGTTGTTATAACTGCGGTCCACTTGGTGTCTATACGTCACACAAAGTAAAATGTACTTAAGAAAATATATAAGGTCACCCATATTTCAATATCTCGCTATATATAGTGAATCTTCATTACGGCTGTAACTTGGTAATCGCATCCTGAAACGTAGTCACGATTTATTTATTTATTCATAAAACGAGCCCACATTAACTGGATTTGGCATTATTGTGTACGTTTTAAATACTATCAAGGCTGATATTAAAATTCAAAATATGACTAATAGCAGATATAACCATTAAAACAAGGCATCATGCATTATTCAAAAGCATAAGTTTAAAGGAATTCATGAACTGTGATTATATTTTCATATTGATACCCGACATTGTGAGTCACATTGCAGTATTAAGCCTTTTTACATCTACACAACAAATGTCAATGATATACACCTGAAACGCTTGGTTACATCAAAAAGTACTGTTTCCAAGAGAACTGACAGAGCACACGCCAGACACAAGCTTTTGAAGTCGAAGGCATTGTTTAGCATTAGAAAGCTCCAAGTCCCTGAGGGGTAGGAGTGTTTGGATAGTGCGTCACTGGAGAATGCTAATGTACTCACTCTGTTTTCCCTCATTACGAAAAGATAAGGGGAGTGTGCAAGCGCGGGAACGTCGACACCTGCCACATGGCAGTGGGGAGGAGTCGGTGGGTGCGGTCGGCATCTTACGCCGCGTGGACCACCTGAATGAAGAGTCCGTAGCTTCAAGGTAATTGATAACAAGAAATCTTGCGGAGGGAATTTACATTTGCATAGAATTAACTGATCATGCGGTTACTTTGTCTCCTCTTCTGTTACGCAGGAAGAGGAAGGAAAGCAGTGTATTACTCTCTAATAATATGGATCACCAGTGACAGCCAATGACTGTATTAAAATACTACGATTTCTGTTGTTATAACTGCTGTCCAGTTGGTATCTGTACGTCACACAATGTAATATGTACTTAAGAAAATACATAAGGACACCCATATTTAAACATCTCGTAATGTACAGTGATCCTTCATTATTGCTGTAACTTGGTAATCACATCCTGAAGTATAGACAGGAATTATTCATATAAATACGTAGGCTTCAGTCCCTGGTGTTAGTTTTATTCAACCCCTTTCGGTATACTGCTGTATCATTTTCTAAAATGTTTGGTTGATGTACAAGATCGCAGAGATTTTGTTTTACATGTTGGTATTCAGGTTGCTAAAGGTTTATTTATTTATTGTAATTTTTTATTTGTAGTTCACTCTTCTTGCCTGAGTTTACATGTTGTGAATTTGTCATTTAGAGATAATAAGTGTTGCTGTGGACTCTAGAAAATGCAATGTAAAGTGGAGTAGTCGGAATATTTCCGACATGTTCTTCTGTTGGGGTTCAGTCGGAGAGTTACAGTAGTGGAGGCAGTCAGAAATATTTGTTCTGCTTATGAGATAATGTCATTGTACAGAACTCGGAAAGAAAATGGTTTCCTCGTTAGAACGATCATTTTTCCATTAGTGACGCTGTACGCTCGGGAAGACACATGGAGTTCACTGAAGATCATTTAAACGCATTAATTTACGTTCATCCACGTCATTGTGCTCCGGACCTGGCAAATGTGATGAACTGTGATCATCGCATCGTCGTGCAACATTTGCTTGCAACGGGGATTGTCTAACAACGGATGCCGCATGCTCTAACTCACAATCACAAATGCCAATGGGTCGTACAGGTACACCTCTGCTTGGTAGGCATCGACTGGCTCGTGAACAACACTGACCATTTCTATCCTGTATCGTTATCAGTTACGGGAAATGGTGTCTTAATGCTAACTTAAGGAAAAGGAAGACATGGTTGAGCACAAACAAAGTAGCAACTCCCCGTTCAAAGATCTGCGCGCATCCACAAAAGATAATGTGGTGATCAGTCCAGTCTGTTAGAAGGGGCCGTAAAGTACAGTTCGCAATACGAACCTCTCGATTAAGATCTGAATATCCCGCTGTGTAGAATGCCCTTATACACTCGTAGCTCTGCGCGTAAAGCAGAGAAGAATAGAAGTTTAATTAACTTTGTGAATACAATTTTCCAGTTTGCTTTGTATTCAAGAACTAATTAGTGTTTCCAGCGTAGACTTTGATACATATTCGTAAAGTATATATTCAACAGTTTGAAGCTTTGTCTGAGACGTGATTCGTGTGATAAACAAAAATGCATCGGACATCCTGATTAGAAATTTCTGGTGTCATTCTATAGCGTTGTGAGCCTTAGCCATCTCACTACCTTCCCACATCGTCATCTCAAGGACAACGGATTCGTGACCTGAGTGCTACATCTATGCTGGGACAAAGACAACTTTAGGAGGTAACAGCTTGGTGAATCACCACATAATCTGTGTTATGCTTTGATGCTGCAGAATACACGTAGACCTCTCCCATATCCTGCATTTCCAATCGCAATTGGAACAGTTCCATGTTATATGCGGTAACATAAAGCAGGAATGGAATGAAGTATTGTGGAATGGGCTTTTTGCTATGTACACTGACAGCTTTAATCACATTCGTCTGTTACTTCAATTAAGATCACTTCTACGGTCCCAAATATTCTTTTTCCTTTTTTTTAAATTTTTTTTTTATTTTTTTTTTTTACTGCTTTGTCTGTGGCTTCATACAGGGTGTTCGGAATTTCCCGTTAAAAACTTCTAGGACTTGTACTGAGGAGTGGGTACATAATATCTTGAATTGGAAGGCATGTTCCGTGCTACAGCCATTTGGAAACATGTATGCTTGGTAGCTTTTCAACAGTGTAGTCATTATGAGGGTGATCACGTCGGATCGGGTGATGTTATGTGACGTCTATTATGTCTGAACTGGTTCGAGCCTCATTCGCGTGTCTATGAATGTTGAGAGCAACATGGTTAAGTATTCCTCTGCAGAATACACTGACATGATCCTTCTGTATGACGCAACTGATCGTAATGCAACAACGTCTGACTTCATCCCATACCCTCTTCGCCACAATTAGCTCTTTCTACCAGCCTCATTTTTTATATGTCTGCATTCCCTTCTGTCTTCCTTATTTACTGTATTTTCAGATCTTCTCCGTTCTTCAGTGAGATCCAGTACGTCGTTCGTTATCCAAGGGACTCTACTGAGCTTTGTCTTGTTTGTCCGTTTAATCCATTGTTGCCTTCACTGTATCATCTCTTAACGCTACCCATTCGTTTTATATTATGTTCCTTATCCGTGTTTTAGGCAGCCCTGGCCTACTGCTCACTCTGAAACTCTCAACAACATCTGTTTGTTTTTTTTTTTTTTTTTTCAATTTACCCTGGTCCTCTCTCCTTAAATCCCTCCGTTTCTGCATTTTTTCCTTTTGTATGCAATTAATAACCAACAAATTAGGTCAGAGTTTACACCTGCCCTGCAAATATTATCTATTATCAACCGCAACGTCAGAATTGTTCCTCTGGTACCTTTACTTTTGCAAAAGCCACATTGATTGTCAGCTAATTATTTTGTTCTCCATTTTTCTGTTTATTATTATGGTCAGCAACTTGAATTCATGAGCTGTTAAGCTGGTTTTGCAACAATTCTTTCACTTGTCAGCTCTTGCAGTCTTCGGAATCGTGTGGATGATATTTTTCCGAAAGTCAGAATCATAAATTCTACACACCAACGTGCGACTTCCCCAATGATTCTAGAAATTCTGGTGGAATATTGTCTATTCCTTCTGCCTTATATGATCTTAGGTTCACCAAAGCTCTTTTAAATTCCGATTCTAATACTGGATCCGGTATCTCATCTAACTCGATTCCTGTTTCCTCTTCTGTCACATCATACAAATCTTCCCCTCATAGTGGCTTTCAGTGTATTCTTTCCACCTATACGCTCTCTCCTCTAAAGCAGTGGATTTGCCGTTGCACTCTTAATGTTACAACCCTTGCTTTTACTTTCATCGGAGGTTGTTTCGACTTTCTTGTATGCCGAATCAGTCCATCAGACAATAATTTCTTTTCCGATTTCTTCACATTTTTCCTGGAGCCATTTTGTCTCAGCTTGCCTGCACTTCCTATTTATGTCATTCCTCAGCAACTTGTATTTCTGTATTGCTGAGTTTCCCGCAACGTTCTTGGACTTCCTCCTTTCATCGATCAAATGAAGTATATCTTCTGCTACCCATGGTTTCTTCGCAGTTACCTTCTTTGTACCTATATTAACTTTCCAACGTCTGAGATGGTCCTTTTTGGGCATGTCCATCGCTCTTCAACTGTACCGCCTACTGAGCTATTTGTTATTGCTGTGTCTGTAGCCTTACTACTATATTGTTTTGTGAGTCTATATCTACCCTGGGTACGCCTTAGAATCCAGTATCTGATTTCGGAATCTCTGTCTGACCATGATGTGACTTAGTGGATGATATTTTTTCGTTTTCCATGTATGCGGTAAAAATCATCAATAGATGTCTCTTGAGAAACAAAACGCTTTGGATACGTTGGTTATGGAGGCACGTATCATAGGAGCACCAACACAATATGCCGTCGTTGGAATCGACGTAGCTCCGACGCACTACATTCATAAAGACACAGAACACTGTTCTGAGCACGACTTGAAACGCACTGAACATACTGCGCGGGTGCCGGATGTGGTCAAAGCTGCAGGGTATGCCAACATCTTCATTTACGTTAAAGCATGCATTTCTCGCAGTTTTCTCATATTTTTTCCAACAGTTTTGTCCAACCTCTATATTTCATAGCAGGTCATATTTTGAGTGTGAAAATTTTTTGTACATCACCAACAAGTTTAATATTTATACATACAAGATCGCCTTTGATCCATATACATGGTCCTTATTGGTCATTAATCTTACGATGACTCACGATCCTTAATACCATTGATGTTGTAGATGTAAAGTAGGATTTACCCATATCTCTGCTACATACCTCTCCAGTCTGAAAGGTACGATAGGCAATGACAGCCCTATTATTAAAAGTGTCAAGTCCTGGAATTGTTTTAACTTCATTACCATTACAAAGCACAACTGCAACGGTTAGGCAATCATCAACACATTGGACAGCATCAATTTTAGTAAAGCTGAAACTGAGTATACATGCACAAAATACAGTCGGGCCCTGCAATATAACTTGTGTACCTACACCACTAGCTGTGATTATCTCCAAATCGTCGATAGCCTTGTAAACGGTCATACGAGAACATCTTCTGTGTCTCCTAGAACGGGGCATCTTCTACGTGAGCGGTTCAATACTCTTGCGTGAGCGACTGCACCAAGACTGACGCCTTCTTACCAAATTCATTAATTATACTTTTACTTGTATGCAAATTTATTCGATTTCCAGTTACACGACAGTTTCACGTTCTTCAAATTCCTGAACTCAGCTGGAGGTAGCGATCATTTTTCTATAGCCGTGCTCTAGTGCTCCACCAGGAGCTATAAATGTTTCGAGCATAGAAAGGAAGAAATTCAGACATCTGAGGACTCAGACTTGTCCTGTATTTTAGCCGGCCACCAAAAACAGAACTTCATTGGTAAGAAAGAGTATATGAAGTAAATTGGTAGTGCAAAGGTTTCATTGACGTTAGTCACGTTTGGGCATTGAATAGACATAAAGACTCGGTTTCTGACATGTATATGAAATTACCACACACTAATTTCATGTACCACACAATACGTATATACAGAAGTAAGGAGTGTATTAAACTTCAAAATAATTTGACGTGAATTACGTTAGTGTGTCTTGTTGATTCCACTATTTTGAAAGCAGATTTAATTAATAATATGCCGGGTGTTGATAGGTGTCGCTGCATTGCTTTGTTGGTATTCATATAGGAAATAGTTGTTATTAGTCTCGAAAATAAAGTAACTGCCTCTAAATGTAACCGGGTTTAACGAAACAGTCGGTGCAGCTTCATTTTTGCATTACGTGGTGAATCACTTGCAGTAGTTTCAAAGACCACCAGCTACCAGATATTTACTTGTCATGTGATGGACTCTAACAGTACATTTGTAAACTACTGAACTTAAAGGCAAGCCTACCATACTCACCAATGGAGCAGTTTATTCAGAAGAGCCTACTGGAGGACAACAGCAGCAGAGAAGGGAAGAAAATTATTTTAAGTATGAATATTCCATAGAACCCCAATGTTGTTCGGCGGAGCATTTTGTTGTTTCTTTTGTAACGACAAGAGTCGAAACTGTAGATCATGTCATCCAGTATAAATACACGGCCAATGATCCTGGGAAGGAAATGCTGGTAAGAACTTCCTCGGGAGTTTAGGAAGTCAGTACAACAGGACTGCAGGCGTGTAAGTGCACTACCCATTTCTTACATAAAAAGTTGTCGTTAGCTGACTGAAGTAACTGGAGTGTCTAAAACGAGGGGATAGGCTCATCATCGATGAAGAATGCTTCGAACAGAAGCAGAAGGATGACTAAGGAACCAGAAGGGAAGAGACAGAAAAGGAAACGAGATTTTATAGAGTAGAAAAAAGTCCTTGTTCTCCAGAAGGGAAATTTATCATTGATATTTAGATAACTGATTCCCCAAAATTATGATTTTTACGAAGATTCTGGTGTGATTTTGATGATGAGTGAATGCAAGGTGATAACTGTACACAATGGTGTGACGACTGTACTGGCTACAAAGAACGTGATAACTTCAGAAGAATGTCAAGCTGTACTCTTACCTCACTGAATGGCAGTCCGAATCCGTCTGCGTGGGTGTGAGTGCGCAGATAACTCTTTTGTATTTTCCCACTTATTGTGCCTGTTTTCAGGAAAAAAATGCATTTATTGTTACTCAGTTAAATATGTAGGAGCCTCAATGAGAGATTTGTACATAGATAGATTACAATAAAAGATCAAGTAGATCTCCACATGTTTCCCTTAGGTGCGTACTCTTACTCGAAACTCCTTTATGACATGTACTTTGAACTGATACGTTCCACTAACAATTAGTTTCCACTGAAACGTAATTGTCCTCAAAGAGCCGAGTAGGACGACGCTGAAGTGGTTGCTTTAGTGGTAGCCCGGAGAATAGGGCTGAGATAATCAGTGGATCACACGCAGTACCCTCCCGCAAATAGAGGCCTCACTTTGAAGTGGTCGGGTGCAGAACCACGTAGCCACATCAAACAGACGCAGCTGGTGACAGAACGAATCAGACTACCGCGAAGACCTGCGAGTGTGCTCTCTCCCCCCCCCCCCCCCCCCCCTCGCTCTTCTCTGACCTCTCCCAGAGTCAGGCGCCAATGGAATTCAGTCTGCAGGGACCAAATTACTGCTCTAATCCAATTTTATGTGCCTTTACAACTTTTAATACTCGCACGTGAAACGAGCCCACAAGTTTCAGTAAAGAGACAATTTAAGGGGCATTTTTCTCAAACGGTGACCTAATGGAGTAATTTAATACGAGTAGCACCTGCGATACAACCTAGTCAATCAGTCGCCTACGGGATCGGAAGCATGGTAGAACATAAAAAGTTCGGAATATCAGAGGAACAGTTTTATTTAACCATAGTATGACAATGCAATACAGTAAAAATTCTATTTTCAACTGGAAACACATTCCTGAAATATTGTTCCGTGTTAAAACGAAAAGAAAATGTCGACAAACTACAAAACATAACACGAAAATTTAATGTACAACAGTGCGTGTACTGCAAAATACTGTTAATTATGGTTTAAGGACTGTACTTACCTTATTATAGTACTGCATTAACACACAACAGATTTGCCCTTAACTGTTGAAACGTGGGAAACATGGGAAATCACACAGTAACAAAATGTTCTGTTGCTAAGAAGGACGAAAAAATTCTATAATAATATTTGGCTTTACAAATGGTGTCCGGCCATCTACTAATCCACAGCAAGCATGTTGGGGCAGACGCAGAGCTTTGTTTGATGTACTGAAGGGCTATAAAAATATATTTTTTCATCTGTATGTGACACTCGTGAGGTAGATTGATTGCCTTCGTTCTCCTCGTCATCTTTCTCGTGCTCATTGGCTGTTTGAGCTACAGCGTCAATGTTTCAGTCGCCAGTTACTACGTCTTCCGTTGTGCAGTCAACTTTAGCTGTACTGGTCCACTCACTTACATGACAGGGCTTAACCCACGGGTGTTATGTTTACATATATATCAAAATCACTTAAGTGTCTATTTCTTGGCTTTCATTACTTCTTTCTGGCAACTTACGTCTTGGTTCCCTTTCTCATTATTTTAGGTCGCATTTTGCGCCCGGATTTATCAAGCTTTGTTACTGGCATTTTTTCTTGAGCTTCGGCATTCGTATAACGTACATCTTTTATATTTATTGATTACAATGCGTGAAAAAACTGCTGCCCCATTGTGTTCTTTCTAAAATTGATCGAATGTAATTTCGACGCTATCGCCTATAAAGCCACTCAGATGATCCCCTAAACCATGGGTTGGATTAGTCTTGTAACGTTGGAAAGATGAGAGAGAAGCTTTACTTCACCATTTTCAGAAGAATGATACGACATATTTGTCGAGTAGCAATATGGCACTTTTAGGAATAGCTTTCTTCTTTTTTATGTGTTTTGTAATGGCAGGGACGAATCGGTCTGAACCCATTTTCTTGAGAGGTTGGATTCCATCCATGTCGACGTCTGTTACATTACTGTACCGGTGATGAAGCCATATTAATAGTTTTTAACGCCCTTAATTATTTTTGCTTTTTCAGTCACAAGCAATGTCGTATTGTGACTGACATTAGCGTTACTATAGAAAAGAATAGTTATTCTATCTTTGGCAATTTCTGTGTCTGAGATTGGTTACGTACAGCAGGTGTTCTTGTTGGGAGCATTTTGTAGTTTAAGCGAGATTGATCTATTTTATACAGTTGGTAAGAGCTCAGCTTAAGCTATTTAACTAAGGTTCGAAATTTCGCAACAAATTCTTTGGCAGCTTTTTCGTCACCTGACAGCTCCTCGCTTCAAAGTAATTATACAGAGAATGCCATGTCGTTTTTTTTTTCCACCTATGTAGCCAACCTTCAGTCGCTGTAGGCTTTTCAGTTTCATGGTATTTGTCTAATTTTTCAACGATACTAAGTGCTTTTTCTTTTATGATTACAGTTCTTATTATTCTCTCGTACTCAAACTAATTGCCTCGTGATGACTGGGTGTTGTGTGATGTCCTTAGGTTAGTTAGGTTTAAGTAGTTCTAAGTTCTAGGGGACTGCTGACCGTAGATGTTAAGTCCCATAGTTCTCAGAGCCATTTGAACCATCAAACTAATTTCAATTTTAAGCTTCTTCAATATTCTCTGTGTGTTTGGTCCTTTGTCACGTTCAATCGTCATTGTATGACTTTTAAGGTTTTTTTTATTTTGCTCCAGTCCTTTAACAACTGTTATGCCGACCCGTACCTCATTGAAATGTTTTGAAGGACTCGCCTTTATCTAACCCCTCAAGAAATTTCCATTTATCTGTTAAAGACATCATTTGCGTTTAACTGATAATATAATTTTCTTTTACACACTTCAATAAGTTAGAAAAATACTGTCACTAATCTGAAAAACAGGTGTATATAACGGCACTTACTGATCTAGTCAGGAACAAGTTATTTCATACTGTAACTGGTCTAGCTACCACAACAACCAGCGTTCAGCTGCCTACTGATCCTTATTACAGACGATGAATCCTGGTAAGTCCAAACCCGGCCGCAGCGACAGCTCGAGTACATAAACATATACCAGAAATGGGGTGAACGGACTAAGCGGCGAGTCGGCTATTTGAGATACGAATAGTGAGTTTCTGCGGTACCGCTACTTCAGAAGGTAATACGGAAATAAAAATATTCTACACATGTTCTGTTTTCATTGATGAAGAGTTTCAACCGTTTTGATGTTGCTTGACCTTACAAATTATTAAATAAAAACGTTAAACTGGCTTGTAACACATGAAACTTGGTTACTGTACATATGAACACATTGACTGCAATCGACATGAATGAATTAACAAACAATAAAGAAACAGTTCTCCATCCAGTATATCATTTTATATGGTTTCTTTGTCACCTTCTATTAAGTGGCAATGAACATTTTATCGACAAGTTTACAGTGTGTGCTGGCCAACGTTCCACGAATCAGGGTCCAGAACCTAGTCGGACAAATAGCTTGTTATCTTGTATATTCGCAACACATTCCGCTCGTTGTTGTTGTGGTCTTCAGTCCTAAGACTGGTTTGATGCAGCTCTCCATGCTACTCTATCCTGTCCAAGCTTCTTCATCTCCCACTACTTACTGCAATTTACATCCTTCTGAATCTGCTTGATGTATTCATCTCTTGGTCTCCCTCTACGATTTTTACCCTCCACGCTGCCCTTCAAAACTAAATTGGTGATCCCATGCTGCCTCAGAACATGTCCTACCAACCGATCCCTTCTTCTAGTCAAGTTGACATTCCGCTCAAGAGAGCTAAATTCTTAAGTCAATATTTCTGTGCCGACACTGGGATTTCAATAAGCTGCAACACAAAAATGTTACTCCTACTAGAAATTTAAATCTGAAAGAGAGGAATTAGCACCTCAGTCAGATGAGATGTAAAATAACACCTTAACAAAATTTTACTTGATTTAAGGTGACTCTTCAAACGCCCTCGAAAATAAACCTTAGCTATTAAATGGACGTAATTCAGTTTCTTGTATCTTGAATATCTTACGACTACGAGAATTAAGCGATGCCCGTGGTGATAATTGAAACTACAACGCTTTGTGGCAACAATTTACTCCCTGTGACGTGAAAGAAAAACGAAATCCTTGTAAATCATTCTGACAATTGTCACCCTAGTGTTCTTTGGAGGTATTACTCCCGCTTGTGTTCAGCGACTCCAAATCTTGGAATATATAAGTCGCTAAAGCGAGAGTGGACTGCAGCCACTAGCGTTGTGCACGGTGAGCAGGTTCTGTACTGTGGAGACGAGAGTCTAAAATGATAAAATTTTATGGTAATATTTTTATCATTACCGGACATATATTGGCTGAAAAACGACTTCATCCGACAGATTCATCGGCCATTGATAGTTACAGTGGATGTAATTCGGATGCGCTTTGCATAACACGGAGAACAAAAATTTATCACAAGGAAAATGAAACCGAAATAGAAACGAGCAATTCGATTTCCATTCTGTCGTTACTGTTCCGCCTTTTCTGCCCGTCAAATACGGAGTAGTAATTACGTACTTTATTGAAGTAGTTCACTTGTTCAGATTACTGCAATTCCACATGTTTCTATTGGGATGACCGATCCTATTGACTATGCTACAGCAAAATAGTTCTATCTCTGATATCCTTAGAGCTTCTACAAATGCTACATTAAGTATTACCATGTGACGCTCTGCCGTCCTTTCGTTATTTACCACTGTTTTTAAGACTAGTAAATGTCAATGCTATGATGGTAGTAGACAAAAGAAGATAGAATCTAATTCATAGACATCACAAATGATTCTCGTTTGAAAAGCAACAACTGTATCGATCACCAGAACTATTGCATGTACCGTTTATCTCCTCCACTTTCTCGGACCGATGCCTTATTGTAATATTGATAATACTGACAGCCATTGTTCCTCAGTCGCTGCTTGAACAATGTTCATCATGTAGATACGAATAGTTTCATCTTTTCCAACAAGTAAACGGCCTTATAAAAACCAAGGAAACTCACAGAATCAAAAAGGGAATAACTACAGGTAAGGGGCAATAGCAAAACAAACACTGTGTTGCCCTAATGCTACTAGACGACTTCAAATGAAACTGAAAATCTCATTAAAAATGTCAGAAACTTACTTGTTGTCAAAAAAAGGACGTTTCGTCTATTCATCCTAGTTGTCAGTGGTCTATAATACGAATTGAATTATTTAACTAAATGTTGTTGTTGTATTCAGTCCTGAGACTGGTTTGATGCAGGTCTCCATGCTACTCTATCCCGTGCAAGCTTCTTCATCTCCCAGTACTTACTGCCACCTACATCCTTATGAATCTGCTTAGTTTATTCATCTCTTGGTCTCCCTCTATGATTTTTACCCTCCACGCTGCCCTCCAATGCTAAATTTGTGATCCCTTGATGCCTCAGAACATGTCCTACCAGCCGGTCCCTTCTTCTTGTCAAGTTGTGCCACAAACTCCTCTTCTCCCCAATTCTATTCAATACCTCCTCATTAGTTGTGTGATCTACCCATCTACTCTTCAGCATTCTTCTGTAGCACCACATTTCGAAAGCTTCTATTCTCTTCTTGTCCAAACTATTTATCGTCCATGTTTCACTTCCATACATGGCTACACTCCATACAAATACTTTCAGAAACGACTTCCTGACACTTAAATCTATAATCGATGTTAACAAATTTCTCTTCTTCAGAAACGCTTTCCTTGCCATTGCCAGTCTACATTTTATATCCTCTCTACTTCGACCATCATCAGTTATTTTGCTCTCCATATAGCAAAACTCCTTTACTACTTTCAGTGTCTCATTTCCTAATCCAATTCCCTCAGCATCACCCGACTTAATTCGACTACATTCCATTATCCTCGTTTTGCTTTTGTTGATGTTCATCTTATATCGTCCTTTCAAGACACTTTCCATTCCGTTCAACTGCTCTTCCAAGTCCTTTGCTGTCTCTGACAGAATTACAATGTCATCGGTGAACCTCAACGTTTTTATTTCTTCTCCATGGACTTTAATACCTACTCCGAATTTTTCTTTTGTTTCCTTTACTGTTTGCTCAATATACAGATTGAATAACATCGGGGACAGGCTACAATCCTGTCTCACTCCCTTCCCAACCGCTGCTTCCCTTTCATGCCTCTCAACTCTTATAACTGCCATATGGTTTCTGTACAAATTGTAAATAGCCTTTCGCTCCCTGTATTTTACCCCTGTCACCTTCAGATTTTGAAAGAGAGTATTCCAGTCAACTTTGTAAAAAGCTTTCTCTAAGTCTACAAATGATAGAAATGTAGGTTTGCCTTTCTTTAATCTATTTTCTAAGATAAGTCGTAGGGTCAGTATTGCCTCACGTGTTCCAACATTTCTGCGGAATCCAAACTGATCTTCGCCGAGGTCGGCTTCTACCAGTTTTTCCATTCGTCTGTAAAGAATACGCGTTAGTATTTTGCAGCCGTGACTTATTACACTGATGTCAGGACTGGCTCTCCCAAGGCCATCTGTAGTTCTATTGGAATATTGTCTACTCCCGGGCCTTGTTTCGACTCAGGTCTTTCAGTGCTCTGTTAAACTCTTCACGCAGTATCGTATCCCCCAATTCATCTTCATCTACATCCTCTTCCATTTCCATAATATTGTCTTCAAGTACATCGCCCTTGTATAGACTCTCTATATACCCCTTCTACGTTTCTTCTTTCCCTTCTTTGCTTAGAACTGGGTTTCCATCTGAGCTCTTGATATTCATACATGTGGCTCTCTTTTCTCCAAAGGTCTCTCTAATTTTCCTGTAGGCAGTATCTATCTTACCCTTAGTGAGATAAGCCTCTACATCCTTACATTTGTCCTCTAGCCATCCCTGCTTAGCCATTTTGCACTTCCTGTCGATCTCATTTCTGACGTATGTATTCCCTTTTGCTTTCTTCATTTACTGAGTTTTTATATTATCTCCTTTCATCAATTAAATTCAATATTTCTTCTGTTACCCAAGGATTTCTACTATCCCTCGTCTTTTAACCTACTTGATCCTCTGCTGCCTTCACTACTTCATCCCTCAGAGCTACCCATTCTTCTCCTACTGTATTTCTTTCCCCCATTCCTGTCAATTGTTCCCTTATGCTCTCCCTGATATTCTGTACAACCTCTGATTTAGTCAATTTATCCAGGTCCCATCTCCTTAAATTCCCACCTTTATGCAGTTTCTTCAGTTTTAATCTACAGTTCATATCCAATCGATTGTGATCAGAGTCCACATCTGCCCCTGGAAATATCTTACAATTTAAAACCTGGTTCCTAAATCTCTGTCTTACCATTATATAATCTATCTGATACCTTCTAGTATCTCCAGGATTCTTCCACGCATACAACCTTCTTTTATGATTCTCGAACCAAGTGTTAGGTATGATTAAGTTGTGCTCTGTGCAAAATTCTACCAGGCGGCTTCCTCTTTCCTTTCTCTCCCCCAATCCATATTCACCGACTATGTTTCCTTCTCTCCCTTTTCCTACTCTCGAATTCCAGTCACTCATGACTATTAAATTTTCGTTTCCCTTCACTACCTGAGTAATTTCTTTTATCTCATCATACATTTCATCAATTTCTTCATCATCTGCAGAGCTAGTTGGCATATAAACTTGTACTACTGTAGTAGGCATGGGCTTCGTGTCTATCTTGGCCACAATAATGCGTTCACTATGCTGTTGGTAGTAGCTTACCCGCATTCCAATTTTCCTATTCATTATTAAACCTACTCCTGCATTACCCCTATTTGATTTTGTATTTATAACCCTGTATTCACCTGACCAAAAGTCTTGTTCCTCTTGCCACCGAACTTTACTAATTCCCTCCATATCTAACTTCAACCTATCCATTTCCATTTTTAAATTTTCTAACCTACCTGCCCGATTAAGGGATCTGACATACGACGCTCCGATCCGTAGAACGCCAGTTTTCTTTCTCCTGATGACGACGTCCTCGTGAGTAGTCCCCGCCCGGTGATCCGAATGGGGGACGGTTTCACCTCCGGAATATTTTACCCAAGAGGACGCCATCATCATTTAACCATACAGCAAAGCTGCATGCCATAGGGAAAAATTACGCCTGTAGTTTCCCCTTGCTTTCAGCCGTTCGCAGTACCAGCACAGCAAGGCTGTTTTGGTTAGTGTTGCAAGGCCAAATCAGTCAATCATCCAGACTGTTGCCCCTGCAACTACTGAAGAGGCTGCTGCCCCTCTTCAGGAACCATACGTTTGTCTGGCCTCTCAACAGATACCCCTCCGTTGTGGTTGCACCTACGGTGCGGCCATCTGTATCGCTAAGGCACGCAAGCCTCCCCACCAACGGCAAGGTCCATGGTTCATGGGGGTAGGTTTAACTAAATACTTTTCTTAAAAGATCTGTAGTGTTTCCTAAGAGCAAAATTAAATTACCTAACGGTTGATAGGCGCCTACCTCAGTCACATTTCATACAGTCGTTACTAATACGTAGCTTATTCTGAATAAATCTGGCAGACTAGTCTTCTGCTACTTTTTGTTTCTATATATGTATTCTGCGAGAAATATTGCCTATCGATACATTTTCATTGATTATTATTTTCAGCAGCCAGCAATATTTTTCACGCTTTTTCCACAATAACCATCATGAATAATTCGCACAGTGTAAGGATACACGGGTAATTAAGAAGCTCACATGTATTAGTAATCATCAAGACAGGTTTTTTACTTTGGTTCACGAAGTCTTGGGAGTTTTCGTTGAACCTTGTTAAAACATGCCATGTGGCCTAGAACAACAGACATCTCGCCTTACCTTTTTTGATGTCTGGGACTGTTCAAGCAAGAAAACTTGCGAAATCATAGAAATTTTCCAATGAGCTCATTTCAAACTTCTGTCCAGTAAACTGATGTGGTTTCCGACCAACGACCTCCTGCGCTTGTCTAGCATCCTACAAATTGCGCAATCCTTTAGCCCCTCTTTATCATTTATGTGTCTGATCCACCACCCCCTCTGTGTAAAGATGCATCAGGCAGCGGTGGCTAACGAGGGAATCTGCAAGATATTGGAAAACATAGTTCCCGATAATGGCGTGTTGAGTCAATCGTGGCCTTCTGAATAACCTTTGTGTGAGGTCCTATTTTGGGCAAGATCTGGTAAACATTTCGCTTTCCGATATAGGTTATCACTGCGGTCACTTAAATTACTTACCAAGTGAAATGGACGCAGTGAATAATTATTTAAGTCTGTTGATTCCTTTTTGCGAACAAATAATTTCCTTCATAAATTCATCAATAGCGTGTTTTAAATCACAAAATTGTTTCATGCATTTCGTTTACCTTATGCAGTTGCAAATGCGACTTGAGGATTCTCATCCCTCTCTCCGGTCATTCTCACTCATTTTAAAGGGTTGTGACGATAGATTGCTACATTGACTCTTTCTTTTGTGTTACCACTGGACATGTGAACGTTCTCCGTACCACAGACCGATAGCGGTGGATAAGCAGCACTGACATCACGATTCTGTCGATCTCAGACAGTTGTGTCGCACCGCAACGGTAAATGAAATGTCACTCAGTAGCGGGTACTTCCGAGAAGGACAGTGCAAATCAGAGTGACAGGCTGGGCCTTGGCCCCTCACCCTCTGCACGCGCGAAATTTGGCACGCCGTGGCAGTCCCTAATCCAGTGCCTACAGAATAACAGGTAAACAAGAGAAAAGACTAGAACAATGAAAGTAAACTGCAAAACAAACCATATGCACTGGCGTGCAAAATTTGAGGGCGAAAGTAATTTTTGAATTATGTGTCACTGTCAAGTAACGTATCCCGATAAAACTTGATCCAACGTAGAAAGAACTTCTACTTAGTTTTCCAAAACAGTGTAGTTCTAAGTAGACTAAATGTGCTACCAGGAAATGCTACCGGGTCTCGGAAGGAAAAAATATATGTTTAAATAATTTTCTTGATTTACGTCGTGACGCGACACCTAAGTCTCGCCGGCGACGCCTGGTGAGCCAGCGGCAGCTCCGTGCCGGTCAGAAAATCCGTCGGCGCGTGCGTCCTGAAAGACAGGTGCATGCCCAACTACCTTCTCTTCCGCCGAAGCTGCAATGTCAGCTAACCGAAAACTTTCATCTCTACACCGCGGCCTATTTAGCTCGGCGCAGCGTCCCTCGAAGGCAGAACCATCGCAAGCTATGAAGGAGTATCACCGGGAGTTGGCTGTTTCGGTAACCGCTTCACCACGAGGATCCCCGACCGAATTCTGTTCGGCTCCCTAAAGAGTGGTGATTGCTGACGGTCCCGTACCTCGTCGAGGCTGCAGAAACTATTTTAGATTTAGAAATACTTTTTCACTTATTGACTAAAACTTGAACGTTATCTTAGGCTTCGGACTATTTCGCTGCTTCCTCACCAGGACTCTTTTTTACATTACAAAGGGGCTAATCCAGGTGACTCGCGGAACGAAAATTACAAGCAACCCTTTAGGAGAGTGTTCTTTTAGTTAAGTTTAAGTCAGGAAGAAACATTCTGTTGTATAATTTATATCTGCAACTTAAGCAAAGTGTTTTGTTTCATAGTTATTCTACGTTCAAGACACTGTGTCGGTTGACAAACTGAATAAATGTGTTAAGTGCTGCCTCATTATCCGTGTTGGTTGCCTCTGGAGTATCAGATATAGCACTATAAAAAGCTAATAATTCCCGGCTGGAATAGGTGAAGCACGATTTGTAAAACAAACATTCACTGACAGAAGACGTATTTTTCTTGGCTACATGATAAAAACAATTGGATATCTTGTAATTAAAGTGTCTGACGTCAGCTTGTAAGCAGTCGAAGTTCCGTTGCTTACTCTGCTCAGGGGTTTAAATATTCAGACACAAAATTGGCTATATAATTTGATATGTGGTACTTACTGGAATTAAGGCCAATATGGAAGGGAGGATCCACCAATATAACTTTATTTTCACACAACCTGTTTATTTAACACTATATAACCATAAAATTTTCATTAACAACATGAACAAATTTGCCAAATTCTTTTGACCTTAAAGTTTAATTTGAATAAGCTTTTGCAAAAGAAATGTGACGTGCTGAATTGCAAAACAGCAAACAATGTGACAATCATTACAAGACGTCCGGACCTGCCGCCCGCCCATTAAGGGTGAAACAGCGGAGTTTACTACCGCGCTGGACGCAGTCTCTCTTGTTAATTGCCCTTCTGCAACACATGAAAACTATATAAGAACCGTTGATGACAAGAGTGATTCACTTAAAAACAGAACTTTTAATTTGAAAGAAGAGTGATTCGATTACTCATAACAGAACACCGAACTTTTATTTGAAAGGTGTATGTCGATAGATTCAGTATTAAGATGCGCACCTGTGATAGAGGTTAAACAGATCGGGAAACAATATGACGAGGCTTACCTCAAGGCAACCAAACTCTTAATTTCGGACCCCAACCTGTCCCTTTTGACAATCTTATTTTGACTAAAGACCTGGTGCCAGTTGGCTGTTAATACACACATGAAAAAAATTTTGCATCGCAACGGTTCCCAGAACTCCTGAAGATAGACGTTGACTGTGGATGTTGTATCACAGACACAGTCCCTCTGACTCTTCAGAGGTGTCACTAAACCCGCCCAAAGATGTAAACAACCATGCAAGAGCTGCGCCAATTTAGACCGAGGGAGTTCGACAGCCGATCAGTTCCAGTCATTCCACCAGGAAGGTGGTACACGGCTCGTGTTGTTTGTAGTTAAACAATGCCTAGACGAACAATAGCGCGGTTCGATCGCGTCCGCATTGTTACTTTGTGCCAGGAAGGGCTCTCAACAAGGGAAGTGTCCAGGCGTCTCAGAGTGCACCAGAGCAATGTTGTTCGGACATAGAGGAGATACAGAGAGACAGGAACTGTCGATGGCATGCCTCGCTCAGGCCGCCCGAGAGCTACTACTGCATGGATGACCGCTACCTACGGATAATGGCTCGGAGGAACCCTGACAGCAACGCCACCATGTTCAATAATGCTTTTCGGGCAGCCACGGGATGTCGTGTTACGACTCAAACTGTGCGCAATGCGCTGTACGATGCGCAACTTCACTCACGACGCCCATAGCAAGGTCCATCATTGCAACCACAACAGCATGCAGCAGGGTACAGATGTGCCCAACAACATGCCGAATGGACCGCTCAGGACTGGCATCACGTTCTCTTCACCGATGAGTGTCGCATATGCCTTCAACCAGACAATCGTTGGTGACGTGTTTGGAGGCAACCCGGTCAGGCTGAACGCCTTAGACGCACTGTCCATCGAGTGCCGTACATCGAATTAGCTACATCCGGTTATAATAGTTGTTTCATGTTATTTGTAGCGATCGATGTGTTAAGTATATAAAGTTTGTAGAAATAATCGAGACCTTCCAGTTTTAAGCTTAGTTTGTTAACACAGTTTCCCCATCTTCCCAATACCGACTCTTCGTTATACTAGCATTTATTTGCTGTAGTAAGTCGTATTCGTTTCTAATCCGTTGAAATTCCTAAAGGGTCTCCTTGTGGTAAAAATTGCGCTATGTGAAAGGTAAAGCTGAGCCACTGAGAACCGCAAGGATCCAAAGCACAGAAGCCATATTTTGAGAAAAATAGATGTTTGTGAAAGTCAGATTTATAGACAGACTGCCAGTCTCAAACATCTGTACTTATTTTTTTTTTTGACCAGAACTCAACGTCCTATTATTCCCATAAAAAATAATTTATCCACTTTCAGTTATGAAATGTAAATTAATACTCCAGATTATGTTTATTATAAACGGTAATTCACAAAATTTCCGTGAATAGCCTAGGGACACTAGAGGTTTTCTACGGTTGTAAAGTTTGTAATTAATGTGAAACTAAATAAGAACAGAAATAACACGTCCATGATCCACCTGAAAGCCCACTCCCTCTCTGCCCCCCACTCCCCCCCCACCCCCACCCCCACGCACACACATAATAATGACTTATTCCAACACTTCGTGGTATTCGTTATCGTCATTTTCGTTAAGCACATACTGTGGGTTCAGGTAGTGAAGTATTACTGGTATGCTCTTGGTGTAGACACTAACGTATACTGTGGTCTCTGTATAATAATTGAGCACTGCAGACAAACAAAATGATACTTTGTGTTTTGGGCATATTTGGAAATAAATATCCCAGAAATTCTTATATATAGTGTGGGGCTACAGATATAGATAAATCTGGTCCAACATAAGATCTACAGATATCAGGCGCATCCACACGTACTAAAACCTCAAAATGAACGACAGTGTGACTTAGGCAGTTCTGGTTCTCAGCGCAATTCATCTTCTTCAGTAACGAATATTGTTGAATTCATATAATTAGTACTATTCTATCATCGTCAGTGCAAAATGGAAATCCCCTCATTTAAGAACAGATACCTTTCTATAGCTACGCCACTTCCATTGCCACATACTTCTCTCAGAAAGATCATTAATAAAGAGAGAGAGACAGAAAACGAAATACAACGCTGACAACAGAGCCACAGAAACAACTGTGGACCACAACAGCAGATTTTGGTACGACATTTACCAACCTCAAATCAGCTGAGTGACCAAGAGTTACGAAAGCGTTGCAATGATCGAAGATATGTTGTGTATGAAGTCCGAACGTTACGGCTCGCTGCGGGTTATGGTGTGATATCTAAGAGTCCGCTACGGTCGGACGTGCAGTGAACACGGCAGAATTTCGCGAGTTAACCGATTTTGACGGAATGATAATCGGGGACCTAACAATGTCAGGTGAAACCTATTTTCAGTTGTATAGACCGATGGCCGCGTGAGAGTGGCACCCTGTGAGGCCATGGATCCTCCGTCTCAACAAGGCAGTGTCACGGCACTATGTGCGGTAGTTGAGATCTGGGCTATGTTTCCACCGTAATATTTACATCTTCATTGTCCAGCTGCAGTGTCTAATGACACTTGCACGTTGTGTGAACATTCTTGCTGACGACCTGCATCCCTTCCTGCTACTGAGTACTCTGAGATGCCAACAAGATTAGGCACACAGGTTGCTTAATGAATCCTCCAGCGAATCCACCGCCGTTGGTTCGCCTCAAGATCAAACGAACAGCCCACATCTGCACTTACGCATTGCAGTTGCTGTCTATGTACGGTCGAAGAACCCAGCGCTAACCTCACAAACATAGTTTTTAGTGCCACTACAAGTGCGTGGATCACTATCCTTCCAGAACGACTATAATGCCATGTAGGGTTCAAGTGTCGACACATTACTGCTGTTTTGAGAACTCGTGGAGAGACTCGTTACCGACATCATATCCACAGACTACCCCTGACTCATGGCCACCCAGCGTGATGACTGTATGAGCCTTCTTTAAGGTTACAATGTTTCTGGTATTGTCCTTGATATAGAGCTAGTAGCCACTAGGCGGTAGTTTGCATGATGTGGGAAGTTCTTGCACGGCGCCGCACAAGAAGAGGTAGCCACTTCTGGGCCGAGGCGAAATTCCCGCTAGCGTAATCCCCGGCTCTCTCCGCTGCGAGCCTAGTGAGCTAACGAAGGGCAGTTTGCAGGGCCGACGGCTCATGTCCCTACACAACGAGGCAACTTTCTATACGTTTCCTGGCTCTGTATCAGCGTTCGTTATGTACCTATGATTCATCATAAGAATGAGTGTGACGTTGATAAGGAACTATGCTCATTTCCTTCTTACGAACTATACGTCCGTATAAGAAAGGGATCAGTAATATTCCAGATCTACTTCATTTGTAATTTTAGTGTATACTGTTTCGGGATCCCAGGATGATCTTCTATTTGAAAATAGCATAGAGCCTAAATATTAGCAAGTGAACCCCCATTGGTCTGCTCTGAAGATGTCCAAAAAATGACAAAATCAGGTTAATGGTGAATGAATGGACATCGGAGGGAAATATATGTGCTGGAAGTACAAAAGTACCAAGGGTAACAGATAATATCTAGCTGGATCAGCTTGTAAATGACAGAGAAAGGAAAGTGCGTTGTTATAAATGAACATGTGGAGGGGGAAGTACCAAGTACGAATTCGTCTGCCGGAATTGATGCCAGTACAGAAACACATCCTCCAAACAATGACCTGTAATCTGTGCACAACGGAATAAAATGCAAATCATATGGTGGCCAGACTCACAGACTTTAATATTTCACATCTCTCTCTCTCTCCAATTACCAAACAAATTAAATTATTTCCCCCTAAGCATGATATATTAAAAATGATATCAAGGTAGTAGGCTAGGTATTGCACTGTAGACGAAGCTAGGGATCACGAAAATGTTTATTTTCGATCAAAGACAAGTTCAATAGTTACAAGTACATTGAGAGATAAACGCAACTTACACTCAGTAAAATTAATTAGGCCTGGCGAAATGGAGGAATGATTTCCGTGGCTTTCCCCTTGATGAAATGAATGGTTAACGAAATCTAACAAATTATTCCAAAAGTGAAAACGGGTCAAACTCACTTGCAAGAACAGCAGCTCTCGGTCTTAAAGACGGCTCAACTTTACGCATGAACCAACTTTTGTGTGAAATTACTCTGCATAAACTGCGAGGACCTCACCTCCACCAAACACAAGTTGCGATACAGCTGATACAATGCACAGTGCTTTGTCTCAAAAGCAATCGAACGAACCCCTGGCTGCTCTGGATCCCTCCCAAGTAAGCTCCCGTAGCCGGCGTCTGCTGGCCAAAGTCTCTTTCTTCTACGACACCCACGGCGGACGTCGATACTCTCCGGCTCCCACGACCATATTGTCTTTATCGCACGCAGCCCACGGGTGAAGTGTTTACCCTACGTTTGCTCCGTTAAATTTCGATATTGCACCATGCGGGCTAGTCAGAAAAATGTGTTAGAACACGGATACGAGAATTGTTCCGCATCTCTGCACCATTGGCGCGCGTTCTACAATCCCCCTTTACACAATTTTGAAGCATCGCTTCAAACATGACATAGCGCGTACCCAAATCGTAGGCCGTCCCGTCTATGGGGCACTGCCGAGAGTCGAAGCTATCCTAAAAACTCTCCTAGACGACCGTTCCCACAGCGGACAGCACAGTTCCCCATACCACTCTAACCTGCATTCACTTCTCTTTTCAGAGGATTTTTTCTTGTGAGCTGTCAGCCAGCTAAGAGGATGGGACGTGGCGTCTGTAAGCACACTTTATATGGTCGGAGATTACTGTGCAGATTTTACGGACATTTGCTTTATACATAATTATTTATTTCTGAACAACTTTTAATAAATTTTAGTAAGAAGAACAGAGCAATTATCTGAAATAATAAAGTTAAAATCAACCGAATATTGAATATAAAACACTTTCAAGGAACATATACACTGAAGAGCCAAACAAATTGGTACACCTGCCTAATACCGTGTAGGGCCCCCACGAGCACTCAAAAGTGCCGCAACACGACGTGGCATGGATTTGACTAATGTCTGAAGCAGTGCTAGAGGTAACTGACACAATGAATAATGAAGAGCTGTCATATATCCGTAATAGTACGAGGGGGTGAAGATCTCTTCTGAACAGAACGTTGTAAGACGTACCAGATATGCTCAATAATATTCATGTTTTGAGAGTTTGGTGGCCAGCGGAAGTGTTTAAACTCCGAATTGTGTTGCTGGAGCCCCTCTGTAGCAATTCTGGATTTGTGGAGTGCAGCATTGCCTTGCTGGAATTGCCCAAGTCCGTGGGAATGCGCAGTGGAGATGAATGGATGCAGGTGATCAGACAGGATGCTTACAAACGTGTCACCTGTCAGAGGCGTACGTATCTAGAGGCATCAGGGATCCCATAACACTCCAAATCCACGTGTCCCACACCACTACAGATTCTCCACCGGCTTGTACAGCCTCAGGCGACATGCAGGCCCCATGGGTTTGTTCCCATACCCGTACACGCCCATCCGCTCGATACAATTTGAAACGAGTCTCGTCTCACCAGGCAACATGTTATTATCAACAGTCCAATGTCAGTGCAGACGGGCCCAGGCGAGGCATCGAGGCATAAAGCTTAGTGTCGTGCAGTCATCAAGGGTACATGAGTGGGCCTTCGATTCCGAATGCCCATATTGATGATGCTTCGTTTAGTGCTTTGCACACTGATACTTTTTGATGGCCCAGCACTGAAATCTGCAGCAATTTGCGTAAGGGTTTCACTTCTGTCACACTGAACAATTCTCTTCAGTCGTCGTTGGTTCCGCTCTTGCAGGATCTTTTTCCGGCCGCAGCGATGTCTGAGATTTGATGTTTTACAGGATTCCTGATATTCACCGTACACTCGTGAAACGGTCGTACGAGAAAATCTCCACTTTATCGCTGCCTCGAAGATGCTGTGTCCTGCCTCTCGTGTGCCGACATCACAAGACGATCCAACTCACTTTAATCTTGATAACCTGCATTTGTAGCAACAGTTAACGGATTTAACAACTGCGCCAGACACTTGTTGTCCTGTACGGGCGTTGCCGACTGCAGCACCGTATTCTGCTTGTTTACATTTATATGTATTTGAATACGCATGCCCATTCCAGTTTCTTTGGTGTTTCAGTGTAATCCTATGTTAGTGTGTTATTAAGTTAGTACCTTTATTTTTTCGACTGCTGTTCGACGATCATTGGTACTGCTCCTTGCCAAATGTACGTGATTCTGTGAGCCATGTATACATTGTGAAGTGAACTTTGTGAAAATACATTATAGAAAATATTTCATGGCGTTTTCGTGTTCCGAGTAACTGGAAAATGTAATCTACGAAGAAAGGTCTCTGCTCAACCACGTGCTTATTTAGAAAAAGGAATTGATTGAATAAAATGCCAAACTCAATGGACTATGCCGAACGATAAAGAGTTTTAAATCCGGAAGTTATTTTCTTTCTTCTGAATGATGTTTTGCAACGAAAAACCAGAGACGTAACAAACATTCTATAGTTGAGTCGCAGCGTGCAAGGGATTGATATCTATGATCGCTAACATAAACAATTCTAAATAATTACAAAACAACCCGTTCCAACCTATTCAGCGTGAAGTGAGAGAACTTCTCCAGTCTAGACTTTAAATAGGAAGTGATTTACTGCAGATTTATCACTTTAACTAACTAGCTATCTCTGTCAATACAACTTTATTAACATACGTAAATTATTGCAGTTAATAGAAAGGCAAACGACACAGTTTTCTCAGTCAGATTATAAACCAAAGCTGCATACGGAAGAAGGCATTAGCTCTTTAAGAAACTGAGACGCTTTCGGCTACAATAATTGAGTTAAATTGCGTCCCTCAGATCCCAGTGAGTTCGGGCGGAAGAAATAAACACTGCGTTTATTTAACAAAGTAGGGAGTGGTTTCACGTCGGCATTTTACTTCAGGAATGTTTACCGTGTGCTCAGACCACGAAATTTCGCTGACGGAGCTCTGCCGACGTCTCAGGCTCTGTTTGATAAAATCCCCCCATCACAACAGAGTAGCTCGGTATTGTACTGGCCGCCACAGAGGCGCCATGATAACTCAGACCTCCTGCGGTGCCAGACGCAACGCCTGCTCACACACCTCCGTCCAGGGAGATCGGAGTTGATGTTACAATATGCGACTAACGACGTTCTGGTACCTGGCTGCAAGAGCGCCGCCGACCCCACTAGGGGTAATAAATTCTGTTCTCTCCATGGTGAGGCAAAGTGCTTCTGTTCGTCCCACGGCAATTACCAGAAATATACATTACGCTCAGCAAAATGCGTTCATCCATCAACCACATCTAGAAATATACCATTGCTCAATAACGTCTGGGATACGCACCCAAACGTGCAGAAAAATTGATTACCGAATTAACTGAAGCTGACAAACCGATTATGACCTTGAAGTGAAACGAAAGCAACTCTAAACAACATGCTATCTTTCAAAATCTCCACATGAGATAAATTAATACGCAGGGAGTGTCACAAACAGTTCAGAAAGTGTGGCATGTACAACCAATTCGTCCCACCACGGAACATCTGGATCAAGTGGAATGGTAACGTTGCTAATATTAAGAAAACCTGATTTAACTAAACCACTTTCATGCAGCAAGCATTACAGTGAAACGCACGCACACACACACACACACACACACACACACACACACACACACACACACAAACACACACACACACACACACGTCTTCTCAGGAATACAGGAATACACTGAAGCTACAAAGAAACTGATAAAGGGGTGCGTATTCAAATAAAGATATATGTAAACGGGCACAATACGACTCTGCGGTCGGCAACGCCTATGTAAGTGTCTGGCGCAGTTGTAGATCGGTTACTGCTGCTACAATGTCAGGTTATCAAGATATAAGTGAGTTTGAACATCGTGTTATAATCAGCGCACGAACGATGGGACACAGCATCTCCGAGGTAGCGGTGAAGTGGGGATTTTCTCGTACTACCAATTCACGATTGTACAATGAATGTCAGGAATCCGGTAAAATATCAAATCTCCGACGTTGCTGCGGCCGGAATAAGATCCTGCAAGAACGACGACTGAAGGGAATCGCTCAAAGTGACAGAACTGAAACCCTTACGCAAATTGCTGCAGATTTCAGAACTGGGCCGTCTACAAGTGTGAGCGTGCGAGCCATTCAACGAAACAACATCGATATGGGATTTCAGAGCTGAGGGCCCACTCGTGTATCTTTGATGACTGCACGACACAAAGCTTTTCGTCTCGCCTGGACCCGTGAACACGGATATTGCACTGTTGATGACTGTAAACATGTTGCCTTGTCGGACGAGTCAACTCTTAAATTGTTTCGAACCGACGAACGTATAAGGGTATGGAGACAACCTGATAAATCCATTGACCGTGCATGTGCAGTGGGGGACCGTTCAAGCGTGTGGAGGCTCTGTAATGGAATAGGGCGTATGCAGTTGAAGTTGGGCAATTCTAGTAGGACAATGCGACACCCCATACTTCTGTTGGCCAGCAAACCCACCAGATGTGAACATTGTTGAGCGTATCTAGGCTACCTTGCAACGTGCTGTTCAGGAGAGATCTCCACACCTCGTACTATTACGGATTTCTGGACATACCTGCAGTATTCTTTATGTCATTTCCCTTCAGCACTACTTCAGACATTAGTCGGGTATATGCCACGTCGTATAGCGCCACTTCTGAGTGCTCGTGGGGGTACTATAAGATATTAGGCAGGTGTACCAGTTTCTTTGGCTCTTGAGTGTAAAAAGAATTGTGATGGGTGGTGTTCATAGAAAATTGCAGCTTATGATCAGCAAAGAGTTAAGATCCAGCAGAAAGCAAGTACCGAGTTAAATTTAACTATTTCGTATTCAAATTCACGTGACTAATGAGGACAAATTACTTATACTTCTGTATTTGAATAAATTTGCCTATCTCCCTGAGTTCACATATGCACAAATTAACAAATAAGTGAAGCATTCAATTCCGTAACTTTATTAGTGTCAATGATTTGAAACTGCCTGCATTTAACAGCATTCATATACAACAGACTTTAAATCAATTACATCTATGTGACATCTTATTGACTGAAGTGATACAAATCATGTATACTGCTAAATTTGGTGTGAAATTTACGTACAATACTAAAGAACATTTGCTAATGAAAAATATTATGGTGCGTGACATAATATACAGTATTTCAAAATATTTAAATGACCACTTGTACTTTGGCAATGACAAGTGGCCGGCCGGTGCGACCGAGCGGTTCTAGGCGCTACAGTCTGGAACCGCGCGACCGCTACGAGCATGGATGTGTGTGATGTCCTTAGGTTAGTTAGGTTTAAGTAGTTCTAAGTTCTAGGGGACTGATGACCGCAGCAGAAAATAAGTCCCATAGTCCTCAGAGCCATTTATTTGACAACAAGTGTGAAGGAATCATATTCAAATTAATCATGTGTTCCTACGAGCACTAGAAAGATGTCAGCGTAACCTCTGTTAATTGAGTCAGTGTTTGTGCTGTCGTGTCAAGAATTATTAAAACTAACTAATTTATCAAAAGAGTTATATCGACCATTACAGTGTGCCACCACAGAGATATGATTTCAAAAATACTACTGAATACAGAGGAAAGTAACAAATTCATTACAACAATGAAATTATCTAAACTTTCACAAAAACAATTCGAATGGTAACTTCATAGTCCTACTGAAAGAGAAATTAGGTTAGAAAATGTGTGTCAGATCACTACCGTGAGAGCACTTTCCTAACAAACATTGGCTTTACAACTTCACATAATCACAATGAATTCGCAACATTTCAGGACCTGTTTTGATTGGCTCTGTGGGTCTGAAGTTGCTGATAGCGCAGTTGTGGCGTCGTAGGAGCATGGGGGAGGACCTTCCCTCACAAGTGCCTCTGGGCAGCGACAGCGTTGTGTGCAGTGTGCAGCTAATATCCGCCTAGGACGTGGTGCGATGGGGTCGATCAGGATGGTCTTCATAGTGTCGACCTGGGGCTATAGCTCTATTATGCGGCCTACAAGACAAATAGTTTGGAACAGGTATTGTAGCTACTGATGTGCCCCATATGGGCGGTTAATAGAGGGTTGTTATTGTGGCTCAGTGCAGGAGCATGTCAATAGAGTAGCACAACTGGCGAGTCGTTGCTGTCTTACATCCATGTAGATGTGTTGGTGTCCCGATCGGATCTGTTTGTGTGGGTGATAGTAAGTGACAGCTCTCATGACGAGAAAATAGAGGCCCAAATAACCTGTTCATCCTTGGCACAGCACTGGTTGGATATAGTGTACATGTCTGAACGAGATCCGAAAACTCGTTGGCTATGACTTGAGGTAAGAATCACAGTCGAGCATCATTTAGCAGAGAAATATGCAACTATCAACCAAGGACTGATCAAGGCAAGGCATTGTGGCACTACAGACACCCGATGAAGTCTCTGTTCATGAGAACTGTGTTAGCTGACCTTCGGCCCTAAAGTGGTCTCCTTCGGCTCGTGCTGTGAACACGTGCTTGATCCCGGGGACTCTCGCTTCCCGCTACGGTCTGTTGTCGTCTTGCACGTAAGGTGAGGCGCACGGTGGACAAGGACCACTTTCTGCGACAGCTGCTCCGCCGCCGCCTGCTGAGTATTGGGGCGTCGCTAGGTAGCCCATCAGTTTGCCTTGGCACAGTTGAATGCGTGGTTTGTAGCTGTCGGTCCAGGCCACTGCCCCCCCACCTCCTCCGCCCCACCCCCCTCCACCTGCCCTTGGCTGGTGTGGTGCCGTAGTTGCAAGTGCTCGTATCGAAAAATCTGCACACATCTCAAAACGGATGTTTTACAAGCGTGGATTTGCAATATCCTTTCAGTATTGCTGCCTCATAGAACAGTAATGTTTTACAAAAGTAATATGTTGATAAATTCAAAAAGAATCTTCTACTACTTTTCCGCACCACATTATTACATAAATAAACAGTAAAATTCTTCCTTAAATCATCTTAGAGCTCTGTTGATGTTGATGGAGCCAGGTGTGGTGTCGTGTGTATCTGTTGCACTAGACCTCATTAGTCTTACTTCTCGTTCTAATTACTTCCTCAAACAGATGGATTTCGGGCGACAAGACGTACTGTCTCCATACTGGCGGTCTATCAGTACTTTACAATTCTGATTACCTTTCACCATCTTACAAAACTATTTAATAGTTAATCATGGTAATGCAATGGACAAATTAAAATAACTACAGAGATCTCAGGCCTCACTCGTTCGGTCTGCAGTTGGGACGAAACTACCTATGAAAATAATTTTTTTGAATTGAATCACAGTTTTAGCAACTGCTCCCGCTGCTACTGAAAGAAAACTACCGCAGTGTTCTAGCAGTAGTGAGACCAGAAGATCCTGATGAAGATCCCAGCAGATGGATCGAAACGTCGATCATTTTAGAAGAAATATGACGCGACCTAATAACCCAGAAAATTTTGACTTCAAAGATTCTACTTGATCTTCATAAATTTCCCTCTCAGAAAACTGTGTGGTTATTTTTAAATCTGCTGCTTGATCAACTGCCTCCTTCGATGTACCTAATCATCATGTGATTATGACATGTACTCTGAGTGCAATGCATATGAGTCCTCTCATATAATAGCAAATCAAACCGCCTCTTCCAGGTCCGATGACGTGGGGCTACAACAACTAGAACATGCCACACAATCGTATCACGACGTCGGGGCTACTCCAGCGAAAACAGGATACACTACTGACACAGTGTGGCCCAGACTCACTCAAACGAATGGTATCATACGCCTCTTTGCATGGGCACTATACACTAACTGACATGATCCAATACTGCCAAAGAAGTATAGGTTTGACCCTGGCGAAATAGATGACCAGGACTTTAAAATCACCCACTCTCAGTTCTTCCAAAAAATTGGTTCAAATGGCTCTGAGCACTATGGGTCTTAACAACTGTGGTCATCAGTCCCCTAGAACTTAGAACTACTTAAACCTAACTAACCTAAGGACGTCACACACATCCATGCCCGAGGCAGGATTCGAACCAGCGACCGGAGCGGTCACGTGGTTCCAGACTGAAGCGCCTAGACCGCACGGCCACACCGGCCGGCTCAGTTCTTCCAAACTGAAAAAAGCTCTACAGTGATATCAATCGAAATAATGACGTACCGTATACAGTAGTTATCTCATTTGCAAATTTCATTGGTCTGCTTTCGAATATCAGGACAATATTCACAGAATTACCATATGCTATATTAGGTGACAAGTCTACTGTTAGTACCTAAGGGACACATTATTAGACGGCCAAATTTTATTACCTGTGTTCTATTCATATTTAGAACTATATACACTTAACGATTACAAATCTTAATACTGATTATTTTGTATAGGATTCGTGACAAATATGGTGAACGCCCATTGAATTCTTATTCTGAATGGATTCAAGTTCAAAGGCATGAATCGAAGAAAAACTTATAGTGAGTGTGTTTTCGCTTGTTTCATACTATGAAGGATTTCACCAAAACTTTTTGTCCCAGACAGAAATTTCCAGCGATCCCCCATTTGTCACGCCTATCCTTGCGCTTCCTCGCAGCTTCTTAAATTCTGTTTAGAGCCTGCTCAGTTACCTTTCAGTGTTGTTCTCTCGTTCCCTGAGGGAAATCAAGAGCCTTTCTAGTCAAGTTCTTCGGCTGCTGGTTTCGCATTACAGTCTGAGTAGCCTGCATTGTGACAATGAGTAGGCCGTGTTAGTTACATCCTGAAAATCATGGAAAAAGGCGATCCAAGACCGGTGTTGATTTGAGCAAAAAATCTGACAGAAATTTCCAAGATCCTTCATCACACATTCCGCGACATTTTCCGGGAGGGCGGGGGCCATTCCGAGATGATTTACATATTTATATATCGGCAGGATTTTGCGACTTTGCAGTATGGGTTTCTATCTGCCTCAACGAAATTCAGGTCCGTCGCTTAAATGGACACGTGGACCACCTGTAGGAGAAGATCATTGCACAATGCTCTTGAAACTATCGGACCCATCACCTTTTCAGTAGCGTGAGCGTGGTGAACTTCGACGTGAGTTTTGTCACCACCACAGCATAGCAGAAGACACTCCTTTATATAATGGCAATGAGCGTTTGGGGTCATTGGCCGGGAGGCCCCTTACGGGGCAGATCGGCGACCTTGGTGCAGGTCTTACTACACTCGACGCCACATTGTGCGACCTGCGCGCCGGATGGGGATGAAATGATGATGAAAACAACAAAACACCCCGTCTCTGAGTGGACGGCAATCCGTCATGCTGACCACTCAGGTATCGGGGCGGACACTCTTTGTACATAGAGGCGGCCCCATTAGAAGCGTCACCGCAACTTTTTGTAATTTCTCTGGAGCGATCGAGTATGATGGGGCCCGCGTGGATAGTGTGGTGTAAAATTCTTGTGGCACTACTTACAGGTGAACAACACTCACCTTATTTTTCGCTCCATGTGAGTGAGATTCCACGACATGCTTAACTTGATATAACACTTCCTAGCGCCAAAATGCGCGTAGGAGAAATGTGTGTGCCAGATAACTTTATTTATAAGTTCCTCAGTGATACACTAACACCATAGCAAATCGTCTGTGTTACGTCGGAGAAAGGATTAAGTTTCTTAGGAGATAGGATTATGCTCTAGCGTAACCACAAACGCCGGAACGAAGATGCGAAACGAAAGACCAGAGAATGCAGTGAAGAATCGGCGGTCAATGGTGCGCGGAATCGGGCCGCGCCGCACCAGGGTCACCCAAAGCAGCTACATACAAACGCAGGTCCTGCCAGCATCGGCCGCACATTATCGGCCCGAGTCTTGAACGAAATTAGTGCTATGCTGACAGATCCGTAACGAGTGGTTCCTTGGACTCAGTGTACAGCAAGAACTGTTCTGTTTTCGCGTCCCCTCGCGCTAGCGACATTTGCTGTAAAGAAAAGGTTAGGAATTGCCAGTCTGCTTTCTGGAAATAAAACTACTAATTTTGTTTGTTTGAAATTGTTGTACAGCATACTGAGAACGCTACATCGCGTAGACACCCTATTAGCGACGAGTAGGCAATACCACACAGACATCTAATAGCAGTTTGGGTGTGGTCTCTCGTGAAAGGTGGGGTCACGATCCTGTTCTCCAGGAACATCTTTCATGGTCACTGTGATATAGTTCTCAAATGCGACATTACGGATGCAGAACAAGGTAAAGTGGTTGTGTTCTGTTTCTTCACTTACTTGTTCCTCCAGTCGTAAGGGTGATTTGGAGCCAGCATCCTGTATTACTCTCTATTTTCCAGGTACATATGTGAAGGTGAAATTGTACTCCTGGAGACAGAGTGCCCATCTTATCCACAACTTGTCCCTAAGTTTTGCCGTGAGAAGCAACTCGAGTACTTTTTGGAGAGTGAAGATACGTGTTCTTCTCTCAAACAGAAAGAAACCTAAACTTTTTGAAACCAAGGGCTCAGTGACTGAGTGATTCTTTTCACAATTCGACAACACTCAGCTACTGAATCCAATTGTCTTATACACCATGTTTCCATCCCCTTCGTATGGTTGAAACCTTATAACCCTTATTCAAGATTAGGCACTGTTCATCGCCATACAGAAATCTTGTCACAGTTTTCGGTGTGAGAGTTTGGGGATAACGATTAATGCGGACTTCAGCGACTGGAATTCCCTTTCAACACTTTCTTCCCAGAGTATAGTTTTCCCAGTCAGCTGCACAGTCGTAGTGATGTCAAAATATGGATATTTTTAAATCTTTTGTAAAAATTTATGATTCCAGGGAATCCTCTAAGTTGAAAACTTATCAATAGCTTCGAGTTTATCTTGACTGGGGTATATCCCCTCTACCAAAATGTTGTGTACAAGGAATTTGACTCCAGAACAACCAAAAGGTGATTTACTAGTATTGTGACACCTTGTTCCTTAAGTTTCTAGAACTTGACTGAGAATTCTATTGTGGTCACTCCATGAGGCTTCCCCAGTCAGTAGGCTGTCCCCATATGCTGTCAAGAGTCGTTCGATTGTCACTTAGGACGTCACTTAGGACGTTGAAACTATATACTCGTAGAATCTTCCAAATGTCATAAAGGCAGTATATTTTTGGCAAAAGGGTGGAGAGTGATTTGGCAGAAACTGAAATGCAAAGCAGTTGACGATAATACTGGCAATGGAATTCTGTACCAGGTCGTCCAGTTTGTCTGGTCTATCCATCTCTGTCTAAATAACAGTCTTTATTTGACGGAAATCCAGTACCAGACAAATAGAACCATCAGCGTTTAGACCATACGGAGTGGGCCCTTACGGGCTGATGTTGCCAGTTTTGTAATGGCATCATCCAACATTCTGCCGACCGAGCGAGGTGGCGCAGTGGTTAGACACTGGACTCGCATTCGGGAGGACGACGGTTCAATCCCGCGTCCGGCCATCCTGATTTAGGTTTTCCGTGATTTCCCTAAATCACTCCAGGCAAATGCCGGGCTGGTTCCTTTAAAAAGGGCACGGCCGACTTCCTTCCCCGTCCTTCCCCAATCCAATGAGACCGATGACCTCGCTGTCTGGTCTCCTTCCTCAAAACCAACCAACCAACATTCTGCCAATTTCTAGGAATACTTTGTGCCAGTACTAATGTGGAATCGTATGCGGTTGAACGAAGAATCTTTTGCTCGGCTTTACTCTGAATGAGTATAAAAAGTTTGCCGAGAACAACTCTGCATTATCTCTTAGAATGCCACACAGATCCTGCTGTTGCCAGTCCAGGATGTACTGAACATCTTGCATTTTCTCTACTGTATCTTCCAAAACGTCCCCCTGCAGCTTTTTCTTTTCCAGTTCGCGTATTTCCCGCCTATAATGTCGTGATCTTTTCGGTCCTAAAAAATTAACCTCAAACTTTCCGTGTGTACGAATGACATGAGCTTCGAGAGCTTTGTGTTTTATTCCATCCATTTGTAGAGTAACTATTACTCATCTTCCTCTTCCAGTGTATAAGATAGCTAGCTGTTCGCTTAAAAAACCAGTGCCGAAAATTAAGTCTATTTCCCAATTTTGGGACGATTAGGAGGTTCGATTCCATAGTATGTTCTTGGGATGTATATTGAAGACGTGCCTGTAGGTGCATTTTCGTATGTTTTCCAATAAGTGCACCTTTGATGCGAGTCTCATTCGTTAATAGAACTGGCCAACTTTGATTTTCTGTGCAGTTATTATGAGCTATTTCGGAAATCGCAGTGATGTGGCAACCACTACCCAGTTTGACAGTTTAACGTCTCCAATCGTCACTATTAAGATCGGCTCCTGATCCTCGCTTGTGGTCAAGCCCTCTTCGTGTAATAACGTCTGACCTGGATCCTCGTACTTCAACATATTACTTGACTCTTACCGGATGGCACTGCAGAGGAATTATGAGCCAGATGTGCATTAATGGCTGTACTTCAATAATTTCGAAAAGCTTTCGGGGCACGTCTGGTTTGTGGCTGTTTCTTTTGAAATGTCTTCGATGGTTGATCCCGCAAACTGATTCCAGTACGTCCTCCTACCACCTGGCGGACCGTCTCCACATTACTAGTCGTTATCGCCACATCTGACCCCTAATACATGCTGGTGGTGAAATGGTAGTTTCATCTAACAGGAACGTATGAATTCACTTGCACAGTCGGTTGCATGGAGAAACTGGTCTTTCTTAATGAGTAATTCAAATACTTTTAAATGGCTCTAGAAACCCGATGATTCCAAGTCTAAGGTCTCTACAAAATGTTACCTCTAACTTTATCGTTTCCTTTGCCTCTCTAGACCAATAATCGATGACGAAAGCGTTTCTAAATTCCTGATATATACTAAAATCTGTTCTGATTGACCACGTCTTCTCTGCGATCAAACGTACTGTGTGCCCGCAAATAAATTCTAATTTGTAATCTACTGGCCAAGATGGCGACAAAGACCGGTCGGTTCAAAAAAATGGCTCTGAGCACTATGGGACTTAACATCTTAGGTCATCAGTCCCCTAGAACTTAGAACTACTTAAACCTAACTAACCTAAAGACATCACACAAAACCCAGCCATCACGAGGCAGAGAAAATCCCTGACCCCGTCGGGAATCGAACCCGGGCACCCGGGCGCGGGAAGCGAGAACGCTACCGCACGACCACGAGATGCGGGCAAAGACCGGTCGAATTGAGCTATCCAAGACTTGGTATGTAATGAGATCCACGTGTCTTGGTATGTCTGGAAATTCTGGACCCACTATAAACGTATGTGGTCAAAACCCCAGTGTTGGTTCCCATTTGTAAGTTCTCGATATTTGGACAAATACACTTCTTCTCAATGAGTAACCACATTTTGCGACATGCTGTCACTACAGTTATCACTATTCCCTCCATAAATATGAGAATTACATCTCATCAGTGAGATGCGATTATGCACAGGCGCAACCTCCGTGTTGTTAGTAATTACAGGTGCCACACCTATCCGCACAGAACTCACATCTGCTGACGTATAAGCCAGTGTGTCAGCCATATGCGGAATCTCCACCACGTCTGAATATAGGCCTCTCGTTTGTGCTTCGTCTTCCATACGTTCTGACCGCACTTCCTCTGCCTGTTGGCGTCTGCCACAATGGATTTCAACTTTGTCGATGTTCCTGTGTTGATGTGGTATCTTTGAAAATCTCAGAGTACTTAGCATTAATGCACGTCTGCTCTCCCTTTATTTGTCATGTTTTCCCATTCGTGTTCCAAAAACTCTATACTTCCTGAAATCCGTGATTTTTTTTAAATCTCTGTTTCATGTACGATCTTATTTCCATGCTCATGGAGAGTTAGGTAAGATTATTTTCGTTTGTGTCACAGCACACCTGGCTGCTTTAGCCTGTCTCTCCGTTACATGTGGTTTCTTTCTTGCGTCCGCTGCTTCTAGTCTAGATAATCTTGCGTTTTTCTATCGAGTCTGATGAAATCTTCTTTGTTTTGATGATTTCATCCGTAACCTTATCATTCGGTCATCGAATCTTCAAATTAATTCTTTTTCTTTTCACGCTTAGCAACATTTCTTCAGTTCTTTTTCAGGCTTGTCATTTATTTTTTCCTCTTTCTTCTTCTTTCTTACTCTTTTCCTCAAGGCCAACAATAACTGCAAAACTGTATCTATACATTTGTTACTATATGTGCAACTCGTGCACCAGCATGAAAACTTCACGCACTGCATCTTTGCTGTGGTGAAACTAATCTATCAGTGTCTTTGTCGGAAAAATTTCTGATCAGAACTACAACATCATTATGCTTCGAACCTACCATTACAAAATCGATACTGACATCCATCTCTCCCACCGGAACTTCTCCCTCTGTATCAGACGTACTTGTCACATCACCGCATCTGCTTGATCTTTCTGATCGGAAATTAATTTTTATCATAAGTCCCGTTTTAAACGCGGTTCGCTCCTGGTTAACCTTCATTCAAATACATGCTGTAACTAAAATTGTACAGTAATCACGTGCCAATCCACATAACACTTCACTAACACAACATAAAATATCAGTAACCCATCCAAAATGACCAATGCTGTCACCAACTCTGAACATATCAAACACGGACCAAACAACTAAAGGCAAAAAAAAAAAAAAAAAATACACACTCTAAGAAATGCACCAACACTAAAAATAAATTCTGACGTCGTCTCAATAGATTCTAACGCTCTGAATCCTAACCAAGAGTCGCCAATTTACGAGAAGTGCGGTGTTTGAAATGGGACTTGGAGCATACCTACTGCAAATGTCTATCCCAGAATTTACGTCGACACAGAAAAAAACCTCCAAACAATGACTTACGTGCACAATGGAATTAAACGCAAATCGTAACATGGCCAGGTTCACTGACTGGAGTATTTCACATCTCTCTCCAATTATTAACTTAATGTGTGTGTGAAAGCTTATGGGACTTAACTGCTAAGGTCATCAGTTCCTAAGCTTACACACTACTTAACCTAAATTATCCTAAGGACAAACACACACACATGCCCGAGGGAGGACTCGAACCTCCGCCGGAACCAGCAGCACAGTCCATGACTGCAGCGCCCTAGAACGCTCCGCCAATCCCGCGCGTCTATTAACTTAATCAAATTATATCCCCCGATAACAAGATATTTCGAAAACAGTGACATCAAAATACTATCTACTTCAATCATAGACCGTACTAAGTTTAACGAAGATGTTTATTCCAATCAAAGACAAGTTTGATAATTTGCTTAAGAAACTTAACGAAGATACATCGAGTAAAATTACTTAGAATTGACAAATCGGAGGAATGATTTTCGTAGCTTACCCCTTGATGAAATGAACGGATAAAGAAATGTAACACATTAATGCTATACTGAAAATGGTTGGACCTCCCTGGTTGATGACCGCTCAAATCGATGTTAAAAGGGTCAGCTTAACCCGTGAACAAGCTCCTGTGAGACATTACTCTGCCTAAGTTTAGAGGATCTCATTTGCATTCAACACCAGTTGCAAGATACCTTATAGAAACCAGTGCGTTGTCTCAAAAGTAATCTCTAATGGACAGGTGGCTCATCCGGAACCAATACAAGCAGGCCTCACTAACCGGCGTCTTTACTCGATGGCTCTGCTGGCAGAAGCCTCGTTTTTCTACGACGCCCACTGCGGAAGTCGTTACTTTCTTGCTTCCACGGCCATATTTTCTTTACTAGACTCCGCCAACAGGCGGTGTTTACGTTCGATCTGTTAAATTTCGATATTTCTCTACGTCGAACACTCACAAAAATATGTTAGAACACCAATGCAAGCGACGATCCGCATCTCTGCTACAATCGCTCGCATTCTATCATCCGAAATCGTGAGCAGTCGCCGAGCTAAGGGGACAGGGATTTCTCCCCGCATGTGTCGACGTCCCTGGCACCGTTTGACAAAATATGACCATCACAACAGAATAGATTCGTATTTTACGGCCGTTCGAAATGCGCCATGTTAATGCTGACCTCATACTTTGCCACACGCAGTGCCTGGTCGCACCCCTGCGTCCAGCGAGCCCCTGTGCGACCTAAGACACAGGGAGGCTGCAGGTGCGCCGCCGCCCCCACCAGGTGTCACAAATAATCTTCTCTCCCTGGTAAGGCATAATACCTCTGTTCATCGCTTGACTATTCCCAGCTAGCGATATTATGCTCAGCAAAATACTTTCATCCACCAATCGAATCCAGAAACCAATTATTGTTAACAACATTTAAGATATCCACCTAATAGTGCACCACAATTAATTACCGAATGAACTTCTCCCATAAAAGCGTCTGATAGCCCGTTTATTATTTTAAATAGAAACGAAAGAGAGACTAAATGATGAAATACATTTCATGGTCATATTGCACTGGGCTGGCAAGCTTACGAAAGATCAGTTTTAAGTATAAAATGTTGATCCCGCAGAAGAGAAAAGTTCTGGACTAGTATATACTTCCAGAAATAACTTACGGATGTGAGACATGAACATTAAATGAGTTAATTGTCATAAAAATTAAAGCAACTCAAAGATACACTCCTGGAAATTGAAATAAGAACACCGTGAATTCATTGTCCCAGGAAGGGGAAACTTTATTGACACATTCCTGGGGTCAGATACATCACATGATCACACTGACAGAACCACAGGCACATAGACACAGGCAACAGAGCATGCACAATGTCGGCACTAGTACAGTGTATACCCACCATTCGCAGCAATGCAGGCTGCTATTCTCCCATGGAGACGATCGTAGAGATGCTGGATGTAGTCCTGTGGAACGGCTTGCCATGCCATTTCCACCTGGCGCCTCAGTTGGACCAGCGTTCGTGCTGGACGTGCAGACCGCGTGAGACGACGCTTCATCCAGTCCCAAACATGCTCAATGGGAGACAGATCCGGAGATCTTGCTGGCCAGGTTAGTTGACTTACACCTTCTAGAGCACGTTGGGTGGCACGGGATACATGCGGACGTGCATTGTCCTGTTGGAACAGCCAGTTCCCTTGCCGGTCTAGGAATGGTAGAACGATGGGTTCGATGACGGTTTGGATGTACCGTGCACTATTCAGTGTCCCCTCGACGATCACCAGTGGTGTACGGCCAGTGTAGGAGACCGCTCCCCACACCATGATGCCAGGTGTTGGCCCTGTGTGCCTCGGTCGTATGCAGTCCTGATTGTGGCGCTCACCTGCACGGCGCCAAACACGCATACGACCATCATTGGCACCAAGGCAGAAGCGACTCTCATCGCTGAAGACGACACGTCTCCATTCGTCCCTCCATTCACGCCTGTCGCGACACCACTGGAGGCGGGCTGCACGATGTTGGGGCGTGAGCGGAAGACGGCCTAACGGTGTGTAGGACCGTAGCCCAGCTTCATGGAGACGGTTGCGAATGGTCCTCGCCGATACCCCAGGAGCAACAGTGTCCCTAATTTGCTGGGAAGTGGCGGTGCGGTCCCCTACGGCACTGCGTAGGATCCTACGGTCTTGGCGCGCATCCGTGCGTCGCTGCGGTCCGGTCCCAGGTCGACGGGCACGTGCACCTTCCTCCGACCACTGGCGACAACATCGATGTACTGTGGAGACCTCACGCCCCACGTGTTGAGCAATTCGGCGGTACGTCCACCCGGCCTCCCGCATGCCCACTATACGCCCTCGCTCAAAGTCCGTCTAATGCACATACGGTTCACGTCCATGCTGTCGCGGCATGCTACCAGTGTTAAAGACTGCGATGGAGCTCCGTATGCCACGGAAAACTGGCTGACACTGACGGCGGCGGTGCACAAATGCTGCGCAGCTAGCGCCATTCGACGGCCAACACCGCGGTTCCTGGTGTGTCCGCTGTGCCGTGCGTGTGATCATTGCTTGTACAGCCCTCTAGCAGTGTCCGGAGCAAGTATGGTGGGTCTGACACACCGGTGTCAATGTGTTCTTTTTTCCATTTCCAGGAGTGTAAATAAATGAGTCAGTGGTGGTGTACATAAAGAAAGACAAGAAGAAAGCAGTAATTATCAGACACACAATAAAGGTCATTGGCATAATGAAAGATTATATACCTGGTTAAGCTATTCGATGAAAATCCGGCACACGTTCAGAATAAATACCATGTTGGAGTCCGATTCACCAAAAAACGTTTAGGGGAAGCCCGTCATAGAGATGAGACAGACCCCCACTAAAGGCGGCTGAACTCAGTAGGCAACGAGATGCTCAATATAGACAGAATTGGATGTCTTGGTGAACAGACCTTAATAAAGATTGACAGTCGCCCGAAATTAATTCGAAATAAATTCGTTGAATAGCAATTGATTGGCATCAACTCCCTTTGATGTAGACCCCAATTAGACATTGTATAAAATGCAGACATTGTGACTTATAGACGTCGGGTCAGCCGGAAGGTGTGCATAATTAGCGGGAAATCCGGGTTCGAGCCGAGGTCCGGCGCAAATTTTCGTACTACGCTAATGGGTAACAAATCTATACCAACACAGCTGATGCTAAGATATTAGCACTCAGCGAATTTATTTCGAATTAGTAGTGAAAGAGCATGCTGTAATCCTCTGTTGTACGCTGACTAAAAGAGGTCACATTTTCAAATAGTTGAATTGCCTGAGGGTGGTTGAAAAGACTGAGCACAAATTGAAGGAAATCATAGAGGAGCCTAAATAAAATTTTGCAGTAGGATGTTAGCTGCAGGCAACCATACTTACAAACAAAAGAGTGTTTTGGACGTAACCTTCAATTTGTCTATGACGTTTTGAACCATCAAATGACATATTCTACAAAGTAAATCAGCCACTAGCCTTTTCTTTAAAATCACGACATGGTATTTTTATTGTGACACGAAGGCAGACCTGACAAGAAATTAAAGAGTAAATATAAATTAAATTTCAGGATTGTTGTGTTTTTCTTGTGGCCGTTTAGTGTGCCATTCGGAAGTTTATTCCACTATCCACAATCACGACACGGTTACCCCCATACCGTAGTTACCAAGGACTAAGGCCTAAACATCTAGGTGGAGCGCAGTTTATATGGCTGTAACAACATCAGAAAAATTGTAATGTTTAATGTATTTTTACTGCGTAATTTTTTGTTACACATACAAAAGACTTATATTGCTGAACCTGTCTCAAACAGATCTTACATTAAATAATCAACTTACTAGCTGTATTTTTACAGTTAATGAAGCATTAAACATCTGTTTGCCTTTGAAACTATTCGTCTAACAAGTGACGTTACAGACGTACTTTATAAAACACAAAGTTTGGAGTGAAAGTGTTAGGCGACTCACGAGTTTCCGCTAATGTTGTATATCCTTTCATTATGTCCTCTGTAAGCGAAAAAAAAAAAAAACTCTGAGAGAATTTCTAATGATACAGTGTTATTTATTTTATGGTCGCCTCCAGACAGAGAGTATTTGAATGATTGCACTTTGAGTGTCAGATATCATTATTGTTTCATTCTTTATTCTGTGCTTGCATGTACGCACATATGTTGATGTAACATTTTATTCCGATACCGTTTAATGCGGTTGTCATGGGTGTGAAAGCCGTTACAGAGCGGTCGGCGTTTATATCATTTTCTCGCCCATCACGTGTAAATATCTTCTCAACAGCAAGGTGTTCGACACTCTCTGACTCTGCCTGGAGAGGTTATTTGCAGAGGAATCGGCAGGTACTTCCTAGGAGCATGTGACAGATGGCAACCAACCATAGCACTTGGCACATATGTTCCGGCGTAGAACCCTCTTGCAGCTACCTACGAAGTATTGCTGTTCCTGGCAACATTTTGGTTGGACATGATTAAGACACTTATCTTGTGCTTTCGAGATGGGCGTATTCAACGAACACCTATTCACAATACGGTGAGATCGCAGTAAATGACATGTATTCGGGTTGCATTTATGAGGTTAGAACTTACGCGCTTTAGGATATGCAGAATGCGTAGTACTCCTTTCCGCGTTGCATTTCTATTTGGACATACTGGTGGGAACGATTTGCCTTTGTTATCTCTTTCGATCTCATCAGAACACATGATGTTCGGTGTTTGCTTCTACTTTAACCATCCATAAATTGAAGTGACTTGCAAAGTGGTCCTGCATCTTACATACACATCTACATCTACGCCAAGACTGCAATTATCAATTAAGTTCCTGGCAGAGGGTTTATCGAACCACATTCAAGCTAATTCTCTACATTTCCACACTCGAACAACTCTCAGCAAAAACCAACAATAACATCTTTCCGTGTAAGCTCTGATTTCACTTATCTTGTATGTGGTCGAGCTATTCTAGGCGCTTCAGTCCGGAACCACGCTGCTGCTACGGTTGCAGGTTCGAATCCTGCCTCGGGCACGGATGTGTGTGATGTCCTTAGATTAGTTAGGTTTAAGCAGTTCTAAGTTCTAAGGGACTGATGACCTCAGATGTTAAGTCCCATAGTGCTCAGAGCCATTTGAACTTATTTTATAAAGATGACCATTTCTCCCTATGTAGGTGACTACGAATAAAATATTTTCGCATTCGGAGAAGAAAGTTGGTGAGTGATATTTCATGAGAAGATCCTACCACAATGAAAAGCACCTTTGTTCTCCTGAATGACGTCACAATTCGCGTATCATATCCATGGCACTCTCTCCCTCTTATTTCGCAATAATACGTAACGAGCTGCCTTTCTTTGAACTTTTTCGATATCCTCCATCGATTGTATCTGATGCGAAACCCATACCTCGGAGCAGTACTCCGTAACAGGATGGGTAAGCGCAATGTAGGCAGTCCCTTTAGTACACCTGCTGCATATTCTAGGTTTTCTGCCCAAAAAATGCAGTCTTTGATTCGTTCCTCACAAGAACGTCGTCCATGTCCTCGTTCCCATTTAAGTTATTCGTAATTGTAATCCGAAAGCATTTAGTTGAATTCACAGGCCTTACATTGTTGATCGAAATTTAGTCGATTCCTTTTGGTATTCATGTGGATGAATTCACACTTTTCATTATTTAGAGTCAATTGTCACTTTTCGCGCCAGGCGAAATTATTTTGCAGTTTATAATTGGTTTAGATCATCTGATTACGTTAAAAGATGGTAAGTGACAGGATCATCTAAGATCCCTGACATCCACTCACTCGCAAGAACGCGTGTCAGAAGCTTCTAATATTATTTTGAATTTCCTTTCTGCTATAATATCGGGCAGGGATGTTAAACAGTATGATGTGATAATTAGTATTTACCAATAACAAATAACTTTACGAACGTTGTCTTTTTTAAAAACTATATTACATTTTCATTTGTTTGATGGTTACCAATTCATTATGTGGCACCTTTTTTTCTGTTTAGCTGTTTCACCACGTGTTCCAAATACCTTTACATCGATGCTTAGGATATGCTTCATACAAACAGGCCCCGTCCACATACTTTACTTTCAATTCAATGTAATGTGGCATACGTACGCAGTGCTTGCAATTATGTTCTGTAAGAATTTTACATCACCACAGCTGACCCCACGTAATGGAGTACCTCAAGACACGCGGCGATAAAGACGACATCATCGATACTTATTTCTTCCACCGCACCATCTCATAGATTCACATGTTCTTAAGCAGCTTTGGTCACAAAAAACATACGTATTTGTTTTGAACTCTTGAAGCAACATAGTACAGTGTTTTCACACAATGTTCTAACTTGGGTCTCGCTTGTATTACTTCCGAGCAGTCCTCGTCCCATTTCGCTGCACCTGTGAAAGTTTTTCCACAGCCGAAACATCGCCAGTCAGACTGTTGCTACTGGGTCATATTGAGCTTATGTGGCATGTATCAGGACAGAAACCAGGTTAAATTTCAAATATGTGTCGGGTGTTAACTAATTCTAATGGTGTACACACTCACGTAACTATAGACCCTGTAGCTTATCAACATGCCTTGAGACTGCGCGGTTGACTGCATATACTAAGTTGTGTCATACAGCGGGAATGACAAACTTCACATATTACGTGAACTTCTTATATGATAATGACTTTCAGTTAACAAACGAGGATTGAATTTGACAAGTATCTCGTACACATCTCCTGTTCCAGTAATATCCTGGAGAACTAGCGAGAAACTCCGAACAATTTTACATAATGAAAGAGTAAGAGTACAACCAATCAAATATTCTTCGCATGAATTTGAAATGTATTGTTATTGAATAATAAAGACAACAGAATAATGAGCTGTTACAAGAGACAGGTGACAATAAACTCTTTGAAAATACTTCCTCACAGGAAAATATTTTCTAAGAAAAGTGTAATAGTAGAGGAAAACAAAAACGGTAGGACGATAAAGGATGTTCAGTGTAGTAAACGCGCGAAGTTAAAAGTTTGGGCAACGGATGTAAACGAAAAATATCGAAACACTTAAATGTTTAACCATTTAAATTATAATTTGTTAGCTACCGAAAATGTCACCTGTCTCACTACTATCTTCGCCACGTTGCACTTTTGCAATACATCAATAAACATTTTTATTTTGTTGTTGATACAACTTTATCCATATTCTTTAAAAACGGAATGAAATGCTTTCTGCTGTTTGAACTCAGTCTGACGAGCGCATTAAATTAATTCCTTTGTAGTAATATGGCAAATTGAAATTTATGACTACGTCATGTGGCTCTGATAACACTGAGAGTAATATTCACGTGGAAGCAAATGTCGGATTTTAATAAATATATAGGTCGCCATAGGACACAGAGAAAATTGAACTACTATTAATGCATACACACGGCATGAGAAACCTGTTATAAATAACTAACTTATTAAAGGAATCTGGTAAAATAAATCATCATTATTTTCTTATATATAATTTCACGAGAGAAATGTCCGACCGGACAACCTCGTTACATACTGAAAATGACCAGTTGACACCATATTGACACCCAGCAAATATAATTTAATCTCCAGTGAGGAAAGGAACAATAATTCCATTTTATCCGCGCGTTCCGCTTCGAAAGATCGGTGATATGAAAGGAAGATATCCCTGTGGAAAATGTCAGACAATGAATGTAAATTAAAACGTTTAATTGAATGTTGGTTTACAATTGCGCTGAGGGATTAACGTGAGCGGATAGGCAGTATGCCGATAAGGGAAACGAGTGGAAATTTTCATTAATGTTAATATTCTGGGATACGAATTAATGAAACCTTGCTACTGGGAATTACGCTATGAATTGAAAGAAATTCATGTATATTTCACTCTGACCGTTCCTGAATCCTCTGCCACGCATTTAAGTGAAAATAATAGAATAGACATGTGGCTATCATGCAAATATTGTTAAAGCAGTGCCTAAAAGGAGTTCCGTCCGCAAAGACAGGTTTAGGAGAAACAACACCCGTTGAGATGATTGCAATGCGTAAGATGTTAAAGTGAAACAACTGATTATAATAAGAATTTCAACATTCGGGGAGTTTTGAGTATTCGAAATTAAGAGCACCAACACAATTAGGAATGTCGTCACGTTAAAAGCTTGGAATTTCAACAGTGTTACACTTAGTACTATCTATTAATTGCATTGCCACTAATGTCACTGCTTTTGTTATTAGTCGTACAATAACATTCGAAACTAGCGTTCTTACTCTCATGAAATACCAAATTCCCTTATTGTAGAGTGTGTCCTCTATCAATTTTGTGTTATGAAACGGTCGTATGTAACACAGAAAGAATTAATGGCATCTCATGTCAGTTCAAGGACCCACAACTACTGACTACGTTCTTCAGTTACCTACAGAATAACATTAAGTGTCGGAACGGATGTGGACATACCTTTCGGCGGGTATCTTTACACTCCATGATCCAATAAACCAAAGATTGGCCCGTAATGGATGTCATGATATTTCGTGATTATGACCCTCCGACAAATCCTGATAACCTCCGCTACGTGTGACCTGTGCAACACAGCACAGGAGGGGCTGAGCTGAACAACGTGCTTGGCAAATCATGTCACCTTGAATTTCCCCAGAGTGGGCTGATGCAGAATTTTTTCCTGAAGGGTTGATGGGGAATCTTGTTTACGTGGCCTCTTTGCTGTAGGAGGAAGAACTGGTTTCACAAGTTGCGGATATAACAAGTTTCAGCACAAGCAAACCAGTTCTCAGTCTGAAGGTTGGTTTGAACTTATAATTACTTACAATGTATGGTCCTGTTAAAAATGGGTTGACCTTGCCTTCCAGAAACCGCTCACGTGAGCGCAGAACAGGGAGTTCGTAGCGCAGAACAGGGAGTTCATAGGCAGCACACTGCGCCTGGTGCACGCGGCGCTCTGGGACCACAGCACAGCTACAACGCCAGAGGATGGGCTTATCACATTCCGAAACCGGTTGTGTGAAAATAAAGTAATTTACAACTGAAGCGGTGTTTTCAACCTCTGCGACAGAATATTGTAATGGAGACTTCTGCGGAATGGCATCCTTACAGGTGGGAGTGACGGAGGCCACTACAAAATTGCAATTGCAAAGAAGTGTTGCTAGTTTTTCATTGTGACGAACAAGGGTAGTTAGTTTTATAGATATGATACATGGCGTGGAAATTGTTAAATAAAGTCATTTTCCGTTGGTATGATATCGTTTCAGGAAATTGCAACCATCAACTATCTCCTCCCAATGCCAAAATATTTTTCTTTTCGACTATATCAAAAGAAAAGGGAAATCAGAGCTCACAGGAAAACGTTTAGGCTTTCATGTATCCCCACTTGCTATTCGAGAGCTATTCGAGACTATGGAACGTTGGATCGATGCTGGAGGCGTGCTCGGCGGACTAGGGCGGTCAAGGCCGCTCGCGTAAAGCGAGAAATCCGGCTTCGATTCCTGGTATGGCACCAATTTCAATTTTAGAGTATTCAAGTGGATGGACAACTTACTGCGAAAAGAACATGGTGGTAGTCATATTCAGTATTTCTATAACAGTTAACTGCATAAGAGTCTTTAATATTAACACGACAGCTGAAAACGAGAGTCGGCCGTGTTTCCCCTGTACGAATATCTATTCCTACATTTATATTCACACTCCACAAGCACCATATGACGTGTGGAGGAGGGTACTTTGTACCAGACGTGTGGCGGAGGGTACCTTGCACCACTATTAGTCACTTCCTTTCCTGTTCCACTGGCAAATGGAGCGAGGGAAAAACTGTTATGTATATACCTCAGTACGAGCCACACTATCTCATATCTTCATGGTACGGCAGTACACTTGTTCTTCAGTCTTCTTCAAATGTCGGTTCTCTAAACTTTCTCAATAATGATCTACCAAAGCACGTCTCTCGCCCTCCAAAAATTCCCATTAGAAACCCCGAAGCATCTCCACAACACTTGAGTGTCATTCGAACCTACCGGTGACAAACTTAGCAAAGTTCCTTCGCTCTGGTTCTTGCATCCTATACACCTCTCTTTTACGAATGAACTACACTTCCCTAAAACTCTCCTAATAAACCGAAATCGACCATTCCCCTTCCCCACTACCGTCCTTAAACGTTCGATCCATTTCATATCGCTTTCCAACTTTTCACCTAGCTGATTAACGAACGTGACTGTGCTGAGAAGTAGAAAACTGATGCCTTATTCGAAAATGACGAGAATGTTTTTCCTGCTCATCTGCATTAACTTACGCTTTTCCATATTTAGATCCAGCTGCCACTCATTCCACCACTTAAAAATTCTATCTGAGTCACTGTGTATCTTCCTATAGTTACTTAACGACGACCTCACATCATCAGTTAACAGCCGCCGATTTCTGCTCACGCTGTTCGTCGAATCAGTTATGTATGGAGAGAGTAACAGTGTCGCTTGCTTGAGACATCCAAACAATGCCTTTGTCACTGGTACATACTCGCCATTGAGGACCACGTACTATATGCATACCGTGTTTCAAAGAAATACTTCCGATTTCAGAGTACTGTGTCTTTTACCTGATTGGAGACAGAAACGTGTGATAAATTTTAACATACGTAGAAACCTTGTGACACAATTGCTCTGTATTACCTACGACTGTCTTATCCAACTTCTTTGTCTGCTTTTACGGAATGTGATTTGTGTATAAACATGCTCTTTGATGTCAAATTAACTTAATTGTTTTATTCACTACTTACTGTAATTTATATAATTATAATTAATCTATGAATGTAATGTCAAAAACAATGTGCTGTAAGGGAATGGAAAAGTTTAAAATTTACTTTTAATACTGTTTCATGTATAGGGTTTCTAGATTTGTAATCACGTAAAACATGTCGGGTAGTATCCGTGCAAAGATACTGACTTGGAGGGAACAGAAAAGGTGGATCTGGCGGTCGAACTGCAAAGCTCTTTTGTGGCATGAGTCTGTCGGTGACTAGCAGGGGATGTGTGCGCATCTTGTGAACTGAAAGTGATGCGAAGAACTGCAACATTATATTTTATAGCCTCGGATGCAGAAGTAATTACGCTTATTATTCGTGGCATATTTTGATTAGCTCTTTAGTACGAAAATCCGACCCTAAGACGAGAATTTTCAGAGCTTGTTAGACATCAAGAGCCATGAATACTATTCCCGCCTTTTTTTAATAACACTGGCGATAGACACTGCAACAACCTTTATCTCAAATTACCAGTTGAGTATCAGTTGACTACTGTATAGTTGCATGGAACACTTTTCTTTTTCAATAATAAGTTTACGTTCGGTAAACTTTGTGTTAAGTCATTAAGCACGATCTCTGTCAAATAAGTGTGCTTTCACAGGAGTAACATTATCGGTGTACTGCTATTTTAGTAGTAGTCGATAGTGTTACATACGACCTTAATTTGCGAGAGTATATCCTTTACGTGCACTCACATATAACATTGGGGTACGTATCACAGCCACGTTCAGGATGTAAGTTTGCATTTGTCTTTCACAACTGTTTAATATGCTCTCCACTGGATGCAAGGCAAACCCCTTGCAAGCATATCTGCAATTACTGCAGTCACTGTTATTTTTGTACGGTTTCGCAATTTAGGCACAATTTAGGGCGCAGTGACAAACCTTAAATTAAGCAAAATTACATCCAGTCAGGCAAACTTGGAGGCCACTCGTATATCCGTATATCCTTTAGGTCTAACCCACCACTGAGCCAGCTAATTAATCTTAAATGATGATACATTGCGACATAGCAACGCCATGTTAAAAAATTACATTTGAAACAGGGTCTAGTGATTATAAAAAAGCAGGATGTCAAATTCGTCCAGCTTAATCCATGCCGGTGACACGCGCTCAAACCTGCTTCATAAAGCCAAATACTCTGCACAAGCGCGCCGAGGGGAGTCGCTTGTTTGCAAAGTAACGTGTGGTAGTAAAATATAAAATTTCAGGGTCGGATATGTCACAGTTAATAAAATATTCCGGGCTATTATACGGTGGTGTAACGAAAATATGAAAATTCAAAGAAACTACACTCTTTCTCGAAAACTGTCATCCGCAGATGGTGGCGAAAGTTGGGTTTTGATATGAAATCCATTCGGCCACGGCAAAGTAGTCCATAACGTTTTATTAACTGTGAGAGAACATTGAGCCTTGGGAGACGATAGCTCAATGGCAGATATTTCCGCATCGCGTCGCATGTTATCTCTCTGCCAGGCGGCGAACTTTATCCAGTGCGAAGCGCTGAGCGTGCTGGACCCAAAAACTGGAGTTGTAACTGAAAGGGTAAGTGTTACACACTTGCTTCTGATCCTGATTTGGCACGGTTTATACGCTGTGGCTGAAGATGATTTTGCTTCGGTGCTTCTTCAAGATGTCTGGTACAACTCAGTGAGAATGCTGTACGAGCGTAGATCACAGCAGCGCAATTCAGTCATGTCCCGTTGAATGTTCTTGTGTTTCAAATGCACTACAAAACAATTTCTATTCAGAGTAGCTTTTCGTTCCACGTACCGCGTGGAGTGACCGCGCGGTTACAGCACCATGTCAAATATTGCGCAGCCCCTACCGTCGGAGGTTCGAGTCCTCCCTCGGGCACTGGTATGTGTGTTGTTCTTAGCATAAGTTTGTTTAAGTTAATCTAATTAGTGTGTAGGTTCAGGGACCAATGACCTCAGCAGTTTGGTCCCTTAGAAATTCACACACACATATTTTCGTGCCACGTATATGTTGATTTGCAATGGAACTTCAGTGTTCCTTGGTGACCCATTTGAATTCAAGTAAACACATCCAAAACGAAAATATAAATTGTTTGTAATATCTCCTTCTCTCTCAATCTGTCTCTGTCTTTTTAAAAGATGCAAGAAGCAATTTGTTGCTCTCCTTATGAATTCCATCAACTGCTACATGCTCAGAAACTTATGCTTCACTTGTATGGGCGATTTACGTTGTCATTTATGTACTATTATTTCGAACACTATAACATTGATTTATCACATTTTCGAACGCATACTTATTGCCACGTGGATATATTCATTCATATTGATAGTAGGTGGCCTCATCGCACCTTGCCCCATTTTCCATTGTGGTTTGTTTTGAAAGCACGGCGTCTTTAAACTTTTCATTGCGCTGCCTGTTGTCTTTCGTAATGTTTTTCAATTATCAGGTACGGACGCCACGCTGCAATTTTTGCGATGCAGGAGACAGAACAGAGGTTAGGACTCCGTCAAGGACGGGGATAGAAACCGGCAGTGCCCTTTCAGAGGAACCCACAAGGCATTTGCCGGAAACGATTTAGCGAAATCACGGAAAGCTTAAATCTGTGTCCTCGTACGTGGGTTTTAACAGCCTTACTCCCGAATGCGAGTTCAATGAGTCGTGGCGAGCTGGTGCCAGTGTTATTTTGTAATTGTCAAATTCCTTAAAAGGCGTAATGTTAATAAACCGTCTTAATCATAAATTGTGACTATCAACCATGGTTCCATCCGTCTTCACGTTTTAGGGTATCTAAGATATGGTGGGTAAGTGTGGTAGGAAATGGGATCCACGTACCACTTGGTGGCAGAGACAGAAGGGGGGGAGGGGGGAGGGGGAGGAATTTGCTTTTCCGGTCCTCTCCTACGGTTGATAGTGCTTGCGTGGTAAGTTGTAAAATTGTTATTATTGTGTTTTGAAACTTGTCTGCCTGTTTCAGGAAGTTACGTAACGTAAGTCTCCGAGCTTGCCCTGGCATAACTTATTTACGGAAAGAGCAACTGATGCATGAACTACGTGTGCACGGGCTGCCGGTAGACGGAAATGTGTTTGACTTGGTGGCCAGGCTTCGTGCAGCGGTCGACACTAACTTTGCCCTTCCGACAGACATCGTTAGCGAGGTAGCCGACTTATTGTCGAATATCGAAACAGCTTTAAGTGATGTAGGTCTGACAATTGAATTTCTGGCCTCTACTCAGCTGACGCATAAACAAATTGTTCGCGTGCAGGTGCATTTAGCCCATTACTGTAATTGTTTATCGGATATCGCTTCAATCGATCTCGATGGTGCAATGGGTGCTCTCCGTCATAAGTTGCTTGGTGTTGCCGGAGGTTTGCAGTCCCGCACCGTAGCGCCTGCTTTTAAGTTCAAAATGGTTCAAATGGCTCTGAGCACTATGGGACTCAACTGCTGAGGTCATTAGTCCCCTACAACTTAGAACTAGTTAAACCTAACTAACCTAAGGACATCACAAACATCCATGCCCGAGGCAGGATTCGAACCTGCGACCGTAGCGGTCTTGCGGTTCCAGACTTGCTTTTAAGTGGGGGAGGTTTAAATATTAATTGTGAGCCTGAAAATGTGAGTGAGGTCACACGCGTTAAGGGTAACGAAGAATATTTGAGTTTATTTCCCAAGTTACCTTATCCAATTGTGAATGTATTGAAAGATATATCTGTCTTGTATATCGAAAATTTGAGCCTTCCTATGGTTGTTAGTCCGTCTCCAGATTCATTCTGATGCGTTGCATGTTCCGCAGTCTTTCGTATTAGTATTATTATATGCGATGGCTAAGGGTGTGTTTAATAGCATGATAGCCGAGGAATTGGAACAGGGGGCCTTAGTTCAGCTCCGTCAGCGAGCATGCGCGTCGAATTAGAGCGGGAATGTTTTTGGAAGGTCCAAGCGTGTAACGGAACCTTAGCGAATTATTTTGAGAGGGTTCGCACGGCCGTAGGGGCGTTGGATATGCGTGTGTCCGACCTTGATTGTATGCAACATATGTTGGAAGGCATGCGGGTACAGCATCGCGCCACGTTGAACCTTGTACAGTGCCCTTGCTCTATGGAACAGTTTCAACATTTGGTTGATTCATTCATGCGATTTCTTGGGAGGATGAACAAGAAAGAGTAATGTGAGGCACCAACGTGTAGTAACTCTATTAATACTAGTTCTAATTCAGTAGTTTCGTGTTGTTACGTTGCCATGCGGTTGATCATTTAGTACGGGATTATCCGGTACCTAGGAGCCCTCGTTCAAATAGCTGCTACCAGAGGATGGGAAAAGAGGGGGAGTCTACTAACTGGCCAGTGAATTGTAAAGCCATTCAGGCTTGAAACGTCCCCTTTGAAATATTATACAAGACTGTGCTTAAACTGACACACAATATTTTTAGCGCAACGCAATCTGACTTTCAAAAATCCCTACAAAAGAATGGCCCTGACTAACATTAACCTATACCTTTCACAAATCACGTACCTCACCAAAAATCTTCGTCACTCGAACTACTGCAATACAGCGAGCGCCACTACTGCCAGCTAAATAAAAGATTCAAACTGCTGAAGGCACTAACTACTAATAGGCATAGTTAGCAAATGAAAGATTTTAATAGAGAACAAACAATGTATTTACCTTAAAAGTGTTGAAAAATCATAATATACATAGCAGTTGATGACATCCAGTCGTACAAATTTCAAATCTCCGCCATTTCTCTCCCCACATCCACCGCTGCTGGCGGCTCACCTCCAACTGCGCCACGCTACGCGCTGTTAACATCCACCTGCCCAACACTACAATGGCAGACATCAATGCAAACTAGCCACAGACTGCACACAGTACAGCCCGTGATTTTCATACAGAGCGCTACGTCTCGTTACCAATAAAAAAACCTAAACAGCCTACTGACATAGCCCCCATGCTCCCCACAAAACAATTTGCAAATTGTTTTGTGCAGTGGCCAATACAGATTTGAAAAAAATTTTCATAATTACAATAACAAAGAAATCAAATGCACACACTTATTGATACAATGTTGGTCAAGAGCTAAAATTTTCTCACAGTCCATAAAGAAAGTCCTGATCGTTCATCACAGTAAAATAGCAGTGTTTTTCTCAAAGTCTGAGTAGTAAAAGAAAATGCACACGGAAGCAGTGGATTTCCATGCAGTCTTGAAGAAGTAGTGTTGTCCTTCCAACGGAAAGACAGTACAGACTCTTGACACACAGACAGGTAATAGGCCACAACAGAGCAAACCCACAGCAGAGTCAGTCGAAGAGCAGACCCACTGTAGTCCTGATAGAGATTATGGTATTGGTGGGCCACCAGAGGTGCAGACCCACTGCAGTCCTTGTAGAAATAATGGTACTGGTGAGTCATCAAAGGTGTAGAACCACAGTAGTCCTTGTAGAGATGGCCAGCAGCCATCTGCTGCGACTGTGCAGGTGCACAATCACCATCGAAGAGTCTTGCGGACAATATAGCAAAGTTTCTGGAATTGTCCTTAGAACCAGCAATGCTGTTATCCAGTCCCTTGCTGAATTATTAACACATGTGCAAACACTATCAGTCCCTGCTTATCACATATTGTCCGTATACTATGACCAACAGAAATGTGTGCAGTGAAATGTAACTTACAAGTTACTTAATTTGATGAATTGGTGTCAATTACAATTTCATAACATAAGAATACAATAACAAAGGTACAAAAGACATCATTAAAGAACATAACAATATAGATAACATTTGTAGTAAAACAGGCTTTAAAAAAGAATGGAAATACACATGTACATCAGTGTTACAAGAATTAAGACATAAGTGAATATATAAAATAATGAGAATAGTTTTCGAAACATTAATTTCACACATGAGCGTTAAAACAGAACAGAATAAATAATGTATAAACGTCTTTACAAAGAAAATAACATAGTATTTGAAAAATTCTACAACATAAATCTTATTAGCTAAACACATAAAGATAGGAAAAACGCAAATACACAAGGATACATAAACACATAGCGGAATAATACAAAAGGAAAGACAGGGTTCGTTTTCAGGGTAACATTTGGTACTGGAGTCCAACCCAAAACTTCGTTCTGTACATCTTTCCTCTTATTTCAACATTTGTTTCCACCAAAAAATTCTATCCAAGCATGCATTCTGTATTTATATGTTCACACATTTCTTACCTCATTATTTATTGTCCATTATCTTACCTCATCATTTATTTCCAAGAAAATCCTACCTAAACCTGTTGACCCCAAACCCTACTTTTTTGGTTCATATCCTCTTTGAAAATACTTTTTTTGACCAAACCAATTTCTTATAGCTTCTTAATGCATTTCTTCCAATTCATCACAACTTGTTCTCTTATATGGCCTTCCCCATCTTAAGCTAACTTAAATCTACTGAGCTCAGATGCTAAACTAAGAGACGAGTCAATGCAGCAGCACAAAACAATTAACACAAACAGCAATGACAAAAAAAAATGCAAATTGGTAAAGCAAGCAGCAATATTACAACTAATACAAGGCAATGAGCAGCAAACAAGGAAAATGAATCAGTAGTAAAACTGGCTTAACAGAGTAATGTAAAGTGAAATTTAGTAGCACTATGCCTGGCAAACAGCAGCAGCAAATGCAATAACTTATATATAAACATGACATAGCTCACGCAGAAAAATTATTACAGTAAAAATGGCCATGTTTAATACCTATGTCACATCTTAACACCAGAGTGATGCCTCACAAAAACTTACTCTGCAAGAAAGTTACCAAGTCATTAAAAAAATTATTTATGCAATTCCTGTGAAGGGAATTGTCTATTTGTGCTCTCTTTTCTAGGAAAGTACATCATAAACGTATTCATTACTGGATCTCTAGACAGAAAATAGTGATATTAGTACTTCTATTAAATTTTATAATAACCAATGTTGCAGTGCAGCTAGAAACTAGATATTAAAGAAAATGAGCAAATATGTACAAAGGAAGGCATGAAACATCATTCATTAGCCATATGGCATTTCATAAGGTAGTAAAAAAATCTCTCAACTAGAAAGACAGTAGTCATAATCAGGTGTATAGACATAAAAATATTTCTCGTCATTTCATTAGGCATTTCAGTAAATATCATAAATTAAGAGCTCCACAGTGTTATAATTTGTTTTCAAGTTTGAGCGTGTCATATTTGCGATGCTTTCTACAAAGGAATGTCAATAGCGACGATAATGGCCCCCTTTTTTTTTCACCTGTGCCTCTGAAAGGCACACACTAATGGTTTTTTTCCAGGCGACTGTCGCACAGCTGGGTGCCCATGACTCATTACGTGAAGGTGGTCACTTAACTTTCTTACTGAAATATTTACGACGCCAGTTTGCATTACAGTGACAGTCTCATATAAAAAATTTCACAGGTCGGGAATTTGCGTTGCAAATGTGTAGAAACAAAATCCTATGAATATAACAGTGTTCAAAAAGTTTTCGTCGGCACTGTGATACATTTGCGCATTTACACACATTTCATAACTCTTAAAGTACGATTCTTGGTTTCCAACATCCTTTTCCGCAAATCAGAGTCCCTAACCACTACTCATTATTCATATACGTATTCGTCGACACTTCTTCAATATTTCATCAAAATAAATACGTAGCATAGTCAAATTCCCATTTATGGTAGCATCATCTTATTGATCATAAACATACCTCAACAGCATAATACACATCGTCGTCGTGAAAATAACATCATAACACCTCAGTCAAATCTCAAAAACGTTGTAGCTCTCTGCAATAATGTCAAAACCTAAAAAAAATTCTCTGCTCATTTCAATAGTATCATCTACCTCAAACGTACTTTAAAATCATGCTCCCTTACCAAATACATCATTCAAAGCTCTCATAGTATCATAATGGCTCCAAAAAACTATGAACAGTTCACTAAGTACAGACAAAATACAATTTCATAAGTGTGAAGTTACCCAACTGTGTAATTGCGTAAACATGTGTCACTGATGTAGTAAAAAAATGTTTATCTCTCAGTTAAATGATCAGATAGCTGTGTAACTTGTGTGTTACAGAAATATGGTACCGATGTGTAAAGTTGTATAAGCAAATACCATATTAGCTAGGGCTCCTTGTGCTTGCCAAACACATGGTACACAAAGTAAACGTGTACCCTCCTGAGGATTAATGAATAATACCCTCAGGTGTTACAGATTACAGCAATGGAATGAATTGTATCACGGAAAACCTTTGTATCATTGTACTTCAAATATCTTTAAAAATAAATGTTTTAAGTACAAAATTAATCACTCAAATACGTGTACTGTAGCGCTAAACTGTGCGTCTTGTTGTAAGATAATCTCTGTGGAAGTGTCGCAGTTATCGTCCTCCGAAAGCTAAGTTCCGCAAAAGTCAATGTACTTACCTCATGATAAACAAAAATGAAATGCTTTGTGTATAGATATCTTAGTTATTACACTTATTGCCGTGATGAAGAAAGTACTGTGCTGTAATGTATTGTTGTGCTACGGAAAAGGCAGTCTCATTGTAGCTACACCACAAAAGTTACTACTAAAACATGTGTTACATTCCAGAATATTTCAGAAAAACTGTGCAGATATGAAACAGAAACACCGCAAAAGCAACATTGTAAATTGTCACTCATTAGTAGCGCCGTGATACAATCGTGTAGCTGTCACATAAACTAACCACTGTGTCATCTGTTATCTCACAGAAAGTACTTTCAATCCAGAATGTATTTTCAAGTAAACCAAAATGTTGCATTAAAATCTCATTAGCAGTACCAGTATATGTTCTAAGTATGTAATCCTTATAGTCGTTACGTAATCGTGCAACTAACAAGCCAGAATGTACACACACAATAACACTGTGACGTCTGTTCACTATTACAATGCATTCGTAATTTCTGTTTAAATAAGTTCTCTTGGTTCTTGACTGGATAGTTAACTACAAAACATTGTTGCATGTTAACAGTTTCTCAGTGTGACAAATTGTACCAGTAGCGTGAAGTGAAAAGTTTTATAGCAAAGACTAAGTTAAAAAGCAGATTATCTCTCAATAAATGGTTTTACATGTGAAATGTGGTGTAAACATTTACTCTTCCTAGTACGCAGAGTTTCAACATCAACGCTATTATCATGTGGTATACGTCGAATTCTGTAAGGTCCATTGTAAACTAGAAAGAACTTGTGACTCAAGTGTTTCTTCTTATGTGACAATGAATGAGCTATAATGAGAACTTTCTGACCAATATATAATTTCTTTGCATTTGCTTTACCGTGTAGTTTTCTCCATTTGTCTGCTGCAGATTTTATATTTTTAATAGCCAAATCAATTATGTCATTGTGTCGAAGTTTACGTGTATTTGGGAAAGGTACAAGCTCTCTGATTCTGTTTGGTGATTCTTCATTCTTCAGTACAAGAGTAGGTGGTAAAGCGGTGGAGTCATGAGGCATTTCATTCAGCACATTTTGAAATAAGTGTAAATATCTGTCTCAATGCTGATGCTTTCTGTGACAATAAAGTCTGCAAAGCTTATTGATTTCTTTCATAATCCGTTCAGACAGGTTACAATGTGGTGAGTACAATGAAATAAAAACAGGTTTGATTTTATTATTCCGAAGCATGCGTCACCGAACAGCAGATCTGAATTGCGGTCCGTTATCTGAAATGACTTTACTAACGTGTCCAACTTCACGTAAGAAATTTTTAACAAAGGCGTTGGATACAGGCCGTCCAGTGGGTTTATGTAACGGAGTGAAAGAAACAAGTTCAACAGCGACTAGAACGTACGAAAATCCATTAGATGTTCTGACAAGCGGTCCCAAGAGATCAACAGCAGCAAATTCTTTTAATTTAGAAGGAATAATAGGAAACAACGGAGCACGATGTGAGATAGTAGATGGTTTCGCCTTTTGACAAAGTTTACAAATAGACAAGACTCTTCGAATTCTCTTTTCCATATTGTTAAAATAACAAGTCGCTCGAAGAATATGATAACATTTTCGAGGGCCAAAATGTGCGTAGCTGAAATGAATGTACCAAATGAGCTTATTAACAAAATCGGCTGGAATGCAAAGTACCCATAGCTTGTCATCAGCAGTGCAGCGTTTGAAGAGTATGTTGTTTCTAACCAGGTAATAATGCCGAATCTGAGTGTGTGTCTTTTCATTCCATTTACCTTTGATGTCTTTCCAAATCGGATCTTTATCTTGTTCATGAGCAATGTCCTTTAAAGAGGTGGTGATGAAGTTTTCAAAGGCGACTTTCTGAATGTAAAGAATACTGAAATTTTTCTGGAGGTTGCCTTCTGTGTTACTTTTCTCAAGCCCAGCCGGTGCGCGTGACAGCACGTCCGCAACAATGTTCTCCTTGCCGGGTTGTAGACTATTGTGAAGTGGAATTCTTGCAGAAACAATGCCCAACGTTTTAATCTGTCATGATTTAATTTTGAAGACATGAGAAATTGTAATGCACGATGATCACTGTATACTTTTACGTGCTTACCAGAAAGAAGGAAACGGAATTTGTTAAATGCCCAAACGATAGCTAAAGCTTCTAATTCAGTAATAGAATAATTTTTTTCAGATTTTGTTAGCACTCGGCTAGCAAAAGCAATGGTTTTCTGAACAGTAGTGTCATTTTCTATGGCTTCTTGAAAGAAATGGGCACCAAGACCGACTTTAGAAGAATCCGTGCTAAGGCAGAAATCTTGTGACAGATCTGGATGAGCTAGTATTGGCGCGTTAACTAATGCTTCTTTCAAAGATTTGAATTCCAACTGTGCTTGTTCGTCCCAGTTCCAAATAGTATTTTTTCCAGTGAGAGAACAAAGTTTTGGTGTAACAAGAATTTGCATATTCAGAAAACGATGGTAAAAATTTACGAGACCTAGAAAACTGCGGACTTGTTTTTTTGTGGATGGAACTGGAATGGCTCTGATTGCTTCTATCTTTTCAGGATCCGGCTGAATGCCTTCAGAAGAAATAATATGTCCCAAAAACCTCATCTTTGACCTACCGAATTCAGACTTTTCCAAGTTAACTGTAAATTCAGATTCTACAAAAATATGTAACACGCTGTTGACGATGCAATTGTGTTGTTCCCATGAGGCTTCTGCTATCAGAATATCGTCCACATATAAGGTGATGTGACGTTTCAAGAAGTCAGGTAATATGGAATTTAGCTCGCGAATGAATGCTGCCGAAGAAATGTTCAAACCAAAAGGAAGTTTCCGAAACTGATAACAAACGCCGAAACAAAGGAAAGCTGTGTATTTTCTACATTCTGGATGAAGTTCGATCTGATAAAAGCTGGATCTGAGATCAATAGAAGACAACACTTTTACACCATTAAAATTTTGAAGAAGTTCTTCCAACGTTTGCGGCCTGTCTGTTTCAGGAATAATGATAGTATTGATTTGTCTCGAATCTAAGACAAGCCTGATCGATCCATTTTTCTTCTCAACAACATCTAATGGATTGTTGTATGAGCTTACTGCAGGCTCAATAATGCCCTCGTCAAGCATAGATTGTATTTCTATTCTAACACGGTCCCTATAATGTGCTGGAATTACGTATGGTCTAACACAAAATTTAGTATGCTCACGAACACGAAATTGGTATTGAAATCCCTTGATTGATCCTGCTTTGTGAGTAAAAACTGTGGAATGTGCTTGTAAAATCTCGAAAAGGTCCTGCCTATCAGTGTCATTACAATTCTCAATTGTTTGAATTTTATTCTGAATTAACTCATTAGTTTCAAATATGCCGTCGATATCATCCCTGTCAGTACTTGCAGAGTGATTGTTAGTGTCTAGTTCTTTAGAAAATTCCGAACTGTTGTCTAACAGAAGGTAAAGCCGATTAATTTCCTCGTCATGGTTTGAGAGCCAATCTTCAAATTTCAAAGCTATTGACTTACCTTCTTTCTGTAAACTTATTTCAGCATCGTGAAAGTTTAAGAATACTTTGTATTCACTCAAAAAGTCTACTCCCAATATAATTTCCGTCGACAATAATGGAACAATAAGAAAGTTCATAGAGAAGCTGTGGCTTTGACAAAAGAATTCTAAGTTGGTTTGTTGGCGTACATCTACACTTTTTCCAAAGATTGCACCTTGTAATTTAATCTTACGTAACGGAAGTGTGGGACAATCGTTCGATTTGTTGCATTTTCTAAAAGCTGTTTCACTAATTACTGGAATGGAACTGCCAGAGTCAAGTACTGCCGTAAATTTTACGTCATTTACTGTAATGTGAATCACAGAACATGCAATGTTGTTATGTTTTACGTCGTGTTCCTGGAGTAAGATGTCCCTAATGTCTTCCATTTTTAGTAATTACTAACTACGGCAGCTGCGTCGTCAGTTTCAGAAGTACGTTTTGTGGCTGCCAGCGGTATGAGTCATTGCCTATTGTGTCTTTGTTGGCGCGCATCGTTATTATGATTTGGAGACCTAACTTCTACAAATTCACCTTGTCGAGAGGGCCCTGCTCTGTTTGAATCCCGCCAGTTCTGATGCAATTCAAGTCTGTCGTTACGATCATATCGTCTGTCGTCATGTCGGTAGATTCCATAGTTTCTTTCTTGTCCGTCACGTGGTGGAGAATTTCTCCCTGAATCGTAACTGCGCGCTGGAACGTTGCATCTGAAGTTATTCTGTCTCCCTTGATAATAATTATTTTGGTTCCCATATTGTCTGTTTCTCTGATTGTCTCTGTGATAGTCATTACCGCGGAGAGGTGATGTTTCCCTGTAATTATTACTACTCTGCCAACGGTTGTCATACGGGTGGTGTCTGGTTTGGTCACGATTTACGTTGTAAGAATAACCTTGTCGTGTATTATTTCTGTCATCGCGGAATTGTGACAGATGTGACCTGTAATTGTTGTGCTCCTGTTTTCGCGTTCCACGATTGTCAGTGTCAATTTCCAGTTCTTGTAACAGTCCCTGAAAAGATTCCATGTCGTCTTTGCAACGTCCTGCTAAAATCATATGTCGTAAATGTTCAGGCAGTTTGATTAAGCAAATGCGGATGAGTTCTGAGGGGCTGTATGGGTTTGAAAGATACTGGAAAATTCAGATTGTTCGAAACGTTTCATCATTATGATGCTATTTTTACTCGGTCTTGTGTAGCTTGAGAGGAATACGCTGAGAGGAAGGCATGATAAAATTCTCCTTCATTGAGACAATCGTAAATGACCGATTGCATTCTTACAGCTGGTTCATTCTCTAAATAGCCACACATAAATTCTAATCTGTGCTCTAATGACCAGATGGGAGGAAAACAATGAGAGAATTGATGGAGCCACGCTTGTGGATGAATGTCGTTGCCAGAATTCTTAAATGTTTTAAATTTACGTGCAGTAATGAACAGCTTATAGTCAAAATCATCATGTCAGCGAGTCGCATATCGGTCATTGTTACGTCGTTTCGGCGGTCCCATTTCAAAATTCGGTGCACCTTGCCAATTTCTTTCATAATTTCCGAAATGTCCTGTGTAATTATTTTGTGGTTGTTCCGTATTTCTATGTCCCTCTTCCCATACTCGAGCGCGAGTGTCCTCTGAAATATGTCATTCTTGTATTACTTGTGCCAACTGATCTTGTACTTCCCGGATTTCTCTTTTGTACTGTGTATTGATTTGATTTTGATTTTGTTTGAATTTTCTAATTTGTTCATACTCTTCAGTGTCCGTGAAGGCTAAAGGTCTTGTGTCATTCAGATCATCATCTACCTTTGTAGATAAGTTAGTGAACTTATCTGAAAGTTCGGCTACTTTATCCGATAGTGAAATTATTTCCTCTGTGTGTTTTTCTGAACCAAGTTTCAGAGAGTCCATTTGTGTTGAAATCGTATCTACTGGGTCCTTTAAGTTTTCCTGAGTTTTTGAGAGATGCGTAACCGAATCGGTAGATGCAACTGAGTCAATTTTAGCTTGCAAGGTGTCGTGATTTTCATGAACAATAGTTTGCAGTTCTTTTATGGCTGCTTCGTGATTCTGTAATACATTTTCATGACGCGAAAAAATAGGTTGGAAATGCTCACAAATTTGTGTTTTTACGTCATTACAGACTTTTTGACATTTCGATTCAATGTTATGTAACTCAGTTGTTAAACGTTCACGTGTTTGTTCAAGTGTGGTGTCTAACTTCCGAAGATTTTGTTCCATTGTGTCTAACTGTTGCTGTGTTTGTCTCTGGTGTTGTTCCATTGTGCCTAACTTTTGAAGATTTTGTTCCATTATGTCTAACTTTTGAAGCTTTTGCTGTGGTTGTCTCTGATTTTGTTCCACTGTGTCTAACTATTGAAGATTTTGTCCCATTTCTTTCTCATTTTGTTCAAGCGTTGTGTGTAACTTTTGTAGCCTTTGTCCCATTTATTGCATTAACTGTAATAACAGGGCACTGGTGTCTGAAACATGTTCCTCAGTGCTATTCGGCAGTGCATTTGAACCGACAATATTCGCATTTTGAAAAGCAGAAAATGTGTCTTGATTTATTTGAGGAAACAGTGAGGACGCAAAACCTGAATCTACAGTATTTGCAAGATTGTGTCCTGTCATTTCGGAATCCTGAGTCGAGCTGTTGGAGACCGATCGATCGATAATGCTTCCCTGTTCACTAATTGTTTCACTGCCTACATTATTTGTAGCCCACTTCATTTCGCACAATTACCAAATTACTGCTTTGAACATTAGTTAATTCATTACATGGTGGCGCTAACACACTGCTTTCGTCTTCACTGTCATTTCTCAGTTTACTTTAGAGCCTAGTATTACGTTTTTCACACGCCATTATTGTCACAAGATTTCACACGACAACACAGAAAAACACAATTTGAAGAGCAAAAATAAGAGAACACATTAGCATAGCACTGAAAATAATATCTAGTTAATTGCAAGCGCAGCTGCGAAATACTTGGTGCAAATCTACATGTATGCCACAACAACATTGAAAGACTGCAACTACAAAGGAAATTCTCTCTACAATTACGCGCTAGCAATAAACAATAGCTACACTAATTACACAAACTACAAGAAAAAAATCAGAAGATTCCAGTGAGGTATCCTCGGCTAAGGGTCGACATATGAAACGTCCCCTTTGAAATATTATAAAAGACTGTGCTTAAACTGACACACAATATTTTTAGCGCAACGCAGTCTGACTTTCAAAAATCCCTACAAAAGAATGGCCCTGACTAAAATTAACCTATACCTTTCACAAATCACTTACCTCACCAAAAATCTTCGTTACTCGAACTACTGCAATACAGGGAGCGCCACTACTGCCAGCTAAATAAAAGATTCAAACTACTGAAGGCACTAACTACTAATAAGCATAGTTTGCAAATGAAAGATTTTAATAGAGAACAAACAATGTATTTACCTTAATAGTGTTGAAAAATCATAATATACATAGCAGTTCATGACATCCAGTCTTACAAACTTCAAAACGCCGCCATTTCTCTCCCCACATCCACCACTGCTGGCGGCTCACCTCCAACTGCGCCACGCTACGCGCTGTTAATATCCAGCTGCCCAACACTACAATGGCAGACAACAATGCAAACTAGCCACAGACTGCACACAGCACAGCCAGTGATTTTCATACAGAGCGCTACATGGCGTTACCAATAAAAAAACCTAAACAGCCTACTTACAAGGCGACGCATGTTCCAGCGCTCCCTATTGTCTGTGGTAGAGTAGGACAGGAACCAGGTGTGCATTGCTGGATTCGGGTAGTTCCGTATCCTTAGTCGATTATGACTGGTACATAGAATATAGATATTCGTGCAGGTTTTCGTCTCTGCAGTCTCCGGGTCAGAGATGCCGGGTCGCCGATGGCCGAGAGTTACCTCTAGTAGGGGAGGTGCGGGAGTTGTTACACCTCGATAAATTCTCGTGGTCTCATAGATTTTCCATAGCTAAGAATATGAGGGTCCCTTTGTTGGTCAGGTGTGATATCATCCAGCATGCCGGTTTGGTATTCGATTACGCTGGGAGTGCCTTTTATTTTCAGTTAGCGCCTCACCACCGTCTCTTTGTGTTCGTGTCAACAGTCTTGTGCAGGGAATGTGAGCTTTGTGTGCAATGTGCGGGCTGAAACAGGTTGTCTTACGGCGTATCAAGTGCAGGCTCTCAACCCCGTCTGGGATAGCTGTCCTGAGGTCTTATCGGATAAGTTGGGGGGAGACAGAAATTCATCCAATTAACTGATAGTGTCAGTACCCTTATATGCTGTTTCCACCGAAGATGAAGATTTTGAGAGCCAAACACGATAAGATGCTTCAAGAGGGGGTGGTTAGACCATAAACTTCGCCCTATACTTCGTCTGCATTTCTACTGCCCAAAGACCAGGGTAGCGATTTTCGTATGGCAGTTGATTACTGGAGGCTTAACAAAAAGGTGGTGTTGGAGTCAGTTCCCTTGCCTGATTTGCACAATTGCTTGACCTGGTTTGCAGGTGCTAATGTGTTCACCATCTGAGATCTCAATCAGGCATATTACCAGATCCCCCTTTCCGAGTCATCCAAGCCTATGACAGCGTTTTGCACAGATTGGAATTTATTTGAGTTCCCCCGGGTCCCTTTTGGGTTGGCCACTGGCGCGGCTGTGTTGTCCTGTTTGTTGGACGTGGTCTTAGGGGACTTGAAGTTCGACTGTGTCTACAAATATTTAGATGACGTAGTTACCTTCAGTCACACCTTGTTCACATGGAACAGGTTTTCCTAAGATTGCGTTCGGCTGGCCTCATCGTTAAACCATCTAAGATTACCTTGTGTAAACAATAGATTTCTTTCTTAGCGAATTTCTTCCGTAAATTCATTGTCATTTTCACCCATCTTGCAGCTCCCCTTAATGATCTTCAGAAGAAGAATAGCGATTTCGCATGGGGAGAAAATCTGCAGTGAGCCTTCGCACAGATTAAGACTGCAATTACTAATCCCCCGTTGTTAGCTGTACTTTAGTGAAGAACGTTAAGTGTGGCCACCTTGATATAATAACTGGCTTTAAGGAGTTCATGAAGTAGCTATGTGAAGTAATTGATAATTGCTATGCTTAATGTTCCTATAAATGCCTGGTACATTACATTTTTTATAAATCTTAAGGGACTGTTTACTTGAGTACTGAGTACGTTGAGTTTCTAACTGTATTTGCAAACCTTTATCTAGTGGCTCGTCCACAATTTGTAATTCTCAAATTCCTTAAAAGGCGTAATGTCAATAAATTGTCTTAATTACAAATTGTGACTACCAATCATGATTCCATCCCGCTTCCCCTTTTATGGTATCTAAGATATGGTGGGTAAGTGTGGTATGAAAAGGGATCCAATGTCCTAACCATTTCTCCACCTCGCTCGTTAAGCCATATTACGTTCCTCCAGGATTCCGTACTTGACAAGTACGCATAAAATCAGGGCGAAGCTTGTACGAAATTTCGTTTGAACTTGCAGTTCAGTGGGAGGCTTTCTAGGTACGTGAGTTCTATGAGTCCGTGCCTTGGGAAACAGAAGGATCCGTAGATCTTTTCTCTGGAAATGGCGTAAAAGACACGAGGATCTGAAGAGTCCCTCTCATGCTCGACCATGGTTTGAAATACAAACGTTGCCACAAAGCGCGCCACAAAGTTAGGTACGTGCGAAACTCTGTTGTATTCTCCACTCATATAAATAACCAGTGTCTTTAAATTGCTGCTACCACTGTAGATTGCGACGAAATGTCTAAGGTTGCCGACATGTTCCTATGAGTATTTTGTTACAGATCCTACATACAGTCCCGACTCTCCTTATTCGATTTCCGTGTTTTTGGAGCACTGGAGAAAGATATCGGTGGCTGTTGATTTGCTTAGAATAAAAAGGTACAAGCCTGTGTACAGTCATTTTTCCTCAGGCAACCTCAAACATTTTGCCCGGAAAGTACTGGCCGTCTTGTCTCACAGTGGCATGAATGTAGCAACCGTTATGGCATTACTATTGAAATAATAAAGTTTCATGACGTCAGCTGTAATGTGTATAAATGCATTACCCAATTCTTTTTTTTATAGATAATGTAGATGTTTCTTTTCTCTTAAACACCATATTACGTAGTTATACTGACACATTTTGAGGAGAATCAGTCAGTAGCGTGTATGACATTGCAGTTGACAGCAGAAGTGCAAAACCTGCCCCCACCACACTTGCAGTCAACTGCCATTTGCTATATAAAGCAAATGTGCTAAAGTGATGTCAGGGAAATGACTCAGCTTAAGTTTAGAGATGTCTTTAACGCGAAGGAAGCGAAGGTCCACTGTAGTCACATGGGTAATTTTTGAACTACATAAACAACATTTCGTTATAGAATGGACCTTGTTCTTCTTAATGATGGGTGCTCTGGCCATGGCAAATAATAGTTTGTGGTTCAGTTGCTGATCAGTGAAATGCACATCTTAAAGGTCTGTAACAGGATCATATATTTGTTTCAAGAGTCAGGGAAAAATTCATTATAGACTGTATCTACATCTACATCTACATCCATACTCCGCAAGCCACCTGACGGTGTGTGGCGGAGGGTACCTTGAGTACCTCTATCGGTTCTCCCTTCTATTCCAGTCTCATATTGTTCGTGGAAAGAAAGATTGTCGGTATGCCTCTGTGTGGGCTCTAATCTCTCTGATTTTATCATCATGGTCTTTTCGCGAGATATACGTAGGAGGGAGCAATATACTGCTTGACTCCTCGGTGAAGGTACGTTCTCGAAACTTCAGCAAAAGCCCGTACCGAGCTACTGAGCGTCTCTCCTGCAGAGTCTTCCACAGGAGTTTATCATCTCCGTAACGCTTTCGCGATTATTAAATGATCCTGTAACGAAGCGCACTGCTCTCCGTCGGATCTTGTCTATCTCTTCTATCAACCCTATCTGGTACGGATCCCACACTGGTGAGCAATATTCAAGCAGTGGGCGAACTAGTGTACTGTAACCTACTTCCTTTGTTTTCGGATTGCATTTCTTTAGGATTTTTCCAATGAATCTCGGCCTGACATCTGCTTTACCGACGATCAACTTTATATGATCATTCCATTTTAAATCATCCCTAATGCCTAGTCCCAGATAATTTATGGAATTAACTTCTTTCAGTTGCTGACCTGCTATATTGTAGCTAAATGATAAGGGATCTTTCTTTCTGTGTATTCGCAGCACATTACACTTGTCTACATTGAGATTCAATTGCCATTCCCTGCACCATGCGTCAATTCGCTGCTGATCCTCCTGCATTTCAGTACAGTTTTCCACTGTTACAACCTCTCGATATACCACAGCATCATCCGCAAAAATCCTCAGTGAACTTCCGATGCTATCCACAAGGTCATTTATGTATATTGTGAATAGCGACGATCCTACGACACTCCCCTGCGGCACACCTGAAATCACTCTTACTTCAGAAGACTTCTCTCCATTGAGAATGACATGCTGCTTTCTGTTATCTAGGAATTCTTCGATCCACACTGTGCACTTCCAAAAGACCATTAATGAAACATGTGTTGCTATTTAACAATGCTATGAATATCGTTTGAACCCATTTGATGCCTCAGCTTGTACAATGGAAAGTTTGTTTTATTTTTTCCGAAAAAAATCACAATATAGAAATTGTTTGGTTCTTGTCATAGGCTCCTCAATTATACTGATCTTCTGCTTTTTACGGTGAACGTTTAGCCTTCGCTTCATGTTAATTGATACTGGAATATCATCACTGAAGAACACAGTATGTGTTTCCTCACATAAAAGAACAATACAGGGGACATAAAAATATAGATTACCATAGCGGTTGTGTTCCTAGTGCTGCACAGGACCTAGGGAGCGTGAATGCTGCAGCTGCGGCGCCGGGTGAGGCAGCCGCAGGGTTGTTGTGTGGCCGACAGTGCGTTACGGAGGGAGGGATTGGGGGCGGAGGAGTGCTACAGACGGCCCACAAACAGCCTGCGGCACACCGCCCGGTGGCGGCGGCGCGCTGCTGTTTGCTTAGGATAAATAGGTGGCGTATAATTAACACCCACCCACTCCACGGACGTCCGCTGCCGGTCCGCATCTGCCTTTCAGTGGGCACAGGCTCTGCAGATGCCTTACACCGCAAAGTGCCACCAGCTTCCTGCATACAGATTCTTGTAGGATGATGTTGTTTCGGTCACCAATCCTATGGTTGATCTGATGCAGATCTTCTGTCCTGTCACGTCTCAGCTGCTCTCTTCCTTTCTACGTGGCTGCTAGGTCTCACATCATACCCCATACATACCCAGACACAAGTGTTACCAGCCGTTCTGATTGATCAGTTAAGTTCTTCATTAGGGATATTTTACCGATTGCCAACTCAAGGCCTTCATCATTCTCTACTCTTTTAATCCCATTGTCTTGAGCAGTCGCTTGTAACCGTAAATAGCCGGCACCCCTGTGTTACTCCCATATAAATCTGTGTTCCATACGTTACTTTCCAGCATTCCATTTCTGTTTTAAATTTTAAATTTTGGGGTATTACCAGCTATTTCTATACGTAGAAAGACTTTTCACGTGAAAAATCCCTGCTGCTTATTTGCTATTGTGTCTTCTTTCTTTGTTGAACCCACTTGGGAGATAGAAAACGACGTCTTCCTTTTCAAGGGTCTCTCGCCCAGAGTTGAACGTATACGCGTCGAACATGACCATCTCGTTAGCACACCATATACACAATTATTGTATGTGTGAGGGGCGGAATTTGTTGTGGGACGTCGTGGGTATTCCCGTTTCGGCCCTTATAGTTTTTTGTGAAGTTCCGATAGATGGCGGCGCTATTCGTAGCATTTAAAACGGCGTCTGTAACGCAGAAGCGTTCCAGGCAGAGATCTGTCACTGATTTTTTTTTTCATTGAAAACCAGAGCATCGAAAGTATTCATAGGCACTTACAGAATGTTAACGTAGACTTGGCATCAAACAAAAGAGTGGTGAGTCGTTGGGCGAGCCGTCTGTCATCATCGCTACGATGTCGCACAAATCCGTCATCACCCGCGTGCGGTCGGCCTTACACGTCTGGGACTGCTGCAGTGTTGGAACGTGAGGACACCCTCATTCGAGTTCATCGACGGATCACAATGAAACACCTCGCTGCTCTGCTGGACGTTTATGTTGGTAGTGCTGACACACTCGTCCACCTGTTGACGTACTCGAAGTTGTATGACAGCTGGTTTCTCGCTGCGTAGCAGATGACCATAAAAACAACGAAGAATCAGCCGTTATGAGGCTGATCGTAAGAGTCTTTTGTGCAACATAGTCACAGGCGATGAAACGTGGGTTTACCACTTCGCATCGGAAACAAATCCGCCATCCATGTAGTGGCACCACACCAGGTCTTCTCCGAAGAAAAATGACAAAGCCACGCCATCAACGGGCAATGTCATGCCGACGGTCTTCCTGGACTCTGGAGGGGCTGTTCTGTTTGTCTCCCTTCATGGTGCGACGATCAGCCGTCAAGTGTGTTGTTCCACCTTCAGAAATTCAGCGTGTTCATTGCCACAAAATGGCAAACTAACTTCTCCATCTCCATGAAAACGCAAGGCCTCACACGAGTCTGCGCACGTGAGAGGTTCTTCAGCCCGAATGTCACACGTTCCGACTTCCATTTCTTTGGCCCAATGAAACACGCACTCCGCGGGAGGCAGTGCGTGGATGGTGGGAAGGTTATTGATGGAGCAAGACGTTGGCTCCGACGTCGACCAGTAAAGTAGTACATTGCGGGCATACAGGCCCTTCCAGGAAGGTGGTGTAAGGCCGTCACGTAGAATTGAGATTATGTTGAGAAATAGGGTTTTGTAGTCAAAAGAATGAGAAATAATGTTGTCTTTGGAATTCCAAAAAATACCAGTCTGCTTTCAGGAAATAATGTGTCTCATCACATATTGAATGCCCTTCTCACATGTACGGTAGTACCTACTTAACTGAAGTCAGTTATCATGTTGAAGTTCGTGCGGTAGGCCACTTTTTCTCTGACTTGATGAGGCATGCGAAAATGTTCAACAGAAGTGACATAACGATGCGTACACCGGCCCGGTACATTAAATTTCAAAAATATCAGACACCAGGGAGTTCCTGGAATTCGCACGAGCTGCAGATCCCGCCGTTCGTAACACATTTATCGCCATCAAGAGATCAGAAAGGGAAATAATTTTGCGTCTCATTAGTTTTACGCAGGAAGAAGTCCTCCTACCATTTATAACACAGTAATGCATGTACTACGAAAGATGAGATGTCTTCCGTACCGCATTACTGGAGACATTGAAGTCATCTGACACTGCCGTGCGAATCTTCTCAAACTGTGACTTCTGGATGATCTATTACCATCCTCCTGGGGAAGCTTCTCGGTGCACACCCGTAACAGGTCTGTAGATATGGTCAGCTGATCCAGTATAGCGTATGTAGAGAAGTACAGGTCCTTGAACAACCCTGTCATCTCATACACCATTTTTGTCTCAAAAGTAACTACGGCAAGAGCCCTTTATCAGCTACTACAGGCTGGACCAGTTAGATAAATAGTTTCCAAGAAGGTAATGTCCTCACCACTCCTCTTTTATAATTCATCGTGGCAGGTAGAACTTGGCCTCCCAAGTAATATCAGGTTGCAGAGTACTTCAAGAACACGCTCACGGATTTTGGGCAATCATAGGATGCAAATAGAGCATCAGTTTCTCGTCAGAAATCTATTGTTTTTAAAAATTCACTTATGCACTATGGACGTGTAACACTCGTGAAGTTTTGAGAGCCGACAACACATGTATGCAAAGTGATGTCATTAAAACTATGTTCGAATAAACATGCAATAGATGCAGAAACAGTTAACCTTGAGCCTTACCAAATATTTCGTACCTTCGTATCGATGACGATTCAACTCTGTCGATACTGACAGAACTGCGCCACATGTCATAAAAAGCAAAATTTATTCACTGATATAAGTGTATCAAAGTGTATCAAAGTTATGACTACCCTACAACAAAATTATCAAGTGATGCTAATTCAGACGAACGCGGTGGCATTGAAAAAATGCCTGGCTAGAAGTAGATACGACGCCAAAATTCTGGCTGATATCGTTCCTGAATACTGAAATGTGCCGAGGCTCTGTTGTGGTGGTGTTAGAGAATACTGCGAACTGTATGTGAGACCACATCCAGCAGAATGTTATGCTGAAATTGGCAGCTGATCCACGACAGCACATATAAAGAGCCGGCCAGTGTGACCGAGCGGTTCTAGGCGCTGCAGTCTGGTACCGCGCGACCGCTACGGTCGCAGATTCGAATCCTGCCTCGGGCATGGTTGTGTGTGATGTCCTTGGGTTAGTTAGGTTTAAGTAGTTCTAGGGGACTGATGACCTCAGATGTTAAGTCCCATAGTGCTCAGAGCCATTTGAACCATTTTTGAACGTATAAAGAAGCACAGGTCCTAGATTGGGTCTTATTCTTGTTAAAAATAGAACGCTTAAAGGAAACTGTCAAACGAAAGGTAAGTCACACCCGTGAATAACACGTTAGCGTGTGTGTGTGTGTGTGTGTGTGTGTGTGTGTGTGTGTGTGTGTGTGTGTGTGTGTGTTTATGTTTAAGGCGGCACATATTAATGAAGAAATCATTGGTCTAAATATATACTAGGTAGAAACTCGGCAGTACAAATGTCTGTACCGTCTGAAGGTGTAACATTTGCAGGTTGAGCTCCTACAGTACTCAAGAAATGGTTCTGTGTGGGTAATACGCACGCAATTCTGGTTCAAGGTGCATTCCTAAACCTATTACTCAGAATGCGATGTTCTGAAGTCATATCATTCATCCTCAACCTATTGCGCTACTTGGCAAAAGAGAATCAAGTTCTGTAAAAAGGCGTCCAAGGTACCAAAAAATTAATAAGTAAAATAAATTCACCGCCTGCATCTTAGAACGAACTTGCGCAGTTTGGGAGGGGGCAATTAAGAAGCTGCACTCTATACATACGATGAGTGTGAGTATTATGGAATACATTAAAATTACGAGTATAGACTATACTGAGATAAATACACAATATTGTGTTCCCATGACCAGTAAAAATCACGGTCTCAGTACTTGAATCAGGGTAGGTTTGTGAATAGCAAGGTATTATTTATATATATACTGGGTGATCAAAAAGTCAGTATAAATTTGAAAACTGAATAAATCATGGAGTAATGTAGATAGATAGGTACAAATTGACGCACATGCTTGGAATGACATGCGGTTTTATTAGAACGAAAATAATACAAATGTTCAAAAAATGTCCGACAGATGGCGCTTCATCTGATCAGAATAGCAATAATTAGCATAACAAAGTACGACAAGGCAAAGATGATGTTCTTTACAGGAAATGCTCAATATGTCTACCATCATTCCTCAACAATAGCTGTAGTCGAGGAATAATGTTGTGAACAGCACTGTAAAGCATGTCCGGAGTTATGGTGAGGCATTGGCGTCGGATGTTGTCTTTCAGCATCCCTAGAGATGTCGGTCGATCACGATACACTTGCGACTTCAGGTACCCCAAAGCCAATAATCCCACGGACTGAGGTCTGGGGACCTGGGAGGCCAAGCATGACGAAAGTGGCGGCTGAGCACACGACGCGCGCAAGATATCTTTCACGCGTCTACCAATATGGGGTGGAGCGCCATCCTGCATAAACATCGTACGTTCCAGCAGGTGTTTATCAGCCAGGCTGGCGATGATGCGATTCTGTAACATATCGGCGTACCTCTCACCCGTCACCGTAGCAGTTACAAAACCAGAATCACGCATTTCCTCGAAGAAAAAAGGCCCGATGACGGTAGATGTGGTAAATTCAACCCATACCGTAAGTTTTTCGTCGTACAATGAAGGTTCCACGACAGTTCTATGATTTTCGGTAGCCCAAATTCTGTAGTTGTGGGCGTCGACAGGCCCCCGGAGCGTGAAATGAGCTTCGCCGGTCCACAACCCGTTACTCAACCAATCGTCATCTTTCTTCATCTTTTGAAACGCCCACACCGCAAATGCCCTCCGCTTCACTAAATCGCCAGGTAACAGTTCATCATGCCGATGGATTTTGTACCGGATAGCATCGGAGGGTACGCACAAGTGCCAACCCAACAGTAGTGTATGGAATGCCGGTGCGACGTGCGACTGCACGAGCGCTGACTTCCCTGTGCATAGACGAACCCGCTACAGTCGCCATTTCTTCCTGAACTGCCTCAGCAGCATTACGCCTTGTGCTCGGTCGGCCACTACTGGGTCTATCGTCTAAACAACCCGTGGCTTCGAACTTCGAAATTATTCTTTCCACAGCTGCATTTGTCAACGGACCTTTACCCGTTCGAATCCCCTTCCTATGGCGATAGGATCGTAACGCTGAACTAGCACATTCCCCATTCTGATAATACAGCTTCACTAAAAGCGCCTTTTCAGGTAACGTCAACATGCTGCGACTGCTGACGCATCTGATTCTCTCTCTCATTACAGCTCCTTTTATACACGATTGTCATGCGCAGTCACTGACGTTTTACTGTCCAGCGCCATCTGTCGGACATTTTGTGAACTTTCTTTTTTTCTGTTCTAATAATAACCCATGTCATTCCAAGCATGTGTGTCAATTTTTACGTCTCTACCTACATTATTCCGTGGTTTATTAAGTTTTCAAATTTATACTGACTTTTTGATCACCCGGTACATTTTATTGTCCGCTGCTTAGCTGAGTCAGTTGGGCAGTTGGGTGGGGGGGGGGGGGGGGGGGTAGAAGGCAGTCGCAGCGCTCCGCGAGCGGACCGTTGTTTACCTGCGCGGGTAGTAGTGGTACTGCAGTGCCAACGGGTCACCGCGAACGACGATGTCACTATGTTACAGAAAGGCCACGAAGAAATTAAGGTTCAACGCCCAGTGTGCTCGACCTAAGGCATACGAAGTAAATCGATTACTGCACGTCGAGCCACAGGTATCTTTAGATCGTCTCCAGCACAGTTTACCTGAAATTTGTCGATGAAGCAGCAAGCGAACGGCTTTTTTGTCGTTCAGTAGACGGGTAGACGGATATCGTTTCCACTACTCGGACGCCAATGTGCGTGTAGTGACTGTCGTCCATGCAGGCTGCGACGCTCGGAACATACGAATCTTCGAGCTGTCGTTTGGAGTTCCGGCCACGCTTCTCGTGGACGCGCTGCGGCCTCACGGGGAAGTACTGAGTGACGTGTAAGAAAAATGGCACATGCTAGAGACGTATCCTGTTCTGAACGGAGTGCGTCAGGTGCGAATCGAACTGCACAAACACATCCCGACGTACGTGACCGTTGGTGGCTCTCGAGCGGTCTTTACTTACGATGGTCAACCATCGACTTGTTCGGGTGCGGACAGGAAGGTCATGTTCGCTCTGTATGCCTGCAGAGACGCTTCGTGCAGTCACGACGCCTACATCGCAGCCGACGATGCTGCGTATTACATACGTTGAGGCATCGAGGAACGTAACGGAACAAGACGTTGAACCATTTCAGTTACCAACTACACAGGCCCGGTTTTCACGCCCACGACGCCACGGCCTGCATCGGAACCGTCAACGTGATCGACAGGAGGGACCACGTTTGCAATCCAGGCTTGTGAGGCAGAAGAGCGCCAGAAGATAAATTCAAGCTCGGACACAGAGATGAATGAGGTGTCTACTGTTCGCCGTGATCCACAATACGCGGAAACGCGTTCCCCAAACGACGAAACAAGAGGAGGCTGTCCGCAGGTAATGCTTCACGAGGTGGTGACATAATGCAGGAGGAAAACAGCATGTCAGATTTAAAAGAACGGAAATTCCTCAAATTTGGCAAAGCTTTTCAGAAGTTCGATATATAGTGCGTACTTGAATGCGAGATGCTTTTAATAATTTTCACAACGAAACTATGTCTAGGAATCCGGTAGAAAACACAAAGAGATTCTGGTCATACATAAAGCACACTAGTGGCAAGACACAATCAATATCTTCACTGCGTTGTAACAACGGTGAAGTCACTGATGACGATGTCACTAAAGAAGAGTTATTAAACACGGTTTTCCGAAACTCCTTCACCAAAGCATATGAAGTAAGTATTCCCGAATTCCAGTCAAGAACAACTGCCAAGATGAGAAACATAGAAGTAAATGTCCTCGGTGTAGCAAAGCAGCTTAAATCACTTACTAAAGGCAATGTCTCCGGTCCAGATTGTATACCAGTCAGGTTCCTTTCAGAGTATGCTGATTCAATAGCTCCATATTCAGCAATTATGTACGACGGCTCGCTCATACAAATATCCGTACCTAAAGACTGGCTTGGGAGTGTGAGTTGTCCTTAGCGTAAGTTAGATTAACTTACCTTACGTAGTGTGTAAGCTTAGGGAGCGATGACCTCAGCAGTTTCCTCCCGTAGGAACTTACCACAAATTTCCAAAATTATCCGAAGAAGATCTACTCATCCTGAACTTTCAAAACTCCTCTAACAACTCCATCATGAATCAAATTAAATCTTATACACTCTTGACACATTCGTCTCAGTTGATAAAACAGTTTCTGCCCACTCGTGAGGATATGAAACGCATTCTGTTACAATATGGCGCACAGAAATCAGGTACCACTGCGTTGGAAGTTAAAATGGGTCTTCAGAAATAAGAAACCGGACTGGAAGAAAATGCAAGTTTCAGCGACATTTAATTTGATCGGCTAACAAATTTGACAGTGTGCACGTCTGTCTGTCAAACAAAAATCAGACACTTTGCAGACTTAGCGATGGCATACCATATCAATTTTTCCTTCCACCAGGCATTTTGAATAAAAACGACATTTTCCTACTATTTATCCTCACGTATCCTTTTCTTCCACATTTGTGTAATGTAAAATCAAAGGATTATGTGAACAAATACAAAAGATCACAGAGCATTACTGAGACGATAGAGATGATACGTCTTTCCCGTCCAAATATTTCGTAGGATATCGTACACAAGAAATTAAACAGTCTATGTACAACGTATAAGCGGGAGCTCAACAGGACAATATTGTCATTCGATTACTATGTTTATTGATCCCCATCTTTCCATAATACTCGTAATTTAATTGCCAAAGATCTGAAAGCTATGGATAATCGTTGAGACTAGAATAACTTTCCGCGTAACTGCGTCTTTTTTTCAGTGTGAGTGGGCAGTAATTCTACAAATTATTCAACAGTTGGTTGTTCATTCGGAGAAAGCTGCTGTAGTTAGCAATTTCTGAGCGTAAATACACTACTGGCCATTAAAATTGTCACACCAAGAAGAAATGCAGATGATAGACGGCTATTCATTGGAAAAATATATTATAGTAGAACTGACATGTGATTACATTTTCACGCAATTTGGGTGCATAGATCCTGAGAAATCAGTACCCAAAGCAATCACCTCTGGCCGTAATAACGGCCTTGATACGCCTGGGCATTGAGTCAAACAGAGATTGGATGGCGTGTACAGGTACAGCTGCCCACCCAGCTTCAACACGATACCTCAGTTCATCAAGAGTAGTGACTGGCGTAATGGGACGAGCCAGTTGCTCGGCCACCCTTGACCAGACGTTTTCAATTGGTGAGAGATCTGGAGGATGTGTTGACCAGGGCAGCAGTCGAACATTTTCTGTATCCAGAAAGGCCCGTACAAAACCTGCAACATGCGGTCGTGCATTATCCTGCTGAAATGTAGGGTTTCGAAGCGATCGAATAATGGGTGGAGCCACGGGTCGTAATACATCTGAAATGTAACGTCCACTGTCCAAAGTGCCGTCAATGCGAACAAGAGGTGAACGAGATGTATAACCAATGGCAACCCATACCATCACGCCTGGTGATACTCCAGTGTGGCGATGACGAATACACGCTTCCAATGTGCGTTCACCGCGATGTCGCCAAACACGGATGCGACCATCATGATACTGTAAACAGAACCTGTATTCATCCGAATAAATGACGTTTTGCCATTCGTGCACCCAGGTTCGCCGTTGAGTACACCATCTCAGACACTCCTGTCTGTGATGCAGCGTCAAGGGGAACCGCAGCCATGGACTCCGATGTGATAGTCCATGCTGCTGCAAACGTCGTCGAACTGTTCGTGCACATGGTTCTGTCTTTCAAACGTCCCCATCTGTTGACTCAGGGATCGAGACGTGGCTGCACGATCCGTTATAGCCATGCGGATAAGATGCATGTCATCTCGACTGCCAGTGATGCGAGGCCGTTGGGATCCAGCACGGCCTTCCGTATTACCCTCCTGGACCCACCGATTCCATATTCTGCTAACAGTCATTGGATCTCGACCAACGCGAGCAGAAATGTCGCAATACAATAAACCGCAATCGCGATAGGCTACAATCCGACCTTTATCAAAGTCGGAAACGGTATGGTACGCATTTCTCCTTCTTATACGAGGCATCACATAAACATTTCACCAGGCGACGCCGGTCAACTGCTTGTTATCTTTTCGTTCTTTACAGTTCTAATTTCAAAGAAAGACAATCTTTGCATTGGCAGCCATTCCGATTAATCTCACAATAATTCACGTCGCTAAAAGCACAGTCTGAGAGCTGCTTCAAAGGTGAGGCTAGGTTTGACATGCTTGTTTCGCAAACCTGTGGAAAGGGAGTCGCGAATTTCTCAGATAAGTTTGATCGTTTATGACATTCAGACATCTGGTCGTCGGCAGCCCTCACCTTTTTTCTTTTATTGGTTGCTGGTCGAGGTTTTCTGACTTTACACTGAAAAGTGGGAAAGGAACATATAGTTCTGAACGTAGGTGTTGCCATTTATAGAAATAAGTTCTACGCTTACGTGGTGAAAAGGAGGTGTCTGGTCCCACACACGCATCACTCAATAACAATAACAATTGTTTTCTTCATGCAAAAGTACTCGTAGGAAACTGTAATATACACATTAACACAAAGGGTTTGGAATCATTATGTGGGGGCGACGTACGCCGCTGGTGGTCATGAAAGGCGCCGTAACGTCTGTACGATACGTGAATGTCATCCTCCGACCGATAGTGCAACCATATGCAGCATATTGACGAGGCTTTCGTCTTCATGGACGAAAATTCGCGCCCCCATCGTCCACATCTTGTGAATGACTTCCTTCAGGATAACGACATCGCTCAACTAGAGTGGCGAGCATGTTCTCCAGACACGAACCCAATAGAAAACGCCTGGGATAGATTTAAAAGGGCTGTTTATGGACGACGTGACCCAACAGCCACTCTGAGCGATCTGCGCCGAATCGCCGTTGAGAAGTGGGACAATCTGGACCGACAGTGTCTTGATGAACTTGTGGATAGTGTGCCCCGCGAATAGAGGCATGCATCAATGGAAGATGACGTACTGCTGGGTGTCAGAGGTACCGGGGTGCACAGTAATCTGGACCACCACCTCTGAAAGTCTCGCTATATGGTGGTATAACATGCAATGTGTGGTTTTCATGAGCAAGGGCTGAAATGATGTTTATGTTGGTCTATATTTCAATTTTCTGTACAGGTTTCGGAACTATTTTCTGTACAGGTTCCGGAACTCTCGGAACCGAGGCGATGCAAAACTTTTTTGATGTGTGCATTTACATTGTACGAAATATGATATAACTGAAACACAATTACGTTAATACTGATAGAAGCTGAAAGCAGTCATTGGTCCTACACGGCAAATAATTGTTCCTAGGTGGTCATTATTGCTCGTAACTGTCGAAAAAAATGGCCTAGGCTCGTAATTTTCTGCGATACTGTCCATCTGTCGTAAGTTTCCACGTGAGGGCTGTGTCTTAGACAAAATTTACGAACACGATTCAAGGCTTTTAATTTCCGCTATTACATTTGAGCGTTGATGGTGTTGAGACAGCAACCAGCCACAAAATTATTTTAAGTTCCTTTATCCAAAACGTACCATTACCGGCTTCGAATCATTATAATTCATGATCAGACAGCTTTCATGGTTTCATTAGAAAATGTGGTTCGCTTTTTATTGATTAGTTGTCCTAAAATATATATAATACATAATTATATGCACACCTTACAGCTGCTGTGGCGTCCCTATAACTATGTTTTATTTATATTTTAGGACAACTAGGCAACAAGAAATGCACCACATGTTCTAATGAAAGCATGAAAGCCCTCTGACGATGAATTATAATGATTGGAAACCGGTTATGGTACCTTTTGTATAAAGGAGCTTAAAATAAATTTGTGGCTGATTGCTGTCTCAACACCATCAACATTTGTTTTCAAATAACAGACACGGTCTGCAACCATGTCATCATATGACAAAATAATATTTGAATGTATTCTACACTGTTCAGAAATGCGCTACGGTCAGGAATTTTCACTATTTATTGATCTCCACGTACGATGTAGGATTGCTTTCAAATGGACGATTTACTTTGGTAGGACAAAGCTTCGAGCCAGTTCCCTCACACCCGGCTTCAGTGACATTTATTTCATTCGGACACTAACTGGCAAATTTCCTATTAAATCATGCAATTGTTTGCTGAACAATAACGTGGTTAAATGTACTCAGACGTGTGATTGGATTCCAACGTTCCAATTAACGGTTTGATTATTATAAAATAAATGTGCTTGTTTTGATGAAACAGTCAGTAATTTTTCTGCGCAAACATCGAATAGCACAGCGCCAATATTAGCATATAATTATTCGTTCGATTTGCAGCAGACTCGCCTGACTAAACGCAAGCGTTTGTGTACATTCTGTTCCGTTTACACTTCGTATAAAGAGCAAGTAATGGTATTCGGAAACCTTAAAAAATTCATGACGGGTACTAGTTGCTAAGAAGAGCCAAAGTATTGCATTATACAGAGTAATGACAGGCCTCCAAACATTAACGCCATTTCCTTTGTGCCAATAGTTGGAAAATTGTTACTGAAAGGCACTAAGAGTCGTCTAGTAATTGACCGTTGCTCTGTTTGAAATGACATAATATCGCCTACCACAAAAGAAACGATTTCACTAAGAAAGTATTTATCACATATTCCTGGTGTACTGTCAGTTGCTCAGAGTTCAGTGGAATCAGAAAAGAAAACGGTTTGCCTTTGTCTACAGCTACACTTTTATTTTGTTAAGGCCTGTCGGTTTCAGCAGCACCAAGTCATCAGCCCATCCGCTAACCAAAAACATTAAATTAAAGGCAAACAGTTCAAATAGTCTTTGGGAAACATTTATAGAATTTTTTCCCCATATAATAGCTTAAGTATGATTCGAAATGCATTACTCCTGTCGCATAGTCTGAAACGTCCCCTTAGAAAAATTATACATGACTGAGCTTATAAATCCCTTACATTATTTGATTTTCAAACAGCTGAGCAAAACTGAACGTACTCAGACATTTCGCTCTTTACCTATTCTGATCAACACTAAACTGACACACAATATTTTTTAGCGCAACGCAATCTGACTTTCAATAATCCCTACAAAAGAATGGCCCTGACTAACATTAACCTATACCTTTCACAAATCACTTACCTCACAAAAATCTTCGTTACTCGAACTACTGCAATACAGCGAGCGCCACTACTGCCAGCTAAATAAAAGATTCAAACTACTGAAGGCACTAACTACCGATAGGCATAGTTAGCAAATTAAAGAATCTGGTAGAGAACAAACAATGTATTTACCTTAATAGTGTTCAAAAGTCATAATATATATAGCAGTTCATGACATCCATTCTTACAAATGTACTGTTTCTGATGGACACACGTCCAGATCATCTGCTCTCAAAAATCCGCCATCTCACTTCCCCACATCCACCACTGCTGGCGGCTCACCTCCAACTGTGCAACGCTACGCGCTGTTAACAGCCAACAGCCCAACACTACAATGGCAGACAACAGTGGAAGCTAGCCACAGACTGCACACAGCACAGCCAGTGATTTTCATACAGGGCGCTACGTGGCGTTACCAATTTTTTTTTGGTCGTCAGTCTACTGACTGGTTTGATGCGGCCCGCCACAAATTCCTTTCCTGTGCTAACCTCTTCATCTCAGAGTAGCACTTGCACCCTACGTCCTCAGTTATTTGCTCGACGTATTCCAATCTCTGTCTTCCTCTACAGTTTTTGCCCTCTACAGCTCCCTCTAGTACCATGGAAGTCATTCCCTCATGTCTTAGCAGATGTCCTATCATCCTGTCCCTTTTCCTTATCAACGTTTTCCACATATTCCTTTCCTCTCCGATTCTGCGTAGAACCTCCTCATTCCTTACCTTATCAGTCCACCTAATTTTCAACATTCGTCTATAGCACCACATCTCAAATGCTTCGATTCTCTTCTGTTCCGGTTTTCCCACAGTCCATGTTTCACTACTACTCCAGACGTACACCCTCAGAAATTTCTTCCTCAAATTAAGGCCAGTATTTGATATTAGTAGACTTCTCTTGGCCAGAAATGCCTTTTTTGCCATAGCGAGTCTGCTTTTGATGTCCTCCTTGCTCTTTCCGTCATTGGTTATTTTACCGCCTAGGTAGCAGAATTCCTTAACTTCATTGACTTCGTGACCATCAATCCTGATGTTAAGTTTCTTGCTGTTCTCATTTCTACTACTTCTCATTATCTTCGTCTTTCTCCGATTTACCAATAAGAAAACATAAACAGCCTACTTACATAGCCCCCATGCTCCCCACAAAAAATTTTACAAATTGTTTTGGGCACTGGCCAATACATATTTGTTAAAAATTTTTCACAATTGCAATAACAAAGAAATCAAATGCACACACTTATTGATACAATTTTGGTCAAAAGCTAAAATTTTCTCACAGTTCATAAAGACAGTCCTGGTCGTTCATCGCAGTAAAATTGCATTGTTTTTCTCAAAGTCTGAGCAATAAAAGAAAATGCACACGGAAGTAGTGGATTTCCATGCAGTCTTGAAGTAGCGCTGTCCTCCCAACGTAAAGACAGTGCTGACTCTTGACATGCAGACAGGTAATGGGCCACAACAGAGTAAACCCACCGCAGAGCCAGTCGAAGTTTCGAAGAATATTGGTAAGTTGGTCATCACAGAGTAGACCCACTGTAGTCCTGGTAGAGACTACGGTATTGGTGGGCCACCAGAGGTGCAGACCCAGTGCAGTCCTTGTAGAAATAATGGTATTGGTGGGCCATCAAAGATGCAGACCCACTGTAGTCCATGTAGAGACGACCAGCAGCCATCTGTTGCGACTGTGCAGGTGCACAATCACCATCGAAGCGTCTTGCAGAGAATATAGCAAGTCCATAAACCACCACTTCTGCACGGACAAAGTTTTTGGAATTGTCCTTAGAAGTCTTGCAGACAATATAGCAAGTCCATAAACCACCACTTGTGCACTCACAAAGTTTTTGAAATTGTCCTTAGAACCAGCAATGCTGTTAGTCAGTCCCTTGCTGAATTATTAACACATGTCCAAACACTAAGAGTCCTTTTTTTCACATATTGTGCATATACTATTACCAATAGAAATATGTGCAGTGAAATGAATGCTTACAAGTTACTTAATTTGATGAACTGGTGTCAATTACAATTTTATAACATGAGAATACAATTACAAAGATACAGAAAACATCATTAAAATATAATAGTACAGATAACATTTGTAGTAATACAGGCGCTACAAAAGAATAGAAATAAACATACACATCAGTGTTACAGGAATTATGACATAACTAAATATGTAAAATAATGAGAATAGTTTTCGAAACATTAATTTCACACATGAGCATTGAAACAGAACAGAATTAATAATGTCTATAAACATCTTTACAAAGAAAATAACATATTATTAATGGAAATTATATTTGAGGATAACAGTATTCCTCATCATAGTGAATGTAGCTTAGTACTAGAAAAATTCTACAACATAAATCTTATTAGCTAAACACATAAAGGCAGGAAAAACACAGATACTCAAGAGTACACAAACACATAGCAGAATAACACAGGAGGAAAGGACAGGGTTTGTTTTCAGTGTAACATTTGGTACTGCAGTCCATCCCAAAACTTCATTCCATAGATCTTTCCTTTTATTTTAACATTTGTTTCCACCAAAAAAATCCTATCCGAGCATGCTTTCTGTATTTATATGTTCAGATATTTCTTACCTAATTATTTATTTTCCATTATCTTACCTCATCATTTATTTCCAAGAAAATCCTACCTAAACCTGTTGCCCCTAAACCCTACTTTTTTGTTCATATCCTCTTTCAAAATACTTTTTTGGCCAAACCATTTTCTTATAGCTTCTCAATGCATTTCTTCCAATTCATCACAACTCGTTCTCTTATATAGCCTACCCCATCTTCAGCTAACTAAAATCTACTGAGCTCAGATGCTAAACTAAGGGACGAGGCAATGCAGCAGCACAAAACAAGTAACATAAACAGCAATGACAAAAAATGAAAATTGGCAAAGCAAGCAGCATTATAGAAATTAGCAGAGCAAATGCAACATTACAAATAATATGAGCCAATGTGCAGCAACAAGAAAAATAAATCAGTAGTAAAACTGGCTTAACAGAGCAATACAAATTGAAATTCAGTAGCAGTATGCCTGGCGAACAGCTGCAGCAAATACTATAACTTATATCTAAACATGACAAAGCTCTAGCAGAAAAAATAGTTCACTAAAGACAACACTGCAGATAAGGGAAATGTCTAGTCACATCATAATGTCTATGTAATTAAATGGTGCACCACAACTTATTCTACAAAAGAAATTACCAAGTATGTGAAAAGAAAATTGGGTATGCAGTTACTGTTATTAGTCCCTTCTTATTGTTCTTTCCTTTCCAAGTGCTCCTTTTTCGAAGAATGTGGATCATAAAATTATTATTTAACAGATTTGTTGACAGAAAGAGTTCACATTAGCAAATGCATTTAATTTTATTTTATAAAACCAATGCTGCAACACAGCTGGAAACCAGGTATCGAATGAAATAAGCAACTATGTACAAAGTAAAGCATAAAATTATCATTCAACAGTAATGTGGCATTTCATAAGTTAGTAGAAATTCTCTCAACTCTCGTAGAAAGACACTAGTCTTAATCAGGTGTGCAGATGTAAGTATCTTTCCAAGTAATGAGCGTGTCGTATTTGTGATGCTTTCTACCAAGAAATGTCAATAGCGAGGATAATGGCCACTTTTTTTCTCCACCTGTGCCTCTGAAAGGCACACACTAACACCTCAGCCAAATCTCAAAATCGTCATAGCTTTCTGCAATAATTTCAATACCTAAAAAAAATTCTATGTTCATTTAAATAGCGTCATCTACCTGAAACGTAGTTTAAAAATCATGATCCCATACCAAATACATCATTCAAAGCTCTCATAGTATCATAATGGTTCCGAAAAATATATGAGCAGTTCACACAATACAGACAAAATACAATTTGATATGTGTGAAGTTATCCAACTGTGTAATTACGTAAACATGTGTCACTGACGTAGTAAAAAAAATGTTGGTCTCTCTCAGTTAAATGATCTGATAGCTGTGTAATTTATGTGTTAGAGAAATATGGTACCGACATGTAAAGTTGTATAAGCAAATACCATATTAGCTACGGCTCCTCGCGCTCGCTACACGCTTAGCACACAAAGTAGGCGTGTACCCCCTGAAGATTAATGTAATTATACCCTCAGGTGTTACAGGTTACAGCAATGGAATGAAATATATCACGGAAAACTTTCTTTGTAATTCCAAAATCCTTAAAAATAAATGTTTTAAGTACAAAATTAACCACTCAAATGCGTGTCCTGTAGCGCTAAATGTGCGTCTTGCTGTACGATAATTGTTTGGAAGTGTCGTAGTTATCGTCCTCTGTAAGCAAGGTTCTGCTGAAGTCAATGTCTTCACCTCATCATAAACAAAAGTGAAATGCTTTGCGTATAGATGTCGTAGTTATTATGCTTATTGCTGTAATGAAGAGAGTACTGCACCGTGATGTATTGTTGTGCTACTGAAAAGGCTGTCTCATTGTAGCTATACCACAAAAGTTGCTACTAAAACATGTTTTACTTTCCAGAATAATACATAAAAACTGTGCAGATATAAAACAGATATACCGCAAAAGAAACAACGTAAATTGTGTCACACTTTAGTAGCATCGTGATATAATCGTGTAGCTGTCAAAGAACCCAAATACTAAGTCATCTTTAATCTCACAGAAAGTACTTCAAATAAAGAATGTATTTTCAAGTAAACCAAAATGTTGCATTAAAATCTCATTAGCAGTATATGTTCTATGTGTGTAAGCCTTATAGTCGTTACGTAATCGTGCAATTAACAAGCAAGAATGTACACACACAATAACACCATGTCCTCTGTTCACTATCACAATGCAGTGGTAATTTCTGTTTAAATAAGTTCTCTTGGTTCTTGACTGGATATTTAACTTCAGACATTGTTGCATGTTAACAGATTCTAAGTCTGACAAAGCATACTAGTAACGTAAAGTGAAAAATTTTATAGCAAAGACTAAGTTAAAAAAAAAAAAACAGATTATCTCTCAATAAACGGTATTATATGTGAAATTTGGTGCAATCCTTTACTCATCCTAGTACGCCGAGTTTCAACTTCAAAGTAATTATCATGTTGTATACGTCGCTAAGGAACGCTAATATTTTACTCTGTGGTTAGCGTCTATGTAATTTTTCGCTGAGCCAGCCGGCGCACGTGGCTGCCTGCGGTGCGAGTCATTGTCTGTCTCTTTGTTGGCGCGCGTCGTTATTGGGATTAGGAGACCTAACTCCTACAAATTCACCTTGCTGAAAGAGCCAGCCCTGTTTGAATCCCGCCAGTTCTGACACAATTCAGGTCTGTCGTTACGATTATATCGTCTGCCGTCATGTCGGTAATTTCTGTAATTAATTTATTGTCGGTCACATGGTGCAGAACTTCTCCCTGAGTCGTAACTGTGTGGAGGACCGTTGTGTCTGAAGTTATTCTGTCTCCCTTGATAATAATTGTTGTGGTTCCCACATTGTCTGTTTCTATGGTTGTCTCTGTCACATTCATTAATATGGAAATGCGATATTTCTCTGTAATTATTACTCTGCCAACGGTTGTCATACGGTTGGTGTCTGTTTTGGTCACGATTTACGTTGTAAGAATAGCCTTGTCGTGTCGAGTTATTATTTCTGTCATCGCGGAATTGTGACAGATGTGACCTGTAATTGTTGTGCTCCTGTTTTTGCGTTCCGCGATTGTTAGTGTCAATTTCCAATTCTTGTAACAGTCCCTGAAAAGCTTCAATGTCGTCTTTGCAACGTCCTGCCAAAATAATATGTCGTAAATGTTCAGGCAATTTGATTAAGCAAATGCGGATGAGTTCTGAGGGGCTGTAAGGGTTTGACAGGTACTGATTCTTGTGCAACGTGTCTTCCAAATATTTCACAAGAATGGAAGATTCAGATTGTTCGAAATGTTTCATCATTGTGATGCTATGTTTTACTCGGTCTTGTGTGGCTTGAGACCAAAATGCTGAGAGGAAGGCATGGTAAAATTCTCCTTCACTGTGACAATCGTGAATGACCGATCGCATTCTTACAGCTGGTTCGTTCTCTAAGTAGCCACACATAAATTCTAATCTGTGCTCCAATGACCAGCTGGGGGGAAAACAATGAGAGAATTGATGAAGCCACGCTTGTGGATGAATGTCGTTGCCGGAATACTTAATTGTTTTGAATTTACGTGTAGTAATAAACAACTTATAGTCAAAATCATCATGTCGGTATGTCGGATGCCGCTCATTATTACGTCGTTTCGGCGGTTCCATCTCAAAATTCGGTGTACCTTGCTAATTTCTTTCATAATTTCCGAAGTGTCCTATGTTATTATTTTGTGGCTGCTCCGTATTTCTATGTCCCTCTTCCCGTATTGGAGGGCGAGTGTCCTCTGAAATATGTAATTTTTTTATTACCTGTGTAGCTGATCTTGTACTTCCCGGATTTCTCTTTCGTGTTGCGTATTAATTTGATTCTGATTTTGTTTGAATTTCCTAATTTGTTCGTACTCTTCTGTGTCAGTAAAGGCTACAAGTCTTGTGTCATTCTGATCATCATCCACCTTTGTAGATAAGTTAGTGAGCTGATCCGAAAGTTCGGCTACTTTGTCCGATAGTGAACTTATTTCCTCAGTGCGTTTTTCTGAACCAAGTTTCAGAGTGTCCATTTGTGTTGAAATCGGATCTATTGTGTCCTTTAAGTTTTCCTGAGTTTTTTCAAGTTGCGTAACCGAATCGGTAGATGCAACTTAGTCAATCTTAGCTTGCAAGGTCTCATGATTTTCATGAACAATAGTTTGCAGTTCTTTTATGGCTGCTTCGTGATTCCGTTATGTATTTTCATGCCGCGAAAAAATTGGTTGGAAGTGCTGACAAATTTGTGTTATTACGTCATTACAGACTTTTTGACATTTCGATTCGATTTTATGTAACTCAGTAGTTAAATCTTCACGTGTTTGTTCAAGCATGGTGTCTAACCTTTGAAGATTTTGTTCCATTGTGTCTAACTTATGAAGATTTTGTTCTATTGTGTCTAACTTTTGTTCCATTGTGCCTAACTTTCGAAGATTTTGTTCCATTGTGTCTAACTTTCGAAGCTTTTGCTGTGTTTGTACCATTTGTTGTATTAATTGTAATAACAATGCACTGGTGTCTGAAACATGTTCCTCGGTGCTTTTCGGCAGTGAATTTGCACCGGCAACATTCACATTTTGACAAGCAGAAAATGTGTCTTGACTTATTTGAGAAAACGGTGAGGACGCAAAACCTAAATCTACAGTATTTGCAAGATTGTGTCCTGTCATTTCGGATTCCTGAGGCGAGATGTTGCCGACCGATCGATCGATAATGCTTCCCTATTCACTAGTTGTTTCACTGCCTATACCATTATTTGCAGCCCGCTCCATTTCCCTATGCACAATTACCAAATTACCACTTTGAATGTCTGTTAATTCATTACACAGTGGTGCTGATAAGCTACGCTCGTCGCCACTATTATTTCTCAGGTTACTTTGGAGCCTAGTGTTACGTTTTTCACACACCATTATTGTCACAATATTTCACACGATAACACAGAAAAGCACAATTTGAAGAGCAATGCCGGCCGAAGTGGCCGTGCGGTTAAAGGCGCTGCAGTCTGGAACCGCAAGACCACTACGGTCGCAGGTTCGAATCCTGCCTCGGGCATGGATGTTTGTGATGTCCTTAGGTTAGTTAGGTTTAACTAGTTCTAAGTTCTAGGGGACTAATGACCTCAGCAGTTGAGTCCCATAGTGCTCAGAGCCATTTGAACCATTTTTTTGAAGAGCAAAATAAGAAAACACGTTAACATAGCACTGAAAATAATATCTAGTTAATCTAACTACAAAGGAAATTCTCTCTGTGATTACGTGCTAGCAATAACCAATAGCTACACTAATTACACAAATTACAAGAAAAAAATCAGAAGATTCCAGTGAGTATCCTCGGCTAAGGGTCGACATATGAAACGTCCCCTTAGAAAAATTATACATGACTGTGCTTATAAGTCTCTTACATTATTTACTTTTGAATGCATTATGAGAACAGCAGTGATCAATGTCTTGTAAATAATTACTATTAAAAACAGTCTTGATCACGATTTATTTTACAAGGTGACCGGTTTCGACCACTACTGTGGTCATCTTCAGACCATTGAGTAGGAACCCCTTTCTGTTGGAGAATCACAACAGAAAGGGGTTCCTACTCAATGGTCTGAAGATGACCACAGTAGTGGTCGAAACCGGTCACCTTGTAAAATAAATCGTGATCAAGACTGTTTTTAATAGTAATTCTTACATTATTTGATTTTGAAACAGTTGAGCAAAACTGAACGTACTCAGAGATTTCGCTCTTTACTTATTCCGATCAACACTAAACTGACACACAATATTTTTTATCGCAACAGCACACAGTACAGCCAGTGATTTTCATACAGAGCGCTACGTGGCGTTACCAATAAGAAAACATAAAGAGCCTACTTAGAAGTCGTCAAAATCGTTAATCAAAGGAGGTTAAGACCTTATAAAACCAAGTGAGGCTTAATGCATTGCTTTAAATAGAAGGAAATCGCTGTGAGTGGGACAAGAGAGTGTAAAAGAGATACAAAAAGCAAAACATCGCATAAAACATTAAATGTAGAGAGCTAAACAGAAAGAAGTCATAAACGAAACAATCCACATCGTAACAAGTTGTCAAGGGAAGAAAAGCGTACCTAAATTGCTTTGAACTCATCGACCTTTGTTCGTGAGTTCTGTGAGATTTCATCAAAATCGAGCAACTCAGTTGCGGTTTGACACAAGTTCCCCAACTCAGTAGAAAAAAACAGCGTATTCGAGGAATGACACGTACGAATCCAGACTGCTGTGGCAGATTTGTTCGTATCCTACCTGTAGTCTCTGTTAGCAAGTTACGTTTTTCTTCAATGTTGTGGCAATGTAATGTTCTCGTGTTAACCCATTTTACTGTCTCAACACGAGGCATATCATGCCAAAACACACCTGAGACATATGGTTTCTGAATTTCAGTGGCTTTTCTGTTACCTTTCAAAGCTAAGCGGATTTAATTCACTCAGTCTTGCCACAGAAAAGTTTGGAGTTCACTTCAGAAATGTAAAGAAACACACCTACACAAACACAACTAAAATAACACATACGTAATACAAGGTAAGAAATTTCTATTACTGTTCAAATACACTCCTGGAAATTGAAATAAGAACACCGTGAATTCATTGTCCCAGGAAGGGGAAACTTTATTGACACATTCCTGGGGTCAGATACATCACATGATCACACTCACAGAACCACAGGCACATAGACACAGGCAACAGAGCATGCACAATGTCGGCACTAGTACAGTGTATATCCACCTTTCGCAGCAATGCAGGCTGCTATTCTCCCATGGAGACGATCGTAGAGATGCTGGATGTAGTCCTGTGGAACGGCTTGCCATGCCATTTCCACCTGGCGCCTCAGTTGGACCAGCGTTCGTGCTGGACGTGCAGACCGCGTGAGACGACGCTTCATCCAGTCCCAAACATGCTCAATGGGGGACAGATCCGCAGATCTTGCTGGCCAGGGTAGTTGACTTACACCTTCTAGAGCACGTTGGATGGCACGGGATACATGCGGACGTGCATTGTCCTGTTGGAACAGCCAGTTCCCTTGCCGGTCTAGGAATGGTAGAACGATGGGTTCGATGACGGTTTGGATGTACCGTGCACTATTCAGTGTCCCCTCGACGATCACCAGTGGTGTACGGCCAGTGTAGGAGATCGCTCCCCACACCATGATGCCAGGTGTTGGCCCTGTGTGCCTCGGTCGTATGCTGTCCTGATTGTGGCGCTCACCTGCACGGCGCCAAACACGCATACGACCATCATTGGCACCAAGGCAGAAGCGACTCTCATCGTTGAAGACGGCACGTCTCCATTCGTCCCTCCATTCACGCCTGTCGCGACACCACTGGAGGCGGGCTGCACGATGTTGGGGCGTGAGCGGAAGACGGCCTAACGGTGTGCGGGACCGTAGCCCAGCTTCATGGAGACGGTTGCGAATGGTCCTCGCCGATACCCCAGGAGCAACAGTGTCCCTAATTTGCTGGGCAGTGGCGGTGCGGTCCCCTACGGTACTGCGTAGGATCCTACGGTCTTGGCGTGCATCCGTGCGTCGCTGCGGTCCTGTCCCAGGTCGACGGGCACGTGCACCTTCCACCGACCACTGGCGACAACATCGATGTACTGTGGAGACCTCACGCCCCACGTGTTGAGCAATTCGGCGGTACGTCCACCCGGCCTCCCGCATGCCCACTATACGCCCTCGCTCAAAGTCCGTCAACTGCACATACGGTTCACGTCCACGCTGTCGCGGCATGCTGCCAGTGTTGAAGACTGCGATGGAGCTCCGTATGCCACGGCAAACTGGCTGACACTGACGGCGGCGGTGCACAAATGCTGCGCAGCTAGCGCCATTCGACGGCCAACATCGCGGTTCCTGGTGTGTCCGCTGTGCCGTGCGTGTGATCATTGCTTGTACAGCCCTCTCGCAGTGTGCGGAGCAAGTATGGTGGGTCTGACACACCGGTGTCAATGTGTTCTTTTTTCCATTTCCAGGAGTGTAGTTCAAATGGCTCTGAGCACTATGGGACTCAACTGCTGTGGTCATCAGTCCCCTAGAACGTAGAACTACTTAAACCTAACTAACCTAAGGACATCACACACACCCATGCCCGAGGCAGGATTCCAACCTGCGACCGTAGCAGCAGCGCGGCTCTGGACTGGAGCGTCTAGAACCACACGGCCACCGCGGCCGGCAATTACTGTTACTGATCGATTTCAGCAAATAGTTAAATCTAATCTCGTACGAATAGGTGACAATTATCGGCGATAACGTTCCGACGCCCTGACTATTACGACTTCCTAATAAATAGTAATACTTTGCTTTCCTCGATGTTTAGCTGGTTGATCTCGTGTCTCAATAACTTCCGGTCAAAAGCCTTTCAGTGCCCTTGCACAGGTCTAGATCTCATTCCCACGGGCTAAAGTGAGCGAAATTTCAGTACAATGTTGTTTTTGTCCCCACTTCACATACTGTGGCTAAATACATGAGTAATAACTGTCTTACAAATAGCATATAACTAATTTTTTATATTAATATCCCCTGTGCCATTACAATGTGACAATTCATTTTAAATGCTGCAGTTATTGAAAGGAGCATACGCGCTGTGTATTAAAATTTCATAGTTTGTAAACAAAGATAAAATAATACATTTAGTAGCTTTCAGCGTAATCACCATTGGCAACAATACACTTAATGACAAAAATGGGTGTGAGCACTATGGGACTTAACTTCTGAGGTCATCAATCCCCTAGGACTCAGAACTACTTAAACCTATCTAACCTAACGACATCGCACACATCCATGCCCTAGGCAGGATTCGAACCTGCTACCGTAGTGATCTCACGGTTCCAGACTTTAGCACCTAGAACCGCACAGCCACTCCGGCCGGCACACTTAATGGCATGTCAGCTAATATGCTGGAAACAATGAGCGAAGAACGCCACAATATGCGGCTGTTAGACACATACGGCAATGAGGTGCTTACTATGATGGAGAAGGCCTCTCAGTCTGTCCCGTACTGAAAAGTAGAGATAGCCTATCTGATGTTGCACTGAGGAAATGAATGGAATTTATAGAAGTGCTTGTTGTGAGCGGCTACAAGGAGAGTTGGCTGCTGCCCGTAAACAGCTGGCAGCTGCGTTGTCGACCGTCGACAAGCTTCTAGATAATGTTCGAAGTTGCGGTGACGTCGGGGCGCCAGTCACGAGACCTGGGACACCTTTGGTGCCACTGGAATCCCCTGGTGATTCGGACGCCGCCGCGGCTTCCGTTACGCAACATGTGATCGGTCGGTCCTCACTCTAGAGTGGGTGACAGACAGTCGTGGGTCCACGTGTCACTGGGCGGAAGGAGAAAGAGCGACCAGCGCGGCCTGCTCCCTGCGTCTTAGGAACAGGTACGAGGTGATTCCCAATGCTGATGCTGATGATACCTCTGAGTCAGCACGGAATGCCTCTCCTATTGGGCCAGCGGTCGAATTTCCTGCCCTGTCCGGACAAGTACAGAGGGTGGGTATATTTGGAGAGTGATGGAGCCCCTAACGGAGATGGCAAGCAAGGCGGGAAATAATCCCATGGTGCATTCGGTATGTTTGCCGGGAGGTCTCATCATTGATGTGGCGGAGGCCCTGCGGACTGGGTGCAACCGACTACAAGTAGTGGCACATAATGGCACGAATGACGCCTGCCGATTGGGTTCTGAGGCCATCCTCGGCGCCTTTCGACGGCCGGCTGTTTTGGTGAAGGCAACCAGCAACGCACTCGGGGTGCAGGCTAAGCTGTCTATATGTAGCATAGTACCCAGGGTTGATCGCGGTCCTCTGGTTTGGAGCAGAGTGGAAGGTCTAAACCAGACGCTCAGACGGCTCTGCGACGGTATCGGATGCGAATTTCTCGACCTCCGGTATCGGGTACCGAATTGTAGGTTTCCCCTTAGTAGGTCATTCGTGCACTGCACGCAGGAAGCGGCTACTAGGGTAGCGGAGTACGTGTGACGTGCCCATGGGGCTTTTTTAGGTTAGAGGACGGTGATCGGGTGCCTTTATAGATCACCTGGGTCAGGCTCTGTAGTCGTAGAGCGCTTCAGACAGAACTTGAAGAATATCATTACTAATTTCCCTGATCATGCCATTGTAACAGATGTTGACTTCAGCTTGCCAGGTATAGATTGCGAGTGTTATGCCATCAAAACTGGTGCCAGAGACAGGGAATCGTGTGGCATTGTTGTAAATGTTCTGTCCGAAAATAACCTAGAGCAGATAGTTAGAGAACCAACTCGTGAGGGTAACGTCTTAGACCTCCTGGCAACAAACAGACCTTAACCTATCGAACCAGCTAACGTAGAGGAAGGTATCAGTGATCACAAGACTGTGACAGCACCTATGAGGACGAGTCCTACAAGGAATGTTAAGAAAGGTGAGAAGATATATTTGCTCAGCAATGGTGATAGGATACAAATTTATGAATATCTCAGCAGTCAGCATCAAATATTCGGTCATGAGGACGAAGATGTGGAGAACAAATGGAAAAAATTCAAGGGCATCGTTCAATATGCCCTAGGTAAGTATGTACCGAGTAGCATTTTATAAGGATGTGAAAGATCCACCATGGTTTAATAGCCTTCCTAGAAAAGCGTTACTTAAACAAAGAGCACTCCATCTCAGATTGAAGAGAAGTAAAAGCCTAGCTGACAAACAAAAGTTGAACGAAGCGAAAATCAGCGTGAGGAGAGAAATGAGAGAAGCGTTCAATGATTTTGTAAGTAAGACGTTGTCAACCGACCTGAGAAAAAACTCTAAAAGATTTTGGTTGTATGTTAAATCAGTAAGTGGGTAAAAATCATGTGTTCATTCTCTCAGCAACGACACCGGCAGAGAAACGGAATTTAACAGAGAGAAGGCCGAAATACTGAATTCCGTCTTTGAAGTTGTTTCTCCGCCGAAGATCATAACACTGTCCCTCCTTTCAATCGTCGTGCGCACGACGAAATGGCAGATATTGAGATAACCGATCGCAGAATTGAAAGGCACCTACAATCGCTTGGTTGTGGAAAACATTGAGGGCCAGATGAGATACCTGTAAGATTCTATAAAGATTGTGCGAAAGAACTTGCTCCCCTTCTAGAAACGTTTTATCGTAGATCGCTTCAGTAACGAAATGTACCTAACGACTGGAAAAAGGAGCAGGTCACTCCCGTTTTTAAGAAAAGCCGTAAGACAGATCCACACAACTATAAACCTATATCTTCGATGTCAATCTGTTGTAGAATTATGGAACGTGTTTTATGCTCAAGAAAATGTTTCTGAGAATGAACATCTCCTGTAAAAAAATCAAAAGGATTCCGCAAACTGAAATCCATCGAAACTCAGTTCGCTCTATTCCTCCATGAGAACCACAGCGCAGTCGACAACGACGCTCAGGCGGATGCCGTGTTCCTTGACTTCAGTAAGGCATTTGACACCGTCCCGCATTGCCGTTTAATGAAAAACATACGAAGTTACGAAGTATCGGAGCAAACTTGCGAATCGATTCAAGACTTTCTTGTAGGTAGAAATCAAAACGTCGCTGTTGACGAAAATAAATCGACAAATATCCTGTGTACCTCAGAGAACGGTGACAGGACCGTTGCTGTCTACAATGTATATAAATGATCTAGTAAAAAGCGTAAATGGTGCAGTAGCCTCTACCAAAGTAGCAGCGCCAGAATATAGTAAGAATCTGCATAACGACCTGCAGACAGTTGTTGAATGGTGCAGACTGTGGCAGTTGACCCCGAACGTAAATAAGTGTAACATATTGCATATACATAGGAAAAGAAATCCACTACTGTACAGCTACACTACTGATGAAAAACAGCAGGAGACAGCGACTGCCGTAAAATATGTAGACGTAACTATCAAGAGAGACTGTAAGTGGAATGACCATATAGAACAGATAGTGTGAAAAGCGGACACCACGCATATTCATCGGAAGACAGTTAAGGATATGTTACACAGCCACGAAAGATGTGGCTTATAAGGCGTTTGTTCGCCCGATTCTTGAGTACTGCTCATCTATCTGGGACTGATAGAGGAGATAGAGAAGATCCAACAAAGAGCGCAGCGTTTCGTCACGGGATTGTTTAGGTGGCGAGATAGCGTTGCAGAGATGCTAAACAAACTCCATTGGCAGATGTTGCCAAAGAGGCGTTGTGCATCACGAAGAGATTTACTATTGAAATTTCGGGACAGCACTTTTGAGGAGGAGTCCGACAACATATTACTTCCCCTCACATATATCTCGCTTATTGACCACGAGAAGAAAATTCGAGAAATTAGATCGAACACAGAGGCTTAGCGACAATCATTCTTCCCACGCACTATTCGCAAGTGGAACAGGGTTAGAGGGATGAGAGTGTGGTACCGAATGACCCCTCCGCCACACAAGATTACGTCGCTAGCGAAATACGATGTATATGTAGATGTAGATGAACACCAGCTGCTTACCCTTGTAATATGAGCTGAGAGAAGATGAAGTGGGGTTAATATTAAGGGCGACAGGATATCAAAGATGAAATTCATTAATGGCATGGTTAATCTTTCTGAAGGTGGAGCAGAATTACAGGACACTGTCAATAAAGTGAACAATCTGTTGAGTACAGTATATGGCTTCAGAGTTAGCCAACATAATTAGGATCAATAGACTTTACACGAGCAACAAACGATGAGTGGAAAAAGCCAGAAAGGCCCCTCGCCAAAATGCAGTGTACCATTATCAAACATACTCCTTTATTTGACAAGGTTTTAGTTCCAGTTCTTGCAGTTATTGGGGGCGGGGACGATTGGGGTAAATTTGATACAGTTTTGGAGAAAACTTTTTTAACAATTTTGCTGTAACTTGTAGATATATGTGGTGTGAAGTGTTATGCAGTCTCCACTGTGCAGCACATAAATTATTCAATTTCGCCATCATAATCTCGCTTCATGTAGAACACCCGGAGTCCGAACTTCATTCTCAATTTTTCAAGATGCGCTTCATAAAATGAAACTCCCCTAAATCTTTAGTAAATAAGATCGACGATTGTTGAAAGTACTCCAGAACGTAGCTATAGTTGAAAATATTACAGAGTTCTACAGCCAAGCGGCGTTGAGGAATTTCTTCAAGTTCATATGTGTTTTAGATAGGACCTGCTGACACTGTTGTAAACAGCGAAAGACCTCCTACGCAAGCGCCGTTATAACTGCGTGCGGTATGAGGTTCAAATCCTGTTCCAATGCTTTGTGAGGCACGCAGTTTAATGTTAAGAGTCATAAGTTCGTCTGATCTGAATGCATCCAGGACTTCATTGGACATTAGCAATGCAACCACAGTTTACATGAACTGAATAATTGTCTGGTCCCAGAATGAGATTTTCACTCTGCAGCGGAGTGTGCGCTGGTATGAAACTTCCTGGCAGATTAAAACTGTGTGCCCGACCGAGACTCGAACTCGGGACTTTTGCCTTTCGCGGGCAAGTGCTCTACCATCTGAGCTACCGAAGCACGACTCACGCCCGGTACTCACAGCTTTACTTCTGCCAGTACCTCGTCTCCTACCTTCCAAACTTTACAGAAGCTCTCCTGCGAACCTTGCAGAACTAGCACTCCTGAAAGAAAGGATATTGCAGAGACATGGCTTAGCCACAGCCTGGGGGATGTTTCCAGAATGAGATTTTCACTCTGCAGCGGAGTGTTCAAATGGTTCAAATGGCTCTGAGCACTATGGAACTCAACATCTTAGGTCATAAGTCCCCTAGAACTTAGAACTACTTAAACCTAACTAACCTAAGGACACCACACACATCCATGCCCGAGGCAGGATTCGAACCTGCGACCGCAGCAGTCCCGCGGTTCCGGACTGCAGCGCCAGAACCGCTAGACCACCGCGGCCGGCCAGCGGAGTGTGCGCTGATATGAAACTTCCTGGCAGATTAAAACTGTGTGCCCGACCGAGACTCGAACTCGGGACCTTTGCCTTTCGCGGGCATAATGGTGGACATTAATATGTCTAACTCATCCTAAAGGTGTACCATTGAGTTCACGACTCTGGTGAGGCCAGTACTTCTCAGGAATATTCTTGTTCACAAACCATTGCCTCACAGATGCGGCTTTATGAAAGAGTGAATTGTGATGCAGATGCGAACAATACTCGTCTCCGAACTGTTCTTCTGCTTTACTCACTACACAATCGTTTAAAATGTGTTCATATCATACCGCATTAAGCGTTATCTTATTTGCAGTAAGGGGACCACAGCCTAACCACGAGAATGATCCCCCTGTCTTAACACTACCTACTCTGTTCTTTATCGTTGCCACTACACATGATGCTCATAAAGTTCTCGAGCCATTAGGGAAACCCAAGGTCTTCCATCAGATTCATCACTTCAAATCACCTATTTCCAGTCATAAAGTGTCCATTGACGCGGTTCTTCATCCTATCTCATGCGGCATTTAGCACTGACTACCGAAATATGTTGATTATGACGAGCTCTACCATTGTACCTCAAACCTTTAACTTCTCTAGACCCTGTCATTGCGCAGTGTGGACAGCTAGTATTACTTTAAATCATTCTTTTCACTAATTTCATCTACCTTTCACCTCCACTCTTGGTAAAGCTCTATAGTACATGTCCATGGAACATGATGTCTGCCTGGTCTTGCCTTTGCTTTCATATTGACACATTATAATCTTATTACCAACAATAGACTTGCACGACTTTAGAAGGGTTTAAATATCCCTGACGAATCTGTTGCTCAGGTGGCATGGTATGACTAGTCCACTCTGAACACGGAGTCACTGAGTTCTCCTGGAAGACCCATTCTGCTGTAATGACTTCTCAAAGGGCAACACAATAATCACTGCCTCTCATAACAACAGGGATAGGAAGCCTGTTGTTAAAAGGGAAAAGGTTGGGTGGTGAGGAGGACTGGAGTGTGGTAGTATAAGGTTTCTAGGACTGATACTAACAATGGGGTAGAAGTGACAGTTGGGATAGATGATCGGATGGAGAAGAAGGCAGTTGAAATGTGGTTGGGAAACTGGGTAGTGAAAGAAATGTTGATAGGTTGAAACATGGTTCTGGATAAATGGGGGAGGAGAGGGAGATACCTTATGAGCTGGAGTGGGTGGGATGGTCACAGAGCTGGTAAATGCTGAGACAGATTTCATGATATGGGAGTGCAAAATGGTGGAAGTTACCTTGGCAGAGTATGTGGAATGTGTGGAGCACAAGTATCAGTGGAATGTGATGGCAGACGTGTGACTGAGGAGAGGTAGGAATTTGTTGAGTTGGAAAAGGATCTTTGCGGGGAGAAGTAAATGGATGTGGAAATTGTGGCAGAGTACACAGTGTTCCAGGATCTGGAAGTTAGATAGCATGAAGATCTATTTGGCATTCACACAGCAGAGGATTGGTGGGATCAACGCTCTCTACATGCGCAGTACAGTGGATGGGTGCAATCATCAAGTTCAGCCCGTTAGCAGCTTTAGTCTGTCATGGGCTTTCTGTTGGACAAGTAACTGGTGATGTTTCTTCGTTAGTTGCCAGTCGATTAGCTGGGTTGTACAAGCATAAATGGTATAGTAGAAGTCATGGAGACAGAAGGTGTGGGTGGTGCTTCTTGTAATTATTGCCTGGGTTTTGGAAGGGTTGATCTTGAAAAGCCACTGGTTTCACCAGCAGGTAATCTGACTGAAGTGGATTTGCAGTGATCATTAATATTTCGGGATTGTAGGACACAGAATAACGAAAGTGGTGTCACTAGCATAGTGAAGGAGGTGTAGTGGTAAAGGTGGTTTGGGCATTTCAGCAGTTCAGAGAAGGTAAATAACATGTAAGAGAACATAAGCTTGATGCATGCAAGCAGCAGGCTAGAAGATGTGGGAATTGGCTCTGATAATGGTGACGATAATGAACGATTTGAGAGGAAGGAAGCAATAAGGCAGAGGTGGACTTACTGGTGTTCAACTAGCTTGGTGGGAGGGGGGGGGGGGGGCAGGGTCCAGTTAGGCGATGAGGTGCAGGAGCTCGTCATTAGTAGAGAAGATAGGCCAGAAGTCACCCTTGTTAATGGGAAGGAGGTGGTGTTTGTCCACATGTTGAGGGACATGTTGGCAGAAGATGGATTCAAAGACCTTTCTAGACAGTGAGATGACACATATGGGGCAGTAGGAGAAGCTGTCAGCAGGTGGTTAGTGCAATTTGAGGAAAAGTAAGTCTTTGGAGATTTTCAACAGTTCAGGGTACCATCCTGTGACGATGATTTGGTGTATAGGGTTGCAAGGGTGACTAGAAAGGAAACAGTGCATTCTTTGAGGTGTCCATAAGAAATGCGATCTTGACCAAGGAATGTGTTGCGTTTCTTGCGAAGTGCTTGTCTTAAATCAAGTGATATGATTGGATATATTTGTTTGTGGCATGTTGTTCAAGTTCTGGAAGCCTGGAGCCAGAGGTGGGACAGCAGTGTTTGTGCATTCCATAGGCAGTAGGGAACAGGGAGTAATGAAACTGAGGCCCGTCAGGGATGGAGGTGTCAGATATTATGCGAAGTAGTCAGGTTTGCTTAGGATGTGAGATAAGAGATGATTGTTATGAAGGACTAAGTAGTGATGGATGGAATAACTGCCAGTGAGTCGTTGGAATGCTTTACAGTACTAGAAAGAGTTAAAGGGAGTGCAGCGTCGAGTCTTGTGTAAATATGGCGCTAGTCCCAAAGTGTTTCAGCATTTAGTAAATGGTTGATGTGTCTCTTCATTTCCCAGTGGAGAACAAGTGTGCCCTCATCACGTGTCCTTAGGAAAGAACGATGTCAGCTACAGAATTCTCAAAGAAGGAGTAGGGCTTGTAGGGGGAGTGTGGGGTGCTAGGTATAAAGGGCCACAGTAGGGATGTGGGTGGATATTGCTTCCTAGAATGTTGGCTGCAGGAAGGTTCTGGCGGTGGATATTGTCAGGTTGCCAGAATAGGCGTTCGAGGTGGTATTGGAATCATCACAGATACCTTGTGGATGGTGATTGGGGCCGGGTGCATGGGTATGAGATGTGTGTAGGAGATAGTGAGACGAGCAGGTAGGTGATCACTTCCAGTTGGATTGAGGAGTTCTGCATTGAGACGTTCAAAGATAGTAGGATGACATATGGGGCGGTGTTGCTTTCAGGATGGGTGTGCTGTGGGTTGGGGAAAATGTCTTCTTGGAGGGAGACTGTGAACTGATGCAGATGCTGGAGTTTCAGTAGGGGAAATCACTGTTAATAATAGAGATGGATTCATGTAAATGTAAAATACATTAAGTTACATGCAACCAACAATGGAGTAAGTGTTTAACTGAAGTGACAATGTGAGGTGTAACGATCAGAAAGTGATAATTGCATATAATGGAAAGAATGACAGTTCTACAAGAGTGGCTGGCTGTACACATTTTGTGTGAGATAATGAATGCAGATATCACCAGTGAAACAGTAGTGCACCGCCTGGCGACTGAGTGCTGAACAAAGAGATCTAATCAGTTCATAAGCAGTTTCAGGCAGACAGGCAGCCACTCACACCGTAACCCGCCATAAACCAACGGCCTACAGGGCAAGTAAGCGCCACGCTCGATCAGCTAAATGGGCCAAGAGATGAATGGTGGTCATTTTCTACATTGGTTAGTACTGTATTTCCTTTCATCTGCTGTGTTTATTTCTACCCTGGAATTCTGTTCTCCACGCCATTTTTATTTTCCTCTCCCTGTGCTATCATTACAGGATCCATATACACCCTCAACCCAATGTAACATGATTTAAGTCTTGTACCACAGATACTCCTTCTGCGGTAAATATAATGCATGTTGTTATCGTGGTCTTCAGTCCTGAGACTGGTATGATGCAGCTCTCCATGCTACTCTATCCTGTGCAAGCTTCTTCATCCCCCAGTACTTACTGCAACCTACATCCTTCTGAATCTGCTTAGTGTATTCATCTCTTGGTCTCCCTAAACGATTTATACCCTCCACGTTGCCCTCCAATGCTAAATTTGTGATACCTTGTTGCCCCAGAACATGTCCTACCAACCGACCCTTCTTCTTGTTAAGTTGTGCCAGAAACTCCTCTTCCCCCCAATTCTATTCAATACCTCCTCATTAGTTATGTGATCTACCCATCTAATCTTCAGCATTCTTCTGTAGCACCACATGTCGAAAGCTTCTATTCTCTTCTCGTCCAAACCATTTATCGTCCATATTTCACTTCCATACATGGCAACACACCATACAAATACTTTCAGAAACGACTTCCTGACACTTAAAACTATACTCGATGTTAACAAATTTCTCTTCTTCAGAAACGCTTTCCTTTTCATTGCCAGTCTGCATTTTATATCCCCTCTACTTCAACCATCATCAGTTATTTTGCTCCCCAAATAGCAAAACTCATTTACTACTTCAAGCGTCTCATTTCCTCAGCATCACCCGATTTAATTCGACTACATTCCATGAACCATGGACCTTGCCGTTGGTGGGGAGGCTTGCGTGCCTCAGCGATAGAGATAGCCGTACCGTAGGTGCAACCACAACGGAGGGGTATCTGTTGAGAGGCCAGACAAACGTGTGTTTCCTGAAGAGGGGCAGCAGCCTTTTCAGTAGTTGCAAGGGCAACAGTCTGGATGATTGACTGATCTGGCCTTGTAACAATAACCAAAACGGCCTTGCTGTGCTGGTACTGCGAACGGCTGAAAGCAAGTGGAAACTACAGCCGTAATTTTTCCCGAGGGCATGCAGCTTTACTGTATGATTATATGATGATGGCGTCCTCTTGGGTAAAATATTCCGGAGGTAAAATAGTCCCCCATTCGGATCTCCGGGCAGGGACTACTCAAGAGGATGTCGTTATCAGGAGAAAGAAAACTGGCGTTCTACGGATCGGAGCGTGGAATGTCCGATCCCTTAATCGGGCAGGTGGGTTAGAAAATTTAAAAAGGGAAATGAATAGGTTGAAGTTAGATATAGTGGGAATTAGTGAAGTTCGGTGGCAGGAGGAACAAGACTTCTGGTCAGGTGACTACAGGGTTATAAACACAAAATCAAATAGGGGTAATGCAGGAGTAGGTTTAATAATGAATAGGAAAATAGGAATGCGGGTAAGCTACTACAAACAGCATAGTGAACGCATTATCATGGCCAAGGTAGATACGAAGCCCACACCTACTACAGTAGTACAAGTTTATATGCCAATTAGCTCTGCAGACGACGAAGAAATTGAAGAAATGTATGATGAAATAAAAGAAATTATTCAGATTGTGAAGGGAGACGAAAATTTAATAGTCATGGGTGACTGGAATTCGAGTGTAGGAAAAGGGAGAGAAGGAAACACAGTAGGTTAATATGGATTGGGGGACAGAAATGAAAGAGGAAGCCGCCTGGTCGAATTTTGCACAGAGCACAACATAATCATAACTAACACTTGGTTTAAGATTCATGAAAGAAGGTTGTATACATGGAAGAACCCTGGAGATACTAAAAGGTATCAGATAGATTTTATAATGGTAAGACAGAGATTTAGGAACCAGGTTTTAAATTGTAAGACATTTCCAGGGGCAGATGTGGACTCTGACCACAATCTATTGGTTATGACCTGTAGATTAAAACTGAAGAAACTGCAAAAAGGTGGGAATTTAAGGAGATGGGACCTGGATAAACTAAAAGAACCAGAGGTTGTACAGAGATTCAGGGAGAGCATAAGGGAGCAAATGACAGGAATGGCGGAAATAAATACAGTAGAAGAAGAATGGGTAGCTTTGAGGGATGAAGTAGTGAAGGCAGCAGAGGATCAAGTAGGTAAAAAGACGAGGGCTAGTAGAAATCCTTGGGTAACAGAAGGAATATTGAATTGGATTGATGAAAGGAGAAAATATAAAAATGCAGTAAGTGAAACAGGCAAAAAGGAATACAAACGTCTCAAAAATGAGATCGACAGGAAGTGCAAAATGGCTAAGCAGGGATGGCTAGAGGACAAATGTAAGGATGTAGAGGCCTATCTCACTAGTGGTAAGATAGATACCGCCTACAGGAAAATTAAAGAGACCTTTGGAGATAAGAGAACGACTTGTATGAATATCAAGAGCTCAGATGGAAACCCAGTTCTAAGCAAAGAAGGGAAAGCAGAAAGGTGGAAGGAGTATATAGAGGGTCTATACAAGGGCGATGTACTTGAGGACAATATTGTGGAAACGGAAGAGGATGTAGATGAAGATGAAATGGGAGATATGATACTGCGTGAAGAGTTTGACAGAGCACTGAAAGACCTGAGTCGAAAAAAGGCCCCCGGAGTAGACAATATTCCATTGGAACTACTGACGGCCGTGGGAGAGCCAGTCCTGACAAAACTCTACCATCTGGTGAGCAAGATGTATGAAACAGGCGAAATACCCTCAGACTTCAAGAAGAATATAATAATTCCAATCCCAAAGAAAGCAGGTGTTGACAGATGTGAAAATTACCGAACTATCAGCTTAATAAGTCACAGCTGCAAAATACTAACACGAATTCTTTACAGACGAATGGAAAAACTAGTACAAGGCAACCTCGGGGAAGATCAGTTTGGATTCCGTAGAAACACTGGAACACGTGAGGCAATACTGACCTTACGACGTATCTTAGAAGAAAGATTAAGGAAAGGCAAACCTACGTTTCTAGCATTTGTAGACTTAGAGAAAGCTTTTGACAATGTTGACTGGAATACTCTCTTTCAAATTCTAAAGGTGGCAGGGGTAAAATACAGGGAGCGAAAGGCTATTTACAATTTGTACAGAAACCAGATGGCAGTTATAAGAGTCGAGGGGCATGAAAGGGAAACAGTGGTTGGGAAAGGAGTGAGACAGGGTTGTAGCCTCTCCCCGATGTTGTTCAATCTGTATATTGAGCAAGCAGTAAAGGAAACAAAAGAAAAATTCGGAGTAGGTATTAAAATTCATTGAGAAGAAATAAAAACTTTGAGGTTCGCCGATGACATTGTAATTCTGTCAGAGACAGCAAAGGACTTGGAAGAGCAGTTGAATGGAATGGACAGTGTCTTGAAAGGAGGATATAAGATGAACATCAACAAAAGCAAAACAAGGATAATGGAATGTAGTCTAATTAAGTCGGGTGATGCTGAGGGAATTAGATTAGGAAATGAGGCACTTAAAGTAGTAAAGGAGTTTTGCTATTTGGGGAGCAAAATAACTGATGATGGTCGAAGTAGAGAGGATATAAAATGTAGGCTGGCAATGGCAAGGAAAGCTTTTCTGAAGAAGAGAAATTTGTTAACATCCAGTATTGATTTAAGTGTCAGGAAGTCATTTCTGAAAGTATTTGTATGGAGTGTAGCCATGTATGGAAATGAAACATGGACGATAAGTAGTTTGGACAAGAAGAGAATAGAAGCTTTCGAAATGTGGTGCTACAGAAGAATGCTGAAGATTAGATGGATAGATCACATAACTAATGAGGAAGTATTGAATAGGATTGGGGAGAAGAGAATTTTGTGGCACAACTTGACCAGAAGAAGGGATCGGTTGGTAGGACATGTTCTGAGGCATCAAGGGATCACCAATTTAGTATTGGAGGGCAGCGTGGAGGGTAAAAATCGTAGAGGGAGACCAAGAGATGAATACACTAAGCAGATTCAGAAGGATGTAGGTTGCAGCAGGTACTGGGAGATGAAAAAGCTTGCACAGGATAGAGTAGCATGGAGAGCTGCATCAAACCAGTCTCAGGACTGAAGACCACAACAACAACAACATTCCATTATCCTCGTTTTGCTTTTGTTGATGTTCATCTTATATCCTCCTTTCAAGACACTGCCCATTCCGTTCAACTGCTCTTCCAAGTCCTTTGCTGTCCCTGAAAAGATTACAATGTCATCTACGAACCTCAAAGTTTTATTTCTTCTCCATGGTTTTTAATACCTACTCCGAATTTTTCTTTTGTTTCCTTTACTGCTTGCTCAATATACAGATCGAATAACATCGGGTAGAGGCTACAACCCTGTCTAACTTCCTTCCCAACCGCTGCTTCCCTTCCATGCCCCTTGACTTTTATAACTGCCATCTGGTTTCCGTACCAAATTGTAAATAGCCTTTCGCTCCCGGTATTTTACCCCTGCCAACTTTAGAGTTTGAAAGAGAGTATTATTGACAACATTGTCAAAAGCTTTCTCTAAGTCTACAAATGCTAGAAACGTACGTTTGCCTCTCCTTAATCTATTTTCTATGATACGTCGAGGGGTCAGTATTGCCTCACGTGTTCCAACATTTCTACGGAATCCAAATTGATCTTCCCCGAGGTCGGCTTCTACCAGTTTTTCCATTTGTCTGTAAAGAATTCGCGTTAGTATCTTGCAGCTGTGACTTATTAAACTGATTTTTGGTAATTTTCACATCTGTCAACACCTGCTTTCTTTGGGATTGGAATTATTATATTCGTCTAGGAGTCTGAGGGTATTTCGCCTGTCTCACATATCCTGCTCACCAGATGGTAGAGTTTTGTCAAGACTGGCTCTCCCAAGGCCGTCAGTAGTTCTAATGGAATGTTGTCTACTCCTGGGGCCTAGTTTCGACCCGGGTCTTTCAGTGCTCTGTCAACCTCTTCACGCAGTATCGTATCTCCCATTTCATCTTCATCTACATCCTCTTCCATTTCCATAATATTGTCCTCAAGTACATCGCCGTTGTATAGACCCTCTTTATACCACTTCACCGAGCGAGGTGGCACAGTGGTTATACACTGGACTCGCATTCGGGAGGACGACGGTTCAATCCAGCGTCCGGACATCCTGATTTAGGTTTTCCGTGATTTCCCTAAATCGCTCCAGGCAAATGCCGGGATGGTTCCTTTCAAAGGGCACGGCCGACTTCCTTCCCCATCCTTCCCTAATCTGATGAGACCGATGACCTTGCTGTCTGGTCTCCTTCCCCAAACAAACCAACCAACCTATACTCCTTCCACCTTTCTTCTTTCCCTTCTTTGATTAGAACTGGGTTTCCATCCGAGCCCTTCACCTGACCAAAAGTCTTGTTCCTCCTGCCACCGAACTTCACTAATTCCCACTATATCTAACTTTAACCTATCCATTTCCCTTTTTAGATTTTCTAACCTACCTACCCGATTAAGGGACCTGACATTCCACGTTCCGATCCGTAGAAAGCCAGTTTTCTTCCTCCTGATAACGACGTCCTCTTGAGTACTCCCCACCCAGAGATCCGAATGGGGGATTATTTTACCTCCGGAATATTTTACCCAAGAGGACGCCATCATCATTTAACCATACAGCAAAGCTGTATGTCCTCGGGAAAAATTACGGCTGTAGTTTCCCCTTGCTTTCAGCCGTTCGCAGTACCAGCGGAGCAAGTCCGTTTTAGTTAGTGTTACAAGGCCAGATCAGTCAGTCATCCAGACTGTAGCCCTTTCAAGTACTGGAAAGGCTGCTGCCCCTCTTCAGGAACCTCACGTTTGTCTGGCCTCTCAACAGATACCCCTTCATTGTGGTTGCTCCTACGGTACGGGTATCTGTATCGCTGAGACACGCAAACGTCCCCACCAACGGCAAGGCCCATGGATCATGGGGATGATATAATGTATATATAAAGCGAATTCTATTATTGATTATATATCATTGCAATGGTGTAGTGTGACTTCACACAGACAACATTCAAAAACAGAATCAAACATGGATATAACAGAGAAACAACCTACATTTAAGAAAACGTGTAACAAAATGCCTCTATTTTACAGTGAAACAGAAAATCCTCCCCCCCCCCCTTCCGAAAAGTTAATAAATTGCCTCCCGAAACTGCACTAAATACCCTCAAAACTAATGTTATCCAGTATGGTAAAGCAGATGACTGATGTTAGCACAGAATACTTGTTGAGCAATCTGAGATGATTGTCCTGCAGGTATGCATGGTTCTAAGTTTAGAGCTTAAGATATTGATCCAAGGTGAAGACCTGTTACATCATCAATCGTCAAAATGCAAGCAGTAGATCCAAGGTGGTGGACGTGGGAATATAAGTGCAAGCTGCAACTTTGTCAGTCCTAAATTTATGTTCCAGTTTCCATGGTTCTGCATTTGCCTAGCTTCACCACTCATCCCACTTTTCATGCAAGCGTACTAGCCATCAGTGCTTGTGCTCTGTACACACTAGTGAAAGGATGATAATTACTTCTGGACAGATATAAATAACTCTCACAGTTAGACGTCAGTGCTAACGCGTTCCTCGTTCTCTCAACATTTAGTCTTATTTATTAACATTATTCTCTACATATGCTTTTGTATGTGTTTTCGATGGTTCTCTTTTATTTCTCTCTCAGTTCAACAGCTCTCTGACGGGGAAATCGAGTCATTACGCAGAACTGTTTGCAGACAGACTTTCCACTATATATAATTTCTGCACTGTCACGAGTCACTAGAATTGGTAAGTGCATCTATTCTGTTGTTATTCTCTACGAAGGACAAGGCGAATTAGAGCAACAGTACAAATGTTCGTGAGAAGCCCTCCCTTTATTGTAGGCATGTCATCAGAGTGGGATTTTTGAAAGCCCTCGATTTTATGACCAAATATGTCAGAATTCGGCACAAATTACTTTAGCATTCCATGTTCAAGAGTCGGTAGTCTGAATTTACTGCTGAACAACATCGTGTGTGTGTGTGTGTGTGTGTGTGTGTGTGTGTTTGTGATTTTTTTTTTGGGGGGGGGGGTTGGCGATGTTAACGTGTTAACGTAATATAAAAAAGTAGTGCCAAATTTTATTCGACCTTTTTCATACTCCATATGAAGGCTATTTTTTACACTAAAGCAGTATGGTGGAAATATCGGTTCTTTATCTTCAGTACTTTCGGAGATACCAAATTTTAACTAAAATAATGATAATATTTTTGATACTGCAAAACAGAGCTATGGATTGTAATGTATTCAGTTATAATCTAATTTGAAATAACAACCAAAATCACTAGAAATTTTTTTTGCTTCCATTACAATAACTCGGTGACATAAGAATGTCTACTTCAAAAACTATTATCGCATTATGTTTCGTAATGTGAATGTTATGGAGGGAGTGTATGGGGGAGATACGTAAAGTGAGGATGTTTTATTTTATTAAAATACTTTGTGAAATGTATCCGTGGGAAGCTCTTGTGCAGTCAGGAATCATGTAACTTATGTTCACAGATGGTTTTGTACAAAAGTAGTCAAAAAATTTCATGTCTCTGTACAAAATCACCCAGAAAAGCGTTATGCGTTAAATCAATTAGAAATTCATTTCAATCGTACTTTCTTTTAAGACACAACTGTATTAATGACATTAGGTGCTAGTGAGCATTCATTTGAGTCAGTGGGGAGAGTTGAAAATTTGAACTAGACAGGGGTTCTTAACCGTGTCTCCTGATCCTGGGCAGATGCGTTGACCACTGTACCACCCAGATACTGTGTTCATCATAACAGTACGGACTACCCTATCAAGCCTCCCGTCAGACCCAAAGTCTCAACTCACCCACACACTGCTGACGTAGTGCCCTTTGCCCATTATCCTCATTACTCGTGGTATTTCGCCGATTCCCGTAAAAAGTCGAGTGTGCTGTGCACCTGCACTGAAGTGATTAACAGCTCATCGTCACATTAATTATATATGTATTGTCTGTTCTTTCAGACATTTCCGAAAGAACAGACACATTTTGATCCCGCAGCCATTATGAATCAACACACAAAGGAAATAATGACATTAGCTGCTAGTGGGCATTGATTTAAATCAATGAAAATTTGTAATTCCCGAGGAACCGAAACGGTATCTTGCTTTCTAGGCAGACGCATTGACCGCTGCACCATCCAAACACGGTGTTCATTGCAACTGCACGCACCACCCTAGCAAGCATCTCGACAGACTCAAATTTTCAACTTATTCACACACTACTGATGTAGTGCCGCTTGCCCATTATGCACATTACTGCTGGCATTTCACCGATTCCACTATGAGTTCGAACGTGGTATGTATCTGTACTGAAGTGACCAATCGGTCGTCCTCACCTCAACTATTAATGTGTGCTTTACTTTATTTAAATTATTTTCGTGAATTCAGAGTTTCTTTTATAGTGTGTTATCTTTAATTCTACTGGATGACCCTGCTAAACCCGCAGGACAGGACAGGTAGTTGGAATTGTGGAAAGGGGTCAAAGTGAGCGGCTGTCGGTTACACTCTAACACATATAACTATATTTATTTGACCAAACATTACAGTACAATTTCTTGAACTTAGTTATTGACTAAATACGCCACACTATCTTATGCCTTAAGGGCACCACCACATTAATTTAAAGAAAAACGGCTAAAAGCCATTAACTTAAAATTCAAACGCCAAAAAGAATTTTAGAAAGCAGAAGGCCTCACTTTAAGTAAATTCTGTAATTTGGATGAAGGCCCAAAATCTAACACTTGAAAAGCAACAACCTTAATTTAAAGACGGCTGAATGCCGATGATTTAAGACTCAACTTAAAATTAAATAAAAAAACACGAGGCAGAAGGCTTTATCTTCAATTAGGCTGAAGGCCCCAAACAGTCTGATACTCGAAAGACAAAGATCCTTAATTTTAAAACAGTTGAAGGCCCATGACTTAAGACACAACTAAAATAATTTTTAGTAGGCAGAAGACCCAAGGCCTTATCTTTAAACAATATATAAATCAGGATGAAGGCCCAAACAATCTAATACCTGACAAGCAAGTACTTTAATTTTAAAGCGGCTGAAGGCCCATGACTTAAAACACCACTAAAAACAACTTTAATTCAAAACCATCGGCTATGTGCCATACAAATACACACAACAAGAAAATAAGAAAGGGCAGTGCAGCTAACGCCGCTCAGAAGTTTCGGGGGTTGTCCAGCAGTTGAACTACTAACGTTCACTTAGGTGAGACAGGCAGTCGGCCCAACCATTCTCGATCCGACGACAACCCAACCTACAGACAGTCGACGGACCCAATGACAAGGTTGCTAGCGTTCCACTCGACCAGCACACAACCGGGAGTTCAATTCAAACGTAAAAGTCATGGATGGCCGCCCACATTCGAGCATACGTTAAGCTGTCGAAGTACACACCATGCTGGACAGCGACAACACGGAGAGGAAAGGACACTGCCTAAATTTAGGTCAACGGCCAGGGCAGGTAACCGGAACGATAACGGCCACAAGGCAGAAAATTCCGCTGGTGCACTTCAATTGCAAATAACCAAATACAGTTGGGCTCCACCGGACAGTGGTAAACCTTGGCCAACTCGAACACACACGTTATTGCTCGTGGGAATTTCCCAACAGCCAATGACGAGAACCAAATGGCACAATGTGAACAATCTTGACTTGCTGGTAACTTAAATCCTAACTCAACTGTCGTGTCCAGGGCCGGTGAGCCACAGACCTCGTAGCAATGGGAACAGCCACACACACTCCGACACTGCGTAGAGATCACCAGTGGGCCGGGACAAACTACGCCCTACAGAGATTTCCTCGCTGCTCCACGCCAGCTGACTGCCTGCCACACATCAGCACGGAGTCAGCACTAAAATAACTGAGCTTTCGACATCACGAGCTACACATAGTTTCACGAACACTTGCACGAAGGACTAGAGAATACTAACGGCAGCGACTGTGCAATATCAAGAACGATTCGGCACATGCAGGAAACCCCTAAGCGATCGCCGGCAAACATACACGTCGTCCGACATGACGACCGACCGACGACCAGCCAGGCGACTCATGGCTGTACAGACCTCACTGCAGCCGCGCCCCACCTGTACGTCTGCCACTGGACTCGAATTCGGGAGGACGACGGTTCAATCCCGTCTCCAGCCATCCTGATCTAGGTTTTCCGTGATTTCCCAAAATCTTTTCAGGCAAATGCCGGGATGGTTCCTTTGAAAGGCCGATTTCCTTCCCCATCCTTCCCTAACCCGAGTTTGCGCTCCGTCTCTAATGACCTCGTTGTCGAAGGGACGTTAAACAACACTAACCTAACCTAACCTGTACGTCTGCCACGTCCTAAGTCAAACACTGCCAGGTCCGAACTGCCCTGCTAGCGCCTCTCACCTTACTGCCAGATCCGAACTAACCCCGAACACACGACAACCGGGAAGTAATAGAAATCAGCAAAGAAAATACGCCAGGGCTTATATCGATAAGCGCCGCTGTTGCCGCTCACATGCAGGCAAGGTGGGAACTCAGTGACACCAGTAACTGAAATGAACATAACGAGGTGGTAATACAGTGAGAACAGAATGTCAAATGAGATGTGACATGAACACGACCCACGCACGGCTCAGCGAGTATTTGAAGGTTGGAGTCGTTCAGACTGGTTGCTTAAATTATGAGCGAGTAGGAATTAAGCGTTCACCGTGCTTTGTGCTACTGTTCTGTGTCACTAGGAGTCACTCAGGAAGCCTCTTACTATACAGAGCACTGTAAAATTGCACCACACAAGACAAACAAAATTTTATGCTTCATCAGATGTGTTATCGTAATTGCCAAGCGAATATAGTATTAATGGTTTTAATGACAATTTGGAAATTTGAAGTAACATACTTTGAAAGTTACTTGGGTGTGAGCTTCGTGGTCATACTCCAAACTCCGTGTGGCGTATTTCGTGAACATCTCATGAAATTATGATGAGCACTTCTTTTAAGAATATCACTAAAAGTAACTCGTCCAGAATGAGATTTTCGCTCTGCAGCGGAGTGTGCGCTGATGTGAAACTTCCTGGCAGATTAAAACTGTGTGCCCGACCGAGACTCGAACTCGGGACCTTTGCCTTTCGCGGGCAAGTGCTCTACCAACTGAGCCACCGAAGCACGACTCACCCCGGGTACTCACAGCTTTACTTCTGCCAGTATCTCGTCTCCTACCTTCCAAACTTTACAGAAGCTCTCCTGCGAACCTTGCAGAACTAGCACTCCTGAAAGAAAGGATATAGCGGAGACATGGCTTAGCCACAGCCTGGGGGACGTTTCCAGAATGAGATTTTCACTCTGCAGCGGAATGTGCGCTGATGTGAAACTTCCTGGCAGATTAAAACTGTGTGCCCGACCGAGACTCGAACTCGGGACCTTTGCCTTTCGCGGGCAAGTGCTCTACCAACTGAGCCACCGAAGCACGACTCACGCAGGAGACGAGATACTGGCAGAAGTAAAGCTGTGAGTACCGTGCGTGAGTCGTGCTTCGGTGGCTCAGTTGGTAGAGAACTTGCCCGCGAAAGGCAAAGGTCCCGAGTTCGAGTCTCGGTCGGGCACACAGTTTTAATCTGCCAGGAAGTTTCATAAAAGTAACTCGTGTATAGTTGTAACTTAGTGACAGTATAGGTCGTGAAAATTATTTGAACTCGACTGGTAAACTTCTTGCTGCTTCCATAAAAAAATGTACGGTGAAACTAATTAATTTGCACCTATATTAATTTTCACACCTAATAAAGACACGACAGCCATTTAACACTTGCTTTGGAGACAATAAAGCGTCATTAATTGAACTTTTAACCTTTTCACGCCCGATATTTTAACTAAATTACAAGTACTTCTTCCAAGATCAAGTTATGCGGTCTGTTTTTGGCAGGTCTTTAGTTAGTGTTTCTTCTGCGTTGTTTTTCATCAGATGTGCCAATATCTACCAACGCTTAGAGAAGGGGACGTACCTTAAGAAGCCTATCAAGGTAGGTGAACTGCAATGTCAGAGGTGTGAACAACTATCCCGCCTCACCACATATTGTGCACTTAGCTTCCAATAAACATTAGGTTCAAATAAGTATGAAATTCAAAAGAAGCAGTGTAAAAACGCAGAAAAGAGAGGCCTATACGTGTGGAGATAGGTTTTTAACTGGAATAGTGGAGAAAAGCTCGGTGCAGACAGTGTTCACTAGGAACACTATTAGCCATGTGTCAAGAGTGTTCTGAAGTAGACAGAGCCTGAACTGACAGAGTATTATTAAAAAAATAGGGGAAATTTCTTTTTAAATGAATGGAGTGGGTTCTAATATAAATGTACTGGATACTGGTATGAATAGCAGTATGAATAATAAAACAAATGAATTGGGTTTTGAAACGAACGCTAAATTGAGTGGGTTGGTTTCTGAAAGCAAACCATAATTTTTTAAGCACTCAGAAGAATTTGATGCTAAATTAAATAATTTTAAAGATGAAATTCCTTGGGAAATAGATCATAAAATTTCCAGTTTAACTTATTGTATGAAAAATTATCTCTCATAATGATAGCTTGAAAGGACAAATTTGTCAAGCGAAAACTGACTATAATGATCCTCAGTGCAAAGTGCGTTATGAGGACAAATTTGTCAAGTAAAAATTGACTGTAATGATGTTGTAACAGTGAAATGTGAGTTAACAAACCTTACAAAGGAAATTGCTGAAAATAGCTAACATTTTGGTGAACAATTGATCACTGACTTAAATAAAGTACAAATAAAGGTAAATAATTTTCAAAACATTGTAATGATTAACTTCCAATTTTGGAAAATAGAATTAAGGAGGTAAAAGGCAAATATTAATTATCTCGGATGTCAGTGAGAGTAAGAGTGCCTAATTTAGAAACTAACCTGACACAGTTTAGTTCAGGTGTAAGTGGTGACTTGCACGAGCATGTCTCTAGACTAAAAAGATAGAACAGAGAGTAGCTAACACTAGTGGTCACGTAATATATAGTGGTGCTGCAGAATAATCTAAAATGGCATGAGTAACCTATAGACAATTTTAGAGCCTTTTGCATCTCAAGGAATTCTGGTGTGAATTTGAAGATTTGTTGCCTATATTATGGAATGACAAGCAGAAGGTAGGATTTGTTGTGTTAGATGTGTTGGGAGAAGCTCGGATGTGGGGGAACTTAGCAGTAGACAAATGTGACAGCATAGAAAAATTTGAACTCTCCGTTTTTGAGATTATTGGGGTAAGCAAAAACACATGGAATTACTGTTTTTGGTTGGGAGTAAAGTATAACCCCAAGAAGTATATATTAAGAGGTTTGTACAGAACTGGCTAACACTTTGAATTACACGATTACCAAATTAGAAAGTGAGCTGATTATTATAAGGATGGAAAATAAGCTGCCTTTGTACTGAAGGAATAAAATTATTTCTGCACCTAAGACTGACATCAGTAGGTGCAGTCACAATCTAGAGAGAGTAGAGTATCACCTGAACGAATAAGAAAAGGCAAATAGAGATTATAGGCCTCCTGTAAGACAAAACGAGGAAAGGATCGAAGGACACGTGAGCCGAACAGGAGTGCAAAGAGCAAACAACTATAGTGGAAGGTATAGAGCACGAGGAGGTTCTGCTGAAGGCAGATATTTTTAACAGAGAAAGAAATTACAATTAACAACATCAGCTGTCAGCTGAGTGAGCGGACCAATAGAACGTAGTGCCAGAGTTAATAATGACAGATTGGGCGATGGGGAAAACTAGTAGCCGCCTGAAAATTTGCTAGTGTTTACAGACAGTCAAAACGTACGTTAAAACAATTAGCAAAACCCTTTGTAAGCAGACGAGATAAAAACACACCGCAGTAATTGTACAGCCTGGACAGCTGTAAATTAACATAAATAAATTGAGAACACCTCATTGTCGTATAGCACATTTCTGCGAAAGAAGAGATAAAAATTTGGATTCTACAAACTACGCCACAACGATACAGATGCTAGATAATGAATGTTCAGTGCAGAATCGGAATGTAAATGAGCATTGCCATGCTAATGAGAATCCTAAAGAGAATTGTGGAAAAAGTCCTGTAAATGGCGAAACAGATGCAGAATAGAAATACAAATAGACAGGCAGGAGAGGCTCTACGCAGATGAAAGTCTGATAGTGACAATGAAATAACTGAAGTTGAGGAAACAGGAAGTAATTTTAGAGATTCTGACACCATGGGACACATGGTTGCATAATCTGAAAAACACAGAGAGGGAGAGAGAAGGGAGGAAGGGGAGAGAGAGAGAGAGAGAGAGAGAGAGAGAGAGAGAGAGAGAGAGAGAGTATGTGGAAAAATAGTTAGACTTGTCACTTGTGGACTGATTGTTCGATCCTGTAGCAGTAAAGTAGGGAAATCATGTATGTGTTATATGTATGTGTTATGTCACAGTTAATATAGGTTTTGATCAGGCTGAAGTAGCACAAGATCTGGAAGATCAACCTAATTGCGTAACAAAATGACAGACTGTAATTAGCGTTAAGATTTCGAATGAGCATATTACTTGTTTCCAGGATGATGGTCCAGTTTTCTGAGCAGTGTTATGGAATTTTGAGGATAATTTCCCTGATAACAGAGAAATGCTTATAGAGCGATTTTATGGTGGAAAACGTACGATAACCACACGAAGAATATGAAGAAGTTATCTTACCTATCAAGATGGAAGATGTGGAACTATACCACAAAGTTTCTATAGAACAGGAACATTTGTTAGGAAAGGACTTCTTCCAGAAATAAAAAGGAAGACTAGATTTTGAAAATGATAAACTGGTTACTGTGGAATATGGGAGAACCATTACTATACCTTTAATTGGAGAGGCAGTGTGTGATGCAGAAGAAATTTGTGATGCACCAATGAATTACTACGCAAGAGGAGAAAATATTGTTGCACATAATGAGTATGAAGACAGTAGTAATTCACTGGGATCAGAGGACATCTAATCTTTGAGACAGGTGTTTGTCAAATACCAGGCGTCCTGAGCTGTTGAAAATATTCTTTCGTTTTCGTTTCGTATTGTCACCCCACCCCATTTTCATTTAGAGCTTTTGCTATCACCTGTAATTCTTCCCCAACTTGCGTAAATAGTGTACATAGCGTTCCTAGGAGATAATAATCAAGGGAAAAGCTTTTTGTATATACAGCAAAAGCGAAAATTTTGAAAGTTTTGTAGGATCACCTGATGTGTAAAAAAAAGGTGAAGTAATGGGCTACTGCCAGTTAATGTGTAAGTTATGAAGCAGTTGCAGTGATGTGATTTTCTGTGGTCGATGTCAATAGAATCTGTACACTGATAAAGGTAAACTGGTATTTTCTATTAGGTTGTTTTCAGGTGAAGAAGTTTTCGTAAATACTTTCAGCCTTTTTCATTGCTTGTGGTATTATATGTTATATGACGTAATGAAAACAGAAATAATGATTTTAAGTCGTAAAGTCAAGAAAGTGTTTACTAGCCTTGAAAGAAAAGTTCAAAAAATGGAAATATAATAGCTTAAACATAAATAAGAAATTGCTTTCAGTAGTAACTTTTCTAGGAGAAAATTAGTGCCTCAAGAGCCTTTTAATAATTACTTTTAGAAACTGAGCCAATTAGAAATAGGGTCCATTGATGTATATTTTCCTTTTTTACTGAAAAACACTTTTGTTGATCAGCATTATTACTAGATATGAAACTACTTGGTTGTGTTTGTGAACCAGTACTTAGTAGGAAAAAAAATTAGGTATGGAATTAGAAGGAAAGTGTTTATTACTTAGCGTGAGGCAGGCGCAATATTACGACTTTTGCTGCAAATGATAATATGCGGTGAACGTAACATTACGTGCACCAGTTACGGTGGACAATTTTCCGTAATGTCAAATGTATATTTGCGGCTCGCGCAAACTTCTGTCAAGACTGCAGGCCTCGTACCTTTTGGTAGATGGTAGTAATTTCAAGGGGCAAAATTCGTCGCTTTTGTAGCCTTTGTTAAAGTCTCTTATTCCATAGGTGTTAGCTGAATTTCAAATTCTCGGTTTCGTACAGTGAAGAGGAGAAAGGTCTGGAGGAAATGATTTACAAAGTTCTAGACGAGTTCGCAGGTGATGGGAGTGAAATACTTGACAGCGATTCAGATCATAAATCTGTTCTTTCACTTTAGCAGACTTTGTTGTTATGAAAGGTTATCCTGCATGTGAATTGGAAATCAGTCAGAGACCATGATTCTAGCGATCGTATCGCTGGTCTATGTGTTTCGTTAGGTTTCAATTTGTATCAATCTACACGCCATTATGAGTGCTTAAGTTTTCTTTGCTTCTGTGTTTGGCGTATTTTTTTACATTAAAATGGAGTGTAAGGAAATTTAAACATAAACATCACTTTTTTTTTGTACAGAAGTATGCATTTGAATACCCGAATGACGTTTCACTCTTTTCCGTGGTAATTGCCATTAAAATGAAGTTTCATCTATGGAATCAAATTTGACACTAGCAATGTGTACTTACAGTAGAAAATCCAATAAACTTGAAGAGTTTTGAAATTTCATTACCGTAAATCTACCCACAAGTTACAACTTCGAAAAAAACACAACTTTACACATAGTTTTAAACTGCAAACTGGTAGAATTCCAATCTTTCCGGAGATTGAGATTTCGTTGCACAAGCCTAATCATAAGCGATAGGCTGCAAATAAATTTTATTTATAATTATATGCAGGGAGAAAGAACATATTTGGGAGAAACTAATGGTTCGAGCGACCAGCTAGTGTCATTAAAACTGACTGTGGTAAAGAAACCGAAACCGCGCATTTTCACAGCTGAGAATTTTCTTTCCAGCAGTCAGTTATTTTGGTCTTAAAAATGTTAAAATTTTGAAGTAAATTGGTACAGCGCAATTTGAGATATCTGATGACAATGCATTAAACAACGTTCGTCTTTCTTGGATAATATAGATTTTATTTCTATTTCTGTACACTATCAATATTTAAAACATATGTAGCTGGTACGCGACATTGGTGTCAGGTTGCTTGAGCCTAGAAAGACTAGACAATATAAGGAACTAACATCATTCATATCAAGTTCTTTTATTAACACTCCTCAGGAAAAGGAAATACCTCTTAGGTCAAAAGGGTCTTGGCATAAGACAAAGGCATCGAATTAAATGAAACGATGTGAGAAGAGTTACTAACAACTGATGAAACAAATCTCTGTAAGTACAGTTCTCAGATCCAGTAAGTGTAACAGGATAAGAAAACAATTCTCAAAACAATAAACATCCTTAGAATGTGTTTCATTAAAAGTCAACAAATAATTAAGGTTTACCTAAGAGGAGTTCATTAAAAGGAAAATAAAACAATTCAGGCTGCTTGATGTGATACCATCAAGCATCAGGAAATGAGGTCCAGACGAGCGACCCCGAACTTACTCAGGGCAAGCCCGATACACTGATCACCACAATCCTTTTCTAGACTATTCTACACCACTCTCGTGTGCTAAGTAATGACCGATCTGTTCCTCAACATGAAGGCATCGTTGGTGTATACCCGCTGCCCGAGCTGCTTACAAATCAACTAGAACGTCGTCGGGAGACAGCTGTTCTGTCTCTTAGGAAACTGATGGATTTCATACATCTTCTTTATGTCGGAAATCTATGTACCATCAATCACACTTCCTGTGTCACTCGTGCTTATTATTAGTAGTAGTATGAGTTTTAACAAATTTGGGTAATTCCTCACTAAGAAACAGATCAGGGAAAAGAGTTGGTATAATAAGTTACCCCCCGCGCCCTGCTGCGTGGAAATTTATATGAAGAAGCAGTAGCTTCTTACCAGGGAATAAGTACCATGATCACTAGCCAAAGGAGATGGAACAGTTTTATTGCGGTTTACACCACGGCTCTAGTAGCATTCCCTTTGTGTACAGAAGTTCTGGTCTGATGTTAGGTAGTTTTGCTCATGTGTAGGATAGCATAGCAGTTTCGTGTTAGCACCGTCTCTTGAGTACATCCTCCTTGAAGGAGATACATGTGGCATCAGTCCACTCTACGGCAGTACACTCTAAGGGACAGTTTATGCCTGATAAATGCATTGATTCTTCTGATTAATACTTGTACTGCCTTTGTTGAAGTATGCCTTCAGAACACCCACGTTGTCCGCAGGGGAAGGGTAAGAGTTAAAGCATAATGTAGACAAAGTATAATTTTTAAGCTTTTCTTGGCTTTGAGTGTCCAAGTACCCTCAACTAACCTCAGTTCTCCTCATTTCATGGTACTTTTCCCCTAATTTTATGCATCCATAGTCATTTTACGTAATTATACAACTCTTACGTTAAATTACATATTTCGTGGTATTTGCGTCAGTTTTACGTATTTACCATTAATTTTTCGGAATTATCCCATATCGATACTGTCTTTCCCACTGTATCTGTACACTGGTATGCTGTTGATTACTATATATTGATTGCCTGACACTACTTGTTTGAGATGGAGAGAGGCGTGTTGAAACACTGGACACCTGCTATTTGTCACTGTGGAGCATGGGATTAAATGTAGAGGTCTCCACCTTCAGAGAATAGTTTGGCAGCATTCCTCAATGGTGCAGTCTCATCCTATTTGCGTATGCTCCGCTGCCCTCTACATTTTTTTCTTCGCCATTAAAATAACAGTAACTCTTTTTATTTCTACTGCCCCATGTCTGTTTTGAAGAACACCTTCTGGTGGTCATCAACACCGAACGAGGACTCATGTATATCACTGCAAAATTAGGAAGTAATGCTCTTCAGCCGGCCGAAGTGGCCGTGCGGTTAAAGGCGCTGCAGTCTGGAACCGCAAGACCGCTACGGTCGCAGGTTCGAATCCTGCCTCGGGCATGGATGTTTGTGATGTCCTTAGGTTAGTTAGGTTTAACTAGTTCTAAGTTCTAGGGGACTAATGACCTTAGCAGTTGAGTCCCATAGTGGTCAGAGCCATTTGAACCATTTTTGAGTAATGCTCTTCGAAATGGAACACCTAGACAAGTGCTACCCCATCACTGTGAGAGATGATATTGACTGAATAGAACATCACATTCAAATAACTGTTTGCAAACACTCTGCAATGCCACAAATCCTTCTGGTTTTTATATACTGAGTGTCTTCCACATTTTTGTCGATGAGGAACATCGCCATTGTGTTTTATTTCTACCATTCTAAGTGTTGTTAGAGTAGCATAGTTTACAGCATCCGATGTTCAGCTTTCTGTGAGAGGCAGTGGATCAAAACTGTTAATGTCGATTTAGCAGCTGACACACACCTCGAAGTCATGGTAAAAAAACTAAGTGCATGACACTGTACAAAGATGTATTCATACACTGCTTCGATGTGTTACAGCTGAAAAACGATATATTAAACTTCTTACAAATGACCAACTCAGGACCCCCCCCCCCCCCCCCTTGTTATTGATAGTCTTTCGGATGTAGTCTTCCCCCATTAGAGGTGACAAAACGTTAAACAGATCTGTTCAAGAGACTTCAACGCTGGCTACGTGCTCCAATAGAGCAATAAGTGTATATGGAATATGCTCGATGTCATGCAGGCGGTATTTGTTTTTGATATGTCGGAAGCGACAGGCATGGTAAAATCTTGCAGGAGGTTCTATTACAAGGAGCAGTGTCACTGGTTAACTTTGGATGCAGACAGTTCATAGTTTATTACTTACTGTAGCTGTTACAAAATAAATGAGGAATGCTGCTGAGCATACTAAATGACCGTATAGATGCTGATCTGTATCGATATTTTATACATCTGAAAGAACTGTAACGCCCTCACACATGAAAATTTGTTATTTGAACATAAGCACGCAGATAGTACTTGTTTCCGGTGTGTTGGAGGAAGTCTATAGGGTTCTTTAATAGGTCTGGTTAGGAGGTTCTATTAGAAGACATACTCTCACGATTTCTTTCATGAATGGCATGCGAGGGGTGCTATCAAGCAATGAAATGTTGTCCACCAAACTCAAAGAAATGACTCCAAACTCTGCAGTTTGGGCATCTTTAATCGGAGGCAGTGCAGTTGCTCTATTCATTCAATGTTGGAAAATAATGGATAGTGCGGGGAAAGAAGGGTGTGAATTGTATCTTACATCGAAAGTAAAAACTATAGCGAATTTACTCATAAAACTAAAAGAAAACGGATGGCGCCTATGTTTCGTGGAAACAGGACATTTCTTATCATTTCAATTGTGTTTTCGTTTTTTAAATCCATTGTTTCTTACAGTACGTGAATTGACGTTAAATACAAGTGTTCTCAATCGCAGAATGGCATGTAGTTGTGGGTGAGAGTTGGGCCCAGTGTGTGTGATCTCCAGAGTTGAAACTGGTCCAGTCTGTAAGTGGTGTGGGGGGACAGTTTAGTGTGGCTACACCTTAGATGACACAGTTGCACTTTGGGTGACCGACATTTACCTCTTATTTTTGAAGGGGCATTACAGTCTGTTGTGTATGTTTGTGTCATTAGCACAGAGCAGCCGGCTGGACCATGCAGCCTTGTGCATGTGGGGACGCGTTGGATTTAAGACTCTCTCACCAGATATGGCGAGACGTTGTCGTCAACATACGTCGCACACAGAAACAGTAGTAACTGGCCATTTGAGAAAAGCTGTACACTGACCTATGGTGTGAAGAGGGAGGCAGAAGGAGAGATGAGGTGCGGTACGAGTGGCTCTAATTTTGGTACTTAGTGAACGCACATCGATGAGAACATATATGCAGTTGCCTCTGTTCTCTCCTACTGCAGTCTTTTGGGACGACAATTTTCCCCTAACCATAGTACATTTGTTGCATTATGAACTGTTGATGATTAGTGTTGGCCTTTTTCATGATAACTTCGATGTGTGATTAGAACAGTGAAGTATTTTCCATCAGTTGCGATAGTCAGTGGAACACAGTTTCCGCCACTAATTAAAGGTAGTACCTTCCACTCCAGTCTTTTTCCTGTCAGCTTTTAGGTGAAGGTTGGAGTTTGAGTGCGTCTGCCATTAGTTCCGTTTGATATTATGAAATTTTTCCTAGCAGGATAACATCATTTGTATAGCATCGTCAGTTTTTCAGCTGAATTGTGATTTTAAGCGCTCCTAGTGTACAGCTATGTATATAGTTATGTAACTACGACAGATCCTTGCTTCAGTTTCCCAACCGAAATAAGCGAAGTACATCTACCTAACTTCCTCTCATGCATCTTTGCAGTTTCCATGTGTTTGGTGGGAGGGGGTGGATGCTCTTGGGAATTACATCCAGAATGACCAGGGATTGAGTTCTGGAAAGGACACTCCCAGGTAGGGGGTGGGGTGGGACACTGGCACAGCCCTGTGCAACAAATTCAAGCAAAAATTTGGAAATTCCCTCCAATAGAGTAGATGGGCTATGTAGAGGGTTGAGGAGAGGGAGGCGGCAGTGAGCCACATGATAAGTGGGGAAATCACATGATGTTATCGGGGGGATGGGATACACTAAAGAGACTGCCTTACACTTTTTGAATACTGCTGCGTGGTGTGGCGTATTTATTAGATAGAATCAGCGGAATACGACGAGAAAATTTAAACGATCACGTTTTGTATTTGTGAGAAATAGGAGAGAGGCTTTCATGAACATGATACAGGATTTGGGGTGGGCATCATTAAAAGAAATGCTTTTTTAATTGCCCGGGATCACCTCACTAAATTTCAATCATCAACTTTCTCCTCCGAATTCTAAAATATTGTGATGACGCCGAGCTACGTACGTAGGAACGCTATCATAATAAAATAATGAAAATCAGAGCTCGCACTGAAAAATATTTCGTATTCTCTATGCGCAGGTCGACAGTGGAGTAACAGACAATTATGTGAAGGTGGTACAGCGTGCCCTTTACCAGGCTCTTAAGTGTGATTTGGTGAGCAGCCATGTAAATGTAGAAATTGAGATATAAAATATCTTGATGTCCCTAAAATGTTCCTCTTTACTTTCGGAGTACTGCTGGAGCAACTCCATCCTGGGTCATGGGGTAGCTTTCTAATACACACATCAAAAAAAGTTTTGCATCACCTCGGTTCGGAGAGTTTAGGAACCTGTGCAGAAAATAGGAAAAGAGACCAACATAAACATCATTTCCGCCCTTTTTATTACTCATGAAAACCGCAAATTGCATGTTGGACCACAATACTGCGTGACCTTCAAAGGTGGTGGTCCTGATTGCTTTACTCACCGGTACATCTAATACTCAGTAGCACGTCCTCTTGCATTGATGCATGCCTCTATTCATCGTGGCTTACTGTCCACAAGTTCATCAAGGCACTGTTGGTCAATATTGTCCCACTCCTAAATGGGGATACGGCGTATATCCCTCAGAATAGCTGGTGGGTCACGTCGTCCATAAACACCCCTTTTCAAACTCTCCAAGGCATGTTCGATAGGGTTCATGAATATGCTGGCCACTCTAGTCGAGCGATGTCGTTACCCTGAAGGAAGGAAGAAGACGTGTACGATGTGAGCACGAATTTTCGTTTCTGAAGATGAATCTCTCCCCAATATGCTGCGGATATGGTTGCACTATCGGTCGGAGGATGACATTCACGCATCGTACAGCCGTTACGGCGCTTTCCATGACCACCAGCGGCGTACGTCGGCCCCACATAATGCCGTCCAAAACAGCAGGGAACCTCCACCTTGCTGCACTTGCTGGACAGTGTGTCTAAGACGTTCAGCCTGATCGGGTTGCCTCCAAATAAGTCTCCGATGATTGTCTGGTTGAAGGCTTATGTGACACTCATTGGTGAAGAGAATGTGATGACAATCCTGAGCGGTCCATTCGCCATCTTGTTGGGAATATCTGTATCGCGCCGCATGGTGTCGTGGTTTCAATGATGGACCTCGCCATGGACGTCGGAAGTGAAGTTGCGCATGATGCAGCCTACTGCGCACAATTTGAGTCGTACCACGACGCCCTTGGCTGCACGACTGCGCGAACTGCATTATACAACACGGTGGCGTTGCTGTCAGGGTTCTCCGAGCCATAATCCGTAGGTAGCGGTCATCCACTGCAGTGTAGTCCTTGGGCGGCCTGAGTGAGGCATGTCATCGGCAGATCTTGTCTCTCTGTATCTCCTCCATGTCCGAACAACATCGCTTTGGTTCACTCCGAGACACCTGGACACTCCCCTTGCTAAGAGCCCTTCCTGGCACAAAGTAACAATGCGGATACGATCGAACCGCGGTATTAACAGTTTAGGCATAGTTGAACTACAGACAACACGAGCCGTATAATTGTTAGGCTTCCGCGGCCAGAGTCTGTCGGCATAAAAGTTATCTGGGTTTGGTACCGCGTCTAAATGTAAAAACTACTGCTGCTATAGAAAAGCCAACGTTTCGGCCACGATTGCAGCGGCCTCCTTCTGTGTCTAATGGTGCATTCTAGCTATGCAGTGTCCTTTATATTTTGTTGTTAGTGTTCACCGCGCATGCTATTACGTCATAATTTAAAAAAGAAAAGGTAATTAGTTTATTGGTCACTCAAGGAAGAAGGAGAGGGAACTTTATTTTAATAGGTTATTGCGGTGGAGGGAGAACGTGACCTCTGTTGTCCATTGGCTCCTGTGTTACGTGCCATGATTGGTGGCCACCATCGAATGAGAAGTTTGCTGTTGTTTACCAACTGCTGGACGTCGGCCGCGCGGCGGCAGTTAATCGCTGGTAGTGCTCGTGCCTCGTGTTGACAGTGCGGTCTGTTGGGCTCTGATTGCTGGCAGCCAAGATGGGGCAAGCCTGAGTCCATCCTCCCTGTTCATGTTGTTAGGGTGTTTAAGTATTTCGATGACCTCTCTGATTTTGCGTTTCGTCATAATTTGCTGCTTGGCCAACACACAGGCTTCGTTGAATGTTATTTCTTTTCCACAGTCATGGTGATGTTCTGCCACTGCGGATTTGTTGTGCTGCCCTAGACGAATATAACGCCCGTGCTCCCGAATGCGCATTAGTAGTTATGTTTAATCCTCACAAGGTATCAGCTCTCGAAAAACATATTGTATGCCTTGAGTGTTTTTTGATCCCAACGTGATTAAGCAACTTTAAGGCGATAAAATTTGAAATATGTCCACAGAAGTATTTATAATTTATCGATAAACACATGCACGATCTTGATATTACAACTCCATAATTTCTTAATATAATTAAGTTACATATAAGTTGTAATTATTTACTACATTTGTTTGAAATGTGAAAACATATTTTGTTTAGTTAAAAAAATTATTTTTAACATAAAATTTTCATAACCCACTCACTATGTAATAATACTGTAATCTATTAATGGTATGTGTAATATGATTTAAATGGAGTTTTATTACACTTTACTCGCTCTCTGTGTCATATGACGAACAATCAGACAAACTTGTGACGCCCATTACACTGTTGATTCACTTTCTTGTCCTTTGAACTTTGGCAGAAATTACACTTTTTTTTTTTTTTTTTTTTTTTTTTTTTTTTTTTTTTTTTTTAATTGAGATATGGAACATCGGCACATCGGCTTCCTGGTTAGCGTGTTGTTTCTCCTTTGGAAGATCCTTGAAGCCTGAAGATATTATTGCTGAACGAATGCGTTGTGTTCTGCACTGGGGTGACAGGATTCGTCGTTCAACGTGAGGTTTGACTAGTTCTTTTACTAGTTCTGAGAGGAATTCTCTTCTTGGTTTTTTTTTTCTCATATCATGTAATAATTTACAATACAGATCGGAATCATTGAGACAGCTAAATCAAGTATATTAAAAAATACAGCAAGTGACCTTTTTCTAGTTCCACGTTTCACTGAATGACCTCTAGCCATCTTATCATTTGTATCAACTCCTGACTTTGTGAAGTTGTAGAACATTGTTATTTCAGGTTCTTGTGCTCATGCTCAGTTGCATCAAATGTTTCTTTTGGTATCTCTTTTCATTTGGCCTGAAGCGTTCGCACAAGTGTCAATTTATTAGCAAGAAGTTATTGTGCGAAATCGAAACTTGTAACGAGTGAACTGTTTCTGAGGTGGCAATAGAAGATGTAATAGAGTACGGTGACAATAACCGCTTAATTATTCTGCCGCAGTTTCCTTTCGTGAAGCAAGGAGGACTAGGGAGTCGGCCGCTGTGGCCGAGAGGTTCTAGGCGCTTCAGTCCAGAGCCGTGGTGCTGCTACGGTCGCAGGTTCGAATCCTACCTCGGGCATGGATGTGTGTGTGTCTTTAGGTTAGTTAGGTTTAAGTAGTTCTAAGTCTAGCGATTGATGACCTCAGATGTTACGTCCCATAGCGCTTATAGCCATTTGAACCTCTTTAACGGCTGCTCCGGTTTGTGAAACGGACAGAGAATCTCCATGCGACATTGAAAATTCGAACGAACGATTCACTTTCACCGTTAGACGGATGGTAAAACAAAGCAGTAGTTACATGCTTATGCCGTTGTCGGCGCAAAACTGTTGGGTGAAAAGGAACAGTAATTATATGGTGCATGCCGTTGTTGGAGGAAAAATGAGTGACTGTGTTTGTCTACAAACAATTGCCAACTGCCGTTCATTGTTTCCAAACAATTCCTCTAATACAGGGTGGAGAAAAATTGTGTCACGAAATTTTAACCCTGGACAGCTGGTGCCAGTAGGAACCAAAATTATTAACGTAATGTAGGTCGTCAACACACTATTTTTAAACCACGGAAACTAGGCGCCACGTGCTCCGATTGGCCGTGGGATTGATATCTGCCAGTTTTCGGTTCTTCCTTCGCGCCTCCCCTTCAGTCAACTTTCAACAACTCACTTGACCAGCTTTAGAAGGGTTGGAAATTCCCTTATGGATTAATTACTTAAGTGATATCCAATTACTAATTTACGTTCAGAGGCTTCGTGAGAGACCATTTTTGCTATAAGTTCTTCTTTATTGACAACGCATTATTCCCCGGTTCCTCTTACATAGACAGGTCCGCCTGTCGTGATGCCTTGTGCCCAATTTCATATTAAATAGGAATTTAGGTGTACTTTTGATTCTATTTTATACGTAAGTAGATCCCGAACAGACGAATACCAGAAAGTATTTAAAATGTGCTGTTAACTAAGAGTGTTAAAAATAAAATGTTTAGATACTACGAAAAGAAAAGGCAATAAACGAATATGGGAGGAAAGGACTCTAATGAGGAGCTTTCCAGAATAAGCATTATCGGGACATCATCCACGAACAGCTATCTTGATTATAGAAGGAGCAGTAGAAAGGAAAAGTAGTAGACTCCAACCAAGACTAGAGTATCCAAAGAATATGACTAAAGATGTTGGGTGTAGCAGATACGTAGAGATGCAAATATTAGAAAAAAAAGTAGCAAAAGTGGAGGGCAATATCAAAACAGACGAAAGACTGATGTCTTATTTAAGTCAAGTCCACTACAACAGGCGTTTACAGTGCTATACCAATTTGCTCGGGGTACTAGCATAATTCAGAAGCGCGTATCACAGATTTCGTTCGGCTTTGAGTCCTACTTGTGCTCATAGATACTACACGGTAAGTCACTGTTTGGTGTATTACGGCGACAGGTGAATTGACAGCGCCAAGGGTCGAAGCTGCAGCGTCATCAGCCATTATAGTAATTATCGCATTCTCACACGTTGCTCTGATTAGCCCTGGTTGCCCTCAGCTGCCACCTAATATATTTATTAGGAGTGATTATGGCAAACTGGCCACGGTAATTACCGTGCTGCCTCCTCGCCTGTCAACGGCTGACGTTGTCCGTTGGGTCCATTAAAAATTCTGAGGGGCTAATTAAAGCCCTGGGACAGCCACTGGATGTTGTGGCATCCAGTTAATGAGTTCCTCCTAACACCGACTCAGGAGGCTGGCTCGCCTCACGCCAGGAGCTTGCTGGTGTGCCCATCTTCACAGCTGACGACAAAGTACCGGCTTGGGCGGTAGTGGAAATCTAGTAGAAGTGGTCATTTATTCAAAGATTTTTCAGGCTGTACATATAGATGACGTTACCACTCAACATGATTTCGTTAAAAGCGAACCATCTAAGCCTTCGCTGAATCCAACTCCCTAGCTTCGAAAGAATTTCCTGCGTGCACAACCACTTTAACGTCATCTGTGTAGTAAAATGAATGCTCTGTGGACCAAACAGGTACACACACACACACACACACACACACACACACACACACACTAAATAAAAACGAAACACAGTGACATATTTAAAACAGTATAGCAGAAAATCCAGCAACCCTGCAAAACACTGAAACCCGTAATCTAATAATTTAAGCTCTAGGGTGGACAGCTGAAAAATGTTATAATTCGATGTCTGCTGAAATAGAGGGCATAACATAGCTACATTTACTGCTGTGTCATAATATAAAAGCTTTCCATTTATATATGATGTAGTAAAAAGTGTACACCAGAGACTCCACAAACTGTTCGCTTCTCCTGGGGGAACAACGAGTCATGTGGGAGGTATCGCCCTAGATAGAGGTGTGTGAGTATGACTTCGACCTGCCTAGGAGGATCACCAAGGATGGATAGCTGGTTTCATGCTTCAGTTCACTGTCTCTCACCTTCATTTACTCTTTCTGTCATTAGCCCACATCCTTCTCGCTCAACAGTGAATTTATAGACAAAACTGACTCGGTGCACTGTTTATCGCTCTCGCCCACACAACCTTCCAAGCTACTGTGTGTGTTCGTTTCCGTTTCGATCAGTAAGCCCAGTATCTTGTAAAACAGTCTCCTGTCCACGCTGTTGCAGCAGGAGAAGAGCGTCCTGAAAATCCTACGAAATTTTTACTCCGGAGCACAAATGTCGAAGTGTCTGTACAACACTGAGTCGGAGTAGATAATATACATGTTCCCTTAGTCCCGTCTCATCTATTCCTGAATGTTTAGATTCACGTATAACTTAGCATGGTGCGTTGTAAACGAATTTGAAAGGCGGCAATGGGAAATACGCTCAAGGAAAGCTATTGAGCAGTCAAGACATACTGTTTGTCTGGACTGCATTTAATCTTAAAGGTGCGGTTTTCATCTGAAATGTTTTCAATCAGTTTTGTAATGTTTCTTTTCTGAATACAGTCAAATTTAAGACAAATCTAAGTCACTGAAGAAGCCAAGCTGGTGACTTCGTCGCTCCGTAGCATAAGACGTATTTATTCGGAACAACAAGTTATAAACAGTGTTTCATTGCATAAATGCCGTTGTTTCTCTCATGTAAATACCGAAACTTCACTCTGTGGATGGGTGAGCGATAGCATGATATGTACGTGCCATGGGAACGGATCGCATATACCGTGCATTCAAAATGAAGTCAGGGCCGAAAATGCAGACGGACTAGAGCTGCTCCCCATATCTGGTAGCCAAAACATTAAAATATTCGTCTCTGTAAACGAGAAAGTTCCCAAGCTCCTCAAATATGCCACCCGCAAAAATTTATCGTGTGTATGGGGCCCTAATATGTCAACGATTCTTATCATTTACAGTGATGGCCCTTTTTTTACGTTTGGAAAAATAAGAGAAGTACGAGAATGTGCTGTCGGAAACATATAGCCAATGTTTTGCACCCACTGCTACAGATATCTAATAATCATTTATAGCTGGTGTGTACTTTCTGCAAGGCTGCAAGATGAACTAAAAACTGAACCGGTGACGCAATGTAATAAATTTTATCTATGATTCTCTCTCATAATATATTACAATATATAAAATATATATATATATATATATATATATATATATATATATATATATATATATATATATATATATATGCTTACTCATGAACCATAAACAGTGTAATACGTTATATAGGGAATGGGAAGGACAGAGAAACTCAATAAAAATACTGTAGTTATAGATTTATTGCGTACTGTATTAAATTGCAAAGAAAGATTGACAGCGTACATTCACACGCCCCATTTTATATACGATATTATACACATACTGTGACGCACTACTTTTGTTTTGGTTGATCTTGAAGGAAAGACCGGGCCTCAAGCGACTGAACATCACTGGTAATGACTCTACGTATATGCCATTATGAATTCAATCACAATGTTCTTGCTACATTGCAGCTGAATTTATAACGAAAATTGTTAAGCAGCAAATGATCATTAATGTGAACCTATTAAGGAAGCAGTTTTAGTACCCAACCTTCTTTTCTTTCCTTAGAAAAATTTATAAAAAAGTGAAGTAAAACAGAATTTTCTAACCTCTTAAATACTCATAAGTTAAACAGATGTTTTGTAACACTTTAAAGTATTACAAGTTAAAACGAAATTTGACAGTGTTTTAAAATATCAATGCCGCGATCAAATAAATTCATCACAAAATTTGAATCAAACATGACAATTTGAATCACAACAGCAAAATTTGAGGTGAATGTTAGAAATTAGGAAATCCTCGGTATTAGAGGTACTAGCCCGATGTCACCAGAAAATTTCGGGACCTTTCTCTGCCTCGTGATGACTGGGTGTTGTGTGATGTCCTTAGGTTAGTTAGGTTTAAGTGGTTCTAAGTTCTGGGGGACTGATGACCTCAGATGTTAAGTCCCATAGTGCTCAGAGCCATTTGAGCCAAATTTCGGGACCCCTTACAACACCTGATATCTTGAACAACTGTCTACTCCCGCTTCAATAGCACACGGTAAAATTTCCTTTAAAGCAAGTGCATCTTAATATAAAAGGCCAACTGATATGCAAGAAATACGAAGCACATATTAATTACAAGTGTCATACTTGTTCTAGATTACACAATAGTAAATAAAATATTAGTTACTGTATGGGCTCTGTTACAGGACACTATGCGCTTAGGACAAGAAATGAGAGAGGAGAGAGAATAATTGGGTTTTGTATTAAATTTCAGCTAGTGACACCAAATACTCTGTTCAAGAGTCGCAAGAGGAGGGTGTACACTCGGAAAAGGCAGGGTGATGCCGAAAGATTTCATCACGGTCAGACAGAGATTCCGAAATCAAATACTAGATTGTAAAGCGTACGCAGGAGCAGACATACACTCAGCTCTCAATGTAGTAATGATGAAGAATAGGCTGAAGCTTACAGGATTAGTTAGGGAGAATCAGTACGCAAAGAAAAGAGATACTGAACTACTAACGAATGACGAGATACGCTTGTAGTTCTCTAAGGCTATAGATACAGCAATAAGGAATAGCGCAGTAGGCCATACAGTTGTAGGGGAATGGATATCTCTAAAACGCGCAGTCACAGAAGTTGAAAAGGAAAACATAGGCAGAAAGAAGATAACTGCGAAGAAACCGTGGGCAACAGAAGAAATACTTCAGTTGATCGATGAAAGAAGAAAATACAGAAATGTTCTCGGAAATTAACGAATACAGAAATACAAGTCGCTGAGGAATGAAATAAATAAGAAGTTCAGGGAAGCTAAGACGAAATGGCTACAGAAAAAATATAAAGAAATCAATAATGGAGCGACTGTCAGAAGTATTGATTCAGCATATAGGAAAGCCAAAATAACTTAAGGTGAAATTAAAAGCAAGTCTGGTAACATGAAGAGAGCAACGGGAATTGCCCTGTTAAATGCAGAAGAGAGAGCTTATAAGTGGAAAGAGAATATTGAAAGCCTCTATAAGGAGGAAGATTTGTCTGATGTGATAGAAGGAGGAGTTGGTTTAGAAGAGATAGAGGATCCAGTATTAGAATCAGAATTCAAGAGGGCTTTGGCGGACTTAAAGACGAAATAAGAGAGAAGGGATCGGTAACATTCCATTACAGTTTCTAAAATCATTCTGGGATGAGGCAACAAACCAACCATTCATGTTGTTGTGTGGAATCTATGAGTCTGGCGACGTACCATTTGACTTTCAGAAAAATATCATCCACACATTTCTGAAGATTACAAGAGCGGGCAAGAGCGAGAATTATCGCGCAATCAGTTTAGCAGCTCACGCATAAAAGTTACTTACAGAATGATATACAGAACAGAGATAACTGATGATGTCTTAGATGACGATCAATTTTGCTTTAGGGAAGGTAAGGGCACCTGAGAGCCTTTGCGGGTGATAATGGAAGCACGGCTAAACAAAAATTAAGGCACGTTCATAGGATTTGTTGACCTGGCAAAAGCATTCGGCAGTGTGAAATGGTACACGATGTTAGAAATTCAGAGAACTAAAGGCTTAAGCCATAGAGAGAGAGACGGGTAATACACAATATGTACATGAGACATCAGGGAATGATAAGAGTGGATGACCAAGAACGAAGTGCTCGGATTAAAAAGCGCGTAAGACAGGAATCGATTCTTTCACCCCTATTGTTCAATCTGTGTATCGAAGAAGCAATGATGGAAATAAAAGAAAGTTTTAGGAGTGGAGTTAAAATTCAATGCGAAAAGATATCAATGATACGATTTGCTGATGACACTGCTATCCTGAGTGAATGAGAAGAAGAATCACATGATCTCCTGAATAGAATGAACAGTCTCATGATTACACATAATAGATTCAGAGTAAATTAAAGAAAGACGAAAATAGTGAGAAGTAGCAGAAATGAGAACAGCGAGAAACTTAACATCAGGATTTGTGGTCAGGGTGTAGATGAAGTTATGGAAGTCTGCTACCTAGGCAGCAAAGTAAGCAATTACGGACGGAGCAAGGAGGACTTCGAAAACAGAGTAGCAAATACAAAGAGAGCTTTCCTGGACAAGAGAAGTCTACTAGTATAATACATAGACATTAATATGAGAACAAATTTCTGAGAATGTGGGTTTGGAGCACAGCTTTGTATGGTAATGGCCAAGAGATGTCTACTAGTATCAAACATACACCTTAATTTGCGGAAGAAATTCCTGAGAATATATGTTTAGAGTACAGAACTGTATGGTAGTGAAATATGGACTGTGAGAAAAGCGGAACAGAACAGAATCGAAGCATCTGAGATGTGGTGCCACAGACGATTGTTGAAAATCAGGTCGACTGCTAAGGTAATGAATGAGGATGATCTGTGCAGAATCGGAGACGAAAGGAATATGTGGAAAACACTGGCAAGGAGAAGGGATAAGATGATAGGACATCTGTGAAGACATCAGGGAAGACTTCCATGGTACTTGAGGGAGCTGTAGAACGCAAAAACTGTAGAGGAAGACAGAGATTGGAATATATCCAGCAGATAATTGTAGACATAGGCTGCAACTGCAAGTCTGAAATGAAAAGGTTGGCACAGGAGAGGAATTCGCTGCAGGGGCCGCATCAAACTTGTGAGAAACCTCATGACTCACAAAAACAAAACAAAACAAAAAACAAAAAAAGGGACTGGGTCAGAAATGGAAGAGGAATCATGTAAATATTCTTCCTTTATAGTAAGTAGTCACAGATACGAACTCAAGATGCTGCCGTATGGCGTTTTTGTAGTCGCTTTGGCCACTGTTCTTGAGTTTTACTTGCCTGATCAAGTAACGGTTTTTGAAGACGATTTGCTTCTTGCAACGAATAAGTGACGAGGTTACCTTGCATTATTGCGTATGGTTCTGCTGCGTTCTCAGAAAGGAAGGAAAGACTCCTAGAGTTCAACGTCCCATGGACAACATTAGAGATGGAGCACAAGCTCAGATTTCGAAAGAATGGGACAGAAAACTGCCCGTGCCCCATGCAAAGGAAGCATCCGCATGCAGTGATTAACAGAAGTCATTGCAGACCTAAATCTTCATGTCCGGACGGAAACTTGAAAGTCGTCCTCTCTAATTCGAGTCCAGTATGCCAACTACTGTGCCACCTCATTTGGTAAAGTTCTCTGCAGTTACTACCTGGGACATATTGTTTCACTGGAGAATATACAACCTGGCCAAAGTGAAACGTCCCCTTTTGAACAATTACACATAACTGTGCTTAACCTGACACACAATATTTTTAGCGCAACGCAATCTGACTTTCAAAAATCCCTACAAAAGAATGGCCCTGACTAACATTAACCTATACCTTTCACAAAACACTTACCTCACCAAAAATCTTCGTTACTCGAACTACTGCAAAACAGCGAGCGCCACTACTGCCAGCTAAATAAAAGAGTCAAACTACGGAAGGCACTAACTACTGATAGGCATAGTCAGGAAGTGAAAGATTTTTGTAGAGAACAAACAATGTATTTACCTTAATAGTGCTGAAAAATCATAATATACATAGCCGATCATGACATGCAGTCTTACAAATTTCCAAACTCCGGTATCTCTCTCCCCACATCCACCACTGCTGGAGGCTCACCTCCAACTGCGCAACGCTACGCGCTGTTCACATCCAGCTGCCCAACACTACAATGGCGAACAACAATGCAAACCAGCCACAGACTGCACACAGCACAGCCAGTGATTTTCATACAGAGCGCTATGTGGCGTTACCAATAAAAGAACCTATACAGTCTACTTACAAAAGTAACCAAAGTAGACTTACCGGTTCTCAAGACTCGGAGAAAATTAAAGTCATTTTTCGGCCTTGTATCCTTTGATAGGCGGCTTTTGGCAAATGAGATGCTCAACAGCTCACCTCCGTCTATTTTGTTTAAGAAAAATGCGCACTGGCTTTGGTCTAAATACTACCGAAATTTGTGTGACTGCATAATATAAGCATTATGTCGGGCAAACAGTTTATTGGTGTGTATTTAATATTTTTGTTACTTCTACATATGAAGGCGAATATGGCAACCCTTAAATTTAAGATTCGGTTTTTCCTCGGCTTAGGCACAAAAAACTCTTTGAGGGGGTGACAGTATCGGTTCACTCTTTCATTCGTTAGCAAAAAAAAAAAAAAAAAAAAAAAAAAAAAAAAAAAAAAAAAAAAAAAAAAAAAATTAAACCCTAACCATTATATGGTAAGATTCCATCCAAATGTCCGGTTCCAGTAAATTTGCTTGTGAAACATGAAAACAGCTTGGTTTCATGGATATGAGGCAAAAACTTAAAATATGCTGGGCGATTGCTTGTGTAAGGAGAAAAACACGACCCCTGCTAAAAATTTTCATTTGCTACGTTGTAAACGTGAGACTCTTCTCAGACGTGTAACCCTTGTAGAAAATCCTGTGAAGCTGTGCTATATAGCCCCAAACGAAGAAACAGAATTTAATTTCATAATAATCACGTTACGATAGCGGATTAATACTGTATACAAAATTACGTTTCGACGTTACTAATAACGGACCTATTGCTTAATTAATTTAATTGCCGGTAAAATTAATTGCTTAATTTATTCATTAAATATCAATTTTCGTCAGTGTTCAAAAATCGCTGGTATATTGCCTTTGTACAGGAAAATCTAATGGTGAGGTGGATAGTATTTCAAGTCCGACGGTCAATTAAACTAAAAAACCACAAGATTATGAACGGTTGCGAGGAAGCTTTGTTGCATTTATCCGCATTAACTGACTTCCATCACCATAGGCGCAGCCTTGGGGAGGTTAATTCCAGTATTAGTTAGGATGCTTCGCGATAGCACGATCGCGGCTATACGGTCGCTGTTATTACCCGACTGTGCCGCTTGCACAGCTAGCACCCGATACCACAATTTCATTAGTGCTCGTGACATGGTAAGCATTGTTGCACTGTACCTCTCTTTGCGCTCGTATCCGTAACTCCTTATGGATAACCACCTTCGTTCTTTTTGTTTACCTGCAACAGTTCATCTCGTTTCTCCAAATACCACTGTCGAGGGCCGGGACGACTTATCATATGTGCTTGGGTTTTTATCTTTTCCATAGCAAAATGGCTGCTCGCGAATTAATGGCCAGTTGTGCGTATACTTTGTTCCAGTTGTGTAGCAAGACTACCTGGCATTTTCTATGTTTCAGACGAGCAATATGCTGTGTTTTTCCTTGAACTGCTTTCTGTTATTTGTATGTCCTACTCCACCCCTTATTTCCTTGTGTGATTGTTTCCGGCAATCGAAGCACTTGCAGTAAGAGAACAGGTATGATACCTAGGCGGTCATTGGAAAATAAAGACTGGCAGATGTCAATTCTTTAATCTGCTAATGGGAAAATGATAAAAGGCAGGATGGCTGATTCTCTCAATCGTTCTTCCAAAAGCAATATCTGCAGCATCTATAACTTCATATCCGTTACATTGTAAGTCCTACATAGGTGGACGGTTTGCACTGACATCGATTCATGTTTCTGATTTCATCCAAATCCATCCACACATTTCATCTGAGCGTATATACACTACAGGCCATTAAAATTGCTACACCATGAAGATGACGTGCTACAGACGCAAAATTTAACCGACAGGAAGAAGAAGCTGTGATATGAAAATGATTAGCGTGTAAGTGCATTCACACAAGGTGGCGCCGGTGGCGACACCTACACCGTGCTGACATGAGGAAGGTTTCCAACCGATTTCTCATACACAGACAGCAGTTGACCGGCGTTGCCTGGTGAAACGTTATTGTGATTCCTCGTGTAAAGAGGAGAAATGCGTACCATCACGTTTTCGACTTTGATAAGGGGAGGATTGTAGCCTAGCGCGATTGCGGTTTATCTTATCGAGACATTGCTGCTCGCGTTGGTCGAGATCCAATGACTGTTAGCAGAATATGGAATCAGTGGGTTCAGGAGGGTAATAAGGAACGCCGTGCTGGATCCCAACGGCCTCGTATCACTAGCAGCCGAGATGACAGGCATCTTATCCGCATGGGTGTAACGGATCGTGCGGCCACGTCTCGATCCCTGAGTCAACAGATGGGGCCGTTTGCAAGACAACAACCATCTGCACGAACAGTTCGACGACGTTTGCTGCAGCATGGACTATCAGCTCGGAGACCATGGCTACGGTTACCCTCGACGCTGCATGACAGACAGGAGCGCCTGCGATGGTGTACTCAACGGCGAACCTGGGTGCACGAATGGCAAACCGTCATTTTTTCGGATAAATGCAGGTTCTGTTTACAGAATCATGATGGTCGCATCCGTGTTTGGCGACATCGCGGTGAACGCACATTGGAAGCGTGTATTCGTCATCGCCATACTGGCGTATCACCCGGCGCGATGGTATGGGGTGCCATTGGTTACACGTCTCGGTCACCTCTTGTTCGCATTGACGGTGCTTTGAACAGTGGACGTTACATTTCAGATGTATTACGAACCGTGGCTCTACCCTTCTCTCGATCCCAGGGAAACCCTAAATTTCAGTAGGATAATCCACGACTGCATGTTGCAGGTCCTGTACGGGCCTTTCTGGATACAGAAATTGTTGCGACTGGTGCCCTGCCCAGCACATTCTCCAGATCTCTCACCAATTGAAAATGTCTGGTCAATGGTGGCCGAGCAACTGGCTCGCCACAATACGCCAGTCACTACTCTTGATGAACTGTGGTATCGTGTTTAAGCTGCATGGGCAGCTGTACCTGTACACTCCATCCAAGCTCTGTTTGACTCAATGCCCAGGCGTATCAAGGCCGTTATTAAGGCCAGAGGTGGTTGTTCTGGGTACTGATTTCACAGGATCTATGCACCCGAATTGCGTGAAAATGTAATCACATGTCAGTTCTAGTATAATATATTTTTCCAATGAATACCCGTCTATCATCTGTATTTCTTCTTGGTGTAGCAATTTTAGTGGCCAGTAGCGTAATTCACTTCAACTTGATTAGTGTGAGCAGTATTTCTCAAACCAATACCTTATAACACTCTGTTGGCGCAACGCAGTAACGAACATTGCGTTTGATTTGTCAAGCTTCCTCATCAATAGGGAGGGTTCTAATCATCTATTTACAACAGCAAAATTAATGAAAAACATTCCTTTTCTTTATTTCTTGATATATGCTAATAATTTAATGTGACGAAACAAATATTTAATGCTGAAGATAACCGTATCACTCAGGTAACATGTTGCGGAAAATCATGAGTCATGTCCTTGACTATAGGTCTCTGCCTGCCCGGAGTTGGTCTGATATTGAGCGACTGTTTGAGCCTGGGGAACAGAAGGAGCGGGGAGCAGGAAATGAGAGTTGGGTTTGCCGTCGCCCACGACGCAGGATATTGGGAGGTGGGCTTCGGGAAACTGCGAAACAGCTGCAGCGATCAGGCGCCGGCGGATGAAGCCGCAGGCCGCCGTCTTCGTCTCCCCTCCTTGCTTGACCTGTATATTGCTGTGATGTCGCACAGTAGTATCTGAACAACATCAAGGTCAGTTAGGGTGCTGCATTATTTCTTCATTCAATATATAGCTCTTTATTTAATTTTATCGAAATTCATTAACAACTCTCCTTAGCAACCACCTTCGTGTCGAAGCCGATATGTGGTCAATGCAACGTGGAAGGATAAAGTCATCGACACCCCTTGCACGCGAATCTCGTAAATTATTACCTTTATGTTAAATTTTCGAGGAACCAGACGTGACGAAACCGCCTAAAAAATTTCACATCGTACATTGTTTTCCGGCGGTTTCATTATAGTCATCTTCACCGTCCGACTACTCTCTTTCATAGAAGATAATTCGTAGATTCAGCCTATTGTTTCGAAATTATTTATTCTCGTTAGTCTCGTACAGACAGCTGAGTACAGAAAATGTGAGGGCACTGTACAGAATTTCAAGATACGAACTGCGCTAGCACAAAGAGCTTTAGGATGACCACCTTCTTTTCTAATAGAAGCAAGTAATCAGTAACAACAATTTACAGTAGCAGTTTATTCACTTTACAAGATGCTGTTGATTTGAAATGCAAATTAAGTTTCTGCAAAATACTGCTTAATGCTTGAAGCACGTGTGTAAGCAGTAACAATAATTTCTAATTGCAGTTCATTCCGTTTATAAGCTGATGTTGATACAAAAAGCAAACTCATTTCATGTGAAAAATACTCCTTAAAGCTTGAAACACGTCTGCAATGCTTTACATATTCTTAAAAGTTCTTTAAGGTACCATGATGATACGTTCGACTTGTCAAACAATGTCCAAATGAGAGAAAGCTGGGAACATTAAGCACTGAAAATCCGTAGGAGAATGTTAATGTCCAATGTTCCGATTTACCTGTAATTAGAAGACTTATAAAATTCGTGCATATCCAAAAAAAAAAAAAAAAAAAAAAAAAAAAAAAAAAAAAAAAAAAAAAAAAAAAAAAAACTGCCTTAAACAAACCTTGATAAACTGGATGACTGGTATGCCAAAATCAAATCGTCCTGTATATAACTGCAGTATCGAAGATTTCCATGTATGGTGGTTATAAGTGAACATTCGCAACTAGAAAAGGCCCGTATCAGAAACGAGTGACTGTAGGACAACGAAACTTAGTTAAGACATTTGTGAGGATATATGGAAGAGAACTAATGAATAAACCAGTGAAAGAAACACTCTTCAATTTCCTCATGAAAGAATAATTGTCAATTACGTACCATGTTTAGGTTCCAAGCTACGGAACTTACTTAATATGACGACAATATGTAATCACTACAGCCTGAGAATACGCTAGAGATTGCTCTACTCCCGCCCTACCTCCCTCGTTATGCTCATTTTCGGACTCCAACGCGTGTCGGTGTCCCGTAGATAAGCCCTATCCCTCCGGTAATCCCACAACCAGAAATTACAAGGGTTTAAGTCAGGTGATCACACAGTGTCGAGCGACCAGCCAGTGAGTTGCTTTCCTCCCGTTACGGAGAAACCGAGTGACTTCACGTGAAATCTGAGGTGGAGTTTCAACATGCGCCAAAAGAGTTTAGTCCAAAGCATCTCTGTTCCTTGAAGCAGGGACCACTTTTTGTCGAAGTAAACCAATGTAGCGTATGCCGTTCGCGCTCCATGTCCTTGTTCCTAGGGACTCGAGTTACTCAAAGAAAAATTGGCTAATCATGAACTGTACTATGAAACCACCCCACACAGAGACCCGTTCACTGTGCTGGGCAAATTCATGAATGTGAATTGCCAGTGACGATCACAAAATGTGACGGTTGTGAGTATTTACCACCCCAGTGAGCGTGAAGTGTGCTTCGTCATTTTAAAAAATGTTCCAAGGCCAAATGTCGTTAAAATCGACCCTTGAAATTAGCGTAAGAGCAAAGTCTGCGTCAGGTGGCGAATGTTGGTGAGTAGTTTGAAGTTTGTACGGAATCCATTTGACACTTGTTTGCAGCACGTCTTAAACGGTAGCACAGCTCGTGCACTGCTTGATGATACCACATTGCGTCCAGCATTCTCAGTCGTGGCCACAATAACTTCTTCAACACTCTGTGGCAGATTTGGCTGTCGACTTCTCCCAGGAACAATTATCAGATGGCCATGTTCCTTAATCCCGGTGCGCAAAGAGAACCGCAACGTAATTCTCACTGAGTCGATATACGGTGAGAGTACCAGCACTGTTGCTGTTGTTTTGATAAAAGAGATTTACGACCGAAGCCCTGCTCACTTTGTTTATATCCTTGTTGACTATCTGCAACTCTAATGCAGACTAATGCTTGTGTTTCAACCCTATGTCGTCCTAGCAGTGCCGGTGCGTAACGGCAAGTCTTGACACTAGTACTGCCATCGACACAATCCCTGAACACGTAGGCCGGCCGGAGTGGCCGAGCGGTTCTAGGCGCTACAGTCTGGAGCCGCGCGACCGCTACGGTCGCAGGTTCGAATCCTGCCGCAGCCATGGGTGTGTGTGATGTCCTTAGGTTAGTTAGCTTTAAGTAGTTCTAAGTTCTAGGGGACTGATAACCTCAGATGTTAAGTCCCATAGCGCTCAGAGCCATTTGAACCATTTCGAACCTGAACACGTAGTCTGACATCGTTCTAATAAAGATGGGTAGCCATAAGGTAAATAGTTCTCCGTCTATACTGGCTCGAGTACCAAAAATTTAACTGAAACCACACTGAATATTAAATACAGATGCTTCTGAAAATTTTTCCACAGAAAGGTGCACTGTATTTCACAGCTGTGTTTTGGGAGTGGCTGAACTCAGACGGTTGTTGGATGTCCACCTCGTGAAATGCTATCACCAATTCTCCGCTCTTTAACTGCGACCCACGTTTTTCATAAGATTTAGCTGAATATAGACTTACACATTCACGTTGCCTTGTGGTCGTTTCGTCTCAAACTGACTCTAGGCAACGGCGACTCTAGCTGTTGAAGTGTGCGTCTCGTCGCGATATGCGGATAATAATCTCAGCATGATTAATCAAAATTTTTGAATAATAACAACAAGCGTAAAAGTAAGCTGAGACCCCTGGAGCAATGCTCGGAGAATAAGGTGCCTCTGGAAAGAAGAGGAAACTGGAAAAAATGGAAATAATTGATATGGGAAGGAAAAGCGGAAATATTAGTAATATTAAACAGCCAAGTGCAGTGTTTCGCTACGTAAAATACAATGACGAGACAAAAGTCGTTGTATACCTTCCAACATCGTGTCGGATCTCCTTTTTCCCGGTATAGCGCAGCACCGCGACGTGGCATGGACTGAGCAAGTAGTTGGAAGTCCCTTGCAGAAATATGGAACCATCCGAAACTTCTTTATAAAGATTTTTACTTAAGCTGCTGAGTGAAATTGACTGTACGGTCTCTTTGCTATTTCATTATCTCAACATTGACCCACAATATCCTAGCGCAACGCAATCTGACTGCTCAAAAATAATAATCTGACTTCAAATAATTAATACAAAAGAACTGCCCTGAACTAGCAGATATCCTGACAATACCTCATACATTTCATAAGTCACTTACCTCACAAAAAATCTTCATTATACGAATTACAGCAATGCCGCAAGCACCAATACTGCCAGATAAATATAAGATTCTAACTACTGAAGGCTCTAACTACTCATAGGCATGTGGTTAGCAAAGGAAGGATTTTGTTGCAGAGGAAACCATGTATTTAGCCTATTTTACCTTAATCAAGTGACAACCAGTTTAAAACAATTATACAGAGTTGTCGATTGATAGTGACCGGGCGAAATAAGCTTCAAACGAAAAAACTACAAAGAACGAAACTCGTCTAGCTTGAAGGGGGAAACCAGATGGCGCTATGGTTGGCCAGCTAGATGGCGCTGCCATAGGTCAAACGGATATCAACTGCGTTTTTTAAAATAGGAACCCCATTTTTTATTACATATTTGTGTATTACGTAAAGAAATAACAATGTTTTAGTTGGACCACTTTTTCGCTTTGTGATAGATGGCGCTGTAATAGTCACAAACGTATAAGTACGTGGTATCACGTAACATTCCGCCAGTGCGGACAGTATTTGCTTCGTAATACATTACCCTTGTTAAAATTGACCGTTTACCAATTGCGGAAAAGGTCGACATCGTGTTGATGTATGGCTATTGTGATCAAAATGCCCAACGGGCGTGTGCTACGTATGCTGCTCGGTATCCTGGACGACAACATCCAACTGTCCGGACAGTTCTCCGGATAGTTATGTTATTTAAGGAAACAGGAAGTGTTCAGCCACATATGAAACGTCAACCACGACCTGCAACAAATGATTATGCCCAAGTAGGTTTTATAGCTGTTGTCGCGTCTAATCCGCACATTAGTAGCAGACAAATTGCACGAGAATCGGGAATCTCAGAAACGTCGGTGTTGGGAATGCTTCATCAACATCGATTGCATCCGTACCATATTTCTAAGCACCAGGAATTGCATGGGGACGACTTTGAACGTCGTGTACAGTTCTGCCACTGGGCACAAGAGAAATTACAGATTTTTTGCACGCGCTCTATTTAGCGAAGAAGCGTCATTCGCCAACAGCGGTAACGTAAACCGCCATAATATGCACTATTGGGCAACGGAAAATCCACGATGGCTCCGACAAGTGGAACATCAGTGACCTTGGCGGGTTATTGTATGGTGCTGCGTTATGGGAGGAAGAATTATTGGCCCCCATTTTTTCGATGGCAATCTAAATGATGCAATGTACGCTGATTTCCTATGTAATGTTCTACCGATATTACTACAAGATGTTTCACTGCATGACAGAATGGCGATGTACTAGCAACATGATGGATATCCGACACATAGCTCGCGTGCGGTTGAAGCGGTTTGAGCAGAATATTTCATGACAGGTGGATTGGTCGTCGAACCACCATACCATGTCCCGCACGTTCACCGAAACTGACATCCCAGGATTTCTTTCAGTGGGGAAAGTTGAAAGATACTTGCTATCGCGATCCACCGACAACGCCTGATAATATGCGTCAGCGCATTGTCAATGCATATGCGTACATTACGGAAGGCGAACTACACTCTGTTGAGAGGAATGTCGTAACACGTATTGCCGAACGCACTGAGGTTGACGGACATCATTTTGATCATTTATTGCATTAATGTGGCATTTACAGGTAATCACGCTGTATAACATGCGTTCTCAGAAATGATAAGTTCACAAAGTTACATGTATCACACTGGAACAACCGAAATAAAATGTAGAAATGTACCTACTTTCTGTATTGCAATTTAAAAAAGCTACCTGTTGCGAACTGTTCGTCTAAAATTGTGAGCCATAAGTTTGTGACTATTACAGTGCCATCTATCACTAAGTGGAAAAAGTGGTCCAAGTAAGACATTCATATTTCTTTACGTACTACACGAATTTGTAATAAAAATGGGGGTTCCTATTTTAAAAAAATGCAGTTGATATGCGTTTGACCTATGCCAGCGCCATCTAGCGGGCCAACCATAGCGCCATCTGGTTTGCCCCTTGAAGCTAGACAAGTTTCGTTCTTTGTAGTTTTTTCGTTTGACGCTTATTTCGTGAGATATTTGGCCCGGTCACGATCAATGGACCACCCTGTATAATCACCAGTAATAAATCTCCATGACGGAAACACTTTCAGACCGCCCGCTCGCGCTAATACTGCAAACCTCCGTCACTGCTGACTACTCACTCCCAAGTTCCATCGCTGCTGGCTGTTCACCTCCAACTGCTAGTCCGACCAGCCACAGAGTCTCTTACAGAGTGCGCACAGCGCTGTCAGAGTTATTAATGCAAAGCGCAACACAGTGCTGCCAACATACAAACACGTGAACAGGCTACTTACATATGCTGCCTCTATAGCTGTTCACAATTGCGAAAGTGTTGCCAGTGCAGGATTTTGTGCACGATCTGGCCTCTCGTTTATGTCCCATAAATGTTCGATAGGATTCATCTCGGGCGATCTGGATGGCTAAATATTTTGCTCGAATTGTCCACAATGCTCTTGAAACCAATCGTGAACGGATGAGGTCCAGTCACAAGGCACATGGTCATCTATTAAAATTCCATCGTTGTTCGGGACCTTGAAGTCCATGAATACCTGCAGATGGTTTCCAAGTAGCCGAACATAGCCATTTCCAGTGAATAACTGGTTCAGTTTGACCAGAGGACCCAGTTCATTTGGGTTTCTTCGCACACTCTTCTCACTGTGGATCCCGGAATACTGAATTCCCTAATTATTTCCGAAATGGAATGTACCATGCTTCTAGCTCCAACGACCATTCCGTGTTCAAAGTCTGTTAACTCCCGTCGTGCGTCCTTAATCACGTCGTAAACCTTTTCTCATGAATCACCTGAATAGAAATGAGAGCTACGCCCGTGTACTGCCCATTTACAGCTTGTGCACGCAACACTACCGCCATTTTTATGTGTGCAAATCGCTTTCCCTTGACATCTGTCACATCACTGTAATGAGAGATTCTGTTGGAAAGCAGACGAAAAGATATGCAAATAATGTTCCTGCTATCCACAGGTTGAATACGAATCTTTTATTAGAATATGAACATCAGTTTATAGGTTGAATAGAATTGTATGCACTATGCATATGCAAGTGTTTCGACCAAGACAATGGCCGGCCGTGATGGTCGAGCGGTTCTAGGCGCTTCAGTCCGGAACCGCGTAACTGCTACGGTCGCAAGTTCGATCCTGTCTCGGGCATGGATGTGTGTGATGTCCTTAGGCTAGTTAGGTTTATGTAGTTCTAAGTTCTAGGGGACCTATGACGTCAGATATGAAGTCCCATAGGGCTCAGAGCCATTTCAACCATTTGTACCAAGACTATGAGGGGGTATCTGTCGTATGTCGCTTGTAACGGTGTCCAAAAAACAATGAAGTAATAGTTTAAATTTAGTCTTTAAAGGTGCTGTACTGCATTAAGAGGCAGATCGAGGAACATCACTGTACACCGAAGGAACTGAGAACGTCTTCAGTTTATGGTTACTGTACGCTGCCGCGATCGGTCTTAAAAACTTGTTCAGTGAGTACTTCCAGCGCAACGCTAGATACATGAAATACAACCCGTTGGTGTGATAGATAAATAACCATTTATGCGCTTAAGGATAGATTGAAAGGCGTTTTAAACTCTCACAAACACAATTCGTTAGACGATGAAGTGTAGCGAACGAACGAAACGTAGCAATATGTCTCGAAAACTCAACTTTCCAGTTTCAGATGCAATACTAAGAACATGAAAGAATTAATTCAGCAGTTAAGCCTTTACCAAAAGAGAGTATGCACATTACTTCTTAGCAACGGCATTGGTAGAAATAAAGTTGCAAGAATGGGATATAATGTCCCGGTGGTCGCTGCAAGCCTCAAAGCATTATAAGACAGTACAACAGACCACTTGGCGAATCATTCAAATAGTGAAGTGAACGGCTAGTGCAAAATGTCTACAAACCCAATGGAGGCAGTAGAGAATCACTGGAATGAGCTTTGCGAATAACATTGAGCTACAGAACCCGTAACTTGACTTAAAGTAAGCTTTTGTGACCTGACTGACAACATTTATTCACAACTAAGTATCTAATTTTAAGGAATGATATATCTTCCAGAAGTTTACGATGCAGTACGACTTCTTCATATGTACGCATTAACGAATATCTTACAAATGAAGCACTTACGTTTTTCAATGTCATTTTCTCATGTCATTTTTCTTCTTTTTACAACTAGCCAAAGTTGCTAAAATTTTATTGATGGTAAAAATATAAAAATGTCTTTAGTAGGACTTAGCAGAGATAATGTTGAGTTACACCGACGTATTTATAGCATCCAAAAAAACGGCTGTTGCAATTACAGATCATTTAACAAGGTTAAAATATTTTTGAAAAGCGCTTACGTTCTGCAGTGAGTCAGGCATGGTTATACGGTTGAAGAAGTGTGGTACGAATAGTCGCATGTTAGTTTGAGTGGCGAGAGAATGTAGCAGAAATGTGGAAAAAATCTGAACTAGCAGAACTCGAAACAAGACACAGTACATTTCTCAAGTAGGTACCTTGAAATCCCCGAAACCCATGTCTAGGCGCAAAAACTACGAATATCACTGCACCGTCCGCTAAGGACCGTGCAGATGGGATTAAGCTCGCACGGAAGCGTAGAAGCTGTCAATTTTCAGACGCTATATTTGTGAATTGAACAAGAACGGACGTGATAAAATCGAAGACAAAATAAAAAGACACGGAAAATTGATTTCGCTAATAAAATTGACAATTTTTGGACATACAAGAAGGAGGAAAAATTAATTTAGGTTGTTTCTAAGGGGCATTAGGCAATGCTGTAATACGAGTTTGTATATAGAATACTTCTCCTCGTAAGGCTGGAGACATCATCAGAGTCTATAAAGTTAAAGATAGCAGCTTGAAGCTGATAAAAGCTGAGTAATCCCAACTAACTAATTACCGAGTCGCAACGACGTGTACAAAGGCGTTTTTTTGAGTTCAGTAGTTGGCAGTGTTTCATTTCTTTAGTGCTAAGGTTCACATCATGTGTAAATTAAATCCTCAAAACCACATAATCGAAAGAACAGGAAAGAATCACTTAATGAAAAAGAACTCCCCAGAAGTATAAACATGGCTTTAACGGAAAGGAAGAAGAATTGATATAGACACGTCGTGAGCCTTAGCTCCACATGAAGCAGACAGCACCAACTCTGCCCCTGTAAAAGGTCCGTAATAGATGCCGATGCGTATGGAGATCTTATAAAATGGTTTTACACTTAGAATGGGTCTCTCCGGTTATCTTCATGATTTGAAGGACAGATTTCTTAAGGCAGTACGACGCAGTTCAGTACTTGCAAAAAACAGCCGAGGTGGAAAAGTTCAGAAGTCCTTCTGACTTCTAAGCTAATCTGTCGGTTGCTCATTGAGTAGCTTAGCTGGACAGTGATCATAAAGCAACTCGATCGATTTTTGCTATTGTCATATGTGTTTGAATTATTTATTAATTAAGAAAAGGAAATATTAATTAACAAATATTGAATCATAGTTTTCATTATGATTCCATATCTTTACTTTTAACTACTATTTGAGTGAAAATGCAAGTACTCAGAAGAAATCGATGGGTGAAGGATCAGACACAAAAGCAAATACTGTCTTATGACTAGATATTGAACAGAATTATTGGTGTATATGGTTCTTTTCTTAAATTCAAAAGCCATTTCGCATATCTGTATCAAATATTTTAATCCATTTTCCTACGTCCGCTAATTAAAGGAAGGTCATTAGTAATCAAAGTTATGACTCAAATTTTGTCAATTACTATTTTCAGTGATTAAAACATATCTAATTTGTAAAGAATTAAAACTATAGTGAAGCTACATGATCACTGTTTTATTAAGCTACGCGCTACATGGTCAGCCGAAATTAAGAACCACGCGCCAACAATGAAGTCTATTTTAAGCTTTATTGCACTTAGCTATGTCAGCAAGGTGTCATAACCACTACACTTTGTAACCACTCAAAAATGATTTTGATGAATCACAAGCATGATGCTATACACTGTAAAAGTCGAAAAAATTATTAACCGATGTGGTAGTAATGTGCAATGTCTCTGTAATCTCGGATATTTCTCCAGATGCTGTGAAACACATTGCAGGCTATATTGGTCTTAAATCCCACCACAATGGAAAATCTTTGGGTTTACTTGCAGAAAAAATGTGAAGTTCGAGAGTCTAATAGAGACTGAATTTCAGTTATACCTTTTGGGGGCTTTACTATTCAATCCCAGCAAGGAAAAATGAAATGTTGTACTTTGAAAGAGTGTTTGCTGTGTTTCATGGAAACGGAATGTGCAAAGTAACAAAAAATATCATAATACTCAGGCACGGCGGCGCTATTTGCCTTTACACAAACAACCAGTTGATCGGAATTGTTCATGCCATCGTCTAACGCTCTGTGCTATAGGCAGATCCATACCAAACCTAGTATGAAGGTCACGCTGAACAGTTATTACTGACCCGCACTGCGCAAAACGCAGAGCACAAAACGTTTACTGTTGTCCCGACACCATGTTTACTAGAACTTACACTGCTGTTGCCCAACGGGGAACATGTAAAACTCGAGAGTTTGCTCTTTCCAGCAGTACGTTGTTTCCGCACATATCTCAAATAATATAATAGTTACGATTTTTTAAATCGAATGAGTCTTTTTGATACGCCCTGTGGACCTGTGCTCTGTTATGAAAGAAATGCCTCCTTGGTTACACGACACAGTTACTGGTTCTTATGTAAAAGCAAGAACACTGATAGAGATTAGGTATCTGAATCAAGGAGCTAAGTTTCAAGCCATGAACAATTATGCCACAAGGAGGAGAAAGCTATGGACTGCATTTTCATCTCGCACATGGCACCAGAAATTTGGAACAGGCTGCGTTAACATCTGCTTCTTCTCCAAATGAGTAAGTCATTTTTCACCTGAACTATAGTTTATTTGGTACTAACATGTAATAGTAAGTCAACTTACTGCATTTGGTTTTTCCTACTTCCTATCGAAATTACCCGGTAGTAATACACACAGCGTCTATGGTTCAGTGCATCTGCGATATACCAACACCGCTGCGTTGCGCTAACCTGTGACGTCAGGGGTCCAGCCAAAAACAAGCGTTATGGTCGGAGTAGCCCCCTGATGTGGGCGACGCTTTGTTAATCTGAGAATGGGTTGGAGTGGACGAAGGTACGCAGGAGGGGGAAGGGCTCACAACTTGACGAACATGCCCCTGGGCCCTAATCTAGACCAGACGCCCCTCCGTCCTTCCCTGTCTAACATACACTCATTAGATTGTGCATTTGCCCGACCACTCTCCTACCTTTTGAGTCAAAATGTGAAATAAGAAAGGTAAACAGTGAATTCTAACATATATATACTTTGATGTATCAGTACATGAAAGATTATCAGTACATGAAAGATCTATTCGTGCCTGCGTCACTGCACATATCAGATACTGCACATATCCAAGGCCCTTTTTAAAGAGAACTTTAAACAGTATTCCATATATCTCGAAAGAACGTGGTAGGATAACTCCAAGACCCACTCGTCAACTTAGAAACTAAGAATATTCTTAAGTCCCTTTGTAGAAAATATGGTGATAACATTATGCAGAACACAACCCGCACAGAGGCACAGGAGCATTCGTTCCTCACGTACTCCAACCCCGCTTTTCCAGTATTTCAATTACTGCCTGTTACCAGCCCAAGCCTGAGACTATAGGCACCACATTTCTATTGATAGTGTTTCAAAATCGATAACCATTTCTGTCTCATTGTACAAGGTTCTTTTAAAAAATATTTTTAACTGTATGTCTTTTTAGATACATCAGGACAGCTATAAATACAGATCTGTACTATCTGTGCTGTAAACTGAAATGTCACAAGCAAGTGTCACTGACAAATTTAAGTACTTCATTTTAAAATCTTTGCCGGCCGCTGTGGCCGAGCGGTTCTAGGGGCTTCAGTTCGGAACCGCGCTACTCCTACGGTCTCAGGTTCGAATTTTGCCTCGAGCATGGATGTTTGTGATGTTCTTAGGTTAGTTAGGTTTAAGTAGTTCTAAGTCTAGGGGATTATTGACCTCAGATGTTAAGTCCCATAGTGCTTAGAGTCATGTGAACCATTTTTTTAAAATCTTTGTCATGGGCGGTAGATATGAAAAATAGTTTATTACCGCCTACGCATCGATGCACACTTCATTCCGGAAAACGAGATATTTAATTGCGAATGCATATTGTCGATCACTCGATAAGAAATGTGTAGCTCCAATAACGATCACGAATTACATCGAAGCGCTTCTTCAGTGCTTTCATTTGTTTGTTTAACCGTTTATACTCAGCATCACAGTTTTCAGAGAGGTTGAAAGTTTCGTCAAATAGTTTGTCATGTGATCCACCGATGCCAGATATTTCTGTTAGCAACTTAACGATATGGCGCAGTGGTCAAGTATTGGTTTAGCATACGCGAGGAGAATCCCAATCAGACCATAAAGAGTGAGGTTTCGCGTCACCCGTCCCTCCCCCTACATCCACAAATCATATGGGCAAATACTTTAAGGAGAATATGACCCTCTTCCTTACTTATCCCTCACATACCCGAGTTTGCGCTTCTTTTGTAATGACACAGTCGTCTTCGACAGGAAATTATACACTAATTATTCTTCGTTTTATTCTGACAACAGCATTCCTAAGGGGTCATATGCTGTTCCAACGTGCGTAGCATCAGACTTCAGGACTTTAGGTAATATACTGAGTGTTCCTTGTGATTTACATTTAATAGTAAAAAGGTCTGATTATGTTTCTAAAATCTATTATTACACATCGTCTGCTACATTTGAATTTGTTTTATCAGTGTCTTAAGTACATGAACGATATTTCTTTAAGTGTATAGATGGCTTCCTATACCCAGTCAAACGCGGTGGATTTGATGTCTGTTTCGTTATCTTCAGAGTACTCATATTACAACTTTTTTAATGCTTCTGCTTTAGGTGCCAAAAATTAGCATACTTTCTCAACCGTTTTCATATACATGACTGTTTATTCATTACCCTCTCAAACGTTACAGCGACTTAGAACTAACTCATAATTATAGTTTTATTCCTTTCTTCACAACAGTGTATGCACCACACATGATGGATGCTCCGTTATATACACAGCTGAAATACTTGCTCACTGGTAGGACTTTCTGTTTATTCAGTTAACTGATTTTCGTATACGAGTACAAATTGACCTTTGACCTGGGTAAAGGAGGGAAATGATTCACCTATCTTTATATAGTAAAGGTGTCAAAAATCGGCTTTTGTTATTTTAAAATACCCAGTCACTGCTCCGTAGTGATCGATGTTACTAATTCATCCACTCTTCCTTCTTATTTTAATTTTTTCTTTCTCACATTCTTTTATCAGGTCCTTTATCCTAAGAGTTTTGCCGAGGTCCTCCCATCCTAATAGCATCAAGATATTACCACAGAAAAGGGTTCTTAATTGTGTAGCGATTGTTAAGTCGGGTATCCTCTTAGAGTAAATAAAATATCTCATCACGGCGCCTTCATTAACAATATAAGTATCTCCAGCAGCCCACACCGTTGCCTAGCATCAGTTCGATCTGAAAACACTGAAAGGCAACATGACTTTCCGTCCTCGTTCAGCAAACGCTTAAGAAAACCATGGAATACAGTTACAGCGCAGACAGCAAACGAAAGCGTTCAGAAGGTAAGTCATTAACAAACGTCTCCGTTCTGGCAAGTTGTGGCACCAAAAACAAAGAAATGAAATTGATTGCATCTCTATGAGAATTTCGAACAAAAAGTCTCACAGACAGATATCTGTAATGTGTATAGAGATTTGACACTGCAGTTACTTGTATGATAATGGTAATTGGGTTTTTCAAACCTAATTGGATATCATTGTTCCTGCTTACTTATAAGTAAATGATTTTGGATATCTTGCGCCTTAGTGTGAGTGCAGGTTTTATGCTCAGTCCCTGCTTTGAGCATCCATACTTTCTTGGCTTCTTGGCTTCCTGGTACTGAATCAGTAGGGACCGCTGGAATTTGAAATGCTAATATGTGGATTCGTCCCTCTGCCAACCTCGGCGATGAAATGATATCGTGTGCAGCAGGCCTGATATCATTCTCGTCGTCGTTCAATGCTTTGTTTCATTTCGGTAATAAGCGGTTTTTACAGAGAGTACTGTTTGTATATGACACCTTACGCCGATATCTACCTCCTATAATATTACTGCTCAACAGAAGATATTAATGTTATAAGCTGGTAATATTAAACTCGTTGCTACGAACTAGTGTGTGTAGTGTCTCTGTTGGTATGTCTGTGAATGACAATATCCCGAGCGGCGTCGACTATTCCCACAGCGTACGTAATTTCGTACATGTAGACAAGTTACTCTCCTGGTGGAAAAGCAGCTGCCGACTACGATGGTTGCCTGTAAAATTCTTGAGACGTAAGAGAAAAAAAAAGCTTCTAGAGGATCTCCTCGAATTGGAACACTGCCATTCGCATTTGGTCATTCGATGATTGTCTGCGAGTAAAATGAGTTGATTTTAGCAGAGAAAACTGTCTCTTTGCTTTTGACCGTGTTACTGAAGCAGGTTCTACAGCAGACATCTAGCACCAAAAGTTAGAAGTCCTACACAAGCTTGTAGTACATAATAGTTCATCACAGAATACTTTGATCAAAAATAAACGAGCAACAGACTATTATAGGCGCTACTCGACTCAACATTAACGCTACATAGCGCTTGTGGATCTAAAAAAACAGAAATTATGCAATATGGCGGCTGACAATGACTGTTTCACTGCACACACTTCATACACGTCCTCTCGTTATCCTGTCTCTAAGTCCCGTTACATTCTGATTTACTTACTTTCCTTCGCTCGCCATGGGGAAACGCTAAGTAAAGGAATAAATATTTCGCTTACGCAGGTGAAACGCGGCATCTTGCGATATATATTACCTTTGAACCAAAACCCACTGGAAGGTCGATAAACTGATCAGCTGATAGATTCACTATTCCCACCAGCTAGCACGGACCAAGGGCATTAAACTGCCCACGATTCCCAGCAGCCAGCACGGGCGAAAGGCGATTGGTAGAGCCATGGCCCCTCTAGATTTCGGATATCGCTATCTGGGCAAAGTCTCCACGGAAAAACTGGGAGTAAGGTCAGCCAACCTGGCTACCACATCGCACTTTGGTACTCTTGACTGGAATTTCTAAATTTAAATTACAATCCTCTTCTTCAGTTTTTCACAATTAATTATTGCAGAAAAACTGGGTGACATCGATCAATCTCGCAGGGATGCTAGGCGCTGCATGGCCGGCTGGTCTCGAATGATGACTCTCTCCCCCACGACTGCTACCGGGACGTGTAGTCGATGGTCGGGATCGGGTTTTCTCTCGTGGTGGACCAGGTGGTTACTGGCTCGCACTTGGATCATGAATGGAATGTGGTGGGCATGAAACAAATGACCAGTCTGAGACTTCTGACCCCTTACTCTGAATTTCTTCTTGGGACCTGCAATTGTTAGTAGACTGACATGCTAACATGTTTCTGCACTGGCATGATAGATTCGGATCGAGCATTTCTTTGTTCATTTTTCACCATTCATTCACATTTACAACACTTCTGTTAAATGTCACTAGTTTTATATCCTATTTTCATCGGATTACACCATGGATCAGTCTCAACACGATATGAGTTCTCATAATGTCCCTAATTATGATGCATTGGTTGTACCCTATCAACAGTCAAAGGTTTTCCTTAGTCACGCACAAGTACGCTGCACTTATAGTTCTATAAATTCATATGTAATTTAATTAGTCATATATTCCCTAATTTAAAAAGTCATACTACATTGCTTGTTTCACTGGAAGTCCATTTTGCTCAAGTAATACATTTAACCGCTATTACATGGTAATTTCTAGCTAGCATCCGAATCTCTTGCACATATTCTATCCACCGTGTTTGAGTATTCGGACAATATGTCCTCATAAATCGATTTAGCTCGCGAAAAACCCACTCAGTAGGGCTCGCTTGTGGATTACATCTTTTACTTTCTCGGCTAACTCCGTCTGTTCTGTAAATAAATTACTCACGGTGGTGGTCAGATTCGTTACTTTAGCCATTATATTTGTGTGTTCCACAGCTATGGTTTCTACATTTGCATAAATAGCCGCCTGCGCAGATGTCATATTCGTTTGCTCAGCAAACAGTTTCGTCTGTGTAGCAGACATGTTTGACTGTTCCGAAGCTAAATTCTCAACTTTTGTTGAAATATTTACTTGCGTTGCAGACAGGTGAGACAGTTCTGCAGCTAAACTAGCTGCGGTATTCATTAAAAGTTTCATTTGATTCAAGAGCTCATCCATAGGATCTTTAGATTCCCCTTGTGTAGCATCTAGTGTTTTTTCTGGGTTTTGTTCATCACCACTGGGCTGCACATTCGCTTCCTGTCCCTCTGCATTTTAAACTGTGATCTGGTTTTAACCATAAGAATTTAGTTGTTCAATATTCTTATAATTACTTCACTCTGGACAAAATACAGCTTTACCCCACAAAAATACACATCAGATTTTATGCCCCAGAATACCTCTCCACAATTGTGACCACATCAACAAAAAAAACACGTACCACTCTGCATATACTAAAACAGATACAATAACTGAATCCACAAATATTCATAACCTAGTCGTTACCTATAAAAACCAGACTAAAGTGTGCAATGAGTTAGCAAGTCGTTCTTGTGCTTGCCTTTACTGCAGAGTAGAACCGCATGAAGTTGATATGTGACGGACCCGCGTTGTTGTAGCTGTCTGATGTCGGATGTAGCTCCCATTGAATGATTCCATCAGTCGTCCATGAAATTATACAAAACACAAAATTAGTACATACTCCTAACATAAAATATACATTTATCACATAATCACAATAATACACTAAATACATATAACTGAATTATCATGTATTAATTTGTATTTGCTCATGAAATAGTTAACTGTGTCTATGTTTCACTCCTTGTAGTCCTGTCACGTTTTAGCTATTTTAATATTATTACTGCTCAAAAAAAAGAAATTAATGTTTTAACATGGTAATATTAAACTTGTTGTTATTGAACTAGTCTGTGAAGTGACCCTGTTTTTATGTCTGTGAACTACAATATCCAGTTTTAGCTATTTTTATATTATTACTGCTCAAAAAAGAAATTAATGTTTTAAGCTGGTAATATTAATTTTGTTGTTATTGAACTAGTCTGTGAAGTGTCTCTGTATGTCTGTGAACTACAATATCCCGAGCGGCGTCGACTAAACCGCAGCGTACGTAATTTCGTAGGCGGAGACAAGTTACTCTCGTGGTGTAGAAGCAGCTGCCGACTCCGACGGTTGCCTGTAAATTTCTTGAAATATAAGAGAAACAAAACCTAAATAGGATCTTCTCAATTTGGAACACTGCCATTCGCATTTGGTCCAATGCTTGTCTGCGAGTGAAATGAGTTCGTTTTAGCAGAAAAACTTTCTCTGTGCTTTTGAATGTGTTATTGAAGCAAGTTCTACAGCAAACATCTAGCACCAAATGTTCGAATTCCTATACAAGCTTGTAATACATAACAGTTCATCACAGAATCTTTTGATCAAAAATAAATAAGCGCAATTACGTTTGAAATGCAACAGACTGTATTATGGCCGCTACTAGACTCCACATTAAAGTTACGTATCGCTTGTGAATCTCAAAAAGCAGAAATTATACAATCTGGCGGGTAACAATCACAGCTCCTACCCTCCAGTATGGGCCAAGGGATATTATACCCCTACTATACCGCAAGCATTAAACTTCCATTCTATACGATCTCTTGGAACACTGACTGACGAAACGCTGTGTTTCAATAAAATCTGAAGGACTGTGAACGTCTTCCTACTAGTTTTCGTTTATATCCAGTGGCTACAAATTTTTCAAGTTTTCAGTGTTGTTTGTAGAGAGAATCTTCACTGAGGTATTAATAAATTTAAATCATTTCAGATTCAATTACATATAACCTTTATTTGATACTTAACTCTTAGTGTTACATCCATTTTCGTTTGCTACCGAATAGGTGCACTGAACAAATTGTCTCCTTTTAGCTAAAGGTAACTAACTGACTCACATGTACATTCGTCAGGGTCATTTCCAAAACCAACTCTGATTACTTTACGGTAGGTAAAGACATCACTTAACTGACGGTTTTCAAAAATTTTTTCCAGTTGTCTTTTGATTTTGATATCTTCTTTTTTCTATTTAGTTCCTTAGAGATCCCTGGGCTCATCAACTTCGTTTGCCCCAGGCCAGTTACATACTTTCTCACACCCCTGCATATACATACATTAAATAAATTTATTTTCTATCCTACCTGGTGTTAGAATTTTAATGGCCGTATTTTTTTGTATCTTCTGTCTTTCTCTTTTGTTCCCAGATACTTCAGAATCCCTATACATTAATTTAATAAAGCTATAATTTGTGTAATTAGTTAACTGAGTTACGCTGACACAGAGAGACATCTATCTGTGCCTAGCGTAGACTGAACTGGAACAAAAGCTCCTAAGCACAACAGTCTTTAATTTTGCATGCAATTATTGTCATCATTCTTAACCCTGGCAACAAAGCTTTCTGTCTGTGGTAGATATTCGAGCATCAAATCTACGTAGTTTCATGGACACATTGACAGCGGGTGGCCGCATTCAGCCACTGGCGACAACAAACCTTTCTGAATACGCAGACAGTTGTCTGTTCTGCATCGAGCCATGCCTAAAAAGTAAAATATTTTGTTTCAGGCTTTACGTAAACCAAATCAAATGGTACCTGGGTGGCGTTCATTGGCAGATGTAATTACACAGTGGAATGCCTTATGTCGGAACTCACATTTTCTACTACAGCGTACACTTTGACCCACGGATGCAACACGCATTTCTCTTATTTAACTGCGTCGTTGCGCTTAATTAATCATGCATATGCACAAGACGACCAAATCTTTACATTAAAATTGAATCACATGGTAGAAGATTCTGCACTGAATACTCTGAGAACAGGAATTAATTGTTGCAAATGAATATTCTTTTTTTTTTATTTGCATGCGCAGTTTTCACGACATAAGGACGTTTTAAGCTCTTATCAGCTGTTGAAAGCTACAGTACAATGCAATGCATGGGTTTCAATGTAAGGCTGCTTGTCTATTATTCTGCTTACTGTATTCTTCGTGGAATGCATTTCACGGGAAAATTGAAGGGTGTCATCCAGACGAAATCTATCGATGCGCACCAACACCAGGTCCTTAAGCTGCTGTGCGAACAATTCTTTATATGACTGTATGTGGTGTTAATGACCTAGTCTTTTTATTAATTTCTAATCAACATTTGTAAACTTGTTCCAGTTAGCATGATGCTGTCACGAAACTCTTCTACATACAGACTTTTGCTTTTCCAAATACTACATCCTACGCAATACATTAAACCAGGAACACTCCATCTTGGACAAACGGTTTTGAAGTGTACACCGTGGTACACACCACTGCGGACCCGTCACATACGATTACGTAATGATCATCTTGAGGTTGAAGCACTTCTGTGCGTGTTTGCTTACTTATAGATTTGTTTTTGTAAAGGGTTTGCCTAGAGAAAAACACAATTTTATCTTTTCTTTTATTTCCAAGACTTGTTTCACTGATGTTTCAGCATCATCAGTGAGCTTTTATTTTCTATCTATGAAAAAGGAAAAATGGAAAATGGAAAAAGGAAAATGGAAAAAGGAGAAATTTGCACACATATAAATTTGAGCCTTCAAAATAGTATTTACAAATATGAAAACAAGAGTGTATGTGTGTGTGTGTGTGTTTAGTATGTTTGTTTGTGGGTGGGTAGGTTTGTTTATGAGCTGGTGTTGTCTTATAGTTGTTTGAGGGCGCAGAACAAAGTTCCATTGCACAGAGCTGCGTATTCATTCATTAGTAGTATCCTCCAGCTACGGCTTTTTGTTGTTCATAGTGTTGTTCAATTATTAGTCTTTTTTTGGGCGGGGGAGGGGGGCTCTTGCTGTATTTGAGAGTTATGAAGTCGGTGTTAATGTCTGCCGGTTGTTCTTCATGTCCATAAAGTTTTGAGAAAATGTAGAATGATAGCTGTTACTTTTTAAAGATCCTCAGCGCCCTGTGTAACTGGTGTTATACTTTCTGGTTCTCTGTCCCATGTAATTGATATGCCGTTGGAGCCCCTGAAATATTCACTTTTGTCCATCGGTTCCTCAATTCAAAATACACTGCGCAACGAGATTAAGCGATCACTTTTACTAAACCCCGTAACTGTCCTATGCGACATCGAAGTTTCAAATTTGCCTCAGAAGTGCCTACAATCTGCCATGCGATGTCACGCTCGGACTCCGCGACGTTTCATGCTGCAAGGTGTCGAGACACGCGAAAGAAAGTCCAGATGTCAGAGGTTTACGTGAGGTGTAAGGTTGGTTATTGATGTACAATTGGTTTAAAATGTCACCCAAATTCTGTCCAGAGACGTCATGGAAGAGTCACTGGATGCAGAGGTCGTCATACCCTTTACTCAACTTCACCGCTCCTCTTGACGCCTCTGCAGTGAAGGGCAGAACTGCGAGACCCAACGATGAAATATAGTGGTTTCCTCTTGTGTGGCCGAAGAAAACATTTCAGGCACACCGCCGGTCAGAAATGGCAGGAAAAAGTCTCAGGGGATGGCGTAAAAGGCGTCAATTAAATCACCTTTTAGGCTTGGACGTGGATGCCCACACATTTCGCGATCGGAATCGACAGTTTGCGGTGCGATGAGCAACAGGAACAGTTGTTTGACAACCTTTGACATTGCTGAAATCCTCGGGAGTTTCAGACCTGTTTTACGGACATTGTGGTGCTGCATGCATAGAGAACTTGGTCGCATTCCTTTGGGGTGCAGAGCGACCGCAATTTTTGATCTAGCTATACGCTAGGTTGGAATAACTAGGGAGCGTTCAAAAGGATTCTCTTGGGCCCTCCTGTGGAGTGATAGTGAGAAAGGATGGATGGTTGGAATGGGGGAATCGCATGCGCAAGTGAAACTGCATAGGGTACCTCTAACTCCGCTAGCTCCACAACAAATTCGGTGGCACCCACGCACCTTCGTTGGGCACAGCCAGTCATTGAATCCCTGGTGCCAGCATGACAGACATCTCTTTCGACATCCCTTATATTTCGTATGCTGCAAGCAAGCATAACACCAAAGCTGAGGTGTGTCGAAACGGGTGTGCGTGACAGTGGCGCCTATGAGTTAATGACTAGCTGTCGGTGAACGGAAACATTTTTAAAAGTCCCAACAAAGGTCCACGAGTAGCACCGATGGCGTTGCCAAACTGGGCTGTCTCTGAAGTTTGGTGATTAATTCACGTGTGTCTCGATGTCGCATCCCGCTTGATCGCACCACGGGGGGTCGCGAAACAGGAGGGCTGAGAAAGCACGAACAGCCTTTGCTCGTTCGGATCACATTCCAGTTTCGTTGAATGGACTCCAAAGGGGTGTGATGTTCTTCAATAGTACCTGTAAGTTCATCTTCATACAGGATGGTAGTGGGACTTCGGTTATTGACTATAAAACATCAAATCAAAAACATCTCCAACCGTCTAAATTACCAATTTTATTTAGTTTTGTGACCAGTTTCGGCGTTTTGCTACCCATCTTCGGCCACCCGATCAATCTACACGTCTGTCAGGAGCCTGAAGATCCGCGGCGAAACGCAAAAATTAAAAATAAAATAAAACTGGGAATATAGACGGCTGAAAGTGCTTTTGCTTTCATATTTCATGTTCAGTGTCGTTGCAGCCCCAGAATGTCCTTACAGAACAGTTCTGTGCTCCGGGTGGTTGTCAGCAGTTTGACAAAGCTGGTCAAGAAGGACGTACTGTTGTTCGTCTCACTGCGAACTTTGTTTCTGTGGCGAAATATTGGGAATCACTGCCCCAAGAGAAGAGGTGGTTTCCTCGACGCACTTTATCTCACCCCGTGAGGTGTTCTCATGTCGTTTCGGAGCAGTGGTGTCTCTGAAATGTTCTCCTCGGTCATCCACAAGAAAAACGTGTGATTTGAACGCTGGGAGTCGCGGTTCCATCGCAGAGAGAGGTAAAACAGTGGGTAAGAGGGGGTGTGACGACCATTTCCTCGAGTGACATTTTCGCGGCGGCGTTGGCAGTATTTTTGTGAAATATGATGCCAACGTGACACCGTTAACTCAACTCACACTTCAAATGATCTTTTCAGCTCTGATCTACATTTCGCAGGTGTCGACGCCCTGCTGTTGGAAGCATCGCCAAGTTCGAGGGTGACGTTGTTGACACCTTTGATCCAAATTTCCGACTTCTGCATCGCACTGGGCGACAGATATTGGATTCCGAAAAAGTGACCATACAGTTGTGCTGCGGAGGTTAGTCTATGATCCTCAACGTAATTTTTACTTGTTCCACTTTCATTATCGGTAATGGCAAACGCTGTTTATGACTCAAAAAATTTCTTTTAGTTTTGTCCCCAATGGCAACTGTTAAATAAATCTTACTTGGGTAAATGTGACCCAGAAAGGAATCTTTTATCGTTTTTGTCTGATGTTTATATATCTTGTGAGATTTATTGCTATTGTGTCCTGGATTTAATTTCGTGTAATAAAAGATTTACTGTTAATGACTGCCTTCTTTTGCATTATTTCTCACATGAAATCCTGCTGCCAGAGACGTCTGTCGGTGGCTCGATTGCTATTGTGTTGCAATGTAGCTAGTGAACAGTCATAATGGCGAACAATTCATTACCTGATGCTGAAACAGAAGTGATCTTTAACGTATCTGGCATTGTGGAGTCAGTTTCTGAATGTGTAATACTGTAGTTCAGAAATTTATGATTGCCATGATCAACAATCTGTCAGAAATACACAAGTTATTTTAATTGTTTTCAGGGCATAATACAATGGCATAATAGTTAAGTCTACATCTAAAAGAGAGGCGTATTTCTGCAGTCATCATCATCATGAACAAATCTGGAAATGCAAGACATTCGACAACCATAATAATTTGTGTAACAAGTTCGTCAGCAGTAGTCTCTTACGCAACTGAAAATGAAATTAGTGTCATGAATAACAATGAAAGTAAGCGAGTTTACCAGTAGCAATGGGTATATATTGACATTGTTCCGTTTCAAGCATACCTCGTGTTGTCGATTCTTGCTGGTGTATATCCATCGTATGGCGAGTGAACAAACAGCCAGTGGAGAAGGAAACCATACGGAATATTTTTCAGATGACAATGATGTTCGGAGAACTTAGTAAAGTACATGTTAGGTGATCTGTTAACAAATCGTCTGGAAAAGAACAGTAAGGAACTGACATACTAGCTGGAGTTGATAGTCCTTGAAAAAAATGGGTAAGAACGACTCGTAAATTATGTAGCGTGTACCTGGACGAAAGGTCGATTTTCTACAAGACTGGGCAGCCTGCCCTGAATCACGATGGAACCGCCCTCTCGCTGGAGGAAGTTCATGGCCATCGTCAGCTGTGCTGCTGTCACAGCTACAGCCAGAGGCGTTGGTGACATTGCAGTGACACCACACTTGTGGTCTCGGTCTTTGTGCAGCCAGCAATGCCAGACGTCGTCTTTTGTTTCACATGAGAAGCAACTGGACGCTGGACGCCTCCACCAAGCAATTTCCTGATTTATTATAGCCGAGGACCGGAATAAAGAAATTTACTAAACGAGCCTGCTGTCGTCATGATGTTGATGTCTCATTTCATTTTCCACAGGTAACAATCCAAGGTTCATTTAACAATATATATATATATATATATATATATATATATATATATATATATATATATATATATATATATATATATATTGGGTGATAGATTTTATGCTCTAATGATATATGTAACAATGCAGTAACTTATTTAGACTGTTGCATTAAAGTACAGTGATGTAGTAGTAAGGAATGTGTTGGTCGAGCGCTTGCGACACTAGTTAGCTCATGTAGCAGGTGTTAGCCTCTGTAATGTAGATACTTACAGGAATTGATGACATGCGCCGGCCTTAGTGGCCGAGCGGTTCTACAGTTTGGAACCGCGGGACCGCTACGGTCGCAGGTTCGAATCCTGCCTCGGGCATGGATGTGTGTGATGTCCTTAGGTTAGATAAGTTTAAGTAATTCTAAGTTGTAGGGGACTGATGACCTCAGAAGTTAAGTCCCATAGTGCTCAGAGCCATTTGAACCATTTGATCACATGCTTGACTATTGCCTGTTGAGAGTTACTGAAGAAAGTGGCACTACATTTGACTGCAGAACAGTGCAGCAGAGCGCGTATTGACTGGTGGACGAGACTTCAGGCAGTGACTGAAGCACGCAATGGAGTGGGGAGATTTCAGTAGCCGACTTTGTCTCTCCAGCGATTGAAGTCAACAAACCCAATCTACTGGTAGTAGCAAATGCAGGCAGTAGTGGGCTGCAGTTACGGAGCACAGCAATTTACGACGGAAGGAAGGGAAATTGGCAGTCGCTGAGTGGTGAAATATATGCATGTGTGCGGTTCCCTTATTAGGTAATACTGTTTGCGCTGGCCGGATCTTTCCATGTTCATAGAAGTGCACGCATTTATACGAAAGTAATTACGAGTTCAATAAACATTCCTTTCTCAGTGCATGCAACTATTTAAAATATATGTTGGTCATTGTCCTTGAAATATGAAGCATTCCCAACATTATAATACAAGGTAAAGTTGCCTTTAAGTAAAGAGACTGAAACATTTTCTCTCATTCAGAACATTGTCTTCATTCAAGTAGTTACCTAAGATAAACTTTTTGGTTTAAATTAATAAATATATATTTACTGAAAATCCTGGCAAATGTGTTTCTTCTCTAATTGTTATACTTCTGAAATAATATGAATCGACGCAAAACAAGAGATATCTGTACTATTTCTAGTATTTCGTCATTATACTGAACAAAGCTTCTCATGAAATACCTTATTTGTAAGATTTTAGGTAATAGGATTGGATGAATGTGGCGTGTATGAATGAAAACATTGATAATGATGAATGACCTTCTTAATTCTAAGGACACCAATGACCTTGACTGTTTTCACTTTGTCGGTATCTCGTCTTTAAATCTGCGGAAACATTGGCGCTATGTATTCTCGTTCCAGAAAATTGTGGGAACTCTTCTCAGTGATTGAGGTGGATTTTTCTCTATTTCCAAAAATCCTTGTTTCATGCTGATTTTGAAAAATGAAATTGTAGATGTAAGGATACAGATATTAATCCCGTACCTGACTGACCGAGTCAACCCTAGCGAGTGTTCACTCCCTTGTGGTAGCATCAATGACGTGGGAGCCTCATTATAGCGGCAGGGCGAGGTTTCACTGCCTGCACGTGTTTAGGAGTACGTATGACTCAGTCCAAGTTCAACAGCTACGCGGAGTGAGTATGAGTCAGTCCGAGTGCAATAGTCGCGCGCAACGGATCGCGTGCTTGAGGGGTCTGCAATATCTCTGACAAATTTAGTACATAATTTGGAGAAATTATTTGTCCCATTTCTTACGAAATGATAATTCGGTGGCGGCCGTAAAAATACTAAACAATGGTGGGTGGGAAACTTTCACGAAGAAGGGTTTAGTGAGCGAGTGTGGCTGTAGAACATGTGAGAATAGATTCGTAGAACCACATTACTAGTGGTTTAAGTTAATACTTCGAGTGTTTATTACATCAGTGCCATTTAACATGATCATTTTAACGATAATATTTTGTCGAGAACTATGAACATATTTAGCAGATAGGTAGAGTGTTCGGGTACCTATAGGTGCAAAGACGGGAACTTTCACAGTCACACATGTGTACGTTGGACCTACGTTCGCCCTCCTGTGCCCGCTTAATCGACAAGTCCGTTGTCTACGAACTTCAGACAGCCAAATTTCTGCAAATACTTTCATTGAAAAGGAGGAGCTGCTTAATCTACCTTCTTGCGAAAGTCGTTGTGTGAGTACTGATTTGCTTGAACTTACATTTCTCCCTACGTTTCCCTGGAACAAAAACTGCTCTTTCCTCAAATCGCTTTTACCTGTTTTGCCACTCTTGTATAAATAAGTGATACCATTATTTTGTAATTATTATGACTCTGATAGTTTTGTCGTATATTACACCTGCCAGCACCTGCCTGCTTTGACATATGAGTTTCCCGTTTCCAAACCCTGCTAATTCCATTTTTTCTCATATTCAATTTTTTTAATGTTGAAAGAGCGCGCTTTGAGATGCACGGTTTAGAACATAACACAAGTTCCACTAGCTGCTATTTCTGCTATAAAAGTAACTTCCAAGTTTGTCTGAACTTACAGACTTACTTATATCCATGATGGCTGCAGTTCCAATAGACCTTAAGAACCGACAACAACACAGGACCTAAAACCGTTATATTCAGTGCTTATTTAATGCTCTGAAAAAGATACATTTCCCAAACCCGTTATTTCACTACACTTGTCGAATCATATTTAGAATACAATTTGAACATTCATTAATTTCTCTTGAGAGGCAAAGGCGACTATATTTCGTTTAGCTTTCTGCATTTTATATTTTTCATTTTGATGTAGCTATCAGCCTTAATTTTGGCGCTAATATACATTTCTTAGAAAAGCTGGTTGGCCAGATCGAAAAGGAAGTACATTGAAATAGCACTGTCTTGAACTCCAGTGATTATTATGACATTATCGGTAATTCTGGGACAACCTCCAAACTTGGTTCTGATGCTCACTCGAAGACATGCGTTAAAGATGCCACGAAACTTACCTCTGCATGGCACTTTCAGTTCAAATCTTCAAAAATGATATTAATTAAAATAATGATCAGAGCCCCATTAATATTCAAGGGGAACAAAACTACAACGCTGATATCGAACTACGTTCAAGTATCTGCATGAAGGGTACCAGCAGCCGCGCGCAGTGGCCGCGCGGTCTTTTGCGCCCTGTCACGGAGTCCCGCCGGAGGTTCGAGTCCTCCCTCGGGCATGGGTGTGTGTGTTGTTCTTAGCATAAGTTAGTTTAAGTAGTGTGTAAGTCTAGGGACCGATGACCTCAGCGGTTTGGTCCCTTAGGAATTCACACACATCTGAACATTTGAAGGGTACTAAAACCATCAGAGATGCGTAAAGGCGTTACGGTAAAACGAAAATAAAATCAAAGAAGCAACAGTTCTTTTACAGAACCAATGAGCGCCAGAAAGAATGGACTTATTTTACGAATATCTTTAACAAGCGGCTTGGAGCTGAACTAGATGAAGAATCTGATGTCGGTGAGTTATCTGATAAGTCTGAAGAGCAGATCAGTGTTTGACGTAAAAAGCAGCTGGCTCACAATGAGGTGCTACTTTAATATAAAGTTGATGGCAATTGCTCAAAAAATTAATTAGCAGGTATGTACTATGTTATTCTTTCAACTGCTCACTAATAATTTTGTAACAAAACTAAAAACCATTTTAAAACCAAACCATTTCCATATACCGTTATGTCCAGATTACAGTTCCCAACGTCAGTTGCGTTGAAAATAAAATATTTATTTTAAATGAGGTGATGTTGGAAGTATAAATATAAATTTATGGGTAGTATAAATATAGCCCAGGATACAACAGAAAATTGTAATAAACAAGAATAACAATAAAAAAGAAATAACAAGTAGGTTAACGTATTTTGTCGTTTCTGAAAATTTTTGTTTCATGCAGATAACGTACTTTCGAAACGATCGACTCATTTGAACTATTAAGCAATGTTTGAAGTCTGAAGATATTTCAGCTGCCTCATAGACGTATCTTGTTCATGAAGCGGAATACTTTTTGATGGCCAGCTCTTCCACGGACCTCAGTAGTTCTGTGGGTATGTTGTCTACGACAGATACTTTTATTCGACTCTGGTCTGTCAATGCTCTGTCAAATTCTTCCCTCAGTATCATATTTCCCGTCTCATCTTCATTTACATCATCTTCCATAACATGAGCTGCAAATGCGTTTCCCTTATGTAATCTTTCTATACATTTCTCCCAAATTTTAGCTTTCCCTTTTTTGATTAGAACTGATCTGTCTTCTGAGCTCTCGATATTCGCACAGGCGTTTCTCTTTTCTCGAAATGTAGCTTTTAATTTTTTATGTACAGCATCTTTCATAGGTGCTTCTACAGGCTTGTTATTATCTTGTAGCCATTCCTGCTTTGCCATATTACGCTTACTGTTAATCTCATGGCTTAGATGTCTGTATTATCTTTCGCTTGCTTCTTTTGCTACATTTTTATACTCCTTCTCTCTACAGTTGCATTCAGTGCCTCATGTGTTATCCAACCGTACTGATTTCTACTGGACCTGGCTCTTCTATCTATTTGGGATTCTGCCGCTTTAACTATTCCATCGTTCAAAGATATCAATACTGCTTCTATTGCATTCTTTCCCCTGTTTCAGTGAATCTTGTAGTTATACTCACTCTGTAAGCCCCCTCTCGCCGGATGTTCCAGTCCTCCCTCGGGCATGGGTGTGTGTGTCTGGTGTTGTTTGCATAAGTTATTTTAAGTAGTGTGTTGGTCTAGGGAACCGATGATCTCAGCAGTCCGGTCCCCTAGGAATTCACACATATTTCACTCTGTAAGTCTCAGACACCCTTGGCCGGCCGCGGTGGCCTAGCGGTTCTAGGCGCTCAGACCGGAACCGTGCAACTGCTATGGTCGCAGGTTCGTATCCTGCCTCGGGCATGGATGTGTGTGATGTCCTTAGGTTAGTTAGGTTTAAGTAGTTATAAGTTCTAGGGGACTGATGACCTCAGAAGTTAAGTTCCACAGTGCTCAGAGCCATTTGAACCATTTTTGAAGCTACTCTTGGCTCCTATAATTTATCCAGGTCACATCTCCTCAATCTCACAACTTTTCGCAATATCTTTAGTTCCTGTCTACATTTTATAACCTATAAATTATAGTCATGCACATCCGCCTCACAGTTTACAGTCTGATTTCGTCATCTCTGTTTTACTAGAATATAGTCAGTATGAAGCATTCCCGATTCTCCAGGTCTGTTTGAAACGCTCTGCTCAAATCCGCAGGACAGAACAGGTAGTTGGAATTGGGGAAAGGGGTCAAAATGGGGCTGTCAGTCACATTCAAACACATATAACTTTATTTAGTTGTTCAAAAAATACAGCAAAAAGTTTTGAACTAAGCTATCGGCTGAATAGGACACACTATCTTATGCCTTAAGTGAACAACCATTTAAATTTAAATATGGCTGAAAGCCATTAACTTAAAATTCAGTCTCAAAACAGAATATTTAGAAGGCAGAAGGCCTCACTTACGTAAGTTCTATAACGTGGCTGAAGTTCTATAACGTGGCAACACTTGTAAAGGAAACAAGCTTAATTTAAAGACGGTTGAAAACCCATGATTTAAGGCTGCAGTTAAAATTAATTTAAAAAGACACAAGGCAGTAGGCCTTACCTTCAATTAGGCTGAAGGCCACACACAGCCCGATACTTGAAAGGCAAGAATTTTAATTTAAAAATGGCTGAAGGCCGAAGCCTTAAAACAACTAAAATAATTTTTTGTAGGCAGAAGGCCCAAAGCTTTACCTTTAAACAATATTTTACACAGGCTGAAGGCCCAAACAGTCTAAGATTTAACAGTAAGGAATTTAAATTTTAAAGTGGCTGAAGGCCCATTATTGAAAAACACAACTACAATAAATTTTCAAAAGGCAGAAGGCCCAAAGCGTTATCGCAAAAATGTGTCAAAGGAGGCTGAAGGTCCACACAATGCAAGACTTGACAAGTAAGGAGCTTTCAGTTCTAAAGCAGCTGAAGGCCCACTATTTAAAACCCAACTAAAAGCATACAAATTCAAACCATCGGATAAGCCATTAAAATACACAATCAAACATCAATAAGAAAAGGCAGTACAGACAGTGGCGCTCAGAAGTTTCGAGGGGTCGGTCTGCACTTGAAATATTAACGTTCACTTAGGGAAGACAGTATGTTCGACCCAACAACATCAGATCCGCCGGCAACCCAATCAAGAGACAGTCAACGGACCCACCGACAAGACGACTTGCTTTCCATCCGATCGGTGCACAAGGAACTCCAAAGCCAAAACTTAAAAGGCGTAGCCGCCCACAACCAACTATGCACATAAGCTGTGAAAAATACACACACGGTTAGGAAAGGACACTGCCTGAATTTTACGTCAGAGGCCAGGACAGGTAACCGTAACGCTATCGGCCACAAGGCAGAAAATTCCGCTGTACACTTGGACTTAAAATAACCAAAATACAGTTAAACTCCACCGGATGGTGGCCAAACTTTCACCAAGTCGAACGCTCGCTGTTGCTCACGGAAATACCCCCCCCCCCAAACCTCCCCCAACAGCGAACCATGAAAACCAGTGGAACAATGTTAACAGTCTGGCTTCGGTAATTAAATCACCACTCAACTTTGATGTCCTGGGTCGGTGAGCCACGAACCTCGTAGCAATCGGAACAGCTCCCACAAACTCCGACACTGCGTAGAGACCGCCAACTGACCCGGCCCACTGCACCGCGCGGAGATTTCCTGGCTGCTCCGCAACAACCGACCGACTGCCGCACACTGGCTAGCCGGAAACTATCAGCACCAGACCAAAGATAGTACAAGGTGTGAATATCGATACACACCACTGCTACCACACGTAGAAAGAGGAAGAACCACGGCATAACCACAATAACTGCGGGAAACCAAATGCAGAGTAACGGTCAAGGTTTAAACCAACGCATAAGCCGGGCCAGCACGGCTCACTGTTGTATGTGTACAGCCTTCTCCAATGGTTCTTAGATCAAGTGTTAACAGTGTTTAAATTATCCTTCTTCCAAAAGTCTGTCACGTGGCTTCCACTCGAATACCTTTCCCCCAGTTAATATTCCGCTACCGGTTTTCCTTCCCTTCCTTTTCCAGCTATCGCATTTCAGTTGCCCACTAAGTTAAATTTTCAGCTCCTTAACTACTGTCGTAATTTCTATTACCTCATTATATTCTTTCAATCTCTTCCATATCTGTGGAACTAGTTGGCATGAAAACTTTTCCTATTGTTCTGGGTGTAGGTCTTGTGTCGCTATTATCTATGACTACGCGTTCACTTTATTGTTCGCAGTAGTTTATTCTCATTCCTATTTTCCTTTTCTTTATTGCACCTATTTCTCTACTACTCTTATCTCATTTTTTATTTATGACACTGAACACATCTGTGGAGAGGTTCTGTTCTTCTTGCCATTCCATGTCGTTAACTCCCACAGTATCTAAATTAAACCTATCGCTTTCCTTTTTTAAATTCTCTCGAGCACCTATTCAAAATATTACTTTTAGTAGGTGTGTCATACTGAATACTTTGGGTTCCATGACTACTTTTCATACAACTTTTGGCAGCTGGCTGCCAAAACGGTTTTATCTGCGCAGTTTTAGTTTCAATAATATTTTGTTACCACTATTACATGTATTCTGTATATTGCAAACCAGAAACTCATTTTAAAACTATACCTGAGCTTTCTTACAGGATTAAAAACCCGGTTTATACCGTGAAATATACCGACAGACACCGAAAGTGACCAATTAACTAAATGATACGAGTTCGAAAAATTCGTTCTGACATGAAAAAGCTTATGCTAAAAACAAAGAAAGAACGGCCAGGAGTATTGGGATGTAACATACTTAAGTATTCACCGAGGACATTAATTTCAAACCTCGTACCATCCAATGTCAACTGAGCTAAAACTGTGCCTTATATAGTTTATTTCCGCTACGACAAATGTTTTTGTCGTCTGTAGCCTACTATACGTAAAGCCTGAAACCAATGAGATGTTGATGTGAAAGGAATAATTTCCGATGCCACCTTGACTGCCGCCGTAAGCCTTGAAGAACAGCATTACCAAATACCCACCTAGGCTGCCACGCCGACAGGCGTCAAATCTCTTGTGCCACTTTTCTTTTCGACAAAGGCGTAGTGATTTCTAGGAATGATCCTCTACGAGTCAGCAAGAGGCTTACGCTCTGCGCTGCTGCGCGGTATTAAAGATGCTTGCAATGAAGTACGTGGCTTTCCATTATTTAAAATGTTAGTTTTCCAGATTCTAGGTTCTATGCTGTACATGGTAACATGATTTTTTTCGACATTACTTAAAAATACATTGCGTTTGAGGATGTTGCACTTTAGGAGAACTGCAAAGGAAACAAATAATGTTGTGCAGGGGAAGAAGAGAAAAAAAAGAAGAAAGTAAATCATCGACCACCAACATTGGTCTTAACATGTGTAGACGCTTTGAAGAGGCCAAAAATGCTACTGAATACAAGAGTGGATTGGACTGCTGGGAACCAGCGAAGTTCGCGCCGGGATAAAAGTGCGGTGTTCTTAATGTAATGTGTTACTTGGTCTTATTTCAGATGTACATTGTTTCTAGGACTTTCATATATCACAAAATATTATAATTTAGTAATGTTTCCAATATGTGTTGTATTGAGTTGCCCTTGAGCACTGACTTTTAGTATAATGTTTAGGTGCCCACAAAGAGAAATGAGACAATAAATAACAAATCAGTCTATAATCTATTTATCTTTATGGTTTACAACATCTTCCCGACGTTCAACAAGTTGGTCAATACCCACACGGTAGAAATCACTTACTTTTCATTCTAAGAAATCGTCCAGCCAAGCCTTCAATTCGACATGATTACTGAGCGAAACGACACGCAATGCAATCCTGGGAGGACAGAAACAATGGAAATCCGAATGCGCTTAGTCGCGAGAATAGAGAGGATGTGGCAGTATGTCCCAGCTAAGCTTGTTAATTTACTTACTTGGCGGGCATTGTCGTGTTGCCGAAGAAATGCCATCTAGCCGATTAGGTCGTTTTTGCTGGATGGCGTCGTTGAATTTTTCCTTTGTTGCACTTACAGCTTCATATCCGCTGTTTGATTCCGACCAAGTGATCCCTGGTTTATCACAAATGTCTTTGGATCGAAACTGTCGTCTTTCTATTGCTTAAACAAATTCTGAGTCACTGGAACAGGCATCGCTACTTCTCTATATCATTTGTTGCACTTATAGCTTCATATCCACTGTTTGGTTCCGACCAAGCGACACCTGGTTTATCACAAATGTCTTTGGATCGAAACTGTCGTCTTTCTATTGCTTAAACAAATTCTGAGTCACTGGAACAGGCATCGCTTCTTCTCTATACTCTTCACAAAACTCTTGAGCAACTTCTGCGGCTTTGGTGTATCGATTTGATGAAAAAGCAGAAATAGTCGAAAATACCTTTTATTGTCGACTTGACACTCATTTAAATGACCTGAAGAGAACAGAGTGTGTATCAGGCTAAAAAAACTAAACACAATAGTTTGCAGAACACAAAATTCTTTTTCAAATAACATAAAAGTTTCGCTGGCTCTATTTGCTTTGTTTTATTATTACTCGCGTAACAACTAATATATGAGATAAAATATGTTGCTACGAAAAGAGCCCCGAAATACCTTTTGGTGATGCCGTGCTGTGACTTTCTTTGGATCATTAATTTTCAACAAAACAAAATATATTATTTTCTTATTATTCTGGATCTGGCTTTCTATTAAAGGGCCATTTTTTCGTTATAGTAACTCGCCATAAAGTTTAACATATCTTCCTTACTTTACTGTTATTGAAAAGGTTAATGAAAATTATTTCGTTATCAACACTGATGTTACAGTACGCAATAATTGTTCTACATCCAAATTTTGCAGTGGATTTTTGTTAACAGTCAGACACCAATAAGTACCACAACTAACACGAGAACATGAGACTATTATCAGAGAAAAAGATGTTTTTACTATAAGGTTTGCCCGACCAGAACTACGCACAACAAGATTTCTTTTATGTTATGAAGGTAAATTATCTTTTTGCACTGTTAATAATATATTATCAGCAGCCCTCGTCAACGTGTAAAACACATCATAAAATCTGCTGCTCTGCTCTGCAATTCCGAAAGCTGAAAGAAATAATTTTAGTTCAGTATTACCTGCCCGCTTCTCTGCGGTATGATTGGTTTCATTTAATGCAGTTTGAATGCGCCGTGGCAGCGGCTCGTTCGTAGGTAGCGCAGCTCTGCACCACGAATAATATTTAAATAACTGAAAATGTCTTAAAAGGATGGGATAAAATACCAGGCAAGCTTATTACAAATCATAATACAAGTTTTCACTAAGTAACTCTATTCAAAACATTTAAACAGATTAAATTATTACACACCTTTACAATAAGTACGTAATGGCGTATGTTTCTCAATCTTGACAAAAGAATGCTACGCAAGCGTACAATATAATGTCACAGGCTCTTCCTACTCACGTAACTCCAAGAAGACGACAGAGAAATTAATGTTCGGTAATTACTATTTATACTAGTCACATATTCTCATCTTTGTTTCATATTTAATAAGTATCGTCTCTGGCGGTTTCAGTACTCGCCGACACAGATATTAAAAAAATCAGTACATAATTCTATACAAGAACAAAACATGACACATAATGCTTTCTCTTTATTACATAAAGCTCACAGAATCGTTGTCCACGCAATTAAAATCATCCAGTTCAACTATTCTTTTCTCCTTTTCTTTTTTTAGCACGTACTTTTTTTCTCCATCAGTTACAGTAGCGAAATAAAACTGTAAAATATTGTGCGCTTTACAGCGCGAAAACGAGTTTGGATTACATTATTGATTTTAGTTATCATAATGACGTACTACATACATTACATAGCATGCAACAATTATTAATATCCTAGAACGAAATTATTCATTATTTATTATTACTTATGCCAAACATCAGAAGTCGAATGCTACAGATATAACATAGAAATTTGGCTTTAGGTTTCGAGAGATTAAAACGAAATCATACGTGATTTGACTCAGCAGACAGAATGCGATCTGCGCCTGAACAGCCACGGGGAAGACGCGGGCAGTGTTGGAGACACGACGTTTCAGCAGAGAAGAGAATGTCGCTCCGCTATTGGGGGATGGACCAAGTTCTTTGGAGTGGACTGGACCTGCGCCAGGGTGGTGTTAGCCGTAAAAACAAACTTCTCGACTATAGAGGGGTCCCAAGGGTGCCATCCAGCCTAAGATCTCGTCATGGCGTGCCAGTGTAGGGGAACCTGTTAGCGCTCGCACACACACACACACACACACACACACACACACACACATACACTTACGCGTTCACGCACACGCATGCACACAAAGAGGCAAGGCTGCATGCTGATAAAGCGAAGTTAGGAGATGCAGAGTAAATGTAGAGCACTAAAGCGGAGAGAGATAGGAGGCGGAAGCAGCTTTTTGCGGAATGTGCCATTATCAGTGTCAGTCTACGTCCACATTCGGTAAGAAGATAGTACTCCACACAATATTTAAGAAATTACTATTTAAGAAATTATTATTTTGCGACGGCCACAATATTCCTACGAATAGATTACTTTAGGAAGCATGAAAATTGTTCAGTTCAATGTGTGTTTGGTACATTTGAAGTATGCATGGGCTAGCATCACTGCTATCTTTGTTGCCAAAATCGTTATGTCTCGACAGTCGTCCGGCGAGAGAAATCGCTGCGAATATATCCGTACACACATTCATACGTTCTTCTGGTTGCTCCTGAGTGTGTTGTTTTCATCCGTGGAAATATTCCTTGAGCAAACAACAGAAAAATCCAAGGTCTGGGAGCTCTAATGATTCACCTATGATCCCACCACTCACAAACGACAGTAATTCATCGTATTATCTCTCTTTCTCAGCATTTATCTTTTTTGGCTTGTTTGTCTTATTTTAACTTTGTGGCGAGGTAATTTTTCTACCGGAATTATCATCAGGCAACCAAAAGTCGTTTGCGCTATCTCGCAGTGAATCGTATAAACTTTTCTCACACGCCTTATCGTGTTTCAACTGTTTGTGTATCGTATTTACTGGGACAGAGCCCAGAATTTGCATAAATGAGCGTGTAGAACCGCCTAAAAAGCACACTCACAATAACTAGTGTACTAGACCAACTGTCGTTAATATACCGTGCTAATTCGGTATGGGTATGACTCAAGCTGTCTGTCTCCTGAACTCGTGCTCTGCACATTGGGCTATAGGAGCACAGGTCGGAATGTGAGTTACCATTCTGGATAAAATGAAATTTTGACCAACTAATCATGTTGTTCTACAAAGACTGGGAGAAAAAAGCCGTAAAACCAAAAAGTAATTGATGTAGAGTAATGAAATTTTTGGAAGACATTTGTGTAGATGATATATTTGATTGATTAACATTGCAGGACACAGGATAAGGTAAGAGTGCGATAAGTCATTGGAAATGTGAAATGCTGGTACACTAATAATAATCAACGCAACCGTCAGAATGTTGAATGCAGACATGGAAATGTGAGTGCATTGTGTTCTACAGGTACTGGATGTCAGTTTGTATACTTAGAACACAATACTTCATCACAGAATTGTTTGATCAAAATTAATTACGCGCAGTTACCTTTGAAATGAATCAGACTGTATTAGGACCGTTACTAAACATTAACATTACATACGGCTTCTTAATCTCAAAATACACAAATTATATAGTGTGGTGGCTAACAATGACTGTTTCATTGTACACACTTCATGCACATCCTCTCGTTATCCTGTCTCCTAACAGTGGGCAAAGCCCCCAGGGGAAACCATGGAAAACCGGGAGTGAGATCAGCAAAACTGGTTTCCAAATCCCATTTTGCATTTTGGTACTTTTTACTGAAATTTCTAAATTTAAATTACAATCTTCTTCTTCAGTTTTCTCACAATTAGTTATTGCAGAGAAGCTGGGTGACGTCGGTCGATCTCGCAGGGGAGATGTGCGCTGCAGGGCAGGCTGGTCTCTGCCCCACGACTGATACCAGGATGTGTAGTCGATGGATCGGGATCAGGTTATTTCTCGTGATGGACCACGTGGTTACTGGCTCGCATTTGGATCAGGAATGAATGATGAGTCTGAGACTTCTGACACCTTAGTCTAAATTTCTTCTTGGGCCCTGAAATTGTTAGTAGATTGGCATCCTAACATGTCTCTGCACTGGCACGATAGATTCGGATCGAGTTTTTCTTTGTTCATTTTTCACCATTCTTTCATATTTATAACAATTCTGTTAAATGTCGCTAGTTTTAGATCCTATTTACATCGAATTACACCTTGGAACAGTCTCAACACGATATGAATTCTCATAATGTTCCTAATAATGATGCATTGGTTGTACCATATCAACAGTCACAGGTTGTCCGTGGGCATGCACAATTACGCTGCACTTATAATTCTATAAATTCATATTTAATTTAATCAGCCATATATTCCTTGATTTAAAATGTCACATCACTTTGCTTGCTTCATTGGGAGTCAATTTTGCTCAAGTTACACAAACATTTAACCGCCAATACGTGGTAATTTCTCGCTATCATCCGAATCTAACATAGCTCAGCCACCGTTAGTGTACATTCTACGTGACATTGAAAATTTCGTTATGTAGCAAAGGTCCACCTAATTATAGTAAAGCCAACCAAAAGACGACATGCACACCCGTGGACTTTGCTGTCTAGTATCCCCATTCAGCATCAGCTCTCCTTCTGTGATTCTGCTGAAAACAAATATCAATAAACTTACTTATCTAACTAAACCTACCTACACCTAAAAACTTATTGAAATAAAATATCCTTAATATATATCATCTTCACTAATTTTCACTTCGCATAGTACTTTTTAATAACATGATGAGGATAGTGTCCCTTCACCTTTCCTGTCACTGGGTAGGCAACAGATATGTCCCAAGATGTGGAAGCCTCATTATGTCAAACGGACCAACAAATAACAATTGCCATTACTTGTTCCCCTTCTTCAATAGGAATGCCTGTGGATGGGTGTGCAACAACACTCTGTCCCCCATTCATTACTTCGTTCCTCTTGAAATATCAATTCCGCTGGCGTATGCAGCAAATTATTTACAATGCCTTCATACTTTTGTACTTATTCTATCCACTGTGTTTGACCATTCAGACAATACGTCCTCATAAATCGATTTAGCTTGGGGAAAACCATCTCAATCGGGCTCGCTTGTGGATTATATCTTGATGTTAGTATTTGTTTAGTTCTATTTTGCTGCAGTGCGTTTCTCCAGGTATATTTGGAAAAATTACTGCGATTATCTGATGTAATAGCTTGTCGTTTCCCTACTAGCGGTATATATCCCGGCAATAAATTCCTAAGATGGTTTTAGTCGTTGCGTTTATCATTGCATATAACTTCACATGTTTTGTAAATACATCCAAGAAGCCTACAAAGTATCTACATCTTCGTGGCGCTCTAGGTAATGCCTCGCAGACATCTGTGGATACCAAACGTAGACCTTACTCCTGCAATTTAGAATGGAGGAAACCCAGCAATCTTTATTATTAGGTTTTGTTTTTTTGCCACATTGCACACATTCTGATGACCTTCAGTACTTTCCGTCGCAAATTAGGAAAGTAGCAATGTGTTTGCACCTTACTGGCAAACTTAATCCCTCCGAAGTGGGCCCATGCCAGATGTGTATATTGCATCAACTTGACTTCATGACTTTCAGGAATACATTCACACCAATTATCACCCTTTGTATTCCCCCAATGGAATAAAACTCCATTAATCACCTTAAAATAGTCTTTCAGGTTGGCAAAGTCAGGTTGTTCCAATTTCTATTGGACACCACACCAGCGTATATCCTTTCACTAACACTTCTCTATTCCCTGGCATGATTCCAAATAATACCTTCTTGCCATCGGTTCTTTCATTAACATGACAGTAAGTTCTTCTCTGCGATCACCTAATTGTTCTTCCTGAGCTAATCATTCTGGCAGCCTGGGTAAGGAGTATGCAATTTGATTGTTATTTCCTTTAATACATCGTATGTGAAATCGATACTCTTGTAACGCCATTGTCCACCGTAATAATCTCAGTCTTAGCACCTCATACAATTGCAAGAAGCTCTGGGCTTGGTGACCACTATAGACTATTGTTTGTACCCTATATAAATAATAATGGAAGTACTTGAAAGACCAAACTAAAGCTAATGCTTCCAGCTCAGTCGTGGTATAAGCCCTTCCACAACTCGATAATTCTCTACTTGCAAAAGTTATAGGGCAGAATAAAGGTTACCCATTAATTATCTTAATCTGGAAAAGACAAGATCCTAATCCATCATTTAAAGAATCTGTCATCAAGCAAAACTCGAAGTCCACATCTGGATGATGCAAGAATTTCGCATTTACCAGAGCGTATTTGATTTTCTCAAATGCGTACTGACAGTCATTTGTCCAAGAATCATTCCTTCTTAACAAATTTACTAATGGCTCTGCATTCATGACTTGGTCCTTTATGTACTGTCGAGACAATGAGGCTAAACCCAAAAATGTCTTAAGTTGTTTCTGATCTCTAGGTTTAGGAAAATTCTTAATAGCGTATGTCTTGGCACTAGTACGACTCTTGCAGGTTTGCGGTTGTTTCAGATCTCCTTAAAGTTTCCAGTAATCTCACTAATAAGCAAATGTGCTGTTCCCATGTTGCAGCAGTGATTAAGATGTCATTGAGGAACATGGTGAGCTGACTTCTTAGTTCTGGTTCTAATACTGCATCTAATGACATTATAAGAACTCCTGTGCTGACATTCAAACCGAAGGGCAACACGTTAAACTGATAACTTCTTCCAGCTTATATGAAGGCTGTATATTGTCTTGATTGTTCATCCAATTTGATCTGCCAATATGAAGTCTGCAGGTCAATTCTGGTAAAGTACTTGGCTCCATGAAACTTCTGAATGAGTTCGTCTATACTTTCTGGATGAGTTCTCACCAGTACAATAATTGTATTGATGACTCTTTCATCCAACACCAATCTTACTTTTCCCCCTGGTTTGGGTACAACTACCAGTGGACTGCAATATGTAATGACCAATGGTTCTATCAGGTTCCAGTTTATCATACTGTTTATTTCTTCACTTGCTTATTTCTTCAATCTCCACCGAATTCGATATCATTTATTACAATATGTCTCATGGGGAAACACTCCCAATTGGCATGTAAATCCCTGTCTATTCTTTAAAAAACCTGGATATATTTCTCCAAAACATCTACCAACTGATCATTTTGTTAGTTTTCCAATCCATCAGCTTCCTTTGCCTTTTCTTCCACTTTATCTGCTACCCTGTGAATCTTGCTTTTTGTTTACATCTTCTGTATGTTTACATCTCCTTCTTTTCTAATGACCTTAATACCATGCCCAGGACAGTAATTTCCAATACTCGTTTCTTCCCTGATCAGATCAACTTGTGTCATTTCCCCATCATCACAAAAACTGACTTTACAGGACGAGAAGTTTATTTTTAAACCCTTGTCCCTCATAGTCCCTAATACTATGATAGAATCTTCTATTAATTTTTTAATTACTAGGAAGACGTATCTTACCGCTGTATTTCCTATTCTTACATCTAGAAATGACTGATTGTGGACTGGTTGCGAGCAGGTTCCTAAGGCTCCAATGATCTTACAGTTTCGTAACGGCAACGTCGGTAACTCTGTCTTCTAGGATAGCCATTTCAATAAACTGTTGGAGATCGCATTTATCGAAGCTCCGGTATCCAAGATTACTCTGATAGATTTGTTTAATATTTCGGCACGAATCGCTGATATTGGCGCTTTATTAGAAACGTGTTCCCCAGGATTGACGTCTTCCGTTAGCTCCTCAGTTATCCTCATTCCATCGTTATATCTAAAACAGTTTGCAGGTGATTGATTGCCCCCATTACTCTTTTATAGACCAAACCTCCGAGCCGTAATCCGATTGGATTCAATTTAAATTGCTCGGTCTAGTCGCTCTGTTATTGTCACCAATTGCTTCGACTACGACCGGTATTTTTTCTCGACACGCTTGATTATTTGTTGGCCTTGGCCTCGCCTCGTAGTTCGTTTGATTACTTTGTCCTAGATTTCTACCGTCATTATCGCCTCTGTCTGTTCCTGTTCTGTGTTGTGTTTTTTTAATTATTTATATTTTGATTAAATTATTATTCTCTTGTAAGGGACAGAAATTTGTTGTGAGTCTTGCACCACTTCTTGACGGGAAAAGCAAATACATTTCAAAAACTTCAGTACTGTATGTGATAGTTTATATGTCACCTGAAATCGTTTGCAGAAAGCGTAGCGTTCTCAAGATTAAGAACAGAGTTCGCATTGCCACTTAATTTATTTGTGTCGTGAACATGTTCGATCATGACCGGATATGAGACATAGCAACTACGAACAGAGAAACCTAAGGGACGAAACAGACCTGGAAATTTTCTTTGCTATACTACACCACACATTAAAAGAAATTGGATTTAAATCACAAACAAGGTAAATAACAATGCACCTTCTGCCTTAACTACAACGTTTGCCGACATGCCGTCGGTCCCTGGTAGCCGTATGAAAACTATAAAAACACCGTTATTTCTTCAACTTTTGTGGTCCTGTCCTCCTCAGTCGCGCGTAATACTACGGTATGTTGATGATTTTCACTTATGGACCATCTGACAGCAACTGAATAAAACACAATTTTAGTGCCATACGCGTTTCGCCTTTATTTTCTGCAAGGCATCATCAGTGGCAGGTTGCGTAGACAGTTTCTTACATATTACGCTCCTGTTGCATTTTTGGTCTTGTTCTTCTTCCTATGAGCGCCAATTTGCTGTTTTTTCCGCATTCCACAGCACTACGCACTGAACGGTTGTTTTAATGCCTTAATGCAATGTTTTGGTTTCTGTTGCCGACTGTCAAATGTTTTTGCCAAAGATCGAATATTACTGCCAAACTTATGAGTGTAACTATCGAAGTATCTGTGGTCTGTTCGTGCATGCATTTGTGTGTGTGTGTGTGTGTGTGTGTGTGTGTGTGTGTGTGTGTGAGTGTTTTTTGGTGTCATATTAATTTAATTTAATTTTATTTTATTGTATTTAATTATTTATTTTTGTTTATGTCCTGTGTATGTGTGTGTGTGTTTGTTTTGGTGTGATATATATATAATTTTTTTGTGCTGTGTATGTGTGTCTGTCTGTATTTTGGTGTTACGAGTTTTTTTTTTTTTTTTTTTTTTGGTGGGGGGGCTGTGTATGTGTGTGTGTGTGTATTTTGGTGTTATATACTTTTTTTTATGTTATCATTTCCTTTATTAAGTGTAGTAAGGAGCCTGTGGTGATGTGTGTTTGTTCATTTATCACATGTTTGTTTTCTGCTATGGCTTTCTAGATGTGGAAGTTTTCTTGCATTTGTATAAGATGTTTGTCATGGTTGCTTATTCTCATTATTTTCATTTCTTGTTCCATGTTTGTAGGATGATGGTTGTAGTGTTTTAAATGCTCTGCAAATATGGAATGGTTTGTTTCATACTTCCGACATCTGATATGTTCTTTGTATCTTGTTTCAAAATTCCTGCATGTCATGCCTATGTATACTGCATCACAACTTTGACATTCAAGTTTATATATTCCTGATTGTTGGAATTTGTCCCTCTTGGTAGCTGGCTGGCTTAGGTGTGATTGAAGGGTTTGCCCAGGCTTATATCCTATTTTGAAGCCCTGTCTCTTTAGGATGTTTGCAACTCTGTGTGTTAGTTTATGTGTGTAGGTCATGGTGTACCATCTGGTTCTTTTCTGTGTGGTGTCGTAGCTGGCTGGCTTAGGTGTGATTGAAGGGTTTGCCCAGGCTTATATGCTATTTTGAAGCCCTGTCTCTTTAGGATGTTTGCAACTCTGTGTGTTAGTTTATGTGTGTAGGTCATGGTGTACCATCTGGTTCTTTTCTGTGTGGTGTTGTCATTGTGTGTGTTTGTTGAGTGTGTTTGTAAGTTTTCAGCTTGTGAGTTCTTTTGTATTGTGGAAATGTTGTGTTTGTTTTTTATTTGTGTCTTTATTTTTTGATTGAGCCTGTGTACCACATGTGTGTCATACCCGTTGTTCCTAGCTATTTGTATGATCGTGTTCATTTCTTGTTCATAGTTTCTCTTACTGAGTGGGATTCTGTTTAATCTATGTAACATGTGTCTTAGTGCTGCAAATTTCTGGCTTTGGGGGTGGTTGGATGTGGAATGTATTATTGTGTCCGTGGCTGTTGGTTTTCTAAAGATGTTAAATGTATGTTTTCCATTTTCTTTTTTAATTGTAATGTCAAGACAATTTATTTGATTTTCTTTTTCTTTTTCAAGTGTGAATTTTATGTTCTTGTGAGCTTTGTTTATTTCTGAATGGAGTTCATCTATTTTTTCACTTGGCTCGTCTACCAAACAAATAATGTCATCCACGTATCTGTACCAATATATGATTTTGAAACTTTCATTTGTGGTTATCTTATCAAATATCTGATTTTCAAGGTGACTGATGAAAATGTTTGCTAGTGTTCCTGATATTGGAGATCCCATGGGCAGTCCATCAGTTTGTAGATAATATTCTTCCTCAAACTGAAAGTAGTTTTGTTCAGTTGTCAGTCTGAGCATATCTGTTATTTCTTTTATTGCGTCTGTGGTGAGGTTGCTGTGGGATGAGAGATTTTGTCCTATGATTTCTATTGTTTCTGTGATAGGGATGGAGGTGTACATATTTTCTATATCGAATGAAATCAGTGATGCTGTGTGTGGTACCTGTATGTTCTGTATATTTTCTATTAGGTTTCCTGTGTTTATCACTGTTCTGTTGTTTTCTACTTTATAGTGTTTTGTAACTAACCTTTGGAGGTGTTTGGCTATGCGGTATGTTGGGGCTTTCTTGAAGTTGATAACAGGTGTCATTGGCATTCCGTCTTTATGTACTTTCGGTTGACTGCGGAGTGTTGGTGCTTGTGGGTTTTTCTGTGTTAAGTAGTATTTCTGTTTGTCTGGGAGTGTGTTTTCAATGTTTTTCAGTGTTCGTTTCACATTTGCCTGGAATCGTGTAGTTGGATCTGACTTCAGTTTTTGTATTGCGTTGGTGTTTATGTATTCCTTGGTTTTTGTGATGTATTGCTCTTTATCCATGAGTACTGTTACATTTCCCTTCTGCTCTTGTTATTAATACGTTGTTGTTTGTTAACTTTTATTTTAACCTTTTCATAGTAGCTGGTTCTGTTTGGTTGTTCTTATTGTGTGTCTGCTGTGTTTGTTTTATTATGCCTTTTATTTCTTCTTTTACTAGTTCTCTTGTCAGTCCTATGTTTATTTCACAATTATTTTGTTGTTCTTCACGTGTAAGGATGTGTTCGGTTTCTACTACGAGATTTTCTATGTATTGATTGTTCACCTTGCTATTGGTGCAGTGTTTCAAACCTTTTTCCAAGAGCATTTTTTCGTTTTCGTGTAGTTCTGTCTCTGTTAGGTTAACTAAGCGTGGATGGAATGAGTGTTGGTGTTCATGTGGTTTCACATTTAAAATGTAAATGTATTTTTGCGTCTTTTTTACTGTTAGTTTCATTATCTTGTGTTTATGTTTGTTTTGTAAATGTTTCATTGCTATGTATGTGTTGTGCTCAGTTATTTCTACTAGTGCCATGAAAACTGCGGCGTTTCCTACGTTTTTTGCCAATTCTAGATGAGTCTCATAGAGCATCATGTTTAGGTGCTGTTTTTTCGAATAGAGCATCTTAATTTCATGTAGTAACCAATATCGTTCTGCAAATGATTTCGACTTTTGTGCCACTGTAGAACTGTTTTTAACCTTTACATTAATGTAGCTTGGAATTAAATCGTTCTTTTTGCATGTTCTGTTGAATTTTATATGCTGTATCGTCTTATGGAGTCTCAGATGTATTTTCTTGAACCTGTTGTACACGTTGACAGGGAATGCTTGACATAGCTGTATTGACATCTTCAACTTTTGTGGTCCTGTCCTCCTCAGTCGCGCGTAATACTACGGTATATTGATAATTTTCACTTATGGAGCGTCTGACAGCAACTGAATAAAACACAATTTTAGTGCCATACGCGTTTCGCCTTTATTTTCTGCAAGGCATCATCAGTGGCAGGTTGCGTAGACAGTTTCTTACATATTACGCTCCTATTGCATTTTTGGTGTTGTTCTTCTTCTTATGAGCGCCAACTTGCTGTTTTTTCCGCATTCCACAGCACTACGCACTGAACGCTTGTTTTAATGCTAATTTTAATGTCCAAACAAGCTAAAACAAGCGTTCAGTGCGTAGTGCTGTGGAATGCGAAAAAAACAGCAAATTGGCGCTCATAGGAAGAAGAACAAGACCAAAAATGCAACAGGAGGGTAATATGTAAGAAACTGTCTACGCAACCTGTCACTGATGATGCCTTGCAGAAAATAAAGGCGAAACGCGTATGGCACTAAAATTGTGTTTTATTCAGTTGCTGTCAGACGGTCCGTAAGTGAAAATCATCAACATACCGTTATTTCTGTTGCCATTAATAGGAGATGGTTAGCGTACAAATACTTTAAGTAATAAGCAGGCACTACAGCATTTTAGAGCACAATGCCCAATTTAATTACCTTAGTCAGTATTGCTAACAATAGGCTGGCTGTTTCCTTAAATAAAGTCCTTTAACATTTTAGACATTTCATGTTAGCTGCACACATAAATTCTTACATAGCACTGCACAATAGTGTCCGCCCCTGGTAGCTGAGTGGCAGTTCGGTGCTAGCGGCCGTGCGAAGCGGAGGTCCGATACTTCCGCCTGTGCGGCGTGTGCGAGTTTTGTTTACTTGTGGACTTAGTCTGCGCGCGGGCTAGTAACAACGGTCATGGCGAACAAGTACAGGAAAACTACATTACGATTCAATTTCTGCAAAGACTGCGAACGACCAAAGGCTTTAGCAGGGGAGCGATTCATTCGAGAGGAAGCCAAGATACCGCCAAGCGATATTGTCGGAATTCACCTGTCCACCATTAGTCGCACGATGTATGTTAAGATGGTAAATGACGCCGGCGTGTGAGAGAATTCTACGGGCGACAAAAGCAGGTCTCCGATTTTGCCATGGTGACGGGAATGTCGGCACGGTTACTGTTAAACATGCTGGTCTGGGTGTACGGACAATACGTGTTTTTGAGCAGCCATTTGAGCTCCCGGCTGACGAAGTTATCGAGGCTTTTAAGCCATACGGCACGGTACATGGTCACACAGCAGAACGCTGGACACAATTCGGCACGTACCCCGTTCTTAAAGGAGTGCGACAGATCACTATTGATCTTCAAAAGCATGTACCGTCCTATCTGACAATTGGTGGTTGTCGGGCGGTGGTGATTTACGATGGTCAACCACGTACATGTTCTGGCTGTGGCGAGGAGGGAGACCTCAGGTCAAACTGTATGCAACGGCGGATTACGCAATTGCCTTCAGATGTGCGGGAGCCGTCGCCGGCGATGACAGTACTACCGAGCACCTATGCCAAAGCCCTCACTGCGTCCGCTGATGACCGAAAGGACATAGCCTCGATGGAATATCAAGATATCACTCTCCGAAACCTTGTAGCAGACGTTGGGATGACAGAGGATGCTGCTCCATCGAGCATACAATCTACGGCGACAACATCAGATGAGATCGAACTCCCACCAAGCACACCGATAGTACACGAAGCAGTTCCAGCTACTACGGATGCTGTTCCGTCTGGAACGCACTCTGTGACGACAACATCAGTTTCGACCGAACTCCCGCCAAGTACAACGATGGGACTCGAAACACTTCCAGTTCCTACGGATGCTTTCCTGTCGGGCAGCCGTGATTCCCTACAATCTGAGGACACGGAAGGATGGTCACGCAAACAACGTTCCCCGAAAAAGAAGGAAACGGTGGCGTCGCACGACATCTCCTCGGGATGACTCCCCTTCCCCTACGACGATGTGTCTGTGGATCAAGACGACACAACAGCCTCTACGAAACAGGATGAGACAATGGAAACTGATCGATCAGACCGGCAGCGGTCTGTCACATTAACGGTACAGGGACGTGGTGATTCTGAAGAGGAATCACAGCCAGTTGGCTCTCCAGACGCAGATGCTGTGGCTATGGACAAGAATATATCACTGCCTGAAAAGATGTGGTATGACGATATTGAGGAGGCGCCGGACGTCACACAGAGGCAGCCGGCACTCAAGAAGACGGCCTAATAATTGTTGAAGGTAAAGGGAGAGGGGTGGGAGAACGTCTTCTAACTTAGCCCCCAGCGCCGATGCAGGGAGATGTTGTTCCGCCTCGACAGAGTGAGATTCAACTCTTAGTGAACAGTATTGCGACAATAAATATAAATGACGTGCGTTCACCTGCCAAAATACACCTACTGAAGGAAACGATTTGGGCAACTGATGTGGATTTTTCTTTGCTGCTGGAAGTCCACATAGCTGCACTCCCGTACATCGCAGGCTACCAATCCTATTCGTCACATCGAGATCACAATGGGAGTGGGGTGGCAGTTTACGTGCGAGATCGCTTCCCGGTGGAAAACGTGTGTTATCTTCCGTCGGCCAGGGGAATGGCTTTCTCGAAGTTTGGGGCACGCATCATGGTCTGACAACATCTCCTACGGCCCCTTGATCCTTTGCAGCGAGTCGAGTATCTGAACACTTATGTCGGTTCTCGAATGGAGCATATTTCGCAGATCCTCCCCCTACCACTCAAGCTCGGACGTCGACTTCAATCAGCACTAGGCTATTTTCTGATGATTGGATCGCCCCTCAAGGTGCGATACACAACGCTCACGCTCCCTACGGACAAGGGGGGACTCGGAATTACGAATGTTCACTGCCGAGCGACGGCGCTCCTTCTAGCCACGATGTACAAGCAATGGCGTAGCGGACGTGATTCCCTTACATCCCGCCTACTCGATCTCCTGGTTCCAGCGTCCTTCACACCTCCGGTGGCGGTGGGCAGCATTACGCCACATTTTGCGCATGTCTCAACATTTATCGTGGAACTTAGTTACATCAGAGACGAGCTTCCGCGCACTAGACCGCCATGCGCGAAGAATTTTTATGTTTGGCTGCTACGACGGATAAGTCGTAATGTCATTGAACTCAATCACCCCAGTTTGCATTGGCCGAAGATTTGGAGACATGTGCACCGAAAATTCCTTCCTACCTTAGTTCGGGCACTGTGGTTCTCTGTCGCCTGTGGCAAGTTCAACACCAACCACCGGCTCCATGCAACTGGACTAGTGAACACTCCACTATGTCCGAAACGTCGCCAAGTGGGTGACGACCATCACCGCTTAACTTGTATCGCGGTGGAGGACGTCTGGCTCCTAGGAAGACAGATGGTAGCTTGCTACCTACGTGTGACCCCGTAACATATTACGCCTGCTTCCTTCTTACATCCGGAGAGTGACTACTTTCCGGCAACTAAATCACAGTCGGTCATCTGGGTCAAAGGTTGGACGATCGCGTACCTCTATGGGGATGCTGCCAAGTCGCGACTTGTCTTTTGGTATTTCTTGCAGCAAGCCAACAATGATGTACATAGATGGTCACACTATCGGGAAACCTTTGCCAACTATCTTCAGGCAGACTTCCTCGACCCACCATTCAGTTGGAATGTGCCGGGTGTAGTCGGTGTGCACATTTGACAGCTGATAATGAACCTCACGCTTCTCTCACCACTCAATATGCAATGTACATACTACACCATGAAATGATCTACATGTTCCTTTTAACAGAGTGATCTCTATTGAAAATAAATAAATAAATAAATAAAATACATCATCCCCCTTCCTTTAACTTTATGATTTGTTTTACAGTGATTTTTTTGCAGAGTAGGCATTTCATTTTGTGTTTGTGACCTGCCTAATTTTATATACAAATAGAATACCAATAAACAAATGTAAAAAAAAGGTAGCGTATGGAAAAAAAGCGGTCTAAGGCGCTGTAAGAAAAAAAAAGTTTTCAGCGCGACATACTGTCAATCCTAAGGGCCCGGGTTCGATTCCCGGCTGGCTCTGAGATTTTCTCCGCTCAGGGACTGGGTGTTGTGTTGTCCTAATCATCATCATTTCAGCCCCATCGAGGCACAAGTCGCCGAAGTGGCATCAAATCGTAAGACTTGCACCAGGTAAGCGGTCTATCCGACGGGAGGCCCTCGTCACACGCCATTATTATTATTATTACTGCACAATAGTAATATTTTATAACAACTAATTAGTGATTGTGGATCAAGCCACATACGCGTCCGCAGTATTTTTAAAAAATATATAAGGACTGTGGTAACAGAAGAGGATTACTATTCTTCAGCTGTCAAAAAATAAGAAACACAAAATATCACTATCGATACAATTTATGAACAATTCGCATTCTGCGCCGTGGCGCGTAAGATATTCTTGGAAATATCAGGTAGTCGCTGCTCAGCGACGATCTAAGAAATTTTTACACGGATTGTATGGCTTTTATTAGCCTGCATGGTTAGATTATTGAATGTAAAATTATTTAAGCTATCGAAACAGATACTAATATTACATCTGCTCATAATTTCGTCCGTTATTCTGTTGTTCCATACAGTTTGCTCCATTGTCGCAACCATTATTCATATTGGATCGATGAAAATTATCAAAGTGTCTTCCATTCATTCTTCCGTTATTACTGTTATAGCCTATCCGCCAATTTTCCGTTTGACAGGATTTCTTTGTTCCTAGTGTACCAAATCGATTGAATCTACTGCGGACACGTATTCTTCCAGATTATCTTCTGAAACATGCAGCAGTTTTTCCCTGATCTCCATCGGAAGCTAAGCTTTGATGATTATTATCACACTTTTGTATCTGTTAGTTGATCCCAATATCATGCTTTATTCAAATATTTTTCGATCTCCTTAAATTCTCGTTTCCGTAAGAGAAAGGTTCCGGGTTATCTCTCCTGAATGCCCCTTGACCAATACCTATTGAGGAATGCCTTCTCAAATTCTTCGTAGGTGTGACACGTGTCTATTACGTCAGCCACTCACAGACTATCATCGCATTGGATGTATCATGATGAATATTCTATTTTCTGTCGATCAGACCAAGCCCGTGGTAACACTCCTCTGAATCGTCTAATAAATACGACAGAATTTAATGTATTCTTTCCGGAAAAAGAATTGGAGTTTCATGCTTTAACATTTTCTCTTTCATGATATATCTGGTGTAATCACTCACAGATGATACACTTCGATACATCTCTTCGTTAGGGCTTGTATCGGGATACTGCTCATCACCCGAGCTCTGATTTCTACCTTTAGATCGCCACTATGAGCTGCCTTCCTTCCTTTCTTCCGAAGCCCCCACCCCCCCGCAGTTCTTCTATCCTTTGAGTGCACGATTGCAAATTCTGTGTAACTTCTCCTTTCCATCTTTGGAATACGATTCCTATCTGCTCGCGAACTTCCTTCAACTCTTGAACTATTTGGCCAGATAACGGAAGGCCTTCACACACTATATTCTCTACCGTTTCCTCGATACGTTTGTTAACACACAATATCGCCTGCTGTTCCTTGTTCACGATCCAGTCATCTAATTGTGGCTTAAACTGCTCGGTTTTTCCTTCTAACTTTATTCCATTCGCCTTTCACATCCGGACGCTAATTCATTTACTGTTGAGGCCAAGTTTTGTACCTCTACTTGTTGTCTCCCCCGCAAGGTTTCAGTTTCATTGTATACACGGTTTACTTCAATCGGAAATTGTTCGTGGGTTTGCTTCATACTATTTATTTATTTCCTGTTTTCTCTCTGTTCATTTGACAAAGTACTCAAATCAGCTAGTACTTTACCATAATCTTCCCCTGTGGACAGTTCGTTCACTTTATTCGTTATACCCTTTAGTGTCTCGGCTAACTCTGCCTGTTCTGTAACTAAATTGCTCACTGTGATGGTCAGATTTGTTACTTTAGCAAATATATTTGCCTGTTCCACAGCTCTGGTTTCTACATTTGCAGAAATAGCCCCCTGTCAACTGACATTTTCACTAGCTGAGTCAACACTTTCCTCAGAGTAGCTGACACATTGGACTGTTCGAGAAGCTAAATTCTCAACTGTTTTTGAAGTATTCATTAGTGTAGCAGATATGCGAGACTGTTACGAAGCTAAATTTTCCACTTTTGTTGAAATATTCACTTGCTTAGCAGACATAGGCATTTGAATAGCAGACATGTGAGACTGTTCTGCACCTAAACTAGTTAAGGTATTTATCTAAAGTTTCACATGAATTAAGAGCTCAGCCATAGGATCTTTGGATTGTCCTTGGCCAGCATCTGCCTGGGTTTTGTTCATCACCACTGGGCTGCTCATTCGCTTTCTGTTCTCTCCGAATTTTAAACTGTGATCTGGTTTTAACCATAAGAATTCAGTTTTTCACTATTCTTTTAATTACTTTACTCTGGACACAATTAAGTTTTACCACACGATAACACACATCTATATCCCAGAATATCTCTCCATAAGTGTGAACACATAAAATACACATATCATTCTGCATATACTAAAACAAATAATAATTAAAGCTACAAACATTCCTAACCCAGTCGTTATCTACATAGATGTATGCAATGAGTTAGCATGTCACTATTATGCTTGCCTTTACGACAGAGTAGAGCCGCATGAAGGTCCTATGTGATGGGCCCGCGTTGTCGTGGCTGCTTGATGTCTAATGCAGCTCACATAGAATGATTTCATCATTCGTAATTGAAATTATACAATGCACAATATTACTACATATAGAGAATATAAAATACACATTTATCACAAGTAATCACAATATATACACTAAATACATATAACCGAATGATCATGTATTAACTTGTTTTTGGTCAGGAAATAGTTGACTGTCTATGTTTCACTCGTTGTGGGTCCTGTCACGTTTTAGCCATTTTTATAATATTACTGCTGAAGAGAAGAAATTAATGTTTTTCAAGCTAGTAATATTAAGCTCGTTGTTATTGAGCTAGTGTGTGTAGTGTCTCTCGTTGCATCTCTATGCAGGACAATATCCCAAACGGCGTCGACTTCTGCCACAGCGTACGTAATTTCGTACTCGCTAACAAATTACGCTCGGGGTCGAAAAACAGCTGCCGACTCCGACGATGGTCTGTAAAATTCTTGAAATGTAAAAGAAAGAAAACTTCCATAGGATTTTCTCGAATTGGAACACTGCCGTTCGCATTTGGTCATTCGATGATTGTCTGCGAGAGAAATGAGTTCCTTTTAGCAGAGAAAACTTTCTCTATGCTTTTTATCATGTTTCTACAGCAAACATTGACCAACAAATGTTCTTAAGTCCTATAAAACATTGTAGTACATAATAGTTCATCATCTTTGATGAAATTAAATACGCGCATTTACATTTGAAATGCAACAGACTGTATTAGGACCGTTACTAGACTCCACATTAACACTCGATATCGCTTGTGAATCTTAAGAAACACAAATTTCACTGCACACACTTCCTACACTTACTCTCGTTATCCTGTCCCGTAACAACGTCCCACATTCCGATTTCCTTACTTTTGGTCGCTCGCCATGGAGCAACGCTAAGTCATGGAATAAATATTTCGCTCGCGCAGGCGAAAGGCACCACATATTGATATATATATATATATATATATATATATATATAACAATTAATGAAGGTCATTATATAGATGAGTTAATCCATACATGCCTTCCACCAGCTATATATATATATATATATATATATATATATATATATATATATATATATATATATATACAACAATTAATGAAGGTCATTAAATAGATGAGTTAATCCATACATGCCTTCCACCAGCTAGAACGGGCCAAGGGATACCATAACAGGAACAACTGCTGAAGGCACGTACCAAATTACATTGCTGTGCAAGCGCCGAGGAAACCTTGAAATTTGGCAAGCGAAACTGATATGTGAGCAACTCTGGAGCTCTTACATATTATGTAGCAAAACATCTCGCTTCCTTGCTGAGACCTTTCGTGGGCAAGTCCACACATCACATACGAAGCTCAGCTGATTTTATCAATAGACTTGGGGTTCTTCGTCTTAGCAATGTAGATTTTCTAGTAAGTTTTGATGTGGCCTCACTTTTTACAAAAGTTCCACTTGCAGATTCTTTGACACTGATTGGTAACATGCTTCCTGTTGACATCACTGCTTTGTTTAGGCACGCTCTTTCCTCAACTTATTTTACGTTATATTATGAATATTTTGAACAGACTGACGGTGTCCCAAGGGGTAGCCCCCTGTCTTGCTTGGTGGCCTAACTTTTTATGGAGGATTTTGAGGAGAGAGCGCTTGAATCAGCTGCCCTGAACCCAACAATTTTTTGGAGGTATGTGAATGATACTTTCGTGGTGTGGCCTCATGGAGAAGTCAAATTAATGGAGTTTCTACATCAACTCAACTCCATTCATAGCAACATCCGGTTTACCATAGAAATAGAGAAAGACGGTTGGTTGCCTTTCTTGGATGTCCTGTTCCGAAGGAAGAATGATGATTCTCTAGGGCATCCAGTTTGTCGGAAGCCCACTCATACTGATTTGCACCTGTAAGTTTCGAGTTGCCATTACCCGTCGCAAACCATGAGTGTGATTAAAACACATGTTCATAGAGCTCTTACTGTTTCAGATCTAGATAGCTTACCTGAAGAGCTAGCCCATCTGAAGACAGTACACCAACAATTAAAACTAAGAAGCAGGAAGTGGATAAGAGGAGAACACGCCAGGACAATCTTAAGCTTTTATTTCTTTCGTTGGCAACACATCGTTTAAAATATCAAGAATCCTCCGAAAATTTCGGGTAAAAGTGGTTTTCCACCCACCATCGAAGATTGCAGACCATGTGGGATCAGTAAAGGACAATCGGTTACTACGAAAGGTCGGAATTTACAAGATGCCGTGCCAATGTGGTATGGTTTATGTAGGTCAAACCACACGCATCACGAAAGAGCACTGCACTGAACATCAACGTTAAACTCGCCTTTTGCGGCCAAGCAAGTCCACTGTTACTGAACATTGTATTTCTACCCGATATTCAATGGGGTATGAAAAAACAATGATTTTGGGTTGGGTTGATTTCACGGGAAGAGACCAAACTGCGGGGTCATCGGTCTCATTAGATTAGGGAAGGAAGACGGTCGTGCCCTTTCAAAGGAACCATCCCGGCATTTGCCTGAAGTGATTTAGGGAAATCACGGAAAACCTAAATCAGGATGGCTCGACGCGGGATTGAACCGTCGTCCTCCCGAATGCGAGTCCAGTGTGCTAACCACTGCGCCATCTCGCTCGGTCAATGATTTTGTCCACAGCAACAACTTTGTGGGATTCCGTTATTAAAGAATCCGTAGAAATACGTCTGGCGGAAAATATATTGAACCCTGACAGCGGCTGCCAGCTGAACAGTGCATGTAATCCCATCATCCCCACGATTTGCTCAAATCGAAGACGACAGAGCGCGCCGACGGCCGCGCCAAACAGCAACGCAGAGGGCGACTGAGTTCCGCTATTCCACCAGCGAGGGCGCTGCCGGCGGGCAGTGTGATCCATCCAACAAGTTTTCGATTCATGCGCAGAATAGTTACAGCGCGCTATATATTGCGGACCGGAGGACGTTTTCGCCAGTCTGCGACGGCTCACCTGAAGATGACTGGCGCGTGCAGAAGTTCGAAATTTATTTGAACGTAATATCAGGAGTGTATGTATCCCCAGTGCATGTAGAGAGTCTATAATTTGGCGTACTTACTATTATGGAGTCACTTCGGTGTAGCCAAATGCTTGATCAAATGAATTTTTATTGCTATTTCTGAAATATGCACAGATACACTGAACAGCTTTTCAAAACCTTTCTCGGTTGCCAGAAGATTAAGCCAACAAATAAATGCCGTAATATTGAGCTGCACCCATTACTAGCAAAGCAACCAATGCATTTAGTATCTGATGATATGCCTGGGTCAGCGTCAACTGCACGAGGTGGCGACATATTTTTAGTAACTTTTTTTATCTTTTATCTAAATATGTCACATTATATACCTTGAAAACAACAACAGCATCTGCTATAATAAGAAGAATTCACGAACTGTACGCACCCACGGCTGGCCAACCCTGTAGCATTCCTCACACACAATGCACAATGTAATGCGAAATGGAGAGATTTTCTGAAACTTTGACATCACGATTTCATTTGCAAAGTATCCCTGTCGAGCGCACACAATGCACAATGCAATACGAAATGGAGAGATTATCTGAAACTTTGACATCACGATTTCATTTGCAAAGTATCCCTGTCGAACGCATTTTTGGGGTAATTAACCGATTTACAGCAATAAATGTATATACACACCACACATGATGAATAAAGTTTATAGAACCTTATAAACAAATAGTAAATAACCGGCCAATTTACCCCACAAGATACAGACATGCTGAATTACTGATCAACAGCAAAGAAGCAAATAACTGGATAAATCCATTCCCACGTGTGCCTAAAGAAGAAATCTTTCTACAAGAAATGGTAAGAGACACTCTTATTACACTGACAGAACACACCATAATTCGAATGATAACACACGACAAAGAGTGATCCTAAATTAGTTCCAACACTCGCTCCTGGAGAAACAGTTTCACTACGATCACATAGGACATCTTCAGCACAGACTGAGAGCAACAGTAAACGACTCGTGCTCTACATCGCTCCATATAAGATCATTATATAACTAACCCTGCCAATTATCATTGACTTTTCCAAAATCAGAGAAAATTTAAGGTTTACATGCCCATCAGCATTTAATGAAGTATCTACACAGCTAGCCAAGCAAGCAAGTTTTCAAGCTCAGAGAGATCATAAACAGTAAATTGTATGTGAATAAAATTATTATTCCCATGATGTACAACCAACGTGGGAACCTTCAACAAGACAAGCAATATTTATCTGTGAACCAGGTCACTACCGTGTTCTATAAAAGAGTAAAAGGCACGAGTTATGTGTCGTAAGTGGCTATTACGACTTTATGTCGAAGAGTAATATGAATATGGCTGTATGTAGGGCCTACTAGTTTTTAAATTTGCAGTGAAACATAATGCTGACTAAACTGTTATATGCCCATGACTACATATGATTTGAATTTGTATTGTGACCACCAAAGATATTATCTTTAAGTAAAAGTTTTACAGTGAAGCAAAATTCTAAATGTACTTATTTTATTCTTATGGAAATTTTTGTAAGACCCTTCAAAGCCTATTTAAGGAATTACTCTAATAGCTTTATGTAAAGTAAAAAACTAGCAGGGACTTGTGGCCGAAAGTTTTAGTGAAGTTGATTGTACATACCCTGTCCAGTGATGATCCATGTCTGAATTCTTCTTTGCTTTAAATTAGTTGACGTGTACTTTTAGGACGTTTTCGGATTTTCCTTATCTGGTGCATGGTGACGCTTACTTTATGATGAATAGTATGCTTTACGTTTGAATTTGAAATAGTGTAGTGCCGATATCGTAATGATATTTAGAACATCAGATCGATCTACCGCCTGTTTAGTCTTCTTTATATGATGTAATGAGATACAAATTAAACACTTTTATAAAGGACGAGGCTAGACTCACATATGCAAAAGAGAACTGTTAATGTCTCTAAAGAGAAGGAACATAATAAGTAAACGTATTTCCTGCCTAATTTGAACTTGTGGTTTGTGGTGTGAGATGATGGGTGCCCATGTAATCTTGAGAACGGCAACATCTTTGCAACTCTGACAAGTGAACACGTTAAACGCTATGCAGCTGCACTCAACTAACTGCTTTGCTCGCGTATTCTTGCCCGGCAACAATCCTTACTAGGTTCCACAGAGTTGATTGTCGAGCTTACTGCTTCGCAGGTTGACCATTCGCAAAATTTCAAATGACGTAAAGTGGCAATGAACGTGAAGTGAAGTAATAATATGGACGTTAACAGACAGTGCACGTTACGAACATTTATGGTGAACTTAGAATATATAGATTTCACTGTGCCGTAACGCAATTGCAGAACTTGCGTGGTTGCTCCGAAACGAAAAGTGGTAAGCAAAACAAGGCAAAATACCATTAAGGAAGGTCACATCCCTTGGCGTGAAATTTCCGGATTTCGAAGACAAATTTTTTAAAAATTAACTTCACTTCCCTGTACTTTATGCCAAGAAGATAGTCTTGTATTTTTATGTCCGATGTTTCATTACATCACAGTTATGATGCGTTGTTATGATATATCGCTGATCCTATTATATGATTGTTTCGTGATTCCTACACTTGCTGAGTACCTGACACCTACCTGAACGGCGTACTGGTCAACTTTCAACGCCATGCGCCAGTCCCGAAACACAACTCATGGCTTGTGCCCTAATCCATGAGCTGGTACCACTAGTCATATTTGGTATCTGTGTCGACAATTCCACATCGAGCCACGTAATATATTCTATACAGAATCGATGAAGAATTCAAAAGTACAATTTTTTTATTACGTAAGCCCTTCCTTTTGTTACCTGTAAAACAGCTATTTAGCATCAAATATCGTCAACGAATAAGTAGGCGCACAATATACTACTCAAAAGAACAGGGCGATGCAGCCACAGACTAAGCAAAGACAAAATCGATGCAAATAAAACTATCATTTGTTATATGTGCTCACAGGTACGCAAAGTGAAAACTCTGCACTACATATCATGAAGTAAGCTACTGAATCATATGTTTCAATATGTGTTGTGAGGGTAACAAATAGTTGACACTGACCACCTCACTGTCCAACGGCGTCGCCGAGTTAGGCGATAAATTATATCAGCGCCATTCAAGCAGACTGTAAAAAACCCTTAGTTTAAATTTTAATGAAATTAAATTAAAAAAATAAAGTTATATAATGAAATGATTTTGTTTTCAAATGTTACCTGTTTCAAATTGTTTTTGTTATTTTTAACTTTCTTTCTTTCTGTACGAACTTTGTTGTAGAACCCCTTATTTACGTGTGGTAATAAAAATTAATTTAGACAGAATTAAGCACATTTAAAATTACGTGAACTTAGTCAACCCTCTCATGCTGATAACTTCATATTAACTGATTAAGAATATTTAGTTGAGAAATAAATCTTTTACATAATTCGGCCTTGGCACACATTTTCTAAATGCAGTGTTTTTTTTTTTTTTAATATTTACTGAATTCCTTCCCGGCGTTAGCTATGGAACACAAGACTGTCTCTATTAGCAGAAAATGGTTAAATATTGCCAAGCCGACGTTTAGTTATCATTGATAAAACACACTTCACTATACATTTAAGTTATTTGAAAGAACCAACAAATTGTTAAATGTCAACGTTAACTATCCGCCTATGAATGCACAAATGTGAAACTAGTAATAAATTCCGTCAGTCTCTGGATCGCTGTAAAAGAAAAACATTTTCTTAATTCACTGCTAATTTTTATCTGCTCCCGATTTACGGGTTTGGTTAATTTTTCTTAGCGGAACCATTTTTTAAATGTGCCGCCGCTGCATATCGTTCGGTCGCGGCACACCCCAGCAACACCGCTAAAAATGCTGAAAATTCTTTAAAGAAATATTATAGATGACATGGGAAAGCTAATTTACATTAGTAATACACACTTTTGATAAATTATAATGTATTTAGACCACAACAATAATTCAACTTACATTAGTTTGTAATTTCTCCTCTAATGGCGGCTAACTCTACATACAGACAAATGAAGTCTACCCATTCATAAAATGCTACGTCACAGATTCCTCTCTCTCCCAGCTCTCGAGGAAGAAGACAAAGAATGCACACAACGTATTCCTATTTATACGACTATCAACCATTATTGCCTCTTTGCAATCTGCGGCTGTTTTTTACATTTTTCTTATCGCAGATATTGACACATTTCGCAATTACGTTATGAGTATAGAAAAATTACAGTCATAAATACATCGATAATATTATTACAGAAAATATTAAAATAAAACCAATGTCCTTTACACAAAATTAAATAATATTTTTTGTTAAATAATTACAGTATATACAAATTGCTTCATAGCGGCATATATAGTAAATTAAATTTTAGTTTATTAATAGTGTGTGTGCGGCCAGGGAACGTTACAAAACTAATTGGGCAGCCTACTACTCCACAAATGGGACGACGCAGTACTGCAAAAAATTTATGTAAAAGTAGTCTTTTATTGTTCAAATGTAAACTAATGTTTGTTGAAGTAAATGATTCTACTTTCTTTAGCGAGAGGGTTTGTTCACTCACACTCTTCTGTCTTTGCTTCCGATGTAGATGCAAGCTTCGACAGGAGGTCCAATATTTTACTGTACAGCTTCGAAGTCAATGTGTCGGTTAACCTCTGAAACGGTTTTATTTAAAGCGAATTACTGTGTCAATCTTGAACTAACCCATATTGATCTGTTTCAGCATTAATGTAAGATATGTCGACGTTAAAGTCCTGATGACGTGATGTAATTGATGGGCTGCTCGCTTAGCAGCCTATACACGCAAATTTGCATCATTAATCATAGTTCTTGCCTTCATTATCTTTTCAAGATTTAAAAAGTCTGACTACAGTTTCTTGTATGCATTTTTAAGCATTCAAGCATTGACGAATCCAACCTTTATTACCGATACACGGCCTGTCGTCACCCTATTAAGGACTTACCACGAAAACCAGCTATGCCGACTTTGAAGTATCATTTTTAAGCATTTTACTTCCCTCATTAGGACATCTCGTCTTATTATGCTGCTTCTCTCGAGCCAGAGCATAAATTAACATACACGCCATACAACTAAAGGAACCGAAATTTTTTGTAGGATGGATGTTGTCAAATAGAAACGATTTCAGTTTAATGAAAATTCCTTTGGTATGCTTGGAGCTATGAAGGAGTGGTAAGGTGCCAGGCTAACATTACTTCAACCATCAATTATAATATATTTATTAACAAACGCCTCTTACTCAATAGTTAGTAAAAAACATTGTCTTATACCTTATATTTTATCCTTCCTTAAAGGGTAGCTATTACAGGGCTTCGGCTTAATTTATAGTATTTACACTGATCTAATATCAAGGGTAAATTACCAGTGTTACAGTAGTGTCAAATTTGAGGCCAAAGCTGTTAAAACATCAGTTAAAGTTTCAACTCAAGCTCAATAACTACTTGTGATAAAAAATTTTAAATCCCGAATGCTTTCTTAAAAATGCATGTAGTAACCTTTAATGTAATTTATAATAAGAAGCTGACAGCAATTCAAACTTAAGAACAATATTGTGGCAAATACAATTTAGCAAAACCAGGTGAAATACACAACAACAAATTACAGCGGGACTCGCTTATCGCAAGTTTTTTTACACATCAGTTTTTCTCGTGTCACAATTTAAAATTTGCTCATTTACTGTACAGGAGTACCGAACAGTTTGAAAACAAGTTTAGGTGCAAAACTCCTTCAGATGAACGTCAAAATAAGAGATGCGAACTGTTCAATTACGAAAGGTAGTTACTTAAGTCAAGAGCAAATCCACAGCAGTAGAATTCATCCGCTGCTACATCGTAATCTTGCAGTCTTGTTCGATGTCACACGTCAGTCTTGCGCACACTTCCTTCAAATACATTACACACGTTTTGAAATTCGCATGATAAGACCTGAAACATGAATGAGTTTCTACTGGTCCCACACAAGCATACAAAACAATGGCCCCCACCAGAGCAAACTCAACAACAGTCTTGTAACATGAACAGTTCAAGCAAGCGGATGACAATCGCGAAATAATAGTACTAATGGCGCCCCACAAAGCAGACTCAACTACAAGTTTGCAAGACGACCAATTAAAATGCACATATGGGCAAGTACTCAATAATGAAGTTACTCAGCTTCACGTGCAGTTGACTAGTACTCGTGTTCGAATGCAACCAGTGTGCAGCGACAGTATAGCGACGGCTCCACAGGCCTCCAGCCGTTGCTTTAGCCGCCGATCTCCTTCGGGCGTCAACAGACAGAAGCGCTCTACCGTGCAAAAGGGGAGCCCTTTCCAAATTACGGCTTTACGACCAACGGCCCTCAACAACAACTAGGCCGCGCTATTGCTCCAGGTGCGGCCAAATCGTATTCCGGCATTCCGGCACGTACACGTGCTACTCCGGCACACAGCCCCACTCTCGTGCTCCTGCCAACTCAAGACTCCTTCGCTGCTAGAGCCACGCCGCCCGCGGACTGCATTCACACTATAAGATTATCTGGTAATGAGATTCTACCCAATCAGCGATTCCACGAGAGAGGCACAAAGTCATACAGCACCATAACTTTGTGCAAGGTTTCGAAACACGGCACATATCGACTGCCAGTGTACCCCCCCCCCCCCCTGCCATATGCAGATTTGCTAGATAAATAATTGTAGTTCCTGCATTCATTATCTTTTCAAGATTTACGAAGTCCGACTACAATTTATTGTAAGCACTTTTAAACACTCCAGCGTTGCCACAGAATACACACACACACACACACACACACATACACACACACAAATGAAAAACAGGAAAAAAAAGGCAAACACCCAACAACAGTTGGCAACACTACACACCGAAAACACACATACGTTGGTCACCAAACGAAAGTGAAAGTGAAACATACGATGTGAAAATTGTGAATGAAACACCGCCAGAAATCGGCCAGCTGGAGTATGAAGACCAACAAATACATCTCCAGAAACATACACAGCGCTTTAAATCGTGACACCGAACGAAACATCCACAATACGAAACTTGTGCTACAAAAGTTGCTTCAGATCTAAAAAGCAAGAGAAAAACACGACAAAATATAAAATATCAGCATATTATATCTATCACATAATACGTTTATTGTATGTATAAAAAGAATATAAAAAGAAAGATGTATTTCAGGCCTCTGATGATACTTCCCTGATAAATGAAGCGAAACGCGATTGGCAACAAACAAACGGCGTCCATTTAGTTACACAGACGGTACATACCTCCACGTATTTGCATGTATGCTGGTTAATTGAGGTTAGACAATACTTGCTGTATAAATATCATTGTTTGTGGATCAATTAGTTAATTCGATATATTACCATAACCAATATTATTTCAGTTGTAGATGTTTTTGTGGCCCTACAGTCTGGAGCCGCGTGGCCGCTACGGTCGCAGGTTCGAATCCTACCTCGGGCATGGTTGTGTGTGATGTCCTTAGGTTAGTTAGGTTTAAGTAGTTCTAAGTTCTAGGGGACTGATGACCACAGCAGTTAAGTCCCATAGTGCTCAGAGCCATTTTTTTTGTAGATGTTTTTGAAAAGACAATCTTAACTTGCAACATTATTTTGCTAAAAAAAACACTCAGTGTTAGTAATTCACCACAATCATTACCGCCTCCCTTTCCATATTATCCATTTTTCAAAGAAGTTGGATTTTCATCAATGTTTTCATTAATCAGTTAATCAGCCAAAACAATTACATGTGCATGTCAGCAAAATTGAACACCGCTGAGCCTGTCGCTAGCATATTTATTTAGAAGAGACCAGAATATATCGCGATACACCGTTTGTGCCATAGAGATAAGACAATTTAATTTATTTGTTATGTGCGCAGGGACCAGAGTTACCAGTTTTGGACCGGTTCAGAGGATTCGGTGCCTAAGGGGCTGAAATTATTTTGCAGTGATTGTATTTCTTTATTCGTATTTGAAGTTGCATTGCCCAATCACCACTACATACAAAGATTTTGCTAACAGTAACACACAGTAAGCACACCACTTGCACTGACAACAAACTTCACTAGAACTTCAGTTTTGTATGCATTCCGACCTCATTCATTCAAATATTTATATGCACTCGCCGTCATTCAAAGTATTCCATACAATGCAGAATAACTTTACTAAGCATCCAAAAGTTTTCATTCTTAAAGAACGTTACACGAAAAAAATATAAATATTCTAGCTACTGGCTCAGGATGTGCAATGCTGGCTGTATTATTTGATCAATGAAAATATTTATGAAACTCCAACTTCTTTGAAAAATATATGACCTGGACAAGGAAGCGGTACTGATTATGGTGCATTACTAACATTTAGTTCTGTTTTAGCAAAATTATGTTGCGAGTTAAATTTGTCTCTTCAAAAACATCTACGATTGAAGTAAAATTGGTTAAAGTAATATATCATATTTACTAAATGATCGACAAACAATGAGATTTATACAGGAAGTGTTATCTAACCTCACTAAAGCAGCATAAATGCAAATCATCAAATTACATCTAGCTGTGTTAACAAATCTTAGAAACATTACAAAAGTGAAATATCTAGGTAGCCTTTTTAACAAATAAGTTTACATATATTCTAGGGTTACTCAACGATTACAAGTTATCAGCCAACTCATCTATACTGACGCGCTTGCAAAACGAAAATCGTAATTGTCTAACATTTTTACCTTGCTTCCACGAAGACTTTTCCTTCCATGTTCTCGTAATTCCTACATTAATCTAACACTTGGTGGCTTTACACAGCACACCACAAAAACTGCCAACTCCATCGTCTTTCGCTCACAGACAGCTACTTACAATTGTGCGCCAAGCGCTCTGTTATTCCAACTCTACAGTTTCAGACCAGAAGCAATATGTTTCGGTCTGCGATCGTACACAGTCAGCGATCCGCATTAGGAAGTGTATCAGAGACACACATCGTTTATAATATCGTAGTTTCAATTTAGTTTACATTAACGTTATTATCATATTCGGGTGCAACTTACAAGTGTGCTCGAGTACACTTCTTTCAATTCTTTTCCGTTTATTCAATGACCTTCATGCATTACAGAATAGAGAGGAAACAAGGCAACGAGAATGAAGCAAACTGAACTGGCCTCCGCCATGTTTTCGAAAGGGACGTGTTACATGTTAGTGAGTAGGGAAATTACGAAACCTGGCCTAAGATAATAAATTCAGATATTCACGTGGAGTGAAACACACGAAAGGTCTTCCTGTGCTGGATATATTCCAATCACTGTCTCCCCTTTAGGTGTTGGCCTTTACAGCTCCCTCTACTACCTTGGAAGTCATTGCCTGATGTCTTCACAGATGTGTTATTATCCTGCCCCTTCTCCTTGTTAGTGTGTTCCACATATTCCTTTCCTCTCCGAGTCTTCACAGAACGTCGTCATTGTTCACGTTATCAGTCAACCTAATTTTCAACATTCGTCTGCAGCACCGCATTTGAAATACTTCAATTCTCATCTGTTCCACAGTCCACAGTCCAATGTTTCACTACCATACAATGCTGTACTCCATGAGTACATTCTCACACATTTCTTCCTCAGACTGAGGCCTATGTTTGATTCTAGTAGCCTTCTCTGAATCAGGATACTCTTTTTGCCAGTGCTAGTATGCTTTTGATGTCATCCTGGCTCCGTCCATCATTGGTTACTTCAGTACCTAGGTAGTAGAATTCCTTAACTTCATCTACGTCGTGACCATCAATCCTGATTTCAAGTTTCTGCTACTTATCATTGCTTTCGTGTTTCTTCGATTTATTCTCATTCCATATTCCGTACTCATTAGACCGTTCGTTCCATTCAGCACAGCATGTTATTCTTTCTCACTTTCACTCAGGATAGCAATGTCATCAGCGAATCTTATCTTTGACATCCTTTCACCTTGAATTTTAATCCCACTCCTGAATCTTTGTTTTATTTCCATCATTGCTTCTTCGATGTACAAATTTAACAGTAGAGGCGAATGACTACATCCCTGTCTTACACCCTTTGCAATCAGAGCATTTGTTCTTTGTTCGTCCACTCTAATTATTCCATGTTGGCTCTTGTACATATTGTATATTACCCGTCTCCCCCTATAGCATAACCCTATTTTTCTGAAAATGTCGAACATGTTGCAGCATTTTACACAGTCGAACGCTTTTTCCAGGTCGACAGACCCTGTGAACGTGTCTTGATTTTTCTTTATTGTTGCTGTCATTATCAATCGCAACGTCAGAATTGCCTCTCTGATGCCTTTACCTGTCCTAAAGCTTAACTGATAATCACCTAACACATCCTCAATTATCTTTCTCATTCTTTTGTATATTATTATCTGTCATCAACTTGGATATATGAGCTGCTATGCTCATTGTGCGATAATTCTCGTACTTGTCACCTCTTGCAGTCTTTGGAATTGTGTGGATGATATTTATCCAACAGTCAGATGGATCTCGTCAATCTCATGCATTTTACGTACCAACGTGAAAAGTCGTTTTGTTGCGACTTCCTTCAATGATTTTAGAAATTCTCATGTAATTTTATTTATCCCTTTTGCCTTATTTTATGGTAAGTCCTGCAATGCTCGCTTAAATTCTAATACTGTATCCCCCATCTCTTCTAAATCCATTTCTATTTCTTTTTCTATCACATCAGTTGAACCTTCCCCCTCACATATGCCTTTAGTTTACTATTTCTGCCTATTCTCTCATTCCCCTGCATTTAGCCATGGAATTCCCATTGCACTCTTAATGTTACCACCCTTGCTTTAAATTTCACGGAAGGTTGTTCTGCCGTTCCTATCTGCTGAATCAATTCTTCCGACAATCATTTCTTTTTCGATGTCTTCATATTTTTCTTGCAGCCACTTCGTCTTGGCTTTCCTGCACTTTCTATTTATTTCACTCCTCAGCGACTCGTATTTCTGTATTCCTGAATTTCTCCTAACATTTTTTACTTCTTTCTTTCATCGATCAGCTGAATTATTTCTTCTGTTACCCATTACCCATTGTTTCTTCGCAGTTACCTTCTTTTTACCTACATTTTTCTTCCCAATTTCTGTGATTTCCCTTCTTAGAGATGTCCATTTCTCTTCAACTGTAGTAGGTATTGAGCTATTCCTTATTGCTATATGTATAGCCTTAGAGAACTTCAAGCGTATCTCGTCATTCCTTAGTGCTTCGGTATCCCACTTCTTTGCATATTCGGGAAACCACCACTGGAATCACTTCCCTAGACGCTCATGTGGTGGACCTCTCTGACGAGGCTTCCCCCATGACAAGACTTGCCGTAAGGCAGAACACAAAGTTTTTCTGGTCTTCACATATTGAGTCTTCCTGATTAATCTCCTAAGCTTCAGCCTACTCTTCACCACTATTTGCGCTGGCGTAATCTGTCGCCAGCACACCAGTTGGCAAAGATGTAGCGCGAAGATCGCTAGTTGGTGCTGGATCAAGCGCTCCTATCACGAGAGAGGCCAGAGCCGCATCTGAAAGGAACACGCCGCCAACGCTCCCTCCGCAGCGTGTATTTAGGCAGCCGCCTCTGACCGGACGGTCTCACTCGCCTGACTGACTCACTCAGGCTATGACAGTGCACAGCTATCAGATCGAGACTAGCAGCGAGATTAAAAGCTCTGATAGCAAGATTATCGGTATTGTCGGCAAGAGGACTATTATGGATGAGCTTGTACCACAACACATGGACTCTGTTCAAGAAAAGTAAAACTTCCAGTTCATGTAAATAAAGAACCGTGTTAATCCAAGTGTGCATTTGTGTTGTAGGAAGAGTATACTGGCCACATCAACATCCTCTCCCTTTCTTCCTTACGATACGAGACTCTACAGTGGCGATGTGGACACTACAGTGGCGATAAAGATACTACACTATTAAATTGTGATCTGAATCCTTATCTGCTCCTGGGTACGCCTTACAATCCATTATCGGATTTCGGAATCTCTGTCTGACGATGATGTAATCCAACTGAAATCTTCGCATATCATCCGACGTTTTCCAAGTACGTACATGAAATGAGAAGTTAGGCAAGGATCTAATGTAACTGCTACGGGTTAAATGAGCAGCAATGACATTTTTCATGTTCTTGCATGTCACAAATACTTGGGTACTTATTTCCGACTATGTTGTGATTTCCATTAGTTTGGATAGGAAGACACGTAAGAGCGCAGTAATCATACTTACAGTCTCGCTTGTTACATTCAGCTGTGGTCGTATCCCTAACTATTTTTCCGCAAATTCGACGGTCTAGGCAAAGATCGTGCAACACATCAAGCAACTGACGCAATGTGACATATTTCCGAACGCCAGTTGCACGCTGCAGTAATTCTTCATTTTAGTTACCCGTAGGCAATGACTTCTGAAATTATGGCGGATAATAGTGCAGCGTGGTAACGCAGTGAGTGCTGAACAACGTGTCACAGCCTCTCTATGTATACTCTCTCTCTCTCTCTCTCTCTCTCTCTCTCTCTCTCTCTCTCTGGTTATTTGGGATGGTGTGATCAGGCCTTGTTAAACACTAAAATGAATGTATCTTTTACCAATGTTCAGCTTAAGTTACACTGAGTGGCCTTTGTCAGTATTCGCTACACAGATGCAGCAAACAGAGGTCGAATGAGGTATTTCCGTGTAACGTTAAGAGATGAAATAACCGGCGGACGCCATTAGATGAAAGACTAGTGTTGGCGAAGATGCAGAGAAGAGAGCGGATAGGTACAAACAATACACTGAAAGCTTCTATGAGGGGGAAGATTTGTATGATGTGATATAAGAGGTAAGTATTGGAATCCGAATTTAAGAGAGCTTTGGAAGACTTAAGATCAAATAAGGCAGAAGGGTAGATAACATTCCCTCAGAATTTCTAAACTCGTTGGAGGAAGTGGCAACAATGTATGAGTCTGGCGACATACCATCTGCCTTTTGGAAGCCGGCCTGGGTGGCCGACCGGTTCTAAGCGCTTCAGTCTGGGACCGCGCGACCGCTGCGGTCGCAGGTTCGAATTCTGCCTCTGGCATGGATTTGTGTGATGTCCTCAGGTTGGTTAGGTTTAAGTAGTTCTAAGTTCTAGGGGACTGATGACCTCAGATGTTAAGTCCCATAGTGCTCAGAGCCATTTCTTTGACTTTTGGAAAAATATCATCCACCCAATTCCGAAGACTGCAAAAGCTCACCAGTGCGATAATTACCGCACTATCAGCTTAACACCTCGCGCCTCCAAGTTGCTTGCAAGAATAATATACAGAAGAATTGAAAACAAAATTGAGGATGCGATAGATGATGATCAATTTGGCTTTAGGAAAGGTAAAGGCACGAGAGACGCAATTCTGACGTTGTGGTTAATAATGGAAGCAAGGCAAGAGAAAAATAAAGGTACGTTCACAGAATTTGTCGACCTGGAAAAAGCCTTCGAGAATGTAAAATTGTGGAAGATGTTCGAATTTCCGAGAAAAATAGGGGTACGTTTTAGGGAGAGACCGGTAATATACAAGATGTACAAGAGAAAAGAGGGAATAACAAGAGTGGCGATCAAGAACGAAGTGCTCCACGTCGTATTCAGATAATTCATTCACGAATATCGTCTGAATCCAATTTTTTTTTATCTTTTTTGATGTAACCTAAATTTGTTAAAAGTGTTGATTGAAGTTCAGCTGCACTTTTACAAACGGAATTCACTGGAGACTGTTCACTCAATTGAGCGATGGCGGAGTATGTTTCCCCTCGTGTTTCTTAGGTGTTACTGCCTGAATCAAATGAACATTTTCTTACAGTCAATGCAGTGCTGCTTCATGAAGTGGGGCGTTGCCAAAGCTGTCTGTAAATGTCCTCATTATCTTAGTCATTTCATCCGCTTACATGCCCCTTATTGATCCACAACAGCCACGGCCTCACAGATAAAAAGTGCACCGCTGACAAGTGTTTTTTGTCAGTTTCAAATCAAGAATGGCAATAAAATAACTGCTTATTATCCTAGTGGTACAAAGTGAAGAGGGGAAAGAGACTTAAAAGGCTACCGTGTAGTTCTACGTTTAATCTACGTGAGCAGCATATTTATGATGCAGGAACGCCGAGTAGTTCGATGAAACGCGTCTGTAAGTCAAAGTACACGTCGCTCAGCGCGTTTGGCTGCGAGCGAACTTATATGCAGGGTAGTCGTCAGAAAGACGCGGAGATGAAAGGATTCGAGAAGCAGACTAACATGACTGTGTCTGATAAGAGCTGCCGGGACAAAGGTGCTCATCAGAGCCCGCCGGGACCTGTAACGCCAACAGCGAAGGCAGACCTCGTGCAGCGGCGCCAGCAGAGGGTTACTGCGCGACGAGTTTAAATTAACAGAGCCACGGGTGGGGACCGAAGTACGTTGTCGGGTACTTCAAAACCCGTCACCTAGACTTGATGGGTTTGCCTTACCTCAGTAATCTACAGGATAAGCGCAATTCTGGTAGACTGGCTGCTTCATACGTATGCTGCCAGCTGCAGATGTCTTTCCGCTGAAACGAAGTACTTTTAAAGTCAACGAAGGTTGTTTTAACTTATCTGTATGCTGAGTCTGTCCTTCTGACAATCATTTATTTTTCTATTTCTTCACATTTTTCATACAGCCATTTTGTCTTAGCTTGCCCGCACTCCCTATTTATTTCAGAAATGGTTCAAATGGCTCCGAGCACTATGCGACTTAACTTCTGAGGTCATCAGTCGCCCAGAACTTAGAACTAATTAAACCTTACTAACCTAAGGACATCACACACATCCATGACCGAGGCAGGATTCGAACCTGCGACCGTAGCGGTCGCTCGGCTCCAGACTGTAGCGCCTAAAACCGCACGGCCACTCCGGCTGGCCCTATTTCTTTCATTCCTCAGCGACTTATATTTTTGTATTTCTGAGTTTCCAGTAACATTTATGTACTTTCTCCTTTCATCGATCAAATGAAGTGTATCTTCTGTTAGCCATGGTTTCTTTGCAGTTACCTTCTTCGTACGTATGGTTTTCTTTCCAACTTCCACGATGGCTCTTTTTAGACATGTGCATTCCTCTTCAGCTATACTGCCTACTATTGCTGTATCTACAGTCTTCAAGTGTATCTCGTCAATGCTTAGTACTTCTGTATTCAACTTCTTTGGATATTCATTCTTCCTGACTAACATCTTGAACTTCAGCCTACTCTTTATCACTACATTGTGAACTTAGTCTACATCTTCTGGATACCCCTGACAATCCAGTTCTGATTGCGGAATCTCTGTCTGACCACAATGTAATGCAACTGAAATCTTCTCGTGTCACCAGACCTTTTCCTAGTTTACCTCCTCGTCTTGTGGTTCTTCAACAGAGTATTCGCTATTACTATCTCAAATTTATTACAGAACTCAGTTAGTCTTTCTCCTCTCTCATTGCTTGTCTCAAGCACATAATTCTCCTGTAACCTTACTTTCTGCTCCTTCCCCTACCACCTCATTCTAGTCCCCTATGACTACTAGACTTCCTTCTCCCTTTATGTACTGTATTGCCTTTTCAATATTTGACATACTTTCATTGTCTCTTCATCTTTGACTTGCGAGATCGGCATATATACCTGAACTATAGTTATGAGTTATCGTTTGCTGTCGATTCTGATAAGAACAACCCTATCACTGAGCTGTTCACAGTAACACACTCTCTGACCTGCCTATTCATAACGAATCATTCTCCCGGTATGTCATTTTCAGGTTTGTAGTAGATCACACAAAATTACTCGAGTCGACAGTCAGAAATATAGCACTGGTTGTTGACTTGGTTCGCGCCATAACAGCCACTGATTCATAACCGCTGCATTTGTGTGTTCACTATAGTACTTGGAAGTGCTAGCGTGCTTCAGTTCATAAGGAATTTACACCACCCAGTGGTTGTTCATAGATTTGCCTCACGACAAGGTCATACTTTCAGTTCAGTAGAAGTAAGTGAATTTCACCATGCTCCCTCTTACGACTCGAAAGTATTCCGTCGTTTAGTTTGACTGTAGAACTCACTCGTCTGAGTGTCCTATACCGCAAGCGTTAGTGAAGAGGTCCACTTATTTACGAGAGCTAAGTTCACTTACGTTTTAAGTTCACGCATATTTATGTACAGAAAGATACTTTTCGTATTCACTTTCACTTTTTAATATTCATTCCCACATACGAAAGGATTTATTTAACGTATATCCCCACGGATAGCAGAATTTTCTTTACAAATGTTTGCATCTGTTTACGATATGCCTTTATTACATCCTAAATTATCTTCGACAAAACTTCGTCTAATTACTTCAATGCATTGGTTACACTATCGTAAAATATTTCCTAATAGTTGCTTGGGAATAGATGCCGAACCGTTATTCGTCTCTGCAGCAGCATGTTGGTGGCGAGTGTATTGCTTGGAAAGAAGGAGAAATGGAAACGAATGTGGAATTTACTTCATGCGCTACAGTGTGCGGACGTAAGAACTACGAAAATTATTTGAGGTAAAACTAACAAATGATTTAAGGAGTGCCATTTCTGCTAATGATCATGTCACTATTACGTAACGATATCAAGCAATTCGCGGAAGCGACTAGATTTTGCAACATTGTGCTCGCATTACACAGTATGCCATTTCACGTATTGGTCCAGAACTGTGTGAAGCACTGTGTAAATGACTCGTGGAGAAATTTGTGAAGATAATCACAACATATTTAGAGCAACAAAGAAATATATTTGTATTAGTTGTGTACATTTTATTATAAAACTAGGATTTCCGCACCACAATAGAAAGTACATAGTTTTCTTTTTCTCCTGACTGGGCGCATATTGAACACATGGTGGCATACTTGAACATGACGGCGTATTTAATGCACTTTTATCGGCCTCTTCCATCACATCCTAAATGCAATAAAATGCAAAATAACAAAATAATTACGTAACTCATCAGTGTTTGTTGTTCTATCAAGGAAATACATTGATCTGTAACAATAAAGTTTTGCACGGGATTTCGATTGAGTAGGGTTACGGCTGGTGGTTGTGCAGTTGGGCGGGTCAATATTTGTATTACCACCTTATTTACCATGAAAAGAAACTTAACAAGATGGCATATATTATCAAAAAACAAAATATTTCTTGAACTTGTACAGGTATTGAACAACACAAAATATCTTGTGGAAATAATAACAATACTTAATACAAAACAATTCAGACTGCCACACATGGACAACCCTAATAATAAAGTAACGCTTTATGATACATGGGTCTCGATCTTAAACATTTGCGACAATAATAACGTATTATACCATAAAATATTGAGTTATTTGTAGTACAAAATTGAGTAATATCGCTACTAGCTACAGCCTTCTTGGCTTCTACTAACTACCTCCATTCAACAAGATAACAACCACCGATATACAACTAGAGTAACCATTCTTATTCCTAGATGGTCAGTACACCACCTACATATGCAATGAATTAAATAGTATAAGAGAATACAGCAATTTACAATACATATGTATGAATGACAGGTCCAACAAAATTATCCATATTGAGTCAACATGAAAACCACAGAATACAGAAAAGATTCACAGTTGTAACAAGCTTTTAAAATATATTTAACAATTGAACAGTCACATCCACGGTCCATACTGATATGAATCGATCGGCTTGCTTTAAGACATAATATTCACTTTACCATGCCCTGCGTAAGTACACAATATTCTCTTAGAATGGCAGTGTATGCAGTATCCTACACCAAGCGGTAATTCAATGCTCTCAACTTTTGAACAAATTGAGCTACAACTGACATTGCTTGCAACACTCTGACTGAACATGGACACAAGAGCACCAGGATAACAACGTTAACTCAAAAGACTCAATTTCTACTCCTTGTAATGAAGCCGTTCCTCGCCTTTTTACACATCTGCGTATGCGTCTCGAGAAAACAGCACCCACTTCAGCAGCTTGCTTGTCACCCTCCAGTGTCAACCGTGTTGAATGTTTCTGACTGGTATCGATGCACACGCAAACTTGGTGAGGGGATTGAACTTTTCTTCCTGCAGAACTGCTTTCCATGGTGTCTATCCAGTAACAGACCGTTACTGACTGTCCATCTCTACGGACAGGCCGAGCCTTCAGCCTCGACCACTGATGCAGCCCTCTGTGCCCCGCGAGGATTTTCAACGGTTTACCACTGGTCCCAATCACTGATCCGGCTCTTGTTTCCTGGAGATGTTATCATCCTACTAGAGTCCAGAGCAGATGCCTCTCCCCAGCATGACCACAATGGCTACCCCGCCAGTCCCATGTCTTGCAACAGCCGCGTTCCTGGTGACAGTAAAATCCACACCACGTTAAAAGGCGGCCGAGTTTTCAGCCATTCTGCCCCCCTCACCCCCTCCCCCAACGCCCACACACACACACACACACACACACATACACACACACACACACACACACACACACACTAGCCTGTGACAGTCAACAATGTTCATTCTCTTTCCGAGCGGCTACCGGCGAATTACAGCTAGCCGTCGAGGATCTAGCTCCTACATGCTGCACTATTGCCGTTCTTCACGACAACTGAATTATTCATTCAACTGAAAGTTTTTTTTCTTTTTTTTTTCTTGTAGCAGCATATGCGTGAACGTGTATCTGCAAATGCTTACGTAAGTTTAAAAAAGAGCCAGGTGACGGCAATAAATGTGAAGTGCTTCACAAGCAGGCAAGGAGGATTATTTACCGCATTTATAACTTTTCAAAATGTGAATTTGAAAGCATGTCTCCTACTGTTGACATTTGAAGACACAAGAACGGACTCCAGAACCATGTGGTGTCGGCAAGAGATCTGTAAAGAGAAAGCTATAGGAACAGTAGAAAAAGTTGCTTTCATGTCGCCAGGAAAGCATCGAAACCGTAAGTAAGTTGTAACATTAATGGATTGTGTTAAAAACGATGTTTTAAACAGTTCCATGCGAATGGTGAATGCCCGACATCAAAAACATGTTGCAGTTATGGAGGAGAGAATTAGCTTCAGTGGTAAGCGCTTCGTCAATGTAAAGAATTTTAAAAGACGTTGGTTCCTGATACGTTAAGAAGCGAGTTTTTAGTTCAGAGAAGTGAAATAGGTGCAGCACAAACTACATCCTATATAAAGACTCACGATACAAGAGAAGGAAGTAGCTCAACAGTGTATTACCTTGATGAAGCATGGGTCAATTAGAATCATTCGAGGAAGATCTGCTGGAAAATGAGTGATGATACAGGCGGTTTTAAGGTTTTCATAGGAATAGGTTCTCAGATAATTATTCTGCATACTGATCCTTCGTCTGGTTTTGAGAGTAAACTTGTATTTATTTGTAAGAAAAACAGCAGTGACTACCATACGGAAATGAACGCTGTCAGTAGCGTGATGCGATTCACAATTCTTGTCATACCTTGCTTCGAAGTCGGCCATTGGCAGTTGTAATTCAACTGTTAAAGAGGAAACACAAAGTATAAACACCAGAAACCAGATACTTTTCCCTGGCTTAAAAATAAAAATACTAAGCACAGTATAAACCAGACTCATGCAGATATCCTGCAGCTTGTTGATTTATACAATTCATGTAACAGAACGTAAAAACTTGACTTCCTTGCATGTGAATGGCTCAAACAGTTTTCCGTTTACCCACGTGACACTGTAAATGTAGCCCTACTGAATTAAATTGGGCAAAGGATAAGTCAATGTGGGAGGGAAAAAAAATTCACGATAACATTCTATGGATCGCTCGTGCCTGAGCCAATAGACAACATCCCCCCTCTAGCGTGCGCACAATCTGTACGGCATGCTGAAAAGCTTCAGAAAGAATAATTTGACAGGGAACTGATGATGGATATAAGCCTTGAACCTATCATCGTAAATTTACAATCAGGTTGTTCGGAAACAGATTCAAATAGAAGTGACGGCGGCATTGCGATGTAGACTTTGGATCAAAAGTAACAATATTTATTAGTTTTAAAGACTCGTGGTTTAAAAAATATGTTTTTCAACATATCAGATGTGTGGATACTAATGAGAATTTCCTATCCTTTTGGATTAGGGCTCTGTACTCTTTGAATTACGCAGACTATAATGTTCAACATTTTGCCCAAGGAGAAGTTAAGCTTCTCCCAGCATGTTGTATGCTCTAATAACACATGACAATGCAGCTGCATATATTCGTCAAAAGTACGATATTTCAACATGTAAACTCCTGTCATTTTCAAGACACAAACTGGATAAGGCTCTAAAATGACGGTAACTGGTACCTGTCGAGATATCGGTAGTTTTCGTTGCTATCGGTCATCATTACCTGGCGTTATTCGCAGATGTTGGTTAATTGTTTGCTTGTTCCATGGATTATAAATGCGATCTCCCACTGTAATGACGAACGAGGTAGTTTACACTCATAATGCCCGTTAACAGCGAAAAATATGCCAACTTACCGACCATTTTTGCGATATTCTTTTCATTAGTCTTTTACGCCACTAATTCTTTTTTATGCGCAGTGATTACACTTAACTACAGTCAAACACATCAACAGACACACACCTTATAAACATTTTTTAAAAATCCTATTGAGTAGAAGCAACTGTCAAGGAAATATAGATTTCGGTTTGTGGTCGATGTTACTTTTGTTTTGTATTAAATTTTTACTTATAATACAGTTCGAATCGCAAGAAGTGATAACTATTGCAAGTAGTTTCAACGATCTTGTCGTTAGACAGTTGTCATTTCGAGAAAAATTGTACTTCACGTCTTCACAAAGGTCTGTCAGCTGTTCTCGGCTCCCGGCTTCACACAGAGTAAATCTGTGGCGCAGTGGACGCAATGTCGTCAAGACGTGAATTAGTATTTCTCTGATGGCGATTGATCGAAATTGGTTTTAATGTTTAATATTCTCATCATAGATTTGAATATATAATACGATGAACTGTAGGCAAATGTGTCTGAATGTTGTCTATAGCAACGCAGTTCAGCAGTGTGGACTTTGTTTGCCCGATCTCTGCTACCGCGCATGCGCAGTTCTCATCCCTTCACTGCTCCGCCTCTATGTGCAGAAGCGCCGTTTTACGTGACTCGAGCTATAGTACCACGTAGCCATGGCTAAGACGGTTGGCATCTGGGAAAATGGTGATCCAATTTGGTGTGGCCGAAAAGGCAGGTGTTTATAAATATCTTTTGATGCCACGTGCTCTCGACACTGTGTGATCCATAAGCGAACTTAAATATATTCAAGCAACTTATTTTTCACCTTGTAAAAGAAATGTGTTTACAATTAATTGCAGTTCTATGTACTTACTGTCAACTTTTCCAACAATCCACTTTTCTTATTTCGTCTACGTTGCAGCCACTTTGAATAGGATTGTAAGGACTTATTGCTATATATGTATTCAATGTGCTTTGTATTACGAAGAATTACGTAATCCTTATACTTCGCAATGATCGTTGAAGTGGTAGATGCACACAAAGTATATTTCAACCTGATTTTATAGGTTCAACGCACTAACGCAACGGTGTTACAACTGTAGAGTAATGAACTTATTATGAAAGCTAGGACTACACTCTTATGTGGAAGACCTTTGATAACAGACATATCTTATCTAACCAATTACATAACTTCACTCACTTTCTAGAGAGTTCACCGGTTCCAGTTTGTAGGGGAATCTGATCGCATACTCAAAAAAAGTGATCATTATGAAGTAATGCCCGATAAGTATACAACACACCTAATGTGCAGGTAATGGGGTTATGCTCGTAACTGAGCAAGGCTGCTAGAGAACTATGGTAAACTGCTGTTACTAAAAATAGTCTACAGCAGCTCATGGTAGATAGGATCGACAACTTGGAGAGAGGAGAGGGTAGGACGAGATGGACACACAATCAGAAGGACACAGATCTGGGGGAGGAGGAGATGGACAGAGAGAGGGGAGGGTAAAATGGACAGAAACGGAAAAAGGGGAGGTGGACAGAGAACAAGGAGGAGATGTACAGAGAGGGGTGGGGAGTAGAAGAAGACAGAGAGGGTGAAGAAAGATGTGGACAGAGAGAGAGGGGTAGGGGACATGGACAGAGGGAGGGTAAAGGAGATGGACAGAGAGAGAAGGGGCATGGGGAGGTTGATTTTGGGGGAGCAAGGAGAAGATTTTGTATGTCCATGCTTTTAGCAGGACGTCTCTGGGACGACTCCGTTTACTATCGTGACAAAAAATAAAGCACCTACAGCCTTCCTTACGATTTGATTTTATTTTATTTTGTCGCTGTAGGTGTTTTATTTTTTGTCACGATAAGGAGAAGATAGATAGAGGGACTGAGGAAGGAGAAGGACGGCAAAAAAAGGAAAGGGGAGGAAATGGATAGAGAGGGGACTAATATGAGGCTAGAGTAAATACATACCCAGCCAATGCTGGTCTTTTAGAGAAGACCACCTAACACACTGTCAAATATTTGACAAAGCGCTTTATAAATGATCATTTACACCGTAAGACGGGCCTATATGGACACAGAATTAGCTACATCAGCGCCGCTGTTGGAATCGGCAGCCGCACATCGGCGTACCTGCTGCAGATCGCCTGAGGAGATAGCAGCGGGGCCAGCCGTGGGCTCAGTGCCGGCGCGTGCGCCCTCGCAATCTGGCGGCGGCAGCTGCAGCCCGGCAGCAGCCCGGCCAGCGGCGCCAACGTGATTGTCCTGGGACGGCGCGGCGCCGCGCCGCCCTTCCTCTGTTCCCTCCTGCCGGCTGCTCGCCTGCTCGGCATTTCCCAGGGGAGTCGCCGGTCGTTGCGACGTCTGCTGCCGCTGCCGCTGTGTCCACGGCCTCCCTGTCCGCCGGGCTGTGGCTTCGCGACGACCTCTCGCCGTCGTCCCTGTGGGCGCTGTCCGTTCTCCGCCAATGGTCAGGCTCGTAACGCGGTATCGCCCGCCATAGCACGCCTAACAATCACCGCGCTCCCACACTGGCTCTGGTCCCTCTGTCTCACCTGTAAGCCGAATACACACACTGTCGGATTGGCTTACACGCAGGACGTTATGCAGTAGCACTCTATCTTGAGTTTATAATTAGAGAAGTTTGGATGAGTCATTTCTAAATAAAATGGAAGGTAACGCTTGTGTGTTACGGTAACAGGCAGATAATGCTTCTTTCCGTGACCATTCAGAGTGAAACCTAGAGCTATCGACCATTAGCTTCCTCGTCTTCGTCAGGAGCAACTGACTGAACTGCTGCTGTCGTGTGGTCTTATATAGCTCATAGAAGGCTTGTGATTGGTCAGCAATTACGTAATGATGTCGCAGATGGCGTTTACGTCTGCGCTCGTAGCACCAACGTTCTCGTAACAGCCTAAACATTGCGACGAATACCTCTCTCTCTCTTCTCTGCATTAAGAGCTCGCTTCCATGCACCGCTAAAATTATATCCGCTGTCACAGTTGAGGTTCCTCTTACACATTTTTACTTCAATAGCCTCTTCAATTTCACAATCCCAGTATGTAGTAGTCTTTGACAAAACTTTTGTTTCTTCCAACAACGTTTTATGTTTGACGGTAGGTGTGTGCTCAGCAACTGCAGATTTCTGCAATTCTCGATGTTTAATGTACCGCTGATGTTCTGCACAGCGGTCGGAAACGGTACGGATGGATTGACTGATGTAATTGCTTCCGCCCTCGCAAGGAATGTTTTGAATTCCAACGGTCCTGAGGCTTACACTCTTCTTAAGAGGGCATAGCGGTTCCTTTATCTTCGTTGGAGACCGAAACGTCCTATAGCTTCTCTTCCTAAGACTCTGCCTATTTTGCAGAGTTTAGCAACGCAGAAAGCAAAAATTACTGTTGGTGGCTCATCACGTGATGGTTAACATTTTCATATATTCTTTTCTTGAAGAACGCTATCTTTATATCACGTGAGCTATAGCCTACCTTTAGGGACACGTAATTCATATAATTAATGTCGGTATCCAAGTGCTCCTCGTCAGAAACATTTTTTACTCTGTGTATCAATGTATCTAAATCTGTTCTCTTTCGGACTAGCTGAAGAAAACTCTGGATTGTAAGATATAAATCAGTGTGCGTCGGCTGAGTGGCCGAGACATCTATTCCACTTCCGTTATACCAAAACATCTAAAAACGAAAGGATTCCTTCTGCTTCTGTCTCCACACTGAACTGGATGTTTGTATGTGTTACGTCTGCCACAGATGGCCCCTGCCAGGCAGACTACACGCAGTACAACCTGTGTACCATATAACATACACAAGCACTTGCAGGCGCAACCAAGAGGAAAACAAATCTTCAAAAATAAACAGAACTCGCTAGAGACTAATGCCAACCTTTTTCTGCATAGGTCGCCTCACAGACACAGGGAAGTTGGTGTATTCCGCCGACCTCCGCCGGCTTTATAAGGCCAGCGCAGCAGCAGTACAGGGCCCCCCCAAATTCTGTAAGTCCCTCCAGATCCTTGAGCGTCATGCACTCCGCCTCGCCTTCCGTATACGCCTCCCGTCCCCCACGCGGATCCTCTATGATCTCATTCCTTTCCCCCATCTGTTCCTATTCCTCGAACATATCCGCATCTTCTACACCTCCCGCCGTCTTGAACCCCATCACCCCCTGTTTGCTCCTCTCCTCTCCCATCCCCGCCCCCTGCCACGTCTTCACCGTTGTGTCCCTCCTACCGTCCATCTCTACACCCTACATCTCCATTCCCAAGGTGGCTTCCATCAACTCCCCCTCCCGGATGATGCCCTCTCTCCCTCCATTTATCCTTCCTATCAACTCTGATCCTCACCCCCCTCCTTTCCTCCATCCTTTCCCTGGGCTCCCTCTTCCTCCCACCTTCCATCCTGTGTTTTCTCCCTGCCTATCCTCTCCCTATCTCCTTTCTCCCCCCCCCCCCCGCCCAAGTCCTTTTGTACTCTCCTTCTCTGCCTTCCCCACTCCCTGGTACGTCTGCTCAGCACCCCCCACCCCTCTTATGGATCCTCCTCTACCATTGGCTCCTTTCCCCCCCCTCCCCCTTCACTTTTCCTCTCCTTCCCCCCCTTTTCCCGTCATCTGACCAGTTTTCCCCCACCTGCTCTCGGGTGTGGTATGTCATGTTTATGCCAACTTTTAGTGCAGTGTTTAAGTGAGTGTTCAGTGTTGTGCGTCCTTCCACAGTGTTGCCAACAGAAATCATGCTGTCGCTGGGTGTGCTTTTTATATCTCTTGCGAACAGAACCCAGACAGTCGCCGTGTTTTTTAATTGTCTGTCTATTATTTTTCTGCCTCCTGTGTATTTTACTAGCATCGTCCACCCTGTGTTTTATGTTTTACGCTTCAGAATTTTCTGCCATTTTACCTTTAAGTCACCGATTTTATCGCCAACTGTTATTATTTTTTATTATCTTCATCTTTTTAAAACAAATTCTGTTGGCTGAAGAGCGGCGTAATAAGCTGCTGCCAGCCCGCCCCCTTTAGGGGGAATCGAAACTCAATAAAGGAAAACAAAAAAAAAAAAGTACAGGCAGTTCCTCGCCGAGCTAGGACCAGCTCCGACAGACCTCACAGACGCTCTTGATGAATAGTCGCCTACGTCTTTTTTTTTTCTTTGTGTGTAAATAGTGATCGTTCGAGAAGTGTAGTTCAGTTTCAATAAACGACATTGCACTGAGTGTTCTATAATACTGAGTATTCATCAGTATGCATGTTGTTCATATGTTCAAGGAAGGGCCATGTGTCATGTGGCCACAACATAAACGTGTCCTTAACATAGACGTGACATAAAATGAACGAAGGAGAGCCAAGTGTGATGAACGCTCTTCAAAATGTTTGATATTAAAGTTAGCCGCTGCTGGAGACAACGGAGAGCGCTTAGCTATTCCGTCCGACATTTCATAAAATATACCACCGTACAAGAAATAGGCTGTCGTTATAATATGTGTGAATACGTTTATTGTCTCAAGAGGAAAACGCTCTGCCAACAGTTTCCGTACGGTTCAACAGGATCGAGGTTGACTAAAACTTCGTTTGCGCCACCTCTAATCAGTTGTCTCAATTATTATCTACGAGTTTTTGATATGATGTTCGCACGGCCAACTATCAGAGTCATCCACAAAGTCAAATATTCAGCTATCCTATAAGTAGGAAAGCCAATAATGCAAGCAATTGGTCTGACAAAGGGAAGGCCTCAGACACGGCCACCCGACTCGGCTCAGATTTGGCAGGTTGCTTGTGTACAACCTAGAACGAAGGACTCTAAGATATTTTGGGTTAACATCCCCACAATTTTGAGAAAATCACTCCTAAAGGTTATGACAAGCAATCGACTCAAAATTGGAGGGATCGATGGAAAATTGTAACTAGAGCATGTTTCATCATTAGATATGGGGTCCGCAAACGCAAACTTTTCCAGAAATCGAGGAAAGAAACTTTTACAACTGCCGCTTCTGTGCCCATATGTTAAACGCTTTTCGCCGCCAGCACCGATAGCGCAACGGCCACGGTAACTGGTTGTGTATCGAAGATCATGGGTTCGAATCTCGAAGAAACCTAGCGGATGTCGTTCTTTTCGTTTGTATTTTTCCATATCTCAATTGATAGGGATAGGAGGGTTAATAAGGTAAGTAAATCAATAAGGAATGATAATACGAAGGCTGTCCAGAAGGTAAATTCCGATCGGGCGCAAAATGGAAACCACTGGGAAAATCCGGTAAAGCTTTGCACAGATGTGTTGGGCAGTGTCTCAGTATTCCCGTCGATCGTGTCGCGTCGCTCTTTTCAGTTCTGAGTGAACTTAAGTATGCGTGGGAAATAGCGTTTCCCGCCAAGTACGAGTGCCTGGTTAGAGATTTCGCCTGTGTCATGCAGCCTACATAACACAACTGTCTAGCAGTTCCTTCTTCATTCCAATTCTCGGCCGCATAATGCAGGGGCCATGAAGACGCTCCTGCAGCGTTTCCGATGAGATGTGTCTGATCACCCAAAATACAGCTCATAATTGGCTCCCCTGAGTCTCATCTCTGCTCACAAGGGCCGCTGGCTATGAAGACAAAATTTTTCCATAGACAACGAGCAGCAGACCAGTACAGATAACGGGCTGAAAGCACAGGCGGCTGCTTTCTGTGACGAGGATATTGGAAAGTTGATACAACACTACGACAAAACTCGAAGTTGGAGCGGCGACTATGTAGAGAAGTAGGTGGGAGGTGTACCTAACTGTTGCAAATAAAACGTTGCTGGCTTTCACTGTGGTTTCTATTTCGCGACCTATCGGAACTTACTTTCTGGACAGCCCTCGTAATAATGTAGGCAAATAAATTTCTCAAACCTCTTGGGATAGTAAACACCTAAAATGTTACTCCAGGTCACTTTACAATCGCTCTTCCAGTCATTGTTACGTGTCCTCACTTTTCTTCGAACAACTAGATGGATGGTACTTGTCACATAAACATTCGAAACAAATATACTCACGGCACCAAGAACATCTAATGAATGCAATCTTTCGACAGCTACACTGTTCCTTCCGAAGAGTCGGCGGAAAACTAACTTGGTTTACATTTAAAGATATGTCTCTTTCGGGAATTAATTTTGATGCGTACCACGCATACAATATCATTTCCTGAAAAATCGGTGCTGAAAGTTGGTTATGAATTATGCTGAGAATAGTTATTGCATCTGTGCGGTTGTGCATTTCCCGCTGGGTTTCGAGAAGCACACTGCAATTCTGAAGCCTGGAAATAAAGTTTTTAACCCGGCGATAGAAATAAACATCACACGGCTGGCACACAGGTGGAATACTTTTCCTCTGCACTTCAAGAAATTAGTACAGCCTTGAAGGTCTAGGAGCTAGGTTTCATTTATTTATTCGGTCACATGCAGTTTAAAATTGCAGGTATATAACATTAGTAATACTGTACATAACAGGCATGCGAAAGTACAAAATTACACATAAAGCTAACTAAATCACAATAGCTGGGTTTCTAATCCATATAAGAGCTGTATTATCAGCTTTCATGAGGTCGCTCCAAATCCCGTTAGAAGAGCAAGGGGTATTCATCTGTAATGTGCTCGATCGTCTGGTTCGGATCGCCACAGCCACAAACCGGAGACTCTGTAGCACCCCATTTGTCAAGAATGTCTGTTTCATAAGATTCCTAGCGAGTACGGAAGTGCTTACATCGGTCAGTCCACCTTCATCACTTTCGACTGCAGTTTCCACGACCAGTGCTAGTTCTGTTCAATTTGACCCATAGTTTCCTGTCTCGTTCTGTGCCTGCAGTATCACAGTTATAGTCTCGGAACCACTCACGCTCTTCAGGATTTTCAAAAAGCTTACAGCTCTGGTCCCACAGGACTCTCACCCCGATATTACTGGCCTCTAGGTGTTCTGCTTGCCGTGATGGTGGGTTTCTTGAACGGAGTCTATTTCGTCGCAAACTTGGTATGTCTACCTGTATGAGTATTTCCACGTTCTCCTGTAGCTTGCGGTATTCCCTAAGCACGGCCTCGCTTCAGCGGGTGGCGGGTAGATAGATATTGCTCAGAAGAGAAAGCCAAAAAATCGGTGCTGGTCGGATTGCCCCAGTTATTGACCGCACTGTGTGGTTCAACTGGACGTCTATGAATTTGGCGTGGCAGCTGTTTAGCCACATCGACACTGTTCGACTGCAGTGCTGAACATCAACGGCGTAATCAAAATCGAGAACCGGATACATCTGCAGCTGGTGAGCGCAGCCATACAGCCAAACGCGATACATTGTTTGACAAAACAAAATTCTCTTTCAGGCTCCTTCACACTGGGACTCTCTAATTAAAATTCTTAGCGATGCATTTTTTATATAACAGCATCCCGCACCCTTTTTAAAAGTGTTTAAGCGTACTTCTACAATTAACAAGAAAACGGATAACAATTTGTGAAGTTGCTTAGTGATAAGATTTAGTGGCATCCAGGGTGCTATCTCTGCAAATTTTTTTCCGCTTTCAAATGGTGTGAGTAAACCAACCCTGTCTCAGACAGTTGTCTCTTGATTAATTGGAATATAGTTAGGTAAGGTTAATTAATAGCTGAACGTTAAAAATCTCAGAGTCTGAAACTATATATCAGCTGCTCGTCACTGATTCCTTGCATGCTGTGGCCTGCTATTCGTTATCGCTGTCTGCTTCTGTAATTAGGTTATATATCCGCTGACTGACACCTAGTCAAATATTCACCTAATTTCGTCGTACTTGACGTACATCATACATTGAACCTTGCTGAGTTCTGGACTCATTCTAAATTCCCGTTATTAATTTTGGAATAATTACCAAATTTTTTCGTGACTGTTTTTAATCTTTCACCTGCTTGGCTTGAGGTCCCCCGTCACGAATAGCCGATGAATCTAATTATCTGCTGGATGTTTTCCCGTATCTGCCCTTCCTTACAGGTTTCTTTCTCTACACTCCATGGAGGATATGCCCTGATGTTTTAACACATGTCCTGTCATCTTGTCACTTCTTCTTGTCAGTATTTTCCATATCTTCCTTTCCTCACCAGTTCTTCAGAGAGCCTCCTCTTTCTTTACTTCATCAGTCCATCAGGTTTTCAACCTTCTTCTGCAGAACCCACATCTGAAAAGCTTCGATTCTCTTGTGTTCCCGTTTTCCAACATACCACGATTCACTACCATGCAAAGTTTAGATCCAAATGTAATCTCCGAAATTTATTTCTCAAATTAAGGTTCAAATGGCTCTGAGCACTATGGGACTCAACTGCTGAGGTCATTAGTCCCCTAGAACTTAGAACTAGTTAAACCTAACTAACCTAAGGACATCACAAACATCCATGCCCGAGGCAGGATTCGAACCTGCGACCGTAGCGGTCTTGCGGTTCCAGACTGCAGCGCCTTTAACCGCACGGCCACTTCGGCCGGCCTCAAATTAAGGCGTATGTTTGTTACGAATAGCTTCTCTTGCACATAATGCCATATTTGCCTGTGCTTGTCTGCTTCTCATGTCGTCCTTCCTCTGTAAATCGTTGATTATTTTCCTTCCGATTTAGCAGAGCTCCTTAACTTCGTCTACTACGTGATCACCAATTTTGATGTTAAGCTTCTCGCAGTTCTCATATCTGCTGCTTTTCATTATTTTTGTCTTTTTCAGGTTTATTCACAGTCCACATTCTGTATTCGATAGACTGTTGATTTCGCTCAAAACATCCTGTGATCCTTCTTTGCCTTCTCTGAGGATAGCAATAATATCAGCAAATCTTTTCACTAACATCTCTTGTCCCCGAATTTTAATCCTGTTCTTGAACTTTCGTTGGATTGAATAGTAGGCACGAAAGACTGCATCCTGGTCTTACACCCTTTTTAATAAGAGCACTTCGCACTTGGTCGTCTAGTATTATTGTTCCCATTTGGTTCTTGTTGGAACGTCCCCTTTGAAAAATTATACATGATTGTGCTTAAACTGACACACAATATTTTTAGCGCAACGCAATCTGACTTTCAGTAATCCCTACAAAAGAATGGCCCTGACTAACAATAACCTACACCTTTCATGTATCACTTACCACACAAAAATCTTCGTTACTCGAACTACTGCAATACAGCGAGCGCCACTACTGCCAGCTAAATAAGAGATTCAAACTACTGAAGGCACTAACTACTGATAGTCATAGTTAGCAAATTAAAGATTTTGATAGAGAACAATAATGTATTTACCTTAATAGTGTTTAAAAGTCATAATATATATAGCAGTTCATGACATCCAGTCTTACAAATGTACAGTTCCTGATGGACACACGTCCAGATCATCCGCTCTCAAAACCCCGCCATTTCTCTCCCCACATCCACCACTGCTGGCGGCTCACCTCCAACTGAGCAATGCTACGCGCTGTTAACATCCAGCGCCCAACACTACAATAGCAAACAACAATGCAAACCAGCCACAGACTGCACACAGCACAGCCAGTGATTTTCGTACAGAGCGTTACGTGGCGTTACCAATATAAAAACCTAAACAGCCTACTTACATGGCCCCCATGCTCCCCACAAAAAGTTTTACAAATTGTTTTGGGCAGTGGCCAATACAGATTTGAAGAAATTTTTCATAATTACAATAACAAAGATATCCAATGCACATACTTATTGATACACTGTAGGTCAAAAGCTAAAATTTTCCCACAGTCCATGTAGACAGTCCTGATCAGTCATCACAGTATTAGCTACAATTTTATGCACAATGTCTGACCAGTAAATGAAAATGCACACGGAGTAGTTGATTTCCATGCTGCCTTGAAGAAGTAGTGTTGTCCTTCCAACGGAAAGACAATGCTGACTCTTGACATGCACACAGGTAATGGGCCACAACAGAGCAAACCCACAGCAGAGTCAGTCGAAGTTTTGAAGAAGATTGGTGAGTAGGTCATCACAGAGCAGACCACTGTAGTCCTGTTACAGATTACGGTATTGGTGTGCCACCAGAGGTACAGACCCACTGCAGTCCTTGTACAAATAATGGTATTGGTGAGTCATCGAAGGTGTAGACCCACTGTAGTCCTTGTAGAGATGGCTAACAGCCATCTGTTACGACTGACCAGGTGCACAATCACCATCGAAGAGTCTTGTGGACAATATAACAAGTCCATGAACCACCACTTGTGCACTCACAAATTATTTTTTTTTTTGAAATGTCCTTAGAACCAGCAATGCTGTTATCCAGTCCCTTGCTGAATTATTAATACACGTGCAAACACTAGCCGTTCCAACTTCTTACATACTGTGCATATACTATGACCAACAGAAATGTGTGCAGTGAAATGAATGCTTAGAAGTTACTTAATTTGAAGAACTGGTGTCACTTACAATTTCATAACATGAAAATACAATTACAGAGATACAGAAAACATCATGAAAACGTAATAATACAGATAACATTTGTAGTAATACAGGCTTTACAAAAGAATAGGAATAGACTTATACATCAGTGTTACAGGAATTATTACATAAGTAAATATATAAAATAATGAGAATAGTTTCCGAAACATTAATTTCACACATGACCATTAAAACAGAACAGAATTAATAATGTCTAAACATCTTTACAAAGTAAATAACATATTATTAATGCAAATTATATTTGAGGATAACAGTATTCTTCATCATAATGAATGTAGCTTAGCACTTGAAAAATTCTACAACATAAATCTTATTAACTAAACACATAAAGACAGGAAAAACACAAATACACAAGGGTATACAAACACATAGCGGAATAACACAAAGTGAAAGGACAGGGTTCGTTTTCAGTGTAACATTTGGTACTGCAGTCCAACCAAAAACTTCATTCCATAGATCTTTCCTCTTACTTCAACATTTGCTCCTGAAAAAAAAAAAAAAAAAAATCCTATCTAACCCTGTTAAATAAATATTTCTCATTGTATAATACTCATTTTTGACCAAATCTTTTTCACATAACTTCTCAATGCATTCTTTACCTATTCTTCATAGTTAGATTCTTATGTAATCTACCCCCTCTTAAGCTAACTTAAATCTACTGAGCTCAGATATATATACTAAGGGACGAGGCAATGCAGCAACACACAACAACACACAACAAATTAACACAAACAGCAATGACAAAAAAATGCAAATTGGCAAAGCAAGCAGCAGTATCTCTAACATAGCAGAGCAAATGCAACATTACAACTAATATAAGGCAATGTGCAGCAAATAAGAAAAATAAATCAGTAGTAAAACTGGCTTAACAGAGTAATACAAAGTGAAATTTAGTAGCGCTATGCCTGGCAAACAGCAGCAGCAAATGCAATAACTTGTTCCTAAATATGGCATAGTTCAAGCAGAAAAAACAGTACAGTAAAGACAACAATGCAGATAAGGGAAATGTCTGTTCACATCTTAATATCTATATCAATAAAGTGGTGCACCACAAGAAAATTATTCTACCAAAAAATTACCAAGTAGTTGAAAAGAAAATTATGTATGCAGTAACTGTTATTAATCCCTTCTTATTGTTCTTTCCTTTCCAAATGCTCCTTTTTCGAAGAATGTGGATCATAAAATTATTATTTAATAGATATGTTGACAGAAAGTGTTCACATTAGCAAAGGCATTTAATTTTATTTTATAAAACCAATGCTGCTACACAGGTGGAATCCAGATATCAAATGAAATAAGCAGCTATGTAAAGCAAACCTTAAAAACATCATTCAATAGCCATGTGGCATTTCATAAGTCAGTAGAAATTCTCTCAAGTCTCGTAGAAAGGCACTTGTCATAATCAGGTGTGCAGATGTAAAAATATTTCCCATCAATTCATAAGCATTTCAGCAAGTAGCACAAAGTACGTGCTCCACAGTGTAATCATACGTTTCCAAGTAATAGCGTGTCATATTTGCGATGCTTTCTACAAAGGAATGTCAATAGAAAGGTTAATGGCCTCTTTCTTCTCCACCTAATGACTTTTTCTCCAGGCAGCTGGCACAACTGCCCACTCACAACGCATTACATCAAGGTCACTTGGCTTTTTTACCAAAATATTTACGACAGCAGTTTGCACTACAGTGACAGTCTCATATAAAAAATTTCACAAGTTGAGAATTTGCGTGACAAATGTGTAGAAACAAAATCCTATAAATATAACAGTGTCCAAACAATTTTCGTAATACATTCACGTATTTACACACATTTCATTACTCTTAAAGTACGATTCTTGGTTTCCAACATCCTTTCCCACAAATCAGCGTCCCTAACAACTACTCATTATTCCTTACCTTATTACACATATACATATTCGTTGACATTCTTCAATATTTCATCATTATAAATATGTAGCATAATCAAATTCCTCATATAGCATCAGCTTATTGATCGTAAACGTACCTCAGCAGTATAATACACACAGTCATCATAACAATAACATCACAGCACCTCAATCAAATCTCAAAAAGGTCATAGCTTTCTGCAATAATGTCAAAACCTAAAAAAAAATTATCTGCTCATTTAAATAGTGTCATCTACCTCAAATGTACTTTAAAAATCGTGTTCCCATACCAAATATATCATTCAAAGCTCTCATAGTATCACAATGGTTCCAAAAAAAAATGAACAGTTCACAAAGTACAGACAAAATACAATTTCATAAGTGTAAAGTTATCCAACTACGTAATTGCGTAAACATGTATCACTGACGTAGTAAAAAAAAATGTTTGTTTCTCTATTAAATAATCAGATAGCTGTGGAATTCTGTGTTAGAGAAATATGGTACCGATGTGTAAAGTTGTATAAGAAAATACCAAATTAGCTAGGGCTCCTTGTGCTTGCCAAACACATGGTACACAAAGTAGGCGTGTACACTCCTGAGGATTAATGTAATTATACCCTCAGGTGTTATAGATTACAGCAATGGAATGAAATGTATCACGGAATACCTCTGTATCATTGTAATTCAAAAATCTTTAAACATGAATGTTTTAAGTACAAAATTAATCACTCAAATGCGTGTCCTGAAGCGCTAAATTGTTCGTCTTGCTGTAACATAATCTCTGTCATTACTTAAGGGTCAAAAATGTGCCAAGCGTCGTAATTATCGTCGTCCGTAAGCAAAGTTCTGTGGAAGTCAATGTACTTACCTCGTAATAAACAAAAGCGAAATGCTATGCGTATAGATATCGTAGTTCAAAATGGCTCTGAGCACTATGGGACTCAACTGCTGAGGTCATTAGTCCCCTAGAACTTAGAACTAGTTAAACCTAACTAACCTAAGGACATCACAAACATCCATGCCCGAGGCAGGATTCGAACCTGCGACAGTAGCGGTCTTGCGGTTCCAGACTGCAGCGCCTTTAACCGCACGGCCACTTCGGCCGGCAGATATTGTAATTATTATGTACAGTACCGTTATCAAGGAAGTACCACACTGTAACGTATTGTTGTGCTACAAAAAAGGCTGTCTTATTGTAGCTATACCACAACTTTAGTACTAAAACATGTTTTACTTTCCAGAAGAATTCAGAAAAACTGTACAGATATAAAGCAGATACAGCACAAAAGCAACAATGTAAATTATGTCACACATTAGTAGCGTCGTGATATAATCGTGTAGCTGTCAAGGAAACCAAATACTAAGTCATCTTTAATTTCACAGAAAGTACTTCAAATAAAGAATATATTTTCAAGTAAACCAAAATGTTGCATTAAAATCTCATTAGCAGTATATGTTCTAAGTATGTGAGCCTTATAGTCGTTGCGTAATCGTACAACTAACAAGCAAGAACGTACACACACAATAACACTGTGTCGAATGTTCAATATAACAATGCATTCGTAATTACTGTTTAAATTTGTTTCCTAGGTTCTAAACTGGATAGTTAACTACTACAAAACATTGTGGCATGTTAACAGTTTCTCAGTGTGACAAATTGTACCAGTAGTGTGAAGTGAAAAATTTTATCGCAAAGACCAAGTTAAAAAAACAGATTGTCTCTCAATAAACGGTTTTACATGTGAAATGTAGTGTAACCCTTTACTCTTCCTAGTGCGCAGGGTTTCAGCTTCAAAGCAATTAACATGTTGTATAAGTCGGTAAGGAATGCAAAAATTTTTCTCAAGGTTACTGTCTATGTTATTTTTCGCTGAGCCAGCCGGCGCACGTGCCTGCCTGCGGTACGAGTCATTGTCTGTCTCTTTGTTTGCGCGCGTCGTTATTGGGATTAGGAGACCTAACTTCTACAAATTCACATTGTCGAGAGGTTCCTGCCCTGTTTGAATCCCTCCAATTCTGATGCAATTCAGGTCTGTCGTTACGATTATATCGTCTGTCGTCATGTCGGTAGATGCCGTAGTTTCTTTCTTGTCCGTCACGTGGTGGAGAATTTCTCCCAGAATCGTAACTGCGCGGTGGACCGTTGCGTCTGAAGTTATTCTGTCTCCCTTGATAATTATTGTTTTGGTTCCCATATTGTCTGTTTCTATGGTTATCTCTGTCATATTCATTACTACGGAAAGGTGATCTTTCCCTGTAATTATTACTACTCTGCCAACGGTTGTCATATGGGTGGTGTCCGTTTTGGTCACAAATTACGTTGTAAGAATAGCCTTGTCATGTCCATTTATTATTTCTGTCATCGCGGAATTGTGACGGATGTGACCTATAATTGTTGTGTTCCTGTTTTCGCGTCCCGCGATTGTCAGTGTCTATTTCCAATTCTTGTAAGAGTCCCTGAAAAGCTTCAATGTCGTCTTTGCAACGTCCTGCCAAAATAATATGTCGTAAATGTTCAGGCAATTTGATTAAGCAAATGCGGATGAGTTCTGAGGGGCTGTATGGTTTTGACAGGTACTGATTCTTGTGAAACATGTCTTCGAAATATTTCACAAGACTGGAAAATTCAGATTGTTCGAAATGTTTCACCATTATGATGCTATGTTTTACTCGATCTTGTGTAGCTTGAGGCCAATATGCTGAGAGGAAAGCATGATAAAATTCTCCTTCACTGTGACAATGGCGAATGACTGATCGCATTCTTACAGCTGGTTCATTCTCTAAATAGCCGCACATAAATTCTAATCTGTACTCTAGTGACCAGTTGGGAGGTAAACAATGACAGAATTTATGAAGCCAGGCTTGTGGATGAATGTCGTCGCCAGAATTCTTAAATGTTTGGAATTTACGGGTAGTAATCAACAGCTTATTGCCTCTCTGGTGCCTTTGCCTTTACTAAAGCCTTATTGATCGTCGTCAAACACATCCTCAATTTTCTTTTCTATTCTTCTGTATATTATTCTTGTCAGCGACTGGGGTGCATAGTCTCTTAAGCTGATAGTACGATATTCTCGCTTGTCGGCTCTTGCTAGCTTCGAACTACGTGGACGATGTTTTTTCGAAAGTGTAATGGTATGTCATAAGTCTCAGACATTATAAGCACCAATATGAATAGTCGTTTGGGTGCCTCTTCCCTCAGTGATTTTAGAAATTCCGATGGAATTTTAGCTACCACTTCAGCCTTATTTAGTTTTAAGTCGTCCAAAGCTCTTTTAAATTCTCATTCCACTAATGGACCTCCTATTTCTTCGTTGTCGACTCCTGTTGTTGTTCTGTCAAGTCACTGGAACAGTCCTCCACCTCATACAAGCCATCTATTTTCTGTTTTCACCTTTCTGGCCTCTCCTCTGGATTTCACAGTTGGGTCCACATTCAACTCTTAATGTTACCGCCCTTCTCTTCAATTTTATCGAAGGTTCTTTTGATTAGCCTATATGCTGAGTCAGTCCATCCAACGATCACTTCTTGGTTGATTTCTTCGCATATTTCCTGAAGCCATTTTGCCTTAGCTGCCATGCACTTCCTATAAATTTAATTACTAAGGGATTTATGCTGTTGTATTCCTTCTTTCCCCGAACATTTTTGTACTTTCTTGTTTCGGGGATGAATTGAAGAGTATCTTTTGTTACTCGTGGATTCTTAGCAGTTGCCTTCCTTGTACCTAAGTCTGTACGTCCAATATTTGTGCCTCTTTTCAAAAAGGCCACTTCTCTTCAACTTAACAGCCGACTTTATTGCTTATGTGAAATAATTTATACTGTTGCAGTCCCTTTTTACTAATATTTTACTAGCACTATCCATTTCGGCAGCATGCTGCCATCATCAGGTGCATTATACGGTTACTTATGCATCAGCTGATAGGTTATGTACATTAGCTGTGTGTGTCAATGGGGTTAAGAATCGAAAAATAAACCCGTGTTGAAGGATAAATCTGTTACAGTGTGTACATTATGTGACTAGCATGATTAGGTAATATATTAATACATTTACTTACATTTCTGTTGGCGATTTCATTTTCTGTACTCAGAGCACTGTAACAGGTAAATCGCAACCTAGCATTTTCAAAAACATCTGTTTACATCTTTCCAAAGAGTTTTAAAATCTAAGATAAACTACTTACAATTTTAAACATAATAATATATACCTGTAGTGAATACTTTTATCTAGATGTACTGGCAATATGGATAATGTTACTTGGATTCTTAATGAAAACTGATCTGTCACTGAAATACACATTTAATGTTGGAGAAGTGTTTGAAGAATTTAACATTGTTCGTTTCAAGATTTTAATTTAATAATACATCCCCATGTGATGTGCCATGAATGAAGATTTCCAGTTCTTCATATAAGTCCATTTGGTGTCCCTTATTCTTTTTATGTAATATATGAAGATCATTTACAATGTCATGGAATGAGTGGCATGTGTCTTTTATGTCGGTGGCTATTACTGATCTATTGTAATTGTTAGTGTAGTAAGCATTTATGTGTTCATTATACACTCCTGGAAATGGAAAAAAGAATACATTGACACCGGTGTGTCAGACCCACCATACTTGCTCCGGACACTGCGAGAGGGCTGTACAAGCAATGATCACACGCACGGCACAGCGGACACACCAGGAACCGCGGTGTTGGCCGTCGAATGGCGCTAGCTGCGCAGCATTTGTGCACCGCCGCCGTCAGTGTCAGCCAGTTTGCCGTGGCATACTGAGCTCCATCGCAGTCTTTAACACTGGTAGCATGCCGCGACAGCGTGGACGTGAACCGTATGTGCAGTTGACGGACTTTGAGCGAGGGCGTATAGTGGGCATGCGGGAGGCCGGGTGGACGTACCGCCGAATTGCTCAACACGTGGGGCGTGAGGTCTCCACAGTACATCGATGTTGTCGCCAGTGGTCGGCGGAAGGTGCACGTGCCCGTCGACCTGGGACCGGACCGCAGCGACGCACGGATGCACGCCAAGACCGTAGGATCCTACGCAGTGCCGTAGGGGACCGCACCGCCACCTCCCAGCAAATTAGGGACACTGTTGCTCCTGGGGTATCGGCGAGGACCATTCGCAACCGTCTCCATGAAGCTGGGCTACGGTCCCGCACACCGTTAGGCCGTCTTCCGCTCACGCCCAAACATAGTGCAGCCCGCCTTCAGTGGTGCCGCGACAGGCGTGAATGGAGGGACGAATGGAGACGTGTCGTCTTCAGCGATGAGAGTCGCTTCTGCATTGGTGCCAATGATGGTCGTATGCGTGTTTGGCGCCGTGCAGGTGAGCGCCACAATCAGGACTGCATACGACCGAGGCACACAGGGCCAACACCCGGCATCATGGTGTGGGGAGCGATCTCCTACGCTGGCCGTACACGACTGGTGATCGTCGAGGGGACACTGAATAGTGCACGGTACATCCAAACCGTCATCGAACCCATCGTTCTACCATTCCTAGACCGGCAAGGGAACTTGCTGTTCCAACAGGACAATGCACGTCCGCATGTATCCCGTGCCACCCAACGTGCTCTAGAAGGTGTAAGTCAACTACCCTGGCCAGCAAGATCTCCGGATCTGTCCCCCATTGAGCATGTTTGGGACTGGATGAAGCGTCGTCTCACGCGGTCTACACGTCCAGCACGAACGCTGGTCCAACTGAGGCGCCAGGTGGAAATGGCATGGCAAGCCGTTCCACAGGACTACATCCAGCATCTCTACGATCGTCTCCATGGGAGAATAGCAGCCTGCATTGCTGCGAAAGGTGGATATACACTGTACTAGTGCCGACATTGTGCATGCTCTGTTGCCTGTGTGTATGTGCCTGTGGTTCTGTCAGTGTGATCATGTGATGTATCTGACCCCAGGAATGTGTCAATAAAGTTTCCCCTTCCTGGGACAATGAATTCACGGTGTTGTTATTTCAATTTCCAGGAGTGTATATTCTTTGGAAGTCTCTCCCCGTTTGGCCTATATAGAGTGATCTGCAGGTATTACATACTATTTCTTAGATGCTTGATTGTGAGTGTATATCTGTCTGTGTGTATATATTGTTTCTCAGTGTGTGTTGCAGTTTGTTGTGTGTTGGTATCTGTTGCTGATGTCTTCCTGTAAACTTTGAAGACGTATGGGTTGTTTTCTTTACTGATCATTAGATCAAGGAAATTGATGCTACCATTGCTGTCATATTCCACTGTGAATTTCATCCTGTCACCCCACAACACACAAACTTGCTGCATACAGAGCACTAGTTATCAGAGCCAACAATATACCAATGGCCAAATATGCACATTTTCATGAGCTCAGCATAATAAAACATATAGATTCAGCAAATGGCTATGATGAAGTATTAATTGATAACCTTACACAAAAAAGGAGAGATAATAATAAACCACCTTCGATACATGAAATGAAAAAGAATCCCACGACTTGCATACCTTTCACAGGCAAAATCTCCTACAAAGTAGCAAACAATATCAGACTACACGGCATTAACATTAGCTTTACAACACATAACAATCTGCAACACACACTGAGACACAATATATTCACACAGACATACACTCACAATCAAGCATCTAAGAAGTAGTATGTAATACCTGCAGAACCCTCTATATAGGCCAAACTGGGAGCAACTTCGAAACAAGATATAATGAACACATAAATGCTTACTACACTAACAATTACAATAGATCAGCAATAGCCACCCACATGAAAGACACAGGCCACCCATTCCATGATAATGAAATTATCTTCATATATTACATAAAAAGAGTAAGGGACACCGAATGGACTTATAGGAAGAACTGGAAATCGTCATTCCTGGCACATCACATGGAGTTGTATTATTAAATGATAAGCTTGAAAGGAATAATGTTAATTTCTCCAAAAACTTCTCAAACATTAAATGTTTATTTCATTGACAGAACAGTTTTCATTAAGTATCCACGTAACATTCTCGATATTGCCAGTACATCTAGATAAAGGTCCTCATCTTCACTACAGGTATACATTATTGTGTTTGAAACTTTAAGTAGCTTAGCTTAGATTCTATAACTCTCTGGAAATATATTAACCGTCTTTAATAGTGTAAGTAATTTATCTTAGATTCTAAAACTCTTTGGAAAAACGTAAATAGATTTTTGTGAAAATGCTAAGTTGTGCTTTACCTCTTACTGTGATCTGTGTGCGAGAAAGAAAATGTAAGTAAATGTATCAATATATTACCTAATCATGCTATTCACAAAATGTACACATTGTAACAGATTTATCCTTCCACACAGGTTTATTTTTCGATTCTTAACCCCACTGGCACACAGAGCTAATGTACATAACCTATAAATCATTCCATATAATCTTACAATACAGTCACAGACCTCTAACAACATGCATATAACATGGATAAACTTAAATTACTCTATAGCTGCTAATCACAGTATCCACATTCTGCACGAACTTTAAACGTATATCATCATTTCTCTGTATCACTGACCCCTTGGCAGTCTACTCCTTGATATCTGAATAGAGGGCTAGTTGGAAATATTTTGCCAAGGAAGAGGCGACATATCCTATGGATGTATATGATGGGACTCTAATGCAGTGGTTTTTATTGCCTTCTGCGCCCTCATCCCATTGGTCATTACTGATTCTTCCACGTTTTAGGGGCAGTTTGCCACCCCAAGGGCAAGAGGGTCTCCTGAATCTCCGTCGGCTCCCTTCTCTCTTTCACAATGTGATTGGCAGAATGAGGGTGACTTCTGCTGTGGGGTCGGGGGTTCGAACCAGAGACTCCAGATGGCAGAGCTATAGGCGGTGCCCACCACGCCGTATTTTGTCAGGAGGCTGAGCAAGTTCGGTAACATTTGTTTATTCTGATAATTTACAGTACTCGATGGATGAAACTTTCAAGGGGAGGCCGCCAATTGTGAAATTCAGATTCGATTCATACTGCGCATAATAAAAGCTCATGGCCAGGGGTGTAATGTGGCAAAGCACCAAGATGCACTTCTCAGCTGTTGTCGAGAAAATCGATAGTTAAAAGAAACCATTGCAGTGAAATACTCTCTACGACTAATAATTTTCCACAGCGTCGTGGCGGAGCGGTAAGCGCTAGGGTTTGTAATCCGAAGGTCGCCGGATCTAATCTCGCACCATGCGGTTTTTTTTGGTATTTGTTTTTTATAATTCAAATATATATATATATATATATATATATATATATATATATATATATATATATATAATTGCCGGCAATCACTTGCAACAATTATGCATATAATAAGTTGTTGAAAGTCGTTTGTCGTGGAAAAACTGGCGACTTCGAACATCATTATATTTTCCGCAAACAAAGTTGTATTTCACAAATGTTATTAATTGTCTTCATAATGTTTACCACGTATAGTTAACGGAAGACGTAGAAACGATATTCCGAAACGAATACGTATAGCGTAAGTCAAACGTTGGAATTGGAATAGAGACCCCACGAACACAAATTCGCCGTGGCAGGTATGAAATATAAACTCCGTTACTCGCTCGTTACACTTGAAGGACAGATGTTGAATGGGCCGAAACGAGCCGCCGCATAGCAGCGTAGTTGCCTGCTAACTTCGAAAAAAGGTAGATCCGGTCCCTAGCGCAACTTATAACATCGTCGAAAATCAGTGGGGACGGGAGAGCTTTGGTACACCCTGTTAAAAAAACTGAAAAATGGAGGCGGTACAATTGGAGAGCGATCCGCCTTCACCAGCATGCATAAGCAATTCATTAATAGTTTATATATATATATATATATATATATATATATATATATATATATATATATATATAAATTACAAAAAACTAATAATAAAAAAAATTGCATAGCGCGAGATTCGATCCGGTGACCTTCGGATTACAAACCAGATCGCTTACCGCTGCGCCACGACGCTGTGGAAAATTATTAGTCGTAGAGAGTATTTCACCGCAACGGTTTCTTTTAACTGTCGATTCTCTCGACAACGGCTGAGAAGTGCATCTTGGTGCCTTGCCACATTACACCTCTGGCCATGAGCTTTTATTATGCGCAGTATGAATCGAATCTGAATTTCACAATTGGCGGCCTCCCCTTGTTAGTGTCGGCATGCCATCCGTCCGCTGTCCCACGAGTCCAGCCAGCTCAGCAGACTCCTGGTATGCCGACGCCACTGCTGCCGTCATCAAGGCTGCGTTGCTGGAAGTCGACCGCGCTCTCCTGCTCGCCGCTCGCCAATACATTGCAACTTGCACCACGCTGCGGCCCACGTCTCTGGAGACTGCTACAGTCCCTGCTCCTCGCGGCCCTCCACCCTGTTTGGCCTGCTCTGTCCGACCATGGGACGAAGATGGGTGCACTGGTCACCCAAGGCCCTCGGACTGCCGCTGCTCCCAGGACAGGGCCGGACTCGAACCCGCGCCCTCCTGGATGCTGTGCCACAGCGTGCCGCTAGTGCTGCTTGATGGATTGCAACACCTGCCGCCGTCTCTGTCGTTGTCGCAGCATTGCTGCGCTTCCCGCAGTGTACGCCTCGCCCGCACACCGGTATGCGAGGTGAGAAATAAACGTAACCCGTAGACTCGAGTGGAACGGAGCCCCTCCTGGACCCACTGCAGACTGCTGTCAATGCCCTCTTTCAGGCAGACAGTGAGATCTCTAAGTTCTAGGCTGCCGTTCCGTCTCACCCCAGTGTTGTGTCCCTGGAGGCGCAATAAATCCTGAACAAGTTTATAGAAAACAGAATACAAGTGTATGCAGAATGCTTATAACATTGCTACCAGACTTGCCCCTATAAGCGCTGACCAGCACAAGTCCGTCCCAATGCTCGACTGACCTGACACACTCTGTCCCAAGCTAAAATTGCCTATTTAGACTGGTTTTTCCTTTGCTTCTGATGTAGTGTCGGAGAGAGACAGAAACTATGGCAGGGATAAATTCCCACACATCAGCCACTCACAAATCGCCACTCTTGGCTCTGTCCTAGTGCCCTGCCTCATACATCACAATAACTTAAAGCAACGCTGCAGTTTCATGCCTCGCTGTTGCTCCACTAAAAACAAATCGTGCGTCCAATACCGCCATCGCAGCTCCACGCCCGCTAGTGCCATGTTTACCTTGCCTGGCCTGTTGGCTGTCGACTGTTACCACACTCTGCCAGGGCCCACAGATTCATCGCCCAACCGCGCCTTCATTGAATTTGGATATAATTTCCCTTTCCCTCGACTAGGACTGACACTAGTGCAGCATTTCCTTTGCCAGAAGTCCTCAGTGGCGATTCCTGACGAATTTAGTTAAAAGATTTAATTCAAGGCAGTGTTACAACCTAGGATCCAGATCGTTCTCATTTCTAATCAATGAGGCTAACCCCAAACATCTTTTTTTGGCATCGTTGCTTCGTATTTGTTTCTCATATCACAGAAATGCAAAAGTATTTTCATACATATGCATATCACTAGGGCATGGAATTTAATAACCTAAAAAGCAAAGAAATATGCAAGCATTTATGGCCTAAACGTATATAAATTTGACCTCATAAATAAAGATGACGTTATATAAGATTTGTTTTTTCATATACCATGTAATACAGAATTCACTCTCGACAAAATAGTATACTTTTGGCAGTCGTTGAAAGTAAGTCGCACTTATTTTTGAAATGCCTACATGCGTCTGGAAAAAATAAGTACAATGAAAACCCTATACAAACTACATAATATCTTACTAATGCACATGACGTGTTTAATGTATTCCACGTTAGGTAACATGTCACGTCCATCTTCACAATAGAAATCTATTCTTCTACACTACAGCACCTGCATCTATGCATTATTTTTTGTAAAATTCCCTCATAAAGTATGGCTTGTATAACACCCCAAATATAGAGGCTCTAATGACATCCTTTTTGACAACAAAAGAAATAAAAATTAATTATCCTGGCCTTGACAGTAGCTACTGGCAACAAAATATTAACACTACTGAAACTTTGACCAACAGAAATACTAGGGAACTAACAACATCTCTTCCACGGAAAGAACGAAATGAAAGACTATCAGATGATCACTTAATCTGCAAAGCACGAAACTTTAAATAAAGAATTCAAAATATATGCTTTACGAAGATAAAACCTACACGAGATAAAGCGATCAGAGATAACATTTATCCAAGAAAAGAGTTCTAGCCGCATCGAGCTGTACGTTCGCTGCGACTACAATGAAAAACTTAAATAGAGATGTTAATTCGCTCTCTTGTAGACATCGCGATAGAAGCACGCTTATTGACCGATACTACATTGTTTCTGACCGCTCTGGAATTTTAATGTTTTTCACGTATCATCTTGACGTATTAGTCAAAGTTCTGAAGAAAAGTGATAGAACACTTACGTTTACCCAAACAACGGAACAGATATTATACGCGAGGGAAAAGTAACTCGTCTGATAATCAGTTCTGGGACTTAGTCGTCGTGATATGTGTTCGTCACGAACATTGAAGGACACAGCAATATAGCAAACGCCGACATAAATTCTACAAACAGACTTGAGTAGGAAACACATACACGCAAACATGAAGAATTCACAGGCAAGCCGTGTTGTCCGAAGCTGTAGTTAATGTCAGAATTGCTGATGTAAATCGTAGCTTCAGTTCCATGAATGACAGATCGGTATGCTTTCCAATGAAGTGGTTAGATAATTCAGAAGTTCAATAAAGTCAGTTATAACTTTAATACTTCATGTCGTCTACATCATTTAATTGAACATTGTATTACGATGCTTTCTGTAAGTTATTTAGAGAATACGTTATCTCTGGATTTACGACGTAGAAGTTGTTGAATTAGCACCGTAGTGACGCATTAACGACGCTATGATACATCACAAATCAAGATTATATCGCAAGACTATAATGTGGCATCGGCTTCAATGGTGGAACTTTTAATTCGAAATATATTATCTACGTTCGAACAATCATTTGAAAACCGGGCATAAGAACTACGCTTATCAAGTTCGCGTAAGCTTATAAGCCCGTCGCGAACACGCGAAAGATATTTGGTTTATTGTTTGCGATATATATCGAGTTGTTGCGGTACCGAGTGGTGCAGTTGCCGTGTGTAGCAGCAAAGAAGACGGACATCCTTCGAACACTATTGATTCAATTACAAGCGACGACCGTTTATACATTTCGGCGTGCTGCTCCATCGGTACGCGGATATCTGCTACAGGGACATAGTATCTGAAACTAACCAAAGAAAGCGAGGAGTTTGTTTAACAGTAACTGATCGAAATTGTCGCGATCGACAGACGCTGACCTGTGTCAGCTAGACTTCAAGAGCCATCCCCATCGAGCCGACACACTCATACACGCCAGACTTGTCATTAAAATCCCAAGATTCACATATCTCTTACAGCTAACGGTAAATCTGTGGCAGAAATTAGTGCATATATTTTTTCTTAAAATTTCTGCTACTGGTACTTCTCATTTATAATCTAATAATTCTCATTACATTCGTCTTTCTCCTATTTACTCTCAATCCATATTCTGTACGCATTGGACTGCTCATTCCGTTCAGCAGATAATGCAATTCTTCTTCACTTACACCCAGGACAGCAATCTCATCAGCGAATCATGTCATTGATATCGTTTCACCTAGAATTTTAATTCCACTACTGAACCTTTATTTTATTTTCTTCATTGCTTCCTCCATGTACAGATTGAACACAGGAACTAAAGTCTACATCCTTGTTTACATCCTTCCTAATACGAGCACTTCGTTCTTGGTCACCCAGTCTTATTATTCCGTCTTGGCTGTTGTACATATTACATATGGCCCGTTTCTCCCAATAACTTACCCCTACTTTTTCAGAATTTCGAACACCTTGCACCATTTTACCATGTCTGTAATGTTTTGTTTTTAATACACGATTGCAATTTTGGCACAATGGCCACTTACAGATGCTAGAAACAATGCCATATCATAATTCAAAAGTATTTGGCCAACACAAGCATCACGATGTTCGAGGGTTTAGTCTAGGAAGCTGGATAGCACCATAGTTCAACGTTTGGCGTATTTTTTATATTTAAACAGTTGTTTCTGCATGTTATGACCACGGTGTTAGAACAGGGACAATCGTGTAGTAGGACTTGTGTTTTAATTTAAATTCTGACATCAACTAGGCTGACTTGGCAACTGCCGCAAATATCTAGATGTTTGTGTAATTTCAAGGTGTTTTGACATAAGCTAAGATACTGTTCTAGTCACTCAAAATTGCAGTCGTGTACTGAAAGGTAAAATATATTTAATAAAGGCGGAAAAATGATGCTAAACAGTCTTAAATTATAGTTAGAAGGTTAATGAGGAAGCAGAAGGGAGGATTATTGAATTCAGTACAGTTTGATGTGTTGTTCAGTGTTGTAAAAAAAAACACCACAGTCCTGTCGTTTCCATTTAATTGCACTCGGCGAGTGAGAGTGGACAGATATCCAGGTGGAGCCGTCCGGTGAGTCCCAGCGGTGTGGCACGATAACAGCGGCCTCGCGGCTGTGCGGGGATAGCGGGGCCGCGCACGGCAGCGATACCCGTAATTCGATATGAGCAGCGGCGGCGCGCGCCCTTAAGCCGGCCTGGCGCCCATTGCCCGGCTGCTATTAACACGGAGCCCGCTGATAACTCACGCGCAGGATTAGCACCCCAGATAACACACTTACTCTGTCCGGCGCTTCTGCCCGCTCTCCGGCTACGAAACTTCCACTCTGCCAGTTCCACCGGGACGTGCTATCACGTTCGTCTTCTGGCTCTGGGAAAGAACGTAAAGACGCGAGTGTCACTAGCAGAAACGCGTAAAAAACTTGGTTTCGGGTCTTCGACCTAGTCCATACCAATACTGTGACTCAGTGAAAGAAATGACGCATCAAAATGAATGATTTCGCAACATCACGGGGGAGAAAAGAAGACAGCCAATCGTTGTTGACCACGTGCACGATGGAGTGCAAGCTAAAACTGGGAGAGAATGGTTCATCAACGTTATAGATGAAAAAGGACTTGCATTTCTGGAAGTGAAAGAAACTTTTCGATTACTGATAGTTTGGAAATAGTTTTAAACTCTTTCTCTCACACTCATCAGCCTCAAATAAATACAACATTGCTGAACAGCTACACCGTGCTCTATCACTCCACTTTTAGTGATCATAACTTTTAACTAATTTAATCTTTAACTAATTTAATCTTTACAAATCGCACTAAAATTGGACCTTGCAGTTGCATGAGAAACTACTAAAGCTCACTTTAAATTGTGCGTATACAAACACAATCACAGTAAATTAGCAACCTTCACAAACACAATTAAATAATTCATAATTAAAATTCTCATAAATTGATTGATTTACCTATTTTTAAATACAAGTTGAAATTATCTTTAAAATGAGTTTAAAATCAAAACATTTACTGTTGCTATATTTCGGAATGGTCGATAAGGGAAATTGGAAATTTGTGGTAAGATCCTATGGAACCAAAGTGCAGAGATCATCGGTCTCTAAGCTTACACACTACTTAATCTAACTTCAAACAATCTACCCTACGGACAATACACATACCCATGCCCGAGGGAGGACTCGAACCTCCGACGGGGAGAGCCGCTCGGACTGTGAAAATCCGTCTCAAGGCCGCGCGGCTACTATGCGCAGCACCAGTAAGGGCTTTTGTTGTTAATAGGCTTATGTTTTTTGACCAATCATGTTCCCGACAGTTCTAGTAACATCTCTCTCTCTCTCTCTCTCTCTCTCTCTCTCTCTCTCTCCCTCTCTCTCTCTCTGTCTCTATAGTGTGAACATTAACGAGATGAATTACTACGACCCAAAGTTTAGAGGAGTTCGTCTTACCAATAGTTTCAATTAGTATTAGACCAGGCACAATACTTCTGTGTCTGATAGGTTACACTTATGCAGAAACACGTCCGTGTACAATTCAGTTATGTTCTCGAAGATATACACTTGCTGCTGGTGCAACGGTACATTGATAACCTGGTTTTATATCTCCACAAAGCCTTTTGAAGATTCCCAAGGTTACGCTCCGGTCGCAGGTTCGAATCCTGCCTCGGGCATGGACGTGTTTGATTTCCTTAGGTTAGTTAGGTTTAAGTAGTTCTAAGTTCTAGGGGACTGATTGTGGTGTCACCGCCAGACACCACACTTGCTAGGTGGAAGCCTTTAAATCGGCCGCGGTCCGTTAGTATACGTCGGACCCGCGTGTCGCCACTGTCAGTGATTGCAGACCGAGCGCCGCCACACGGCAGGTCTAGAGAGACGTTCTAGCACTCGCCCCAGTTGTACAGCAGACTTTGTTAGCGATGCTACACTGACAAACACACTCTCATTTGCCGAGACGATAGTTACCATAGCCTTCAGCTACGTCATTTGCTACGACCTAGCAAGGCGCCATAGCATTTGATATTTATATGGTGAAGCATGTACAGTCAAGAGAGATGTTCTCCAATTGTGGATTAAAGTATTCCAAGAACTACGTTCTTTTCTTTATAGGATAATTACTTTACCTTGTTCCAGACCTCACGCCCATCTGCGTGAGCTTAAAGGCGTGCATTTCGGCCTCCTCCAGCAACACTTCACTGATGACCTTAGACGTTAAGTCCCATAGTGCTCAGAGTCATTTGAACCATTCCCAAGGTAAATGTACCGTTTGTTTACGCAGTGTAGTCGATCATCAGCTTCGATGTTCATCATTCGTAATGCATGCATTAAACATCCAGGCTCTTTAATCTAGGCCAGTGGCACTGTTATCAACAAACAAGGCCTCCCCACATAACTGGCCGCCTCGCCTCCAGTTGCAGATTCCAAACACTGCCCTCTGTGTGCGCAGTCGGCTAGTCCTGCAGCGGCACTCTCGCTGTCGGTAAACACAGTTACTTCTACAGCTTCACTTTTGACAGACCACGCGTCTCTCTCGCACTCTTTGACTGACCTCTCCATCTTAGTGTCCAGCTGTTATATATATCCAGGGTGTTTCAAAAGTGATGGTCAATATTCAGGGATATCACAGGAAAGAGCATTCGAAAAAAAAAGGCGAGTGAACATGGGCCCTATAACGCTTACCTTAAGGACTATGAGAAATTCTGTGAAACATATCTCTTCTACTGCCATTCGTGGACCTCATGTTCCCAAACAACGATGGAAATTTTATGGATGACAGTAAGCATTGACACTGGGCCACAATTTTTCGCCATTGGTTTGAAGAACATTCTACGGAATTTAAGCGAATGATCTCCAACTAGCCGAACATAACACTTTCCAGACATTGATCCACGTAAAACCAGCCCACACAATTATTATGCTACCACCAGCTTGCACAGCGACTTGTCAGCAACATGAATCCTTGCCGTCGTGGTGCCTGAACTACATTTGAACCCTACCATCAACTCTTGCTACCTGACATCAAAACTCATCTGACCAGACAAAGACTTTGTAGTTGTCTACAGTCCAACCGATATAGTCACGAGCCCTAGGGATGTGCGGCAGGCGAGGTCATGCTGTTAGCAGAGGCACTCGTGTCGGTCGTCTGCTACCATAGCGCATTAACGCCAATTTTTTGCCGCATTGTCCAATGGATAAGTTCGTTGTATGTCCCACATTGATTCCTTCGGTTATTTCACGCATTGTTGCTTGTCGGTTAGCAAATACCACTGCTCTCGATCGTTAAGTGAAGGCCACCGCACAGTGCTATGTCCATGGTGAGGGGTGAAGCCTGAAATCTGGTATTCTCAGTACACTTTTGACACTGTGGATATCTGAATACTGAATTCACTAACGATTTTCGAAATGGAATGTACCGTGCATCTAGCTCCAGCTACCATTCCACGTTCAAAGTTCGTTAATTCACGTCGGAAACATTTTCAGAGTATACCAAGCAAGTGATACTACCACCATGTATATACACTACCGGCCATTAAAATTGCTACACCACGAAGATGACGTGCTACAGACGCTAGATTTAACCGATTCTGTGATATTCAAATGATTCGGTTTTCAGAGCATTCACACAACGTTGGCGCCGGTGGCGACATCTATAACGTGCTGACATGAGGATAGTTTCCTACCGATTTCTCAGACACCAACAGCAGTTGAGCGGCGTTGCCTGGTGAAACGTTGTTGTGATGCCTCATGTAAGGAGGAGAAATTCGTACCATCACGTTTCCGACTTTGATAAAGGTCGAATTGTTGCCTATCACGATTGCAATTTATCGTATCGCGACATTGCTGCTCGCGTTGGTCGAGATCCAATGACTGTTAGCAGAATATGGAATCGGTGGGTTCAGGAGGGTAATACGGAACGCCGTGTTGCATCCCAAAGGCCTCGTATCACTAGCAGTCGAGATGCAAGGCATCTTATCCCATGGCTGTAATGGATCGTGCAGCCACGTTTCGATCCCTCAGTCAACAGACGGGGATGTTTGCAAGACAACAGCCATCTGCGCGAACAGTTGGACGACGTTTGCAGGCCGGCCGAAGTGGCCGTGCGGTTAAAGGCGCTGCAGTCTGGAACCGCAAGACCGCTACGGGCGCAGGTTCGAATCCTGCCTCGGGCATGGATGTTTGTGATGTCCTTAGGTTAGTTGGGTTTAACTAGTTCTAAGTTCTAGGGGACTAATGACCTCAGCAGTTGAGTCCCATAGTGCTCAGAGCCATTTGAACCATTTGACGTTTGCAGCAGCATGGACTATCAGCTCTGAGACCATGGCTGCGGTTACCCTTGACGCTGCATCACAGACTGGAGCGCCTGCGATGGTGTACTCAACGACGTACCTGGGTGCACGAATGGAAAAACATTTTTTTCGGACGAATCCAGGTTCTGTATACAGCATCATGACGCTCGCATCCGTGGATTCAAATTTATCAGATTAGGGATTCATATATTCCTCGGATAAGCTACATTTTTTTCTTTAAATAATCCCCTGCTCCATAGTGTTCACTCTCTCACTCAGGGCACATTCCATCAAATTATAGGGCGCCACCTTGTCTGGCCTGCTGCATTTCGTTGGCGGAGACCACTGGTCTCCGTAATCTGACAGTGACACCCTTCTGCACCCTTGCAGTTTGTCCTCTCATTACTTTCCGGCTTGTGTCAACCTGTGGTCGCAGAAAAAAGGGGTGCGTTGTTTTCTGTATAAATGGAGACAAACATTTACTGTATACTGCCATTGTGCACATACACAAGTACCCAATAAAAATTATATCATATGCATTTCCATGTTGTGACGGTGGCTTCCTGTAACCAACGAAATTTTCCAGATCTCACTGTGACAATGCAATGGGGCAAATCAACATTTACGTGTAAGTCAAAGCCACATTGTACATTGGCATTTGTTCGTAGTGCTGCAACTCTGAAACCTTTCACCGTCACTTGTAGGATGCTTTGTTGCTGGCTCATTCATCACTATTGGAGCTGACAACAATCTGTAATAAAATATTCAGGCTTCCAGAACAGGAGTGTAACACGCAAACATCTCGACCTCGCATAGATATGGACCTGATACTGTATAACAAATGAGGGCTTTGCTATTTTTGTATGTTCATCACTGCTGGAGCTGACAACACTTCGGAAGTATATTTTCTTACGTAGTCATACCGAATTCCTGTAAATAGATATACAGTTTTTCAAACAGATAAACCGGATACAATATCCCCATGAAGAGCTCTATTTTAGAATGCTTCCCTTATTCAAAGGTGGTTAAAAAATCTTTTTTCATTATCCACGCCTAAACAAACTGAAGAATTCAAAGTAACAATATTTCACATAAAGAACGTCCGAAACTACACAGGTGCACATCGAGAAATATTCAACCTGGTACAGTGCTATCGACAGTTAAAGATTTCTTGAATAATTGGTATCATATAAAGAAACATACTACACTATAAAAAGTAAGTATGCGAAAGATTCCGTGATAGATCGGAGCCATATTTGTCGAAAGCCGACCAAGAACACTGTGGAAAGTAATTGTTAGTGATGTTTCGACTGCGTTAAACAGATATTGTTTAATTCTGCGGAACGATTTCCTGTTGGCCTTGAGACGTGGGTCCACTGCATTAGACCAGAAGTAAAACAGCAGTCAGACCTGTGGGTAGAAGCCGATGACGCGGCACCAAAATAGCGAGGTTGATTTCGTGTGCTGGAAATGTTATGGCATAATCTCCTTCACATCTGGTAGTCCATGCTGAACCATTTGTCACCGCAAATTTCTCACTGGACCCTGACATACTACCCTGGGGATTTATGCAACGCGGGTTCAGAATGGCCGCTGCTAGGTAACAATGGGAACAAGACAAGTGATCGTGCAGCTCCAGAAATTAAATGTGTGATAACTGCGTGATGTTTTACTAACGCCCCGGCTCTCGGGCGAACTCCACCGCCACATCTCCGCTCATCTATCCGACACTCACGTAAGACTTTTCTGTTTCGTTTATGTTTCCTTTTTTTTTTGGAGGGGGGGGGGGAAGGGGAGGAGTCTTATTGAGTCGTAAGGAACTCTATACGAATTGGAAAGCAACATGTTTTATGCCACAAGATCATGAAGACATTTCACAGACTCAGCGAAGAAAAGAGTTGTAGGGAATAATACTTACAGCAGGCTACGTACCAGCATAGTAATTCATCAACGCACGAATTCCCGTGTAGAAAGGCAATGAGAGTAGTGTGTGAGACTCGTAAAGCGTTTGGCCATGAAGCACAGCAGTGCAGTGAGTCCCGTTGGACTATGATGCGTAGAAAAGCTTAATGCAGTTGTTTTTGCTTATTGATAGTGAGCCTTTATTCTAGATTCCCACTTGTTTTGTGTTTTGATTCAAAAATGAAAAATGAGGTTACACAACGACTAGAAACACGGGCAGCAACTTTGAGTGAAACTGTTGAGGTGGTGAAATTTCAGGTAGCTGGTTTACTCCAGGATAAAACAGAAGGAAGCAAGGCTAGTAAAGAAATGTAGAGAAAACTAGAAGTGTTACATGCTGCGACTGAGTTGCCGTAATCCCAGAGAAGGCAAACTAGGATGGTAGAAACGTACACTGTATGATCGAAAGTATTCGGACACTTGGCTGAAAATGACTTACAAGTTTGTGGCGCTCTTCATCGGTAATGCTGGAATTTAATAAGGTGTCGGCCCACCCTTAGCCTTGATGACAGCTTCGACTCTGGCAGGGATACTTTCAATCAGATGCTGGAAGGTTTCTTCTCGACTGGCAGCCCATTCTTCACGGGGTGCTACACTGAGGAGAGGTATCGATGTCATTCGGTTAGGCCTGGCACGAAGCCAGCGTTCCAAAACATCCCAAAAGTGTTCTATAGAATTCAGGTCAGGACTTTGTGCAGGTCAGTCCATTACAGGGATGTTATTGTCGTGTAACCACTGCGCTACAGGCAGTGCATTATAAATAGGTGTTCGATGGTGTTGAAAAATGCAATCGCCATCCCCAAATTGCTCTTTAACAGTGGGAAGCAGAAAAAGGTGCTTTAAACAACAATGTAGGCCTGTGCTTTAATAGTGCCACGCAAAACAACAAGAGGTGCAAGCCCCCTCCATGAAAAACACGACCACACCAAAACACCAAAGCCTCCAAATTTTACTGTTGGCGCTACACATGCCGGCAGATGACGTTCACCGGGCATCCGCCATATCCGCACCCTGCCATCGGGTCACCACATTGTGTACCGTGATTCGTCACTCCACTCAACGTTTCTCCATTGTTCAGTCGTCCATTGGTTACGCTCCTTACACCAAGCGAGGCATCGTTTGGCATTTACCAGCGTGATGTGTGGTTTATGAGTAGCCCCTCGACCGTGAAATCCATGTTTTCTCACCTCCCGCTAACTGTCATAGTACTTGCAGTGGATCATGGGTGCAGTTTTGAATTCATGTGTGATGGTCTGGATAGATGTCTGCCTATTACACATTACGACCGTCATCAACTGTCGGCGGTCTCCATCAGTCAACAGACGAGGTCGGCCTGTATGCTTTTGTGCTGTACGTGTCCCTTCACGTGTCCACTTCACTATCACATTGGGAAAGTGGACCTAAGGATGTTTATGAGTGTGGAAATCTCGCATACATAGATATGACACAACTCACACCCAATCACCCACGTTCGAAGTCCGTGAGTTCCTCGGAGCACCCCATTCTGCTCTCCCACGATGTCTAATGCCTACTGAGGTCGCCGATATATAGTATCTGGCAGTAGGTGGCAGCACAACGTAACTAATATGAAAAATTTATGTTTTTTGTGGTGTCCGGATACCTTTGATGAGATAGTGTACCTATCCCATCCACTGACCCTATGGCAGCCAGTATCATTACACTTTTTCTTTCTGGGAAAGCATTCGTTGATGTATCGGCCTCTCTGGATGATATGAGGGAAGCAGTTTGGTTAGAAAATTGGGATTAGTTTACTTTTACCAGGTGACGCTTAAACGTTTTGTACGTACCTTGAAACCGTTTGTAAAATGCAGCAATTGACCAGCTGGCCAATATGCTTACCGAACGCTATCACAGGCACAATAGTGGTAGATTTTTCAGAGAACAGTTCATGAGCTAAATATGGAAGTGCAATATATAGAGGCATTCTCTGACAGAACTTGTAAGTTAAACTCGCAGACCTACGAACTAACACTCGCTGTAGAGGCAGAAAGAATCGTCTTGCGGGAAGCAGAAAATAAGGGGTATTTCAGTGGATATGTCATGACGGTTGAGGATGGAATATCCTAGTGTTTTGTATTCAGCTATCAGAGTTGCCACACAGCTCGATGAGATAGTTATTAGGACCCAGAAATGGGGTAAAAGTGGTGTCCTCTCCTCTGACGTTAAAGGCAAGAGCGGGCCATGTAAAGAATGCATGTTGCCAGTCACCCAGGGCACAAGGCGGATGACTACAGAAGTAGAAAGCAGGATGGGCGGAATGTGAAGTAGTTTGCGCTAAACAATAACGTGGGCGCCTTGACCTTTGGAAGTCGTTCCCACTAAAGTAGTACACCGCAAGGAGGTGTGCAGAGACAGATTGTTACTTGACTGGTGCAGCGAACAGTAAGAAATATAAATTCTTGGCACCACCAGTGCCAATTGTTGGTCTGGGTCTCTTAGGGAGGAAGGCACTTCAGACGCAACAGTGTAGATTAAGTGGAGTGTGTGACAATGAGGTGGAGTCACTGGGAACAACATTGCTCGCCTTTAGCATTGGGACTGAAGGCTTAAGGAGCATATGCAGGTGTTCCCACACATTGGAGAGGGGTATTATGCAATTCTCGGACTCGATTGTGTCAAGGAACTTCATTATATGATTGAGCATTCACAGTGAACTATCGAACTTGGTGAAACCTTTCTTCCGTTAGGGAAGGAGGCTGCTAGTGAAACAATGCCACATGATACAGCTGTCATGAAGGTATTACCAGCTAAACTGGGTACACATATACTAAAGTTTAATTCGTGGGGTGACATACCAGCAGGTGCAGGTAAATTGATCGGGATTAGTGTGGGTGTTGACTTAACGAGGGATCTGTTTTGTATGGTAGAACAATTCGGCTCCAACCACAATCTGCATAAGTTGCATTGTATGGAAGGTAGGGGCGCAGTATGCCTCACAAATACAAGTGGAGAACTGATGGTTCCCCGAGTCTGGAAAATTATGGCATGGAAGAGGTTAGGCTGCCACAAGGCATAATGGTCACCAGTTTTACTTTTATGAAGGAAGATGATATTGATAGGTCGTTAGCAATTCTGCACCATGAAATAAACTCAAACACTTCTAAAGAAAAGTTAAGAAGACATCGAAGCTTTAAACCTTTGATTTACAGATTTGTGAAGTCCAGTGGGTCTGTTACCACTGGTGCATGGAACATCGCATAGGACAGCAACAGCAAGCAGGGCTCTTTTATATAAGAATCTGTACAGGTTACCAAAGAATTAAATACTTTTGGTGTAGGAATTTATTGACCAGCAGTTCGTTGATGAAATCGTTGTGAATAGTGAGAGCACCCTGGAGTGCAAACGCTGTCATTGTGCCCAAAACGGCATTGCATGGTACTAGGAAAGACAGATTACATTATAATTATTGATTGGAAAATGCAATCATTTTTACTAGTGTGTATCCAATCCTGAACATTTCTAAGACAGTCGACAATCTGGGTCAATGTAAATATACTAAGACAGTCGACAATCTCGGTCAATGTAAATACCTCTTGACCATGGATTTGAAGAGTGGGTACCATCAGTTTAAAATTGTTATATAAGACCGGCCAAAGACACATTCTTCTACACAATATGGCATTAATTATACTGTAAGACGCCATTGGTCTGATAAATGCACCACTTATACTTCAGAGACAATAGGATGGAGTGTTTCAGGGACTGAAACTTAAAATATGCATGATGTATCTTGATGGCATAATTGAATTTTCGAATGACATGAAAGAAGATGTGAAATGGTCGAAAGAAGTCATTCAATAGCTACAGGCCGCATGCCTAACAGTCATTGCTGATAAGTGACATTTCGCTCAAACAAAAATAAACTATTAGCCAGGAAGGGGTAAGAAATGATTCACAGGTGATATGAACGGTTCGTGATTTTTCACCCCCATAGACTACAAAGGAATTACAGTGAATTTGAGGACTCTGTAATTATTATAAGAAGTATGCAAGGGATTTTATGCAAATTGACGAGCACCTGAATTGCCTGTAAAGAAAAGCAATGGTATTTGTGTGGTCAGCAGAGTACCAAGCCACATTTGAGAAACTGAAAAATGCTTTGATTTTGATTATTGTGTTCATATTTCCTAACTTCAAACAAGAGTTCATCCTTCCCTGTGACGTGAGCAATATGGCAATCTGTGTTTTGAGCCAAAGAGGGCAAGAAGTGTTGTGTGCATCGAGACCCCCAGGACGGAATATAACAATTCACTGACAGAAAAAGATATGCAAGTTGTTACTTGCGATATTGTCTACTTTCACTGTTATTATTATGGACAGGCGTTTTAGGTAGTTACTGATCCTGCTTCCCTTAAGAGGCTACTGGGACGGAAAGACCCACCCAGCAGATTTAGATGGTGAATATTGAAGCTAAGCGTGTCTAATTACGAAGCGGTGCACAAACCTTGGACGACACGCACTAATGCAGACATTCTAAGCAGGAAAACTGGAGCTCTGCTGGCGCTAGACAAAAGCTTGTGAGAGTGGCAAAAGGCAAAAGCAGCTCACATAGAACATTCGTCACAGCAGCAGTTAGTGGCATACGATAGCTGGCTGTGTAGAAGTACGAAGTGCAGCTCATGCATGGTGCTTCCTATATTAGAAAAGAACTGTTGCAACATGCATATGGTCACCTGTTGGCAGGTCATGGTGGATATAGAATGACAGATAGTCAAAATATTTTAGTGAAAATCACGAGAGCAAGATGTTGAACTGTACATAAAACCCTTTGTGTCATGTCTAGATAGGGCAAATCTTAATCACTGGGGTAGTTCATTACAAAGGCTTCCAGAAGCGACAAAATACTTTGCAATGTTTGGACTGAATATTTTTGGACCATTTAACAGGACAGCAGCTAGAAATAAGCGTATTCTAACCATAACAGATCATTTTCTTGGTGTGTACCAATGTAGCAAATGCAGAATAGTGATAAACCCAGTTGCAGTGCGATGGTCAATAACGGGTCACTAACATACGGCGTTCGTGATACTATATTACAGATCTGGGTACAGATTTTATCTCTGACCTTCTGAATAAATTGTATCTGAATCCTTCCACAAATGAATGCTAATGCTAAAAGGGTTCACCGTGCAATTTCTAAAATGTTCATACAGTACATATACTGTCAGCATTGTAATTGGGAAATGTGTCCTCAGTACATTGTCTCAGCATATTACAAGTGCTGAACCATATGACGTGGTTTATGGAAGAAAGAAGCCATCTCCTTTTGAAGCTCAAACCTAAATTAGGTACTAATGAGAAGTAAGTGAAACACTTCATGCAGCGATTAATACAAGTTTGGCAGAAGTGCAGACCAACGAATATCAAGGCAGTCGAATGTCAGGAAAAGACCGGGCAACCTGGGGGGGAGACGGGGGGGGGGGGGGCGAGAGGGGGGGGGGGAATTGTCCCAATATACAGGGTGAGTCACTAACTATTGCCACGAAGAATAATTTCGAAAGTATGATATGAGTTGAAAAGTTTGTGGGGCAAATGTTGCATGGGACAAAGGGGGCCATAATATGACGTTTGTTTTTTGTTGCTAGGTGGGATCATCACTTCGAACACATTATGTAAATGGACGTTCATGCTATTTTTGTGACCTTCGTTGACTATAGGATCCTATTTAAAAAAACAAATTTGACCTTCATATCTCTGACGCGACCCCCACCTAGCAACAATAAACCAGCGTAATACTAGGGTAATCCCAAAACCAATGTCTTATATTTTTTCATACGTACATAGATCTGTTTCTTTCTACGATGGTGTACATTAGTTTACAGCTTGAACATTTAGCTATTTTTCGACTTAATCACCATTTCTGTCGATGCATTTTTGTAGAAGCTGTGGCAGTTTTTGTATGCCCATGTCATACCAGCTCGCCCGCCATGCTGTTCAGAAGGTTATGAACTTCTTTCACCTCGTCGTCGGAGCGGAATCGCTTTCCGATCAAATTTTCTTTTAACTCAGGGAACAGGAGGTAGTCACTGGGTGCCAAATTAGGACTGTAGGGTGGGTGGGTGATTATGTTCCACTGAAACTGTTGCTGGAAAGCAACGGTTTGCCGAGAGATGTGTAGGCGAGCGTTGTCATGGAGAATGTGTAAGCCCTTGCTCAACATTCCTCTTCTCCGGTTCTGAATTGCCCGTTTAAGTTTTTTCAGAGTCTCACAGTACCTTTCAGCATTAATTGTGGTGCCAGTTGGCATAAAATCGACCAACAATACCCCTGTCCGACACCTAAAACCGGTTATCATGACCTTGCCGGCAGACTGTTGAATTTCCGCGGCTTTGGCGAAGAAGGAAGCCGCCACTGACGTGATTGTTGCTTGGCCTCAGGTGTAAAGTGGAATGTCTAGGTTTGGTCACCTGTGACAATTGAGTCCAGAAAGTTATCCTGTTCGGCTGCAAGGCGGTGAAGAAATGCGCGGGAAGCATCAACTCGCTGCATGTGGTCCTCAGGGTGCGTGGCACCCATCTTGCGCACACCTTACGTTAGTTCAATGTTTCCGTTAAAATTCTGTGAGCAGTGCTTAGGGAAACCTTAGGAACCAACGTGCAGAGATCATCCAGGGTGATCCACCGATCTTCACGCATGTTTTGCTCAACCTACAACACTGTCTCCACAGAAATTGACGGTCTTCCGCTCCTTTGTTCGTCGTGAATTTCGGTCCGACCAGCTGCAAACTCTCTACACCACTTACAAACATTTATGACTTCCATGCACGACTCACCATATACTTCCGTCAATTGGCGATTGATTTCAGTCGGCGTAGTGCCCTTTGTATACAAAAACTGAATAACGGAGGGCAATTCGCACTTAGCGGTAACATCGAACGGGGGCTCCATTCTCAACGGCTGCCAAGCCAATACTGAGCGCCTCAGCGCGGCGTGCGCATGTTTACACACAGAGCGTGAAGCACTCTTCATAACAGTGTGACGAACTGCCACACAAACAGAGTTCTGTACTTATAAAAAAATAGGAGACCTTACTTTTGGGATTACCCTCGTATTATGGCCCCCGTTGTCCCATGCAACTTCTGTCGCACAAACGTCTTAGCTCCTATCATACTTTCGGAGTTATTCTTGCTGGCATAGTTATTGACTCACCCTGCAGAGTGGGTCAGTTGATTTTTGTAACAAACCCTTTCACACCAAAAGGAAGAACAAAAAAATGTAACTAGGTACCAGAGCCCATGTCAAGTGACAGAGATGATGTCACTGGTAAACGTGATGATGCAGCTTCCAACGAAGACATCGGTTATTCATATAAGCTAGGTCAAACACTTCAGTGGAACAGTAGACGCCTTGTGACAGATTCCAACAACACAGGTGATATGGGATAAAAACTCTAAGAAGGTGAAAAATACAGTACCTAAAAACATTCAGGATTCGTGTAATTCTCTACACGCATTAAAACCATGAGTTCAGTTTCCTTTTGTTCTCTTTGTATATCTCGATTTAGTATCTCCAAACCAGTGAGTTTTGTAATGATTTGTTTAGAGGTATTGTTTCATGTTTGCAACAGGTAGATTAAAGGATTCATATTACGTTGTAGTCAGTAGTATTTCATTGTGGACCAACACTTTCGGAAGGAGGGAGGGGAAATGGCGAGAAACTTCTGCCTCTCAGGTGGCATGTCAACTTGAGCAGCCAGGAAGGACATTATAATCTTTCTATGTCTCGTCCAGGGGGAGGTATGGGGAGAGTTATGGAACCAGCCTCTCGAATTTGTAGTGTTGTTCTCAGGACAAACCGACGTCATCTTAAAAGGTTATTGGTAGAAACTTTGATTAACTTGGAAAGTGTACGAGATGAGAAATGAGGTGTACAAGTTAAAAGAAACTTCCGGGAAACTGCAGAAGGTAGTATAGACAGGGAATTCATGCGGAAATTCAGGAGGAGTAGCACAGATTTCAATTTTTTATGAGAATAGGAGCAACAGAAACACGATGCTGAGAGCATTGATTTGGAGGAAGAGAGAACAGATGATAGCAGGCGCAAAAACTGTTTAAGACAGTGTTCAGGACAGCAAGTGATAAATATATTAAGAATTTAAGCAGCACACTAGACGAGTTCCAAGCAATAGCAAATAAGTGTTATGCTATTGCTTCCACAACAGTTCTTAGCATGAATATGAGAAGCACGGAAGAACTTAGTGATATTTTATCACATGTCGGTAGTCGAAGTGACGATATATGGGACGAGCCTACACTTTTCAATATGCTCTCAAGTAGTAGGCTTAAATGGCCAGTATCAATGTTTTATTGTACACCTTTATCCAATGAAATAGGGCTCAGGTAGATTGACATACCAATTAACTGTGAACATGGAGCAGGCTGTAGTGAATAACACAGGAATTAGCAACAGAATTGATTTAGAACGAGTACAGAATAAACTGGCTGCAATAGGTGGCAGACGGCTGTAGTTAGACAACTAAAGATTTGACAGAGAGTATCAATGGCGCAAGAAACGTGAGGAATTCGTCTTCCATTCCATACTTGGGTGAAAAAGTGCTACACTATTGCCCCCACACCTTAGCATTACTACGAGACTCACAGAAGGATTTCATAACTGAGCGATGGCATATAGCGGAACCAACTGAGGGCAATTCATCGTTGTTATACATGCTGCCAGTCGATGTGGCAATAGATGGGGCGAGACTACACATGTCAATATGTTTTCAGGTAGCAGGCTTCTATGTACAGTATCAATGTTTTATTGTACACCCTTACTTGGTGAAATAGGGCACAATAGGGAAATGGGTACAAATTCGCATTAGTGAAATACTAATAATTTCAGAAAACTGTGAAATGTGTGTACTGATGTCCAAGGAAGAGTTACGGGGTTGTCAGTACGAGCGTATCACGGACTGAAACCTGGATTGACAAACAAGCATGTGACGTAAATTTGTTCCTGGGGAAACGTGAATCAACAGCGTGTCGGTGGAAAGTAATTTTAAAGAATGGGCGCGAAGTTGATGTATTTGGTTTACACTCCAGGGATAATAATTGAGAACTGTTATAACAAAAAGAAAGACACAAAGTATGACGAAAAAGGTGGTAAAAGACAGCGTCATGCTAGTTAATCGAACAGTTTCTGAAATAGCTGGGACAATATTTCACCTACCAGCCACCATTACAGCTACGACAATGACCGAGTTAACACACTCGTTTTGGTGTTTTCGCCAGAGAAGCCCTTGGAAATACTTTGAGTGCAATATCTCACATATCCACCAGGTGAAGAGGTCTCTCTCATACCTTATTTACCAATGATCCTAAGCGATTTATCTATCCATTTGAAGCGCCTTCAATTGTGAAACAAGCTACCGTAGGCTTTAGCAATTGCGAAACATTTCTGAGCTCGCTAATATTCTGCAAATACGAGTGGTGGGAAACTTTGTCTTCTACTAAAGAAATATCCCCACTCTAAGTGAATGATAGCTAGTTACATGTGTTTAAACTTATTGATTATATATCCAATCGTCCGATTTGTGTAGATTACCTAAAGGAGGCTAGTACTCGTATTTTGCTCTCAGTTTGAGGCTTAGCACCTGTGTGTGTGTGTCAGTGTAAAATGTCTCGCAAGGAGTATTAAGACACGTCAGACAGCGTACAAGTTAATTAGAGAAGGAATTAACTGTGTGTCAGTATAGCCTAACTTGTAAGACAATGAGTGTGTGAAGTTTGCTGCCTCATAACTACTTGGGAATTGGAATCACCTACCTATTAATCACTTCAGCGTGTGGGGACCTGCGTAATAGCGCCTAAGCAATGTTCCTCAGGCGATGCGAGCTGAACGGAGCCGACCCTGTATAGGCACGCTTCTTAATCACCAGACCAAGGGCCACCGCTTACGTGACGGAACCTCGCCTCATACCACAACACTTCATCTCATACCACAGCACCCGTGCTTTCCTGTAGGCGAACTGAAAGTCTGCACGACTTGTCAAATACATCAAGGTACTATAAAATAAATAAAATAAAATAAAATAAAATATTAATTATTTTTATCTGTCTGATTGGCTCTCCTATGAGTCGTCAGGTTTTGATTATTCGGTATCAGACGCTTGACAATGGCTTTTTCGTAAAGGCAATGTTACTCGTAGTTGACCGTGAAATAAGACTCAAATAATCGGACTTCGTAATTAAATCGTTTCCAAAGACTGCTGCGGTAGGTGCGGACTCATAAACTAAATCTCAATATTACAATAATTTGCCAGCCATGCCAAAACGTCGTACAGAGGTGATTGTCTACTAAACAAAAAATTACACAGTTAGTTAAATCAGATATATTCAATGAATAAGCCTACAGTTCATAATCCTACTTACTTTTATAAATATAAATTCTTTACAGAATCGAGTGCCTAGTATGGTTGCAATTTTCTATATCATGAAATATGGCGGTGTGCCAGACAATAAACTAAAATACGTGCTTCTCGCACCACTTCAACGAGAGCTCTTCCTTTTTTTTTAATCAAACATACGACTAACGAAAATGTACTTTTGTTTTATCAGCGACACAGCGCTGCAGTTGTGTGCCATAGGCTTTATTTATTTGTCACTGATTATTTATTTAATTAATATCTCGCGTTTCCGAGGAAACTCACGCTCGGCATGCAAATGTGCCTTTATATTGCCCCCTGAATTGCGAGGCGAAAGGACACACCTGCAGGCGAGCAATTCACCTAAAGGCACAAGAAAATCTAAGTTATCTACAACTATTTACATGACTTACATTATACTGTATATTATATACAAAATTTGAATGACGCGCGTGCGCCGAAAAAGTTCTTATGTTGGCAAAACAGAGTGCGCGCATGCGCAGAAGCGTCTGTGTAACTACGGCACTGCCGTTATTTCGTAAATTTAGATCACGCGGCACAGTATTGCAGTTCATATTGTTCGTGTGCGCGCGCATTTCTTAGTCGTTGCACAAAGAAAATATTCCACCAAGATTACATATGAAGACTACATTCTATGACAGGTAACTTAGTTTTAAAATTACAATATTTGTTATAATACAATACAACTTTAGATTGTTGAATGTTCTTAGTTACATAGCATTGCAATGAAATGCTTCAACGAAAAATGTCCGTATTTTTCAGGTGCGTTGACCTATACACATGGTGTCGTTATCACAGTTCATATTCATCTGCTGCACAATAATTTTTTACAGGTTAGTATCGTCGTGGTAAAGTTTTTTTGATCACAGTAACATCGTTGTATAACAACGTGATTGATACATAAGCATGTCCATTTCCTATTTCCATTATAGTCGTTGTGATGCAGTTCGTTGTGACAAAAAGCATTGTTTATTACAGATCAGACGTGACCCGTCGAGTAATTAGTCCATATGCAGTTCGTTTTCGATATTCCGTGGAAGCTTGGTTGCAGAACCTCGGACGGCACATAGCTGGCGTCGATCCTTGGACAGTCCAGGTAAGCGTGTCCGTCACATTTCGAGAACATTTCATTCCCTGAAGTTCCAACCAAAATTCTTCCACCCGTCGTGTTGTTTTCTGGACAGGCACTTTGTGTCCATTTAATCCAGTTAACATCTTGAAGTTGGGTACTGTAGTAATGTCGCTAGACGATGCACGAATTATGCACTTCACATATTCAGTTTTTTTTTTAAATATAGCTCACCTAAATGTTCGTGGTTACTCATCGAAGAAATCGTTCATCGCGTTAACAAAGGTACGATGCATCATGAATGTCATTAACAGTTTCTTTCACATAGGTTTCTGCGTAGTTGCAGACTTAGTCATGTACGTTAATGTCCGTGAATAGTGGTTCACTACGCAATTTTTTTTTTTTTTTTAAAGTTTTTCACATTTTGGCACTCGTTATCGTTCAAATTTTCACACAGTAACAGTTACATTATACATCAGTTTAAAAAAAACATAAGTAATAATACATACACACGTCACATATTTTCTTAGCATAAACATAATACAGTTGCACATAAACATGTTTACATCATCATTACATAGCTATAGGTTATTACATTGTGTCATATTTGATTACATGAATTGCAGATATTTACATCCTCTTTAGCGGTTTTGCTGGGATATTATCGATGTTTTTTGTGATGTCATCTGAAATTAAGATAGGTTAGACACAACATTCATTACATCAGTAGGCAAGACCAGGCGTTTTCACTACTCAATAAATATTCAAAATAGTAAGAGAGAGAAAATGTCCGATTCCTCGCGTTTTGTGCGTGTGTGTAGTGTGTCTGTGTGGCCTTGACTACTGGTAGATGCTTTTCTTGCTGAGAGATGTGCGTCTAATCTATTTCTCGAAGTAAAAGATCGCTTCACAGATGACGTCTGTCGGTTCGTCAGGTGTCATAGCAAGTCAGTGGTACCTACAGTCACAAATATTCCGTGAAAAATTTATATATCATTCACTGCTACGTAATCATAAATTTTACTTTAATATTCAGTCTTCTCGGTGGAACCGCGGCGTTGAAAGAAAAGTTCTTCTGTCTTCAACTGCGTCACTGGAACCGCTGAAATGAAAATTTCTATACTACTTATAATCTATGTTGTAATTTGTTTTAGTTCTTGCCACACAGCAGGTCGTTGAGATAACGGTACGTTATATGTCTTGTGGTAGAAGATCTTGTGAGGCTTAACTTCAATCTTGTACACATACGTGTTGATAACACCTAATCGTTTGGTAAAAACTTGTAAATATTTGGATAACACTTCCTGTAGTTTTATACGTTCATGTACACTGAGAGCTGTAGCTTCACTTATCTTATGATCAAGCAATGTTTTCAAGTCCATTAGCTCTCTGTCAGATGAGTGTGTTTGCATGTCTTGAATGTCTTTGTCAAGTACTAACTGTACCTTGTACCCTGTACAGTGTTTGTCATGCTTTAGAGTTCTCCTGTCCAAATCAATAATAATTACACTGCCTTTATCATTTAAAATACATTTACCTTTGGAGAAGTCTATAATGCAGTCCTTCTCGCTCATAATATCTATTCCTAATATGCAATTTGTCACAAGGTTTTGTACAACCAGGAATGGCCATTGTACGGTTCCATTACCTATTTTAACGTTTACAAAAACTTGCTTCGTAACCCTACATGACTTATTACCTAGTGCAGTAGTTATTTTACAGTTTTGGGCAGGAAACTCAGGCACAGGTTCCAATTCACACATCTTTTTATAAAAATTAAAAGATAAAACGCTCACAGCTGCACCTGTATCTAGGATAATAGTAGTTGGAATCCCACCTACTACACCAGTAGTGGATGCTAAAACAATTTCATTTGTGTTTAAACGACATTGTGTACTGTCTTGTAAAAGTTCATCTGATATATTGTTATTGTGGTTGTATCTTATAAATAAAACAGGTAGTTTTTGTTTAGAATTACTCGGCATATCATTATTCTGTTGTTCAAGTGTGGTGTCAAATAACTGATTAACATTGAAGCCGCCCCCCAAGGATTCTTCAGCCACGACCTGGGGCAAAGTAGTGACTGTTTCTAGTTTGTTGGATTATCATTTGTACTAGGTACTGACACAGATTGAGGTTGTGCATCAGGTGTCATTTCTATTATATTCACATTCGGATATTGCCTATTATGATCTCCAAACTTTTGCGGTTGTTGTTGCTGTTGCGCATTATAACTTACCTGTCGGTCGTAAGGTATGCTCCAATTTTGACCTGGTGGCTGCTGTGGTAAAGCAGAGTTTGAATGAAAGTACTGATCGTTACGAGTCCAACCTTGATGCTGTCTTGGCTCGTAGTTATTATTATTTCTATTTCTGTTTGTGTTTTTGTTATTACCTTTGTATCCGTTGTTACCGTTGCAGTTATTACCGCGGTGCCTTTTGTATGGATTGCCGCATGAAATGTTATTACTGTTGTAACTATTGTTCGTATTGGAATACGCGTGTTGATTTTGATTTCCGTACTGAGACGGCATGTGAGTTTGCTGTTTTTGTTGTACCGCGTATCCAACTGTGGGCGCGCCAGAATTGTGTTGGCAAGCCTGCATGTTTTGCATACCACTAGTGTAAACATTGTGGCTGCTGTTTTGCCGCGCGAAGCGCTGATCTTCAAGTAACATGTCAACCGAATCTAAAGCTGTTAAAAAATAATCTGAATCGTCATCCGGGATATGTAGAAGTTTTTCCTTAATGTTGAAAGGCAATTTGGCCTTCAACGCTCGGAGTATATCACGTGTTGCGACTGGTTCGTCTAAAAAATGTCCCATGTTCAAGTATTTTTCAAAATATCTGCGTAAGTTACCATTTTTACTGTTAAAAGTTTCAGGTTCTAAAATTTGTCTCCTGAGTCGCTCCTGGACGGATTGCGACCAGAATTTGTTCAGAAAGGCACGCTCAAACTCACTGTACGTGGTACATACGTCAGCTTGACTGTATGCCCAGACAGCTGCATCGCCTTGGATGTAACCGACAATATATGAAATCTTTTTCCGGTCACTCCAAGTGCGTGGAAATGCGTTACTAAAAGATTTAAGAAAAATCACCGGATGAATGGTTCGTTTCTCTGGGATAAAAGCCTGAAATTGCCTGTGTTTTATTAAGCTTTCGTCTTCCTTTGCATTATGATATGGATTTGTTCCACTGTAATTACTGCAATGCTCAGCTGGCGAGTAATTACGATAATGTTGCTGTGGTTTACCATGATAATAGCTTGTGTTTGTGGTTGCACGTCGTGGTATGTGTTGTAGTCGTGGTGTGTTTTGTTCTTGTGTGTTTGTGGTGTGCGGTATGTGTGCGTCATACTCGAATGTATATTGGTTTCTGAACTGTACATTTTGACTGATATTTTCGTTACATTCAGACTGTGGTTGATCGGTGAATTGTCTCATGGGTGCAGTGACGGATTGTACTGCGTCACTAATCAGCTGTTTGTTATTAGTGATGTATTCCGCTACGGAGTCGTGCACAATTGTTGGTAAATTTTCACGTATGCATCTATCAAAATGTTTGTCTTTGTTCTCTACCCAATCATGAAATTCTTTATTAATATTTTGAAAATGAGCTGTGGCATCAGATTGTAAGATGTCAGTCAGGTGTTGTTCAACATCGTCAAATTTATTCTGCACGTCAGTAATTCGTTTTTCAAGGTTGTCGTGTACTGAAGGATATGTTTGAATTTGTTCAGTAAGAGCTTCACACGTGACATTAAGGTTTTTTAATTGTTTCTGTAAAAGTGCTACGTCATTTGTAGTCTTTTCTTGTCTCGTATTAAGCTTGGAAAATTTCGTACTGAGTTCAGTCATCTGTTCGGTCAGTGTGGCGTCTATAAGTTCCACACGTTTACACAAAGTGTCATTACATGCCTTGATTGCTATGAGATCAGATTTAATTTCGTCATTTTGTGTCTTTAACTGTTCATTTTGTGTCTTTAAGGTTGCCATGTTTTCCGCGTTCTGCATCCTTAAGGTTGCCATATTTTCTGCGTTTTGTTTCATTAGCATTTGTAACATGTTGGCAATGTTTACTGTTTGCAAGGTCTCTGCCCCCGCCGCGTCATTAGACGTGACGTCATGTATTAACATGGGCTCTGACTGAGACTTTGAAATTTTTGTGGTGGACGGCCTATTGTCAAAATTTTCGTCAACACTCGCGTCAATGTTTGATGTATCGTCACTACCGGTTGCTGTCGTAAAGTCATTTTCTAACATTTGTCTCTCGTCCGAGTCGGATTGCGTCTGAATAGTACGTCTTTGCTGTTCCATTTTTGCGTATTGTTTTCTAGTTATTACCATGCCACACGTGCTATATATTTCAAGAAATTAATGTTTGACACTGGTTTTAAAATAAAATGCAGTTGAGCATGAATCGGTCGTAGCAACAATGGCTGTCTGTTAATTTAAAAATATAAACTGAATTTGAGATTATTGGTAATGGCTGCTGGCCATGTTACATGATATCGTACAGAAGTCGGCCATATTGTACACTCGTGTATTGGTATTGTTGCATACGTTATTGTTTAAGGAAAAATACTGAGAATGGAATTTATCACTGAAACTGTTATGCGGAAAAGAAACACTACAGAATTTTACTGAAAAGCTAATACACTGAATTATACGTCTGGTCAAGCCTGCTAATGCAAAGATGCTGCGTCTTACCTTATTTTGCTGGAAGCTTCTTTGCGTCTTCCCGCAAAATTTTATAATTGGCAAATATCTTCTGATTTTTTTTTATTTCTCATATAGTCAAGTCCAGGACCAGAAGGTTGATTTTTCACATGAAACAAAGAGAACAATGTAACAAATGACAAAATAACAAGTCCGACACGCAGTCGCCAATATAAAATAAATAAAATAAAATAAAATAAAATGAAATATTATTTTTATCTGTCTGATTGGCTCTCCTATGAGTCGTCAGGTTTTGATTATTCGGTATCAGACGCTTGACAATGGCTTTTTCGTAAAGGCAATGTTACTCGTAGTTGACCGTGAAATAAGACTCAAATAATCGGACTTCGTAATTAAATCGTTTCCAAAGACTGCTGCGGTAGGTGCGGACTCATAAACTAAATCTCAATATTACAATAATTTGCCAGCCATGCCAAAACGTCGTACAGAGGTGATTGTCTACTAAACAAAAAATTACACAGTTAGTTAAATCAGATATATTCAATGAATAAGCCTACAGTTCATAATCCTACTTACTTTTATAAATATAAATTCTTTACAGAATCGAGTGCCTAGTATGGTTGCAATTTTCTATATCATGAAATATGGCGGTGTGCCAGACAATAAACTAAAATACGTGCTTCTCGCACCACTTCAACGAGAGCTCTTCCTTTTTTTTTAATCAAACATACGACTAACGAAAATGTACTTTTGTTTTATCAGCGACACAGCGCTGCAGTTGTGTGCCATAGGCTTTATTTATTTGTCACTGATTATTTATTTAATTAATATCTCGCGTTTCCGAGGAAACTCACGCTCGGCATGCAAATGTGCCTTTATAGTACGTAACTAATTTCCCAGTCACTTTATCGTACATCACAAAAAGCGACGTCTTGTCCAAATGTTTTCATCTCCGGATTCAAGTATGCAGTACAGTAGCTGAAAACTGAAACACCTATAAAAAGGGTCAGTTGAATTCAAACTTTGGAGGGTGCATACATCAACGTATCAGCACTTTGTATTCAATATTGCACCCATCATCAGCGCCCTTTCTTGTGTGGCATTTGACTACCTAAATTACTACATTATTTTAACTATATTTAAACACTACGAAGTTACAGTAAATTCTATGAAATGATTTAAATCGCAAGTGTCGAACGGAAACCGAAACTTGTCAGTTGCTAAAGGTCGTGTATTAAGTTCGCTGTATTCATCACAATGAGAACCAATTGCATATTGTATTACACAAGATACACTCTCCCCTAATTGCGCGGCCCCTTCCGCCGAAGGTTCGAATCCTCCTTCGGGCATGGGTGTGTGTGCTGTCTTTATCGTAAGTTAGTTTAAGTTAGTAGTGTGCAAGTCTAGGGACCGATGGATGGCCTTAGCAGTTTGGTCTCTTAGAAATTCACACACATTTGAACATTTGATGCAGTCTCAATACTTCATCTTTTCCTTTGTGTGTCAATGACATTTCTAAGAGCGTTGTGTTTGCAGATGATACAAATATTGTGGGAAATAATGATTCAAATTTAGTTTTACGTTGTGTTACTAATTAATTTTTCTTGGATACGGATTACCAATTCTATCTACTTTCGGACATTTGGACGATACTAATCAATTTTTTGGCATTTTGCTATTGGTTTTGTGTTAGTAATTACAATTTAAAATTTAAATAATCACTGAATAAAACAAGTTATGTCATTCCTGAAAATTTTATTAGCCTTCAAAAATAAACGAGATGTTCCACCAAAGAACCACGATTTTCAAGTGATCCGTCAAAGGACAAGTTTGAGAGCTCATGCTCCAGAGACATCACTCTCGTTAGTAAAATTCTGAAAACATTTTTATTTTTTTACATAAATGCCTGAAAATTCAAACATTTGATGCTAGTAATATAACTGTTTTGGAGCACGATTTTGAAGCCCCTGGGGCCCGTATAAAAGTCTGCAAATACAAACGACCCGACAGATAAAATTAGTGCCAGTTTTTTTAACAGAGTACATGATACCGCACGTGACTCCTCAGTCTCTGACACGGGTTCGATCCTTACTGTCGTCCCGTGTCTTTATTTTGTTCGGTTCTAGGAAATCAAACGAAGAACACTTTTGAAATAAAATTTCTCCTATACCAATGTTTGAAATTTTGTTTGACGTGGAGACTGTGGCGAACGTAAGTCGTTATTTGATCACTAGACCAAAAAGGGATAGTCCAGAAACCCTTCGATACATTAAAACCTTCGGCTTGAGATCTTAAGCTGGAGTCCAGGCAATTTACAAAATTTTTAGAAATGTGTCTCACCTCGTGTCATCGTTTGCTAAAATAGAGAACTGGTCCCCATTTCCAAAGGTTGCCCCATAATTGCCTGAATATAAAATTCCTGTTATTAAAAGAGACTGTGGGATTCTCTCACAAAAAGTCTAGCGTTTATGGACAATGTCCTATTTACAGGTACATCAGGGTAACATCATCCCATCGGACTGAGTGTATGATGTACATCATGGTCGGATAGGAGAATCATTAACTACATCTTGTCTCTCATTTCTTGCCACTCACCCTCACATAGGCGCATGAGAATAGCGAAATTGCAATCTGCATGGAATGGTACATTGTATGATAGTGAGTTCCCTGCAGAAATCGTTTACAACTGCAAGCACTTTTCCCTAAATTCTTGTACGCCCTCTTACTTAGAAAAGCAGAGTATAGAGAACCTGCCGTTTAAGTAGAAGCACTTAATCCTGTAGTGATTTCATTATATCCTTTGCTAGATACATTTTCTCAATGCTTGAATTCAGTGATCACATAATTCAGTGACTTTTAAGAGACCAAGGGAGGTCTCTACTCCAAACTTGGCGGAAAACATTGATAATTCCCACACTCGTTTCTAAAAGAAAGACCTGTATGCATAGCCCAAAAATCCTCGTCGTCCACCAACGGATGTTAAAGAGCAGTTCGAAAGGCGGGAAAATGAGGCAGTACACCGGAGTTTGGACAAGAAGAGAATAGAAGCTTTCGAAATGTGGTGCTACAGAAGAATGCTGAAGATTAGATGGGTAGATCACATAACTAATGAGGAAGTATTGAATAGGATTGGGGAGAAGAGAAGTTTGTGGCACAACTTGACCAGAAGAAGGGATCGGTTGGTAGGACATGTTCTGAGGCATCAAGGGATCACCAATTTAGTATTGGAGGGCAGCGTGGAGGGTAAAAATCGCAGAGGGAGACCAAGAGATGAATACACTAAGCAGATTCAGAAGGATGTAGGTTGCAGTAGGTACGGGGAGATGAAAAAGCTTGCACAGGATAGAGTAGCATGGAGAGCTGCATCAAACCAGTCTCAGGACTGAAGACCACAACAACACAACAACAACACACCGGAGGTGAGAGGGGAGAGGATTTTGTATGCCGGTAACACTTTGAGGAGCTGCTGCAAGGTGACAAGTAGCGCATCACCATAGTCGGCGCAGAGACTGGGAATGTGGCTGGTCCTAAGGGCTCCACTGAACAGCGTAATTCCTTCATACTAGATCCTTACAACATACATATTTCACCAACCCCGGATCTACATCTAGATCCATACTACGAAAGCCACCTGACGTTGTGTGGCGGAGGGTACCTTGAGTACCTCTATCGTTTCTCCCTTCTATTCAAGTCTCGTATTGTTCGTGGAAAGGAGGATTGTCGATATGCTTCTGTGTGGGCTCTAATCCCTCTGATTTCATCCTCATGGTCTCTTCGCGAGATATACGTAGGAGGCAGCAATATACTTCTTGACTCTTCGGTGAAGGTATGTTCTCGAAACTTTAACAAAAGTCCGTGCCGAGCTACTGAGCGTTTCTCCTGCAGAGTCTTCCACTAGAGTTTATCTATCACCTCCGTAACGCTTTCGCGATTACTAAATGATCCTGTAACGAAGCGCACTGATCTCCGTTGGATCTTCTCTATCTCTTCTATCAACCGTATCTGGTACGGATCCCACACTGCTGAGCAGTATTCAAGCAGTGGGCGAACAAGCGTACTGTAACCTACTTCCTTTGTTTTCGGATTGCATTTCCTTAGGATTCTTCCAATGAATCTCAGTCTGGCATCTGCTTTACCGATGATCAACTTTATATGATCATTCCATTTTAAATCACTCCTAATGCGTACTCCCAGATAATTTATGGAATTAATTGCTTCCACTTGCTGATCTGCTATTTTGTAGCTAAATGATAAGGGATCTATCTTTCTATGTATTCGCAGCACATTACACTTGTCTGCATTGAAATTCAATTGCCATTCCCTTCACCATGCGTCAATTCGCTGCAGATCCTCCTGCATTTTAGCACAATTTTCGATTGTTACAACCTCTTTGGAGCAAACTAGAGCAAACATGTTGTATTTGTTCCGAAAGGTGATTGACTATTATAATATTTTCTTCAGATCTTTCTGTGTTTTTCGGAATCCTTTTTCATAAAAACTGAGATGGAGAAATGTCAACTGATTCTTTAAAATTTAAAGTGGAGTTACTCGTTCTCTTTTCAAACAAATAAATTACAAAACGTGAACGGTTAAAAGGGACACATACAGATACCTCGATCGAAAATGTAAAACTGATTTTATCTGCTTTGTTCTCCAGCCTCGTAATTGTTACCTGTAACTGGCGCATGATATCACCGATGGTGGAAATCTAAAAGGAGACAAGTGTTCACGATAAAGAAGCCCTAGATTGGGTCTTTCACTGTAGACGCAGTACTATTAATAGTAACTGCAAACGTGCTTAGGACAGTGCATAGAGTGATATCGTCGTGTTGTTAAAAACGATCGGACAACTTATTAGATAGTACCAGGTACGGAGAGGAAGGACAGCAGAAAGTTGGTGGATCCCCACTGATGCCCCACTCAAAAAAAATATTCAAATTTGTGTGAAATCTTATGGGCCTCAACTGCTAAGGCCATCAGTGCCTAAGCTTACACACTACTTAACCTAAATTATCCTAAGGACAAACACACACACACCCATGCCCGAGGGAGGACTCGAACCTCCGCCAGGACCAGCCGCACAGTCCATGACTGCAGCGCCCAAGACCGCTCGGCTAATCCCGCGCGGATGCCCCATTCATTAAGCTGTCCCAGTAGAGAACAAATCCTTTGGGTAGTGCCTACGCAGGTTACTCTATCGTACGGCAGCTTCCACCATAGTCAGATTATTATCGATGGTCGTTCAGTTTCACCTCAAGTCACACTGAAAACGACTGATGGGCTGTCTGAAGGCGGTAAAGCATCCTCTCCAATGTTACTACGATGCAACTAGTGTGGGATAACTGTAGATTTTCGGACGCGTACTGTCCTTCTTAGGTTTTAGGAGAAGGAATAAAATGGCATCTCTGCTCAAGTGTGGAAATTCGTCAGATAACCAGGTGAAACTAAAAATGGCGAATAGGATTCCTTTGGTGCCACCTGTGAGGTGATGCACGAAATTGTAGTGTATCTGTAGTGTATCATGTTAAATATGGCGAGGCAACTTAATTTCCTAATTTCAAAAAGCAATAAATCGCTTGTAATGAATAAAAGTTTTTTTATTTTTTTTGATAATGTAACCACATTTTTTGATAATGTAACTCACACAGTTTTGAGAATCATATCAGGTAGTCCTTTGACCGGATGCGGCGACATAACTTCTTTCTTTGACATGCACGCCATTCAGGCTGTAGCGATCGTAGTGGAGCGGGAGTGGTCTCATTGTACAGGTATGGATCTAAAATGTTGTACTCTTCCAGGTCAGTCACCAACATGCTTTGAAAAGCGAGGCCCATCCGTTTGCTGCAAAGGCCTATTTTCCGAACAGACACTCTGTCATCTCAACACAGTGTTCCTTCCGAAATCGCTTCAATGTAGCAACGTTTGGCCGTGTCCAGGACCACAAATCAATTGTTACATGGATCAATAAGCTCATAGAAACCGCGAGTACGACAAAACGGAGAACTGGAGTCCCTCGGACCAACAGATCGCGTGAGAACATTGAGGCAGTGACAGCTTCAGTTTCGCAATCAACACTGCGCTTGGCGTGCAGGCATGCGTCTGCCCTTGGACTTGCCGGCCGTTCAGTACGGTGAATTCTTCACACTGACCTTCATTAACATTCGTACAAGTTAACACCTGTACAGGAACTCTACGGACGCGATTTCTACTCTCGGGGGAAAGCACGTCAAACACTTCTCGTGAACGTTCCTGTGAACGTAATTGTTTCTGCAGTGACGAATCTCAGATTCGGTTGTCCGGATGCGTCAGAAAACAGAACATGAGCTACTGGACCGGCACGACCTCAGTGTCCGATAATTGTATCATAGGTCTCAACTCTCATTTAAAGCTATAGTGTGGTGTGCGATTTACTCAGCTGGATTTATTAGTCAACGGTTTTTTTGAAGAAAATAGGGTCAAAGTGACAGAGAATTCAGAGTGGTATGTGAGCATGCTGCAGGAATTTCTTTTACCATGAATTCATAAATTAGACTTACGAGGCTCGTGGTTCCAACAGGACGGAGCAACGGCGCAAACGTCCAGGGTAATAATAGCTGTTTTGGGGAACAGTACTCGGAGCGCCTAATCTCAGTAAGGTATGGTTTGGAGTGGTCAGTCCGCTCCCCCAATTTGGCCCCTTGGGATATTTTGTGGTGTTTTAAGAAATCTCACGTTTCTTCTTCATCCTGCATGGACCCTCCAAGACTTGGGCAGAAATTGGCAACAAACCCGCTGGTATGCTGGTAAGGGCCACGAGAAACGCCAGAAATCGTCTTATACAGTGCCTGGGCAACGGGGTGGAACATGCATGACATGATTTTCAAAACTGTGTAAAACAAAACTTTGGAGATGTATTCTTATTATGAAAGAATCTAAAAAAGTTCTAATTCATTAAATGGGTTTTACTGCCTTCTTGAAATCAGAAAGCTATCTAGCCACACCCTGCGTATTTCGAACCGCAGAAATCTCAAATTCAGCACTCATCTGGAATTTCGTCATTGGTGAAAGTGAAGACAGAACAACCCTCACAGAGAAGTTATGTGGTGCTGGAATGCTCGATGCTGTCTTCCGGTGGCGGTTACTCTGGTAAAACGGTCCTCCCTTTCCTGGTTTATGCAAATTCAGTTAATGAGGAGACTTCCGTTTTATGTTATTGCAGAAACTAGCTCTTACCATATGTCGCTGCAATCCTATCAATGGCCGACCTGAGGAGGATCTCAGGAGACAACTTGGAGGCATGTGACAGCGTAGCTACATATACACTACTGGCTATTCAAATTGCTACACCACGAAATTGACGTGCTACAGACGCGAAATTTAACCGACAAGAAGAAGATGCTGTGATATGCAAATGATTAGCTTTTCAGAGCATTCAGACAAGGCTGGCGCCGGTGGCGACACCTACAACGTGCTGACATGAGGAAAGTTTCCAACCGATTTCTCATACACAAACAGCAGTTGACCCACGTTGCCTGGTGAAACGTTGTTGTGATGCCTCGTGTAAGGAGGACAAATGCATACATCACGTTTCCGACTTTGATAAAGGTCGGATTGTAGCCTATCACGATTGCGTTTTACCGTATCGCGACATTGCTGTTCCCGTTGGTCGAGATCCAATGACTGTTAGCAGAATATGGAATCGGTGGGTTCAGGAGGGTAATACGGAACGCCGTGCTGGATTCCAACCGCCTCGTATCACTAGCAGTCGAGATGACAGCCATCTTATCCGCATGGCTGTAACGGATCGTGCAGCCATGTCTCGATCCCTGAGTCAACACATGGGGACGTTTGCAAGGCAACAACCATCTGCACGAACCGTTATACGACGTTTCCAGCAGCATGGACTATCAGCTCTGAGACCATGGCTGCGGTTACCCTTGACGCTGCATCACAGACAGGAGCGACTGCGATGGTGTACTCAACGACGAACCTGGGCAAAACGTCATTTTTTTCGCGTAAATCTAGGTTCTCTTTAAAGCATCGTGATGGTCGCATCCGTGTTTGGCGACATCGCGGTCAACGCACATTGGAAGCGTGTATTTGTCATCGCCATACTGGCGTATCACCCGGCGTGATGGTATGTGGTGCCATTGGTTAGACGTCTCGGTCACCTCTTGTTCGCATTGATGGCACTTTGAACAGTGAACGTTACATTTCAGATGTGTTACGACCGGTGGCTCTACCCTTCATTCGACCCCCAGCGAAGCCATACATTTCAGCTGGATAATGCACGACCGCATGTTGCAGGATACAGAAAGTGTTCGACTGCTGCCCTGGCCAGCACATTCTCCACATGTCTCACCAACTGAAAACGTCTGGTCAATGGTGGCCGAGCAACTGGCCTGTCACAATACGCCAGCCACTACTCTTGATGGACTGTGGTATCGTGTTGAAGCTGCATGGGCAGCTGTACCTGTACACGCCATCCAAACTCTGTTTGACTCAATGCCCAGGTGTATCAATGCCGCTATTACGGCCAAAGGTGGTTGTTCTGGGTACTGATTTCGCAGGATCTATGCATCCAAATTGCGTGAAAATGTAATCACATGTCAGTTCTAGCACAATATATTTGTCCAATGAATATCCGTTTACCATCTGCATATTACGTTTGCGAGGGACATGGGAACCATTTTTTAATGGCACTGACCATGCTTGCCTGATTACTGGAGTCTGCCTGCAGTGATGCTGGAAGTTCCGTTTCCATGGCAGTCATGGGCTTTTCTAATGTCTGGAGGTATTGAGGTAAATTGCTTTGGGGTAAATAGTTTCACATTTTCACACACGTACTAGTGCAGGTGTTAGAGCTGACATTGCCTTCCTCCGTTGATGTTGAGCTTTTTGGACCGGCTTTTAGAAAACTGGACGTTTCACCGTTGTACTGCAGCGTGGCCACAGAGCTTACGTTAGAGGGGACTTGCTTCCATCATCAGTCCTCATTCCTTGAGCTCTCGATTCGTCAGACACAACCAACGGAGACTGATCTCTCCGAGGCGCAATGACACGTGAGATTGGGTCTCCTACAAACATCTCCTAGCACAGTCATTTTGAAAATAGGATGGCTGAAAATATGCAGGGTTAGGCTTTGCCTTCAAGGTCATTGAATATGAGCACCGCTATACACAGGAGATAACTGAGGTAAATAGCCACGCTCAAAGTCTTCAGCATCCTAAACTTGCTACATTTACTTTTTAAACTAAATCCACAGAAGAAACAGTCCCCCAGATGAATCTGTCATTGAACACCCAGCACATTTAGTTGCTCCTAACCATCTCCATGCCAGGAATCACAGAGGACTGAAATCCTGTTCGCAACCCTAAAGCTTTCAGCGGTGCTAGTAGTGAAGAAAATACAAGAAATCTGGGAAGGGAAGTGGGACGACAACACAAACGAGAAGTCAAGAATATACAGCCAAAAGAATATTCTGTAGGAAGAAACATTACCCTTTGCTTAACTTCCACCAGATCAGGAATGAGGGGGAATGCCTGAAGAAGACGAGAGAGAGAGAGAGAGAGAGGGAGAGAGAGAAAGAGAGAGACAGAGAGAGAGAGAGAGAACTTTGCAACAGAATATTAATATCCTTAGTGAAGTAGAAGAGGAAGGAAATGTTCGTGAACCCTGTAACTTTGTTTGACGGGCTTCTAGCAAGACACGTTTCTTTCTGTCTCTGTAAAGCATATTGTTTTGTAACACCTCGAAAAGTTTTCATCCTCACATTTTAAAACTTATTTGGGACAGCGGCCTTGTCAAATTCTAATAGTGCTCAGTATTTCAATTAAAAGTATTTTATTTAATTTCTTTCCTTACAGGAAAATAAAAAAAAAAACATTGAGCTGTTACTCAGTTATATTTTAACAAGTTTCATGTACCGGCATCGAGCTATAAAATCATTCTTCCGTGAAAGAGCTAACTGCGGACCAACAGCGCATTAGAAACTAATGACAGGGAAAGGATAGGGTGAGGAATACTATGTAAGTTAGCAGTAGCGACGGCTGAAATCAGAAAATTCGGCGGTGGTTGTTCAGGGGGCACGCAGTGGTAGTAGTAGTAGTTATTTGATGTAGAAGTTATACCAGCCGATTATCCCACAACAAGATCAAGGGAAACTGCCTTATGCTGGAAAAAAACTGGTGGAGTTTCTTCATAACGTAAACTGACGGAAAAGAAAATTGCCGCACGAAGAAGGAATTGTGCGACATAAACGAAAGTTGGTATGCGCGTTTGTACCTCTGAAAAATGATGTCTATTCCACTTTCGCGCCAGTCGCACGAAAGTGGCAGTAGCGGCGCCACTATGACGATACAGATAATGATCGCTTTTAATATGTGTTGTTACAGTCGTGACCATTAGTTAGCTTTAAGATTGGACTCTGTGACTTGATGTGCGTCAAGATTACTTTAAGGTGACAACGAAGCCATCATCATCACCTCACTGAGTATGAACAGGTCGTATGTTAGAGCTACAAGAAGCTGGATGTTTCTTCTGTGATACTTCAGAAAGGCTTGAGAGATATGCAGTCTACGTACATTACTCCTGGCACCGGTAGTCGCTAGAGTTTACAGACACAGACAGACCGGCCTCTGGGCAGCCATGTGTCCCAACCAAGAAGGAAGACAAACGTGCTCGATGTATGGCTCTGAGGCATCATGCTGCTTCTCTAGCAGCAGTCTGACCAACAGTTGGCAGCAATGCGATACAACAAACTGCTACAAATCGTTTATTTCAATGACAGTTCCAAGCAGAATTCCCTGTAGTGCACTTCCTGCTGACTTCAAACCACCGCCATTTGTGATTTCAGTTGCCAGGCTAGATCCCATTGAAGGGCATGGTGGAGGTCATTTGTTTTTCTGAAGAGAGCTGGTTCTGTCTCAGCACCAGTGATGGCCGTTTATTGGTTATGTAGAGGAATGTTGGATGAAGATGGAAACCGTCAGCAAGCGCCGAATTAATACTTGTCCTAGTTTCCCAAGTGATTTATTATTTCCAGCTACAGTGCCCCTGTTCAGAATGAAAACAACACACAAGAAAGTTAAGGCTGCGATGGCACTTGGCATAGAGGTACTCAAGATGATTGTTACTTGGTGTTGCCTTTCCCTACATTGAGCAACATACTGCACAAGCTGTTCAGCTTATATGGATCCCTCTTGCTCTGAAATGTACTGGTTTACGGATCTCAACAGACCTGACTCCAGTGTTTTATTTAACAAGGTCAGATTCTGTTTTGGCAAAACCTCAAAATTAGCTTCTGGCCAGTACAGCTGTGGTTGTGTAACATTCAATTGCGTAACACCTGAAACTGACGCTGGCAGATGGAAGGTTGGTCCTATTAAGTTACACACAGTTCCATTGATTAAAATTCCGCTCCCATCGAGCTTTATACGTTTCACTTTGTCAAAGATTCCCTGCTCAAAACAACTTGATGCTACTATTAATTTTTCTTAGGTGGAGAAAATCCAATGCGTCCCAAGCCGCTTCAAGCTCAATGTAGGCTACGTGATGTCCCTTAGACAGTCTATTTCTTCCATCCTGGCTAAAAATATCTGCACCGTACACCTTTCCGGATTAGTGCTTATCACCTTGGCTGGAATACCGTTACCTTCCCTCTATGGTAGCTCCGTAATTCCTCCCTTGTCATCTCTGCATACCGGCTGTTAACTGCTGAGATCAGCAATACCTCCTCAGTTTTTTTAATTCTACCACTTGCTCAACGCTCCCCTTTTCAGTGACCTGAGGACAGGGATCACCATCAACCTTCCTCCCACTTCAAAAAGACTGCTGTGCATAGCATGCTCACAACACTTGAAAACACATGCAACATATGAAGGGCTTATTTCAGTAGTGGTACAAGTCAATTTAGTTCATTCTGAGATACAGAGTCCTAAAGTTAAATGAGCGCTGAAAAATCTGCAGTTGAAATACCAGAAATATTTAAGTATATATACTACCACTATTGAAATAAGCCCTTCATATGAAAATACAATGCCTAATTAATCTACGCCAGCCCAATGACACATAATAAGAAAACAAAAAAGTATAAATAGCCCACTACCATCTGGATCGCAAAGCATATGGTAAATCATGTTGTACTCTATCTTTCTGGTTTTCTCTGCGCTGAACACCTTTCTTCACTCTCTCTTTCTTCCTCTTTTCTTCCTGTGACATGCCTTTAATCACATCAGGACAACCCTTAAATGTCCGCAACCGCCCAATGTGTACTATCGTTGTTCTAGTTGGCAGGTGAACAGGGGATGCGGTTTCAACTACTTGATATAGACCTTGATACCTCTTTACGAACTTCTTCGTTTTCCCTTTTGCCATATAGGGGCTGGATAGCGTTACCCATTGCCCTACTCTGTACTGTAGTAAACTTCCTTTCCGTGTCACTACGTCTTCCTGCCTTTCCAAAGCCTTCGTATTCGCCTTTTGTACCCGTTTCCAAATATTCTGAATTGTTCTCACGAACTGAATGGCATACAGATTCACCGGTCCTTCCTTTCTGCAGCTTCTCTAAATCAAACGGGACGGCATTTTTCGCCCATACACTACCTCATACGGAGACAAACCGATATTGATATGGACTTTTGCATTGCATGCGCATACAGTATGCTTCAAATACTCGTGCCACTGACGGTGATGAGAATCCACATAAACACTCAGCATCTTCCCGATTGTTCTGGGTACCTGTACTGTCCTTCCATTCGCCTGTGGCTGCAATGTGCTCGTCCTCAACTTCATTACGTTCAACAATTTACACAGTTATTTCATTAAATCCTACATGAAGTTGATCCCTTGGTCAGTAATTACGGTCTCTGGCACACCAAATTTCAAAATCCAGTTATTTACTAATGCTTCCATGACCATTGCTGTCTGTTGATTTGGCATAGCCACCATCTCCACATACCTCGAAAAATGGTCTATTATTGTCAGGACGAATCTGTTCCCTGATGGTGTTCGACTGAAAGCTCCTAACACATCAATTTCCAACAAAGAAAATGGACACGTCGCTACCGGCAACCGTTGTAGCTGTATCTGTTTCCGGCTCAAAACTGCTGTCTGCCCACATGGTATACAATTCTTCACATACTGATCTACATCCACTTTCCTACCTCTCCACGAATTCCTCTCCGCCACTCTCCTATTCGTAGCTCTATACCCGCCATGACCAGATAACACGTGATCATGTGCTTCCTTTAAAACCTCATCGCTCAGTTTCGCTGGCACTACTACCCTTGGCCCTAACTTCGTTTCCCTGCACAGAAGACTGTCGTACATATTAAATTGTCCGATATAATTTACAATCGTCATCAGCTTACTATAATTCATGCCATACTCCTAGGTCACAACTTATGACTTCTACCTTGTCACTTTTCTACTCATGGCATCGCCGGCCGGTGTGGCCGAGCGGTTCTAGGCGCTTCAGTCTGGAACAGCGCTATCGCTACGGTCGCAGGTTCGAATCCTGCCTCGGGCATGGATGTGTGTGATGTCCGTAGGTTAGTTAGGTTTAAGTAGTTCTAAGTTCTAGGGGACAGAGGACCTCAGATGTTAAGTCCCCATTTGAAACATTTTTTTACTCATGTCATCCGTATTATCGTGCTTCTTCCCAGCTTTATGCGCCACCTCGTAGTCGAATTCACAAAACCTCGCAGCCCATCTTGCGAGTCTAGTGGACGAATCCTTCAACCCCAACAACCACTTCAACGCAGTATGATCTGTCACTACCTGAAATCTCCTCCCATATAAATAACATTTAAGATATGTGGTTCTATAGATTACGCTAAGCATCTCCCTTTCTGTTGTTGAGTAATTCCTCTCTGCAGAATTCAATTGCCTAGACACATAGGCTCCAGGATGTTCTTTCCCATCATAAGAACACACCCTAATGCTTGATTCGACAAATCGCATGCTAGAATAAATTCCTTTTCATTATCTGCAAACGCAAGAACCGGACTTGATGTTAACACTTCTTTCAATTTGTCAAACGCTTTCTAATACTCTTCTGTCCACTCAAATTACACACCCTTCCGTAATAATCGCGTCAACGGCTGAGCTAAATCTGCAAAACCCTTCACGAACTTTCGACAAAAATTGCAAATTCTGACGAATGATTGCACTTTCTTAACTGTTTTCGGCTCCCAAAAATCCCTTAGAGCCAACCTCGGATCTGTTCGCACTCTATCCTTACCGATGATATGACGTAAATATTTCACTTCTTCCAATGCAAAATGAAACTTCTCCAGGCTCAACGTCAAACGAGCTGTTCTTAACCTCATAAAGACTTCCCTTAACCACTGCCCATGCTGCTCCATACTTCTTGAAAACACTATAATGTGATCCAAATAGACAAGACACTGCCATGTTTTCAGACTCCTAACACACTGTCTAGCAACCTCTGAAACGTTGCCGGAATGGTACTCTGATGTACTGGTAGTTGCCTCCAGGGTAGAGAAAGCAGTTTTTTTACCATCCTCAGGAGCCACCTCTAAATGATGATAACCACTTGTTAAATCTATCGTAGAAAAGTACTGGCACTGTCCTAAATGATCCAAAGTCTCCGATATTTTGGAATGGGGTATGCGTCCGTTACTGTCTTATTATTGAGGTATCGATAGTAACAACAGAACCTGTATTTCTTAGTTCCATCCATGGATTTTTAGACACAACGACAATGCCCGTTCCCCAGCAATTATTAATATGCTCTATAATACCGTCTGAAAGCTTTTGATCAATGAAATCCTCCACAATCGGCTGCAAATACCTCGGTATTCTGTATGGTTTACTGTAAACAGGTGCTTCGTTCCCTGTTGGTACCCTATGTTGAAGTAATGGAGTTGCTGCTGACGGCCCTTTCGGAAAAAGCAAATCCTTAAATTCCCACAACAGTTCTTCCATATGCTCTTTTTCTCCTCCTTTCAAATGCTTAACTTTGTTACGCAACGCAATTCTATCGGCAGTTAGTGGTTGATCGCTACGCCTGCCACTTAAACATCAATCTTCGTCACCTGGTATATCCAAAATCGCTACTAAAGCTCCTTTTCTCAAATTCACTTCTACAGTGCTACTATTATCCACGTTCACGGGGACTGTTCGCCCGTCGTTTCCCTCTTGTACACGTACAATACTATGTTTCATAAAACAACCCAATGGATCCAAAAATACGTTATCCTCCAATGGTTCAACAACACACACCGTATCCACAGGTAGATTTGACTGTACACTTACACAAAGCGACTTCCTGGTGCCACCAGACACACACTCATGCGAATTAAGCTTTAATACTAATGTACGCGGTTCAATTGGTTTGTTCATTACGTTGAACGCCCCTCGCGGCAGCTCTGCATCGACAACAGTTTCCCCTAGCTGAAATAACATTCCACCAAGTTGCACAGTTCGTTATCCAAGGTCAGTTTGGCATGATGATGATGCGCGAGATCTACTCCTAGGATCATGTTGAACCCCTCGCTTACCCATGGTACTACCTCCATGCATGCATTAAGTCGGACTTACCCTATGCGAAACTCAACTGTCACTGAGCCCAAAGTTGTGACCCCCTTATCGCCCACTCCACGCAACTTATAACGTGGTGGGTCTAACTTCCTTTGTCCCATTAAACTCCTAGTAGCCACAGTCACTTGCGCCCCTGTGTCCAACATATTCATAAACTTTTTAGTTCCTATGGAACCTACCACTGAATATTCCACCAGTGCGAACGTATTTCTAGCATTGAAATTAAACGGATGCTCCCTTAGTTGGGTCTTGGGCCCCCTCTGCCCTTTAACGATTGTCCACCTCTACTAACTCCACTTCTCCTTTCTCCATGCTGCCCATTTCCACACCTTCCTCTGTTCCTCGGCGACTGGGTACATTGCCTCAGCACGTGTCCCATATGACCACAGAGCGTTTTATACCCGCTGTAAACACTGCTTGCCTATCATGTACCCCCGTAGCCATGTCTATTTCCTCACACTGGATTGCCAGCTGAATAGCCGAATACCAAATCTTTTGGATTCCCTTCACGCACTTTCCGCGACATATGCGCCGGTAACCCCGTCACAAATACATCAAGTGCCCTTTGCTCAGCTTCCTGCAACAGAACACCATTCGCCTCATCGCTCTGACCTAACTCGTAAGTATACTCGATAATTTCTCTTATCCTATCCGTAAATTTCTCTACCATCTCCCTCTGCCTCTTCGTACTCAACCTTTCTCTGAAGTACTGAGCGCTTTTCTGTTTCTTTACCTTTGTAAAAGCTTCTCCTTAAACTGCTTAAACTGTCCCGCCTTCCTTAAAGCCTCAGAACATCTTAGATATGTCCTCGCTTCACCTGTTAATCTAATCTTGGCTACAAGTAACAACTGTTCATCAGTCCAACCATTCATGACAACTGCAGTTTCGAAGTCCCCCATAAACGGACGCACATCCTCAGATGCCTTGCCAGAAAATGAAATAATCAAACTCATGGCGGTTGGATCAATCTACTGAGAAAACGACTGATCAGATGCGGTTTCCTGCTTCCTTCTAGATGTTAATTCACTTCTCAACTCGGTATTGTCAGCTGTCAGCTGTGCTACCTTTTCCAACAAAATCCTCACTGGTTCTTGTTACTACACACCAAAAATGGTTCAAGCATTATGCGACTTAACTTCTGAGGTCATCAGTCGCCTAGAACTTAGAACTAATTAAACCTAACTAACCTAAGGACATCACACACATCCATGCCCGAGGCAGGTTGGCTCTGAGCACTATGGGACTCAACTGCTGAGGTCATTAGTCCCCTAGAACTTAGAACTAGTTAAACCTAACTAACCTAAGGACATCACAAACATCCATGCCCGAGGCAGGATTCGAACCTGCGACCGTAGCGGTCTTGCGGTTCCAGACTGCAGCCCCGAGGCAGGATTCCAACCTGCGACTGTAGCTGTCGCTCGGCTCCAGACAGTAGCGCCTAGAACCGCACGGCCACTGCAGCCGGCTGCTACACACCTTGCGTCCCTGACTACCATTGTGTTGTTTTCGTTCCCAGTTAGTCTCAAAACAACACTTTTAAGTACAAGAATAACCTGACTTCCTACAGCTCCATATCATCATACTCAGTATCATCACGCACCAATAAAAAAGTAATCAAATGCCCCGAAAAACATCTTACTGCCCCCATCACACTAACACTTATTATGACAAAAAAAATAACGTGCCTACGCAAAACATCTAAAATGGCCCGCCACGAGCCATACTCACACACAAACAAAAGAAGAGAGAAAACCTCCAATTCGCAATAGGAAAAATTGATCAACAATCACCACATTTTGTGACTGTAATGCAGGCAGTGGGCTTAAACGTTGTACTGTATAGACGACGCCCGCTATTCTGACACCAGATGTAGTGGAATATTGGACGAGGACAGAATTTGTCAGGATGCGCTGTATTAAAACTCACCCGAGTTTCCGAAGTGATTTATTATTTACAGCTGCAGTGCCCCCGTTTCTCTTGGTCTGCATCACCGGGTCCAGCAACGATGACGACAATACTTCACTGTCTGTGAAATGGCTTGGCGTGGAATGGCTGCCTCAGCTTCCCATGCAACACACTGCTGTGTGTTGGTCTTGTACGGCCGCGGAGGTTTGATGAAGTCAGTATGCCACAGCAGTTGACTCATCAGACTTTGCCCCTGCTGCCTTAGCGCTGCCCACTGGGAGCTGCAAGGTGGCCCATGGCGTGCTTCCTTGCCGGCATGGCTAAGATCATGGTGAAAACAAGCGGCCGCGATGCGGCATCTGAATCTACACCCTCACCTCAGGATGCTTCCAGCGAGTGTCGTGAGCCAACAAGAATTCCCGCAGCAGCGAGCCGTGGCGTGGCCCGCTACTGGCTGGCAGCGGTCCCCGCATTGGCCTTACAAGGGAACCTCCCCATCGCACCCTCCTCAGATTTAGTTATAACTTAGCACAGTGGATAGGCCTTGATAAACTGAACACAGATCAATTCCGAAAACAGGAAGAAGTTAGTGGAACTGTGAAAAAATAAGCAAAATATACAAACTGGTCATCAGTCTTGGCCACACAGGCAACATAAAGGAGAACGTAAGCTCAAGAGCGCCGTGGTCCCGTGGTAGAGTGAGCAGCTGCAGAAGGAGAGGTCCTTGGTTCAAGTCTTCCCACGAGTGAATATTTTACTTTCTTTAATTTTGCATAGTTATTATCTGTCCGTTCGTTCATTGACGTCTCTGTTCACTGTAATAAGTTTAGTGTCTGTGTTTTGCGACCGCATCGCATAACCGTGCGATTAGTAGACGAAAGGACGTGCCTCTCCAATCGGAACCGAAAACATTTGATCGCAAGGTCATAGGTCAACCGATTCCTCCACAGGAAAATACATCTGATATATTCTATACTACACAGGTGACGGCATGTGCGTCATATGACAGGAATATGTTGTCGACCCACCTAACTTGTACACTTGGCGAATGGGTAAAAAGATTATTCTACCTTGCCCGATTTAGGTTTTCTTGTGGATGTAACAATCACTCCCAAAAAAGTGATGAAAACATAAGAGTTTGTCACATAAACTGAAAATAAAAAATTAAAGTTTTCACTCGATGGAAGATTGGAACCACGGACCTTTCGTTCCGCAGCTGCTCACGTTACCACGAGACCACGGCGCTGCTGCGGTCCCAGTGTCCTTAATGTTGCGTATCTTCCCATGAACTACTCAGTTTGTATATTTTGCTTATTTTTTCACAGTTCCACACAACTTCTTCCTGTTTTCTCAATTGATCTGTGTTCAGTTTTTCAAGGCCTATCCACTGTGCCAACTTATAACTAAATCTGAGGGGGGTGCGATGGGGAGGTTCCCTTGTTAGAGGGTCGAACCAGCGACCTGCCATGGACTGGAACGCTGGCGCCCCATCTGCTACTGCGTGTAGCCAGTAGTGTGACATGTCCCGCCATCCAGGAGAGCTTTCACACTTGAATGCCTTGTTAGTGAACCGGCCCCTATTTATATGCAGCTATGCGCCTCTGTTTTGCTGAGGCACCGCTCTGAGTCATGTACTCACAACACCTGGGTTGTGCCAGTGAGCCCCTTCTGCCTGTAACTTGCTCCATACACACTGCTGCTTTTACTCTTTTCAGTGGGTCTACGGCCCTGTGGCCTCCATTCTACTTCGCACCTGTAGGTAGCGTAACTTACTGTCAATGGGCCCGTGCCTGGCTGTAACTTGTGTGCTCAGAAACATTGCACTGAAGCTAATCTTTTCCTCTCTTAACGGCGGTGCCGCTACAGTTAGAAGGAGTACCGTTGAGGGCCTGTAACCAACGTACGTATGTGCTAGATACACTGAAATTACCAACTGGAGATATGGTCAGGGCTACGATTTCGTGTGAGAGCAGGAGCACTCACATGGTTATGGCACACACCCTGAATGCAAATTCGTAATTGGAGAGTTGACCTGTTGCGCAGCTATTCATGCACAGCACTCCAGGAGGTATTTTACAAGGGGATAACGCTAGCACACATGCTGCTTTTGTAATCCAGCATGTCCTACAGAGCATCAACGTGTTTCCTTGACCTAAACAATCACCATATCTGTCTCCAATCGAGCACATGTGAGACATAATCGGACGACAGCTTCAGCATCATACACAAAAAGCATTAACCCTCCGTATATTGACCAAGCATGTGCAACACACACAGACCGACGTCCGGCACCTAATCAACACTATGCACGCTCGTGTGTATGGTTGCATTCAATATTGTGACGGTTACACCGATTATTAATGTAGCAGCTTTTCACATTTGCAGTAGTTAATCTAGAGCTTACATTAACCTGTGATCCTGAAATATTATTCACTTAAATATGATACCTAAACAAATGTATTCCCGAAATTTCATTGCTACACATTAACAATTTTTTGGTATTGTGTTTTTTCCCGTCAGTGTACATTGCTAGTGGAATATTACGCAGTAGAATAAAATGGTTCAAATGGCTCTGAGCACTATGAGACTTAACTGCTGTAGTCATCAGTCCCCTAGAACCTACAACTACTTAAACCTAACTAACCTAAGGACATCACACACATCCATACCCGAGGCAGGATTCGAACCTGCGACCGTAGCGGTCGCGCGGTTCCGGACTGTAGCGCCTAGAACCGCTCGGCCACTTCAGCCGGCGCGCTGTAGAATACCTGCATTTGATATAATCACATGAAGGAAGGAGTAAACGAAGTGTCGAATTGGTCCTACCGAACGTGGTAATCAGAAGTACTTAGAGAAGATGACTTCAACAATAATTCCTTATCCCTAAGTACAGCAGGCTTTTCTGAGGAACATGACTTCCAAATGTCTAGTAGTTTATCTTATTTTTCTTAAATAATTTTATACTTATTATGACTGTTAATTAAAGGCCGGTGCGTCGTTAGTGATGCAAGTGTGAGTGAGTGATTTTCACCAAAGTTTTAAAGTCTAACGTTTACTAAACAGTCAAATATACGTTGAGAATCAGAGATAGTCTTGCAAACATCAATTCCAGGATAATTTGGTATTATTTTATCCTCATATTTGTAACATTTCATTTGCCAGTCATCAGAATGTATGTTTCCAATATTCCTGTCACATCAGCTTCATTTTTTATGTGTCACGGATATTTTCTGCCGTTTTAGAGTATACTTTTACTAATAAATGTCTTATAACTTAGCACCAAAGCCCTTACAGGTGGGGCCGATGTTTCGTTGTTTCTTGATATACACGTACATACAACGTAAAAATTTCTCAATGCTGACCTGCACTCTTTTACTGTTTTAAATTCATGAACGAATCGTGTTTTAGAATGAAGTGTGAGGTATGTTTCAGTAATCCATTTGATCCAAGAGCCGACATTCTAACTGTAATTGCTTAAATGAAGAACAGTAACATGATATGTCATGTATTATTTGATTCAGCATTCTTCCATAAAACAGTGTAATACCACGTCAACTCACATTCGCAAGCCATTGTGAACCTACGACGTGAAACTTCATTAAAGGACAAAAAAAAAAAAGGTTCAAATGGCTCTGAGCACTATGGGACTCAACTGCTGAGGTCATTAGTCCCCTAGAACTTAGAACTAGTTAAACCTAACTAACCTAAGGACATCACACACATCCATGCCCGAGGCAGGATTCGAACCTGCGACCGTAGCGGTCTCGCGGTTCCAGACTGCAGCGCCAGAACCGCGCGGCCACTTCGGCCGGCATTAAAGGACACAATTTCAAGTGCCATCATAGGCTGAAATGTCTACAAAAACGTAGAAATAAACGGAGGTCGTCTGGAAGTTAGAGATTCTGCAGTAATTTTTTGAACCGATTTTGTGTCACATAATTGCAACACCACAGGATTCTTCCACCCTTATTTGTGCATTCAACTCATGAGCCCAATGTGAACAGACATATTGATTAATATATCATGACCCACTGCACTGTGATAAATCGTTAGGTCTATGACACAGTTGTACTAAATTAAGGAGGAGGTGGATAAAGTAACATAACATATTGACTACATAACGTATTAACTAGTAGAGGGAAAAGACTCAAAATGCGGCAGCACGTTGACAGAGGGCTTGCAGTCATACACTGAAAGATAAATCCTATGGAGCTCCTGTGCGATGTGTTGGAGAAACGTATTGAATCACTCCCCCATGCACCGACAAACATCCAGCAGTTATCAGCTGCGCTGTACGAGGAATGAAACGTCCAACAACAGGAAACCTTTTCCAGGCTTTGTGACCAGCATGAGAGCACGTTGCATAGCATTTATTGCTGTTCCAGGTGATCCCACACCGTATAAACAGCCGTGTCCCGCCTTTCATAATTTTCTGTGATTTCATAGAAATTCCAACCTTTGTATAAAATGTTATTTCTGTTCGTCTCATAGCGTATTTCTTTCATTTACCTTTTTGTACTGTTATAACAGTTCTTTCTATGTATGAGCCAACTTTCATCGAGATAAAAACATCGTTCGAATGGCTCTAACAAGGGAACCTCCCCAACGCACCCCCCTCAGATTTAGGGAAAAGTTGGCACAGTGGATAGGCCTCGAAAAACTGAACACAGATCAATCGAGGAAACAGGAAGAAGTTGTGTGGAACTATGAAAAAAATAAGCAAAATATACAAACTGAGTAGTCCATGTGGAAGATAGGCAACATCAAGGATAGTCTGAGCTCAGGAGCGCCATAGTCCCGTGGTTAGCGCGAGCAGTTGCAGAGCGAGAGGTCCTTGGTTCAAATCTTCACTCGAGTGAAGTGTTTACTTTCGCAAATTTATGATCTGTCCGTTCGTTCATTGAGGTCTCTGTTTACTGAAATAAGTTTTGTGTCTGCGTTTTGCGACTGCACCGCAAAACCGTGCGATTAGTAGACGAAAAGACGTGCCTCTCCAATCGAAAACGAAAACATTTGATAGCAAGGTCATAGGTCAACCGATTCCTCCACAGGAAAACACGTCTGATATATTCTATACGACACTGGTGACGGCATGTGCGTCTCATGACAGGAATATGTTGTTGACCCACCTAACTTGTACACTTGGCGAATGGGTAAAAAGATTATTCTACCTTGCCCGATTTAGGTTTTCTTGTGGATGTAATAATCACTCCCAAAAAAGTGATGAAAACATAAGAGTTTGTCACATAAACTGAAAATAAAAAATTAAAGTTTTCACTCGATGGAAGATTGGAACCACGGACCTTTCGTTCCGCAGCTGCTCACGTTACCACGAGACCACGGCGCTGCTGCGGTGCCAGTGTCCTTAATGTTGCGTATCTTCCCATGAACTACTCAGTTTGTATATTTTGCTTATTTTTTCACAGTTCCACACAACTTCTTCCTGTTTTCTCAATTGATCTGTGTTCAGTTTTTCAAGGCCTATCCACTGTGCCAACTTATAACTAAATCTGAGGGGGGTGCGATGGGGAGGTTCCCTTGTTAGAGGGTCGAACCAGCGACCTGCCATGGACTGGAACGCTGGCGCCCCATCTGCTACTGCGTGTAGCCAGTAGTGTGACATGTCCCGCCATCCAGGAGAGCTTTCACACTTGAATGCCTTGTTAGTGAACCGGCCCCTATTTATATGCAGCTATGCGCCTCTGTTTTGCTGAGGCACCGCTCTGAGTCATGTACTCACAACACCTGGGTTGTGCCAGTGAGCCCCTTCTGCCTGTAACTTGCTCCATACACACTGCTGCTTTTACTCTTTTCAGTGGGTCTACGGCCCTGTGGCCTCCATTCTACTTCGCACCTGTAGGTAGCGTAACTTACTGTCAATGGGCCCGTGCCTGGCTGTAACTTGTGTGCTCAGAAACATTGCACTGAAGCTAATCTTTTCCTCTCTTAAACGGCGGTGCCGCTACAGTTAGAAGGAGCACCGTTGAGGGCCTGTAACCAACGTACGTATGTGCTAGATACACTGAAATTACCAACTGGAGATATGGTCAGGGCTACGATTTCGTGTGAGAGCAGGAGCACTCACATGGTTATGGCACACACCCTGAATGCAAATTCGTAATTGGAGAGTTGACCTGTTGCGCAGCTATTCATGCACAGCACTCCAGGAGGTATTTTACAAGGGGATAACGCTAGCACACATGCTGCTTTTGTAATCCAGCATGTCCTACAGAGCATCAACGTGTTTCCTTGACCTAAACAATCACCATATCTGTCTCCAATCGAGCACATGTGAGACATAATCGGACGACAGCTTCAGCATCATACACAAAAAGCATTAACCCTCCGTATATTGACCAAGCATGTGCAACACACACAGACCGACGTCCGGCACCTAATCAACACTATGCACGCTCGTGTGTATGGTTGCATTCAATATTGTGACGGTTACACCGATTATTAATGTAGCAGCTTTTCACATTTGCAGTAGTTAATCTAGAGCTTACATTAACCTGTGATCCTGAAATATTATTCACTTAAATATGATACCTAAACAAATGTATTCCCGAAATTTCATTGCTACACATTAACAATTTTTTGGTATTGTGTTTTTTCCCGTCAGTGTACATTGCTAGTGGAATATTACGCAGTAGAATAAAATGGTTCAAATGGCTCTGAGCACTATGAGACTTAACTGCTGTAGTCATCAGTCCCCTAGAACCTACAACTACTTAAACCTAACTAACCTAAGGACATCACACACATCCATGCCCGAGGCAGGATTCGAACCTGCGACCGTAGCGGTCGCGCGGTTCCGGACTGTAGCGCCTAGAACCGCTCGGCCACTTCAGCCGGCGCGCTGTAGAATACCTGCATTTGATATAATCACATGAAGGAAGGAGTAAACGAAGTGTCGAATTGGTCCTACCGAACGTGGTAATCAGAAGTACTTAGAGAAGATGACTTCAACAATAATTCCTTATCCCTAAGTACAGCAGGCTTTTCTGAGGAACATGACTTCCAAATGTCTAGTAGTTTATCTTATTTTTCTTAAATAATTTTATACTTATTATGACTGTTAATGAAAGGCCGGTGCGTCGTTAGTGATGCAAGTGTGAGTGAGTGATTTTCACCAAAGTTTTAAAGTCTAACGTTTACTAAACAGTCAAATATACGTTGAGAATCAGAGATAGTCTTGCAAACATCAATTCCAGGATAATTTGGTATTATTTTATCCTCATATTTGTAACATTTCATTTGCCAGTCATCAGAATGTATGTTTCCAATATTCCTGTCACATCAGCTTCATTTTTTATGTGTCACGGATATTTTCTGCCGTTTTAGAGTATACTTTTACTAATAAATGTCTTATAACTTAGCACCAAAGCCCTTACAGGTGGGGCCGATGTTTCGTTGTTTCTTGATATACACGTACATACAACGTAAAAATTTCTCAATGCTGACCTGCACTCTTTTACTGTTTTAAATTCATGAACGAATCGTGTTTTAGAATGAAGTGTGAGGTATGTTTCAGTAATCCATTTGATCCAAGAGCCGACATTCTAACTGTAATTGCTTAAATGAAGAACAGTAACATGATATGTCATGTATTATTTGATTCAGCATTCTTCCATAAAACAGTGTAATACCACGTCAACTCACATTCGCAAGCCATTGTGAACCTACGACGTGAAACTTCATTAAAGGACAAAAAAAAAAAAGGTTCAAATGGCTCTGAGCACTATGGGACTCAACTGCTGAGGTCATTAGTCCCCTAGAACTTAGAACTAGTTAAACCTAACTAACCTAAGGACATCACACACATCCATGCCCGAGGCAGGATTCGAACCTGCGACCGTAGCGGTCTCGCGGTTCCAGACTGCAGCGCCAGAACCGCGCGGCCACTTCGGCCGGCATTAAAGGACACAATTTCAAGTGCCATCATAGGCTGAAATGTCTACAAAAACGTAGAAATAAACGGAGGTCGTCTGGAAGTTAGAGATTCTGCAGTAATTTTTTGAACCGATTTTGTGTCACATAATTGCAACACCACAGGATTCTTCCACCCTTATTTGTGCATTCAACTCGTGAGCCCAATGTGAACAGACATATTGATTAATATATCATGACCCACTGCACTGTGATAAATCGTTAGGTCTATGACACAGTTGTACTAAATTAAGGAGGAGGTGGATAAAGTAACATAACATATTGACTACATAACGTATTAACTAGTAGAGGGAAAAGACTCAAAATGCGGCAGCACGTTGACAGAGGGCTTGCAGTCATACACTGAAAGATAAATCCTATGGAGCTCCTGTGCGATGTGTTGGAGAAACGTATTGAATCACTCCCCCATGCACCGACAAACATCCAGCAGTTATCAGCTGCGCTGTACGAGGAATGAAACGTCCAACAACAGGAAACCTTTTCCAGGCTTTGTGACCAGCATGAGAGCACGTTGCATAGCATTTATTGCTGTTCCAGGTGATCCCACACCGTATAAACAGCCGTGTCCCGCCTTTCATAATTTTCTGTGATTTCATAGAAATTCCAACCTTTGTATAAAATGTTATTTCTGTTCGTCTCATAGCGTATTTCTTTCATTTACCTTTTTGTACTGTTATAACAGTTCTTTCTATGTATGAGCCAACTTTCATCGAGATAAAAACATCGTTCGAATGGCTCTAACAAGGGAACCTCCCCAACGCACCCCCCTCAGATTTAGGGAAAAGTTGGCACAGTGGATAGGCCTCGAAAAACTGAACACAGATCAATCGAGAAAACAGGAAGAAGTTGTGTGGAACTATGAAAAAAATAAGCAAAATATACAAACTGAGTAGTCCATGTGGAAGATAGGCAACATCAAGGATAGTCTGAGCTCAGGAGCGCCATAGTCCCGTGGTTAGCGCGAGCAGTTGCAGAGCGAGAGGTCCTTGGTTCAAATCTTCACTCGAGTGAAGTGTTTACTTTCGCAAATTTATGATCTGTCCGTTCGTTCATTGAGGTCTCTGTTTACTGAAATAAGTTTTGTGTCTGCGTTTTGCGACTGCACCGCAAAACCGTGCGATTAGTAGACGAAAAGACGTGCCTCTCCAATCGAAAACGAAAACATTTGATCGCAAGGTCATAGGTCAACCGATTCCTCCACAGGAAAACACGTCTGATATATTCTATACGACACTGGTGACGGCATGTGCGTCTCATGACAGGAATATGTTGTTGACCCACCTAACTTGTACACTTGGCGAATGGGTAAAAAGATTATTCTACCTTGCCCGATTTAGGTTTTCTTGTGGATGTAATAATCACTCCCAAAAAAGTGATGAAAACATAAGAGTTTGTCACATAAACTGAAAATAAAAAATTAAAGTTTTCACTCGATGGAAGATTGGAACCACGGACCTTTCGTTCCGCAGCTGCTCACGTTACCACGAGACCACGGCGCTGCTGCGGTGCCAGTGTCCTTAATGTTGCGTATCTTCCCATGAACTACTCAGTTTGTATATTTTGCTTATTTTTTCACAGTTCCACACAACTTCTTCCTGTTTTCTCAATTGATCTGTGTTCAGTTTTTCAAGGCCTATCCACTGTGCCAACTTATAACTAAATCTGAGGGGGGTGCGATGGGGAGGTTCCCTTGTTAGAGGGTCGAACCAGCGACCTGCCATGGACTGGAACGCTGGCGCCCCATCTGCTACTGCGTGTAGCCAGTAGTGTGACATGTCCCGCCATCCAGGAGAGCTTTCACACTTGAATGCCTTGTTAGTGAACCGGCCCCTATTTATATGCAGCTATGCGCCTCTGTTTTGCTGAGGCACCGCTCTGAGTCATGTACTCACAACACCTGGGTTGTGCCAGTGAGCCCCTTCTGCCTGTAACTTGCTCCATACACACTGCTGCTTTTACTATTTTCAGTGGGTCTACGGCCCTGTGGCCTCCATTCTACTTCGCACCTGTAGGTAGCGTAACTTACTGTCAATGGGCCCGTGCCTGGCTGTAACTTGTGTGCTCAGAAACATTGCACTGAAGCTAATCTTTTCCCCTCTTAAACGGCGGTGCCGCTACAGTTAGAAGGAGTACCGTTGAGGGCCTGTAACCAACGTACGTATGTGCTAGATACACTGAAATTACCAACTGGAGATATGGTCAGGGCTACGATTTCGTGTGAGAGCAGGAGCACTCACATGGTTATGGCACACACCCTGAGTGCAAATTCGTAATTGGAGAGTTGACCTGTTGCGCAGCTATTCATGCACAGCACTCCAGGAAGTATTTTACAAGGGGATAACGCTAGCACACATGCTGCTTTTGTAATCCAGCATGTCCTACAGAGCATCAACGTGTTTCCTTGACCTAAACAATCACCATATCTGTCTCCAATCGAGCACATGTGAGACATAATCGGACGACAGCTTCAGCATCATACACAAAAAGCATTAACCCTCCGTATATTGACCAAGCATGTGCAACACACACAGACCGACGTCCGGCACCTAATCAACACTATGCACGCTCGTGTGTATGGTTGCATTCAATATTGTGACGGTTACACCGATTATTAATGTAGCAGCTTTTCACATTTGCAGTAGTTAATCTAGAGCTTACATTAACCTGTGATCCTGAAATATTATTCACTTAAATATGATACCTAAACAAATGTATTCCCGAAATTTCATTGCTACACATTAACAATTTTTTGGTATTGTGTTTTTTCCCGTCAGTGTACATTGCTAGTGGAATATTACGCAGTAGAATAAAATGGTTCAAATGGCTCTGAGCACTATGAGACTTAACTGCTGTAGTCATCAGTCCCCTAGAACCTACAACTACTTAAACCTAACTAACCTAAGGACATCACACACATCCATACCCGAGGCAGGATTCGAACCTGCGACCGTAGCGGTCGCGCGGTTCCGGACTGTAGCGCCTAGAACCGCTCGGCCACTTCAGCCGGCGCGCTGTAGAATACCTGCATTTGATATAATCACATGAAGGAAGGAGTAAACGAAGTGTCGAATTGGTCCTACCGAACGTGGTAATCAGAAGTACTTAGAGAAGATGACTTCAACAATAATTCCTTATCCCTAAGTACAGCAGGCTTTTCTGAGGAACATGACTTCCAAATGTCTAGTAGTTTATCTTATTTTTCTTAAATAATTTTATACTTATTATGACTGTTAATGAAAGGCCGGTGCGTCGTTAGTGATGCAAGTGTGAGTGAGTGATTTTCACCAAAGTTTTAAAGTCTAACGTTTACTAAACAGTCAAATATACGTTGAGAATCAGAGATAGTCTTGCAAACATCAATTCCAGGATAATTTGGTATTATTTTATCCTCATATTTGTAACATTTCATTTGCCAGTCATCAGAATGTATGTTTCCAATATTCCTGTCACATCAGCTTCATTTTTTATGTGTCACGGATATTTTCTGCCGTTTTAGAGTATACTTTTACTAATAAATGTCTTATAACTTAGCACCAAAGCCCTTACAGGTGGGGCCGATGTTTCGTTGTTTCTTGATATACACGTACATACAACGTAAAAATTTCTCAATGCTGACCTGCACTCTTTTACTGTTTTAAATTCATGAACGAATCGTGTTTTAGAATGAAGTGTGAGGTATGTTTCAGTAATCCATTTGATCCAAGAGCCGACATTCTAACTGTAATTGCTTAAATGAAGAACAGTAACATGATATGTCATGTATTATTTGATTCAGCATTCTTCCATAAAACAGTGTAATACCACGTCAACTCACATTCGCAAGCCATTGTGAACCTACGACGTGAAACTTCATTAAAGGACAAAAAAAAAAAAAGGTTCAAATGGCTCTGAGCACTATGGGACTCAACTGCTGAGGTCATTAGTCCCCTAGAACTTAGAACTAGTTAAACCTAACTAACCTAAGGACATCACACACATCCATGCCCGAGGCAGGATTCGAACCTGCGACCGTAGCGGTCTCGCGGTTCCAGACTGCAGCGCCAGAACCGCGCGGCCACTTCGGCCGGCATTAAAGGACACAATTTCAAGTGCCATCATAGGCTGAAATGTCTACAAAAACGTAGAAATAAACGGAGGTCGTCTGGAAGTTAGAGATTCTGCAGTAATTTTTTGAACCGATTTTGTGTCACATAATTGCAACACCACAGGATTCTTCCACCCTTATTTGTGCATTCAACTCATGAGCCCAATGTGAACAGACATATTGATTAATATATCATGACCCACTGCACTGTGATAAATCGTTAGGTCTATGACACAGTTGTACTAAATTAAGGAGGAGGTGGATAAAGTAACATAACATATTGACTACATAACGTATTAACTAGTAGAGGGAAAAGACTCAAAATGCGGCAGCACGTTGACAGAGGGCTTGCAGTCATACACTGAAAGATAAATCCTATGGAGCTCCTGTGCGATGTGTTGGAGAAACGTATTGAATCACTCCCCCATGCACCGACAAACATCCAGCAGTTATCAGCTGCGCTGTACGAGGAATGAAACGTCCAACAACAGGAAACCTTTTCCAGGCTTTGTGACCAGCATGAGAGCACGTTGCATAGCATTTATTGCTGTTCCAGGTGATCCCACACCGTATAAACAGCCGTGTCCCGCCTTTCATAATTTTCTGTGATTTCATAGAAATTCCAACCTTTGTATAAAATGTTATTTCTGTTCGTCTCATAGCGTATTTCTTTCATTTACCTTTTTGTACTGTTATAACAGTTCTTTCTATGTATGAGCCAACTTTCATCGAGATAAAAACATCGTTCGAATGGCTCTAACAAGGGAACCTCCCCAACGCACCCCCCTCAGATTTAGGGAAAAGTTGGCACAGTGGATAGGCCTCGAAAAACTGAACACAGATCAATCGAGGAAACAGGAAGAAGTTGTGTGGAACTATGAAAAAAATAAGCAAAATATACAAACTGAGTAGTCCATGTGGAAGATAGGCAACATCAAGGATAGTCTGAGCTCAGGAGCGCCATAGTCCCGTGGTTAGCGCGAGCAGTTGCAGAGCGAGAGGTCCTTGGTTCAAATCTTCACTCGAGTGAAGTGTTTATTTTCGCAAATTTATGATCTGTCCGTTCGTTCATTCAGTTCTCTGTTCACTGTAATAAGTTTAGTGTCTGTGTTTTCCGACCGCACCGCAAAACCGTGTGATTAGTAGACGAAGAGACGTGCCTCTCCAATCGAAAACGAAAACATTTGATCGCAAGGTCGTAGGTCAACCGATTCCTCCTCAGGAAAACACGTCTGATGTATTCTATACGACACTGGTGACGGCATGTGCGTCACATGACAGGAATATGTTGTTGACCCACCTAACTTGTACACTTGGCGAATGGGTAAAAAGATTCTTCTACCTTGCCCGATTTAGGTTTTCTTGTGGATGTTATAATCACTACCAAGAAAGTGATGAAAATATAAGAGTTTGTCACATAAACTGCAGTAAATGAATGCAACAGTTTCACAGTCGCACAGTTTTCCCTGTGCTCTGTCAAAACATATGTTTTTAACGTTTTCAAGTTTTTCCGTGTGTAGACCGTCAAATCCTGCATATGTCCAAGCAAATCTGAACATGTCCTGGAATTTTGGAGAGCGAAGTTGATGATGTGTGAGTGCCTGAACTTTGATAATTGACACACGATCCCGTAAACAATACAGCTCTGTGTACCTGTCCAGCTTCGCAAAATCATAGAATCTTTTCACGAAGTATTTCACTTGCCGGAAACCAAACACATCTAACGGTTGCACAAGAGGTGTACAGCCTGGAGGAATGGTAATCACATCTACTCGCACACTAAAATTGTACAATACCTGATCCTCCTGTCCTGTATAGCTGTCAAGGAGTAATGCAAAATCTTTGTCCGCGTAAGGAGGAATCACACGTTCATTAAAGTCTTTCACTAGTCATTTCTCCATTTTGCCTGACGCACTGCAATTCACAACGACATTCGGCGTTTGCGCAAGTACCCTATTCACCTGTTGCTGAACTTGCGGTCTAGATACACCAAATACACAAAAAATTAAACTTTTCACTCGAGGGAAGACTTCAACCAAGGAGCGCTCGTTGCGCAGCAGCTCACGCTAACCACGGGACCACGGCGCTCCTGAGCTCACACTATCCTTGATGTTGCGTATCATGAGCATGGACTACTTAGTTTGTATATTTTGCTTATTTTTTTCATAGTTCCACGAAACTTCTTCCTGTTTTCTCGATTGATCTGTGTTCAGTTTTTCAAGGCCTGTCCACTGTGCCAACTTATAACTAAATCTGAGGGGGGTGCGACGGGGAGGTTCCCTTGTGAGCACTATGCAACTTAAGGTTATCAGTCCCCTAAACCTAGAACTACTTAAATCTAAGTAACCTAAGGAGATCACACAAATCCATGCCCGAGGCAGGATTCGAACCTGCGACCTTAGCACCCTCGTGGTTCAGGACTGAAGCGCCTAGAACTGCTCCGCCACAGTGGCCGGCTCATCGAGATCAGTTACTTGTCGGTGGCATATTATGCGGATGTTAATTTAGTCCTTAAGTTGAGCACACCAATGCAGCTATCATGAGATTTAATGAACTACAGATTTTTTCGTGTATATGTTGCTGTTTTCTGTTTGTAATTACACTAACAACAAAATCTAGTTTCGATCTCAGCTCCAGGTACGGAAATATGTGAAAACACAGTAACGTTACTCTTTAAAGTACTGTTTCTATGCTATGTGTTTCGGAATACGTGCGCACGCGTTAGAATACCGCTTCTGTTTCAGAGGAAAATACCACCCTGAAGGCACGACGAGAGAGAGCTGGGAAAATGTGGCACGTAAACTTCCACAGTCGTCGTGAATCTCATATCAAAAACTGCGTGTAGTAAAACGTTATGGTGATGGTGGTAACCAGGCAGGATAGCAGAGACGCCGGACCGCTGAAATATGTCTAATGACGGAGGACACAGAAATAAAAGAGTGGGCAGCAGTAACAGCGCAGATGAAACTGTGTCTCCTGACGGCACGCGGACGCGGCCATCCGAAGAAAGAGCCACTCCAGAGGGCGGTAGTCTGAGGGACCACATCGTGTTGGGTCAGGAGGGGTAGGGCGTGTGGGGAGGGGGAGGGTAGTTGGAAGGTCCTCCCAGATGAAATCGCCGACCTGCCCGTTGGCTATGCGGAAGGTGGAGAAGGGGGAGGTAAGCCTATCAGCGTGTCCCCTACGCTGGGAGTATGCTCGTGTGAACGCCGCACGTTTCACAGCGCCAGCGCTCCCGGAAAGGCTTGCGATAGAGCTGCAGTAAAAGAGAACGGAGAGCATGATCTGTTACCAAGGAAATCTTGTGCTATGCGTGCGTATTAACCAGTATGCAGCTTCGCGTCCTTCAGTTTTTGAATCATTCCAGCTTGATAGCTTTACAGTAAACCTGGAAACATCACTGCAGCAATGCTGTGGTGCGTGTTCGTCTACATGACTTTCGTGTTTCTGTTTCAACGTGTTTTGTTCTCATGATTTATTTGTAAATGTTGCTAATCAACTCCTCTTTTTCAAAATTTATTGTTACATTTTCGGCTTCATTTTGATGTCTCCTATTTTCTTTGTCCTCCACGTGAGCTTCTGTTTGTGTGCGTGGGCGTATGTGTGTGTCGTACAAATATACAGGGAGAAAGAGTGAGAAAATGTTGCCGCGCGGAGTGGTCGCGTTGTATGAGGCGCCATGTCACGAATTGCACGGCCCCTCCCGCTGCAGGTTCGAGTCCTCCCTCGGGAATGGGTGCGTGTGTTGTTCTTAGCATAAGTTAGTTTAAGTAATGTGTAAGTCTAGAGACCGATGACCTCAGCAGTTTGGTGCCTTAGGAATTCACACACATTTGAACATTTTGAGAAATCGTTAAAGAAGTATGTTTGCAATCTGTAATGCTGCTTCTTCTTTCGTGGTTGCAAAATGTCTTCGTCAGTTCATATTAAAATGTGACGCAAGCAAAGTTTCCTCACGGATTTTTCCTTTATCTTCAAACCTAGATGTGTCAGGTGGTCATGTCAGTTTGATATTTGTATGTCATCGATGTACACATCAGAGAGGAGCAATTTACGTTACTCTCAAACAATCGTAGGTTTTGTCGTGACACAGTTTTGTCTCTGCGCAGTCTGAGACATTCTTAGTTGGAGTGCAGTAGGTGACGGACTTTTTAATGACGCTGTGTGAACTTGTGGTTGCCGGCCGGAGTGGCCGAGCGGTTGTAGGCGCTACAGTTTGGAACTGCGCGACCGCTACGGTCGCAGGTTCGAATCCTGCCTCGGGCATGGATGTTTGTGATGTCCTTAGGTTAGTTAGGTTTAGGTAGTTCTAAGTTCTAGGGGACTGATAACCTCAGAAGTTGAGTCCCTTAGTGCTCAGAGCCATTCGAACCATTTGAACTTGTGATTGCATCAATTAGACGAAGGAAGGGCAGCAGGGATGGATATGATATAGAGAATGGATGTTTGTGATGTCCTTAGGTTAGTTAGGTTTAAGTAGTTTTAAGTTCTAGGGGACTGATGACATCAGAAGTTGAGTCCCTTAGTGCTCAGGGCCATTTGAACCACTGAGCTCGTGATTGCATCAATTAGACGAAGGAAGGACAGCAGGGATGAATATGATGTAGAGAATGAAAGGCGAAAGGAATATAAGTTTTGAATAATGTGATTGTTTTTGAAGAGTAGGAGTTTGAGGTAAGACTGCAGCACTGCACAACTAATTTGTCGGAAAGATTATTGTCAGCTACTTAAGTTGCTCGGAACTGAGAGAAAGATCACCCCACTTCCCTGAATCATAGTAATTGATTAAGCTGTTTCATTTTTATAGATATTCTATTTTAATTTGGTACCCTTTTTTATAAAAAAATCATTGTTCACTTTGTTAGCCGTTGTACTGTTCAGACTCATGTTATGTGTGAAGATCACGTGCAGCTTCACTATGCCTTAGTGAACAGATATTCCGTTCTAAAATCGTTGTCTTGGAATTTCAATTCATAGGAATAGTTAATCTCCCCACCTCATAGTTTATCTTTACGTATTACCGTATGGAACAGTTTGAATATGTACAGGGGTTATTACAAATGATTGAAGCGATTTCACAGCTCTACAATAACTTTATTATTTGAGATATTTTCGCAATGCTTTGCACACACATACAAAAACTCAAAAAGTTTTTTAGGCATTCACAAATGTTCGATATGTGCCCCTTTAGTGATTCGGCAGACATCAAACCGATTATCAAGTTCCTCCCACACTCGGCGCAGCATGTCCCCATCAATGAGTTCGAAAGCATCGTTGATGCGAGCTCGCAGTTCTGGCACGTTTCTTGGTAGAGGAGGTTAAACACTGAATCTTTTACATAACCCCACAGAAAGAAATCGCATGGGGTTAAGTCAGGAGAGCGTGGAGGCCATGACATGAATTGCTGATCATGATCTCCACCACGACCGACCCATCGGTTTTCCAATCACCTTTTTAAGAAATGCCGAACATCATGATGGAAGTGCGGTGGAGCACCATCCTGTTGAAACATGAAGTCGGCGCTGTCGGTCTCCAGTTGTGGCATGAGCCAATTTTCCAGCGTGTCCAGATACACGTGTCCTGTTACGTTTTTTTCGCAGAAGAAAAAGGGGCCGTAAACTTTAAACCGTGAGATTGCACAAAACACGTTAACTTTTGGTGAATTGCGAATTTGCTGCACGAATGCGTGAGGATTCTCTACCGCCCAGATTCGCACATTGTGTCTGTTCACTTCACCATTAAGAAAAAATGTTGCTTCATCACTGAAAACAAGTTTCGCACTGAACGCATCCTCTTCCATGAGCTGTTGCAACCGCGCCGAAAATTCAAAGCGTTTGACTTTGTCATCGGGTCTCAGGGTTCGTAGCAATTGTAAACGGTAAGGCTTCTGCTTTAGCCTTTTCCGTAAGATTTTCCAAAACGTCGGCTGTGGTACGTTTAGCTCCCTGCTTGCTTTATTCGTCGACTTCCGCGGACTACGCGTGAAACTTGCCCGCACGCGTTCAACCGTTTCTTCGCTCACTGCAGGCCGACCCGTTGATTTCCCCTTACAGAGGCTTCCAGAAGCTTTAAACTGCGCATCCCATCGCCGAATGGAGTTAGCAGTTGGTGGATCTTTGTTGAACTTCGTCCTGAAGTGTCGTTGCACTGTTATGACTGACTGATGTGAGTACATTTCAAGCACGACATACGCTTTCTCGGCTCCTGTCGCCATTTTGTCTCACTGCGCTCTCGAGCGCTCTGGCGGCAGAAACCTGAAGTGCGGCTTCAGCCGAACAAAACTTTATGAGTTTTTCTACGTATCTGTAGTGTGTCGTGACCATATGTCAATGAATGGAGCTACAGTGAATTTATGAAATCGCTTCAATCATTTGTAATAGCCCTGTATTTAGAAACAAAAATCTACCTTAGCCGCTGCCTGCTTGCTGTTTGCAGTTTTTCGATAAATCTGCAGCAATATTGTTAGACGCGAGGTAAGTAGAGATATTGATTAGAGCCAAATAATTACTTTACTTCCGTTCCGCGTTTAGTATAGAGACAAGTTGCATTCAGATGAGTTACAGTTCAGTTCGTGTTATGTTCTGTAAAACTGGTCTGATTGTCAGACAGAAACAAATATAGAGAGCAACTTAAAGACCACACTCCCACTCCGTCACAACCACAATTGAGATATGATTAGGAAGGGTCGTCAGGCGTCTTGTTAAAATGCAAGAAAAGTAAATATTTTTTTCTCTAACAATGCGATAATATTATGTGTTCTCGAAATTTGTGTTTTATACGCCTGACATAGAAAATACAGTTAATGTTATAGTCTTGGCGTGTAGTATCATTAAATACACAAACAAATTTCAGCTTAAAAGGAAGTCCATTGTGTTTCACAAGCATTTGTGTTTCTATCCAGTCATTTATAGCTTACAGCGGAATACTACTCGCTAAAATCATCGCAGCTGTGAAGGCAGTATTGTAAAGAACATCCTTGTCGATTTTCCTGCTATAAACTGTTATCTCTCATCGCACATTTCTCTCAGAGTCCCTCGCAGTGACCTGTCTGCTGGAGATCTAGTTTCACTTTCAAATTAAACGACGTTGTAATTGATGTGAATGGTCAGATACCTAAGAAATAAATTCGGAAATCCTGTAATTTCGAAACGTATTTATCAACGTAGCAAAGTTGTTGGACAGTTTTTTTTAAGTTGTTTAAATGATCATATTGCGGTATTCAGGCTACAGTAACAAGGTTTCAGACGCACAAAACTTCTTGCATCACAGTGGAGTCGTGAGCACCACAAACGTCGGATGTGGCATGGCAACGTTATATCATTGCCTTGCTGTGCTGATACTGTGGAACGCTGAAAACGAGGATAAACCACAGACGTCATATTTCCTGAGCGAATGATATTCAGCTGAATGTCTTAATGATATTATCATCGTTTCGTATAAATGATGATGAAGCTAAAATAGTTCCCAATTCATAGTTCTGGGAAGGACTAATGAGGAGGATATATCTGTCATGGGAAAAATGATTGGCGTTGTATAGATCAGAGAGTGGAATGTTTGGCGCCTCAAACGGTTAGACAGGCTAGATGATTTAAAAATGGGTATGTCGCTTTCAGATAGAATGGGAAATACTGAAATGCAATGACAGCAAGAACAGGATTTCTGTACCTGGTAATATAGACAAATTTAATGGGGATAATGGAGGAGGAGGTTCAAATGGCTCTAAGCACTATGGGACTCAACATCTGAGGTTATCAGTCCCCTAGACTTAGAACTACTTAAACCTAACTAACCTAAGGACATCACGCACATCCATGCCCGAGGCAGGATTCGAACCTGCGATGGTAGCAGCAGCGCAATTCCAGACTGAAGCTCCTAGAACCACTCGGCCACAGCGGCCGGCAAGGAGGAGGGCTAAGAAGACATAATAAGGTAAGAATGACTAGTATAGTGAACACACTGTAGAAGCCAAGATAGAGACGAAGGCAGCCCCTTTAATAGTAGTACAAATTTATATCAAAAGCTACCATTGTAGTACAAGTTTGTATCAAATGGACTGCATGGTTCCAGAGACCTTAAGGGGAATACCATGTGGGCTTAGGCGGTAATGGGAATATCAGTTGAAGACGGAAGCGTGCTAGGTAGTATGTGCCCAGCCAGTGTGCCGGGATGGTATAGTGGTTACAGCATTGGCTTAGTAAGGGGGAGATTTGGGTTCGACTAGCATCCTTGGTACAAATTCGCATACGTCTCTTCAATCGTCATTTATACAATTTATTACGCCTACATACACCATCGAAGATTCAGAGACTAAAACAATGCGTGATGAGATAAAAGGAATTATTCAGTTACGGTACACAAAAATTGAAATGGGGCAGGTGACTGAAATTTGATTCTAGGAAATGAAATAGAGAGAAAAATCAGTATGACAACATGGACTTCAGGGAAAGAAAGTAAAAGAAAGCCACCTGGTGGAATTTTGCACAGTGTGTTATTTAGTCATTGCTGGAACTTGCTTTAAGAATCATGAAATAATGTTGTGTATGTGAAAATAACTGTATATCCAGGTAGGGTCCAGATTATTATTATGAAAGAGGCAATCAAAAAGTTTGCTTTTTGTGCCATATGCCCGCGTTTAATTTCGTGTAAATCCCGCGGAATTGGAATCCCACTGGCCCCAGGAGCGATGAAGCGTTACTTTTGCCGGTAGAGGACAGGTTGTTGGAGCAGGTAGTAAAGCTCTGTATATGGAAAGTACGACCAACTTGCCAGTGGGCTCAAAATGGCGGCCATTGGCAATTTCTCCGCACTTTCCCTACACAAAGCTTTAGCAGGTACTTAAGGGCTCCGGTGACCTGGAGAAGTGGAGATTCTGAAACGGACAACGAGGAGCGCCAGTCAGGTGGCGTGTTACGGCCATGCCTCTACCATGGTCCATTGGCAAGAGTGAGGCCTTTGCTCATTGCGGGTTCGGCGGGGCCGAGTGTTGGTCGCAGCCGTGAACATGGCTCGTTAAAGGCTACTTTGGTAGGACGCAAAATATTCGGCGTGTCTTCTGCTATTGAAGTTGCAAGCGGTTTGTGTGCATAGTGTTGCTGGGTTGGAGTCCCGTCTGACTTTTCCAAGTACTGGACATAGTGTAGTCCGCTATATGATGGGTTTCCGACTGTGATTAATCTTCGTTGCATACTTCCCTCGGCGCTCAACAAGCAAGTGACTATCAACGGGCACTTGATTTTACTAGAAATCACGCTGAGCATCAGATTAGTGTGCGCGACATTTCTGTCAATATGGGCTTGTGGCTGTCACTATTTCAAACTGATATTAGAATCTAAGGGTATAGAATGCAGATGACATTGTTCTGTTTTACGAATTGTACTTTATAGTCAGTGAAACTTGTTGAATCTAGCTACCTTATTTCTGAGACAGGTCTATAGTTACCTGTTGGCTAGGATCACGAGCTCGAGCTGTTTACTAAATTGTTTGCAAATGGTTCAAATGTCTCTGAGCAATATGGGACTTAATTTCTGAGGTCATCAGTCCCCTAGAACTTAGGACTACTTAAACCTAACTAACCTAAGTAAATCACACACATCCATGCCCGAGGCAGGATTCGAACCTGCGACCGTAGCGGCCGCGCGGTTCCAGACTGTAGCGCCTAGAACCGCTCGGCCACCCCGGCCGGCTAAATTGTTTGCATCTACAAAAAAAAAAAAAAAAAAAAAAAAAAACCTAAAGAACATGCTACAAATGCATGTTAACTTTTACTAAATAATTAACGAATTATCTGTGTATTACAGGGTAAGTGATTGTATCTCTCGTTAAAAGTGATCCTGTTAAAGATGCTTGAGTACCATGACTGAAGCTCTTAATAAAGGTTTCTGGTACTGTAGTGCTCTTATGTTAGTAGAGAGGGAAAACTTATTGCTACAGGCGTAGCCTCTGCCACAGCCTCTATCATCATAAATTTGAATCACGTTTGTCAGTTATTTTGGCCTCTTCATAGGCAATGGCATTTTAATGATTACTGGCAATAACCGATGGCTGATATTTGTGTTACAAATATTTGATCATATGTTTTGCTAATTGTAATGTAAATGTATTTTTTTACTCTTGTAATATTCTTCACAAAAAGGAAGTGATTTTATACTGTTTCCCTCTTGAGGTGCTTGCCATCAGTTATTTACTGATATTCAGTCTTTTGAGGTAATATTATGCTTGGATGTTTGCTTTTCAAAATGAATTCATTAGTGTTTTTAGGGACGTTAATTAATTCATTTTGGCTCAGTACCTTTCCACGTAACTCCAGCTCCCTACCACATTTCAATGGTAGCGGAGCGTGGTGTACAAACGAGTGACAGGGATGTGATCCTGTCTAGTGGTACAAATAAGATTTGATGATTAAATTTGTGTGAACCAATTTACTGTTTGGATAGCTTTGCTTTCAACGAAGACGGATCATGGATCCAAGGCTGGTGGTCGGAATTTATTATATGATAAAACCACAATATCCATGTGAGCTGGCTGTACCCGGGGAAAATCAGGAAGGTAGTGTGGCGGAAGTGTGCGCAGGTCGCTGAGTCTTGCGTTTGTTGTCAATACGCACATCGAATGCGAGGTATGTGACGCTTGCTCTGTATGCGACACCTTCCTGCACAGCTTGCAGGCCAACCTTCAGTTATTGCAGGGCAGTGTGCCTACGTGCGTACAAGTGTTTCGTGTTCAAGCGCAAATAAATCACGTTGTTAATCGCCTTGGCAAGCTTAGTGTAATTAATTCAGACCCTAAGCAGAAAACAGCCCTTGGAAGATTGAGGGAAAAATTAATTAAGCTTCAGCTATACGGGAGCTTCATGGCCTGAAAAGAGCCAGGAAGAGGGTTCTGATCCTAGGGAAGGTTACGGTTCTAAGGTAGTTGATACAGTAGAGGGGATTATTGTCGTCATTGGAATTTATATAGTAAGTTGCCTAATCCTCTTATCACTGCATTTCAGGGCACTTCTAAGTTATGTATGGACACGAATGAGCAAATTGTTGACTTGCTGTGGTTAACAGTTCATTTGCAGAATTAGGTCACGGTGTTACAACTTGCTGATACTGTCATTTTTCAGGATATATATCCGATAGCCCAAGGCTAACTTCGGAGAGTAATTGCTGACGCTATTGCGGGATGGACGTCACTCACAGAGTTTACGGAAAAGTTGTTAGAAAATGGTTTGTTAAACAGGTTTCGTTCTGATCTCGGTGTGTTTATTGTGTACAGGGTATTGAGGATAGTTTGTCTCAGTATAATGGGAAATTAGAATGGCAGTTGCAGTGTTGTGTCCTAATGGTCCCCGCCCGCATCTCGTGGTCGTGCGGTAGCGTTCTCGCTTCCCACGCCCGGGTTCCCGGGTTCGATTCCCGGCGGGGTCAGGGATTTTCTCTGCCTCGTGATGGCTGGGTGTTGTGTGATGTCCTTAGGTTAGTTAGGTTTAAGTAGTTCTAAGTTCTAGGGGACTGATGACCATAGATGTTAAGTCCCATAGTGCTCAGAGCCATTTCCTAATGGTCCCGAACTGGAAGTTGTGAACAATATTATCGAAAGAATGCGTCCTGTGAATCGATCGAGAGCGCTTTTTGTTGAGAGGCCGCAAAGTTTTTCGGACCTTGATGGGTTAGTTAGCGATATTGATAAATTTCGGTTGAGCGATGAGAGGCGTGGCGCTATTCCTAATGATTATAGCTTAGTAGGTGAAAGATCTGTCGGTACAGAAAGTTTGAGACAGCGTAGACTCATAAAGATGGGTACTTGTTATCGTTGTAACTATGCTGGACAATTTTTTGTGTGAATGTTCAGCACCCCAAAACGAAGGAAAACAGAGATGAAGCCAGAAGGGTGCAGGTTTCTGTGGAAGCCTGCACAAATTAATTAACAGTAGCCGTAAAATCAGATCGTCCGCTACGGGGAATCTCCCTTTTGAGAGTGCCACTTTTGGCCGTGAGCCGGTTTGTGCATTGTTAGATTCTGGTAGCAGCCCTTTCGCTACTTCGTGAATCTTGGTATCGTAGGTTTTCTCGAATTTGTAAATTTCCTACGTTCCAAAAGTCCCAAGTTAAGTGTCGGAGTGTTAATGGCGGGATGATTTCAGTTGTAGGGAATGTGGATTTTGTATCTGAAGATTAAACTGTGGTCATGGCCCAGTGAGTTCATGGTGGTAGAGGATTTGAGTACCGATGTATTGTTGGGGTGTGATTTCTTTGAAAGCACCGGTTGCATGTTGAATTACCTTGATAGAGAGTTTATGTTTAAATTTTTTCTTGGTAGAAAGTACCAGTTGTGTGCTCATAAGCGATCACGACGAATATTGCTGTGGCGGAAGATGGGTCTTCCTGTAAGCTTTCGTATTTGGAAACTCAGCGGGTCAGTGCTTTATTACAGGTGTTAACTCAGCATCCAGAAGTACTCACTTACAGATTGGTCACCAGTAATAAGACTGAATACACAATTCGGCTACCAGATGAGGTACCGGTTCGGGGATCCCCTTATCGATTATCACTCCATAAAATGAAAGAACTTAGCAAGATATACTACCAACAATTGGCAAATGGGATAATTCATCAATCCACCTTTCCCTATGTCTCTCCGGTAGTTTTAGAGGCGGAGCCCGGAGGTGAAGGGTTCTGGCCGGTGGCTGATTACCACCAGTTGAACCAGAAGGTGATTTTAGAATCAGTTCCACTGCCGGATCTAGCTGATAGTTTTACCTGGTTTTCAGATGCATAGTATTTTTCTATCCCGGATCTGAACCAAGCGTATCATCAGATTCTGTTAGCGGAGGAGTCAGAGCCCTTGACGGCATTTTGTACGGACTGGAATTTCTTTGAATATAATCGTATCCCTTTTGGTTTGCCTATAGGAGCTGTTGTGTTGACCCGTCTTTTAGATCCTGTCTTGGGGGACTTCAAGTTTAAGTGTGTATATAATTATGTAGACGATGCCGTGATTTATAAGGAGATCTTTGAACAACACTTCAGTCATTTGGGTCAGTTGTTAAGCACGATTTGGGATGTGGGGTTAACAGTTAAACTGTCAGAAGTTAAACTTCCTGGCAGATTAAAACTGTGTGCCCGACCGAGACTCGAACTCGGGACCTTTGCCTTTCGGGGGCAAGTGCTCTTCCCATTCTGAAAACATCCCCCAGGCTATGGCTAAGCCATGTCTCCTCAATATCCTTTCTTTCAGGAGTGCTAGTTCTGCAAGGTTCGCGGGAGAGCTTCTGTAAATTTTGGAAGGTAGGAGACGAGATACTGGCAGAAGTAAATCTGTGAGGACCGGGCGTGAGTCGTGCTTCGGTAGCTCAGATGGTAGAGCACTTGCCCGCGAAAGGCAAAGGTCCCGAGTTCGAGTCTCGGTCGGGCACACAGTTTTAATCTGCCAGGAAGTTTCATATCAGCGCACACTCCGCTGCAGAGTGAAAATCTCATTCTGGTGTCAGAAGTTAGCTTGGCGAGAAAGGAAATTTCCTTCTTGGGTCACATAGTTTTGGGCAACAGGGTAAGAATTGATCAAGAACATACTAAAGTCATCGATCAGTTTCCGGTGCCTTGGAGTAAGAAGTATATTGCGACTTTCGGCGGAATGACAAATTTTTCTCGAAATTTAGTAAAATTTTGCATAGTTGTCAGCCCCTGTTAATCAACTGAGGCGGTAGAGGAAGAAATTTGTTTGGGGCGAATCTCAGCAAGCATCCTTCGATGCTCTGAAAGCTGCTTCATCTAATGCGTCGGTTTTGACCATACCTGATTTTGAGAAGGATTTTCTTCCCCAAGCCGATGCCTCTAGCTCTGGGATTACCGCTGTCCACTTGCAAGAAAACGAGGGTTAAAGACAGCCAATTGGCTATGCTCGAAATCTTTGTCCACCGCGGAAAAGAAATATTTGGTATATGGGTTAGAAGCAGTGGTGGTGTAATTCGGCTTGGAGCATTCCAAGTTTCATCTTGAACATATATCTTTCTTGTTAGAAACCGACAACCAAGCATTGTCGTGGGTTTTGGCCCGGTCGCGGAAAACAGGCCGCATAGCCAGGTGGGCGGTGAGAATTTCCGCATTCCATTTTCAGGTGCATTATATCATATATTAATAAAGTGGCCGATGTTCTAAGTCGAATGTCTTCGGAAGACGATTCTTGTCATCCAGCGAGCGTGACCAGGAGTATGTTTGTGAGGGAGCAGTTTTAGCCGAGATTCATGGGTTTTTTGGTGATCTGAGTCACCAGCAGGGAGAAGATCCTCAGTTAGCTCCCATAGAGCGCAGGCTGTCGTAAGTTGTAGAGGTTCTGGAATATTCCATTAAAAGGGGAATTCTGTGTTTTAGGACTCATTATGATGGCAACGAGAAGTTGTGTCTCCCCAAGGGAGACCTTCGTGAAGTTAGAGCAACACCTTACCTGGCCCAACGTAAATGGGGACATTCGAAAGTTAGTAGGCCGACGCCAAGAATGTTGTAAGGGGAAACCTATCCAGACTTTGAGGAAAGGGGAACTAACTTCGACCAGGGAATAACACCGCTTGGACTTAATATTTGTCGAATATCTTGGACCCTTGCCACACGTCTGGCATGGAAACGGGTGTCTTTCCGTCATGGCTAATGCTTTCTCTAGATATGTGTGGTTAATGCCGAGCAAGTTGGTTGGGTGTTTGCCTTGTTTGGTCCTCCAAAAGCATTAGTGAGCGATAATGCGCTGGCATTTGTCTCAGAAGAATTTACAATGTTCTGTTTTGGTACTGGGATATCTCACGTAACCACCATTCAAAAAAAATGGAGCAAATGGATCTGAGCACTATGGGACTCAACATCTTAGGTCATAAGTCCCTTAGAACTTAGAACTGCTTAAATCTAATTAACCTAAGGACAGCACACACACCCATGCCTGAGGCAGCATTCGAACCTGCAACCGTAGCAGTCCCGCGGTTCCGGACTGCAGCGCCAGAACCGCACGGCCACCGCGGCCGGCAACCACCATTCCTTTTCACCCCCAGCCATCATTCTCTGAGAGAGTGATCTGGGATTTCAAGTTGGCACTCGCACTCGCAGATCTAGTGGGATCAATCTGCTGGGTGGCTGAAATTTGCTTTGAATATCGCTGAGGATGAGGCCCACAAGATGACTTCTCTCAAGTTGATGTTTTCTTATACAGTCAATTCTCAAACAACGATTTGCTTCAAGAGGATAGTGATCCTGAAACCACAGGGAAAAATTAGGTGGCTGCTAAGAAAAATCTTCAGTTGTCATATAGATGGTAGGCTGTTCGCTACAATCAGGGAAGGTGTCTAATCCCGTTACTGGTGGGTAGTACTGTATTTTTTAAGAATTTCTGGGCATAAAGCAAAAGTGCTCAGAACGTCACTGAGCCGGGTGTGGCTCAGGCTCGGGCCACCTATTATGTAACGTCTTGTTTTTACCGTACGGTCGCCTCGTCATTTCAATTTCGATTACTGGTGTCACTGAATTGCTGTGTTCCCTGCCTGTGAGCGGCAGCAGCAGCGCGTATCGGTAAGTGCACTGTCGTACTCTCTCTGGGCGACCGACAGTATTTCTGGGTCGTTGTGTGTCTGGCAGTCACTTGGAGAAGGACCAGGAGGGCGGTCGGGAAGCAGCAGCTGAGCAGTCAGGGACGGAGCCCCAGTGAGATCCGCACACCAGTACCAGTGGGGACGACCGTTGGTTGATCGTTCGGTCGGTCGCCTCATCGATGACATGTATTTGCGTCGGTTGCTTCCTGTGAAGAGATGTCGGTTGTGTTCCCTCTGCATGGTTGGGTCCAAGTCATCGTCTCCAGGATATCGTCTGTCCTAAGGAAGTCAGTCCGCTGGAGACGCACCATCAATGCAGACGCAACAGTGCAGCAGTCGCAGACGGACCAGCAGCTCAGTCGGACGGTTGGCAAGAGCAGCAAGCAAGCCCCCCGTAGTGCGGAGTCGGGCTGGAGCCACTTGTGGTGTGCGCAAGCGGTTGGAGTGTGAGGTGCTGCTTGAGAGTGCTACGAAGTTCGTCATCTACCGATCTTGGACGTGAAAGTTGAGTCCTCACTTAACTTACTATCGAGCTTGAACTGTTTACATTTCTTCGTTTGATCCTGGTTGTCGCTTTTGGGACATTGTCATGAGGCACAATGTGTGTGTATTTAAGTCGGCTAAGTTTCCAGCCGTCTCCCTGTGGAATTTAACTTAATTTATTCCCTGTTATAGAAGTTCACCAGCGGTATCTTGTGGCTGTTGACTTTCCGGTTACCTGCCCTGGTCGTTGACGTAATTTTCGGCAGTGGATTTACCTCGTCGTGTTGTTGCTGTCCAGCGCGGCGTGTAGCTCGACGGCTGAGGTGTTGTTTGTCGTTGTGGGCGCCAATATTCTGTGTATCGTTGTATTGAAATCTTGTGGTCATTTTGCTGGTTGCGTCGAGCGGAACTGATTTGGTTGACTGGTAGGTCGGCTGCCTGTCGGAGGGGTTGCCTTCCGATTAAGAGATTGTTGGTCAGGCTGCCTGTCTCGCCTAAACAGGTATTAGTGCTACAATTCCAGGTCGACCCTTGGAACTTCTGAGCGCTGTTCCATGTCTGCTACATAGTAACTTCCCTGTCTGAGTTTTAATTATTTGGTTGATGTGTGGCCTTCAGCCGAGATTTATATATCCTGAATTAACGTTCTTGTCTTGCCCTCAAGGCATGAGATTGTTGTTCTTATAGGGGCCTTCAGCCGAATTTTACACCATATCTTTTAAGGCCTTAAGCCGTTAAATTATTGTGTTGATGTGTGACCTTCAGCCGAGTTTTAATATCTCTTAAATTAATGTTCTTGTCTTGCCCCTAAGGCATGCGGTTGTGATGTTTTTGTATGGGGCCTTCAGCAGAATTTGCTTCAATTGTTTTGAGATTAGTCCTTCTGCCGTTGGATTGAAACACTTCTTATTACTTAATATGCGGCCTCCATCCGAGTTCCATTAAAATTACAGTGCTAAGGACTGCAGCCTGTTTAGATTGAAGATTTAAAAAATATTTTTGTGTGACACCTTCAGAAGAACCTTCTATGTCAATTTATTACTTAGGTCTTATGTCTTGGATTTTGAGTGTGGCCTACTGCCGATCTAAAGTTAATCAAAGGAGATACATTACAAGTTTAAGCGTTTTGCTTTCTTGTGTAATATTGTGTGTGGACAAATAAAGATTTGTCTGGCCTTAATACGGTCGTAAGAGCTATCTCCCCAGTCAGTTTTCTGATCCAGGATCCATCTTCCCACAAAATTATAAGAGCCCATATAAGCCAACTCAACATGGTCAAGGGTAACGAGGATGCTGGGGCGGAATCCAATGTATCCTCCGCCCCCCACCAGTTCAAGCTTAAGAGGGGTGAGAACTGTGCTGCGCACCCATGTTTGAATTCGAGTAATTCCCTCTCAATTCGAATTCCTCTGGCTCCAAGGGCGCATGGAGCGGGGATGTTAGCAGTAGAGGGCAGGTTGGTGGAGCAGGTACTAAAATTCTGTATAGGGAAAGTACTTACAACTTACCAGTGGCCGCTATTTTGGGCCTACGGCGCCGCTGGTGATACATGTATCACCAGCGGCGTAGTGGGCCCAAAGTGGCGGCCATTGGCAATTTGGCTGTAATTTCCCTATACAGGGCTTTAGCAAGTAGTTCACGGCTCCGGCGTCTTGGAGAAGAGGAGAGTCTGACACAGACGATGAAGAGCGTAAGTGAGCCGGCGTGTCGTGGCCAAGACTCTACCATGGTCTGTTGGCTAAGAATGGTGTCTTTGCTCACTGCAATGTTGTGCACAGCCCTGAACATCTCTCGCTAAAGGCTACTTCGGCAGGACACACAAAATTTGGTGTGACCTCGGTTATTGCAGTCGCAAGTAGTTTGTGTTCATTGTGGTACCAGGTTGGAGTCTGGTGTGACCTATGCAGAATTTGGAACATTATGGAGTAAGGGGAGTAGCTTACAATTGGTTCGCCTCCTACTTTAAGAACAGAAAGCAGAAGGTAATCCTCCGCAATATTGGGAGTGGTAATGATGTTCAGTCCCAATGGGGCACTGTTAAATGGGGCGTTCCCCAAGGGTCGGTGCTGGGGCCACTGCTGTTCCTTATTTATGTAAATGATATGCCTTCTAGTATTACAGGTGATTCAAAAATATTTCTGTTTGCTGATGACACCACCTTGGTAGTGAAGGATCTTGTGTGTAATATTGAAACATTATCAAATAATGTAGTTCATGATATAAGTTCGTGGCTTGTGGAAAATAATTTGATGCTAAATCACAGTAAGACTCAGTTTTTACAGTTTCTAACCCACAATTCAACAAGAACTGACATTTTAATCAGACAGAATGGGCAAGTTATAAGCGAGACGGAACAGTTCAAGTTCCTAGGCGTACGGATAGATAGTAAGCTGTTGTGGAAAGCACATGTTCAGAATCTTGTTCTGAAACTAAATGCCGCTTTATTTACCATTAGAACAGTATCTGAAATAAGTGACATTTCAACACGAAAAGTAGTATACTTCGCATATTTTCATACGCTTATGTCATATGGTATTATTTTTTGGGGTAATTCTTCTGATTCAAAAATGGTATTTTTGGCTCAAAAACGGGCTGTTCGAGCTATGTATGGTGTAAGTTCGAAAACCTCTTGTCGACCCCTTTTCAATAGTCTGGGAATTTTGACATTGCCCTCACAGTATGTATTTTCTTTAATGTCGTTTGTTGTTAGCAATATTAGCTTATTCCCAAGAGTAAGCAGCTTTCACTCAGTTAATACTAGGCAGAAATCAAATCTGCATGTGGAATGCACTTCCTTGACTCTTGTGCAGAAAGGAGTGCAGTATTCTGCTGCATCCATTTTCAATAAGCTACCACAAGAACTCAAAAATATTAGCAGTAGCCCAAACACTTTTAAGTCTAAACTGAAGAGTTTCCTCATGCCTCACTCCTTCTATTCTGTCGAGGAGCTCCTGGAAGAGATAAAAAATTAAGCAAATTCCAGTGTTACATTCTTGATTTTCTTTATTTAAACTAACGACTTGTCGCCTGAATATATTTCTTATATTTCATTTTATCTGTTTCTACAATCGTGTTATAATTTCATGTATTGACTCGTTCCATGACCATGGAGACTTCTCCTAAATGTGGTCCCACGGAACAATAAATAAATAAATAAATAAATAAATAAATAAATAAATAAAAATAAATACAGAACGTGGTGTCGTTTGCTGGATGATTGTTATGTATATAAACGTGATATTTATGAAGGTTTTGCCGGGTATTACTTGAGTCCAGTAATCTCTATGTGTGTGGGCTTGTGGCTGTCACTATCCCAAAATGATTTTAGAATCTAAGGATATAGAATTCTTCTGACTTACAAATGGTTTTTTATAGTCAGTGAAAATTGTTGAATCGTGCTACCTAATTTCTGAGCCATATCCATAGTTATCTGTTGGCTAGGATATCGAATTGTCTCTGTGTTGCAGAATAAGTGATTGTTTCTCTTGTTAAGTGTGATCTTGTTAAAAATGCCTCATTACCACGACTGAAGTTTTTAATTAAGGTTTATAGTACCGTGGCCGCGGCAACCGCCGTCCTATGTTAGTAGAGTAGGAAGAATTAATGCTACGGGCGTCGCCTCTGGCACCACCTGTATCATCATAAATTTGAACCACCTTTGTCAGTCATTTTAGCTAATTCATAGGCAATGGCGTTTTGATAATTACTGGCAATAACCGCTCCTTGATATTTGTGATTCAGTCATTTGATCATATGTTTTGCTGTTTGCAATGTAAATGTATTTTTTTACTTCAATTAACAATCTTTACAAAAGGAAGTGACTTTATACTGTTGCCCTTTTGAAGTGTTTGCCATCAGTTAGTTAATGAAATTTAGACGATTTAGTTAATGTTATTTTTGGATCTTTGCTTTTAAAAATAAATTCATTAGTGTTTTTAGAAACATTAATAAATTCATTATGGCTCAGTACCTTTCCATTCAACACCAGCTCCCTACCGCATTTTAGTTTTGAGGACATTGCTGCAGTGTATACACTCCGTAACATGACTCAGCTGTGGCTATATAAGCACCGATCATTGGCAAGGGATTACTGTGGCAGTAGGACAAACACTGGTACACAGCCATCAGAAAAGCAAGAGTGTGTATGAGGCAGTATGTCCCCCGAAAACCACTGTTGTGAAATGGTGCGCCAAGTTCTGTGCTGGTCGGGATTCAAGACAAGACGCCGGTCGGACTGTAAGGCCAGCCTCTTCGCCAACTTAAGTTGGAGGCACTTAGTCGATCACCCGCCCTATAGACCTGAACTCTCCCCATGCAATTATTATGTACCTTAAAAAGTCCCTTGAAGGATCAACGATTCCTGTCGTACAAAGGTGTGTAGTAGTCAATTATAGATTTCTTCACGCAGTAGGACTTGATTTTTACCAAACAAGTATCTTTGACCTGTTGTGTCGGTGTGATGATGGCCTTAAAGATAGAGGGATTTTGCCTGATTGGCATACAATTTCTGGATTGTACGGGTTTCGAACGGAAACTTTTTAATCGAACCGTATGTGATTGTAAGACAGGGACTTTGATACCAGATTTTAAACTGCGAAGCAATAAGGGGCATATGAGGGATATGGCCGTAGTTTATTGGTTACCAGCTGCAGGTTGAAGTAAAGAAATTAGAAAGAGGTAAGAAATTCAATAGATGAAAACTACGTAAACGGAGAGAATCAGATATTCTTGAAGGAATCAAATTGAGTGTTAGGAAACTATTGGGTGAAAGGAGTACAACAGAGGACGGTAGCTTTGAGAGACGAAATAGTGAAGTTAGGAGAGGCTCAAATTGGCAGAAAGGCTAGGCCCATTAGAAACACTTGGATAACAAACAAGACACTTCATTTGTTTGATGAAAAGGGAAAACACAAACATCCAGGAAACGAAGCAGGCCAAAGGGAATATAGATATCTGAAATATGACGTTGGCAGAACGTGTGAAATGTCTAAGCAGGAATATATATAAGAGATATACAAAGCTGTAGAAAGACGCATAACTAGAGGGAGGATAGATATCACCTAAAGGAAGACGTTTGGGAAGTTGTATGAATATCAAAAGCTCAGATGGCCGTCCTGTACTGAGCAAAGAAGGCATAACTAAGAAGTGATTGATTGTATTGATCAGCTATTTAAGATAAATGAACTTCAAGACAATACTAAATGAAAATAATAGCAAGAACATTATGTGAAGATGATTTGGGATATGTAATACAGCGAAAAGAATTTGACAAAGCAACGGAGGACCTATGTGGTACAAGACCCGTGAAGGAGACGACATTGTCAGAATTACTTAGACCATTGCGAGAGCGAGCCATACGTGTTCAGAGTCCTTGGGAATACATACAGAGCAAATAGAGCCATCAGGATGACGACAATAGAATAACAGATCATTATATATCAGATAACGGGTAGACAGTGGATGGTCAGGTTGATCTATGACTAAAGTTCTTACCTTGTTCTAGTGCGGATCAGATTTTGTAAAGCTGACGTAATGTAATATTGTTAATATTGTTACCTTGCATTAGGAGTATTCTGTAGCCGTTCATATTTTCAAGATCAGTCTTACAATCATTCAAATCTTCTGGAAGACGAGACTAAGCATCAGAAAAGATGTAGTCTTTACCTATAATGTATACCATTTCAAATCATTAATGCTCCAGAGATGAAGCCCAGCGCGATAATCTAGGATGAACTAACTTACATGTTAACAAAAATGTCAGAGCTTGGTGATCTGTATATATTTTTGTCTGTTCACCTCACAAATAATAGTTAAACTTTTTCAAAATGGTTCAAAAGTTTCGAAGTCCCCCATAAACGGACGCACATCCTCAGATGCCTTGCCAGAAAATGAAATAATCAAACTCATGGCGGTTGGATCAATCTACTGAAAAAACGACTGATCAGATGCGGTTTCCTGCTTCCTTCTAGATGTTAATTCACTTCTCAACCCGGTATTGTCAGCTGTCAGCTGTGCTACCTTTTCCAACAAAATCCTTACTGGTTCTTGTTACTACACACCAAAAATGGTTCAAGCACCATGCGACTTAACTTCTGAGGTCATCAGTCGCCTAGAACTTAGAACTAATTAAACCTAACTAACCTAAGGACATCACACACATCCATGCCCGAAGCAGGATTCGAACCTGCGACCGTAGCGGTCACGCGGTTCCAGACTGAAGCGCCTAGAACCACACGGCCACACCAGCCGGCTTAAACTTTTTGAAAGCCAAGACTGTAGAAAGAGTTTAAAGTTCAGTGGTTGAATAAGTATGTTCCCATTCACTTAAAGTATGGCTTTCAAATGAAATTATTTTTATCTGTTCCTCCTCTCCATTCTTAACCACTTGAAGTAGGCAACAATCCAATCCGTTGCATGATGCGTCACACGTCATACAGAAGTCTGAGGTCTTTATGGTTTAAAATGTTTGGATTTACCAATGCGTGCTTAATGTTACCAAAATCGTGCTGGCACTGCTCAGACCAGATCCATACCTGATTCTGCATCTAGGAGATGCTTACTGTTCAATAGTCGTTTTAACAGAAAACGTCGAAAGAAAGAACAGAGTCCTATAAATGAATTCAGTTGTTTTTCAGTGCGAGGAAAAGGAAAATTCCTAATAGCGTCCAACTTACCTGGATCAGGGCGTATAACTTGTGCATTAATTATGTGCCCAAGATACCTAGTCTCACTACAAGCAGATTTTTTTTCCTCTTTATAATACTTCTTATACCAGCTTAGGGTGTCCAGATGTTCATTCCAAGTCTTAGAGGCTATAAAAAGACCATCGACATAAGGTTCAACAGTCTTAACTAACTCGCCACCACACACAGTATCCAAAGCAGTAATAAATACGCCTAAACTGACACTCATTCCAAAAGGAAGGACACAGAATAGGTATGTGTGTGTGTGTGTGTGTGTGTGTGTGTGTGTGTCCCTTCCGCCCCCCCCCCCCCCCCCCGCCACCGGCTCCACACCGGGTATTAAAGAAACAGTATATTTTCTGGAATCAGGGTGATTGCCACTTGCGAAAACGAATTTGTTAAGTCGATCGTGGAAATGTACTTAGCGCCTGAACATTTCTGTAATTGTTCCTCTATATTTTCTGGTTTAGTCAATACAGGTACTATAATTTCCGTTAGGTTCATTGATAACAAGTAATGGACTACAGTAGGAAGATATGGGAGGTTCGATGATCTTTCACTTTAGATCTCTTTCAATACTTGCCACACAAGAGGTCGTTGAGATAGTGGTACATTACAGGTTTTGTGATAGAAAATTTGGTGAGGCCAGACTTCAGTTTTGTAAACATATGTCTTAATGACACCTGATCGTTTAGTAAAGACCTGTATACAGGTGGGTAGTACTTGATAAAGCTCGTTGTGACCATCTCCAGTAATATCAGTGGTTTCACTTGACTTATGGCTAATCAACGGTTTCAAATCATCATATTCTGCATCAGTTGCGAGTGTCTGTGCGTTTGTTTCGTCGCTCTCTTGCAAAAATTTGATTTTGTACCCAGTACAATACTTGTCATGTTTGAGAATCCTGGTATCCAAGTCAATCATGATTTCACTGTCCTTACGTCTAAGGATACATTTACGTTTCGAGCAGTCAATAATACTCTCCTTCTCACACAGCATACACTATGGATAAAAGGTTATCCGGACACCCCCAAAAACATACGTTTTTCGTGTTAGGTGCATTGTGCTGCCCGCTACTGTCAGGTACTCCGTATCAGCGACCTCAGTAGTTATTAGACGTCGTGAGAGAGCAGAATGGTGCAATCCACCGACCTCACGGGCTTCGAACGTGCTCAAGTGATCTGGTGTCACTTGTGTCATACGTCTGATCGCGAGATTTCCACACTCCTAAACATCCCTAACTCCTCTGTTTTCGATGTGATAGTGACGTGGAAATGTGAAGGGACACGTAGAGCACAAATGCTTACAGGCCGACGTCGTCGATTGACTGACAGAGATCGCCGACTATTGAAGACGGTCGTAATGTGTAATAGGCAGACATCTATACAGACCATCACACAGGAATTCAAAACTGCATCAGGATCCACTGCAAGTATATGACAGTTAGGAAGGAGGGGAGAAAACTTGGATTTCATGGTCGAGCAGCTGCTCATAAGCCACACCTCACATAGGTAAATGCAAAACGACGCCTGGTTTGATATAAGGACCGTAAATATTGCACGATTAACAATGGAAAAACGGTGTGTGGAATGACGAATCACGGTTAACAATGTGGCTATCCTATGGCAGTGTGTGGGTATGGCGAATGCCTGGTGAACGACATCTGCCAGCGTGCCAACAGTAAAATTCGGACGCGGTGGTGTTATGGTGTGGTCATGTTTTTCATGGAGGGGGCTTCCACCCCTTGTTGTTTTGCTTGGCACTATTACAGCAGAGGCCTACATTGAGGCTTTAAGCATCTCCCTGCTTCCCACTGCTGAAGAGCGATTCGAGGACGGCGATTGCATCTTTCAACAAGATCGAGCACCCGTTCATAATGCACGGCCTTTGGCGGAGTGGTTACACGACAATAACATCCCTGTAATAGACTGGCCTGCGCGAAGTCCTTACCTGAATCCTATAGAACACCTTTGGAATGATTTGGAACGCCGACTTCGTGCCAGATCTCACCGGCCGACGTTGATACCTCGCCTCAGTGCAGCACTCCGCGAGGAATGGGCTGCCATTCCCCAAGAAACCCTCCAGCACCTGACTGAACGTATGCCTCCAAGAGTGGAAGCTGTCATCAAGGCTAATGGTGGGCCAACACCATACTGAATTCCAGCATTACCGATGGAGGGCGCCACGAACTTGTAAGTCATTTTCAGCCATGTGTCCGGACAGTTTTGATCACGTAGTATATCTAAACGTATAATACAATTAGTAACGAAATTCTGGACCACGAGTAGTGGACACTGTACTGTTCCTTTACCTACCTTAATGGTCACAAAAACCTGTTTCGCAACTCTTGTAGACTTATTACCTATGGCAGTTAAAATCTTACACTTTTGAACGTGGTATTCTGGTACAGGTTAAAATTTAGTGATGTTCTTATAGAAATTAAAAGGAAAAACACGCACATCGCCTCGTGTGTCCAAACAATACTGGTTCGAATACTTCCTACTGTACCAGTAACCGAAACTATTTCTTTGCTAGATAAACGACATTGTCGATTTTCCTGCAATAGTTCATCAGATAAGTTCTCACCACGATTGTAGCGTATAAATGACGGTGGTTGCGGTTAAAACTATTTGCTACATAATCATTGTGTTTGTTCATCAGTGGGTGTATCAAACAAAAATTGAAGTCGCCCCCCAAACCTTCTTCGACAACGACCTGGGGCACATTAGTGACTGTCATTAGTTTGACATCGTCGTAATTGGTGCAGGTATTGATAGTCAGAGGTGGAGTTTCACTTGACACTTCTATTATGCTTACTTTAGGGTATGGTGGTTTCCTTTCTCCAATCTGTCGTGGCTATCGTGCTTGAGCACCTTGGCTTAGCTGCTAATTGGCGGGTGAAGTCCAACTTTCGTTCTGTACGGTCTGTGGCGGCATTTGCCACATACCTGTGTTTATGTAATACTGAGGTGGTGGACCAGTACGCACTACCGTATTTATTGTTCCAGTTTCGCTGTTGATTTTGTACAGGCTGATAATTGTTTTTGTTCCAGTTTTTGTTGTTTCCGTTTCTGTTATTTCCATTACTATTGTTGCGGCACCTCTTGTGTGGGTTATCGCTCGTTGTGTATACGTTATGATTATTGTTCATAACGGGGTGTGTCTGCTAATGTTGGTGTTTGTATTGGTTTGCGGAAGGAAGGCGTCGATTTTGCTGCGCTACGTAACCGACAGCGGCCAGCGCGCCGTGATTAAGTTGGCTAGCGTGTGCGTTTTGGATACCACTGACGTACACATTGTGGTAGCTGCTTTGCCATGCGGAATTTTGATCATCATGTAACGTACCAACAGAATCAAACACTGACAGAAAATACCCCGCATCATTGTCTGGAATGTGCAATAACGTCTTTTTAATGTTAAAAGGCAATTTGGGTTTCAGTGCGCGGAGTATATCGCGCGTAACTACAGGTTCATAAAGAAAGTGTCCCATATTCAAATATTTCTCAAAATATCGGCGCAAATCAACACTGAAGGGCTCTGGTTCCACTATCTGTTTCCTAAGACGTTCTTGTACCGATTGGGACCAAAATTTAACCAAGAAAGCTCTTTCAAATTGCTCATATTTCAGGCCACGTCACCCTGGACGTAACGTACAACGTAAGAAATTCTCTTTAGGTCTCTCCATGCTCTTGGGAACGCATTTATAAATGCCTTCAGAAAAAAATGCAGGATATACAGTATGTTTTTCTGCGATGAAAGGTTGAAATTGCTGAAGTTTAATCAGATTTTCTCTTCTTTGGCACTGTAATTTCGGTTACTTTCACTGTAATAATGAGCGTAGGGCATTGGTGGCCGGGAGACCCCTCACGGGATGGTTCGGCCGCCGCTCTACAAGTTCTTTAACGCCACTACGGCAACTTGCGAGTGAATCAGGATGAAATGATGATGAAAGACACACAACACTCAGTCATCGCGAGGCAGAGAAAATCTCTGACCCCGCTGGGAATCGAGCCCGGGACCCCGTGCGCGGGAAGCGAGAAGCGAGAACGCTACCGCAAGACCACGAGCCGCGGGCCTTTCAATGTAATTGGTTGGTTGGTTTGGGGAAGGAGACCAGACAGCGAGGTCATCGGTCTCATCGGATTAGGGAAGGACGGGGGAGGAAGTCGGCCGTGCCCTTTGAAAGGAACCATCCCGGCATTTGCCTGGAGCGATTTAGGGAAATCACGGAAAACCTAAATCAGGATGGCCGGACGCGGGATTGAACCGTCGTCCTCCCGAATGCGAGTCCAGTGTCTAACCACTGCGCCACCTCGCTCGGTCAATGTAATTATTATGGTGATCTGCTACTGAGTAGAAATGAATGTACTGCCCATAAATGTCACATTTGTAATTAGGTGTCATGTGTACCTGTGTGTACTGTTGACGTCGAGAGGTGTGTGTTGTGTATGGAGGGTACGTGTCATACATATATGACAGAAACAATTTGAAATACGCAGTGTTGCTCAAAAACGACAGCTACGGTTACAGAAAATTCTGACAAAGCTGGGAAGCAAGATACAATGCAATTACTGAAAGTGCTTGGACTAGCGTGCTAATGTTAAAATGTTATATCTTAATGTGGATCCAAGTATGCAGTGTAAATCCCAGGTTTCATCAACAATTCCCATTGTTTATCTTTTTGTTTGGTCTTTGGTCTTTGATCCCATCATTTATGCAACAAAGAATCAAAATGTAACAAATACAATAAAGGATCCTGTCATAGTCGCCAGTTTAATTTATAGACTTTTTCGAACTGATTTGAGAATATCAGAAAACAGGCAAATAATAATAATGATAATAGTACGTGTTCAGAGTACAAATTTCTAATGGAGTTTAATATGAACTTTGGGCGCTTGACAATGGCTTTTTGTACGTTTGACTGTGAGTGACTCTTCTGAAAATATTTCTTTATCGGACCTCGTACATTGAATAAGTTCAAAGCATTGGCTCATGCTGGACCATGCATAAGTTTTGTAATACGGAACTTTTAGCCATGCCAAGACGCCGTTTAATTGGAACAATAGCTTGCAACATAAATGAAACACAAGATTAAATAATATCACTATATTTACCAAATAATGCACTAAATTAAATTACATAGACACTTACAATAATTCAGTTGCTGTGTGTAACTATGAGTACGCCTAGTAAGACTGCATTTCAATAAAATAGTAATAGTAATAATGGCGGTGTGCAAAATAATTATCTGCAGCGGTGGCAGATATGCGTCCCATCTGGTCCGCTGCTAGAACATAAAAGGTGCCGCCTTCTCGGCAAAACAACTGAACTGTAAAAATATTCTAATTTTTCTGCGGTTTCACGCCACAATCGATACAACCGCTTATACTGACTAATGTCTTAAGTAATTATTTATTTGTATTCTCAACATTTATCTACGTTTTAGGGGTGGACTCAGCCTCGTGATGCCAATTGAGGAGCTACTCGACCGAATAGTAGCGGCTCCGGTCAAAGAAAACCATCGTAACGACCGGGAGAGCGGTGTGCTGACCACACGCCCCTCCTATCCGCAACCTCATTGAGGATGACACGGCGGTCGGATGGTCCCGGTGGGCCACTTGTGGCCTGAAGACGGAGTGCTTTTTATCTACGTTTTTTGCAAAATATAAACGCACATCCTGCAAATGTGCCTGTAAAGATGCTACAGAAGAATGGTGAATTAGGTAGATCGATAATATAAGGAATGACGCGGTAATCCAACGAATAAGCGAAGAAGGACTATATGGAGAACACTGAAGCTGTTCAAGTCTCTGAGTAGTGGACTGATGTGCATGATCGTTGTGTTATATCTTTTGCACATCCTCTGGCAAAACCTGGTGAGATATGTTATGCATTACTGATACGTGTCATCATCGTCACTGAATAATTACCCACCAGTTTTATCTAATGTAACCTTAGTGATATGCTTATGTTTGTTATCTCTCTTGGAGTTTACTTTTCTGTGGAAGAGATCTGCTTATGACCTTTACTAACGTTGATAATTTTGAGTATCTTGTGCTGTGTATCTCTTTTTTAGGAAATTTAAATTTAAACGAGAGATTATCCTCCTCCAGCCTCTCTCATAACCATCCTTTCCTCTCTAATAGCGTTTTAATTTTTTTAATAATTGATTCGAAAACTAAGTATTTGAAACATCAACAAATAAAAAAAGCTCCGGACAAGATTCCTCTCAAGAAATTTCTTATAAATCTGAGGCAGGATATTGAGGAAACTCTGAAGGGGCCTCACTCGTAACTCTTTTTTACAGCTGAAGGTGATTGTGTGGTATAAGTATTTTTGTGACTAAGCCACCACTGGTTACATCGTAACACCTGTGAAGAAACTGTAGAGTAGATCAAATATCCCGACGGCTGGTCCCGGCGGAGGTTTGAGTCCTCCCTCGGGCATGGGTGTATGTGTTTGTCCTTAGGATAATTTAGGTTTAGTAGTGTGTAAGATTAGGGACTGATGACTTTAGCAGTTAAGTCACATAAGATTTAACACACACACAAATACCCCGATGCAGCCAGCAGAAGTGAAGACAAGGTAACTAAAGGTCAGCATCGCTTCCAACCTGTCAAAACATGGCAATCGTGTTATTATTCTCAGAATAAGGCTAGTCAGGCATTCCAGGTCTCTGTAATTCTTGCGTACGCTTGAATTTTTAGGTGAATACCCCTAAATATATTCTCAGTATGTTTAGTTCGCTGTAAACTGGGATTTACGATTGTATTTCACTCTGATGGTAAGTTCTGACTCAGGCAGATATTTTCTGTTCCGAGTCCCACTAGCTGTTTAACAGTTTCAAAGATCTGAATATAGTCGTAGTCCTTACTGTTCATGATATTCACTTCTCATGATAAGAAGTGCTGCAGTGGAAAGACATTGCACTGCTCAAATCTCAGTCAGGACATTCAGCGGTGTCTCTATCTCTCTTAAGCTGGAAGCCGAGATAGTTCCTTTGAAGGGGTGCGATGGATTTCCATCACAGTCTTACGCAATTCGAGGTTGTGCTTCAGCTCTGATGAGCACGATGCATATGGGACTTCAGTCCTTACTAGTCGCTCCTTTTCTTTTACAAAGTTACGGCATATATTATTCCCTTGAGAACAGAGTAATCTTCTCTAGGAATTTCACATGTTGGGTTGTACACTATGAGGTAAAATTGTCAAAAATGCAGGAGAACCACAAGAGAACCACGCCGAGCTTATGGTACTCACACTGCCGGAGCAAAAGTTTAGTAGACCTGGAAAGATGACGACGATTTTGATCCGTGGGGATTTTAGAGTTACTGAAACGATAGTGTAGTCATGCAGCTGACAGAGTGCCATTGGTGTCTACCCATAAATAGGGATTGCTCACAGCCAGATGGCTCAGTGTTGGCTAGAACACTGAAGTAAGCGCGCAACCGTGTAACCGAAATGCACCCGGACCTCCTGCAGCCAACTGAGAGAGTCCGAATGGGGTCAAGCAATTGCCTTTCGAGTGATGGGATGTCCCTTTCGGAGAATTGCCACACAAGTTAGACGTGCTGAATCTGGTGTGCATCTATGCTACTACCAGTGATAACACAAACGTTCTCACACCCATGCGCGAGGCTTCTAACGTCTTTGCAACACAGACGCCAGTCAAGAACGTCGTAACGGTAGCAGAAGCAATTCGTATGGGTACCACAGAGCAGGTAAGAGGGATTGGTTGTTAGCAATGGTACTACGGGTACGCACGCCTCCAGCCTGCCAGGCGGGATAGCTGAGCGGTCCGTGGCGCCTTGCCACAGTTCGAGTGGCTCCTTCCGTAGGAGATTCGAGTACTCCCACGGGCATGGGTGTGTGCTTAGAGTAAGTTAGTTTAAGTTAGATTAAGTAGTGTGTAAGTCTAGTTACCGATGACCTCAGCAGTTTGGTACCACAGGAACTTACCACAAATTCCCAAATTCACCTCTAGCCTATCTTCCACTCGCGCCATGGCATCGAAGTGCGCAGCTCGACTGGTGCTATCAGAGAATGATTTGGAAGACGGAATGAGGCTGACAGTAGATTTTGCCTGCATGGAAGTGATGGTCATTTGGGCGTACGAAATCGGGAACAAATCGTGTTCACCTTTGGTGTTTCAGGAGGGGACGCTAAGCAGTTCTCGGTAAATGCAGATTTTGTTAGCATAGTTCTTGCAACATGAAGGTGAGGTGTTGTTCCAAAAAGTTAACGCTCGCTGACACACTGCCTGCTAACTCCAACATGCTATGCAATGTGTAAGAATAGCTGCAGAACTGGTGAGCTGAGTTCCAGATGACGAGGCGTCTCTGTTCTGCGCCAGTGACTCCCACGTTGGAAGTAATGGAGTGAGACAGTGCTGCACCAGGGACGCGGGAGGGGATTTCAGTGTAACACTGCGGAGGTGGGAGGCGGGTGGAGTGGGAGGGGAGGGAGGAGTTGGTGCCTCGTGCTACCACCTGGGGCCTCGTCGGCGCAGGGGGAAAGTTAAATACAAATTCCGGCGACACTGCTTCCCTAGCGCCGTGGAATTAAGGCCCAACTTCCTTCAACTTCAGCCTCAAAATGTCTTACACTTTGTACAAAGTAATGGCGTACACTTGCCCAAGAACCTTTGTATTTAAATTTCTCTGTATTGCCTCGAAAAAATAATTTGCTGTAACGATACACCAGCAGTGTTGAAAAATAGAATAAATTTTCTTCTCGGCAGTGAAAATCCTATTATCCTTTTTCCTGGAAAAAAATTCTGACAGTAAGCAGTTTCGCATTTGAAAGAGGTATCACGCAGGCATCGTAAATGTCAACGGAATGCTGGTTTGCAGAAAGCGCTGGCTGTGGAGTGGTAAACGGAGTGAATTCGCATTGACAACCGTTGGTTGTTAGAACAGACATGCAGAGTGTACGATTTTTAGTCAGTGTTGCAGTATTTTCTAGGCGGACTCTTTGTGGGTTCACGACCTCAGCTTCATATTTCACGATGCAGAAAGAGGAAATAAGGATCAAAGAATAATACGCTGTTGACAGACTGATAGCCACTTGAGTTTGCTTCTTGAAATTTACTGACCCTGGCTGCGGGTCTAAACATAAAATTGCTGAAGTGGTGATATGTGATAACCCATGCACGGTACTACTAAACAAACGCTTAAGACACGAGAGAGGATGTGTGAGAAGTTCGTGTAGTAAGATAAACCCCCTACAAAAAAATAACTTGTAACAAAACGTATCGGGATCAACGTTGTGGCCGAGCAGTTCTAGGCGCTTCAGTCGGGAACTGCACTGCTACGGTCGCAGGTTCGAATCCTGCCTCGGGCATGGATATGTGTGATGTCCTTATGTTAGTTAGGTTTAAGTAGTTCTCAGTCTAGGGGACTAATCACCTCTGATGTTAAGTCCCATAGTGGTCAGAGCCATTTGAACCATTGGACTATCCGATCTGCTCTCGACAATTACAAATACTTTTCCAGCCTCTATCCGAAGAAAGGATTCTCGTTGTCAATGAACAAGACAAAACTATGAAGCATGGAGACTTCATTTCGCCTGATATTCAGGCCCTTCTACTGGAAAAGCTCAGATCAAAGAGACCCTAATGTTATATTATCACTAGACAAATTTGATAAGATGGGTGTGTGAGCCAGAGAAAATGGTAAAATCTAATGCCTCTCCAACAACAATGGCTGCATACAGCATTTGGTTTCCCTGGAGTCCTATGTCCGCAATATTAATGCATTTAGTTGAAAGAAAACCGCATTGAACAGATAATCTGCAACTGCACCAGGTACAAGTGAGGCTCAAGTGTGTGCTGCAGTGTTTAAATTACCGTCAACGTCATGAAGGGCTACTTGGAAAAAAGAGCCAGACGATGATCATATTACACACTATATGCATTCCAGCAACAAAATATAACTATGAATGTTCTTGAGTTCGGTATAAAGTATTTCTCTGTACAGTTCTGTAATAACCCACGGTTGGCAGTTGGTAGTTAAATGCCTACCACAGTGATAGACTATACCTCGTGTGTCTGATATTAGATTATATATACGCTACACGAGGGGCATTCAGTTAAGTAATGCAACACATTATCTTCTATGCCAGTTTCGTTTGAAAAAATGAGAAGCTTGTTGCGAGACCTCGTGAAATATCCCCAGTTCAGCCGCTATAGTTTCATTAAGTTCCAGTAGGAGTCAGTGCTATGCGTAGCTTTCAAAATGGCGTCTGTAACGCAGATCTTTTCTAAGCAGAGAGTTGTCATTGAGTTTCTGTTGGCGAAACACCAGGGCATTGCAGGTATTCATAAGCACTTGCAGAATGTCTACGGAGACTTGGCACAAAGCATTGCGAGTCGTTGGCGAGGAATCTGTCATCATCCCAACAAAGTCGCGCAAGCTTGATGGTGAAACGATCAACTTTGAAGTGTATCAGGACACTCAGGAAACGACTTCATTGTGTTCGTCGCCACAAAAATGCAAACGAACTTTTCCTCCTCCATGACAACGCAAGGGCTCACATAAGTCGGCGCACCTCAGAGGACCTCGAAAAACTTCACTGGGCCGCTCTTCCTCTGCCCCCCCCCTCCCTCCACCCCCTAAGCCTGGATCTCGCACCTTGTGAATTCCATCTGTCTGGCCTAGTGATTGATGCACTGCGCGGGAAGCAGGATGTGGATGATTGGGAGGTTATTGACGCAGCAAGACGTAGGCTACGACAGGGACCAGTAGAACAGTACCATGTGGCATACAGGCCGTCTTAGTAAGTCCGTCGCGCTGAACAGAGACAATGTTGAAAAATAAAGTTTAGTAAACAAAGTAGTGCGCAATAGTATGGTATATTAGTATCCTGAATAAAACCAACCTGCTTCAAAAAAAAAAAAAAAAAAAAAAAGAAAAAAAAGATTGTTCGCATTACTTATCGAACGCCTCTCGTAGTTTCATTTGATAGTAAAGAGAAAGTATTCATTCTAATTTCTACAAGAGAACAGCCACTCTTCTTCGAGGACACGATCAATATTGTATCTCAGAACACCCAAAGAATCTAGACAGGAGCGTTCAAAACATGGTTCTCACTTCCCAGCAGGAAGAAAGCTTAAAATATTAGATAGGATTCTGGCTCGATTCTGGTACCGTATATGACAAAGTGCAGCAATGTCTGTGTTACACGCTTTTTTGCGTCTTTCACTGTGTTGATGAGCTGTTGGAGTATAAAATGAACGTCTCGGTGAGCTGTCAGGGAGAGGGCATGTAAAGCGTTGTGCGGGCAGTACTGCTAAACCCAGCCTTTATATGCTGGCGACGATAGGTCACGCCCATCAGTTTTTACACCTACATGAACCAACACGAACGTGGCCTTTGTGTCGCACCTGGAATTTGGTTTAGTGTTAGCTGACAGGAATTCGCACTGGCTATTAAAGTACAGACAGGTGTAACTCTTGATTTCGATGATCCTGTGCCCACTACTGTCGTAGTTGACAACTTCAGTGGTTCAACATGTGAACACGTAGGAGTCGTCTGCTCTGAAGTCCACTGTTAAACAATGCGCGGGATGCATTGCACTCCGAATCAGGTGCGTACATCAGCATTTTCCTCTCATGCCGGGCCCGCCACAGATAGCCGCCTGCCCTGCTTTACAAAAAGGGCAAACCTCCAACCTGCATGTTCCGTAATGAGGCGCGGATTTCCAACACATTATCGCCTGCTCGTGGTGTCTCCGTCCTTCACTGCCCATATACGCTACCGACATTATCATGAGAAAACACGAGCAGCATCGCCGCTTTTTAGGTGCTGGTTCCCAGGCGCCGGCCACAACAACCTTTCATTTACTGGAACCATTTATATCGCGGTTTTCGTCCAGTATCGTTGGTAGAAATATCCATCATTAGTCTCTGCTCCAGTTACGCACTCGACTTACCACGTCACGCTCCCACAACGCCACTAAACAGCATACAACCACACGGGAGTCGTTTTGGTTTGGATCATCAATATATGCCTTCGCATCCTCTACACTAAATTAATCATCAAGTGTGATGCTTTTGCATCATCGTTGAACTCATCCGACGAAAGCTCTTTGAACACTGTCTCATTCTCGTCTTTGCAGGAAGTGAAGTTTCAGTCATGTTCAGAATTCGTCGGCAGTCCGAGTCCTCCCTCGGGCATGGATGTGTGTCTCGTCCTTAGCGTAAGTTAGTTTAAGTTAGATTAAGTAGTATGTAAGCTTAGGGACCAATTACCCGAGCAGTTTGGTCCCATAAGACCTTACCACAAGTTTCCAATTTCAGAATTGTAGATATTTTAGTGTGACACAATGGTGGTTCTTGCCAGGTTAAATAAACAAATATTTGTGAATTAACTGTACTGTATTTCATATCTGGTGAAACATGTGCATATGCTTCGTGACAGTTTTAACCACCGAGCAGCGGTAGACGTCGCAGATATTCTGACAGTAGTCGCACAGGAAGGTTGTTGACTTCAAAGCGAGTAGGGGGTAATGTCGGGCAGGGTCGAGTTCACAGGGCTCGCAAAAGAGAGCTCGCATACGCACAGCGCGAAACAAAGGAGCAGAACGGACTCTGTTCACTACGTGGTGCCATTTATGGAACTTTTCGTTCATTGTACTCTGCTGTCTCTTTAGTACACTCTTATGTGTGCCTGAAAATATCGGAGCTCGTATGAAATACAATGACGACACTGTACGACGCTGTTAGATCGCGGGGTACTTTGTGATGCGCGAATTCTTTGCTTAAGATCTCACACACTATGTGTTGTAGTAAGGCTCCACCGAAAACAGGCCGAAATGCAATTACAGCTACGGAACCCCTTACAGCTGCTGCAGAATCATGCATGAATTTGTGCGTCTCAAGTGAATTCCAAGCAGTAGTAACAAGCTTTGATTGCGTTCTCCGGAAAACGGAAGAATATAAGCTGTCATGCGTCAGCACAACAACACGGAAGCGAAAAATAAACGCCATCGGAAAGTGGTGTTGCACAGATAGATGAAGAAGAATCAGACGGGAAAAGAATCATTGAACACAAACAGCGCTTTGGCAGATTCACAGCTGCGCCCATTGAAACAATTAGTCACCGAGTGCACGAGATGTTCCTGTGAACAGGCGCTTCATAGCCCAATTACTGCATAGGTGAAGTGTGGTCATAACTTCAGGTAGAACATTGTGTCGCTAGCAGCTTTCAAACAAATTTACCTGAAAAGTCGACATACGAATTCAGGGCTGTAAGGCTCCAAGTATTTTTCTGATTTTAATAAAGCACCTGAAGCCACAGAAAAAAATTTCTGGTCTAGTGCTACACGAAGAAAAATGGTCCATTATTTATAATCAGGCCATCATATGTTGTCACAACTCTTTTGTAAAAATAATGAGTAACTTAATCTTGAAAGATCATAGAAAAAATTTTTGGAGTTAGCAAACCAAAGACTGCGATTTATTGCCAAATACTTAAAAGAAGCAACATGTCTACTATAGAAACTGTCTACATTTCACTTGTCCGTCTTCTTTGGTATTGCTGCGGGGCATGGGATCCATATGAGACGGTATTGAAGGGGGACGGCGAAAAAGTTCATAGCAGGGAAACTCGTTTTGTGTTATCCCGAAATAGGGGAGAGAATGCCACAGATGTGAAACGGAAATTGAGGTAGGAACATTGAAACAAAGGCCATTTTCGCTGCAGCAGGATCACTTCATGAAATTTAAATCACTAACTTTCCCCTGCGAATGCGAAAAACTTTTGTCGGAGGTGTCTTACGTAGGGAGAAATTATCGTCATAACGAAACAAGAGAAATCAGAGCTCGCACGGAAAATTTAAGTGTTCCGTTTTTCCAGCCTTTCTCGAGAGTGGAAAGGTAGAGATACAGCTTGAAGGTGGTTCGATGAACTCTGTGCCAGATACTTAATATTGCGTTGTAGAGTAATAGCGTAAATGTAGATTAATAAATAGTATAAGTCAGAAATGTGTACAGGAATTCAAAATGACAGTTTCTGGAGGTACGGTACGAATACCACTTTATTGATTTTCTGGAACGGGGGCTAGCTGTCAACACTAAGCGAAGTGATGTGGTGCTTTAGAAGCTAGGAGATATCGTTAATAGGGACAGGCAAAGTCAGCAACCATACGAGGCAGAAATTAACCACAACAGTGCTCAGAGGCACACATCTTTCACAACAGATCAGGAGAAGTACTTACTCAACAGCTGTATGATCATTCGTGATCCAACATCATACGTACAGCAGATGAATGCGTATTAACGATTGTACTGTTCAGTCTTCTAGAAGATCAATCTGATAATTCTGAACATGACTGAAACTTCACTTTCATGGTGCTGTCATACACATCAACCGACGCTCCTTCAACTGAGAGTGTTACGGTTAGAATAAACTCTCAAACGAATTACTCATTCTTGTGTGATCATAACGTCGAGCCAAATAGCGACTTTTCTGTGGTTACTATCCAATTTATAACAAACTGAAGGCTACAGCTACCTTCACCAAAGTCCAGAATCGACAATATCACTTCTAGCACGGTGAAGAAGATTCCAAAAGAAGTTACCAACTAAAATCACTGTATAAGGCAAGTCCATACCATCGATAGAGTGTGCATAATTGAGTGGTGCGATCCAAGCCAAATGCAGCCAGCACAGTGGAGACAAGAATGCTGAACCTAAGATTGTTGGTAGCAAACAGCTGGAAGCTCCATAGGGTATGATGCCCGACTGACTTCAGACTGTTCTATAGATGACTATCAAAACGATGGAATTTGAGCGGTTTATGATGATGCCAATAGCATAGTCTGTAAATGAAGATACACCTGTGGTCTAGGGGTAGCGCCTTTGATTAGTAATCAAAACATCATCGGCCTCGGATTAGAAACACGCCACTGTTTCAACTTTGATTAATAATTAACAATGGCTATCGTACACTTTCGGCATAGGGAGTCACCCTCATTCTGCTAAGGCGTTGTCAAAATAGGCGAAGGAGCAGACAGTGGTTCACGGCACTCTCTTGATCTTGGGGTGGCAAATTGCCACTGACAGCTAAAGAATCAGCAATGATCCCCGGCATGAGGATGCAGAAATCAATGCCAAACACTGCATTAAAGACATGTAACGTGTTTCGACAAGATATGTAGCCTGTAATTGAACAGTGTCATGATGATCTCTCCATTGGCCAAAGATTCCGGAATAGTCCACCATTTGTATATCTGGGAGTGAAATGCCATGGTGGATGTGACCACGAGAAAAAGATTCTATGACCAACTGAAGGAAAACTTTCTACGAGTCTGCGTATGGAATATCAGAGGCTTGAAAGTGGAAGGGACGCTAGAAATTCTGAAAAGGAAATGCCAATGCTCAGTGTAGATATAGTATGGGTCAGTGAAGTGAAATGGAAAGAAAGGAAGGATTTCTGGTCGGATGAGTATTGTGTAATAACAACAGCCGCAGAAAATGACATAACGCGAATAGGGTTCGTTATGAATAGGGAGGTACGGTAAAGAGTGTGTTACTGTGAACAATTCAGTCATAGGATTGCTCTAATCAGATTCTACAGCAAACCTACAGTGACAACGATTATTCAGTTATACGAGCCAACGTATGAAGCTGAAGGGACAGAGAAAGGATATTGAAAGGGTAACACAGTACATAAAGGGACAAGAAAATGTAATAGTGACGGGGGACTAGAGTGCAGTTGTAGGGGAAGGAGCAGAAGGTAAGGTTACAGGAGAATATGGGCTTGGAACAAGGAATGAGAGAGGAGAAGGACTATTTGAGATCTGTAGTAAAATTAAGCTAGTAATAGCGGATAATCTGTTCAATAATCACAAGAGGAGGAAGCATACTTGGAAAATCCCGGATGGTAAGGGAATATTTCAGTTAGATTACGTTATAGTCAGAGATTCAGAAATGATACACTGGATTATAAGGTGTACCCAGCAGCAGATATAGACTCAATTCACAATATAGCAGTGATGCAAAGTAGGCTGAAGTTTAAGAAATTAGTAAGGAAGAATCGATACACAAAAAAGTGGGTTACGGAAGTACTAAGATATGACGATAAACTTGAAGTTTTGTAAGGCTGTAGACACAGCAATAAGGAACAGCTAAGCAGACAGGACAGTGGAAGAATAATGGACATCTCTAAAAAGGGCAATCACAAAAGTTGGGAAGATAAACATTGGTACAAAGAAGGTAACGGCGAAGAAACCACGGGCAACAGTAGAGATACTTCAGTTGGTCGCTGAAAAAAGGAAGTACAGAAATGTTCTGGGAAATTCAGGAATAGAGAAATACAAGTCCTGGAGGAATGAAATAAAAAGGAAGTGCAGAGAATCTAAGAAGAAAAGGCTGCATGAAAAATGTGAGCCGGTCGGAGTGGCCGAGCGGTTAAAGGCGCTACAGTCTGGAGCCGCACAACCGCTACGGTCGCAGGTTCGAATCCTGCCTCGGGCATGGATGTGAGTGATGTCCTTAGGTTAGTTAGGTTTAAGTAGTTCTAAGAAAAGGGGACTTATGACCGCAACAGTTGAGTCCCATAGTGCTCAGAGCCATTTGAACCATTTTTTGAAAAATGTGAAGATATCGAAAAAGTAATGATTCTCGTAAGGACAGGCTCAGCACACAGGAATGTCTAAACAACCTTCAGTGAAATTAAAAGCAACGAAGGTAACATTAAGAGTGCAACGGTAAATCCATTGTTAAATGCAGAGGAGAGAACCGATAGTGGAAAGAATACATTGAAGGCCCCTATGAGGGGTACAATTTATCTGACGTGATAGAAGAAGGAACATGAGTCGAATTAGAAGAGATAAGGGATTCAATATTAAAACCAGACATTAAGAGAGCTTCGGAGGACTTAAGATCAAATAAGGCAGGAGGGATACATTACATTTCCACAGAATTTTTAAAGTCGTTGAGGGAAGTGACAACTAAACGACTATTCATGTTGGTATGTAGGATGTGTGAGTCTGGAGACATACCATCTGACTTCAGAACAAATAATATCCACACAGTTCCGAAGACTTCAAGAACTGAGAAGTGCGAGAATTACCGCACAATCAGCTTAACAGTTCATGAAACCAAATGGCTCAGAAGAATGGATATGAAAACTGAGGATGTGTTCGGTGGCTATCACATTGGCTTTACGAAAGATAAAGGAACGAGAGAGGCAATTCTGATACTGCAGTTGAAAATGGAAGCAAGACTAAAGACAAATCAAGACACGTTGAATGGATTTGTCGACCTGGAAAAAAGTTTGACGATCTGTACATCGAAGAAGCAACGATGGAAATAAAAGAAACGTTCCGCAGTAGAATTAACATTCAAGGTGAAAAGATATTAGTGATACGATTCGCTGATGATATTGCTATTCTGAGTAGAATGAAGAAGAATTACATGATCTGCTGAATGGAATGAACAGTCTAATGAATATAAAAAATGGATTGAGAGTAATCGAAGAAAGACGAATGTAATGAGAAGTAGCAGAAACGAGAACAGCGAGAAACTGGACATCAGAATGGATGGTCACGAAGTAGATGAAGTTAAGGAATTCTACTACCTAGGTATCAAAATAAGTATCAAAATAACCAATGGCGGACGGAGCAAGCATATCAAAAGCATACTAGCAATGGCGAAAAGGGCATTCTTGACCAAGCAAAGTCTTCCAACCCTTAATTTGAACAATAAATTTCTAAGAATGTACGTTTGGAGTACAGCATTGTATAACAGTGAAACAAGCATAGTGAAACATGCACTGTGGGAAAACCTGAATAGAAGAGAATCGAAGCATTTGAGGAGTGGTACTACAGAAGAATGTTGAAAGTTAGATGAAGTGATAGGGTAAGGAATGAGGAGGTTCTCCACAGAATCGAAGAGGAACTGAATATGTGGAAAATACTTACAAGGAGAAGGTACAGGAGGATAGGACATCTCTTAAGACATCAGGGAGCTGTACAGGGCTAAACTGTAGAGGAAGGCAGAGACTGGAACAAATGCAGCAATAAATTGAGGACGTAGGTTGCAAGAGTCACTCTGAGATGAAGAGGTTGGCATAGGAGAGGAATTCGTGGAAGACAGAATCATACCACTCAGAACACTGATGACTCAAAATGAAAAAAGAAAAATCGGTAAATATGAGTCAGTCGGTAAAGTGAGGGGTTGGGCTCGTGTCTGGTCATTTGTGATGCGAATTGGTGGTTCTTGGCTTAGAGAACTGAAGAGAATGAGGAAAACTGAATATAATGAATATGCTTTGGGTGAAATGGTAGATCTATCTCTTGCCCTAAGTGTTGCGTAATATGTGTGCAGAGAGTATAGAGATGGAGCGTCCTTTAGAAATTGGAAATCTTATTTTGAAGAATCAGGAGACTTTGTACATCTTTCTCGACGACCACTGATCACAATCGGATCCACAAAAAGTTTGCGGGATTATAATGGAGCCCTAAACTAACAGTTTACCGATTTCAGATAGTGCGTCACTCTTGAATAGTGGGTACAATTGCCAAATTAGGTTACAACCATTATCGGCCGCATTGGCTATGTGTGACCTCCAAGAAATACTCTTACTTGTGTTAAGACTAAGGTATTTGCCTGAGTCACAGATAGTCATGTCCAAGCCTCTAATCATTTGACTGCTGTTGGGGAGTTAGAGACAGGTGATGTATGGACTTGGTTGGTACTTGTTAGGAGAGATTTTCATCTTTCAGACAGTGCACCATTGTGTGATTTGGCGCAGGAGGCTTTGGAAGTGCATAACAATGGAGGTAATAGCAGCGTCTGAATCTCGGAGTGCCGTTAGTGTACAGGATTTTAAACTCGCACCTTATACAGTATGTCGCTATTGTAGTACAGCACGGGTTGCAGAACCAAACCGTATGGCACCCCAATCAGTACTAGTTGTATGTAACTACAATGATTGCTATCCCTGTCAAAAGATCTCCTCTGCCTCACACACGAATCCATCATAATAAGCACATATCCTGGATAGTTTACGGAGTCTAATTCATATTTTGTATTTTCATACTTGACGCCATCATAAATCTGTTCATTGTCAAGGAATGCATGCCAATGCTTTCTCCTTGACTCTTCGGTGTAATAATGTATTCAGTCAAGTACGAGGATTGACGGACTATGGGGTGCTGTAGATGAAATCGAAACAGTTCTGGGAGGAAGAGTTATCAATGGTGGCCACACGTCTTCTTATACCTCGCTGGACGTGAGCGCACAGGACACGGGGCTGCATAGTGGTGGCTCCGTATATGGAACGTATGGTCAACCCCTTCCCCTCCATTTGCCGCCGCCGGTAGATCGTGATTGGTTGACGTCGCGTCACGTAGCTGTAACGGCCATTCTGGGCCCTACGTGGTTAACTTACGACGCATTATGTATCGTCTGTGATTCCTCTGAGGTAACGCTACAGTGCATTGCTTTAGTTTCCACATTACGAGACTAAAACGGAGAGAAATGTTATTCTTGATTTAAATAATGAAAAGTGCAGCAGTTACTTATTTTTTGACGCTTAGTACAGCTCATTTCGAGAATTTACTCTTATTTTCAGGTGATTTTGTGCGTTTGTATACATGAATATGTATAGTGCTGTCTACATGTGTGATTTTCTGCCTCTCTAATGCCTTTTCCAAGTTAGAAAGTATTGCTCCATCTCCATTATACAGAATATCACTCACACGAGTATGACTGCATGACACAACGCTTTACTCCTCGCCTGGGCCCTTCAGCACCACCATTGGACTTTTGATGACTGAAAATATGTTGTCTGGTCAGGAGATTATCGTTTCAAATTGTATCGAGCACATAGAGGTATGGGGACAACCTCATGAATCCATGGACTCTGCATCTCAGCAGGGGCTGTTCAAGTTGGTGGATGCTCTGTGTGGTGTGGGACGTGTGCAGTTGGAGTGATATGGGACCCCTGATACGACTGGATATTACTATGACAGGAGACAGGTACGTAAGTATTCTGTCTGACCACCTGCATCCATTCATGCCCATTGTGCATTCTTACGGACTTGGGCAATTCCAGCAGGAAAAACGTCCAGAATTGCTACAGAGTTGGTCCAGGGACACTCTTCTGAGTTCAAACACCTCCGCTGGCCACCAAACTCCCCAGACTTGAACATATCCGGGATGTCTTTAAACGTGCGGTTCATTAGAGCTCTCCAAGATCTCATACTCTTACGGATTTATGGACGGCCATGCAGGATCGACTGTGACAGTTTCCCTCAGCACTGCTTCAAACATCTGTCGAGTCCATGCCACGTCTTGTTGTGACACTTCTGCGTCTCTGGGGGGGGGGGGGGGGGGGCACTACACGATATTAAGGCAGGTGTACAAGTTTCTTTGGCTCTTCAGTGTATGTGCCTGAAGTATAATGGGCATGAAACGAACTGTATCGTCCATAAATAAGCATCATACGAACATTACGAACGCAGAATATCCTTGCCTGGAAGCTAATTGCCAGATCTGCTTTTCTTGAGATAGTACATATGACTGTAATTAGCTTCTGAACAGCTTGCAAAAATACAATGCAAACATTGTTTGACACACATAATGTACTTAGCGCCTGCAACTAAAATGGCGTAGTCTAGCATAGAAAAAGCTATAAAATATCGAGGATTAAAAAGTACACCCTGCGCTGTTTGGAATAAACTTGCATGTTTTACGCTTTTATCATCTTTTATTTTTTAGTTTGCTGTAATGATCCACTAAAGCTATGTAAATGAATGAGAAAAATATGCAGCAATCTTCAAGACTGTTAACATTGACTAAGATTCGAACCGAGAAACTAACGAAATGTTTTGGCTCAGTAATACATCGACTTTGCTTGAGTCTTTCAACACTATACAGACAAATAAAAACCATCATATGTCAACAATTGAGTCGTTACGAAACAACATTAATCTTAGATTTGTGCAAGTTAAAATTCCGTAGCTCTTTCTTACGTGACGTCGAAACTAAAATCTGAAGATGATTTGGCCACTGCATAAAAAGTCTTTAGTGATGGTGTCTTAATATCATTATAGGATGTTTTGTAAAAAAAGAGTGTAAAAGATGATTTGCGAATGGGCTTTCGCCTCCGAAAACCCATATCGATGATGTTTCGTTCTATGGTTCACATGCTGACAATTGTTGATGGCGCAGCATTGAAATCTGCAGCAATCTGCGGAAGGGTTGTACTTCTGTGATATTGAAGGATTCTTTTCAGTCGTCGTTAGTAACGTCCCTGCAGGATCTTTTTCCGGCCGCAGCGATGCGGAGATTTCATCTTTTACCAAATTCCTGATGTTCACGGTACACTTGTGACCTGGTCGTACAGGAAAATCCCCTCTTCGTCGTTACCTCGGAGATGCTGTGTCCCATCGCTCGTTCGCCGACTATAACACCACGGCGAAACTCACTGAAATTCTGATAACCTGCCATTGTAACTGCGGTAACCGATCTAATAACTTCACTAGTCACTTGTTGCGTTATATAGGCGTTGCCGACCGCAGCGCCGTATTCTGCCTGTGTACATATCTATGTATTTGAATACGCATGCCTATACCAGTTTGTTTGCCGCTTCAGCATATGTTTCCTATCAGTACATTGCGTTGGTAAAAAGTACTGCAGAGATAGTATATAATGTACAGTTGTATGTACTGGTAATACATAAACACTTACGGAACACCCGCAATAAGAAATTATGCACGAGGAATAATTTTAATTTCAAATAAATCTTGCTCCCCGAGGAACATGGATTCTGTATGGGTGAATGATTTATGTTACCAATTTTCTTTTAATTTTTGTTAATGAGAACCGCTCTACAATCGTGGTGTTCCCCCAGCAGACTTGTTGTTCCGTTGTCGAAACAATATTTTACGACCAAATTCTTGCTGCCCTATTCTGCTGCTGTTTGATTCGAAATCATATTTTAGCCACTTACATTGTGAAATGACCGACACATATTCTGTATCAGTATTTTAGATTATGTAGACTTGACGGGTTCAAAGCGTTATCTGTAACCAACCTTCAAGAATTCCTTCTTACGGACCGTATGTAGCTTCACATGTGCTTCTTATTATTTCGCTCAACGAGATGGTGGGAAATTAAAAACAGCGACATCCACCACGACAGATTGATGTCGGCTATCATAATTTACAGACGATGTGTGAGGAAGATTTTATACTCGCATGTAAACCCAAGAGCTCAAGTCAAGAAAATTCATATTCCAGAGTCTAACGTACACATTGTGCAGGAAACGAGGTGCAAAAGATTTATCTAGTTCTCCCGCCCCCCCCCCCCCCCCCTCCCTTCCTGGTCCTCTTATATTCTTACTCCATCAGTGAATGATGGTTGTCTAACTCGCAAGCGTATGTAGCATACAAAATAAACCTTAAGCCATGTTTCCAAAATATGACCTCTATAATACAGCTGTCGACTGTCACGAGCCGCCTCCCATCATAACTCTGACTCTGCCTCATGACCCGGTTGACATTGTCCATGAATTATCATGCGACAGGTGTTTCTAATAAATCCATCATCCAACCTTTCCTCAATCTTAGTTCCTCTTCGCTGCTACTCTTGGTCCGATTCTACCATTCTTTAGAAGTTTAAAACTGATCGATACAACGTGAAAAAGCCGTTTCAGCATCGTACCTGAGGGCTAGGTACTTGTTCATTTCGAGACCCTGAAAGGATACAGGTAAACCCGATTGACGTGTGCGATTTTAAGTATTAGAAGAACTTCCTGAGAACAGTCCCACATCTAGCTCTGCTGAATGATTATGATGTCAGTCTCCCCATGAGAAATAATATAATCTTGCTGCAGTCACTAGTATGGTTGTCTTCGCCAAAGTTTCTCAATATATTATTATGTGCCTAATACAACTCAAGATATGTAGGGGATCGCCTACTACAATTTACGAACACTGCTCAAATTTGTTTTATATTGCATTGTCGGACATGTGTATTATATGAAGATACTTCGTTCATTTTATGGCTTGAAGTAAAAAAATATATTTGAAGCATGTCGTGACAATCATTGTTATAATGATTTTTTGTCATTATAGTCTGTTACAATTTTCGGCGAACAAAACACATGTACTCGTATATGAAACGGTAAACTAACAAACAAAGAAAAATATGAATTTAAAACGTAAAATAACAATTACAACATAAAACAAAAATAAGGGAAACGATTAGTGTAATAATTAAGGTTTAGGAACTTAAATTAATTAAGTTGAAGATACTTCGACAGCACATTATGTACAGCTTATTTTACAAAAACGGTATTTCAGAAACCGGCTTCACTACACATGGATGGATATAGCGTGAAAGATTAATTTACACTGTAAGAAAGGGTTTCATTTTTCAGAATTAATTAAGTATGACGGATTATCTTTCAAAATTTCAAAGTCTTACAAAAGCTGATCATACTATTAAGGAACGTTGCTTACATTTAAACTTTTACAAGAAACGCGGTTTTCTTTTATTAAATATCATTTGAAAGATATACCCTCCTAACCTAATGTGCCAAATAACATTTCGGGTTTTTATCCCTTAAAAGTAAAACTGGGGCAACGCGAAAAGAATACGTGTTGCCTTACTTTGACCCCTCTACATACCAACCAAATTTCATGAAGCTTGTTTATTTACATCAGGAAACGTTCTTTTGTCGGTATGCCAACGAATAAGAGAATAGCAACGGCTCTAAGATCCCGAAAATCTGGAAAGCCGCTGCCTGACAGTAATATCAGACATAATGCCTTCACTGCCTTGATTTACCGACGAAAAACTATAGTATATATAATATAGTATATATTCCTGTAGCACAGATCTAGATTCGCTGAGGCTTTTTTTACCGAAGTTGCATTCTAAAAGCAAATTTGTAGCACAGCCATCGTTGACACAACTGCAAAAAAATACAAATGGTTCAAACAGCTCTGAGCACTATGGGACTTAACATCTGAGTTCATCAGTCCTCTAACCTAAGGACATCACACACATCCATGCCCGAGGCAGGATTCGAACCTGCGACGTAGCGGTCACGCGGTTCCAGACTGAATCGTCTAGAACCGCTCGGCCACCCGGGCAGGCGCAAAAAATACAAAGCACATAATATCTACGTTGACTCTTACAGACAAGATAACGAATACGAGCCACTTTCTATAATGTTATTTCTTTATTTAAATAACGCCGTTACCTGTTTCGAGCCGACAGCTTCCTCTTCAGACGGCTCGTTCGCGTTACGACACATGCTGCACTAGCCTTCACTTTTTGTTTTCCCAAATGATGAAATTTCCTGGGGGTGATGGTGCCCTACAACCAAATCAAAATGTGAGACAATGTCTTTTTAACTGCAGTTGTGCCAGACATTGATTTTAAATGTTTTTCAACGTTTAAAATCGTTGTAATACACAATCACAGATAAAAAGACACTGCCTTACATCTTGGTTTGGTTGTAGGCACCACCACCTCACGTTAATTTCATCACTGAAAACAAAAAGCGAAAGCTAAAGTAAAATGTACCTTAACGTGAACGAGCCAACTGAAGATAAAGCTGTCGGCTCGAAACAGGTAACGGCGTTATTTAAATAAGTAAATAGCATTATAACAGGTCGTTGGTTGCCGTTATCTTCTCTGTAAAAGTCAACGTATATTTTGTACACAGCCATGGGATCAGAATGTGAGTTATCAACAAAATTGCATATAAAATCATTTGACGATTAATGTATCAGTGACGGAAATTTTCATAGTAAAGCTATGGATGGTTAACGCTTGAACTATCAAAATCCAGTACTAAGCAATTCCCCCCGACGTGACGGATATAATCGAACTTGAACTTACGCAAAGTGATAACCTGTCATATAAGCAAGAAACACAACACGTTCTAGGGTGAATGCGGTTGTGATTGACGTGTCCTAAGTTGCATTTAAAATTTAGTGCACATTCAAGAACTCAAAGCATATAAACTGTATTGACGAAGGATGTGTTATTAACAGAAATCGTATTAACAAATCTGTGGCAGGATAATGCTTGTGCTATTAAGTGGCGGACGGAAGCAGCAATTAAATCACAAGAGACAGCGGTTCTTAAGACAGAAATAGAAACTTCGACTGGAGCACCAACAACACAGTCACATCTGGCAGCTGGCAGCTCGTTTGACACAATGTAATATATTCTAAAGGTCGGACAATGAAGCTTAGTAACGAGAAACAAGCAGAACATGTGCTGACATAACCTAGCAGATAACTATTTATAACACACACACACACACTCATCTGAAAGTATCTCTCCGGTTGGCTCTAATAGTCATAGTAAATTACTTCTTGTTGAAAGATTTATGCTTCCGCTACTGCTGAGTTCTATTTTCCGACGAAAAATTTGTTTTATTGATATATAATGCGAGCATATCATATTGAACCAAGTGAATAAAGTTACTTTTCTTCGTTATACACACACAGTTCCGTGACTTGATCATGCCAAAAGTACCATGTATAATAATTCAGTCATTCATTGAACTTTTGTGAGCATCAACCTACCTTAAGTGTGACACCTCACTCAGTACAGGTTTTTTAATAAAGACATTTAAACTCCACAACGTACAAGATATTCAGGTTTCTGTAGACTTCATTTCCTAAGAACAATCTTATATTCTAAATCAGACTTATACACCTCCCTGCTCACACGCCTTCCGTTCACATTTTAAACTACATTCTCTAGACGATTCGCTTGAAATCGTAATTCCAACACCAATTGGAGAAAAAATTTATCATGTGATTATGTGTGTTGTACTGGAAAGTGCAATGCGCACTTCAGTTCAGGTCTGTAATAAGACGCCGGCCAGTGTGGCAGAGCGGATCTAGACCCTTCAGTCTGGAACCGCGGGACCGCTACGGTCGCAGCGTTCGAATCCTGCCTCGGGCATGGATGTGTGTGATGTCCTTAGGTTCGTTAGGTTTAACTAGTTCTAAGTTCTAGGCGAATGATGATCTGAGATGTTAAGTCCTATAGTGCTCAGAGCCATTTGAAACATTTTTTGTAATAGTACGCGTGTCAGACACTGTTAAAACCAAGGCATAGAGCTATTCTAAATGCTTCATTGTTCAGTGATAACCTGTTTACAGTACAGTATTTAAATTTAATGTACTAGGCATCCACTCACAGTATTCAACGCCTTTAATTTACTAGCCAATATCTTAAATGAATTTCTTATTACGGATTCAACGAAATACAAAAATGGTGTGGTTTAAATGACAGATTCCTCTCAATTTCAGTTTAAGTAATACTTCTACAGAAAGCTTCAGAGCCTTGAACTAACAACACACAAATGTCACTGTCCATTCCCCATTCAAAAACTATTATTTGAGATCTGACTATAGACTGTTAACAAGGATATGGCATGGGTGAAATTTCCTCAGTCATAATAGCAATGAATATGTAGTGGAAGCTGTAAACTTCACAAACTCAAATGCCACTTATAGGCTCAACAAGCGCCCACCTATCACAGCTTTACAAACTATTCCTATTGCCCAAAGTTTTCAACTGAAAACTTGTCATTAGGGTGATGTGTTGACATCGAACTTACTGCTGAAAATTACGTACAACAACTTTTTGTAAGGGAACATTTGTGTCCCACGAGATCTTACGTAAAGTGGAGCGAGCATATTCAATAGATACGTAGTCCTATTAGGGGAACCTGTTGAAATTCCAACGTAGAACTGGTGGAACTGGGGAAAGGTCAAGAAAAGTAGATTGAGTGGACGAATGTGTGTAGTCAAGTTTAAGTGAATGCCCATATATTTCAGATATTTACAATTTAGGTCAAACTATTCACTTCATCATGAAGATTTCGTGACTGACACCCACATATGATGTGCACACATCCAGTACATTATAGCCTCCATTTTGTACATGACGCCGCATCGTCGTCAATATTAAATGAAACAACAAGTTTACTGTTACCAGTCACTGTTTATTTATCTCCACGACGCGTTTGAAGGGTAAATCAGGTGGATTTATATTTTGTAGTATGCCGTGTGTGTGTATGTGTGTGTGTGTGTGTGTGTGTGTGTGTGTTGTGTTACAGATTTTTTGAGGTACTTGTGGCCTGTCTAGTGGAGAGACAAAACACTATTTCAGAATATGGTTTCGGGATTTTTTTTTCAAAAAGTTAAAGTATATCTAACAGTAAAAATAAATAAAATAGAGTACCTCCTGTAGCCACAAGTTCCTTTCACTGTCGTAACATATCACATCTATACTGTCATATTTTGTAAACAAATATGGCGTCTTAATACTGTTAGGTGCAAGGATACGATAGCAGAAGAGAAACATTGTCACAAAGTACAAAGAATAAACTTAATAACAACACTATTACAGAATGAATTTTCAAGTATTTTGGAGATCTTTAATTTTAGGTATTGAATAATGCCTTGGAATAAATGTTTCAGGTGGTATACAAATCCGATTTGGTTAAGCTGAAATAGCTTAAACTTCATACTCGTTGATACAGTCAGTTGACATGTTACGAACTTCAAGCACAATAATTATGTTGAGTACAGTGGTAAACACAAATAACAATTTCGGTTGGGATTCACAGACAGATATGAAAGGCAGTAGGCACAGGGAGAGGAAGAGAAAGAGAAAGTGAAGGGAGAGAGAGGGTGGAATGAGTGATAGGATGAGACAAAACATTCCAAAGCAGGGCGTTCTTAAGATTATATCTATTACATAAAATAACAGTGTAAAGGTTGGGATAGCACACTGGTTAATGCTTTATATGCAGATTGATGTACAGTTTGTGCCAGTATTTGATGTACATGTAGTATCAAGCTGACAGGGGTTATAAGCTGTTGGTGTGATGGTATATTTGTTAGTGAGGTCAATCCCTTGTACACTTGGGGCATTTCAAGGTCAGGGATTTCAATGTTGGGGATGTCAAGGTAACATAACTAAATAATTATGGTAAATAGTACGGTGTGTGTGTGTGTGTGTGTGTGCATTTGCAAATTTAATAAGATAGGCGGTTGCTGAAATCACAGATGATACTATCATAATATATTTATGATGATGATGATGACTATTGTAAATATTGTCATTTTTATCATGTAAGATGTATTTAGGTTGTTTTTTTTTTGTTGTTGGTATATTTGCAGTTTTTAATAATGTCTGGTATTTTATCTATCGGTTGGATGTGTAGGATGCTGATACCTGTGTTGTTAACGTGGTGTTTTGTTTCATGTAGGTGGGTGGCTATTGCTGATGTGTAGTATTTTTATGTTTTTATTGCTGTCATGTGTTCTTTGAATCAAATATCAAATGACCTGCCTGTCTGGCCTTATGTTGATACGATGTATACTTTTTATAATTTGCCATAATGTTTCCTTTCTGTTATGTGATCCTAGCATCTACTAGTTTCCACACCAAATAATTGTTTACAAAATATGACACTACACATGTGACGTGTCACGACAATGAAAGGAAAATGTGATTACTGGAGGTACTCTATTTCACTTATTTTATTTATTTAGCTTTTTGTCAAAAGAAACCCGAAACCATGTTCTGAAATAGTGTTTTCTCTCTCCTCTAGACATGCCTCAGGTTACTCAAAGAATTGTAAAACACACACACACACACACACACACACACACACACACACACACACACACACACACCCACACACACACACACACACACACATGTACACACACACACATACACACACTCGCACACATATCATACGAACAAAAGTAAATCCACGTGATGGTACCTTATTCTGCTTCATTGTACGTCCCTTAACCACTGAAAATATAACTGTAACCATATTGAGAATGTGTGAGGCCAGTTCAACACAATTATAGTCTGGGCATTTTTCATTTGTTTCGTCATCTGACACCCGATTAACCGGTATATGCTTAAGTTCGTAATTATGTATCGCAATCAGCAATTCGGTCTCTGAAACTGCTTTCGCCTGTGGTCCCGGTAGCGAAGATTCTCGAAGAATTGATATGTTTTGCGTCTCATTAACGGCGCAGCGTTTTCTTCGCGTCTCTTTACATATTCTTTCGCCATTCCCTCTCGATCCTCCTCGGATGAATATTTAATTTCATTCGTGAATTTCTCTTGTGGGTTTTTCTTAGTACTCCCTACACTCTATGTATTTCTTTCTAGATTATATTGTTTGTTATGTGGTTTTCACTTGACTTTTGCTTTTCGCATCGAGTAGTGCCATTATTTCCAGCTAACTGCTGCATTCAGTTGCCTGATCCTCGGCTTTACTGCTAAGTGAAGTTGACACTAGTTCACTCTGTTTTTATATGTATGAAGTCGAAATTTTACTCGCGCTTAGCTCTGCTGTTAGTTCCATGTTTACAGATTCTCTGCTAGTCACGACCCCAGACCCGAAGTTTTTGGTTCTGAACTATCTTATTTCCCCTCCTTAACGAGCTGAGCTCCCTCAACACTATCTGCTGCTACTTGTTCTTTCGCTGACAACATTTTAATGCGTGATAGTGAAATATAGAAAACGAAAGCCCAGCTTCCTCTTCAGAAAATACTTCATACGCCAAATGATGCAGAAGTTTCACCTAGAGCAAGAGATTCAAACCATGTTCAGTTAACTTTATTGCAACACTTAACGTTTATTGCTGCGACTGCTGATTGACGCGTCAAGGTGTGACGTTGTAAACTGCGACGCTCCATTATCACGTTGACATGCCTGTCTCGAACCACTCCCATCAAAGGTGCTATAGATTTCTGACTCTCGTCTCGAACCGGTACCGTCCAAGGAAATGCACATTGACGCTTTTCACACGATTCTGTTGGTGATGACGCACTCCTTTAGTCTCTCCATATGTAGGAACATCACTCTATTGATCATAGCTATTTCCTATGGATGGTTAACGCTTGAACTATCAAAATCCAGTACTAAGCAACACCCCCCCCCCAACCTCCGACGCTGACGAATATAATCGAACTTGAACTTACGCAAAGTGATAGCCTGTCATATAAGCAAGAAACACAACACGTTCTACTGTGTACCGAGTTCCTAATCATCACTCAAAAGTGTATTCCATGCACGGTGCACCAAACGTAAAGTTTTGGTTCCTGTCACGGTGTCAAATTTGGGGATCTATTGTCACTGTTTCAGTTATTTGTCGGCTATACATAATGAAAACTCTTCGTTACGAAATAATGTGACCAATACCAACACGTGTCTCGTAGAGTCGTTTTGCACTAAACCGGCAGATTCGCAAAAGGAGTTTGTACGCGACTGTCAGGAGGTACATTTTATGAGACGTTTCACAGTTGCTCGGTGTCGATTAAACGGCACCAGGCACCCGAATGCCGTACTGCTGCTGTTGGCGGCAGCTCCAACTGCCACAACCGGCAGCTGGTGACGGTAAAACTAGACGAACAATGGAGAGGAGGCTGTGTGGCATTGTTGGTATTCACACCTGGTGGTATTTGATTTTGATGTCTGTTGTTCTAGTCCTCACTGCTCATCTATTCTTTCGTGTGCCATATTTGTTTTGACATGTTGTTGTTGTAGTGGTCTTCAGTCCTGAGACTGGTTTGATGCAGCTCTCCATGCTACTCTATCCTGTGCAAGCTTTTTCATCTCCCAGTACCTACTGCAACCTACATCCTTTTGAATCTGCTTAGTGTATTCATCTCTCGGTCTCCCCGTACGATTTTTACCCTCCACGCTGCCCTCCAATACTAAATTGGTGATCCCTTGATGCCTCAGAACATGTCCCACCAACCGATCCCTTCTTCTAGTCAAGTTGTGCCACAAACTTCTCTTCTCCCCATCCTATTCAGTACCCCCTCATTAGTTATGTGATCTACCCATTTAATATTAAGCATTCTTCTCTAGCACCACATTTCGAAAGCTTCTACTCTCTTCTTGTCCAAACTATTTATCGTCCATGTTTCACTTCCATACAAACACTTTCAGAAATGACTTCTTGACACTTAAATCTATACTCAATGTTAACAAACTTCTCTTCTTCAGAAACGCTTTCCTTGCCATTGCTAGCCTACCTTTTATATCCTCTCTACTTCGACCATCATCAGTTATTTTGCTCCCCAAATAGCAAAACTCCTTTACTACTTTAAGTGTCTCATTTCCTAATCTAATTCACTCAGCATCACCCGATTTAATTCGACTACATTCCATTATCCTGGTTTTGCTTTTGTTGATGTTCATCTTATACCCTCCTTTCAAGTCGCTGTCCATTCCGTTCAACTGCTCTTCCAAGTCCTTAGCTGTCTCTGACAGAACTACAATGTCATCGCCAAACATCAAAGTTTTTATTTCTTCTCCATGGATTTTAATACCTACTGCGAATTTTTCTTTTGTTTCCTTCACTGCTTGCTCAATATACAGATTGAATAACATCGGGGAGAGGCTACAACCCTGTCTCACTCCTTTCCCAACCACTGCTTCCGTTTCATGACCCTCGACTCTTATAACTGCCATCTGGTATCTCTACAAGTTGTAAATAGCCTTTCGCTCCCTCTATTTTACCCCTGCCACCTTCAGAATTTGAAACAGAATATTCCAGTCAACAGTTTCAAAAGCATTCTTTAAGTCTACAAATGCTAGAAACGAAGGTTTGCCTTTCCTTAATCTAGCTTCTAAGATAAGTCGCAAGGTCAGTATTGCCTCACGTGTTCCAATATTTCTACGGAATCCAAACTGATCTTCCCCGAGGTCAGCTTCTATTAGTTTTTCCATTCGTCTGTAAAGAATTCGCGTTAGATTTTGCAGCTATGGCTTATTAAACTGATTGTTCGGTAATTTTCACATCTATCAACACCTGCTTTCTTTGGGATTGGAATTATTATATTCTTCTTGAAGTTTGAGGGAATTTTGCCTGTCTCATACATCTTGCTCACCAGATGGTAGAGTTTTGTCAGGACGGCTCTCCCAAGGCCGTCAGTAGTTCTAAGGGAATGTTGTCTACTCCCGGGGCCTTGTTTCGATTCAGGTCTTTCAGTGCTCTGTCAAAGTATTCACGCAGTATCGTATCTCCCATTTCATCTTCATCTACATCCTCTTCCATTTGTATTACATTGCCCTGAAATACATCGCCCTTGTATAGACCCTCTATATACTCCTACCACCTTTCTGCTTTCCATTCTTTGCTTAAAACTGGGTTTCCATCCGAGCTCTTGATATTCATACAACTGGTTCTCCTTTCTCCAAAGGTCTCTTCAATTTTCCTGTAGGCAATATCTATCTTACCCCTAGTGAGATAAGCCTCTACATCCTTAGATTTGTCCTCTAGCTATCCCTGCTTAGCCATTTTGCAGTTCCTGTCGATCTCACTTTTGAGAAGTTTGTATTCCTTTTGCGTGCTTCATTTACTGTATTTTTACATTTTCTCCTTTCGTCAATTAAATTCAGTATCTGTTATGTAACCCAAGGATTTCTACTAGCCCTCGAGTTTTTACCTACATGATCCTCTGTTGCCTTCACTATTTCATTTTTCAAAGCTACCCGTTCTTCTTCCACTGTCTTTGATTCATCTGTTCTTGCCAATCGTTCCCTAATGCTCTCTCTGAAACTCTCTGGTTCTTTCAGTTTATCCAGGTTCCATCTCCTTAAATTCCCGCCGTTTTGCAGTTTCTTCAGTTTTAATCTACAGTTCATAACTAATAGATTGTAATCACAGTCCACATCTGTCCCTGGAAATGTCTTACAATTTAAAACCTGGTTATTAAATCTCTCTCCTACCATCACATAATCTACCTGAACCGTTACAGTGTCTCCAGTCCTCTTCCACGTAAGCAAACTTTTTCACGATTGTTAACCCAAGTGTTAGCTAATGTTATGGTCTGTGCAAAATTCAACCAGGCGGCTTCCTTTTTCATTCCTTACCTCCATTCCTTATTCGCCTACTACTTTTCCTTCTCTTCCTTTTCCTAGTATGGAATTCCAGTCCCTCATGAATATTAAATTTTCATCTCCCTTCACTATCTGAATAATTTCTTTTATCTCATCATACATTTCTTTAATCTCTTCATCATTTGCGGAGCTGGTTGGCATATAAACGTGTCCTACTGTGGTAGTCCTAGGGTTCGGGGGTTCGTGTCTATTTGGGCCACAATAATACGTTTACTACGCTGTTCGTATTAGCTTATCTGCGTATACTCCTATTTGATTTTGCGTTTATAACTCTGTATTCACCTCGTCAGAAGTCTTTACCTTCCTGCAACCGAACTTAACTAATTCCCACAATATGTAACTTTAATCTATGCATATCCCTTTTTAAATTTTCTAATCTACCTTCCCCATTAAGAGATCTAACATTCCATGCTGCAATCTGCAGAACGCCAGTTTTGTTTCGCCTGATAACGACGCCCTCCATAGTAGCACTCGCGCAGAGATCCGAATGGGGGACTATTTTGCTTCTAGAATAGTTTACCCAAGAGGACTCCATCATCATTTAACCATACAGTGAGGCTGAGTTCCCTCGGGAATAATTACGGCTGTAGTTTCCTCTTGCTTTCAGCCGTTCTCCGTACCAGCACAAGAAGGCCGTTTTTGTTAATATTAAAAGTCCAATTCAATCAATCATCCAGACTGTTGCCCCTGCAACTACTGAATAGGCTGTTGCCCCTCTTCAGGAACCACACGTTTGTCTGGCCTCTCAACAGATACCACTCCGTTGTGGTTACATCTACGGTACGGCTATCTGTATCGCTAGGCACGCAAGCCTCTCCGATAGCGGGAAAGCCCAGCGTTGATTAGAGGGGAGGGGTATGAGGAACCAGACCTAGCTGAACTAATTACCGCAATGACGCAAAAGCGAGACCGACACAAGTCTTATTTAAAGGAGATAATTCCGTCCTGCTATGATAAGGTAATGAAATTCCAGTTTATAGTGTTACAAATTGCTTCTGAAGAATCAGCGGAAAAATAAAATTATGACTACTTATGCTGACACATCCAGTGGATACATTCTGTGCAGGATAGCCTGCAGCAGCTGCTACAGGTGCGTTGCTAAAACTTCACACAGAACCATTACGAATTGTCGTAGCTGATTCATTCACCTTTAAATATTTAAATTTCCCTCTAGGATGTAGTTTTGAATTTGAGATTCTTTGAGCATCTTTTAAATATTTAAATATTCCTCTAGGATGTAGTTTTGAATTTGAGGTCCTTTGGTTCTTAACCCTCTTTATAATATATGGTATTATTGAATCCCTTCCAAACACGAACAAAAATTTCGAAAACATTATGATGCTTATTTTTTTCACTTATTGAGACTGCCAACAATATATGGGATGGATACATTCTCTGAAAGATGTCATGTTGTTCGGAAGGACTCCTCTAACAACCGGTAAAATTGTTGATTTTTGAAGCAAGCCGCCTCATTAGGTGCAAAATGGTTCAAATGGCTCTGAGCACTATGGGACTTAGCTTCTGAGGTCATCAGTCCCCTAGAACTTAGAACAACTTAAACCGAACTAACCTAAGGACATCACACACATCCATGCCCGAGGCAGGATTCGAGCCTGCGACCGTAGCGGTCGCGCGGTTCCAGACTGAAGCGCCTACAACCGCTGGGCCACTCCGGCTGGCGTCGTCGATGCCAGTACTTTGTTACGATATACTTGCGGAATTCTATGTGAAACATTTGGAATATCTGTACAAGTGAAAAATCAGGAATATCTGAATAAGTGTATGTGAAAAATTAAGAATATGTGTACAGGTGTGAACGTGTACAGCAGTCGCTACTACTATACACGGTGGGCGCAAGCTGCAGCGCCGTTTGCACGCTAGCTTTATTGATGGCTAGAGCGCCTACACCACTAACCTGCACCCGGCGCCATTCGCTCGGCAGCCTGGTAAGTGGGAAACGAAAAGTACGAAATGGAAAAGGCCCCTTGAAGTAATAAAAGTACAAATCAATATTACTTCGTTTTTTTTTTCATCCCTTTAGCATGGAACACACTCCCTAGAAATGTCTAGGATCATCCATTCTTGTATCGACAGTTAAGCTAATTTCACATTCAAGCTGAGGCAGCCGTTGCTGCATTGTAATTACACATTAATTTAATAGGTAATCACTGATACTGATTACGAAAGTGTTTGCCGTTTGTTCCAACATGGATATGGTCCACCTCGGATGTTACTGATTAGCAAAGACGATGCTGTTTCTTCCTCCAATTTCATAAACTACACAATGCGACAACAACATCTACCGCAGAACAAAAGTACGTGGTTGTTATGTAGTTCAGTGCCCTAATAACAATGATGAAAACTGTTGTTCCGTATCACATAAGGTTTTTCTGCCAATGAAATTTCATCTGCGCTCGGATGGTTATTCATGTGGTAGCGGCTCTTATCACATTCTGTTATTTTAGGAATTTTGTTGCCTAGTGGCGGTAGTAGAAAGGGGAAGGGGAGATAGCCACTTGATGCATCTGCCAATCGACAGTGGGCCATCGGCTATCCCACTGTGAGATCACAAAGTAGCAATTCTTGACATCTGTATATCCGCTAGCGTGAAGAATGTTGTTTTGTACGTATTCTCGTGTTTCTTACATTCAGTGATGTCTACATTTTTGGGAAATTTGTGGTAAGGACTATGGGACCAAACTGCTGAGGGCATCGGTCCCTAGGCTTACACACTACTTAATCTAACTTAAACTAACTTACGCTGAGGACAACACACACACCCATGCCCGACGGTGGGCTCGAACCTCTGACGGGGGAGAGCCACGCGAACCGTAACAAGACGCCTGAGACTGCACGACCATCCTGCGCGGCATCAACGATGTCTAGAAAGTGTGTTAATGCACGATATATTTTTATTTATGTGTGTAGCAATTTTACGACTAAGTTTCAAAGACATCTCATTTCCCCGATCGTCATTTGCAGAGCTGCCCAGGCAGTAACGTCGTAATCCTGATGAATGTAAAAAAAAAAATACCTGTAGTTTATGACTGCGTAGAAATGACTAATGAACCGCCACTTGAAGGAGGGTCATATTCCAATGGATGATGGAATAAGGCGCTCATTATCGGGTCATCAGCGACAGCACAATTTCCGAATCTTTCCATTTCCAGTGTCGACGTCTCGAATGATGATGAGATGAGAGCACAACACAAACACCCATCTCCGGGCAGAGAAAATCCCCGATCCGGCCGGGAATCGAACCCGGAACTCCCTGATCCATTCCCAATGGGGACGTGATATTACTAAACGTGTGAAAGTTAATCCCACCCATCAAAAATTCAAGTTTCGATCAGAAGACTTCGAACTTTATTTGGTATTTTTTTTTAACTTTTTTCCATCTGTGGTAGGAGTACCACCTCTGTCTCGTGAGTTTAACAAGGGTTATGTTCGGTGTATGCTACACGAATGTGCGAGTTGCCAAAGGGCTTGCATTTGTTGGCATTGAAGCAAATGAGATTTACTGCACTGCCACCGCTTAATGTGTTCTGAAATACATGGGCGGTGATGTCTTATTCCAGTGGCCGAGTGCAGAAGTAAGTTTTGTGAATTAACTTCTGTCCAGTGAACTAACTTTTGTGCGGTAATAAAAAATGAAGAAAATACTGTTGTTTCTCTTAACATGATTTTGCTCGACAGTACGGTACTGCTCGACTACATTTGTATCTCCAATTGTTTATTACCACCCATAAGTAAAATTCCTAGAAGTAACTCACTTTTCTTATTTTCTGTTATTTGTGCTGTTTAAGATATATCATAAATTTATAGTGAACGAATCACTTCCTTAAAAGTTCCTTCACCAACATAGCGAATACTTTTAGGTAATCTTAAACATATAAATGTCACGCGGGATTAGCCGAGCGGTCTAGGGCGCTGCAGTCATGGAATGTGCGGCTGGTCCCGGTGGAGGTTCGAGTCCTCCCTCGGGCATGGGTGTGTGTGTTTATCCTTAGGATAATTTAGGTTAAGTAGTGTGTAAGATTAGGGACTGATGACCTTAGCAGTTAAGTCCCATTAGATTTCACACATTTTTAGACATATAAAGAACGCACTGTAATACTTCTACTGTCCTCGGAGTCTTTCGTGATGTCATGTGTCAACAAAATAATCTTGGTTTTCAAGCTGCGTCAGTTCGAATAAAATTCTAGAGCTTTCGGTTGTTTTTATTCCGGCCCTCAAAAGATTGAGTATTTTACTTGTTTTGCAGATCAAACTGCCTTTTCCTGCTGCTAATTATTTTATTTAATCAAATGGTTCGAATGGCTCTGAGCACTATGCGACTTAACTTCTGAGGTCATCAGTCGCCTACAACTTAGAACTAATTAAACCTAACTAACCTAAGGACATCACACTCATCCATGCCCGAGGCAGGACTGGAACCTGCGACCGTAGCGGTCGCCCGGCTCCAGACTGTAACCACTCCGGCCGGCTTCTATTTAATCCATACTCGTTTCGCCTTCTGCTGTTTTAAGGCAACATCCGTGGGATCTATAATGATACACTTTTGTTAGTTACAGATTATCAAACAGTTCACTTCGCGATTTTTTGTAAAAATGTGATTAATTACGATTTTCTGGTCCGCGTTTCCTCACATCTGGTCTGGAGGTCTCACTTCCAATTTTTAGCACTTTTCTATATTCACCTCTTCGTGTCCGCGTTTCCGCCCTCCACACACTGTACACCATGTTTTTCACCCTTTTTTGTGGTGGACTATCGTTCTTCTGTCACTCGACACAACTATTTCGTCGTTCACTTCTTTTCACAGCGTAAATATTGCGACTCCATTACGTGTTTCATCGTCTTTGGTATGTTTACCTATGTGTCGCCAACCTAACCAAGTATATGTTCGTTTCTAACTTCTGTTTATGCTGTTTATACCGTGTGTGCGCGTATGAGTGAGAGAGAGAGAGGGGGGGATAGAGCCGCTTTTTCTTTTTTTCTTTTTTTTGTGGCGGAGGGTCGCGGTTATTACATTGAACACTATTTTTATATTAATCCTTTTTGCGAACATTATTCTATTATTTTATCTATTAGTGTAAATAATGAATTGCTTGGCATGCGTACTTGGTCATTCAACAGGATATTCCCCTCTGCTTTGGTTTCATGTGTGTGGTAATTTTCTTGCATGGTGAGAAGGTGCTTTTGATTGTTGATTCTAATTATTCTCATGTCATCTTCTCTAGTTGTTGGTTTGTGGTCATTTTCTCTAAGGTGTTCTGCAAATGTGGAGTGGTCTGTCCCATATTTCCATGCCCTCATGTGTTCCCTGTATCTGACACGAAATGTTCTCTTTGTTTGTCCTATGTCTGTGCCTCCACAAGTGTTATATTGTAGCTGGTATATACCTGCTTTCTGGTATATGTCTCTATTTTTTGTCAGTTTTGGGGTGTATTTTTGTATAGAATTGTCTGTTGTGTGTGCTATGTCCATTCCCCGTCTTTTGAAAATGTTGGTGATTTTTATGGGTGAGTTTGTGTTTGTATGTCATTGTGTACCATCTTGTGTTTTCTTTCATCTTTTTCTGATTATCCTGTGTATGTGTTATGGAACTGCGTGTTTGTGTTTGGTTCTGTTTTGTTGTGATCTGTGGTTTGGAGCTTTCTGTTTTTGTTTTACTTTTAATTTTGTTGTTTAGCTTTGTGACTGTTATTATTGTAACCATTACTTTGTGCTATCTGCATTATTATGTCCAGTTCTTTTTGGTAGCTTTCTTTGGTGAGTGGTACTGTGTTGAGTCTATGGAGCATGTGTCGAAGTGCTGCTTGCTTTTGTGCATGTGGGTGGTTCGAGGATTGGGAAATTATAATTGAGTATTTTACTTGAGGCGCCCTGAAAACCAAGAAAAATTTTTCCTGTGATACTATTTCTTGGTAGTGAATATAAGGCCTCCCTGCAGACTTGGCTCATAATTTTCCGTATCGGAGTTCTGATTTTGCAGGAAAGGCGTTTGCAGTCAGGGTGTATTTTGTCCCTTCTCGCCTCGTGGCCTCAGATTCTCCCAGTCCCCTTAGAGAGGGCGGCTGCTGGGGCACTCTGAGGGCCCACAGTAGCAGGTGCACGTCAGAGGGGCGAGGTGGTGAGCCGTCCATCTGCAGCCGGCCCAACATAACACGATTAGCGCTCCTCAGCTCTGCTCTGGTCTGTAATGGCTGCGGGGTGAGGAGTCCGGATACCTTCGCCGGCAGCACCAGACAGCTACGAAATTCTGTGGTCTCGCTTCCTGAGATGCCGGCTACTAGACGAAGGCCACCGCTAACTGAGTTGTGCGCCTGGCAGCGCTCTCGGAGTGAGCCGCTAAGGGACGACTGGAACTGTGCAGAGTTTCCAGCATCCAGGGGCGAGTAGCGGTTCAGTGCGGGTATTAAACCGCCGTTAAGGCGCCTGACTGTCTGCTGTCAAGAAATGTGTCGGAGGTAACACAGGGAGTATAGGTGAAACTTCTATAAGCTACAAAATATGAGAGGCAGTTTACTGAAACCGAGTATCCGCCACAATGTGACCATGGAATAGTTCCTTCTTTCAAAAGAAACTAGCACATGCATTTAGATATTTTTCCCACTGTGAGACGAGACGATAATTTCCTGTTTCGCAGAACACGGTCGTCCGCTGATTGCACTTTCCCGTCCGACTGCAGCTGACGTCTACACGTCTTTCTTGAAGTCGCCAAAGATGAGAAACTGACACAGTGAAATGTCCAGGCTGTATGGAGCATATTGCATTGTTTCCAATCTAAATCGCTGAAGCATAGACTTCGTCCAGTTGCCAGTGTGAGGGCGGGAGTTACCGTGCAACAGGATAACTTCCGGGTTCCGCGCAATAGTCAAGAGTCCACTACACACGGGAAGCGGCTACACGCGTAGCGGGTGTTGTGTGAAAGGGGATGGGCGGTATTTTAGGTTAGAGGGCCTCAGGGAAGCACACAAAGAGCGTCCGTCAAAAAGTGGGCAGGTGAAACACAGTACGTTAGTCGTAGAAACGATCGACATTGTAGTTGTAAATTTTCATAGCTGTTATGGGAAAGAACCAGAGCTCCAAGCCCTAATAGAAAGCACTGAAGATGAAATAGTTATAGGAACAGAAAGCTGGCTAAATCCGGATATAAGCTCAGCAGAAATTCTTTCTAACGATATAAAAGTGTTAAGAATGGATAAATTCAATTTGTGGTGGAGTATTTATTGCTGTCAGAAGTAGTTTGCCTTGTAGTGAAATTAAAGTAGAAAGTTCCTGCGAAATAGAATGGGTAGCCGTTACACTTGACAGTCGGACTACGCTATTAATTCGGTCGTTTTACCGATCCTCCGACCCAGAAGATATAGTTGCTGAACAGTTCAAAGAAATCTTGAGTCTCATTTCAAATAGGTACCCAACTCATTCAGTTAGAGTCGGTGGTGACTTTACTCTACCCTCGACATGCTGGAAAAATTAAACGTTTAAAGCCGGCGGGCAAGCATAAAACGTTATCCAAAATTGTACTTAATGCTTCCTCAGTAAATTATTTTCAATTATTAGGTCATGAGCCCACTCGAAGCTTAAATGGTTGCGAAAGCATACTTGATCTCTTAGCAACAAATAATACTGGACAAATAGAGAGTATCCTGACGAATAAAAAAACGCAATCTTTTTAAGAAAGGTGATAAAATGATCTTAACGCCTTTTTAAGAGACAGTCTGCACCCCTTCCAATCTGATCATGTAAGCGTAGGAAAGTTGTGGAATGATTTCAAAGAGATAGTATCGACAGCAATTGAGAGATATATACCACATAAATCAATAAGTGATGGCACACAAAACGGGTCAGATTGTTTTACAGAAGCAGCGAAGAAAGCATGCCAAATTTAAGAGAACGCAAAAATCCCCAAGAGTGGCAAAGTTTTGCAGAAGTTCGAAATATAGCACGTATTTCAATGCGAGATACTTTCAATAAATTCCTCAACGAAACTCTGTCTCGAAATCTGGCAGAAAAGCCAAAGCACACGAGTGGCAAGACGCAATCAATACATTCACTGTGCGATAACAACGGTGAAGTCACCGAGGACAGTGCCACTAAAGAAGAGTTGTTAAACACGATTTCCCGAAACTCCTTCACTAAAGAAGACGAAGTAAATATTCCTGAATTCTAATCAAGAACAACTGCCAAGATGAGAAACATAGAAACAGATATCCTCGATTACACAAAGTAGCTTAAATCACTTAGTAAAAGCAAGGCTTCCGGTTCGGATTGTGTACTAGTCAGGTTCCTCTCAGAGTATGCTGATACAATACATCCATATTCTGCAGTTATATATAACCGCTCCCTCACAGAAAGATCCGTACCTAAAGACTGGAAAATTTCTCGAGTCACACCAGTAACAAAAAAGGGAAGTAGGAGTAATCCGTTGAATTACTGGCCCATATCACTAACGTCGATTTGTAGTAGTTTTTTGGTACATTTTACTGTATTCGAACTTTATGAAGTACCTCGAAGAAAACGATTTATTGATACATAGTCCGCACGGTTTCAGAAAATATCGTTCTTGCGAAACACAACTAGCACCCTATACTCATGAAGTAATGAGTGCTATCGGCAGGGGATGTCAAATTGATTCCATACTTTGAGATTTCCAGAAGACTTTCGATACCATTCCTGCCAAGCTTCTTCTAACCAGGTCACAGTTCGTGGTAATAGGCGGAAAGTCATCGAGTAAAACAGAAATAATATCCGGCATTCCTGAAGGAAGTGTTATAGGCCCCCTATTGTTCCTGATCTGTATTAACGACATAGGAGACAATCTCAGTAGCCGTCTTAGATTGTTTGCAGATGATGCTGTCATTCATCGTCGTGTAAAGTCATCATACGGCCAAAACGATTAGCAAAATGATTTAGATAAGATATCTGCATGGTGCGAAAAGTGACAATTGACCCTGAATAGAGAAAAGTGTGAAGTTATTACATGAGTACTGAAAGAAATCGGCTAAATTTCGATTACGCGAGAAGTCACACAAACCTAAAGGCTGTAAATTCAACTAAATACTTAGGGATTACAAATAGAAATACCCTAAATTGAAACGATCACATAGATAATGTTGTGGCTATAGCCAATGAAAGACTGCTATTCATAGCCACAACACCTAGAAGGCGCAACAGGTCTACTAAAGAGACTGCTTACACCACGCTTGTCTCCTGCCTGTTCTGGAGTATTGCTGTGCGGTGTGGGATCCGCATCAGATGCGACTGACGGATGACATCGGAAAAGTACAAAGAATGGCAGCTCGTTTTGTACTATCGCTAAGTAGGTGAGATAGTGCAACAGACATGATACGTGAATTGGAGAGGCAATCATTAAAACAAAGGTATTTAACGTTGCGACGGGATCTTCTCCTAAAGTTCAATCACCAGTTTCCTCTTCCGATTGCGAAAACATTCTGTTGGCACCCACCTGCATAGGGAGAAATGATCATCACGATAAAATAAGAAAAATCAGATCTCACACAGAAAATTTTAAGTGCTCGTTTTCCCGCGCGCCGTTCGGGAGTGGAACGGTAGAGAGGCCGATTGGAGGTGGTTCATTGAACCCTCTGCCAGGCATTTTATTGTGAATAGCAGAGTAATCACGTAGATGTAGATGTAGATTCCATCTGTCAGCATTCCGACAGCCCAATGGTAAATAGCAAAGCAACTACTGAAAGCATCCGAAATCTCCTCCGCCAAAGAAATACATTCATACAAGGGCCAGTATGGTGATAGTGACCTTCATCGACTGACAGGGCCATATGCTAATCGAGTTCCTCAAGCGTGAAACTACAATCAATTTTCAAGCCTAAAAAGATACTTTGCAGTAATTGCGATGCACCATCAAGTCAAAACGCCTAGGAATGCTGTGGATGGAATTATCCTGTCGCACAAAAGCTCCCCCACACTAGCAATTGGATAAAGGCTGTACTTCAGCAGTCTGAGTGGGGACACTGCGACATCCTCCATACAGCATGGCTCTTTTAACGTGTGTTTTCCACGTGCTTCGCAACCTGAAGAAACACATCCATGGACATCGGCTTCAATCGGACGATGAAATGCAAGAGAGGGTGTGGCTGTCTATCTGTCAGGGGCCAACGTTTACAAAACAGGAGTTGACTGTCTCATCTCCCAGCAAATTAATGTCTTAAGACCTGTGCTGGTTACTTTGAATGAAACCATTCCATTATCACACTGTGGCGGTTGTTTGTTTATCGTATGATTGCTCCTTATAAATTAGTGAGCCGTGTGTGGCTCGCGTTGGTGCCGTTGGTAGGTTGGCGTCGTGTAATAGAGATAGTGGCATCTCGTTTTCTTCTTCTGTTTACTGGCGCCACTACAGTTTCTAACATTGTCTGTCCATGAGGGGCAGCAGCAGCGTTTATCGATATCTAGTACTTGTACTATCTCTGGAAGGACGGAGCAGCAGAGATGTCCGACAGTGTGAGGACACGCTGGGACCACTGGCAGCACACAGGCATTGTCGGATTGAGGGGCTGTAGTTGTGAGGGCCACAACATCGTTGCCCACTGGACCCAGGACGTTGAGTTGAGTGAGCATTAATCCAGTTGTGTAACCTCCACTATTCTATGATTACGCCGTTTGTTCGTGCGTTGCTGCTCGAAGGATCACCGTGAGACGACAGCAACAAGTGAAGCATGTCGAGTTGGTTGAATCTACACTCCTGGAAATTGAAATAAGAACACCGTGAATTCATTGTCCCAGGAAGGGGAAACTTTATTGACACATTCCTGGGGTCAGATACATCACATGATCACACTGACAGAACCACAGGCACACTGACAGAGGCAACAGAGCATGCACAATGTCGGCACTAGTACAGTGTATATCCACCTTTCGCAGCAATGCAGGCTGCTATTCTCCCATGGAGACGATCGTAGAGATGCTGGATGTAGTCCTGTGGAACGGCTTGCCATGCCATTTCCACCTGGCGCCTCAGTTGGACCAGCGTTCGTGCTGGACGTGCAGACCGCGTGAGACGACGCTTCATCCAGTCCCAAACATGCTCAATGGGGGACAGATCCGGAGATCTTGCTGGCCAGGGTAGTTGACTTACACCTTCTAGAGCACGTTAGGTGGCACGGGATACATGCGGACGTGCATTGTCCTGTTGGAACAGCAAGTTCCCTTGCCGGTCTAGGAATGGTAGAACGATGGGTTCGATGACGGTTTGGATGTACCGTGCACTATTCAGTGTCCCTCGACGATCACCAGTGGTGTACTGCCAGTGTAGGAGATCGCTCCCCACACCATGATGCCGGGTGTTGGCCCTGTGTGCCTCGGTCGTATGCAGTCCTGATTGTGGCGCTCACCTGCACGGCGCCAAACACGCATACGACCATCATTGGCACCAAGGCAGAAGCGACTCTCATCGCTGAAGACGACAATCTCCATTCGTCCCTCCATTCACGCCTGTTGCGACACCACTGGAGGCGGGCTGCACGATGTTGGGGCGTGAGCGGAAGACGGCCTAACGGTGTGCGGGACCGTAGCCCAGCTTCATGGAGACGGTTGCGAATGGTCCTCGCCGATACCCCAGGAGCAACAGTGTTCCTAATTTGCTGGGAAGTGGCGGTGCGGTCCCCTACGGTACTGCGTAGGATCCTACGGTCTTGGCGTGCATCCGTGCGTCGCTGCGGTCCGGTCCCAGGTCGACGGGCACGTGCACCTTCCGCCGACCACTGGCGACAACATCGATGTACTGTGGAGACCTCACGCCCCACGCGTTGAGCAATTCGGCGGTACGTCCACCCGGCCTCCCGCATGCCCACTATACGCCCTCGCTCAAAGTCCGTCAACTGCACATACGGTTCACGTCCACGCTGTCGTGGCATGCTACCAGTGTTAAAGACTGCGATGGAGCTCCGTATGCCACGGCAAACTGGCTGACACTGACGGCGGCGGTGCACAAATGCTGCGCAGCTAGCGCCATTCGACGGCCAACACCGCGGTTCCTGGTGTGTCCGCTGTGCCGCGCGTGTGATCACTGCTTGTACAGCCCTCTCGCAGTGTCCGGAGCAAGTATGGTGGGTCTGACACACCGGTGTCAATGTGTTCTTTTTTCCATTTCCAGGAGTGTATTATTCGTCTTCTACTGCCTGTTATCAGTTTTTGAGTTTTGTGTTATTATTATTGGTAAAGTGTAACCAGCGGTATTTTACTGCTTAGTGGCCGCTAACGTCCCAAATACCTGTCCTGGAGTTTAGCGTATTTTTGCGGCAGTGTACTTTTCCTCGTCTTGCCGATGCTGTCTGGCATGATGTGTAGTTCGATGGCCTCCTTGATTGCGGTGTGGATTGTGCTTTCTTTTGCCTACCTTGGTTGTAGTTGTTCCCTCTGCCTTTAGATGTTTTAAACACCGGATTCTGAGGACGCAGTGCTGTCTGTCATGTCGTCCTCACTCTCATTATTACGTTGTTGTACTGGTTGTCACACGTTAGGTGGATTTGGTAAGAGCATTTATCGCCGTTTAAACTGTCCCTAGTTTCAGTTTCCATCCAGTTAGGTGAGCATAACTCTTGGCTGCCTGTCTCACCGCTTACGCAGCTGTAGAGACTTTTCTCGGGTCGATCTTTGGAGCAATGTCTTCGATCACTCCCTTCTGACTGCGTCAATCGTTTAAAAATAATGTTTTGTTTGAATTATGCCTATTGCTTGTGGCCTACAGCCGACAAATAATTTCAATTCTTCTTAATAAAGCCTTCAGCCATCAGTGTGGCTTGTGTTACAGTCAATTTTTTTAATGATTATTAAAAAAATTATTTTGGTGTTTTTTACGTGTAATCGTCTTCCTCACTTGTAATTCAGGCCTTCAGACGCTAGTTATACTGAAGTATTGGTAGTGGATTTCAGCCAACAATTAATTTTGAATTCCTTCTTAATAAGCCCTTCAGCCATCAGTGTAGCTTGTGTTACAGCCCTTTTTTAAATAGTTGTTTAAAAAAATTATTTCCTTAAATAAAATGTATGTGTTTACTGTGTAAGCAATGGTAACTGATTAGGCCCCGTTCACACCTTTACCTGCTTTCCCTAAGCCCCACATCTCAATTAGGATTAGTTAAATAATGTAATGAACTGGAGACGGCCCATTCACTTTCCATTTCTTAATATTCTGTTGCTTCAAGAAACAGCACACGTCTAAGGTAAGTTTTCCCGACACATCAGTGTTAACTACAAGCAATATGCAAGTTTGTGGAAATTAGCTTCCACATTGGCTAATGAGCTAATGAGCCACTCCATGGCTGTAGACAGAAACTCGCCCTTTTATGGTGCTCTAATTTTCTATTGGATTGTAATAATACTGTGTCTAAAGTGGAATAAAAGCCACATTTGTTAAAGTAGTAGCTTTTGATTAGTGACTAGCCAAATATTTTGTGTCTAGGGAAGACACTAATCACTCGTTAGGAATGGTACATGTGCATTTCTTTTCACGACAGAAGTAAGCCCCAGATAACTAATATTCAGTTATTCAGTATATATTTTAGTGCAAACATGCACTTTTTAAATGGGACAATGCCTGTTGACATCAAGAAAGTACAGTAAAACCAGGGTAAAGTAGAATGCAGTAGGGTTACTTGTAGGATTCTAGTGCGACTCGCTTACAAGATAGCGTATTTTGAAAAGTTTCCTCACCGACACTTTTTTGTGCCATTCTTCCTGCGTATATACTGAAGAGTCAAAGAAACGGGTAACCTGGGTAATATCGTGTAGGGCACCCGCGAGCACACAGAAGTGCCGTGGCATGGACTCAATTAATGTCTGTAGTAGTGCTGGAGAGAACTGATACCATGAATCCTGCAGGGCTGTCCACAAATCCGAAAGTGTGCCATAGGGTGGAGATCTCTTCTGAACAGCACGTTGCACGGCATTCCAGCTGCGTACAATAATGTTCATATCTGGGGAGTTTGGTGGCCACCGAAAGTGTTTAAACTCATAAGAATGTCCCTGGAGCCACTCTGTAGCAATTCTGGACATGTGGGGTGGGGGGGGGGGGGGGGAGGGGGTGTCGCATTGTCCTGCTGCAACTACCCTAATCCGTCGGAATGTACAATCGATATGAATGGATGTAGGTGATCCGACAGAATGCTTACGTACGTGTTACAGGTCATAGTCGTATCTACATGTATCAGAGGTCCGACATCATTCCAAGTCCACACGTCCCACACCATTACAAAGCCTCCACCAGCTTGAAGAGTCCAGAGTCCCCTGCAAACATGCAGAGTCCATGGATTCATGAGGTCGTCTCCATACCCGCACACGTCCGTTCACTCGATACAATTCCAAACGAGACTCGTCCAACCAGGCAACATGTTTCCAGTCATCAATAGTCCAGAGTCGGTGTTGTCGGACCCAGATGAGGCATTAATCCTTGTGTCGAGCAGTCATCAAGGACACACTAGTAGGCCTTCAATTCCGAAGCCAATATCGATGATGATTCGTTGAGAGATTCGCATACTGACGCTTGTTGATGGTCCATCACTGGAATCTGCAGCAATTCGCGGAAGGGTTGCTCTTCTGTCATGCTGGAAGATTCTCTTCAATCGTTGTTGGTCGTACAGGAAAATCCTCACTTCATCGATATCTCGGAGATGTGATGTCCCATCGCTCATGCGGCGACTACAACACCACGTTGCAACTCACTTAAATCTTGGTAACTTTCCATTGTAGCAGCTGTAACCGAGCTAACACCTGCGTCAGAAACTTGTTGATGCATATAGGCGTAGCCGGCCGCAGCGCCGTATTCCGCCTGTTTACATATCTCTGTATTTGAATATGCATGCCAATATCATTTCTTGGGCGCTACAGTATATATATATATGCCAATTGCTTTGCCGCAATGGTAACACCAGTTCCTGTCAGTTCACAGAAGTTAAGTGCTGTTGTGCTGTGCTAGTACTTGGATGATCTGCCAAGTGCTTTTGACAAGCGGGATGCATTCAGCCCTTGTGAGGTAATCTGATGAGCTACTAGATTGAGAAATAGCATCTACGGTATAGTAAACTGATAAAACAGGTAGTAGTGGGGTTGTGCTGACCACATGCCCCTCCATATACGCATCCATTGATGCCTGTGGGCTGACGATGACACAGCGGCTGGTCGGTACTGTCGGTACCATCGGGCCTTCATGGCCTGTTGGGGGGAGTTTACATATTTCGTTGAGTCACCTTCACCCTTCAGCCAACAGGATTTGCTCGTGTCTCAGGAAAATTCTCATATCCTGTGATTACCCACCAGCCTCCCTACATTGCCCGTCTAGTTGTCCTTTCTTTGCGTGTCATCTTCTCATAATGTCCCAAACGACCATAAACTGTTTCTGAAATACAATTGATATATTACTTTGTGTATTGGCACTCTGATTTGGAACACTCTGTTGTTGTTTGTAACTATTTAAGACGTTTCTGGAGTTGACAATAGGCTCCTATTTTATGTTAGGTTTCTTGCAGTTGTGACACTCAGTTTTACAAGTCTTCAATTCAACGTTGATCTTTGTTTGATTCACATCTGGCTGTAAATGATCCAGTTATTTAGGAGGAGATGTGGTACACATGTACAAATATACTTACGGGTACATTTGTACATGCTACAATAGCGTGAACTCTCCTCTGTTCGTGTCAGCTCTATTCCAAAGCTACCAGGAGAATAAAGATCCGGTCTGACCTCTTCACTTATATGTTATAGAGGCAGAAACGGCGTCATTATAGGTCAGGAGACTCCATCTGTAGTTGTTGTTCAGCAGCCTACTGGAACTATTTTTATTTGACACCACTTCGGGGACTTGTGTGTTGATGATGATGACGACAACACTGTAATCAGAAACCGAGCAGATAAAATCTCTGACCCAGTAAAGAATCGAATCTATGCCCCCAGCATAGCAGTTAGCCCTCTGACTGCACCTTTTCAGCGAAAAATTGGTATCATAAGTCGGTAATATCATATCAATGTCAGAACACAACTGTGTAAAAAGAATGAAAAAGTGCAGACTGTTGCTTGTAAGCAGACATAAGATGGGAACAATGGGAGATGAGAACATCTGCGGCGTCTCCTTGGGGAGGATGGCAGAATGTCTAGTGGTTGACCACACAGGGCTGAGCCATAGCGTCACCAGCACCATCAGCCAATCTGAAATCGACGAGAAAGGTCAATCAAGGAAGGAGATCGTAAGCTGTAATTATGAAATTCCATCGCTTGGTAGGCAGGGGAGAGGGGAAACAGAAAACAAAGACAGTGTATTAGCAGACTCTACCCCCACCAGGGTCTTAACATGAAGTGCACTTGACAGCACTCAAGCCAACGGCACCTGGCACATTCCAACTGAGCAGGAGGTTGCTCAAAATCCTGTGGATTTAGCTCGCGAAACAGGACTAGGAGTGAAGACATCGCTCAACCACTGCACATGCATCCTGTAGAAGGATCCAAAGTCTAAGCCACAGTTTGACCCCCGTCTCCATAAAGGTAGGCGACCATCTATTCTTTGACCAAGAGTATTGCATGGGTCTTGGCTGCAGGGAAGCACACATCCCCCACATGAATGAACACATATTGTGCTATCTTGGATGGAATAACGTGGAGGAAACAGGTGACCAGTTGCCACCCTGCATCCAGAGTTCACAAATACTGCTGCAGGTCAAGCAATGTGGGTTGACAATCAGCGAGTGACAGATGGAACATAAAGGAGTATCCATCAAACCAATAGCATGTAAACGAGGGTTTGTTTCGAATTTTCCACAGGCGATGTGTACCATGTCACTTGGACAAATGTCATGAGGTTTCACCATACCACAGTCCATACTGTTTATGGATACTTGATGTCAACATTTTTGCAAGATATGTCATGCAGTAATAGAATGTAGAAGTCTTTCAGGCATGGGGGATGTGTGTATAGGAGGCCAGTTTGTGCACAGCTGAGATCCATGAAGATCACAGGCAGGTGGATGAATATGAGTGCAGTGTGTCCTACCAACAACAGGAGGCGATGGAGACCTGGGTGTAAATGTCCAAGAGTAGTTACATGAGTAGGTCCCTGTAGATAACCAGTGTTTAGTCATGGTGATTAGATATATGACTGCTGTGTACGTTGATAAGTCCAAGTGAATTCACATGGTGAATTATGTTGTGTTCCACCTACAACCAATCGCTGGAGATATTGGAAGGACCTATGCTATGTGCACCAACTTGCAAACATCATGCACATTTAGATATTCCAGATAATGCAGTGCATCAGGTCATGTCGGTGACTTGGAGGGCACACTGGAAGCTGACTGTTGTAGTGCAGCATGTAGTGGACTTACAGATAATGGCAAGGCAGCAGATTTTCTAGACACAGAATAGAGGTGCCAGTTCTTCTTGGGTGAGTCCGTCGCCGACTGATATCATTGTAGATTTGGCCCCACTCATAGCATTGCACACCACGTGCCAGTATTTAGAGATCACGTCAGGTATGCACGTGGTCACTTCCTGAGAGCATATAAACAGTAACAGGTCTTCTGTATAGGCACACACAACAGTGGATTGTGTATTGCTGCAGGGTGAATCCTGAAAAGTGCATCTTACAGCTCCTGATAAGGGCCTCCAGGGCCAGATCACAAGTCACATCGAGATTGGACATAACTGATGTAAGGATACGATCGTTTAACTGGAAAAAGGAGCACATACTGATGCAGAAACAGTGTAGTGAAGCCCATCTCCCTTGTTACAGCAAAGAAGTAACCATGTCACATTGAGTCAAAAGCGCTGTCAAATTAGATGTCCTCCAATGCTGTACGGAGAGTTCACATAACCGTTAGAGCGGTCACATTCCGATATTCACCGGTGTGCATCTAGAGGTCCACTTTGTTTTTGAGTAGGTTTAAATGGCGGTAATGTGCAACTGTAGTCACCTCAGTTGGCTTGTGTACTAGGATGATAATGCCTTCGACAAATACTGGTGAAACCCTGGCAGCAGCCGTCAAGAATACTTGGTCCATCGTGATCCTTATTGGTGCCACCAAATCGGGGAAATCCCAGTAAAATTTCACAGGGAGACCTTAAACACCATGAGACTTCTTTGGAGCACCCTTCATGATCGCAGCCTCGATATCATCACAAATGATTCCTCGATTAGCGTCACCACCGTAGTGATAAAGGAGCTGCAAGTGATGTAGGACAACACCAGCTGAAATCATTAACTACATACTACTCATACTGGTAAATATAACGAAAGTATCCCTCAAACCAGCCACGATATCTGCTTGGTTGGTGGTCCGAAGTGCCCAGTGAGAGATGAAAATGGCGCAAATGGCTCTGCGCACTATGGGACTTCATCGGAGGTAATCATACCCCTAGAACTTAGAACTACTTAAACCTAACTAACCTAAGGCCATCACACACATCCATGCCAGAGGCAGGATTCTAACCTGCTTCTGTAGCAGTCACGCGGTTCCGGACTGAAGCGCCTAGAACCGCTCGAAGTGAGAGATGAACTCTGAGACTAATTGTTGCTGGTGGTCTTACCTGTCAGTTACAATATGATGCGTTGTGGAGTTCTGCTGCCACTCTGTGTCTTTACAGCGAGTACTCACGATCACTCCAAGCAATCCGAGGTGCGGTAATGTGAGTATGTGAGACCTGATCCTGTTGTAATTCATCTGAACGGCTGGAGAGGGCAGTTGCATATCAGCGTCACAGAGCACAGTGATGTAGTATTCTGCTGTGTGGTAATTACATGCATACACTTCCCAGCCAAACTACATTGCAGCATCATAGGCTCCGCACAACCCGCCAGCAAGCCATAATCTTCGCATATGCCAGACGCCTGCATTTGCATGCTGGCCAAATCTCTGCCACCCGCTACTGGCAGTCAGGTTTGGTAAGGTGAGAGCTGTTTAGGTGCACAACTGTGTCACACCACCGCCTGCCGTGGGATGCGGACGATGCTGACGAAAGCATGGTGATCCCAGACTGCGAAGGTAGCACCGCCGTGGACCTGAGGAACATAAAGCCAGGTGACTTGCAGAGTGTCCTGTCGTATACGTGTAACGTCGGATATCCCAGATATCACTGAGGGATGGGTCACGACGACAAAACACAGTTCCTGGCAAGGTTTCACGTGTGGTTGTTGTTCCACAACTGCAATTGCGGAGAAGCAGACAATGTTCATAGCAACTGAGAAAGAGGGTAGCGTATTCCTCACAGCAAAATCTTGCTCTGTTCCTTTTACAGTCAGAAGCACAAAATACAACCTCAACCCTGGCAACAAAAGGAGTAGGAAATCGCGTAAACTATCCATGCGATCTCTAAATCGTATTGCTTCATGTGATTCTAAAATCAGTCATTAGATTGAAACGCCGACGAGGAAATATCACGTGTTCCTAGGCGTAACTCTCTCTCCTGTCTGCAGGAGCGATGACTACCCAATCTGTCTACGAAAGTGAGGCACTTCAGCACGTCCTTTTAAGGACAGATGCCTGAATACTTTTCTTTTGCGATAAATAATGTACATATGGTGATGAAGCTATAAAAAACTGAAGAAAAACTCTAGTAAGGGAGAATGTAGAACATTGTACTTCCCTGTAAGACGAGTGTTGGTACCACGAAGAAAAGGAGTATTTAAAATATAATTTCATAAATTAATAGTTTTAATAAACAGCTAATTAGTGCACTTAGTGAACAGTAGAATTGAGTGAAGATAAATTACAAGGATTATTAGTGCAGTTACTACGCAATAATTGTGAAGAGTTGGTAAAATTGTGATAGAGTTCAATTGCAGAGTAAGAAAATTGTAAGCAGACTGATGAGAAAAGCGAGACTAGTCCATTAACCTGTACCACCCTCTTTCACCGTGATGATGGTGACGTCACACGTCATGCTATCGGGAAATATTGGTGGGGATGCCGATCAAGTAGATCCAATACTGTACAGAATGGAGGTTTGTCTAACTACTGAATATCATTTGCACACAATCGTCTGGTCCATTTAACCCCCCCCCCCCCCCCCCCCCAACAAAAATGAATCAGTTTTAATGATGACACTGAGCTATTTCTATCTGAAAACGGAGAATTTCTGAATGTCCTATTAACAAATATTGAAGCAAACATTACCGTTAGCGTTGTGTATTTTATCCATGATGGAAACTGAACCATCAAATTAAAAACACGGTAACCAATAATTACCGAGCTGCATATTCAGACATAAAATCATGGCCGAGCTTGAACTGTGAGAATTTCGAAGAGTGAGCTAAGTTACATCATGTACGCCAATTTCTATTTCGAAAGCAAGGGTGATGATGTTTCGTTTGTGGGGTGCTCAACTGCGTGGCTGTCAGCGCCTGTACAAATTCCCCGTCTTTACTCAGTCCAGTCTCCCCACTTTCGTGAATGATGACAAAATCAGAAAGACAACACTAACACTCAGCTCCCGGCAGGAGAGAATCCCCAACCTGACCGGGAATCGAACCCAGGACCATGTTATACAGAGGCAGAAACTAAAGCAATGTTTCTGTGGCTGCTACAGTGTAAGCCGTTAAACTCTCTTCTAAGGAAAAAAAATAACATTTGAAATACCAGTCTGGACATTCGATAATTTCCAGCAATGCTTTGTATTCTGCAACAAATACATTTTTTTTCACGAAGTATACATGTAGCTTATCATGAGCATTTTCTTTCGAAATGAGTACTTAAATTATATTACGCTAAAAGTTAAATTGCGTGTTTCTGTTAACTGAGCGACGTCTGCTTATGTTTGCAGTACAGTGCATACTGATTTCACAGTGGTATCCTTCTGCTGAAGTTTGTTACGTGTAATTAGTAGTAAGTTACTTATTTTCTATTTGTAAACTGCTTTTGTTTACAGAATCAAACAGGAGTGCAGAAGCGGTATTTGTGTGTGTTCTTTTCTCTGCCTCGTGATGACTGGGTGTTGTGTGATGTCCTTAGGTTAGTTAGGTTTAAGTAGTTCTAAGTTCTAGGGGACTGATGACCATAGATGTTAAGTCCCATAGTGCTCAGAGCAATTTGAACCATTTGTGTGTGTTCCTCTTGTTACTTGTCTCACAAGGAACCCCTTGAGTGTAAGGTCACAAAAGGTGAATGATGTATGCGGCATTCGACGCCCCACATATTGTCTGCCATCGAACAACTACATTGACTGCTAGGGCAACAAGGGCACCACTGAAGATTTCCAATGATGAGCACAGCATGAGGCTATGGAGCGGAGTCGAACTCCTTTGTCGACGAGTAGCTGAAAACGGTGCTACAGTGCTAGGGGTGTTCGTAGAAAGTAGAACTATGGCAACCATCCGACCGGAACCATCCGACCGCCGTGTCATCCTCAGAGGAGAATGCAGATAGGAGGGGCGTGGGGTCAGCACACCGCTCTCCCGGTCGTTATGATGGTATTCTTGACCGAAGTCGCGACTGTTCGGTCGAGTAGCTCCTCAATTGGCATAACGAGGCCGAGTGCACCCCGAAAAATGGCAACAGCGCATGGCGGCCTGGATGGCCACCCATCCAAGTGCCGACCACGCCCGTCAGCGCTTATCTTCGGTGATCTCACGGGACCCGGTGTATCCACTGCGGCAAGGCCGGTGCCCGACAAATATTCTATTAAAAAGCTAAATCTTAAGTTTGCTTTTTGTGAAAAGTAATGTCACACAGTTCAGTTTGGCATCTTACAGTTTAGTTGTAGTTTCCACATTTCCAAAGATGTTTGACACGAAACTATAATCAATTTTTATCTTGTGTGGAACATTTGATATCTGCATCTACATGTATACTGTGCACACCACTTTGAGGTCCATAGCTGAGGATATGTCCTATTGAGTCCGTTATTAGAGATTTTTCCGTTCCATTCACGTTTGGATCTCGCGATGAATGACGACTTAAATTCAGGAGTACGTGTTGCTATTAATCTAAGCTTACTTTTATGATCCCTGCGCAGCAGTATTATATTCCAAGAGTCCTGATTTAAAGCCGATTCTTGAAACTCTGTCAAGTTGGCTTTTTTCGGGGCGTTTACGTTTATCTTCAAGTGTCCGCTAGTACAGTTTCTTCAGCACCTCCGTGACAGTCACCCACAGACAAATAAGTTCCACACATTTGGAACATATTCTAGACTGGGTCGCATGAGTTGATTTGCAAGCAATCCCCTATGTAGACAGTTTGGATTAGCCTAGTATTCTAAGAATAAACCGAAGTCAGCCACCTGTCTTACCTACGATGAGCCTGTGTGATAGTTCTGTTTCATATCGCTAGAAATCCTGAATCCAGTGTGAGTTGATAGATTCCAGTTGCAACTAATACATGTTAGTAGACACTACGTTTTCTCATTTTTCCGAACGTTTAAATCAAGTTTTCAGTCCTTGCACTACTTTGAAAAATTTTAAACATCTGAATGGATACTTGTGCAGCTTCTTAGAGACACTACCTTATTACAGATAACTGCTAAATCTGCGAAATGTATGAAGTTGCTCTTAAGTGTTCACAAAGTCATTAATATACAACATTAACAGTAAGGGACCCTACACAGTTCCCTGAGATACAACCGAGGTTACTTCTACATCTGTCATAAATTTCGCTTGATACGCCATATGATCAAAATTTTGACAATAAGCGCTGTTATGTTGTTGAGTCAAATACTTTACGGAAATCGAGGAGTGCTGTATCTTATTGACTGCATGATTTTTGGGATGTTACAGAAAATAGTGCGAGTTGGATTCCACATGGTCTATGTTTATGGATTCCATGCTGGTTGCCATGGAGAAGATCATGCCTTTCACGATATCTCATTGTGTTTGAGCTCAAAATAGGCCTGTGTTCAAACATTCTACAATCACTCGATGTCAAGGATTATTGACAGTACTATTGCGGATAACTTCTGTTACTTGTATACGGCAGTGACCTATGCTTTCATCAAACGTCTGCGAACGGTATTTTGTCTGAAGGATCTGCTGTAGATTACAGATAAAAGAGGTGCTAACTCAGCCGCAAATTCAGTATATAAAATGACGGGGATTCCACTGGTCCTGGAGATTCGTTCAGTTTTAACGACTTGAACGGTTTCTTAACGCCACTGTTTCGTTCACTTTTACAATGGTATGACGATCAAACCAGGGCCATCGTCCTGAGGCTTCCTTTCTAAAGGAAGTTCTGAAAACTAAGTTAATAATTTCTTCTTTTGCTTTGTTACACACAGTTTCAGTTCGCTCAGAATGGATTTTAACTTTGGAGGCGCTAACATCCTTCAACTAAGACCAGAATTTCTTTGGGTGTATTGTAATTACAGTTTAATTTATTAGCTAAGGCATTTGTTCTTATTTTGTATTTTTTTAAATAAAAATGTCGAATGCAACACCAATGTGAATTTTTTCTGTAACATACACAGTGTCAATAAATCTTCCAACTAAATCGGTGATTATCTGGCGATAGCCGTTTTGTTGTTGCAGTTAGCTTCCATACTTTGTACATTACCGTGTTGAATTAGAAAGCAAAATTTTAATCTGCAAATCACCGCCCTCTCCCCCCATTGCCATTCCAAAAAAAGGTAGTCAATGTCACACCTGAATGCGTGTAGCCAAAAGACACGGTCAAAATGTGAGAACATGCGAAAATATGTTAGGTATATTTGCGTTCTTAAACAGATTACTTTTATGATATAAATCATTTCTACTACTATTGTTAACGATTTAACAAGGAGAAATACAGGACAGAAAGTACCAACATACCATTTGCAATTTTTTGTTTCTTGAAATGTTCGATCAAAGATCTTTGTTACGCGTGGTTAAGTTGTAATTCTTACTTTTACCGTACACAGCACTTCATGTATTCATCACTGCATTTGGGATTCAGTGTGACGCAGGGATGAAGCAAGCATCAGTGTTTACAGAGGGCATTAATCAACACTTTATGTGACATACTGGTCAAATTTTTATTCCTGCGAGAGTAACGTGATTAATGTTCCGAGGAAGGTAGTAGAAAATGAGTACATGCAAAGAAGTAATTTATTTCTGGACTCATGTCCATATAACACATTCACTTCTACACTGAAAAGCCAAAGAAACTGGTGCACCTGCCAAATACCGAGTAGGTCGCCGCGAGCATGCAGAAGTGCAGCAGCACGACGTGGCATGGACTCGATTAATGTCTCGAGTAGTACTGGAGGGAACTGACACCATGGATCCTGCAGGGCTGTACATATATCCGTAAGAGTACGAAGGGATGGAGATCTCTTGTGAACAGCACGTTGCAAGACATCCAGGATTTGATCAATAATGTTCATGTCTGGGGTGTTTGCTAGCCGTCGGAAATGTTTAAAACTAGAAGAGTGTTCCTGGAGCCACTCTGTAGCTATTCTGGTCATGTTGATGTGTCGCATTGTCCTGCTGGAGTTGTCAAAGTCCGTCGGAATGCACAATGGACATGAATGGATGCAGGTGATCAGACAGGATACTTACGTACGTGTTACCTGGCTGAGTCGTGTCCAGACATCTCAGGGGTCCCATATCAATCCATCTGCACATGCCCAACACCATTACAGAGCCTCCACCAGCCTGAAGAGCTCCCTACTGAGATGCAGGGTCCATGGATTCATGAGGCTGTCTCCATACCAGTACACGTTCATCCACTCGATAGAATTTGAAACGAGACTCGTCCGACTAGGCAGCATGTATCCAGTCGTCAACAGTCCTATGTCGGTGTTGACGTGCCCAGGCGAGGCGTAAAGCTTTGTGTAGTGCAGTTATCAAGGGTACACGAGTAGATGTTCGGCTCCGATAGCCGTGTCGATGACGTTTCGATGTATGGATCGCACGCAGACACTTGTTGATGGCCCAGCATTGAAATCTGCAGGAGTTTGCTGATGGGTTGTACTTCTGTCACGCTGAACGATTCTCTTCAGTCGTTGTTGGTCCCGTTCGTGCAGGATTTATTTCCGTCTGCAGCGATGTCGAAGATTTAATGTTTCCTGATTTTCACGGTACACTCGTGAAAAGGTCGTACATGAAAACCCCCACTTCATCGCTACCTAGGAGATGCTGTGTCCCATCGCTCGTGCGCCGACTACAACAGCACGTTCAAATTCATTTAAATAGTCTGGTGACGGCAATATATGTGAAGTGCTTCACAACCAGACGAGAGGGATTATTACCCACATTTATAACTTTTTCAAACGTGAATTTGGAAGCAGGTCTCTTACTGTTACGTTTGAAGACACAAGGATGGACTCCATAACCACGTGGTGTCCTCAAGAGAATTATAAAGAGAATTGTAAACGAAAGGGTCAGAAGAGTAGGAGCTGTAGAAAAAGTTCGTTTCATGTCGCCTGGAAAGCATCGAAATCACAAGGAACTTGTAACACAAATGGGTAGTTTTAACAACGATGTTTTAAAGTGTTCCATGTGAATGATGAACGCCTGACATTAACAAGAACGTGTTACAGTTACGCAGGACAAAATTGGCTTCGATGGGAAGCGTCTCGTCAATGTAAATAATTTTAAAAGACGTTCGTTCCAGATATGTTGAGAAGAGAGTTTTTAGATCAAAGAAGTGACAAAGGTGCAGCACGAACTATATCCCAAATAGAAGATTCGCAATAGAAGAGAAGAAGGTAGTTCGACAGTGTATTACCTTAATGAAATATGAGTCAAATACAACCATTCCAAGGATATTTTGCAGAAAAATGAGTGATGGTGCTGAAGGTTTAGAGTTCTCTTAAGAATAGGTTCTCGGATAATTATTCTGTACACTGGGTCTTCTTCTGGTTTGTCTTCTGAGAATAAACTTGTATTTATGTGTAAGAAAGCAGCAGGTACTACCGTTCGGAAGTGAATGCTGATGTTTCTTGACATGATTCACAATTCTTGTCATACCTTGCTTCGAAGTCGGTCATTACCAGTTATAATTCAACTGTTACAGAGAAAACACAAAATACAAACACAAGAGAAGCCAATATTTTTCCATGGTTTAAAACTAAATATTATTAAGCACAGTATAAAACAGAATCGTGCCGATCTCCTGCAGTTCGTTAGTTTATACTAGTCAAGTGACAACGTACAAACTTGACTTTCTTGCATGGGTCACACAGTTTCCCCTTTACCCACATGTCACTGTCAGTGTAGCACCATGGAATTAATTTGGGCAAAGGTTAAGGCTATGTGGGAGACAAAAGCAAAACATACAAGATAACATACACTGAATCACTTGTGCATGCTTCAATAGACAATATCTCACCCAGCGCGTGGGTACAGTCTGTGCGGCTTGCTGATACCCTTCAGAAAGAGGAATTTGACAGGGAAGCGATGATGGATATAAGCCTTGAACCCATCATCGTAAATTTAAAGTCAGATTCTTTGGAAACCGACTTAAATAGAAGTGACGATGGTACTACGATGTAGACTCTGGAACAAAATAATAATATTTCTTAGTTTTCAAGACTCATGGTTTCAAAAATGTGTTGGTCAACATATCAGTTAGATACATAACAATGAGAACTTCTTAGGTAATTCTTTTTTATGTGCAGTGAGTACACTTAACTATAGTCAAATTCATCCACACAAACAGCTTCAACATTTTTAAAAATTGTATTAAGTAGAAGCAGTTGTCCAAGCAAATATAATGATGTGATGTTTAAAGTTTTCCCGGCGTACTGATTGTTCCATAAAAACACGGGAGAACTGCCGGATGTCAGTAACGTCCTGCCACGATATTTCGGTGCAGTCTTCTGGCCATCTTCAAGGGAGTACCACTGTAATTGATGGCCAGAAGACTCATTATTGCAAGCAGTTACACAATTGTATATTTTGGGAAAAATTGTACCTCACGTCTTCACAAAACGGCACCAGCTGTTCTCGCCTCCCTACACGCAGAGTAAATATGTGGAGAAGTGAGTGCAACGTCGTCAAGACGTAATTTAATACTTCTCTCGTGACGCTTGATCGAAATTGGTTTTAATATGTACTATCCCCCACAGAGACTTGACTGTATTATACGATGTACCGTAGGCAAATGAGCCTGACTTAATCGCAGCAAATGCAGTTCGGCAACGTGCACTTCTTTTGCCCGCTCTATGCTGCCGCACGTGTGCAGTTCTCATCCCTCCACTCTTCCTTACGGCTCCGCCTTCGCGGGCGGAAGCGCCGTCCTACGTGACGCGGGCTTCAGTTATTTTTGTTTGTTATGAGTGCAGTGAGATTGCAGAAATGTTTTCAGAAACTATTTATTAAAAAACACTCTTACTTTCCAAATAAACTGCCGATTATTTTGTAAAAAAGAGCTGTCGCTGGCTTCTGTGCGTACCAAGTTTCTACAGGCTTTCCTCATGAAATTTCCACGAGGAGGGACTCTGAATTCTCAGCGACAGTGCTGCGTCCTGGCGACGGAACAGCTGCACCGAAGAGACCCTCGGAATCGGCTCATTCCCAGCTACCATCAAACATTCATTGTACTGCCACCGCAACGGCTTCATTCATATTTAAAGGCGGAATATTGGCTGTAGAAACAGCTATGAAAAGTTACGCCGCAGATACTTCGAATGGAGAAGATTCGTACTGCAGCGGTGTCATCTGGAGGAATTGCAGAATATTACTCGTGACTGTATTTTCCTCCGTCATGCGTTATTGAGTGTGCTTTGACAGCCGCACTAACTGCAACAATGCCCAAAGGCACGAAGAAGCAGAACCTCAGTTAAGCATTCCAGTATTTTTGTTCAGATACTCTCTGTTGCCTCTGGCCATATGAATTTTAAGTTTCTTTTGAATACACAGTGGAATCTCGGAAATATGACCTACGCCGTATAGCCAGCCATGTGTGACACTAGCACGACCTGTCGCAATGTGAAAGACTGGAAGACTCGCAGGGACTAAGTTGTCTTCTGCAATGATATTTCCTTCTTTATACGTCTCGTGGCTTGCATTCGTCATGCATCATTGAGATTTCTCTCACACCACCGTTGCTACATGGAATGTATTTTCTATTTAAAAATGTCCCTTTTTCTGCACATATGACGCAGGTTACCATTTTTAGCACAGGATGATTCTGTTTATGTTTTAACTGTATCGCTACTGTTTTTGATTTCTTTTTATTTAGTTCTGTTGTTTCAAATTATGTTTCGGCCATGCTATTATCGTCGTGTTATTGACAGCACGTAGCTACAACAACGGAATATAAATTAATTTTGGGCTTTGAGTGGTTACGCTTTACTGCATCCTTATAAATGCTACGCTATAGTATTTTACATCAATTTTAAAGCTACAAATGAAATGTTGTAATAAAAGAATTGCTATTCTGCTAACCTGAACAGGTTGTGTAAGGTATAAAGTACATTAGATTTGTATCTCTGAATATAAAGGATTATTTTCATATCAGTCAAAACTGCCCCCCATAAGATCACAGAAATTGATGCAAGACTATCTTTTACTTTGTGTTCTTAGATTTTGGATAGTTTTGATGTACTTGTTCCAAGTACTATCCCATTGCAGTCTAGGGCATGCTGCAAGTAATGACTCCAAATTTTTTATTCTGTTCTCAGTGCCTGTTGAGGTATCAACGTGTAACCACCCTGTTATTTTGTTGCAATCATAGTCAGCCCGTGTCGTAATTTTGAAATGAGTGTGAAGCGCTGTTGCGACACAGGCAAAGGTCAATTGTGGAAACTAAGCTACTGGGTATTAAAAGTAATGATGTTAACTACTGACTACTGAAAATAAGAAGGCAAATATATTCGCGAGTGAGTGGTTCAAAATAAGAATTAATACTGCGAAGGCAATGGGTCATAAGTATAGTTATACTGGTACACAGTCAATGTATGCGAACGTACGATGAGATGAACACATTCGCGTACCTGTATTGTTGAGCAGCGCCGTCGTGAAGATCGTCTCCTGCTTCTAAATTCTCCATACAAAGTTAAAATAATGATAATTTTCCAGAGTTACGGAGGCTGCGATCCATGGTATCGTAAGTCAGAAAATCATATTGTTTATAAATTGCATTCATTATACGACACAATTTCACTTTTAAATTACATAGCACGTCTTATCACCAAGACAGGTAACTAATACTAAAACTAATAAACGAAGAGCGTAAATCTTTATCGTCCATCAACGAACGACCAGTTTGTTGATACCGTCGCTGTAGAAAGTTTGACTCTGTTATCGGAGCCACGACCTCACGTCTGCTTGCACGACATCATCACCTTTTAAAGTGAAGTCCTCGACGGTGCTACTTAGGTATTGGAAACTACTGGTGGCATGTTTCAGAGACAGAACGGTGAACACAGCTTTCAAAACGCGTCACGATGTTGTTGAAGAACCCAACACCCTCACCCTGAAAACGCAAAATGAGTTACTTGTAGAAGTTCATTCTCCTCTGTTTCATGTCAGGAGTTGGCATGCGAGGTACCCACAGTATACAGAACTTTCTGTATCTAAGTTCTGCAATGATACTGTACATACTCTCGAGATATGCAGCAGTTACCTGAGAAATTGTGTCTGTGTTATCCGACGAGTGTTCTCTTGAGTTCGTGTATAAATTATCACTCGCACACAGTGCTTTCAGTTCATTAATCGCTATTGTCATAATTAATTGGGTAATGTAATTGAGGATGTGTTCGCTGAGTTACGTGGACGACAAGTAATACACATCTCTATAGCGTCTATGTGCAGAACCCACGTAATAATAGCTGCCGAAACAGGTCTATCTCGTTTACTACCAGTGTTCTGCGGAGTAATGCTAGCAGGGCTAGCAGGATTCCCTGTACAGTCAGCTTATACCTACCGGAAATGGTCCAGCAGCATGTGACCAAGGTACACAGTGCTCCCATTGTGTTGCTCTCTTGGGTGTCAAATTTGGTCCTTGTGCAGCACAGTGTTGTGTCCCCTGTGAGTCTGAAGTCACACTAAAGCAGTAATGAGTTGTCCAGGTAGACCAAGGTCACCATCCTTGCATTGCTCTGGTGTGCCAGGCACCTCATCCCCCACGATTATGTCATCCTAGGTGTCTCTCCTCTCTCTCTCTCTCTCTCTCTCTCTCTCTCTCTCTCTCTCTCTCTGTCTCCTGCCTCTTCTCAATGCATAGCTCGGCAACCTCAAATATTGTTACAAAAATACATTACCAAGAGATATTAAAGCGCAAGTAATATCCTTAGTCATAGGATATTCCTTTCTGCTGCAGTTAATCTATGAAAATTAAAACACCCTTAAGAAAAAAAAGTTCACCTTAACTCTCTCTACTATATAACTATTCAGAATATTTACTTCTTCCTCTCAGACATGATTTGCATTTTACTATATTTACAAAGAAATCAACCACGGACAAGGTTGTCTCTTGCTTAACACTAATTCCTTGTTCATTAGACATATATCCATCATTTTAATTATTACTGGGACGTAGATGACGGGTCTTTGTGGTTTGGATTGTTAGTGGGTTAGTTAACATTTAGTTATTCATTTAGACATGAAAAACATTATTACACCTCAGAAGTCTACTGATACTGGTTCGAAAACCTCATAGTTACTTTCTAGCTCGCAACCCACTACGGAACATAAGAATCCAATGTGGTCACTCTACCAGCACTGCTAATGTTACACTGTTGAACTTCTCATTCACCTTCACTTCACCTCTGTTTATCAGCTTTTGTTTGCTGCTCAATTTCCACTCCTCTTCCTATAATTTTTTTACCATTGAGAATTGATCTTTCGCCATTTCGTGCAGCTTGAACATTGGACATTTCTTCTATCTGTGACACATTTCATACCCCTCCTTGTTTATCACAACACCTAATTCCCTTAGAACAGTCAGTACACGTGGTATCACGTTACCACCCATATTTACATCTATAATTACATGTATCCATGTCACAATGTCCTCCGTCTTATTATCGAATTTCTTGACTCCCTGAAACAACGTTTTCTTTAGTTCGTCACAGTTCACAAACAATGCTCGTGGTAGACATATCGTTTGTAATGGTGAAGTCAGAGTCTGAGCAGCTATAACTTTCGCCCTCCAAACTTCTGATTACTGTTATGGTTTGGATTGAACATCTGTAGTCTTTCGAACCTTTTCTATACTGATCATGTCTGCTTCCGTTATTTAGCATTCAGCCTATATTGCATCCCTCACTGCCCATGCTTCTCTTATGGTTCCTTTAATTTCTGAATCTTCAAGTTGGATGTCACGCTCCACTCTTCAACATTCTGTTAATATCTTTCCATTTGAGAGTAAGTCCCTACGGAGTGCACCAGCTCTTCGCTCCTTTACCACAATCGCAACAAAGCTCCTAGATACTCCTGGAGTGCTCTTATATCTTGGTTATTTCTGCCTGCTACCTTAATCTAGCTTTGTAGGTAAAAAGACAGCTTCATCAAACAGATCTTAACAAATCTGTCACCTCTTATGATGCATTGAAGAAATCGGTTGTGGTTAACCATTTCTGTAGTGTAATGGATTGGATATTGCATAAATTTTCATCATCAATTCCTAACTTCACCTGATACATTTTAATCTTGAAACAGTTCTCATTCAACAACTCACACCTCCAGTCTTGGAATACTTTACACTCGCCCATGATTACTTGCATTCATGCTGATGCTTCCTCACGAAAATGCTCACAAACTGAATTTTTCTTTAGTGTGTGAGACCTTATAATTGTCAGTGCCTCCTGAAACTCTTCTATCCAGTTTTCAGGACAGATGCTATTTGAAGAATTCGGGAACAGTGAGTACCTTTGTGTTGGTAGAAAGTGTTTTCCGAATTCACATTCATCAACGTTTTAATATACCGTCCTCACTGTTGCAGCTGAATATACAAGTATATATGATTGTGTGGGCACACCTTTAATACGACGATGTGTGTCTTTTAGGTTTTGTAACTCTTCCCCTTGTTGCCTCTTCTCTCCCTTGGTCGTGTTTGCTTCATTGTCTTCTCCGTTACTTCGTGTCAGTATTCTTTTCGTCTGTAACCAGTTTTACCACTGTCGGCCCCCCACCCGTCGATTGATGTGGGCCTGTGCTCTTCATATTACAATAATTCCTTGATGTCTTCACGATCACGCATGCTAGTCGGAACTATTCTATTAGAAAGCGAGTCTCCATACACAGGTAGCTGGTCTTCGACCTTGATCAAAAGTTTGATTCACCGATTTAGTTTACCTATTTCTTCGTACTGTGACGTCAAACTTTATTTAACTACTTTCACCTTCGCTGTGATTTCTCCTTTCAAGCACTTTCTTTCAATGAACTGTGTATTAATAGTAACATTTTTTTCTAAATTCGTTGCTTGTTTTCGTAATGTTCTGCACAATCAACTCTAATTTTATATCACACGTTAATTCATCATCAGTTTTCTACGTTAACTGTTTCTGCATCTCTTTAACTCAATCGTATATTTCAATTCGACACAGAAATACTAAGAAATGAAGATATATGCTTGAGGTTCCCAGAGACTATTGTTACTGCGATAGTGAATGGCTCCGTAGGCGGTTCAGCTGAAGAGGGATAAACATTTCTAGAAAGGGCAATCATAGGTCTTGGAAAGAAAATCATACCTGCAAAGAAGATATCTCCGAAGAAACCCTGGATAACAGAAGATACACTTCAGTTGATCGACAAAAGAAGGAAATAAAAAATGTGCACGGAAATTCAGAAATATAGAAATACAAGCTACTTACGAACGGAGTAAATAGGAAATCCAGGGAAGCTAATGGAAAATGGCTGAAAGAAAAATGTGAGGAAATCTAAAAGAAATGATCGTGGGGAGGAGTGACTCAGTACATAGAAACAAACTTCGGTGTATTAAAGGAAGAGGCGGTAACAATAAGAGTGCAGTGAGGCTTCCACTAGTATATGCACAGCAGAAAGCGGAGAGCTCGAAAGAGTATATTGAAGTCACCTTTGAAGGGGAGTATGTGTGTGTGACGTGACAGAAGAAGAAACATGAGACGATAGGGAATTGATAGGTGATCCAATATTGGATTAAGAATTTAAAAAAGTTTTGAAAGACTTAAGATCAAGTGAGCCACAAGAGATACATAAAAGTCCATTAGAATATCTGAAATCATTGGTGAAAGTGGCAACAAAATGACTATTCACATTGAGGGGGGGTGTAGAATGTATGAGACTGACGATACGTCATTTACACATTTCCGAAGATGGCAAGAACCAACATGTGTACGAAGTATCGCGCAGTCATCTTAACAGCCCATGTACCTAACAAGAATAGTACACATAAGAATGGAAAATTGAGGATGAAGATCAGTTTGGCTTCAGGAAAGGGAGAGGCTCCGGAAAGGCAGTTCCGACTTTGCGGTTGGTAACTGAAGCGGGAGTGATCTTAGGATCTGTCAGATGGAAGAATCTATTGATGATGAAAGTTGGTGCGATATTTCGGAAATTGTGCTGGAACAGAATGATTCCGCACGTTTTGGGGAAATAATTTCGCAAGGTTCGTTTCACTCGATTGAAACAGCACGAGACAAATAAACTATGGGAAAAGTAACACATAAAAGTTTTTAACATTCCGTGTGTAATGTATATCTTGTGTATTTGTGCATATAGTCGAGTACCTCGTACAGCATGTTCAGGAGGTGTCGGCACAGATCATCCGTCAACCCACAGACAGCTGCAGAGCGCTAGAGCCAGAGATCATCGTACACCAGCTGGCCGTTAGAAGAACGACCGACGGCTATACAGGGTCTATCAAAAATGATGATAAATATTCAGGGATATGACAGGAACAATCATTCGAAACAAAAGAGACAAGTAAACATGGGCTTAAAACGCATACCTTAAGAGCTATGAGATATTCTTGATCGTCAATATTGTGAAAAAAATCTCTTCTACTACACGCTCTTTGCTTTCCATATTCTGGGACGTGGTACTATGGACCAAAACAAGAAAAAATGTCCAGTAAACATGTGCTCTAAAATGCATACCTTAAAAGTTATGAGCACTTGTTCATTAGAAGAGTTGTGTTCCAAAGTACTGAAGAAGAACAGGTGCTCATAGCTGTTAAGATATACATTTTAGAGTACATGTTTACTAGACTTTTTTCCTTGTTTTGATCCATACTACCACTACCCAAAATATCGAAAGCAAAGAGCTTGCAGTGCAAGAGATCTGCCTCACAGTATCGAAGAACAGGAACTGCTCATACCTCTTACGGTATGTGTTTTAGAGCCCATGTTTACTTGAAATTTGGTTAGAGTGATCAGTCCTGTCATATCCCTGAATACTGACCATCACGTCTGAAACTGTCTGTATATTGCTCTATGATAATTTTAAAGGAATAATAGGTTTATGCCTTAGGAGTGACAGTTAGTATCGAGGAGCCGTAATAGCCTAAGTTTGCGTCCAGAGGATCGGAAGGACCGAATATGTACTTGATATTCGTTCGCTAACTGTAGCTGATGCAGTTAGCTATCGACATGAATTAACCGGACGGTTGTATCGATTTTCAGTCTAGGTGGGGAGTTTCCGCAATCTTAGAGGTATGACTGAAAGTGTCCGTATTTCGGCGAAAGACTGCAGAAGGATACAGAGCTGGATATCAAAGACTGGAAGTAATTTTATTTTATTGTGCTTCTCGATTTGAATTAGAGAAGTATCACTGCGACGCATTCTTCAGTTATCTGAGGGGGGTGCTTTAAGTTTTGTAATTGTAACGCGGTTACGAGTTTTCTGATAATTGAGAATCGTCACTTAAAGAGGTATTATTTGATTTCAGCACTCGGACTGAAGCTATTCGCGTCGAGGTTCCGGTATGGTGTCTTTGTAGCACGCCTATATAGTGGGTGCTGTGATTGTAAAAGTTGTCGAAGACGTTCTTGAGGCACAGGTGAAACGACAGTGAATGTGTTGAATGTATTTGGTATTTTAGGTGACATGTGAATAGGATTTAGTGGATGATGAATTATTTTATTGCCCAGCGAAATTATCCACTTCTGAATAGATTTGAAGGTTGTTACCGGTAAACCCAGGCCGGTGGTTTTTCTTTAAAATAAAGTTTACCTTACTCGGTTGCGACAGTAACGTTTGGTGTTGATCCAGGTCCTAGCTGAACCATATTTAAGAGGAATTCCACTACAACCATAATTCCTGTAGTTAATAGTGGCGAGTGACTTTCTCATAGAGGTTTTGGTAATGGCACTGCGAATCTTTAAAACCTGAAATGTCGGAGAATTTAGTAATTTGGGTATTAATTTGAGTTAAAAATTGGTGGTACCATCTAGGATTTTTGTTTAGAGGGGGGGTTAGTTTTACTTGTGACTCGGCCACCCCATGGCGTTTGTCTCTGTACGTAGTTAGTAAAGAGAAAGGAAACAAACTGTTATTTTGCTTCAAAGTGAAAATCTAGACTCGGTGTTCCCATTTATCCCGCAGTAACTAAATTTGCTATTTCAGAGAAATTATTCCTAATGGCAGAAAGAAGTGAGATCTTAAACTGTGGAATATTAACGAGTAGAAGGGTGCTGTCGAGGTCATAGATCGTTGAGTAACAGATGGGGCAAGTTGGAAGTCCAAAGTATTTATGAGTTCAAGAATTTTCACTTCAAGATCATTTAATTGGTAAAAGTATAACAAAATAATTAGGGCTATAGTTTGTGTTTAAAAGGATGTTTGAGTGAATTATCTATTTAAAAGTATAGAACATACGAAGTACTGTTCTATTTTTGTAGAAAAGTATAAAGTTCGGGAACGTCATATCATAACATAAGGACAGGACATTGTTTATATTATCAAATAACGTTGCGGTAGCAACAAAATGGATCGCTTACTGTATGTGTCAAAATTCATACATTTGAAACATTTTGGAGTTTTTGGTGAAGGAAGTACACATAAATAAGACGGTAACAAAATATGTCAACCTTACTGCGATTTTACTGAAAGCTCAATAGGGAAGTGAGAGCATTTGAGGTCTGTGATTTATGTTAAAGAGCGGTCTGATGTGTGTACTGCTAGCAGTGATTCTTAGCTATCCTAAAAGTTCACGACTAAGAAAATTAAGTTATTTCTGTTATTAAAATGGTCTAGAGTGCGACCTCTTACACACTTGTTTAAACAAAACAATTTCATATTAGTTTAGATCAATTTATGATATTTAACCTTTGGTATTACCGAGAAGCGTACAATGTGTAACTGGATATTTCCGTTATTTTGTTGACGTAAATATAGGAGGAACTACCTATTAAAAGTTACTGCTATTGACCTTAACATAATAAATGAAAATTCAGTGTGGCTAGGGCCTCCCGTCGGGTGGACCGTTCTCCTGGTGCAAGTCTTTCGAGTTGACGCCACTTCGGCGACTTGCGTGTCGATGAGGATGAAATGAGGATGATAAGGACAACACAACACCCAGTCCCTGAGTGGAGAAAATCTCCGACCCAACCGGGAATCGAACCCTGTCCGTTAGGTATGGCATTCCGTCGCGCTGACCACTCAGCTACCAGGGCCGGACACTTTAACATAATAACAACATATAAGGAAAAGGTATAAACTGTATCGATAACAGTCTACTCAAATAGCTGCAAGTTGTCGGCTCAATTGCAATTCCCCAGAATCTGAAGTTATTTGTAGCGACAGTGTTACCACTGAGTTTCTTCATATTGTAAATTATTACACTTAAGACTATTTTTAAAAAAATCTCGGTTTTTCTCTTATAGCAACAGGGCTAGTAACGTGAGGTTATAGGCAGCAATTCCGGCGTGATGCAAAATGTGAGAAAAATAGTGATACGCTGTGGGGAAAGACGTGTGATGTACATACATATAAGAACCGAGGGTTAACAATAAAAGTGGAAGACGAAGAACGATGCAGTCGGATTAAAAGAATGTAGTATGAGGCTGTAGCCTTTACCTCCTACTGTTCGTCCATACAGCGAAGAAGACGGAGAAGAACGAAAGGTTCAAAAGTGGGATTGAAATTCGACGAGGTGGGATATCAATGATAAGCTATCCGGAATGAAAGTCAACAGGATCTATTGAACGGAGGAAAAAGTGAAATGAGTACAGAATATGGATTGAGAGTAAATCGAAGACAGGCGAAAGTAATGAAAAGTAGCAGAAATGATGACAGCGAGAAACTTAACAATCAAAATTTGTGATCACGAAGTAGATGAAGAAAGCAGGACATAAGAAGCAGATTAGCACTGCCGAAAAAGACATTCATGGCCAAAAGAAATCTACCAGTATCAAACACAAGACTTAATTTGACGAACAACTTATTCAGAAAGTACGTTTGGAGCACAGCATTGTATGCTATTGAAATACGAACTACACGCAAAACTGGAAGAGAAATGAAACATTTGAGATGTAATACTACAGAAGAATGTTGAAAGTAGGTGGACGGATTAGATAATGAATGAGGAGATTATTCGCAGAATTGGCGAGGAAAGGTGTGTAAGGAAAACAGTGGCAAGAGAGTGGACAGGGTGGTGGAGATCTGTTAAGACATCAGGGAACAACTTCCATGGTACTAGAGGGAGCTGTAAAGGGTGCGAAATGTGGAGGAGGACTGAAACTGAAATACACCCAGCAAATAACTGAAGTGATAGGTTTGAAAGAGCTAATCTGGAATAAAGGTTTGCTCTGGACAGGAATTCGTGGCGTGTGACATCAAACCAGTCAGAAGACTGATGACTCAAAAGCAATATCTTTTTTCGCATTGCTGACAGCTAACGGAAATAGCAGTTCTGGCTACTTTAATCAGAAGATCGCAAGAGATCGTAAACCTGACAGGATGTTGCTAATACTGCATGTGAGGTTACACCTGACCTTTCGACGTACTCATGTGGATGTCACAATGACCTATATCTGGTGACCTTACCAATAAACAGACAGGAAACCGTGAATTTAATTTCGGGTGTCGTACAAGGATAACTTAACGAATTTAATTAATCAAACAAGATTGTCCTGACACAAATGTGAAACTGGTACTGTAACTCACAGTGTTGTAATGATAAGGAATACATCAGCTTACTGAATGAAACAATGATCGCTATAAAGCACTATCTATTACGAGTATCAACAGACCTAAAGTTAAACATAAAGTGCTCAGATAGCAAAGAACAGTTATGCTTATGAAGTTTCAACACTGGTTTCAAGTGAATTAAAATGTTAACTTCTTGGTAATAGATGTATAATAGATTTGAAGTAGAATCAGCACGCATTTGGAGATGGAGTTGGATTTGCAAAAGCCGTACAAACATAGCCCATTGCTAATCAAGAAGACTTCAGTGCCTGCTAAAACTCAGATTGCAAATCTCTGGTATTGGTAACTATACTTAGGAGTTGCCAGTACCTGCGATTGGCTGCGGTGGTGCTGCAATACTCCAAGTCACCTGTCCTGTAGTGACGGCTGCTCACTCTCTCTCAGAATCCGAAGTCGAAGTCCATCTCCGAGGTGAAGTGTCCCCTGCTGAGTCTCAGATGGAAGTTTTCTGCCGAGCGATCTGAGAAACGCGGATTTTCAATCTTACTATGTGAGTGTAAGCCTTGTCTACTATTTTGATCAAACTTGACAGTGGCTCTTCTGGGTGTCAGTCAGTCATATACTTTCTAATACGGCAGAAGTGTCCATTTGACAATTAATTTTAATATGATTAATCAAAAATTTGCAATGCTGGAGTGCTGGAGCTCAGAAAAGGGCAGTGTCTTTCTTCGTGTTCCGGCCAACAAGACCTGTTCCACGCCTGCACAGCCCAGATTCGTTCTCCCCTCCAGAATTTATTTTTATTAGCCAATTTCAGCTGCTACTACGGTTCCTTAGGAAAAATCAACGACCTCATTTAGCTTGGCACTAGCCTGACGGTCTCTGTTGCCACGTTTCCATGGACAAAGATGCAGGATGGCCCCTCACCTTTCTTCTTCATAGATCTTGTCCTTAACCAACAGGATTCCTGCAGGCTTCAGTCCTTCACAGTTCTGTATGTGCACTCACTGTTGGCATGTGGGAGATAGTGGTTAGCCTCCCATGGCGCTGATGGATTTGCCACGTTATAAAGAGTCTTTCGTTACGAAGTAGCTCGAGTATGATGCAAGCACTATTGCCGTCCGAGAAAGTGGAGACAGTGCCCGTCCGGAGGGCCTCTGCGCACACACCTAACAGCTTCTTATCTAACGGCTAGCCTCTCTTTGGCGTTGACATTTGCTGCACTTTGAAAAGGACTTGTCGCCACTCACTACTGACGGTTCGACACTGACCCCCTCATCTTTGCTCTGTGAGTCAGCCACTACTTTAGGTATCACTCCAAATAAAGAAATTAGCATTAAATTTTAGTATTTATAAATGTCAGTCACTGAAGTTAACTTTATCAATACTCATAGTCTCATCTCTCGGCGGATATTGCTTTAGATTAGCTGAGTACATCAGTTTAACGAAGCTTGTTTTGGTATAAACGGTCTTCTTTCAAACTCAGTTCTTTTCAGAACTACTGGAAGTCTCAGACACTAACCAGAAACGTATCAGCTATGGTTACAGTCATTCAGTAAAGTCTTATGGAACCATATCAATATTTGCAGCTCCGGTAATTTGTTCTGCGTATCTCCATATTATTGATAACAACTCAGTCGTTTTTGCAGTTTACGTTTAATCTACCTTCCAAAAACTTTTTCGTTGTATAAAGGTCGTATAGGACGCAAAAAATAAAATACATATGAATTTTTGCTCAGCTGTTTAATGAATTAGGTGTTTCAGCTGTTGTTCATAGTGCATGTTGGTAGTGCCTTACAGCTCGGAAATAATATCTAACACAAAAAAGCTAAAAAATATACGGATGTAAATTAAAAATGGATACTAGCACAAAATAATCCAGTTATCTACTTCTTTAAACATTTTGATAATAATGTAAAATTCTGACTGATAGCAAAGATAAAACAAATTATTTTATTCCTTAGTTGTATCAATATGTTCAAACTTATAGAATGTGTGGTGTACAAGAATAATTACTTATCGTCATCAGTTATTAAATTGAATCTCTAAACGGTTTACAGGTACCAATGGCACACTTTTCGTATTAAATAGTCTTTAAAATCTGTTCGTAATGGTATGACAAATTGTAATGATGACTGTAAATTTGCTGAAAAGAACTGAGTATTATCCTTTCCCGTTAGATTTTTAATACTGAAGGTGGTTTCTTTTGTGACAGTAATTCTTTAATGGGGGATGGTTCAAACTGTGAGATTTTCGTTATGTGAGTAGATATATTTAAAGATTTGCCTGAAAGAGGTTTGCTGAATATTATTGGTTCATCGACAGTGACTCATACGATATTGGATTATTTGTTTTCCTATCCGTCTGAGAATAATTTTTCTCCTTACCTTGCAAATTATTTGTAATTATATGATGACTATCAAGAAACCGAAATAAGTAGCAGGTGCCAAAGAACAGAGACAGGGTAAGACATTTAGCGCTTAGGATGTAACATTGTTAAGGGCCTGATTATAAATAATTATTAGCTTCTAAATATGAATAATATTGTATAGATGTAACTAACTTGACAAGATCTTAAATTCCTCAAAAATTCTACAAATTATGCGAGTGCTCGTTTGGTTAGTTTATAAATTAGTATGAGTATTTCTACTGTCAACAAAGTTCAGTGGGTGGTTACCTCCAGCAATGGAATTCTCTGCCTAATACGGTAGTTAAATTTGGTTTATATTGGTTCTCTCAAAAGGAAATTTAAAAGAGGAACAAATTTGTATCACCCTAAAGTGTGTACAAATCATATCGCAAGCATTATTCCTTTGTGTCTCACAAACATTTCTCGTGCGAAAGAAATTCTACTTTTAAATCGAACACGAATTAGCAACGTCTAAATTTACTGCTAACTTATAAATAAAGTAAGGAAAAAAATTTAATACATTAGGGCGGATTCTCTTACTACCTTCATTGCTCTTTGAACACGTCAGTCGTCAAAGATATTAAGGTTTGAAAGTACTATTGGAGTTTGCACTAATTCCAAGAACGACGTCTGGCGAGGAACACTGAGGAGATAAATCACGGATTCTACAGGGCCTAGAAAGGTTTCCAAAGTCTACGCACAGACGACACAATTACGTTAATTTATGTACCTGCTGGCGGCAGCGAAGCGGCACTCGCTGGCGTCTCTGACAGGGTCCACCGGGTCCATGTAAGTCTAATTTGGTGGCCAAGACTGCAACATAAATTGATTGTCTCGCTCCTCAATCGAGTGTAGCACGATTCTGCCCTTTTTAGGGACGAGTAATCTTGGTGAAAGATTCCATCGCTATCGAGAAGTAGGTCAAATGTGAAAGGTGCAGATGGTCCGCTAAAGTGCTCGCGTAGTCCATAGCTGTCACAATGTCTTAGGTTACTTCAACAGGCACCACGGAAATTAAAGTGAATTTCTCCCAGCAGACTAATACTGCTCAAAGAGACCTGAGTCCACGCCGCGTTGCGTGTTTAGAGCAGCCGGAAACGACCATTGACCCGATTCATGCGACCAATCTACACGTTCCCGATCGATCTCAATAATCTCGCGTCCACTGAAAAAGTAACGGAAGATGTCGTGGGAATACGTCTGGTGGTGAGCTCCAAGTTCAACAATGTGCACTTAACGGTGTGCCCAGAAACACTTGTGTCGGCTCAAGCACTGTATTCTGTCATCAGACCCGCCAGAGATGGTTGTCTATCCTGCTTTACTGAACAGGCAAGCATACGAACTCCACGTTTTGTGATGAGGTCTGGACATCCAACTTTTTGTCGTCTACATTTAATTTCACCGTCTTTGAAACACTTTCCACACATGGTAACGGACAGTAGCACGCGATCAGCCAACCAACTTCACCGTTTCCGAGAATTTGGTTTCCTCACGAAAGGCCAGAACAATGTGCACTTTTTCGAAGTAGCTCATGTCGCTGAAAAAAACCATTTCCAGTCCGTTTCGTTGCCAGAATGTTTTCAAACTATTCTCTTCTCCTTACGTGCGGGCACAATTTCTACAACAGGCTTCCAGGATTTCGGTACAGAACCAGTATTGGGAAATGTAGTTTTAGGATGTAAAATAAGTTTGAATACTAGATTACTTTCAAATCTCCATCTCCTACAGTACGCACAAAGCGGGAACAGTGAGCTGTGACCAGTGTGACACACATGTGCCCATGGTATGGATTATATTTCATGTGCTCGTCGTCGGAATCTCTTTTACGTGATATATTGTGTCGTCTTGGAAGTCGAGAGTGTGGCGCGTACATGGAGCACCACAGTCAACTCTCCTGGTTACGAACGCATCATTTTCTTCCAGCCGTTGTAGTTGGATAAAAAGTATATTTGGTATCCTAATTACGACATGGACTGACAACAGGGCCCACATTTCATTCTATGCGCGAACCGTGAAGCGGAAGGTTTGGAAGTTTTCCGATTTTCAAACATTTTTGTACCGGACAATCTTATTTTGTGTGCGAACCTTGAAGTGGGAAGTCTGGATGTTTTCAGATTTTCAAACTTATTTTGTACCGGACAGTTTCAGTTTGTGTTCATTCTGTGGGTGAACCCTAAAGCAGCAAGTAGGAAGTTATCCAATTTTCAAACTTCTTTGTACCGGACAATTTCATTTTATGTGCGAACTGTGAAGCAGGAGATTTGGACTTTTCCTATTTTCAAACTTATTTTCTATCGGAAAGGTTCGTTTCAGGACATAGGTTTCTTATCACAACCTTATCAACTATTCCCCATTTACAAATCGTAGCAGTATATTATAGGAATTGTAAAAGGCTATCTACAATATATATATATATATATATATATATATATGTATATTATTTTTCTAGACCGTAGCCTGGGGTACTTAGATGAATGATCGCCTGTCAACCAGCAGATAGCGAAATCAGTCAGCGAGCACAGAGAAGACAATTTCGAATATCAAAATTTTATCAATAAATTGTTGAAGTATTCATAAAAAAGTTCTCGGATTTGCTGCCCTCCAGAAAATTTTTCCGCTCAATCATCCTCAGGACTGAGAGCTGACTGAAACTCGAAGCAGAGTTTTCTGAGATATTCAACGAGTCAAAGAACGTATATAGGAAGGGCAGATTAGACACCATAGGAGGGGACGTCTTATTTGCATTCGACAGAAACATTGTCTCTATTGCGAAGGAACTTGAGAGTGACAGTGAAGTATATCGACATGTTATACAGATTTGGGTGAAAACACGTTAATCTGATTTTAGAGTCATTCAAAGCAAGTAATGGCCAGCAGCGCGGAAATGCGCAGATCATGCAATATTAGTTGGAGGCGACTTTAACCTACCAAGTATACACTGGTACGTCTATGGATTCTTTGCGGGCTTTGCGAACAATCTTGCGAAGTACTTTTGAACACGTCTTTCGAAAACTGTCTTGATCAGCTAGTTCGACAGCCTACACGCAACGGAAGTGTTTCAGTCCTTGTAGCTACAAACAGTACTGACCGTACCGACGGTGTCAGTACGGAGACAGGGATTAGTGATCATGATGTTATCACAGCGACGATGATAACTTAAGTTTATAAACCAATCAAGAAGGATATGGGAACAAACGTTCTCTAAGAACAGATACGTATTATTTAGCATCATACTTAGACAATAAATGGACATCATGTAATTCCATTATGATGGACTTAGAGAAATTATGTTCAAAGGTTAAATGGACTGTATATTGTACTCTGGAGGATAATCGTCGGGTAATCGGATTAAGGACGAAAAATTCCGACCTTGATTTAACAACCAAATTCGATGAATACTTAAGACGCAAAGTCTGTTGTCCTCTCGGTTCAAAAGGGAACGTACAAATGACGACATGCAAAAGTCAGTAGAGATTCATAAATCTGTAAAAAGATCGATGCGCGAAGCATTCAACAATGTGATAACTTGGAAAGGAACGTGCCAAGAACCTGAGAAAATTCTGATCCTACGCAAATCCATTAACATGTGGAAGGCTTCTATCCAGTAACTCGTTGACCTGTCTGGTGCGGCAGCAGAAGACTGCAGATGGAAAGTCGAAGTTTTAAATTTCCCGTTCAAGACGTGGTTCAGACAGCAGAACTGTACAGTCATACCGTCGTTTGACCATTGCACAGTCTCCTTTATGGGGGACACAATTTCGATTCTACAGCTAGCATTAGTCACGAATCCCTCAGACAGCACAAAGTTCCAAGCGGTTTGTGAAAATGCTCCGGTGAGTCCTGAATTTAAGAATGATAAAACATAGGACCCAAAAAATTACAGAGCAATATTATTAAAATCGGTTTGTAGCAGAGTTCTTGAAACTATTCTGATTTGCTGGAGATGCAAAAGCTTCTGTCCACAAACCAGCACGGTTTTAGAAAGCATGGCTTGTGAGAAACTCAGCCTGCCCTTTCGCACATGATATCCTGCCAATTATGGATGAATGGCAAAAGTGGATTCCATATTCCTAATTTCGCATTGTGCCCTATTTCAGACTGTTAACGCAGGCACGAGCATACAGACTAGGTTCACGGATATGTGCGTGGCTCGAAGACTACTTGAGTAATAGAACCCAGTACGCTGTCCTCGACGGTGAGTATTCATCATAGACAAGGGAATCGTCAGTAGTTCCCCAGGGACATTTGATAGGACCACAATGACAAGTGTTACGCTTCGTGTCATACGTGACTTGACGGACAGGAAGAGCAGGAATCTGCGACTGTTTGCTGATAATGCTGTGGCATATGGGAGACTGTCGTCATTGAGTGATTGTACGAAGATACAAGATGACTTAGACAAAACTTATAGGTTGTGTAATTAATGACAGTTAGCTCTGGAGGTAGAAGAACGTTTGTTAATATGGATAAGAAGAAGAACAAACCCGTAACGTACGGATACAGTACATGGTGTCCCAAAAAGAATGACCGGGTTTTAACTTGTAATAATACTCAGAAAAATGTCACTAGCTAACTGAAACAGAGCTAGATGTAATCGGCATGGACTAGAGTTTCAGAAAAAATCCGCTAGATGTCGTTAGGAGCGCTGACCTGGAGCGTGCAGCCAGTCTCGCAAAATACGGCGTCGGCGCAACAGAAGGCGTGTTGTGTTACTGAATTTAGTCGTACTCAATCAGTGATCGCAGTTCAGCAGGCGTTTCATATTCGATTTCGTGCTAAACCACCATCACCAAAGAACATTCGATGGTGGTATAAACAGTTTCAAGGAACAGGGTGCCTCTGTGAAGGCAAAAGCCCTGGCTGGCCACGTGTTTTTGAACAAACAATGGAACAAATCCGACGAGCATTTGAGCAGAGCCTCCGCAAGTCTACGCGTCGTGCTAGCTGAGAAGTTGCGTCACCGCAATTGTCAGTGTGGCATGTGTTACAGCGTCGTTTAGCCCTTAAACCATACCAATTACAACTGGTACAAGCTCTTCGAGATACTGACAAAATGAAACGAGTGGACTTTAGCGATGCTATTCTAGACGACATGGAGATGCCACTTTAATGTTATGGTTGATATTCAGCGATGAGGCAACTTTCTATATTAGCAGTAAAGTTCACCATTATAACGTGCATACGTGGGGTCTCGAAAATCCTCATGAAACAATTGAACAAGAACGTGATTCACCAAAAGCGAATTTTAATATTTTGGGCTGTTTCGGAAAGCAAGGTTTATGGACCTACTTTTTTGAGGAAGAAAGTGTAACAGGACAGTCGTCTCTTGCAATGCTACGGAACTGGTTATTCCCACAACTTGACTCTGACAATTTCATCTATTAGCAAGATGGAGCACCACCACTCTGACAACAACGTGCTCAGTTTCCTCAATGCCAACGTGCTTCAACGTTAGATAGGGCGTACAGAAACGCGAGACCCGGCTTTACACTCTTGGCCTCCTATGTCCCCTGTGATTTCTTCTGGTGGTGATATTTTAAACGATGTGTTTACGCTCCTCCCTTCCTACGTGAGGCAGATGAAATAAAAACCAGAATACCAGCTGCTGTAGCTTCAGTGACAGAAGACACCTTATGCTCAGTTTGAGATGAATTTGGCTATCGGCTACATGTCATCCGTGCAGCCAATGGAGGACATATTGAAAATTTATGATGGATTTTTATCAACTTCTGTGTTTTCTGAGTAATTTAGTATGCAATCTGCTGGTGTTAAGCCCTTCTTCCTAATAAATAATTCTATTTAAAATCGGGTCATTCTATTTGGGACACCCTATATTATTAGTGTCCTGCTTGACAAAGTCACATTGTTTACCTATCTGGGTTTAACGTTGTAAAGTGATATGAAATGAAACGTGCATCTCAGGAATGGAGTAGTGAAAGCGAATTGTCGACTTCGGTTTACTGAGACAATTTTAGGTAAGTGTGGTTCATCTATAAAGGAGACCGCGGACAGAACAGCAATACGACTCATTCTTGAGTACTGCTTGGGATCTTCAAGAGGTCGTGTTAAAAGAAGACATCGGATTAGTTCAGATGTGGGCTGCTAGATTTGTCACCGGTGAGTTTGAAGAACACGCAAGGATTACGGAGATGCTTCGTGGACTCAAATGAGAGTCCCTGGAGGCTAGCCGATGTTCTTTTCGAGGAACATAACACGTAAATTGAGAGAACCGGCATTTGAATCTGCGCAACGATTATGCTGCCGCCAACGTGAATTCCGCGTGAGAGCCATGGAGATAAGATGAAAGAAATTAGGGTCCGTAGGGAGGCATATAGACAGCCCTTTATTTTTTTTTCATTATATCCATTGCGGATGAACTGCGACTGTAATTTAAATTGACGTTTATTTGGTAATAAATATGCGACCAGTTGATTTTTTACGATTTATTCAACCATGGACATGTTTTAGAGCCACTGCAGACTCACCTTCAGATGGAGGTGTTAGAGAAACATTATATTGAGGACCAAGTGTAGCTAGATGTAGTGCTGGGGCTGCTGGCGGAAATTACAGAAATTTAGTAATCGGTGACGAAACATTTACGAATCCGAAAGTTTTTTTTATGTTATAGGTACTTACAGTGCACTCACTGCCTTGTGATATTCACATCAGATTGCTTCTTATATTGTGCATAATTATGCTATGTACACAAGTAAACATGGTATGTAGCTACACTTGGTTTTACACTAGCTCACAGGATGGCAAACATTCGATGGTTTGGCAAAGAATACGGATATGACAGATACTGCACTTTTGCTACATGATAAGCTTTGGCAAGAGATGCAATGTGTTTTATACAAAAATTACTAGTAGAGGTTTCACATTTCAGAAAATGTTGCCTGCTGCATATAAAAAGTAACCATCTAGAGGTGAATATTTAATACATAACTAAAAACTTCTTGTTAGTTACAGAATACCATAGTCGCTACACATCACGAAAAACAAGATTTATGCAGGAAGATCAGTTATTGTCATTTTTGTTGGATTTTGGTGCCAGGATATCCTGAAAATTCTGGAAGAAAAGGTTTTGCGATGACTCAGTCTGTTCATTCAAAATTTTTTGGGGTGATTTTAGGTTGTAGATGAAAAATTCTAATTGTTCAAAGAGGTCCATCTGTAGTTCTTTGTCAGCAATGTGTAGCACAGAAAGACGGTCATTGATATCATCAACAGAGTGTTCATAATGAGGAAAATTGACGCAAAAACTGGATTATCTGAGTTTGAGTCGAAGGGCATCCATATGTTCTTTGTAGTGGGTAGCAAAGTTTCTCCCTGTTTGGCCTATGTATAAAGAAGAACAGGAGCATGTGAGTTTGTATATTTCAGAATTTTTATGCCAATCTCTAGTGGATTTATTATTGTGAACAATTTTATTTTGTAGTTCATTGTCATTCTGGAAGGATATTTTTATGTTGTGTGGCCTGAGACGATTTGCAAGTTTACATGACATTTTGCCAAGGAATAGAAGACAGACAAATTTTGGGATTTCTTTCTTAGTTTGTAACGGTGATGGTGGTGGCTTGAGTTTCGTTAGGATTTTTTCAGATAGGGTGTTTATCAAAGAGGTATTATAACCATTATTTTGGACTACAGATTTACGTCTGTTCCTTTCTTTATATGCATCTTCTTCACTGATAGGGATTCAGAGCATGTGGTTTACTGATGACCTGAAGAAAGCAGTTTTATGTAGGTTCAGGGGGCATGAGGTATTGTTAATGGTAACATCACTGGTAGTGGGTCTTCTGTATATTTGAAAGGTATGCTTGTTATTGTGAATGGAAATAGCCATGTCAAGGAAGTTAATTCTTTCAGTGCTCTGATGTTCAACTGTGAATTTAATATTTGGGTGTGTTTTATTCATTTCATCTGCTAGGTTATATAGTTCTTCGTTTCGACCATTATTGGTCATCCACAAATCTTTTATTACACAGAATTTTGTCTGTAAATTGTGGGTGTGGTAAGAAGAAGCTTTGTTTCAGATTATCGATTTACACGTCAGCAAGCAAGCCTGCAAGGCAGCTACCCATTGCCAGACCATTTTTTTGCATGTAAAATTTACCATTGAATAAAAAATAGTTATGTGAGAGGACTAATTCATGCCACATTATGAGTTCATAAACTTCTGCATTGCTTAGCTTATTCTATTTCATTAGATTCTTTTGTATTATTTTGAGAGTGTCTTTCCAGGGGATATTTGTGTAGAGGTTTACTATGTCAAAGGAGCCAAACGTTGCTGTGTCTGGCACTATCAGATCTTTAATGTAGTCAATTAACTCTAAACTGTTGATAATTGGAAATCTGTTTTCAAAGGCCTTGATAATTGAAAATCTGTTTTCAAAGGTGTAATTTTTCTTCAGTATATCATGAAGTTTTCTAGTAATTTTGTATCCTGGGCTGTTTATTGCATTTACAGTTGGATGTATGTGACAACCAGTTTTCTGAATCTTTGGCTGAGTCCTTAACCTAGGGACCTGGGTGTTCATTGTAACTTAGTACTGAGTTTCACTACTGGCCAGTAGAAAATTACAGTTTTTAAGTAGCCTTTTCAGCTTCTCTTGGTAATTTTGGGTGGGATCTATTTGTAGTTCAGTAATATTATTAGCTTCAAAAAATCCAAGGGTTTTGTTGTTGTAGTCTCCTTGGTACATGATAACTGCTGTGTTGCTTTTATCTGGTTTTATTACTAGGGCTTCATGACTAGTAAGTTTTTTATTGATTTTTGCAAGTATTATCTGCTCACTATAGGCTAATTTTGAAATTTTATTTTCTGTATTTTTTTATATAATTGGGTTTCCTTTACGTACTATGGTGGTCGGTGTGTTGTGGTTTAGTTTGGCTGTGGCACAGGCTATTTTGGTGTTATAATTAAATTTTTGATACTTTTTATTTAGTTTTGGAGCTATATTGTGTTTGAGCCCTTTATTTAATAGGCTCAGCTCATTACTGTTAAAAGTTATATCAGTGTTATTCACAACTCTATGATAAAATATATGTGGTGTACATGCAAGGTCTACAGATTCGTCTTTTGGTTTCATTGTGATCTGATCAGAAACTTTTTCTTTTGCTTACATGTTATTTCTGGTTGTATCTTATTAACCTGTGCATGAACATTGTCAAGAAATTGCGTTAAGGCGACTTGGGTCGATGACATCAAATAGTTCAAAGTGCAACTCATACAGCTGTTCTGTTAGCAGGTCTGTCTGTTGGTAGTGCTTTCTGATTTCCGAGTTTAGCCAGAAGATTTCGCAACTTCATTTGGCCTTCTGTGGTGACTTGCTGTTGTTATTCATCTCTACATGAATGTACTTTGGAATACCTTTTCCTGTGAGACACTTCTTATTAAATTTGTTGGCTTGCATGGATTTAATCAGTTTAAACATTTTATTCCTGTAGGTGTTCATTGTTCGTTTTACCTGGTGAGGAAGTGGTAATATTAGTATATCCATTGTGGATGACGAACTGCGACTGTGATTTAAAGTGACATTTCTTTGCTAATAAATATGCAACCAGTCGCTTTTTTACGATTTATTCAAGCATGAACATGTTTTCGAGCAACTGTAGGCTCATATTCACATGGAGGTGTTACAAAAACATTATCTTGTGGACCACGTGTGCACAAAGTGTCACTTGGTCCACAAGATAATGTTTCTGTAACGCCTCCATCTGAAGATGACAGCGCAGTGGCTCGAAAACGTGTTCATGGTTGAATAAATCGTAAAAAAGTGACTGGTTGCATATTCATTACGAAATAAATTCCAGGCAGTCTTTTCAGTTTGTAAATCGATGAGGAAAGGAAATGACTAACGGCTGTACGAGGCGCCTCCGCCACGCTACATGCGGTGACTTGTTGTATGTATGTACATATATCAAAAAAAGTTTCGCATCACCCCGCTTCCCAGAACTCCTGAAGATAGATGTTGACTGTGTATATTGCATCACAGACCCAGTCCCTTTGACTGTTCAAAGATGTCACTAAATCCTCCCAAAGAAGTAAACAACCACCCATGACGGAGAGAGTCCGACAGCCGATCACTTCCAGTCATTCCACCAGGAAGGAGGTGCACGGCTCTTGTTGTCTGTAGTTCAACCACGCCTAGACGATTAATACCGTGGTTCGATCGCGTCCGCATTGTTATTTTGTGCCAGGAAGGGCTCTTAACAAGGGAAGAGTCCAGGCGTCTCGGAGCGAACCAAAACGATGCTGTTCGGACAGGGAGGAGATACAGAGAAACAGGAATTGCCGATGACATACCACGCTCAGGCTGCCCAAGAGCCACAACTGCAGTGGATGACCACTGCCTTCGGATTATGGCTCGTAGGAACCCCGAAAGCAACGGAACCATGTTGAATAATGCTTTTCGTGGAGCCACAGGATGTTGTGTTAAGACTCAAACTGTGCTCACTAGGTTGCATGATGCGCACCTTCACTTCCGACGTCCATGGCGAGGTCTATGCAGCACCGTATGGATGGCCCAACAACATGCCGAATGGATCACTCCGGAATGACATCATGTTTTCTTCACCGATGAGTGACACATATGCCTTCAACCACACAATCGTCAGAGATGTGTTCGGAGGCAACCTGGCCAGGCTGAACGCCTTAGACACACTGTATAGCGACTGCAGCATGTTGGAGGTTCCCTGATGGTTGGGGTGGCATTGTGTAGAACCGACGTACCCCGCTGGTGGTCATGGAAGGCATTATAACGGCTGTACAAAACGTGAATTCCATCCTCAAACTGATAGTGCAACCATATCGGCCACATATTTGCGAGGCACTTGTATTCATGGACGGCAATTCGCGCCTCCTTCGTACACATCTCTTGAATGACTTCTTTCAGGAGAATGACATCGCTCGACAAGAGTGGCCAGCTTATTCTCTAGACATGAACCCTATCAAACATGCCTGGGATTGAAAAGGGCTGTTAATGGACGACGTGACCCATCAACCACTCTGAGGGATCTACGCCGGATCACTGCTGAGGAGTGGGGCAATCTGGATCAACAGTGCCTTGATGAACTTGTGGATAGTATGCCACGATGAATACAGGCATGCATCAATGCAAGAGGACGTGCTACTGGGTTTTAGAGGTACTGGGGAGTACAGAAATCTGGACCACTAGCTCTGAAGGTCTATCTGTATGGTGGTACAAAATCCAAGTGTGGCTTTCATGAACAATAAAAAGGGGAGGGGGGAATGATGTTTATATTATCTCTATTCTAATTTTCTGTACAGGTTCTAGAACTCTCGGAAATGACGTGCTGCAAATCTTTTTTTGATGTTTGTATATACAGATGTATAACCTCGTGGTGGTCGTGAGCATAACCTTCTGGCTCATCAGCGTAAGCACGCTTCATAAATAATAACATTCTCTGGAAAAAATGGAAATAATTTTTGACACAAATTGTTGCAGATAGATGTACTTACATACTTATGATGGCAATAAGAGGAAAGTTTCCTACTAATTAAAACTGGGTACTTACTTACTTTTTGGCACTAAGTTACCTACTAATTGAAACTGAGCCCATATACGGCCTTCGCCTCTCTGATGATCACAGCCCAGTCCTGGTAATTTTCTGATCGTTTCCTCCATCTCCTGACTCCAAGCTTTCTCAGATAATTTTCCACATCCTCCAGCCATCGTTTCCGTGGTATCCCATTGCTCCTTTTGCCAACTGGATTTCCTGTGTAAATCTTTTAGACAGGTCGACCCTCCGACATTCGCTCTATATTGCCGAGCCATCTCTATCTGTTACACTCAATTTCAGTCACCAAGCCAGGATTTCTAAACGCTTCTTCCAATTTCTTGTTTCTCCTTATCCTCCATTGCCCCGTCACATACACGGCTCCAAAAATGGTTCTTCGTATTTTCCCTCCCATCTTCTCAAGAGCTCTTCTTTTGCTACAGTGATTCTCCACGTTTCTGAGCCATACATTACCACCAGTATTATGACTGTTCGATAGACAGTCACCTTCGATTTTCTGCTCAGGCTACGTGACTGAAGGATCTTGATCAGTGCCCAGTAAGCTCTATTTCCAGTTGCTATCCTAGATTCAATTTCTTGTCTTATTATGCTATCCTCCGTAACCAGCACTCCCAGGTATTGGAACTTCTCACATCTTTCATAATTACCTCTGTTTAACTTAATATATTTCTCTTTAACAACAGCATGTTTCCTGGAAACAAAGAGGTACTGTGTTTTTGTGTTTTTTACTCTAAGTCCCAACTGTTCTGCCTGTTTTTCCAGTCTGCCAAATCCTTTTTCCATTTCTTTCAAACTTCTAGACAGCATACACACATCATCGGCATACGTTTAAACAGAGTGCCACCTCTGTTATCAATCTCCACCCTTCGCCTCTCTCTCTCCAACACTATGTTGAAGAGTAGCGTGGATAATACACCACCCTGTCTTAACCCTTGGCTGATCTCACATTCTTTACAATATTTTCTTTCTACGTTTACCTTGCATTTCGTGCTGGTGAGAGTCATTTGTACCAATCTGATAATTTTACTTGTGAATTCCATCTCCATTAAGGTGTCATACAGCTGAGTAGGAAGTTACAATTGCGTTGCCACATTATAGAGACGTTTCAATAAGATAAAACCGGTGTAGTGAAAGAAATAACTTTGGCTCACTGGTTCCTTTCACTGTGTTCCCTTCTTCTGCATTTATAGACGCATCTGAAACTTAACACAGAGTTAAAACAACGACTTTTTCTCCTTCGTAGTCTTTACGTACATCATTAAAAATTTTCTAAACCTCTTCCACCGCTGTGTATAACGAAAGAAAATGTTTATAACTACTCGTAGATACAGTTTAGATCCAGTTGCTTCAACGACTTTGGTGGGATGTCACACAGTGTCGCAGCACAGGTGAAACAAGACTATTTCGTAACCTGGCGAGTGTGTTGACAACGTTTCAAAACAGACAAACATGTATCATTCCGTTTAGAGAAGACAGTGGCCACTTAAGTGTTGTCTAGAAATACAAGTTGACTGAACAGCCAATACAACATCGTAAACGACAATGGGGAAACATGAAGACGATTATGGCATGAAAGGTATACCGAACAGCAAGTTGCAGTAATATTGTCCTTGTTTCACTGTCACAGGTAAACGTTTAAACTGTCGACTTGTAAACATGTTTTGTTGCTAGATGGTGAGACTATGTGTCAACTTGTGGCCGATTCTCTTCTGCATTAATGATAGTGAATCCTTGATTTTAAATGATTCCGGATTTACTACATTAATTTTCGTTGAGTTAATGTGAAATTATACTGAGTTTTAGTTGATTGGTTTGTCTTAGAACTAGAAATGTATTTTCAAATAAAACTCTCAGTAGCTAATACATTGACGACTTTTATCATATTACCTGCTTCGATTCAGCCACGAAACACAACCGTTAGTGCTAAACGTTGGTACCAAGGATATGAAAAACGTGTAAGTTTGGAAGACATGTGTCGTTGTGAACTGTAGTAATGATTTATAGCCCAGCTGACAATTGGTTCATAACGCTTGTTTATGTTTTTTCAATAAATAATGCTTAATTGATTCCTGCTTGGATATATTTATGGAAACCAAACGCCTGTTTAACATATTTGGCAAGCTTCTGATACTCAAATATTATCGTTAATAGTACTAATGATCCGTCAGTGTGGAATAAGAGATGAAATATTTATAAAAAAATGCGGAAGAAAATTTGATCTCTGGTGTTTATACAAAAACTATGAACCCACGTCGTCAAAATTAGTGTTTGTAGAGGAACGTGGGATTTATTGCATTCTAATAACTACATAAAGGGCGAAATTTCGTTTAACTTGTATCTGTTTTCATGCACCACTATCCATGGTACATTGACTACAAGGGTCGATGCTCTTCCACAAGACAAAAGTTAGTGGCGAAGAGTCTCTTGAGTATATTCCTGAAGCAGCTCTCAGTTTAGTGTCATTAATGCTAAACATGGTTCAAATGGCTCTAAGCATTATTGGACCGAACATCTGATGTCATCAGTCCCCTAGGCTTAGATCTACCGAAACCTAACTAACCTAAGGACATCAAACACATCCATGCCGGAGGCAGCATTCGAACCTGCGACCGTAGCAGCTGCGCGGATTCGAACTTAAGTGCCTAGAACTGCTCGCTCACAGCGGCCGGCTGCCAAACATGATCTGCTAGCTCTGGGCCTGGAGACTTTTCGAGGCATTCTACCGCCCATTCTCGTGTGTTTCTGGGCACCACTTTTAGCAAGTTACATTATAATTAGGTAGTGATATTCTTTAAACATATGCTGTCGACGTTGTTGTTTTTAACGCAAAGGACCATGGAAACGTAAATGTTTAAGTCACAGGAATCTAGAAAATTTAATATGATTTTATAAACTTTATAGGTAAGTAAAATTGAAGCAATAACAGCCCCCGGGGGCAAAAATTAAGTATTTTGACCTAGGTACAGTACTGATATGAGTACCCTCATCAGAAGTAAAACATTCAAACTGGCCTATAACATGAGTGCAAAAATTATGGGAAATTTTTTTATATAAGTATAAATACTGACTAGCAGTACAAGGAATAAACAGTACTTACATGTCACGTATAAAATATATGTCAATCGATAAAACGTTAGTCACACCATTTTTTAAAAAGAGTATATGGAAGGCAGGCCACTATGGGCTGCTCACACATCTCTGATAAAGCGTTAGTAAAAAACTTTTTGAAAAAGAATACATAGAAGGCAAATCACTATGGGCTATGGGCTGCTCACACATGTGTGTGAGCAGCCCATAGTGGTTTGCCTCTTATGTATCCTTTTTCAAAAATTTTGTGACTAAAGCTTTATCGATTGATATTTATTTTATAAGTGAAATGTAAGTACTGTTTCTTTCTTTCACTGTTAGTATTTACACTCATATAAAAAATTTCCCTTTATTTTTTTTTATAGAATAGTTTGAATGTTTTACTTCTGATGAAGGCACTCGTAGTAGTACCGAAACCAGGTCAAAATACTTAATTTTTGGGACCGAGGTAGGTTATTGCTTTAATTTTACTTTTTAAACAGTCGCTGGCCATGCAGCCATGTTTAAAACTTCATAGGTATCCCTTTTGAAATATAGTCCGCTTGCTGATGCGTGATATACGGGGATAGCATTTATGGTAGTGAAAGAGCTAGAGACGTAGGCAGCTTCTGAGTCTGATCTAGAGCCGCTTTCACAGCAGTCGTAAACGTAAACGTGGATCCGGAGCGTGACAAGTTTTGCAAAGCCATAATGTGGAATTTAACGTCACGAAACAGTTTAGGGCGCGAAATAACGGAACCGATGACGCCGGATTTTCGAAACTGTCTGTGAAACCTGAACCAGTGCAATGCAAGATCGCTTTACAAGCCACAAGCCGTAAATAGCACTCGACACATGAAAATAAACATTCCACGAGTTAAAGTGCTGTCTTTGTTGGTTTTTGCTTTCGAAATAACTTCCTATAAAAAAGTACTGTTTAAAGAAGTAGCAGAATCACGGTCGTTAGGTTACGACTTTTTATAATGAAATACCGAGAGATGGCATTATTGCATCGTAATATGTCTCCTAAATCCAAAAATATGAAGGGAATGTTATCCTCCTTGGGTGTTTATCGCAGCGAATGATTTTGGGTGTCTCCAATGGTTCTGTAAAAGTGAAACTTTACTTTAATTTGAAATTGTAGAGTCTGGGAGGAAACCGATAAAATGTATATATTTCAGGATCTATGTGTATTCCATTGTAATAGCCTGTGTGGTATTTAGTGAAATATTTGCGGAGGTAGAAGGGCATCTTATTCATATTTCATCTTTCTGATTTTCTGTTCTTGTGTTTTTTCCGTGTCTGTCTCAACTTTAAAATACAGAAAGGTCTTGGTCGCACATTTTCGTGTTTGCACTTAAAATTATTGGACATAGGTTCGGTATTTTATGTAAAACACTGTTTTTTCTTGTTACCCATGTATGTTTGGGCACCTCTGTGCCATCATCGTTTGGTTTTGTTTATTGAGAAACTATAACAAGTAGATATACTTTAGTTTGTAACTGATCTAACAAACTGAGGCCTAAAGACAGTTTTTGATAATTTTTGTTCTTACCTTGATTATACATTATACGGTTTTACAAGACCATCCGTAGCGTGTCCTTCGTTGAGAGCTTGCCATATGCAAACCAAACGATGTAAATGTGACTTTTATCTGTGAGTTAACCCATCACTTCATTTTTAATTTTAAAAATGTGATTTTGGTGTGGCAAAATGTTTTGCGTATATATATATATATATATATATATATATATATATATATATATATATATATATATATATATTACTCACGTTTTGATGTGACTGATCCTTCTTCTTTCGCGTTCCGAGTGCACTGGACACACACATTAAATGTAATTTCTGTAATTTCGGTTTCACAAACACCTTTTTACTTTCTTAAAACGCGGTGTGCATGAGGTTGTTCTGTGTCCTAATCCCATCGGCGTTCATTTGTCCCCGAGTGAGTTACGCGCCGAATTTTAATTTTCTTTATTTTTCTCTTAAAACTTTTTTTATTTCTGCTATTGCCTTCTGTGTGTGGAAGTTTTCTTCTACTGTTAGTTTGTGGTATAGGCGTTGTCTAGATATCAGTAGTTTTAAATCTGTTGATACTGTACTGGGGTGGTGGCTACAGGCTGTTAGGTGGTTATCAAATGTGCTAGGAGTGCTGTAACTTTTTAGAGCTCTGAGGTGTTCTGGGTAACCTTTTTTAAAGTTCCTGCATGTTTGTCCTATGTATACTGATTGGCAAGTGTTGTATGTGAGTTCACATGTTCTTGAACCTACTGAATTTATATCGAGACGTCTCCTGCGTTCTGATATTTTTCTGTGTTGTGTTGTCTGTCCATATACTATTTGAAGCCCCTCTTTCTACTGTATGTTTGCCTATTCTGTGCACAGTTTTATTGCTGTTGGTGAGTATGTGCCATTTTGCTTTGTGTGTGTGTTGTTACACTGTTGTGTCTCGCATGTGATCTTTGGGTGCTGTGCTGTTCTGTTTTGTGTAAGGTTTTGGGTGTGTGTTGTGCACCCGTTCCTTTTCTGTTTATAAATTTGTTTAATTTTTCTATCACATGGCGTTTCTAACCATTCTTCCCTGATGTTCGTTTTATTGTGTCTAGCTCCTGGGTGTAATTCTGTTTGCTTTTGGGTGTTTTGCTCAATCTTTGGATCTTGAATCTCAAGCTTGCTTGCTTGTGTGACACCGGGTGCTTCGATATACTGTGAACGGTGATGCTCATGTTGTCGGTTTTCTGAATACTGTGAAACCATGGCTGTTGTTTGCTTTTCGTATGGTAAGATCCAGAAAATTGATTGTGTTCTCTGTTTTTGTTTCTAGTATGAAATGAATTATTGGGTGTAAGTTCTTTATTTCGTTGTGCAGGTGTTCTGCGTGTATGTGTGTGTGTGTGTGTGTGTGTGTGTGTGTGTGTGTGTGTGTGTGTGTGTGTGTGTGGTTCATCAATCAGGCATATTGTGTCATCGACATAACGATATCAGTATATAACTTCGTATGTTTTTTTTTTATTATGTGTGTGAAGACCTCATTCTCTAAGTTGTTCATTAATGGGTTGCCTATGAGACCACTAATTGGTGATCCCATTGACAGTCCTTCGTGTTGGGCATAAAATTCTTTCATGAACGTAAAATAATTTTATGCTGTTATGGTCTTGAGTGTGGTTGCTATTTCAGTAATGTGTGAGTATGGTGTTTCTTAGTCTCTGTATGATGATGTTGATGGTTTCATTTATTGGAATGCAAGCATACATTGACGTGACATCAAATTATATGAGGCTTGCTGTCTCTGGTATGTCTGTGTCCTTTGAATTTTCTAGGTTCATGTTGCTTTAAACATGCATATTTTCTGTGGTAATGTGTGCATATGTTGGGCTACGAAGTATGTTGGAGGTGGTGACCAGTCGTAATCAGAAGTTCTTCGTGCACCTTGAGCAGAGACTTTAGAGTGGGTGCCCTTGGATTTTTTGTGTGATTCTTATTATCTGGACATCTGAGAATGTATTTGCGATGTTTCCCAGAGTTTGTTGAATGTTTCTTCGGTATCTTGCTTTTGGGTCACTGGTCACTTGGTGATGATGTAGTCCTTCAGAGATACTAATGTTTTATGTGTGTATTCCTTTTCATTCATTCCACCAATAATCACAGAAAGGTGACCTTTGTCCGCTCTTGTTTGTATAGCATTCAAATTCGTTGCCAAACTCTCTCAGGAACATGAGCACCGATGGGGTTAGGACACGCAACAACATCACATACACAACGTTTTGAGAAGTAAAGAGGAGTTTTTAAAAATTAAATGCACAAAGTACATTTAATAAGTGTGTGCAATGCCCTCAGATCGGGAAAGAAGAAGGATGTCACAACAAACCTGGAGTAATAACAAGTATGTACTCAAAACGTTTCGCCACACCAAAATCCCTTTTTGTAAAATCATGGGACGTGTTAACCCGCCGATAAAACTCACATTCACATCGTTAGGTTTTCAGGTTTTACAAGTGACAAGGTATCAGTGCGATACGTCATACAGATGGTTCACAAAACCATATAATCTAAAATCAAGGTAAGAGCAAACACGAAAGAAACTGTCTTTAGCCCTCACTTTGTTATATTAGTCACAACCTAACATGTGTTCACTTCTTATACTTCTTCAATAAACAAAATGTGCTGATGACGGCACAGAAGTGGCAAAACATGTTCCAGTAACAAGGAAAACCAGTGTTTTGCATAAAAGGTGGAATCTATATCCAATATAGGAGCCTTTTTTTTTCTTTATTGTGATTTCATTCCCCTGCACCATATGCCGCTCTTCAGCCGGAAGACATGACAACTAATACAAGAAATAAATGTTACATACAAGGTGATAAAAAAGGGGGACATAAAACAGAGTATGGGGAGATAATGGAGGTAAAAACACAGTGGCGGAGACGTTCATGGGGAGACTGTAGTGTTGGCAGAAGAGCCAACACTGTGTTTCTAGAGGAGGCCGAAATGCACGCGTTTAATTACATGCTGACTGGCGTGAGGTCTGGAACAGGACAATATCTTGAGAATTGCAAATAAAGTACGTAGATGATGTAGTACTTAACTTTAATCCACAATTGTAGAACATCTCTCTTGATGATACATGCTTCACATAATAAATATCAATTGAATACGGCGCCTTGCTAGGTCGTAGCAAATGACGTAGCTGAAGGCTATGCTAACTATCGTCTCGGCAAATGAGAGCGTATGTGTCAGTGAACCTTTCCTAGCAAAGTCGGCTGTACAACTGGGGCGAGTGCTAGTACGTCTCTCTAGACCTGCCGTGTGGTGGCGCTCGGTCTGCGATCACTGACAGTGGCGACACGCGGGTCCGACGTATACTAATGGACCGCGGCCGATTTAAAGGCTACCACCTAGCAAGTGTGGTGTCTGGCTATGACACCACAGAGACACATAAAAAAGTGGACATAAAGTTAAAAAATACAGTTGTCCATTCTTAAAACACAAAGAAGACACTGAAGACAGATTAAAAGTCGGCCACAGTATTAAAAACACTCCAGAAGAACATACTTTAAACTCATTTGGAGCACACATGATGAAGAATAAAACTGCCTCATGGGACCTGCCAAGGGAGAGGCCGAAGAGGATGGAAAGGGAGAGGAGAGCAAGGTGCAGCAGGGGAGGGGGCGGGATGAAAATAGTAGGGGGTACACCAAGAAGCAGGAGGTAGGAGGGGAAAGCTGCTCAGGAGAATGGAGGGAGAGGAGAGGGAGCCCTGAGAAGGGGGCAGGAGGAAGTTGGTGTTACAGTTGGTTGGTTGGTTGGTTTGGGGAAGGAGACCAGACAGCGTGGTCATCGGTCTCATCGGATTAGGGAAGGATTGGGAAGGAAGTCGGTCGTGCCCTTTCAGAGGAACCATCCTGGCATTTGCCTGGAGTGATTTAGGGAAATCACGGAAAACCTAAATCAGGATGGCCGGACGCGGGATTGAACCGTCGTCCTCCCGAATGCGAGTCCAGTGTCTAACCACTGTGCCACCCCGCTCGGTGTTACAGTTGGTAGGAAGGGTAGATGTCAGGGTGAAGCTCATCATCCGGGAGGGGTAGATGGTGGAAGTTGCGTTGGGAAAGGAGGCGGAGGGTGTGGAGATGGAGGGAGGGTGGGACAGAACACTAAAGATGTGGCAACGGGCTGGGGGTGGAGAGAAAGGGAGACACCAAAGGGTGAGGGGGATCAATGCGGCGGACAATATACAGTGTGCAGATGTGTTCATGGAAAATAAGAAGGTGAGGGAAGGGGATGAGGTCGTAGAGGACTTGTGGGGGTGGAAGGTGGATGTGGAAGGCGAGGCGAGCGCATCGCATTCGAGGATATGGAGGGATGTATAGAACCTGGGAGGAGCGGAAATCCAAGCCACACTGGCATAACAGAGGATGGAGCAGATCAAGGATTTGTAGGTGTGAAGGATGGAGGAATGATACAGACCCCATGTTGTGAGCTTTGGGTTGGAAGGTAAAGAGATGGGGAGTCAGGTGAGTTGGCGGTCGAAGGTGAGGCCAAGGTATTTGAGGGTAGGAGTGAGGTGGATAGGATGACCATAAATGGTGAGGTAGGAATCATGGAGATGGAAGGATTGGGTGGTGCGGCGATTGATGATCGCCTGTAGAGGAGCCTCTTTTAGTTCCCAGTTGACTCCTGGAAAATGCTAGAAACTTACGATTAGTTTACACGAGAACAGATATTGAATCAGGATATATACTATATTTAAAGCTCTCTGTTCAACATGTGTTGCACCCTTATGTCTCCAAAGTGTCCTTCCACCACTGTTTTTTCGGCAGAGGCGAAAACTATGCGGTCGGTGCGTCATACGTTAGGCCAGCTGCCACTAGAAAGTGCAGTAATCACTTATCACACTCCATGCTGTTCTGAGGTGCAACGTGGCTGTGCCCAGTGTTTCACCAAGTTAAATCTGTGTAAGATGTTACCGTAAATTAACCTTGCCCACCAACAGATATTTCACTTCATCGAAAATGTTCTATGATGTACTGAAAATATATACACAGTATTTAGAAATATCACTAACATATTTTGAGTAACGATAGCTTACTGACAGAAGATTATTTTCAGCCTGACAGTTACACGCGTAAGTCATGTCAATCCTCTCAAGAATTAGTAAGAAATGTTGTAGAAAAATTTCATTTTGCTAAAAGCAACGACGAATAAACTTAGAGCCGGTGTCCTGCCTCTGGACTTACTGTATGTTTGCCACCATTGCATTAGGTATCCGCCTGTTCCACAAGACGCGGCTGTACGGGCTAGAGCAAGATGTTGCTGTTCGAAGGAAGCTGTACCGCGTTTAGAATTACATTAAGCGTTTTTTGTAGTAACTACCACTATGCTGTTTACTTTTAGCATAGTATTAAAAGTTAAAGTTCTTAAACGTAACCATATACTCACTGTATACTTAAGTAGGTGAAATACAACTAGTCTCACTTGGGGTTTCATATAGATGTGATTTTTCCTGGTGTTAAAATATGTGCCACTAACACCTGTGAGCAGCAGCATCATTAATACTTGGATAAAGAAACCACGGCACAAGCTCCAAACAAGATGTCAAACGAGTGGTCATATTGTCTGCACCTGCAGAAGGTGGTCGAGGTGTGCGTTGAACTCGTGCAATAGCTTCCAAGCACTGTCGGCGTTCGTTCTTCCGCGTATCATTTACCCAATGATATCTCACATGTCGCCTCAATTCAAACACATAAAAAATTACAATGATAATGAATTCAATGATACGGGCTCTACGTACACATACATTATGTGATGAAAAGTATCCGGACACATTGCTGAAAATTACTTTCATGTTCGTGGCGCCCTCCATCGGTAATGCTGGAATTCAATATGGTGTTGGTCCCCCTTAGTCTTCATGACAGATTCCACTTTCGCAGACATATGTTAAATCAGGTGCTGGAAGGTTTCTTGGGGAATGGCAGCCAATTCTTCACCGAGTGCTGCACTGAGGAGAGGTGTCGATATCGGTCGGTGTGGCCAGGCATTAAGTCGGCGTTTCAAAACACCCCAAAGGTGCGCTTTGGTGTTTAGGTCAGACCTCTCTGCAGGTCAGTCCATTACAGGGACATTATTGTCGTGTAACCACTCCATCACAGGCCGTGCATTATAAACAGGTGCTCGATCATGTCGAATGATGCAATCGCCATTCCTGAATTTCTCAACAGCGGGAAGCAAGAAGGTGCTTAAAACATCACTGTGCTGTGACAGTGCCATGCAAAACAACAAGGGGTGCAAGGCCCTTCCATGAAAAACACGATCATGCCATAACACTACCGCCTCCGAATTTTACTGTTGGCACCACAAACGCTTACAGATAACGTTCACCGGGCATTCGCCATACCCACACCAAAGCTATCGGATCACCATATTTTGTACCGTGATTCGTTACTCCACACAACGCTTTCTCACTGTTCAATCATCCAACGTTTATGCTCCTTACACCAAGCGAGGCGTCATTTTGTATTTACCGGAGTGATGTGTGGTTTATGAGCAGCCGCTCGACCTTGAAATCCAAGTTTTCTCACCTCCAGTTTAGCTATCATAATACTTCCAGTGGATCCTGATTCAATTTGAAATTCCTATGTGTTGGTCTGGATAGATGTATGCCTAATTACACGTTACGACCCTCTTCAACTGTCAGCGTTCTCTGTCAGTCAACAGACAAGGTCGGCATGTACGCTTTTGTGCTGTACATGTCCCGTCACTGTTTCACTTTAGTGTCACATCGGAAACAGTAGCGCTAGGGAAGTTTAGGAATGTGGAAATCTCGAGTACAGACGTGTGACACAAGCGACACTCAATCACCTGACCACGTTCGGAGTCCGTGAGTTCCGTGGAGCGCCCCATTCTGATCTCTGACGATGTCTAACGACTACTGAGATAGCTAGTATGGAGTACGTGGAAGTAGGTGGCAGCACAAAGCACTTAATATGAAAGACGTTTTTTTTTTTTTTTGGAATGTCCGGATACTTTTGATCGCATAGTATAGGTAACTAAGCATTTGTAAATTGTGAAGATACTTCTTTGCAGAGTTATAAACAAGTTAATAAATAATCCAAATAAATGCTGGAACACTATTTATTCATGTCGCTTCACTGGTCACTGCTACATTTCCTCCTTGTACACTAGGACCACGTATTATACATTACATGCATTGCAATTACTTTTTCGGTTGACGTATGGTTCACAATGAATAGTTCTGCGTTTTTATTATACTCTTCCTGTTTTTCCATCTCTCTTAACGGCGAAATTGGCGTCTGTGATAATATGAAAGATGTGCGGAAAGGGGTAATTATATAATTGTACGAGCTGAGTACCTAGCGTCGCACAGGTATGATTTGTTATAGTCTTGTATTAGACCATCTCCCACTTGTTCCTCTCTCTTTTCACCGCTCCCATCCCCTCTCTTTGACCATCTCTTCCACCTGCACATTTTGCCTCTGTCCTTCTGCTCCTTTCTTCTTTTCTTCTCCTCACCCTTTGTCAGTCTGCCCCTCCTGCCCCCTCTGTCTATCTTCTACATCCCCCTTTGTCCATCTCGTCCTAATCCACTTATTCCATCTCGTCCTCCTCCTCTTTGGCTCCATCTACTCCTCCCTACTTTTTCCCTGTCTCTCTGTCCATTTCCTCGACCCCCTATTTGTGCCCATCTCCTCCTCCGACGTTCATGTTATCACACTCACCCAAATAAAAGGCTGGTTGCACTCATCCCCTATCTCTACCCATCTCCTCCTTTTTCCTTCTCCCCCTTCTGTCTACCTTTTCGTCCCTTGTCTCTCTCCATCTCTTTCTTTCTCTGTATATTACCTCTTCTTCCTTTCTCTGTCCATTTCACCCACCCCTCTCTCTATTACTTTCTGCCCCTATCTATCTCCTTCTCCTCCCTCCCCTTCCCAGTCTGTCAATCTTCTCCTCTTTCTTTCTCTCTTCATCTTATCACGATCAACCCAACAGGAGGCTGGTGTGTCTCACCCTCGGAGTATTTCTTTCATGCAGGACTCTAGTCCAGATCTATATAACGTGCCTTGAGGGCTCATCACCTGCTTCCCTGAGATTTACGGGAATTATGTGACTTGTGTGTGCAGATGTGGCGCCAACTCCCTCCAGTACCTACCAGGGCCTCATTGCTTCCATGCTACGACGTGTCGCCCCTCTTATGCTCTTATCTCTTCTAATGGTTCAAATGGCTCTGAGTACTATGGGACTTAGCTTCTGAGGTCGACAGTAATGTAATGAATCCATTTGGTTTATATATGCATATTGTCGAACAGGTGAACACTTCTTCCGTTTCTAGTAGTATTAACATTAACGGGGATTCTTGTTTCCTTGCACATAGGGTCGTGTTGTGACAGGACAGTGTAGTATTTAGCGTTTTCTCATTGAGCGTCACCTGTTGGTCTCCAGTTTCGAAGTTTGGTGGTGATCTGTTTCATTTTGGTTTATTACGTTAACTTGGGTCTACAAATTTACGATTAAAGAGGGGAACGACTTGGTAATTTCCAAACTGGGAAGTGAGTAGGTAGGAGGTAAAAAAGTGAACCTGTTACCAAAAATGCGGAAGAAGAGTCAGTCATCAAATTAGAAACTGTTTCTGAATTTGCACTTTCCATAAATTATACGTTTGGCAGATTCAAAGATGAGTTTTTGAAACAAGCAGAGAGACAAAATTCGAAACGAATAGAAAAAAAGAAACTTGTCAGGCTCATTATTAGTAGGACGCTTGTGTAAAAAGACTATAGCTTAGCTTTTGAGGATAATAAAAGGAAAGCTGAAGTAAAGAATGAGTATTCTACATCTAAACCTACATTTATACTCCGCAAGCCACCCAACGATGAGTGGCGGAGGGCACTTTACGTGCCACAGTCATTACCTCCCTTTCCTGTTCCAGTCGCATATGGTTCACGGGAAGAGCGACTGCCGGAAAGCCTCCGTGCGCGCTCGAATCTCTAATTTTCTCATTAGTTCTGCCACTAATGCTGCTGAGGTCGGTAAAGGGAGCCAATTATTAACCTAGCTCTCTAATTTTACATTCGTGATCTCCTCGGGAGGTATAAGAAGGGGGAAGTAATATATTCGATACCTTATCCAGAAACGCACCCTCTCGAAACCTGGCGAGCAATCTACACCGCGATGCTGAGCGCCTCTCTTGCAGAGGCTGCCACTTGAGTTTGCTAAACATCTCCCTAACGCTATCACGCCCACCAAATAACCCTGTGACGAAACGCACCGCTCTTCTTTGGATCTTCTCTATCTCCTCCGTCAACCCGACCTGGCACGGATCGCACACTGATGAGCAATACTCAAGTATAGGTCGAACGAGTGTTTGGTAAGCCACCTCCTTTGTTGATGGACTACATTTTCTAAGGACTCTCCCAATGAATCTCAACCTGGTACCCGCCTTAACAACCATTAATTTTATATGATCATTCCACTTCAAATCGTTACACACGCATACTCGCTGATATTTTACAGAAGTATCTGCTACCAGTGTTTGTTCCGCTATCATATAATCATACAATAAAGGATCCTTCTTTCTATGTATTCGCAATACATTACATTTGTCTATGTTAAGGGTCAGTTGCCACTCCCTGCACCAAGTGCCTATCCGCTGCAGATCAATTTTCTAATGCTGCAACTTCTCTGTATACCACAGCATCATCCGCGAAGAGCTGCATGGAACTTCCGACATTATCTACTAGGTCATTTATATATATTGTGAAATGCAGTGGTCCCATAACACTCCCCTGTGGCACGCCAGAGGTTACTTTAACGTCTGTAAACGTCTCTCCATTGAGAACAACATGCTGTGTTCTGTTTGCTAAAAACTCTTCAATCCAGCCATACAGCTGGTCTGGTATTCCATAGGCTCTTACTTTGCCAGGCGACAGTGCGGAACTGTATCGAAAGCCTTCCGGAAGTCAAGAAAATGGCATCTACCTGGGAGCCTGTATCTAATATTTTCTGGGTCTCATGAACAAATAAAGGGAGTTGGGTCTCGCAAGATCGCTGTTTCCGGAATCCATGTTGATTCCTACAGAGTAGATTCTGGGTTTCCAGAAACGACATGATACGCGAGCAAGAAACATGTTGTAAAATTCTACAACAGATCAGCGATATAGGTCTATAGTTTTGCGCATCTGCTCGACGACCCTTCTTGAAGACTGGGACTACCTGTGCTCTTATCCAATCATTTGGAACCTTCCGTTCCTCTAGAGACTTGCGGTACATGGCTGTTAGAAAGGGGCAAGTTCTTTCGCGTACTCTGTGTAGACTCGAATTTGTATCCCGTCAGGTCCAGTGGACTTTCCTCTGTTGAGTGATTCCAGTTGCTTTTCTATTCCTTGGACACTTATTTCGATGTCAGCCATTTTTTCGTTTGTGCGAGGATTTAGAGAAGGAACTGCAGTGCGGTCTTCCTCTGTGAAACAGCTTAGGAAAAATGTGTTTAGTATTTCAGCTTTACGCGTGTCATCCTCTGTTTCAATGCCATCATCCCGGAAAGTCTGGATACGCATTTTCGAGCCACTTACTGATTTGACGTAAGACCAGAACTTCCTAAGATTTTCTGTCAAGTCAGTACATAGAATTTTACTTTTGTATTCACTGAACGCTTCGCGCATAGCCCTCCTTACGCTAACTTTGACATCGTTTAGCTTCTGTTTGTCTGCGAGGATTTGGCTGTGTTTAAACCTGCAGTGAAGGTCTCTTTGCTTCCTAACTTTGTTGTTGAACCACGGTGGGTTTTCCCGTCCCTCACAGTTTTACTCGGCACGTACCTGTCTAAAACGCATTTTACGATTGCCTTGAACTTTTTCCATAAACACTCAACATTGTCAATGTTGGAACAGAATTTTCGTTTTGATCTGTTAGGTAGTCTGAAATCTGCCTTCTATTACTCTTGCTAAACAGATAAACCTTCCTCCCTTTTTTATATTCCTATTTACTTCCATATTCAGTGATGCTGCAACGGTCTTGTGATCACTGATTCCCTATTCTGTGCTTACAGAGCCGAAAAGTTCGGGTCTGGTTGTTATCAGTCTGTTCTCTGTTTAATTGCTCGAGGTAATTTTCGGATAGTGCATTCAGTATAATGTCACTCGATGCTCTGTTCCTACCACCCGTCCTAAACATCTGAGTGTCCCAGTCTATAACTGGTAAATTGAAATCTCCACCTAAGACTTTGACATGCTGAGAAAATTTATGTGAAATGTATTCCAGATTTTCTCTCATTTGTTCTGCCACTAATGCTGCTGAGGTCGGTAAAGGGAGCCAATTATTAACCTAGCTCGATTGTTGAGTGTAACCTCCACCCATAATAATTCACAGGAACTATCCACTTCTACTTCACTACAGGATAAACTACTACTAACAGCGACAAACACGCCACCACCGATTGCATGCAATCTATCCTTTCTAAACAACTTTCCCAGAATGTAGCAGAAAGGATGAGCCGCAAGCGGAGAAAATTATAAAGAAGTCACTTTTGAAACCAAGAATAATTAGAATGTTTAGAATGTTCAAGACCAAAATTTCTGTGGGGCACTTTCAGCAATCGATCTACAAAGTAATAGTAACTCTAACACAGTGCATTGTGATCAAAGTGTGGAAAAAAAGGTTGAGATGGCTCTGAGCACTATGGGAATTAACATCTGGGGTCATCACCCCCCTAGAACTTAGAATTACTTAAACCTAACTAACCTAAGGACATCACACACATCCAAGCCCGAGGCAGGATTCGAACCTGCGACCGTAGCGGTCGCGTGGTTCCAGACTGAATCGCCTAGATACGCTCGGTCACACCGACCGGCAATGTGAAAGCACGCTCGATTAGTGCTATAAATAAGGCTATAAGTTAGGTTACAGTTGAATGGTGAGAAAAGGACGAGTTGTGAAATGTTTGTGTAAGGAAATTATTTGCAAATTATAGATTTCAGTCACTACGCAGTGTGAAAGAGTTTTTATTGTACTGTTGCTAAGGAAATTTCTTTGTCACAAGAGGTGTGGGTTGTGATACTTAACTGCCCATTGCCGGGCCTCCACGTCTCATGTGTTATTCATACGTCATTAAAAATATTTACTATCTGAACTCTATTGTCATTACTAATAAAATAGTTAAAACTTGTTATTAATAATTTTAGTTATTTCCAGGAGTAAGACGTCTACTTCTCTGCCAATGTAAAATACATATTTACTCCTTTTCATTCCTCATGGCTGTTTTTCATATAATTTTTTCTGTAACTAGATACAGAATCGCAGCGGCCCAGCCCAGTGACTTGGTGGCGGACTGAATCCTCTGGGATATTGCGGCCCGCCCTTCAGAGGAAAACGCGAGGGAACAATACGAGCTGACCAATCAGGGCTGGCAGCTGCCAGCGACGCAGCCATTGTCAGTGCAGTTTTCGCATAATGTACGACGCACGATGTGGTGTTCAGAGCTACGTTTACAGAAATAATTCAACGTAGCGCGACGAATACCTGCAGTCGCTGAGACTATCCGGACACAGAACACCTCAAACGAACGTTGTTCTGTGCCGAACAGTCGCCTTCCAAGAACGATGTGCGTGGGAGGCCCATTATGAATAAAGGCCTCAGCATTTTGTCATCTTCAGAATTGTTAGAGGACTCACTTGTGTGTGATCTGTCCGCCTCCTTAGCTGAGGTGCCCGGGTTTCATTTCCGGCTGGGTAAGACATTTTCTTGGCACCGTGAGAGGGTGTTTGTCCTGTCTTCATCATCATATCATTCTCCTCTACACACAATGCGCCGAAATGGCGTCAACTAAGAAGACTTGCCCCAGGTGACCGGTCTAAGCCACAGGAGCCCATAAAAAAAGCGAGAAATCGGAATGCCAATTTCCAAGAAATGCAGGCGCTGAGCTGATCATGCTGTAGTAAGAAACGTAGCTGAGGAGTGCGAAAGTAATTCATAATTGTTTAAGAACTGCATACCTATGTGTGTAACGATTGACAGCTGTTGTCAAACTTTTGTTAGGAAAGACGATAGTTGTCTTGTTAGCTGAAGTACCATCTTAGAATATATACATGTTCCAAATAAGCTGTCTTAGTTTTATGAGCTGTGCAATTGGCCATTTTCAACCATGTGTCATTTTAAAGGGCATATTTTCAGTTTCCAGCTTTATTTTCCTGACAGCTTAAAATAGGAGCTTGTAGATGACTAACGGTGGAATCTGTCCAATTGTACAGATAAAAAAAGAATACAGCATATGTGGACCATGGTTTCGCCCTCAAAACACGCTGATGGCGTGGACGCCCACAAAAACATTTTAAAACCATCATCGACCATTATTTTTGTGTAGCCTTTTTCATTGATACACAGGAATCGTGCAGCCTCATAGAGAGCAGAAAGAGCTCCATGTCGGAGATGACCACAGGCTCAGAACATGGAGGCGAAGACTTGGACTAGAGATTTCGTCTGTAAATACGATAGATAGCTGTGTGTCATAGTCCGTGAGAGATCATGAAGCCTGCTATGTTCTACACATCAGAGTGCTGAATGTGGCAAAAATTCGCAGCTTGGGCGAGCAGAACCTGACAGACAGTGTGCATTTGATGGCGTGTTATTGTTACTGGCCACATTTTACAAATCCAATATTTTCTCACGTGACTCAAGGCACAGTCATGATTTAATCAGAATTTTTTTTGCATATGTGGTTTTCCATTTTTCTGGCGGATTCAGGCAACCACTGTGTGGCCACATTAGATTCATCTTAAAATAATTCATGCACAGACGTGGTCTTGTCCATTCTAATCACTTCGAGTCTTTGAAGTTTCAGATTAATACTGTCCATGTCGTTAAATGGCAATTTTCTTTTCCTCTGGATTATTTCTGATTTAAGGGATCTTATAATAATTCTTTATTCGTGAGCTCCGTAATAAACACGGATTAATGGACCACTCTTTCATTTCATAGTTACACAGTCGCCATGTCGTCTTTTCATATGTATATCACCTATTTCCCTTTGGTTAACTGTTGTGTGACACATTTTTATTAAATATGTGTGAGCCTACGGAAGCGATCTATCGGCGAGTCCAACCAATGTGGATGATTCTGACAGTCTTTAAATTTTTATTTGACTAGTTTGATGCGGCCCGCCACGATGTCCTCTCCTTTGACACCGTCCTCAATTATTTGCCGGATGTGTTCCAGTCTCTGACTCATTCTACAGTTTTAGCCATCTACTGTTCCCTCTCTTACCATGGAAGTCATTCCCTGATGTAGTGACAGAATGTCGTAACAGGTGTCCTGTCATCCTTTCTCCTCTCCTTGTCAGTGTTTTTCATATATTCCTTTCCTCTCTGATTCACTGCAGCAACTCGTTCTTAATTTTATCGGCCCACCTAACTTTCAAGATTCAATTGCTTCGATTCTTTTCTGTTCCTGTTTTCCCACAATCATTGTTTCACTACTATACAATACTGTGCTCCAAACGTAGATTCTCATAAATTTCTTCCTCAAATTAAGACCTACATTTGATATTATTGGCCAGGAATGCCCTTTTCGTCAGTGGTGGTCAGATTTTGATGCCCCCCTTGTTCAGTCCATCATTGGTTAGTTTGCTGCCCAGGTAGTAGAATTCTTTAACTTCATCTAATTCAAAAATATGGTTCAAATGGCTCTGAGCACTATGGGACTTAACATCTATGGTCATCAGTCCCCTAGAACTTAGAACTACTTAAACCTAACTAACCTAAGGACATCACACAACACCCAGCCATCACGAGGCAGAGAAAATCCCTGACCCCGCAGGGAATCGAACCCGGGAACCCGGGCGTGGGAAGCGAGAACGCTACCGCACGACCACGAGATGCGGGCTCATCTAATTCGTGATCATCAATTCTGATGTTAAGTTTCTCACTGTTCTCATTTCTGCTACTTCTCATTATTTTCGCCTTTTTCCCTATTACTCTTAATCCATATTCTGTAATCATGAGACCGTTCATTCTATTCAGGAGATCATGTAATCATTCTTCACTTTCACTCAGGATAGCAGTGTCATCTGCAAATCGTATCAATGATACCCTTTCACCTTGAATTTTAATTCCACTAATGATTTTTTCTTTTATTCCCACCATAGCTTTTTCGATGTACAGCTTGAGCAGTAGGGGCGACCTTGGGTAATCTTTTGCTGAACTTTTCACAGAACTAACCATCATACGTGGACTTGATTGTCATCCCAAAAATAGTACCGAACTTTGAACCGGAATCGGATGACTTATCGTAGTACTGGCCAACATCATAACATAATCGTAAGAATAATTTTGTAATGAAACTTCTAGTAAAATAATAAAACTGTTGTGTATAGGTTTAGTTCACTTTCAGAGGACGAGATGCGTCATTTTCACTTCTTTACATTGTCGCACTGTAAACTGTGTAAAGGCGTGTAATACCGTGACAAGATTGCAATATTAAACAATGTCATTACAGCTTACAGAGTTGTGTTCAGTCATAGAGTAAGGGTAGGCGCAAATTGGGACGCGTATAGCGCGTGTGGCGCTTCACAGGTCCAAATGGGACCGCGCAAATTGGGACGCGACGCGACTGGGACGCGACACGCGCCCCCGCCTGGCCGCAAGGCATTGTGGTTGCGGCACAGTTTCTCGGGCAGCGCGACACACGAGCACTGCGGGAGGGGTGAGGTTGCGAGCGGGAAGGCAGTCCTGCCACATGCTCACTTCAGCATGGCGGATATGGGCAGTGGAAGTATTGCCCGTCCAAAAAATACAGCCTTATGGTATACTGAATTTTAGTATCACTGAGTAGTATTTCGTTTTTCGCCGTTTGAGCGCCCAATCTATTTTCGTTAGTGCATAATAGTGTTCAGTCACATATAAAATACTTGTACGTTTTTTTTTTTTTTTTTTTTTTTTTTTTTTTTTTTTTTTTTTTAAGAGCAGTGGTTCAAAAAAAAATGGCTCTGAGCACTATGGGACTTTATGGTCATCAGTACCCTAGAACTTAGAACTACTTAAACCTAACTAACCTAAGGACAGCACACAACACCCAGCCATCACGAGGCAGAGATAATCCCTGACCCCGCCGGGAATCGAACCCGGGAACCCGGGCGTGGGAAGCGAGAACGCTACCGCACGACCACGAGATGCGGGCGAAGAGCAGTGGCAGTGAATACGGAATTAAGGACCCCTTAGTGCTTCTGGTAAAAAGCGTCCAAGATGTGAAGTTCATAAGTTTCACTATCGTTACTTGGATATGGATGGAACAACAGACATTATACTACGTACATATGGACATCACATTTCAACTGCAAGCTAGGAACAGTCGAAAAGCAGTCACAGATAGCAATGTTTTGATTGTCTCGCCGTGATAAGAAATAGCATTTTAACTGTTGCATGCACATTATCAGCATTAATAATGATACAACAGGCTACAGAAATGAACAAAAATTGTCGGTATTATTATGAAAGTAGGAATATCCCAAAAGAGTGTGGTGATTAGATATATTTCATTTGTAGAAACGTACTGCTGACAAAGGCAAATCTACATTACTGGCCATTAAAATTGCTACACCAAGAAGAAATGCAGTTGATAAACGGGTATTCGATGGACAAATATAGTATACTAGAACTGACATGTGATTACATTTTCACGCAATTTGGGTGCATGGATCCTAAGAACTCAGTACCCAGATCAACCACCTGTGGCCGTAATAACGGCCTTGATACGCCTGAGCATTGAGTCAAACAGAGCTTGGATGACGTGTACAGGTACAGCTGCCCATGCAGCTTCAACACGATACCACAGTTCATCAAGAGTAGTGACTGCGTATTGTGACGAGCCAGTTGCTCGGGCACCATTGACCAGACGTTTTCAATTGGTGAGAGATCTGGAGAATGTGCTGGCCAGGGCAGCAGTCGAACATTTTACGTATCGACAAAGGCCCGTACAGGACCTGCAACATGCGGTCGTGCATTATCCTACTGAAATGTAGGGTTTCGCAGGGATTGAATGAAGGGTAGAGCCACGGGTCGTAACACATCTGAAATGTAACGTCTACTGTGTAACCAATGGCGCTCTATACCATCAAGCCGGGTGATACGCCAGTATGGGGATGACGAATACACGCTTCCATTGTGCGTTCACCGCGATGTCGCCAAACACGGATGCAACCATCAACATGCTGTAAACAGAGCTTGGATTTCCCAGAAAATATGACGTTTTGCCACTCCTTCACCCAGGTTCATCGTTGAGTACACCATCGCAGGCACTCCTGTCTGTGGTGCAGCGTCAAGGTAACCACAGCCATTGTCTCCGAGCTGACAGTCTATGCTGCTGCAAACGTGATCGAACTGTTCGTGCAGATGGTTGTTGTCTTGCAAACGTCCCGATCTGTTGACTCAGGGATCGAGACGTGGCTGCACGATCCGTTGCAACCATGCGGATAAGATGCCGGTCATCTCGACTGCTAGTGATAGGAGGCCGTTGGCATCCAACAGGACGTTCCGTATTATCCTCCTGAACCCACCGATTCCATATTCTGCTAACAGTCATTGGATCTCGTGTATGTGAAATCGGTTGGAAACTTTCCTCATGTGAGCACGTTGTGTGTTTCGCCACCGGCGCCAACCTTGTGTGAATGCTCCGAAAAGCTAGCCATTTGCTTATACAGCATCTTCTTCCTGTCGGTTAAATTTCGCGTCTGTAGCACGTCATCTTCGTGGTGTGGCAATTTTAATGACCAGTAGTGTACTTTCACGACAATGTGTTTCCAACTCCAGCTCACAATACGCACATGGCGAGCTTCTGCGTCCTTGTCGCGCGCATTATCCTCCGCTGTTGACTATACACTAACCATTGTGGTGTGCGACAGATCAATTGCTTATATTTCTCAGTAACAAGCATGTTATTCGCGATCACACATTGTCAGTTTGGCAAGCCGTAGGTGAGTAACCAGAAGCTGGCATGTGCCTATTACTGCGTCTGAAGGAACGCTCGTCATTATTATAATACTGCTCTGATCAAGAGAAGGAATAAAATCCTGTGGTAAGTTTCCATTCCAGTCGCCCAGTGTTCAAAATACGAAGGTTTATGTTGATTCAACCAAAATTCCAACAGAATTGGCAATTTATTTTTGTGCGAGTTGTTAACCTTTTCACATTCGAAGAAGAATCACCACTTACGAGTAACGGCCACATTTCTCTTGTTGACAGGATTAATTGTACTTCCTTTGTCAAAAGACAGTGTAATTTGCACGAACTCGTCTCGCAGCAGCTATTGCGTCGGAATTGTAATAGAGAGTGCCTCATTAAACAAGTAATTGGCAATTACGGAGCTCAATAGTTTACGAAGAACCTCATGGTGTCGATTTGCAGTAACATAACAGAAGAAACTCGATGTTTCTTTTCATAGTAGGAAACTCTTGTTTCAAAAGCTGTTGATAGCTCTTAAAAAATTACAGTCACTGGAGTAAGAAAGAAAAAGGGAAATGAAAGTGCTGATATATCGCCATAGAGAAGAAAGTTCTCTGTGTTTACGAATTGGCAAAATACTGTCCTCCTCCTGTGCTATCATCCGCCGAACTTTCGTTTCGATGTCTCGAGCGGTTTAGGAGATATGATAGATGTGTGTATTTCATTCTCGCGGACGTGAGATCGGAAGTGAGTGCGCTACATAGGATCCATTGTCTCGAAATCGGAGGCAGATAGAGACCTGCTCCCAAGTCTAAACAAAAATTCAACATGTTAGTTAAATTTCATACACAGCAACATATGGTGTAATACGCACCAAACGCACAATCATAGCGACCCCTATTTTCCACTGCAAAACTTTCAGATTTTTGCGAAGCGTCTTACTAAGCTGTGTATACCTCAATACGTATGACCATGAGCGAGATGATGGGCACTTCGCCACGAAACTGACATATAACGCTACAAGCAAGGAAAAAATGAAATATTTTTACTCAGTAGTTTCTGTGAAATTGTTTGAGAAAGATTAGAGTGTGCGCGCGCTCCGTTTGTGTCGGCGCAGAGCACCGTCAACCGGCGCGTGCAAATGCACGTAGGCGTCTCAATACGAGTTGGAACCGCGCGACATGCGCGGAACGTGCGCGTCGCGCTGTAGTGTCGTGTCGCGTCTCACCTGCTATACGCGTCTCAATTTGCACTTAGCCTAAGAAACCACATAACGATAACCTTACATAACGTTTGGTCCTAAACACTGTAAGAGGGCTCCTCATTGGCTCATCTAGTGTCACATTAGTACCGTCCCATGCCAGCTATTGTTAATTTTCTTTTTCTGCATTTCTTATGATCGACCAGATCCTGTAATAATATCTTATTCATGAACGTCAACAGGGAACGTCATAATAAGGACCAAGGTATGTCGATCATTGTCTCATTTCATAGTTAGACGATAACCGCGCTTTATTTAGTGCTTTACAACACCCATGTCATATGTTTGCTAGGGTTAGCCTATTAATTATGTGTTTGCATGACATCCTTTCTGTTAAATGCATACTATCCCGTAGGGAGCGGTCTATGGGCCAGTCGACAGTGTAGATCGTTCTGACATCGACAGTGGCAAGTCGAAAACTAGTAACGCCGTAAATGCATATCCTCCTATATACGTCTATTGTACTATAAATTTTTTCCTTATTTTGTTACCTGAAGATATGACGTTTCTGTGTCTTTGTATATTGTATATATATATATATATATATATATGCATTTATGTGGATGTATAATTGTTTTGTTTTGTAAATATTATTTGTATTTTTAGGCTGGATCTTGCCTATGGAAAACTATGCTATCGAACGATTACATCGATAGGTCGTGTGGAGAACGAAAGTGTTTAGGATCTTTGGTAGTGTTAACTCTGCCGCGTGGAGCGCGGGCAGAGCAGAGTCTGGCTGGAGGAGGGCAGTGGAGCAGGTGTGTTGTGTGACGCTCCCGCGAGTTGCCGCGCTTTCGGGGTTTGGCAGCATGTAATTGCGCTCGACTTGCTATGTTAGTTTCTGACATGGTGTCGCGGACGGGAAGCGTTAGCTGGCACACATCAAGAGCCCGTTTCGGCTGGAGACCGTGTCGAGAAGAAGGCGCGCCAACATCCAGCTTCTGCAACAGCGACGGCCGACAATGAGTGACTGTCGCCAACAAGGAAGACTGGTAGCACGTAAAGTTTTAGAACTGCATGGCAGACCTCAGCTTTTAAAATTGTTCCATTTGCCTCGCAAAATTACAGCAACTTAGCCTGAACCTTTGTTGCTCATTGTCCCAATTGCATTACCAAGCAGGGTCCCTTCCATTTCCGGAATGAACCCGAGTGTCGTTGAAATTCAAACGCCAGCATTAAAGTAATATCGTTCGACTTCACTGCTTTAATTTCAAAGTTCAGTTAAGGTATTCATAGCTGGCTTCAATATTTAGATTACACAAGCACAAATTAAGAGTGCGCGTTTTGTTACCGTATTTTATCTTACCTGTTACTGCAGCTCAGCTTGGTACGTATTAAATTTTACTATTGTTATTTGTTCAGAATCATTTAATTCAAGTTCAAAGTTAAATCTCTTATTTATAAATTGCGTAGATTCAAGTACCTTTTGAAATGATTGTTGAGGTAGCCCAAGACTAACCGTATTGCTTCAGAAACAAAGCTCACTATTAATTTCAGTCACTAAATTAACTTTCAATTTTCCGATTTTATTAATTCTTTTGCTAAATTAAGTCAGAGTGTAGCGAAATTTATTACTTCTGACAAACTTTCAGTTTTCACACTACACGTGTCAACCTTCAGTTGCCACACTTCTAGTGCTAATTATATGTGTAATAACTTTTCTTTTTCAGTTACCATAGTAATTGTCCATAGGACTGGCGACTGTAATTTCCCCCAAATCTCAAATATCTAATTATCGCTAGTTAATTGTTAACGTAATGGCCGCACATTTACTTTCATTATTAACATTACCCCTTTTCAAAATTAATTTCCACCAGTTTCATTTGCATTTTTCCTTTCATTTAGATGTAACCCTTTCCTCCCTCTTTACCGACAGATTAACTTCGGTGACGATTGCTTTTCCCAAATTTTCATTAGGTACACGCGGTTTAATTTTTCACTGTCATTAAGGTCTATAAGAGAGGGGGAGGTTACAAACTCAGATGTATTTCACTGCACACTCGTTTCCTCTTACACTTTGTGGGCAGTTTATTGTTCAAAATTATTTTCCGATAGAAGATTTAATGCGTTTTCATAGCTCATCATCGAGCAAAATAAGATCATTGAGATACTATAATCCGCTCAGCGATTAGAGGCAAAGTAAAATGATGACAGAGAAGACCATTGTTTCTACATTACAAAAGAAACAATCGTCTTTAAGTATTCTTTGATTTGGTCGCATCAGAGAAGCGGCTTGTGTATCCACTTGGAAACTCCTGTGAAATTCCTGTGTCCTGTGCCTCTTTTCTTTACGCCATTTTGACACGGTTCACTTACACTTTGTCGCAAATTTTTCAAGGAGACATAACACAATGCATGCTCTGCAATGGGCCCCCATGCTGTCCACATGTGATAACGAAATCTTATCAGTGGATGTTCCATTCCTCCACCATCGCGGCGGACAACTGCGGTAGACGACCAGCGGTCCATTTGAAAGTGCAGCAGTACGCCTCCCCAACGCATTCCCCAACGCATTCCACTTTTGCTCGATGGGGATTCCAGTCGAGGTAACTAGCAGGCCAGTTCAAATGGCTCTGAGCACTATGGGACTCAACTGCTGAGGTCATTAGTCCCCTAGAACTTAGAACTAGTTAAACCTAACTAACCTAAGGACATCACAAACATCCACGCCCGAGGCAGGATTCGAACCTGCGACCGTCGCGGTCCTGCGGTTCCAGACTGCAGCGCCTTTAACCGCACGGCCACTTCGGCCGGCTAGCAGGCCAGTCCTCTCTCCTAATACCCTCTTGATCCAAGTTCTCCTCCACTTGCCCTGTTTGACGCGGTAGAGTGCTACCATCCATAATCATTTATCCAACCGGGAAAAGGGGACCTACAGTTTCACATGTAGTCCGAACAACGTGTCGTTTCATGCGACTCCTCACATCGTTGAGAAGTGAGGGCTAGGACAGAACAAAGACTGAAAATTCCGGTGACCAACCGCAATTCCATCCCACGACCCCTCAGTTTTAAAGCACCCAGTTGACTACTAGACCAAGAGGGCCGACAAGTGCGTAGATCGTTATTCTACAGGCATTGATGACTGAGTTTGAGAAGTAAGCGCCGAATGCTCCCATAAAAAGACGCATATGAGGAAGGTGTATGCTATAGGAATATCGTTGACCAGTGAGTGTACCGTGTACAAATATCTGGAGATCAGTACGTCCATGGGACACTGAGTATTCCCACGCCATAAAAATGTCAATCAAAAGGATCATTTTCAAGAATTTAGCAGTTGTGTACGTGGCTGTTATTCAACAACCCTATACTAGTTTCAACGTAGGATTAAACAGCCAACCGGTTGCACATAAATGGTAGGTACATTGATCTAGCTTTCGACACGTACTAGGGGTATTGCTAAATTCTATAAAATAGTACATAGCAAATCACGTATGACAAAAACCCGTTAACCAAGATGACAATTTTCATGACAGACGAAGTTCACTTACGTAAAATTACATTGCTAAAAAGCAATAGTCAGAATTTAGAGCAGTTACGTTCACGCCAAAAGTAAAATATTACGTTTTTACCATTTGGCACGTGTGCCCAGCTGGGATCAATGTTGTATCATGAGCTCACTAAAATTTTTCCTTTATTTTTTGAAACTGATGTATTTTAGGATATTAATGACGATTTAGATAACTATAAGAATTTTATTGCAAAAGAAAACGAGAAGAAACTGGCTAATCTTAAGAGCCTTTTACGTGTAAGAAATCCTGTTGTTACTAGTTTTCAAAGGTATGAACACGAATGATTCAACACAGTGCTGAATAAAACAGAAATAAACTCTATACCTGAAGAAACTGCGTTGTTGAAAAAAGAAATTAAACTTGCCAAATAAAAATGTTGTAGAAAATGTGGTTGTAGATCATAAAATAGGCCTCGATAGCGTCAAAGTAAACGCTTCTCGACAAACGAGAGTAAATCATGACTTATGTAGTATTCTTGAGGGACAAGCAGTTGAAATCTCCGTCAGTATGATTGTGATAAGATACTGATTAAAACTCTTACTGTTAAGCTAAAAGACAACAATGCCCTTATAACGATGTCTGACAAATGGAATGTTGTAATCATTGCTACTGAGAACGAGTATGTGTCTAAAACTTTACAATTTTTTGCAGAGAATAATGTTTCGGAGCTAGATGATGATCCGACCCACGTGATACAAAAAGAAATTAGGCTACCCGTTAACAACGCTATGCATTTTCTCGAGCCATTTCATAAAAAACAGCTTATTAGTACGAAACCACGCACCCAAAAATTGCGTTCCCAGTTTAAAGTTCACAAAAATCACCATCCGATAATTCCGAGTGTGAAAAGCTTGATCAATGCATATCATTAGTTGCTAGGTATCTTCACGAAAAAATAAAAAATACTTTGTTTTTTTAATTGATTATTCTGTCATCAACAGTCAAAATCTAGTCAGCAAAACCAAAGATCTGCAGTATGACCAAGATACTAAATTGATTTCATCAGGTACTACGAACCTATACACTAACGTACATTTAAAAAAGATATTTCTGATGAGCAGATCGCTGATCTAATTCGTTAAGAAGAGTAGTAAAAAACAACTGTTTCGTTAAGAAGAGCAGTACAAAAACAACTCTTTCTTTCTCAGTGACAAATTACACCATCACCCTGACGGCCTGGCACTAGCAGGCATCTTTGCAGATATTTTCATTAATTGTCTGGAAGAGAAATCCTTCAATTATTTTTCAGTTGTTGATTCTGGTATTTTGTCCTACGCTCGGTAAGCAGATGATATTTTGATCGCGTACAGTGTTTCTCGGGAAGGAATTCACCATTTTTTTGAAATTTTTGATAGTCTTCATAAAAAAAAAATTAGCTTCAGTTGGGAGCTAGAAAATAACGACCGTTATCTTAATTACTTGGATCTTAGTATTGTTATTGACAACGACAGACTTTCTTTCGGTGTTTTCGAAAAGCCTCTAATACAAATTGAATTCTGTCCGCTACTTCAGTGGGTCCTCATTCCCATAAGAAAGCATTTTTCCATTCAGCCATTCATCGTGCAGTTTCTGTGCCTTTGTCACCTGAGAAGCCTAATGAAGAGACGAACGTAATAAAAACTATTGCAGTTAATAACGGCTGTAATCCCACGTTAGTTGACAAGATCTTTAAAGTTAAAACTGACCCTAAGGTGACCAATTTAGACAGCAGTGCTGTTCCTGACAGTAACGAAGTGTTTCCTCGATACCATTCTTAGCCCTATTTCGTATAAAATTCGTCGTCTTCAGATTAAAAAATATAGATTCAAAGTTGCCTTTTCCACGAACAATAACTTAAAAAAAAATTCCAACCACAATCTCAAGTCCACAGTTGCTCCGATACACAACTCAGAAGTGTATAAAAACACTTGTGGTACGTCTCCCGTTTGTTACATAGGACAACCTGGAAGGTCAGGTACAAGATCATTTATTGGTAAAAAAGAGGCACTAATGTACATAATTCCACTTTTTCAGGTCATCACCTAATTTCCGAACACAAACCGAAACGCATTGCCCATATTTCCACTTTACACAGAGAAAAGAAAGGTCATAGGCTCGGTGTACTCGAAGAGCTAGATATCTTCAAGCACATTTCTAAGAATGATGGTCTCATTCTCAATGAACCGATACGACAATGAAAGAAATATTTTTTCAATGGCTTCAATCCCCTGCTCGCGGAATTTTGATTCCTCAATGTTTTACAATATTTTCCCTGCTTCTGGTTTCGAAACATTACATACTTCTAATTTAATAGATATGTGCTATCGAGGTTATCTTCATGCAAATATTTTCTGGATTGTACAGCTGTTTGTAAAATTTCTTCTATGTTATTCTGCCCTTTATATTTTAGTGATTTCTGTAAAGCGTAACAGATGGCTCTATTATACTTAATTTGCTTGACTACTGTGTGTTTTCAAAAGGACACTACGCGCTCTTTTGTTTTTAAAATTAACTGTCGTTTTTTTCGAGGATTTTGTTATGATGTTTCAAATGGGTACATGTTACTGTCCGCGCCTGATAGGCTGCCCTACCCGACTTGTTTTCGTGGCAGCAATGGAAAGTGAAATGGTTCAAATGGTTCTAATGACAAAATTGTTAAGGCTTTCGTGACTACTTGTTGACAAACTGGCTATTGGCTTCTGTCTCGGGTTCTTCGGCCGACGTTCATCTAATGATTTTACTGACTTTTCGCCAGCACCAGTGGCTGGCATTGTGAAGGCTTCACCCTCCATTGCCGGTGGTGAACTGGAGCCGAGCTCGCGGCCGCAGACTATATGTACTTGGCGCGCCAACGTCCGAGGGCTTCTCCACTGTCAAAGCACTATGGAACTTAACATCTGAGGTCATCAGTCCCCTAGACTTAGAACTACTTAATCCTAACTAAACTAAGGACATCACACACGTCCATGTCCGAGGCAGGATTCGAACCTACGACCGTAGCAGCAGCGCGGTTCCGAACTGAAGCGCCTAGAGTCGATCGACTACAGCGGGTGGCAGCAATGAAAGCCACTTGGCCAATTGGTCTTATGATGCTCCCAGCTGGGGATACGTGGCAAAGGCTAGAACGTTATATTTCAGTTTTGACTTCAGCGTAGTTGCTCTAAATTCTGACTATTGCCCTTTTTGCAAAGATTCTTGGTTAATATGTTTTTTGTCATACTTGATTTACTTTGTATTACTTTATTGGATCCAACAACATTTCATTGTGGTGAAAACACCCCTAGTAGGCGTCCATAACTAGGTGACTGTACATTCCGTTTATGTACAACCGGTTGGCTGTTTATTCCTACGTTGAAATTTTCGAGAATGTTAGTGGATAAATTTCGTCATCGCATCTCCGCTGTGTGAGGGTAGGTCCATCATTGCCGAACATGATCGTTTTGGTGGTCCAGATGTTTGGGTGCACGGAGGCGTAATGTTGCACACTACATTCGCTGCTCACTGTTATTGCGATGCTGTATTTCTTCCCCATTTGCGTCCTTTCATGGGTGCATTCTGCCCTGAGTCCGTGTTTATTGACGACGATGAGTGATCGCATGGCCGGCCGGTGTGGCCGAGCGGTTCAAGGCGTTTCCGTCTGGAACCGCGCGACCGCTACGGTCGCAGGTTCGAATCCTGCCTCGGGCATGGATGTGTGTGATGTCCTTAGGTTAGTTAGGTTTAAGTAGTTCTAAGTTCTAGGGGACTGATGACCTCAGATGTTAAGTCCCATAGTGCTCAGAGCCATTTGAACCATTTAGAGGTCGCATTGAACAGTGCTGGCGAAGTAGTTCCTGGAATGAGAGGATATTCGGTGAATGGGCTGGCCTACCAGTCCCTCCAACATGAATCGCACTGAACACATGTGAAATGCATTCCACAGACGTGCTGGATCAAGTCCACATGCATCATCGAGCATCCAGCAGTGGTCAACCGTGCTGGTGGAGAAACCGCTCCGCCACAGTAATGTCCTTACTAACCTTGTGGCCGTCCGTGGGGCACGTAACAGAGCGTACATGGTCGTCCTTGGTGAACACACACCTTATTAAAGACCCGCCGTTTGTAATGTCAACAGTAGGCCTACCGTCACAGATCGCTATTATTTCAGTATAATTATTGTATTTGAATAAAAGTACCATTATTGACTCATTACCTGTGTTTCACAGCTACCTTCAGCACTATTCTGTAGCAGTCCTATATGTGGTCCAAGTTTCATCACGTTGTGTTGCTTGGAGTTGACAAATTGTGCAAAAGTTACTTTCATCGTTAAGTTTTGTGTATCATTTTACATAGCATACTGGGAGTTTCGTGTTGTTGTTGTACCTGCTGTATTATATTCAGTCGTAAAGTTCGTGACATCTTCCCGGAAATTTGCATCGAAAAGTTAAGAGGCAACGTCATGTTTTAGCATCAGACTTTGTTGAGTAACATACATTTTTGTAGTAAGTAGTTTTATACCGTTGGAAGCCTTTCGCCCGATTTATAGCATGAAGAAATATTTGTTGTCTTGACGTTGCATATTTCCATCGAGAGTGACGTAAATATTAAGAATCGCTTCCAACGCCGGTGGAATAAGGCGGAAACACCCGAGCGACCAACCATTTAAACGACAGCAAAAACGGGACATACATCCCCACATTGGATGTATTTTTACTTCGCAATTTCTTCTCAAACACCAAAAACGATGTACTGCTCAGACTCATAAAATTTAGGAAGTAAACCTGTTTTCTGTAATCGTTGGATTTCCATTCACGAGCCCCTGATCATTATTTGTCTAGGACGTTTGACGCAGTGTCGTTTATATTCACTTACAAGTATTCCTGATATCGAAATGAACAACATGACTGTCTGAATGTGCAGCGAAAATCAGACACAAGTGTTAACTAATTTCCGTCTCGTCAAATAAATTAACCGTTAAAAATATTAGTGACGCACTAAAAGAGCCCACGGATCGCTATGGAGCCCTGAGGGGTGTACAGTGCAGACACTGTAGTGCTGGTATCAGGCGGTCATGTGACCCTGCTCCTGCGTAACAGTATCGAGGTTTGCACGTGCAAGTCGGTGCAATAAGACGCGGCGGAGACGTGACAGAATGCCAGAATGGAGATATAGTGTTTGGATATCATCTGTGCCTGTTTGTTTATGTTTCAACACAGGCTGTAAAAAGTATGGAAAAGAAGGGGACCCACAACTGCAATGAAACAGGAAGTAAGAACAATATCCTAACCGATATTGACCGCAGACGTGTGTCATGCCGCGTCAATTATAGTCGGTTTCAAACCTGTCAGGAATTGCTGACGTCTCGAGGCGTGGAAATGTCACAATTTTGAGCGATAGGGAAGCTAGAAAATCTTAAAAAGGGAGATGATAACGCTCAATCTAGATAATGTAGTGGTCAGTAAAGTAAAATGTAATCATGACAAGAATCTCTGGTCAGACGAGTATAAGAAAACATCAACTGCAGCAGAAAGTGGAATAACGGGAGTAAGACTCATTAAGGATAGGGAGGTAAGAGGGTGAGTTACTCTGAATAGTTCAGTGACAGCTTTGATCTCATCAGAATCGACAGCAAACCGAAAGTGACAACAATAGTTCAGGTATACATGCCGACGTCGCAAGCAGTAAGATTAACAGATAGAGAAAATACATGAGGATATCAAACGGACAATTCAGTATGTAAAGGGGGGATGGTAATCTAATAATGATCGGGGATTGGAATGCGGTTGTAGGGGGAGGAGTAGAAAAATGGTTACGGGAGGATATGGGCTTGGTAGTAGGAATGGAAGAGCAGAAAGACTAATTGAGTTCTACAATAAATTTCAGATGGTAATAGCGAATACTCTGTTCAGGAGTCACAAGAAGAGGAGGTATAATACAAAAACCCAGGAGTTATAGGAAGATTTCAGTTACACCACATCAGGGTCAGGCTGACATTCCAATATCAGATATTGGAGTGTAAGGCGTACTCCAGTGGCAAATACAGACTCAAATAACAGTCTGTTAATGACTAAGAGTCTAAAGTTTAAAAGAGTAGTCAGGAAAAATTAATGTTAAAGGACTGGGACACGGAAGTACTAGAGAAGGAAGAGGTAAGCCTGAAGTTCTCTGACAACGAAATAATGATTTGCTCAGTAGGCAGATCCGATAAAGAGGAATGGACATGTCTGAAAACGGCAGTCACAGAACTTGGAAAGGAAAACATATGTACTATGAAGGTAACTGCGAGGAAACCATGGATAACGCTTCAGATGATCGACGAAAGAAGAAAGTATGTTGCGGGAAAATCAGGCCTACAGAAGAACTAGTCACTTAGGAATGGAAGAAGTAAGAAGTGAAGGGAAGCTGAGGCAAAATCGGTACACGAAAAACGTGAAGAAATCGAAAAAGAAACGATTGTCGGAAGGGCTGACTCAGCATGTAGAAAGGTCAAAACAGTGTTCGACGAAATTAAAAGCAAGAAGATTAACATATAGAGCTGAATTGGAATTCCACTGTTAAAGCCATGAAGGATCATGCAGGCGGAAAGAGTACGTTGTGCACCTCTGTGACGGGGAAGACTTGTCAAATGACGTGAAGAAGAAACAAGGATCGATACAGAAGAAATAGGGGATCCAGTACTAGAATCAGAATTTAGAAGCGCTCTGGAAGGCTTAACACCGAATAACGGATACATAACATTCCTTCATATTTTTAAAGTCGTACGGGAAGTGGCAGTGGGTGTTAACGCTAGTGTATAGAATATATGAGGCTGGCGATATAGCATCAGAGTTTCAGAGGAACATCATCCACACTATTCCAAAGAGTACAAGAGCCAGCAAGTGCGAGAATTATCGCACGATCAGCTTAACAGTTCCTACACCCAAGTTGATGACAAACATAACATATAGAAGATTGAAAAAGAAAAAAATTGAGGATTTGTTAGACGACGATCAATTTGGCTTTAGGAAGGTTAACGGCACCACAGGCAATTCTGATGATGCCTTGCTAACGGAAACAATACTGAAGGAAATTAAAGACACAATCGTAGGATTTGTCGACCCGGAAAAAGCGTTTGATAATGCCAAACGCTCCAATATGCTATAAATACTACGAAAATTGGGGGTAATCTTCAGTAAAAGACGAGTTTTGTACAATATGTACAAGAATCAAGAAGGAATAATTAGAGTGGAAGACCAAGAATGAAGTGCATGAATTAAAAGGCGTGTTGGTCGGGAATGTAGTTTTTCATCCCTACTGTTCAATGTGTACATCGATGAAGAAATGGCGGTAATAATAGAAAGGTTCAGGACTGGAATGATGAAGAGAAATAACAGGAACTGTTGAATGGAATGAACACTCTGATGAGTAGGATATGGATTGAACCTAGATCGAATAAAGAGATTAATGAAAAGCAGCAGAAATGAGAACACTGAGAAACTTATCATTATTGGTGATCATGACGTAGACCGAGCTAAGGAATTCTGTTACACAGGCGGTAAATAATCCATGACTGACAGAGCAAGGAGAACATTAATAGTTCAAATGGTTCAAATGGGTCTAAGCACTATGAGTCTTAACATTTGAGGTCATCAGTCCCCTAGACTTAGAACTACTTAAACCTAACTAAGCTAAGGACATCACATACATCCATGCCCAAGGCAGGACTCGAACCTCCGACCGTTGCAGCAGCCGTTCCGGACTGAAGCGCCTAGAACCACTCGGCCACAGCGGCCGGCGAAACATTAATAGCAGAATAACACTGGCAAGGAGTGAATTCCCGGCCAAGAGAAGTCTACTAATATCGAACATAGCCTTTAGTTTGAGGAAGACATTTCTAATAATGTACTTCTAGGGCAGAGCATTGTATAGTAGGGGAACATGGACTGTAGGAAACCCAGGAAAGAATGGAGATGTGATGCTACAGAAGAAGGTGGAAAATTAGGTGGACTGTTTGTGATAAGAAATTTAGGAGATTGACTACAGAATCGGCGAGGATAGGAACATATGGAATACACTCCCAAGGAGAAGGGACAATATGATAAGGCATTTGGTCCGACACCGGAGAATAACATCCGTGGTACGTGGCTGTGTGATTTTTTGTCGATGTTTTTCGTATCATGACATAGGAAAATTGATTTTGGTAGAATATGAACCCGATCCTCGGTGACCTAGTACTGCTGTTCCTTCTTCGTTTACATGACGAGTATGCAGTCTGTGGTTCGATCCTCCGGTTATAACAACTGTGTTCACAGGGCTATATGTTTTGACGAACTGTGTACTATCTTATCGCACCTCCATTAGTCCAATGAATTAACTGAACATATTTACAAACGTAGTATTGAACGGCCACCTTATTTGGCAGATTTACGGTAAGTAGTCAGCAATGGGTGGCGTGCCTGAATAAACTATCAGAATCTCTTCCTAGCTGTTTTGGAGCCAATACAGGGTGAAAAGTATTTAAACCGACAAACTCTGGGAGGTTGTAGGGGACATAAAAACAAAAAATTTTTTTCCTAGTGTCATTTTTTCCTATGAGGATTGTTTAAACCGATGGTGGCCGTATTACGCTCTTCAGTTGTTATAGGCCGTATTACTATCTTCAGTTGTTAGAGGGCGTATTACGCTCTTCAGTTGTAGGAAATTGCTGTCCACCAATGTAGTAGTGCATTGTCTCTGCTTACTAATGGAGCGATACACCTGGAGTGAGTACACTGACGAGCTGCACAGCGGGTTTATCAACAACATTATCCTAATCGTCGTATCCCGCATCATACGACCTTAGCTGCTGTGTACCAAACGTCTACGTGAGACCGGGTCATTTAGCAGATTACCTGGACAGGGAAGCCGTCGCACGGTAAGAACGCTCCAATTTGAGGAAGCTGTCTTGCAGCATGTGGAACGGGATCCTTCAATCAGCACTCGTGCAATTGCACGTAACATGGGGACGAATCAGACGAATGTAAGAACTGTCCTTCGAGAGCAGTTGTTACGTCCATTTCACTTACAGCGTGTCCACGACCTGGAACCAGTTGATTATCTATCCATAGCAGAGTTTTCGCAGTGGTAACTGGAAGAGTGTGAAATGCATCCTTCATTTTCATCCTCTGTGTTGTTTACCGATGAAGCAACGTTCGGGCGTGATGGAGTCTTCAACATGCACAATTCGCATGTTTGGAGTGAGGGTAACCCACATGCCACAAGTTACTAGCGCTCATCAAGTACGGTTCTTCATTAATGTGTGGGTCGGTGTTGTTGAGGACTGTTTAATTGGGCCGTATCTGCCTCCTAGGCCATTAAATGGCAGGCACTATCACAATATTCTCGCCAGAGCATTGCCAGAATTGCTGGAAGACGTCCCGCTCCCTACAAGACAACGCATGTGTTTCCAACATGACGGGGCGCCGGCACATTTCAGTCGTAGCGTGCGCCGATTCCTGGACCGACGGTTCCCAGAAACGTGTATTGGCAGAGGTGGTCCTGCACCATGGCCTGCTCGATCGCCAGATATGTCCCCTCTGGACTTTTTTGTGCGGGGAGAGATGCGCAACCTTGTTTACGCAATTCCTGTTGCATCAGAAAAGGAACTGGTTGTCCGGATAGTAGCAGCAGCAGGAACAATTCAGGATACTCCTGGGGTTTTTGCCCGTGTCAGACAGAATATGAGCCGACGGTGTAACCTTTGTTTACATGTCAATGGAGGCATTTTTGAGAAGCTATTGTAATTGAAATTGGGTTATGTTAATCTGTCGTTTCTTGGTCATAAAAAAAATCGAAAAGTGTTTGTTGGCTTAATTAATTTGCCGACAGAGAAATCTTCCTCTACCGGTTTAAGTACTCCTCTTAGGAAAAAATGACATTAGGGAAAAATATTTGTTTTGATGTCCCTTACAACCTCCCAGAGTTTGTCGGTTTAAATACTTTTCACCCTGTATAAAGGATAGAGACGATGCTGCATCGGCGAGATGTCTCCTGCGGGTGACTAATGTTCAGTCCGGTGTGCCTGTGTGACATTTTTACTGAAACTCCATCCAGGTAGTGAGGCGGCAGAGCCCCGGCAGTGTTGTGGAGTGTCGTGTACACGCGCGATTGCAGGCGTCGAGTGGGTAGGCGGCGTGATTGCCGTGCTGCGTGCTCTGTGACAGGAGTGGTCGCCCGCTTCGCCTTTGCCAGCTACTGTCGGTTGCGTCTCTTCTGTGCCCACCCTTCTCGGCTGGCCTGGCCGGTGCATAACCTAATAAGCGGCGGTGATGTACGAGCCATGCGCGGCTTGGACCGCTAGAAAACTGCGTTACCTGCCTTGGACCGCCGCCGGCCTGGCAACAACCGTGTTACGATAACGTAGTTACCTTGTAGCTTCTGCCGCGGGCCCCGGCCACCTGCGTCCGACGCCCCCCCCCCTCCCCCAACCCCTTCCCCTCCACTTCCCCGACAGCTGCCCACCGCCACTACCACCGCGACTCCGGACCGGCATAGACCAGAGAACCGAAGTTTATCATGACCGCGGCAAGTAAATTGCGCACTAACATCTTCTTTGCCCTTACTGCTAGCCCTTAAGAGTACTGTATTCAGTAACTAAAGCAAATGCTGAAGCTTTTACTTGTTGTATGCATATAGTGCAGGAGAAGGAATGCATCATTAAACGTGATTTAGAATTGTACAAGGTGTGAAAATTAATACAGAGCTGCTACCTTCTGCACCAACAGTGGCACTAAATCGATTGAGCATCGTATCTAATGGAGCATAGACGAGAGGTGTGGGTATGTCTCTCCATTTTGCTTCGACTCTGTGAGTCCATCAGTCATAGTGGCTGGCCACTGGTGGCACGTCAGTATCACGGTAGCTAATGACGAGATGGTTTCAGTGAGTTAGAAACTTCAGAGTAGGCAAGTTTGTTACTTTATGAGAAGCGGCAGTTTTATGTGTGGTGTCTACCACAGCAGACTGTTCTACTGAGCATACGTGTAAAGAAGACTATCTAGATTCCACAATTTGTAGTGTTCTCAAGAAGTCAGGCCGTGTGGGCATGCGCTACGGCGTCGAGAGTGTGAGATCTGTTTAATTCCAGTTCTGTAGGGGTAAGCTCGTTCCTTCTTGCCTTGTAATATACGCCAATAAACGGTTTAGTGGCCTTGCAGTTGTCGACTGTATTTTTCGCTGAGCCTCTAATTATAATCATGACTAACCAGTTGATTAAAGCTTGAGGAGATCTTTAGTTCTCATGTTCTCTTATCATGAATAGAGTTCTTTGTTACGAGAGTTAAAGATAAGTTGCGACTCTTTGGTGTTTTCTTGTAAGGGCTTCATCTTTTATTAACTGTCTTTTGTTAACAGCACTAACTTGCCTCATCTTTTGGCCGACTTCTCTATGCCTCACGGGCGCGGGGACCTGCGGATGTTACGGGCCGCTTTCTTGTTCGTTAACTTGTACTGTGGTGCTGAGGTTTGCCTTACGCGCAGTAATTCAGGCCATCTGTTGAAACGAGCAACTTAAGCTCTTGTGTATTTTACGGCCTGTGTTCTTATTAAAAATTTTACCCTTTCACATACAACATATAGATCATTAGCGCTTAAGATTTAAGTAACTCTACTGTACCAGCCTTCTCTCGACTTTGAGTGATTCATAGTTTATTTGAAGCTGTTTATATTGACTGACTTCAGCCTGAACTTCCATTGTACTACTTTCGCGTTGTATCCCCTGGAGGCATTTCAGTGTTATTTACTGAAAAAAATGTAAAAAAAAAGAGGAGGAATATCCTACTTTAACAGTATATTCGCTTTTTGGTACAAGAAACTGTTAATACTACTGCAAAATAATTGGTTGGCTTTTATGAAATTACTGATTGTACCATAAATTGCGATTAACAACATAGCTTGATCGAGTGCAGACTAAATGTGAGAATTTTCCTCCGAGGGCTAATTTTTGCCATTTCCTTAATGCGAAAACCTACTGTACCTTATTGTCTGAATATATATGTTACGCACTTCTGACATATCTGCCCTTTGGTTGTTGTTTGTGAAGAGTGAGTCTGATCATTAGTGTGTTAAATAATATTTGTGTTTATTTCAATAAATGCAGCCGCGCGGAGTAGCCGCTCTGTTAGAGGCGCCATGTCACTGACTGCGCGGCCCCTCCCACCGGAGGTTCGAGTCCTCCCTCGGGAATGGGGGTGTGTGTTGTCCTTAGCATAGGTTACTTTAAGTTAGTTTAAGTAGTCTGTAGGCCTAGGCACCGATGACCTCTGCAGTTTGGTCCCTTAAGAACTCACACACATTTGAACATTTTGAACAATAAATGCAATCAAATATCAAGTAAAATTACTACTCTGGGTTGCGCTCTCACGCTTACATATCTTTCCATCCTCCGTAAAGGGCTTATCACGTAGATTGCTGGAGTATACAGCACATTACTTCCTACAAAGTGTAAATTGCGGGAAGACTACTGAGGGGAAACTCAAGAGATTCTAATTAATACGGAGTCTCGCCAGCTGCCGTTCCTCCATTCGGCGTTGCATTCGCGACTTGAACCTGAAGAGGAGCAAATGGATCGTGTGGGGGAGTGAGTGTGGTGCTTGAGGTAAACTCCTCCACACACAGCAAGGCACATTCCTGTATATACATGTAAATGAAGATGTAGACGCAGATGTACGTCTGTACTTTGAGTGACACCATATGGTTGCTGGCGGTGAGTACCTCCTGTAAGTCTGTTCGGTTCCTATCTCACGCACTTGGTCCACGCCAATGAAACTACGGCTACCCCTCTGCTTGGCCACAGACATCTCTAACTGTACCGTGGTAGTAACTAGGTGAGACATATGTTGCAGGAGGTAAAGCTTTTGTTGAATAATTTCGGAACGTGGGTTTCAGGAATTTGTGGAGTAAGTTTTTCCACGTCGTACATCGATTAACATGCAACTTTGGCGACTGCAATGCTTTCAGTATTTCGGTAAAACTTTGTATGCTAAGGGAAATAACCTGTGACGAATTGTGCCTCTCTTTCATGGACCTTTTTTTTTCATTCCGTTCAAATTGGTAACGGATGCAAACGAACGAATGGTACTAAAGAACTCGTTGAACGACGATCTCCTTATCGATTTGTGTCGTGTGTAAATTACACTTTCTTACGATTATCGTAAGAAATCGATGTCTAACACTTGCGTTGCACACGCCTAGAGCTATGATCTCGTTCCATCTTAAGCATTTGCAGCTTTTATACATTATATACCCGGTGTAAGTTATCACCTTTTTAAAAACTTGTCTTAAGATATCTGCCAATGCAAACTGACGTGGCTTTTATGCATTAACTTTTCTCTCTGTATGATTAAATTGGGCAGTATACACATTATTAGCTGTGTGTATCTATCAGTCTTACCGAAGCTTCTATGTTTAAAGCACCTACATCTGTAATTACTTATCTTATCTGCAATATTTACGAACACTACGTATCTGACCTATTACATGTTACTTTATAAACTTTATACTTAATCTAAACATTTGGATCTCTAATGCAAAACACACACACATCCAAAGAGTCCTGCATACTAGGAGACTGCGACTTATTTCACGAACATGAAAAGACATCGCATCTTTCCATCTATTTATGCGCATTGCATTTTGAGACGTGGTATTTGCTGGTATTAAGGAAAACCTGGAAGGGAGGACCCACCAATGTTCAAAAAATGTGTGTGAAATCTTATGGGACTTAACTGCTAAGGTCATCAGTCCCTATGCTTACACACTACTTAACCTAAATTATCATAAGGACAAACACACACACCCATGCCCGAGGGAGGACTTGAACCTCCGCCGGGACCAGTCGCACACCCCAGGACTGCAGCGCCTAGACCGCTCCGCTAATCCCGCACGGCCCCATCAATGTAACATTGCTTTCACACGACCTGTTTATTTAACAATATACAATCATATATTGGTTTTCTTCCAAAATTAACGAATTTGTGAAATGAATAAGCTTTTATAATAGAAATGAAAACAAGAACAACAAGACAATAATTACAAGGGCCCGGACCTGCAGCCCGCCCATTATCGGGTGAAACAGGAGTGTTTACTACCCGCTGGACACAGCCTCTCTCATTAAATGCCCTTCTGCAACACATGAAAACTTATAAGTACTATTGATGACAAGAGTGTTCCAGTTACTAAAACAAATGACGTAATTTTTTGATTTGGGAACTGTATGTCGAGAGGTTCGGGGTTAAGATGCTCACTAATGCTTAAACGTTAAACAAATTAGGAAACAATTATGACAATGGTAAGACTTGCTTCAAAGTCAGCAACCTTTTCATCTCAACGCGAAACAAGTTGCGACTGTACCCAACACGTCCCTTTTGACAATCTTACTCTGACTAAAACCCTGGTGACAGTTGACTGTTAATAAGTCAAAAGTTAAATTGCTTATCAGTCTGAAGGCCGCTCTGAAGGAACGTTTTGAAACATTACGTATGAGCACTTATTACAAGAGAACACAATCGGAGGAACGAGTTAAAAATACACCGGTCTTTCAAAGACAGGAACGCGCAGCATAGTACAATAGGTAGTTCAGATTAACTCAAATACAATTACAATCAAGGAATTGAACCGGTTAACATCTATATCTAACCATAAGACCCCTGTTTGTTTAACGGCAACCTGTTTCTTGTTGTTCCGACTGTACTTCCGAGCAGGAGCTGATTCATTAAAACATTAATGACCGGGTATGAACTAGAAAGGAAGGAAAATGTAATGTCAGAACAAATTTTCAAACGACCACTAGTGTCTAGTACAATACTACGGTCTATATTCGCGACCAAGGAGCCGACCAAGTTTAGCTCTGAGGGTCGGGTAGTAACCAGAAGATAATTAGGAGTTCAGGTAGACATTGACACCAATCACCACGAGGATTACAGGATGTTACTCCCCTTTATCAGCAAGCAGCTCCATGGATCCAGGGCGCGTCGCGGCGTTTGCCTAGTGGTGCCTAGTGACAGCCAAGTAGAAGGGGGCAGCCAGGCCACGAGCGCCGTCCAACACAAATGTTGGAAACCAACCAACGGGAAGTCGGCCTGCTGCTTGTAGTCGACGCTGTGCCCGGTGAAGTACTCCGGTATCTTAGCTCTGCACAAGCCCTCCGTGCGTAGCTCGTGACTTCGGCTGCTCGAACCTCGTGATCACCTCTTGTCGCAACGCTACCGCCAATCCTCAAACTTGGTGCCTCTTTTCTGGACCCTTTTTTTTTTTTGGTCATCAGTCTACTGACTGGTTTGATGCGGCCCGCCACGAATTCCTTTCCTGTGCTAACCTCTTCATCTCAGAGTAGCACTTGCAACCTACGTCCTCAATTATTTGCTTGACGTATTCCAATCTCTGTCTTCCTCTACAGTTTTTGCCCTCTACAGCTCCCTCTAGTACCATGGAAGTCATTCCCTCATGTCTTAGCAGATGTCCTATCATCCTGTCCCTTCTCCTTATCAGTGTTTTCCACATATTCCTTTCCTCTCCGATTCTGCGTAGAACCTCCTCATTACTTACCTTATCAGTCCACCTAATTTTCAACATTCGTCTATAGCACCACAACTCAAATGCTTCGATTCTCTTCTGTTCCGGTTTTCCCACAGTCCATGTTTCACTACCATACAATGCTGTACTCCAGACGTACATCCTCAGAAATTCTTCCTCAAATTAAGGCCGGTATTTGATATTAGTAGACTTCTCTTGGCCAGAAATGCCTTTTTTGCCATAGCGAGTCTGCTTTTGATGTCCTCCTTGCTCCGTCCGTCATTGGTAATTTTACTGCCTAGGTATCAGAATCCCTTAACTTCATTGACTTCGTGACCATCAATCCTGATGTTAAGTTCCTCGCTGTTCTCATATCTACTGCTTCTCATTACCTTCGTCTTTCTCCGATTTACTCTCAAACCATACTGTGTACTCATTAGACTGTTCATTCCGTTCAGCAGATCATTTAATTCTTCTTCACTTTCACTCGGGATAGCAATGTCACCAGCGAATCGTATCATTGATATCCTTTCACCTTGTATTTTAATTCCACCCCTGAACCTTTCTTTTTTTATTTCCATCATTGCTTCCTCGATGTACAGATTGAAGAGTAGGGGCGAAAGGCTACAGCCTCGTCTTACACCCTTCTTATTGAAGAGTAAGGGCGAAAGGCTACAGCCTTGTCTTACACCCTTCTTAATACGAGCACTTCGTTCTTGATCGTCCACTCTTATTATTTCCTCTTGGTTGTTGTACATATTGTATATGACCCATCTCTCCCTATAGCTTACCCCTACTTTTTTCAGAATCTCGAACAGCTTGCACCATTTTATATTGTCGAACGATTTTTCCAGGTCGACAAATCCTATGAAAGTGTCTTGATTTTTCTTTAGCCTTGCTTCCATTATTAGTCGTAACGTCAGAATTGCCTCTCTCGTCCCTTTACTTTTCCTAAAGCCGAACTGATCGTCACCTAGCGCATTCTCAACTTTCTTTTCCTTCCTTCTGTATATTATTCTTGTAAGCAGCTTCGATGCATGAGCTGGTAAGCTGATTGTGCGATAATTCTCGCACTTGTCAGCTCTTGCCGTCTTCGGAATTGTGTGGATGATGCTTTTCCGAAAGTCAGATGGTATATCGCCAGACTCATATATTCTACACACCAACGTGAATAGTCGTTTTGTTGCCACTTCCCACAATGATTTTAGAAATTCTGATGGAATGTTATCTATCCCTTCTGCCTTGTTTGACCGTAAGTCCTCCAAAGCTCTTTTAAATTCCGATTCTAATACTGGATCCCCTATCTCTTCTAAATCGACTCCTGTTTCTTTTTCTATCACATCAGACAAATCTTCACCCTCATAGAGGCTTTCAATGTGTTCTTTCCACCTATCTGCTCTCTCCTCTGCATTTAACAGTGGAATTCCCGTTGCACTCTTAATGTTACCACCGTTGCTTTTAATGTCACCAAAGGTTGTTTTGACTTTCCTGTATGCTGAGTCTGTCCTTCCGACAATCATATCTTTTTCGATGTCTTCACATTTTTCCTGCAGCCATTTCGTCTTAGCTTCCCTGCACTTCCTATTTATTTCATTCCTCAGCGACTTGTATTTCTGTATTCCTGATTTTCCCGGAACATGTTTGTACTCCCTCCTTTCATCCATCAACTGAAGTATTTCTTCTGTTACCCATGGTTTCTTCGCAGCTACCTTCTTTGTACCTATGTTTTCCTTCCGAACTTCTGTGATGCCCCTTTTTAGAGATGTCCATTACTCTTCAACTGTACTGCCTACTGCGCTATTCCTTATTGCTGCATCTATAGCGTTAGAGAACTTCAAACGTATCTCGTCATTCCTTAGTACTTCCGTATCCCACTTCTTTGCGTATTGATTCTTCCTGACTAATGTCTTGAACTTCAGCCTACTCTTCATCACTACTATATTGTGATCTGAGTCTATATCTGCTCCTGGGTACGCCTTACAATCCAGTATCTGATTTCGGAATCTCTGTCTGCCCATGATGTAATCTAATTGAAATCTTTCCGTATCTCCCGGCCTTTTCCAAGTATACCTCCTCCTCTTGTGATTCTTGAACAGGGTATTCGCTATTACTAGCTGGAACTTGTTACAGAACTCAATTAGTCTTTCTCCTCTTTCATTCCTTGTCCCAAGCCCATATTCTCCTGTAACCTTTTCTTCTTCCCCTACAACTGCATTCCAGTCGCCCATGACTATTAGATTTTCGTCCCCCTTTACATACTGCATTACCCTTTCAATATCCTCATACACTTTCTCTATCTGTTCATCTTTAGCTTGCGACGTCGGCATGTGTACCTGAACTATCGTTGTCGGTGTTGGTCTGCTGTCGATTCTGATTAGAACAACCCGGTCACTCAACTGTAACACACTTTCTGCCCTACCTTCCTATTCATAACGAATCCTACACCTGTTATACCATTTTCTGCTGCTGTAAATATTACCCGATACTCATCTGACCAGAAATCCTTGTCTTCCTTCCACTTCACTTCACTGACCCCTACTATATCTATACCTGGACCCAGCGAACCCGTATACATACCGGGTGATCAAAAAGTCAGTATAAATTTGAAAACTGAATAAATCACGGAATAATATAGATAGAGAGGTACAAATTGACACACATGCTTGGAATGACATGGGGTTTTATTAGAACAAAAAAAAAAAAATACAAAAGTTCAAAAAATGGCCGACAGATGGCGCTTCATCTGATCAGAATAGCAATACTTAGCATAACAAAGTAAGACAAAGCAAACATGATATTCTTTACAGGAAATGCTCAATATGTCCACCATCATTCCTCAACGATAGCTGTAGTCGAGGAATAACGTTGTGAACAGCACTGTAAAGCATGTCCGGAGGTATGGTGAGGCATTGGCGTCGGATCTTGTCTTTCAGCATCCCTAGAAAGGTCGGTCGATCACGATACACTTGTGACTTCAGGTAACTCCAAAGCCGATAATCGCACGGACTGAGGGCTTGGGACCTGGGAGGCAAAGCATGACGAAAGTGGCGGCTGAGCACACGATCATCACCAAACGACGCGCGCAAGTAATCTTTCACGCGTCTAGCAATACTTTTTTTTGTTCTAATAAAACCCCATGCCATTCCAAGCATGTGTGTCAATTTTTACCTCTCTATCTACATTATTCCGTGGTTTATTAAGTTTTCAAATTTATACTGACTTTTTGATCACCCGGTATATCGGCAAGCAAAGAGCTTCTGAGGACAGAACCCACAGATACCAACTCTTCCTCATAGATATCGGTAGCGGGGCTGCAAGAGGGATAGTCGATATTATCCTTGAGCTAGTGGTGCCAGACAAAGCAGTCTACTGATTTAATGGCGCCACGGCTCGCATTTCATTTATTTCAGTTTGGGTTCGACTGTCAGCCTTTCCTTAATCTTATCTTTCTCTGTTTTAGGTCTGCATTTCGCAATGAGTCTCTAAAGTCGCATCTCTCCTCTGAACACAACCACGTCATCGGCGAACAGCACTCGAGCTACAGGAGTTATACGATAGGTAATATACAGGATGATTCCGTGATGATGTAACCAACTATCAGAGATGTGAAAAAGGGTAAATCTATTTACTTTAGGTAAGGGACACTGGTCCGTAAATTATCGAGTCGTAAGCTATAAGCGAGAATCGGTCTAATGCCTCTGAAAATGGAATGTCTTTACTAGTACTGTTGTTGCTAAGACTGAAGGGTAGGCGACGGGCAGTGGTATACCCCAAAGCAAGGAAAACATGTGTAATAAACATGGGCGCTAAAACACATACCTTAAGATCTACGAGCACTTGTTCATATTCACTTCAGTGATACTCGTCTCTTCTACTGATCAAGTGTCCCTAGCTCCTAGGACATGCAGTTGTAGAAGCCCTGCTTATTGGACGTTATAACTTTCGACCCGGTCGTTCTCGGAACGTTGTTCATTATCTCACATTGACATATTTACCCTGCTCAGACATCCCTGAAAGTTTGTAACATCATCATGAAATCACCCAGTATATGGGGAAAGAACAGGCGCTATCACACAACCTTGAGAAGATTGACCGCTTCGCACTCACCGCTGACACTATTTCAAACACCTGTTTGAGTCGTCGCTACAAAATGAAAGCCATGAAGTAATGTTCTCAAGTTAATGATCAGGTTATAGGTGGAGATATGATCAAAACTACACGGTCATAAGCATACTGATAGATCGTGTTGAACGACAATTTCTGTATCCCATATATCCCCTTGCAGTTACAGTACAGTCTTGCAGTTGTGCACAGAGGTCATCATGCTGGTGTCGCAAGCCAGTGTTACCACTAAATATGACCCGAACTCGAACTGCTGTCTTTGTGTTCACATAAACTTAATTACATACAATGTGAGGCAAGTCTTTCGGTTTAAAAATTATATACATGAAAGAGTATCTTAACCCGAGCATCATGAGAAGTGCGATGCAGTATATGAATGTGGAACAGGGAGGGGATAGTTATAATTAAAACATGCGTTTGCTTTCCGCAGTCCTGACGTACACTGAGTTGTCCTCCCTTTATGAATGCGTTTAAGGAAGACATTTTTACAGTGTGTCACAGAACGGTACCGACAGACTTCGTCGGGGTGTTGAGGATATCTACAGGAACAAAATGAGAATAGAAAGTAGTGTCCGGAAACGTCACGGAACGACGCTACAGTGAGTCGAAGTTACATACTCCGACGCCGGCGCCTGCAGTTAGGCTACCCTTTTAGGGATAACAGAACTGTAGACGGAACGTCTCGGAGTGTTGTATGTTATTCAGTGATCGCGACTGACTGTCGGAGAAGATGGAGCAAGCTTAGAGAGGCCTTGACTCCTATGAATGAAATGGTTTGTTGCTTCGGGGAATTCGGTTTCGTACACTGGTTACCATCTGCAGTTCATTTTTCTCTAGGAACCCTCTAAATTTTTCAATGATTTTGGTATACAAGAGAAAAAATGTAGTTGGAAATTAGTGTCCGAAACCGTCATCTACCAAGGCACCAGACCGTCGCATTCGTAAGAGACAATGCCTGTTTACGAAGCTGCAGCTCTATCTTCTAAATTGTTCAAATGGCTCTGAGCACTATGGGACTTAACATCTGAGGTCATCAGACCCCTAGACTTAGAACTACGTAAACCTAACCAACCTAAGGACATCACACACATCCATGCCCAAGGCAGGATTCGAACCTGCTACTGTAGCAGCAGGGCGGTTCCGGACTGAACCGCCTAGAAACGGTAGGCCATAATAGACGGCTGTATTTTCTCTACTGGGCGATCGTCGCATTCAGTCGCTATCACTTAACAATAAAAAACATTGCGAAACGTTCCACCTACGGTCTATCAGTGGGCAAACTCACGTCTTCTGACGAAGGAGTCGCCTAGTAGCTGTTGCCATCGCCTACAGCATCGACGCTATGTGTCGTCGTTGGAGGCCATTTGCAGACATGGGTTCCTACACCCACTTTGTTGCACAACGCACCCTTTACAGACCATCGATTTTTTTGGCGTGGTTTTGTAGCACCCTGTGAGCAACTCTGAAGACGTGTTCCAATGTCAATGTAGTTCCGTACTCGTATACACCATAGATGTCTACACAAATGGTTATACATGCAATTCTCTGTAACAGGCAGGACTCCGCTAGGCTATATCGGTGTCTTCATGTTTAGTAGTAGCCTACATAACGGATGTGAACAGCATCAAATGCCGAATGACCACTATGATGTCAGCGTTGTCAGAACCTGACACCGACTAAAGGACCCTCATAGTCTGTCTCTATTTAACCATCCGGTCGAATAGTGCAGTATCAACATCTCTGTGGAAATTCGGATTGCACGGTGGTCCAAAGTTGGACAACATAGGAACGTGAGAGCAGGCACATACGTCTGACCGTAAAGGAATATCGCTGGATTGTGGACTCAGCACATGTTAACCCATTCACACCTGCTGTTGCTATTCGAGAAAAAGTAATGGAGCTAAAATTGGGTGTCATCTTGCACCACTAGTCCAAGACTAGCAGCAGGCGGATTTGGGAATCACCAACCTATGTGTAGGTTGCCGTTGACCGAACAACATAAAGGGGTGCGTTTGGAATGGTACTGTGACCAAGAAGTATAGACTGCTGATGAACGGTGTCACATCGTGTTCAGCAACGAATCGCTGTTCTGTACAACACTACCATCACCGGCGAGTGTGATGGCGATTGGATAGAAGTCCCATAATTCCAAAATATTAGAGAAGAACAGTTGTGTTACTCCTGGCGTTATGGTGTAAGGGACCATCGGGTATGATGGGTATGATTTCATGTTAGGTTTGGTAACGTTAAAGGGAACTCTGATGGTAGAATGGTATGTCACGGTCATTCTGCGTCATGTGTTTACTTCTCACATGACAGTATCGTGTTCCTATTTTGCAGCACGAGAATGCTCGTCGACGCATGACGCGTGTCTGTGAACACCTGTGACCAACAAGAGCCTCTGATTTATCTCGGATAGATGGTGTGTGGAACCAGCTCGGACGTCAACATCGTCCCAGTGGCAGCATACAGGCTGTCTAGGACCAATTACAACAGTTGTAGGCCAGTTCGCCTCCATAGAGGATGCAGTGGGTTTCTGACACGTTTCCAATCAGAGTCAATGTGTGCATTCAGATTAGCGGATCAGCTAAGTCATATTAATTAATGGCCTCATATTTCTACGTTCTTTGGAAATTTTACTCGCTTTTGCTATCAGAGAAATAAGATTACATTTGCTCTTAAAGCGTGAGGTTACTTTTAGTTGCTTCCTCCCCTTTCTGGAAGCTTCACTTTTCGTGTCAGGCTGTGTATGAATAGGAATATAACTAGAATTTTATGAACTCATTGCCTGACTATCCTTTTCTCGCGACGGAACGAATAGTGCACATAATAAACCACAAACCAATTGTTTGAAGAACCTTGCTGTAAGCAAACCATACTGTAATAATGACATTGATAAAGTCTATTATACTTAACATGTTCTGATGATCAAGCAAGAGTGACTCGAAGATCAGAAAAACTATAAATAAACATCGTTGTAACGGTCAAGGGAAGACCACAGATATTGCACAACAAATAGCAGAGGGGGCGATAAGGAAGACAGAGCGCGAGGAATGGGAACGAGGAACGAGCAGTGGTGACTGGGAGAGAGGTAGGGGCTGTTTAAAGAATTTTAACTGAGCATATAAAAAGACGCGGAAAGCACAAATGATAAATTTTCATAACGAGGAAAGAGAAACGTAATGAGATAAGAACGGGAGATTTCTTCTATTGTGCGGAAAGAACGGAGAAAGCTATTGTTATGACACCAAAAACCGTGTAAATTTTTCTGAAATATTATCCATCTAACTAAACTCGAGTAGCTAGATAATGCAGGATCTGGCGTGCTGAGGTCACCTATGATGTTATCGACGACGTAACTGATAAGTCTTTGGATTTGTCCCCCTCCATCCCTCTGCAAAGGCCAATTTCCCTACGTATAAAAAGGCGGAAAATTCAAAATTTGGTGGCAAATTCAAATTTTGAAAGGGTTTTCCCCAACTCCTATGACCTCAATAGGGAAGGTGGGCTGTTGTCTTAAGTATAAATTAGCGGAAAATTCATAAATCCAAGTCGGCGAATTGTTACTCTGGTGGAAGTAGATTACCCGTACGAAGTATAGATATCGAGATGGCTGACCTGCAGTACTAGCACTGGCTGCACATTGTAAGAATCAAATACTTGCAATATTAGCACTACGATGTCTGTAAAAAAAGAGGCTTTTTTCCCCTATAGGACTGTTAGACAAGCGATGACAGTCTGCTGAATTATAACATATCTCCCCAAGCTATTAGTCACTCAGAGGTGACACACCTGGATTACTGACGCAGTTCTGTGGCACGAACTGTCGATTCAACTACCTAATGTAAAGCAGAGGACAGTAGTTCTGATCTCCACCAGTAGCATTCTGGTTATGATAGCTCTACAACCATAGGCCACATGACACAAGTTATATAACAGGATACACGAAAAATTGAGATCACATTTGTCTTCGTTTCGTAAACACTTATGCTCTGGCTTTCAGCAGAGATACAGAGAGAGAGAGAAAGAGAAAGAAAGGTTTTATGTACTATGCTTGTAAAACGCACCACCAAAATTTATTTGTGGAATGGATGGTGGCTATCTGAGTGACAGGAACATAGAGGGCGACCACAGATCCGCCAAACACACGAACAGTAGTGTACCAGTCATGTAGCAACAGCATTTGAGAATGAATCACACTTATTTACATGTCGAATAATAGCAATCAGAAACATCACAATACATATAATGAGAGACTATGATAATTTCTATGAGAGTAGTGCTCAACACCACATTTCAGCATGAAACCAGTCACACCTGAACGTCGTCACCAGCAGAACACATCGTCATATACTGGACATAAGATTTGGTTTAGAGCTCAGAGCACAGGCCTTGTAACAGAGCCCTTTGCGCTACCAGCAGTGGAGAATTTGGAGTGCCCCCATACATGCACTGCAGTTATGTGATTCTTGCGAATGGCGTAGCCACAGTGGTAACTTCGGCTCCTGTCAGATCACCGCAGTTAAGCGCCGTTCGGTTTGACTAGCATTTGGATAGATCACCATCCAGGTCTGCTGAGTGCTACAGGCAAGCGGGTTGCACACAGCCCTTGTTGGGAACTAGCGGCACTGGTCCTGACAATGGTCAGGAGAGTGGCGTGCTGCCACATGCCCCTCGGTATTCGCATCTGGTCACGCCTAAGGTCTGTGGATGACACGACAGCCGGTCGGTACTGCTGGGCCTTCAAGCCCCGTTCAATGTTTGTTTGTTAGTTATTTGATTCATGCAGCTTACTGTAACTGTGCAACCCGCTACGGACCACTTGTACCTGCTGGCTACCATGAGTCTACAGTCCAGCGTCACAACTGAAACTGCCATGTGTGTAGTAGAGTAAGAAAGTTTTTTATGTATTTAAACAACCGTAGGGAACGTCATCAGACCGCAACATCCATCATCGTGCGGAATAGGACCACCATGATCGTGACAGAGGTGACCTTTCCACTAGGACTTGAGACACAGACATCACTGAGAGCATCTGCACAATACAACGAAAGTGAAGCACAAAGTATTCACATACATTTCCTGTTACTATCGTTCCGCGAAAGCTATACAGCAGATAATTGTTATGATCCTAGCAGAGTGTCTCTGATTTCCTCTCATATATTTTCTCATGCACTGAAGGACTGATCGTATTATTACCTACATTTCGTTTTTCCATTTACAACACATTATCCACCGACGCGCCAAATACACTGGTATAGGCATGCGCATTCAGTTACAGAGATATGTAATCAGGCAGAATACGTCGCTGCGGTCAGCAACCCCTGTATAAGACTAAAAGTGTACCGTGCAATTGTAAGATCGGTTACTGCTACTATAAAGTCAGCTTACGAAGATTTAAGTGAGTTTGGACTTGATGTTATAGTCGGCGCACGAGCGATGGGAAACAGCATATCCGAGGTAGCGATGAAGTGGGGATTTTCCGTTCGACCATTTCACAAGCGTACCGTGAATATCAGGAACCCCGTAAAAATGAAATTTCTGGCATCACTGGGGCCAGAAAAAGATCCTGCAAGAAGAGGACCAACGACGACTGAAGAGAATCGTACAACGTTGCAGAAGTGTAGCCCTTCCGCAAACTTCTGTAGATTTCAATGCTAGGCCACCAGCAAGTGCCAGTGTGCCAACCATTCAACGAAACAACGTCGATATGGGCTTTCGGAGCCGAATGCCTACTCGTGGAGCTTAAGGACTGCACAATACAAAGCTTTACAGCTCGCCTGGGTCCGTCAACACCGACATTGGACTGTTGACGACTGGAAACATATTGCCTGGTCGGACGAGTCTCATTTCAGATTGCATCGATGGATCGACATATACGGATATGAAGACAACCTCATGATTCCATGACCCTACATGTCATCAGGGAACTGTTTAAGCTGATGGAGCGTGTGAAGTTTGTTGTTTAGGGACCCGTGGTATGTCTAGATACGACTCTGTCAGGTGACACGTACGTGGGCATGCTGCCTGGTCACCTGCGTCCATTCATGTCCATTGTGCATTTCGACGGACATGGGCAATTCCAACAGGACAACGCTACACCCCACACGTCCTAAATTGCTATAGACTGGGTCGAGGATCACTCTTCTGAGTTTAAACCAGAAGAGTTTGGCCACCAAACGCCCCAGACATAAACATAATTGACCATATCTGGGACGCCTTACCACGTGCTGTTCAGACGAAATCTCGAGCTCCTTGTACTCTTACGGATTTATGGACAGTTCTGCAGGATTCATGGTGTCAGTTCCCTCCAGCAGTACTTTAGACATTACTCGAGTCCATGTCACGTCGTGTTGCGTCACTTCTCCGTGCTCGCGGGGACCCTACGCAATATTAGGCAGGTGTACGAGTTTTTTTGTCTCTTCCGAGTATTATTTGAGAACCTTTCCAGCGAATTTAAGGTTCCAGCCTCCTCTCCTGTACTTTACAAATTCAAAGAACGACATAAATTAGCTCTTGTGTACCAAACGAATGATAAAATCATTGCAATAAAAATGCATTCCTTGACATAAATATGTTTGCACGACAGTGGCGCTTGATGTACGAATTTAAATAGCATGTCGCACTAACATCGTGAACAAGAACAGAACAGAACACTAGATTACCACCATCTCTCCCTCTCTCCCTCCCCCCCCCCTCTCTCTCTCTCTCACACACACACACACACACACACACACACACACACACATGCAATAACCATCAAGTACATTGCTAGAAATACGTATGTGTAGAACTGATTGAACTCCATCAAAGCTTTACGTGTGTCAAGTTTGCACACAAGTCATCCAACACATCTAGGGGATTTGTCACGGCACTGTCTTCTGATTATGATGGTGATTTATCAGCGTCTATCAGTCCATAGGTCCATACATTAAAATAAAATCAATAGGGCTGTACTGAACAGGTTGCAGGATACACAAAACGTCAGTTATTCTAGGTATGCAGGAGATTCGTGAAGTTTTTCGTAGTGGGGAGTTACTTACAATTCACGGAACACTGCTCGTTATACACGACTGCAACTGTCACACTTTTCAATATACATAAATGACAGACATAGAAAACAAATCTCTCCAATTGATTACTAAGTCATTTCTGAAGAACTACATCTGGAGTCACAGACTTGTAGTTTGACAGGAGAAGTGTTGCCCACGTGTACCTACACAAGCGCTCCAAATAGCACTACATTCGTTGATGATGTATTTCCAAATCTCAATGTCCTGTGGGTGGCACTTCAAATCAACAACATTGGATTTCAAAGCATGTGTTTGGTATTACCCATTGCCTATGGTAAATCCAAGGTCTTCACAGTATGTTACCCGTTATACTCACAAAGATAAAGAACCGACTACTGTCACTACACTTGTAACTAGTCAACACGATGATACAAAGTTGTTTGTGGAAACAGGCAAATTCAAGGCAACAGCGTTTGACATCCGAGTGCTTCGCAATAAAGCCGTGAAGAAGAACAGAACAGTAACTCACCTCGATCTCTCCCTCCATCCCACACCTGCTAAAAAATGTCTAGAGAAATGTATGCTTAGAGGTGAGAGAACCCCACCAATTACTGTCACTGACTTAGAGACGTTTCTGCTACCAAAACGAACGACTCAATTTATATTCAAGGTGTCACTGGTATATGGTGTACCTCACAATGGGGTTTAAAGTCATAACGATGTATCTGCAAAATGCGTGTTTTAAGATGAACTCAAAACAGTAGAAACACTATCAATGCTGCCATCAAGTTCACATTGCTTATAAATGTGATCTCTCATGGTTCTTAGAGTGTATTTACATTCATTCAACAAGTGCGAGCTTTAACTTAAGACTGTGGTAAAGCTGATATGTCAAAATGGCCTATCATGACTCTAAAAAACACCCCACATGCATCTTCGTTTGATGGACTCTAACTTCTCTAGGAGGAACAACATGATTTTTTAAATTTTACATTAGAAACGAGGAATACCACTTTGAATTGGATTTCAAGCAGATTCTATGTAACTTAAAACAAAGTCAGGCAACACAGTTAATTTTATAATGTTTCAGTTTCTGGCTTAACGTCTTATACTTACAAGCAGTGCTGTTTTTCTAGGGGAACGCTGGGGAATGCGTACCCTTAAACTTTTTCGTCGACAAAGGAATTTTTTCACGATGTTGAGAACTTGGAAGTGTGCCAAAGATTTATTTCACGGACGTAAATTTTTTACTTCATTTTTAGTGTTGGTAATTGCGATACGAACGATACCAGTACAGTTTTTGGTGGGAAAAGCGATGTCATTGACTGTTTCAAGCATTTATAAGCTGCGCCAACCGTTCTCGACAACTGAATCGCTGGCAGCCAGGTCGCCAAGCATGTAGTGCCCTCGCCCGCTAATAGTGGGTGATGGTAGTGCTAAAATGATATGCGTACGCTCAAAAACTGAGCTACCGGTAGATGCCTCTACGGTCCCGCCACCATGATCCTTCGCGATTCATTGCCATCATTGTTTTGTTGTTTTTTATTCGTTTGCGTTTGCTGTTCCGTTATTGTCGGTTGTGCGAAGTTTTAAAGTGTGTCCTGTTTCTCGTTGCAACTTGTAAGTTAAGTTGGAGGTTAGAGATTATCAGAAAACTAACAAACTATTTTACTTGTTCTCCTGCATCTAAAAAACCAAAAACTGTCAATAATTCGTGTGGGAGCGAAAACCCAGGAAGTTCAACATCAGTGGATGACGAAAGTGAAACTGTAAACCTGAGCACTGAACTTACGTGTGAAAATGCAGTGAATGAACGATGTGCATGATAGAAAATTAAATTATCATCTAGAATGTTGGACTATGGAACAAGAAATCGCATTTTGTGAGAAAAATGACTGGTTGATCGTTTCAAACAAAAAACTTGGCTGCAGAATTTGCAAAGAAGTAGGAAGTTTAGGCGTAGAAAGAAATGAACAAGGCATGAACATAGCAGAGCCTTGCGGTAGAGTATCTGTGTCATCTTCAGGTGGTTCCAGAAGAAATGGCTTCTTTGCATAAAGTCAACTGAAGAGTCCGATCCACTTTTTTTGTAGTTCGACTTGTTGACGACGTCGTGGCTGAAAGCAGACGGGTGGTATCCCATGCTTCAGTTATATGTAATTTTCACTGCATTATACCCAATGTCGAAATACCCTCAAACTTTTTTTTAGAAAATCAGCACTCTTTACAAGTGATGCAAATAGTTCTAGACTTTGCAGAGTAGCCCTTTTGTTCTGAACTGCGAATGTGTACTTCTCAATATACATAAATGACAGACATATATCTCAAATGTTTTCAAGGGATTTCTGAATAATTCCTGATGTACTGTAATGCTGCTTGCCCAGAAAAATTGCTAAAAAGGTTCACATTTACATGTGGACCTCTTTGATTCACTTGGTATAGCACTAGTGGCTGTAGTAGTAATAATATAAGTACAAGTAGTAGATTTATAAGATTCTAGCAGTAGGTCCCGTGGAGAATTCACTACCTGTAGTAGTAGATTCATAACGAAGAACTCTCAGCCAGATGTACTACAGCGACTCATGTGACTTTCGATAGGTGACAGTTTTATTTTGTAATGAACACCGGTTTTCTCTGCAGGTGCACCTAGGAGTGATGGAAACTTGATACCGATGTAGACGAAACGTTAACTACAACCATGCTTTATATAATCAGAATGTAATCTAATGTAAGGGTGTAGCACTGCATGTTAAGTGAATCATCGCATAAATTGCAAGATTTTACGTTGTACATAGGATAGCCAACATTTTCAGCAGATTTATAGCCACCACCAGTAGCGTCCAGGTTTACTAGCCGTCAAAATATATGTGTAAGAGCAATATGCAGCACTGTATCCAGACAAGCTTCATGATACATACAGTTCCTACCATACTTTGAGTTCCCACTATCTCCAACGTCTCCGCCAAAACCACTGTGTAACATATCGATGAGTGTCGTGTTACTCTGCAACACTAAATGTATTGTTATAGGATCGCCATCAGATCGAGAATTTTGTGTGATTTGTGAAAATCCATGATTTACTGACGCGCTAGTAGTGCTGTCATATTACAAATGACATCAGTTATAGCAGAACTCTGCAGAAATAACTGCATTGTTCAACCTTCAAAGGCTGATAGTGTTGCTGGATTACGATATGTAAGATGGGAGTATACAGACAATAATTTTTTATTCGGTCACTACGTGAGAGTGGTATGGGAGGATAATCTATATTACTGCCATTATGCACACTCCGCCGTGTGCTGTACAGCGACTTTCAGGGTATTTGTCTGGACATCGGATGTTCTTAGATGATGAGGTTCTCCACAAAACATCGTGAACTGGACGGAGAACTGACCGTAAATAAATCTAGCTAACACACATATATAGTACTAGAGATCCTACATACAATCGTCAGAAACATTAACTACAGTAAAAATACTTAGTAGTAAGCACCTGTAGCGTGCCTACGTCAGGCCAAGATTTATTTGTGGGAATCTTAACAGACGTAATACGAAAACTCTAATTTCACCATTCCGATATAAGACACAACTGCACTTGTGGAACTCATAGGCGGCCAAGTAGCACTGTTAAGTATGGAACGCTGGTATGATGGTGAGACTGATGAGAGTGGTGGTGATGGTAATGGAAGCTGTAGTTTGGGAAGCTTTTTATTACAGGTGGGCGGTGTTTTATTGAACATTTTGGTTCAGTCCGGCCGCATTTTCATACGATGTTTCTCGCTGTAACGTGTACGGGGTTAAGTATTTGGTCGTGATTAGCTTCCTGCTTCATATAAATTCCTCACAATCAAACCTTCACCTGAAGTGTTTCAAATTTATCAGCGCACTTCAGAAGAAGTCTCTGGTATGAATTTATAACATGGTGTTCAAATCAAACATTCCAACACAGTAAACCACTAATGAGGGTAAACTCACAACATCACCATACAGGTGCGTAGTTCTACGTTTAGAGGCAAAGATAGCGATCCAGTTTGGCGATCCATAACGTCATATTTGTCATCAGAATCCTAGGCGACTGACCTGTGGAGATGACCATGGTCCAAAACAGTCCTTCCAATTTCTGTGGCACTCCACCCCTCATCCACAGCGTCCAGGTTTACTTGACATGAAGTAGACCCATCACTAGAGATCAGTAGTCCATAGTTTAAGGCTCATCATCATCGTGAAGCATCGTCAGACATCTAACACCTCCAAGTACAAAAAGCTGACTTGCTAATTAGATTATAAGTATTTAATTATGACTCTCCCTCAACGTTAAATTTTATTGTTATGTGTGTACATATGGATATTTGTGGACTTTTAGTGTTTCTTTTTATGTTCTCACTCAGTTGAACAGCTCATTGAGGTATCCGAAGCAATGTGTGATACACTTGAGCACCAGGCAAGCTCCCTGATGCATATCTCGTCTTGCTGGAAAGGAAATCATGTCAGTATGTAGAGCAGTTTTCTGATTTCTAGTTTCCATTATACCCACCACCAATTACACTAAGTGAGCACATGGCCAAGCTCCCCGATCCAGTGCTTGATATGGAATTGTTCCCAGAGTTTCAACTTCTTCCATATTTAATGCTTGCACCACTCATTAAGCCTCATCTATGTCGTCACAGAGCATTGTTGTTCAGTACTCCTTATTAACTGACTGCCAATCGATCAAAGTGTGTTAACGTCCATTTAGCACTTGACATGGACTTCGAAGCTATAGTAGAAACTGAGAATGTCCAGTGGGATTCAAACATCCAGTTCAGTGATATAGAGTGGGATCAACTTTCCATCAAGCTGAAACACATTAATGACTGCATCAAAACCAAGTACAATTAATTATTTCGAGATATTAATATCTTCAGCAGCAACAACCCATTCATTGTCATTGTGTTTGAGGGAGATATGATGAAGTTAACAACTGAAGACCTAACATGCTGTGTATATTTAAAGCATCCAAATGACACGAAGATGAATGGTCTATGTGGTAGAATATGGAGTGCCATAGAGAGACTCAGTCTATGGTACAGGTATGTTAAACCAGTCTTCGATGATATTGGCAAGTACCTATTTGAAAATGAAGGTCATGATGAGAATGAAGAGTTGAATGTGTCTGTAGCTGTGTGTACGCTATACATAACATTGTTAGCATTATTCCTATGAACAAAATTCCACAAAAGTAGAGTTTTATGAAGGCATTCCTAAGTCTATTAGTGCTCCATTAGATTTTTTTGAAATACGTGCTGAATTTCAAGCATAAAGAAAAAGTTATTTCGAGAGTATTGTAGTGTTATGAATAGCGTTGACATAGAAAAGAGACAATGACAATGTTTTTTAACGATGGTGATTTATTTTCCACAGGTTCAAAAATAGCTGAAATGGCTCTGAGCACTACGGGACTTAACATCTGAGGTCATCAGCCCCTAGACTTAGAACTACTTAAACCTAACGACATCACACTCATTCAGCCCCGAGGCAGGATTCAAACCTGCGACCGTAGAGGCAGCGCGATTCCGGACTGAAGAGACTAGAACCGCTCGGCCACAATCGCCGGCTTTTCCACAGGTCACAAACTGCAAGATCTGTATATACGCTGTATTATTGCTGTATCAAAAGACGCCATAATATTTTTTCGCAAATTGTAGAAATAAAACATATTTCTTCATACATATAGGTCTATATTACGAATCTTAGCAGTTCCGATATTGGGGAAACAGTCTTAGTAGTTCATGTATTTGGAGTGTCAGGAGTGTCAGAGACTCTTCACATTTCAGTTGCTGCTCTATCGAAGAGACTTAGCACATTTAAGGCCTTCAAATATTGTTCAAGTTACAATAAACGTGATGATTTAGGACTAACAACCATTACAGATACCTTTAGTTTAACATTAGCTGCATTTCCTTCTGTAAGTAATACATCTTTTTCCGGCATATAATATCTATAAAAAACCTTTCTCTTGAAATTTACTCTACTTATGGCAGTCATCCAATACAGGTGACAAAAAGTTTCAGAGGTCTTTAATGCGTCTATGGAAGCGACTACGATTATAAGCTGCCTGTTCCCATGGATAAATACATGCAACACGAGGGACAAGTGACATGAGTCACAAGCATGTATAACTCGAGTTATATTTATCGAACAGATCGGAATTAAAGTATGAAGAAGTGTTTACGGCGCAGAGGGAGATTGCCCATGACGAGTGTCACGCTGTATGGGGCCGCAGAATACCACATTCCGTTGAGGTACGGCACTACGCTATACCGTTCCGTTGTTGCCGTACTTTCCCGTTCGAAACCACTTTCTGGTACCTCACTACACTGTACAACGCTGCGATTCCTCTGTAGCACACTACACGGGACGGTTAATGCGCTGCACTACCATGCCAGAAATCACATCCGAGTACGGCTCCACACTATACTGTCCGGCTGTTGTACTGTACCACCGATATGTAAGTGTAACGTTCGTGAGGAGCTGTCTTCTTCACTGCCACAGACACCTGTTCATACTTTACTGTTCATACTTTATTCTGATCTGTTAGGATAATGCTGATTCATGGTGAAACAACGCTCTGGTGGGCGGTTTGCGGTTTTAAATCAACTCGGGGCATGACCATGCGGTGAATTTTACCTGCGGTCGTCGCACGGTGGCGCTGGCAGCAGTCCACATACGCAGAGGTGTGTTGGTGCATATAAGAGTACGGTGCAGCAGGTAAGTATGCATATGCAGACGTTGTCAGACGTACTAATGGTGACTGTGTGTTGAAAATGGCTCAAATAACACGTATTAATGATTTATGAGGGGTAGAACACTAGGGCGACTGGAGGCTGGTCAAACACAGCAGGTCGTAGCACAGGCCCTCCGTGTGCCACAAAGCGTGATCTCAGGATTATGGCAACGATTCTAGCAGACAGGAAACGTGTCCAGGTGCTACAGTACGGGACGTCTACAGTGTACAACACCACATGAAGACCGATATCTCACCATCAGTGCCCGCAGACGGCCACGGAGTACTGCAGGTAGTCTTGCTCGGGATCTTACCGTAGCCACTGGAACAGTTGTCTCCAGACACACAGTCTACAAACGACTGACCAGACATGGTTTATTCGCCCGGATACATTCAAGGTGATTTCCTCTGACCCGTGGTCACAGGAGAGCCTGTAAAGCCTGGTGTCAAGAACACAGTACATGGTCACTGGAACATTGGTCCCAAGTTACGTTCACAGACCAGTCCAGCTATAGTCTGAACAGTGATTCTCTCCGGGTTTTCATCTGGAGTGAATCAGGAACCTGATACCTACCCCTTAATGAAAGGGACCTGTATGGAGGTCGTGGTCTGATGGTGTGAAGTGGGATTATGATTGGTGCACGTACGCCCCTGCATGTCTTTGGCAGAGGAACTGTAACAGGTCAGGTGTATCGGGACGTCATTTTGCACAAATATTTCCGCCTTTTCATGGGTGCAGTGGGTCGCACCTTCCTCCTGATGGATGACAATGCACGACCCCACCGAGCTCCCACCTTGGAGGAGTACCTTGAAACAGAAGATATCAGGCGAATGGAGCGGCATGCCTGTTCTCCAGACCTAAACCCCATCGAGCACGTCAGGGATGCTCTCGGTCGACGTATCGCTGCACATTTTCAAACAGCTACGACACTTTAGGAGCTCCGACAGGCACTGGTGCAAGAACGGTTGGCTATACCCCAGCAGCTTCTCGACCACCTGGTCCAGATCATGCCAACCCGTTGTGCGGCTTGTGTACATGTGCATGGTGATCATATTGATGTCTGGGTACATGCGGAGGAAACAGTGGCGTTTTGTAGCACATGTGTTTCTGGACGGTTCTCACAACTTATCACCAATGCCGTGGACTTACAGATCTGTGTCGTGTGTGTTCCCTATGTGCCTATGATATTAGCGCCAGTTTTGTGTAGTGCCACGTTGTGTGGCACCAAATTCTGCAATTATTCTTAATTTATGAGCATGAGTGCACTATTGCAGCATATCCTCCCTATTAAATGTTTCACTAATGCAAATGGTGAATCTACCTGTACAGAAATACAGTTAATTCATAAATGAAATATGCTGAGGCCACCATATCAATATCCAGTCTACTGACACAAAACGCAGCCTCAAACCGTAAGAAACAAAATCCAACTCCAACAAGTCTACTGTAGACAACGACAAGTTAGAAGAAGGCTCAAGACTAAGCAACCTAGAAAACACGCAAAGTGCACACTGGTTGTGAACTGATTAACACATCCATTGTAAGAGAAAATCTGTTATTTTCCAACTCAAAAAAATGGCTCTGAGCACTATGGGACTCAACTGCTGAGGTCATTAGTCCCCTAGAACTTAAAACTAGTTAAACCTAACTAACCTAAGGACATCACAAACATCTATGCCCGTGGCAGGATTCGAACCTGCGACCGTAGCGGTCTTGCGGTTCCAGACTGCAGCGCCTTTAACCGCACGGCCACTTCGGCCGGCTTTCCAACTCAGTAAACCCATCAACAGGTGCTCGAGACCTACGTCACCTTACGAGAAAGGCATGTCAGCCTGTTCGCCTCGCTCTCAGGAACTAAACCTCAGCCGGCCGAAGTGGCCAAGCGGTTCTAGGCGCTTCAGTCTGGAACCGCGCGACCGCTACGGACGCAGGTTCGAATCCTGAATCGGGCGTGGATGTGAATGGTGTCCTTAGGTTAGTTAGGTTTAAGTAGTTCTTAGGGGACTGATGACCTCAGCTGTTAAGTCCCATAGTGCTCAGAGCCATTTGAACCAACTAAACCTCAACAAAATAAAAACTGCAGAAAAAAATAGGAAACCCACAAGTACCAGATCATTTTACAGACAAGAAACGTGATAGGTTGTTCGTCATTGTAGGAGTGTAAGGCAATAAATTCAGACCAAATGAAATACATATGTCACAGTAAAGGCTGCCCAAGCAGTCGTATCATTCCAGTGTGTCTCACACTCTGACGGAAACCTATGCAAATTATCGTATAGGTTCCGAATAGCATCCTGCGTTTGATTACCCCAAGCATATTGCGCCTTTTGTTGCAATTCGGCAATGGTTCTTGCAGACTGCGGAAAACGAATAAGTTTCTCCTTCATCATGTCCCACAAGTGTTCAGTTGGGGAGAGATCTGCTGATCTCGCGGGTCGGGGCAGTTCCGGTCCACAACGAAGGGCATTTTGCGTCAAGGAGCCATATGTGAACGTGCATTGTCCTGCTGAGAAAGTGCATCACCTTCTTATCGAAGGAATGGCAGTAGCACGAGGATAACAGCCTGTGCAGTACTGGCAGGAACACCAAACGTAATCGCATGATGTTACTGATGCCCCCGTTCTTGTGTGTCGTGGGCGAATGCACTCTGGAATATGCAGCTCATCTGGCCTAAGTCATACACCTGTACATCCGTCACTCGCATACAGAGAGAAATTCCTATCCTCAGTATAGCCAACGGATCACCATTCCATTCTCCGTCCAATTTTTCGTGATACCTGAGTAGACACGTTTGGCGGTGTCATGGCCACAGGCACACGAGATTTTAATCCATCTGCAAGCAGGTGGTTCTCAAATTGTCCCTGACCACGCAGCAGGTGCAACATGTGACAGGACTTCGTTCCTGTATGATATTTGTTCAGCCACCGCTACCCGCGCAATTAGACGATCTTGGCGTGCGTCTGCACTACGCCAATGTCCAGGACCATGTCTATGAGTACGAGAATATTCCACAGACTACTGTTGAAAGGAGCGACACACCACCGATAGACTGTGCCCACCATGTGTAGTAATCTATCGATACGTGTATCGAGCGGACCAGAGGAAGACAATGCGACTCAGTTCAAAGGGCTGAAGCTATTCAAGCTATTCTGTGGGAATGTATGATTTAAACGATGTTCACTTCTGTCACTGTCTGCATAGACAAAACAGAGTGTGCACAGGCAGGCCGCCTGATGGAAGAGCTCTCTTCGACCTCACGAAGATAACTCCGCAATACTGTGTCGTTACAAAATGGTCATGATGGAAACTATGCAGGTTATTACCAGAAAAAGTACGCTAGTAAGCGCGGAATTAACGCATGTTGAGGGGGAACTCGGTGTGTACTTAATTTCCCCTCCAAAAACCGTACTCGTAACAGGGTCGTCCCTCACGTATTCCTCCACACACAATAACCATTAGTGGTGACGAAATTCCAGTGGCTGCCGTAACCGTACTGAATAAAACCATTGTAATACACAAAGCAGCTCAATACTGCCTAATGCACACAACGACAACACAACTCACATGGGGACGCACCACATAGTATCATAGTCTCTCTCTCTGTGCACAATACACCGACAATATAGAACCTAGTGTACACTGCGTTACGAACACCTCACAATACACAAGACATAAAACACTTACCACGCGCAGATATTAACGCATTATGGTACTCCAACACAACTTACAATAGAGGAAAGTAATAAACAATAAGCTATATGAACAGAGTCTACTCGTTATTGACAGGAAATAACAGGCACTAAACTTTCTAGGAGAAACTGGATGGATGGGTATCATCGATACCTGTGTCGTAAGTAATAATGCCTCATCAAAAACAGACTAGACCGTTCACGAAGGTTGCACACAAAGTGTCCAAACTATAATCACAGTTAAAACCAAAACCTGTAACAAAGCAGATGATGTATCTAACAAGAGACTCTTATTCCATAAAGCAGACTGGGGTACTGTAAGAGGGATCATATCAAATCATTCTGTACAAAATTTAAGGGGAATCGTTAACTAGAGATTGCGTGCGTTGACTGAACCGATACAACCAGCACAGAAGAAAGCAACGCCACACACAAACAATAACCAAAACAACACAAAAGATCTCGAGCCCAAAATCCGAAGAAAACAAACAAAACAAAGAGTAAAATACATCCACGAAGGAAACAACACCGAAGAAAGACCAGCAATAGTGCAAATATAAGGAGAGATGAAAAACAGATACAGACAAAGAAACGACACTGGGAAGAAAAAAAATAGCTACACGTAAACATAACGGGATTACATTACAAAATTTTAACACTAAAAGAAAATCAAGTCTCAACTAGTCATTGCTGCGATAAGATGACAGCATGCGAACGCACGGATGGCGACGCACTGCAGAAAACTCCCACTTCTTGATGATCGAAACACAGATCTTCAGATGCTCACGAAACCACCAAAACAGCAGCTATATTACGGAGCTGAAAGCGTCATTTCTCCTCGTGCGCTAGAAGACGTCGCGCAAGCGATAGTGAGGCAAAATAGGCTCCGATGGCATCAGATGGAAGTCCTGCACCATATCGCACCGCTCATCATCCCCTTTTCAACCGAGAACTGAAACGAGGCTCTTCTGGTCGGTATAATACCAGCAGTGCGGAAAATAGTAAACACTGTTATCTTCAAGTGAACAGTGGATTAAGACCCAACCCATCTAAAATCATACAGGTCAATTTGATTACTGAAAACACTTCATTAGACGCAGGAATGTTTTCTGTGCGACACACAAAAAGCTAATGGAACCTATCTTGCCGCACTATGGACTTCGGAAAAAGCAAATTGACACCGTGATAAACCAAGCTATCCGCATACTAGAAAACACATATCCGAAATAGGTAAAAGCGACTGACATCGCAGACGCATTCTGTTACCTCCTGCGGCCTGCAATGTTCTCACGTCTTGGGGAGCTGCGGACACCGGCCAAGCGGTACCACCTATGGGATCTCTCTAGGGGCAGGGTTGATGTGTAATGAACAGGGAACTTAAAACTGTTCAAAAGAGATATCAAGGGACGCCCGTAAGGATCGGTCAGTGGGTCCATCTTCTGGGAACAAGCAATAGAGCTTATTACAGCTCTTGGAGAACCTTCATTGCGCCGACGGAACCGTCGCACATGCCTACGGCCTGCTGGTGGTTGAGCCAGAAAACTGCCAAGCATAGCTCGAGGACAACGTCAGTGACATACCACTACACATGAACAAATGGTATACACAGAATAAGCTGACAGCACCTCCGAACAAAGTACTTTACATCCTAGTCACAGTAATACTCGTTGGAGACCTATCGGTGATATTTGGAAACAGAAAAATAACGCTAAAACAGAAGACAAGGTACTTGAGAGTTACCATAAATGAAGGACTCTCCTTTGAAACCACATAAAAACTACAGCAGACAAGAAAGCGAAAAAGGGTACAAAACTGGCAAGAATGAACGCTACAGTTTCCCGACTTTCACTGACACACTTGATAATTTAACACTGTGCAATATTTGAATTCATTAGATGCTTTGAGCTACGCACATGGGCGAATTTCCTTTCATTGGTGACAAACGTAACTTCTATGAGGCTTACGCTACAGGTATTACGCACTTCTGGAACTCAATCTCTGGAAAACCTATGTGTAATCTTTGGCGCCTTTCCAATCGATGTCATCATTAGACGAAGTGCTCCCATCTGTTGGATGAAAATAACTCGAGAGATAAAATAAGAACAATCACAGAAGAAGACATCAGCGATAAGCGCCATCTTAAAGATGGCGTGTGAAAATGTGCCAAAGGGCGTAGGGTACATGCGAAAAGCGCAGGAGAGTCTAGGAGCTCTTCCCGAACATATTATTAGGAATAAGACAGGCTACATCAAGCCGTGGAGTAACAAATATTCTAATCGGAAGTACTCATAGGCTGTGCATCTTATTGAACGAAGAATGCGCTTGTAGAGAAATAGGCTCCGCCGTACATGTAATACTACCCTAGCCCGTTTACACATAGGGCAGTTGACAAAGTACGACGCAAGATAACATGTTCAACTCCTTGAGGAATCCAGACCAGACTCAGACAGCACAGCGAAAACCTTTTCAAAAATATTACAAGAGTAATATTGAGATAAGACTCCGTGTAGCGAAACATAACCACAACGCTATGATCGAAATACTGGTCCCGAGAGAATCAGCAGCTGTATTGATCTTTAAAGCAATTCACATTTGTTCTTCAGTTTCAGTTGCACATTTTTAATTACATCACATGGTGTGCGTATTCTGGATCATCTTCAAATCGAAGAAGTTCCGTTATCAACACTTCTTGCCTGTTGAGTACCTCATATGAGACTACTCTGATATGAGGTTCTGAAGAGACAAGAGGGGCTGCTGGCGCAGCTACTTGAGTCTGAAGATGATTCACAGTGATCGAACAGTGCAATGTAATAAAAATGTGCAAATGACATTGAAGAATAAATGAGAGTTATTTCGAGATCTCCTTTCCTAACAAGCTCCAGTAGCCAATGACAGAAACAATTGCTACAATGAACGTATTTAAAGTGTAATTCATAATAGTCTATAGTAGAAGACCGACAGTTGTTGCCTAAGGCTCACTTAAAGGTGTAACTAATTTAGGGAACTGACCATCAATTTAAAGTCGATTTATATACACTACCGGCCATTAAAATTGCTACACCAAGAAGAAATGCAGATGATAAACGGGTATTCGTTGGACAAATATGTTATACTAGAATTGACATGTGAATACATTTTCACGCAATTGGGGTGCATGGATCCTGAGAAATCAGTACCCAGAACAACCACCTCTGACAGTAATAACGGCCTTGATACGCCTGGGTATTGAGGCAAACAGAGACTGGATGGCGTGTACAGGTACAGCTGCCCATGCAGCTTCAACACGATACCACAGTTCATCAAGAGTAGTGACTGCGTATTGTGACGAGCCAGTTGCTCGGCCACCATTGACCAGACGTTTTCAATTGGTGAGAGATCTGGAGAATGTGCTGGCCAGGGTAGCGGTCGAAAATGTTCTGTATCGAGAAAGGCCCGTACAGGACCCTGCAATACGTGGTCGTGAATTATCCTGCTGAAATGTAGAATTTCGCAGGGATCGAATGAAGGGTAGAGCCACGGGTCGTAACACATCTGAAATGTAAAGTCCACTGTTCAAAGTGCCGTCAATGCGAACAAGAGGTGACCGAGACGTGCAACCAATGGCACCCCATACCATCACGCCGTGTGATACGCCAGTATCATGCTTGCAATGTGAGTTCACCGCGTTGTCACCAAACACGGATGTGACCATCATGATGCTTTAAACATAACCTAGATTCATCCGAAAAAATGACGTTTTGCCATTCGTGCACCCAGGTTCGTCGTTGAGTACACCATCGCAGGCGCTCTTGTCTGTGATGCAGCGTCAAAGGTAGCCGCATCCATGGTCTCCGAGCTGATAGTCCATGCTGCTGCAAACGTAGTCGAACTGCTCGTGCAGATAGTTGTTGTCTTGCAAACGTCGCCATCTGTTGACTCAGGGATCGAGACGTTGCTGCACGATCCTTTACAGCCATGCGGATAAGAGGCCTGTCATCTCGACTGCTAGTGATAAGAGGCCGTTGACCTTTACTGTCCCCAGTGACGTCGTTCACACTATTGTCATATGGAATATTTCTGGACATTCGTCGAATGTAGGCAGAGTGGACGACACACACATAAACCATTCTGTAATTAACGCCGACGGGCTGTTACCATTCTGCAAACGATGTTTCATGGTTGCCTCAGATACGAGGATGGCGCAGATATGTCCTGCAACGCCATTCGGATGACGTGTCGATCTACTCAGGGAGTGGTATATATATATATATATATATATATATATATATATATATATATATATATATATATATATATACCAGCCGAACTAGATTTTAGTTTAGGATAAGCTAGTTTCGCCTGTCACGATTGTATATAGGTGTCATGTGTTCGGGTGTGTACTGTTGCTGGTGTGAAGTGTGTGTTGTTTACAGAGGATACGTGTCATTCATGTATCTGTTTTCATTACCAAAGCGAGCATTTTTACTATTAGCATTACTACACGCCGGTCGTATATCATCGTTGGATTGAGCCGCCTCAGCTATGACATGTTTATTATTTTTGACAAATTCTGTTATGGTTTCGTGCACAACCGTTGGTAATGTTTCCTCTATACGTTGCTCAGAATATTTATTTTTCTGATCAACCCAGTCATGAAATTCTTTATTCATGTTTGCGAAATGATTGTCCGTGTTTAACTGCGCTTTGTCTGAAAGTTGTATATCCATAGTGTTAACTTTGCCTTCAATTACAGTAATGCATGTTTTTATTAAGTCATGTCCTGACGGTTAAGGTTTGACTTGATTGGGAACAGCTTCGCATGTATCATTGAAATGTTTGACGTCTGTTTGAATACTTTAACTTATTTTGTGGTTATTTCCTACTGTAAGTTTAATTCGGAAAATGTTGAGTCAAGTTCGGACCCTTGTCCGCTCAGTCTCGTATTAATCTCGTCTACTCTTTCACACAAAGTAGCATTACAAGCCTTTATGTCTCTTAATTCAGCCTTAATCTCGTCATGTCGCGTTTTTAAAACTGTTATTTGTTTGTCAATGTCTATTTTGTTTTCAATTATTTCCTTGATTTGCAAACACACTTGCAATATTTGTCAACTGAAACTGCTCTGCCCTTGCCACGTCGTTTGACGTGACGTATCGGACAAGAATGGGCTCAGAACTGAATTTAGCTATTTGACTAGTGGTCGGTATATTTACGTAATTTACGTCACTAGGCGTGTTAACTGCTGATTGTTCGTTACTATTCGAGTGAACTCTGGGGTAATTGCCACTGTTTTGTTTAATGTTCAATTGGGATTCGGTTTGCATCTGTTGTCTGTCGTCTTCCATGTTTACGTGTTACCACCGCGCTGCACTTAATGTATATTGCAAAAATATTTTTAAACTCTTTTGAGAATGAATTGATGAAATTAATTTCGTATGTCACCAATGTTGGCTTAACTGAGTAAGAACTGCAATTAATGGTGAAATAATTACTATTAACGGCTGCTTGCCATTTTGCGGTGCTCATGACACAATTCGGCCATTTTGAGGAATCGTTTGACTACATTGTTGTATTAAACTGTGTGACAAAAACAATTTGGAATACGCGATCGTGTGCGAAACTGACTGCTATGGTTACTGAAAATCTCGAAAAAGCTAGGAAGCAACCTACACTTACTGAATCACAGAAAGCGCTTGGACTAGCGTTCTAATCTAAAAATTCGTGCGTTCACCGCGATGTCGCTAAACACGGATGTGACCATCTTGATGCTATAAACATAACCTGGATTCATCAGAAAAAAATGTTTTGCCATTCGTGCACCCAGATTCACCGTTGAGCACACTATCGCAGGCGCTCCTGTCTGTGGTGCAGCGTCAAGGGTAACTGCAGCCATGGTCTCCGAGCTGCTAATCCATGCTGCTTCCAACGTCGTCGACCTGTTCGTGCAGATGGTTGTTGTCTTGCAAACGTCCCCATCTGTTGACTCAGAGATCGAGACGTGGCTGCACGATCAGTTACAGCCATGCGGATACGATGCCTGTCATCTCGACTGCTAGTGATACGAAGCCGTTGGGATCCAGCACGGCGTCCCGTATTACTCTCCCGAACCCATCGATTCCATATTCTGATAACAGTCATTGGATCTCGACCAAAGCGAGCAGCAATGTCGCGATACGATAAACCGAAATCACGATAGGGTACAATCCGACCTTTATCAAAGTCGGAAAAGTGATGGTACGCATTTCTCCTCCTTACACGAGGCATCATAACAACGTTTGGCCAGGTTCAAAATGTTTCAAATGGCTGTGAGCACTATGGGACTCAACATCTGAGGTCATCAGTCCCCTAGAACTCAGAACTACTTAAACCTAACTAACCTAAGGACGCCACACACATCCATGCCCGAGTCACAATTCGAACCTGCGACCGTAGCAATCGCGCGGTTCGGGACTGAGGCGCCTAGAACCGCTTGGCTACCGCGGCCGGCCGTTTCAACCTGGCAACGCCGGTGAACTGCTGTTTGCGGATGAGAAATCGGTTGGAAACTTTCCTCATGTCAGCACGTTTTAGGTGTCGCCACCGGCGCCAACCTTGCGTGAATGCTCTGAAAAGCTAATCATTTGCATATCACAGCATCTTCTTCCTGTCGGTTGAATTTCGTGTCTGTAGCACGTCATCTTCGTGGTGTGCAATTTTAATGGCCAGTAGTGTATTAACCCATCCTGCAAGTGTGACTTTAAAAACTTCGCAGCCCGATTAATCACATGCCAGTGTTAAAAATAATGTCTGCCACAAAATTTCTTCCGGCGAGCACATCCGGCAGAAAAAGTACGTTAAAAAGTGGCAATCTGCAACACTGTAAGCACAAGTAAATTTGGTATCTCCTATAACTATAGTTCCGCATGATGTGTAGTTGGTGCAGTGGATAAAACTTTGGATTAGCATTAGCATGCAAGAGAACGAATATATATATATATATATATATATATATATATATATATTTGCTAATTTCATTCAGACATTTCATATTATAACATAAATCGCTTCTTAGGTCACAGGTGTCCTTTGTTTACAACATTTTATGACTCTGAACATAACAAATACATGGTTAGACAAATAAGAAGTAGGCAGTTGATACAAACGAGCTGTAATAGGACAGAGTAACTACAAAAACAATATCAATTTTTGAGATGCTAAAGATGACAGCACAGTAAAATAACACAAAATATACTTGTCATCTATACTACATGTAATACGACCGCTCAGATGTCGCACATTAGCAACCAGTGACACTAGTAATGTCAATATTAATGACCGCGGAACCTTCACAACATAATACGTTGTCCTCAGAACAACACATGCTCAAAACGTCCTTCCTGCCCGTCCAGACATTGCGCAACCAGCCGGATCATACAGCTCTTGGCCCTTCACAGGAAAGCTGCGTCCACAGTAACGAGAGCAGCATGAACACGCACTACCAATTCTTCCATATTGGTCGTCGGAGTAGAGTACACATGGTTCTTGATGTGTCCCCACAGGAAGAAATCCTGGGGATTTATGTCAGGTGAACGCGGTGGCCATTCAACTGCACCTCTGCGTCCGAGCTATTTCCCTGGAAATGTTCCCTCATTAATTCCATAGTGTGGAGGTGCACCATCATGTTGGTACCATATCCTGTGCCGAAGAGGTAATTGAACATCTTCCATCGCATCAGGCAGATAGTTTAAGAGGAATGGATGATACCTTTGTGCATTCAACCGGTCAGGCTACACGTAGGGGCCAAACATCTATCGCCCAATATTCAAACCCAAACATTTTTACCAAAGGGAACTTGATATCCACGGTTGCAGGTGACGTGCGGGTTAACCTCACAACAATGATGGACATTGTGCATATTGAAGACACCTCACGAGTGAATGCTGCTTCATCTGACCATATCACACTGTTCACGAATTCATCGTAGCTTCGTGTTGTTGTTGTAACCATTCACAGAATTGCACCCGCTGATGGCGTTCTGCAGGATGCAAATGTTGCTTGAAAGTATAATGATAGGGGTGCAGCCCATGCTCGTGTAGCATGTTAATGAGAGTGCGTAGCGAGACACGCAGCTGCCTTGTTACGCTATGTGCACTTCGCTGAGGTTCTTGGTGTATGACCTCCAGAATAGCTTCTTCTGTAGCTGGAGTACGGCGAGTCCGTGGACAACCTCTGTCACATGATGGTGGAAGGAGAGAACCTGAATCCTGAAGGTGCAGCTCCAGACAACTAAACACATTTTTCTCTAGATGGCATCGACAAGGATATCTGGCAGCATATTAAGGAGTGGCAACACCAGGCCAGTAATCAGATGCACCCGTGACCAGAAGAATATCCACATATTCATCGTTTTCTTATGCCATATGTCTGACGCACTGGTTTAGAGGTTTACAATGAGAAAATTCGATACATGTACCCATGTACACTGGAGTCTGTCTTGGGCACATTACTCCACTCATAACTAATCCCTCTATGGTGGACAGCGAGTATAGTATAAGCACGCCATCAAGCCCGCGCTGTTCCACGTAATATGCATTACCTCTCTGATACATATTGTTCTGCATGAATTATAGAACGGCTGAAAGCAAGGGGAAACTACAGCTGTAATTTTTCCAAAGGGCATGCAGCTTTACTGTATGGTTAAATGATGATGGCGTCCTCTTGGGTAAAATATTCCGGAGGTGAAATAGTCCCCCATTCGGATCTCTGGGCGGGGACCACTCAAGAGGGCGTCGTTATCATGAGAAAGAAAACTGGCGTTCTACGGATCGGGGCGTGGAATGTCAGATCCCTTAATCGGGCAGGTAGGTTAGAAAATTTAAAAAGGGAAATGGATAGGTTGAAGTTAGATATAGTGGGAATTAGTGAAGTTCGGTGGCAGGAAGAACTAGACATTTGGTCAGGTGAATACGGGGTTATAAATACAAAATCAAATAGGGGTAATGCAGGAGTAGGTTTAATAATGAATAAGCTACTACCAACAGCATAGTGAACGCATTATTGTGGCCAAGTTAGACACGAAGCCCATGCCTATTACAGTAGTACAAGTTTATACGCCAACTAGCTCTGCAGATGATGAAGAAATTGATGAAATGTATGATGAGATAAAATAAATTATTCAGGTAGTGAAGGGAAACGAAAATTTAATAGTCATGGGTGACTGGAATTCTAGAGTAGAAAAAGGAAGAGAAGGAAACATAGTGGGTGAATATGGATTGGGGGAGAGAAATGAAAGAGGAAGCCGTCTGGTAGAATTTTGCACAGAGCATAACTTCATTTTAGCTAACACTTGGTTCGAGAATCATAAAAGAAGCTTGTATACATGGAAGAATCCTGGAGATACTAGAAGGTATCAGATAGATTATATAATAGTAAGACAGAGATTTAGGAACCAGCTTTTAAATTGTAAGGCATTTCCAGGGGCAGATGTGGACTCTAACCACAATCTATTGGTTATGAACTGTAGATTAGAACTGAAGAAACTGCAAAAAGGTGGGAATTTAAGGAGATGGGACCTGGATAAACTGAAAGAACCAGAGGTTGTACAGAGTTTCAGGGAGAGCATAAGGGAACATTTGACAGGAATGGGGGAAAGAAACACAGTAGAAGAAGAATGGGTAGCTCTGAGGGTGAAGTAGTGAAGGCAGCAGAGGATCAAGTAGGTAAAAAGACGAGGGCTAGTAGAAATCCTTGGGTAACAGAAGACATATTGAATTGATGAAAGGAGAAAATATAAAAACGCAGTAAATCAAGCAGGCAAAAGGGAACACAAACGTCTCAAAAAAGAGATCGACAGGAAGTGCAAAATGGCTAATCAGCGATAGCTAGAGGACAAATATAAGAATGTAGAGGCTTATCTCACTAGGGGTAAGATAGATACTGCCTACAGGAAAATTAAAATGACCTTTGGGGAAAAGAGAGCCACTTGTATGAATATCAAGAGCTCAGATGGAAACCCAGTTCTAAGCAAAGAAGGGAAAGCAGAATGGTGGAAGGAGTATATAGAGGTTCAATACAAGGGCGATGTACTTGAGGACAATATTATGGAAATGGAAGAGGATGTAGATGAAGATGAAATGGGAGATACGATACGGCGTGAAGAGTTTGACAGGGCACTGAAAGACCTGAGTCTAAACAAGGCCCCGGGAGTAGACAACATACCATTAGAACTACTGACGGCCTTGGGAGACCCAGTCCTGACAAAACTCTACCATCTGGCGGGCAAGATGTATGAGACAGGCGAAATACCCTCAGACTTAAAGAAGAATATAATAATTCCAATCCCAAAGAAAGCAGGTGTTGACAGATGTGAAAATTACAAAACTATCAGTTTAATAAGTCACAGCTGCAAAATACTAACGCGAATTCTTTACAGACGAATGGAAAAACTGGTAGAAGCCGATCTCGGCGAAGATCGGTTTGGATTCCGCAGAAATGTTGAAACACGTGAGGCAATACTGACCCTACGACTTATCTTAGAAAATAGATTAAGGAAAGGCAAACCTACATTTCTAGCATATGTAGACTTATGGAAAGCTTTTGACAATGTTGACTGGAATACTCTCAAATCCTGAAGGTGGTAGGGATAAAATAGAGGGAGCGAAAAGCTATTTACAATTTGTACAGAAACCAGATGGCAGTTATAAGAGTCGAGGGACATGAAGGGGAAGCAGTGGTTGGGATGGGAGTGAGACGGGGTTGTAGCCTCTCCCCAATGTTAATCAATCTCTGTATTGAGCAAGCAGTGAAGGAAACAAAAAGAAAAATTCGGAGTAGGTATTAAAGTCCATGGAGAAGAAATAAAAACGTTGAGGTTCGCCGATGACATTGTAATTCTGTCAGAGACAGCAAAGGGCTTGGAAGAGCACTTGAACGGAATGGACAGTGTCTTGAAAGGAGGATATAAGATGAACATCAACAAAAGCAAAACGAGGATAATGGAATGTAGTCAAATTAGGTCGGGTGATGCTGAGGGAATTAGATTAGGAAACGAGACACTTAAAGTAGTAAAAGGGTTTTGCTATTTGGGGAGCAAAATAACTGATGGCAGTCGAAGTAGAGAGGATATAAAATGCATACTGGCAATGGCAAGGAAAGCGTTTCATACGAAGAGAAATTTGTTAACATCGAGTATAGATTTACGTGTCAGGAAGTCGTTTCTGAAAGTATTTGTATGGAGTGTAGCCATGTATGGAAGTGGAACATGGACGATAAATAGTTTGGACAAGAAGAGAATAGAAGCTTTCGAAATGTGGTGCTACAGAATAATGCTGAAGAATAGATGGGTAGAGCACATAAATAATGAAGAGGTATTGAATAGAATTGGGGAGAAGAGGAGTTTGTGGCACAACTTGACAAGAAGAAGGGATCAGTTGGTAGGACATGTTCTGAGGCATCAAGGGATCACAAATTTAGCATTGGAGGGCAGCGTGGAGGGTAAAAATCGTAGAGGGAGACCAAGAGATGAATACACTAAGCAGATTCAGAAGGATGTAGGTTGCAGTAAGTACTGGGTGATGAAGAAGCTTGCACGGGATAAAGTAGCATGGAGAGCTGCATCAAACCAGTCTCAGCACTGAAGACCACAACAACAACAACATGATTCATCGCAGCACCGCTAATTGTGAACTGTTCAGTTTCAAATTATACTATTTCCCGAACGGTAATAGACGTGATGTTTCCGCAATTCCATTGATAAAATAACAATAGTAATAGTAATAGTAATGATAATAATAATAATAATAAACCCCGTGGAGTCCCGGGAAAAGAATAGGCCTCCGGTATGTTCTGGCAGTCGTAAAAGGCGACGAAAAGAACAAACCACTAGTAGGGCTAACCCCCCTTTTAGTGTGATTAGTTGGTTCAGGACGGAACTAAAGAAGCCTCGGACAAGCGCCGTCATGGTCGGGGACGACGCTTGAACCCTATGCCCGCCCACAATGGTAACGACACTGCTAGCCAACTGGAAAATAATTCAAATCCAAATAGAGGTGTTTTGCAGGATATGCTTCCTGCAACCACCCTAAAAGGAAAACAAAGACAGAGGATGAGATTCTCAGATGAATATAATCGACACCTCATATTCTGTTATTACCAAGCAACAAACCTAGGAACCAACACAACTGGACACAGATCACAAGTATACACAACATTTATTACCAGATACCCAGAATTAAAATTTTTAACAGAACAACGACTAGCTGATCAGATCCGTGTAATAATCAAAAATAACAGGATACCCCAGTCAGAATTAGAAAACATCAAACAACTAGTACAACAAATACTGGAACAAAACAATGTGCAATCAGAAGAAGAAGAAAATACAGTAATGGACTCAAACATCCCAGAGCAAACAAACAAAGAACAACACGCATCAATTAAACAATCAAAGGAAAACGAAATCTTAAGACAGCCACCAGAACAAGCACAAATAGAACATGAAGTGACACACATGTTAGATATAGAAGAAAAATTTCAGCTGACATATATAGAATACAAAGACACAAATACAGGCATTAGACCATTCTTGCATAGACCGCCAAATAACCCACAAGTCGAAACAACAATAAAAACTATCAACACAATCATACACAACAAAATAAATGAAAACACAACTATGGAAGAGTTACAACTACTGGTTTATATAGGAGCACTCACTACACTAAATATACACACTAGGCAGAGATCAAACCAACCAACACACAGAAGAAACCCACAAAACCAGCATGGCAAGACAGGCACAGATCAGAATAGAAAAACTGAGAAAGGACATCATACAGCTAACACAATTTATAAGAAATGAAATGTCAGAAAAAAACGAGAAAGGTTAGGTAAAATCTCACAACAAGAAGCGATAGAGCAATTAGATGAAATGAAACAGAAATTACAAGCATTGGCCAAACGACTTAGAAGATACAAAAAAAGTGAAAATAGAAGGAAACAAAACCAAACATTCAACACAAACCAAAAGAAATTTTACCAGACAATTGGTAACACACGCATTAAAATAGATAATCCACCAAACATAACAGACATGGAACACTTCTGGAGCAACATATGGTCAAACCCGGTACAACATAACAGGCATGCATGGTGGATACAAGCAGAAACAGACACATACAAGATGATACCACAAATGCCTGAAGTGATAATTTTGCAACATGAAGTTACCCAAGCAATTAATTCTACTCACAATTGGAAAGCCCCTGGAAAAGATAAAATAGCACATTTCTGGCTAAAGAAGTTCACCTCAACACATTCACATCTAACTAAATTATTTAACAGGTACGTTGCAGACCCATACACATTCCCTGATACACTTACACATGGAATAACTTATCTGAAACCTAAAGATCAAGCAGACACAGCAAACCCAGCAAAATATCGCCCCATAACATGCCTACCAACTATATACAAAATATTAACTTCAGTCATTACACAGAAATGGATGACACATACTACACAGAACAAAATTATAAATGAAGAACAAAAAGGCTGCTGCAAAGGAGCACGAGGATGTAAAGAGCAACTGATAATAGATGCAGAGGTGACATATCAAGCTAAATCTAAACAAAGGTCACTACACTATGCATACATTGATTACCAAAAAGCTTTTGATAGTGTACCGCACTCATGATTACTACAAATATTGGAGATATACAAAGTGGATCCTAAATTGATACAGTTCCTATACATAGTAATGAAAAATTGGAAAACCACACTTAATATCCAAACAAATTCAAATAATATCACATCACAACCAACACAGATTAAGCGTGGAATATACCGAGGAGACTCATTAAGTCCTTTCTGGTTCTGCCATGCCCTGAATCCACTATCCAACATGCTAAATAATACAAATTATGGATACAATATTACTGGAACATACCCACACAAAATCACACATTTGCTATACATGGATGATCTAAAACTACTGGCAGCAACAAATCAACAACTCAACCAATTACTAAAGATAACAGAAGTATTCAGCAATGATATAAATATGGCTTTTGGAACAGACAAATGTAAGAAAAATAGCATAGTCAAGGGAAAACACACTAAACAAGAAGATTACATACTGGATAACCACAGCGACTGCATAGAAGCGATGGAAAAAACAGATGCCTATAAATATGTAGGATACGACAAAAAATAGGAATAGATAATACAAATATTAAAGAAGAACTAAAAGAAAAATATAGACAAAGACTAACAAAAATACTGAAAACAGAATTGACAGCAACAAACAAGACACAAGCTATAAATACTTATGCTATACCAATACTGACCTACCCATTTGAAGTAGTGAAATGGAGTAACACAGACCTAGAAGCACTCAATACACTTACATTATCACAATGCCACAAATATAGAATACATCACATACATTCAGCAACTGAAAGATTCACATTAAGCAGAAAGGAAGGAGGAAGGGGCTTTATCGACATAAAATACCTACATTATGGACAGGTAGACAATTTAAGAAAATTCTTTATAGAACGAGCAGAAACTAGCAAAATACACAAACCAATCACTCATATAAATACTTCAGCCACACCACTTCAACTTCATAACCACTTCTACAACCCTTTAGATCACATAACATCAACAGATACGAAGAAAATAAACTGGAAAAAGAAAACACTACATGGCAAGCACCTGTATCATCTATCACAGCCACACATCAATCAAGACGCATCCAACACATGGCTAAGAAAAGGCAATATATACAGTGAGACGGAAGGATTCATGATTGCAATACAGGATCAAATAAGAAACACCAGATATTACAGCAAGCATATTATTAAAGATCCCAATACCACAACAGATAAATGCACACTTTGCAAACAACATATAGAAACAGTAGATCACATCACAAGCGGATGTACAATACTAGCAAATACAGAATACCCCAGAAGACATGACAATGTAGCAAAAATAATACATAAACAGCTTGCCTTACAACAGAAACTTATAAAACAACTCGTTCCCACATACAAGTATGCACCACAAACTGTACTGGAGAATGATGACTACAAATACTGTAACAGAACCTTTATAACAGATAAAACAACACCAAATAACAAACCTGACATCATACTCACCAATAAAAAGAAGAAATTAACACAACTAATCGAAATATCCATACCCAATACAACAAATATACAGAAGAAAACAGGAGAAAAAATTGAAAAATACATCCAACTGGCTGAGGAAGTCAAGGACATGTGGCATCAGGATAAAGTTGACGTTATACCGATTATACTGTCAACTACAGGAGTCATACCACACAATATCCACCAGTACATCAATGCAATACAGCTACATCCAAATGTATATATACAACTACAGAAATCCGTAATTATTGATACGTGTTCAATAACCCGGAAGTTCCTAAATACAATGTAACATATCATACAGTTAAAAGGAAGTCACGCTTGATGAAGGTCTGCGTCACTTTCCATTTATAACCAGACCTAAGGTCTGAGAAAAATAGAAATAATAATAATAACAGATGAAACAACACCACATAACAAACCTGACATCATACTCACCAATAAAAAGAAGAAATTAACACCACTAATTGAAATATCCATACCCAATACAACAAATATACAAAAGAAAACATGAGAAAAAATTGAAAAATACATCCAGCTGGCTGAGGAAGTCAAGGACATGTGGCATCAGGATATAGTTGACATTATACCAATTATACTATCAACTACAGGAGTCATATCACACAATATCCACCAGTACATCAATGCAATACATCTACATCCAAACCTATATATACAACTACAGAAATCCGTAATTATTGATACATGTTCAATTACCCAAGAGTTCCTAAAAGCAATATAACATATACCGTACAGTTAAAAGGAAGTCACGCTTGACCAGACATAACGTCTGAGAAAAGAAAGAAATAATAATAATGCATTCCCGTGTGGAGTTGATAGTCTCCCATCGGGCGCCTCCCCAGGTGGCGGATAGGGGAATGCTCTCCAGATATGGAGGGTACCGGGGAAATAAAATACCCGGGGTGGACCAAAACTATCAATCGATATCCACTAACGTCTGCCTGGTATCCAGCGGTTAGGGGTCAGCGTCTGTTCGCCTAGATGGTGCGGCTGCAGCAACCTTCTTGATCTCAGCAATCAAGTCGTATTCCACGTGATCTTTGTTTGGAAGGACCACCACCAAGTTAGTTTTCAACTTGAAAACCAAACATGATGATAACACAAGGAATGAATCTACTACCCCGGCCACCAGTCGCAATGCTGGGTTTACCTGGTCATCGGATTCCGTGGGACCAGGAGCATCATGTTACGCCTAAGGTTGAGAACCAGACGACATCCAGCTTATTACACACAAAACAAAGACACTGCATCGGTACATTTAATACTAATACTCTCTTCAAACGGGGTAAGATCAAACAACTTACAGACATGCTGCAAAAATTCCAGATCAAAATCCTTGCAATCCACGAAACACGATTTACGGTCGAAAACCATTTTGACACAGACAACTACAGGAGCTACAAAGGAAAACCAGCAGTTAATACTAATGAGAAAGGACTCAAACAGTTTGGTACAGCATTTGTACTCCACAAATCTATTAGCGACTCTGTCATTGACTTCCAGTCTGCCTCAGAACGTATATCAAAGCTCTCCATCAAATCGGCCAATGAAATCGGCCAACAAAGCATATACCTTGATCAACGCACACGCACCCACAAATAACTATAACAGGAAGAACCCCCAGAAAGTGGATGACTTTTTGAATGACCTTGAAGAGACGACAAACAAAATTGCCAAACACCATATAATAATCTTGTAAGGCAACTTAAACGCACAATGAGGCAAAGAGAAAAAATACAAGAAAATCAACGTAATCCATACAGCTCACAAGAGAAATAACAAGAACAAGGGAAAGATTGATAAGCTCTTGCGAAAATTTCAGCCTCGTAATTATGTCAACACAATTTATAAAACCCAACAAGAAACTGTATACTTGGAAGTCGCCCAACACAATGTTGGCTGAATTCCAGATAGACCGTGTGGCCATCTCCAAGAGTAACGCAACAGAAATTTTGAATGTGAAAACGAGAAGAGGATTTTCTGAATCAGACCACCATCTTCTACAGATAAAGACCAGATTACAACCCAACAGAAAAGAGCCAAAACTAAACAAAGTGCTGAGACCACACCCCGAATACATAAAACTCAACAAAGAAAACATCTTACAGGAAATCAGTCAGACAAACACCACAAACTGGACGCAACTTGTGGACGTCCTCAAATCCGCGATGAAATTGGGTCAACCTCTGAGAAGGTGAAACCACAGGTGGTGGAATATAATATGTGACCAATCAATAGAAGAAAGGACCAATGGCTCAAAAAACTTCAATAGTCAGAAAACATCAGAAAAATGGCAACAATTTCTAGTAATCCAAAAACAAACATCGAAACCAATTCGGAGGGAAAAAAAGAAATATCACAAACGGCGACTAGATGAGATAGAACAAGACATCAAGAAGAACATCACCAGGAATTTTTATAAGACGTTTAAAGAACATATTGCAGGATACCAGCCACCCAATCTTTGATTCAAGAAACCGGATGGTTCACTAGAAACTAACACGACGAATAACTGCCAAATCTTCGAGCCTATTTCAACAAACTTCTCAACTGCGAAAGACCCACAGAGGATATTCACTACCAGACGTCTACACCAAATCCCGACGCTAAACCACCAACCATCAACGAAATAGCAGAAATTATCAAGACACTAAAAAACTATAGAGCCCCAGGAGAAGATGGAATTATTGCGGAACTATGGAAGTTAAATGATGAACGATTAACAGGAAAAATCCACAAAATCATATTAATCATTTGGGAAACAGAACAGATCCTTTCAGAATGGAAATGCGCACTCATCCAACCGCTCCACAAAAAAGGGGACAAAACTGAAACAAATTGTGGTGTCACCGCCAGACACCACACTTGCTAGGTGGTAGCTTAAATCGGCCGCGGTCCATTTAGTACATGTCGGACCCGCGTGTCGCCACTGTGTAATCGCAGACCTAGCGCCACCACCAAGGCAGGTCTCGTGATACGAGAGAGCACTCGCCCCAGTTGTACGAGAACCTAGCTACCGCCCAGTTGTACGAGAACCTAGCTACCGCCCAGTTGTACGAGAACCTAGCTACCGACCAGATGTATGAAGCCTTTCTCTCTCATTAGCCGAGAGACAGAATAGCCATCAGCTAAGTTAATGGCTACGAACTAGCAAGGAGCCATTTGTATCAGTGCCTATAGCTTACGAGTATTCAAGAGAGATGTATTCCAAGGACTAATAAAAAGATAAGTAATAAGCATCTACATACTTTTCTTCTTATTCATTTATAAGTTCTCATGTTCCAGACTTCACGCCCGTCTGCTTTAGCCGTGCGTGCACTATCGGCTACAGCGTTAGTCTAGAGTTCATTTTCAGCAATCTCAACTTCACGGTGTCGGCCCAGCTACCGACACAACATTTATTGGCGACGAGCAAAAGAGTTTGTATTAATTCGTTTGCAACATTGGCGACGATTTAAAGTGTTCTGATTGCTTACATTTCATTGTGTCATGGCTTCGCCACATTCTCCAGATGTACTGTCCGAATTTTATCGCTTGCAGAATCAGCAGACGCAGGCGTTACTGGATGCCCTTGGACAGCTCGTCCAGGGTCAACGTACCATTCAAACCGATGCGGCCGCCGCCGCTTCTTCGCTACCGCTGCCACTAAATGCTGTTGCACCTCCCTTTCGACCATACGCGGCAGCCGATGAGACCTGGCATGAGTGGTCTCGCCAGTTCAACTTTCATCTAGCAGCCTACAGAATTCAAGGTAATGAGCGGCAGCCGTTTTTGCTTTCTTGTGTCGGTGTGTCCACATACCGTGTGATAGTGAAATTGTTTCCCCGACGAGACGTAGCAACTCTGTCATACGAGGAAATTTTGTCTGCATTAGATGCCTATTTCAAAGAAACAGTTAATGTGGTTGCAAAACGGTATACGTTTTTTCGTACAAAACGTACGGCCGGTCAAACTAATAGGGAGTGGGTAGCAACATTGCAAGGACTTACTAGGGACTGTGCCTTTGAATGTGACTGTGGTCTTTCTTATTCAGATACAATGGTGCGTGATGCAATTGCACAGAACGTTTCTGATGTCCGCATACGGGAGCAAATTTTGAAACTGGTTAATCCCTCCCTTCAACAAGTGATAGACATATTGGATAGACAGGACACACTTGACTGTGCTCAGGAATCTTTTGAAACTTCGCCAGCCGTGTGTAACATTAACCGGCCCGCCGGGCGCGCTCGCGCAACGCGGCCCGGTCAACTGCCCTCGCATACGTCCGCACAGCTGCCGCCGCGCGCTAAGCCAGGTGTGCAGCGCCAGCACACAAATGCAGTGAAATCATGTCCGCGGTGTGCTACTAGACATTCGCGTGAACATTGCCCGTCACGCCGAGCTATTTGCTTTTTCTGCAATAAGAAAGGACATGTTCAAAGTGTTTGCCAGAAAAAGCTCAGATCAGACAATCACAATCATTCCAGGCCCTTTGCTTCGCGCCGGAATCGAACCAAGGACACTCAGGCTCGTGGACCTTCGCCTATGGACATTCATGTCGTTAATTCCGCTTCGTCCAGTGACACTTTCTCTAACAGTGACTGTGTTCGTCCCACAAAAACTGTGCGTCGACGTCGCCGGAAATCACGTCAATTAGCAAGTGATTCTGTACCAGTGTCTGTTCCAATTGCACAAAACAGTCGCTCTTGTCGTCAGCAGAACAATAAACTTTTTGTGGACTTAGACTTTGAAGGCAAAGTGATACCATTCCAGCTCGATACCGGAGCTGCAGTTTCATTGCTCAATCACGACACGTACAAACAACTGGGCGCACCTCCGTTGCGTTCCGCAAATGTTAAGCTCACTACATTTTCCGGACAGAACATTCCTGTGTTAGGACAGTGCAGCCTTCTTGCAACATACAAGGGACAAACAAAACTTGTGTCATTTTACGTTCTTCGTTCTTCTTCTGCAGTGAACTTGTTTGGTCTCGATTTATTTCAGTTGTTTAACATGTCTATTGTAAATCAGGTCCTATCAGTGAATCAGACTGTGCCTACAGACAGTGTTTCTCGGCTGTGTGACGAATTTGCAGATATTTTTGCACCGGGCTTAGGTTGCGCTAAAAACTATGAAGCACATTTAGAACTGAAGGTAAACGCGCAACCGAAATTTTTCAGGGCGCGCAATGTTCCCCACGCATTGCGTGATGTCGCCAGAACGTTACACGATCTCGAATCACAGGGTGTAATTGAACGTGTGCAAGCTTCTCTCTGGGCCTCACCCTTAGTAATTTTGCCAAAACCTTCCGGAAAATTGAGACTTTGCGTGGACTTCAAGGCCACAGTGAATCCACAGCTAGTGACTGCTACTTTTCCTTTGCCCCGCCCGGAAGATCTTTTTGCTAAACTGTGCCCGGGAAAATATTTTTCAAAGTTGGACCTAGCCGATGCGTACTTGCAAATACCGGTGGACGACACATCTTGGATTGTACCGCTTCAAAAGACTGCCATTCGGGTGTGCATCCGCCCCTGCCTTGTTTCAGCAATATTTACAAACTATTTGTGCGTCGGTCCCTACTGCAGCAAACTATCTGGACGATATAGTGATCTCCGGACAGACAGAAGAAGATCATCTTGCGAATTTACGAACATTATTTCAGGTCTTGCGGCAAAATGGTCTTCGCTTGAGGAAGGACAACTGTGTGTTTTTTGCTCGTGACTTACCATACCTGGGACATGTCATTAATGCCCAAGGCATACATCCAAGTCCAGAGCACCTCCGTGCCATACAAGATTTGCCTTCCCCTCAAAATGTGAAACAGCTACAGAGTGTGTTGGGTAAAATTAATTATTACAATAAATATGTGCGCAATGCCTCTTCCATTTCAGCTCCGCTTCATCGCTTACGCCGTAAAGGTGTTCCGTTCGTCTGGACGCCGGAATGTGAACGCGCCTTTCGCCAGTTGAAATCGGCGTTGCTTTCTAATACTTGCCTTACGCCATTCGATCCCCAGAAACCCCTTTTGTTGATGGTAGATGCCTCGGATTTCGGGATCGGTGCTGTGCTTGCGCACAAAGTTGGCTCCCATGATCGCCCTATTGCCTTTGCGTCCAAATTGCTCTCGTCTGCGCAAAGAAATTATTCACAGATAGAGAAAGAAGCTTTGGCTCTCGTGTTTGGTGTTACTAAGTTCCATGATTTCTTGTATGGTCGTCACTTTACCATCATCACAGACCACAAACCTTTGACATCGCTTTTTCATCCGACCAAGCCTGTACCTCCACGTACAGCGCAGAAATTCATTCGCTGGTCTATTTTCCTCTCGCAGTACCGCTACGATATCTTGTATCGGTCCACTGCTAAGCACGGAAACGCCGATGCGTTGTCCCGTTTGCCTGTTGCTGAGGATAAAGCATTCGATTCTTCCGAACTTGCTTGCATGTTCATTGATTCGGAAACCGATGAAGTGGTCGAATCGTTTCCGATTGATTTTCGTCGTGTCGCTACAGCCACAGCTGCTGACCCTGTCCTTGCTACTGTTTTACGTTTTGTTGCTACGCAATGGCCTTTGTCAAAGTCTCGGATCGAGGATCCTTTGGTTCGCCGATTTTTTGCTCACAAGGACAGACTTTTTGTTCGACGTGGTGTTTTGTTGTTGCGTTCTGATAATGATCAGTCCAGAGTCGTGGTCCCACGTTCGTTACAGTCCTCTGTTTTACGGCTTCTTCACCAAGGACATTGGGGTATAGTGCGAACGAAACAACTTGCTCGTCAGCACTGTACTTGGTTCGGAATCGATGCTGCGATTACGAATATGTGTTCTTCGTGCCCGGCGTGTGCCGAACAACAATCTGCACCGCCGCGGAAAGTCTTTGCATGGCCGAAAGCCACTTCCCCTTGGCAACGCTTGCACATTGATTTTGCTGGTCCATTCTGGAATGCTCGATGGTTGGTTCTGGTCGACGCCTTCAGTAATTTTCCTTTTGTTGTCCGGATGTCTTCCACGACGTCCTCCGCCACCATCCAAGCGTTGTCTGCTATCTTTTGCATTGAAGGTCTTCCGCAGACTATTGTTTCCGACAATGGCCCACAATTCATGTCCGCAGAATTTCAGTCATTCTGCCAGGCCAATGGTATTCAACATCTGACATCCGCGCCGTTTTCGCCTCAGTCCAACGGTGCCGCTGAACGATTGGTCCGGACTTTCAAGTCACAGATGTTGAAATTGAAAGAGTCGCATTCTCGGGAGGACGCATTGTTGCTCTTTTTGTCTTCGTATCGCTCTCAGCCCCGAGATGGTCGCTCGCCGGCTGAGTTGCTCCACGGTCGTCCTCATCGCACCTTGATGTCTTTGCTGCATCCGCCGCATCAGGTTCCTGTGCAGCGGCAGACTCCTGCTTTTGCTCCAGGCGACGTTGTATTTTATCGCAACTATCGAGGTTCACGGCGTTGGCTCGCAGGGCGCATTCTTCGCTGCATCGGCCGCGCGATGTATTTGGTTTTGGGGGCCTCTGGTGAGGTGCGTCGGCATCTCCATCAGCTGCGCCTCTGTCGTCGCTCGGGTTCTGCCGCTCCCCGTCTGCTTTCGGCGACGGTGCCGTCCGGTCAGCGCCCTGGGGACCCATCTACTGGCTCGCCTCATCCCCAGGTGTTACCGACGATGCCTTCCATTTTGCCCCATGGCCACGCGCCGCCGCAGCAGCAGCAGCCGCCGCCGCCGCCGCCTGTTCTCCCGCCGGCGTCGCCCGCATTAGACGCTTCGCTGCAGCCGCCAAGCGCCTCCCAGGGTCACGCGCCGCCGATCGCTTCCCGTGACCAGCTGTCCTCCGCCATGGAACTCCCGCCCGCTCCGGACCACATGACGTCATCGCGCGTCGGCTACCCCGACGCAATGGAGGTCGACCCTTCGGTACCTCCTGTCTCTTTACGGGCGCATACACCGCATGTTGACGTGCACCCTGGACTAGTTTTTCAGGCGTTTCCTAGCTCCCCTCGGACCGGATGGCCGGGTGCGGGTGGCACAGCCTCGCCTGTTGTTAGGCTCCCCACCTCATCGCATACGTCAACATGTGGTCCTCCCCACGGCGGGCGGAAGCCTTATCTCACGACCGTTCGCCGATTTGCGGGGGAGGAATGTGGTGTCACCGCCAGACACCACACTTGCTAGGTGGTAGCTTAAATCGGCCGCGGTCCATTTAGTACATGTCGGACCCGCGTGTCGCCACTGTGTAATCGCAGACCTAGCGCCACCACCAAGGCAGGTCTCGTGATACGAGAGAGCACTCGCCCCAGTTGTACGAGAACCTAGCTACCGCCCAGTTGTACGAGAACCTAGCTACCGCCCAGTTGTACGAGAACCTAGCTACCGACCAGATGTATGAAGCCTTTCTCTCTCATTAGCCGAGAGACAGAATAGCCATCAGCTAAGTTAATGGCTACGAACTAGCAAGGAGCCATTTGTATCAGTGCCTATAGCTTACGAGTATTCAAGAGAGATGTATTCCAAGGACTAATAAAAAGATAAGTAATAAGCATCTACATACTTTTCTTCTTATTCATTTATAAGTTCTCATGTTCCAGACTTCACGCCCGTCTGCTTTAGCCGTGCGTGCACTATCGGCTACAGCGTTAGTCTAGAGTTCATTTTCAGCAATCTCAACTTCACGGTGTCGGCCCAGCTACCGACACAACACAAATAATTACAGGGGTATCTCAGTTGTGTGGGTCACATATAAAATCCTATCAAAAGTTCTCATGAATAGATTAGAAGAACAAGCTGACCCACAATTAGGAGAATACCAGGCTGGTTTTCGTAAGGGACGATCATGCATAGAACAGATCTGGAATCTCAAAATGATTCTCCAGATGAGAAACACCCGAAACACAGTGGTCACTTTTGTAGATTTTAAAGTGGCCTACGACTCAATAGACGGAGTAGCGCTCTGCAACACGCTGGAAGAATTCAGCATTGACATAAAGACAAGAGAAATCATTCGGGAAACATTAACTGATACAGTCTCCAAGGTCAAATTTATGGGGGATATCTCTGAACCACTTGAAATCCAAACTGGAGTGCGACAGGGTGACGGACTTTCACCATTACTCTTTAATATCATTCTTGAAAAAATTCAGGACATGGGAAATGGAAGTCACAGGAATCCAAATTGGCAGTAGAAAAGATAATAGATTCAATGTGAAGTGCTTAGCTTTTGCAGATAAACTTGCAATCCTCACAAATAATAGAAAAGAAGCCACTAACGCCATAGAGAAGTTACACGAAAATGCACAAAGAACTGTCCTGCAAATTTCGTATGAGAAAACCCAGTACATAGAAACAGTGCCACAAGACAAATTGCCTATTGTGACAACCCATGGGAAAATCGTACAAGTACAACATTTTAAGTACCTGGGAGAAATCATCCGGCCATCAGGGATCAACCTAAAGGCCAATGAGGAAAGAACAAAGGAACTACAGAAAGCATATAAACTCACGTGGAACTATTATAACAAAACGTCCATATCCATTAACGCAAAATTGAGGCACTACAACACTGTCGTACTTCCGGAGGCACTGTATGCAACTGAAACAACACAAATAGCTGGGCAAACTAAAATCAAAGAAATAGAGAAACAAGAATGGAAAATTCTCAGGATAATTTTTGGCCCGCTACAAGAGCAAAAAATCTGGAAGAAGAGACCAACATCAGAATTACATAAATACACAGACATGATTACAGATACAATAAGGAAAAGAAGAATGCAGTTCTACGCACATATCCACAGGATGAATGAAAACAGAATTTCAAAGCGAATTCTTAAAGTCATCAACTCAGGCAGGGGAAAAACAAAATGGATAAAAGAAGTTGAAGAGGACCTCAGATAAGCACACATATCGGTAAACGATGCAGAAAATAGAAGTTAATTCAGGAACATAATCAAAAAACATAAATTTGACACCACAACACAGAAGAGACCAGGATGCAAATGGACAGCGGAGCGACAGAAACAACACAGTGAACACATGAAGAAAATTTGGTCTCAGAAAAAACATAAACAATCATCATAAAGGAATTCCAGTTCAATCGCTCTCTTTAAATGGGAATAATCGAAAATAATAATAATAATAATGCATTGAGATACATAGTAAATAGCATGCAGTTACCAGACTGAATGTTGAAAGGCATAAAAGTGGGACCATGGTAATAACACATGCAAATAGTAAGAGAGTTTGGACTTCATTCAGAAAGCAAGTGGCTTGTCCTACTGGTAACGTAAGGCCCTAACGAAATGTAATGGACCTGAAGCAGGCAAGAGTAACAGTTGGTACTAATCTATTAGACCACTAGAGGACGGTACAAAGAAAACAGGTTTCGCAGCTAGTAGATGAAGTGGTGCAAATAAATTCATGAAAATAAATTCAAAGCTGACCAATCTTTCATTTCTACTATTGTAGTATGTAAGTGCAAATTTTCCCTAGAGGATCCCTGCAATCGCTGTTGACGATTAAGATGTCAGATACCGTACCACGTAGGCTACATTAATCAAACAAAAAACATATGCGTTAACCCAAGACCGAAACAACTACCCCACGCATGCTCATCCAAAGCTCTATCGACTGCACCAACTGGAAGCGCGATTAACATGTGCTGACAGAGGTAGTTACCGTATATGTGGTTACAGTGTTGCCAGGTTGCCACTCTTTAACGTCCTTTTTCTGCCGGATGTACTCGCCAGACGAAATCTTGTGGCACACATTTTTTTATCGCTGGCAGGTGAGGAGTCACGCTGGGAAGACCGAGTGCACGAATTCCACTACTGGCCATTAAAATTGCTACACCACGAAGATGACGTGCTACAAATGCGAAATTTAACTGACAGGAAGAAACTGCTACGATATGGAAGTGATTAGTTTTTCAGAGCATTCACACAAGGTTGGCGCCGGTGGCGACACCTAAAACGTGCTGACATGAGGAAAGTTTCCAACCGATTTCTCATACACAAACAGCAGTTGACCGCCGTTGCCTGGTGAAACGTTGTTGTGATGCCTCGTGTAAGGAGTATAAAAGCGTACCATCACGTTTCCGACTTTGATAAAGGTCCGATTGTAGCCTATCGCGATTGCGGTTTATCATATCGCGAGATTACTGCTCGCGTTGGTCGAGATCCAATGACTGTTATCAGAATATGGAATCGGTAGGTTCAGGAGGGTAATACGGAACGCCGTGCTGGATCCCAATGGCTTCGTATTACTAGCAGTCGAGATGACAGGCATCTTATCCTCATGGGTGTAACAGATCGTGCAGCCACGTCTCGGTCCCTGAGTCAACAGATGGGGACGCTTGCAAGACGACATCCGTCTGCACGAACAGTTCGAAGACGGCTGCGGTTACCCTTGACGCTGAATCACAGACAGGAGCGCCTGCGATGGTGTACTCAACGACGAACCTGGGTGCACGAGTGGAAAAACGTTAGGTTTTCGGATAAATCCAGGTTGTGTATACAACATCGTGATGGTCGCATTCGTGCATGGCGACATCGCGGTTAACGCACATTGGAAGCGTGTGCTCGTCATCGCCATACTGGCGTATCAACCGGCGTGATGGTGTGGGATGCCATTGGTTACACGTCTCGGTCACCTCTTGTTCGCATTGACGGCACATTGAACAGTGGACGTTGCATTTCAGATGTGTTACTACCCGTGGCTCTACCTTCATTCGATCCCTGCGAAACCCTACATTTCAGCAGGAAAATGCACGACCGCATGTTGCAGGTTCTGTACGGGCCTTTCTGCATACAGAAAATGTTTGACTGCTGCCCTGGCCAGCACATTCTCCAGATCTCTAATCAATTCAAAACGTCTGGTCAATGGTGGCCGAGAAGCTGGGTCGTCACAATACGCCAGTCACTACTCTTGATGAACTGTGATATCGTGTTGAAGCTGCATGGGCAGCAGTACCTGTACACGCCATCCAAGCTCTGTTTGAGTCAATGCCCAGGCCTATCAACGCCGTTATTACGGCCAGAGGTGGTTGTTTTGGGTACTGATTTCTCGGTATCTATGCACCCAAATTGCGTGAAAATGGAATCACATGTGAGTTCTAGTATAATATATTTGTCCAATGAATACCCGTTTATCATCTGCATTTCTTCTTGGTGTAGCAATTTTAATGGCCAATAGTGTATATATACTTGGGTAAAAACTGTTAGGAAGATTACAAACAAAAATATTTCGTCACTGCAACAGTATCATTGAGTGTTTCCACTAATGTGTGCGAGCAACAAGTTTTATTGTTTACATGCAAGTCTGAACTTGTTGCAGATAGGTACAATTTAAAATCTGTAACATGATGGAGAAGCATTATATTTGTACAAAGTTTCGTAAATTCAATTTTATAGGATGTTTATCAATAAAAACTACCAATGCAGATCTCTGGCAGCAAAACCTTGCCAGATGGGATTGCCACTTTACACATTTAGCCTCAAATAAATAATAACAAAAAGTCTGGCTGAGTCGTAAATCGATAAACTAATGGAGAAATGCATTATTTTCAGACTCCATATTTATTAAAATTGAGTGAGAATTAGTAAATTCTATGTGTTTCATATGATATTTGGCCTGTGTAGCATTCCTTTTTTCAGCTATTCCTTCCAGAATTTATAGTCAATACATAACTTGATACAGAAGTGGAAAAAGTCAAACCAGCAGATTGGCGTGGTCTTCAGTTACACTTTTGGGAGCACGTGATAGCGTCTTTTTACCATAAATGACTGATATACTTTATTGGCAGTAAATATTATTTGCATTCATACTAGCTGCTATCGGCGAAGGTAGGTAGAAGAGTTCAATGATGTAATGTGTTTCTCCCATTGTGTTAAATGGCAGTGGGTACACTTAAGTATGTCATTTGCACTTCAGTTGGGTCTTCCGAGGTTCCTAATGGGGCAACCTTCTGAACGCTGTCCACTACTGCTGGTAGCCCAGAAAATGGCTGCCTGTGGCCTTGGTTGCGATTCATTTGAATATGCTGTTTCACAATCTCAGTTCATTTCGTAAATTCTCTTATTCTCTTCATTGTAGTTGCTCGCCTAGCCAGTATGCGAACTTCCCAGAAGTGTACAGTTTGGCCTAAATCTTTTTAAATTCCTCTATTGATGACCTGCTGTGCTGGCCGACATGTAAACGCGTTTCTCTCATTGTGTTAAATGGCAGTGGGGATACTTAAGTACGTCATTTGCACTTCGACTGGGTCTTCTGAGGTTCCTAATGGGGCAACCTTTTGAACGCTGTCCACTACTGCTGGTAGCCCTGGATGATTGTTGGAGATGACATGCAGGTATATGTTTGTGCGATACATTTCCTACCCATATCGTGACCAAGGGAGTCACCAGGTTTTCTGTACAGTTTTTAAAAATGGAGTGATGTGTTACCTTGTTTACATTAAAGCCATAATTGCAGTCATGCATCATAGTTTGAGGTAAGACTTTAAGCTAAGTCAAAGTTTCTAAAATGAGTGATGGAAAGTATCAGGACACCCCCAAAAACATACGTTTTTCATATTAGGTGCATTGTGCTGCATCCTACTGCCAACGAAATCCGTATCAGCGACCTCAGTAGTCATTATACACCACATCGCGAGAGAGCAGAATGGGACGCTCCGCTGAACTCACAGACTTCGAACGTGGTCAGGTGATTGGGTGTCACTTGTGTCATATCTCAGTACGCGAGATTTCCACACTCCTAAACATCCTTAGGTCCACCGTTTCCAATGTGATAGTGAAGCAGAAACGTGAAGGAACTCGTACAGCACAAAAGCGTACAGGCCGACATAGTCTTTTGATTGACAGAGACTGTCGACAGTTGAAGAGGCTCGTAACATGTAATAGGCAGACATCTATCCAGACCATCACACACGAATTCCAAACTGCATCAGGATCCACTGCAAGTATTATGATAGCTACGCTGGAGGTGAGAAAACTTGGATTTCATGCTCGATCGGCTGCTCATAAGCAACACATCACTCCGGTAAATGCCAAATGACGCCTCGCTTGGTGTAAGGAGCATAAACTTTGGACGATTGAACAGTGGGAAAACGTTGTGTGGAGTGACGAATCACGGTACACAGCGTGGCAATCCGATGGTAGGGTGTGGGTATGGTGAATGCCCGGTGAACGTCATTTGTCAGCGTTTGTAGTGCCAACGGTAAAATTCGGAGGCGGTGGTGTTATGGTGTGGTCGTGTTTTTCATGGAGGGGGCTTACACCCCTTGTTGTTTTACGTGGCACTATCACAGCACAGGCGTGCATTGGTATTTTAAGCATCTTCTTGCTTCCCACTGTCGAAGCATGGCCATTGCATCTTTCAACACGATCGAGCACCTGTTCATAATGCACGGCCTGTGGCGCAGTGGTTACACGACAATAACATCCCTGTAATGGACTTGCCTGCAGAGAGTCCTGACCTGAATCCCATAGGACAGCTTTGGGGTGTTTTGGAACTCCGACTTCGAGCCACGCCTCACCGCCCTACATCGATACCTCTTTTCAGTGCAGCACTCCGTGAAGAATGGGCTGTCATTCCCCAAGAGGGGTGCTGATGACCGCGCAGTTGAGCGCCCCACAAGCCAAATATCATCATCATCATCATCATCATCATCAATGAAAACTTCCAGCACCCGATAGAACGCATGCCTGCGTGAGTGGAAGCTGCAATCACGGCTAAGGGTGGGTCAATACCGTACTGGATTCCAGCGTTATCGATGGAGGGCGCCACGAACTTGTAAGTCATTTTCAGCCAGTCTTCCGGATATTTTTGATCATATAATGTGCGAATTATTCATAACGTGAATTCTGCAGTGCCCTACAGAAGTTTTTCCAGAGAATAGGACATACTGACTTATGCTCTCAGTATATTTACAATTTCTAAAATTTTGTCATTGTATCAGCAAGCGACGCTTTCTAACACTTGTGACCGGCTTTCAACATTTATCTAGCGTAAGAAGAGTATTAAGACATTTTTTTCGTTACTACATTATTTCTTTGCCATAACCAATTGCTGTAATAGGCCTTAACTACCATGTGGTGGATATTTTAAGAATATCACATTTGGTGAGTTTTAATTAAAATTATTGTTCAGATAATAATGGAACTAATAAGATCAGTACAAATGACTACTTGGAGAAATATTTTACGCTTTCGTGTACAATAACTTACGAATCGCTTGTGTGTTTTTGTTGAATATGTTTCTGGGGAATTATTAAAAGCAGAGACGTTCAACACTTGTCCTGTTCCAAGTTGATGAGCATCGTATCTACGAAATGAACATTAAATCCAAGAACATGGACTTTCGTACAAGTGGTGTCCTGCCAATCAAAGTTACATGTCACATTGCACATCTGTAATGGTCTTCATAGGTAGATGGATGTGTTGTTGATATGATAATTACCAATAACAATGTGAAAACCTCCACCTTACTCATTCCTATATCTTTTCACAAACTCTTCAATAATGAACAAATATTCTCCCTCTAACTTGCATAACATAGCTACTGATATTAATTTAGCCCCGACAGTCAACAGTTATCTTAATTTTTATATTAATAATTTTCTCTAATCTTCACAAATGGACTTCCGGCGGCTCAGAGGGTATCTGTTTTGATACTTCACTGGAGCAACTTTTTGAATATACTAATCTTATAATAGGCTGGTAATTAAGCTCAAACAGTGTGATTTAAGTTTAGTTTAGCTGACAGTTTGTCGCACGATATGCCCCAGAAATCCCCTCTGTAGCTAGTTGTCACCGTTGACTATACGAATGCTGTTTTTGTGATGGCTCTTCCTGCAATGTCAAAGTTTTTGAAACTCGAGGTCAACATAACGTGACATGAAGACGGGCAGTTCTGTCGGTCACGCTAAGTTATCGGAGACGTCAATCGCATTAGATACTCCGCCACATCGCGTGACACTATCTCACTTTACATCACGTCCAGTAACACTGACACATGGCATTCAGTGGAGCGTACCTGGCGCTAAACAGTTGTTCGCTTTGAAAGGTGACATCGTTAAAGCACACACTGCTGCACATACTACCTTGAAATCTGATATCTTTAATAGTAAAAGCGGTTTTATGTCTCCTGTTGTTTGCCGTACTTTCGTTTATGCAGTAGTAATTATTCCTTATTTCAACTCAATATTGCGTCGGTTTTCATTTATGAAATACGTATGTAGTGAGCATCTTATACATAACAGTTGTTTCACTGTATGGTAACCAGTACATTGTTGTTCAAAAACAAAATTAGATAATGTTACGTACCGTATACTTTTTCTTCCATAGATGTATGTTGAGGACTTCCTCACAGATGTACGCCATTCTTTAAAACAGGGGGTACACAATATAATTTGACACATATGCTACTATACTTTCCAGAGATCCTGTGTTAAATGACCGTCGTGGGCATGATAAAACTAAAAAAAGTCTTAACAATAGTGTCATTTGAGACGTAATAACCATCTTGTTACAACAAACATGTAAATTTACAGTACTCTCAGATGCGTGTTGTGAGACTTAGGCCATTATAACTAAAATCTTAGCCCATTGTTACCACGCATCATCAGTAGATTATTAATTTAAAATACTTACTTATGTTGATCACGATAATGCACAGAAGTCAAGTTTTACCAACGAGTCAGGTTACTATCATTAGTAAAAACATAGTAATAAGTGGCTTTTACAAAGAAAACCGTCAATCTGGCAGAAGGAACAGGTCACGTATAATTTTTGCGCGACTCTTAAGGTACACTTTGTTAGCAGTTAAACATTTTAATGGTTGCTGACAAGTTCTGAAAACTACCATTCGTAAATTACCGACACTTCAGGGAGCTATGTAAGGAAAATTATATGTTTATGAAAAGTATTCTATTTTCTAATCTTGATTACACGACATAAATTTCTGGATGGAAAAACAGAAAAAAACAAAAAGGGTCAGAAAGACAGATAATTTATGTTATATGAGAAATGGATCCGAATACGATTAATATAATCTTTATTCTTGTTTACAACTACGAAAGCCTGTGTGCAAATTTTCATTATTTTATGATGAGTGATTTCCATTTAATATGCGACCTATCTGTCACTGGTAAAGACTGCGTTGATGAAAGCTGCATGCTGAATAATATAATCTATGCCATTATTATTTGTTTTGTAGATAATTACCGGGCATTTATTGCTGCTGTGTATTTTATACCTCCCATAGGTATGACGGCTTTTGTCTTAAGGCATCTTCAGTGGGACCTAGAGTGGTATAGTTCTGCTTTGATATGAGTTGTTTGTAGACCATAAAACAGTTCACGACCCGTTTGTTACGTAAATAGATATTTCTAGTTCTTTGCGATTTTGGTTGATACCTGCTTTTTGTCTCATCTGCTCACAGGCTGGAGATCGCACTATTACTTTACTAATGAAACATAAAGCTGTCTTTATGTTCCGACTTTTTTTTCACGATTCTGATATTGTTGGCCCTTATCGCTGTGGATCACTATAAGTCATCCGTCACAGTTCCAAATATCTAAGCGAAACCTGTGATTGGGAGACGTTAACTACTGTGCGTTCTCTATAACTCACACCCTGTTTGCTTTGTTTATGTACATGTTGCAAACGTAATGAAGTATCTACTGGAAACTATCGTCTATTCCTTTACGTTATGGCTGTGTGCACATGTATGTGTGGCGAGGAGGGAGTGGGGCGGGGTGGGTGCAAGGGTGGATGTGGGTGTGTCGCAGGCTATTCAGCGTGAGTTGTTGAATGTTTTGGTGTAGGCCTACAGCAGATTTGCTTTTGGTTAAAATGTTTCGTGGAGAGGTTCGTCAAGCAGTGAGTTAAAAGTGGATATTATCATTATAATTATTATTGTGATAAACGCCTGTAGAAGTGTCAGTCAATTGTTTTACCTATTATTGTAAACAATGAGTTGTTTGGCATGTGTAGTATGTCACACAACAGCGTTTTCTTTTCTGCTTGGATATTATGTGTGTGGTTACTTTCTTGCTGTGGTTGGAGCTGTTTTTTTTATTGTTGACTCTAATTACTACATGTCTTCTTCTCTGGAGATTGGTTTTTCATTGTGTTTGCTTAGGTGTTCTGCAATGTGGAGCCGTTTGTCCCATACTTCCAGATTTAATGCGTTCATCGTATCTCACATCATGTGCTCTGCCATTTTGTCCAACATGTCTGCTATCAAAATGTTACTCAGTAATTGATATACACCTGTTTGTGGTGTATGTGTCCTTCTTATGTCAGTTTGGGGGGGGGGATATTTTTGGTTGAAATTGTCTTTTCAATATCTTATGTTTAAGATATGTCTTTTGAAAATGTTGGTGATTTTATGTGGGAATTTGTATTTGTATCTAAGTGTGTACCATATTGTGTTTCATCTTAGAATTTCAGGACTGGGCTATGTAATTGTTATAGCATTGAGAGTTTGTGATTGTTTGGTTCTGTTGTTTTGTTTGTGGGTCTGTGTTGTCTGCTGTTATTTCACTTTTTATTTTGTTGTTTACTTTTGTGATTATGTATTTTTGTCTGTCTGGATTATTATGTCAATGTATTTTTAGTAGTTTTGTTTTTTAATTAGCACCATGTTGAGTCTATGGGTCATGTGTCAAAGTGTTGCTTGCTTTTGTCAGTGTTGTGGTTTGAGAATTAGAGAATGATAATTTCAGCTGCTGTCGATTTATGGGAGATTTCAAAAATATGCTTATTGTTTTGTTTTTAATCGTTATATTCAGAAAGTTCTTTTGATTATTCCGTGCTCTTCCGATTTTGAATTTTATATTTTTGTGTACATTGTTGAGTCAGCATGCAATTTTTCAATTTTTGTGTATGACTTGTATTATATATTAAGCAAGGGATGTCTTTCATGCGCCTGAACCAGAACAATATGTTGTATTCTTTTGCTACTGTTTTCACGGAAATTATCTGTTGCATTTGGTGGATCAAAAGGTTTGCTAAGGCTCCTTAAATTGGAGATCCCATTGGTAACCCATCTTCCTGTACTTAAACTTCATTATTGAATTGGAAGTACTTTAGCGCTGTTATGACCTTTATTAATATGAATGTTACATTTGGCTGTTCATCAGGGCGTTGACTAAGTTTTTACAGGTTTTATCTATTATGCCTATTGTACTGGTATCTTGGTTTGAATCAACTGAGCGGAGTGATGTTGTCCCTGGGACTTTTTGTCTTCTGTTTATTGTATTATCAGTGTACTGTTTTCTCTTTGCACTGTGAAACGTCTGGACAGTAATGTTAACATGTATCCAACATGCTTATAAGTGGCAGATTTTCTGAAAGTCAGTATTGGATAACAGGACTATTCTTATGTGGACATTTTGCTGGCTTTGGAGGACAGATGCATAGGGATTAACCGGTGTCAGTTTTCTTTTATCTGTGTTAACCAGTACGATCTTTATTTAGGGTGTTTTTTTACTTTTGTATGTAATCTCTTTCTTGGGTCTGATTTTAATTCTGTAATGTTATTTTATAGGAGAGATAATTGCGTTTTTACAATGTGTTGATCTTCGTGTATAAGAACTACTGTGTTCCCCTTGTCTGCTTTTGAAATGAGCATATTTTTATCCTGAAGTTTCGTTTCAAAGTTTTCGGAGTGTTACACTTTCTGTGTTTGTGTTGTTTTATGCTGTGTTCTTTTCATGTTGTTTATTACATAATGGATTTTTTTACTAGTTCCTAGTTAATCCAATGTTGTCACTGCGTTTTCTCTCCTTTCTTCCGCAGTAAATGCACTTTCAGCTTCTATAATTGGATTTTCTGTGTAATCTTCATCTGTTCCTGAATTCACGTATTTAAATCCTTTCTTCAATGGTTGCATTTATTTACTGTGTATTTTTGTGTCTTTAAGGTTCACTGATCTGGGGTTGAATTTGTGTGAGTGTAATTTGTTTCGTTGTGTTTGGAGTTGTCTTTTGATTGGAGGTTTTTGAGTTAATTGACCTTTCTTCTATGAACTGTGTTGCATTCCTTGTATAGCGGTTTTTCTGTGTGAATTTCGACATATTGGAGAAAAATGTCATTTATTTAATAGAGTTTACAAGTTGAAAATATTTCCGGATATAGTATTAACAGTGTTTGCAACTTGGAAATGTGTCTTACGTACCACACCATTTATCTTTTGTTTTGTAGAGTGTAGGAATTAGATTTCGAATTTCGACCACGTTTTCTGCGTGACATGCATTGCTTTTTGAGTGCTGTATGACGTATTTTTAATCTTTACGCTGATATATTTCGGTACAACGTCGTTACAAGTGCATGCTGTGTTGAATTTTATGTGTTGCATGTTTTATTAGCATTTTTGTGAACTCTTCATAATTTTTGGTACAGACTACATGGAAATACGTGGCACGGCATGAACAACAAGTTTGTTCGTGTGGCTATCATTCGCAGCAATCACAGAAATATTTACTTTCCAAATAAATACCATACTTTATGTTGGCGTGTATTTTGTTTCTCCCAGGCGCATTTCGGCTTTTACTTTAAGGCTTCTTCAGTGGGTTCTAGAATGACATTCCGTTTACTTATGTGATACTTGTAGATTATAAAACAGTTCACATTTCGTTTTTTACTTAAATAAATTGTTTCTTACAGTTCTTCACGTTTTTGATTGGCATCTCCGTTTCCTCTCATATGGTCGCACGCTAGGGTTTGCACTATAACTTCATTTAAATGTTACAATTACAGGAATTAATCCCACTGCACCTGTTCTCTGAAGCCAACCAAAGGTCCGCCAACCAAATCTCCTTGAGAGGCCAACGCTTGGTTTTAGAAAATCCCCCACTGATAAGCTTGCTGGTTATGTGTTACTATTACTATCTGCAAACGTTTAGTTCTACTAGACAGAACCACTCTACAGCTAATACAACAAATAAAACGTATAAAAATCCCTGACATGCCGACACTCCTCTTTTTCGGTTCATAAACTTGTATTACAACAAACTAGTACAAAAACAAAGACACCATCGATAAAAACCTGAAACATCTCTGATGAACAGATTAATGTAACCCTCACATTAAAGGCTTATAACAGAAGAAATTTTTATTTTTTTTTTAGACCACATGGAATACACAATTTTCACGAATATAGTAGCAAAAGAATACAACATATTGTACTGCTTCAGGTATACGGCTGTGATCCCCTACTTGATATGCAAAACATAAACAAAAATTTAAAAATTACATACTGTCTGAACAATGTACATAAAACCATAAAATTCACAGTTGAAAGAGGACAGAATAACCAAAGAATTTTCTGGATATAACAATCAAAAAACTAAGCAATAAGTATAATTTTGAACTTTATTGTAAACCCAGAGCATCTGGCATCATCGTTCCCCAGTCTATGACCAACCCACACTCATAAAAGCAAACAGCACTCTGACACATGCTCCATAGACTGAACACAGTGCTGCTCAACAAACAAAGCTACCAAAAGGAACTCGACATAATATCGCAAGTACACAAAATCAATTGTTGCAACAGTAACATAGACACAAAGCTAAAAAGTAAGACTAAAACTAAAAAAAGGACGAAGACACAAAATGAAAGACAGAAACACAACACAACACAATTACAGACATTCACTACTGCAATGTACACGAAATAATCAGGGAATTATAAGAGGGAACAGAAAACGGTACACTATGACATACAAACATAAACCCATACATGAAATCACCAACATTTATTTTGAAAGACAGGGCATTAACAAAGCATACACAACAGAAAATTCTGTCCACTTCTATCCAAAAATACACACCAAAGCTGATAAAGGACAGAGATGTAAACTTGAATCACAGTGTAACACTTATGAAGTCAAATACATAGGACAAACTGGCAGAATATTTGATGTCAGATACAAAGGACACGAGAGCCAGGATGTACGGGACAAACCACACCACTTTCATAAAACATCTAAGAGAACGCAATCACAAACCAACCTCTAGGGAAGAAGTCATGAAAACAATTAGAATCAACAACAAAAGAAAAATCTCTACAAAAGAAAAATCTCTTAACTTGTAAGAATATTACCACGTCCAGAAAGCTAAATCACAAAACAAGATGCTGTTCGGTGATCAAGGAAACATCCAAAACAACTCATCGTTTATGCTAATAGGAGAATCTATTCAGTAACACTGAAAGGACTCCTGTTTCTATGTCAGTTCATGTGAACAAGTTTTTTCATATGTATGAATAAATTCTACTTAAACAATATCTACTACAGTTTACATTTCTTTATATGGCAGTTTACATGTGTCGAGGTAAACTCATGACTTACGAATATCTCTACAGAGTTATGAAACAACAAAGTAAGAGTAGTGACGATGGAAAATGGACAGTCACAGTGATGATTAAGATCGTCGTCCTAGAAAAAGAGCGTATTTAGCATGAGACTTCTGGAATCATTACAACTAATTTCGGCTTTCTAAAATAGTCGCCTGTTGTCAAGAACTTAATAAGGTGTTACTTAACAGTGTACACTTGTTACGACGACGACAAGAAATATTATTAATGCAGAAAGAAACGTATTTTTGGCTTGGGGAACAATTAACTTTTCTTCTGATAAAAGCCCAATACGCAGCAAATGTGGTGTGGGCTATACAAGGTGTAGTCACAGTTTTAATTAAAACGTCGAAAACATAAACTTTTTGTAATTAATAATTTGTGTGTCGGCAGGCAAATTTCTGTTGCTGTGATCAGTATTAAATTCTTCAGCACAGTATAGTAGCAAACCGTTAGAAGAGGCAAAACAAAGTGGTGCAACTCAACTCCACTTTACCCACAGATTCGCCAAGATTTAAGTGCACGTAGGTCCATCATACATCTCACAGGAGTCACACAATGATAAAATAAAGGAAAACTCATGTTTCAAATACGACTCACGAAATATACTTTAACTTAAAGATCAATATAAACTCATAACTGAAAACAGGAAGGATATTACTACTGGAAAAACATTCAGGTGACAATGACTCACTTTATTTGAACCTCTAAACGCTTAGTAGAGACGAATATATCACATGGCCACATTGTAGCTAATTGAAAATTATTTTGAGACTTACACAAGTCACAAGAAATTCCTATGCAATATGAGAGGGCATCCCATTCTTGTAACAACTACCCGGAACTAGACTTTGTGGTGCACTAATTCTGAAGCTCACAAAGAAAAATTACTCCCCATAATGATCTGTCCATACCACGTATTTTAAAATAACAAACCTCTAATCATTTACGAAGTATGTAGCCATAATACAGGTGTAGCCCACAGAAACAGAAGTTGAATTCACATGAGATAACATTAAAATCTTGCAATTATCGGGTGAGCATGCTAATTCTATATACATTACTCAAACAAACATCATCTCCGATAAAATATTGAAAGGTAAAACATTGGTGTGGTAAACATCCATGTTAACGTGATATTAAGTAGTTGGCTGAAAGGTACTGAGCGCTGAAAGAGCCCCAGCAAATAAAAGACTCTAAATTATTCATTTAATATGCTGTGCCCCAGGCTACAGCCAGTGACGCAGCAATTATACTTTAATCTACTGAGGGTTGTCGAAGCTCAGAACTTTTGTCGTTTGGGATTATCTCTCTTCCGGATGTCACGTGCGCCTGGAGTGCCGAGCCGGTATGTTTGTGCCAGGCGGGTATTCAGGTCACTGCCCAGCAACTTATCAGCCATTTCACCCTCTGAGATTACGTCAGCTGCACCCAGCAGCTCTTCAAACGGGGTTGACATAACTGAGCCAGAGAGAAGTAACTCACAGCTGCATCAACGAAGATCAACTTTCCTTATCGTTTCTCTGGAGTTCATCTTCACCATCATACAGCACAGAAGTTCACTTGACTCTATCTTCGATCTGTGCTACTCCTCTCTGGTGACCATAACCCCAACAGACTTGATCTCATTGAACATCAGAGGCTGACTTTCACATTGCACTGAACAGTGTGGGCTGACGTCCCAAGGGAACTGTGCTCTTGTATTCTGTTGATTAGATCTAATAAAAGTATTATTGTTCGTTGCTGCTTCAGAACATAAAGTATTGTTCGCCTCAGTCACAAACATTACGTAATTAATTGCTATGCTAAATGCAACTGACATTGTTAACCTGAGATGAGAGGGCAAAAGTAATGAAAGGTTAACCAACAAAAACCTCAACACTTGTAGTGACTAAGGTAAATCGCTTCTAGGTGATGACATATTTTGGACAGTTCAGCCATCTCTTATGTTGATAAATCTTTGACCAACATTCAAGCAGGATGTTCATGATGAAAGAAATTCCTTACTGAAATGGAAATGTCTCTTTTTTCGCTATGTGAAATAGACGTGCAGCATGTTACATAATGTTAAAAATAGATCCAAATGTTAATACCCTTCACAAAAAATCTTTGATTGTCTGCGGTTATTTCAGTCTTTTACTGTCCACTATAATGTACAGGAAAGCTATTAATTTTCATTCTGTACATTTTAACATTCACATATGAATTGTTATACACAAGGAAGATAAATAGCTTTTTTTTTAAATTGTAACGCTCATGGTACCTTAAGCCGTTAACGTAGAAAAAATATATTTTCATGCGGCTGTTTCCGGTAGATCAAGATACTTAAAAGTTCAGAATCAAAGGACATTGCTTCCGAACGCTCTCTTTTAATCAAACAGAATCTAATCAACAGGACCGATTAGTATTGATCATCTATAAATTTTTGGAACACTGCAGGAATACAGAACTGACGAACTTTATGCAACTGAAGTATAGCCATTTTTACAAGTGTAGATAATCGTCCAAGAGACATACACAACTTTTTTTTTAATTCACTCCTCTGCCTAGCAGAGTGAGTTTTTGTGAACCGGCCCTGCCATTGGATTCATATCTTTGCAGCCAATACACCAATAATCTGGGAGAGTGCTGGAGAAGGCCCCAGATAGGAATGTTTGGCAACGGGCTTGCAGTTCCTGCATCACAATCAAGTGATACTTTGCGGATTCCCCAGTAGGAACGGGAGATAGGACGTGTTTCAAGTTTTTTTCTCGGAGAACGTTACGAGACGTCCTTGACAAAAATTAAAATGTGATTTGTGTAAGAGCTCGTATGTACGACGGTCGCCCAGAAAGTAATACAGCGCAATTTTTCATTCAACAGTTCTTTACCGAACATAATGAGAATTACGCACACGAAAGAATGGTGCATTATCTACACACCCTATTTTTCTACGTAATCTCCATCCAGTCCTACGGCCTTCCTCGAGCGCGAAACAAGAACTTGCATACCGTGTCGTTACCAGCCCTTGTCCGGCGGGCACAGCAGGTGCTTCACTGTGTGAATCACGTCCTCATCGTCCTCGAAATGTCTTCCACTAATGGAAGAGCTGCCGAGTCGTAACGTGTTCGACCTTGCGAATGACATCAGCTCGTTGCAACATGTGAGGTGTGACAGCCACCGAAAATCATGGAGCTCCGCCGAACAGCCTTATTATGACCTCACCCTCTGTGCGCAGCAACTAACTGTGTTTCTGTCGAAACAGATGCTCCATAGTGCTTGTGAATATTCCCCACAGTTTCTTTCTCTGCACTGAGAAATTTATTGGCGGCACATTGCTTGTAACGTACATCACCTACAGACGCCATTTTGAAACTGTTCTGCATCTACATTATCAGTCGGAAGTGACGGAAGCTTCGCACGCCCGCTCAGGAGACTTCAAATAATACATTCATAGCGTTTCGCATTCGTAGCACTGTTTTCGGCTGAGAAATAAAATGCGGTGACTACTTTCTGCGCAACCCTCGTATGTGTGTATACTGTTAATGGATTATAACTCGTAATATGAGTTTCAGCTGCGAGAGCAGATAAACAGTCATTCCAGTTTCAACGATTACATTCCATCTTCAGGTACATGAGGCATGAAAGTTAATAAAATGGTGTCAAGTATATGATTATATATTAGCGATATTCATTACACCAAATGATCAAGAAAGAGTTGAATGAGGTACCTGTATGCACATGTGTATGGAAACAGTAGGATACGGTGGGGGAACGAGAATGGGACAGTAAGTATCTCATTTTACAAGTGACCAGTGCGTTACGCATGAAGACCGTTCTAGTGGGTGAAAATTATGATTGTTCCAAATATGGAAATACTGATGCAGAATGATGTGAAATCAAAATCGTTAAAAATTTGAAACTAATTCCAGGAACTTTTGAAGTTGATCAAACTAGCTGGTTATGAAACCCCTATGTATAGACGGTGTATGAGGTATAAACGCAGATATTTTACAGATGGTACCTAAATATGTACACGTATCAGTGTGTTGGTTATTATTCTCTGTGTTGAACAATCTCCCACAAACACGTCCCAATCTTTATGACCTGTATTCTGCACTGTTGTAACTGCAGCACTAAGTAGATTACACCTGTTAGTATAGACTAACTGTATTACATTCATGCATCCACATTTCAGCACCTGACCTGGTGATCGGGGAAAAACAGCCATTATTGGGTTGCTCTTTACTGCTTATAGCTATCATTATTAGGCTCCAAAATAAGTAAACACTGACGTAGTGTTGTTCAGTAGATCGGCTTCAGTCGCCAATAAAAATATCTGCATTTGTACCCGTTGCACTCTGCGTACACAGCGTGAAGAAAAAAAACCGCACTTGTAGATCGACATGTAGATTCAAGACAAAAGTTTATCTTGTAAATTCAGATAAGATGTGTTTTGAAAACACATGTATGAAAACGAGGATGTGGTAACACTGTTACATTGTCCGTCACATTGGAGAATACAGAAGAATGTTTGCCTTCCTGCAGTACTGTGCCAGCCATCGTTGCTCACTGTGTACCAAGCTTGGCCACCAAACCCAAGCTGCGATTAGGTCCCTATTCCATTTCTTAGGAATCCGTTCCCTATTTCTCGTCGTTTATAAGTGGAAATCATTTTGTCACAAGACAATAGCCTATTACATGACAGTGGGATCCTTTAAATTGCATGCATGTGTCTACTGACCGCACAGTGCAGAACCATAATTACTCCTGTTGACCTAGGACGGCTTCCTGATGGAGTACACAAACGATGATTCCGTCGATACGCTTTTGGTACTGGGCGCTTCCGATAATCAAGATGCTGCTGCAGCTGTTCGTGCATACCCTGCATGGTAGTCTCAAAGGCGCCATCCTAATATGAACATTTTTCGTCGCTTGGGCATACGCCTTGGGGGAACCGGTAATCTTCATCCACAAGTGATGGAAAGAGGTGGTCCTAGAGCCAAAGGTACACCACAGAGAGAGGATGCAATTCTTGTAACCGTTCACCAATTACCTCAGCGAAGTACCCGTGATATTACAAGGCAGTTTCAGATGCCTCTAAGACTGATTATTGAAGTGCTGCACGACGAAAGCTGCATCCATAAATGAAATCTGGTTTCACAGGACAGAGCGGATCAGGTTGTGGAAAGGGGCCAAGATCAGTTACTGTTAGTTGCACAAGAACACAGAACTTTATTCCTAGAAAACACAATGCACAGTTTCTCTTTAAAGCAAGAAGGATCCATTCACGGCTGAGGGCCGAAGTGACTTCTCAATGATAAGGTTTAAATAATTCCTATTAAAATACAAGGATTTAGAGAAACGACTGAAGGCCTTACTTAAGTAAAATTAAATTATCCTTAAATAATTCCTTTCAAGGCACAAGAATTTAGACAAATGGCTGAAGGCATTACTTAAGTAAAGTTAAAATATCGTCTCGGCTAAAGGCCCGAATAATATTTCAGATCAACAAAGGAAGTTCTTTAAAAGGCAAGCATTTACCAATTTCGGTTAAAAGCCATATTAATGAAAAGCTGAATTAATTCCTCGACTGAAAGCCCAATAATATTTCAAAATAACAAAAGGCAACCTTTCAAAACAAGCATTTACTCAATACAACAGAAAACCATATTAAGAAAACTTGAAATATCTTGACGGGTGAAGGCCCAATCAATTATTCAAACCTTAAGATAGGCATTTACACAGTACGGCTGAAGTCCATTTTAAGAATTCAAGATAATTAAAGGGAAATCTTACAGACAGGAATTTACACATTTTAATTATAAAAATTTTTTAATTAATATTTTAAAACAAACTTCAAATTTTAAAACAGAATTTTAAAACAAACGGCTTAAAGCCCAAATACAGAGCAAACAAGAACTTTAAATAAAACACGGCTGAAAGCGTAATTTAAAATACTTCACATAACATTCGGCTGAAGGCCATATTCTGAACAGACAAAATTAATACACGGCTGAAGGCGTGGCACAGTACTTGCTACAAAAGAAAATCACAAACACAAACAACAGAACAGTGGTGCTCAGAAGTGTTCCAAGGGTCGGTCTGGGGAGGAAACTCTAACAACAGTGAGACAGGCAGCCAAGCGTAGCACTAAATAATCGGGTGGCAGCACGACCTAGGGGCTGCTGAGGAACCAACCAATAACCTAATCAGTTCCCCTGCTCTCTCGCAATCGACCGACTGGATACTCCAATACGCAGACAGCATTCATCTGCTTAGTGGAAATCACAGAAGCTACACAAAGTTGTACGTTAACACTTGCACCAAGAACTGCGACAATCCTAAAACCAATCACCGCGGAACAACAAGGAGAAACCACAAGTCGACTCATATATAGAGTTTTCATAAGCGGTCCGTGAGCAAATACACGTCGTCCGATGAGACGATCGACCGAATGACCAACCATGGTCGTCCCCACCCAAGTTGTGTGTGTCGGCCACTGTCGGACGAGCCATGGCTGTCCGGAGCTCACTGCAGTTCCATCCCGACTCAACTCGAGGTTCCTTTGGGAACTCGGAGACACGGCGACGCGGACACACTTTCCCATTGGCCACCCGATATTTCTGCACAAGGGAGGAACCGACCCAAGTCTGGCAAGATGACCAACTGAGGAGGCCCAGAAACGGTCAAAATGCCAAATACACGTCGACCTATGAGACGACCAACCGAACGACCAACCAACGCCCGTTCCCGCTCCAGTCTCCCTCCGTCGGACAGTGGATGTGTGTCGCCAGCAGTCGGCGAGTACTGGCTGTCCGCACCTCACTGGCGCTCCGTCCCCGACTGAACTCGCGACACACGACCACCCGAGATACTAGCGGTAGCTACAGAGACAGTACGACAGTGCACTTATCGATAAGCGCTGCTGCTGCCACTCACTGGCAAGCAAACCAGCATCATAGTAACGCCAGTAAATCGAATGAAAAGAAAAACGAGGCGACAGAACCACAACAACAAGATGACGAGCAATAAACGGCATGACCGCGAGGCGCGCATGCCTTAATATCATTACACGTTAACACCAGAGGCCAGAAGACCACATTCTACGAGTACAGTTTTGTGAATGGCTTTCGCACCAAGTGGAAGACAACGAAAATTTTGTTAATAGTGTGGTACGGACTGAGAAAACTAACTACAATCGTGAAGGTATTTTCAACCAGCACAACAGCCATTATTGGTCGGAATACGATGCACCAGTGCAAGCGGCTTTCAAGTACGCTTTAGCATAAACCTGTGCGTTGGAATCGCGGGAGGAGGGCTTTTGGGCCCTTATCTATTTTCGGAAATGTTGACTGCTCCCCTGTACTGTACGTTCCTTTGCAATACTTTGTTTCCTCACGCATTTGAAAACTTTCCAGTTGGTGTTCGGCGACAGGTATGGTTTCAGCGTGGTGGTGAACGGGCACACTTTGGAATGAATGTGCGTAACTATTTAAATTAAGAATTCCCAGAGAAATGGATTGGTCATGGAGGGCCAATGTTATAGCCTCGACGTTCCCCAGATCATCATTCGTAGATTTTTATTTGCGGAGACAATTAAACCTACATGTATATAGTACTCCTCTCACGGACTTATATGACCTAATAGCTGGTATACATGCTGTTTCGGCAATGGTGGATGCAGGTGTGTTGCGTAGTGTCCAGACAAGTACGATCCAGCAGGTGGCGAAGTGTTTGCAAATGCGAGGTGACCACTTTCAAACATGTTCTTTTAAGTGAATATTGGTCGTACATGTACGTACCAGCAATGCAAAAATAAGCCTGAATTTGAACGTAAATAATGAAATTATTGTGCGTAGCCTAATGCGTAATAAAGGGTAGCATACCTACCATGTTTTTCGTACCTCTATGCATAAAGACGTTCAATTATTATTTCCTATTGGCTTTATATGTGTCATTTACGTCTATAAGAATTTCACGTTATGTCTTAATGTTAAAGTAAAGGGCACAGTAACAGATGGAAATACGGAAGATACCGCGTTGTAGAGGTGTAAATTGCATACAGTTTGACGCTTTAACTGAAAAAAGTATACATTTGGCACGAACGAGACTCGAACATCTGCGAGTCTGCCAATCAGTTCCCACAGAATTATTTCGTCCAACCGAGCTAATGGGACAGCTCCGACAAAGCACACAGTTTATGCTACCTGTTCTTGGCCACATTAAACGAAGTTACACCGTTGTCAGAGCCTCGTTTTACAACCACATTTATGTTTAACGTATTGGTAGATCTAGGTTTTGCTACATACACTTTTGTCTTGAACTGGGATGAGAAATAGTATGCCGACTGACGAGCGTGTCATTCATCCTTCACTCTGTATATAATAAAAATGGATGCATGTGCATGTGTATGTGTGTGTGTATGTATGGTTCAGCACTACGCGTAAACCAGGGGATCTAGTTAACCAAACTTGGTACGCATATCCCATAGCGTCAGGCAACATTCGCTGTGGGGGGTAAGAATCATCTACGTATCGTATTTCAAGAGGTATGACGTCATAAACACTGAGATGCGTTCAAAACTGCCACATTGTCTATTACGTTTAAATTTATTACTTGTTTGCTACTAATTACGTCCGCAAGATATTTCCCAAACAATACGCACATACGCCGTTGAGTGTATCCACACGAATGGTGTATGACACAGTGTGCAAGATATATGAGGTCGTTAATAAAGAGATGCGTAAAACAATGCATGTAGTTTTAATACATTTAATCTTTGCTACTTAATGCACACCTACAGGCAAGTCAACTTAAGGAACTCCTTGACATTTAGGAGAGATTTGGCAGTTTTCAACTACGTAGAGCCAATGGCTGTGGGCGAAAACAGTAGCAGTTAACAGCGCTATGAAGAGGGGTTGCCATAGAGACGTTTACAAAATCACTTTGTAAACACGTGAAGCAGCTGCGTCCATTATACAGGGTGTAAAGAAACTGGTTCTCTACTTCTGAAAAAAAATCTTTTAAATAATAAAACATGACCTATACAAGGAATCTGACTGCCCCTGTTAGTCATGGACGAAAAAAAAAAGTTGGCATTGTCTTTGTCAGAACGTGCAGAATCCTATGTGGGGCCAATAAGACGTCAATTTTAATCTAAATATGGTATGCCAATATTTACGAAGACTAATAAAAAAATAAGTTAGGTAATTCAGTACAATTATTATATAGATGCGATAAATCACTTTAACGGGGACCAAATGAACAATTAAAGTCAATATAATTTCAGTAAACCTGCAAAAGTAAAAAAAAAAATAATAATATTGTAGGGGCCTACATAGACAACGTTCTTTTGTTGTGAAGCTGACAGCCAATGAGAAAATAGTTGCAAAAATAACATTGGTCAGTTTTCAAGCAGTAATGGCGGACAGCATCAGCTGGTAATATATGTAATTTAATGGTAGCTAATTTTATTGCACAGAAAATAAAATATGTACTCCTTCCAAAAGAAGTTACACACAAACATTAAAATAAAATTATGATGAGCAGCAAAATGTCTGAGAATAATTTTGAAAGAAAATTATTCAATTGAACTTTGATTTGGCGGGTTTTCAACACTGTCAACAAGACGAAATAATGGAAAGAATATTTATTGGAACTAAACTAAATTGAACCTTGATATTGTGACAGTATTTTAGAAATAGATAAATTAACTACAACTGTCTTTAATTTTGAAATGAGAGAGAGCGTAATAATTTTCTTTTAATGTCCTAACTGTTGCTGCAGGCAGTGGTATGACGTCAGCGGCGGTCCGCGCGGACGATGTGTGGCGTGAAGATAATGATGGATCCTCCTCTTTCATTAATATTCCAGTTACGGCGGTGGTCCACGTCTCCGTTGAAGTGGAATCAGCTGGCAGCACTGGCGTGATAATAATAGTTCCGGTGTGCGCGTTGTCGTTACGCGCGCGACGTTTTATTATTGAAAGTTTATCAATCACGCGGTGCGGGTAGGTCGGAATTATGCAATGTCTTTAGTATTTACGATATATAGCCGGTTAATGCCAATACTTCGCACAGTTCTCTCACCGTGTTGGCACAGGAAAACAGTCACATGTGTTTATCACTATAACAGTCTGTTAAACATCAGTTCAATTTACGTCGTCGTCTATAAGACAGTTTCGATGATATAATAAATGTTTCTTGATCAAATCACAGCACTGTTCTTTTACTTAACATTTTGGTTTGTTCCACTTTCACGCAATTCTAACAGTTAGTGTCCTCACATAACAATGGTGTCTGGTTTACGGCTAATTGTCACAAGTCCACACAGTATGTAAAATCGTCACCGCAAGCACTCGACATACTTTTCAGGTTTTACTGTTCACTTAATAATACACGATCTCCTATTAACACAGTGGACGCACTGTAATTAATTGTTTCTCCGCGTATCACCGTCTTTCACGCCGGACTTTGTAACGTTTCTCCGCCCACGAACCGGCCACGATACAACAACTCGCACGCTCTCTATCGATAGTCGTTCGCTCTCTCTCTGACACAGTACTTCTCCTAGCCTAACCAAAGATTTACAAAGCATATAAAACCAGAACATTCATATTCGTACACTATAAAATATAAAACAGTAGCAAAATGAATGAAGAAACGATGTGACGTATTAACAAATAAAGAATAGCTGAAAGAAATGATACACACGTACTATGACAAGGTAATGCACAAAAGAAAAAAAAATATCGACATTCGGGGAAAGCAATGTCTTTAAAGGGGTACTGTACTTACACTTTTGTACGTTATTCATACTTCTTTGTACGACTGTTCCATGATACCGAAAGCATTTTCGCGATAAAACGAAAAATGCAATTTTTCGGTGTTGTACGTTAACGCAGCTCCTTTTTTTTTGTTTTCGTTTCTAATATAAAATTGCCGAAATGAATAGCCCGGTAATGTCGTGTTTGTCAATTAGAATATGTACATATTTTTAGAAAAATTTTGACGAGTAGCTCGGCTGATCTTCAGGTCAATGCACACCAGTCACGAATACCAGCCCCTGTGAGACAAAAGCAGCGCCTTAGCGGCGGCTTCCCGCGATACTCGGAGAGTCTGCGGCTGGTGAAAGACGCAGTGAGCAAGCGGTGACACTTAGCCGACAGCTCCGCGGCCCAGAAGGTGGTGTCGCCGTACTGCCACAGCCGGGTCTTCTCCATTAGGTTCTTTCACTATATTTAAGTAAGGTTCCGAAGCAGTGGAAAAGTCAAACCATTAATAATTAGAGAAACAGTCATTAAAATACTGATAGCATCAGACAGGAGTTTACACAACTATCTCTTTTTAAGAGAAATCTCTCATAATCAGCAAATTTTACAAAGTTAGGTAAAGATTCCTAAACCAATTCCTAATTATAGAGGTTTCGATTCGATATTGTTCTGAATGAACGTGTCTCAAGTTTGAACGTGTCTCAATTTTGAACGTTGTATTTTCACCTAAAAATGTACTTCACCTTTAACAGACACGCTACATGTGTATAGAACAACACTATATAACTTCCTGCTGGTTAAGAGAATGCAAATGAACCCGCTGAAGGAACAAAAAGCACACACGCCAAATCTGACGGACGTGGATGTACCCATCTGGCGTGGTCACATATCTGTGTCGAGCATACATTAGTGTACTTAATAATATTGATACTTTGTGAAACTATTAATCACTCACGTAAAGTTAGTCACCACTATAATTTAAAATGTTTTATTTGTTTTACCAAATGTAAGAGGTTGTCGTCACATTCAGTAGAGAAATGTCTTTGCATCCTGTAACAATACCACCGACCACCTTAAGCGGCTACCGATGCTAACGTTATACCACTTGCACGAATTTTTCATAAGTTGTAACAGCGAGATAACCTAATGGAAAGAGAAAAATATAACTCGGATTGGTTCCGAAACACTCCACCAGAGTGTACCCAACAGTAGACGGTGGGTCACTTCGGGAACAGGCGTGCTCCCAGCGCGAAAGCAAGTTGCAAAATTACGTCTTAAAACCGGTCGCAAGCCTAATTAGGCATTCTTGTGTCAAGCAAAATGATAAAGCAGAATGCAGTGCTAAGGCTAACCTAACCCTCCTTGGCACACACACCAAACTCTTTCCTTGCATCTGTTCATGCTACAACACAGCGACCTGAACTTGCAGATAAATGTGCTAGCAACAAACAAATGGCCAATGGTATAGTAAACAGTAACATATGCCTCTCAACAACACGTACCTTAAATGAACTAGGCGTAACAGTCTATAAAACCAATCACCGACACACATGAAACTAGTAGCAATGCTGAACACGGAAAAGCATGAAATGATTTTGAATTTAAATCAGAGGGTCTGTTAATGATCATAATCTATAACTGCTTTCCTTACTACAGGGTCTCTATGCCTGTGCGTTAACCAACTTTAACACAGTAAATAGTTCTTTCTTAAACTCGGTTTGAAGCAGCTAAACAGAACGCAAATCTTACTACATTGGTTCTGAAGGAGGCTTTGCATTGCATCATTAATTAGCCTAGTACATGAGGACCCTTAAACTTTTATGGTTTGCTCATTAACAAAACTACATCAGTATGTACGAGAAATGATAAGTATTCGTATCATTAATTATAAATGAAGTAAAGCACAAGAAACTATAAATCTTGAAATAAAAAATGTGCCTTCATAGGCAGTCTTTACACCTACTCAAAAATATAACTGGCTGTGCAAATGACAACACAACATGAAATTCAAATTCAACGACTTTCTTATAATAAATTACGAGACTCTGAATTAAATTCACTAGGATAGGATTCCTGTCCAGGTTTGTGATTTTGGATAATCACGGGTGTAAGACAGAGTTTATAGCAACACCACAATTATTATTATAAAACAACGAAATTTCACAAATACCTGGTCCATTTTCAGAGTGCCAGATACAAACAATTTACTGGAAGGCTGGTGCTAAAGGTAGCGTAATTTGCAGTGGCTAATAACTAGACGGCGATGCAATCATAGCAATATTGTTGGCCATGCCTTGTTACGTATCTTCTTCGCGTCGTAATTAAACTAACAGGGAAAAAAAGTATTACAGTTTCCGAGGTCCATAAATACTGCCCTTAAGCCTTTCTGGCCTCAAAACTCCAGGAATACGAGCCACAATGATCCACTACTTCTAGCGAGGTGTTAACCACAGCACTGCTCAGCCCAGATTCCTTACCCGTCACAAGAGACGAGTGGCCACTTGCGCGCCAACCACACCTTTTCCACTCCGCCAGGCTACTTCTGTCCATGCGGGGCTTCCCCACATCTTTTACATTCAACCCAATGTTCCCTAACTATGGAACAATTCATTTACAGTACATTATATAAAAATAATTTCAGTAGTTACTTAAATTCACAAGCATAATTAAAACAACACCTTTCAAAAGTTCACGTAACTAATATGCACAAAGAGCTAAAGAATTTTCATGACAGATACATTACATGTATGAAATATCACAAACTGACTTAGAAATCGATACGGATACACGGTAGCTAAAAAAAAAAAAAAGGTTTTAAAGTAGTACATGGCTATTTACAAAATACTTTCCAACTACCATCGACAACCCTTCCTTGCAACAATTAACGAAGTGTTAAAGGAAATTGTTAAGCGGCGACCAAGCGTTGCCTATTGGGACAAGTGAGTACAAACACTAGTAATGTACTAGTATACCTGAGGAGCATACGAGACCTGTCTAAAAAGTAACCGACCTTCGGCCAGAAAAAATGTTTCGAATACCTGACGGGATTGGGACACCAATACCCTTCAAAGTAGACCCCTTGGGCTTGCACACACTTAGCCCACCGATCCTCCCACTGCTGGAAACACCTCTGTAAGTCTTCGTTTGCAATAGTGTTCAGCTCCGTCGTCTTGTTCCATATTATCTCTCCTCTGCTCTCAAAACGGGATCCTTTCAGTGGCGTCTTCAATTCTGGAAACAACCAGAAGCGGCAAGGAGCAATTTCTGAAGAGTAGGGAGGTCGCCGAAAAGCTGTAATTTCATGTTTGGCCAAGAAATTTTGGATCAAGTGGGATGAATGTGCGGGGACGTTATCTTGATGCTGTTGCCAGTTTTTCGCCGTCCACTTGTCTCGTCTTTTGCGCCGAACTGCGTCACGGAGTCGCCGGAGAACATCTTGATGTTACTCCTTTGTCACTGTTTGTCCTTCCGGTGCGTATTCGTGATGCACAATTCCACGGAGATCAAAGAAGACAGTCAGTATCACCTTAATTTTTCCTCGCACCTGCCGCAGTTTCCTCAGGCTTGAAGACTCGGGATGCTTCCATTGCGACTGTCTTTCGATTTCTGGGTCGTGCCCGTACACCAGTGACTCATGTACAGTTATCACGGTGTTCGGAAACCCAGGATCAGTGCTGGTGGTGTCCAGAAGGTTCAGTGCAACGTCAAAACTGAGGTCTCTTTTCTCCGGCGACAATACTTTGGGCACGAATTCCGCAGCCACTCGGTGCATGTGAAAATCATCACACAAAATTGCATGTGCAGAATCTTTACTAACTCCAAATTTTTTGGAAATCTCCCTCCCGATCAAACAGCGATCTGCCGTGACCAAATTTTGCACCGTCTCAACAACGACTGCACTCCGAGCAGTTTGGGGCCTGCCAGAACGAGGGTCAGTCTCTGCTGATTCAAAAATGGCTCTGAGCACTATGGGACTTAACATCTGAGGTCATCTGTCCCCTAGAACTTAGAACTACTTAAATCTAATTAACCGATGGACATCACACACATCCAAGCCCGAGGCAGGATTCGAACCTGCGACCGTAGCGGTCGCGCGGTTCCAGGCTGAAGCGCCTAGAACCGCTCGGTCACAACGGCCGGCCGTCTCTGCTGATGTGCGGCCATCTTTGAATGAGTTGAACCATTCCTTAATTTGTGTTACACCCTTCGCATCTTCTCCAAACACCTGCTGAACCTTACGAATTGTTTCGCTTTAGGAATCACGAAGATTTTGACAAAATTTAATGCAATATCTTTGCTCAACACGCTCAGTCATCTTGAGAGAATCGGTAACCCGTCGAAAACGTTGTGTAGCACCTCACTCAGCGACCGACTGGCAGCGACTGACGCTCTGGAAGGCGGGGACAAAATTCACGCATACGCATAAAAGCCTCTTCCTTTACTGTGTACAGTGGCGCCTCGCTATCGTCTCTATTTTGAGCAGGAAAATCAAAAGTCGGATACTTTTTTGACAGACCTTGTATACACATGCGACATACCATATCAATTGTAGAACCTTACAGTCGCTTTCATGCGTACCTGGTAGTAAGGTCATAAGGGAATATATGAAAGGAAGCGTCACAATATAACTGTGACGTTAACATTGCATAATAAGATAAACAGCCGATAAGAAACTTTTATTCCAGCCAGTAAAAATTTACGAGCATGCAAAAAAATCAAGGATATATATATATATATATATATATATATATATATATATATATATATATATATATGGGTGGGTGGGTGTGGGTGTGGGTGTGTGTGCGTGTTTTTTCATAGATTTGAAATGAAAAGAGGTAAAAAATAAATTTTACATTTATAACTTCCATTTGACTAGCAGCGGGTTATAATACGTTGATGTCATCTGCCTTATAATGAATATATCACTTCAGTACAGAGGAAGAGTGATTTAAAAGAACAAATAAATGTTTTCTTATACAAACAACAGCAAAACCGCACCTGTTGTAATGAGTCTTCTCTCTCTCGTTTTAGTGTTTACGTGGTCAACTATTTTCATGATTGGTGATATTCCTTTCAACTTTTTAGCTGGTTAATCTTCCACTCACCACAACTGTCACTTAACCTAACGCAGGGAATTTGTGTGCCATCTACGTATCTAAAATTAAGCTTTGTTCTAGATGTTATCGTATTTGAGTTGCTTTTGTACCGTGTTTTCTAAGGCTCAGATTTGGAAGTAGCCCAGCATGCCCTAAACCAGTATGGAGAATGTCTGAAAACAGCTGTCTGGCTAGACGATGTATGCGGCCAAGGATCGTCGACAGGCCACGCACATTCGATCCTTCTCTGGCGCACAAGCACACTGTGTGTTACTATGCGAATAGATGGCTGCAACGGTCTTCTGAGTGAAAGTACAACGGAATGAAATAAGCTACTGGCTTCTATCCTTCACATGACCAAAACAAGCAGTTTTGCGGTGCAAAATAACGTAGTTTGTAAGTATGATATAGGAAAGTCTCTCTTTAGCGTCATTTGGGACCTTGGAACGCACCAAGAATGGCAAAATTCAGTACCCTACACTATTTTTACAGTCAGTGTTCGAGTCCCGGTCTGGCACACAGTTTTAATCTGCCAGGAAGTTTCATATAAGCTCGCACACCATCACAAAGTGAAAATTTCATTGCGATGTTTGTTCTCCGGTATCTTGTAGACGGACGGAAAATATGATTAAACTACTTGATGATCAGGAGTAAAACGCTGTAATGAAGAAAGTCATTAGATTGATATTTCAAATACAGTTTTAGGAATTCACATGAGACATTAAAATCTCTGTGTTCCTTTGGGAATTATCTCCACTAGAAAATGTAATTTTCAGAGGTAATACCTATGCCGGTGTAAACTATCTATTTTTTACACACTAGCAATAGTTATGGAGTTCAGTTGTTCATTGACAATCTCCTACATGGTTCCGCTCTATTTCTTCGTTAAGGTTAATATACGCTGTGTTCTTGTTGTTGAACTATTTGTAAGAAGAAAAATAAACAGTTGTATTTCGGAAATATAATAAGTCACAAGGGAAGCTCTTCCCAACGTTTTCGAATTAAGTAGAGGCATTAATACGTCTAGAATAAACAAACGCTTATTGAATCCCCCAGGTGTACGATTTGGTGCAACGTCGGAGAATATAGATGTTCCTTTATGACACACATTTCCGCTCTAAATCCTTCTTTCAATTTGCTGTGTGCGTCATACATCGGAGGAGAGCTTATAGAGCGATGACGTCAACTGTATATCTGTTCACCAGATTTCTCCGAGCGGAATGCGAAGTGGCGACGGATGTAAAGTCAGATTTACGGCTTCCTGGTGTTTTACACCGATTCAAAGGTAACTCCTGGAAGATACGAAAAACATTTCGCGACAGCAGTTTCGTTGTGAAGTGTTCGGTCCAAACTCAGGTGAATGCAGTTTCTGTTAACCAGGCTGCTAATGCTCCAGAAAAAACAGCTGCAACTAGTTTGTTGTTACTTATGGATACATTAGGACGTAAATGTTGATATTATTTGGATTATACAGACTGCTTTTACACATATGTATGTCCGGGAACGTGTTAGAAAATCGCGATGAATAATATAATAAAAGGAAAACAACATTGAAGACACAGATAGTACATATTTCGCCTTCGTAGCAATTTCTAATGCCGACAACACACTTCTGTGAATTGTTGCCAAAGCTTGTTTTGAAATAAACAAAACCGCGAATATCGTCTGGAGCTATTTACAGTTTGATTCAACACTTAATTGCTTGACTGCTCGAGACCAGATTGAATTAATAGTTCCAGATGCCAACCCCGTGGTTTGCAAATGAGATCGACATGGGTAATACGCGTCAGTGAAACGCCATTGCGGTTCAACCTGTACTGTCTTCTGATTATCTGTCGATACATATTTCACCTTACTCCCATCATTACAAATACAGAGTTAACACTCTCCTTGCTTATTCTGAAATCCTTCGATATCAGTCTCAGAGCCTGTCGTTTGTTGGTACCTTAAATGCCTTTTCGAAGCCAGAAACAAGTCAACGTGGCACATTGGCAAAACACTAGTCCTGATTGAGGCCTCATGTGGGATGTCCAAATCCCTTGAGCTACATGATAGTAGGATCCCTATCAATTGCACACAACCAGTTTCCTACTTCAGATTTCTCAACTCGCTACTTGAGTAACGTGGCCAGTTACATCATCGTCAACAAGACGTTAAGCCTAGATATTTCTTTTTGTTCTACGTTATCTGGCGAGGAGTTTGTTAATGGTCACCAGAACGTGATACAACGTCATATGCTTTCCATCTTAAACGCATTTCCGAAAGTCGTAACACACGAGATTTCGCTCACGCCTTCCTACCAGAGTCTGTTCTATTGATAAAGTGTAGGTGAAGAGCTGGCAGATGAGGTGGGAGACAGGGGATGGAAAAAACAGATTACAACAGTAGACTTCTCCTTCTGACTCATCCAGTCATTCTCCCTCTCTCACCACCACCTACATACAACTCCTCTTTCATCTTAACAGTGGGATTTTGGAACATATACTGTTTTCGAATATCATGAAGTACCTCGAAGGTAACGGCATATTGATACATAGCATGGGTTCAGAACATATCGGTCTTGGGAAACATAACTAGTTCTTTATTCCCACGAAGGAATTACTGCTATCGACAGGGATCTCAAATTGTTTCCGCATTTCTAGAATTCTAGATGGCTTTTGAGGCCCTTCCTCACAAGGAGCTTCTAATCAAATTCCATGCCTAGGAAGTATCGCTTCAGTAGTGCGACCGGATTCGTAATTTCCTCTCACGAGGGTCACGGTAAGTTATCGAGCAAAACAATATGCGTAAATTGTGGAGGACGCATCCAAAGCTAAGCACAGAAACTTGTACTGCCCTGACCATAGGAGCCGATCAGGAGATCTGCATAGCAGAAGCCCCAGATAAAGCAAAAAGAACTTCTCTTCCAGACTAAGTGACGGCGGAGAATGTCCTCAGCTAACGGAATCCACAGGGATTACTGACTGTCTTTTCTGACGGATGTCGTGTACGTAAATCTGTACTTTAGGGTCCCAGGGTAGAACACCGTTGACAGACAACGAACGCTAGAATTACCTCTTAGCCGTCCCATTAAATTAAAATGCCTATAGAATTACAATGAACACCATAAATATTTGTCACGAGATAGACTGCAGCGCAAAGAGTTACGAAAGTGATACTATGATTGGCTCGGGTCAGACTGGCCACTGTTCTATCATAAAGACAACAGTAATCAAGAAGTGATTCTGAGAATTTTAAAAAAATGCTGAGTAAAGATATTTAGATACACAGAGTATTATACTTTTGCGGTTCTACGTAGTACCCGCTACATCAGACATATAGTCTTGTCAGCTTGTATTTTTCTTCAGTTTAGTGTATCCATGGGTGCAATAAATGGTAAGCTAAGGTTTTTAGACGTGCAATGAGACTCAATACCATGTTTAGACGCGGAAGAATTTATTTCGGGGGAAATGTTCGTCTCAAACCTACTTAAAGATTTCTTGTGCAGTCTGTGACTAGCACTTTCATATCTGTGCCTTAAGCGATGTCGAAAAGATTTGTGATTTATATTGCGACGTCGGGATCGACGACTCTGACTGTTAGTATACTTATCCAGCACAGTGATACTGAGATCTACCAACATTCATTAGAAACGGCGTTAGTACAAGCCGCTACTAGTAACGTACAGCCCCAGAATCACAGCTCCTTTGGTTATACACAGGTGTGTAAAATTTATGGATGAAACTAACTTTCACATGATGTGCCTCTGCCAAATAACATAGCTCGATGACACTTGGACTCTACACAGGAAGGACTGTTACACTATAGTGCTGGAGGTTAATGAAACAAATGCGCAATGAGACGAATATGCTCGACACTTTTTCTGGAAGACAATAATTACACTGAGTTCACCGCCATTTATTATGGTCTCCTGTGTGAACCCCTAAGGGACCTAACTGTTGAGGTCATCGGCCCACACTTCCACACTACTTAAACTAACTTAACTACCTTATGCTAAGAACAACACACACACCCATGCCCGAGAGAGGACTCGAACCTCCGGTGAGAAGCCCGAAAGGGACACCGCGCTCACCCCATTCGACACATTTTTCTCTTTCTATCTCATTCCTTTAATCTGTTGATCAGTCATATCTCAGTCGTTTCTCGCTGGATGCGTATTCATTCTTTCTTAACATGTACAATGGCGCAGAAGTCTGTCTCTATGGTAGATAACAGCATGCTCAGTGCAGCCTTGCCATTAATTCCATCGCTTTGCGAAAATATGGTATCGATGAACACTAGAATTTAGCCCATGCACGTCTGCGGTCGATGCTACGAGCTGTGCTGTGCTGCGTCGTATGAGTATGTGTGTGTGTGTGTGTGTGTGTGTGTGTGTGTGTGTGTGTGTGTTTCGATATGCTCGTACCTGCTTCGGTCTATGTTACCCCTTGAACGAGTGTCTAGAGGTCTGATGGCTGATTAATAACTCGCATTCGTTCTTGTCTGGTTTTGATCCGAGTGCATTTTAAGTTCGACGTAATTTATATATATCACATAGAAGTGTAGTATCAACATGTCTGCCGCCATTTTTTCGCTCTATCTTAATATGCTGTTTCCTTTAATACTTTCTTCAAATCATGTATTATCCCTCGTCTAATCTGACTGTAAATGGCTGTCAAAAAGTTTCCGTCAGAGAGCCATACTATCCAGAATTGTTATGCCACTGAGGCAAAAGCACCGTGAGTGTTCAGGACATCGTGCAACTGTCACACCATGTTGAAGATAACCATATGGCAAAACGCCGCGTCCTGCTGCGTGACGAAGTCCGTAACTGCTTGATGGCGTTGAGAAGTCCATAAATGCTTGCATCGTCTTCCGACAGGAATCGTTGACTCTTCAACAAGTGTCTTCCACTTGAGGTAGTCCGTAATGCCCTGGCGTCTTGTGTCGGATCACAGCCAGCACGGAACCTGGCGCAGTATTCCACAATGGGGGTTTTCGATTAGGCGTCTTGCCCAATTCACATTCTTCCGATCGACCTCGTCCGGTGTTGGTATTTCGGCACCCAAGAAAAGAGTAACACACTCATACACACATACAAACACACACACACACACACACACACACACACACACACACACACACACACACACACACTCAAACAACCGAAACACCACAGATGCCAAACACATTTCAAACTCACGCACCTTACCCAGCCAAACGCGCTACGAACAAATGAACACTACACAGCCCCCACAACACGTAATGGCTGCGACAACTCTGCCTATGTTTTGAAAAATTGGAGAAAGTGCAATGGCAATCGACCATAGGTCATGGAATCTGCCTATTCACTTCACCGCCGGCCGAAGTGGCCGAGCGGTTCTAGGCGCTTCATCTGGAACTGCGCGACCGCTACGGTCGCAGGTTCGAATCCTGCGTCGGGCGTGGTTGTGTGTGATGTCCTTAGGTTAGTTAGGTTTAAGTAGCTCTAGGAGACTGATGACCTCAGCAGTTAAGTCCCATAGTGCTCAGAGCCATTTGAACCATTATTTACTTCACCAACAACATATGAGAAAGCACCACAATATCAAAACCGTAAGTTACACACGACAAACGTGATATTTATTCATTTCCGTTTTGAAATTCACAATAAACAGAAAAAAAATACGTTTTGCTTATTTGCAGACGAGAAGTTGTAGACTGTGCAGCAGAATAGCTATCAAAATAAAGTGTCAGTAGTATCATGTAAGGTATGTAAACTATTGCATACATCCACTCTGTTTGCCAGTTACCTGTAAATAAAACTTTGACATAATGTTCTGCATCAGGTCGTTAATAAATATCTCAACTGTGCACTATGAACAAATGATGTATAATATTTTACAACACAGTTTCATTCACAATTGTAAATATCATGTACCAAAAGTTTCGCTAAATGTTAATACGTAACAACAGTTTTACAGCTAGATAATAACAAATAACCCAATGAAGATAGCACAAAATGTGCGGAAATATGTGTGGGTAAACAAAACAGAAAAAAAGGGTCTTGTATAAGGCAGAATTCCTCTTATTATTTCGTGGCAAACACGAACATAACAAGAACTGCAACACCACAAGATGATTAGATTAATAACACGTTGGTGCTGTTTGGACACATTTGCTAGTAATATCGCCACGTTTCACGTTTACCGCACGCACTTCGGAAAGACATGACAGCCATATTAACCCTTCTTTACATGTCGGTGCTTATATACCTGCGTCGGAGTAGCGTGACGTTGCATATACACTGCAGTAACTTCTTGATCACCCCCCTTATATTTACACCGACACTCCGGTGAAGTGTAATAATAGCCCTCATAATGGCAAGGTTGTCAAAAAATTGAAAAATGTATCTAAATTACACTAAAATTCCCGTGACAGTATCTCACCCTGTATTTACACAGCAAATTTCCGCAGAAGCACTTGCAGGACGACACTGTCGTCTTGTCAAACCAGTTTCTCTGGAGATAAGTAACAGCTGAGTACGGAAGAAGCAATCGTTAGGGAAAAACTAATCCCAAGAGTTAAAATGTTAAATCTTATCTTCCTAAGTCGCCTCTACAAAATCGAGTCATGTGTAATAGGAACAGTTAAACAACCCCTACTGATCACTCGTGACGTCTCTTCGAGCAGCTAGTACTTCTGCGCATAGCATTCGAGCGCGAACGCTGCGAGGCGGCAGCGACGGCGGCGTCGCCGTGGTGACGCCACTGTTGTCGCTCCCAGCATGCCCCGCGCGCCACTATAAGCGCGCGGACGCTCCGCCGCGTCTCCAGTGCGCGTTTGCACGCCCAGCGCGACACAGTGGTAGACGAGCTGCTGTCACGTTGCGCACAGGCCTCGCATGGCGCTTCTGTCGAGTCGCGCGACGGCCATGGCGCGTCTCGCTTGAGTGTTCGTACGTCACAGGCTGGAATGTAGTGTAGCGTTCGCATCTGGCTCCACACAGTCAACATGAAGTTCCCATTGTCGTCATTCGTTCTACAACTAGCCGCTGTTTATCTCTCTTGCTTTGGTGAGTTCCTTTTACAGCCTCAACGTGGCGCTATGTTATGAGTTACTTCAATAATGCAGTAATTGCGCGAACTTCAAAATTCACGCAAGCCAAGTGTGTAAAGCTTCAATGTGTCACGTCACTGACAACGTGATTACAGTCCCAGTAAAAACGTATTTCAGCTTTTGTACACTGCTTTTCGTCTATTTTGAGAATACTTCAGCATGGGAACAACGACTTAAATTCGCAAAGTTAAAAAATAGAGATCGCAAAATGTTTTTTAAGACTCGTTCTTCTAATTTGATATTGTTCTTACAACGGATTGTTTTTTAACAAGCTAGCCAAAGTGGGTCTTTAATGGTAGTATTGTGGACCACAGTATTCTCAACAGTTTTGCCGGTGTGGATTAACAATAGTGAGCACCACAAATACGAGCAAAACTGTATCGCACTGAAAACAATTGCTTCTTCCTGTTAACCTTCGTAATAGTAATTTTTTAGGTATGTGTTAACGACGATAAATGCCACTTTTATGTTATTTTGAAAACCCTCTCCTTTTTTTCGTACTTATTTTCAAGACTCTTGAATATGCTAACAAGAACATTGTTTACATTCGTGCTTTCTAATCTGACTTGCGGTATTTAGCTTAGGAACACTATTGTACCGTAGCTTTAGAAGCCCGTTTTCCTAATCCCATTGATTGCCAAAAACTTTTGTTGAGGGACCTCATTAAAGCATTCGCACAACTTATTTCGAGTATAAAATGGAACGGAAGGGAGAATCATACCAACAAATAAAGCCTGGTCTTAGTGAACGATGTGTGCTATTGCACCAGTTTTTCATTCGCGTATGTTTATTGAAACACTTTATTAAGCTATACTGCAAAGTTTTACACAAGCAGTGTGGGTTCATTCATTTTATAACATAACGTGAACATATAATCGGTTACTGTTATATCGAGTATAACAAGCCTGAATAACTATATGCCAACTGCTGCTTTCGATGCACTGATTCAAAGAGCGAGTATTAAATTGATAGTGACAAGCATTTAGTAGTCAAAAACTAAAGTCCCTACACTCATGAAAAACTTTCGAAGAAAGTGCAACCTTATAGCTGTGACTGTAAATTTTATTGCAATAGGTATGGCACAGAATCTTTATCAGGTGTGAACGATACATGTCCACCTTTTATCTCGCTTATACACAAATATTCTTAACTTGTACCTCATCTTTAACAGCAACTTGTGTCAGTGGAAAAGTGTAGGTAGCGAACAAGCGAACACACTATACGCTCTTGATTAAAGCACACTCCTCTCTCTCTCTCTCTCTCTCTCTCTCTCTCATACACTCACACTCACACACACACACACACACACACACACACACACACACACACTAGCAAAAGCAAATACTGGAACGCACTAGTAAGCACGCACTTGTTCACAACATCACGCAAATTTTGTACAAGTAATTGATTAGCCAATAGAGCTTATGACAAGGAAACCTTCCGCAAACTAATTACGGACTATAAATTATTATTAAACGAAAATGTCTCTGTCTAAATGACGCTACAGCGTGGTACTATTCTACTATATTATAACTTTTTACCAAGTCAGGTAAATATCAAAGTGAACCAGTGCTTACTCAGATATCCCACTATAATTATATAATTTTTGGAGCAATATATAACTCAGAAGTAGAGGTTAGTACATCAGGACGATTACTTCAAGTTTAAAATCGCATCAGTTTCTCTGGTACACCTAAGTCCTGTCAGGACATTAATCAGGCTTTCAAGAACGACACAATTTTACTTTTAGCCTCTGACACTGTGAATCAAAAATGTGCTCATCGTTACCCATACTTTACAGGAAAGAATTTTTTAATTTTCTTAGCTTCCTTTTCATTACAGTTTATTATATTTCTCAGCGAATGAATTATAATTAATTTTACGCGGTAATGCCAAACCAAAATGCGTACCGGATATGAGGTCCCTTGTTTAATAGCTGATCTGGCCTGTTTATAGTTCTGTCTTGAAACATTCAGGGAACCGAGAAATGGTTCGTTCAGAACATGTTCAGTCATTTTCCGTTACACTTGCTGAAACTGATGGGCTGCCGCCTGAAAAGATTTTCGTACGGTCATGTGAATTTGTGTACTGCACCGTTAAGATTTTAAAATCACTCCTCGTATAAGACGCAGTACCTCAGTTTTACCATCGAGCCCTCCTCTGTAACATTTCACAACGAACGCTGCCACTGCTGTGCGATTCATAGTTCCATATCCATTTCATGTCGAATGGCAGCACTTGTGGGCTGGTAGATTAAAATCGGCAATCACAGAAGTTCCGTTTTCCTACACAAAATCATTATTCACTCATGAGCAGCTATATGAATGGAAAAAAATCATATGTTGCTTACATCTAGCAAAATAAAACACGATGAATGTGACTCTCTTGTGAAAACATGAAAAAAGGCAGAGTTCAGTTGTGCAATTAAAGGGCCACTGATCTGCATATCATGAGCTTGCCGGTTGCAAAGATAGTGTAAGGCATTAATATTAGCAGAGCAGTAATGTATAGACGTTATTCTGTTTGTAATTACTTTTAAGGAGCTCTTTTGAGATAGTAACACTTTTTGGGATAGTGGCATACGTTAAATGCACTTGACATTCTCTCAGACAAAATTTTCTTTTTCTGTCTTATAAAGCGTACCGCACTCTTTTCTGAGTTCGTAGGTTTGATGTTTTTCTGACTGCTTTCAGTATTTTCGCCGCGGAGACACTTTTAGTCTGTTTCTGAGCAAGAATTCTTGATACCACACTCGAAAGACAAGGCTACTTTGACCAAAGTCATCCAAAATACAAGTTGTTTATTATAATTTTTACTTCTGAAATGAAGATAAATTATAAGACACTACGAAAGTAGAAGGGGTTCATCATTACAGCGACATAGGGGCTAAATTTAGCAAAAAGAAAGAATGATGTGTTAGAAATCCACTACCTAAGGCGACATTAGGCCTTTCCTCCCGACGTTATTGAAGAAAAACCTTGACAGGACATACGTCTCATGCAGTAATATTGTGTGTCGCTACCGAAGTCCCAAGTTCGACTTTAAATTGGCCTTCAGTTTTCGTCATGAGACGTTTTGCAACCGGCACATATCATCTCACAAAGAAATAAATATTCATTGTGACAACGGACGTACCTTGGACCACGGTGTCGACTAGGCGTGCTGTTTGGTCAGCATTGATTGTTATGAATGACGTGTATCGTTAGCAGTACACGACTTCATATTACGCACATAATGTTCAATGTACTGTGGCAGGACCTGACTAACGTTATACCCCTATTAACGCACCTTTCTGTACTGTCACTGTATTGCTTGATGTTGTCATAGAACTACTGTACTCATTTTTCATAACAAAGAAATATGGATATCGATATTAACATTACTAAATATACGAATTGTGCAACGCGTGTCGAATTATCATGTTTCTTGAAGAAGTCGCTGCAATGTCTCCTTATTTCCCAAATATGTTTCATCTAATACACTTTTACCGTTACAAGCCGAGTTTCTCCGGAAATTTATTTGCGTAGCTCATCAGTGAGTGGAAATATATACATTAAACTAAGTTCGTTGTTTTGTAATCGCCTGTAGATATTCCTGTGCATACTGTAAGCGCACTTCATTAAAGTCCTTCATCAAGCAATACGAAGTTCGTTTTTCGGTTTCAAAAACACCAAGAAACCTTAAGCTCTTTGTATTTTGTTGTTGAAATGGACTGCAGTTCGACGTTTAAGAGTTCAATGAGTAGCACGTACCGATTTGTGTGTACTGCATCTTCTCGTAACTTAATCTTCGTCCATACGCCTTGAGCCAACTATGGAAGTTTGAAATATTTAATTAGCATCACTAGCTTCATACACGGTGAAACGCCCTGTTTATTATAGCTGTGCAATTTTTGCTTACCTGTTGCACTGCTTTCAGAATGCATATCACTTAGTATTCCACTGAGGGTAAGCGCCACTACTGTATGTCCCTATCACATTCTCTAACTTACTGTTAATGTTTTGTGGAACTTTTTCAAATTCGTACTTCAGATCTAGCCGGACAACATGTTGTTTAGACCACAGTTGAAGGGAAAACCACTTGGACTGCGTCACAATTTACAGCCCTACACTAAGGCCGCCCCCACAGCACTCTGTTTCTTCAGCCAAGGGCGGTTCTGCTCTGGCTCGCCCGGGAGGGAGGACGAAATTTATGTTGGAGCGGCTGTTGCTTCTTGGTAAGCCGCAGGGTCTAAGACCTGTTGCTGGGAGACAGTACCGTACCACGTCGAGTTGCTCTGAGAACTCATAATAATTCTTTTATGCTGTCCTCACTTCCCGCAGCGCAACGCAGTCTCGAGGTATTAGGTATAAATATATAGCTTCTTACGTCCGGATGCAAGTTTGCAGCGTTGTTAACCTGTTAGTCGTTAAATAAATTTTCCTTGAATATTATTTTCCACAGGTTCTTGTGATCCTTTGCCCGTATACGTTACGTAACACCTTCTCCAAAGTAAGGAAATTTCTGTATTATCTGTGTGGAGTTCACTACTATTTCGTAGTTAACGTAAGATTGAACAGTAGCTACGGTTACTCACTTCCATCACTTCTATATCACAACACGTTTCATTGAGTTAGCTCAACTGTCTTAAAGGATTATTGATTCCTTCGCTTAAAGTTATGAAGGAAAACAGCAAACCTCTGTTTCTTTATTTCAGAAACTACGTTGTGACAGTTCGTTTTGGTCGGATCTACCAGTATGTAGAAATTAGTATTTGTGGCAATCTATGTTGCAACTGCAGAATAGTCGTATAGTTGAGATATCTCTCCGGAAAGAAACATCCATCTGATTATAATAAATTTTATTCTAAGCATTTCTGTTACTACTCTACAAAACTGGCATTGTGACTGATAGCTATTTGAAAGATCCTTGATATTCTCATCATCATTCTCATCATCGTTATTACCATCATCATTGCGTTCGCCATCTTTGTTCAACGGTTAGGCTAGATACGCTGTATCTGTTCCTAATTGTTTCCTCGATCTTCGTCAATATCACCATGTTTTCGTAAGGACCCGGCTTGACGACATACAGCTGGTCACTGTAGCGTTCTCCGTAATCCTTTGTTATACCCAGTACACTTTCTAATACTAATTCCTTGCGCATGTCATTGTGTCTTTTGAGTACTCTTTTACAGTTCGAAGGAACCGTGTATCAGTGGGCTGCAGCACAGATGCATTTGCAAGTGTTAATGGTTCACTTCCATGTAGCCGTTTTTGAAACACTCTTGGTTTGCAAAATTTTATCCTGGTTTCTTTCCTTCCCATATTATTCAGGAATTTTTGCTTCCTACCATACGTATGATTAAACTTAGTAGTTTTTACCATGTTATCAGTATTTCTATTAATAGTTAACATGCATCTTAGGTTTCTAAAGTCTGCTGCCTGTTAGAGGATGTGAGCTTCAAGCAGTATTTTCGATCAAACACGGCCTTTGTCTAGAAAGACTATAACTTTTACTATGCTTTTAGGTAATGATAATATAAAATAACAAAAGAATAGGTGTCATATGTACATTGTCCTTTCAAAGTCAATTTCAGTTCCCTGCGTACTATCTTCGCCATTTGAAAGAAATTTTGCGATTGTGCAACTATTTAGATAGGACTCGGTTGTAACTTGATACTCCCAGTCCATCAGAATGTCATGTATGTAAATATTAAAAACTATGGAGGATTCACAGTAACCTTATTCCACTGACTTTTTATTTACAATTACTTTTATTATATGGTCATTACAGTAATTGTGATACCGTAGCAGAGACTGTACCGTGCTACAACCACTTCCGTGGGATACGTCCTCTTTTGAATTACCACCCGTAGTTGTTGTTGTAGAAAACTGCATGTACATATAATTTCCAAACACGTCTCATACAGATACCATCAGTTTCGTCAGATTATATTAGACGTATGTCAGCGTCTTAAGGTTCTTCATTGACGTATATGTGTAGCCAGCCGAGCTATTTTTGCTGTGCGTGATGTTGTGGAACACCGCTAGAACTGAATACAGAACATTGATAACTTCTTTGTAACAGCTAGCTCATAGTTTATTTCTTCGACGAGGTGGCGTCACACTGTTAACTGCCGTTTCATCTATGCGTTACCACATGAAACATATGTCTCACTACCGCTCACGATTCTGTTCTATAGGCCTTACCATTCTACACCGAAAAGAAAGAGAAACCCCAGGCACGCAATTATCAGTTGATTTTTATGCTACCAGGAGTTTGGGAATCTAACGAACACTGAATTTTGCGGCAACCTCATTATTTTTTTACTAACTATCTCACTCGAAACACTCACAGAAAAAGGTTACTAGATGTCTGACGGTTGGTATTTCAAGAAACCCTAGTTTTCACGAAGGTTTACATCATTTTCGTGTACTAAATAACTACCGTTTGACAGCCACATGTGCCGTCATGGCCCCACTGGTGGATAACATCTTCATTCATGCCACTGGATCGAATACAATGTAAATTCCACGAAGAGCTTCATCAGGTTTAAACTTAGCCTGTACTGTCATATTTTAAATTATATCGTTCATTGGAAAAGTTAGCGAGGAGTATTACGTGTTTTCCTCTATTTCAGTTAGAGTTTCTCTGACGTACTGTGAGATTAAGTTATTGATTATTGAGTTACTTCCCACGCCCGGGTTCCCGGGTTCGATTCCCGGCGGGGTCAGGGATTTTCTCTGCCTCGTGATGGCTGGGTGTTGTGTGCTGTCCTTAGGTTAGTTAGGTTTAAGTAGTTCTAAGTTCTAGGGGACTGATGACCTGAGATGTTAAGTCCCATAGTGCTCAGAGCCATTTTTTTTATTGAGTTACTCTGTATATCCCGCCATATTACGATGGAAATCCCTATTAGGATTTTCGGTGTACATTGTTCATAGTGAATTACACAGTAAGGGAACAGCTTCTGTTTTAGAGAATCGCTAGAAACTTGTTTGTATGTACGCTATTGAAGCTCGATTATTGCACATCGCCCACAACTTTACTAGACGCAATATCTGTACTGTAAAATACATCGTCAGCAGATTTTCTGCTAACCTAAATCTTTGCGTTTTGTGCCTGTATCGTAGAAGCAGTTTATGTTTGCGCAGGTGGATGTAATCTTCAGGTTTCAATTCGTGTTCTAGTTTAAATATTGACTCTACATGTAACCAACCAGGACATGAGATTTCGGGAAGCTTTGACATTTTCCTGACAGTCCACGAAGAGAAAAAAATGTGTAGCATGAGGTTCATGACGGAAAATTTGCTAACGAACTACACCAGTCCCCTGTTTATGAGACTTCATGCAGATGTTCATTCTATAACAGGTACAAAGCAGTAAACTTTCATTACATTTCGAACTGATGTCCTTCATCGACATCAATATTAGGCATAACGTCCACGGGATCGTATACACCGTCTTATTTGTTGTGTCACGGAAGCAAACAGGTACTGAATGTCACCTTGAGGAATATCTGGAAGACATAATATGTCAGTTATGAAGATTGGTGCCTAGAGACGGGTATGAAATTATACATCTTCCCATCGCATCCCAGACGAGCTCTCTGGATGATAAATCGAGAAACACGCAATCCAGTCAAGTATCCGTTATATTCCAGAACGCATCTGTGGTGTGAGCTGCAGCGTGGGGTTTTGCTTTATCCTACTGAAGTATGCCATTTGGTACCAAGATCACGAGGGGCATGAATACTTTAGCACAAAAAAGCGAGTGTTCACGCTTCCGCTCCCTTCAACCTGTCATACCTCCTCACACCATCATTCGACGATCTTGACTATTATGGGTCTCTGTAATAACTGAATCCTGTGACCTATAATCAGGTCGCCTAAGGAGACTCTGGTGTCGCTATGATCGCCGCATAAAGAAGCTAGTCTCATCTCTGAACACCACAGAACGCCACTCAATGTCCCAGTTCACTATGGTTCCACGTCATAAAAGTCTTTGTTATCTGTGGTGTGACGTCAGCGGTAAGCGACGCATGGCGACTTGACCCCCGAACACAGCATCCAGTAACCTCTTCCAGACGGTTTGTAGTGACAATCTATTTGTGTGCATTTCATCTGTCGTCATCCATCTATTGGTAAGAGCCATTGGAACAACACCATCATCTTCACATTATGTATTCCATCTAGGAGCTCCCGTGGCTATTCTTATTTCCAACACCGTCTCCTCGTCCTTCATATTACACTGGATACACAACAACGACCAGTCTGTGAAGTAGGTGGCTACAGTGCTCCTATGTCGCTCAAGGCTCTTTTCTCAAATTGCGGCGACAAGATGAATGCGTACGTCCTTCGTGCATGCTATGTTGAGGTCTTCAACGGAAAAGTTTCGAAGTTCCGCTAACCTTAAACACTTTCAGCAGTCATCATGAACTCATACGATTCGTAACGAGCAGGAATGGCTTTTTTCTACTAAAAATACTGTAAATTAGCTGACGTAAGGATGAAATTTTAATCAAGATATCCTAAAGGCATGTAAATAATGGAACAGCAATCTGGTAGCGTTCAGTGAAGGTATTCATGTTGTAACACTTTTCATTTTGTAAGTGTACGTGGTGTGGCTCACATGGCTCTGAGCATCACACACATCCATGCCCGAGGCAGGACTGGAACCTGCGACCGTAGCGGCCGCGCGGTTCCAGACTGAAGCGCCTAGAACCGCTCGGCCACCCCGGCCGGCTGTACGTGGTGTAACCTTAAGTTTTCATTATCACGTTGAAAAAATAAAGGTTTAGCCATTATAAGTGGCAACGTTGTTACATGTTCTTTACATAATGGCGATTCGGTGCGACACGTTATTCCCAGACACCTTGATTGCGTACTCCGTCCGAACAAAAATGGTTCAAATGGCTCTGAGCACTATGGGACTTAACATCTGTGGTCATCAGTCCCCTAGAACTGAGAACTACTTAAACCTAACTAACCTAAGGACATTACACACATCCATGCCCAAGGCAGGATTCGAACCTGCGACCGTAGCGGTCACGCGGTTCCACACTGAAGCGCCTAGAAGCGCTCGGCCACACCGGCCGGTCCGAACAGCCCTCAGAAGGTCCTACGGTACAGCCCACCCGCTGTGTCAATCCTCAGCCGATAGGTGTTGGATGCGGATGTGGAGGGGTGTGTGGGTAGCACACCACTCTGCCGGCCGTTATCAATTTTCGTGGCCAGGGCCGCTACTTCTTAGTCAAGTAGCTCTTCAGTTGGCCTGGCTAGGGCTGAGTGCACCCTGCTTGCCACTAGAGCTCTTCAGATCTAGACGGTCACCCATCTAAGTGCTAGCCAATCCCGACAGCGTTTAAGTTCGATGATCTCACGGGAACCGGTGTTACTATGGTGGCAAAACCCTTGGCTTCACTTTATAAGTCTGCATTTTTGCTGTTCTGCTTACGTGCAATTTAGAAAATCTCTTCTTCGGTTATCTGGAAATACCTGATACCCGGTGGTCTCTTCATCCTGGGAAAGAGGATGAAGCTACTGAGCGCTATATCGGCAGAAGACGGGGGATGGAGCAAAACTGGATTATCACAAGAAACAGCCTGTTTAAAATGAACTGGAGCGATATCGTGAAGCAATAGCAACTAATGCACGCTGACCCGCCATGGTTTCAGTAGCCCCCTGTTACAGCGTCAGGGCATTTCAGTGCCGTGCTCCTGACGTGTTTTGCCAGTTTCGATCATTATCAGCTACCGCCATACCACAATAATCGCGAAAATAGCTCGGTATCACTTTGTCCGATTATGGTTGAGTCCTCACATTTCTTCTAACGGTGGTGAATCCGTATCTTCAAAACGTCGTGCGAGATAATGTAAGGGGTCCATAAGTGCTTTTTATTTTTCCCACTTTTTCTTTGATTGTGATATGGCAGCCTTACAGCACTCAGACCACCACTTATCTTGCGATTCCCAGTTTTTAACAGAGATTTGATCTGTCACTTGTTCATTCAGACTTCTCTCTCTACGCTGTAAGCATCTGCACCGACTAGGCACTGTGTCTTACGATGGTAAATTCTTTTCGCACACTTCCACCAATTCAGTACGTGTTGTTTTAGAGTCATTCTCCTGTAGTGACGGAAAACAGTTTAATACGTGACAATACACTTATCGTTCGGTTGCACCACATCGTTTTGGTTCCTCTGGTGGCGCAATAGGGATCTCTGGAGTGACGATCCTGATTGTACGAAGACTACAGACATTTTCCTGCGAATAGACGTAGACTTCATTGACTAAACGCCTTACATGAGCGGTCGCCGTAACTACTTCGGCTTTCCGAGCACGCTTCACGTCCAACCCAAATTAGCAATTTACCGCGCGCTACATAAGCAGCGTTTTCCGTCGAGTACTCTCAGAGGTCGACATGACCTAAACTCAGATACCACACATACGTATATGTCCACCCTGACGGCAATTAATGAACATTCAGTGCAGATGCCCTCTTCGTCCAAGCTCTTGCGGGAATCAGCATGAGGCTGCAAGCGTTCAGAGAAATCCGGGCTCGAGTCCAAGGCTGCAGAAATTTTCACTTGTTTCCATTGAATTTATTTCAAGGCCCAATTTACGGCTAATGTTCAAACATTAATTACGTGATGAATCTATGGGATCAGACATAAATGGTGACAGCTCTTTCGGACATGTCAGAAAGAAGCAACTCTACACACATAAGAAAGTTGTTCCTAATGCTGAAAAGTAAACGTTATTACTAACTGCCTTACATTCCGAACATGTTTGATGGGTAATGTGTCATACGAAACTGCAGATCGGGCAAAACAATGGTAATTCGCATGAAAGGGTAGCAAAGTCCTTTTTATGAATGGGCCGCCGTTTTAGCTGAATGACGGATTGAGCCAAATTCGTAGTTCTTTGATAACGCAAGTCTATTCAGAGCCTGCTGTTGTTCCATTACAAGTTGGATAAGACATTGTGAACGGAACCATAGGTTATGCCAACGATCACCCAGTGCTGTAGTAACATTAATTTCATTAGAACTCAGAAGTCATAGCTTATGACAATCCACTGTTTCTGCACTTTGGTCACAAGGTCGCATTAGGACAAACCTACTTCCTTGAGACAATTCATCGTATGAGATGGGGCGATTTTATAAGAAACTAGAGCTCGATTTACTTTCACGATGGTTAATATCTACTTCCGGTGATCCAGATTTAGGTTTTCTATGGTTACCATAAACTGTATGAGGTTGAGGCCCCAAGAGTCCCTTTACAAAACACATATCCTATTTCCTTTTCCAATCCGAGATTATGATTCTTACCTAATGAACTCGTTGTCGGCGTAATGTTCCTGCTTTTTTTTTTTCCTTACACACCGAGATGCTGCAGCCTTGGACATCTTGAGACACAATGATACCTACTTTCACGCTGCGTCGACGGCTTTTAAAAAACAAATATTGCTGTAAGACTGAGCTTTGTAATCACACAGGACACAGGCACTACAACATCTAGGCGTAGATCATTCCTCTGCAGCTCTAATCCCTTTTTGCTAGTGAGTTGTTTTACGCTTTCTCCAAGTTAGGGCTAGTCAGCACAATACTTTCTTGGTCTGTCAGTTTACAAAGACTTCATGGTATTCTGAATTCGGCCAATTTTTTTTTTTTTATTTTTTTTTTTTAGTCCTAATCTGATCCATTCGTTTGCTACAGTATTGCTACGTGGGATACTACTTCCTGTTTCAGGTTGAAGAACAAATCCCTCTGTAAATTTTCTAACACAAAGCAAACTGTAAAATAAACATGTCCACGTTCTTTATAGTGGTCCTCTTCGGGACAGAGAAAGTGCTGGGTTCTGATAATGATATCATGTAATATACCCATACCATTAACGTTGATCTGCAGTAGGATATTGGGACAAATACTATTTTCGAAGATCATGAATTATGCAGAAGAAAGCGATTTACTGCCAGTAGCAAACACAAATTCTGTTTATGTGAAACAGAACTATCGCTTTAGTCTCACCAAGTAATGGCCGCTATCGACAGGGCGCATCAAATTCACTCTATATACCCAGATTTCCAGAAGGCCTTTGACACTGTTCCTCACAAGTGTACCTACGGAGTATTGCCTGAGTTGTACAACAGGATTCGTGATTTCCTGACACAAAAGGCGATTTCTACATCTACATGGGCACTCTGCAAATCACATTTAAGTGCCTGGCAGATGGATCATCGAACTGCCTTCACATGTCTCTACAGCGCGAATATACAAACACCTATATTTTTCCGTGCGTGCTTCTTACCATCAATGCGGACTATCTAACGTTTCTACAGTCATGTAGCACGGAGAAACGACAGTTGCCGTCGAAAGGTTCTAACCGACAGAAACCGGAGACACTGAGAACAGGTTTAAAACCTGACAGGTAAATACGCTGCTGGCCAGTGCAAGTCCATCTCAACCAGTTTACGACGGTACATTGCTAAAGGTACTGTGAACATCGTACACTTGGAGTCGAGTACCTTGCAAAAGGCCATTCCACACAGCAGCACATAAATCTCCACACCTCCAGAGGAGCAAAAAACACTGAAACTGGGTGGTAGTTGCCTGAATGTGTGGTGTGAGGTCCGACAGTCACGATTTGGTCTCTTCTCAAATGATGCAAAGCGTCGAGTGCACCGACTGGCAGCGAGCGAGGTGGCGCAGTGGTTAGACACTGGACTCGCATTCGGGAGGACGGCGGTTCAATCCCGCGTCCGGCCATCCTGATTTAGGTTTTCCGTGATTTCCCTAAATCACTCCAGGCAAATGCCGGGATGGTTCCTCTGAAAGGGCACGGCCGACTTCCTTCCCCATCCTTCCATCATTCGATGAGACCGATGACCACGCTGTCTGGTCTCCTTCCCCAAACCAACCAACCAACCAACCAACCAACCACCGACTGGCATTTAGACGTTTAACACACAGTGGGAGGAGTGTAGAATATGGTTCTGTGATATTTTGAGAGCATCTGTCGTGCAGTGACTTAGGGCTACTCATTCAAGTTACCGTGCAAATGTACCTAGATGTTTATTTCCACAATCTCAGTGGTATATACATTAACATCTATACACTGCTACCACTGTGAAATTTATGATAGACTGTACATACCACTGTAACAGTTATAAGGTTTTCTTTTTTCTCTTTTCCTTTTTTCTTTTCTTTTTGGGACCAAACTGCTGATATCATTGGTCCGTAAGCCTAAACACTACTTACTCTAACTTACGCTATGGACAACACACACACCCATGCCCGAGAGAGGACTCGAACCTCCGACGGGGGGAGCCGCACGGACCGTGCAAGGCGAGTTAAACCTGCGCGGCCATTGGCTCTGTCTTCCGCTCAATTCACGTAAGGAGCGCGGGGACAATGGTTGTTTAGATGCCTCGGTGTGTGTGTTGTAGTTACCGTAATCTCGTTATTAATCATCATTTAGGGATACTGCTACAAGCCCCTACATATCGCTCCCACCGGAATGGTGAGAACAAGATTACATTAAACCATCATTTAAGGTCGTTTCTTGAAACTCTATTAGTAGACTTTCGCGGCAAAGTTTCCGTGATCTTGAAAGGTCTGTCAGTGCAGTTCTTTCAACTTCTCTGTGACGCTTTTCCACGTGTTAAAGAAATATTTGGCCATTCGTTCTGCCCTGCTATGTATACTTTCAATACCCCTACTAGCCTATTAGGTACATGTCCCAGACATTTGAACGGTATTCTAGGATGGGTCGCACGAATGATTCGTAAGCAGCCTCTTTTGTAAACTGATTGCATTTTCTTGGTATTCTACCAAGCAAGAGAAATCTGCTACCTGCTTCACCTATGACCGATCCTATGTTATCGTTCCATTTCATGTCCCTAGCAACTGTTATATCAAAGTATTTGTATGAGTTTACAGATTCCAGCTGTTAACCAGTGATATGACATTTATAGGATACTACGCTGTTTCGTGTTGTGAAGTGCACAGTTTTACGTTACTGAACACTTAAGCAATTTGCTAAACGTTGCACCACACTGAAATGTTATCAGGGCATGACTCAACATTTTTACAGATTCGTTCGGATTGTACTTCGTTTTACATAACTGCATCGGCTGCGAAAATTCTAAGGTTACTGTTACCATTGTGCCCAAGATCATTAATGTATTTCATGAATATCAAGGGACCCAACGCGCTTCCATGGAGTACATCCGAAGTTATTTCCATATCTGTATATGATTCTCCATCCAATATAAAATGCAGTTACCTTCTACCAAGAACTCTTCGATACAATCACAGGTTTCACATATTTTGCGTGATACCCCCTAAGATCGTACCTCTGTTAATACACGTAGGTGTGGTACTGAGTCAAAACAGAAAAAACAGGGCACCTGCCTGAGTGCCTTGACACACAACTTTCAGTGTGTCATGTGAGATCCGGAACGTCGCTGCTGCTACGGCCGCAGGTTCGAATCCTGCCGGCCATGGATGTGTGTGATGTCCTTAGGTTAGTTAGGTTTAAGCAGTTCTAAGTCTAGGGGACTGATGACCTCAGATGTTGAGTCCCATAGTGCTCAGAGCCGTTTGACTGCATCGTTAGTTACAGAAATAAAGATTGGTGCCCTTTTTTTTTGTTATATGAGAGAAGTGCGAGTTAGGTTTCACATCAACTTTTTTTTCGAAATACATTTAGGATGGCATGGACGCGGTGGTTCTGTTCGAGATACCTAGTTACATTCCAAGGTTGTATAACAAATGGATGTAGAGCCCTCAGGACGAAGCGTTTCCCTTTCTTTAACATCTTCGAGAGTTTGCTTGGGCCACTCTCGTCTGCCAGGATGACAAAAGCAATGTTCACAAGGATGCAGGCACACGTCCCAGGATAGACGAGTACTCACGCACTCTATCGTACCGTGAATGGACCGCAAAACCACCCGATATTAATCCACCAGAAAATGTCTAGGACTGTTTCGAACACACTGCAGTATCACATTTATCGGTCGACAATGTGCAAGTGACTTTCAATGAAAATGGCTGGCCTGCACAGAAAGATACATAACGGACGCACGAGCGCAGGTTGTAAACACATAGCTGACTGCGTATGGAAGTTTGGGTGTGGCCGTGAAGAGTGCTAGGGTAGCCTTATGGTAACGCTACCGCTCGCGATAAGATGGAAACCCGTGTTCGAGTACCAGTATTGCACAAATTTTTACTGTCGTCATTCCATTATACAGCTGACGGTTGCCCATAATTCCAACTGCAAATGTATTTCAAGTTCTGAATTGCGTGCGAAATGTAGCAATAAACGTTGCCTCTCTTTGGTAGCCCATATCTGCAACGACTACCTGTAGCTGGAGATGCGTACCTGAAATGAAATGATCGTATGGCACTGTTGGCCGGGAGACCCCATGCGGGGTGTTCGGCCGCCGAAATTGCAAGTCCTTTTTAGCTGACGCCACTTCTGCTACTTTGTGAGTCAATGATGATGAAAGACACACAACACCCAGTCATCACGAGGCAGAGAAAATCCCCGACCCCGCCGGGACTCGAACTCGGGACCCCGTGCGCGGGAAGCGAGAACGCTACCGCAAGACCACGAGCTGCGTATCTGAAGAATGTTTAGATGTGTCTTCCACTTCGGACTGATGCCGCTATCAGAGATTAAAGGCGGTGTTGCACGGTACTAGCCTCATAACTTCTGGAGGGAAGGAGCGGGTGACTACTTTTTCGTCCGCTATGTATAGTTGTTGTTACTGTAACAAATTTCGCCGGCTTAATACACGAAAAATTTTACCCTAATTGTCACAATATCGTCACTGCACGACGGAGGCGGTTTCAATAAGCGCGACGGGCGTTAATATGAGCGGCCGCGTGGTTGTGAGGGCTACGCCCCGTTGGATTAGCCGCGCCCCTGAGCTGCCGGCCCGCCGGCCATGAAATATTCATGCGCGGGGTTAGGCCCGCTGTATCAGGGCCCCGCGCCACGCCGGCGCAAGTTTCCGGCTTCCCCGCTGCCCTTCCTTCCCCACGCGCGTCCTGATTCCGTCCCGCCTGCACCACCACCCACCCCTCCCATCCCATCCCATCCCCTCCTGCTCTCGCCCTGTGACCCTTCTGTCCGGGAACAGGTGCCAGGGTTGCGGTGAGCCACAAGCCACAAAAACTGCCGGAATTACACAAGTTCTCTCCCTTCTGCTTCGAACCCCCCCCCCCCCCCCCGCCATTGTTTTTAATTCCGAGAACTTTCTTCACTGGCAAAGTACTTTGACTCTCACTCTGCGCTTTGTTGTTCTTCTGGTGGCACCTGAAGTTTCTTCTTACATATAGCATCTAACAGTTGCTCACAGAATGTCATTTCTTTTCAATGGTTACGTAATAAGATTACGACGAAATGAATACCCTTAGCTGCACACATGCGTTGATGTAAGTCAACGGGGACAGATGAAAATGTGTGCCAAGACTGGGACTCGAACCCGGGATCTTCTGCTCACCTGGCAGACGCTCTATCCATCTCTTTTTTTCTTCTTTTTATCTCATTTAGTTCTATATTGTTCGTGGAATTAGTTCGGGGCGCACGTCCGATGACACCCGATTAGGTTCCTCGTTGATCCGTTCACTCAGTCTTTTTACGAGGGCTGTCCAGAAAGTAAGTTACGATTGATCACGAAATGAAAATCACAGTGAAAATCAAAATGTTTCATTTGTAACAGTTAGCTACACCTGTCAGCTACTTCTCTACGTAGTCGCCGTTCTGACGCAGACATTCGTCGTAGCGTTGTACCAACTTTCCAATACCCTCATCATAGAAGGCAGCCGCCAGTGCTTTCCGCCAATTCTCTACCCTGGCCTAAAGCTCGTTGTCTGTGCCAAAATGTTGTTTTCATAGCCAGCGGTTCGTTTGAGCAGAGATGAAGCTCAGTGGGAGACAATTACGGGCTGTATTGTGGGTAACCAAACATTTCCAATTGAAACGATGCAGGAACATCTTCATTGCCCCTAGAGAATGAGGCTGAGAATTGTCTTGAAGAAGAAACGCACGATAGTTATGTAATGTTGGTTGCATAGCTTCAGGGGAAAATTCTCACCAGGCCCTCTTACTTGGCGGGAGACACTATTGTCTGTAACATCTTTACGCGCTCACTAAGAGCTCAGGAATGGAAAGAGCGACATAATTCTACCTAGAGTCATACTAGAGACACTGCCCAACACATCTTTGCAAAGCTTTATCGGATTATCATAGTCGTTTCCATTTCGTGCCCGATCGTAACTTACTTTCTGGACAGCCCTCGTATTACAGAGAGTAGCTAACCCTCTCACCGAACACTCTGAGCTATCGTGCCGGCGATCCATCTGAGCCACCGAGGACACAGAGGATAGTGCGATTGCAGGGACTTATCTCTGGCGGGCCTCCTGTGAGACCCACATTCGCAACTTATTGTCCCGCACTATATTCATAGTGCCCCTGCCCATCATAGGCAACGGCCTTGCCGCAGTGGATACACCGGTTCCCGTGAGATCACAGAAGTTAAGCGATGTCGGGCGTGGCCGGTACTTGGGCGAGTGACCATCCAGCCGCCGTGAGCTGTTGCCATTTTTCGGGGTGCACTCAGCCTCGTGATGCCAATTGAGGAGCTACTCGACCGAATAGTAGCGGCTCCGGTCATAGAAAACCATCATAACGACCGGGAGAGCGGTGTGCTGACCACACGCCCCTCCTATCCGCATCCTCAACTGAGGATGAAACGGCGGTCGGGTGGTCCCGCTGGGCGACTTGTGGCCTCAAGACGGAGTGAGTGCCTGCCCATCATACTCTTTACTCGCTGCTTTACTGCCGATTCCTGTAAGCGGTACAGCCTGGAGCCGCGCGACCGCTACGCTAGCAGGTTATAATCCTGCCTCTGGCATGGATGTGTGTGATGTCCTTAGGTTCGTGAGGTTTAAGTAGTTCTAAGTTCTAGGGGACTGATGGTCTCAGAAGTTAAGTCCCATAAGCTCAAAGCCATTTGAACCATTTTTTTTTTATTCCCGTAAGAGTTCGAGCACTGTTTGTGCATCCGCACGGAAGCAGATGGTGAAATGGCCGGTGAGCCTTAACCATATGTATGTAAATGAAGATGTTATCTGTTCTTTCGGATATGTCCGAATTACGCAATAGTCGGGCTCTGTGGCAGCGCGGTTTAAGGTACCGTGTCATGGATTGTGCAGCCCCTCCCTCCGGAGATTCCAGTCCTCCCTCGGTCATATGTGTGTGTGTGTGTGTGTGTGTGTGTGTGTGCACGCGCGCGTTTGTGTTGTCATTGGCATTGGTTAGTTGAAGTAGTGTGTTAGTGTAGGGACCAATGACCTCAGAGTTTGGTCCCTTAGGAATTCACACATACTTGAAGATTTTGATTACGTAATAGGCGAGCGCACAACCCCTTGTCTCTGTTATGTACAGCGAAAAGTCAGGTGACATTGTTTTTAATTTTACGTAATGAAGTACTGTGTGTGCATTAATTGGTACTGAGAAACGAATGAATATTGTAGTACAAGCTGTTTACATTGTTAAACATCTACTTTTTACAACAGTAATGTACATTAAGTATAAACCGATTGTGGTTCCTTGTGTTCGTGAGGACAAAGGCTCCAGTGTCCATCCAGATGTGTTGGTTTAGGCTTTTAATTGTAGTTGCGCTCTACTAAAACCATGGCTCCGTAGTTAGGTACAGAACATAAATGATGTAGTAAATAGTAGGATAATTTATTGTATTGGTAACACTGGTAGGGATAGAAACATACACGAATATGTAAGAGAGAAACGGGGAGCAGACGATGTCTCTTTTTTTATTTTTATGTTTGTAATGTGGTTGTTTGTTCCACACGTAATTAGAACGACACGTCATTCATTGTTAGTCCAGTAATAAAAATTAATAGAGCTCGTAACGTCTGCGCTTTTATGTTAGCAAAGCAATTATCTTTGATGAAAGTACAGTTTACATTAGCAAACATAACAAAATGTATATACTTATTGTTATTTTCGACTCAATAGAACGTTCTTAATCATGATCAAAGGCAACAGTTCCCTGATATTACTAACAAAAGCGAATGTTGTTTCTGAATATCAGAAATATGTTTTATGTAACTTCGACGATGTGTAGAAGCGATATATATCTTCATTTTGCGGTTTCTTTATTCTACTCTCTTTTTTGACGAAATGGAATTTCCTAGCACTCTATAATAAATCAGTATTATTTTCGTCATTCATATCACAACCTCCCTCTGTTCCACTTTACAAATGAATAATTTTTGAATAAAACCTGAAATAAGCATTGAAAATTGCAATTTTACTATACATACTGTTTATTCTCACATAAGAAACAGAAGGATACAGTGTTGCAGGGCATGCATGTTCCAAGGAACAGGCTCGACAATGACTTCAACTGTTACTAAATACATGAAATGTATTCGAAGTTGCGAATACGGAAAGCCTTCAGTTCAATAATGGAATAACGACATTGAAAATTTGTGGCGGACCGTGTAAATGTAAGAGTGCACGTTGCAGGTACGTGGTCGGCGACATATGGAAGTTTCGCCCTGACCGTCTTGGTTAGCCGAAGTGATGAAGGCGTTCGCTCGCAAGTGGGAAATTCGGTTTAAAGTCCCAGTCTGGCACTAATTTTGAATGTCGTTATTCCGTTATGGATCTGAGGGTTGCCCATATTCGCAACTGCGAATTCCTTCTATTTAGACAGGATAACTGTGTAGAACTTCAATTTTCCGTAAGTTACGTGGTCTTTTATATATCTTCACTCTGTTTCTGGACGCCTCATCGATTCTGTTTTATAGGATAATCTAGTAAGATACTGATCTGATACCGATAAAAAACCATCGTTATACGTAACGCCTCATACATACGCAACACACTTAACCTATGGGTAACGTGGGTACTATCTTAGCTGCTCAAAACTACCAGGTATAGTACTGTAGTTTACGATTGCTTGAGATAGTCAACGGTAGCCTGAAGTTATTTTACAATTCTCCTTTTCAAATTTTCCTCAACTTACTTCAGCCAAATTTCGGGGACCATTAAATGTCTAAATAAACGAATTATCATTCGTTTTCAAATTGTAATACCGCAACATTTCCAGTCTTGTTGGCGAAGTGATCCAAGTATGAAAAAATCTACAACTGATACTTCTTCAAGTAGCCCTAATTTATTTTTTAGAATAAACGACACTGTGGATAATGATGTCACTATCAGCTAGGGAGCATGAAAAACCAAATTTGACGAAACTTCATCGTCGCCTTCGCCCAATGCCGTGGTATCTTGTCTATGTGAAAAAACGCATTAGCAGACTTTTACAGTCATTTTAACGCGTTGCTGGAAGGGACTTGCTCTTCAAACCCCTTGGAAGGATATCCTTTTCACCTTAGTGCCCTGTGGAGTGCAATGACTAAGGGTTACATTATCGCTGTCCCAGAAAATTTCCTCCATCATTTTTTACCACTGGCGCTTACGAGAACCTTTTTTCGTGAAATGAGTATGTGTGCTTCCGCTGAGCTCAATGGCGCTTCGTTTAAGCATTGAAACTAGACATCCATGTCGCATCCACTATCACAGTCGATGAAAAGAAAGTCTCATTCATGCGAACATCAAGTGTCAATACTGTCTGGCAAATTCCACGCTCGCGAACTTGTGGTCGTCCGTCAGCATTTCTAAGACCCACTCCAGAACGCTTTTCGTATTTTCAGATCTTCAGGCAGGACAATGTACACAGATCCCACGGAAATGCCATCTTCCGATTCAACGACTACCACACTCATTCGGTGTTCCAGAACAGTGTTGTCCACACGCTCGAGCAGGTCGTCTGTCCGGCTGGTACGAGGCCGAGATCGTTTTGGTTTCTTGACAGACGACGGTCTGTTTTCCTTGAACAGTCGCACCCACGAACACACGTGACACACGGCCATTACACAAACACCGCATGTCTCACACAATTGCCGATGAATTTCGGTAGGTATCACACTACGGAAACGGAGAAAACGAATGATTACTTGTAAGGAAAACATCGGCGTATTACTCATCAAAAGCAGTTCTCACTGTCAACGCTGCCTCTACAATTCCGTGTGCTGTACAACGCTCCATCTTTGTCACGCATTAACTCATAAAACAAAGCACATATTTCTGCTTCCGGTTCTAAGAAAAAATAGTCGGAGTTATTACAAGAAGAATGTATGTTGTACTACGTTTATCGTCCTCCTTGCTACGTATGAGCCTGGGGTGCACTGTCATATATTTTCAGCCTTGTCAGTTTTCGCTATTAATTAAAAGATGGTTCAAATGACTCTGAGCACTATGGGACTTAACATCTGTGGTCATCAGTCCCCTAGAACTTAAAACCGCTTAAACCTAACTAACCTAAGGACATCACACACATCCATGCCCCATGCAGGATTCGAACCTGCGACCGAAGTGGTCACGCGGTTCCTGACTGAAGCGCTATTAATTATATCACCATGTATACACTACTTAACATGCATTGAAACGTCCCCTTAGAAAAATTATACATGACTGTGCTTAAACTGACACACAATATTTTTTAGCGCAACGGAATCTGACTTTCAATAATCCCTACAAGAGAATGGCCCTGACTAAATTAACCTGTACGTTTCACAAATCACTTACCTCACAAAAATCTTGGTTACTCGAACTACTCAACACAGCAAGCGCCACTACTGCCAGCTAAATAAAACATTCAAACTACTGATGACACTACCTACCGATAGGCATAGTTAGCAAACGAAAGATTTTGATAGAGAACAAACAATTTATTTACCTTAGTAGCGTTCAAAAGTCATAATATATATATCAGTCCATGATATCCAATATTACAAATTTACTCTTTCTGATGGGCACACTTCCAGATCGTCCGCTCTCAAAATTCCGCCATCTCTCTCTCTACATCCACCACTGCTGGCGGCTCACCTCCAACTGCGCAACGCTACGCGCTGTTAACAGCCAACTGCCCTACACTACAATAGCCCCAGACTGCACAAAGCACAGCCAGTGATTTTCATACTGAGCGCTACGTGGCGTTACTAATATAAAAACCTAAACAGCCTACTTACAGCACTGTAGACGCCATATCAGCAACATAGCAACATAGTATGGTATTGTAACTCTAGTTTCACTACGCCTGACCCACATCGAACACCTCTGCATCTCCTATTTATTTATTGTATGACGACAACAGCAAACGTTGGAAAATACATACAATCTACAACTATAAGTTTAAGGGTTTAGGTACAGAAGTAATATGATCAAATTCTTAAAGTTAAGAATTCAGTAATACTAAAAGGAGGACATTTGAACTCTATAAGTAAGACTTCAAAGTCAGTTGACTGAAGGCAATTCATAGCAGGGGGAGTAGCATTAATAAAATTACCGAATCACTGAATGGGCGTGGGTGCTTTCTCAGAGCGCAGTCTCTGGCAGTTGTTGAGCGGTTTGTTCGCAGGCCCCACAATCACAGGCTGGAGAGTCTCCGAGTTTCCACTTCTGCTTCGGAGTTGCTCCTGGTGTGAGAGGTTCTTTTCCTGTTCAGTCGTGTCCACTCACTCCTATTCAGATCAAATCCTGGTAGTCTTGCAGATGGATCTTGAACATCTTGATGTTTTATTGTTACAGCTTTCCATTTTCCAATTTTCTTTAAGGTAAAACTTCTTGTTGATTCTTCCACTACGCCATGGCGGAGTGTGATATCAAGCGGTCTGGAAGGGCGTCGCTTAAGACTGTATGATTGTACGATTTGGAAGACCTTGGGAGTAATCGGGGTGATGCAGCTTTCTGTATTCTCGATTAGTCGCTTCCTGGCGTCAAGGTTCAGGTAGTGAAACGTTTCTCATGGTGTGCAGCAGAGGAATCGGTGTTGATTTTGGTGTACACGTAATAGTTTTCATTGATTCACTCACATGGTTGTCTAGTTCCCTTGTACAAGCATTGCGTTGCCATACTGGGGCCCAGTATTCAGCTACTGTTTATACTAGTGCCAGAGCTGCAGTCCGTAGAGTGGAAGTTTCAGCACACCTGGTTGTGCCAGCCACTTTCTTTGTAATGTTATATTGAGTCTTTACCCTTTGGCTAGTGTTTCCCAGGTGTCGTTTATGTGTCAAAGACCGATCGAATGTGACTTCAAGGTATTTAGGCTTGAAATTGTGTCTAATCCTCTGTTGACAGAGATTGACATTGAGTTGTTACTCTGCGATTCTGTTGTTTAAGTGGCATGCGCAGACTTCTTTCATGGATGCATTATGTTGGAACCTCCATTCTTTGTAATATGTGTACAGATTTTCGAAGTCTGTAGACAACATGTTCTTCTTCCTCGAGGGTGCTGGTTTGTGAGGCTATGGCAAGGTCATCGGAGTAGCGAAACTTTTACTTGTAGTGTTTGACATGCCACTGGTATACAGGCTGAAGAGCAAGAGTGCAAGGACAAAACTTTGGGGCTGCCTTTTTTTTATGGTAAATGACTTACTCTGTTTTCGTCCAACACCAATCTTGAATTAAGTGTTGTCACTTTCTTACTTGGTACATGTTTTTGTAGCTTCAGCAGTACTCCATCTAGCCACACAGTATCAAATGTTGTTGACAAATCAACAAAGGCCACCGATGTCTTTAATTTCTTCTGGAATCCAGCCTTAATGAACGATGTCAGGGCTAGAAACTATTCGTAGCAGCGGCACCGGCTCCTGAAAACAGCCTCATAAGTTGGAATTACATTATTTATTATTCCTTGAATCATTTCAAAGATAAATCATTTTAGAAGTTTGAAACACACGATGAGCAGCGCAGTATGCCGGCAACTTGAGGGATCATCATCTGGCTATCCGGACTTGAGGGTTCCTAGTGTATATGTAATCTTGAAATGTTGTGGTTATTTTCTAGTGCTAGTATATCGTTGTAGAACCTCTTCGGCCAAGTGCTTCTCCTATGCAAACAAGATTCCTATAACTCCGTTGTCTGCCCTCTGATGACCAATGCTGGTTGGTTCAAATGGTTCTGAGAACTATGTGACTCCACTTCTGAGGTCATCAGTCCCCTAGAACTACTTAAACCTAACTAACCTAAGGACAACACACACATCCATGCCCGAGGCAGGATTCGATCCTGCGACCGTAGCGGTCACGCGGTTCCAAACTGAAGCGCTTAGAACCGCACGGCCACACTGACCAATGCTGGTATGCTGCCGTGCCTTCACTAATGCGTCCCACTGCTCCTACAACTCCACCGCCACTCCGCCCAAATTCAACCAACTCCCTCTCCCACACAGTGAGATCTGCCCAAATATAACCCTCCATCTGACCTTAACTCTCCTCGACCATCCACATCAGGGCCCCTCCCTCCCTTTCTCTCACTATGCACCCCCATCCCTTTGTTCCTCTTACCACCACCGAATCCAAATACCAAACTCCTCCTCGCTCTGTGTCTTTCTCACGTCTTGTCTTCGCGCTATCCACCCATCATGTCCTTTCATCTCAATAGTTTTCCTGCCTAACAGACCATGTATCTTTTCTACACACATCTCTCATGGAACATATTCTCTCCTCCAGAGATACTTCTCTCCCAGTGTGGGTCATTCAGTTTTCATTGAAAGTGCAATACTTCAATTTTTGTTTCTTTTCATCGAAGAATTCCACCATTCTCTGATGTATTGTTAACATATATATATATATATATATATATATATATATATATATACACTACTGGAAATTGAAATAAGAACACCGTGAATTCATTGTCCCAGGAAGGGGAAACTTTATTGACACATTCCTGGGGTCAGATACATCACATGATCACACTGACAGAACCACAGGCACATAGACACAGGCAACAGAGCATGCACAATGTCGGCACTAGTACAGTGTATATCCACCTTTCGCAGCAATGCAGGCTGCTATTCTCCCATGGAGACGATCGTAGAGATGCTGGATGTAGTCCTGTGGAACGGCTTGCCATGCCATTTCCACCTGGAGCCTCAGTTGGACCAGCGTTCGTGCTGGACGTGCAGACCGCGTGAGACGACGCTTCATCCAGTCCCAAACATGCTCAATGGGGGACAGATCCGGAGATCTTGCTGGCCAGGGTAGTTGACTTACACCTTCTAGAGCACGTTGGGTGGCACGGGATACATGCGGACGTGCATTGTCCTGTTGGAACAGCAAGTTCCCTTGCCGGTCTAGGAATGGTAGAACGATGGGTTCGATGACGGTTTGGATGTACCGTGCACTATTCAGTGTCCCCACGACGATCACCAGTGGTGTACGGCCAGTGTAGGAGATCGCTCCCCACACCATGATGCCGGGTGTTGGCCCTGTGTGCCTCGGTCGTATGAAGTCCTGATTGTGGCGCTCACCTGCACGGCGCCAAACACGCATACGACCATCATTGGCACCAAGGCAGAAGCGACTCTCATCGCTGAAGACGACACGTCTCCATTCGTCCCTCCATTCACGCCTGTCGCGACACCACTGGAGGCGGGCTGCACTATGTTGGGGCGTGAGCGGAAGACGGCCTAACGATGTGGCGAGACCGTAGCCCAGCTTCATGGAGACGGTTGCGAATGGTCCTCGCCGATACCCCAGGAGCAACAGTGTCCCTAATTTGCTGGGAAGTGGCGGTGCGGTCCCCTACGGCACTGCGTAGGATCCTACGGTCTTGGCGTGCATCCGTGCGTCGCTGCGGTCCGGTCCCAGGTCGACGGGCACGTGCACCTTCCGCCGACCACTGGCGACAACATCGATGTACTGTGGAGACCTCACGCCCCACGTGTTGAGCAATTCGGCGGTACGTCCACCCGGCCTCCCGCATGCCCACTATACGCCCTCGCTCAAAGTCCGTCAACTGCACATACGGCTCAAGTCCACGCTGTTGCGGCATGCTACCAGTGTTAAAGACTCCGATGGAGCTCCGTATGCCACGGCAAACTGGCTGACACTGATGCCGGCGGTGCACAAATGCTGCGCGGCTAGCGCCATTCGACGGCCAACACCGCGGTTCCTGGTGTGTCCGCTGTGCCGTGCATGTGATCATTGCTTGTACAGCCCTCTCGCAGTGTCCGGAGCAAGTATGGTGGGTCTGACACACCGGTGTCAATGTGTTCTTTTTTCCATTTCCAGGAGTGTATATATATATATATATATATATATATATATATATATATATATATATATCTTCGTTTCTTATCCGTCCAAGTTCGATTTTCATCTGATAAAAGAAAAACATTCGGATGAGTATTATTTTCATTCTGATCTTTGTTTCAGTTTTAAAAATGCTCTTGACTGAATAGATGAGAACTGTATCGCTGACAACGCACGCCCGCCGTTGTGGAGTAAGAGGGATGAAATAACAATAATGAAGAAAAGTAATGTTACTTTCGCGTTTACGCAGCCTTTATCGTGACATGCGTCTCGATTGTTAAACGGTGACCTCATTCGACAAAAATCTTTAGTGGGTCCGCAGCTACGGAGCATCTTTCCGTCGCCCTGTGGCGCTTTTCGGGCGGAGGTGAGTGTAATCTGGCAAGCTCTCTGCCGGATGAGGCGCAAAGCCGTGTGCCTGGAGACGGCTGCCCGACCCCCAGCCATTACCGGGGATTTATGCCCCTGTCCGGGGAGGGTCCGCCCGCATAAGCAGATTGAAGTTCGGCTATGCGGTCCTCCAATATTAGTCATCCTGCCGGCGGCCGCGGAACCGAGGTAAGAAACGCACCCCTCCACCTCTGCAGATTGTATCAGCTACGCTGGGCGTACGGACTCATAAAGCCTGCCGTTAAAAAAAGACGGTTTATGGGTATTTCTTTCTTTGGCGCTAAATTCAGATAAAACGCAACCAAGTAGGGCGCTACGTACTGAGTTGTCCGTAAATTTATTTGCTGCTCGAGAGACTCTCCAGTTCGACAATCAATCCTTCACAACACTTATGTTGTACAGTCTCGTTTTCCATTTTCGCCCTATCCTCCAGTAAATCTCGTTTATTTGGTAACATTGCTAAAATGCATTTTCTCCATAAACTAGGCAAGATACACAGACCTACAAATAACTATGGGAGGTGAAATAAATTAAGTAAAACCCGCCCTCTACAATTACAGTTTAACATTCACACAACTATCGAGATGTGTTCAATCTAGATAATTTAGCGTGCTAAAGTTCTTTAGCATGTTAGACATACAAGGGTGTTGTAGGGACTAGAAGTCTTACCAGATGCAGTCTACACCACAGTGGTAGAAAGGACGTGTTTGCTTTAGAGAAATCGTGAGACGGAGATACATAGTAAATGGCAACTCAATTAGGAACACCTATCTTACCGTGTAACACTGCCTTTCACTCTGAGAACGGACGTAACGCACAGTGATGCCGTTTAAAAGATGTATCGAAATGATATTCTGCGAAATATTGATGAAGGGCGACACTCAGATTGTACAGTTCTAGATCTCCGAATGGCATTTGACAATGTGACCAAGCGCAGACTGTCAACGAAGATGGCGAGCATACAGAATAGGTTCCTAGATATGTGAGTAGTTCTAAGACTTCATATGTTATCCTCGGCGACAAGTGCTCGTCAAAGACAAGGATATCGTCAGGAGCACAACAGGGAAGTGTGATAGGTCTACTGTTATTTTTTAAGCATCGTGGTTTAGCTGCTCCTACCGATGTTGTTTTATGCAACCGCAACATTACGTCTGGCCTTCATAAACCATGCGCGAAATTTTCATATTCTCTCACTCACTACGAGAAGACTGTAAGTCCTACAGGAAAAATGAACAAAACTTTTGTGTAGAAAATATAATTGGGTTAAATTTTGTACTGTGATTCGTTTTAGCTGCATGGCAAGATTTTCGATATATTCAAACAAACGTGCCAAAGAGACCTTCAAACTCACCTTCACTCACACCAGTCAGAATTTCTAGTAAGTTTTTCATGTCACTCTTTCTCACCATCTATTCGCGATATTCGACACTGTCTGTTCTGCATTGATTTGGGTTTTACGACACGAGCATTGTCGGCTGTTTCGTTAACGTTTCAGGTTTTTACGTGCCCGTAAGTGCAAAGAAAGAAAAAATGACTTTTGTGAACGTTATGCTAAAGCTAACAACGTTGACAATTCCATCCAAACGTAACTCTTACAAGCACAGTTATCGCATAATCAGAAGGCCAGACATGTAAACGATGTACTTGTTTATTTTATGCTGATAAAATTTGCAAAAGTGTTAGATAAAGTTTACTCATACGTCAATTTTACAATTGGTAAGTACGGGACTAAGGCGTTGGCGTAATAAGACCAGTCAATGGAGACCAAAAATGGTCGAATGCAGGGAATAACTTGTGCTGTAACAAATCATGTACGGTGGCAGGAATGAGTTAATGAACACCATACTACAAATCACGACCAATGGGGGTTCAACGTAAGAGGAAGTGGGGGCGGGGAGGGGGGGGGCGTGGCGTCTGAAACTCACTGTCATCCGTTTTTCTTCAATAACTGAAATACTACTGCCTTTTGCGAAAACGCATGCCAGCATAAAATTTATCTGCATTAAATTAGCTACAAAAAAATGGTCCCATTCATGTTTTCTGTAGCGCTGGTAGTTTGCACTTAGCGGGAAAGAAAATATGAAAACGTTTCTAGTGGTTTGGAAGGCCAGATACAACATTGCGGGCTGCGTAAAGCAACATCGTTAGGGGCAGCTGAATTACCCAGTGTACATATATGAATTGGTGGACAGGATGAGCAGCAATCTGGAGCTGTTAGCTGTGGTGTACGTGAAGGCGACTTCGTTTACTTTCCTCGGATTTGGGAGGACGACGGCTCAAACCCGCGTCTGGCCATCCAGACTTAGATTTCCCGTGATTTCCCTAAATTGCTTCAGACAAAGGTAGGGATGATACCTCTGGAAGGGCACGGCCGATTTCTTTCTCCATCCTTTCCTAACTCGAGATGCCGCTGCGTCTGACCTCGGTGTAGATGAAACATTCAGTACTGGTTCCCTTCTTCTCCTCTTCCTCCTGCGCATGTGTAACTGTAGGAGGATAAAAAATGACACAGACAAAATTTTTAGTTCGTTCAATGAATAACACCTAGCTCTAAACGTAGATCGGTAGGAGAAGACACCATTAATGTTCCAATACAGCATTAGCGGTGTACTTCTCGACACAGTCACATTGATTTTATGTCTTGGCGAAAGGTTGCAAAGCGATATGAAATAGAATCAGCATATAAGGATTTTTGTTGGAAAGGCAAATTGTTGATTTCTGTTTATTAGGAGAAGAAGACCGCATATCGGACGTTAGTGCGATCCGTTCTGGCGTACACGTCGAGTGTTTACGATCTGCCCAAGGTCAGATTAAAGTAAGCCATCGAAGCAATTCCTAGATTTGTACCACTAGGTTTGAACAACAAACAAGCAATGTGAAGGTGCTGCAGGAACTCAAACAGTAATTCGTAGAGGCAAGGCGACGTACTTTTCGAGGAACACAATAAAAAACTGTGGAGGAGTGGTATTTGAAGTTGACTGCAATAACGATTTTATTACCACCAAGATACATTTCGCATCAGGACCACGAAGATGCGATGCGAGGAATTAGACATCCTACAAAGGCGTATAGAGGGTAGTCTTTCCGTCGCTCTGTGTGCAAGTGGTACCATAAAGTAAGTGACTAGTGGTGATACGTGGTACCGTTTCCCATGCTTGGTACGGACCACTCTGACCCATGATCATCGAACGCCATCCAAATATCTTGAGAACTGAATGAAGCTGGGTCCAAAGAGCGCAAATCCACTTCGATATTGTCTATTATGTCATAAATAGGACTGATATAAGTTCACCTCGGAGACAGACGTACAATATTGCCTACTGTCAGTGGAGTGATTTTCAAATAATCGACGGCCAGAGTGGCCGAGTGGTTCTCGGCACTACAGTCTGGAACCGCGCGACCGCTACGGTCGCAGGTTCGAATCCTGCCTCGGGCATGGATGTGTGTGATGTCCTTAGGTTAGTTAGGTTTAAAGAGTTCTAAGTTCTAGGGGACTGATGACCTCATAAGTTAAGTCCCATAGTGCTCAGAGCCATTTGAACCATTCAAATAATTCGGACAAAAATCGGCTACCTATCGATTGGTGCATTGTCTTTCTGAAAGAACAGCAAACATGTTGAACGAGATGATGCATGCACATTATCGAACAGCAGGTATCTCTGTTTTATGTGAGTTACCGATTTCATCCTGTGTACGTGACATGGACGCACACATCAACCAGCAGCTACATGCTTTTACATGCAAGAAGAAGCGAAAGTGTGGATGACCTTTCATTTCTCCAAACAATGTACATAGACAGTCTGTAGATACCACAAAGTATTTGTATCGTAGTGTACAGCAATAAACAGACCGGACTAGGTAGCGCAGTGATCAGCACACTGGACTCGAATTCGGGAGGACGACGGTTCAAATCTCCGCCCCGCTAATCAGAAGTAGGTATCCGATGGTTTCCTCAGAATGTATGATCCAAATGCCGGGGTGGTTACTTTGAAAAGCTCAGCACCCATTTCCTTCCGTACCCTTCCCCAGTCATAACTTCTGCACCTTTTCTAATGATATCGCAGTCAATGAGACATTAAATCCTAATCTTCCTTCAAGGCACGTTACTAACACAATCTCACCACTGTGTAGGCCTTTTTGCTGATGCTTCACATCAAAATACTTTAAGCTGAAATTAATAACCAAACTTTTCTGCTCCTGTCAATAAAGTCCTTTTGAGCTGTTGACCGTTTCGGCCACTATTGAAAGTACCCTACCGCAGGGATTTGTGCTGAGCCGTGAGGAAGGCCACTTGTAATGAAGGCAGAAGAGCTGGACAGTTTTAATATATTGACTATACGGTCGACAGCCCAGGAGTATGCAGACTGATATAAGAATTTTATTGACAGTTACAACGGCCGCGGAAGCCTACGCTTACCCTAATATTATCTTGAATCAAGCTAATATTACAAACAAATGGTCTCCATGATTTGTGTAAGATACGACTGATCACTTTCTCAGTATTAATGGTATTGCAAGAACACCAGTGAATAATCACAGACATAACGACGGTGCACTTTTGCAACAATGTATTAATAGTCATGATAGATATATTTTTACTTTAACCATAACAAATTCATATGGAAAAGCTCATACACATTTTTTTCTGAAGAGTCAAGCTCTAAGTGAGTTCAAAATAATAAGCGAAAACGTTACTGAAATTTACCATGGGCATGCATGCAGAGAAACTCTTGTTTATACGGCTAGAAACATAAATTAATTTACACTGTTTCAGAGTGTCACAGTTTTAAAATACACTGAGGGCAAAAAGATATGGGATAGCGAGATGCACATATACAGATGGCAGTAGTTTCACGCATACAAGAGCACTGCATTGGCGAAGCTGTCATATGTATTCAGAAGATTAATGGGAAAAGGTTTTCGACGCAATTGTGGCCGCATGACGGGAATTAGCAGACTTTGAAAGCGGAATAGTACTTGGATTTAGACGCAAGGGACATTCCATTTCGGAAATCGTTAGGGGATTTAGTATTTATGAGATTCACAGTCTGAAGAGTGTACCGAGAATACTACATTTCAGTCATTACCGCTCACTACGGACAATGCAGTGGTCGACGGGCTTTACTTTACGAATGAGAGTAGCGAATTTTGAGTAGACTTGTCACTGCTAACAGACAAACAACACTGCGTGAAATAACCTCAAAACTCTATGTGGAACGTACAACGAACTTGTCCGTTAAGACAGTGCGGTGAAATTTGGCGTTAATCGTCTATGGCAGCAGACGACTGACACGAGTATCTTTGCCAACAGCACAACGTCTCCTGCAGCGCCTCTCCTGAGGTCGTGACCATATCGGTTGGACCCTAGATGACTGGAAAACCGTGGGTTGGTCATATTAGTTGGTGAGAGCTGATGGTAAAGTTACAGTGTGATGCAGACCCCACAAATCCGTGGACCAAGACTGTGAACAAGGCTCTGTGCAAGTTGGTGGTGGCTTCATAATGGTGTCGGCTGTGTTTGCATTGTATGGACTGGGTCCTCCCAGACGACTGAACCGATCATTGAGTGCCATTGGTTATGTTCGGCTATTCATGGAGTTACGTTCCCAAACAACGATGCAATTTTTGTGGGTGACAATGCCCCGTGTTTCCAGGCAGCAGTTGTTCGTAACTGGTTTCTAGAGAGTTCTGAACAATTCGAGCGAATGAGTTGAGCACCCAGATCGCCCGATATGAATTCCCTCGAACATTTACGGGACATCATTGAGAGGTCAGTTAGAGCACAGAATCAGGCACTGGCAACACTTTATTACTGCTGCACGGCTACATAGACAGCGTGACTCAGTATTTCTGCAAGGGACTTCCAATAACTTGCTTAGTCCATTCTATGTCGAGTTGCCGCACTACGCTGGCGAAGAAGGGTCCGACACGATATTAGGAGGTATCTTTTGAGTTATGTCAGCTCAATGTATTATAATTTTGCTTGTGCACAGTACTATTCATTCGGAAAATTAAGGAAATCTTTAGTGCCAAGCTTTGATAGAAGAGTCGTTCCAACAGTGAAACACAAGTGTCTCTAATAATTTTTACTAGCATTGATGGTTCCGCTAGTGATTCGATTTCACAAATGCGAATAGTCTTCAGTATTGTAGCATCAAACCATAACCTGAATTACCGCTTTCGCCTACGAGAGCGCAGCATTATAAATAACAACGTTGGCTTGTTAGCGTTCCGTAATTTTTAATACACTTGTGTATTCTGTGACTTTAGTGACGATATTTTTGTGATAGTAGACATGACTACGGAAGGAAGTATTTTCAAGGGAGGTGTACTTCTACTGTTAAAAAAGAAACGCCAATCACCTTACCGCCAATGTAAGAAAATATTAATTCTTGTCAGTTTACGCTTTCGTCAGAAGCTGAATATGTACTGTAGTAGTTGAGCACTGAGAAGAACGTTTTTTTTAAAAAAAAAATAATAATTCTTATCTTAAGAGGTAAAATTTTTCTAATTTTTGAAGTAAACATTATGCTCATCTTTCCTCTCCTAGTAATTACGATACAAAGGGCAAGTGCCGCGGCCGGCCGATGTGGTCGAGCGGTTCTGTTCGTTACAGTCTGGAACCGCGCGACCGCTACGGTCGCAGGAATCCTGCCTCGGGCATGGATGTGTGTGGTGTCCGTAGGTTAGTTAGGTTTACGTAGTTCTAACTTCTAGGGAACTGATGACCTCAGCAGTTAAGTCCCATAGTGCTCAGAGCCATTTGAACAATTTGCAAGTGCCGCGCGGTCTTACGCACCTTACGGTCCGCTCGGCTCCCTCTGCGGTGGTTCGAGTCCTTCCTCGGGCATGGGTGTGTGTATGTTGTCCTTAGCACAAGTTAGTTTAAGTTAGAGTAAATAGTGCTTAAGCTTAGGTAGCGATTACTTCAGCAGTTTGGTTCCATAGGACCCTACCACAAATTTCCATTTCTACAAAGTGCCAGCAAGCAGGAGACACGATTTTGAATGCTAGGTACTACTGTGCGATCCATGTTTAACATCACGGTCTTCTGTCTTCTGGTATGAACAGAGTCTCTTTTGTGCAAGGCGTAAATTTGTGGAACATGTCCTACCGACACTGACTATTATACACTCCTGGAAATGGAAAAAAGAACACATTGGCACCGGTGTGTCAGACCTACCATACTTGCTCCGGACACTGCGAGAGGGCTGTACAAGCAATGATCACACGCACGGCACAGCGGACACACCAGGAACCGCGGTGTTGGCCGTCGAATGGCGCTAGCTGCGCAGCATTTGTGCACCGCCGCCGTCAGTGTCAGCCAGTTTGCCGTGGCATTCGGAGCTCCATCGCAGTCTTTAACACTGGTAGCATGCCGCGACAGCGTGGACGTGAACCGTATGTGCAGTTGACGGACTTTGAGCGAGGGCGTATAGTGGGCATGCGGGAGGCCGGGTGGACGTACCGCCGAATTGCTCAACACGTGGGGCGTGAGGTCTCCACAGTACATCGATGTTGTCGCCAGTGGTCGGCGGAAGGTGCACGTGCCCGTCGACCTGGGACCGGACCGCAGCGACGCACGGATGCACGCCAAGACCGTAGGATCCTACGCAGTGCCGTAGGGGACCGCACCGCCACTTCCCAGCAAATTAGGGACACTGTTGCTCCTGGGGTATCGGCGAGGACCATTCGCAACCGTCTCCATGAAGCTGGGCTACGGTCCCGCACACCGTTAGGCCGTCTACCGCTCACGCCCCAACATCGTGCAGCCCGCCTCCAGTGGTGTCGCGACAGGCGTGAATGGAGGGACGAATGGAGACGTGTCGTCTTCAGCGATGAGAGTCGCTTCTGCCTTGGTGCCAATGATGGTCGTATGCGTGTTTGGCGCCGTGCAGGTGAGCACCACAATCACGACTGCATACGACCGAGGCACACAGGGCCAACACCCGGCATCATGGTGTGGGGAGCGATCTCCTACACTGGCCGTACACCACTGGTGGTCGTCGAGGGGACACTGAATAGTGCACGGTACATCTAAACCGTCATCGAACCCATCGTTCTACTATTCCTAGACTGGCAAGGGAACTTGCTGTTCCAACAGGACAATGCACGTCCGCATGTATCCCGTGCCACCCAACGTGCTCTAGAAGGTGTAAGTCAACTACCCTGGCCAGCAAGATCTCCGGATCTGTCCCCCATTGAGCATGTTTGGGACTGGATGAAGCGTCGTCTCACGCGGTCTGCACGTCCAGCACGAACGCTGGTCCAACTGAAGCGCCAGGTGGAAATGGCATGGCAAGCCGTTCCACAGGACTACATCCAGCATCTCTACGATCGTCTCCATGGGAGAATAGCAGCCTGCATTGCTGCGAAAGGTGGATATACACTGTACTAGTGCCGACATTGTGCATGCTCTGTTGCCTGTGTCTATGTGCCTGTGGTTCTGTCAGTGTGATCATGTGATGTATCTGACCCCAGGAATGTGTCAATAAAGTTTCCCCTTCCTGGAACAATGAATTTACGGTGTTCGTATTTCAATTTCCAGGAGTGTAGAAAGTACAGAATCGTATCCGTCTGACTTGCTCTTCAATAAGAGGGTCAAGAATTTCTGAGAAATGTATTATGACGTAGATGTTGAAAACCTGTTTCTTACGCTTGTTGCTAAGAAGAACTTTAACCTTGAGTGCTCTCGATTGCATTCCGGAGACGCTACGCATTACTGAAAAATTAACAATTTACTCTTTTTCAGCCAAGAAGACAGAAATCAAAATCCACAGCTCTAAATATTTTATTTTTGATGAAAACGTCAATTTCCAAATTCAATAGTAACACCAAAGGACGGATTTATTCACATCATTTGATACTAGGAAGGAATAAGGGCCTGGTAAGAGTGCGGAACAGCAGTTACAGTTGATTTTGTTTGCTGTTTGCTGCTTTTGTTCTTATCAGCAGTACTTAATAATTTTTCTAGTGTCCAAGGGAGGGTCATTAGAACACACAGGAAGCTGATAACTACTCATTTTTATTATAAATTGATTAGTTGATCACCAACAGCCTTGATATGAACTTAGGTATATGCACCAAGTATATATTTACTTAGAAAACTATTGAAGCCTGTTGATTCTTGAACATAGCAGTAGCCGCTTGCATACTGCGTGTAGTCTGTGTTGTTCATACCCTTAGTCACCGTGTGTTATTCGTCATATGAGTAAGTTCTTTCAAGACAATTGCATAATGTTTTTCCTACCACCTTCTTCAGAGGATTTTGCATTGAGTGAATGCGCCACATGCCCCGTAGGTCTCTTGCAGGTTTAATTGTGTGACTGTGCACGCGCGCGCACGTGTGTGCATGTGTACGTGTGTGTGTGTGTGTGTGTGTGTGTGTGTGTGTGTGTGTGTGTTTATCCGATCAGCGCTCAACGACTAGGTTATTAGCGCACATACAAAATTAGTTTAAAAGAATGTGGTTAAAACGAGGAAGGTGCATAAAAAGAGATAAGAAGCTACCAGAGAGACAATCGCATTCATTCACTAGGAATCTCCGTTTTACGGAGATTAACATTGCTATTACCTGTAGCCACATATGGCAGGAAGTCGCTAACGTGTGGTTCTATGGGCCAAGCAAGTCCGATCTTTCATATGCAAGGAAACTTCTGAATTTTAACTAATTACAGCATTCATCAACTGCTGTACTTTGTCGAACATGGTGCAGTAATAAATAATGTATCATTCAGATTCAACCGCTTCATATGCAAAGGAAGCTATTGTATAATTTTAAACTGATAATATACAAGAATGTCTGTTTTAATTGTGATAAATCGTTCATTGGCCACTCACATGCATAATGAGATACGGTTAGCGTTCGAACTTCACACGTTGTTCAGTAGTATGCATTCATAATCACCATCTGATACGTACCGATTTCGCGAAGTACTTCAGTTGTTAGCTGAATTCACGTTAATAATTAATGGGCAGTGGGAAGATTTAATATGTCACGGACTCAAAATCCAGTGTTACAAACATAAAAAAGATAACCGGCCGGTGTGGCCGAGCGGTTCTAGGCGCTTAAGTCTGGAACCGCGCGACCGCTACGGTCGCAGGTTTGAATCCTGCCTCGGGCATGGATGTGTGTGATGTCCTTAGGTTAGTTAGGTTTAAGTAGTTCTAAGTTCTAGGGGACTGATGACCTCATATGTTAAGTCCCATAGTGCTCAGAGCCATTTGAACAATTTTTTTTTAAAAAAAAGATACTTATACCTGCAAGCGTGGACACCCAACGACCACAAGATAAACTGATCCACAGCAGCAGTTGATTTGGTATTCTACATAATTACTGGAGGCTCGCACTGATGTAATTTCAACCAGTATACGTAGATCTCCACGCTGCATAGCCACGTAGAAGTGCGGATAAATGGCCCAAAAAGTAATTAGTCAAATTTACTGGTCGGACGTATTTTGGTACTTTCGGCAAGACAAAGATCTTGTGCCTGTGAACTGTTCCGTAACCTGAAACTTCCTGGCAGATTAAAACTGTCTGCTGGACCGAGAGTCGAACTCGGGACCGTTGCCTTTCGCGGGCAAGTGCTCCACCAACTGAGCTACCCAAGCACCACTTACGCCCGTCCTCACAGCTTTACTTCTGCTTGGGTAGCTCAGTTGGTAGAGCACTTGCCCGCGAAAGGCAACGGTCCCGTGTTCGAGTCTCGGTCCGGCAGACAATTTTCATCTGCCAGGAAGTTTCATATCAGCACACACTCCGCTACAGAGTGAAAATCTCATTCTGTTTCGTGACCTGTCTTACCCGTATTGCCGGAGAATCTCTTCCGGTGTAAAATTTTCACACATCCGGGAAATTTGATTAAGTTGCAGACCTCCTGGCTCTTGTCACATAGACTATGGCTTGTGGTCAATGCGCTTCACACACACAGAAATTAGAAAGTCTTGGTAAAAAGTTAGTTGAAAGTGATTGTAGATCGACTCTTGAACATTCAAAAAACTACTGTGACAGAGCACTCCACTCGCCACGAAGAACTGGTAGATGTGTCACATCCAATGACTGGAATGTCTTCTGACCGGCCATAGGCTCCACAGACGAGAATGCAATGTCGAAGCCTTTTACCAAGGCCAGGTCGAGGTGCCCAACACATCGAACTCTCAGTTTCAGAAGTCGTACAGGCACTGCGACTTTTCTTGCATGTCATGTGAAGGGAGGCTCGTGAGTGAACAACAGCCGCCATATTGCACTCAAATGACATATTACGAAGTATCGACGACATTACTCCACGCCGACTGTCGCTTCGGATAGATGGGCTTCAGTGCCTCCACCTGCCCGCTGTGTGGTACATAAGCCAACGATCCACAGGTCTACCTCTACTTATAGGAAACCACAGAGCGCGCAGATAAAAATAAGCGTACCTATACCGACACTGAACTCTGCCACCCGCCTGAAAGTGGTGTTACAGGTTGGGACCCGGCACCATAATGGACTAAGTACACTACTGGCCATTAAAATTGCTACAACAAGAAGATATGCAGATGAAAAACGGATATTCATTGAACAAATATATTATACAGGAACTGACATGTGATTACATTTTCACGCAATTTGGGTGCATAGATCCTTAGACATCAGTACCCAGAACAACCACCTCTCGCTGTAATAACGGCCTTGGTACGCCTGGGCATTGAGTCAAACAGAGCGCGGATGGCCTGTGCAGATACAGCTGCCCATGCAGCTTCAACACGATACCACAGTTCATCACGGGTAGTTAGGTTAGGTTAGTGTTTTTTAACGTCCTGTCGACAACGAGGCCATTAGAGACGGAGCACAAGCTCGGGTTAGTGAAGGATGGGGAAGGAAATCGGCCGTGCCCTTTCAAAGGAACCATCCCGGCATTTGCCTGAAACGATTTAGGGAAATCACAGAAAACCTAAATCAGGATGGCTGGAGACGGGATTGAACCGTCGTCCTACCAATCACGGGTAGTGACTGGCGTATTGTGACGAGCCAGTTGCTCGGCCACCATTGAACAGACGTTTTCAATTGGCGAGAGATCTGGAGAATGTGCTGGCCAGGGCAGCAGTCGAACATTTTCTGTATCCAGAAAGGCCCATACAGGACCTGCAACATGCGGTCGTGCATTATGCTGCTGATTTGTTGGGTTTCGCAGGGATCGAATTAAATGTAGAGCCACGGGTCGTAACACATCTGAAATGTAACGTCCACTGTTCAAAGTGCCGCCAATGCGTACAAGAGGTGACCGAGATGTGTAACCAATGGCACCCCATACCATCACGCAGGATGATACGCCAGTATGGCGATGACGAATACACGCTTCCAATGTGCGTTCACCGCGAAGTCGCCAAACACGGATGCGACCATCATGATGCCGTAAACAGAACCTGGATTCATCCGAAAAAATGAAGTTTTTCCCTTCGTGCACCCAGGTTTGTCGTTGAGTACACCATCGCAGGCGCTCCTGCCTGTGATGCAGTGTCAAGGGTAACCGTAGCCATGGTTTCCGAGCTGATAGTCCGTGCTGCTGCAAACGTCGTCGAACTGTTCGTGCAGAATTTTATTGTCTTGCAAACGTCCCCATCTGTTGATCCAGGGATCGAGACGTGGCTGTACGATCCGTTACAGCCATGCGGATAAGATGCCTGTCATCTCGACTGCTAGTGATAAGATGTTGTTGGGTCCAGCACGGCGTTCCGTATTCCCTCCTGAACCCACCGATTCCATATTCTGCTAACAGTCATTGGATCTCGACCAACGAGCGCAGCAGTGTCGCGATACGATAAAGCGCAATCGCGATAGGCTACAATCCGACCTTCATCAAAGTTGTAAACGTGATGCTACGCATTTCTCCTCTTTACACGAGGCATCACAACAACGTTTCACCAGGCAACGCCGGTCAACTGCTGTTTGTGTATGAGAAATCGGTTGGAAACTTTCGTCATGTCAGCACGTTGTAGGTGTCCCCACCGGCGCCAACCTTGTGTGAATGCTCTGAAAAGCTAATCATTAGCATATCACAGCATCTTCTTCCTGTCAGTTAAATTTCCCGCCTGTAGGATGTCATGTTTGTGGTGTACCAATTTTAGTGGCCAGTAGTGTACATTAAAAGCCACATCAGTCATTGCATCGCGGTTTTCAACTTTACGACGTTCATCAACTGCTGCACGTCTTCTCATTTTGCAATGGAGATAGGGGAGGGGGGCTGATTTACACGGGATGAAACGGGCCTGTAATCTCTTAACTACGAACGATACAGGAACGTAATACTAATCAGGTGTTTTTACATTGTTGGTCATTAAGCTTGTAACTGCAACACCGTGGTATGCAACAAATGTCAAACTTGCGTGAACTGTACTACACAAATGAATATCCAAATACATTGTCCAGTCGCATTAATATGGCCACCTGTCAAAAGCAACGTCAGCGACGGGGACCACTGCGAGACGTGCAGGAGTGTCAGGGAGGTTCTGCGAGGTACTGGTAGGAGCGTGGAGCCATACCATTGTCACGGCCAGTTGCGCTGAGTTTCTGGGTTGAGGATCCGAGACACGAAAAATCCGATCGCGGTGGTTCTACAGATTCTCAGTTTTTTGGCTAGAGAATTACGGTAGATCCATCCGCTTGCTCTTTAAACCATGCACTGGAGTTGTGTGAGACTTTGCACTGTCGTGGTGGTATATACCTTCGTGAGGAAAGTTGCATTCTTTTATTGATCCACTGTGCCTTCTAGAATGACGAGATCACCCAGGGAATGCTTTCAAGCATTGACCCTTCTGTCAGATTGTTTACTGTCAGACATTTGATGCCGTACACGTGAACATTCATCTCTTAGAGAGAGCATAAATCGCGATTCATTTGAAATGGTCGTTCATACCAATCACTGAACGTCTAATTGTGATATTGGCGTCAAAATTTCAGCCTTCGTCGTTCCAGCCGTTCACCGCCTGTGAACAGCAGTCAGCAAGGGTGCATGAACCAGGCACCTTCTGTGTAGGCCCGTATGCAGCAACGTTTGCTGAAGGGTTGTTGAAGAGACACTATTGGGAGCCGCTTGGTTTATCTGTGTGGTTGCTCAACAGTCGTATATTTGCCCGCACGCACTTCCGGAGCCATGCGGATAAGATGCCTGTCGTCTCGACTGCTAGTGATACGAGGCCGTTGGGACCCAGCACGGCGTTCCGTATTACCCTCCTGAACCCACCGATTCCATATTCTGCTAACAGTCATTGGATCTCGAACAACGCGAGCAACAATGTCGCGATACGATAAACAGCAATCGCGATAGGCTGCAATTCGACCATTATCAAAGTCGGGAACGTGATGTACGCCTTTCTCCTCCTTACACGAGGCCAGTCAACTGCTGTTTGTGTATGAGAAATCGGTTGGAAACTTTCCTCATGTCAGCCCGTTGTAGGTGTCTCCACCGGCGCCAACCTTGTGTGAATGCTCTGAAATGCTAATCATTTGCCGGCCGGAGTGGCCGTGCGGTTCTAGGCGCTACAGTCCTTAACAGAGCGCCCGCTACGGTCGCAGGTTCGAATCCTGCCTCGGGCATGGATGTGTGTGATGTCCTTAGGTTAGTTAAGTTTAATTAGTCCTAAGTTATAGGCGACTGCTGACCTCAGAACTTAAGTCGCATAGTGGTCAGAGCCATTTGAACCAAGCTAATCATTTGCATATCACAACATCTTCTTCCTGTCGGTTAAAATTCGCGTCTGTAACACGTCATTTTCGTGGTGTAGCATTTTTAATGGCCAGTAGTGTACTATACATTCGATGTTTACATGGCATTATACTTCAACAAGGTAATGGAATACAGTAGTTAGCTTCTCCCACTGAAAACATTTGGTCATGACTTGCTGAGAGGCTCACATGCTACCTTCCACTAGTTACTACAACTGATTAAATCTGGCTTTAGTTCAAGCATAGAGCCCGTCGTTGAAGCTCAGTTGAACTAAATACTCACATTGGTTAGAGCAGTTATTGCTGCCAGAGGTGATAGCTCTGTGTACCGATAAATTTGATCATGTATTATTCCCTTTACTGCATATGCAAAATAAGTAAATTTTCGTGATTTGTTGTCTTTTCTGGTGTTGTACTTGTAAACACCAGCAATGTAAACACCAGCAATGTGTTTCACATACATCATACACACAAACTGTAGATCCAGCAAGGCTTCGACACCCCATCGCCCACCATCTTTGTTGGAACGCTTTTGATGAACGCTTCACGGACACGAGAGTACTTGAGTCGCTCCCAGGGAAATTGACCTCGTTCATAATGACGATATCTGGGAGGCTTTTGAAGGAGATGTGCGCGCATTTCAAACAACTTGAAGCAATATCCATGAAATTTGCACAGCTGTCGGACAGTCATTTATCAAGTTGGGTCCCCATAGATGCCTACGTTTTATGCTGTTGTATCCACGTCGCGTCATTGGCTTCCCCAAGCGAATGAGGGGACTACACGCTGTCAGAAAAATTGTTCTAATTCCATTATTCGTAAGTAATTATGCAGGGTTGTCTGATGTAGCGTCGCTTCTTCCATATTAGTTCGTCCTAAAATATTTTGAAATAATATATATGTCATAATGGACGATACAAATACCACTACTTCACAAACATTTCAACCTTAATGTCATACCCATCTTACCTAAACTTTATGATAGGGAACCAGTCCTTTCCCAGCATATTATTAGCTTTTGTCCTTCTTTCTTTATTCCCTGCATAAACTCGGAATTCCTTTTCTACACTGCCTTGTGTATACTGAGAAAGTAATCTTACCGACCACGCATTCTTTTATTTATCTCAGTTTTATCTCATTAAAGTTTTAAATTCTATCTTATAATTCTTTACAGTCAAGCAAGTGTAATCCAGTAAAGTAAATCTTGTTCCCATACATTCATACGCCTAATCGATAATTATTGCCATAAAAGAGTATAACTGCAGCTTTAGTCACCTGGTTCTGACGTGTAACCCGTTCGTTGGTCATAGATTTGAGTTGTTGGCAAAATCTAGAACTTCCCTTGCTTGTTGTGTTTCTGAACCTAGCTGAGGACTAATCGGCTGTTTACAATAAATGTATTTGATATGACAAATATTCCTAACTGCTAATATTGTTAGAAGCAAATTATTAATAACGTGGCAGACACCTTTGGATGCTGTTCACTTACTGCAACGGCAAGTCAGCACAGTTTTCCAAGACGACAGAACTCTGTTTCGAAACTCAGTAAAATAAACGCTGAACGTCTCGCAACGGCTATTGACAACTGTTTCGGAGATGGTTCTTGTCTTTCACCATAAAGATCTCTACAACGAGAAAATTTTCTCTTTGTGAAAAAAAAGCAGTTAACTAAATAACTTAGTTAGAGAGACCCTTTATTTTCATAGCGCGTGATTGATAACTGTTACAGTCTTAGTAATGGAATTTAAAGTCTCCTGGTGATTGCTTATTGTGTCTAGTTCCAAATGCCAGCCGGATAGAGGAGCATCATTTAGATTTTTTGTTTGATGAAGGATGGAAACAGTCTCACTGATTGTGAATCACACTTCGTTATAAACGTTGATGCAACTTCAAACAGAGACGTTAAAAAAATATTTGTAAAACAATTGCCTCCTACATGAAAGTAATGATTCATAAAATTTGAGCACACATTATAGCACAGGTATGTTGTTTATAATTGTATATTTTCTGTTATTGAAATAACGGTTGGTGGTTATTAAATTATCGGTAGATAGTACTGAACACCATTGCTATCCTTAAAAATATGCATACGTTTTATAGATTATTTCATACATCAATGTTGTACAGTGGTTGAAACTCGTGGTCTTGCAACCACCTCCACTAGGACCTTGCCTAGTACAGCGGTGCGTGTCTCCCGCATCGTCCCCTACGCTCCTCGGAGTATGGGACCTCATCATCATCGTGGTTGATATAAGTTTGATTCTTACCAGCAGGAAACCTAATAAATGCGAACTCCTTTTAACAGAGATCCGTAAAAGGTCTAAGCGAATAATTACGCTATCTCCGTAAGTTGACTGAAGCTGGAGGTGAGCAGTAAGAAGAGCTAGCGGTAATGAAGAAATTTTACGACACCCACAGAAGTTAATTAAAGGGACCTAGAAATTCATTTGGACGGTGTCTTTATAACTAAGCCTTGCGAAGTGTGTAAACCACGAAGGGAAGGGCAAGTAAAATAAAGGGAGTAATGAGATCCTCCGCAAACAGGGCACAAACAATATTTACTAAAGAAAGTTAGTACTCTGAAACAGCTTTCGGCGCAAAACTGGCCCCAAGATTAGCGAGTTGGCTGCCGCTGGATTAGCATGCAAATTAGAAGGTGAGGCGCCAATAGTGGCTAGCGGCAGAACTGGAGTGGGAGGGAGCGCTTCCAGACCAGCTGCAGACGGGCGTTCTCCGAGAAATTCCAGGCTGGAAAAGGTTGCAAGCGGACCACTTCATATAGCTGCTCACAGAACATCCATGCACAAAGTTCCCTCTCTTGGGAATTTTCCAAATTATTTTTGTATTCCCATCAGAGACTTTACATTGCAAATTATTTGGCTTGCTGGATGTAAATGTCGTAATAGGTTTTGAGGAATAACCTCGTTACCCATTACTTTTATATAGACGCTGCAATGCAGTTAGCACATAAAAGCTACATACTTGGTGTGGCTATAAAATAATGAAACTGTAAATACGCATGGCCCGAAGCTGAGTGACCAATATCTGAGAAGCGTAAAGACTATTTATCACGTACGCGAGTGTCTGAGTGGTACAAGCGTTTCCAAGATAGCGAGAGGACTCTGAAGATGGCTCAGACGCAGGACGCTCTTCGTCATGAAAAATGGACCAAAACATCGAAAAAGCAGGTAATTTGATTCGGTACTGCAATCGGTTGAGTATACAATTGATTACTGAAACCGTAGGAATTGATAAAGGATTCATAAGGCAAATTTTACATAACATGAAAAAAGTGCCGAAGATTCTGACGATCGAGCAAAAAGAAGCTCATTAATATATTTGTACTGAGCGTTTGAATACCATTAAAAATGATCCTAATTTCTTGGAAAGAGTGATAACATGTGACGGAACTTGGTTTAAGCTAAGCGCCAATCCATGCATTGGAAGAGTCCAACTTTACCTAGAGTGAAAAAAGTTCGAATGAGCAATTTAAGATTCAGAGCGATGATAATTGTTTTTCTCGATATTCGCGTATCTCCACTGAGTCCCTGGAGATCATACTATTAACCAAGATTACCACCTTGAAGTTCCTGCTCAACTCTGTGAGAAAATAAGAGAAACGACCCGAATTGTGGAAGAAAAGGTCATCAGTTCAGCAGCAAGACAACGCACCGACTCGTACCGCATTGACCCTTAAGAGGTTTGGAGTGCAGCATTCCAGTTTTACATAACCCACCTTATTCGTCTGATCTGGCACCATGTGACTTCTGTCTATTTTCCAAGATCAAATGTGCATTAAAATGATCACGATTTCAGTCAACTGAACCAGTGCAATAACAAAACGACGTGCATTATTGAGGAGCTCAAAGAAGAAGACTTGCAGCACTATTTCCATCAATGGAAAAATCGCATGGAGCGTTTTAGGGATAGAGGAGGTGAGTGTATTGAGAGTGACGCTAAGTAAATATGTTTGTTTCTGAAATGAAATGTTTTACAGCAACAGCCCCGTTATTTCTTAGCCATACCTATTATACGGGGGTAAGTCAATTATTATCATCAAAGTAGTAACAAAGTATTATTGTAATCAAATAGGAAACTTACAAGAACATCATTTTTCGACATAGTCGCCTTGCGTTTCAACGCACTTTGCCATGACAAGCTTCCTGATGCCCTCATAAAAGAAGGATTTCGGATGAGCTGCGAGCCAGGTATGCACCGCTTCCTTCACTGCTTCTTCCGAGGCAAATCGACGGCCCCTTAACGCCTGTTTGAATGGACGAAACAAGTGATAGAAGGGGCAAGATCGGGGGTATCGGATGCAAAATAATAATAACAGTAATTAATTATACAGTGGAATATAGTGAAAGACCATATCCGTGTGTTCTAGTGGCCACGAGCTGCGGTACACTCTACGTTTACTTGCTGAAATTTTGATGGTGATTCCCAACAGTTGGCAGAATTAGAGCATCATGAAAAGGTTGAACGTTCACAAATGTATACTTCAGGCTTCCGTTGGGAAAAATGCCTGTTGCAACTAAGGCACAGTAAAATTTAGTGTACGCAATTGTAGCCACAGGGTCTGAAAGCACCCAGTAGAGCTCAGGTAGTTAACATTACATTAAATAAGTAGTAACATGTCTTCCACGTCTCTAGTGGCGATACCAGCCGATATCATTTGTCCTTGCTGCCTGCTGGAGTTATCTAAGGGAGAAAAACACCATGTTGAGCTGGAATGTTTACGTGCGATTTCCCAAGGTAGCTGCGCTGGCGGGTTGGAGCCTTGGCAACCCGCCGGTCTTACCTGTACGATTGGTGAACGGAATGCCCTGGTACATCACACGTATGTCAGATGTATCAAGAAGGTTTCTCTAGTCAGCTCTTTACTATTGTATATCAATTGTGTATCACTATGGCCCCAAGACAAAGGAACAAAGTAAGCAGTGATAAGATTCGTATTCACTGCTAACTGGCTAGGTAAGACTGATTGTAGGAGTGAAATATTCTGTTGTTGCTGGCAAAATGTTCCAGCTTCATGCAACCGAAATCTCAAGATGACGTTATGGGAGGCTGTGACAGCGAGGTGTTGTACGAAGCCCTAGGGGACGATTTTGTTCCACGACAGTGTCCCAGCTTCTTTTGAGCAGAACACTGTCACACAGGCTGCTTCTTTGGGCTTTCAAATATTGCTTCTCGTTTTTATTCGCCAGCTTGTCTTCCAGAGACCTTTCCCTCTATCCATAAGTAAAGGCCATTGCATACCAGGCATTTGCAGGCAGAGGACGAGGTGATTTTCGAGATGGGTCATTTTCTGAATAGACACAAAAGTTAAGTATACACGAAGACATCTATCACTGGGAAAAATAGGTCGCACCTAAGGGTGAAGTAGTACAGGAGGACTAGTACCATCACCCAGTTTAACGGTCCGCAGCTTGAATTTTCGTTGCGATTGTTAACACTTTGTGACTACCCTCGTGTTTTATTTTTAAAGTGTCGCAAAATGTTTCGAACGTTAGTTAATGTTAAGGTATAAATAAACACTAAACTCTCATTTAATTTTCTTCAAACGTTAATTACCAAAGGGAATCATACATATTTTCAACACGGAAGCTGAGCCTACAAGCATAAGATAATTAACCATACACCAGTATGCAAAAGAGTCATCGTATCTGTCTCCAAGACCCTATACTTTTTTATGTGAGTGCTATTTATATAACTTCTACCTCTGTATAAAACTTCGGATAACTTCTTTCTTCCATTGGGGATTTTCGTCGGCCGTAGAATATAATAATGAATTCTTAGAGGTGGAATCATTTAGTCGTGCAATTTTGCTTCAATTACAACTCTCATTCGCCACACTGTAAACTGAGGAAGAAATCTCTTGTTCTCATAATTCCGGAAATTCAGTATACGAGGGCGTTCTGAAAAGTAAGCACCCCATTTTTTTATGTGAAAACTCTTAATTTTTTAAAATAAAAAAAGCATTACAAACACTCTAAATCTTTATTCTTCGTATTTACGTAATTGCAACCCTCTGCCGTCTAGATGGCTCCAAATTGTAGCATGTAACAGGGCGGTGTACAGCGAAATTATTCCGTCCGGCAGCAGCAGAGTTCTGTAATCGTGTTTTGAATTCGAAGAGTTCTTTCACACACACACGTCAGTGCCAGACCGCACACAAGCAGTGAGGCATCTCCAACAATTCGACGCCTTCACTGTCATCGATATTTCTCCATACAGTCGCGACTTCGCCCCATTCCGATAATTTATCTTTTTCGTTAACTTAATTAACACCTTCGAGGGCTTTACCATGATATCGATGAAGCGGTGCAAGGAGGGATGACGTTGTGGCTCTGTCATCAAAGTCAAACATTCTACAGCGATGGGATCAACAAAGTGGTCTCTCGTTGGAAGAAATCTGTTCGTCACCAACGTGAGTACGTTGAGAAGTGAATACGTAGACATGAAGAATAAAGTTCTAGAATGTGATTAACGTTTGTTTTGTATAAAAAATTTAAGAGTTTTCACGAAAAAAAGACGATGACAGACTTTTCAGTATGCTCTCGTAGTAAAAGAATTACTGGAGACGGCGTTGATGGTACTGAAATCCACATCCATCAACCATTCTATATATGTGTGTTGGCACTACTATGGCTGGTTCCTGCTGTACATTACCAGCATACTCTATTAAATACTCCGCCTGAAAAGAAGTGAAGCAGCCAAAAGGGGAACAGCCGGCCATGGTGGCCGAGCGGTTCTAGGCGTTACAGTCTGGAACCGCGCGACCGCTACGGTCGCAGGTTCGAATCCTGCCTCGAGCATGGATGTGTGTGATGTCCTTAGGTTAGTTAGGTTTAAGTAGTCCTCAGTTCTAGTGGACTGATGACCTGAGAAGTTAAGTCCCATAGTGCTCAGAGTCATTTGAACCATTTTTCGAAAGGGGAACAGGAAACGAAATGAAACTTCACGAGTTGACATGCATGAGATGATATTTCAGCAATTACAATACTAAGGCACTCGGGTGCCCATTTTACCTGTAACTTAGAAATACAGTGTTGCTGATTTACATACACGCCAATGTGCACGGGTACAAAATTACATTGATATCCCACCAAGATTTTGGTTGCACTTCTTTTCATTCCTACTTTTCTTTTTTTTCAGGTTATTAATTATATATATATATATATATATATATATATATATATATTGCTGGATTATCGTCTTGAAAAAACGTATTTAAAAGTTTCCGATATGACTACTTGGTACCACAATAATCGTCAACAGTATCTTATCCTTTAAGATTAAGAGGGAGATCAATAAAATGCAATGACATTGTTACACAATCCATAAAATAACTCTCTATAAGAGTAAATTTGGAATAAATATATACAGATCAATCAATTGATTCCTAGATACCCCGTAGGTATTTCCTGCTGTCGGAAATAATGTGGAAGTGCGTTCGGACTGGTAACTGCAACAACAATCTTTATGAACTTACTCATTTTTATGGTATATTTGTACATTTAACAGTGTCTCTTTGCGAACAGTCTCTCTTAGTTTTGCTAATTTAACATTTCTGAAATGAAAGCAACGACACTTCTTTTATCTACGACCGTAGGTAGAAGAAGGTAGGATTGGGGAATTTCGTTATTGAACTGATATTCTAGAATAATTTGTCGAAACATAGCACGATTTGGTGGCAAGGCAATTTAAGCATATTAAGGTAGAGAAACAAGCACATGCTACCGTCTTTACTTCATCGTCAGAAATCGTATTGAACATATCCTCTCAAAAATTTTGAACAATATTTCAGGAGTCCTCTCGAAGTGTAGATGGTTGCGGAAATATTCCTCACAGTTTATCATCAAATGATTCTGAGCCAAAAGAGAGCATCTTGACGGATATAGGAATTAGTGACCAAAAGACGTTCTAGCGATACTGGGCACCGTAACATCCAAATGTACCAAATATAAACGCAAAGTACGTTTATTTAAAAATGCAGACAAAAATTCGTTTGCCGACTTCCTAAGAGACAGCCTCCACTCCTGCCCAACTAAATGTGTGAGCGTACACAAGATGTAGTTTATATTCAAAGAAGCAGTATCGACAGAAACTAAAAGTTGTATTCCAAATAAATTAATATGACACGTAATGGTCATCCGTGCTACACAAAATAGAGTACAAAACTGTCACAAATGCAACGAAATAAGGATGACAAATATAAAAGAACACAAATTCTCCAAGACTGGCGATGTTTCACTGAAACTAGAAATTTGTAGCGAGCTTCAATGCGTGTTGCTTCACAACGAAATTCTGTATCGGAATCATTTTGAAATTCAAAGGGATTGTGATCATATGTAAAATAGACCTGTCTTTACTGCGCGATAACAATGGTCTTCTTACCGATGACAGTTCCAGATTGTATACCAATTAATTTCCTTTCACAGCGTGCTGGAATAGTAGTAACATACCTACAATCATATATAGTCTCTCTCTCGACAAAAGATCCATACATAAAGACTAAGAACTGACAACGATCACATCAATTCTCCTGTGACTGACTTCGATGTGCAATACGAACGTAGACTGTGTCCGAACTTTGTAGCTACCTCAAATAAAACGATCTCTTTATATACAGTCAACACGAATTAACCAAAATCGAACCTGTGAAACATAACAAGAAGTAACGAGTGCTACTGACAGGGGACCTCTAATAATTTGGAAACTTGTGGTAAGCTTCTATGGGACCAAACTGCTGAGGTCATCGGTCCTTAGACTTACTGACTACTTAATCTAACTTAAACTAACTTACTCCAAGGATAACAGACACATCCATGTCCGAGGGAGGACTCGAACCTCCGATGGGGAGAGCCGCGCGGGCCGTGACAAGACGCCGTGACCGCGCGGCTACCCCGAGCGGCGGACCTCTAATAGATTCCATATTTATAGACTTCCACAAACGGTTTGACACCGTTCCCCACAAGTGGCTTCTAATCAAACTGCGTCCTTGTGAGGGAGAATCGTCTCATTTGAGCAACTGGATTTGTCATTTCCTCTCAGAAAATTCACGGTTCGTAGTAACTGATGGAAAGTTCTTGAGTAAAACGGAAGTGATACCTGTGCGTTCCGCAGAGAAGTGTTACAGAACCCCTGCTATTATTAATCTGTAAGCAATCTATTCAGGGTGTTACAAAAAGGTACGGCCAAACACTCAGGAAACATTCCTCACACACAAATAAAGAAAAGATGTTATGTAGGCATGTGTCCGGAAACGCTTAATTTCCATTTTGGAGCTCATTTTAATTTCGTCAGTATGTACTGTAATTTCTCGATTCACCGCCAGTTGGCCCAACTGAAGGAAGGTAATGTTGACTTCGGTGCTTGTGTTGACATGCGACTCATTGCTCTACAGTACTAGCAACAAGCACATCAGTACGTAGCATCAACAGGTTAGTGTTCATCACGAACGTGGTTTTGCGGTCAGTGCAATGTTTACAAATGCGTAGTTGGCAGATGCTCATTTGATCTATGGATTAGCACGGGGCAATAGCCGTGGCGCGGTACGTTTGTATCGAGACAGATTTCCAGAACGAAGGTGTCCCGACAGGAAGACGTTCGAATCAATTGATCTGCGTCTTAGGGAGCACGGAACATTCCAGCTGATGACTCGCGACTGGGGAAGACCAAGAACATCGAGGACACCTGCAATGAACGAGGCAATTCTTCGTGCAGTTGACGATAACCATAATGTCAGCGTCAGAGAAGTTGCTGCTGTACAAGGTAACGTTGACCACGTCACTGTATGGAGAGTGCTACGGGAGAACCAGTTGTTTCCGTACCATGTACAGCGTGTGCAGGCACTATCAGCAGCTGATTGGCCTCCACGGATACATTTCTGCGAATGGTTCATCCAACAATGTGTCAATCCTCATTTCAGTGCACATGTTCTCTTAACGGATGAGGCTTCATTCCAACGTGATCAAATTGTAAATTTTCACAATCAACATGTGTGGGCTGACGAGAATCGGCATGCAATTGTGCAATCACGTCATCAACACAGATTTTCTGTGAACGTTTGGGCAGGCGTTGTTGGTGATGTCTTGATTAGGTCCCATGTTCTTCCACCTACGCTCAATGGAGCACGTTATCACGATTTCATACGGGACACTCTACCTGTGCTGCTAGAACATGTGCCTTTACAAGTACGACACAACATGTGGTTCATGCGCGATGGAGCTCCTGCACATTTCAGTCGAAGTGTTCGTACGCTTCTCAACAACAGATTCGGTGACCGATGGATTGGTAGGGGCGGACCAATTCCATGGCCTCCACGCACTCCTGACCTCGACCCTCTTGACTTTCATTTATGGGGGCATTTGAAAGCTCTTGTCTACGCAACCCCGGTACCAAATGTAGAGACCCTTCGTGTTCGTATTGTGGACGGCTGTGATACAATACGCCATTCTCCAGGGCTGCATCAGCGCATCAGGGATTCCATCCAGCGGAGGGTGGATGCATGTATCCTTGCTAACGAAGGACATTTTGAACATTTCCTGTAACAAAGTGTTTGAAGTCACGCTGGTAGGTTCTGTTGCTGTGTGTTTCCATTCCATGATTAATGTGATTTGAAGAGAAGTAATAAAATGAGCTCTAACATGGAAAGTAAGCGTTTCCGGACACATGTCCACATAACATATTTTCTTTCTTTGTGTGTGAGGAATGTTTACTGAAAGTTTGACCCTACCTTTTTGTAACACCCTGTATAAATGATTTAGAAGTCAATCTGAGTAGCTCTCTGAGATTGCTTGCAGATGATGCTGTTGTTTATCACCTTGTAAAGTCACCAGAAAATGAAAATCAATAGAAAAATGGTTTGAGACATGATATCTGTATGTTGCGGAAAGTGGCAATTGATTAGAAATAATTAAAAGTCATCCAGATGAGTAGTGAAAGGAATTCGTTAAATTTCGGTTTGTCGATAAATCACAGGTATCTAATGATTGTTAATTTAACTAAAAGCCTACGGACTACGATTATGAACCACTTAAATTGGAACGATTACACAGAAAATGTTGTAGGAAAGGCGAACCAAGGACTGCATTTTATTGGCTGGATGCAATTTGTCTGCTGAAGTGACTGCCTACACCACGCTTTTTCGTTTTGTGTTGGAATATTGCTGCGCAGTATCGGATCCTTACTATATAGGACTGACGTAGGACTCGAAAAAAATCAGTAAAGCTCGTTTCGTATTACCGCAAAGTAGGGGAGAGAATCTCATGAATACTGTACGCTAGTTGGTACGTAGTCATCAAGATAAAAGCGTTCAATCATCAGCTTTCTACTCCAAATGCGAAAATATTTTGTTGAGTGCCAACTTCAGTGGGAGAAATGGTGATAGAAATAAAATAACAGATACCGAAAAGGTTTAAGTGTTTGTTCTTCCCGTGGGCTGTTTCGGAGTGGGATGGTAGAGAAGCATACAGAGGGTGGCTCCCTGAATCGACAGGCACTTAAGTATAAACTGTATAGTAGTCATGAGATATGTACGTGTACATGTACATACAGATCCTGCTCTTTCTTTGTGTTGGATAGTAGCTGAGTAATAGGCGTTGCCAAACTTCTACTATTACTCCATCCCCCACTCCCTATCCATCTCCTTCTCCCTCTCTCAGTCTACCGCCTCCTTCCTCCTTTCCCTCTCTTTCCAACTGCTCCTCCCAACTCTCTCTATCTACTCCTCATCTCCTCTTATCCCTCTCCCTGTCCACCTGCTCGTCTCCCCTTTCTGTGTCTATTTTTTCCTCTTCTCTTTCTCTGTTCATTTCCTCCTCCCGCTCTCTGTCCATGTGCTCCTACTGTCACTCTGTCCATCTCTTCCTCCTCCATGTCACTGTCCATTCCCCACCCCCCTTCCCCTTACTCTGTAAATCTTCTCTTCTGCACCCGTCTCTAGCCTACTTCTCCTTCAACCTCTCTTTCCGCCCGCCTCCCTCTACCCTTCTCTCTACAAATTATCACTTCTTCTCCATTAGGAGGTTGCTGGTTCTTACCCCACAGTATTACTTTCCGGATAGTAAGCAGTCCGTGTACCAAGTTTGGCTGAAATCGAGCCAGGGGTTTATCAGGAGCCTTTTACCCATGGCTTCACTAGCGTACGCACAGATCACATACTTTTAACGTGGTACACTATTTGTCTGCATTGTTCACCGGTATCTCCAGCGATTTTCACTCTGCAGTTAGATTTTCACGAAGCTCAATGTTCATACCTGCTGAACTGTGCGTCATACAATATGACAGTTCATTCAGTGGCATGCTTGAATACTGTCTGCATAATGTGCTACGAATATAATCAGTGGTAGAGAAATAATAAATTAAACGTAATGTATGATACAGTTTTTATATATGAACAGTGAAAATGTAGTAACCGAAAAACTTTTAGCCTTTCGCCATTTAGTGTGGGGTTGTCAGTGAGAAAATGTTTTGTTAAGGTTTGGAATTACGAGGGTCGGAACTTTATTCACAACCGATACAAAAGAGTTACATGTTTGCACCTGTTAAGCAGTCACCAGTGTTGTGTAGAACCCGTTGCCAGCGATGTGGAAGGCGTAGTATACCCTTAACAGAGCCTGTTCTGTTGATGGTGCGAATGGAGCGGTCTACTGCCTGTCGAATCTTCGGAACAGTTCTGAGGCGAATGCCACGAAGTGGTTCCTTCATCTTCGGAACCTAATCAAAGTCACAAGGACTTAATTCGTATTACTGTTCGTTTTGGGAGAATCACCTGCGACAAGCTCTGCGAAAGAAGCGGTGACAAAAAAATGTTCAAATGTGTTGAAATCTTATGGGACTGAACTGCTAAGGTCATCAGTCCCTAAGCTTACACACTACTTAACCTAAATTATCCCAAGGACAAACACACACACCGACGCCCGAGAGAGGACTCGAATCTCCGCCAGGACCAGCCGCACAGTCCATGACTGCAGCGCCCCAGACCGCTCGGCTCTTCCCGCGCGGCGAAGCGGCGACACTTTCTGCCCAACCCACCCGTTATTTTGCACGACAATGCGCGGGGCCTTACAGCGCAAGCTGTGGCTGCTCTGTTCGGTCGATGGGCTTGGGAAGTACTGTACCATCCACCATATTACCCGGGCTTAAGTCCTTGTGACTTTCATTTGATTACGAAGATAAAGGAACCACTTCGTGGCATTCGCTTCAGAACTGTTCCAGAGATTTGACTGCAGGAAAACCGCTCCATTCGCAACCATCAACAGAACAGGCTCTGCTTAGGGTATACTACGTCTTCCACATCGCTGGACACGGGTTCTACACAACCCTGCTGACTACTTTGAAGGACAGGACCAGGTGCAAACATGTAACTCTTTTGCATCGGTTGTGAATAAATAGTTGCCACTATTTAAGTTACATCCCTCGTATTTGTATATCCTGCTGCAAATCACTATGTCCTCTCATTCTTATCTACTGGATAAATAAACTCTGGGTATTTGCGCGTCAAGGGCTACACTTCTTCACCTCTATCTTTGAAAGATAGGTGGTTGTTATACCCACAGCAATTATCACCTGACAGTAAGTGATATGTGTACCAAGTTTGGTTGAAATCGGTCCATTTGTTAGGAGGAGGTGCGCAAATACATACATACACGCACATCCATTTTTATGATATGTATGTATTACACGGAAATAGATTCTTAAACAGAGGGAACAAAATACTACTTCTGCTTCAGGATTGTTTTAGAGTTAGGAACAAGCGTACATGTTGCAGAGCAGCTCATCAGCGAGGAACAGATAGGAACTGGAACTGGTGGCGAAAGTGGCAGAAAAAGTTTGTCGGAACACTCATTTTGCAGCAGCGGGATAAAGTTTAGCAGGTTTTGCTGCCGCCGCCTAATGGTGTGCTGCTCGCTGTTTAAGCACAAGAGTGATACGGCGCGGTTTAACTCGTCCCGTCAGGGCCGCCTTTTGTTGTGTCCCGACAACTTTTTAGGCGCCCCTCTCCCTCCTATCCACCGGAGTACAAGATGAACATCGTCGACGGGAAATTTTTTTTCTGTTACGTGTCTGCTGCTAAACCATTAATTCCAGATGGCGTGTGGAGATTTCTACTGGAGATCCAACTTTCTACTTTATTAGCGCCGAGAAATTATTCCGGTGGATCATACATACATTTTCCTGATATCAGGATATGTAATTTGACTATATGTAAATTGAATGTGAGAGGGAGGAGGATGGGGAGAAAAATAAAGGGATTACTGATATTAGCTACATAGAGACATTACACGGAATCAGCGGCGACGAGTGAAAATGTGTACTGGACGGGCAGTCGAACCCGGATCTCCTACTTACTAGGTAGGTGCATTAACCAGAGTGCGATCCAGAACACAGATTTAATGCAACAGTGCTGACTATGTCGGCACGCCTCATGGCCGACCCACACTCCCACTGAGGGCCACCTGTCCGCAGTCCCTACTAACTTCCTCCATCTAGTTTGATAACTATTTAAATATTGCATAGTTTCCTAGGGATTAGTCTTCCTTCATTTAAGCAACACATACCAAAAACTGTTATGAAAACAAGACGCCTCTCTATCACAAAATCAGTTATATTCTTACGTATTTGAATTTCCATTTGCGGCAGTAGATACCCATGTATAAATTACAAAAATTTGTTTGTCGAAATACAGACTGAGAATGAAAATTCCCTATCGATGACAGAAAGTGTGTGTATGTGTGTGTGTGTGTGTGTGTGTGTGTGTGTGTGTGTGTGTATGTGTGCGTGTGTGGGCACACACGTGCGTCCGTGAGAGTGTATATCAAAATCGCACACACACACACACACACACACACACACACACACACACACACACACTCACACACACTCACACACACACACACACACACACACACACACACACACACACACACAGAGAGAGAGAGAGAGAGAGAGAGAGAGAGAGAGAGAGAAAGGAAGGGGGTGAGAGACAGGTAGAGAGAGAGGGGGCGGTGGGGGAGAGCGAGAGAAAGATTTTACTTGGTGATATCTGAAACCTTACTTACAAAAGAAGTGTGAATATTAGCGTAGGATAATCTTAAAACAATTAAGATTAATCTGAATGTTGAACATATAGGGTGATCAAAAAGTCAGTATAAATTTGAAAACTGAATAAATCATGGAATAATGTAGATAGAGAGGTACAAATTGACACACATGCTAGAAATGACATGGGATTTTATTAGAACCAAAAAAATACAAAAAAGTTCAAAAATGCCCGACAGATGGCGCTTCATGTGATCAGAACAGTAATAATTAGCATAACAAAGTAAGACAAAGCAGAGATGATGTTCTTTACATGAAATGCTCAATATGTCCACCATCATTCCTCAACAATAGCAGTAGTCGAGGAATAATGTTGTGAACAGCACTGTAAAGCATGTCCGGAGTTATGCTGAGGCATTGGCGTCGGATGTTGTCTTTCAGCATCCCTAGAGATGTCGGTCGATCACGATACACTTGCGACTTCAGGTAACCCCAAAGCCAATAATCGCACGGACTGAGGTCTGGGGACCTGGGAGGCCAAGCACGACGAAAGTGGCGGCTGAGCACACGATCATCACCAAACGACGCGCATCTGTCAGACATTTTGTGAACTTTTTTTTTGTTCTAGTAAAACCGCATGTCATTTCAAGCATGTGTGTCAATTTTTACCTCTCTGTCTACATCATTCCGTGGTTTATTAAGTTTTCAAATTTATACTGACTTTTTGATTACCCGGGGCTTGTAACTGCGGTACGGAAAATTTTCTAGTGTCACTGCTTTTTATAAAAGTGCCAAAGACGTAGGTTTGTGAAGCGATCGTCTGAGGTGATCTTCAGTTGATAAATTTCATTTCAAAGACGAAGTACCTAGAAACGCATAGTAACTACATACGTTTATAGTCGATTGAGCCCTAATAACAGACACGCAGTTGGTAACAGCAGCACATACCGTAAATTTAGAAGGGCTGAAATGTACTCTCCTATAACGGGAGACTTTCGTAACTGGACACTGATTTTAATACAACACATTTGTGTGGCAGTTTCGGAAGCTTTGGATCAATGAAGCAGCGTCAAGTCAGTTTGCCGCAGGCCAGCACTTGAAAATTCTTTTTTTATTTCTGAAGCTGCTGAATGCATCTGAATCTTCTTAAACAGCTGGGTAAAACTGAATCTACTATCTCTTTACTTATTTTTGTCATTACACTGACCTACAGAATGTTCCCTGACAAATACAATTCAAACTTATCCTATTAATTTATGACCCACAATATACAAGCGCAACGCAATCTGACTGCAAATAATTAATACAAAAGAATGGCCCTGAATTAGAAGAAATCCTAACAATAACCCATACACTTCATAAGTCGCTTATCTCACAGAAAATCTTCATTACACAAACTACAGCAATGACAGTAAGCAGCAACTACAGCCAGCTAAATAAAAAGATTCTAACTATTGTAGGCTCTAACTACTAATAGGCATGTGGTTAGTAAAGGAAAGATTTTGTTGCAGGGCAAACAATGTATTTGGCAGATTGTGCCTTAATCATGTGACTAAATCTCCATGACGGACACACGTCCAGACCGTCCGCTCGCGCTAACACTTCTCACCTCCATCACTGTTAACTATAAACTTCTAACAGCGAGTCCCTCCAACGACAGAGTCTCTTTTATGGGCGCACAGAGCGCTGTCAGTGATATTAATGCAGTCTATAGCGCTGCCAACGTACAAACATATAAACAGGCTACCTACACACTGTGTAATTAAGACGGCAGTGAGAGACCATTGCACGCTAGAGGTGAAACGCTCTGCGCGTTCACATGGGGTGGCTGTTTGTGGTACGTTAGCTGTGCGTAAAGTAGGAATAATCTCTGCAAAACTCATTATATCACGGGCGTTTTGTAGACAGACAACGCGGAAAACCATAGTCTCACAATGATATCACGCGGCTACGTGGCACTGCGACGATGTCTTTAACGCATATATGGCCATTATCAAGTGTCGCAATTTATTTTTCCCATGCTCTTTTCGTGGTAAACGTTAAACAAACTAAAAGTCCTTTTTCGTCATCAAATAAAGCTTGTTTGTCTACTCGTTTTATATATAGTTCATACATACAATTAGCGAAAAATAACTTCGAAGAAAGTACTAAGTGTAGAACGCATTCTCAGTCAGATACTTTCTACTACATATTAACATTACTCTCGATTATTTTTACATGTCGTCTTTCCATACTAATATTAATCGCAAGACGTTTTTGTAGAGGCTGTTTCTCTAGATAGCTTTCCATGCTTCATATTATTTTTGAAGATGGAGATAATATTGGTAATGCCAATGAATGTCATGACCAATCTCCAGCGTTCAACAAAATGTCATTTGGTGGCGAAAGAAAGTATGCACTTCCTGACAAATACATGAAGCCGCTGGAAGACATGGTCGTTCGCCAACCTATGTTCAGATGTTCAAGTATGTGTGAATTCCTAAGGGACCAAACTGCCGAGGTCATCGATGTCTAGACTAGTTAAACTAACTTATGCTAAGAACAACACACGCGCCCATGCCCGAGGGAGGACTCGAACCTCCGGTGGGAGGGGCCGCGCAATCCGTGACATGGCGCCTCTAACCATGGGGCCACTCCGCGCGGCTAGCCAGCCTGTCTTCGTAGGCGTATACACCTTAGACAGGTATGTAAGTGATTAGAGTAGCAGTTCTCTTCTCTTATAACGGCTTACAGAGGGCACCAGTGTTGTTCGTCTTTACTGTTGTTACCAGGCCTGGTAGTATAATAAGAAGTATGAACAGCATCAGATGTTGACTGATCTCTGCGAAGGCCACAGAGATGCCGACCATCCTTGTGAAACAGCGTTATCAGATCTTGACAAAATTAAAAAGTTCTTCTTTCTGGGTCTCCATGGATCTCTGTTTGCCTGATTGTTTGTGTCGTATTATGTCCACATTTGTGAGGTATTCCACCTGGACATTGTCCCGATATTGGACTGCATGAGAAGGTGCAGGCAGGCATACTTGCCGTCAGGGCTTCGTTCGACTACGTCTGAGCATCACAAGTGAGGATCGGCGTATTGTGCACCAGGCACATCGAGAGTACTTCACATCGGAAGATTCCCTAGAACATTCTGTGTCATATCGAGCTACTGGTAGTGGGCAAATAGCAGCTAGACTATGGAATTACTATCTCATTCATAGGTTACCATTAACACCACAACACAAACCGCTGAGTTCGAAGTGGTATCGTTACCAGGATGTACGGGATGTTGATGTTACCTCTTGCGTCATGGTGTGAGGATACTTCGGGTCACGGGTGGTGGTGATGTAATGGATCTGAGAGATGTTATTTTTTTACCGTATTTGTCGATACCGAATTGTGAATGTTTTCTTATATTTTTGTCAGAATTTATTATAATTTGTCTAATTATATGTTAATTTACTTCTGTTTTTGAGAGTAAAAGCATATTGATTACTATTAGAAAATGTATCGAAGAATAGCAAAGAGACTGATTACAAGTGGAAACTTGTGAATTGTGTAAAATATCTTTGACGTTGGAGTCGTCTTTGACTAAAGTCAGTCGGCAGCTAACTCTTGGTGTGCGTTGACGAAAGAACAATGTGAAGGTCGCCGTCATAAATAATTTTGAATTATGTTACTATTATTTTTGTATTAACTAAAAAGAAGAAACTACATTTGAAGAAACTGTATTTGAAACACCAAAATGAGAGAAACACGTTGAACCACGTCATTTCTGCAGCTGACATAGATGCATTGTGGAATCATACTTAGACAACTGAAGCCAAGACTAATATCGCCTTGCAAACGTCTAACGGAAAAGGTACTGTCACGAAATATGGCAAATTTAAGTAAATAAAAAATAGTGACCATATTTTCAACTTGTGTCTTAGCCGGGAAGCCATATTTCAGTGACTGAAGAGATTCTGACGTCATAATGGAACGCCACGGGTATCCAGCCTCCTCATATATTACCTCTCACGCGACAGTGTCCGGGTGCCATTTTTTACACAACACAATACTCGTCGATCCATTGGACGTGTCTCTATGAACTTTCCGTATGATACTGAGATAGTCCCGTGGACAGCACGAACTCTATATCTGCCCCCGATAGAAAATGTTTGGGACGAGCTCGGGTATCAATTCCATTTCAGTGCCAGTATCCAGGAAATCAACAAACATTTACAACGCCTGAGAGTCAGCTTCTCATAAACGGCTTTGTTAAACTGTTCCAAAACGGCTCCATTGAAATAGAGAGTTTAAAACGTCATACTATCCAGTTATTTCCAGATTTGACTTGATGTTGTAATCAATAAAACAACATTACATTCACTGCCAACCCTTGAAATTCCAGTTCTTTTCTTCCTCCCTGTGAGGGCTTCTCTTTGTTGGCCAGTCAGAGTGAACACGGAACAGAGTTTAATGGGGAATAATTCTAGCAACGAGGTGAGCCGCACATGGAGATATCAACTGACATAAACGACGTCGACAAAGGGCAGACTGTTAAGGCCTGCACCTGGGAAAAGACGTATCTGTTCTGCCGTACGTAGAATATCGACGTGAACACCAATGGAAAATTATTGAGAGGCGGTGAAACGACGACTAGATGCAAGATGCTGGACATCTACGCCTCATCAGAGAATATGGAGTTCGCAAACTAGAGTTCCAAATGTAGACCACGTTGATAAGCGATCCAACTCTATTCTTGTGGCCAGCGAGGGAAACCTTACGTTTTATATCCAGCTAAATAACTGTTATTTTATTTATTCTCTTGATGCCTACGTGAGATGCACGAAAGCAGCAAGAAGTAGTTCTAAAGTCTGATTCCAGTAGCAAAAAAATGGCTCTGAGCACTTTGGGACTTAACTGCTGAGGTCATCAGTCGCCTAGGACTTAGAACTAATTAAACCTAACTAACCAAAGGACATCACACACATCCATGCCCGAGGCAGGATTCGAACCTGCGACCGTAGTGGTTGCGCGGTTTCAGACTGTAGAATTCCTGTAGCAGCCCTCTGGACTCATTTTATCGGGAGAAATACGTCCCCTTTCTACCAAACATTCCCAGTAACTTTCTTGAGCCTTTCTGTTACACTACTGGCTATCGAGCCTGTTACGATGCTAGCAGAGTTTCGTTCGACGTCTAGTTTCATGCCCACTTGATGACGACTCCGGCCGCTAGAATCGCGAGAACCAAAGCCTAGTATTCATTTTCCTTCACAGATGCTCTGTAGCATCCCAGAATTCTTCTGATGAATACAATTCTTCATTCCACCATCCTAATATTGACTTTAAATCGTCGTCCCAGCAGTTGTAACTTTTTAGTATTGTTGATATACATTGTTGATATACACTTATTTTATGAAAAGATGGACACAAAAATTTACAACTGTGTAGCCTTTTATCTTCGTTAGGGCAACCTTCGTATTTATTCATATACAAAGGAAGTTGCCAACCCTTACACCTATTTGACGTTGTGTTCTAGGTTTTCTGTTTTCTTATGCTTGCTCAGGAATATAATAAATCGTTGTATTTATTGAGATTACTGGATATCCCATTACAGCACCCTTTTGCCTACCCAATCCTTATATTCGTCTAATCTCAACGCTTAGGACACAGCAGACTTGTAACTTCTGTATGAGTAAAGCTGAGAATTTCAGACAGGTGGTTTTTATCGAAAGCAAGGGTTACTGTTTTTTTAGAATCCCTTTTTTATCCAAAAGAGGAGATTATATCTTAGATTTTTAAACTCTGTCTGATCAGAAGTATGGAAGTATGTGATGCGCAATTGATCACTAGATCCCACGAGAGGCTGACGCGACAGTACAAAACAAAGTATTTTGATGTGAATTGAGTTTTAATAACAGTATAGTGGGTCGGTGAGGAGTGTTGAATGACTTTAAACATGGAACAGTAATTGGGTGAGATTTACTTGAGTGAGATGCAGGGAAGTATGCCAAAGAGATGTCTGTCGAGACGAGATGGACTCCTAACAGGCGTCTGAAGTTGACAGCAGAATAATTTATATGACATAGTAATTTATGTTGGAAATTTGTGGTAAGATCTATGGGACCAAACTGCTGAGGTCATCGGTCCCTAACTTACATGCTACTTAATCTAACTTAAGCTAACTTACGCTAAGGACTCGAACCTCCGACGGGGGGAGGCGCGCAAACCGTAACAAGGCGCCTACACCGCACGGCTACCCCCCGCGGCTAATTTATGTTGAAGAGCATCATTAAAATTCGAGTTCCTGATACAGGAGGAGACTGTGAGAAGATAAATATGTCCTGTAGTGGTTGGTAGACAGAATATTACTTCGTTGAGAGTGACAATTTCTGTTATGTTATAGAAGATAACGTTGGAAATAAATTAAAGGGAGTGAAAGTAGCAACCAAACAGAGTTTCAACTACAGCATAGCATACGTCTGAGAGTACCAAATTCTTTATCGGGGTCCTATTTCATTACTAGGCCTCAGTCATCGATCCAAACGTGTACTGCCCCTACCTGGCAGTCGGTTGAGTCGTACCACAGTTCTGTGGCAGCATCGTCGCTCTGTCTCAGAAGGAATTTGCGTCATCCGCGGCAGTGGCAATCCGAAGAGAATGTAATTTGATGGAGAAATGGTGGCTGGCCGGATTATTACGGTTGCCAGTGGCCCTTCCTTTCCGTTATCTTCCCTGTAGTACATCAGACAGTACAGTACAGCATTCCAGAGTGCTCTCTGGTGCCCCAGGAGACGGTGTCTGTCGGTCTGGCACTTTGTCGATTAGCATAAAGCAGCAGGGCCCGTCACCAGGGCTGGCGATACCGGATGATGCTAATGGGAAGAGGCCCTCCCCCTCCTACAACCCCTCCCTATCCGCTCTCCTCTCCTCTCCCCCTCCCTCCCCCCCTCCCGCCTCACAAGGTATCCTTAACTTCGTGGTTCTGAAATCAGTAGCGCACGCGGGTAAGGGTCGATGTTCCTCGACATCGTATTGTGGTCTGCGATTACCTGCGCTGTAAAGTAGTTGAGCTAAGTAGCAGCTAATGGAAATGTCTCAAGTCTCACTCCTGACATATTTCGCAAAGGAAAACCAGGCTAAAATCAGCTTTACTAAGCATTCTCATTTCAAAAATATGTTTATGTAATTCTCCCTGACTAATACCATTGAAAGAGATTGTTAAAGCGTATAATCTTGATGTCTAAATTAATCTTGTATTTTAGGACGAGTGCCCATTTTCTGGACATCTCCATCACCGAGTTTCTCTTATGAGATTTTCTACGATGAATTAAATTTGCGGATTACTGTGTCTCAGCATAGTGGAAATTTCCTGCCGCTGTCTTGTATTTATCACGATGGTCGAATAAGTTGCTGTATTACAAATGTTCAAATTTGTGTGAAATCTTATGGGACTTAACTGTGAAGGTCATCAGTCCCTAAGCTTACACACTGCTTAAACTAAATTATCCTAAGGACAAACACACACACCCATGCCCGAGGGAGGACTAGAACCTCCGCCGGGACTAGCCGCTATATTACAACACACGAGCGGTGATTGATAGATACACTTCAGTACACCTCGTGCAGGTTAGTCATTTTGCATCTTCAGATACATAAGCAAATCCTCGCACACACAATATGTCATACATGTTGCCCAGCAACAAATACAATGAGGTGACAAAAATCATGATACAGCGATATGCACTTACACATACAGATGGCGGTATTATCGTTTAGAAATTGTAGAAACGGCCAGTAATTGGCAGAACTGTCATTTCTACTCAAGTGATTCACGTGAAAAGGTTTCAACCGTGATTATGGTCACATGACGGATATTGATGGAATTCAAGCTAGACCCTTGGAAATTCCATTTAAAAATCGTTAGGGAATTCAGTATACTGCGATAAACAGTGTCAAGAGTGTGCTGAGAATACCAAAGTGGCCGACGGCTTTTACATAACGACTGAGATCAGCGACTGCGGACGTACGATGAACGTACCCTTTAGGACAATGCCGCGACACTTGGCATTAACTGGTATGGCAGCAAACGACCGACGTCAGTGCCTTGCTAGACCCTTGGAAATTCCATTTAGAAAATCGTTAGGGAATTCAGTATACTGCGATAAACAGTGTCAAGAGTGTGCTGAGAATACCAAAGTGGCCGACGGCTTTGACATAACGACTGAGATCAGCGACTGCGGACGTACGATGAACGTACCCTTTAGGACAATGCAGCGACACTTGGCATTAACTGGTATGGCAGCAAACGACCGACGTCAGTGCCTTGCTAACAGCACGACATCGCCTGCATGGCCTCTCCTCGTCTCGTTACCGTATCGCTTGGACCATAAATGACTGGGAAACCTGTTAGATGAGCCCAGATTTCAGTTTTCAGGTTTCAAGTGTGGCTGAGACCCGAAGAAGCCATGGACTCAGGTTGTCAACAAGGTACTGTGCAAGCTGGTGGTTGCTCCATAATGGTGTGAGCTGTGTTTACATTGAAACGTCCCCTTTGAACAATTATACCTGACTGTGCTTAACCTGACACACAATATTTTTAGCGCAACGCAACCTGACTTTCAAAAATCCCTACAAAGGAATGGCTCTGACTAACGTTAACCTATACCTTTCACAAATCACTTAGCTCACCAAAAATCTTCGTTACTCGAACTACAGCAATACAGCGAGCGCCACTACTGCCAGCTAAATAAAAGATTCAAACTACTAAAGGCACTAACTACTGATACGCATAGTTAGCAAATGAAAGATTTTGATAGAGAACAAATAATGTATTTACCGTAATAGTCATAATATATATAGCAGTACATGACAACTTTCAAAACTCCGCCATCTCTCTCCCCACATCCACCACTGCTGGCGGCTCACCTCCAACTGCGCAACGCTACGCGCTGTTCACATCCAGCTGCCGCTGCCCAACACTACAATGGCAAACAACAATGCAAACTAGCCACAGACTGCACACAGCACAGCCAGTGATTTTCATACAGAGCGCTACGTGGCGTTACCAATAAGAAAACCTAAACAGCCTACTTACATAGCCCCCATGCTCCCCACAAAAAAGACAGTCCTGATCGTTCATCACAGTAAAATAGCAGTGTTTTTCTCAAAGTCTGAGCAGTAGAAGAAAAAGCACACGGAAGTAGTGGATTTCCATGCAGTCTTGAAGAAGTAGTGTTGTCCTTCCAACGAAAATACAGTGTTGACTCTTGACATGCAGACAAGTAATGGGCCACAACAGAGCAAACCCACAGCAGAGTCATTCGACGTTTTGAAGAATACTGGTAGGTAGGTCATCACAGACCATACCCATAGTAGTCCTGGTAAAGATTACGATATTGGTGGGCCACCAGAGGTGCAGACCCACTGTAGTCCTTGTAGAAATAATGGTATTGGTGGATCATGAAAGGTGCAGACCCACTGCAGTCCTTGTAGAAATAATGGTACTGGTGAGTCAGCAAAGACGCAGACCCATTCTAGTCCTTGCAGAGACGGCCAGCAGCCATCTGTTGCAAATGTGCAGGTGCACAATCACGATCGAAGAGTCTTGCGGAAAATATAGCAAGTCCATAAACCACCACTTGTGCGCTCACAAAATTTCTGGAATTGTCCTTAGAACCAGCAATGCTGTTATCCAGTCCCTTGCTGAATCATTAACACACGTGCAAACACTATCAGTCCCTACTTCTCACATATTTTCCATATACTATGACCAACAGAAACGTGTGCAGTGAAATGTAACTTAATTTGAAGAACTGGTGTCTATACAATTATAAATTTACAACATGAAAATATAATTACAAAGGTACAAAATACACCATTAAAAAACATAATAGTACAGATAACATTTGTAGTAATATGGGCTTTACAAAAGAATCGAAATAACATATACATCAGTGTTAAAGGAATTATGACATGAGTACATACATAAAAGATCAGAATAATTATTGAAACTTCGACTTCACACATGAGCATTAAAACAGAACAGAATTAATAATGTCTAACATCTTTACAAAGTAAATAACATATTATTAATGCAAATTATATTTGAGGATAACAGTATTCCTCATCATAGTTCATGTAGCTGAGTATTAGAAACATTCTACAACATAAGTCTTATCAGATAAACATGTTAAGACAGGAAGAACATAAATACACAAGGGTCCACAAACACTTTCTTTACTTCTCGGAGATCTCCCTTCGTTCTTCATTATTCCCAAAAGGTCCTATCTATACCTGCTTTCTGTACTTTTTTCGTATAACTTCTCAATGCGTTTCTTCCAATTCATCGCAACTCATTCTCTTATATAGTCTACCCCCTCTTAAGCTAACTTAAATCTACTGAGCTCAGATGCTAAACTAAGGGGCGAGGCAATGCAGCAGCACAAAACAATTAACACAAACAGCAATGACAAAAAATGCAGATTTGCAAAGGAAGCAGCATTATAGAAATTAGCAAAGCAATTGCAATATTACAACTAATATAAGGCAATGCGCAGCAAACAAGAAAAATAAATTCGTAGTAAAACTGGCTTAACAGAGTAATACAAAGTGAAATTGAGTAGCACTATGCCTGGCAAACAGCAGCAGCAAATGCTGTAACTAATACCTAAGCATGGCAAAGATCAAGCAGAAAAAATATTACACTAAAGACAACAATGCAGACAAGGGAAATGTCTATTCACATCTTAATGTCTATGTAATTAAAGTGGTGCACCACAACAACTTATTGTAAAAAAAATATTACCATGTACTTGAAAAGAAAATTATGTGTGCAGTTACTGTTACTAGTCCCTTCTTATTGTTCTTTCCTTTCCAAGTGCTCCTTTTTTTAAGAATGTGGATTACAAAATTATTATTTAATAGATCTGTTGACAGAAAGTGTTCACATCAGCAAATGCATTTTATTTTATAAAAGCAATGCTGCAACACAGCTGGAAACTAGATATCAAATAAAATAAGCAACTATGAAAAGCAAAGCATAAAAATATCATTAAATAGTCATGTGACATTTCATAAGTTAATAGAAATTCTCTCAACTCTCGTAGAAAGACGCTTGTCATAATCAGGTGTGCAGATGTATCTTTCCAAGTAATGAGCGTGTCGTATTTGCGATGCTTTCTCTAAAGGAACGTCAATGGCGAGGATAATGGCCACTTTTTTTCTCTGCCTAATGGCTTTCTTTTGTCAGACGACTACCTCTCAGCTGGGCGCCAAAAACTCTTTACGTCAAGGTTACTTACCTTTCTTAACGAAATATTTACGACAGCAGTTTCCGCTACAGTGACAGTCTCATATAAAAAATTTCATTGGTCGAGAATTTGCGTTACAAATGTAGAAACAAAATCCTGTAAATATAAAAGTGTCCAAAAAATTTTCGCAGGCATTGTGATACATTCACGCATTTACACACATTTCATAACTCTTAAAGTACGATTCTTGGTTTCCAACACCCTTTTTCACAAGTCAGAGTCCCTAACCACTACTCATTATTCCTTACCTTATTACACATATAAATATTCGTCGACACTTCTTCAATATTTCATCATAAAAGATACGTAGCATAATCAAATTCCTCATATAGCATCAGCTTATGGACCATAAACATACCTCAGCAGCATAATACACATCGTCGTCGTAAAAATAACATCATAACACCTCAGTCAAATCTCAAAATCGTAGTAGCTTCCTACAATAATTTCAAACCCTAAAAAAAAATTCTCTGCTCATGTCAGTAGTGTCATTTACCTCAAACTTACTTTAAAAATCATGATCCCATACCAAATACATCATTCAAAGCTCTCATAGTATCACAATGGTTCCGAAAAAATATGAACAGTTCACAAAGTACAGACAAAATACAATTTCATAAGTGTGAAGTTAGCCAACTGTGAAATTGTGTAAACATGTGTCACTGATGTAGTAAAAAAAGTTTATCACTCAGTTGAATGATCAGATAGCTGTGTAATTTGTGTGTTAGAGAAATATGGTACCGATGTGTAAAGTTGTATAAGAAAATACCATATTAGCTAGGGCTCCTTGTGCTTGCCACACACATGGTACACAAAGTAAGCATGTACCCCCCCGAGGATTAATGTAATTATACCCTCAGGTGTTACAGATTACAACAATAGAATGAAACGTATTACGGAAAACCTTTGTATTATTGTACTTGAAATATCTTTAAATATAAATGATTTAAGTACAAAATTAATCACTCAAATACGTGTCCTGTAGCGCTAAATGTGCGTCTTGCTGTAAGATAATCTCTGTGGAAGTGTCGTAGTTATTGTCCTCCGAAAGCCAAGTTCTGCAGAAGCCAATGTACTTACCTCATCATAAACGAAAGTGAAATGCTTTGCATATAGATATTTTAGTTATTACGCTTATTGCCGTGATGAAGAAAGTACTGTACTGTAACGTATTGTTGTGCTACGGAAAAGGCTGTCTCATTATTGCTATACTTCAAAAGTTACTACTAAAACATGTTTTACTTTCCAGAATAATGCAGAAAAACTGTGCAGATATAAAACAGAAACACCGTAATAGCAACAATTTAAATTGTCACTCATTAGTAGCGTCGTGATATAATCATGCAGCTGTGAAAGAAACCAAATGCTAAGTCATCTTTAATCCCACAGAAAGTACTTCAAATAAAGGATGTATTTTCAAGCAAACCAAAACGATGCATTAAAATCTCATTAGCAGTACCTGTATATCCTCGAAGTATGTGAGCCTTATAGTCGTTACGTAATCGTGCAACTAACAAGCAAGAATGCACACACACAATAACACTGTGTCGTCTGTTCACTATAACAATGCACTCGGATATACTGTCTAAATATGCTCCCTAGGTTCTAGACTGGATAGTGAACTTCAAAACATTGTTACATGTTAACAGTTTCTAAGTCTGACAAAGCATACTAGTAACGTTAAGTGAAAAATTTTATGGCAAAGACTAAGTTATAAAGCAGATTATCTTTCAATAAACGGTTTTACATGTGAAATGTGGCACAATCCTTTACTCGTCACAGTACTCAGAGGTTCAACGTGAATGTAATTATCATGCGGTATACGTTGGTAAAGAATACTGGAATTTTTCTCAATGTTAACTATGTTATTTTTCTCCCAGCCAGCCGGCGAACGTGGCTGCCTGCGGTGCGAGTCATCGTCTGTGTCTTTGTTGGCGTGCGTCGTTATTGGGATTAGTGGGCCTAACTTCTACAAATTCACCTTGTCGAGAGTGCCCTGCTCTGTTTGAATCTCGCCCAGTTCTGATGCAATTCAAGTCTGTTGTTACGATTATATCCCCTGTCGTCATGTCGGTAGTTCCTGTAGTTTCTTTCTTGTCGGTTAAGTGGTGGAGAATTTCTCCCTGAATTACCACTGCACGGTGGACCGTTGCCTCTGAAGTTATTCTGTCTCCCGTGATAATAATAGTTCTGGTTGCCATATTGTCTGTTTCTATTATAGTATCTGTTATATTCATTACTACGGAAATGCGATCTTTCTCTGTAACTATTACTCTGCCAGTGGATGTCATACGGGTGGTGTCTGTTTTGGTCACGATTTGTGTTGTGAGAATAGTCTTGTCATGTCCAGTTATTATTTCTGTCGTCACGGAATTGTGACGGATGTGACCTGCAGTGATTGTTTTCCTGTTTTCGCATCCCACGACTGTCTGTGTCAATTTCTAATTGTTGTAAGAGTTCCTGAAAAGCTTCAATGTCGTCTTTGCAATGCTCTGCCTAAATAATATGTCATAAATGTTCAGGTAATTTGATGAAGCAAATGCGGATGAGTTCTGAGGGGCTGCATGGGTTTGACAGGTACTGACTCTTGTGCAACATGTCTTCAAAATATTTCACAAGACTGGAGAATTCAGATTGTTCGAAATGTTTCATAATTATGATGCTATGTTTTACTCGGTCTTATGTAGCTTGAGACCAATATGCTGAGAGGAAGGCATGATAAAATTCTCCTTCACTGTGACAATCGTGAGTGACCGATCGCATTCTTTCAGCTGGTTCATTCTCTAAGTAGCCACACATAAATTCTAATCTGTGCTGCAATGACCAGTTGGGAGGAAAACAATGAGAGAATTGATGAAGCCATGCTCGTGGATGAATGTCGTTGCCGGAATTCTTAAATGTTTTGAATTTATGTTTAGTAATAAACAGCTTATAGTCAAAATCATCGTGTCGGCGAGTCGCATATCGGTCATTGTTACGTCGTGTCGGCGGTTCCATCTCAAAATTCGGTGCACCTTGCCAAATTCTTTCATAATTTCCGAAATGCCCTGTGTTATTATTTTGTGGCTTTTCCGTATTGGGGCGCGAGTGTCCTCTGAAATACGTAATTCTTGTACTACTTGTGCCAACTGATCTTGCACTTCCCAGATTTCTCTTTTGTACTGTTTATTGATTTGATTTCGATTTTGTTTGAATTTTCTAATTTCTTCATACTCTTCAGTGTCAGTGAAGGCTACAGGTGTTGTGTCCTTCAGATCATCATCTACCTTAGTAGATAAGTTAGTGAACTGATCTGAAAGTTCGGCTACTTTATCCGATAGTGAAATTATCTCCTTTGTATGTTTTTCTGAACCAAGTTTCAGAGTGTCCTTTTGTGTTGAAATCGTATCTACTGTGTCCTTTAAGTTTTCCTGAGTTTTTGCAAGTTGCGTAACCGTATCGGTAGATGCAACTGAGTCAATTTTAGCTTGCAAGGTCTCATGACTTTCATGAACAATAATTTGCAGTTCTTTTATATCTGCTTCGTGATTCTGTAATGCATTTTAATGCCGCGAAAAAATAGGTTGAAAATGCTCACAAATTTGTGTTTTTACGTCATTACAGACTTTTTGACATTTCGATTCAATGTTATGTAACTCAGTAGTTAAATCTTCACGTGTTTGTTCAAGCGTGGTGTCTAACTTTTTAAGATTTTGTTCCACTGTGTCTAACTTTTTAAGATTTTGTTCCACTGTGTCTAACTTTTGAAGATTTTTTTCCATTGTGTCTAACTGTTGCTGCGTTTGTCTCTGGTGTTGTTCCATTGTGTCTAACTTTTGAAGCCTTTGTCCCATTTGTTGCATTAACTCTAATAACAATGCACTGGTGTCTTAAACATGTTCCTCAGTGCTTTTCGGCAGTGAAGTTGCACCGGCAACATTTATATTTTGACAAGCGGAAAATGTGTCTTGACTCATTTGAGAAAACGGTGAGAACCCAAAACCTGAGTCTACAGTATTTGCAATATTGTGTTCTGTCATTCCCGATTCCTGAGGCGAGCTGTTCCTGACCAATCGATCGATAATGCTTCCCTTTTCACTACCTGTTTCATTGTCTACACCATTATTTGACGCCCGCTCCATTTCCCTATGCACAGTTACCAAATTACTACTTTGAATGTCTGTTAATTCATTACACAGTGGTGCTGATAAGCTACGCTCGTCGTCACTATTATTCCTCAGTTTACTTTGTAGCCTAGTGTTACGTTTTTCACACGCCATTATTGTCACAATATTTCACACGATAACACAGAAAAGCACAATTTGAAGAGCAAAATAAGAAAACACATTAACATAGCACTGAAAATAATGTCTAGTTAATTGCAAGCGCAGCTGCGAAATACTTGGTGCAAATCTACATGCATGCCACAACAACAATGAAAGACTGCAACTACAAAGGAGATTCCCTCTACAATTACGCGCTAGCAATAAACAATAGCTACACTAACTACACAAACTACAAGAAGAAAATCAGAAGATTCCAGTGAGGTATCCTTGGCTAAGGGTCGACATATGAAACGTCCCCTTAGAAAAATTATACACGTGACTGGGCTTAAACTGACACAAAATGTTTTTTGCGCAACGCAATCTGACATTCAAAAATCCCTACAAAAGAATGGCCCTGACTAACGTTAACCTATACCTTTCACAAATCACTTACCTCACCAAAAATCTTCGTTACTCGAACTACAGCAATACAGCGAGCGCCACTACTGCCAGCTAAATAAAAGATTCAAACTACCGAAGGCACTAACTACTGATATGCATAGTTAGCAAATGAAAGATTTTGATAGAGAACAAATAATGTATTTACCATAATAGTCATAATGTATATAGCAGTTCATGACAAATTTCAAAACTCCGCCATCTCTCTCCGCACATCCACCACTGCTGGCGGCTCACCTCCAACTGCGCAATGCTACGCGCTGTTCACATCCAGCTGCCGCTGCCCAACACTACAATGGCAGACAACAATGCAAACTAGCCACAGACTGCACACAGCACAGCCAGTGATTTTCATACAGAGCGTTACGTGGCGTTACCAATAAGAAAACCTAAACAGCCTACTTACAACATGGAATGGATTGGGTCCTCTGGTCCAACTGAAACGATCATTGACTGGAAATGCAGCAATTAATGGACCTCATGTTCCCAAAGAATAATTTCATATCACAAATCCACAATTATTCGCTGTTGGTGTGAAGAACATTCTCGACATTTCGGGCGAATGATTTGGAACCCTGATTGGCCGACACTTGAAACCTACCATGAGCTCTTAGAAACTGAAATCTGGGCTCATCGAACAGGTTACCCAGTCATTTAGGGTCCAAGCGATACGGTAACGAGACGAGGAGAGGGCATGCAGGCGATGTCGTACTGTTAGCAAGGCACTGACGTCAGTTCGTCCACAAAATCCTGCATCGGCAACACATTCGTAGTTATGGACGGCTACAGAGGCACCATGGCTCAATGTTTCTGCACGGGACAGCCAACGACTTGAGTCTGTGTCACATCGAGTTGCTGCACTAAGTCTGGCAAAAGGATATCCAACACGATATTAAGAACAATTCCAAGACTTTTGTCATCTCAGTGTATCAGTGGAAGCGACTTTAACCATATAGAGTGTAGATTTGAATGTCTATGAAGTCACTGGAGATGATATGGATAGACAGTCTTGTGATGTACTTCGGAGCACGCTTTCCGGAAACTTTCTTGAACAGTTAGTTCGAAATCCACCCGAAATGGAAATGTTTTGTACCTTTCATCTGGAAGCAGACGTGACTTTACCGATGGTGTCAGGACACAGAGAAGGGTTAGCAACCGTGATGTCAGTGTAGCGACGATGGTTACCACCAAGAAGGCTAGGAGAGAATACATGCTGGAAAGAGCGGTCAGGTAGTTGTTAGTATCCTATTCAGACGATAGAAGAACACCATTTAGTTCACTATGGTGGACGTAGATAAATTATGGTCAAACTGTGAACTGGCTGTATATGGCGCGCAGGGAAAGTGCGTGACGAGTAAGTGTATTAAAAAAAAAATGGCTCTAAGCACTGTGGGGCCTAACATCTGAGGTCATCGGCCCCCTAGACTTAAAACTACTTAAACCTAACTAACCTAAGGACATCATACATATACATGCTCAAGGCAGGTTTCGAACCAGCGACCGTAGCAGCAGCACGGTTCCCAAATGAATCGCCTAGAAACGCTCGGCCACAGCTTGTATTAAAGTCAGTAGACACAGAGGTTTAATAACAAAATTCGGAAAACGATGATTAAGCAGAGATTACTCCACTTTTGGGCCAAAAAAGAACATGGAAGTGCTGACGGGTAAACGTTAGAAGAAATTTGTGCATCTGTAAAAAGACTGATGCGCGAAGCACACAATTTCCACCTTCGTACCTTAGAGAATGATCTCACCGAGAATTCTGGTCCGACATAAATTACTAAGCTGGTCAAAGGTTGCCATGCAATCATCCGTCGACCACCTGGTGCGGCAACCGAAGACAGGAAAAGGAAACATGAAGTTTGAAATTTCACTTAGGATGGTCGTACAGACATAGCATCGTGTGACCATCGCACAGACTTCCGTACGGAGATCGTAGAAATAGGCATGCCTGGTGTTGAGAAACAACCGAAAGACTTGAAAACGAAGTAAGTGTCCAGGCCCATACGGTAGTCCATTTCGAATTTACAGAAAGTACTCTATGCCATTGGAATCTTGTTCAGCTTGCATTTATAATTAATCTCTCTCTCACCGCAATGTCCAAAGCGACTGGAAACAAGCGCAGGTGATTGCTGTGTACAGAACGGCATAAAAAAAAGACCTCTCAAATTAGAGACCTATCTCCTTAACATCGATGTTTTTCAGAATTCTTGAACATATTCCGACTTAGGATATAACAACTTTCCTTGTGAAAGAAAAAACTTCTGTCCACAAATTAGCATGTACTTAGAAAGCATCGCCCGGGTGAAACTCACCTTGCCGTTTTCTCACATGATATCATTCGAACTACAGATTAAGGGCAATGGGCAGATTCCAAATTCCTATATTCCCAGATAGCGTTGGACACGATGACCCTCTGTATACCGTTAACGAGGATCCGAGCGTACGAAACTGGTTCCCATACATGTGGGTGGCTCGAAAACTACTTCGGTAAGATAACCCAGTATGTTGTTGTTGACGGCGAGTGTTCTCAGAGACGAGGGTATCATCATCAGTGCCCCAGGGAAGTGTGGTCGGTCCAATCTTCTTCTCTTTATACATGAATGACGTGTCGGATCGGGTAGCAGCAGTCTGGGACGATTTGTTGATGACGCTTCACTATATGGGGAAGCATCGTTGTTGAGTGACTGTAGAAATGACTTATCCAGAACTTCTATTTGCTGTGATAAATGGCAGGTGGCTCTAAATGTAAAATAATGCAAGTTAATATCTAAATACAGCATTATCAGTGTATTGCACGTCACAATCATGTATATTCAGTTCTCGTATGTAGACATAATGTTACAAAGTGATGTGAAAACGGACAAGCACGAAAGGATTGTAGCGGGGAAGGCGAATGATCGAGTGCGGCTTATTGGTAGAGTTTTATGAAAGTGTAACTCATCTTCAAAGGAGACCGCATACAGAACAGTTGTACAACCCTTTCTTGCGTACTGCTCAAGTGTATGGGATCCTCTTCAGATTGGATTAAAGGAAGACATCAAAGCAATTAACAAGTGTGCTGCTGGATTTATTACCAGAGATTTAGATCGAGAAGCGAGTACACAGCACAGTCACATTGACGGAACTCTGCAGTAATTCGCAGCACTGGAAGGTAGCCAGTTTTGTCCGTTAGCAGAGCTATTCCACGCCAGTGTCCGATGTGCAGCAATCAATTGTTGACCCGTTGTTACTCCGTGAGCAGAGCCCACATCACGGCAACGTCGACGACGGGTTACGAAAAGTGAGGTAGGCGGAGCACGGCGAGAACCAAATACGTAGAGCTTGTCGTTGATTGTGACCCTATCTATACGGTATACAGCCCAGGTCGGGAGAAAAAATTCCTGTCATTTGGTGCCGCTGCAGTGGGTTTGCCACATCGTCTTAAAATTGGTGGAGCCGTCTCGGCTACGTTCCTATAGTGCGATAATTAGATGCAGTTTGGAGACGCCTCCCATGTTTTTGTCCGTAACTACAATAACCAGCGCCATGTCTGCGACAGCTGGCTGTACACCAGCGTTAGCGTTGCATTTTCTGTTGTCGTACATTGTCTCCATATCAACACCTTCTGTTTCCTGCTGGAGTGCAAAACCCCTCTCCTGGCACAGCCTATTTTTCTGGGAACTTGCACAAAAACCTGAATGGGTACGAAATGAAATGTGAATAAATTTGCCTCCAAATAAGGGACCGTTACCATTTAGAGATCACAAAGGAATCACTCGTATAACAGTGGCACTATTAGTGGCACTATGAGGATGCAAATCAAGTTTGCTTTAAATACACGCATCCTAGCAATGACTGCTTGTCTGTCAGCTGGCTAGGAGCTAGCGATGCCAGTCTGCTGCCAGCTCCAGGTGTGACCACGAGGTCTTGACTGACTGGAAACTACAGCTCTGCCTGATGTGTCCAGGCAGGTACCAAGAAAGGCTGCAGCTGGTCGGCTCTTCATCTACACAATACCCTTGGTAGATGGCGCCGGACTGGACTACAGGTGACAGGCCAGTTTTTTGTCTTGAGATGCCATATTCAAGTAAGATAATGAGTCATACACTTCTAAAAAAAATTGGATGATATATTTCCTACATTTCTGTTGGCTAGGATGGAACGTGAGACTCAAAAGATAAATATAAGCTTGTTTCAGTTCCCAATGCTGTTGCTGCGTGACTCCTTTATGTAGGGAGCATGGGTTTATAGCAGCACTAGGACAGTCAGTCACTTCTAACATTATTACCCATCCATAGGTCTCTCCCACCAGCTGTTCACTAGTAGACCGGCAGGAGGTTCCTCCCCTGCATTCCAGTAATAGTGTGCTGCTCCATTATTATTACCCATCGTTCCCACATACCCATATAGGGCTATTGGGTAGACTGGCTCACTATGTACAGCAGTTAATAATGGGGCTGACTAGAACTACTTACTAGTGCTTGATAAATGACAGGTAGCCCTCCCCAGTTTCCATGCTTGAGAGCAAGGGGAAAAATTTTGAATTTTCCCACAAACTTTTGAATTTCACACCAATAGTAGGATAGGAGTTAGACTATGACATTATTCTGGCTCGGCCATCTGGGACGGCACCAGTATTCCTAATATAAAATAGAGTTGTTGTTGTGTTGTTGTGGTCTTCAGTCCTGAGACTGGTTTGATGCAGCTCTCCATGCTACTCTATCCTGTGCAAGCTTCTTCATCTCCCAGTACCTACTGCAACTACATCCTTCTGAATCTGCTTAGTGTATTGATCTCTTGGTACCCTCCCTAATTTTATACGAGTGATATGGAAAATGATTTTTAATAACAAGGAATATTATTATTTACTATTAGTAGTATTACTGTTTTATTATGTACTCTGCAATACAATGTAAATAGCAATTTAATCTACCGCGAAAATCTGAATTTACCAAGAAACTTAAATTTCTCACTAATTTTGAATTTCAGGAAGATTTTGAATTTCCTGCCATTTGTCTTGGTGGGTGAGGAAAGGATCAGGGGTTAGTTAATTGATAAATATATTAATTACTCAATTAATGTGGTACAAATTCTGCATCAAAAGTCCACCATAATCGGCTTATCCCGTTACTTATGAATCCATTCAGATGGCTGACGTTACTCATCAGCAATACGCCACTTCGGCGGGACGTCGTTGTCCTCTAGAATGAATGCTGCAAGTGCTTTTCACCTCTAAACTCAGCATAGTTACTGCGTGCAGAGTCAAAACAGACGGGAAACAGACAGCCCTCTAGAGCTCTGTCTCATCCGATGACCGTAACAAACGAATCACTAACACTGCAACCCCTCAGTATGCATATATGGTGCCAATGGACGTAGTCCTTGAGGGCGTTGCATGTTTTCTGGCACTCTATAAATCAATCCATGCAAGAATTACTGACTCTGTACTGCCTTGTTGACAGCAATTTCCTTACCTAAGGCAGAACTACATTTTTATAGTACGTAAAGTTTTCTTCCATACTAGTCTCAACCAGTCCTTATGTTCGATATTATAAACTGAACTTTCTTCACGGAAATTGATATATCTTCCATCTGGATCGCATTCTGTTTACCAAAAAGAGAAAAAGTTGGACGACGAACCTAGTACGAAAGGCTAATAACTAAATGTCCATTACGCTAGCACAGGTTTTCAATTCGACAGTACCAAGCGCTACAACTACAGCCTCTAAACGTAAACTTCAGTATTGTTTCAAACAGTAATTAATAATTACTGGAGAACAGAAACTTTGGCTACACTACCCATAACAATCAAACGCAAAATTTTATGGTACTGATTTTTGTTACGACAGAAAAATTGTGTGAAATGGAAAAGAGCATGGAACTAGGTTAAACATTAATACTTCAGTGATATCTGTAACGAACACTATGAGGAGGAACAGTATCAGTTGGCCAAACATTAAATTCAAGCAGGTAGAGTTATTAAATTGAAGAATTAAGCTATAAGTAAGTAATGTTGCACGTGACGTCTAAGAAAAATAAGTAAGGAGCATTTACTGGCTAACAATGACTAAAATAAGTTTATCAGCATCAACAACTGAACTGAAATTAAGACAGAAATTTCTAACAGTGAAAGCTAAATGGAAAATCAAAGTTCATTGTCAATACGAAAAAAGAGATAAATGATTTGACCTTTGGTCCTGATGAACAGTTTATTGTGCGTATTTCACAGACGAAACAACAGAGAACAACATAAAGTAATGAATTAAACGTCACAGGCAATAGAGATGAGCGCGCTTATGATTAGCTGTTAGGTCTTGGATATTCTACGTAAGAGAGATACTTAGCATTTTGTTAAAGAGATTTCCTTCTATCTTAACCATCTGAAAAGCTTCTCTCGGCTTATTGTTCTACTATCGTATTGTTTGATCCGTGAAATTTTTTAAGGAAATTATGCATAAATATTTACACATTACGTACTTGTAAACACAAAATTTCTGTTTAGCAATGTACACTCCTGGAAATTGAAATAAGAACACCGTGAATTCATTGTCCCAGGAAGGGGAAACTTTATTGACACATTCCTGGGGTCAGATACATCACATGATCACACTGACAGAACCACAGGCACATAGACACAGGCAACAGAGCATGCACAATGTCGGCACTAGTACAGTGTATATCCACCTTTCGCAGCAATGCAGGCTGCTATTCTCCCATGGAGACGATCGTAGAGATGCTGGATGTAGTCCTGTGGAACGGCTTGCCATGCCATTTCCACCTGGCGCCTCAGTTGGACCAGCGTTCGTGCTGGACGTGCAGACCGCGTGAGACGACGCTTCATCCAGTCCCAAACATGCTCAATGGGGGACAGATCCGGAGATCTTGCTGGCCAGGGTAGTTGACTTACACCTTCTAGAGCACGTTGGGTGGCACGGGATACATGCAGACGTGCATTGTCCTGTTGGAACAGCAAGTTCCCTTGCCGGTCTAGGAATGGTAGAACGATGGGTTCGATGACGGTTTGGATGTACCGTGCACTATTCAGTGTCCCCTCAACGATCACCAGTGGTGTACGGCCAGTGTAGGAGATCGCTCCCCACACCATGATGCTGGGTGTTGGCCCTGTGTGCCTCGGTCGTATGTAGTCCTGATTGTGGCGCTCACCTGCACGGCGCCAAACACGCATACGACCATCATTGGCACCAAGGCAGAAGCGACTCTCATCGCTGAAGACGACACGTCTCCATTCGTCCCTCCATTCACACCTGTCGCGACACCACTGCAGGCGGGCTGCACGATGTTGGGGCCTAACGGTGTGCGGGACCGTAGCCCAGCTTCATGGAGACGGTTGCGAATGGTCCTCGCCGATACCCCAGGAGCAACAGTGTCCCTAATTTGCTGGGAAGTGGCGGTGCGGTCCCCTACGGCACTGCGTAGGATCCTACGGTCTTGGCGTGCATCCGTGCGTCGCTGCGGTCCGGTCCAGGTCGACGGGCACGTGCACCTTCCGCCGACTACTGGCGACGACATCGATGTACTGTGGAGACCCACGTGTTGAGCAATTCGGCGGTACGTCCACCCGGCCTCCCGCATGCCCACTATACGCCCTCGCTCGAAGTCCGTCAACTGCACATACGGTTCACGTCCACGCTGTCGCGGCATGCTACCAGTGTTAAAGACTGCGATGGAGCTCCGTCTGCCACGGCAAACTGGCTGACACTGACGGCGGCGGTGCACAAATGCTGCGCAGCTAGCGCCATTCGACGGCCAACACCGCGGTTCCTGGTGTGTCCGCTGTGCCGTGCATGTGATCATTGCTTGTACAGCCCTCTCGCAGTGTCCGGAGCAAGTATGGTGGGTCTGACACACCGGTGTCAATGTGTTCTTTTTTCCATTTCCAGGAGTGTATTACGGGTCAACTGGCAAATTCTTGATGTCTGAAATATGAACTACGGGTTACACACTTATTTCCAACAAAAACGCATCGACTCTGCTTCATCTTTGTAGATAAAATAACAGCGATCGGACACTATCTTAGGTTAAGAGCTATTGTGGAGCGAAGAAATGGTATAAATTCGAAAAATAGTCACGAGTGCCCGTACAGTGATCAACAAAACCGTTTTCTCCACTGATTTAGCATTTATAACGGGGCTTCCTGATTTATTTGCCTCAAACAATGTACTATAGATTGTTCGCAGTTTTATCTGCATGTGGTTACATCACCTGTTTAAACAAGATCCATTTAGTGAGGCGAGTATATTATTCCTAAATATCGGAAACATGATGCCGTATCTCCCAGTGGTGAGCACACAGCAACCAATACAATCCATTTGAGGTTGAGTGAATCAGTACATGCTGAATTCAGACTGTTCTCAACGGTATCAATATTAATACCGCACTCAGCAGCGTCGTACTAACATTCAGAGTTTTAGCTTCAGGAGAATGACAGAATCGGTTAATAGCGTGTAGTTATCCGTCTGTGGCTTTTTATCATTGATGCAGAGCACCTAAACCATTTAATAAGTAGTCATTTGCAATATTGCTGTCGTTACGCTGAGGTGTTTCGTTCCTTGTTTGTGGAAATACTGGAGTGGTTTTTACTCTCAATATTTCGCACGCCGCGTGTATTTGAGTTACCACTCTGAATTTTAAAGGTTCCAGAGTGAATGTTAGAACTTCAGTTAGTGGCGAACTTTGATAATGTATATTTCTGAGCGTTGATGGAACTTTTCATTCGCAGGTGACGGTTAGTACAATGATGTATTTGCGGCATTAACGACAACGATAGATAACGCACCGCACAGACGATAGCCTACTGCCCTACTTGCTTATCACTGTTTTACTTATTTCTGCAGAGGTGATTTAGAATCTCTTAACAGGAATAGATTTTATGGCCACAGGTCATACACCATTTCTTTTATTTTCTTTAATTGTAATGAACTTTGCAAATAATATTTAATTTAGTGCATATTCGTTTATCATTATTTTATTAATTCTTTATCTGGTAAATGGTATAACCGCTTGCTCACCAAGTTATGTAATTTGACAGACTATTCTGCATGCCATGAGAATTTAGTATTGTGTGGGCTAAAAGGCGACAATGTGTAACCGAACGCTTACTGAATAACGAGTCGCCTCATTACTTAGGCGGTTCGCCAGCCCAGTTGCAGGGTGACTATTCGGTTAGCGTTCACTAGTAACACACGTTATAAGATTATAGTCCCACACACAGTCACTCCACGTCCCGTCGTAATGTTTCGTATAATACAACCCTTTCACTACATTCCAGCAGTATACTGCTGTAGACTAGCAAGTCCTCTGCCCTTCGCATAGTCCTACAAGAGTCCCTTCCTTCTTCTGGGCTCCTTGATAGCGTAGTCAGAAGATTTCTTAGTTCGATCATTCGCTGACAATCCATCTGGATGCCTAAGTTGCCAAATAGTTCATTTCTCTAAATTATACCGTTGCTTCCTTCACACCTGTTTTCAGAACTTTCCTACAAGCAAGGACAAGTAACAGGAATCTGAAAGATTCCTATATACTGGTCGCATCGCTTCCTTAATACCGGCAAGCAAAAAAAAAAAAAAAAAGAAAAAAGAAAGAAAGAAACGGATTTTCGTTGCCCGTATCATCATTCGACCATCACAGGGTTTCCCATGTTCGCACAGTCCCATCTCGTACCCTGCACACCCCAGATATCTTCTTATTGGTGGCCATAAATCATGTTGTTTACATATAGTTTATTTCATTATGCATAAGACGACCAAGGCATACTATACAGTTATAAAATTTATTTCCAGAGAAGTCTTTACGTAGCAACATCAGGTTGGCTCCAATTACCTTCTGAAAGTATCTTAAACTTCCTAGTGCGTGTATTTCAACATTGTAATATGGTATCTCATTACGTACTGCTACAGGGCTATTACATTTTCCATGCCTAATGAACTTTGCGTTAGAAAGCACTGCCACGCTTTTCTCTTTTTCAATGCTGTCCTTGGTAAGACCCGTGATAGAAAGTTATTGCAAATAACTCAGTTGTAGTACTAAATTTCCACAGTCTTACCATTTTAACGCAGTTAAAACAGAAATAAACTGCAAAAGTGAAGTCACATTTGAGAAGCGTGCACCACCGAATATTAACTTAGGACAACAGAAAATAAAAGGGTCTGTATAAAAGTTCTGCTATTGGTCATCACCTTCTTGATCACACTTGTCGAAACATTCTGAAAATGTAACTACCCGATCTCGAATTACATCTAATTTTCCTCTTGCCATATACCGTCACTAAATTGTAATGGGATGTGGACCGTGTGGAGTCGTTTATTCAAAGTACCTCCAAGATAGAAAGAAAAATGCAAGTATTGGTATTCCAAACGTTTTTGAAACCATAAAAAATGGTTTGTTCACATGGAACATAATAGAAAAGTTAGATTTTTTTGGCCACTTCTCGACAAGGTCCCCTACGACAAATGCCTTGGTGGTTTCGTTGAAGAGACACGACTATATTTGTTCCTCATCTTCCTCTAGGATATGAGCTTGTGCTCCATTTCCAGTAACCTCATCATCAACAAGACGCTATTTCATCCTTATTCTTCCTCATAACACATCATCTGCCATTCAACATGAATTCAATGTTACTGCTTTTCAGACGTAGGGTACCACATGCTGCTTTATTTACCATCGTCGTTGCCTTGTGGTAAATAGTGAACTAGAAAACGTGATTAGAAGTCGGTCTACCAGCAATGAGAATTTCAACCGAGAACATTCAGATTAAAAACTTAAGAAAGGACACCCGGATATACCAAAACGTATAGTAATGAGGATAATTTCCTGTGAGCAAGTCGCAAATAATTGATAGTCGCTAAAGAGAGGATTGTTGTGTTCTGTGTTGAGTAGTTATGCAACTTATCTGTAGCCTAAGGGCCGGCCGAAGTGGCCGTGCGGTTAAAGGCGCTGCAGTCTGGAACCGCAAGACCGCTACGGTCGCAGGTTCGAATCCTGCCTCGGGCATGGATGTTTGTGATGTCCTTAGGTTAGTTAGGTTTAACTAGTTCTAAGTTCTAGGGGACTAATGACCTCAGCAGTTGAGTCCCATAGTGCCCAGAGCCATTTTTTTTGTAGCCTAAGGTAAGTGAATTATAAAAAGAGATGTAATTACGATGTATCTGTATTCCAATTCCATATTTCAATCCCGCATATGATTCACTTAATCGTTTTGCATATTTAGGTGCAAATGCCACATTCAGTTCCATGTATGTAATTAAGCGTTAATTATTCAATTTATCATTTCTGTTTTATGCGTATCACAAAATTAGCAACTACATTATTGCCTTATTAACATGAATGCAAATGTACAATATACAGCTATACACTAGTGATTTCCAGAAATTGGCCTGTATTGTTTGTGAGTAATAAAAGCCAATAGGAAAAGCGAACCAATATATTGCTGGTCTAAATAAACATAGAATTTTGTTCAAATGGTTCAAATGGCTCTGAGCACTATGGGACTCAACATCTGTGGTCATAAGTCCCCTAGAACTTAGAACTACTTAAACCTAACTAACCTAAGGACATCACACATCCATGCCCGAGGCAGGATTCGAACCTGCAACCGTAGCAGTCGCGCGGTTCCTGACTGAGCGTCTAGAACCGCTAGACCACCGCGGCCGGCTAGAATTGTGTATGTCTTTGTTCTCTTTACCTTTCTCCCCAGATCACCTGAAAAATTTTGGTTTTAATCGAAGATAATTACCTTTCACTAAAGAACAAATCAGTCGAAGCAAAGCAATAAATAATGATACATGAACTTGAGGTCCTTGTGAGTATTTAATCAGTCTCTTTTCCTTTATGTCAAGGCGCCAACTGCTGCAGAACTAATTCGTGGTACATAATACACTCAAATTAGTGTAATATTCAATGATTAATTTTCAGTTTCATCTAATACTTAAAATGCATTTTTCTCCATACAATGTTTGAAGTGAAGTGGAAGGAAGACAAGGATTTCTGGTCAGATGAGTATCGGGTAATATCAACAGCAGCAGAAAATGGTATAACAGGTGTAGGATTCGTTATGAATAGGAAGGTAGGGCAGAGAGTGTGTTACTGTGAACAGTTCAGTGACCGGGTTGTTGTACTCAGAATCGACAGCAGACCAACACCGACAACGATAGTTCAGGTATACATGCCGACGTCGCAAGCTGAAGATGAACAGATAGAGAAAGTGTATGAGGATATTGAATGGGTAATGCAGTATGTAAAGGGGGACGAAAATCTAATAGTCATGGGCGACTGGAATGCAGTTGTAGGGGAAGGAGTAGAAGAAAAGGTTACAGGAGAATATGGGCTTGGGACAAGGAATGAAAGAGGAGAAAGACTAACTGAGTTCTGTAACAAGTTTCAGCTAGTAATAGCGAATACCCTGTTCAAGAATCACAAGAGGAGGAGGTATACTTGGAAAAGGCCGGGAGATACGGGAAGATTTCAATTAGATTACATCATGGTCAGACAGAGATTCCGAAATCAGATACTGGATTGTAAGGCGTACCCAGGAGCAGATATAGACTCAGATCACAATATAGTAGTGATGAAGAGTAGGCTGAAGTTCAAGACATTAGTCAGGAAGAATCAATACGCAAAGAAGTGGGATACAGAAGTACTAAGGAATGACGAGATACGTTTGAAGTTCTCTAACGCTATAGATAAAGCAATAAGGAATAGCGCAGTAGGCAGTACAGTTGAAGAGGAATGGACATCTCTAAAAAGGGCCATCACAGAAGTTGGGAAGGAAAACATAGGTAGAAAGAAGGTAGCTGCGAAGAAATCATGGGTAACAGAAGAAATACTTCAGTTGATTGATGAAAGGAGGAAGTACAAACATGTTCCGGGAAAATCAGGAATACAGAAATACAAGTCGCTGAGGAATGAAATAAATAGGAAGTGCAGGGAAGCTAAGACGAAATGGCTGCAGGAAAAATGTGAAGACATCGAAAAAGATATGATTGTCGGAAGGGCAGACTCAGCATACAGGAAAGTCAAAACAACCTTTGGTGACATTAAAAGCAACGGTGGTAACATTAAGAGTGCAACGGGAATTCCACAGTTAAATGCAGAGGAGAGAGCAGATAGGTGGAAAGAATACATTGAAAGCCTCTATGAGGGTGAAGATTTGTCTGATGTGATAGAAGAAGAAACAGGAGTCGATTTAGAAGAGATAGGGGAACCAGTATTAGAATCGGAATTTAAAAGAGCTTTGGAGGACTTACGGTCGAATAAGGCAGAAGGGATAGATAACATTCCATCAGAATTTCTAAAATCATTGGGGGAAGTGGCAACAAAACGACTGTTCACGTTGGTGTGTAGAATATATGAGTCTGGCGATATACCATCTGACTTTCGGAAAAGCATCATCCACAAAATTCCGAAGAAGGCAAGAGCTGACAAGTGCGAGAATTATCGCACAATCAGCTTAACAGCTCATGCATCGAAGCTGCTTACAAGAATAATATACAGAAGAATGGAAAAGAAAATTGAGAATGCAGTAGGTGACGATCAGTTTGGCTTTAGGAAAAGTAAAGGGACGAGAGAGGCAATTCTGACGTTACGGCATTTAATGGAAGCAAGGCTAAAGAAAAATCAAGACACTTTAATAGGATTTGTCGACCTGGAAAAAGCGTTAGACAATATAAAATGGCCCAAGCTGTACGAGATTCTGAAAAAAGTAGGGGTAAGCTACAGGGAGAGACGGGTCATATACAATATGTACAACAACCAAGGGGGAATAATAAGAATGGACGATCAAGAACGAAGTGCTCGTATTAAGAAGGGTGTAAGACAAGGCTGTAGCCTTTCGCCCCTACTCTTCAATCTGTACATCGAGGAAGCAATGATGGAAATAAAAGGAAGGTTCAGGAGTGGAATTAAAATACAAGGTGAAAGGATATCAATGATACGATTCGCTGATGACATTGCTACCCTGAGTGAAAGTGAAGAAGAATTAAATGATCTGCTGAACGGAATGAACAGTCTAATGAGTACACAGTATGGTTTGAGAGTAAATCGGAGAAAGACGAAGGTAATGAGAAGTAGAAGAAATGAGAACAGCGAGAAACTTAACATCTGAATTGATGGTCACGAAGTCAATGAAGTTAAGGAATTCTGCTACCTAGGCAGTAAAATAACCAATGACGGACGGAGCAGGGAGGACATCAAAAGCAGACTCGCTATGGCAAAAAAGGCATTTCTGGCTAAGAGAAGTCTACTAATATCAAATACCGGCCTTAATTTGAGGAAGAAATTTTTGAGGATGTACGTCTAGGGTACAGCATTGTATGGTAGTGAAACATGGACTGTGGGAAAACCGGAACAGAAGAGAATCGAAGCATTTGAGATGTGGTGCTATAGACGAATGTTGAAAATTAGGTGGACTGATAAGGTTAGTAATGAGGAGGTTCTACGCAGAATCGGAGAGGAAAGGAATATGTGGAAAACACTGATAAGGAGAAGGGACAGGATGATAGGACATGTGCTAAGACATGAGGGAATGACTTCCATGGTACTAGAGGGAGCTGTAGAGGGCAAAAACTGTAGAGAAAGACAGAGATTGGAATACGTCAAGCAAATAATTGAGGACGTAGGTTGCAAGTGCTACTCTGAGATGAAGAGGTTAGCACAGGAAAGGAATTCGTGGCGGGCCGCATCAAACCAGTCAGTAGGCTGATGAACAAAAAAGAAATGTTTGACTTATAGCCTGATGACAGAAGCTGCTTAAAGAATTTAATGCATGTCAGCATAAGCTATGTTACTGATTTCCACAGCACCTTAAACTTGTTATTGAACTGTTACCGTCCGCCCGCAAGTCATCCAAAGAAACAGTAAAAGGTATCTAGCATTAAATTTTGCTCTGCAGTGGAGTGTGCACTGATCTGAAACTTCCTGCCAGACTAAAACTTTGTGCCGTCCAGGACTCGAAACCGAGACCTTTGGATATCTCAGACGATGAAGCAGTTGTCCGCTAAAGGCAAAACACGGTTCACGGCCTGCGTTCAAAGCTTTACTTCCGCCAGTAGCTCATCTCTTACTTGCCAAACTTCACAGACAAATTCCTGCATATCTTTCTGGACTAACAACCCTGGATGGAAGGATTAGATATGAGTCCGTTTGCAAACTAACGGGTCCAAAGGAACGGTTCACCAAGGTGAGTGGAAGGAACGAGGAACGAATTCTAAGGAACGGTCTCTCATAGTTCACTTCGGTCGCGGCTTTCTACTTATAGTTCCCGGGAACGGGATACGGTCGGTCTTGTTCCCGCAACGACATGTTGGCTGGTCTCGTTCCAGCCGCAGTCCCGTTCCCGTCTGTCTCGGTCGCGGTCTCGCTGGACCGGACTCGTCAAAAATGGTTCAAATGGCTCTGAACACTATGGGACTTAACATCTGAGGTCACCAGTCCCCTAGACTTAGAACTACTTAAACCTAACAAACCTAAAAACATTACATACATCCATGCGCGAAGCAGGATTCGAACCTGCGGCCATAGCAGCAGCGCGGGTGCGGTCTGTACCGCCTAGAACCGCTCGGCCACAGTGGCTGGCGAAAATAAGTTTTCTGCTATAGACTAGGTAAGAGAAAGTCTGAAATTTCAAGGTACACTTTTGAAGTTGGTATCTTCTCAAATTGTATTGAGTAAGACGCAGCGAAACATGCAGTCATACAGTTACGAATTTGGCAACCCATTTGCTATGGCCGCTCAACAGCGTGGGAAAATGCGAACACTGGTCCGTCTTGATTGAAACCTATACTGAACCGCCTGTGGTTTTAATAGCTTTGGTACGTACATCAAGTCGAATGTAGGATCTGGGTTAAGCAGACAACCCAATAAGTAACTTTTAACAAGACTCTTTTTCAATTTTTACTATGAAAGTCAACATCGAAAAAGCAGACTGGATAAAAGTAACAGGACAAATCTATCAGCACGATCCGACGTAAGGTTTTGTAAGGAAAGTATATCAGTTTGCATCAATGTTGCGAAATGAATTTTTAAAGTTCATTTCTTTTATTCCAGTTTGAAGAATGCTGTTCCTCGTGGTTATTTTTGTTTCTACCCAGTAACAAGTCCTCCGTCGTTCTGACTCATTTGTATCTCTAGTTCTAAATTTTCAGTGATAGGTAAGAGGGCGTGATGAAAAATAATCCCGACGAATATGTTATGTAAAAACTCTTAATGATTTTTCATTAAACCAAACGTTATTGCCGCGCTGGGTAGCCGCTCGGTTATAGGCGCCATGTCACTAATCGTGCGGCCCCTCCCGCCGGAGGTTCGATTGTTGTCCTCAGCGCTAAGTTATTTTAAGTAGCAAGTCTAGGGACGAATGACCTCAGCAGTTAGGTCCCTTAGGAATTCACTCACATTTGAACATTTTTTGAAACTTTATTAACATTCTACATATTTTTTATTGAAGTCTGCGTATTTCGTTTTCGACGTAGTCACCCAGGCGACGAACACGTTTCTCCCAGAGAGATACCAGTTCGTCGATACCGTCGCAATAGTCTGTTTGACTTTATTCACGGGGCCACAACCTCACCTCTGCTTGCATGCTTCGTCACTGTCAAAGTTAAATTCTCCAGGATGTTCTTAAAGTTTTGGAAACAAATAAAAATGGGATGGGGCTAAGTCGGTTCTGTATGGGGGATCTTAGTGAACCTAAAGTGTCGGATTTTTGTAGATGTCGCAGCCCTCGTATGTGTTCTGACATTGACATGCTGAAGGAGAGAGTCCCCATATGTGGACGGACTGTTTGAATTCTAAACTCAATTGCAGCACGCTGTTTGTCACGCGCCGACATAATTACGTTACAAAATGGTTCAAATGGTTCTAAGCACTATGGGACTTAACATCCGAGGTTACCAGTCCCCTAGACTTAGAAGTACTTAAACCTGACTAACCTAAGGACAGCACACACATCCATGCCCGAGGCAGGATTCGAACCTGCGATCGTAGCAACAGCGCGGTTCGAGACTGAAGGACCTAGAACCGCTAGGCCACAACGGCTGGCAATAACGTTATCCACCGCAATGTTACACGCTACAATTCGGAGCCTTCTAGCGGAAGAAGCCTGTAAGCGATGAATAATAAAGATTATAAAGTTAATAACGTTTAGCTTATTTAACTGGCCTTAACAATTTTCGCGTAAAAAATAGGAATGTATTACTTTTCAGCACGTCCTGATACCTGAATAGAAACAAATAATATTTTTTAGCATTAGCTTCCTCCTAGTTGGATACTCTTGATTTATTCGCATGAAATTAAGATTTAAGATCATTAACTGACTCCATAATCATATGAGTTCTATAAAAATATGTACACTGATTATGCTAGTGAGCTATTCTTACGTTTTACGTATGAAGGTAATTTTACTTCTAAAAATATATCTGACCGATAACCATCATTTATTTAACATACAATATGTTCAGGGTACTTCCAATAAAATTTCACTGTTACGGCACAATACATCTTCAAAGCACTGAATCCGGTATGTAAAAAGTAACGCTCTTTCAATCTGGTCCCATCTTGGATAAGTATATGTGGACGCACACAATGTAGAACTGAAAATTACAACGACACTAATCGCCATCTTCATCAAGCCATGAAGCGTTGGCAGTGGAATATGACTGATTAAGCCGGACAGACGAAAGCACTACCGCGGAGCATAGTATCGGGTATTGCGCGTGTCATGCAGCTGTCTGTTGGAGGGCGGGCGTTAACGTGGAAACTCCGCAATTGACATTGCTGCGAAGGCGGCTGGTATGCAAATACCTCTGAGCGGAACACAATGCGACGGCACAGATCAATGGCAGCGTGTGTGGCTGCTGGAAAGGCCGGCAGCGGCCCGCTGGTCGTGCTGGCTGTGCAGTCTGTACTGTGACGGGCCGTCTCTGCCCGTCTGGCGCCGTGCCACACACACACATACAGTATTGCAGTCTATCAGCCGGCACATGCGCCACATCCAAAAGAAACACGCTCTTGCTGCACTGGCAGTGGCTCTGTCACAGTTCCACTGCACTGTTCGCCAACTCGAATAAGTCGTTTGCGTCTCTGCGTGGTCACGAAACCCTCTTCTGTCGCTAAATCTCCGGTGTCTTTCGTGCAAGGCGCCACGATCGAAACGTGTGTACGAATTTTAATCATCACCTCGGAAAGTAACCGAACTATGACCTTGAAACATGGTTATATAGGGTGGTCCATTGATTGTGACCGGGCCAAATATCTCACGAAATAAGCGTCAAACGAAAAAACTACAAAGAACGAAACTTGTCTAGCTTGAAGGGGCAAACCAGATGGCGCTATGGTTGGCCCGCTAGATGGCGCTGGCATAGGTCAAACGCATATCAACTGCATTTTTTTTAAAAAATAGGAACCCCCATTTTTATTACATATTCGTGTAGTACGTAAAGAAATATGAATGTCTTAGTTGGACCACTTTTTCCGCTTAGTGATGGATGGCACTGTAATAGTCACAAACTTATGGCTCACAATTTTAGACGAACAGTTCGCAACAGGTAGCTTTTTTAAATTACAATACAGAAAGTAGGTACATTTCAACATTTTATTTCGGTTGTTCCAGTGTGATACATCTACCTTTGTGAACTTATCATTTCTGACAACGCATGCTGTTACAGTGTGATACCTGTAAATACCACATTAATGCAATAAATGCTCAAAATGATGTCCGTCAACCTCAATGCATTTGGCAATACGTGTAACGACATTTCTCTCAACAGCGAGTAGTTCACCTTCCGTAATGTTCGCACATGCATTGACAATACGCTGACCCATGTTTTCAGGCATTGTCGGTGGATCACGACAGCAAATATCCTTCAACTTTGCTCACAGAAAGAAATCCGGGCACGTCAGATCCGGTGAACGTGCGGGACATGGTATGGTGCTTCGACGACCAATCTACCTGTCATGAAATATGCTATTCAATAACGCTTGAACCGCACGCGAGCTATGTGCCGGACATCCATCATGTTGGAAGTACATCTCCATTCTGTCATGCAGTGAGACATTTGTAGTATCATCGGTAGAACATTACGAAAGAAATCAGCATACATTGCACCATTTAGATTCCCATCGATAAAATGGGAGCAAATTATCCTTCCTCCCATAATGCCGCACCATACATTAACCCGCCAAGGTCGCTGATGTTCTACTTGTCGCAGCCATCGTGGATTTTCCGTTGCCCAATAGTGCATATTATGCCGGTTTACGTTACCGCTGTTACGTGAATGACGCTTAGTCGCTACAGAACGCGTGCAAAAAAATCTGCCATCGTCCCGTAATTTCTCTTGTGCCCAGTGGTAGAACTGTACACGCCGTTCGAAGTCGTCGCCATGCAATTCCTGGTGCATAGAAGTATGGTACGGGTGCAATAGATGTTGATGTAGCGTTCTCAACACTGACGTTTTTGAGATTCCCGATTCTCGCGCAGTTTGTCTGCTACTGATGTGGGGATTAGCCGCGACAGCAGCTAAAACACCTACCGGGTGATCAAAAAGTCAGTATAAATTTGAAGACTTAATAAACCACGGAATAATGTAGATAGAGAGGTAAAAATTGACACACATGCTTGGAATGATATGAGGTTTTATTAGAACAAAAAAAAAAAAACAAAGTTCACAAAATGTCCGACAGATGGCGCTGGACAGCAAAACGTCAGTGACTGCGCATGACAATCGTGTTCAAAAGGAGCTGTTATGAGATAGAATCAGATGCGCCAGCAGTCGCAACATGTTGGCGTTACCTGAAAAGGCGCTTTTAGTGAAGCTGTTATATCAGAATGGGGAATGTGCTAGTTCAGCGTTACGATCCTATCGCCACGGGTAAAGGTCCGTTGACAAATGCAGGTTTGGCGAGAATGATTTCGAAGTTCGAAGCCACGGGTTGTTTAGACAATAGACCCAGTAGTGACCGACCGAGCACAAGGCGTAATGCTGCTGAGACAGTTCAGGAAGAAATGGAGACTGTAGCGGGTTCATCTATGCACGGGGAAGTCAGCTCTCGTGCAGTCGCAAGTCGCACCGGCATTCCATACACTACTGTTTGGTTTGCACTTAGGCGTACCTTCCTATGCTATCCGTGCAAAATCCATCGGCATCATGAACTGTTACCTGGCGATTGGTGAAGCGGAGGGCATTTGCGGTGTGAGCGTTTCAAAAGATGGCGGAAGATGACGATTGGTTGAGTAACGTGTTGTGGACCGACGAAGCTCATTTCATGCTCCGAGGGTATGTCAATGCCCATAACTGCAGAATTTGGGCTACCGAAAATCCTAGAACTGTCGTGGAAACTCCATTGCACGAGAAGAAAATCACGGTATGGGTTGGATTTACCACATCTACCGTTATCGGGCTTTGTTTCTTCGAGGAAATGTGTGATTCTGGTTTTGTAACTGCTACCGTGACGGGTGAGAGGTACACCGATATGTTAAAGAATCGCATCATCCCCAGCCTGGCTGATAAACCTATTGGAACGTACAATGTTTATGCAGGATCGTCTCCACCCCCTATTGCTAGACGCGTGAAAGGTCTCTTGCGCGCGTCTTTTGATGATGATCGTGTGCTCAGCCTCCGCTTTCGTCATGCTTGGCCTCCCAGGTCCCCAGACCTCAGTCCGTGCGATTATTGGCTTTGGGGTTACCTGAAGTCGCAAGTGTATCATGATCGACCGACATCCCTACGGATGCTGAAACACAACATCCGACGCCAATGCCTCACCATAACTCCGGACATGCTTTACAGTGCTGTTCACATATTATTCCTCGACTCCAGCTATTGTTGAGGAATGATGGTGGACATATTGAGCATTTCCTGTAAAGAACATCATCTTTGTCTTACTTTGTTATGTTAATTATTGCTATTCTGATCAGATGAAGCGCCATCTGTCGGACATTTTGTGAACTTTTTTTTTAGCATGTGTGTCAATTTGTACCTCTCTATCTACATTATTCCGTGATTTATTCAGTTTTCAAATTTATATTGTCTTTTTGATCACCCGGTATATGCGTGTGGGTAACCCCTGTGTTTCTCAACGTGATAACTGTGACTTTTTGATTAGCCTTCGTGCTTGACACGACTGATTTCGGTCCTGGCCAGTATCACTTTTAAATGACAAGGGTGGAAGGCTACACGTCTGATATGATAAAACCTGCAGTAAAGATGGTCTGTCGTTCTGTGTCTTTAACTGTTGCCCCGTAATAGTGACACTGAGCCAGGTCGCAACCTGTCGTATCAAACAAACAGATGTCGCAAAGGGAGCTGCGTATCCCATCCACAAGTCATGCAGAAAACGATGACAATATGTCTACGAAGAAGAAACTCATGCGCCATTCTCACCGATGTCTAAGAAAAAACTGTTTTAAATCTTCGGCGTTCGAAATGATGAATAACTGATGGTGCAAAATATTAGGCACACTTCATTAGAAAGGTTAGACCGGATTACTAGTGTGGCTGATATTATGCGAATATTTACTCGTTCAGGACATACCAACATAGTGTACGTAAAAACAAGCTCCTCTTTCGGGCTGTGAAAGTCCGAGGGATGTCTACCAGCCGCCTTGTCACACTTTTCCTTACGGTGTCAGTCGAACGTGGTATGCAGCCCTCCCGGCCGTTTGCAGACTTTCCAGACCAGGACCCTCTAATATTCAGTCAGGTAGCTCCTATGCTGGTATCACGAAATTGAGTGCATCTCGTACCAGTCCTACCAACAAACAAAAATCGTTGGCAGCCATCTACGATGACCACTCAATTGTGGAGGCGACCACAATGTACATCTGCTATTACAGAAAAATATATGCAACAGTTTCTTATCAACGATAACAGTAACGTGCCCCAGAACGCATTATATCACGCAGGACTACGTACTTTTGTGTATAAAATGGTTGAATTTGGCTGTCATTCTCTTGAAATTGTCCATCAAAACGAAAATGGAGCGATAATATTTTTGAGCAATTAAAACCAGCCAATTATTAATTGTTGAATTGTTTCTCCACAATTAGTCATCAAAGGGATCAGAAATGAGACAAACGTGGGTTATCATTAGTACGGAAGGTGAACGTAGGAACTGGATTCTTTGTGAAGATTTGGAGAAAGTGTGTTGCATCAGTAAAGAATCCGCTTTCAAAACGCTACTTCGAAACTAGACTAGTCTCCCTATCAAATAAGGATGACCGTAGGTATCAAAGAAATTCAAAAAGAAGAGGTCGATATGGCTCATAGGAAACAGCAACGGACGTACTAAGAAGCTTTATGTTGGTGAACTTCTAGAGAAAGACGACTCTGTTCTCAGGAAATTAAATTCGGTAAATTTAGAGAATTCTTATCCGAGGACTCCCCATCAGTTCTGCTCTCTCGGTCGTTTGTCTTTTGTAGGACCCATGAGAATAATTAAGAGGCGTTATAGCGGTTACAGAAGCGTATAAGTCATATTTCCCTCGCTGCAAACTCGAGCAGGATACTGCAGAAGTTGGTTAGCACTGCAACGAAGTAACGAAGATATTGCTTCGTTGACTCTAAAGCACTTTGTAGCTTGCGTATTGCGGGTTCTGCAGCAGAGTATGAAGCGCGGTTCCTCAGCTGGATCTGTATTCATAGGACCATGAACGTGGGCAGAACATTGTTTCTGAAAACTGTGTTACTCGATGAAGTTACATTACAACAACATTTCTGTTAAAAATGAAACTTAATTACTGTTATTACCTCTAACATCAGCACCATCACCATCGATATGAGTACTATGGAATATGATGTTTCTTTTCTGACCACGGTAAATATTTATCCGGGCTCATAAAAGATAATTTTCAAAATTTGTCCCCATATATTCTTGGTACCTTTAGCGTCAAACGCGCGAAAATTTCAGTACAAAGTCCTTATTGGTTTTATAATTATAGAGGAATATACAGGTTGGTGCACATGTGACATTTGAGCATTCCACGCCCACTGTTAGTTTTAGGCGCTTCAGTCTGGAACCGCGCGACCACTACGGTCGCAGGTTCGAATCCTGCCTCGGGCATGGATGTGTGTGATATCTTTAGGTTAGTTAGGTTTAAGTAGTTCTAAGTTCTAGGGGACTGATGACCTCAGAAGTTAAGTCCCATAGTGCTCAGAGCCATTTGTTAGTTTCATTTTGAGATGCATTTCTCGTACTTCCATGTGGCATAACGGCATTGTAAACTTCTCGGACTTTTTAGGTATGGTTCAGTACCGCAAGTGTACGCTTTAGAACTGTTTGTTGCTGTAGTTGTGCTACTGAGTGCGTCCACTACTTTCTGTTGTCCTTTTAATGCGAACTCTAAGGTGATGATCTTTTTTTTTTCTTATTTCAAAAGAGAAATCTCTCAGCAATTTACAGAACATACTACACTCATGCTCATTAATTAACGATAATTGCAAACTGTGGTACCACACAACGTATTGGTGATAAGTTGAGAAAACCGTCCCGAAACGCAATTGCTTCAAACGCCACTGTTTCCTGCATCAATATGGGATATGATCACCATGCACACGTACACAGGCCGCACAATGGGTTATCATACTCTGGATCAGGTGGTCGAGCAGCAGCTGGGGTATAGCCTCCCATTCTGGCGTTTGAAGACGTGCAGCGATATGTCGACCGAGAGCATCCCAGACGTGTGCGATGGGGTTCAGGTCTGGAAAACAGGCAGGCCACTCCATGCACCTTAAATCTTCCGTTTCAAGGTACACCTCCACGATGGCAGCTCGGTGGGGCCGTGAGTTATCATCCGTCAGAGGGAAGGTAGGACCCACTGCACCTCTGAAAGGCGGACATACTGGTGCAAAATGACGTCCCGATACACCTCACCTGTCACAGTTCCTCTGTCAACGACCTGCAGGGGTGTACGTGCACCGATCATAATCCCACCCCACACCATTAAACAACGACCTCCATACAGGCCCCTTTGAAGGACTTTAAGGGGTTGATATCTGGTTCCTGGTTCACGCCATATGAAAACGCACGAGAATCACTGTTCAGACTATACCTGGACTCATTCGTGAACATAACCTGGGACCACTGTTCCATTGACCATGTACTGTGTTCTTGACACCATGCTTTACGGGTTCTCCTGTGACCAGGGGTGAGTGGAATGCACCTTACATGTCTCTGGGCGAATAAACCACGTCTGTTCAGTCGTCTGTAGACTGTGTGCCTGGAGACGACTGTTCCAGTCGGTTGCGATAAGGTCCCGAGCAAGGCTACCTGCAGTACTCTGTGGCGGTTTCTTGTGGTGTTGTACCCTGTGGACGTCCGGTACTGTAACACCTGGACACGTTTCCTGTCTACTGTAATCGTTGCCATAATTTTGATATCACACTTTGTGGCACACGGAGGGCCCGTGCTACGACCTGCTGTGTTTGACCAGCTCAGTCGGCTTAATATTGTACCCCTCATAACGTCATCAATATGTGTTCTTTGAGCCATTTTCAACACACAGTCAGCATTAGCACGTGTGAAAACGTCTGCACACTTACTCGCTGCACGGTACTCTGACATGCACGAAAACGCCTGTGCGTATGTGGGCTGCAGCCAGCGCCGCCGTGCGACGACCGCAGTTCAAATGCACTGTATGGTCATACCCGAGGTGATTGAAACCCCCAAACCACCCACCAGAGCGTTGTTTCACCATGTGCCAGCATTATCCTTAATTTATGAGCATGAGAGTATTTTCAAGTAATGTTAATAATAGTAACACGCATTAAGTTACACGAAAAAAGAGGAAACATGTTCCACTGTTACGGAATATACGGCAATAAGAGGAAATGTGATTTCAGATGTAGATGCTCGTTTTACGGAATTAAAAGGTGTGTGAGCGGATACAATCAAAATGCTGTTGAGTCATACCACTTCTGAATTGTATGGATATGTCCTAAGATTGGCTTTTTGTAAGAAGAATGTTGGCAATGGCGATTTGTGATGGTTAGATTTAATATTTGATGAATGAAGGAACGTGGAGAATAAACTCTCAAAAAAAAAAAAATTAATTAATTAACGGCAGTATCAGCCACCAAGGGGGCAAGAAAAGCAGGAGAATAGCTAAAACTTTAAAATTAAGCAGGAAAGGAAGAAGAACATGGAGTGTACTTTTCACCTTGGCAGTTTTTGGAAATAGAATTCATCCGAAGATACATTACAGCATTTTAAAACTTCGAAGCTGATTTTTCAGTTGTGTATCTACAAAATGGTTTCCCTGTCTTTGCATAGGATACTCTACATGTGATGGTCTCCAACATACACAAGGCTTTCTGCTGATGACGTAAAGTGTTTTACGTTATGAATTTTTAATCGGTAAATGCATGATACCAATCGTGTTTACGTGCTGAATTTATGGTAATAGAATTTCGGCAAGGAGTGACTTGATGATCCTACTGAATGTTTTACCTCCGTATTGTAGCTATAATATCCAATTGTAATAAGAAAATAACGTTCATCACATACGAATTATCAAACAAAACCATGAATTTCAGTACCATTGCAAGATAAAAATCTAATTGCTAGTTAACACATTTGCAAACTATTTATATATCCTAGGAACTGCAGATTTCATTGGCTCTGTGAATATTTCTTCGTACAGTAAGCTCTATGGAAATATCTTTTTTATTAAAAATTACGATGTACTCTAACTTCACAGTGCGATAACTTTATCTACCCCCTATTTCTCTTTAATGGGTTTCTTGACACATGGGTTCTTTCGGGACTCCTTCAGTAACTTTCTTCTTGGCACGAATAGTGCACCCCTTGCTGAACTGCATTACCACCTCTTTCCAGATAGCTTTTATAGCTACACTTCACAAACAGCTTTACATCAGCGACATATGCCACCAGAGCTATATTCTTGTAGTATTGCTAGGAGTGGATCGAGTATCAAATCCTGAACAATAAATTCACCCTTCAATGTTAACCTGGGTTAGGCAGTCTTGCTTGTGCTTCATAAATATTTAACTGTCGGCTTCGAAATAATCCTACAGTTACGACGGGATGATCCATCATCTTGCTGAAGATAGGGAATGTGTGAGGGAAGATGCAGGTCGTGAAAAGGACGCAAAGGATTGAACAATAGTTTGATGGTACTTTGCCAGTGAGAGATGGGCTCTAAGCTATCACTTTTCCCAATTTATAACTCTCAAGTATAAAACAAAAGAGCATACCATCACCGTATACCCAAGCGGCATCTTTTTGGGATTTGGCACTTCCTTGATTGCATTGAGCGTCTATTTTCGGTGTTTCTGCCTTCAAGACATTCTAAGTGCTCCGAGAAGATCGGTGAATTGAGAAACACAGGTGGAGCAGAGGCTTGTGAGCAGTCAGTGGTTCTCGAGGGAACTGATTTCGCGCCACTTGATGCAGTCCAGCATGGAGCTGAAGAGTGATCTGCCTTAGGGGTGTCATGTATTAAATAGCTTTGATACATTTTATGGTACTGACACAGCTTTGATAGTGTGGATGACAAAACTGTGCTTTGCAAACTAAACTGCTATTGCGTTAATAGCATACATCTTGCACGGTTGAATATTTACTATCATAACAGTATGCACAGAGTCTGGTCAACAGACCGTATTTCAGGTATGAGATTCATCTCAGCATGAGGGAGCATAGTATATGGGGTGCAACAAGGATCGTTAGTGGAACAATTTTTGTTGGTAAACTACATACATGATTATCCAAGCACCAAACATTAATGCTGTAATATTTTCTGACAATCAAGCATATGAACCAAGGCCATACTCAGTCTTAGCCGACACAGATCAGAAAGGTAGCAAAGTTTAAGCCTTACTTTGACAAAGACACATATGAAGAAATTTCAGACAAGGAATGAAGACCTGTTAGCATTGGAAATACCTTAATGCAGATACGCTTACTTTACCAAGAATCTCATTCCGATTGTTATGACCTTAGAAGTATGTCTCATTATGTTGATCAGTCTCAGCTCGTGGTCTAGTGGCTTGCGTTGCTGCCTCAGGATTACGGGGTCTCGGGTTCGATTCCCTGCCGGGTTGGGATTTTCTCTGACTGGGGACTGAGTGTTTGTATTGTCCTTATCATTTCATTATCGTCATCATTCGTAACACTGAGTAGATTTGACTGTGTAAAAATTTTGACTGTGTAAAAGTTGGGACTTCGTAGGGGCGCTGATGACCGTGCAGTTGAGCAGCGCCAGACAAACCAAACATCATCATGATTATGTTGACCTAGACAATAATGTTGGTTTATGCTGCATCTTTTCACATCCTCCTGTCTTACAGAATCATATTCTGGGCCAGTTCAACTGAAGTAGCAGGTGTAGAAGTATGAAACCGAAATATGATTGCAATAATTACACGTCTGTTGTTTGAAACCCGTAAAACAATATTTTATTCAAAATAATCTGCATTGCTATTTATACATTTCTGCCACCTCTCCGGCAGGCTATGAATACGATGCCAAAAAAAGCAGTTCTTCTTTTGAAGCGAACCCGTCAGCGAGCCAATTTCGTAAATTTTCAGACGAATTGAAGCATTGTTCACTGAGAGCGTGTCCCAGTGATGCAAATAGATGATAATCGGACGGAGCCAAGGTCTGAAGAACAGGCACGCCCTAGTATTTCCCAACTGAACCCATCGATCCTCATATCACGGTTTTTGTTGTGTGTGGTGGGGCACTACCATGGAGCAATATGACTTTGTTTTGCCTTTTTCAAAAATTCCGGACGTTTTTCACGTCATGCACGATTGAAATCGATCATTCGCTGTTGGTAGTGATCAATGTTCAGGCTTTAGCAGCTCATAATGTCTGACACCCTTCTGATCCTACCAAACACTGAGCATTTTCTTCTTTCCAAAGCGATTTGGTCTCGCAGTGGATGTCGATGGTTGACCTGGATTCACCAATGATTTGCGACGCTCAGGAGTCTAAAAATTTATCCATTTTTCATCATGTGTTACTATTCGATAGAGTAACGACTTTCTTTTGTATCTGTTGAACAGCGTTGACATGTGGTCTTTCCATTTGCTTGCTGTCTTTCATTTAGGTCATGCATAACCCCTTTTTCCTCTTTCTGCTCCATTCCCATATACGAGGTTCGGGTATGGAGACAACCTCATGAATTAATGGTCTCTGCATGTCAGCAGGGGACTTTTCAAGCTGGTGTAAGTTCTGTAATGGTGTGAGGCGTGTGCAGTTGGAGTGATATGGACCCCTGATACGTCCAGATACGACTCTGCCTGGTGACACGTACGTAAGCATCCTGTTTGATCGCCTGCATCCATTTGTGTCCGCTACGCATTTCGATGGAATTGGGCAACTCCAGCCGGATATTGTGACACCCCAATCGTCCAGAACTGCTACAGAGTGGCTCCAGGATCATTCTTCTGAGTTTAAACACTTCTGCCGACCAAGAAACTCGCCAGGCATGAATATTATTGAGCATGTCAGCGATGCCTTGGAACGTGTTGTTCAGAAGACATCTCCATCCCCACATACTCTAACGTATTTATGGACAGCCCTGCAGGATTCATGGTGTCAACTCCCTCCAGCAAAACTTCTGACATCACTGGAGTCCGTTTGCTGGCTTGTGGCCGAGCGGTTTTAAGCGCAACAGTCTGGAACCGCGCGACCGCTACGGTCGCCGGTTCGAATCCTGCCTCGGGCATGGTTGTGTGTGATGTCCTTAGGTGAGCTAGGTTTAAGTAGTTCTAAGTTCCAGGGGACTGATGACCTCAGAAGTTAAGTCCCATAGCGCTCAGAGCCATTTGAACAATTTTTGGAGTCCGTTTCAAGTAGTGTCGCGGCACTTCTGCGTGCTAGCGACGGACCTACACGATATTAGGCAGGCGTATCAGTTTCTTTGGCTCATCATTGTATAACTGGAAGATAACTGGTTTCTGGAACTGCAGCTTACTATTTCATTTACTTAATTAAACATATTTGTCATAAAGATGGATGTCATTAAACAGTTTATCGATAGTTTATTGTTAGTACAGATGCTAAGTTTCGATGTTTTCCTTTCCCTCTTGTTAGGGTGTGCCTTGCGTCTTTCCACATCCTTTCTAACATTATGCGTGGTGTCTGTTTGTTCTATATCGTGTCTCCCTACTACTTTCGCGCAACGACGCTCTGAGCGTGTTTTTTAGGAAATTGACTTGTTAGAACCTGGGACCTGTTGCTGGTAAGGAGACGCCAGACCACACATGACATGTAGAATTCAAAAGAGTTCAGTGAGACTAGCGATGATATAACCAAATACTTAATGATTTCAGCGTCAGCTCCACTGCACTCCCTGTAAAAGAATCTTAATACTAACTAAATTTAGTGGAAGGGGTTCAAGGCTTTCCTAATTTTAGTTAGCTGGTAAAATAACGTCGAAAAAGTAGTTAAGTTTACCATTTGAAATTTTATTCTACTCACAAAATATGTTTATAAATTGCACTATTGATAAAAGGAAATGTTTTAATACAGGATGGTAAAAACCAACTGCGTTCAACAAAAATGTGAACGAATATTCCCTGAGTGGGTTTCCAATTTCTACAATGGATCGAAGGATGACCTATGCCATATCACATCTATAATCTAGGTTTAAATTAAGTTTCACAAGAGAAAAAACTATCAAAATGGTCTACAGTGACCCTCAATTATCTTTAATCACTTATCTAACTTGTCGTAAGATACAGTGGCTGATGTGGCTTCTCAATAACTATATAACAGAAAAATCATCGCGTTTCAGATTTTTACTTCAAGTGCCAAATGTGAACACCATGGGCTTTAATTGACGATCCACACTAGCATTACGCAAAAAGGGGTTGTAACAGATGTGGCTTCTGCAGTTCTGAGTGAAGCGTTATGCACTGTTATGCGTCATCGCGTGCGTTCATTACCTTGTCGGTGTTCGTCAGGGGGCGGCGGATGGCGCACTTCCTGTCACCTCGCCGTCTCGGAAGCAACTCCCTCCTAACTTCTGCTTACTACAATTTACCGAAGTTGGTTTAAAAAAAACTATCTGGCTGTGTTTCAGGGTCTCAATGTTAACCTTAAGCTCCAGGTACAAAAATTCTGTCTATCCATGAGAAACGTTATACTTTTCGTGGTGGGGCAATGTTTTTAAAATTTGCAACGTAACAGAGAAGCGAAAAAGTCTAACGCTAAAACTTGCAGCTGGTGAGGTCCTTTAGTGTTATCGTAAGATCCATACTGTTCTTCTGGAGGGCTCTATCTTTTAACATGGGCTGGGGGGTGGTCCTAACGTAACAGAGACGCGAAAAAGTCTCACGCTAAAACTTGCGGCTGGGGGGTGGCCCTTTTTGTGTTATCGTAAGATCTATACTGTTCTTCTGGAGGGCCCTAGCTTTTAACATGGGCTGGGGGGGGGGGTGGTCCTGACGTAACAGAGACGCGAAAAAGTCTTACGCTAAAACGTGCAGCTGGGGTGGTCCTAGTGGTTAGCTGGCGACGTGGGTGTCCAGTCTGTCCCTTATCGTAGGGCCTTCTAGCTTAACACGGTTCTGCTCTCGGCTTCTGTTCTCGTTTCTCCCCTCAGAACTGCGTCTGTCTCATGGTGGGAAGGTATGACATGCATTTAGGCATTCTTGTGTTAGTCTGTGGTATTCTATTTGCTCACTCATTACTTGTATTACTTTGGTTAATTTAATGTCACGATTTATTCGCAGCTATGTGACATACTACCGGATTTGCTTATCATGTCAGGGTTTTCATGGAAGGTGTTGGATCTGCCTGACGCCTTACACCCTGAAGGCTCCGCATCTAGGGACGAGGGGGGGGGGGGGGGGAGGTCATCAACAGAATGCCCAGAATGTATAAATTAATTACTTTATTTATTAATATTGGAAGAATTGTGTGAAATGATAAAGAAATTTCACTTGCATGGGAGGAGGGATACACAGATGTGATGTGGATCTGGCCTTTCAAATTATATGGTAACATTGCATCTCGGGCACATATAAGTTTGGAAGAAACATTGCTCAAACAGTGCCAGACCGTAGTTTGCAAGTACTACAGTATTAACAGCTGGAAGATATCAGTAAACTAGTCAGCGCCATCTAGTGAGTACGCCAAGCAGAGTTCACGATCTCCTTACGTCATCCTAGGTAACTGGTGAGTAATTTTTAGTATCCTTGATTCGAACCGATTGGGTATGAGGCAAATGTAATTAAATTTGGAAAAAAATCAGCAAATTTGCTGAAAAATCCTGCCAATATGAAGGAAACAAGAGTTACCAGCGGTTAACTGTGGTTGTCTAGAGCATTTCTCTTACTGTATTTCCTACTCATGATTATCGTCACGTTCCGTTTATGAAAGAAGCCTTAGATACCTCACACAACAAGATTTCGCGTAACGAAAAGACACAGTACTTAGTCAACCACTCATCACAGAAAGTAGTGAAAGAGAAATACATTACAGCTGTCTACCTCATTGTTGTTGGTACTCATAAACATTGTTAAAAGCGAATCAAACATTGAATTTACGACTGATGTTCTGGAAAAAGTCTCTTGGTACAGGCAAATAAGTCCTTTCCTATTGAAGCCACAATGGCATGCCGAAATATGGAATACGAAAGGTTAACGGTATATGAGACAGTGTTCAACAATATTACCAGACTGATTCACTACAATGCTTGCTTCCTCAGCAAGTCTGTAGACTTAATGTAACATTGACGGGTCAGACTGATTGTGATGAAATTTAGGATGTGAACTAAATATGCCCTAATTACATTGGGAGTTTGATCGACTGAGATAAGCAGTTCCCATTAGTATTTTCACACTCTCAGGAATGAAACAGTCTGATTTTATCAGTAACTCAACCAGAAACTTATTTTTCAGTTACACTCAATAAATATGTGTGTTCGGTGGTGGCATATTTTGTTCGATAATATGCTACTGAATGTATGGTGAAAGAAGGAATAACGTTAATGAGTAAAACGTCCACCCAGTGAACACCAAGTGAAAAGCTACTCCTTATGTATCAGATCGAGACTGCAATAATAAAATGGGAATGAACTGTTACTTAGAACTCAGGGAGCAGTTGTAGTCGAATTGTCACTCGATTTATTCGTCTTAAACATAACAAGGCAACAAAATTATTAAAGAAACATCACACAAACATTTTTATTTAACAAACGCCTTTTTAACATGGGATCTATGGTGGACAAAGTGATCTGCTGGGGATCTACACACAACACTAACCAGAACACTAATCGCTCTATCTGACTTCATACACGTGAATCCAGTTTATGGCACCAAACTACGCCACCACCAAGCTTCTATATTCCACCATACAAAAAAAGAAAAATATGGTTCGAAAGAAAAGGGCGCTGAGAAATATATATTATAGCCCTGCGTCGCAGCAGCAAATACTTTACCCTCCTGCTGGTCAAGGCGGCACACCACGATGCGTTCGGTGACTGAAGTCATGGATGGCCGCAATCTGTTATTAAATGCGCGTTCCCGAAAAATGCAAGTACGCGGTCTCGCATTCGATTAATTCAGAACACAGGTACTTCCGTAAGAGCCTCTGAAACCCCGATGGATTCCAGTGTGCAGATGGACCCATTTTCTGGTCTGCCAAACCAATTTGACTCCATGCCACGACTGTGCGTGCCGGAATATGTCAAATGCTTAGGTTGCCGACTCAAGACAAATAACTACACACACGTGTCATTCGTTGTAACCATGATTATATAAGCAGTACCACTGATTTTTCAAAAGGTGACTGGCAAAGGCTTTAAGACGCACACTAGCAAAGGACACAAGTTGAAACGGTACAGTAGTTTCCGCTCTATAAGCAGCAGGTTTCGCTGCTCGCTCGCACCGAGAAATACAAACAGAGGCAGCTCTGCCGCCAATTTTATTGCACGACGCGGCCGGCCGTGGGTGCAACAGAACCCATGTGGACGGGTGGAAAGAAATGTGTCAGGCTTCATAATACGTATTTATATGTGACGTGTATTATGCATTTCTTGTACGTGAATGTCAATCTGCACATGAACTTTCCTAATCCTCCTCACACCTTTCCGTAAAGCGGGGCCAAATCTTAGTTGGGAAGTAGTTCTGTAGAATAGTAGTGCAAACCTCGGTCCTGGCTAGGGGATCCGAGAGACATCACAGGCAGGTAAAAGTCAAAGACGTCCCAGTGTCACAAGATTTGGGTTGGAGAGGTTGGTCACGGCCAAGTGGTTCGACCATCCCCTCCACCAGGACCCAGGAAGACTTCCGGATGCCCGCCATATTCGTGGAGGGTTACAGAAGTAAGGGGTACAGGTAAGTGAGCAGACGTGCCCTCAATGCGTCTGTCTCAATGTTCACGCATGGAAGAGAGGTATTTGAATATATGCACTAATTCTTTTATTTCCAGCTTCGGATTGTGTAAGGAAATGAGTGTTGTCGTTTAATTTCGGAAATTTGTCCCCTGTGTTAATGTGTCTGGTCGCCAGTTTGCCCATTATCAAAAATGGTTCAAATGGCTCTGAGCACTATGGGACTCAACTGCTGTGGTAATCAGTCCCCTAGAACTTAGAACTACTTAAACCTAACTAACCTAACGACATCACACACATCCATGCCCGAGGCAGGATTGGAACCTGCGACCGTAGCGGTCGTGCGGGTTGCCCGTTATCCTCCTCACATAGCGGATGTCCCACGAAAAATATTGGGAGACTTTGGTGGTATACATTTGACCAACACAATTCCGTCTTGCCCGTAGAAATGTGCGTGCAGATTAGTATATAATGTACCCGAGCTATAAGTTGTAAAATTTTAATATCTGCAAACTGGAACAATTGCTGCAATCGCTGTAAGATCGAGTGGTAACGTTTAAAATAAATAGGTAATCAGTTGTCATCAATCTTTAACATACCTTAAAAATCACAAAGAAGTCAAGTTAAAGGAATTCATTTAAGATAAAAGATATAGAATGCAGGAAACCACACATCGGCTTGTGAGCCCTCCAGCCCCTTGCCTAGTATCATACACAAAGGGCACGCTCTCTAGGTAGCGCCCTCAAGCTCCCCTTCCCAGTTATCCGTTGCGCAATTTTCATTCAGGGCTTGACGACATCAACTTTCATCTGGCGTCCCTAGGCAAGGAGGTTAGACGGGAAACTTTCAAAGTCTCACTGTTTAGGGAGAGACCAGCAGTTCTATACTAGCCAAACGCCAGTACAAGAGACTCGTACAAGAGTGATCTTTCTTCCTTTCTCACCACTTTCTCAACTTGGTTCCTTAACTTGGTTTCTCTTTTTTTGACTTCCCCAACTTTCGCACAAGCCAATCACTAGCTGGAGCCCGGTATTCTAGGCTAGCAGAATGGACTTTGGACTGCAAACCGATTTGAGCAATGAGAGACTTTAAAGTTAACTGGCAGAAAACGGAAAAAAGGTTCAGCTTTGCAGCCTCTTTCCCACGCATTTGCTGTGTCTTTTGCTAACACAATACAGGGTGGAAGCACAGCCCTCCATAAACAGCTTGTCATTCTCCCCTGTGGCGTACATTTCAATTTTCCCAAAGAATGGTCTTAAACTCCCCAAAGGCATCGTGCTTTCACAAGTATGTTTTGAAACAGAGTCTGGACGTCTGATCTCCAGTTTCCCTGTACAACGTAAATTCGCAGAACGCTTACATTTCTTTTGCGGCTTGCTCCCTAACAAGGGCCCATCCTCTGCTTTATTCCCAGCGTACGATGCTCTGTCCGGTGTAGCAGCGACTTCTCGGCAATAGCCCATATACTTGCAAGTCTGCCTCCCGTCTGGCGCTAACTTAATGTGTTTCGCACAGTGCGACCGTGGCAAGCGGCAATCTGGAAATGTTTCCTCTTCGTTTCCCAAAAAAACGCGCTTTGTCAGCCCACCAATGCTTTTACTGCAGTCGTTTAAGTCGGTACCCTATTCCTTTGAACGCAGGTAAAGCTTACTGTATTTCCTTCCATAGAGCATGCAAACAAGACCATTAACTACAGCCCACCATTTCATCACAATGCATGAAGTCAAATCGCAGTAAAGATCGTATTCTCTATGAATACGAAGCGAGATAACACTGAATCAGAAGTGAGAGTGCCCTGAAATCTCTCAATGGTATCTAAATACTCAGATATACTGTAAATAAAAAAAATGTTTACTGTCTTCAATATAGAGACCATCAAGTAGCTTCATACTGGGTCTGTTATTGCATTGTGCAATAAATAAAAATATACTGTTCTGTTACTATAGAGCAGGAATCCCCGAACTATTTTGGACAAGTGACCCCTTTTTCAAAATGAACTGTTACCTCAGACCCCCATGGCCAAATTATACTTTTAAGATCAACCCCCGTATTCACAATGGTCCGCTAACTTAAAACAGCTGTACAGACTGTTATTTTTCATTCTGGCTTAGGTCAATAGAAGAAGACAAAGTGAGAATTAGCAATGCTTTAAGTTAGCAGACTATTATGAATAAGGGGGCCTATCTTTAGTTTTTTCCTATTGATACAAAATACATAGGTACTAAGGTACCAATTGGAAAACTTTGCACTTGGCTAAGTGAGTAAAGTTGACTTCATTTTCTCATCAAAATTTAACAAAAGAAAAACACATACAATTCAGTAAATATCAAGTGTAATTTGTAATGATTATTACAAATTAAGTACTTAAAGAATCTTAAGTAGGTAGGACATTATATTTCAAAAGTATTAATTCGCAAAGAGAAAATAAAACATTCAGTGTGATGGATGAACCTGGTGACTATCTACCAATGTAACTACATCCCGTTCAATACTGGTGAGTTGCAGCCGTAAATCTCCACGTTCGTTGATTTTCTAACGGTTTCTTTGTTTCGTCAAAATGTTTGTTACCACACTGAAACTTTTTTCAGCTAGGTATGAGGATGGAAAAGCGATAAGGTATTTTTCAGCAATGTTCCACAATGTAGGATACTGTGTTTCAATGTTGCGTTGCAACCGGAACTTCTGAGAGCCTTGGTTGAACTTCTACTTAAGCTCTTCGTCTGTGCTGATGGTAATCAACTCTTCTTGCATTATCACATTGGCTTCTTCTATGGCTGTGGTATTGCACGGATTTATTATCCATTCAGGAATTTGTAAATTTAAAAGACCCTCAAACTTCTCCGTAAAATCCTTGTGTAATGCGTCCAAGTGAGTGACATATAATAAAATGTCATCACCTTGAAGCATTTCTGGTAATTTTGACAAATGCGGAAACTGCGAATATTCTTTTCTGCCTAAATTTTGTTTATAAAGGATTAGTTTACCCACGAAGGCCGATATTATTGATTTTGTTTTAATCAAGTTAAGATCGTCACCCTGCAGTTGCAACTTATCTTTCTTGAATATTCTAAAGATATCAGTCAAGTAATAAATATCTGTTTTACAATTGTTCAGATTTTCTTTCAAATTCGGATCTTTTCCTTGTAAAAACTCCAACACAGATTAAAAAATGGCTGAAAATCTTTCTAAGCAAGAGCCTATTGATAGCCAGCGAACTTCAGTGTGCAGAAGTAATCGAGTAAAGACTTCGTCGTTTTCCTCACATAGCTGAGCAAATAACTGAGAGTTCAAAGAATTGCTTCGAATCTTGTTGATAGAATTTATTACATATTGTAAAGACTTATGCAATCAGCTTTTTTGCTACTAAATGCTGCCTGTGAATCACGCAGTGAATGACCAGTACATCAGGCAGTTGTCGCTTTAAGTGAGCTATAAAACCACGATGACGACCAACCATAGACGGTGCACCATCAGTCGCAACAGAAACATTGTTATTCCATGGAATACTTCTGTCAGTAAAAAAATGTTCCACGGCCTGAAAAATCGATTCTCCTCTGGTATCAGTCTCTAAATATGTAGCAAAAGGCAGTTCTTGGCACATATTTTGATCTTTGATAAATCGAACATATCCTAAGAACAGAGCTTCATTGCCGGGTAATGTACACTCGTCCAATTGGAGAGAGAATCTGTTGGTCAGTAAGAACTTGCATAAAATGTTTTCCACATCGCGTCCCATCTCGTCTACGCGTGTCTGAACGGTGTTATTGCTCAAAGGTATTCTCCTTAAAATATCATGTGCGGGTTTGTGCAATACATTGTTAAGGACCTCCACAATGGCTGGTATGATAAGCTGCTCTCCAATTGTGTGGGGTTTCCCAGACTTCGCTATATATTATAGGACGCTCGTAAACCATCATCGTCTTTATTAGATGATGACGCAAACTTCGATCTTATGGATGGCCTTTTGTCTAGTTTTTCTTTAAGTGCTTGAAAAAATGACAATGGCTTACTTATTTTGTCAGCATGTACTCTTGATAAGTGGTCATCCATTTTTGAAGGCTTCATGGCATCGTTACTGAATACTTTTTCACATATGAGACACATCGGCAAGTGTTGATTTGATGGAGAAGCAATAAATCCGAACTTCAAGTAGTCCAAACTGTATTGTCTGCATTGTTTTTCGTGTCCGCCATCATAAAACTCTCAGTAATCCTGCAAATAAAAAACTACCTAAATAAAAACAATAATTGTTAAATTTGCACACTATCTTATTTTTATCACACCCAGGTAATGGATTCTTGTTAGGTATTACTGGCTTACTCATTGACAAACTTGGATACCTATATTAGGTAAATAACTATAGTAGGTAATTAGGTATAGAAAATTCGTATTAGGTAAGTAGGTACCTATCAGCATAAGAACGAAAACCATAGCAAACTGAACACTTCAAAGTTTAGGTACCTACCTGCTTAACAACTTAAGTGTAAGTAATTTTTACAAATACTTTTATACCTACCTATTTAAAATATGTTGTATGTTGTGTTTGCCACTTTTGCAGTCACTTTACTTCACTTAATTTAGCTATGTAATAACTTTGTAATCTCTTGAAATAAAAGAGTACTTATATGAGTTATTATCGTTCAAACTCCAACGAATTTCAAAACGCAAATGAACTTTCAACCTAAGTGGAAGCTCGTTAAATAGTAAAATATCAAAAACATCTTTGGACTTGATCATGAATTCGTTCGTGTTAAACCGCGTAAGCGTCAAATAGAGAGCAAGTCAAAACGCGCCTGAAAGACGTACGCTCGAACTCATTGTCTTGCACAAATTTGTCCACACAGACTTGCCGAGTTTTTCATCTTGTACAAACTTGAGACCTTACATTACTACAACAATGTTATTTCCTACAAAAATATTAATTATTCTTAGTACACGCAGCACAACATAAACAATACATTACCTACCTATATTGAAAGTTTTAAATAAGAACTTGTGTTAATTTAATAGGGGTCGATTTTTAGACCTCGTCGACCCCCAAAATCAGTTTTCGTTTATGTCGATCCCTAGGAAACCGATATCGACCCCAAGGGGTCGATATCGACCACATTGGGAATCCCTGCTATAGAGGCTATTTAAGATAATATATGATATATTTACTTTCGAAAACAAATAATCAGCTATTATATGTCTTAGCACGTTTTAAAACTAACCAAAATGATTTCTTCAGGAGAACTCCTTTTACTACACGGAAGAATTTCTATTTAAAAACTCGAACTTGCAAAGCTCTTGTTTTTAAATGTAGTTACATGAGAAGGACTAAAAATGTCTTCTTTAACATTACCACTAACCATATAGAAATATCTTGTAAACTGACTTGTTCCACATCTCTCCTATAAAAGAATTGTCCATATGATCTACAGAACATGTAACTGAGTAATGAATCAACCACAAAAAGAAATGAGAGAGTCAACAACCGAACCTGATCCAACTGTCAGATTCCAGATACTCAGAAATCCTTGGTATGACGTTGATATATTCATCTTGCAGTTCAACTCTATTTTTTGCTGTCGTTTTTATTTCAAATATAAATGTTTAAACAAAGTTTCCCCTCTGAGACAAACAGAATTTTCTTCTCCTTCAGTCACAAATGTTTCGTGAGAGGGTTCATTTCATTTTCTGTCCCATCAGATACAGATGTACATGATTACATACAGAATTTCTGGATTGTATTCACTACAGTATATTCATCACATTTTAAGAAAATATACTCACTAGTAGCAAAAGATGATGCCAATTTATCCGTTAGTGGTCTACAGTGCAGTTCATATTTCGGTACAGATTGTCATCTGTAATTCATAAAGATTTCAGTATAGTAAATTAGTTTTACTGAACGCAAATATTACGTCTAATAGCAGATTTTTGGGGGTGCGCCTTTGTGTGTGTGTGTGTGTGTGTGTGTGTGTGTGTGTGTGTGTGTGTGTGTGTGTGTGTGTGTGTGTGTGCGCACGCACGCACGCGCAAGGGCAAGAAACAGAGAGAAAAACCCTCAAAATCTACTGATTCAACAAAATTATAAATTATTTAACATAAAACAATGTGGTGGCACAGCTGAATATTGCGTAAACGGTCTCACATGAAGTTTTAGCGAGTCCAAGGATCATATTCATCCAACTTAAAAACCGCAAGAATTAAGTAAAAACATACTGCATACAGCCCCATGACCAATTTACAAAGCACAATACAATCAGAATGTCCTCACAAACAACAGACAGTAACATTTTCCACAACAACTACAATACGAACTTCTGGCATGCTTGAGTAATGGCAGGCAACAACTTGTGTTAACCACTACAAAGGAAAACTAGCCAAAGTCTCAAATTTCACCTTTACTTTCTCGATGAGTTGTTCCGAGTCGGGAACCATTTTCAGATCACGCGGATTGTCAAAATCCTATTTCCTAAAATATAAGAACCACGTCAAGATAACAAACATATGTGTATAACGAAGTGCAAATGAGGAATTACAGAGCATAAGACGAACTTTGTAGTTGCATGTACAGCTAAAAAAGAACAAAATTGTGATTTTTTAAAGAAATAATCACGCCACCATTTTAAGTACAACAGAGAATAGCTGACATTTCATCAAGAGACGTGTGCTGCGTACGAAACGACTTTTACATCTACTTCTGTAAGTTTGTGACAAATCAAGAGAATCGGTGATTGTCACATGGCTCGGAGCTTAAAGTAGTTTCTCAGCTTAATGAGCAACGAAAATGACAGATTACGCACCTGTTTCCTAGAAGTTACTGTTTTGCATAGTTCGTTATGTTTTCATTTAAACGAAATTTTCATAGCTTTGTGTATGATCTTAAAGAATGGAGCGAATGACATGTCCGGAAGAACAGATACCATCTTATAGAGATAAGGATTACCAGCCAATGATCTCTTCAGTGCGGATGCACTGATATTGCTCAAACTCTTACGGGAATCGGTAGACTGACTGCCGCGACTAATAGGTATAGTGGGCAGGAGCCCTACAAATGTTGTGTGTGGACAGTAAGTTGGAAATGTGGGTCTCACGGGGAGCGTCCCAGAGATAAGTCCCTGCGGTCCCACTGTCCTCTGTGTCCTCGATGGCTTAGTCGGACAGAGCCTGCCATGTAGGCAGGAGATCCTGGCTTTGAGTCCCGATCGGGGCACACATTTTCAACTGACCCCGTCGATATTTATCAACTCCTGCAAGTAGCTAAAGGTCTGGATTTCACTGTAATTTCATTCAAACTACCCATTGTAGACTCGTTTCTAACGTACTCTATGTCGGGAGCCGCGATTATCAGTGTGTAGGGTACATTTAACCAATGATCATAAAAGTATATTTTACAGATACTTTGGGCTTTGTCACGCGCAATTAGAACAAAATCACAAGTGATATCTCTAATAGAAAAAAGAAAATAGTTCCCCGGGAGAACTGGCACGAGGAAAATTCGTTTTAAATAGGGACGATAATCGAATATTTCGAGTAAGATGGACAAATTTATTGATAATAAGACAAAAACGTCTGAATCAGCGATATAAATTCCAGGATGATATGATCGACGTGTTGACTTTGCTGGTTACGTATTCCCGAAGACCATAAATTTCGTCTTGCAGCTACTACAAATATTTGGTTCTAATTGTGATGCGCCTTGGAAAACATCATTGCTCAATATGTTTACACAGTATTTGTTACAACATTCATTTGCCGTGAATGGAGAGTATGAAATTATAGCTGACGAATGAAAAGAAAACCATGTTTTTTATTGAAAAAGTACAGGAACGCTACAGTATACGAGCATAAGTAACACGTTGCAAAAGTGTAACATGAACAGAAATATCTGTCTATGAACATCATACTCACAGAGGAATACAAACAGGAAGAATGCAAATGCAGAGATCAGTCAACGCACACTGCAATTTTGCAGCTATTGCAAACTGATATTAGGCCGATCACTCTAACGTTCACCGGTGCCTGACCAATGGCAAAATCTATTTTACTTCACGTTTTAAAATAAGTACACACCGGTGAGGTCTTAGTCTACTCGGTTCAAAAAAAAAAAAAATTCCATGGGAAGCGCCGAAACACCGTTCCGCCTTGTTGCGGCCCAAATAAACCCTGTACTCCACTATTTTATTCAAATTTTTACAAACCACCTATGTTTTTAAGGAATCTCGCCAGTGATGCTTAGAACGTTTCGTGCTGTTTTGAAGCATCTGCCAGTCTTTGTAGTGATCATGTGTATAGCGCTGCAGTATCGGTTACGCCGTGTATGTTTTATTGTTGTTATTATCGGTTTGTCGAGTACTAAGTTGAATTTCTAACATTACTAACTGGGTGAGGAAAGTTTTCCTGGCACATTATCTAGTACTTTTTCGAGGCCTCTAGTGCACGCAATAGGATCGTATAAGTTTAATAAGTATCGTATTTTAAATTCTAGTGTTCTCTTGCTGATTAAATACCTGTATCACAACTTGCTTACTCTAATGTCATATTATATGATAGAAAAATGTACCACATTCGAATATCAATGACTCTGCAAAGAAATCTTCACCACAGCAGCCGTGCGGCACAACTGGGAAATGATTTCTGTGTATTGCTTGCACAGAATTAGATGGTGCATATTAGATCTGTTTATGTCTCTCCTTGCACCTCATCGTTCGCGTTCTGCACCTTGCACAACTCTGCACAACTCGGTGGTTGGTGTCACAGGACGTCCAACTCTTTGTTTGTCACGCAGGTCAGATGTTCCCGCCTCAATATCTTTAAACTTAATCGCGCAACGACGCACAGTACTCACATCAGCACAATCACCATATACTGCTTTCATTCTCTGATGAATCTCCTTTGGAGTGACACCTTCTGCTGTTAAGAATTCAATGACTGCACGTTGCTTAAATCGCATTGACCTACCGTCTGCGCAGGGTTTCATACTTCACACTGTAACAACACATCTGTTCAGTGCCATGGCTTCCCGCCAACTGGAGCTATGGAACAAGCCAGTACCTGTCGCATACCAATGCTGACAACTGTTGAAGTGTTACGAAGATGGAGGCATTACGTTTCAGTCAACCATCGTTTATCTTCGTCAGATAAAGGAAATTTTGGTGGCAGCCTTACTACAAGCGAACGAAAAACTGTTTTTAAATTGGGTCCATTTAATCCGCAATGACCCTTCCCACAGAATCCAGAAACAATGTGATGTTCTTCAGGCTATCATTACTCATATTTCAATAAGGCTGGTATAAAATTGTCAAGGCCATGGATACGTTATTCTACTATTTTCAACAACTTCTGTCGGTTGTTTGCAGATCATACTCCTCCGCAGGGGTCAACGGTGTTTCAGTTAGAAGCAGTTTTACACAATGTATATCTGACCATGAAAACTCACATCAGCATATTAACGCGGCACTATCTTTTAATAATTGGTTACAAGGTAGTGCTATCACTATTTTACTGCAAAGTAACATCAATAGTAAAATTAATTTCTGGCGAGATGTAATGCATTGTGATATTAATGTCATAATTACTTTAGATTCCTGAAATTTACCTTTAAGAGGCCATAATTCTGATTCTGGAAATTTCATGTTAGTTTTGCGTTTACTATTGAATTATGATTATGTTTTACAAGAACTTATTTTAAGACCAAAAGGTAAAATAGATTACTTAAGAATCACGATTAAAAATGAGGTTGCTAATTTACATGCTACTGCTGTTAGAGAGAATACTGTTTTAGAAATTAAGAAAAAGCTCCATTTATGGGGATTATTTTGGATACAGCTCAAGACATGTAAAAAACTGACCCACGTTCTGTAGTTTACCGATACGTGTCGATAGCAGAAAATAATGATCGTGTGCCTAAAGAAATAAAAATTTAAGAGTCCTTTTTGGGATTTATATCAGTAGCTGATTATGGTGCTCCCGCCAACTGGAGAAAATGTTATGTCAGATGTGTATGGAGGATAAAAAGCCCTTACAAAAAAACTGCGCCAAATGCCGATTATATTCAATGTGCGGCACATGCATTAAATCTGATTTTAAATGATGCTGCGAAACGGGTTTTTGAAGTGTAAATTTGTTTCGATAACTTGGAAAAATATATACCTGTTTCGGCAATAGTATAAAACGTTGGTCAATGCTGAGAAAAGAAAAATATTTAAAATATAAAATTACTCTTAAGAATATATGCCCCACTAAATGGTCTTCACGACACGACGCTTTATCGGCTATTAAGAAAAATTATTCATTGATAATAAAAACTTCGTACCAGATAAATTTAATTTCCACTAAAAAAGACGAGCGTGACGAATGTAAAAGTATAATTACTATTTTAGAGAACTATAATTCTATTGTCCTTGTCGTCTATTTTAGTTCATTATGTATCCAGTTTCTAAGGGTTTACAGCATGAAAATAATGACTTACAAAAGGCTAGTATCCTACTAAGAAATATTTTAGATAGACTGAGCGAAATTAGAAATAAAAATTCATTCCATGGTTTGCTAAACGAGTCCAGAAACCTAGAAAAGAGTAGGGGGCAACAACTGTTTTTAAAACAAAGAGACGGAAGACGACGAAACGTTATTTTGATGAGTAATCAGAAGATGAGAGAATTTCAGACCGGAAATCGTACTTCAAAGTCAATGTGTACTATTGCTGTTTAAACATATTAATTTATCAAACCAAACGAAGATTTCAAGGCCTGTATGACCTTAGCAATACATTTCACGTGTTACAAACGGAGTAACTCTTACCATTTTCAAAAGAAATCATGGAAAAGGAAGCGGGAATACTGACCGCAAAATAAAGACATATCATTTGATCTGTAAGAACAGTTGATTTCTTTGAAAATGTGTTTAGAAACGGATACTCACGGAATTATTATGGTTCAAATGGCTCTGAGCATTATGGGACTCAACGTTTGAGGTCATCAGTCCCCTAGAACTTGGAACTACTTAAACCTAACTAACCTAAGGACATCACACACATCCATGCCCGAGGCCGAATTCGAACCTGCGACCGTAGCAGTCGCGCGGTTCCAAACTGTAGCGCCTAGAACCGCTCGGCCACTCCGGCCGGCCGGAATTATTACTGATTAAATTCAACAGCTTTTCATTCTGCTTTTCGGAGATAATAACAGCATGTTTCCTATTTTTGACCTGTAACAACCGTAATAGCTGAAAGAAGTCTTTCAAAATTAAAAGTCATTAAATACTATCCTAGGATTTCTATGAGCAAAGAACGGTATTCAGACTTGTCAATGCTTTCTACAGAGGCAGAACTTCTCGAAAAACTAAAATCGTCTTCAACCAGCTATGGTTTAAGAAGTAAGTTTGCCAAAAATAAGGCGAGAAAAGTATGTATTTGAAGTATTTGTCTAACTTGGCTCCTAGATACACTAGTTGTGAACAATTACTTACCTTTGTAACCTAAACTTAATAAATAATTATTTTATTAAAAATGAGAGCTTTTGTTTCTTTTTTTGAAAAATATTTACCCTCCATTTGAGCATCGCCACAATCGGGTAGAACGGAACCGCGAGAAGTGTTGATATGGGACCGTCTAAGGCAAGCTACGCCACTGGTTGAACGATTAATTATATAATTGAAATGAACTTAAACAGTTCAGTTCATATAAGTAAAATTAATATATAGTATTAATTTACGATTATTAGCCTTGTAAGTCAAAAGGCTATACGTGGGGGTAAAAAAGAAAGTAAATGAGGAAGTTCAGTATGAAAGTGAGTGAAAAAATTTGGATTTGTAGGTACGATGTTCACAATGCTCTTTCTTTGTTTCCCGTGTTTGTTATTCACGACCAGTTATGCATCGGATACAGGGGGAGTGAAATATCCAGGCCATATTAATGTATTAACGAAGAAACATAGTGGAAATCATATAACATTTAAACTACATACTTTATCTTAGTGCATTAGCTAAAGCTGATATTGCAAGAACTTTAAGCAGCACCTGTCATGATGACGTGGTGATAACCAATTTCTTTAGTTTTGCAGCATCACAGCACAATGGTAAAATCGTGCACAAGCCAGCAAAAGTCACCGGCATGACCGAATAGCATAGCTTCTTTCTGCCGTTCTGTCACGTCACGATGTCGAGCCAACATACTACACTGACATCACAAAACTGATTGGAATATGCATACCATTTCTTTGCCATGACTGTGTGGAGTATCTTATTACCAGCTGGAACCGGTGCTACACCATCGACAGCCCTCGAAAGGGAAGAGTGTGCTCTTTTAAGGAGGTGGCTAACACTTGGTCCCGTCAGCTTATTTGGTATAGTGCTGTTTTTATATTACAGTCCAAATATGGCAACATCAGCCTGTCGAACCAGGGAACGTAGTAGTTCTTCGTTGCCCTTTCCTTACGCTCTATTGCCACCGCTTGAGACGAACGCAAATAATCACGTCGCAAGCTGCAGCTTTGACGTCGCCACACTTTTTCCTCTGACATCTTCCTCGTACGTTTTTCCATCCGTAGAAGAGTGCATCTTCTGAAAGCAAACTTTTGAGCAGAGTAAACAGAAGAGGTAATGAAGGGATGAGGTTGCTCACTTAAGCGGATGAGCAATCTACCTGCGGAGGGCCACGCTCACGGCAAAGGCAGAGAAGCACCTGGAAGGGCCCGTCATGAACGAGTTTCCTGAAAGAAACTTGTGTGCCTCGAGAGCGGTTGCCTGGGCGCCCTCCCTAGGACGACGCCAGCGCGCACAGGACGCGCACCGCGGCCAATTAACGAACTTACTCTGCAACTAGGCGAACCGTCCACTGCCAGCGCAAAACTGGCGCGCCCGCCGCTGCTGCTGCTGCGAGAGTCCCGACTGTCTCCATTTGCACAGCCGCTTCTACTCTGTCCGCCGAGAGTTCCATTTATATGCTTGTGTACTTGCTCGTTCGTATTCGTAACGACAGTTCATTACACGCAGATACAGTCTGCACTATTCAGTGGGAAGTTATTTGTTCACACTGTTAATTCCTAGCCGTTGTAGGTTACTTGTTATGTAAAGCTACAGCTGACTTGCGATTCTGACTCTTCAGCACAAGGTATTTGCTAATTAGGGGGGAACAACACATCATTAACAGAAAGAGAACGATATATCCAAACCGGATTTGTAAAAATTTCAGCTAATTACGAGGGTTGTAACTTAAATAGTGGCAACTATTTATTTACAACTGACACAAAAGAGTTACGTGTTTGCAGCTGTTACTGTCCGTCAAAGTAGTCACCAGCGTTGTGTAGAACCCGTTGCCAGCGATGTGGAAGGCGTAGTATACCGTTAGCAGAACCTGTTCTGTTGATGGTGCCCCGCAATAGGGACAAGAAGAAAAAAATCAGTGGAGCACTTTCCTGTGGCAAGCATCTACATCTACATCTACATCTACATGATTACTCTGCAATTCACATTTAAGTGCTTGGCAGAGGGTTCACCGAACCACAATCATACTATCTCTCTAAAATTCCAATCCCGAACAGCGCGCGGGAAAACCGAACACCTAAACCTTTCCGTTCGAGCTCTGATTTCTCTTATTTTATTTTGATGAGCATTCCTACCTATGTAGGTTGGGCTCAACAAAATATTTTCGCATTCGGAAGAGAAAGTAGGTGACTGAAATTTCGTAAATAGATCTCGCCGCAACGAAAAACGTCTTTGTTTTAATGACTTCCATCCCAACTCGCGTATCATATCTACCACAGTCTCTCCCCTATTACGTGATAATACAAAACGAGCTGCCCTTTTTTGCACCCTTTTGATGTCCTCCGTCAATACCACTTGGTAAGGATCCCACACCGCGCAGCAATATTCTAACAGAGGACGAACGAGTGTAGTGTAAGCTGTCTCTTTAGTGGACTTGTTGCATCTTCTAAGTGTCCTGCCAATAAAGCGCAACCTTTGGCTCGCCTTCCCCACAATATTACCTATGTGGTCTTTCCAACTGAAGCTGTTCGTAATTTTAACACCCAGGTACTTAGTTGAATTGACAGCCTTGAGAATTGTACTATTTATCGAGTAATCGAATTCCAACGGATTTCTTTTGGAACTCATGTGGATCACCTCACACTTTTCGTTATTTAGCGTCGACTGCCACCTGCCAGACCATACAGCCATCTTCTCTAAATCGCTTTGCAAGTACACGGTACCAAGATACAATCTTGGGTGGGCACACAGTTTCAGTCCACCAGGAAGTTGCAGGTCCGTTACATGGTCGAAATTGCTCTCAGAATGTTGACGACTGCGATGATGAGACACATTTTAGGTCATGTTGCTAAAGGATTGCTGACCATCATTTTTCACTAACCATCGGTCTCAAATCAAATGGTTCAAATGGCTCTGAGCACTATGGGGCTAAACTTCTGAGGTCATCAGTCCCCTAGAACTTAGAACTAATTAAACCTAACTAACCTAAGGACATCACACACATCCATGCCCGAGGTAGGATTCGAACCTGCGACCGTAGCATTCCCGCGGTTCCGGACTGCAGCGCCTTTAACCGCAAGACCACCGCGGCCGGCCCATCAGTCTCCATTGACCATCGTTTTACTCTGACCATTTAACCATTAACTATTTACAATTTGTCATTTACCATCTAGTGCTGTCTGTACGAGTGAATGCTATGCCGTTTTCTGAAATACGAATTTTAATATTATACTCGTCAAACACAGAGGTAGGCAAATACACTCCTGGAAATTGAAATAAGAACACCGTGAATTCATTGTCCCAGGAAGGGGAAACTTTATTGACACATTCCTAGGGTCAGATACATCACATGATCACACTGACAGAACCACAGGCACACAGAGACAGGCAACAGAGCATGCACAATGTCGGCACTAGTACAGTGTATATCCACCTTTCGCAGCAATGCAGGCTGCTATTCTCCCATGGAGACGATCGTACAGATGCTGGATGTAGTCCTGTGGAACGGCTTGCCATGCCATTTCCACCTGGCGCCTCAGTTGGACCAGCGTTCGTGCTGGACGTGCAGACCGCGTGAGACGACGCTTCATCCAGTCCCAAAGATGCTCAATGGGGGACATATCCGGAGATCTTGCTGGCCAGGGTAGTTGACTTACACCTTCTAGAGCACGTTGGGTGGCACGGGATACATGCGGACGTGCATTGTCCTGTTGGAACAGCAAGTTCTCTTGCCGGTCTAGGAATGGTAGAACGATGGGTTCGATGACGGTTTGGATGTACCGTGCACTATTCAGTGTCCCCTCGACGATCACCAGTGGTGTACGGCCAGTGTAGGAGATCGCTCCCCACACCATGATGCCGGGTGTTGGCCCTGTGTGCCTCGGTCGTATGCAGTCCTGATTGTGGCGCTCACCTGCACGGCGCCAAACACGCATACGACCATCATTGGCACCAAGGCAGAAGCGACTCTCACCGCTGAAGACGACACGTCTCCATTCGTCCCTCCATTCACGCCTGTCGCGACACCACTGGAGGCGGGCTGCACGATGTTGGGGCGTGAGCGGAAGACGGCCCAACGGTGTGCGGGACCGTAGCCCAGCTTCATGGAGACGGTTGCGAATGGTCCTCGCCGATACCCCAGGAGCAACAGTGTCCCTAATTTGCTGGGAAGTGGCGGTGCGGTCCCCTACGGCACTGCGTAGGATCCTACGGTCTTGGCGTGCATCCGTGCGTCGCTGCGGTCCGGTCCCAGGTCGACGGGCACGTGCACCTTCCGCCGACCACTGGCGACAACATCGATGTACTGTGGAGACCTCACGTCCCACGTGTTGAGCAATTCGGCGGTACGTCCACCCGGCCTCCCGCATGCCCACTATACGCCCTCGCTCAAAGTCCGTCAACTGCACATACGGTTCACGTCCACGCTGTCGCGGCATGCTACCAGTGTTAAAGACTGCGGTGGAGCTCCGTATGCCACGGCAAACTGGCTGACACTGACGGCGGCGGTGCACAAATGCTGCGCAGCTAGCGCCATTCGACGGCCAACACCGCGGTTCCTGGTGTGTCCGCTGTGCCGTGCGTGTGATCATTGCTTGTACAGCCCTCTCGCAGTGTCCGGAGCAAGTATGGTGGGTCTGACACACCGGTGTCAATGTGTTCTTTTTTCCATTTCCAGGAGTGTATCTTCAGCTTTCACAGAACTTCTGCAACTATGCGCTTTATATACATATAATTTTAATATAATGCAGACTACACAGAGTGGTACATATATATTTGTGACATACTAGTAACGTACTGCAAGGTGACATAATTTTGATGCACCAGTTTAATACTTCGCTGTGATCGGCTGGGATGGGGGAAGTGTGGGTTTGGGCCATAAAGCGCAACTGAGCTACGTCCTCCGTCTTGGATTGTGATTGGCTGTTCCATTTTTGAAACTACACTGTGATTCGCTGAAAATAGGGGCAGGGGAAAATGGATCACCATCTGATGACGTCACAGATAAGGATGATGATGACACTGAGAGAATGATGATGCAGCTGATAAGGAGGGAGAGGGCTTGAGACGTAGGTGTTGAATTCGAGAAGCTGACACCTTTAAGCCCAAGGACAGCACTGAAGATAATTTTCTCTCACGAGTCGCTATTGCTGTCTTAATGGTCCTCTTACTGCATTGGAAAAACGCCTGAATACAGAACTATACATACATATTTTACCGTGTTGCCTATTGCATACAGTAGTGTAACAGTCGTAGATGATGTCTTTTGGTATCTGATTGACAATACATCCTATCATAAAGCTGCATTTGAGAACTATGGTTTGTGGACAGTCACATTCCTGAAATTCACTGGTTTGCTGGGAGTCCGGACATGAAGCCCTTGGAACCCTTTTGCGGTGAGCTAGAACGTCGACTTTGCTCCAGTTGTACGCCAGTTTCACAAAGAAATATTGTTTGTAACCTATAAATAGTTAAGTATAAACCTTACTTCCAGAATGACCTGGTCCCTTTCACACCAACAACGAACCAAGCAACCAGAATCACCATGCACGAAGTAGTTTCAGGTTGACAAGCGAAACGCTACTGGTGAAAACTACTGTTTGGTTCAAGTAAGCTTAAAAAGAAGTACCATTAATATTTGAAAAATTGCTCATGCTGTAAAACATGGCCACACCAACAAATGTATTAAGTTGCTTAATTCTTGATATTATGTTATTTCATCATTTTTAGTTAGAATTAGCCTTCTATTCATTTTAAAGTGATTTATACTATTGGTCAAAAGTTTTCAACCGCCGTTGATACACAGTATATAATGTATTTCAGGGTACAAACACGTGGTACAAACTAAATATTTTATCTAACATTAAGCACTATACAATGTAGTATACAGCGGAAGATCGTAACACTGTCCCTCTTTTCAATCGTCGTAAGAATATCGAAATGGCAGATACTGAGATAACCGATCGCGGAATTGAAAAGCGGCTACAATCGCTTAGTAGCGGAAAGGCTTCAGGAGCAGATGAGACACCTATAAGATTCTATAAAGTTTTTGTGAAACTTCAGTGGGCAGGGGTCGAAACACGAAACCTGGCCATGAAGCTTCCCCCCCCTCAACCATCTGTCAATGTGCAGGTCCCTTTTATGTTTTTTTTTATTTTGTCTTTATTTTTGTTATTCATTTTCTGGAAAGAAAACTTGATACACAAAAATTCCACAATACTGATACTCAAAGCAAACATTTTTTTCCAGGAAGAACACCAACAAAGAAGAGGGAAAGAAAGCCTACACAATTCCTTGACGATTAAAGACAAGGTGCAACATATTTGCGAATAAAGCACAATAACGTGGAAGCTTCTGACACTTACAATGACCATTCACCATCTATTGGGAAATACAAGGGGTCGTGATCGTTGTAACACCCGAATACATAGTCGGCGTAGTGTCCGAGGAGCCATACGAACGAATTAGTCTTGGTCCGAGGGAAAACGGATAAGTCTGGACACAGAAGTAGTTCAATACAGAAAGCAGGCTCAGCTGATCGCGCAAAGAAAGCCAGTTGTCGGCTAATCTAGCACCAGTGTTCTCGTTCAGAAGAGACAAACTGGTGTGGTAACGTATCTGGTTCGTGACATGTGTCACAAAGACCAGTCGAACTAAGATCAATGCGGTGGAGGCGTTCGTTGGTCGGGATCAGATTGTGAATGACTGTGTTACTATGAGGCGAGTTGCATTTGGAGGATAGGGAGACTAACGTGAAACTACATTATTTTCCAGGATACTAATGACGCAACTATTTCCACTGGACGGAGGGATGACAGTACTCCTCATCGAAAAAGCAAGGATCTGGTAGTAAGATGTGTCACTGATAAAATGTCAGCTTCCAGAAAATTTGTTATAATATAAAATTCACGTACGTGCTGCAATTTAGAGTTGATCCGGGCAATATCGGCAGGCGGAGTCAGGCTGGCCGGTCGAAGACACATAATAAGCGAGGTGTAATAGAATGAGTTTCTCGAGTACATGTTATAACGGTACGCCGCATAAACAATACTGAATTCATCACTTTGACTGATATTGGGAAATCTCAACCCTCAAAGAGCCCTCGCAACCGCTTTACACCAAAGTTGGAAAATATGACTTTTCCAAAGGAAGCTAACGGACATTCGCATCAATTTTCATGCCATCATCGCGGGGAGCGTGGATATCTGTGCAACATAGTCTAATTTGCTGAAAATGTAGAAATCTAAGATACGCACTTCTTAAAGAAGACTAAGAGGACGGTGATCGTGTTCACGAATTGCGGCTTGAATTCGATTCGTCACCTCTCGCCAATTGAATGCATCCATTTTCATCGGATACCGTTCCACGACAATTCACAACGATTTGTGGCGAACAACAACAGTTTCCCATGGAATGACAACGTGTTGAAAACCCTGCAGTGGCAATATGGTATAAGTTCGTTAATGCGGGCCCCAGAGAGAGAACAAAAGGAATCCAGTACGTCCCTGAGCCAGGATATATCATAGAGATGTCGTGGTCATACCTGACGCTCGGTATGCCGGTACCGAGAACTTTTCTCCTAATACCTTCCAGCCACTTAATTGATGCGCAATACGGCGAAGTAGAAGCTCTAAGGAAAAAACAAAAAGTGACTCGAAAAGTGGGCTCCCCAGTGGTAAGCCCCGTAGGATGGTGATCTGAGGAGTAGGTTGTAAGTTCACAATGACAGTAAGAAGACTGAATAATACCTGACCGCAGTATGACTGAGACTGATAGCCTTGAGCACCTTCATCGAGAAACTGTGACTGACCCGGTCAGATTGCTTAATAAAATCAATGAAAAGCAAGACTCCAGAGACAGAAATCACTCCAGCTACCGATATAACGTCGCGCCATTCGAATACAAATGTCAGAACCCTGCTCCCAGGCACACAACTTTGGTGGACAGATTCTTGCGCCCAGGAACACAACTTGGTGGACAGCAAGAATTTTCTCTAGCAGTATAGACCAACGGCTATTTGTAAATACTGTGAATCAAGTTATCTTTTTATGCTTTAACGGTTATCATTTCTTTATTTCTACGTACGTACTTTGTGTATAAACTCCGTTAGAAAGTCTAATCTTTGTCAGTTACAAATCTCATCTGGCAAAATTCTGGCCGGAGAGACCGAGGGATAGTGAAAGGTGTGTATGTAAATTTTCGTACGAACTTTTCTTGTTTTGGATATCTGGAATCTTGCTTCTAAGGTTTGATTTGCTTAGACATGTGCACGCAGCCTCGACAGAGAAGCTGCGCTGCACAGATATGAGTTTCAGGTGATTTTTGATCTGCGAAGAGGCTTCCCAGACTTATCTGTTGATCGCGAGGAGAGGAGAGAGACAGTTAATCTTTGGGATTACATGTGAAGGGTCGCGTTCTGGTTTAGTACCAGTAAGCAGCAAATAACGGAAATATTATTGATTAATGGAAGAAAAGATTTTTACATTGGTACGTTTAGATTGTTTGTCAAGAATGCTTTACAGGTAATGATTATGTTCGTTAGATCTGCAGCAGCTGTTTTATAATGCAGCGTTTTTGGTTCGTCAGACATCCAGAGAAGTAATCTTTCCGATTTTTTTTTTCTTTTTTGTTAAGGTTTATCGATCTTTGTGAGAAAACTGGATTTAAGAATTATGTTTTGGAATTTTGTTGAGGGAAAGGTTTTTCATGTGACGTTTGATTCTCGTAAATCCTCGATTATAGTTCTGTGATGTCAGGGAAAGCTTAACTATTATTCATTTTTCATCAAATGTTATTAACTCAAACTATACGAGATTGCTATTGAATTAGTTCATCCCAGGGTTATTGTCCACTTTCCAAGAGTTGATTAATTTTCAATTTATTCAAAACCGTTATCAAAAGTAATGAACCAAGAATAGCAGCAATGTTTATAGAGAACGCATTGCATCTTTGCGTATCACAGTAATTAAATTTTGCAGCTCTGTTATTGAGACGCGCTGTAGTTACGAGAGTAGTTTGCGATGCCTTACCCACTGCGACTCAGGTAAACCAAACAGTTTAGAAAACACTCTTTCTTTAATTAAATTTCACAAGGACCAACTTTAATTTCAATGTAATCAGTTTTTCATTAAAGTACATAGTCAGATTTTGTGACAGCAAAATGTTTCAAAAACAGCATGATTTTCTTAGAATTTTCGCAGTTACATTTCTCTACGCATTCTCGCAATTGAGTTTTGTCGCCAACTGGTGTTATGCAAGCTATAAGCTTAAACGCACCATTCAAGTCAAGAAGTCTTAAGTTTAGCAGCGCAAGCTCATGAAGCAGTAATAATGCTCTCTCATTGAAATAGCCCTCCTCTCCTGCCCCCCCCCCCCCCTCTCCCCGGTGGGTGGGCAGCGGGCAGCGAGCAATCGAGTCCAAGCAACTGCCATGGCTCCAATTAATCAGCCACCACCCCTCACCCGCCCCTCAGAACCCCCTCCACAAGCCCAACAACAATAGCTTGTTAATCAAAAAATCCACTTATGACATGGCCCTGGACTCAGCCACGGCACTTTGAAGTAACATACGAAGTCTCCCTTCCCAGAGCAGCTGGTAAACCTTTCGGAATGCGTGGTCGTGATCCAAGAAACTATTCTGTTCCGGTCGTTTCGTCCAAGACTGCGCTGGACATCCCTAGAGGCGCTCCTCCGCTGAGTCTTGCCGACTCTTAGTTGAAAACTGTTGCAACTGACAGGAGAATAATGCTGTTACTTAATAAATTTCACTGTTCGAACCATTAATTTATTCACGTACTCCATGCTTGCAAATCTAGCACGAAGGGCTCCTTGACGTACAGAACAATTAATCCCGCCTTTCGATAGTTGTATTTTAATTTATTGTTCTTTTATTGTTAACTAAATAGTTGAATCACTGATGCATGCTTTTGTAAAGTCGTTCCATAGCAAATTTGCAGTATCCGTTAATTACACGCCTACAAAATCGATATTGAAAATTATCATCAATATTTTGTATCCGCCCCCGGTAGCTGAGTGATCAGCACGACAGAGTGCCAATCTAAAGGGCCCGAGTTCGATTCCCGGCTGGGTCAGAGAATTTCTCCGCTCAGGGACTGGATGTTGTGTTGTCCTAATCATCGTCATTTCATCCCCATCGACGCGCAAGTCGCCGAAGTGGCGTCAAATCGAAAGACCTGCACCCGGCGAAAGGTCTACCCGACGGGAGGCCCCTGTCACACGACATATATCAATATTTTGTATCATTCCCACTGAGTTTTAAAGGCTTGTGACGATATTTCGCTAGACTGTCTTTTTGTGCCAAAATCCGATGGATATGTGAACGTCCTACACACCGTGAACAAATAGCAAAGGTAAATGTCGCCGATACCACGATTGTGCCGAACTGAAGAGAGCTGTTTCGACGGAAAAATGTCACCACCGCAATACGTAACGAAATTTCACGATGTAGCGGGTACTTCCAAGAACGACAAAACAAAGCCAACGCAGGGGTGAGCTTCGGCTGTACGCGGCCTACACCTGTGGCTCGTGTAAGCTTTATCATACACCGTGGGCGGCCCAGGCGTAAATTTTTTCCCGGATGTAGCGTAATCTGTACATCTGACGGAGCTCCGCCTTCTGAAAATCCCGAAGTACATGCAAAGTGAGATTGAGAGCTTTATTTTTCATCTACAAGTGATCGATGTGTATATCGGCCATGTTACCTCAGACATCTGCTGCGTTTGCCAAAACCAAGTTCCTGCGGTACTGCTGACGTCGGGTATAGCAGCTCGTTCAGCTATCGTGACGTGGCCTTCTCGTTGCTTTATCCCTCATTTCTTCGAAGTATTGACGTCGCGTTAGCGCCTGTCGAGAGTGATACTCTGGTACTTAACCGAGCCTCCGCGTTCCGTTTTTCCACCCAAGATGTCTATTGCCCCAAGTTTAATGGAACAATGCGTCTCGTTGCAACGTACGTGTGGCTTCACTGCACTGAAGGCCAATTTAGAATTCATTGCCAGTGACGCAATGTCGACGTAGACGATTTGGAGTCTGTGTTGCGTACGCTTTACGCTCATGTTGCGCGAATTGTCGCTTCTTCCGCTCCATGTACATCTTTTATGCCCAGTGCTGGACCACGCCATTGGCCGACGTTTGGCCTCCAACGTCGACGTTTATCCGCAGATGTTCCGTTCCACCCGGTCTCCTCGTCTGACAGCAGTTTGCACTCAAGTGCACTGACGTGCAGTACGCGATAAATTATGATGCAGATTTCCATGCATTAATGATGCTATAGCAATTGCCATCTCTACGAGATTCTGAAAAAGTGAATCCCTACATTGTCCTTGGCGTCACTGCATAGAGTGTTAGGAACCGAGTGAGGCTGATTTCTTTGGCTACGGCAGCATGGTGTCTTTCTCCAGTCTCTCTTTGAATGCTCGATGTATTTATTCCCACATTCACACAGGCCGCAATATAATGCTGTTTGTAGGTCGTCATCGACTGTGCCACGAAGCGTTCACGTTCCAGCATGAGGTGAAAGACACGCTCGATTTAATTTTCTTTTCAAAAGTGGTCGACTTCTTGATATATGTGACCGCCATAGGGCATGAATGCCATGGCGTTTAGTTCTTTCTGTGTGGACCGCACTGATTTCTGCCTCGGTCTGGGACGGATAGCATGTCTTTTTTCTTCTCGAACACAGCGCACAGATGATTTAACTCGCGTTTGGGATTTTATTGGTTGGAAATTGCGTAGACTCTATGCCTGGCCGTGTTCGTTGTAGTGTATCTGCACTGCAGTCTGGAACCGCGAGACCACTACGGTCGCAGGTTCGAATCCAGCCTCGGGCATGGATGTGTGTGATGTCCTTAGGTTAGTTAGGTTTAACTAGTTTTAAGTTCTAGGGGACTAATGACCTCAGAAGTTGAATCCCATAGTGCTCAGAGCCATTTGAACCATTGTATCTGCACCGGCTGATGGCAGTTGCAGTCTTGATGATGTAGATGGATGTGTACTGCCTGTTTGGGTTTTTTACGACCCATCATTTCCGCGTTTCACCGGAACATCTGGAAATGGAAGTTGTCTGTTTTTACTCTCCATGATGAACTTGATATTCGCATGTGTGGACTTAAGATAAGTCGAAAATTAACTGTGCTCCGACGTCCATTGGTGGTACCCTGCAACGGTATCATTTACACAGGCAAAGAAACAGTTCGGTTTCACTGTCAATGAGTTTAGAACAGTGTCCTCAAACTGCTCCACGAACGGATTGGGTGACACAGGGTTGTCCGCACTGACCGGGTCAGTTCTTTCCAGTACTCTGCACTGAGCAAACATTAGTAATGTAAGTTCATATTTCACGAGTTCAGTCATAAGCGTATCAAACTCGTGGGCGATGAACTGAGTTGAGTGTGCGATGGGACATTCTGTGAAAAGTCGTAAAGTCGAAACCGACCATGATGAGTCTGTCCCGAAGTTGTAACCCTCGCAAAAGTAGTATGAAGTCAGTGGAGTTTCGAATATGATCTTCACATTTTGCTGAGTAGAATCTTAGAATAGTCGTATTCGACGACATATTGGTAGAAGACAGCATAATCCTGACTATGGGTCTGAACGGGATTCCATGTAATCCTTGTTGTTCGCATCGTGAGACCACAATCTTATAATTACCTCCTCACTTAACATGCATTAGAAGATCCACAGTCCGTCTGTAAAATCATTATGTAGGAGCGAGATGAAATTTTCTGATAAATTGAGTCATCTACTGGATCGCACATATTCGAGATGTGTTTGGAATGCTACAGAACGACCACGGTGTTACCTTTGCCAAATGTCGTTTGAAAGACAATTGCGAGTCTCACATATATATACAATTTTTCTGAAGAAGGAGAAATGTATAACCATTATCTGTAATGAAGTACTGTCTGGAGAAACGTACTCGTACGTAAGTGCATAAGCTCTGCGTTTTGATTCAGACGGGCCATTCAGGATCGACCGACTCGTCTGCCAATGGCTTCCTGAAGATGTAGTATGAAGGGGTAAGCGTTCCACACATCACACTCCCGACCATTGTCAGCTTTCTTAACATTGGAGCAGCTATTTCTCATACATGTAGCTCCTCAAATGGCATCATGAGACTTGAATGTACACCATTCCATTTCAGTCTTCCCGACAAGGAAGAAACCCTGGCGATATCGCCAACCGGACACGAGTCCTCCACTTAGTAGCCAGACATGCTGATCACTGGGCTATGGAGCCACACAGTCTAAATAAAACCGCGCAAATATTCAGAAAAAGTTTTGATAGTACTTCAGTGCTGTGCAAAAACTCGCAACTTGTTTTAACTGTTCCATTGTGTAACATCGTGCACCTCAGAAAATGAAAAAAAAAAAAATCGTATCCTATGAACACAGACTCAGTAACAGCTGTAAATCGTCAAGTCGTCCAAATACTCTTTTAGAAAAATACTGTTTGAAGAAAAATGAAACGGATCGACTACAAAAAGTCAGATGGAGGAAAATCAAGTGGGAGATATCGATTCATTGTTAGAACGCTAAGAGAATGCAATCATTGCACAAAGGAGTTTGCTTAAAAAACACAGATCTGACCTATCCTGGAATACTGGTCAAGTGTGTTGGTCCCGTGTCGTATAGGACTAACAGGGGATTTGAACGTATGCGAAAGGCAGCAAAAATTATGACAGGTTTTTTTTCCCATTATAGAGCTTTACGGAGATGTTGGAGAAAGCGAAGTAGCTAACGTACCAACCCATGAAAGCCAACATAATTATTTCAAGAACATACTTGATGTTGCTAGTATACTACAATTCACTATCTATTATTAATCCCTTCGTAAATAATGTTGGAGGAAGTGAAGTACCTAACGTACCAACCCATGAAAGCCAACATAATGTTTCAAGAAAACACTTGAAGTTGCTAGTGTACTACAATTCACTATCTACTACTCCCTTCATAAATATTTTAGCAAGTGTTTAAGCAGTCATTTTTCCAGCGCTATATACATGAAAGGAACGGACGTATGTCCTAATAACTGGTACAACGGGATGTAACCTCTTCCAAACACTGGACACTAGTTTGCATGGTACGATTGTATGGGTGTGCACAGCGTGATCCAGCTGCCGTTTTGTGCAACCTCTATATGTCTGTTCCTGGAACAATAGAATGGATGAAAGTTTCCTCTCAGAGCTTTAGGCAACTGATAGGAAACGGAATGATACTGAAAAATACAAGTCACTATTAGTCGTGAGTTACATGGTATTTTTGGACAAATGTCTACCTTACTGTCATACTTATCTAAGTGTCTACAATCTTTCTTTGTGTAATTAGCGGTCTACTCATATGATTTTGGATTTTTCTGTACGTTTATTCCATTATACTGTAGTACTTAATATTTCGTAAATGTTTCAGAAAAGCTGCATTATAAAGTGTGTCTTAGATCGAAAGCAATGAAATTAACAAGAGAGATCAAAATGGGAAGTGTGGAAAAATTCCCCTTATAAAACCCAACGAAAAGATTACAGGTTGATTCGAGTGCCCCTAACGACGCCGCTTTATGCAACCACACATGGCAGAATAGTGATTTCGGCCAGTTCACTCTGAAGATGTGATGAAAATTGTCAAAATATCCCAGTATAACTAGTAAAGTATAGAGAGACATCTTATCTTATTGTTGAAATTTTGTTCCCAACTATTGTAGCACATTACGCAGCGAATCATATGTTTATCTTTAATTCCGTTATTTACCGGAAATTTGTTATTTCTATACTTCCCATTTTAATATTTGATGTTAATTTGGTTGTTTCTGACGGTGAAACACACTTTATAAAGCAACGTTTCTGAACCATTTACGAATGGGTAAGTGCTATAAACAGAGTAAACTTATAGAGGCATCTAAAGGCTGTATGAATGCATCTTTGACGGCCGCGGTGGCCGAGCAGTTCCAAGTGCTTCAGTCTGGAACCGGGCGTCTGATACGGTCACAGGTTCGCATCCTGCCTCGGGCATGGATGTGTGTGATGTCCTTAGGTTAGTTAGGTTTAAGTAGTTCTAAGTTCTAGGGGACTGATGACCTCAGATATTAAGTCCCATAGTGCTCAGAGCCGTTTGACTGCATCGTTAGTTACAGAAAAAATGATTGGTGACACTTGAAGAAGTATGGCGGTAGTAGTATATATCTTGGTTAAAAAATCATTGCAAGTCTTTAGTTGTATTTTTTATAGTACGATTCATTTTGCTGACAGTCGCCCAAACCTTTGTGAGAGAATACTTATCAAATGGTTGAAATGGCTCTAAGCACTATGGGACTTAACATCTGAGGTCATCAGTCCTCTAGACTTAGAACTACTTAAACCAAACTAACATAAGAACATCACACACATCCATGCCAGAGGCAGAATTGGAGACTGTAGCAGCAAGCGCGGTTCCGGACTCAAGCGCCTAGAACCGCTAGGCCACAACGACCGGCGAACTTTTATCGAGTAAGTGGCTGTCGCCTGTCTGGATATCGTTCCTGCTAAAGACGTAATGCGAGTTGCATAAAACGGATCAGTAGGGGCAGTTGAATCACCTGGTGGAGTTAATAAATTCTGAGCACGTCGTAAACAGTAAGAGGGCTGAAGCGGTGAACGCCATAAGTAGAGCACACAATGCAGCTCACTGGTGAGCTGACAGGCTAGCGGAGGGGCATGCGATCTAGAGGACGATTTTGCTAGATAGAAAAATTCTGCAGGATATCATCCTGAAGAGGATAGGAGAAAAATACTGATATGGGCGTAGTCGTATGCTATCCGATCAAAAATATCTGGACCTGTATTTGTTGACATTAATGTGGGGTGTATCCACACTTGGCGTTTGTGACTGCTTGAAGTCTGCAGGTGACACATTCAGTGAATCTGTGGAGGAATGGCAGCCCATTCTTCCCCAAGAGCCACTGCCAGAGGAGGTAGTGATGCTGGATGCTGAGGGATGGATTGAAATCAAGATTATAACTCTCGCCAAAGGAGTTCAGACCAGTCCGTTTACAAAATGCTATTATCCACAGACGCTGCTCTGACAGGATTCGTTGTCATGCAGATACGAACAATCACCGACTCCCAAGGGCTCCTCACCTGCATCCAGTGGACAATGCTGTAAAACGTGTTCATGTTGTTCCGCATATGGCGTTTTCTTAAGCGTAGTTTGGGTGGCACGTCCTAACTTTTTTATCCCGCCTGGAAGGCGGCGCGTGGGTCTGCTCCAGAAGACTGAAAGGTTGGCCGAATGACGAAAGCGAGTAGGAGCAGGAGAGGTAAAACACTTCGGTACTGAGTGTAAAAGTATAGATGTTTACTACAGGCAAAAATCGAGTTAATAAATGGTTACATAACTTTGCAATGATGAGCATGTAGGTCCGAAGTCTTCGACCCATCGTAAGTAGTGCAAAGTCTCTATATGAAGCGAAGTGTCCCGGCCGTCCGCTCTTGATCAAATGGGCTTAATCTGCAGTGGAGTTCGTAGAGCTCCACAGTGCGGACTAGAGGGCGCTGTCGTCGGTGTCTGTCGTAGCGCCAACTTAAGAGTGTTCATCGGAGGTGAGGGTATAATCTGGAGTGCCCCAGGGAAGTATGGCAGGTCCGCTGTTGTTTTCTATCTACATAAATCATCTTTTGGATAGGGTGGATAGCAATGTGCGGCTATTGGCTGATGATGCAGTGGTGTACGGGAAGGTGTCGTCGTTGAGTGACTGTAGCAGGATACAAGATGACTTGGACAGAATTTGTGATTGGTGTAAAGAATGGCAGCTAACTCTAAATATAGATAAATGTAAATTAATGCAGATGAATAGGAAAAAGAATCCAGTAATGTTTGAATACTCCATTAGTAGTGTAGCGTTTGACACAGTCACGTCGATGAAATATTTGGGCGTAACATTGTAGAGCGATATGAGGTGGAACAAGCATGTAATGGCAGTTGTGGGGAAGGCGGATAGTCGTCTTCGGTTCATTGGTAGAAATTTGGGAAGATGTGGTTCATCTGTAAAGGAGACCGCTTATAAAACACTAATACGACCAATTTTTGAGTACTGCTCGAGCGTTTGGGATCCCTATCAGGTCAGATTGAGAGAGGACATAGAAGCAATTCAGAGGCGGACTGCTATATTTGTTACTGGTAGGTTTGATCATCACGCGAGTGTTACGGAAATGCTTCAGGAACTCGGGTGGGAGTCTCTAGAGGAAAGGAGGCGCTCTTTTCGTGAATCGCTACTGAGGAAATTTAGGAAACCAGCATTTGAGGCTGACTGCAGTACAATTTTACTGTCACCAACTTACATTTGGCGGAATGACCACAAAGATAAGGTAAGAGAGATTAGGGCTCGTACAGAGGCATATAGGCAGTCATTTTTCCCTCGTTCTGTTTGGGGGTGAAACAGGGAGAGAAGATGCTAGTTGTGGTACGAGGTACCCTCCGCCACGCACCGTATGGTAGATTGCGGAGTATGTATGTAGATTTAGATGAACTGTCACCTACGGCGTGGCATCGTAGCTATCGATACCACACTAAACACGAAAAACAGCCCCATACTTCACCACATCCTCCATACTTCACTGCTGGTGACAAACATGATGGCAGTTAAGTTCTCCCGGCATTCACCGAAACACTTCCATCAGATTGGTACATGTTACGGCATCATTTTTCACTAGAAACACAGTAAGTAGTTTCCAGTTATTCATTGACTAAGGGCGTCACTCTTTACGCCGACTCGAGTGTCGATAGATTACAGAAATGTGTGGCTAACGAGAAGTTGCTCCACAATTGTATTCAATTCTTTTAAGTCCCGAGGCACATTAATTGCACTAAGTGGACTGCTGCTAATACGCAAGTGTTGTTGCTTCCTCTGGTATCATCATTTGTAACAACTACTCTCCGCAAAGCTCGACGGTCTCTGCGCGCCAGTGCCTGAGGTCAGCCTGGCATTGGTTTAGCAGCGGTTGGTCCTTCGCGTTTCCACTTGACAGTCACCAAAAGTCGACTACGGCTGCTTAAGAAGGGTTAAAATATCATTACACAGGTAATATCCAATGGTATACCACGCTTGAAGTCTCGTGACCGAATGATTCTGTTGTTGCAGCTTGTCTACTGGTCACATAACACTCCCTGTCCGTCTCTCGTGACATTTAACTGTTGACTTTGCATTACATTCATCTTTCGGATACTTTCGACCAGACAGAGTGTTTGAATGGCATGGGAAAGGGCCATAGTAATTGGTACTTTGAGACGTAACCTCTTCCGAGCACTTCACATTGATTTCCATGATATGGGGCAGCAGAGGGCAACGCATGGCGGGCTGATAAGCCGACAGGTTGGTGGGCTGGTGTGTTCTGGAACGGCATACTAAAAAGCAATGCCTCCGGAAGTCTTGCGAGAAATATAGCTTTTGAAATAAAACAAATGTTATTAACATTCTACACCTTTATTCTTCAGGTCTACAGCCCTCTGCCATTAGAGGACTCCAAACGTAACTACTGAATGTCGGTGCGTGAGAAACAGCGTGCTGTAATCAAGTTTCAAATTCGAAGAGTTCTTCCACGCATGGAGAACCCTCTCCTTGTGAGCGAACAATCTGTTGAGGGAGTTTAGAGCGGCAATTTCCCACCGCAGAGCGCGTGGCTGGCGGTTGCTACGGGGCCGTGGCGAGCGGCTAGCGTTCACTCGGGCTTCGAAAAACCCGAGTGCTTGGCAGGGGCGCGTATGGCCGTGTTTGCGCGCTTGGATAAATTTGTATGCCAGAGAAAAATGGGTGACAGCAGAAATAAGAATGACACGGAGGAGAGAGTTGGCACTCATGGACAGAAAAATATGTAAAACCAAATTATCTAGACGCGCCACAAAAGTATGTATTAGTTTTAAAGTTACTGTCGTTTTAAAAAGTGTAAATTTATGGAGGTTCAAAAGCTAATATCTCGGCAATGGTTTTTCCGATTAATATAAACGCAGTGTCTACGGATGCGGGCAGTATAGCTGCATCGAGCAATAATAGCCGAATTAGCAGAATCTAGGGGTAGCGTCTTTGATTCATAATCGAAACATTTTCGGGCCCGGGTTCGATCCCCGCAACTGCCTAAATTTTGATAAATAATCAGCATTGGCGGCCGAAGACTTCCGGCATAAGAAGTCAGCCTCATTCTGCCAACGGCCTTGTCAAAGAGGGCGGAGGAGCGGATAGAGGTTCAGGGCACTCTATTGTCCTAGGGGTGGGAAATTGCCCCTAAAGGCGGAAGAATCAGCAATGATCAACGACATGAGGATGGAGAAGGCAATGGAAACCACTGCATTAAAGACACGTAACGTGTATCCACAGGACATGTGGCCTGTAATTGAAGAAGTGTCATGATGATCTCTCCATTGGCAAAAGATTCCGGAATAGTCCCCCATTCGGATCTCCGGGAGGGGATTGCCAAGGGGGAGGTTACCATGAGAAAAAGATTGAATAATCAACGAAAGGAAAACGTTCTACGAGTAGGGGCGTGGAATGACAGAAGCTTGACAGTGGTAGGGAAACTAGAAAATCTGAAAAGGGAAATGCAAAGGCTCAATCTAGATATAGTACGGTCAGTGAAGTGAAGTGGAAGGAAGACAAGGATTTCTGGTCAGATGAGTATCGAGTAATATCAACAGCAGCAGAAAATGGTATAACAGGTGTAGGATTCGTTATGAATAGGAAGGTAGGGCAGAGAGTGTGTTACTGTGAACAGTTCAGTGACCGGGTTGTTCTAATCAGAATCGACAGCAGACCAACACTGTCAACGATAGTTCAGGTATACATGCCGACGTCGCAAGCTGAAGATGAACAGATAGAGAAAGTGTATGAGGATATTAAAAGAGTAATGCAGTATGTAAAGGGGGACGAAAATCTAATAGTCATGGGCGACTGGAATGCAGTTGTAGGGGAAGGGGTAGAAGAAAAGGTTACAGGAGAATATGGGCTTGGGACAAGGTATGAAAGAGGAGAAAGACTAATTGAGTTCTGAAACAAGTTTCAGCTAGTAATAGCGAATACCCTGTTCAAGAATCACAAGAGGAGAGGTACACTTGGAAAAGGCCGAGAGATACTGGAAGATTTCAATTAGATTACATCATGGTCAGACAGGGATTCCGAAATCAGATACCGGATTGTAAGGCGTACCCAGGAGCAGATATAGACTCAGATCACAATATAGTAGTGATGAAGAGTAGGCTGAAGTTCAAGACATTATTCAGGAAGAATCAATACGCAAAGAAGTGGGATACGGAAGTACTAAGGAATGACGAGATATGTTTGAAGTTCTCTAACGCTATAGATACAGCAATAAGGAATAGCGCAGTAAGCAGTACAGTTGAAGAGGAATGGACATCTCTAAAATGGGCCATCACAGAAGTTGGGAAGGAAAACATAGGTACAAAGAAGGTAGCTGCGAAGAAACCATGGGTAACACAATAAATACTTCAGTTGATTGATGAAAGGAGGAAGTACAAAGATGTTCCGGGAAAATCAGGAATACAGAAATACAAGTCGCTGGGGAATGAAATAAATAGGAAGTGCAGGGAAGCTAAGACGAAATGGCTGCAGGAAAAATGTAAAGACATCGAAAAAGATATGATTGTCTGAAGGACAGATACAGCATACAGGAAAGTCAAAACAACCTTTGGTGACATGAAAAGCAACGGTGGTAACATTAAGAGTGCAACGGGAATTCCACTGTTAAATGCAGAGGAGAGAGCAGATAGGTGGAAAGAATACATTGAAAGCCTCTATGAGGGTGAAGATTTGTCTGATGTGATAGAATAAGAAACAGGAGTCGATTTAGAAGAGATAGTGGATCCAGTATTAGAATCGGAATTTAAAATAACTTTGGAGGACTTACGGTCGAATAAGGCAGAAGGGATAGATAACATTCCTTCAGAATTTCTAAAATCATTGGGGGAAGTGGCAACAAAACGACTATTCACGTTGGTGTGTAGAATATATGAGTCTGGCGATATACCATCTAACTTTCGGAAAAGCATTATCCACACAATTCCGAAGACGGCAAGAGCTGACAAGTGCGAGAATTATTGCACAATCAGCTTAACAGCTCATGCATCGAAGCTGCTTACAAGAATAATATACAGAAGAATGGAAAAGAAAATTGAGAATGCGCTAGGTGACGATCAGTTTGGCTTTAGGAAAAGTAAAGGGACGAGAGGCAATTCTGACGTTACGGCTAATAAAGAAAGCAAGGCTAAAGAAAAATCAAGACACTTTCATAGGATTTGTCGACCTGGAAAAAGCGTTCAACAATATAAAATGGTGCAAGCTGTTCGAGATTCTGAAAAAAGTAGGGGTAAGCTATAGGGAGAGACGGATCATATACAATATGTACAACAACCAAGAGGGAATAATAAGAGTGGACGATCAAGAACGAAGTGCTCGTATTAAGAAGGGTGTAAGACAAGGCAGTAGCCTTTCGCCCCTACTCTTCAATCTGTACATCGAGGAAGCAATGATGGAAATAAAAGAAAGGTTCAGGAGTGAAATTAAAATACAAGGCGAAAGGATATCAATGATACGATTCGCTGATGACATTGCTATCCTGAGTGAAAGTGAAGAAGAGTTAAATGATTTGCTGAACGGAATGAACACTCTAATGAGTACACAGTATGGTTTGAGAGTAAATCGGAGAAAGGCGAAGGTAATGAGAAGTAGCAGAAATGAGAACAGCGAGAAACTTAACATCAGGATTGATGGTCACGAAGTCAATGAAGTTAAGGAATTCTGCTACCTAGGCAGTAAAATAACCAATGACGGACGGAGCAAGGAGGACATCAAAAGCAGACTCGCTATGGCAAAAAAGGCATTTCTGGCCAAGAGAAGTCTACTAATATCAAATACCGGCCTTAATTTTAGGAAGAAATTTCTGAGGATGTACGTCTGGAGTACAGCATTGTATGGTAGTGAAACATGGACTGCGGGAAAACCAGAACAGAAGAGAATCGAAGCATTTGAGATGTGGTGCTATAGACGAATGTTGAAAATTAGGTGGACTGATAAGGTAAGGAATGAGGAGGTTCTACGCAGAATCGGAGAGGAAAGGAATATGTGGAAAACACTGATAAGGAGAAGGGACAGGATGATAGGACATCTGCTAAGACATGAGGGAATGACTTCCATGGTACTAGAGGGAGCCGTAGAGGGCAAAAACTGTAGAGGAAGACAGATATTGGAATACGTCAAGCAAATAATTGAGGACGTAGATTGCAAGTGCTACTCTGAGATGAAGAGGTTAGCACAGGAAAGGAATTCGTGGCGGGCCGCATCAAACCAGTCAGAAGACTGATGACAAAAAAAAAAAAAAAAAAAAAAAAAAAAAAAAAAAAGCAGAATCTGTATCATTTAATGAGTGGTCAGAATATGGGATTCGACAGAGAGAAACTTAGTTTTTTGTAATAAATAAATCTAAAACGAAACTAGCCCCAGCATTCTAAAGTTTACAGAGGTAGATCAGTAATTATGTATTTTTATTTGTTTGCTTATGTTTAGTATAAAAAATCTGGGAAAAGCAAAATCACACAAGCAGCTGAAGAGATCCACTACAGTCAGACTACAGTATTAGCCATAATTCATTGCATATACCTACGAGTAACGGTTCGCAGTGACCCAGAGTGGAAGGACCACATAAAACGGTCGAGATTCATTAGAGCTATCTTAACGAAATGTAATTTACAAACGAAAGAAGTAGCTTTTAAAACACATGTTCGACCAACTTTATGATATTTCTGTTCAGTTGGAGTAATATGAGAGATAGAGAAGATCAAACGAAGAACAGCATGATTCGTCACATGCAGTTTTAGTCGGCGAGAGGCCGTTATATAGATCCTCGAGGAACTACAGTACCAGGTTGTTGGTGCTACAAGAGATGGATTTTGCGTCATGTAGATTTCCACTACTGAAATTCGGGCGTCGAACGTTCCAGAAAGTCGGGAAACATATTGCTTCATTGTTACAGAGCTCTCGAGAACTGACTGCTACGCGAAAATGGATATCTTGGTTCGCTTTCGGGGGTTTACCGATAATAAGTCTTCCTACACACCACTTGGGAATGGAAATTCTACATTCGTACTCGACGAGCCATCTAAAATAGTGTGGCGAAGGAAACTTCGTGCACCACAGTCGCTTGAAGAACGATTGTTGGTTAGCCTCCGTGTGAACTCGAATCTCTCTAGCCTTGCTTTCACGGTCTTGCCGCTAGGTATACGAAGCCGAAAGCGATTTATATTCTGGGTACGAAAGCATCATCTGCGAGAAGCTCATGGAACTTCCCATGTTACCCTCGAGGTCATTTATACGGGTACACTGGTGTGCTAAACTGAAGGACGAAAATAACTTTCGTGATGTGTCACTGCCAAGTTAGATAGCTCGATGAAACGTGGACCGTACATAGAACTGCTACAGTATAGTGCAGAGTGCAATTGAAATAATTTACAGTGAGACTAAAGAAATAAGATTTATATTCAAAGACAATAATTACAGTGAATCCACAGCAATTAATGATAATCCACTGGAGCACGGACGGCAATGCACGCTCAACATCAAATGCCACGCTGGCCACTACGATGGTAAGGATTTATGATGCTAGAATGTTCCATTTCTCCACCAGTGCTGCTCACAACTTTTGGATGGTCATTGGTGCATATGAACGTTCTGCAGTACATTTCCCAGGTGGCATTTAAGACAGAAGAACACGTAGACCAGTTAATTCACAAATTATCCTCTCGTTCCGAGGGCACCTACACCTTTACGATGCGGTCATTGTCATCCTGATAAATGAGCTCAGGCCGAATACACTAATGAAAAGACGCACCTAGGGACGGGGTATTGTATCCCGAAAACGTTGCAGGATGAGTGTACTGTCTTCAAATATTAAGAGGTCACTACGTCCATACGACATTATGCCGCGCCAAATATAACACCTGTACCACCAAAACAACAATAATGTTTGGCGGTTGTTCCATGTACCCTTCGCATGGCGAGAGATGGGAAAATATATCCATCCAGGAATACTTTTCAATATGTTCGTTTTGGTGGTCGGGATGTTTTGGCGCTGGGAGGCATAACCTTGTTTGGGTGTACTGACTTCCTAATCTTTAAACAGGTTCCACCCATCGGCCAGCGCTATTGTGTCACAGTGATCCTTTCCCATGCACGTCTTTTAAAGTATGCATCCGGCCCTGACTGCCCTTGTTTGGATGACAACGAGCGACCGTATCGAACTGCGCCTGTGGAGGAGTTCTTGGAACGTGAGGAATTTACGTGAATGGACTGGCCTGCTCTTTCCCCAAATTAAATGACATCGAGCACTGGTTAGAGATGTTTGAAAGATGCGTTTGTATTTGTATTTGTGATCCATAATTCATCGAGCTATGTTACTTGGCAGTTATATGTCATGAAATAGCCACCTCCGATTTTAAGTTTTGCTAACCAGTGAAAATACTATGAAAAATAATGCTCCTGTAACACTTCGTTGGGTTTCGCCTGAAGCTACTTTTACTTTTGAAGAGTCATCTCCTTCGTAAATGATATGCTTTGATCTGTCTACTTCAAAATCATTAATTCAGTAACACAGCGGTTGTGATACGGTACTGCATTTCTCCCCTATTTTGTTCATTAGGTGGCAGTGTGGAACTGTATCGAAGGCCGTTCGGAATTCAAGGAACACGGTATCGGGCTCGCCGGCATTTACGGCATTGCGAGTGTCATGCACAAAGAAAGCGAGCTGATTTTCGCATGAACATTGTTGCTAGAGCGGATGTTGCTTTCCACAGAGGAGAGTTTCGGTCTCCAGAAATGTAATAACATAATAGCCTGTTCTAAAATTCCAGCATAGACTGACGTCAGAGGTATAGGCGTATAGTTACACGAGTCTGTTCCACGCCCCTTCTTAAAAATAAAAAAAAATCCTGAGCTTTTTTTCACCGGCCGTTGTGGCCGAGCGGTTATGGGCGCTTCAGTCTAGAACCACACGACGGCTACGGTCGCAGGTTCGAATCCTGCCTCGGGCATGGATGTGTGTGATGTCCTTAGGCTAGTCAGGTTTAATTAGTTCTAAGTTCTAGAGGACTGATGACCTAAGATGTTAAGTCCCATAGTGTTCAGAGCCATTTGAACCATTTTTGAGCTTTTTTTCCAAACGCTAACAGCGTTTCGCTCCTCGAGCGATCTACAGTACACCGTATTTAGAGAAGGAGAAGTTCTTTCGCGTGCTCTGTGTAGAATCGTATTGATATCCTAACAGGTCATATGGTCTTTCCACTGCTGAGCAATTTTAATTGCTTCTCTATCCCTCGATTGGTGATGGTTTGACCATCTAAAGCAGAAATAACAGCACGGTATTATTCAGTCAGACAGTTTTGGAAAAACTAAGTTGAGATTTCGGCCTCCTCTCTGTCGACCTCTGTTTTGAAGGTTTTGTGGTCTCAGATTTTCTGTGTATTGATGTTTCCGGTCCGTGCAGTGATACCACAAGTGCCCTCAGTCACACACCGTAAGGAGGCTTGCGGAGTAGCAGGTACAGGCGTAGATGCTTAGCTTAATTTCTAAACATCTCGCGCAAGAAAGAACTTCATCTTTAAATTTCTGTTACAGTTGTCCGACATGTTAGAGAAAACTAACGAGCGATGTGATACTGAGGTGACAAAAGTTATTCTAAAGTTCATCAGAGATAAATTATTACAATGACGCAATTTCTGTCTCTTACTCGGGACAGAAAATACAGTTCTGAAAGATTAATCTATAAAATACCGGTAAAATATTTTTCGCATGAGGTCCTTCTCTAATACAAGTGTCACGTCGTGTGTAACTAATCCCCTTTGGGTGTAGCAGTACACTTTGACAACATCCCAGTCAGCCGATACGCCAAACAGTAGAGCTCTCTCGAAACAGCGGCTATCTGTACCCCAGTTATTCACGTGTGAACATCGCCTCTTTGCAACTAGCGCGCCAGCTGGACGCGCAACAGATACGGGCTCTCTGTCAGAGTTTTCTGTGCACTTTTTTTAGTTTGTCTTTTGGTAGATATTCTCTGCAAGTGTTAGCAAAATAGGACAAAGAAGCAATTTAAAGTACTTTAAAAATGGCGCAACAGTCAATCGTCCAGTTATATTGTGTTCAGGAATGTTACTTCCAGGAAGACGACTGCGTTCAGTCCTTCTTCTCATTCTCTGCATTGTTCTAGTGTAGCTTCATACTACGTAGGAACTAAACGGTAACGATATTCATCGAGAGAAAGAATCCTGTAACGAAACAGGCATCTGCCTAATAGTATTCTGCCGCAAATGAACGTGTTTATATCAACTTTGATAATAAAACTAACTGATCTTCAAACTGAATCATAATTTCACCAATAAATACTAACATTGGAGGGCATTATTATTGTTCCCAACATTCACTTAGTATTACCCTCTTTCTGGCTGAAACATCACTGACATTCACCGACACAGCCAAGCAAGGCACTAGAACGTGTCTGGAACATCATAGTATGATGAGTTCTAAGATATGTACAAACTACTGCCAAGACGCAATTGTCACATTTAAAGTTTTCACGCGGTCTAAATACTTCACCAGTAAAAATCTTTCCCCACTGGTCGTAGCTAATTCTCTTAAAGGCGAACATTATTTCATTAAAAAAACACAGAATTCGATATTCGATATGGATAAACATGCAAAACAAAGAAATAACAGTCGAACACTATAAATATACATTTATTTGCAGCAAAATTTGGAAAAAAACTTAAAATAAAAAAGTTTTGCTCTTCAGATTAGTGTGTAGCTACAGGAATGAAAGCAATGTAGAAAACAATCAAGAAGTATATTATTTTGTTGTAGAAAAGCACTTGACGAAAGAGAGAAATTCCAGCTTAGTATTTTTAAACTACTGAAGGTATGATACAAACTTCCTGCAATTTAAGTAACATTGAGAAGTCGTAAAATAACTCCACCAAATGACTGTATATTTATTATATAAGTCTTCCTCGACAAAAGCTTACGAGAGGATTGCATCTTAACACTCATAACGTCCGAATAAGATATACTCGGGTATGGGAAGTGGATCTCACGTTACTGTCTCATAACCTACATTAGCATGATGCTCGTTAAGGATTACCGCAAGAATTTGTCGTCTTGCAATTGGCCGCACGTAGACAGATGCAGTAGTGTGTGCGCTGTTTACAATATCCTCTTTGACGGAAGGTTCTGTAGTGGGCGGTAAAGGTAAAACGAGCTACACCCAGAAAAAAAAACCTGAAGCTTAGCGATGTAATGTAATTATCATACATTGTTCACCACTGTTCGACGTTGTATTTCTCTTGTTAGATATTACCTATGACGACGAACACGTCCGTACTTTTATAATAACATTTCACAGTCAGCGGCATGCATCAGAAACAATTCACATGGTAAACACGTTACTTACTGTCCACACGTCTTAATTTTCTAGTTTACTTTGTGATGCGGTAGCCCACTATAAGAGGCACTTTAATATACTAATTTTTAGATTCGCAGTCTGTAACATGCATCAAGAACTGCACGTGTTATACACAGAAGAAACAATCGAAAGTTGCTGTTACAAAGATGACATTGCTTCAGTCACGCAGGACAGCAGTCAGTCTTCGCTACTCTATCAACATTTCTTTGTTACCGTTTTATCCAGCGACCTCTCGAAAAATTTTAAGAGTATTACATAAGTTACAATAATTTAGGCCCTTAAGTGAAATTAAAATCTCCTACACAAGGAAATACTTCAAGCACACAACAGCAGAAAATAAAGAATTACAACTACGTATTTGGCATTTATTGTATAGAAATAAACAAGAAACCGGTACTATTGCAACTACTTTTTTGTGAAAAGAGAAGAAAAAGGAAATAAAATGAAATATATGAAACTGGGCTGTAATAGTAGTATCTTCACAAGTTCCAGAAAACAATACTCACCTGAATACTACTCAGATAAACAATTTTTTGCTAAAATACATTTCCTACATTTAAAAAAGTTGTTTGTCTCTCTGTTAATACCAAAGACACGATTACACGAAATACCCTCTCATATATCTGATCCTCTACAGCCTTCAGTATTTCATATTTCAAAGCTTTCCTTTCTTCTTCTACTGTATATCTTTCCCCTATATTTGACAGTCGTTCCATATTGCTCTCTCTGAAACTGTCTACAACCTCTGGTTCTTTCAGTTTATCCAGGTCCCCTCTCCTTCAATTCCTAATTTTTCTTAGTTTCTTCAGTTTTAATCTACAGTTCATAACCAATAAATTATGATCAGAGTCCAAATCTGCCTCTGGAAGTGTCTTACAGTTTAAAACCTTTAACATTCTGACAGACTAATACTGTATGCAGGACCGATACTCGAACTCGGGACGTTTGTCTTTCACGGGCAACCAACTGAGCTACCCAAGCACGACTCACGACCCGTCCTCACAGCTTCAATTCTGCCAGTATCTCGTCTCCTACCTTCCAAATTTCACAGTAGCTCTTCTGCGAACCTGGAGAACTAGCACTTCTGCAAGAGAGGATATTGCGGAGACATGGCTTATTCACAGCCTGGAGGATGTTTCCAGAATGAAATTTTCATTCTGCAGCGGAGTGTGGGGTGATATGAAATGTCGTGGAGGATTAAAACCGCATGCCAGACCGAGACCCGAATTCGAGACCTTTGCGTTTCGCGGGCAAGTGCTCTACCAGTTGGGCGACCCAAGCACAACCCACGATCCGTTGTCACAGCTTTAAAACGTGGTTCCTAAATATCTGTCATGCCATTATATAATCTATCTGATATCTGCCAGTGTCTCCAGGACTCTTCACGCAAACAACTTCCTTTCATGATTCACAAACCAAGTGTTAATTATGATTACGTTATGGTACGAAGTGGTTTCCTCTTTCATTCCTTTTTCCCAGTTCATATTCAAGTATTTCTTTTCCTTCTCTTCCTTTCCATATTATCGAATTCCAGTCTCCAATGATTATTAAATTATCATCTCCCTTAACTAACTGAATAATTTCTTTTATTGCATCATACATTTCTTCAATCTCTTCATCTTCTGTGGAGTTAGTTGGCATTTAAACTTGTACTACTGTGGTTGGCGTGGACTTCATATCTATCTAGGCTACAGTAATGCGTTCACTATGTTGTTCGTAGTAGCTTACCTGCGATCCTATTTTATATTTATTACCGTGTATTCACCTGACCGTAAGTCTTGCTCCTCCGGCCACCGAACGTCACTAATTCCCGCTATATCCAACTTTAACATACCTATTTCCCTTTTTAAGTTTTCTAACCTACCTGCCCTATTAAGAAATCTCACATACTACGCACCGATCCTTCGGGAACTCCAGTTTCCTTTCTCCTGATAGCAACATTATCCTGTGTAGTCCCCACCCGGCAATCCGATTGGCTGACTATTTTACCTGCAGAGTATTTTACCCAACAGGAAATCGTCATCATTTAACCATAGAGTAAAGCTGCATGCCCTCGGGAAAATTACATTTGTAGTTTCCCGTTGCTTTCAGCCGTTTCAGTACCAGTACAGCAAGGTCATTTGTTTTAGTGTGACAAGGCAAGATCAGTCAATCATTCAGAGTGTTGCCCCTGTAACTACTGAAAAGGCTGATGCCCTTCTTCAGGAACCACATGTTTGTCCGCCCTCTCAACAGATACTTCCCCCTGTGAGTTGCACCTACGGTATGGCTATCTGTACCACTGAGGCACGCAAGCCTACCCACCAACGGCAAGGTCAATGGCCCCATAAACAACTTTTTTATGTGGTGAGCAAAACTCTAAAATTGTTTCCTAAGGATACGGGTGTCTGTATTGGGTGATGCTACATCTATATCTACATTCCGTCAATTGCTGCGAATTGTGACTTTACTGACAGGATCTCACGAATCCAGTCGCCTAACTGAGGCCATACTCCTTAGGCTCGCAATTTGATTAGAAGTTGTTTGTCCGGAACGGTGTCAAAAGCCTGCTGGAAATCTAAAAATATGGAAGAACGGAATTTTCTGAATCGTGCTGGCACTTTGTAAGTAAATCGTTCCTTCGATGTAATTCATAATATGCTCACAAAGTATATGTTCCAAAATCCTACTGCAAATCGACGTTAGTGACATCGATCAGTAACTCAGTGGATTACTCCTACTTACTCTGAAGGGTTTGGTGTGACTTGTGTAACTTTCCAGTCTTTAGGTATCGATCTTTCGACGAGGGAGCTGCTGTATATAATTGCCAACTATGGAGCTTTTGTTTCAGCTTACTCTGAAAGGAACTTGATTCTTACACAACCTCGGCTAAAGTTCATGTCCTTATTAAGTGATTTAAGCTGCTTCGCTACACTGCGGATATCTTGTTCTAAGTTACACATGTCTGCAGTTGTTCTAGATTCGAATTCCGAAATATTTACTTCGTCGTCTTTGGTGATGAAGTTTGGGAAAACCTTGTTTATAATTCTGGTTTAGTAGGACTGTATTCGGTGACATCACCGTTCTTATGGTGCAGTGAAGATATTGGTTGGTTGGTTGATTTTGAGTAGGGGACCACACAGCAAGGTTATCGGGCCCATTGGGTTAAGAAAGGATGGGGTTGGAAGTCGGCCGTGCCCTTTCAAGGGAATCATACTGCCATTTGCCTAAGCAGGTTAAGGAAATCATTGAAAACCTAAATGAGTTTGGCCGGACACGGGTTTGAACTCTCGTCCTCCTGAATGCGAGCCCAGTGTGGTAATCACTGCGCCAGCTCTATTCGTCAGTGAAGGTACTGATTGTTCCCTGCCACTTGTGTACTTTATATATGACCAGAATCTCTTCGGTTTTTCTACCATTCGAGTCAGAGTATCGTTTTGGAAGTGATTAAAACCATCTCGCATTCATGTTCGCTCTAAATTTCGTGCCTTTCTAAACTTAGGCACTCTTGGAGACTTCACACTATTTTTACTGTTGGATGGCCTGGGCTGTAGGTTCACTTAGTTTACATGTGGAAGCAAGCATTAAATGTGGATAAGTACTCTCAGCAAACATTAGAAGATCACTGAAATCACTCACAATGTTATGGAAGCTATAATATCGTTTGAGTACCTACGCATGACACTACGAAAAGATGTGAAACTGGACGTCCTTTAAATCAGTAGTAGATGCTCTTACCACAGATGATATAGACCGCACATGACGCCACTATGTTGAAATAACATCTGTGTCAGCTCAGTAGTGACGCAAACATTTGTAGATATCTTCAGTAATAATGATGAACTTTTTTTAAATTTTAATATTTTCAGTAAATTTCCCTTTAATCAATGGTTGAACGACGTGCAGCGTTTGGTTGCACCAAAAGATATGTCAAAGGAAGTAATATACCTGTCCGTAGGTAAAGTTGTTTTAAAAATACGGAAAAGTTAAGAACATTTTTCGAGAGTAATTCAGTGAATTTACAAGCTGAATCCAATGGCTGACGCCATTATCAAGCAGATACAAATAGTCCTCTATATCAGAGAGTTTATTTGAGAACGCATTATTGTGGCCAAGATAGATACGAAGCCCACAACTACTACAGTAGTACAAGTTTATATGCCAACTACCTCTGCAGATGACGAAGAAATTGAAGAAATGTATGATGAAATAAAAGAAATTATTCAGATTGTGAAGGGAGACGAAAATTTAATAGTCATGGGTGACTGGAATTCGAGTGTAGGAAAAGGGAGAGAAGGAAACATAGTGGGTGAATGTGGATTGGGGCTAAGAATGAAAGAGGAAGCCGCCTGGTAGAATTTTGCACAGAGCACAACATAATCATAGCTAACACTTGGTTTAAGAATCATGAAAGAAGGTTGCATACATGGAAGAACCCTGGAGATACTAAAAGGTATGAGATAGATTATATAATGGTAAGACAGAGATTTAGGAACCAGGTTTTAAATTGTAAGACATTTCCAGGGGCAGATGTGGACTCTGACCACAATCTATTGGTTATGACCTGTAGATTAAAACTGAAGAAACTGCAAAAAGGTGGGAATTTGAGGAGATGGGACCTGGATAAACTGAAAGAACCAGAGGTTGTACAGAGTTTCAGGGAGAGCATAAGGGGACAATTGATAGGAATGGGGGAAATAAATACAGTAGAAGAAGAATGGGTAGCTTTGAGGGATGAAGTAGCAAAGGCAGCAGAGGATCAAGTAGGTAAAAAGACGAGGGCTAGTAGAAATCCTTGGGTAACAGAAGAAATATTGAATTTAATTGATGAAAGGAGAAAATATAAAAATGCAGTAAATGAGGCAGGCAAAAAGGAATACAAACGTCTCAAAAATGAGATCGACAGGAAGTGCAAAATGGCTAAGCAGGGATGGCTAGAGCACAAATGTAAGGATGTAGAGGCCTATCTCACTAGGGGTAAGATAGATACTGCCTACAGGAAAATTAAAGAGACCTTTGGAGATAAGAGAACGACTTGTATGAATATCAAGACCTCAGATGGAAACCCAGTTCTAAGCAAAGAAGGGAAAGCAGAAAGGCGGAAGGAGTATATAGAGGGTCTATACAAGGGCGATGTGCTTGAGGACAATATTATGGAAATGGAAGAGGATGTAGATGAAGATGAAATGGGAGATATGATACTGCGTGAAGAGTTTGACAGAGCACTGAAAGACCTGAGTCGAAACAAGGCCCCCGGAGTAGACAACATTCCATTGGAACTACTGACGGCCTTGGGAGAGCCAGTCCTGACAAAACTCTACCATCTGGTGAGCAAGATGTATGAAACAGGCGAAATACCCTCAGACTACAAGAAGAATATAATAATTCCAATCCCAAAGGAAGCAGGTGTTGACAGATGTGAATATTACCGAACTATCAGTTTAATAAGTCACAGCTGCAAAATACTAACACGAATTCATTACAGACGAATGGAAAAACTATTAGAAGCCAACCTCGGGGAAGATCAGTTTGGATTCCGTAGAAACACTGGAACACGTGAGGCAATACTGACCTTACGACTTATCTTAGAAGAAAGATTAAGGAAAGGCAAACCTACGTTTCTAGCATTTGTAGACTTAGGGAAAGCTTTTGACAATGTTGACTGGAATACTCTCTTTCAAATTCTAAAGGTGGCAGGGGTAAAATACAGGGAGCGAAAGGCTATTTACAATTTGTACAGAAACCAGATGGCAGTTATAAGAGTCGAGGGACATGAAAGGGAAGCAGTGATTGGGAAGGGAGTAAGACAGGGTTGTAGCCTCTCCCCGTTGTTGTTCAATCTGTATATTGAGCAAGCATTAAAAGAAACAAAAGAAAAATTCGGAGTAGGTATTAAAATTCATGGAGAAGAAATAAAAACTTTGAGGTTCGCCGATGACATTGTAATTCAGTCAGAGATAGCAAAGGACTTGGAAGAGCAGTTGAATGGAATGGACAGTGTCTTGAAAGGAGGATATAAGATGAACATTAACAACAGCATAACGAGGATAACGGAATGTAGTCTAATTAAGTCGGGTGATGCTGAGGGAATTAGATTAGGAAATGAGACACTTAAAGTAGTAAAGGAGTTTTGCTATTTGGGGAGCAAAATAACTGATGATGGTCGAAGTAGAGAGGATATAAAATGTAGACTGGCAATGGCAAGGAAAGCGTTTCTGAAGAAGAGAAATTTGTTAACATCGAGTATAGATTTAAGTGTCAGGAAGTAATTTCTGAAAGTATTTGTATGGAGTGTAGCCATGTATGGAAGTGAAACATGGACGATAAATAGTTTGGACAAGAAGAGAATAGAAGCTTTCGAAATGTGTGCTACAGAAGAATGCTGAAGATTAGATGGGGAGATCACATAACTAATGAGAAAGTATTGAATAGGGTTGGGGAGAAGAGAAGTTTGTGGCACAACTTGACCAGAAGAAGGGATCGGTTGGTAGGACATGTTCTGAGGCACCAAGGGTTCACCAATTTAGTATTGGAGGGCAGCGTGGAGGGTAAAAATCGTAGAGGGAGACCAAGAGATGAATACACTAAGCAGATTCAGAAGGATGTAGGTTGCAGTAGGTACTGGGAGATGAAAAAGCTTGTACAGGGTAGAGTAGCATGGAGAGCTGCATCAAACCAGTCTCAGGACCGAAGACCACAACAACAACAACATGTGTGTGTAAGTATTACGAATTGAATGATAAGGGTTATCATGTATGTATCCGTAAAAACAAGTTTGCTCTCAGATTAAAACTCTATGAACGATGAAAGTTTTGAGGCGACATGATGTTAATATGAGGATCACTACAAGAGTTTTCTCTATAGCCTATGTTTTCTGATACATAATGCTCCTTCTCTTGATATTGCTACGATTTATGTAGCTGATTAACCGAAAGCTGTAAAACGTAGACTCTTATTTAGTTTAAAATACTCCTGTGGAAGCAGCGAACTAAGTGACTCACAGTGTAATTAACACAGGAATTCGACCAAGAACTGTAATTCTGTCGCTTGTAAACAGAAAGAGCAATCAGTACAATGCTTGTCAAAGCATTTCACAGTGTTCACCTGACGAAATGTATAAACCCTGGCATTAATATCAGAAATTTTGTAGATATTATGTTAACTGTACAATTAAATGCGTAATACGGTTGCAACAAATTGTCCATATATTAAACTCAGTTCTTGATTTCGACTATAAATGATAAAAACAGTAATAGTTGACTCCTCTTCCCATAATGCGTAAAGACAGAAACTATGCTATTTGTCCTCCGTCACGTAGCTTACACGTTGGTGTAGAAGCCTTACACTGCGTTTGCGGTGCTAAAGAAAAAGGTTAGTTAAACATAATATCATGTTGTTAATATTTTCAGCCATTCTCAGACAGTTATCGCTTCAGTTACGTTTGGAATGTGGCTGAAATTAATGTAAGACTCTTCGTTTCCTTTTCTTCCAACTCATCTTGTTCGGGTATCTCTTTTCGACCATATAGCATATCTCTTAAAATTTCCTTTGGGCTATACTAAACTGGTACACTTTGGAATGGTTTTCCTATACTCCTTCGACGAGGTTCTACGATTCAGTGTGTGCGTAACCGCAGGTGGCGTTTTAGACAGTGCGTTCTGCATTGCTAAGCACAGTTTCTTACATTACTTTACCTAGCTTTCAGTGGTGCCATATCCGCCGCGATGCTGCCTGTCGGACAGTACGACGCACAGTAGTGAAAAAATAGATTGGAAACCACCCTTCCACTCGTGACGCCATATTGCTCTCATTCGTCAGTCGACCACGTGTCCACTTCAGCGAACCTGAGAGAAGCAGCATATATCACGAGCGGGAGCTGCCGCGATCGCAATTCCCGCCCGGTGCGTGCTGAATTGCATTCCGATGAATATTTCACGAGACAGTGTCACTGCCTGCACTTTTTTCGAGAGAGGGAGTGCTGCAATATTCAGTGCAGACCTACATGCAAACGGATTGTTTCTATATCCCTCAGATGATCACATTTACAGATTTCTATCGCTGCCTTTTTGGAAGACATGGCTTTCTTGCCTGACATACTCCCATTATTCACAGTATTGCTGAATATCCCGCATATCGTCCATGTAGCATCTTAGTTCTGTCTAATTTCTTATGTGCCGTTTCAAGTACAGTTTTTCAGTGCTTCATTTCTGCCTAAGAAAGCTGGGCCAGGCTTGAAAACTTAACAAGCACGACATGCAGGGATGGAAAAATGTGATGTCAGAGAACATGTTTATCCAGGTATCTGTTACACGCAGGCGAAGTCAAATGACGCAAATGAAGCAATAAAGTCACCCGACGTCATGAATCCGTTGTTGGGGTCTAAAGTAATGGAGGTTCCACGTGTTAAAAAAATGGATGTGTGACAATTCTTGCGCAAGTTCTACAGGGCGCTTTATCCATAGCACACGAAAATGAAAAATAAATTAAACCTGCTCTTAGGCTCAAGAGGGTATTAAACTGTACAGTTACGTGTAATAATAACAGGGACGACAGGAAATTAATTGCTGGCGTTAATCTGCACGAAGAGAATGTAGTGGCAACGATGACTAGCACTAGAACAGTGTGAATAAACACTTACGTCAGAGCTCCTCTCGCCAAATATACCGAGTGTTTAGTAGAACACAAACCCTGCAGCACCAGCTTATCGGAACGTGTAATGTTGTCAAAAAAATTCTGCTATCTCAATCTCAAACACGTCGTTTGTTAATATAATCGATCTCATGTCACAGTAGCAGTGACTTCTTTATTAGACCGATAACATTACTTCTGAGTGATGTTATATGAAAACTATCTCTGGAATTAATATGCTTCAAAAAGCAGGTTCCTTTTCAGTAATGTATAAAAGCCTGTTAAAGCATAGCTTCGACAGCTGTCCCGTCATTATCTATTAGGAAACAATCAAAATGTCTTGTTGAAACTCGAAATTTTCTTGACCTCTCGTGTAGAATAATTTTCAGAAAAATATGAAAAATCGTAAGTTCCAATATCGATTGGCATTAAAATTGCTACACCAAGGAGAAATGCAAATGATAAACGGTTATTAATTGGACAAATACATTATACAAGAACTGACAAGTGATAACATTTTCACGCATTTTGGGTGCATAGATCCTGAGAAATCAGTATCCATAACCACCATCTCTAACAGTAGTAACGGCCTTGGTACGCCTGGGCATTGAGCTTGGATGGCCTGTACAGGTACAGCTGCCCATGCAGCTTCAACACGATACCACAGTTCATCAAGAGTAGTGGCTGGGATATTGTGACAAGCCAGTTGCTCGGCCACCATTGAACAGACTGTTTTAATTGGTGATAAGAATGTGCTGGCCAGGGCAGCAGTCGAACATTTTATGTATCCAGAATGGCCCGTACAGGACCTGTAACCTGCGGTCGTGCATAATCCTGCTGAAATGTAGGGTTTCGCAGGGATCGATTGAAGGGTACAGCCACTGGTCGTAACACATCTGAAATGTAACGTCCACTGTTCAAAGTGCCGTCAATGCGAACAAGAGATGACCGAGACGTGTAACCAACGGCACCCCATACCATCACACCGAGTGATACGCCAGTATGGCGATGACGAATACACGCTTCCAATGTGCGTTCAGCGCCATGTCGCCAAACACGGATGCGACCATCATAATGCTGTAAACAGAACCTGGGTCATCCGGAAAACTGACATTTTGCCATTCGTGCTCCCAGGTTCGTCGTTGAGTACACGATGCAGCGTAAAGGATAACCACAGCCATGGTCTCCGAGGTGATAGTCCAGGCTGCTGTAAACGTCATCGAACTGTTCGTGCAGATGGTTGTCTTGCAAACATCCCCATCTGTTGACTCAGGGATCGAGACGTGGCTGTACGATGCGTTACAGCCATGCGGATAAGATGCCTGTCATCTCGACTGCTAGTGATACGAGGCCGTTGGGATCCAGCACGGCGTTCCGTATTACCCTCCTGAACCCACCAATTCCATATTCTGCTAACAGTCATTGGATCTCGACCAACGCGAGGAGCAATGTCGCGATACGATGGACCGCAATCGCGATAGGCTACAATCCGAGCTTTATCAAAGTCGGAAACGTGATGGTACGCATTTCTGCTCCTTACACGAGGCATCACAACCACGTTTCACTAGGCAACGACGGTCAACTGCTGTTTATGTATGAGAAATCGGTTGGAAACTTTGCTCATATCAGCACGTTGTAGGTGTCGCCTTCGGCGTCAATCTTGTTTGAATGCTCTGAAAAGCTAGTCATTTGCATATTACAGCATCTTCTTCCTGTCGGATAAATTTCGCGTCTGTAGCACGTCATCTTCATGGAGTAGCAATTTTAATGGCCAGTAGTGTAGTTAGACTACAGTCGGGACGTCGATCACAAAACTTCAGTAATGAAAATGAAGTTCGCGTCATCATTTAAGTGTTTTTGTGTTTACAGCGAATGAAGGCAACGCTGAAGGGGTAAAATTAGCTGTTGTATTTTGATAAATTTGCTTTTTCAATATCTCCCGGAAATTCTTAACATTGCCTCACTCAGGATCACAGCATTCGCTATGATTCTCCACAGTGCTGCTCTTCACCGTGATTCCGTCCACGTTCTGCTATCACCCAACAAGCGCTGATAACGCTGTCACTTCGCGAAAACTCTACTTCAGTCTGGTGGCTGCAATATCCTTTAGAAGTAATGTCAACTTCAATCATTTACATATTTTCCAGTGGTATATAATTTAACGAAATGGCATGGACGTCAGAACACTTTTTCATGGAATTCAGCTTCTGTTCTCAGTCGGTGGTGTCTTTCGTTTTTATTTTTTTACTTACAGTTCGCATCATTTTAATCCAAATGGAGGGAGACACAGAGAGCAAGGCGCTCGCATTGTATTTATTTAGCGTTAAGGAAACAACACACGCCTGTGCGATCATAACTATTTTTGGACAAATATTTTTAAAAATCGCTTGCTAATAGTGTTTGTGGATACTTACACACTAAATTTCAAACAATCGGTTAAGCTTCCTGCACCCAAAAACGGCAAAATTATTCCCAATTGCTCGTCTATCGGAACTGCCTACTTCATTGAAGTAATTTGTTTTTCTATCCTTCCTCGTATTAACATAAATAAACAGTTCTTGTCCGTTTTGGACATATTCGAACACTGTGGTTGTTGAAAGAGAAGGTAATTTATAACGAATTAGCTGCAATCTGTTGCTGTTATAGGCGTTTGTTTGTTCACTCTGATATTTCTTGGTGACTGGCATCCCATCTTCAGATGTATACACTCATTCAAGTGCCGTGAACATTGTTTCTTTACCAACGGCGTTGGACAATTTTACAACGAAATTCTTAAGGCGCGTATTGTAAAATATCGTCAGTGAATAAACCCTGTTCACGACACGGACATAAATTTAAACATCTTAAGATGGAGTGACATAAATTGAACGCATTCCCAGAATAGCGTATTTCGTGGCATAATTTATTGACGTGACGAGTCGGGAAAGGGGTGCTGTTCATATCAGTATTTTACCCCATTAACATTAACGTCACGGACGCAATAGTTTTCATTTTATGCGCTAGGAGCGCTGCTGTTTCGCTACGCTACAAAGCAGCACTCAACTGCATATTCCATTCTCCTCAGTCAGTCTGTAAAGGCGATTTGTAAGATTTATTCTGCAGTAACTAACGAAGCTGTCATCTTAATTCTTTTTGTACATTACTTATTGGTTCTTCGACATCGTTTCTGATTTGGTTAAAAATTCCTTCATCGCTAAGTCCCCATCCGAGGAGCTAAAATTTCTCTGCCAAAATGAGGTATCTTAATCTATAAGGTATTGCGCAGTGAGTGACTGCATGTGTCTTTATTCTACAAAATAATAAAATGACGGTCATTTGAAACTACCATGTAGTTCCCTCATATGTTTTTGTTCACATTGTTTACAGTAACCAATAAACAAATCAGAATTAAGAAAATCAGCCTGTTACTGCTTGTGGACATGCTCGAAGAGTTATTCAGCCAAATCTAGGAAGATATCATTATTAGTATGCCCGCAACCTATGCCGTTAGCTTGCAAAACAACGTATTTCAAGCTGACGGAATGGACTGCGGGTACACCAATAAAGATATCTTTCTGAAATCTGGATGAATTACTCCTCGGATATGTCTGCAGGGAGTTAACGGCACATTTTTATTTTAAATTATTAATTAGTTATTGCAAACAAAATGGCCAAAAGCGCATGATAGGACTACAGCTTTGTTGCAGTCGTCCGCCATTTTATTATTCTGTAGAACTTTAAAAAAAAAGCTGTGCTTTTACTCCGTGTACAATATGCTATAGATGAAACAAATTGTCTGTTTTTTGCTGTTAAATTAAAATTTGCACTCTGCGTGCGTTTTCGCCATGGAAGACTTAATGATGACTGAATTTCCTAACAAAATCAGAAAACGTTGTCCAAGAATCAATAAGTAATGTGCAAAAACATTTAAGATGAGTGCTTCATTAGGTTTCCACAACAAATCGTAGAAACCGTTTATATGACAGGCTGACTGAGAACAATGCACGCTTAAAGAGGAATGTAGATCAGACCTGCACATCACCAAAGGTAGCCCATCCCTGCTCCAACGATATCAAATTAAGAACATTGTTTATGAGTCTTTACACTCTGACGTTTATAACGATTACATTTGTCACAGATATTTGATAACACGTTTGCTTCTAATCAAAGTCTGTTGTACGAATAACAATACATATCGACGAACAGTTTAAATAGCTACGTCAGACAAACAGTATGCATTGAGATGCAATGCAGAAGTCAGTATGGATCTTGTTTCTCATTCATCATACATTTTACAGTATTGTCTTACCTTGCTTTAATAGATGAATTGTCATGATGTCACATCTGAACAGTACTTCTCACTACAACTCAATATGCAGAAGTGAATAATTCGAACGAAATTAAATAGATATGTTAAAGGCGAGCCGGCCGAAGTGGCCGCGCGGTTCTGGCGCTGCAGTCTGGAACCGCGAGACCGCTACTGTCGCAGGTTCGAATCCTGCCTCGGGCATAGATGTGTGTGATGTCCTTAGGTTAGTTAGGTTTAACTAGTTCTAAGTTCTAGGGGACTAATGACCTCAGCAGTTGAGTCCCATAGTGCTCAGAGCCATTTTTATGTTAAAGGCGATGCATTGTTTTAGTTAGGCCGACAGTGACAGCGTAGTTCCCCTTCACAGAGAAACTACAGACGGTAATATTTGGGGTGATGACCACAATGATAGCATTGCTAGAGCGTACAGCGTCGTGTGATTTCATAGCCATATTATAATTTTAAGATTATAAACACCGTCCCACAAACCATCAAGGACTTCAGGGGGCAATCACCCAGGAAGTGGCTGCCATTCCGCTGGAAATGGCACGAAGAACCATGGACAAGTTGACGGAAAGGCTTTTTCAATGTATCAACGACGGGGGACTCGATTTACCAGAAATAATTATTAAAATCAGATAATGTAAAATGCCATACTAGTGTTTGTTCAGAAATAAAAATAATTTCTCTGTATGTTTGTTTGTAACTACTTTTTGAAACACAGGTTGTGTATTATAAACAGAGCCTAGAAAATTACATTATTAGTTCTTTCTTGAAAGTCGGCAGTTTTAAAATAATTTAGGATGTCTTCCGCAGTCAAAATTGCTTCTCATTCTAATCTAGTTGTAGACTGTCAATATGTGTCACAGTTAATTCTAAAATAAAATCCTTTACACCTATCCCAAAAGAACTCGTTGTGTTTCTACTAGAGATGTTGGGCATTCTAAAGGCGGGCAAAGAGCAGGGTGGTGTGCAGCTGAGAGCAAACAGGAAAACAGTGTGTATGCAGGTCACAGCATGAGGAGTGCCGCCAGATGTCACGTGGTGTCTAACCAGCCACTATATGGAAGCTGGGAACCGTGCAGGTCTTTAATATCCCAATAGCCAGTTCAGTTCCCTCACCGTGAACAACACTTAATATTTTTAAGCACGATTTTACAGCCGACCCATACAATGTACGTTCACAGTCAAACCGAGGTTATAGAAGGGTTCGGAACATCTGGAGCTGACTTATTCTGTCTGATCCATAGCTTTCTGATTAACATATTTCACAATACTGAGTAATCTGAGGCATCTTATTTTCCAGTCGTTAACGTGCTACAGCAAGTACCTTTTTCGTCAAAACTGAGGCCCAGAAACCTCATCCATTCTTTACAGTTGAAATAGTTGTTCCTCATTCTCAATGAAGTCAAATCAAATATTTTGTGAACTGTTAGAAAGGATACACATTGAAAATCTAAAACGGATGTTACGTGTTCAGTCCTCCAGGATCCTAATTGGTAACTGTATGAATATCAGGAGATTTGTTATTGGCGTACATTCTCTTTCGTCATGTCCCACTAGACTTCTTTCTGTACCAAGACCAAACCGTACTTACATTGTCATATATTTGCTGTTCCTTACCTATTTCCCTTTTCTTCCTTTGTTCTCGTTTACTGCGTCATCCTATCATTTCCCGCTCTTTCACTCAAATTTTCCCTATTGATTCCTCGGCACTACTGCCATGCATTTCTGTTATTATACATTACTCCCATTTGAGAGTTATATCTTGAGAAAAGTACTAAACAAAATGTTAATAAGAGGGAAGTTACTGTGAAATCCACGTTATAAATGAGGGGTTTTGTCACATACAGCTAAAATACTGTAAGAAAAAGCTTCGGACTAAACGGCTAAACTTGAATCTTCATGAAAAAGAAATCATAGGCGGGCTATCAAGTTACAGAATGGAAACCACACATATCATCAGAAAACAACGACTATACTTTTACGGTAAATGATAACAGCCAAACAGTTGCAGGATAAAGATTTAATAAAATCCTCTAAACTTAGTCTTATCGAAGAAGAAACACAACTGGCTAACGCAGTTGGCATTCATGATGATACCGAAAATAATTAGAACTCTAATTCACAAAGAAAAATTTCGGAGAAGCTTGTGCGACAAAATTCGTGATGGACAGAAGAACGTAAAAAGAAACACAGTGAACGAATGGAGATATATTGAGAGGAAAAGAAGAAAAAAGTATACATAAAACCCAATGCGATCCTCATTTTGCCAAAAAGCAGGAAAAACTGTAATAAAATTAATGACAAAAAATAAATAAAAATGATGGTTAACAATTAAGATTATCCACTTCTACAGCACAGTGTACATCATGGATATGCGGCTGTTTCCTTTGTGTATCAAAAACTTTTTGATAGTGATATCTTACATCAATGTTTAAAAAAAAGCAATTCAGGTGAACACGTATATTAACAATTACATATTCTAAGGAGCTTTCAAACTAGCTGATTTACAACGTTGTATATAGCAGCAATAGGATCGTGCCTTCCTTAAGCGACAAAAATAAACAACAAAATGGCTCTGAGCACTATGGGACTTAACATCGGAGGTCATCAGTCCCCTAGAACTTAGAACTACTTAAACCTAACTAACCTAAGGACATCACACACATCCATTCCCGAGGCAGGATTCGAACCTGCGACCGTAGCAGTCGCGCGGCTCCGGACTGAAGCGCCTAGAACCGCTCGGCCACCGCGGCCGGCAATAAACAATAGCTTCATGAAATGTATTATGGACGTTTATTTCCGCTGATCATGTTAATGTTTTGAATCATGTATAGTAAATTCTGAACATTATCTCACAGTAAAGTTGAAAATTACTTTTTTCATTAATCCTTAGCTCTCGATCCATCGATGTATATGTTTAAGGACGGAGCACATTCCACTATTGCACTTTGCAGTGTGTTCTTCTTAAATTACTGTTTCTGCCTATAGCTGATAGAGAGATATCTTGGTTTATTTATTCACGCAGAAAGTCAGAAACTACATCCTACGCTGAAAGCAAACTTGCAAACTTTCCCATAGCGCAAAACAGCTGCTAATACCTAGCGTAATCTACCGTGGCGGAAGTCGTGCCAAACTGTTGAGCCGTCTTCTGAAACACCGCATGAACTGAAAGGAAGACGTGTGAAGAGTCAGGTATGAATGTTTAACGGAACGGAGCGGAGCAAAATGCGGACGATAATCTTAGTCAAAGGGACTATGGAAGTACTTGATGTCACATCACTAAGCCTCTGATCTTGGTGCTTGTAAGAGAGCATTAATGAACAAAGTGCACTAAGTGCCTCCAACCAAGGGGCTCGGAAATCCTAAGCAGGAACGAACTGCCAGTAACTGCGACCCACAAAATAACTTATCCTGTGGATTAGGCCACAATGTGCCTAGAATAGCTCCGTTGTGATGTTTCTCCTCATTATATAATTAGGCATATTTTCATCCCATTCGAACATCTGCACTTGCCAATTGTTATCTTAATTTCTATATAAAATAATAACGGCATCTTTGAGAATCCAGAAGTGACAATGTCTTTTTCCTTTGTTGTTTCATTTCTTCTTTCTTTATTAATTTTTTATCAGAGGGGCTTTATTTGTAATCAAAAGACATTAAAACAACTTACAACTGCGTACAAACGATTTATTATTCGACTGGTGTCCATGTTTAAACCGTCATCTGGAATCCTACATAGGCATTACTCAAATCCAAGTTGAGATTTTGGAGGATCTTCGGTCGAATAAAAATATATCATTTGCACGCTGGTTAAAGCTGTTGTTTGAAAACCATGTTACTCTGTTGATCTAGAATCATGAAGTTTGACAGAGTACAAATGAAAGAAAAATCAGAAATTTGTTATTCTGAAGTCGCATCACATAAAAAACATTTTTCCTATTTGTTGTCCGTCTGTCTGTCGGTCCGTCTGTGACCTCTATTTCTCAGGAACAGACAGAGTTATCAAGTTGAAGATATGTGAAACATTGTCTATGATCCACTGACTTTGTTGAAAGTTTATTTTTATAAAGTCAATAGAATGAAAAGATGCAGCCCTCTATAGAGACGGGTTTTTGGCACGAATAGATAGAGGTGTCATGTAGAAAATTCTGTGAAATACTGTGGTCTGTGGTCCGTTGGCAGTGTGAATAATATAGGCTTATAAATCAGTGCAGGAAACAGATACTGCCATATATATCACATACTTAAATAAGTACCTCATTGTACTCGGCTGTATCGAAAGCATACGAATTCTTTTGACTCCAATCATACGTGTTTTTTCAAGCACTGATTTTTCTAGAAAACGCCGATTATCTTATGTTAGTTTCCCTCACCGAATGCAATATTTATGTCCGTAAATGCAGGAAAATAAATTTTTAATTAATTTTCAAGAATAAAAATTTACTTAATTAAGGAAAGGCAAATGTAATAGAAACATGCCGATGATGACATAATATGGCGGCAGAATGATGAAAAGTAAAACAGGAGAAAGAAGAAGAAGGAAAAAATAAAAACAAATACAAAACAACTGAAAAAGCGGTGAAACGCATGCATGGAAACCGAGTAATCGCGGGATCGTATTTCGCTCAGACCTCGGATTTTTCAGTCTTCGTTTTAACAGAGCCCTCACCTCTCAACGACGTAAAGAGTCGTCGCAAACAACCTGTGGCTCGCGGTTGGATATCAGTGATAGGTTGGGGACACGCAAGTCGCCGAAGTGGCGAGCAATACGAAGACTTGCATCACGCCACTGAGCACACGAAATTATTATTATTATTACCTATATACATAATTAAGTTCGTATGGAAGCCTCAATGCCTAAGTCCTACTCGTACTTGAAGTTTTTTTATCTTCCACCACGTTCGCGGATTGTGCGAGTAGCGACCCACAGAAGAATCAGAGAGCTTTTGCAAGGAAAGCGCCAGGCGCACGAGCAGAAGAGTCTCATTTGGGAAGATCTGGAAGATGGTCTCTAGTTCCAGCATTTTCCTTGCAACCAAGAGAAACTTCCAGAACCTCCAACACAACGAGGGAATGGGAACTGCTATTAATTTAATGCTGGGAGTTTATGGCCATGAAAAAAAAAACTAAGTGTATGTATTAATGTGTGAGGGGGAGTCTAAAGCAAAGAAAAGAGATGAAAGTAAAGTGTTCATAATTTCAAAAATGAACACCATAATTGTTACCACACCTTAAGACTAAAAAGACGACGGAGCACGAAAGAATTATCAACATTGACAGAAATTGGTAGATGTGATGTACATGTACAGACAAACAAATGACAACATATTCAGCATAAAGAACTGCACAAAATGAGCAAGTCAATGACGCAATGTTACACATCTATCAGTTATTCGACTTGGCATTGACTGATAGAGTTGTTGCATGTCCTCCTGAGGGATACCGTGCCAAATTCTGTCCAATTAGCGCTATAGATCGTCAGATTCCTGGAATGGTTGGGGAGCCCTGCCTATATTGCTCCAAACGTTCTCACTTGTGAAAACAACCGACGATTTTTATGGACAAAATAGTCTTTGGAAGGCAATAAGAGAAGGAGTAGAAATTCTTGCCGTGTGGGGGCGGGCGTTATCTTGCTGAAATGGACGCCGATGACGTCGGTCCGGGAAGGGCAACAAAATGGAGCGTAGAATATCGTCGACGTAATACTGTGCTGTAAATGTGCCGCGGATGAAAACCAAACGGGTTCTGCTATGAAAAGAAATGACAAGCCGGACCATCACTCCTGGTTTAAGGGCCGTATGGCCGGCTTCACGCCGCTGTCTGCTGTGTCTCAAGACACCGCTTTTCTGGTCATCGGGTTCATTCGAAATGGGACTCATCACTGAAGATAGTCCTACTCCAGTCAACGCGATTCCATGACGAAGACGTGTCTGAGACGCCCCATACAGCGGTGGCATAGTAACCCGTCTGTCAGCAACCTAACTGTCGCTACCATACAGTCCAACAACCAGGTGTGCAGGTGTAATGGTCTGAGGTGGCATTTCTTTTGATAGCAAGATCCTTTTGGCTGTCCTCGGTGGGACCCTTACAGCACACTGACAAGTCGACGTTTTGTTGTTCTTCATGGCAACCCATCCTGGCGTACACTTCAGCAAGGTAACGCCCGCCCACACGGCAAGAGTTTTTGCTGCTTACCTTCCCGCTTATCAAACTCTGCCTTGGACATCAAGGTTACCAGATCTCGTCCCAATTAAGAACGTTAGGAGTATTATGGGGAGGGCCTTGCAACCATCTCGGGATGCGCCAATTGTATAGAACTCGGCACGATATCCCTCAGGAGGACATCCAACAACTCTATCAATCAATGCTAAGCCGAATAGTAACCTGCTTAAGGTCCAGAGGTGGGCCAACGCGTTACTTTATTGCTGTCTTTGCGAAAGTTTCTTTCTCGAATAAGACCTCCATTATTTCTGAAACTGTATTCATTTGTTTGTCTGTATATGTAAATTTCACCATTTACCGATTTCCTAGCCATTCCGGTTACTCCTTCGTGGTGCATCTTCTTATTTTGTCTTATAGTGTACACTTATCCCACTGTGACATAAAACGGTGAATGCCTTCGTGGAAAAATGTTTTCTGTTCCCTACGGAACCGTGTTTGTACTCAGACGTGTATCCCTTCATCCAAGGCAAAACGATGGCCACGAATGTCTTCCAACAGGGCTTCATAAATATGGATATCGCAGTGAGACTAATCGGCACTGATTGGAGAATACGTACGGTCATCCCAGCGGAACTTCCTCGAGGCCACATGTTGCCAAGGTGGTTTGCAGTAAGCTGCAAAAGTTACGTTGGAAAAACCCATACACATTACCCATGCGGCCCCGATCCATCCCCATGCGATTTTCACACTTTTGAATCCCTGAACAAGAAGACATTCGTGGTCCTCGTTTTGCTTTTGACGAAGAGATGCATACCTGTGTACAAACATGGCTCTGTAGGCAACCGCAGACTGTTTTCATATTGGGTTTAGTGTAATAACAGTTTTCGCGGTTACTTTGGGTTGGGATGGTTTGGGGAGGGGACACGACTTCGAGGTCATCGGTCTCATCGGGTTAGGGAAGGGTGAGAAGGAAGTCGGCCGCGCCCTTTCAAAAAAACCATCCCAGCAATACTCTGTCAATCAGGTGGTCATTATGGTTTCGCTCATCGATGTAGGTGTGCAGTCCTGCCTTTATGGAATACTTTCAACGTCTTCTATCTTCAAATAACAACAACTTTTATTAAAATATCTCCCTTTTGCGTTTTTGTTTAGTTTCTAAAAATTTCTCACAATTCATTTCTTTCTCATCCTAATAGATAACACAACGATGATGATGAATTAAAACCCTACCGAACCCCCTCTGGAAGCGATGCCTCTTTCTTGATAGTACACTTGCAGAGTCTGAATAATGGGGTATAACCTTCTTGCCAGGAACTTGTCTTCCTTGATTTTCCTACACCCTAATCTTATTTCATACTAATATCTTGAAAGGCATTTCGTTCTTGTAAGCAAATAATTGAGGCTCGTTCTTTATCAGTCTGCCTTTAGTTTCTGAAATTGTTGTGTTCATTTAGGGACAGAGCGCAGCTGCTGACTTTCTAAAAATATAGGACTGTAGTCCGAGTGTTAAGGTACACTCAAAATTCAAATTATAAAGTTTGTCCCTGGTAACTACGTCTACAAGGGGCCTAATATAGAAATTCCTTGAAAAATATAAGTTAACATCCCTAGTACATCAACTGAGTCCTTAGAATTCACATCTGAATACTTCCAATAGTTTCTACCATTCGGGGCGTCGACATCAACCAAAGAGTATTAAATAGCAAACCAATAATAAATAATTACCTCAGGTTCACACAGCAGTTAAAAAGAAAGCGACGAATTACTCTATTAACAAAAACTAGATACTCTACCAATAACGATACATGAAATACGTATCGTAGTAGTAATTTGCTGACAGTCTTTAAAAATAAAGTAACATAGCTGTGGCGGAACTACTAATATTCACTGGTGTGCAAAACTCGAGGAAACTGGACGATACAGACAAATAACTGCTACCGTTTATAACAGTAGGTAACCGAAAGAACTAGGCAGTGAGATGAACAGAAACGAAAGTTTTATTCAAAGAGAATAATTACAATTGTTAAATCCAGCCTAGTCGTCAGATATGGGGTGTCTAGGATACCTGCTTTCTCGGATCGCTAAACAACATTCAAACAAATTGTATTAATGAGTTTTATTACAAAAGGAAAAGGTTAGAATACTTAACTTTGACTGTTACATACAAGTGTCGCGAACAAAGGGCGAGATGCAAAATAAGCAATATCCTTCAGTATAAATAACCCTCAAGACCGCTTTACATAGATAGTACAAGCAAAGTAAATAATGTCGATGCTGCTACAGAACTCGCTAATCTTGAAGTACCGGGCGCGGCGTTTATGTCCTCTTCGCATAGGGGCCTCTGCTGTCGCGTTGTCGTCCTGGACAGGGGTCGATCAGCGTGCAATTGGCTGACGTATCACAGCCATCTCTTCTCCATCGTTCCCGACTGGCGTGCCAGCGCTCGACTTTACGCCGTAACAACAATGAAGCCATCTCGATTCACCATGGCTCACTGGACATTACAAAAGGCGCGATATGATTCTTAATAGGGTGAGCGATTACCACGGATGGCAGTACATGCTTGGCAACATGTTCCAATGCCACCCATAAGTTTGGTAAGGATTTCTGTGGGTATAGAGTCCCATTCTCTCTCCAGTAAGCTTATCAACTGTCGGATGGTCGTTGCTGCAAAGCCTGTCTAGCAAAGCATGTCAAACGTGTTCGATGGGATTTAAGTCGGGACAACGAGGAGACCAGTCCATTCGCCGGATATCCTCCCATTCCAAGAGACCTTCCGCCTGTGCTGTTCCACGCGGTCTCGCATTGTTGTTGTTGTTGTGGTCTTTAGTCCTGAGACTGGTTTGATGCAGCTCTCCATGCTACTCTATCCTGTGCAAGCTTCTTCATCTCCCAGTACCTACTGCAACCTACATCCTTCTGAATCTGCTTAGTGTATTGATCTCTTGGTCTCCCCCTACGATTTTTACCCTCCACGCTGCCCTCCAATGCTAAATTTGTGATCCCTTGATGCCGCAAAACATGTCCTACCAACCGATCCCTCCTTCTAGTCAAGTTGTGCCACAAACTTCTCTTCTCCCCAATCCTATTCAATACCTCCTCATTAGTTACATGATCTACCCACCTTATCTTCAGCATTCTTCTGCAGCACCACATTTCGAAAGCTTCTATTCTCTTCTTGTCCAAACTGGTTATCGTCCATGTTTCACTTCCATACATGGCTACACTCCATTCAAATACTTTCAGAAACGACTCCCTGACACTTAAATCTATAATCGATGTTAACAAATTTCTCTTCTTCAGAAACGATTTCCTTGCCATTGCCAGTCTGCATTTTATATCCTCTCTACTTCGACCATCATCAGTTATTTTACTCCCTAAATAGCAAAACTCCTTTACTACTTTAAGTGTCTCATTTCCTAATCTAATCCCCTCAGCATCACCCGACTTAATTCGACTGCATTCCATTATTCTCGTTTTGCTTTTGTTGATGTTCATCTTATATCCTCCTTTCAAGACACTGTCCATTCCGTTCAACTGCTCTTCCAAGTCCTTTGCTGTCTCTGACAGAATTACAATATCATCGGCGAACCTCAAAGTTTTTACTTCTTCTCCATGAATTTTAATACCTACTCCGAATTTTTCTTTTGTTTCCTTTACTGCTTGCTCAATATACAGATTGAATAACATCGGGGAGAGGCTACAACCCTGTCTCACTCCTTTCCCAACCACTGCTTCCCTTTCATGTCCCTCGACTCTTATAACTGCCATCTGGTTTCTGTACAAATTGTAAATAGCCTTTTGCTCCCTGTATTTTACCCCTGCCACCTTCAGAATTTGAAAGAGAGTATTCCAGTTAACGTTGTCAAAAGCTTTCTCTAAGTCTAGAAATGCTAGAAATGTAGGTTTGCCTTTCCTTAATCTTTCTTCTAAGATAAGTCTCGCATTGTCATCCATAAAAATGAAGGCAGGTCCGAATGAAGCCTGAGAAGAAGCTCATGGAGAAAGTGTACAGTGTCACATTAGTGTACACTGTTGAATGTGGCTTGTTAAAAGGTTAGGACTCAGTACGCCCATTCTGTATTATGCCTTACCACACCATAACATGTGGACTACCTCAGCGATCATGTCCGATAATGTGCATTACGTGCTCTCACCTCTCGCCATACGACGGTACTACATGCACTGTCTAAGGTGATCGTTTTGGTGGTCATGATGTTAATACTGATTTTCAGAACACCTACATCGATTTTTCTGCTGGTTCATATAACCTAATAATTACATGTCACGATCAACTTTTCCTCAATGCACCAGACTGCGACTGTTGAATTCGAGGAAAAGTATCTGAATTGGATTGTCGATGCATACTTTTCCGTCGTAAGACTTCACTTTTAATTTCTGTGCGTATCTGTGAATAGGTGATAAAAATAATTCTGAAGTGCTAAATAGGGCTACGAGTCTGTCGAACTTTCTGCCGAGGCAGCTCCTAAGTCGACAACTTCGTCTTTGATCCGCCACCTGTCACAGTCCGAGGAACGGACCACCGCTCCTGCAGTGGTAGGAGCCTGCTTTGCGAGTAAAACGGTGACCAGTGATAGTAATATGACCACATGCCAAAAGCCTGAATAATCACTTTCACACCGCGGATCGTACAAAGAGAGATAGTGTGGTGCTGTAAGATATGGACAGTGATGTGGAGCCATTGCCGTGTTCAACTGCGCCAGGCTTCTCGGTTGAGAATCCACGACGCTTACAGCCCGATTGCAGTGGTTCCGCAGAATATCAGCTGTGTTTAAATCTGGGAAGTTTATTGGCAGAGGAGTACGATAAAATCATCGCAGTGGCCTTCGAACCATGCGCGTTCACTGCGAGCTATGTGAGACGTCGTATTCCCTGCTCGCAGATACCGTCGTGATGAGGAAAATCCAACTCCATTTGGTGACAGATATGGATGCATGCCTCTATCGTTCAATTGTGCCTTCTGGAATGACAAGATCACCCACGGAATCCAACGAAAACGTTCCCTAAATCATAATGCATCCTTCTCCGGCCTAGGCCCACTGCTTTCAGGTGTTCTTGTGTACATAGTTCCGCGTAGTCAGCGCGTACATAACTTTCCCACTAGAACGCGCCCCGCTAAGCACAACAGCGAAGGCGCAGCCCTCGTCCGTCTCCGCACTACGAGGTGGCGCTGTCTTAGAGCCTGACCAAATTCTGCTTCCGGCGGTCCGCGTATTAATATGTAATGCAGACAATGAGATTGCTGCTAACGTAGAACCTTTTCTCCTCGCGGATCACACTCGCGCAGTGATACCTGAACGCTCGAGGTATTATAACGAGTGTACACACCTCCGATGAGTCAGTCTGCATTTGTCTACATTAGTCTGCATTTATCTGTTCCAGTCTATAGTCAAGTTTCAGTCTGCGCCTAATGAGATTATCATATTCCTGTACATAGCCATGAAGAGAAATGTATAGACACTTTGTCAAGTATCAGAGATATGTGAGAATAAGATTAACGTACCAAGACCAAAGGAACTTCAGATTGTCAATTGTAAACAGCATCCAGAATCAAGTTACGTAATGTCTATCCTTTTTATTATTTTGATAAATGTGTGTGAAAATTAATCAAGTTCTGTTTAAAGTTGGTCACCGTCAATCTGCTACGATAAGCGTGCAAGTGGCATTTGTATCGTCTGACCTAACTGCAGAAGATAAACACGCCACGATAAGACCACGAGATATATTGTTGACACTCGCCTACTTCGTTAGAGCGACAAGTCAAATAATCTGATGGTGTGTGTACCGAAGGTCTTACAGTACGCACACACAGGTGTTTTACGCCGCGCACGCCAATGGCCTTCTCTCTGTTGGAGTATTAAACGCGATTCACCTGAAAAGGCCGCTTGTCGCCACTCAGTGGACGTCTACTTGCCCTACTGACGAGCAAATCCCAGTATTCGAAGCCGATGAACGGTAGTAAGCAAGGGTGCATGAACCAGACACCTGCTGTTCGGGCCCATTGGCAACGACGTTTTCTGAGTGGTTATTGAGGAGACACTGTCAGTAGCCCCCTGGCCCATCTCGGTGGTCAGATGCAAAACGATTGTACGTCTGTTCTCTTCTACACATGTCCGCAGCCTTGGTTCATTCCTGTCGTGTATGGCATGTAGTGCACGCACCGTTGTCTCGGCGATGGTTTTGGATAGCGCCATTTCGCCATGCACCGTATTGTAGCCATGGTGGCTCGCGAACAGTATACTGAACATAGCATTTTAGAGAATTCTTCCAACGTTGGCCCGAAAGCCGATGAACATGCCCTTTTGGACGTCAAATAAATCGCGCCTCATGCGCACTGTGAAACGAAAACACTGTTTCCGTTCGCCAAGACACTTTTTTTCTACTCTCCACTGCCTGTACTGCCACCTGCCCTCTGTGACTGGCTATCGCAAGTTGACATCGAACTTAAGCGTTGGTCACATTAACATGAGTGGACGTATACACTACTGGCCATTAAAATTGCTATGTAACCGATAGGAAGAAGATGCTGTGATATGCAAATGACTAGATTTTCAGAGCATTCACACAAGTTTGGCGCCGGTGGCGACACCTACAACGTGCTGACATGAGGATAGTTTCCAACCGATTTCGCATACACAAACAGCAGTTAACCGGCGTTGCCTGGTGAAACGTTGTTGTGATGCCTCGTGTAAGAAGGAGAAATGCGTACCATCACGTTTCCGACTTTGATAAAGGTCGGATTGTAGCCTATCGCGATTGCGGCTTATCGTATTGCGACATTACGGCTCGCGTCCGTCGAGATACAATGACTTTTAGCAGAATATGGAATCGGTGGGTTCAGGAGGGTTCTACGGAACGCCGTGCTGGTTCCCAACGGCCTCGTATCACTAGCAGTCGAGATGATCTTATCCGCATGGCTGTAACGCATCGTGCAGCCACGTCTCGATCCCTGAGTCAACAGACGGGGACGTTTGCAAGACAACAACCATCTGCACGAACAGATCGACGACGTTTGCAGCAGCATGCACTATCATCTCGGAGACCATGGCTGCTGTTACCCTTGACGCTGCATCACAGACAGGAGCGAATGCGATGGTGTATTCAACGACGAACCTGGGTGCACGAATGGCAAAACTTCATTTTTTCGGATTAAACCAGGTTCTGTTTAGAGCATCATGATGGTCGCATTCGTGTTTGGCGACATCGCGGTGAACGCACATTGGAGGCTTGTATTCGTCATCGCCATACTGGCGTATCAACCGGCGTGATGGTATGAGGTGCCACTGGTTACACATCTCGGTCACCTCTTGTTCGCATTGACGGCACTTTGAACAGTGGACGTTACATTTCAGATGTGTTACGACCCGTGGCTCTACCCTTCATTCGATCCCTGCGAAGCCCTATATTTCAGCAGGATAATGCACGACCGCATATTGCAGGTCCTGTACGGTCCTTTCTGGATACAGAAAATGTTCGACTGCTGCCCTGGCCAGCACATTCTCCAGATCTCCCACCAATAGAAAACGTCTGGTTAATGGTGGCCGAGTATCTGGTTCGTCACAATAAGCCACTCACTACTGTTAATGAACTATGGTATCGTGCTGAAGCTACATGGGCAGGTGTACCTGTACACGGCATCCACACTCAATGCCCAGGCGTATCAATACCGTTATTACGGCCAGAGGTGGTTGTTCTGGGAACTGATTGCTCAGGATCTATGCACCCACATTGTGTGAAAATGTAATTACATGTCAGACCTAGTATAACATATTTGTCCAATGAATACCCGTTTATCATTTGCATTTCTTCTTGGTATAGCAATTTTAATGGCCAGCAGTGTAGTTCTCGTGCGACGTGGGACACAGCGCTCTTGTCGAACACGAACCATTCTCTTACCTCATAGGTTACCAGATAATAAACTTAAAGTTTTTTTTTTTTTTTTTTGTTTTCGCTTTGGTCTGTTGATTATACACTTGCATGTGTCCTCCAGGCCGGTTTACTGGAGCAACGGCACTGGGTGTGAGGCCATAGACCGGCTTCCGTCCACCGTGTGCTGGTGTCGGTGGCAGCAGGTGTGAGGCTGTAGTTAATGAAGTGCTCCGCTGTGATACCCTGGAGGGCATTCTACGTGTTAATCGCGCTACCAAATCTGATTACACGTCGCCATTACAGCCAGACGCCCAGAGCGCTCTAGTCTCGGCAGTACACCAGACAGACAAACGATATGCAGTACATGTACTCAAGTACAATCTGCCCTTATGCTGCAATTAACTTCGCATTGAACACCACGCAGGCCGTCATGATTTTAGACCTGAAATTCCAGAGTCACTGGAGTGCGAAATCGTTATGGCGGTCCACGTCGGGATGTTTACATCTTCCAGATGATTTCTGCCTCGCGGCTCATCTCATTAACTTCTAGCGTTCATTTTTGATATGCCTGACACAAAAGATTTCTACATTATATTTAACTAGCAACACAAGGCCACTAGGCGTATTGCCTCCGATAAATGGCTGTTATAATAAATATAAGAAACAGATAACTGCGGTTTTTCCTGAGGACTGTTAAGGATTCATCACACAGTTGTCGAACGAGACGATGAACTGCAACGTTTAGTGCTGCTAACTGAGAATGAAAACAAATGTCTTTTGTGATCTTTCTCAGCATTACTGGGTCACTGGAAGTCCATCATTCTAATAGTCAGAGCCAATAGGCTATAGTATTGAATGATTGTCAGCGCGTTTAATAACAAACAAAATAATAATGCACTTAAAGCTACTGAAAATTCTATTAGTTTCCATTCTTTGACTTGTTATGGAAACAACGTGGCTACGCTGCGAAAGCTGGCTTCGGGGTGCCATAGGGCCACGCCATCTTTCTGGCCAGTTTGTGCTCGGAGCCACACTATTGAACTACCCATGCTATGCTCTCAGACAGTGTACTGTGTCTGTCTGCTACTAGGGGCAACCAGCGACACTATTTACGACCTCCACCACTTGTTGATCATAAGGATCAAAGTTGAAACTAATGAGCAAAGGAAGGCCCCCTTCAATTAAAGCGCTGTCAGTGATTTCTCCCCACTGACAAATATTGCGGCTTGCCTGCCAGATGTGTCAGATGTGGTGGAAAGCACCAATTACAGATTTGCCGAAAGAGATGAACCCAGAAAACGAAATACACTAGTAGCGACGGTGAACATCTGATCACTTGAAGAGCATGTTTTTACGTTCCAGCAGGTCCTTCGTACATATACTGCGTAGGGCAAGGCAGTGAAGGTACGGGGACAACAAACGACAGCATCACCTACCATCGCCCACGTCATCAGGCAAGCCGAAACACTCGTAAAGATGAAAACAGTCAACCAACAATCCACTAACATGATCAGGTCCGTTTGGTTACACCTACCTTATTGGAATGTTCATCACCATCGGGGATTTCATAGCCACGTGGCAGCAATGAAACATCTTCACCATCCAAAAATTCAAGAAAGCTCTTAAAACATAATGAAATTAATAGTCCTCTTCAAATGGTTCAAATGGCGCTGAGCACTATGGGACTTAACATCTTAGGTCATCAGTCCCCTAGAACTGGTTGGTTCAAATGGCTCTGAGCACTATGGGACTCAACTGCTGAGGTCATTAGTCCCCTAGAACTTAGAACTAGTTAAACCTAACTAACCTAAGGACATCACAAACATCCATGCCCGAGGCAGGATTCGAACCTGCGACCGTAGCGGTCTTGCGGTTCCAGACTGCAGCGCCTTTAACCGCACGGCCACTTCGTCCGGCTCCCCTAGAACTTAGAACTATTTAAACCTAACTAACGTAAGGACATCACATACATCCATGCCCGAGGCAGGATTCGAACCTACGACCATAGCAGTCTCGCGGTTCCGGACTGCAGCGCCTAGAACCGCACGGCCACCGCGGCCGGCAAACCTCTTCGGGAGCGCCGGTCAGTCTTTGCTCTCCCGTGGCCCGTAGACTCATAAGGAGCAAAGACTTCTCACTGCGCACAGCTAACCCCGGTGGGGTACCCATCACAAAAATCGAACTGGAATCAGTCGTCACATGGCACCAGATAAGCATTCTTGTGGTCACGGAAACGCATCTGCATCCTACCGAGACCTCAAAACCGAAGAACATATACGACGGACGCTGTATATGGACGTGTGGGAGGTACAGCGGTCTTCATGGCAACTCGGGAAGCCATAGATACTACAAGCTCGTCTTCTTAAAGCATCATCACTCTAATAGCAGCTTACCCCACCACGCAACAACCTTTGGGGAAATACGATTTCCTAATTCTCTTTGACCATTACCCGAAGATGCGGAAGTGTTTTAAGTAGGGACTGAAACGCCAAACACCACGCCCAGAATTCACGGACAACCAAACCCCGAGGTGTTCACCTTAACAACCTGCAAGAAAAACTACGAGCCTACGCCCGTGTTCACGCCTAAATAGAGCCACAGTTAATCATAGACTTCCCTCACTCCTAAAAGTGGCATGTGTGTGTGTGTGTGTGTGTGTGTGTGTGTGTGTGTGTGTGTGTGTGTATGTGGTGGACACACACACACACACACACACACACACACACACATATATATATATATATATATATATATATATATATATATGATGCCGTATATGTATGTTTTTCCAGATGCAAATTACAAAATGTTTCAAGCAACTGTTCTTTAGCCGTCAGGGGAACATCAATCAGCATGATTGCCTTCGTTGTAGCTTTGTTTTTTACAGAGATATGAACAGTGGTATGACTTTTTTAAATGGCACCCTGTGTTTTTTATTCGGTAATTCATTTCCTCTCCTAAAGACCTATTCAAAAATGTATCACAGTGTATGATTCACTGAAACACAACGTTATTAATTCCAAAACACAACAATGGCTTTGACGCTCCCAGCGCTTAGTGCAGGTACTCGGGGTAATGGAACACATCCACGTGCTGACGTTGACAGAGCACCAATGTGAACATAAGTAGAATGCACACCCGTCATTTCGTCCACTATCGTCAGTCGAAGAGCTGTGTGTGCAGAATGTACACCAACGAAGATAAGGTAGAAATGCTACTCATCTATGGGGAATGGAAGTTAGCAGAACAGTAATTGCAATACTGTTTTCTTATGTACGGGTATATTTAGCACAGTAGTTTAGTCCTTTTAAATACTGTTGTGTAGGATAGGCATACAGTAAAGTCTGTCCTTCCTATAAACTGCATCGACATAACGTTTCTTTTATTGTTGTTGTTGAAGGTAGGCGAAACGCTACACACGCAGCGGAACTGTACCTTTTGGATATATGATGACGCTCTCGAACTGTCACTTCACCTTTCTTATACTTCCCAAGAAAGGTTTTTATAGTGAAGAATTGTTCACCCCTCTCGAACCCGTCCTACACAAATTCGAAGAGACACGCATATTGCTTTCGAATTACTATTTCTAGTGATTCCATGTAGTATCTCATCAAGACTCGAATTTTACCAGTATCACAAGCAATCTGATCAGTTTTATCCGTCCTGGGTTGTGGATTTATGTAGATTGAGTCACCAATGCTGATATAACTTGTGCAAAAAAGCAAGAAAACTGTCTAATATTAACTGCTTATGAAGTAAGTGGCTCCCGATCCGAAAGTACACACGGCAGCCCTCGAACTGGAAAACCCTTGCTTTGACGATATTTTGAAAGTCGCGCATTATTTCGAAAACGTGCAGGCCGAAAATAAGTGCGTCTTGGCTGTACCACGGTGGGAGCTGTCTACATACCACTTCGCGCTGTGAAGGGATGGAATACTTCTAAACCACTTCGCAGACGACGGTGTCTTGATTTACTTATTTCTGATCTGTCGATGACCTATGAACGGCCAATTACTCCCCATTGGCCAGGGACAGCGGAGTGTTGCTTTCGGTCCATACCATTTCACAGAGCACATACATGTCTTCTGTCTGGCCTGTTGGGTGCACTGCACCAGTTGGGGCAAAGACGGGCATCTCGATACCTCCTGCTGTAAAGCGTCAGGACATTCAAACCCCATTCCCCACATGCATCAAGAAACGGTGAATGATGTCTTTGAAATTGTTCCCCAGGGAGATCTTTCAGCCTCGAAGATGTCTGTCAGCCTCACAGTTGGGAACCAACATGTCTGTTTTGGGGTGGACACTTCCACACCTATCCTCGAGTGGTTCCGATGAACAGGCACCGTCTTCTCGAGCGGTAGTAAAGTATAATGGCATTTCGATTCTACTCTGGGGTCAATTCACCTTGTCCACTGTCTAAAGCTGATAACGATGTTTTTTTGCCGATAGCAAAGCAGCGTGAAATATTTTAGATCTGGATACTCTCTCGTTTTTTAGGATTCTACTTCACTGACGAGATTAAGGTTGTTCCCTCCCAGAAATTCGACGAGTTTTGAGCCGCTTTGCACCTGAACATGGCTTTCCAGTCTAACATCTTCTTGCGTCCATGTGGAATGTCCTGTTTTTGTCGGTCGCGGCCCATTCCCGTCTCACTGAGGACAACCGTTATGCAGGAACACAATCACCTCCAAGAGCTGGGGTGATTGAACGTAGAAATACCAGCGCTTGGCCCACAATTGCCGTAGTGGTCGGGGAACCCAATGGCGCCCTCCAACTATGTAGAGGCTTTAAACAGACAATCAGTGTCCAGGAATAGGTGTAAATCTACCCAATACCCTGTGAGGAGGACTTCCTCAAAATTCTTGTCGGAGCTGAATATTTTTCTAAGACAGATTGTGCCGATGCAAATCTGCAGACCCTGGTCCACACAATGGTTATCAACACACCTTTTGGCTTATACAAAAGGCGTTCAAGAAGTTTTCCACAGTCGTCTCTGTTCTTTTCATTTTTTGCAGGAGGAGAATAAAATGCTTTGTGAACATACATGGAACATTTAGCTATACATTGAGCCTACTCAATATAACCTCCATCAGCTGTGACGCATCTGGCCTAACTTTCTTTCTATGATGTGAATTCACTTTGGTAAAATTCAGCGGATTGACACAGGAAATAAGGTCTTTCCCGCTATCAAATGTTTTACCGCGCAGGTGGGCTTTCAGACGACCAAAGAGGTAAAAATCAGACGGAGCCAAGTCCGGACTGTAGGGAAGATGAACAATTTTCTAACCCATTTTCCTGATTTCCTCCTGCGTCATAAGGGCTGTATGTGGTTTGGCATTGTCATGGTGTAGTCTCATGAGCTGACCCTGAAGCTGTGGTCTGTGGGTCTTGATGGCACGTCACAGCTTGTCCAATGACAAACAGTAACGGTCCCAGTTAATTGTGGAGCCAGGTTCCAATGGTCTCCTTATTCACATCACTCACTGCCGTCGATGATCTACCGCATAGTGGATTGTCCGGTAAAGAGAAATCACCCTCTTTAAACCTCTGCAGCCACAGCTGGATGCTGCTGCTATCCACCGTGTCCTCCCCATACACAGGGAACAACTTCCTGTGAATCGATGTGGCAGTCATCGCCGGTATTGAAGAGGAACTCCATCACCAACCGTTGTCGCAAGCTGACATCTACTTCACGGTCCATTATCGCTCACCAGTAAATAAAGAAAGTACTTTTATACATCAACTTATAGCTAAATTTTCCAAACTAACAAGAGCGGTTCCTTCCAGAAGTAGCCCGTATCATGCGTCCACTAAAGTAGTTGCAGCAGACAGGTACTCAGTACAAGTTGACGGCTACCTGTTAGCACGATGTCAAGCAGATGTAGGATCAGTCCAGTTTCGGCGGAAAGGGTCGGTTTCTTTCCCGTTACAAACATAACGATTTTTTAGTCTGAATCTTAAGTGGCCATTCAAATTATTCTAGTGCTATATTCGTTTAATCGATATGTCTTAAAAGAGACAATAAACCACGAAGTGTAAACAGCACGCCAGCAGCTACAACACCGCCCTGCCCCATGGTGACCCATACCGCCATGCAGTGGCGGAGCTAGGTCGCTGCCGGAGTACTATGCTATTCTTCGCGGTTTACTGTACATGTTAATACATACTGATGAAAAGAATGTTGGATTAGACTACTTTGGGACCGTTTTGTCGAACATGCACGTGAACTTCCGATTTAAAAGTCATTCGGTTTGTACGGGGAACGCAATCCACGCTTTCCGTAGAAACTAGCTATCACGTGACAGACGTAATGAGCAGTATTTCTTTGGGGCAACTCCATCTACACTTCGTAAAAACAAAACCTCAAATATCACCTGAAACGCCAGAGAAAATGCGCCTGATGACTCATATATAGGCGAATGAATCAACATTCTAGCAAAGGAGCTAATCTTGGCAGCCTCGCTCACCGTGAGAAAACGTCATGCTTTACAGAAAAGCAATCTTCTGGCATATTTAAGATGTTCTTACGAAGTGCCTTTGCATTCGAGGCAAGAGTTTAAAACCTGAATCTATGAGTGTATCACTCTTGGACTGTAGTGATGTTTTAACTTTTTGCAGACTGTGTACACTTTCTCTTCCGAAAAGCAATCCTCTGGCATATTTAAGGTGTTCTTACGAAGTGCGTTTGCATTCGAGGCAAGAGTTTAAAGACTGAATCTATGAGGGTATCACTCCTGGACTGTAGTGATGTTTTAACTTTTTGCACACTATGTACATTTTCTCTTCCACAGAAGAGAAAAAAATTGCCTGTATAAGACTATGAACCCAACGTTGGACCTCAAAGAATTTTGTTCGTACATAAGTACTAGTGTTGTAAGATGAGATAATAAATAACATTACTGACGAAGTATGTATGTAGCGTCTACTCGGAATACTTACGTTAGACAATGAATCAACCATTTTACACTCCTCGTTACTCGTCTTCCTAGAAACGACCGGGAGGGCCAGTACTATCAGCATCCCAAGAAAATGGAAATGAAATGAGCGTATGGCATTGTTGGCCGGGGAAGTTCGGCCGCCAAGTGCAAGCCTTATTTCAGTCGACGCTACATTGGGCTACTTGCGCGCCGGTGATGAGGATGAAATGATGATGAGGACAACACAACACCCATCCCACGAGCGGAGAAAATCTCCAACCTAGCCGGGAATCGAACCCGGGCTCGCTTGCATGGGAGGCAAGGACGTTATCACCCAGATAAGCAAGCGGACATCCCAGGAGGAATTAATATAGACTGAGTAATAGTTACTACATTCACCTGTAGCTTAAATTACGGCATCCTCTCTTGGATTCATATTTCAGCAAAAACTAAAGCACTGATATGTGTAATTTACTGATTTATGCATTTTAACTAAATAAACACAAAGAATTTTCAGTGCTTAAATTTTATAGAAATAACTTCTACAGCATTAGTGTTAATATGAGATCATTATATTGTAGAACTTTTAAAGAGTTCACACCATGTCAAAGCATAACATGAGTTAAATACAAATCCTGTGTAACTTCAACACTTAACAAACATTTGTGCTCTCCCCTCAAAACATGAGTGAAAACAACATGTGAATCTTCGTCTATCTTCCTGTTTAAAACACTTAAAAGAAATCATTATTACCACAGAGCCGACTGTATTGTCAGAAATAGGTTTAAGGGGCAATTCCACAAATGATAAAGGTGTTACATTCACGTATAATAACTGCTACTGAGATTAAGTCGAGAATAAAGTACTCTAAAACTTACTCAGGAGGACACAGCCGGGAATCACAACAACCAAATATAATCGTACAATGAAGGCTTTCATGACCGGATGTTTCAGCCGCGGAGAATTTTTCCGGGTTGTATGGCCGTGGTCCATGGAACTCTTAATCCCTGACGTTTCGTCCAAGGCTACGTTTGACATCTTCGGAGGTGCTCCTAGTTGTGCTAAGTCTTACCGACTGACGAGTCAGACGTCGAAGAGTGGCCTAAATACCGTGGAAAGTGGGCGTGGTCTGGATTTCACGTCATAGCAGAGATAAACCTTGTCAAAGATAAAAAATTTTAACTATCGATTATAGTACGTCAAAGATAAAAACTTCTCATCGATTCTGTAGCGTCACAGTCCATATGTCGCTGAGTTTCACGGCCTCTTCTTTTCTGTTAAAATTATCCCCATGTTTATATGACTTCTCTATGTAGCCGTGGATAATAGTGCGTCATAGTACATAAAACTTCAGTGTCCGAAAATTTCACACGTGATCTCCTGATTGAAGAGCATGTTCCGCTATGGCTGATTTGTCTGTTTTCCCTAGTCGGAAAAGAATTTTCTGTTCCTTCAACCGTGTATTCACACTTCTCTTTGTAGTTCCAATGTAGACCTTGCCACACGTACACGGAATCTTATATATACCACTTGCAGACAGAGCTAATTGTTCGAATTTTTCCGTTGAGTTCTACGATTGCTGACTTTTACATGGAATAATTCGAACAATTAGCTCTGTAAAAAGCGAGTAAGAAACCATGTCGATGGTATCGATACGTGGATGATACATTTTTTGTTTGATCAGATGGAAAAAAAGATTTAGAGGAATTCTTTTGTTATTTAAATAGTATAAACCAAAAGATCTAGTTTACCATGGGAATGGAGAAAGACAATGCAATATCCTTCTTGGATGTCTTCGTCATGAGGCAGTCTGATGACAGCTTGAAACACAAAGTCTTTCGGAAGGTTACACATACCAACAGATACTAGCATAAGGATTCCAATTATCATCCACAACAGAAAAGAGGTTTAATTAAAAGTCTAGTGGACAGAGCTAAAAGGATTTGTACGCCGGAACACATGGACGCCGAGTTAAAACATCTAAAGCAGACTTTCGAGAAGAGTGGGTACTCTAGTAAGGAACTAAATGGAGTTTTACGACCGAATAACTGGAGGCCTAAGGACAACGATAGGACACAGCGATGGAGGAACACGGTTTCTCTAGCCTTTCATCAAAAAAGTAACGGATCAAATCGGCAAGATTCTAAGGAAACATGATGTTCGACCGATTTTCAGTCCAACTAAGAAAATAGGCCAAGCACTTCGTTCCGTTAAGGATTAACGTCCCGCTCTGTCTGCAAGTGGTGTATGTAGGATTCCGTGTACGTGTGGCGAAGTCTACATTGGAACTGCATAGAGAAGTGTTAATACACGGTTGAAGGAACATAGAAGTCATTTCCGACTATGAAAACAGACAAATCAGCCGTAGCGGAACATGCTCTTCAATCAGGTGATAACGTATTGAAATTTTCGGAAACTGAAGTTTTATGTACTATGACGAACTATTATCTACGGCTATATAGAGAAGTCATCGAAATATATAAACATTGGGATAATTTTAACAGAAAAGAAGAGGCCATGAAACTCAGTGATATATGGACTGTGGCGCGCAGAATCGATGAGGTTATTATCTTTGACGTACTATAATCGTATATCTTTGACAAGGTTTATCTCTGCTATGACGTGAAACCTAGAAGACGCCCACTTTCCACGGTATTTAGGCCACTCTTCGACGTCCGACTCGTCAATCGGCGAGACTCGGCACAACCAGCAGCACCTCCGAAGATGTCAAACGTAGCCTTGGACGAAACGTCAGGGATTAAGAGTTCCACGGACCACGGCCAAACAACCCGGAAAAATTCTCAGCAGCTGAAGTAAATATAAATTCATTTTGATCCTAAGAGTTTCTGAACGCAGAGTACCGTTACCCAGTGCTGTCACGTATCATGCAAACAAAGAGTGATACTCCATGAAGAAACGTCTGCTACTCAATAAGAGTTCTGTAACACATCATTCTGTTTCGATCATCATACGTCGTTGGCTTCACTGTGAAAACCAGCCTCCTCCACTCTCAACTCGCACGTTAGCATATTACGTTTTATACCGTTTGTTTTGTTAGGCTGACAACCGATATTTCCGATTACGTACAGAACATCAACATAACAACGTCTCATGTTATATGAATGCTGTAGTTTTATGTTTTATGAGCATCAGACTTATTGTATTTGTGATGCTCATTCATTTTGATTTCCAAATGTTTTAGCAACTGTGAACGCCCAGCTTCAGTACCTTGGACAGAAAGTTCCATAGGCATTTCTTCGAGGATTATTTAATACTGATTATGCAATGTCCTGCTCACAGAAACACTCCGTTTAGAAGCATGAACTACAGCTCTCGTATGTTACGTTAATCTGTTACTGCACAAAAGTAAAGTTTAATCGTATGTCTGGTGGAATCATGTTTCCATATCGTTACTGAAGACCACAACTTAGTAAAATATTTCTTCACATCTAGTTTTAGTGTAATTTATATTTATCAATATCCATGAATATTGAAAACTTGCATTGTGTTTAGGGAGAGACGTGATATTTCAATACGTTGCACTATAGATCATTTCCACAGCTGTCTATTTCTTAGGATGTCATTCTCATACTGGTGCTGTTCGTAATGTTCCTTCCATACTCTCATGCAATGCGTTACTGAATTCAGCTTGAGTACCTCCATTACCATTGTTCTATAAAATCGGCGAGCGCCTGTAATCAAGGGAAATGTGTGCTTTAGATTAATATATTTTCATGATTAGAATATTTATTTCACCTTTAACTGTTTTTATTTACTTGGCAACAATCGGTTTTACGATGCATTATTGTTAAGAGAAAAATTATTATTTAATTAATTAACTCGCGGGTATAGTAGCTTCTTCATACCTCTATGGGACCTGCTGCGTTTTTCTCTGTGTTTCCTTCTATCAAGGAGAATTTCGCGTAGTTTCCTCGTGGCTCATGGCTCATAAACTTCGTGATATTCTATCTATGTATCGTAGAGTAGCAACAACACCTCTGGAGAAACGACTTTCTTTTATTTTTTTTTAGATAAAGGAACGCCCTTCTCTCTCAAACTGAGCTAATGTGACTTGCTACAAGTGAACAAATTTAGGGCCGCGCGGGATTAGCCGAGCCGTCTATGGCGCTGCAGTCATGGACTGTGCGGCTGGTCCCTGCGGATGTTCGAGTCCTCCCTCGGGCATGGGTGTGTGTGTTTGTCCTTAGGATAATTTAGGTTAAGTAGTGTGTAAGCTTAGGGACTGATGACCTTAGCAGTTAAGTTACATAAGATTTCACACACATTTGAATATTTTTGATTTTGAACAAATTTCGTATCAAAACGAAGAATGCAAACACGCTAACAGTACAAATACTTAGGCTTTGCGGTAGACGTGAAACTCATTTAAATCGTTCTGAATGTGCTGGTTGGGTAATTTTATAAAATAGCAAAATAAACCAACGGTTCGGCCGACTTGTCCTTCCTCAGGGCTAAGATGAGATGACGCGAAAATACTCCCTTAAGAATTTCAAGAACGATTGCTGCATCAGCCTTCGTAGCCGAATGGTTAACATCAATACCTAGTTGCGGAAGGACCCGGATTCGATTTCCGACACCTTCTCGGATTGTTCTGAGGTAGGGAGGTCTCGAACGAGATCCACTCAGTACCGTGACCATCTGCTTGAAAAAAGAAGCAGTGATACCATCAGGTTGCGTCTGCTGCAGGGGTTCCAAAAGATTATATCTGAGAAGCTTGGTTCTTTAATGGAACACTTTATTTCGAAGGTTAATAAAATTTTATACAATAAAAAACTTGTTTTATTCAGTGATTACTTGGGGTTTTAAATTATAGATAATGACACAGAAATCGTAATAAAATTAATAATAATAGTTAATATCCTCAGAATGAGAAATAAATGCCATGTTATTAATAGCATTTAACGGAGCACTTCCTTACTTCCCGCAGAACACCAGTACTCTGCGGAACAGAGTTTAGGATACCGTGATCTACTAGCAATAGTAATTGGAGGGCTTGGCTTTGCTTGGCATGTTTTGAGATAAGATAGTGCGGATCAACACAAAAATATGTCCAGTAAACATGAGCTCTAAAGTTCATACCGTTAGAACTATGAGCACTAGTTAATTTTTGCTAAGTTGAAGCACATTTCTTACTGAACAAGTGCTGATCGCTCTTAAGGTATGCATTTTAGCGTCCAACTTTATCAGACAATTTTTCTTGCTTTGGTCAATGCTACTTTCTTCCTAAATATGGAATGGAAAGAGCTTACGGTAGAAGAGGTCCACAGTCAGCCATCAGAGCGATTTCCGCTCATAACTTACGACTGCGTCGTTTCCAGACTAGGATTCAGATTGATGCATGCGCCCTTCTCTATTGTCCCCGAAGTTTGTAACATCATCGCGGAATCACCCTGTATGTCTAATGATGAAATATTAAGTGATAAGGATCAATTTGTGAATACAAACAACAGTGGCATGAATAAAGAAAGTCAGATACAGTGATACTGCGGGTTACTGAAGGAAGAATTATGGAACTACAATGATGCGGAGATTTTGCAAGAACAGACTCCATTCATAAATAAATATGTTTTATAACCTACGAGTAATTGTGTTTAGTATGTAGTTTGCCCATGAATGGCATAAATTACTTGGTCCCTAGCGGAAAGTGGCTGTTTTGGATTACTCATTGTGACAGTTCGTCAAATCTGTGAACACAGTTCCCCTTCCACATCAGCCCATCCACACCCCCTCAAAAAGAAAAAAAATATTTTAATAGATACTCATACTTAACATTCAAATACAATTCTTTACTGCTACGTAATAAAAGGTATGACTTCATGGTAGAAATTTCAGAACCAAAAGAAAAGTTTATATGACCCGTTGATGGTTCAGCACAAGGAGAACAGTGGAGAAACTCGATTTTTTACTACGCCGTAGACAACCTAAAACGTCCAGTACATTTCCTACAAATATTACGGATGTATTTTTAGTACATTCAGAACACTTAAAATTCTGCCTAAAGCCCCATCAGGTCTGACGCAAAACCCGATCCCAAGATTCCTGCATTTATAATTACCGTTGATTACTCCTTCATGCGGTTAATACTATCAGATTTCCTGAATTAAAATGCCTTTAGATAAGAGAATGTGTGTGACGTTGTGACTTATGTGTATGTATAACAATGAACTCGATCGCCTGTCAAATTGCACTGAAACTCTGCAAAATCTCCCTTTTCACTTCAGTTCCTAAATTTTAATCACGAATATATCAATGTACATTTTAAGGTATCGCTTTTAAAGTACGTGGAAATTATCTCCTTTTAGAAGAAACGGGCATCATGGTGGTAAATCTTTGAAATTTATATTTCAGTGTAGGAAACACATTCGTGCGAATATTTTTATGGAATCACATTAGTGTTTAATTTCTTTGAAATTTCTAAAACGAAACATATATAAAATAGCGAGAAAAACATGAGTAAGAACTAGTGCCTCGAGCCTGTGAGCTCACTCACTCTCTGCTGTTTCGTGGGATACATGTAAGTTGATCTGCATGTCAAATGAACTGAGTAATTATTGTACTGTGTGGTAATCTACCGTTCGGTTATTTCAGTTACGTTACTGATACGATGTCTTCTCACGCAATTAATTTTCAATTTGTTTTCAGTGTTTTAATTCAGGCTGCAAATAAAAAGGGTTGGTGACGGTTGTTGGACGAGGAGTAAACGGACGCTAATCACATTCTCTTGTTAATTGCCCCTAAAATGTAATTAATGCGTCTCTGAAATATTTTGTGCTGATCATTCTGCAATAGCTTATGTGATATTTTACGTAAGAATTGCAGTAGGTTGATCGATCACCCACGATCTAGATAGCGCGTTAACTAATTTGCTCGCCGGCCTGACGAAAAATTGTAAGGAGAGGGAACCTTTCAGGCAAAAAATCTTAATGGAATGTTACCTACCTTACCTCGTACTGCTCCATCAGGTATAGTTACTTACATTTCTGATCCCCGTATTCAGTGAGGGTACCTTTTATGAATACCAGTTAACTATCAATAAATGTACATATTTAGAAGCTAACGTACAGTTATCAGAGAGTCGGTAGATGTTTTTCGTAAGCAAAACCTTCGCAGCTCCATGAAACATCACAAAAGAAATGTGTGAGAGAAGCGTAAGCCATGTTGGGTACTAATAATGCGTTCTAAACAAACAGAAGGTAAAGGCACAATTAGATTCTGCAATAAAAGATCAGCAGGTCTGAAATCGAATACAGGCAGCGGTACACGGTAATTGCATCGCGGATGTAATTTAGCTAATTTGAAAAAAAATGTGTTGCTGGCATCGGCTGGTATGTTGTCGTTTGCAGCGCACAAGCCGCAAACTGGTGCTGTAATGGGCCCTGGCCCCCCGTAAACGCAAACCGCTGTGAATCGACAGACCATCACATCGCCAAATATCATTACGGCAGCGTAGTGATGCACTTGCTTCACTAGTGTTGCTCTCGATGAACATGAATCACTGGCCCTGTCAACAAAAAAGGAAAACTTTCTCCATTCCACATAAAATGGACCTGCGCTATCTTTATTCATTAGGAGAGTAGAAACGAACTGCGGTTGGGTTCTTCTTCTTTCGTAATGAGTTTATAAATCAGTTAGACGCACCCTCTTGCAAACTGAAAAGACCATCGCTCTTTCCCCATCGTCTGGTATCCTTCTTCACCGACCTTCGATATACTACTGCTCGAAGGAGAGCAAGTTCTTTCTCATATTTTGCGCAGAATTTCACAGGTGCCTCAACCGACCAACGTGCATGTTGCTGATTTCCTTTTCAACAGTTATTTATCTCAGAATGTATCACCTGCGTATGTTTCATGTTTAAAGGAGAAACCGTCTTAGTGGTTAAACCATTTGGAAATAATGAATTCAGTATTTCGGCCTAATATGTTTCCGTGTCGGTGCCATTGTAGCCACTGAGCGATTGAAGAGGTGTTTCCACCCGTTTAATGACGTTTAGTAAAACTAAAACTTCTTAGAACTTTGAGTTGGAAAATTTGGCCAACCTTAACTTTAGAATATACTAAGCGCTTTTCGCATTGGTAGGAGTTGTAGCCGTAGTGATTGGTCAAATCATGAGGTCATCAGTCCCCTAGAACTTAGAACAGCTTGAACCTAACTAACCTAAGGACATCACACACATCCATGCCCGAGGCAGGATTCGAACCTGCGACTTTAGCGGTCGCGCGGTTCCAGACTTAGCGCCTAGAACCGCTCGGCCACTGCGGCCGTCTTTCACTATCAGTCTGGGTGAATACCGCGTTATCCTCTAAAATACCGGAATCATCATATAGCCTGTCATGGATTTCCAATGCAGTAGCTGTTTTCATATGAGAACCTTAATGTATTTTTCCTGAGAGATTCAGAAGATATGGGGAACGTGTGGGAAGCAGAAAACCCACTTCTTCGACGAACACAAAATAATCTTGGTTAGTAATATGCAGTTATTACACACCTGGATATTTTGCACTAGATCTACTATAGAATACTCGATCACAGGTCCACAAAATACCAACAGGAAGCATCTTGTGGGAGCAAAGCCGGCCGGCGTTCGCAGCACAACCGCTCACCATGGCTGCCGAAACCACACGGAACTTATTTGTCGTCAGCTGTTTGGTGGGGCGAGTTTCATGCTAGACAACACAGCTTAGAGCCGAACAGTTAATAATCTACATTTCTCAATATTATCGAGAGCAGTCGGAAACAATGTTGTTATCATTCCATGTAGGCTTTCACGGCCGGCGTCTTTATCAGTAAACTCTTCCGGGCTAAGTTGCCGTGGTCGATCTGTAGAACTTCTTCTCCCTGACGTTTCGTTCTCAACTACGGAGAACATCTTCCGAGGTGAGTCGACGACTGGCTGCTAGGAGCTGGGGCCGCCGCTTATATAGAGATCGTAGGGGGCGCCACCACACGTCACATGGCGTCGATGTGCAGCTATCTCTGGCTATCGTCTGTTCTCTCGATTGCAGGCAATCGATTGTCACGTGATTGATGCAACGTCGACCGCCATATCTTATCCAATTTTAATCCTTCTTCTTTACGATTAAAATTGTATTGATGTTTGTGGATTTCAATTGCCTCTCTATACATACGTGTATAATAGTGCGACGTCCTCGCTAGCACGCTTGTTTCACCAAATTTTATGTCGTGATCTCCATCCTTAAAAACATGTTCCGCTACTGCCGATTTGTCGATATGTCCCAAGCGACAGTTTCTTTTGTGCTCCGTCAACCGTGTATTGATGCTTCTTTTGGTAGTTCCTATGTAAACCCTGCCGCAACTACACGGAATTTTATATACCCCTGGGGTGGCTAGGGGGTGACGAGCATCTTTTGTTGATCTTAGGCATTCACTGATTTTCTTAGTAGGTCTAAAAATGGTCTCTACCTGAAACTTGGCTAGTACTTTTCCAATGCGATCCGTGATATTATGGATGAACGGAAGAAATACTTTTCCAGCTGATGGTTGTTGCTGTCTCCTATTTTTAGGCATTTTTCTATTTGGGTGAAGTGCTCGATTAATCTCGTTTTTTGTATAACCATTTTTCGCAAAGGCCATTCGTAAATGATTTAGTTCTTCTTGTAAGTAGCCTGGTTCACAAATATTATTGGCCCTATCCACTAGTGTTTTTATGACCCCCCTCTTTTGCCTAGGGTGGTGGTTTGAGTTCTTATGGAGGTAGCGATCGGTATGTGTACCTTTCCTGTAGACCTTATGGCCTAAGGTCCCATCCGCCCGTTTGATAACTGATACATCCAAGAAGTTAAGTTGTCCATTCTTCTCCTTCTCCATAGTAAATTTAATCTTTGGGTTGATGCTATTTAAGTGTACCAGAAAATCATTCAAGTCTTCTTCCTCATGATTCCATATTACAAAGGTATCATCCACATACCGATACCACTTCGAGGGGCTTTTTTTGGCCGACTGCAATGCTTGATGTTCAAAATATTCCATGAATAAATTCGCAATTGCGGGACTTAGGGGACTTCCCATGGCTACCCCATCGATCTGTTCATAAAATTCACCATTATACTGAAAATAGGTTGAGGATAGACAGTGTTGGAACAAGGCTACTATATCAGTAGGGAACATATTGGCTATATGGGAGAGAGCTTCATCAACTGGAACCATCGTGAACAAAGACACTATATCAAAACTGACAAGTATGTCATTAGGACCGACAGTAATTTCCCTCAATTTCTCAATGAAGTGTAGAGAGTTTTTAATATGACTCTCAGTTTTGCCTATGTGAGGTTGTAACAAAGAGGCAAGGTGTCTGGCTAGTTCTTGGGTAGGAGCTCCAATTGCGCTGACTATTGGTCTCAAAGGAACATCAGGTTTATGTATCTTTGGTAATCCATATAATCTCGGAGGATAAGCCTCCGATTCACAAAGATACTTTTTAACTTCTGTAGGAATTGAAGACTGTTTTATCAGACGCTTGGTGGCATTCAGCACATTCGTTGTGGGATCCTTTTTCAACTTCTTGTATGTGCTGGGTTCCAGGAGATCACTGATCTTCTTGTGATAATCCTCAGTATTCATTAAAACAGTAACATTTCCCTTGTCAGCGGCAACTATAATAACATTCTTGTCTGCATTGATCTCCCGCAATGCCTTCCTTTCCCCTTGAGACAGATTGCTGCTGGGTGGCTTAGCTTTGCGTAATATCCTGGAGGTTTCCATTCTAATTTCATCAGCAGAATATGATGGTAACTGACGAATTCCTGCCTCTATATTAGCAATAATGTCCTCCACAGGAATCTTGGATGGAGTTATTGCAAAATTCCCTCCTTTAGACAGAACAGAAAGTTCTTCCTTAGACAATTCTTTTTCCGATAAATTAATAACCGTTTGGGAATTGTTTGGAATCGCTGTTTCCTGTCGACCCTCTTGTAGACGATCAAACTTGTCCTTCTGCCTATTGGAAGACACTTCTGCACTAATCTCCATAGATCTAAATGTTAAACTGTCCACTTTGTTCCAATGACAAAACTGCATAGTATTGCTAATAAGTAAATGAAGATTTAGCAGTTGGCCATCACATACCGCCAGTCCTCGTCGTGTCTGATGTATCCGCTCACGTAGTAATGCCAGTTCCATACGAGAATAAATACGGTTAGCTTGTGGCGAATGAAACATTCTTCTCACTTTTAAAAACTTGGGAACTATACCGGTATCACGACAGCGTAGCAGAAAAGTGAGTGAGCAAAGTTGTTGACCTTTCTTCTTGCGTAGGTTCTCCAGTCGTCGTACCCTAGTTGACATTTCCTCCCCGTAGAGGCGTCGAATCATTCCATGTAGGCTTTCACGGCCGGCGTCTTTATCAGTAAACTCTTCCGGGCTAAGTTGCCGTGGTCGATCTGTAGAACTTCTTCTCCCTGACGTTTCGTTCTCAACTACGGAGAACATCTTCCGAGGTGAGTCGACGACTGGCTGCTAGGAGCTGGGGCCGCCGCTTATATAGAGATCGTAGGGGGCGCCACCACACGTCACATGGCGTCGATGTGCAGCTATCTCTGGCTATCGTCTGTTCTCTCGATTGCAGGCAATCGATTGTCACGTGATTGATGCAACGTCGACCGCCATATCTTATCCAATTTTAATCCTTCTTCTTTACGATTAAAATTGTATTGATGTTTGTGGATTTCAATTGCCTCTCTATACATACGTGTATAATAGTGCGACGTCCTCGCTAGCACGCTTGTTTCACCAAATTTTATGTCGTGATCTCCATCCTTAAAAACATGTTCCGCTACTGCCGATTTGTCGATATGTCCCAAGCGACAGTTTCTTTTGTGCTCCGTCAACCGTGTATTGATGCTTCTTTTGGTAGTTCCTATGTAAACCCTGCCGCAACTACACGGAATTTTATATACCCCTGGGGTGGCTAGGGGGTGACGAGCATCTTTTGTTGATCTTAGGCATTCACTGATTTTCTTAGTAGGTCTAAAAATGGTCTCTACCTGAAACTTGGCTAGTACTTTTCCAATGCGATCCGTGATATTATGGATGAACGGAAGAAATACTTTTTCAGCTGATGGTTGTTGCTGTCTCCTATTTTTAGGCATTTTTCTATTTGGGTGAAGTGCTCGATTAATCTCGTTTTTTGTATAACCATTTTTTCGCAAAGGCCATTCGTAAATGATTTGGTTCTTCTTGTAAGTAGCCTGGTTCACAAATATTATTGGCCCTATCCACTAGTGTTTTTATGTCTAATTGTCTAAGGAAGAACTTTCTGTTCTGTCTAAAGGAGGGAATTTTGCAATAACTCCATCCAAGATTCCTGTGGAGGACATTATTGCTAATATAGAGGCAGGAATTCGTCAGTTACCATCATATTCTGCTGATGAAATTAGAATGGAAACCTCCAGGATATTACGCAAAGCTAAGCCACCCAGCAGCAATCTGTCTCAAGGGGAAAGGAAGGCATTGCGGGAGATCAATGCAGACAAGAATGTTATTATAGTTGCCGCTGACAAGGGAAATGTTACTGTTTTAATGAATACTGAGGATTATCACAAGAAGATCAGTGATCTCCTGGAACCCAGCACATACAAGAAGTTGAAAAAGGATCCCACAACGAATGTGCTGAATGCCACCAAGCGTCTGATAAAACAGTCTTCAATTCCTACAGAAGTTAAAAAGTATCTTTGTGAATCGGAGGCTTATCCTCCGAGATTATATGGATTACCAAAGATACATAAACCTGATGTTCCTTTGAGACCAATAGTCAGCGCAATTGGAGCTCCTACCCAAGAACTAGCCAGACACCTTGCCTCTTTGTTACAACCTCACATAGGCAAAACTGAGAGTCATATTAAAAACTCTCTACACTTCATTGAGAAATTGAGGGAAATTACTGTCGGTCCTAATGACATACTTGTCAGTTTTGATATAGTGTCTTTGTTCACGATGGTTCCAGTTGATGAAGCTCTCTCCCATATAGCCAATATGTTCCCTACTGATATAGTAGCCTTGTTCCAACACTGTCTATCCTCAACCTAGTTTCAGTATAATGGTGAATTTTATGAACAGATCGATGGGGTAGCCATGGGAAGTCCCCTAAGTCCCGCAATTGCGAATTTATTCATGGAATATTTTGAACATCAAGCATTGCAGTCGGCCAAAAAAAGCCCCTCGAAGTGGTATCGGTATGTGGATGATACCTTTGTAATATGGAATCATGAGGAAGAAGACTTGAATGATTTTCTGGTACACTTAAATAGCATCAACCCAAAGATTAAATTTACTATGGAGAAGGAGAAGAATGGACAACTTAACTTCTTGGATGTATCAGTTATCAAACGGGCGGATGGGACCTTAGGCCATAAGGTCTACAGGAAAGGTACACATACCGATCGCTACCTCCATAAGAACTCAAACCACCACCCTAGGCAAAAGAGGGGGGTCATAAAAACACTAGTGGATAGGGCCAATAATATTTGTGAACCAGGCTACTTACAAGAAGAACTAAATCATTTACGAATGGCCTTTGCGAAAAAATGGTTATACAAAAAACGAGATTAATCGAGCACTTCACCCAAATAGAAAAATGCCTAAAAATAGGAGACAGCAACAACCATCAGCTGGAAAAGTATTTCTTCCGTTCATCCATAATATCACGGATCGCATTGGAAAAGTACTAGCCAAGTTTCAGGTAGAGACCATTTTTAGACCTACTAAGAAAATCAGTGAATGCCTAAGATCAACAAAAGATGCTCGTCACCCCCTAGCCACCCCAGGGGTATATAAAATTCCGTGTAGTTGCGGCAGGGTTTACATAGGAACTACCAAAAGAAGCATCAATACACGGTTGACGGAGCACAAAAGAAACTGTCGCTTGGGACATATCGACAAATCGGCAGTAGCGGAACATGTTTTTAAGGATGGAGATCACGACATAAAATTTGGTGAAACAAGCGTGCTAGCGAGGACGTCGCACTATTATACACGTATGTATAGAGAGGCAATTGAAATCCACAAACATCAATACAATTTTAATCGTAAAGAAGAAGGATTAAAATTGGATAAGATATGGCGGTCGACGTTGCATCAATCACGTGACAATCGATTGCCTGCAATCGAGAGAACAGACGATAGCCAGAGATAGCTGCACATCGACGCCATGTGACGTGTGGTGGCGCCCCCTACGATCTCTATATAAGCGGCGGCCCCAGCTCCTAGCAGCCAGTCGTCGACTCACCTCGGAAGATGTTCTCCGTAGTTGAGAACGAAACGTCAGGGAGAAGAAGTTCTACAGATCGACCACGGCAACTTAGCCCGGAAGAGTTTACTGATAAAGACGCCGGCCGTGAAAGCCTACATGGAATGATAACAACATTGTTTCCGACTGCTCTCGATAATATTGAGAAATGTAGATTATTAACTGTTCGGCTCTAAGCTGTGTTGTCTAGCATGAAACTCGCCCCACCAAACAGCTGACGACAAATAAGTTCCGTGTGGTTTCGGCAGCCATGGTGAGCGGTTGTGCTGCGAACGCCGGCCGGCTTTGCTCCCACAAGATGCTTCCTGTTGGTATTTTGTGGACCTGTGATCGAGTATTCTATAGTAGATCTAGTGCAAAATATCCAGGTGTGTAATAACTGCATATTACTAACCAAGATTATTTTGTGTTCGTCGAAGAAGTGGGTTTTCTGCTTCCCACACGTTCCCCATATCTTCTGAATCTCTCAGGAAAAATACATTAAGGTTCTCATATGAAAACAGCTACTGCATTGGAAATCCATGACAGGCTATATGATGATTCCGGTATTTTAGAGGATAACGCGGTATTCACCCAGACTGATAGTGAAAGACGGCCGCAGTGGCCGAGCGGTTCTAGGCGCTAAGTCTGGAACCGCGCGACCGCTAAAGTCGCAGGTTCGAATCCTGCCTCGGGCATGGATGTGTGTGATGTCCTTAGGTTAGTTAGGTTCAAGCTGTTCTAAGTTCTAGGGGACTGATGGCCTCAGATGTTAAGTCCCATAGTGCTCAGAGCCATTGAACCATTTTGATAATGAAAGGTATTGTGTGTTTGTTAAGTAGTATAATGCTTTTATCCAGGATAATATTTTAATGAAAACTTAGTGAAAGTTTGAAACTCGGCATCGTGGTAAATCTGTTAGCATGGCTGACACATGTAGTGCAAACAGTGAACTGAATGTGCTAGAATTTTAACTCTAGGAAATAATGATTTAGTACAGATTCTTTTAAAATATAGCTAGGTTAAAAACACTGAATTCGAGAGATGGTCCAGTAGGTACAAGGTTCAGTGTTGTTGTTGTTGTTGTTGTGGTCTTCAGTCCTGAGACTGGTTTGATGCAGCTCTCCATGCTACTCTATCCTGTGCAAGTTTTTTCATCTCCCAGTACCTACTGCAACCTACATCCTTCTGAATCTGCTTAGTGTAATCATCTCTTGGTTTCCCTCTACGATTTTTACCCTCCACGCTGCCCTCCAACCCTCCAATACTAAATTGGTGATCCCTTTATGCCTCAGAACATGTCCTACCAACCGATCCCTTCTTCTGGTCAAGTTGTGCCACAAACGTCTCTTCTCCCCAATCCTATTCTATACTTCCTCATTAGTTATGTGATCTACCCATCTAATCTTAGCATTCTTCTGTAGCACCACATTTCGAAAGCTTCTATTCTCTTCTTGTTCAAACTATTTATCGTCCATGTTTCACTTCCATACATGGCTACACTCCATACGAATACTTTCAGAAATGACTTCCTGACACTTAAATCTATACTCGATGTTAACAAATTTCTCTTCTTCAGAAACGCTTTCCTTGCCATTGCCAGCCTATATTTTATACCCTCTCTACTTCGACCATCATCACTTATTTTGCTCCCCAAATAGCAAAACTCCTTTACTACTTTAAGTGCCTCATTTCCTAATCTAATTCCCTCAGCATCACCCGACTTAATTAGACTACATTCCATTATCCTTGTTTTGCTTTTGTTGATGTTCGTCTTATATCCTCCTTTCAAGACACTGTCCATTCCATTCAACTGCTCTTTCAAGTCCTTTGCTGTCTCTGACAGTATTACAGTGTCATCGGCGAACCTCAAAGTTTTTATTTCTTCTCCATGAATTTTAATACCTACTCCGAATTTTTCTTTTGTTTCCTTTACTGCTTGCTCAATATACAGATTGAACAACATCGGGGAGAGGCTACAACCCTGTCTTACTCCCTTCCCAAGCACTGCTTCCCTTTCATGTCCCTCGACTCTTATAACTGCCATCTGGTTTCTGTACAAATTGTAAATAGCCTTTCGTTCCCTGTATTTTACCCCTGCCACCTTTAGAATTTGAAAGAGAGTATTCCAGTCAACATTGTCAAAAGCTTTCTCTAAGTCTACAAATGCTAGAAACGTAGGTTTGCCTTTCCTTAATCTTTCTTCTAAGATAAGTCGTAAGGTCAGTATTGCCTCACGTGTTCCAGTGTTTCTACGGAATCCAAACTGATCTTCCCCGAGGTTGGCTTCTACTAGTTTTTCCATTCGTCTGTAAAGAATTCGTGTTAGTATTTTGCAGCTGTGACTTATTAAGCTGATAGTTCGGTGATTTTCACATCTGTCAACACCTGCTTTCTTTGGGATTGGAATTATTATATTCTTCTTGAAGTCTGAGGGTATTTCGCCTGTTTTATACATCTTGCTCACCAGATGGTAGAGTTTTGTCAGGACTGGCTCTCCCACGGCCGTCAGTAGTTCCAATGGAATATTGTCTACTCCGGGGGCCTTGTTTCGACTCAGGTCTTTCAGTGCTCTGTCAAACTCTTCACGCAGTACCATATCTCCCATTTCATCTTCATCTACATCCTCTTCCATTTCCATAATATTGTCCTCAAGTGCATCGCCCTTGTATAGACCCTCTATATACTCCTTCCACCTTTCTGCTTTCCCTTCTTTGCTTAGAACTGGGTTTCCATCTGAGGTCTTGATATTCATACAAGTCGTTCTCTTATCTCCAAAGGTCTCTTTAATTTTCCTGTAGGCGGTATCTATCTTACCCCTAGTGAGATAGGCCTCTACATCCTTACATTTGTCCTCTAGCCATCCCTGCTTAGCCATTTTGCACTTCCTGTCGATCTCATTTTTGAGACGTTTGTATTCCTTTTTGCCTGTTTCACTTACTGCATTTTTATATTTTCTCCTTTCATCAATTAAATTCAATATTTCTTCTGTTACCCAAGGATTTCTACTAGCCGTCGTCTTTTTACCTACTTGATCCTCTGCTGCCTTCACTACTTCATCCCTCAAAGCTACCCATTCTTCTTCTACTGTACTTATTTCCCCCATTCCTGTCAATTGCTCCCTTATGCTCTCCCTGAATCTCTGTACAACCTCTGGTTCTTTTAGTTTATCCAGGTCCCATCTCCTTAAATTCCCACCTTTTTGCAGTTTCTTCAGTTTTAATCTACAGGTCATAACCAATAGATTGTGGTCAGAGCCCACATTTGCCCCTGGAAATGTCTTACAATTTAAAACCTGGTTCCTAAATCTCTGTCTTACCATTATATAATCTATCTGATACCTTTTAGTATTGCCAGGGTTCTTCCATGTATACAACCTTCTTTCATGATTCTTAAACCAAGTGTTAGTTATGATTATGTTGTGCTCTGTGCAAAATTCGACCAGGCGGCTTCCTCTTTCATTTCTGTCCCCCAATCCATATTCACCTACTATGTTTCCTTCTCTCCCTTTTCCTACACTCGAATTCCAGTCACCCATGACTATTAAATTTTCGTCTCCCTTCACAATCTGAATAATTTCTTTTATTTCATCATACATTTCTTCAATTTCTTCGTCATCTGCAGAGGTCGTTGGCATATAAACTTGTACTACTGTAGTAGGCGTGGGCTTCGTATCTATCTTGGCCACAATAATGCGTTCACTATGCTGTTTGTAGTAGCTTACCCGCATTCCAATTTTCCTATTCATTATTAAACCTACTCCTGCATTACCCCTATTTGATTTTGTGTTTATAACCCTGTAGTCACCTGACCAGAAGTCTTGTTCCTCCTGCCACCGAACTTCACTAATTCCCACTATATCTAACTTCAACCTATCCATTTCCCTTTTTAAATTTTCTAACCTACCTGCCCGATTAAGGGATCTGACATTCCACGCTCCGATCCGTAGAACGCCAGTTTTCTTTCTCCTGATAACGACATCCTCTTGAGTAGTCCCCGCCCGGAGATCCGAATGGGGGACTATTTTACCTCCGGAATATTTTACCCAAGAGGACGCCATCATCATGTAATCATACAGTAAAGCTGCATGCCCTCGGGAAAAATTACGGCTGTAGTTTCCCCTTGCTTTCAGCCGTTCGCAGTACCAGCACAGCAAGGCCGTTTTGGTTATTGTTACAAGGCCAGATCAGTCAATCATCCAGACTGTTGCCCTTGCAACTACTGAAAAGGCTGCTGCCCCTCTTCAGGAACCACACGTTTGTCTGACCTCTCAACAGATACCCCTCCGTTGTGGTTGCACCTACGGTACGGCTATCTGTATCGCTGAGGCACGCAAGCCTTCCCACCAACGGCAAGGTCCATGGTTCATGGGGGGGGTTCAGTGTTATACTGGCATAAAGTCAGTGCAGATGTTTCCATATTACACACATGTTATCTGCTTAGGATGGAACCCTCAATGTCATTTGTGCAACGAGCCAGGACACTTTCTCGAAAATTATCCTCGGTGGGTGTTTGTTTTGAGGAGTAATTTACAACAGCGCATTAGAAAACAGCTAAAAGCTATGACATCTACGGTTAATGTTCAGGGTAGTAGTGAAGCCACTCCAATGTAATGTACAAAAAAACAGTCGATATTATTTGAAGACAACTCACCTTCGATTGAAGAAACAGGAAAAACACAACAAGTAGCGACTTAATTGAAAGGAGTATTCAGTTCCAACCCGTAACTACTGGGCATGGTAACAGCGTAAAACCGGTTGACGTGGTGATTTAGCGAAAAGGTATTGCCCTCAAAACGAGGGTGTAGGATTATCTCGCTTCAAACGAACATCAGAAAGAAAACTGCCACAGGAAAAAGGTAAGTTCGAACTCAGAAGACGAATTTGGTGGAAAACCATCACAGACAATAAGAAGGCAACAGTCTGACAAAGCAATGAATTTACTGACCGAATTTGAGGTTGAAGCTGAAAACGAAGTGCAAGCTGTGGTACATCAGTCACATCAACTAGATATAACAGACCACCTGTCCGTCCCTGGTAGCTGAGTGGTCAGCGTGACGGAATGTCATACCTAACGGTCCGGGTTCGATTCCCGGTTGGGTCGGAGATTTTCTCTGCTCAGGGACTGGGTGTTGTGTTGTCCTCATCATCATAATTTCATCCCCATCGACACGCAAGTCGCCGAAGTGGCGTCAACTCGAAAGACTTGTACCAGGCGAACGGTCTACCCGACGGGAGGCACTAGCCACACGGCATTTCCATTTCCAACAGACCACCTGAGCCTAATCCCAAAAAAATAAACAAGAACTGGTAGACGATGAAACATAACAGGGCTACAGTGGAGTAACAACTGACTGTGACTTCATCAGTTTGTAAATGAAAATGATAACAACAAGCAAGGAAGCAAAGTGAAACAGGCTTTCACTGTCGCTGACGAACCAGCTGAGAGCACTGGTACGGAAACAGAGAAAATCGCACACACACCAAACTGGAGCAAAATGTCAAAGATGAAGATCGGGCGAAACTTAACCGCAGTACGCGATACATGGAAGAATGAAGAGGAGAAAACACAACATAAAAACACAGGAAAGCTTTACATGGAAAGTGAACAGACAGAATCTGAATCCGAACAAAAACATAAAACACATGAAGAGGTTAAAAAGTATTAATTGTTTGCTGTGTTTGAAATAGATGAATGCTCACGTTTCTAATGTAAAACATATTTGTGGGATTAGAAATGAAAAAAAGAACATTTTGGGGAAATTTTTTAGAAGAAATAATACTGCTATCGCCTTCTTGCAACAAGTCCGCGAAGAGTTAGATTTCTTTCAGACGTGTAACGTATTTGACTAAGTTAACTATGATGAGAGAGGTTGCTGTATTTAAAGCAGAAATGGATTATAATTAAAGGATGTAGAAAACGAGCATGGAGGACGTATTGTAAAAGAGATTCTGAGTGGTGTAACTTTTTAAACCTCTACGCTCCCTCCGGACCAAATAACTGAGCTGCAAGTGGAAAGTTTTTCATCAATGAAGTCCAGTATTTTCTGAGACAGGCAAAAGGTGACATCGCCGTAGCAGTTTTTAATTGCATTTTAAGGGCGATAGATTCAAAAGGCATAACATCCTTCTGTGGTAACCAGCAAACTATGATTGGAGGTCTGGACATGAAAGATGTAGTTCAGCGACTTGCCATTACACGTAATCACTACACACATGTCTCGGCAGTAGCACCTTCAAGGCTCTACAGAATCTACACCGCAACAGGAGGAACTGTGCCAGATTGCAAAGTGGTTCCCGTCAGTTTCTTTCCGACCATCACGTTGTAACTGTTGAAGCAAAAGTTCTAGCTCGTCCCAAACTAAGTGGCAGAATTAAATCCACATAACATAGGTAAATATTGATTTCACTGCTCGGTATAAATTGTGGATTAAACAAAAACGTTTCTCCCGTAATGCGACTGAGTGGTGAGAGGATCTCGTAATACACTCGGTTTCGAGATTATTTACAAATGTTGCCGCCTATAGTATTAATTAAAACAGAGGTAACATGGAGTATTACTACCGTACCACTCGTGAACTGCAAGCAAAGGTAGGCGACGGGGAAGACCGGACAAGTGATTTAAAAAATTCAAAAAGAAAATTGTAGAACTGCATAAAAGTGAACAAGAATGTAAAATTATCACTTGCAATGATTCATGCCATATACCAGATGAGAGTGGAGTATTTATCTTCTTACAATAGAAAGAAAAAGGTGCCGATACGTATCAGTAACATACTATCTACAGATGGGATTGTGTATATTAGTCGAGAAGTTATCAAAGAACATTTCCAAGGTTTGTATAGAATATACCCATCAGATCCTCTAAAAATATCACAGCTACTACAAAATTGTATGTCACTTCTAACAAACGAAAGTATCACTATGTTATCAGAACAAATATCAGAGAAAGAAACTACAGATGTCAAATATTTGCCAAAACGTAGGAGCTCGGGAGGAGACGCTATTCCTTATGAATATTATCAAATTTTCTGGTCAGTTATTAAAAAATAATTCATGGAAGTAGTGAGGGAGAAACAGGAATGCAGACACCTATGCACAAGAAAAGATCCCGGATTTATCGTACTGTTTCCTAAGAAACTGGTGCCTATCCAAAATGGGTATGTTGCACAAATCATATCCATCGACAGAAAAAGGTATCATACAATTTAAAAGGACATTGACTGTGCTTCTGGAAAGTTAGGTGAGTTCAGGCAGCCAGGGATCAACTGACGATACCACTTAACGAAGGTGGCGTAGGTTCAACAGACTGTTAAGGCAAAACGTTCAGCCCTTGTAGTGAAAAATCTCATACGCACCTTCAAAGTACGAACTAGTCCGTCGGACGTGCTAAATGCGGTCGATCGTATGGTGACAGAAAACAGAAATGATAAGAGGACGCCAGTAAACATAATTCATGCCTTGCAAACTGCAACATATGTATTAGTTAAGACTTCGGATGTAAGATACCATACGACAAAGAAAATAATCGAAACCGTTCGGAAAAAAATTCCATATCCCCCAGTAAACACAAAGACGTAAACTGGAAGACGGTCTTATCAAATTTTGGAGGATAATGCCTAAGTTCAAGGTTGCGATCAGGAACTTACATGTTTATATAGGATATGATCTTGACAGCTGCAGGACGTCACAGAATAAAACTAACCAACCATACGACCTGCCAGTGTTGTGGAATGGTTGACAATGTCATACGCCGAACAGTTGGTTGCTCCAGAATTGTAGGTCTATGGAAATGGATGAAGTTTAAATCAGAATGTTTCCTATCAACCACTGTTAACGAAACAAACTCCAATAAAATAATGCGTATGGACGTAAAAGCGTTTCCAGCATCCAAGACAAGAAAACTCATGTGGTTCATATATTGTTTTATGAGCAACATCTTCAACATGGGGGAAGGATCTATATATGACGTGAAAAAGGATGAAAAACAAGATATCCCGAACAATAAATGGAAGAGAAATTTTCTTCCCATTTATACATCTAATTTAAATGCTGTGTTTAAAGTCAACGCCAAACTTGCGTGAGACTTGTTGATGAATAAATTTATATATATTACAAAATAAAAAATTTTCACATAGTAAGAGTTGAGGTAGTGACTTCACTTGCAAAAGGTTGTCGGTTCAGATCTCGTCAGGTTCGTTGAATTCCTTGTTATTTTAAATCTTTATCGAAATGACTTTGATCATTATTTTTATTCAGTTAACTGGTTTACACACAATTTTCTTTATTTGTATTCCTTTACCACATCATTTTAATCGACTTTTTAACTTCCTCAATAGCCCTTATTCAATTTTCCTATCATTCCTTTCCTACTTGCAATCTTCGTGCATTTGAATTTAATTATTTTTGTCTGTCATAATGTTTAAACATTTGAAAATTCCGATCTGTCGGTTAAAAAACAAAATATGAAATAATATTTTTATCTTTATCTTGCAATAGATCAAGAGCGTGTTTTTCTTTGCAAGATGTAGATTTTTTTTAATGGCAGTCGTTATACAAACATTTCAAAAGAATGTTATTATTCAGCTATGGACATAATAACACAGATGACGATTTAAATAAAAGTAGAGATAATACGCCAAACCAAATTCAAGCAAAATGAGAAATAATGAATGCAGTAACATGGATGATAATGTGAGATGGCAAAATGGAAGCAATTAAATCGAAGTTAATACATAACAATAATCAAAACCACATGGACGTGGATTCCAAGTAGAAAAACACTGATAGGAAGAAAAATGAGAGAAAATGAAGTATTTCAGACGATGATTAGTATGGCATGACAAATGAATAGAAAAGATTCCATTTAAAACAATTGATTGAATAAAAGTAATGACCAAACCATTTCGATAAAGATTTAAAAGTAAATAGAATTACTATACGTTATGAAATTCGGAAAACAATCTTCTGGAAGAGAGTTTAATACCGTAACCATTACGCTATGCCACCAGGCTGCAAATTGTTACCGTTTTTAAAGATCATCACGCGAAATTATGAAATTTTGTTTTCAGCGATTACTCGCGAACGAGGTCTCACCAGGGTGAATGGCTTCAGGGTGTGAATCCTTGGACCTTAACCTAGATCACTTAATAGACTACTTCGAAAACTCAATCCCAGCGCTGGGGACCTCCGTGTAAGCTGTGTTGTATAATGCTTGTTAATTACTTTCAGTTTTGTTTCACATCTTCAGAGATGAATATGTGATGATGACTACTCAGATACTTTTTAATGTGTTTCCTATCATACTGGTTAGGCAAAGGTGTTTTCTAGCATTTTTAATATATCGTGTAACACCTGTAGTCAGCACCTGTAGGATGACGTTAAGGAACCCTGTTAATGAGATCGGCATAAATGACGTCGATCTTAGAAACAAATTTTACAGATAGCCGTAGTTCGCATGTGCACCGTTGTACAGGTACAGCCACAAAACGACAGCCAATCAACTACGAGTATGTGGAGGAGCCTGTAGCAACGGATATTTCGACAGAATAAATCAGTTGTTTCAGATAATGTGTCAGCTTAGTAACGATGTCGCAGAAAGAAATTTCGGCTATTGTCTAGGAAAAGTGAATGTTTTAGAAAAGAAATACCTGAAATTTAATACATATTCTCTTTCTTGTGAGTGACTCAGTTTGCATTTACTGGCGTACACATTAGAACAAAAGATCACTCAGGTTTTTCATATGTTAACGAATATTCAAACACATAAGGTTTTAGATTTCCCCATCAGCTTTGCCGTTCTATTCACATGTATACGAGTATGACACGGATCCAGTATTTTTATTAATATCTTTCTACATAAAATTAGATATGCCGGGCTTCAACACTTTGTAACTAAAAGTCTAAGATGCCGACCTTGCCAAGGGTATTGAACGGATCGCAGGTGGCGGATAGTGAACGTTCCACCAGATATGGTGGATAGCTGCGAACACAGTACAAGCAATCGAGGACCAAGACAAAACAAAACCAAATTCACTCTGCGTCTGTCTTGTAGCAAGCGGCAAAGTGGTCAGTGTTCACCAATGCTGCGGCTGAAATTTATTTTCTGGAACCAACACTTCCAGTATCAACACTCTGAGTTCATTAAATGAGTGTACTCAATCACCTGACTCCAGGTACAACCACAGTGGAGCATTTTGATAATCACAATATTATTCCAGGTGGTGTATTACTAGCGCAAATGGCCTTGCGGATTCTGGGACAGCCAGGTTAAAATGCAATATAATTCAACAGAGGAGGTCGGAGTCCTCTGGCCAACTTAAAACCAAAACAAAACCTAACACCCAAACACTTTCACAACCAACTGAACTTCATAAGTAGGGAGATACATCAAAAGAACAGAAGTTTCAAATTTTGGCGCTTCAAGAAACACGAATGATGGACAATGACACCATGGATTTCGGTAATTATCGTCTTTTTAAAAGTAAAACTAATAAAAGAATACTTAATAATACACCACATCTGGGAGTTGCTTTTGCAGTCTCCAAAAATATTTTAAATTCAGTAACGGAGGTAAAATCCATTAATAATAAACTAACGACAATTTCTCTTAAATGCCCAAATGAGGCATACACTTCAATTAATGCCCACATGACAGTCAATGAGGAGAATCCTAAAAAACGCAAAAAAGTTTATGATGCTTGGGAAACGTTAAAATGCATCATCTCGAAAAATTCCTAAACCAAGTTAAAATTGTAATGGTTCATTTTAATGCTCAATTAGATAAAGACAAAAAAATATAAGAAAACGGTGGGTGGGTTTCCTGCGTATGAATGGACAAAACAAAATGGCCAAAGCTAGTTGAAACACACAACAATTTTAACCTTAAAATCATGTCAACTCATTTTAAAAAGAATCTTTTTAAACAAAAACTTGGCGGTCACCGAATACATTTATTGGGAATTTCAAATCGATCACGTAGCAGTTTCATACCCTAAACATAAAGAAACTGTAAATGTAGAACTTAGGAAAGGGGCTAATATAGACTCTCACCATTATTTAATGCCAATACAAGTAAAACTTGAACCTCAAAAACTCTTCAAAACAAATACTGTTATCCCAAAATTTGATACAGCTAGAATAACCCCAAACCTAAAAAGCAAACTTGATAAAAACGATACAACAATTGAGAAAGCCTAAAAGAAAAGTTCATCACAACAGTACAAAATATAATTCCGCTACGAATGTAACAAAAAAACCCTTGGTGACAAGCCAATTGTGAAACAGCATGAAGTCTAGGCATGAGGCATTCAAAAATTGGAATAGCAACAAAAGAGAAAATACGTACAACATCTTTCTAACTGTAAGAAAAGAAACACCTAAATTAATCCGACACACTGAAAGAAACTACGAAAATTCCGAACTTTTAGAAATCGAAAAAGACTTGCAAAAGAACCATGCAAGAAACTTTCATAAAACATTCAGGACCAAACTAACTGGTTACCAACCTCAAAGTCTTTGCTTCAAAATTGAAAATGGCTGTTTGGCTCTTAACAACCAGGAAAATTGTAAGGTACTATCTAATTATTTTGAAAAGCCGTTAAACTGTCCAGAACTAGCGAATAAATTCCAACTGCAGCAAACTAATAACACCGTAACTCTAAAGAACCTGACGAAATTGAAGTAATGAAACGATAAAGCATCCGTAGAAGACGCTGTAATTGCAGAACTACTAAAATTAGCTGTCCCTAACACTATAAAACAGGACATATCAGGCAAACTGAGAAAATACCTTAGGACTGGAAAACTGCTCTAATTCATCCACTGGGTTAAAAATGAGGGTAGAACCGATGTTAACAATTACCGAGGAATCTCTCTTTTCCAGGTCATGTACAAAATTCTCTCGCATTGTTTACTAGATCGAGCCCAAGAACAGTTAGATCGTAAAATTGGTGAATACCAAGCAGGCTTTAGACCAAACAGATCCAGTCCAGAACAGATTCTTAATTCAAAGCTAATCGTTAGGCATCAAAGGATTTCTGGTAACAATATTGTATGTACATTCGTGGATTTTAAAAAGGCCTACGACTCAGTTGACCATGAATCCCTTTTCCCAATTTTAAAGGACCAAGGGCTGGGTAATGAAACTCTAACACTGATTACCGAAACGTTAACTGACACTAGCTCTAAAGTTAAAATCATGGGAGAAATTCCTGAAGCAATTGATGTAAAGACGTGTAAGACAGGGAAATGGACTCTCATCATTACTGTTTAGCTCCGTTTTGGAAAAGTTGATTACAGAATGGTGAGAGCAAAAGTCCTGTCAAAATATAGATCAATCAGTCAGGCAGAAGTAATATCAGAGTGCTTTGCCTCGCCTTTGCAGGTGATCTAGACATTTTAACTAGGCATATTACCACAGCTCAAAAATGAATTGAAATTCTTAAATAAGTTGCAGAAAAAGTAAGCTTACAAACATTATTCGAAGAAACGGTACGTATGACATGGAACAAGCACCAAAGTTTTTGAACACAAAATATGGAAAAATAAAAAGGGTTTCCCAGTTCAAGCACTTGGGGATATCATACAGGAAAAGGGTCTTGAAAAAGCTCCAGACGAAGAAGGCTGCCAGACAATTTCCACTGCATTCAGATTAACACAAAATATTTATAACAAAAACTCGCTTTCTAAATTAATTAAACCGAGGCATTGCAGCAGTGTGATCAAATCTGAATGTCTTTACGGAGCAGAAACTTTAATTTTAAATAGAAAGAGCGATACTAGAGAAATAGAAAAGCAGGAAAGAAAGAAAGATTATTGGGAAAATATTAGTCCCCAAAATTACTGATGGAGAAACTTATAGGCTAAGAAGTAATAAGGAAATAGAAGAATACACAGACATACATGGTGACATGAGAAAACGAAGACTTAAATTTTATGGGCACATTAAAAGAATGGCACCAACTAGGTCGGCAAAGCAAATAGTAGAATTCTACGAAAATAGAGGTAAGGCCAATTAAATGGATCTTACAGCAGCCGGTATAATTCAGGCAGACGTTGCATATAGAAGAACATCCAGGCAAATGATATTTGCTTGAGAGGGTGGGTAGAGGGAAATTAGAAAAAGGACTGGAATACCGTGGTATGATGAAAGAGACTTCATTCTGAAAGGAGGAGAGAAATTAGGACACAAAGGAAGGCCGACCATCAAAAGTGCCATTGATGGATTGTACCTCGTGTGGTAATGTTGGGCACATACTTAAATAATAATAAAATTAGTAATATTGATGAAAGCCACAGATATTTTCAATAACTGCGAGAGCAGTTTGTCACTAAAATATGTCAGTGATAGTAATTTTTTTTAGATAGTAGTTGTTACGTCTGTAGCGTGTGGATCGTATGAGTCAAGAAAAAAATCATTTTATTTTATTGTCTAACTTGTATATTGTTCAGGATTTAATTTCACACAGTAATGAATCTATTCTCAGTGACACGTATTATGCCTCATATGAAATGCCGCTGGTGGAGAATTATTTGTTCGACTGTTACAGTATTGTAACTTAGTTTTCATCATGAGAATCTAAACACACATTGATGTTATAAGACAAACGTTTGTGTATATTTCGATTACTGAAGATTCAGTATCAGTGTCAGCACAACACGAACTATTCCTTCAGGAAATCGTGCTATATAATGGCAGCTATGTGTACTGCTGTGTAAAGCCAGTATAATGAAGAACACACCTCCAAATAGAAATGCAGCCACCAGAATAACTGACGTAAGAAGTTCAGTTAAAACTATTTCTCATTTGTAAGTCGAAGGGGAAAATACTGAAAGTGGAAGTGGACGACAATATCATGACAGATACACTTGGACAGTGTTCAGTTGTGAGCATATCTCCGATTGTTATTTTCTGTTGATGTTTATCGATCGTATGGCGATTCTGCAAAATGCTGGTGGGATAAGGAAACAGTAAACCTTTTTTCTCAGCTAAATGGAAGAAGAGATAACACGTCTAAATTACCATAAAATCCTGCTTCCTGCTTCCTCAATTGACAGCAAGAACCAGTCTCATCGCAAAAGAGTGTATTTAAAAACTGATTTCAGCCGCGTAAGTATGCGACCATAAAAAATGTGTTGTGTTCTAACCACTCTGTTCTCAGGAAAACTGTCTTATTACAGGAAGCTAGGTTCGAGTCGGCGGGGCTCCATTCCAGTGGGTTGCAGATCTATCGTCATAGTGTGTATGAAACATGTAAATACTTCAGACCTTCCAGCGAGGCATAGTAGGGAAACTAAGGTGACTGAATATGATTGAAACGTCCCCTTTTGAACAATTATACATGACTGTACTTAAACTGACATACAATATTTTTAGCGCAACGCAATCTGACTTTCAAAAATCCATACAAAAGAATGGCCCTGACTAACATTAACCTATACGATTCACAAATCACTTACCTCACAAAAATCTTGGTTACTCGAGCTACTGCAATAAAGCGAGCGCCACTACTGCCAGCTAAATAAAAGATTCAAACTACTGAAGGCACTAACTACTGATAGGCATAGTTAGCAAATGAAAGATTTTAATAGAGAACAAACAATGTATTTACCTTAATAGTGTCCACTGCTGGCGGCTCACCTCCAACTGCGCAACACTACGCGCTGTTCACATCCAGCTGCCGCTGCCCAACACTACAATGACAGACAACAATGCAAACTAGCCACAGCTGGCCATCTCTACAAGGACTACATTGGGGCTGCATCTTTGATGGCCCACCAATACCATTATTTCTACAAGGACTGCAGTGGGTCTGCACCTCTGATGGCCCATCAATACTGTAATCTCTACCAGGACTACAGTGGGTCTACACTGTGATGACCTACCTACCAATATTCTTCAAAACTTCGAATGACTCTGCTGTGGGTTTGCTCTGTTTTGACCCATTACTTGTCTGCATGTCGAGAGTCAGCACTGTCTTTCCGTTGGAAGGACAACACTACTTCTTCAAGACGGCATGGAAATCCACTACTTCCGTGTGCATTTTCTTTTACTGCTCAGACTTTGAGAAAAACACTGCTATTTTACTGTGTTGAACGATTAGGACTGTCTTTATGGACTGCGAGAAAATTTTAGCTTTTGACCAACATTGTATCAATAAGTGTGTGCATTTGATATCTTTGTTATTGTAATTATGAAAAATTTTATCAAATCATTATTGGCCACTGCCCAAAACAATTTGTAAAATATTTTGTGGGGAGCATGGGGGCTATGTAAGTAGGCTGTTTAAGTTTTTTTATTGGTAACGCCACCTCTGTATAAAAATCACTGGCTGTGCTGTGTGCAGTCTGTGTCTAGTTTGCATTATTGTCTGGCATTGTAGTGTTGGGCAGCGGCAGCTGGATGTGAACAGCGCGTAGCGTTGGGCAGTTGGAGGTGAGCCGCCAGCAGTGATGGATGTGGAGAGAGAAATGGCGGAGTTTTGATATTTGTAAGAATGGATGTTATGAACTCCTATATATATTATGACTTTTGATGATATTAAGGTAAATACATTGTTGGTTCTCTATTAATATCTTTCATTTGCTAACTATCCCTATCAGTAGTTAGTGCCTTCCGTAGTTTTAATCTTTTATTTAGCTGGCAGTAGTGGTGCTCGCTGTATTGCAGTAGTTCGAGTAACCAAGATTTTTGTGAGGTAAGTGATTTGTGAAACGTATAGGTTAATGTCAGTCAGGGCCATTCTTTTGAGGGATTTTTGAAAGTCAGATTGCGTTGCGCTAAAAATATTGTATGTCAGTTTAAGTACAGTCATGTATAATTGTTCAAAAGGGGACGTTTCATGATAAATAAATAAACGATCAGTGTATGTAAAATATCGTGCAGGTTTGATACTGTTGTTATGCCTGTAAGAGCGTGTAGCCGAAAATTTAACTAAAAAAATCAACAAATAAATTCTGCTGCGGTGCGAAACGTCACTGTAGATTTCTTGGTGAAGCAAATACACCACTGAATTCATCATATACGTCCATCCTGATGTACTGACGCTCCATGAGTTATTTCCTGCAACTGGCTTCGTTGATGTAAAGCACCTCGTGCCCTTCTACTCTTTTGTAAATTGTTCTTAGGATCAGTACTGACACATGCAATGATTCGTTTGCACGCTTCTATACCAACAGGATATGAATATATGTCTTTATTTGCTATAAGCAAAAGTTCGTCCAGGCCGGCCGTTGTGGCCGAACTGTTCTGGGCGCTTCAGTCTGGAACTGAGCGACCGCTACAGTCGCAGATTCGAATCCTGCATCGGGCATGGATCTGTGTGATGTCCTTAGGTTAGTTAGGTTTAAGTAGTATGTATGTCTCTCTATTCTTTCTGCATTCATTCTTTGAATTGTGATTTTCGCATTTTTAAAAAAAATATAGTATGCTTTTCTTTTATTCGTGCAAAATATATACAACTATTTCGGTATTTCAGAATTTTTTGTTTGATTTCTCACAGTACTAGTGTATCTAGGGGACTGATGACCTCAGATGTTAAGTCCCATAGTGCTCAGAGCCATTTGAGCCATTTTGAATTTACTTCGTCTAGATCCACAAAGTTTTCATTGTTTACTTGTTTCCACACGCCTCAGATAAGTAAATAAAATTACAAAGAGCATGAGATAAATGTACAGATCGGTGGCGCCAACTCGACATTATGCATGGTACTTTTTTTTAATACTATTAACTTATCCCCTTTCCTTGTTCCACTTGCGAATATTGCGCAGGTAGAATGACTGTCGGTAAGCGTCTGTATAACCCATAATCTCTTAAATTTTCTCGTGGTGGTCATTTGGGGAGGTTTATTTGGGAGAAAGTGATTTGTTAAGCAACTCTTCCCGGAAAATACTCTCTCGAAATTTCAATAGTAAGCCCATCCATGATGCACAACCCCTCTCTTGTAGCGTCTGCCGCTGGAGTTTGTTGGCCACCTCTGTAAGATTGTCGCACCGACCACACTATCCTGTGACGAGATGCGCTGCTGTTCGTAGGATCTTCTATATCTCCAGTGTGTGTCCTAACTGCTAAGGATCCCAGACTGCTGAACAGCGGAGCAGAAAACCAAATGGCGCAGCGCCTTGATAATGTGGAGTATGGCGCGGTGATTAGTTTCCTGCACGTGAAACAGAACAATCCTACAAATATCCACGATGACCTGGTGGAAACGTACGGCAACAAAGCATCATCACATAACATAGTGGGTGGGTGACGCAGACGCTTCCAATGTTTCTAACAAGACTAAATGTTGAAGAACGAAGTGGTATACAGTTTCACAGTGAAGAAACAGGAATCCAAAGAGAATTGGTGGCCCTGAAGACAAACGGAGCACAATACAGGCGACAGTGGAGTATATGAAAATCAGTCGTGAGTCAGTTTTCATTGGCTTGCACGTCATTTTGAATATGACGAAGATCGCCGATCGGTGGTTTTGAGATAGCTTATAACAATTTAAAACCTCGCAGAATCCAAGCTGTAGCGCAAATGTTGTAGCTGCGTTAAGCTAATACAGATATCGTCTTTAGGTTCCTAATCACAGTATGTTAGCGCTGAGCGTTTCACCATAACCGTGACACAATGAAGCAACGCTATCAGCGGAAACATATGGATTCTTTTTCTTTTTCATTTTCTTCTGCTTAGCTTCAAGGCTCCAGGCCGTACGCTTTTCTTAGTTTTACTCTGTCCATCTTTCCTTTACGTCAATAGTCCGTTGTATGTCTCTCTATTTTTTCTGCATTCATTCTTTGAATGTGATTTTCACATTAACAAAAAATACAGTATGCTTTTCTTTTATTCATCTAAAATATATACATCTGTTTCTGTATTTCAGAATTTTTTGTTTCATTTCTCACAGTACGAGTATATCCTTTTACTTCCCCTAAACATTTAACATTTTATACTTTCCATGGTATTTCTTAATTTTATTCAGGTCTCACTTCTGTATGTGAGCATCTACCATTCTAGAATTTTTTCTGGTTTTACTTGCTAACGATCAATGTATAGTGCCACATATTATGTGAAACTTGCTTAAGCAATTAGAGATGTATTTACCACACTCTTAACCTACGTGATATCGCAATACCTGAAAGTGAGATTTCTCTTCACCTGATTTTCCTGTTAGCAATATGTTAGACCTTACTGGAGAATTTCCTTTATTACCCGTAACTCTGATTTTATTTTCTGATGTTTTCAAGTAACAGAGTTTACCTGCTAAGGAGAATCGGTGTAGATGTGGTCATCAGCAAAAAGTGCAGTATTTAAATATCTGTTTCGAATTAATTTTATTCCTAGGTTAACTTGATGTTTCCATTGTCTAACACTCTAAGACCATTTTGTTCCTTCGGGAAGAGTCCAGTGGCTACTTTTTAGTCTCTTACTATCTAGCCCTTCACAAAATTTAGATCCAGTGTTCAACAAATTTATTCCTATACAATTTTCACAGGCATTTTTTAATTCCATTTTTATACAATGACATTACTTCCCCCAGTCTCCAAGAGTTGGGTATCATCTCCCGCTTCCAACATTCATTGAATAAATGCCACAGCCCAGTTTCAACATTTTATTCTCCACATTTTATAAGTTCTGCATTAATACTTTCGGGTCCCGTTGCTTTTCTATTCTTTATCTGCTTTAATGCTTCTTGTATGTCCTCCAACGTAATATTCAGTTCATAGTATATTTCACTGTCTTCTTACATGTCCCTTTCTATGTTGTTTACTTGTTTGTTCATTTTTTGCCTACAATAGTGATAGTGTTTTAGCCAAATTACTTTTCCTGTTTCCTGTAATCGTGCAGAATCCTTTCTCTGTATGGTAAGTAGCTCCAGGGGTTTATAAACCATCTCTTCGTTACCCTATAGAACATTTTCTCTATCTGATGTCATTTTTTCCCTGGATCGTGAAGTGCTTTTCTCATTATTTTCTTAATGTGGGCACCATTATCTTTGTATTACGCTTTCGTTTCTTCTGGTTTGTGCTGTATATTTGTTTCCCTTTGATTCTGTTAAAAACGTCTTCTTTCCGTATTTTGACATCCATTTTCTTCCTAAATTACTTTTTTCCCCATTCTCTCCGCCACCGCTCGGATCACACATGATTTCATATTTTTCATTCTGTATTTATATAATTTTCTGCAAATTTATTTAGTAAATAATGCACGAAGTTTTAATGAAACAGACTTCTTACACTGTCTCGTTGCAGAAGGTAGACTTTGAAAATTTTTGTCTTCGAGTTTACTTGATGTAATACATATTTCTTCCATCTAGTAATCAGGTTTACGTTGGAATAAGTAATCTGAGTCTATGTTACTACCTCTATGTACTAGTCGTCCAAATTTTCTGATGTTTCTGCTCACTGTGTCACTATGTTACTACCTCTATGCACTCTTGTACTAGTCGTCCAAATTTTCTGCTCACTATGACGGAATCAGTTATCAGTCTACAGCCATTTTCTTTAGAAATCGTTAATAACTTTAATTTCGTTGTATGGTACGACTTGAAGTAATTTTTGTGCATTTTTATTTATTAACTGCTCTCCAAATGCTTCTGCTCTTTCAGGTATCGGCAATCCACCTGTACGTATGCTTGAGGTCTCCATTTATAATCAGAAAATCTTTCTTGTTTTGGTCTACTTGAATTTGAAGGTCTTCATAGAATACTTCAGTTTCTCTTCTCCTTCCTTCTTCAGGGGCAAAACACCTTTTATAGTGAGTTTACCTCTCTGTATTTTAGCATTACTGAGACTGTTCTTTAATTTTTTAATCTTTAGCTGTTAATTCTGTTTTTGCATTTGTGATCTATTATTATTCCTACGCCACACTTCGCTCTAGCTGTTGGACTCATTCCACTGTAGATCACTGCATAATAATGAAAACGTTTTGTCTCTTTTACTTTCAGTTCCGTTTTAGTTGTTACTCTCATATTAACGATTCTGCCCTTTAACTCATTATTTAGTTGTTGATTTTTTTGGCCTAGCCCTCGTACATTACAAGTTCGTATTTTCTTCCGGTTCTTGTCACGTTTCGGTTGTTTTCTGTGAAATATGTCTGGCTTTATTTGTGACGACTGTGTATTCGAGATTCTCCTACAACACGATACCAGCCTGTTTCTGGGGTAGTCAGGCGGTTGTCGTGATACGAGCATTGGTCTCCTTACCTGACCGTTTTCTGTCGGGGTTTTCTCCCGTACCCGCAGGTCCAAGTTGTTTCGGTGGGAAGTCGGCTTCCGTTCTCTCCCATCTGCTACATTCTGAGAGAGAGAGCGCATTGACCACCGGCTGTGCGATTTCCTCCTTTATGGATGTGGGGGTAGGATTGCGTGATAAGGCTGCTAAGTGATCGCACAGACGTTACCCGAGGTTATACTGCTCACTCTGTTTGACATTCCCTGGGACATTCGAAACCGAAAAAAGAAAAAAAAATAGAAATGGTAAAGTTCCATCGCGCAAGGTCATGGTGAGCGCTTGTTTGAAACCGCCATAGTGCTGACATATTATGCTCTCTGGGTCAAACGGCCACGGAAACGTACTAACAAAATCTCCTGGTGAACTTAGAAGGGTTGTCAACAGAATCGTCGTGGGAAACTACCCAAAGGAGTGTCAGGGTACCAAATTTTGCCTCACCTCACTGTATTCTTCTGAAATGGGAAACAGACACTTCTTCCGTTTTCCTTCGATGCCGAAATCATTGCGTGTTAGCAATTTATTTTCAGAATGACTAAAAGGTGAATGTAGAGGTGAAACGTTACCTTAACAGTCAGCTTCAGCAGGTCATCCACCGTTGGAAAAAATTTATCGTTTTGAATAGTCAATGTATAGAGACGAATAAATACCATCACCATAGTTTGTAGCAAAAGCTTGTTTATTTTCAGATGTTAACTTAAAATTTAAACAACCACAAATGTGCTCTGATGCTCTGATAAGACGCAGTTCTGAAAAATGAAATGACTTCGCAAATTGCGTATACGATAATACATCAACGGTATGCTTTAATGTAAGTACATGAAAATTTTTGGCAGTCGGGACGCCCGAGCGGTCGCCTTAACCACTTCGGTTTTCTGGGCACGCCTCCCGGGCGTCATTGTATCTATATCCCATACTGATTGACACCGTTAGTGTCATTCACACATTGGAGGGGGGAGGGAGGGGGGACAATCTTTTTCTCGTCACTTTGACTCGCTTTGGCATGAAATACAGGTGGCATGCATGTCACATGGACATTTGCATCTAACTACATGGACAGTGTCAAATACAGATTCTACACGAAATGTTAAAAGCAGTTCACTACAGAATATGGAACTGTACAATTTATTCAAGAGTTCCACGAAACAACTTGCATGTTTGCGAGTGTATTTAATTATTTTAGCGATGTGTACTTAAGTATTTTGTATATTATTTTTATTTCCACGCATCCGATGGTCACTGTGTATTACCAGCCTGATACTCAGTAAAACTGATGTTTGACGGATAGAGACATCAGCCGTGTACCGTAAAAAATTACAATTTGCTGAAGGTTCTTAGTGGTATATTTCAAACAAAGATATCTAATTGCTTTATTAAATTTTCTGTAGGTTCCTGTTTTAAGGTGACTTTTTATATGTAACTGATGTTCCGAGCAGAGCATTGAACGTAAGGAGGTATATTCTTAAGCATGTGTTAAAAAGTAGTTTACACTCCTGGAAATGGAAAAAAGAACACATTGACACCGGTGTGTCAGACCCACCATACTTGCTCCGGACACTGCGAGAGGGCTGTACAAGCAACGATCACACGCACGGCACAGCGGACACACCAGGAACCGCGGTGTTGGCCGTCGAATGGCGCTAGCTGCGCAGCGTTTGTGCACCGCCGCCGTCAGTGTCAGCCAGTTTGCCGTGGCATACGGAGCTCCATCGCAGTCTTTAACACTGGTAGCATGCCGCGACAACGTGGACGTGAACCGTATGTGCAGTTGACGGACTTTGAGCGAGGGCGTATAGTGGGCATGCGGGAGGCCGGGTGGACGTACCGCCGAATTGCTCAACACGTGGGGCGTGAGGTCTCCACAGTACATCGATGATGTCGCCAGTGGTCGGCGGAAGGTGCACGTGCCCGTCGACCTGGGACTGGACCGCAGCGACGCACGGATGCACGCCAATACCGTAGGATCCTACGCAGTGCCGTAGGGGACCGCACCGCCACTTCCCAGCAAATTAGGGACACTGTTGCTCCTGGGGTATCGGCGAGGACCATTCGCAACCGTCTCCATGAAGCTGGGCTACGGTCCCGCACACCGTTAGGCCGTCTTCCGCTCACGCCCCAACATCGTGCAGCCCGCCTCCAGTGGTGTCGCGACAGGCGTGAATGGAGGGACGAATGGAGACGTGTCGTCTTCAGCGATGAGAGTCGCTTCTGCCTTGGTGCCAATGATGGTCGTATGCGTGTTTGGCGCCGTGCAGGTGAGCGCCACAATCAGGACTGCATATGACCGACGCACACAGGGCCAACACCCGGCATAATGGTGTGGGGAGCGATCTCCTACACTGGCCGTACACCACTGGTGATCGTCGAGGGGACACTGAATAGTGCACGGTACATCCAAACCGTCATTGAACCCATCGTTCTACCATTCCTAGACCGGCAAGAGAACTTGCTGTTCCAACAGGACAATGCACGTCCGCATGTATCCCGTGCCACCCAACGTGCTCTAGAAGGTGTAAGTCAACTACCCTGGCCAGCAAGATCTCCGGATCTGTCCCCCATTGAGCATGTTTGGGAGTGGATGAAGCGTCGTCTCACGCGGTCTGCACGTCCAGCACGAACGCTGGTCCAACTGAGAAGCCAGATGGAAATGGCATGGCAAGCCGTTCCGCAGGACTACATCCAGCATCTCTACGATCGTCTCCATGGGAGAATAGCAGCCTGCATTGCTGCGAAAGGTGGATATACACTGTACTAGTGCCGACATTGTGCATGCTCTGTTGCCTGTGTCTATGTGCCTGTGGTTCTGTCAGTGTGATCATGTGATGTATCTGACCCCAGGAATGTGTCAATAAAGTTTCCCCTTCCTGGGACAATGAATTCACGGTGTTCTTATTTCAATTTCCAGGAGTGTATTTACAGACGCCGTCCGCAGACGAGTGTAGTTGCTAAAATAGCTAGAACTTCTTCTTTTGTTCATTTACAACACCATAACAATTACCTTTTCAGTCTAGCTGAATAGTCAACGTGGTCTTCTTTCCACATTGTAACTAATAAGTGTACCAAATTTCATTGAAATCGTTTCAGGGGTTTAGGGTGAGCTTTTTACTAGTCACTTTTTCCGCCGCGTACGCGCATGTCAGATATACTTCACGTATATTTAACTCACTTCACACGTATTTTTTCATGTATTTCACCTGTATGTCTAGCATATTTCTCCCTCAGGTTTCTTTTTCTATTTAACTCACTTCACACGTATTTGTTCATGTATTTCACCCGTATCTCTAGCGCATTTCTCCCTGAAGTTTCATTTTCACGCAGCTTAAAGTTTTTGACGTCACATCTCCTGAACTACGTCCGCCGCTTAGCGGGGTGGTAACGGGTTCGCCACCCATGCAAGCGGGCCCGGTTTCGATTTCCGGCCGAGTTGGGACTGGGTGTTGTGTCCTCTTCATAATGTCATCCTCATCACCGGCGCTCAAGTCGCCCACTGTGGCGTTGACTGAAATAAGACTGGCACTTGCCGGCCGAACTTCCCCGCATGGAGCCGCCCGGTCAACGATGCCATACGCTCATTTCCATTTTTCCTGATCTATGTTCTGCACAATTATATAGTTGTCCAGGTACGTCCAGTGGTATATGTGACTACCGTCAGTGAATCGTGATGAGAATAGAAATTATGAAGTAGTAATAAAATAAAACGTCATGCCCCATGTGGGAGATTTATTGCATCAACAGCGAAAATGTATTAAAAGGCAAACTTTCATGCTTCATGATTTGTGGGGGTTTTGAACGAGAAAAAAATTCGTAACCGTTTGAAATTTTGTGCAAAGTTACTGCAAGCCACTAAGAGGTCTCATTCTCTAATACTGGATGACTAATTTATCAGATTTCGTGTCGTGAGCTACACTACAATTTCACCCGCTTCCACCTCTTTGATAGGTAGGTGGTTCTTGTCCCCATCACGATTCTTCCCAGACAGCAGATGATCTGTAGCGCAAGTTCATCGAAATCGGTCGAGTGCTTTAGCAAGATGTGGAACATACTCTACTGGCCATTAAAATTGCTACACCAAGAAGAAATGCAGATGACAAATGTGTATTCATTGCACAAATATATTATACTAGAACTTACATGTGATTACATTTTCACGCAATTTGGGTGCAGAGATCCTGAGAAATCAGTACCCAGAACAACAACCTCTGGCCGTAATAACGGCCTTGCTACGACTGGGCATTGAGTCAAACAGACGCTTGGATGGCGTGTACAGGTACAGCTGCCCATGTAGCTTCAACATGATACCACAGTTCATCAAGAGTAGTGACTGGCTTATTGTGACGAGCCAGTTTCTCGGCCACCATTGACCAGACGTTTTCAATTGGTGAGAGATCTAGAGAATGTGCTGGCGAGGGCAGCAGTCGAACATTTTCTGTATCCAGAAAGGCCCGTACAGGACCTGCAACATGCAGTCGTGCATTATCCTGCTGAAATTAGGGATTCGCAGAGATGGACTGAAGGGTAGAGCCACGGGTCGTAACACATGTGAAATGTAACGTCCACTATTCAAAGTGCCGCCGATGCGAACAAGAAGTGACCGAGATGAGTAACTAATGGCACCCCATACCATCACGCCGGGTGATACGCCAGTATGGCGATGACGAATACATGCTTCAAATGGTTCAAATGGCTCTGAGCACTATGGGACTTAACATATGAGGTCATCAGTCCCCTAGAACTTACAACTACTTACACCTAACTAACCTAAGGACATCACACACATCCATGCGCGGGGCAGGATTCGAACCTGCGACAGTAGCGATCGTGCGGTTCCAGACTGAAGCGCCTAGAACCGCTCGGCCACACCTGCCGGCCAATACACGCTTCCAATGTGCGTTCACCGCGATGTCACCAACCGAGGATGCGATCATCATGATGCTCAAAATAGAACCTGGATTCATCCGAAAAAATAACGTTTCGCCATTCGTGCACCCAGGTTCGTCATTGAGTGCACCATCGCAGGTGTTCCTATCTGTGATGCAGCTTCAAGGGTAACTGCAGCCATGGTCTCAGAGCTGATAGTCCATGCTGCTGTAAACGTCGTCGAACTGTTCGTGCAGATGGTTGTCGTCTTGCAAACGTCCCCATCTGTTGACTCAGGGATCGAGACGTGGCTGCACGATCCGTTACTGCCATGCATATAAGATGCCTCTCATCTCGACTGCTAGTGATACGAGGCCGTTGGGATCCAGCACGGTTTTCCGTATTACCCTCCTGAACCCACAGATTCCATATTCTGCTAAGAGTCATTGGATCTCGACCAACGCGAGGAGCAATGTCGCGATACGATAAACCGCAATCGCGATAGGCTACAATCCGACCTTTATCAAAGTCGGAAACGTGTTGGTACGTATTTCTCCTCCTTACACGAGGCATCACAACAACGTTTCACCAGGCAACGCCGGTCAACTGCTGTTTGTGTATGAGAAACCGGTTGGAAACTTTCCTCATGTCAGCACGTTGTAGGTGACGCCACCGGTGCGAAACTTGTGTGAATGCTCTGAAAAGATGATCATTTGCAAATCGCAGCATCTTCTTCCTGTCGGTTAAATTTCGCGTCTGTAGAACATCATATTCGTGGTGTAGCAATTTTAATGGCCAGTAGTGTATATACATACATATATAGACTACGTACATCCATTTTTTTAAATATTTGTGGATTGCTGGTTTCGGCCATCTCAAACGTACATCTTCAGATTTAAAATAAAAATTTAAATCTGTATATAGTTTCAATACCGTTATCTCGAGGTTTTATTCTCTTTATTTTACATCTGAAGATGCTGACGATTGGAACTGGTAATGAATTAATATTAAAAAATAAAATGAAACTAAAAGCCGACATAACTTTAATATAAGTACATAAGGAACTTAATATTTGTTTTTGATCTGGAGATGACCGTTTGAGAATGTCGAATTCGTTAGAAAAAATGATAATTGTGATTGTATCGGAAGATATAAAAGCATTTTACATATGCATACCATTGCAAAGTGGAAGGGGATACCTTAACAGAATATAGGCAGATGAAGTAGGAGAATCTTCGAGGATTTGTGTGCCACGCCAGGTGTGTCGGATGAGTGTATGCGTTTTCTCCTTGTACGTGGCTGGGGGCGGTCCCGCGACTCCCGGCAGCTCTTGATTGCGGTGACAAGTAACGGAATTACCGCTAACGAGGCAGCCCCCTCCCTCATCCCCCTCTCTCCTGCCCCAGCACGGCGGGAGTCCCTTTTTGTCTGCAGTGTCTTCCATAATAGCTAGGTCGCTGCGTAGTCGTCGCCAAATTCCTGAAACAAATTGTGAATATTCCCCATCCACAACGTTCATCTGCCAAGCACATCACAATGAACGATGTCCGTTTCGAATGCGCGTCCCATTCCGAATACAATGAATGCTGCTGCCTTACTAGGGCACCTCTTAAGTATTTGATAATGACACGGAGAAGGTCGAGTTGCGATTATGAGACTCGGTGGAGGTGCTGGTCCGTCGTGCACTCTCACCCTTCAGTGCGACCGTGCATGACTTTGCAGACACCTTGGGCCGATAAGTCTGCATTCCGGATGTTTAGGAAATGTCCTGCCTTGAAAATCACACCGTCATTTTGGAAAGGCCGAAAGCTAAGAAGTTTCTCGGTGCCATAGGAGAACATCACAGATTACGGACGACGAGGCAACAGTTGACAGCCCAGACGCTCAATGTGTGTCTGTGAGCTTCCCTTCGGCAGCTTCACACGATACTTACTCTTGACAGCCTCCTCCAGTCTCGGTAAGAGGGTTCGGTTCGGTTGTACAATCATGTGATGGATACCCTTTACAAACATAAACTGTTAGCATCACAATGGCAGGCTCACAAAACACTCAAATGACCTGCCTCTTTGATCTCCGCTATCCGGATTTCTTTAACCATACTGTCTCCGTGTCAGCTAACCCACTTTATCATAGGATATTGCCCTGTTGCCATACACTTCTATCGCATCAGGATGGGTTGTAGTAGAGATGTTCCCTTACAAATTAAGAAGGGGAATGGCCGCACAATACTGTACTTTATCATTATGCAGTTCCTTTTTGCTTTGCCTACTGTAATGACGATATAGATTACCATGGCGTATAGCTAACATACAGAGCTACCATAAATCATTCATTTTCTAAGTTATGTATTTTCGAAAGCAATACATATACACACATCAAAAAAATTTTACCATCACCCCGGTTCCCAGAACGCCTGATCATAGACGCTGACTATGTATATTGTATAGCCTTCCTGGTTATCCGTGCAGTCTAACGTGCGGCTTTCCGAAGTGGGGAGGAGCGCCTGGTCCCCAGCACGAATCCACCCAGCAAACTTGTGTCGAGGTCCGGTGAGCCAACCAGTCTGTGTATGGTTTTTATGCGGTTTTCCATATGCCTCCACGAATACGGGCTGTTTCCTCTTAATCCGCCTCAGGTACACAATGTCGGTGGTTGCTGCACAAACAAGTTCTCCACGTACGCATACAACACCATTACTTTACCACACAAACATAAGGGCTACTCTCGTCTGGTGTGAGACGTTCCCTGGGGGAGGGGACGGGGTGTGGGATCCACCGAGTGCCGAACCGCACAGTAACCGTGAAAGAGAGGTTCGGTGTGGGGCGGCGGAGGGGTGAAGTGGACTGCGTTAGTCGTCGTGGGGTTGTGGACGCTGCGGCTGCGGCGGGGACAGAGCCTCTCCGTAGCTTCTACGCCCACGGTTAACATATAATGCAATACAATACAATGATTATTGTATCATAGACACAGTCCCTTGTTCAGAGATGTCGCTAAAACAGCCCAAAGATGTAAACAACCACGCATGAGCAGCGCCTATTAGACGGAGGGGTCCGACAGCTGATCAGTTCCAGTCATTCCACCAGCAAGGACGAACGTGCCTCGTGTTGTCTGTAGTTCAACAATGTCTAGACGTTAAATACCGCGGTTCGATCGCGTCCGCTTTGTTACTTTGTGCCAGGTTTGGCTCTCAACAAGGGAAGTGTCCGGGCGTCTCGGAGTGAACCAAAGCGATGTTGTTCGGACATGGAGGACATACAGAGAGACAGGAACTGTCGATGACATGCTTCGCTCAGGCCTCCCAAGGGCTACTACTGCAGTGTATGACAGCTACGTACGGATTATGGCTCATAGCAACTATGACAGCAACGCCACCATGTTGAACAATGCTTTTCGTGCAGCCACATGACGTCGCGATACGACTCAAACTGTGCGCAACTCCACTCCCGACGTCCATGGCGAGATCCATCTTTGCAAGCACGACACCATGCAGCGCGGTACAGATGGGCCCAACAACATGCAGAATTGGCCGCTCAGGACTGGCATCACCTTCTCTTCACCATTGACTGTCGCATGTGGCTTTAGCCAGAAAATCGTCGGAGACGTGTTTGGAGGCAACCTCGTCAGGCTGGACGCCTTAGACACACTGTACAGCGATTGCACCAAGATGGAGGTTCCCTGCTGTTTTGGGGTGCCATTATGTGGAGACGACGTACGCCGCTGGTAGTAACGGAAGGCGTAGTAACGGCTATACGATACGTGAATGCCATCTTCCGACTGATGGTGCAACCATATCGGCAGCAACATATTGGGGAGGCATTCGTCTTCATGGACGACAATTCGCACTGCCATCGTGCAAATCTTGTGAATGATTTCCTTCAGGATAATGACATCTCTGGACTAGAGTGGCAAGTATGTTCTCCAGACATGAACCCTATCGAACATCCCTGGAATAGATTGAAAAGGACTTTTCATGGACGACGTGACCCACCAACCACTCTGAGGGATCTACACCGAATCGCCGTTGAGGAATGGGACAATCTGGGCAAACAGTGTCTTGATGAACTTGTGGATGGTATGCCACAACGAATTCAGGCATGCACCAGTGCAAGAGGACGTGCTACTGTGTGTTAAGAGGTACCGGTGTGTGCAGCAGTCAGGCCTACCGCCTCAAACGATTTCAATGTATGGTGGTACAACATGCAATGTGTGGTTCTCATGACCAATAAAAAAGGGTGAAATTGATGTTTATTTTGATATGTATTCCAATTTTCTGTACAGGTTCCGGAACTCTCGGAACCGAGGTGACACAAAACTTTTTTGATGTGTGTACATACAACGTGAATCAGCTAACTCTACTGCTGGTTGTGATGCAACCAGCAACTTCTTCATGTAACACGTGCTGATTTTCATGTTCTTCCTCTTACTGTGTGTAAACTGTTAGTTCTACAGAAAAAATGAACAGGACCTCCGTTTAGGAAGTTTAATGCACCTAAATTTTGTACTGCAATACCTTTCACTATATGCCGTAGTTTGCGTATTAGACTCGAAAAATGTACAAAACTGACCCACTTGAATAAAGCCGAAACCGTAGCCTCCAGCGAAAACGAAACCCGTAAAAAATTTAAGAAAATTAAATTTCCTACAATAAGGTCCTTTCATTTTTTCTGTAGCATAACAGTCTGTGCATAGCGAGCGAGAGAATATGAAAATATCTATCGTAGTTTTTCTCGGCATTGCGGGTTGCATAGAGCCCAGTTGTAGAGTGGTAAAACTCACCGGGTTTGCATTACGCATACCACTTGGCTGTACGAGTCCACTTTCTTGACAAAACGGCTATAAAGCAAGAAAAGACCTTTCCTTTTTTAGAATATGCGCAATTTATATCTGTTACAACAGTGCAGCGAGCTTTCAGAAGGAATTTTGGATGCGAACTGGTACATAAAAATAGCACTGTGCGTTGTAATCGACAAATAGGAGGCACTGGTTGTCTCTGTAAACATAAAAGCGCCGATAGACCAAGTGTGACAGGTGCAGCCGCGGAGAGCGTGATGGAAAGTTTCGTAAGCAGTCAAAAAAAAATAAAAATAAATAAATAAATAAATCAACACTTCGTACAAGTCACGATCGTTGAATACTACAGAAAACCGTTTGGAACATTTTACGACCGTGTCGTCTGCAGCTCAAACAACAATTAAAACCGGAAGATTATGGCCGCCATCTTAAGTATTGCAGTACGCTGCAGGAGTATTTCGCCTCCAAGCTGACGTTATAACGTTACACTCATCTGGAAAAGCTAATCACCACAGTGTGCGATTGGGGGTACCGAAAATCCTCATAAAATTATTGCACATAAACGACATACGTCGAACGAAGACGAAGATCTACGTGTCGGTTTCCTTCTGTGAGAACACAGTGATGGGTACCTCTAACTTGAAATTTGGCAGTTGTGTTTGTTTCCATAATTGCCTGCGGATTCCTAGATTTTCACATCCCAACCTGACGGGGCACCACATCACTTCAGCATCGATGTTCGTCGCTACCTAAACAACAACTTTCCGTATCGTTGGATTCGGCATAATGGTGACTTTGATGTGGCTTTATTTTTTGGAAAAAAGGCAAATGCTAAGGTTCACTCTAGATATAGCGGGGATCAGTGAAGTAAAGCGGAAAGAAAGACAACGATTTGTGGTCAGAAGAGTACACAGTAATATCAGGAGCAGCAGAAAATGATTTAATGGGGGTTGGATTCATTATGCATAAGAAGGTAGGGTAGAGTGTGTGCTACTACGACCAGTTCAGTGATAGAAATGTTCACATCAGAATCGACAGCAAACCAACACCGAAAACTATAGCACAGGTGTACCCGCCGACGTCGCAAGCTGAAAATCAAGAGATAAAAATGGTTCAAATGGCTCTGAGCACTATGGGACTCAACTGCTGAGGTCATTAGTCCCCTAGAACTTAGAACTAGTTAAACCTAACTAACCTAAGGACATCACAAACATCCATGCCCGAGGCAGGATTCGAACCTGCGACCGTAGCGGCCTCGCGGTTCCAGACTGCAGCGCCAGAACCGTGCGGCCACTTCGACCGGTCATCAAGAGATAGAGAAAGTACACGAGGACATTGAAAGGGTAATTCAGTACGTAAAAGGAGAAGAAAATCTAATAGTCATGGGGGACTGGAATGCGGTTGCAGAAGAATGAGTAGAGGAAAGTGTTACGGGTGAATATGGGCTTGGTACTGAGAATGAGAGGGGAGACAGAGTAATTGAGTTCTTTAATAAATTTCAGCTAGTAATTGCGGATGATATGTTCAAGAATCAATAGAGGAGGGTGTATACTTATAGAAGGCCACGAGATACGGGAATATTTCAGTTAGACTACATTATGGTCTGACAGACATTTCGAAATCAGATCACAATGTAGTAGTGATGAAGCATAAGCTGAAGATTAAGAGATTGGTCAGAAATAATGAACAAGCAAATACGTGGGATACGGAAGTACTAAAAAAGAAGAGATATTCTTGAAGCTTTCTCAGGCTACAGATACTGCAATAATAAATTACTCAGTAGGCAGTACAGTTGAAGAGGAGTGGCCATTTCTAAATTGGACAATCACTGAAGTTGGAAAGAACATAGGTACAGGATCACAAGCCCCTGACAAATGAAAGAAGTAGGAAGTACAGGGAAGCTAAGACGAAATGGCTGCATAAAAAATGTGAATAAATCGAAAATGAAATGATTATTGGAAGGATTGACTCAGCACATAGAAAATTCAAAACAACATTCAGTGAAATTAAAAGCAAGGGTGGTAACATTAAGAGTGCAACGGTAATTTCACTGTTAAATGAAAGGGGAGAGCAGTTAGGTGGAAAGAATACATTGAAAGCCTCTATGAGGGGAAGATTTGTCTGAGGTGATAGAGGAAGAGACAGGAGAAGATTTAGAACAGATAGGGGATCCAGTATTCGAGTCAGAAGTTAAAAGTGCTTTGGAATACTTAAGATAAAATAAGGCAGAAAAGATAGATGACATTCCATCAGAATCTGCAGAATCGTGGGGGAGGTGGCAACAAAACGACTATTCATGTTGATGTGATGTGTAGAATATATGAGTCTAACGATATAACATCTGACTTTCGGAAAAATATCATACACACAATTCCGGAGACTGCAAGAGCTGCCAAGTGCCAAGAATTATCGCACAATCAGTGTTAACAGCTCATGCATCAAAGTAATTGAGAAGTATAATATACCGAACAATGGAGAATAAAATAGAAAATGCGTTAGATGAAGATCACTTTGGCTTTAGGGAAGGTAATAGTTCCAATGAGTTAATTCTGACGTTGCCGTTGATAATGGAAGCAAGACTACAGAAAAATCAAGGCAGGTTCATAGAATTAGTCGACCTGGACAGGCATTCGACATTTTCAAATGGTAGAAGATGTTCGAAATTCTGAGGAAAATAGGGAAGCTGTAGGGAGAGCCGGTTAACACGACGTGTACAAGAGCCAAGAGAGAATAATGAGAATTACATAATCGAGGTATAAATTAGGGATGAGTACTTTCCTCTGTACCTGGAATCCTTCTACAGTTGCTAATACTTCGTCTGTTGTTGCGACTATTTAAAGATGACGAAATATTTTGAATTTTAAGTACAACCGACAAACGAAATACATACTTGAAGAAAGTGTGCTGTAAAAAATTGATTTCTTAATGGAATTACTAACGCGAAAATGAATACTTAGAAATAATTTGCCAATATATAGACTATTTAGAGGTGTACTGTGCGATCATTTTGAGAAAAAGGAATGAAAGTGAACGGAGAGGATATGGGAATATACCGCCAGCGTGGTAGCCGTGAACTTCAGCCGATGTGCTATGGTCGCTTGGCCAAATGTCACTAAATGTTACTCTTATAGGTCGATCTATCGGAAAGCCATCGGCTGTAGCACGAGAAACCACTAGGCAGCTAGTGAGGAAAGGTGTCTTTACAACATATCTAAGACTCAAAACCAGTGATTACTAGGTCTGATAGTCCCCATGTCAGATGTGAAGTCCAGACTAAGTGAGTTAAATGATCATTTAGACGCAAAGCCGAAAATATATTGTTGATCTGGAGAGCTGGATGGTTGATCAATGGCTTCCCGATGACCCGTAGCTTGGCTGCTTGCTGCAGTCTGAGGTAACTCGTTGAAGTGAAGATGTAACCATAACTGTATCCACGATTGGAACGTTCTCCTGGAGATGTGAAGCCTGCTAAGTAGTGGTACAGCGGAAGGTTATGTGCCTATTCTCTTCGAGGACATGTGATCAACTTAGAGAAATAGGCCGGCGAATTTGGCGCCATCACTGGCGACGTTGAAGCCGCCGGTCCGAGTGGAGCCTTCTACAAGCCACACTACAAACAAAACCTTACTTTTATGTTTACTTCTACTGGCTAAGTAACACAACAAACCTGCTTCTATTGCGGAGGCCACTTCTTTCTTTCTTACTTTCACTGGTGCCATGCCCCGCACTGACGCAGGTTCGGCATTATTGGGAACGGATTTGGCGAGGTTAGGATGAAGGGGTGGCCGTATGCCCTTCCTGCCGTCGCCCCATAATCACCGGAACGGAAATAGTGTACCCCAACTGTCTGCGTCTAGTGTAATTCATGGAGAAGTGTGAACGTGTTGAGATGTTGGCGAGTCGTGTAACTGAGGCGGAACGTGGGGACCAGCCCAGTATTCACCTAGCGCGATGTGGAAAACCGCATAAAAACCACTTCCAGGCTGGCTGGCTGGCACACCGGCCCTAGTCGTTAATCCATGGGGTGGATTCGACCTGGGCCCGTCGCGCCTACCCGAGTCCAGGAAGCAGCGCGTTAGCGCTCTCGGCTATCCTGGCTGGTCTGCGGAGGCCACTTCATGCTCTGGTTATATTCATTTACTACGGTCATACACTAAGTATCGAAGTAAGCAACATAAATTAATTCAGCTTTCTATCCTGGCAATTTTTAGTAATGTGCACAGTGAGGCTAAATACAGCAATAGAATTAAGGGGGCAAAATGTGGGATACCTTAAAGTAAATGTCACCTACAAGTAAATACGTTCCGATAATAATTTTTACATTATCGATGCAGGGAAGAATCTAATGAAAGAATTTATGATGTTCTGTTGCGTATGTTGTAATGAGTCGCACCTCTTGCTGCATTTGATAGTAGTTAGTGGATTTAAAAATGGGAAGAATTCTTATTATTTAACGACTTATCGTCGATCACGTCTTAAAGACGTGAAAAATGGGGAATTGGCAAAATATAAGAGAGTGATTGCGTACAGAATCGTAACCGAACGCACAACGAAATGGATCAGATCAGGAAAAAGAGAGAAGAACGAATTAATTCGAAGGTGGGTGCAACGAATAAAAGAAGGTAAATCAAGTGCTACGAATAAAAGGAAATGAAAGTGAAATAGAATGAGAAGATATCAGATAAGTGCTGAGAATTAGGTTACGTTAATATCGAAATTGAAAATTAGAATCTCAACAATTCCAGGAAAAAAAACAATTAGAAATGGAATGGCTACATTTTACAAAAGTCAACGAGTCTACTACATCTGCATGCATAGCTGGTTTCAACAACGATTTATTTTACTATCACAGGAAATAATACAGTAAATATCCATATGTAGTTATCATAAGACATGTGCATTCTGTGGGGCAAAGATTTAACGTTGGAACTCCAAGCATGTACTGTATAAATGCAAACTCAAACTATCAAAATTTCCAATGCCACAACTAATTCTTTGTATGACTGCAGACGTGGTTGTTAGTAATTAAAGACTTATTTTGATAGAAATACTTAACTCTGTCCGGGTGAAATCAGTTGATGTAGCTAGTGTCCCTACATTCCGTATTCAGGGAGCTCGACAGTGGCATTGCAGCCATAACACGTGGAGCAGCCGGGAGATGCCGACGGGTCGGCCATCAGGCGGAGGCTGGTTGGTTTCCGTCAAGGGCTCTCGCTGGTGTTTGCACTGGCGAGTAACTACTGCCGAGAACCTCTCACCAGTGTTTACTCACCAGCCGACGAATCCTTGGTGGGGGTAGCCAGTAGCGTTCCCTTAAGCGTGGCTTGCTTTTGCATGAGAGTATCCGTCTGTGTCCGGAAACGCTAAAGTAAAAATTTCACTAAGTCAGATGTAGATTATAATGCCATTTGCGATGTACTTAACTGCTATAGGCCTATGGCAAGCATTGGGTTCCTGTAATATTGGCGCTCTGTCAGTTACTGGGAGGTTTTCAATATTGCTTGTACTACATATCGACACTGCTCTCAGCTAATTCTTCTGGAGGCAGCAGTCACCGGTAAAAATGCAGTGGCATTGGTCGAGTCTGCTAATATTTAGAACCAGCTGAACGACATATCTCGAAGTGGGGCAAAAACGTAACAGTTCAGGCGCTGTATAAATATTAATTTATTCAATGAAATAAACAGATTTTTTATAACTGGAGATTTACAATGTCCCCCAGCGCTTTAATGGGCGTTAGAACGGAATTTTTTTTCACATTTTCGGATTTTTATCTCATAAAATTTGCAACTTTCCGAATAGAATGATGTATATATCACTTATAAACTCCAATGGGAAGTATTTTATTTTATTTTTTTAAGTATAATCTACACCGATTGAAAATGTTAAACTTTTTACTTGCATTACTTCAAAATCTAACAAAATCGGTAATTTTTTTTATACAGAAGGCTGTTGATTGCTGTGTTAATGTCTAGAACATTATGGGCACCTGGTTGAGGAAGTTGAGAAACAACAAACTTTCTGGTGGTAAAACCATAAGAGACAGGCTGACAGACAAAATAACTGATGAAGTACAGCTGTAATATGGAATGGCCACTAGAAATAATACTGAGGATTTGTTGAAAATGAAGCAGACAGTATGGGCTACCTTCTTCCACAGACTGTCAACTAATGAAAAAGCAGTACAACACCTTTGCCCTCCTGGACCTGACTCGTGGTGCAATTACCGCAATGCCCAATACTCTAACAGTTCATACAGCCATGAACATTCCATCCCAGAAGCAGTCATGGACATCGTAAAACCTATTTACTGAGACCTGGGAAATCCTGAATTACTGAAGAAGTGTCTGCATAGTCAGGCTCAAAATCCCAATGACTCGCCTACCAAAATGTGTTTTTTTAATGAAGAAACTAAAACGGGTGGTCAGTGATGATGTTATTGCCTTTAATGATGGCAACATTGGTAGGGTGAAAGTGCTACAACACATGGGAATTAATCCTGGAGCAAACTGCATCAGAGAACTTGAACGGATGGGTAAGGTTTGCATAGATAAAGCAGAGTATGTAGCACAGTTGGCGACGAAGGAGCCCGAAAAGAAGAAAAACTTGGAAAAAGATCAAGGGTATGATATACAGTATGGTGCAGGGTGCTTCTGAGTGACTATAAAAAAAATTAAGCACATATTAAGTGAGTTTCAGTCTTTTGAAACTTTAGAAGCCCTTCCTGAAAATCTGCATTTTCTGTTCCATTTTTCCCTAAATATCAGAAACCACTTCGAGTAGAGTATTCGAATTATCAGGGAGTGATAACATCCATATCCGGAGTCTACTGAACTAAAAGAAGAACATAATATTATGTATAATTAAAATTATTTCGGCTGACGTACAAAAAGGTACACAAAATTTTAAACGTGTAATTTAAAATTTTTTATCCCAAAGCACTGGCCGAAATGAAATTATTGTAGTTCAGTAAACTCAGAACATATAGTTTAATGTCATGTGTAAGCTTAACGCCAATGGCTGCAGTGGTTCCTGAAATACAGGGAAGCAAAGTCACTAAATTTAACATTGTCAGGATAGGGCGTTCCAAACTCCCCTTAAAGGCATCCTCACAGTTAGTTATGGGCTATTAACGCTACCTAGGCTACAAAGGCTGCCCAAATGAGAGCTCACACCTGAGCTTCTAAAGGGAAACATTTTACGAGTCAGAAAGTGGAAGACGAGAAGTCTGAACGTGACCGGGAATGTAAAGGTAACGTAGATGAAGTGTGTGTCAGCGAAGTGAAATGCAAAGAAGTTGAGGGTGTCTGATATGGATATTACATTATGCGAACAGCAGCAGAAAATGGTACATCGGTACTAGACATCGTTATGAATATGAAGTTAGACCAGAAATGAGGTTACTGTGTACATATCTGTTACAGGATGCTCTTACCAGAATCACCAGAAAACGAACGCTAACAACAGATATACGTGCCGACGTCACAAGCAGAAGATGAAGCTACATAGAAGGAATATAAGTATATTGAACAAGTAATCCGTTATCTAAAAGAAGCTGATACTCCAGTAATTATGGGAGGACTCGAATGCTATTCGAAAAAAATTAACAGTTAAGAAAAATTACCAGCGAACAAAAGAGGAGAAACACGAGTTCTGCAGTAAATTACAGTTAAATATAACAGCTAATACACTGTTTAGAAATCACAAAGGGATTACTTATGAACGGCACATGGAAAGAGGAAGATTCCAGCTGTCTTTCATCTTCGTCAGATAGAGATTCCGAAATCATATCGAACGTAGGAGTAGATACAGTGTCGGATCACAATCTCGTAGTGATGAAGAATGGATCACAATCTTGTAGTGATGAAGAATGGAAAATTTACGAGAATCATAAGGAAGAATGTGGGAGGAAGTCAAGTACTGAAGTACTGAGGAATGATGACTTGCTTTTAAAGTTACCAAAGGCTGCAGACAACGCGATAACGAATAGCATCGTTGATATTTCAGCCAAAGAAGAATGGTCATCTTTACAAAGGGCATTGACGGTACACAAGCAAATATGGTTACAAGGAAAATGTCTACGAAAAACACTCAGTAACAGAAGAAATACTTCAGTTGAAGAACTAAGGCAGTGCAAAATATTCACAGAAATCAGGAAAGGAAATGTATGTAAACTGAGGATTCGAACAAATTTCAGGTAAACCAAGGCAAAGTAGGCAAAGGAAAAATGTGGAGAAATTAGAAAGACATGATCATCGGAATGACGAGTTCAGCATATAGAAAATTCAAAACAAACTTCGCTGAAATCAAAGCAAAGGCGTTAACATTAGGAATGCAGGAGGGATTCCTCTTTTACACAATGGAAAGAGAACGGATAGTTGGAAGGAGAACACTGAAGGTCTCGGTGACGGGGTTGGGCTGTCAGATGACGTGGCAGAAGAAGAAATGTGTGTCGATGTTGAAATCATTTTCTTTTTGAGTCATCAGTCTTCTTACTGGTGTGATGCAGCCCTCCACGAATTCCTCTCCTGTGCCAACCTCTTCATCTCAGAGTATCACTTGCAACCTATGTCCTCAATTATCTGCTGGATGTAATGCAATCTTTCTCTTCGTCTACATTTTTGGCCTCCACAGCTCCCTCTAGTACCATGGAAATCAGTCCCTGATGTTCAAATGACTCTGAGCACTATGGGACTTAACATGTGAGGTCATCAGTCCCCTAGCACTTAGAAATACTTAAACCTAACTAACCTAAGGACATCACACACATCCATGCCCGAGGCAGGATTCGAACCAACGACCGTAGCAGTCGCGCGGTTCCGGACTAAAGCCCCTAGAACCGTTCTGTCACCGCGGCCGGTCATAATGTCGTAACAGATCTCGTATCATCCTGTCCCTTCTTCTTGTCAGTGTTTTCCATATATTCCTTTCCTCTCCGATTATGCGCAGAACCTCCTCATTCCTTACCTTATCAGTCCACCTAATTTTCAACATTCGTCTATAGCACCACATCTCAAATGTTTCGGTTTTCATTCTCTTCTGTTCCGGTTTTCATACGGTCCATGATCCACTATCATACAGTGTTGTGCTCCAAACGTATATTATCAGAAATTTCTTCCTCTAAATAAGGCTTATGTTTAATACTAGTAGACTTCTCTTGGCCAGAAATTCACTTTTTGCCAGTGCTAGTCTGCTTTTGATGACCTTGCTCCGCCCGTCATTTCTTATTTTCTACCTAGGTAGCAGAATTCCTGAACTTCGTCTACTTCGTGACCATTAATCTTGATGTTGAAATCACACGGGATCAACTGTAGATTTAAGAGTTCAAAACAGCTGTGGAAGACTTTCGATTAAATAACGTGAAAGGCAGACATAGCATCTCTTAGGAATCTGGTAAACTCATTTAGGGAAGTAGCAGACAATTGACTATTCAGATTTGTTTGTAGAATGTATGAGATTGAAGACATAATTTCAGACCTTAGGAAAACATTAAGCAGACAATCCCCACAATAGCAAGGGCAGACAAGTGCGAGAACTATCGCACAATTAGCTCAACGATAGTGCATTCAAGTTGCAATGAAGAATAATACTCAGGTTAATGCAAAATGTGATTCCGGATCTGTAGTAAGGGGCTCAGTTCGGCTTTCGGAAAGATAAATGTACCGGAGAAACAGTTATCAGTTACGCTTGATAATGGAAACAACAATGAAATAGATGTCGATGTAAGCTCTTAGGTTTTGCTCATCTACAAAAAGTGTTCGGCAATATAATATAAAGCACAAATGATCTAAATTTTCAGAAATAGGTATAAGCTCTAGGAAGAGATGTACGATATTCAGTATATACAAGAAGCAAGAGGTAACAATAAGAATGGAAGACCAAACAATAGGTGCTCGGATTAAAAAGGGGTGTAAGGTAGGGGTGTAGTATTTCGCTTATATTGTTCAGTCTATATATGACGAATATAAAGCAAAGGTTCAAGACTGGGATAAAAATTCAGGATGGAGGGATATCAATGATAAGATTCACGAATGTCATTGCCAACCTCAGCAAAAATTAAGAAGAATAACCGTAAATAACTGTTAAATCGAATGAACAGGCAAAAGAGTACAGAACACAGGCCGACCATGAACAGATCAAAGACGAATGTACTGAGAAGCTGCAGAAAGGAATCAACGGTAAACGTAACGTCAACATTGGTGATCAACTGGCATACGAAGTTAAGGAATTCAGCTACCTTCGAAACAAATTATCATATGAAGGACGATAGGACGAGGCAGGAAGAACATGAAAAGCTGACAAGAACAGACAAAGAGAGTACTCCTATTCAAATGTAGCCCTTAATTTGAGGCAGAAATTTCTAGAATATACGTTCGGTGCACAACTTTGTATGATAGCTATCATGTACTGTGGCAGAACTTGCACAGAAGAGAGTAGAAGAATTTGAGGTGTGTGGTACAGACGAATAATAATGAAAATTAGGTGAACCGATAAGATAAGGAATGAGGAGGTTCTCTGCAGAATCGTCAAGGAAAGGAATAAATGGAGAACACTGACAGGAAGAAGGGGCTGAGCGATATCACATGTGTTAAGACATCAGGATATAACTTCCATGGTATTAGAGGGAGATGCACTGGGTGAACCTGTGCATGAAGACGGAGACAAACTTATCGAACAAATATATGAAGATGTAAGGTGAAAGTGGTATTCTGTGACGAGGAGTTTGATACTGCAGACGAATTCATGGCGGACCTCAAGAGAAACTACGGAAGGGATTACAGTTGCGAAAAGCAAGTGGAAAACATTTTATGAGCCATTAGTAGAAACACCTGTCACTGCGACTGACTCCATCCGTAGGAGGTAGGACTGGGGTAGCAACTAGCTGGGTGTGACATGGGAGACGCCATTCGCCGCAATTAGATTCGTTTTGTATGTGAGGGTGAGTACTTAACGTACTGATCCGTATCCTTTGTCAACTTCATATTTCTTTGTTTTTTTGTTTTCTTTTTTTTTTGTTTTGGGATACTAAATAGTGTCTCCTGAGTTGTCTCTTCGTGAAAACTATCCTTTGTAAACGAAGAAAACGTCATTATCCGTGACTATCATGCTATAAATAGGAATAAATGCTGGCTCTAATTGAGACCCAAGGTGCTTCCCAGGGGCAGGGACGTCCTAGCTTAGAAACCAACTCTATAATCGTAGCCCTAAAGCTGGGACCTTTCCTCGACCTGCGCTGCCATGTTGGATTATGGTAAGTATTCACTAATACCTGAATGTTTCCACTTTTCCTCTTAACATAGTTTCCTTCGCGAGAGTGCCAGTTTAAAATATTATCTGACTCTACTGAACATAAAAAGCCGGAATAAAATATTTTATAAGGTTACATTTCAGTTTGATGTTCGGGTTTGGTACACTTCAATGTTCTAACATTGGCGCAAAAGAACTTTTATGAAGGATAACGCAGTATTTCTGCGGACCAGGAGCGTGGCGTGTGAATGTCAAAATCTGTGTGGTTTCACACCTTCGCTGCACTTAGTGCGTAAAAGTCAAGCAGTTGTTTCCATGCGTCTCATATTCGTGAATACAGCACAAAAATGCGAAAGAGGGGACAATCACACTCCAGGAAAGAAACAGACAAAGAAAAATACATAAGACTCTTGTTTCAGTGAAGGATATGTTCTCAAAATGTCATACAAAAGGTTGTGTACTTAAAAAAGAAATGAGCAAATCATTATCATCGAGTTAAGACAGAGGCCGTAATGAGGTGCTCGTTCACACGTACAAGCCATTTATTAGACTTCTTCAGAAATACGAGGTACCTAAGCGGATGAGACGGTGACGATATTTTCTACCAGAAATAAAAATACTGAGGTTAGTAGAATGATGGGCCTCATCACAAGAAACAACACTGTTACACCCACACAGGAGTAACACCACTTCAGAAATGCTGATCGTGATTAATAGCAACAGTTGCTAAAAAAGATTCCAATCTTAGGTTATGTGGTCACGGGAAAGTGCAGAAAGGGCTTCAGTTTCAAAGTATACAAGACGAATACAGGAAGAGGGTAGACAGAGAAACGATCAATATTGTAGTTGTAAACTATCCTAGGTGTGTCGGAAAACAACCAGAGCTCCAAGTTCTAATGGAGATCACTGAATCTTAAATTATTAATGGCCCACAAGACTAGCTAAAGCCAGAAATAAATTCAGTCGAAATTTTTACAAATGACCTGACCGGATTCAGGAAGGATAGATTAAATTTAGTTGCTAGTGAAGTGTTTATTGGTGTCAGAAGTAGTTTACCTTGTAGTGAAACTTACGTTCATAGTTCCTATTGAGCTGGTATGTGTAGAGGCTATACATAACAACCGGAATAAATTAATAATTGGTTCCTTTTACCTACTACCGGCTCAGATGATACAGTTGCTGAACAGTTCAAGAAAACATGAGTGTCCTTTCGAATAGGTACCCTACTTACACAATTATAGCTTGTCATGACGTCAATGTATCCTCTAAATGTTTGCGAAGATACAAGTTTAAATTTTGTGGTAGGAATTAAACGTAGTCCGAAATCGTACTGAATGCCTTCTCATATAATTGTTTTAACTACTATTTCACGAACACAATCGAACATGTTTGACAACCTAGGAACATATAATCCTGAGCAAATAAGGAGCATCATGACAGATACAGGGATTAGTGGCGACAAGATTGTTGTAGCTAGACTCAATAACGTATCATCCTAACCCTCTAATAATATACGCAAAATAAGTCTATTTGAAAAAGAAGATAAAAATTCAGTTGACACTTTCCTAAGAGACAGTTCCAGCTCCTCGCAGTCTGAGGATGTAAGCATAGAACGCATGTGGTTTAAATTTAAAAAAAATAGTATCGACGGCAGTTGTGAGATATATACGCAATTAATTGATAAGAGATCTTACGGATCTCTCGTCGTACACAATACCGGTCAGAACACTGTTGCACAAGCAACGAAAAAAGCATGTCTAATTTAAAAGAACCCCAAGTCCTCTAGATTTGTGAAATTCAACAGAAGCTCAAAATTTGACGAGAAATTCAGTACGAGATGCTTTCAGAAGTTTCCACAACGAAACTCTGTCTCTAAATCTGGTGAAAATTCCGAAGAGACTCTAGTCTGTATAAATTATAGCAGCGGCAAGAAGCAATCAATACCTTCACTGTGCGATAGCAATAATGGTGTTACTGATGACAGTGCCACTAATGCAGAGTTACTGAACGCGGTTTTTCGAAATTTCTTCGCATAACAAGACGAAGTAAATATTCCAGAATTCGACTGAACAACAACTGCCAATGTGAGTAACTTACAAGTACGTATCCTCGTTGTAGCGAGGCAGGTTAAAACACATAAGAAAGGCAAGGCCTCTGGTCCAAACTGTATACAAGTTAGGTTCCTTTTGGAGTATGCTAATACAATAGCTCCATACTTAGCAATCCTATGCAACCCTTCACTCGTAGAAAGATCTGTTCCCAAACTCTGGGACATGAATTACAGATACATATCACGAACCGCTATTTGCAGTATGATTTTAGAACGTAGACTGTGCTCGAACGTTACACATCACTTCGAAGTAAACGATTTATTGACAAATAGCCGGCACGGATTCAGGAAATATCGTTATATTGAAAGATAACTAGCTCTTTATTCTCAAGAAGTAATGAGAGCAATCGACAGGGGCTGCTAAACGACACCGTTCCTCACAAGCGACTTTTTATTAAATTGCGTGCCTACAGAATACCGTCTTAGTTGCGTGACTGGATTGGTAACTTCCCGTCAGAGAAATCACAGTTCATAATAACTGACGAAGACTCGTTGAGTAAAAGAGAAGTAATAGCTGGCTTTCCCCAAGGATGTATTACAGGCCCTCTATTGTTCCTGATCTATGTAAATGATTTCGGAAACAATCTTCGAATAGTCGACATAAAAGTTTTCTGGGTTTGGTACCGCGTCATAATGTAAAAACTACTGATGCTATAGAAAAGAAAACTTGTCGGCCACGATTGGGTCTAGACCCAGAAGAAGGCCGCTGCAGTCGTGGCCGAAACGTTGGTTTTTCTATACCAGCAATAGTGTTTACATTATTACGTGGTACCAAACCCAGAAAACTTTTATGTCGACTGACTCTGGCCGCGGAACCCTACGCAATTATAAATCTTCGGATAGATTGTTTGCAGATGATACTGTCATTTACAGATTTGTAAAGTTATCAGAAGATCACAATAAATTGTAAACATATCCGTATAGCGTATAAAAGTGGCAATTGACTCGGATTAATGGAAAGTGTGAAGTCATTGACATGAGCACGAAAAAGAATTCGCTAAATTTCAGTTGCACTATAAATCACAGAACTCTAAAGGCTGTAAATTCAGCTAAGTACCTAGGGATTACAATCACAAATAACTCAAATTGGAACTATTATATATATAATGTTGTTGAGAACGCAAATCAAGGTCTGCGATTTATTGGTAGAACACCTAGAAAATGTAACATGTCTACTATAGGCACTGATTACACTACGTTTGCTACCCTCTGTGCTGTGTGGGGTCCACATCAGACAGGACTGACGGACGACATCGAAAAAGTGCAAAGAAGGTCATCTCGTTTTGTATCATCGTGAGATAAGGGAGGAAGTATTACGGATTGGTGTGGTAGTCATTAAAACAACGGCGTTTCGGGCTGCGGTAGGAATTTCTAAAAAAATTTCAATCAGCAGCTTCTTCCTCTGAATGTGAAAATATTTCGTTGGCGTCCAGCTACCATCATAATAAAGTAACAAAAGTTAGAGCTCTCACGGAAAGATTTAAGCGGTTATTTTTCCACGTGCTGTTCGAGAGTGGAACGGTTTCGATTAACCCTCTGCCCGGCACATTATTTTGGATTGCAAAGTAATTATATAGATGTATATGTTACCAACGAACTCATGGCAAAATCTAAAATTTAAGTTCTTCTCTCTACGTCTACAAGGCACCAGTAGTGGAGGGTGTCTTGCTCTCCTGCTAGCCTCTTCCTTTCCTGTTACACTCGCAAACGGAGAAATAGACAAACGACTACCTATATGTCTCCATACGAATCCTGGTTTCTCTCGTCTTATCTTCATGGTTATTACCAGAAATTGACGTTGTCAGCAGTGAAATCGTTTGGCAGTCAGATTCAAATGCCTGTTGACTAAATTCTCTCCGTAGCGTTCCTCGAAAAGAACGTCGCATTCCCTCCGAGGAATCCCATTTGAGTTCCCAAAGCATCTCTCTAACGCATACGTTTGGTGGACCCTACAGATAACAAATCCAGCCACCTGCCTCTGGACTGCGTCGTTGTCTTCGTTCAATCCGATACAGTGCGAATCTCAAACACTGTAGCTGTACTCAAGAATAGGTCGTACTCCTTTACAGATGAACCACACTTTCCTAAAACTCTCCCAATAAACGGAAGTCAACCATTCACCTTTCCTATCACAATCCTCACGTGCTTCAACTTCCAACGTAACGCACAGGTATTTGAACTTCAGCTCTGTCAAGGAGGACGCTACTACTGCTGTATCCAAACATTACGGGTTTGTTTTTCCTACTCACTCGCATTAACTTACTATTTTCTATATTTAGCGTCAGCTGTCACTGATCACACCTACTAGAAATTGTGTCTGTCATCGTGTATCCTCCTACACTCACTCAACTTTGACTCCTTAACGTACACAACAGTATAAACAGCAAACAACCGCATATTGTTGCCCACCCTGTCACCCAACACCATCTATTTGCATAGATAATATTATCGGTCCTATCACATTTCCCTGTGGTATTCCTCACGATTCCCTTATCTCTGATCAACAATCGCCGTCGAGAACCATAATGGATTCTATTACTTACGATGTCTTCAAGCACTCACGCATCTGTGAACCTATTCCACATGATCGTTCTTTCTTTAACAGCCTGCAACGGGATACCGCGTACAAGTAGTGTAGTTTATAGAGATGGAATCTCCCTGTTGCTGTTTATCCATAGTTTGCAGTGTATCACATAACAAAATGGCAAGCTGAGTTTCGCACGAGCGATGCGCTCTAAAACCATGCTGATTCGCGGACGTAAGCTTCTTGGTCCCAAGAATATTTATTATATTCGAACTGGGAATATATTCAAGTACTTTGCAGCAAACCGATGTTACAAATATTGGTTTGCAATTTTATGGGTCCGTTCTTTTGCCCTTCTTATACACACGCGTCACCTACACTTTCATCAAGTCTCTTGGGACTTTACGCTCGGCTACAGATTCGCGACAAATGGGAGCTAAACTGACCTTCACATCCTAAAAACTAGCAGCACCCTATACCAAAAATTAACTATAGAAGAAAACTACTACATCCAAAAATCAATAGCCCAAGGAAAGAAAGTACTCAATGAATACACTTCACTGTGCAACAAAACCCTCTTCACCACAATAGAAGAACTATGCAAATAACACCCACACCATACACCAAAACTCCTAATGGAAAAAAGAAAAAAAGAAAAAAAGAGGCCAAAACCGTGCAGTACTCTATGAAAAACCGCTTTGGGATTCCATCCTGACCTGGTGACTTATTTGTTTTCAACTCCTTCAGTTGTTCCTCTACGCCGGGGATGCATATTACTATGTCGTCTATGCAGGAGTCTGTTCGATGGTCTAACGACACTGCGTTTGTACAATTTTCTCGTGTGAGCGATTTCTGAAACGTGATATTTAAAACCCCAGTTTTCATTTTGCTGTCTACAACTGCCACACAAGACTCGTCAACAATTATTGGATGGAAACCTTAGACCCACTTAGCGATTTCAGCGATTCTCGCTTTTAATGATGATAAATGACAAGATAGTGTCACTTGAAATGAGAAAGAGTTGAGAGTATCAGATTAAAATTTAAATCATAAATATCAGAATCTCGGCATATCTTTCAAACATCCTTGGGAAGTATTAGAGAAATATAGCGCAACGCAAGCGGTAAACCAGTAGAATGGAAATAAACGAAAGATATAATGTTAAATTTGTTGGGACGATGGTAGGGTAATATGGTGTAGCTGCTAAGAAATCTCATACAATACTCCAGTACGAATACTTCTGAGGTTATATTTTAGTGGTGAGCAGACTCGTAAATTGATCCTAAAGGAAGATGTGGAAGAAATTCATACCGTAACAGGTCTGTGTAACTAATAGGATAACAATAATGTTCCTCCAACTTAAAAGGTACCTTTCAAGGATGGATATATTGCTCCCTTGAGAGCCTCTAGTGGAGAGTGTAGACAAACGGTATTTGACACAGATTGCACAACAATGCTTATACATCCGCATGTAATTTTAAGTGAAACTGTATGCTTAACGTTTTTCGTTTTCATTGTTTAAACCACATTCCCCTCAAACTATTATAGCACTCGTTGCTGAGCGCCATGTATCCAGGAACGTAGGTAAACAAACTTGTTATGCTCATCGCATAACTCGCATTGTGATCTTTAGAGATGAGGGCAGATTCGGTATACACAGACAGTCTGTTTTGTTTTCTCTCCGTGATCAAATTGGAATTAAAAAAGGAATGGCGTTTATTTCATTATGCCAAATTCCACCGACGTGTATTATTGACGTAGTTCGAGCACATTGAATTTACTATGAACTCTAGAATGGAGTGTGAGTAAGACAGACGTATAGCAGAACAACGTGGAGGTGTTATACGCTGGTCTGCAGTGGTGCCTACGACGTTCTGGCGGCCCCTGCAGTTATTTCGTAAATGAGCGCAAGTGGTTGTTATGTAATTTAGAGATCACTTAACTAGGTCATCCTGCTACCTTCGGTGTCTTAGATTTATGCCGAGGACCCGCCACTCATGTGAAATTTAGACATAAAACTGCATTAACAGACGGCAAAATAAAAATATGAGAAGAAGAATGAAAGTAAGAGAGGAATTACTCCACCGACTGAAAGAATGAGACAGTTTGAGATATCTTCCATAGGACGTTTACTGAACGAATAAATACCTCCATGATGTGGTTCCTTTTCTAAACACTCATTACATTTCTCGATTATATGTACCGTATAGTTGCAAACAAAGCGATCAATTTCAAAGACGATAAGAAAGAGAAAGTGCAATTATTCTCATTTTTAAAATTGTTGCAAATGCTGATTATTTTAATATAAGTAAAATTGTGTCAATTAATTTTAATAGTGTGAATGAAAACTAGGTCGGGGACAGAATATTCTTGGTTAATGGTGCGGGTGCAGACGAGTGACTCTGTGTGTAATTAATGTCCATACAAAAGAAATTACTTTGTAGAAATATGATCGTACATCGAACTAAGATGAAGGTTTGACTTTTTAATAAAATAAATTACAACAGAATGCTGTGGTGCTAGATCACTGTGACACTGACCTCGTCACTTCCAATTTAATGTAAACGGACAGAAATTAATTACCTTATTAAGTTAATTATATTATTCATTTAAAATCATAAACCGATATGCCATATTTTCTAATATAATGACTGCGACGAAGAAAACAAAACAGCGCATAGTAGTGCTTAGAATTTACGTTCGAAACTACATGTAAAGACAAGAAATACGTATGGGAGAAGCAGTTTTGTCTAACATTGTAACGCAGAGCTATTTTAGTCACAACTGCCTGCGGGGAAGAATATGAAACCTCACATTTTCACAGCACGGCATATCACATTTACTTATTCATTATCGGGTCCGACAGAAAACGTGAAAATCGTCGTTTAAAAAGATATAGAGCCTATATCCATTTGAATATTTCCTAGAGTAGTATGGAAAAATTTTAAGTACACAGCTAAAGAACTTCAAGAGATTTCCACTTGCAACAATTTCACGTCATATAGTTTACGTATCTTCATATACCACATACATTGGAAAGTGTGTACCCGTTGTACGAGCGAATGTGTAAAAGTCTGAAGTACATCGGTTAGGATCTTGTCGAGATTTTTGATAACAATGTTAAGTGACGACTAGTCTTTATACTGAGTGTTCGGGATTCGCGTAAGAAACTTATAGAATTTCTGGAGGGGGGTGAGTACATAATTTTTGAACAGGAATCCATGTCAGGGAAATTCATTCAACGATGACACAGAGCGACAGAGCTATAGGCGCCAGCGGCTGTAAATGTATGTATATACGGGGTGAGTCCGTGATGACGTTGCAAACTTTCTAGGAAGATAAGAGAAGGATAAATGTATCAATGTCAGGTAAGGGTCTCTGTACCAGAAACGAATGAGTCGAAGACTATAATAAAAAACCGTTCTGATACTTCTAACAATGGAATAAATGTACTGGCACTGTTATTGCTAAAATTGTAGGCTAGCTTATTTTCAGAGGTGGTAATATGGCCAAAAACAAAAAAAAACAAAAAATGTGCAGTACACATGGGATCTAAAATGCTTATCTTAAAAGCTATGAGCACTTCTTCAATAGAGCAGACGTTATCCGTAGTAACAAAGACGAAGAAGTGCTCATAGCTTCTCAGATATGTATTTTAGAGCCCACTTTCACTGGACATCTTTTCCTTATTGTTGTCCATATTGTCACCTTTCAAAGTTCCCTACCCTACAGTCTTACCATTCACAGCACCATTACATGCATTCCACTGGCAGAGTTATCAGAAGGGTTTTCGGGACAATGAACATGACTTTAAATTGATACATTTACCCTACTCCATCACACTAGATGTAAAAAAAAAAAAATTGTTCAAATGGCTCTGAGCACTATGGGACTTAACATCTATGGTCATCAGTCCCCTAGAACTTAGAACTCCTTAAACCTCACTAACCTAACGACATCACACAACACCCAGTCATCACCAGGCAGAGAAAATCCCTGACCCCACCGGGAATCGAACCCGGGAACCCGGAAGCGAGAACGCTACCGCACGACCACGAGCTGCGAACACACTACATGTAACATCATAAAATCGCCTTGTACATATGTATGTGAGAAAAACCTCTTACATTACACTCACTGACTCACTAACTACGCTAAGCCTTCTGTAAAACTACAGCGTCAGCCTGACATTAAATCCTATTGCGTACAGAATCAATGTGTCGGTATCAGGGTGATGAGAACAGACATTCCTCCATCTCATTGAAAAAGCCACATAGTGCGATAATCGTAATGAAACTATTGACGACCCTAACAAAGAAGAAGCTGCTTATCGAGACATAGCGACATACGGAATTGTTTCGGGAAAGGGGAGACGCTTTCATGCGGTAGACCACAAAGACAAGAATTATGGAATAATTCTTTGCCACTCTGCGTGATGACTGTGTTACCAAAGCTGATCAACGATATTAGGACGTGGTACTGACGTATACTATCACCACAGGTGTCAACATCAAATATCAACATAATGCCGTCTATTGCATAATAAACTTGCTGTGAGAGATCCAGAATGACCGATGACCACGCTATCTGGTCTCCTTCCCCACAACCAACCAACCAACCAACAGATCCAGAATCAATATGTCACTCAGCAGACGAGAGTACGCTGTTTTGAAATTTCCTGGCAAAATACAACTGTGTATCTGCCAGGAATGCACTCATGCAATTATCTAATAATCAGAATGTGTAAGTCCGCGGTAAGATACAATCTGAATGAAATGAGATGAGACACGATGCTTATCTGCTATTGTTACAGCAATATGTCACGGAAATCTGTATCGCTCGCTTGTTTACATCATTTCATAATGCTAAGGCTACGATCACTCGAGAAGTACCTAGACAAATAACAGCCAGAGCGTGCTGGGTAGTTATATGCAGTTTAAATACTGTGTAGCTTCAATACATACGATAAGGAATGGCAAGGCTTCTAGTCTTTCCGAAACATCCATGAAACCTTGTATGTAGAATGGAAATAAAATATGAAAAGTAGTGCATAAAACGCTATTAGTTTTTTATCTTTAGTTGCTGATGCATTTATATGAATTTCACTCAAGTAAGTTTACCATTTAACGTTACGACGTTACGTTAAAATTTTGTTTAGTTAAAAATAATCGTATAAATGTGCTTTGTACGACCTGTACGACAAACAAACTGGAGCTGAAATAGATAAGGAGTTTAGTTGATGAAACAACAGTAAATAAAAAAAACAGATCACATTCTTTCGGTAATTATTTTTCCTGGAGTCTCTGCCTCGTTGTGTATCTGTTGTTGCATGCACAGTGGCGTGTTGCTGGATCGTCACCCGGCTGTCTCGAAATGGGATGGACTGTCCACAGCAGAAATATCAGATCAAGAAGTGAAATTTACGCGCCTGAATGTCCGAAATTTTATGGAGCAATCACTGCGCCCCGAAAATATGAAGATGCACATAAAATACCTCTTCGGGGAGGGCATCGTTTTAAATGATCAAGATTGCAAAAGTTACGGAACTTGACAGTGACGTTACTGAGCTCTTTAAGCTTTTTAAATTATTATTACGGTGCCGTTACCATGGCATAGATCCAAACTTCTCCTGGTTAGTATATTTTATACAATCGAATACCATGAATAAGATTTTAAGGAAAGATGGTGCTGTTGTTCTTAAGGAGAAAATCCACTTTACTCGTCTAAAATTGGACCTGGCTACCGAACAACTTTGTCGCCTGCATCATCTCTCGAATTACCCTACAATTCATGGAACTGGATGGATGGCATAACGTAGTCCAAGTGAGACAGGGTTCGAGAGGTGGCCACATCGAGACAGTCGGCAAAGTTTAGCCGGCTTGTGACGTCTTCACGGGAAGAAACTACACACATCAAAAAAGTTTTCCATCACCTCCGTTCCGAGATTTCCGGAACCTGTACAGAAAATTGGAATATTAGGTTCTTTTTATTGCTCATGAAAACCACACACTGCATAATGTACCACTATACAGCGAGACCTTCAGAAGTGGTGGTCCAGATTGTTGTACTCACCGGTACCTCTAAGTAGCACGTCCTCTTGCATTGATGCATGCCTGTATTCGTCGTGGCATACTATCCACAAGTTCACGGCCCTGTTCGTACAGATCGTCCCACTCCTCAACGGCGATACGGTACACATCCCTCAGAGTAGTTGATGGGTCACGTCGTCCATAAATTGCCATTTACAATCCATCCCAGGCGTCTTCGATAGGGTTCATGTCTGCAGAACACGCTGACCACCTTAGTCGAACGATGTCGTAGTCCTGAAGGAAGCCATTCATAGGACGTGCACGATGGGGCGGCGAATTGTCGACCATGAAGACGAATGCCTCGGCAATATGCTGCCGATATGATTGCACTATCGGTTGGAGGATGGCATTCACATATCGTACAGCCGTTAAGGCGCCTTCCATGATCACCATCGGCCTACGTCAGCCGCACATAATACCATCCCAAAACAAGAGAGAATCTCCACCCTGCTGCACTAGCTGGACGGTGTGTCTGAGGTGTTCAGCCTGACTGGGTTGCCTCCAAACACGTCTCCGACGGTTGTCTGTTTGAAGGAAAATGCGACACTCATCGGTGAAGACAACGTGATGCCAAACCTTAACGCTCCTTTCGGAATGTTGTTGGACCCTTCTGTACCGCGCTGCATGGTTCGTGGTTGCAAAGATGGACCTCGCCATGGAAGTCGGGAGTGAAGTTGCGCATCATGGGCCCATTCAGCCTATTGCGCACAGATTGAGTCGTAACACGACGTCCTATGGCACAACGTAAAGCGTTATTCAACATGGTGGCGTTGCTGTCAGGCTTCCTCCGAGGTATAATCAGTAGGTAGCGATCATCCACTGCAGTAGTAGCCCCTGGGCGGCCTGAACGAGGCATGTCATCGACAGTTCCTGTCTCTCTGTATCTCCTCCATGTCAGAACAACATCGCTTTGGTTCACTCCGCGACGCCTGGACACTTGAGAGCCCTTCCTGGCACAAAGTAACAATGCGGACGTGATCGAACCGCGGTACTGATCGTCTAGGCATTGTTTAACTACAGACAAGACGAGCCGTGTACCTCCTTCCCGGTGGAATGACTGGAACTGATCGGCTGTCGGACCCCCTCCGTCTAATAGGCGTTGCTCATGCATGGTTGTTTACATCTTTGGGCGGTTTTAGTGACGTCTCCGGACAGTCGAAGGGACTGTGTATGTGATACAATATCCACTGTAAATGTCTATTTCCAGGAGTTCTGGGAACCACGGTGATGCAAAACTTTTTTTATGTGTATATTATTTGACAGTCCGTCATTATTATGACGGACAAAGATTTGGACGACGCTACGATAATGGGTTTTAGTAATGGACTGAACTTTGCACCCACACAAATGGTTTTACAAACACCTGTGTTCGTCAGTGCGGTTGAAGAAGCTGTTCTACCTCTGTCCACGAATTCGGCAGAAGAAATAAGATGCGTAACATGTAGAGCAGAAACGAAGGGTCACCCACATTTCTGTGGCGGTGAGGGCTGCACTACCTAAGCTTTGTCGGGACACCAAGATGGTGGTTCTTCCAGCTACAGGTAATCCCTCTCTTCTAATGTCTCGTGACGACTATCATGACACAATGAAAAGATTATTGGGTGATAGCACGTACCGAAAGATCCCATCAACAAGGTGGTAAGAAGGATTACTTCGATTCTGAATGTCTCCTCCTTTCCACCAGAAGTTGTGCGAAGATTGAAACCAAATAGTGCGGTTCTTACGAGGCTTTATGGGATTTCAAAGGTCCGTAAGAAAGATGTGCCTCTGCTTCACATAGTAACATTGGCTCTCCAACCTTTGACTGTGCCAAATACTTGGCATCATTATTTAGGCCTCTTGCTGTACAATGCGTTCGTCACATCCGTAACTCTTCGGCCTTCATTGGCAAACTAAAATCACTCAAACTGAACAGTTTAGATGTAGTGTCGTTTTTCACAACGGTTTCTATTTTAGAATCATTATTTCTCATTAGCAATACTTTTGTATAGATATTTCATATTTGTTTAAACGTGTCTTGACCTCGAGATATTTTATAATCAGTAACGAATTTTATGAACAGTCTGATGGTGTTGTCATGGGTAGCTCTTTGCCGCCCTTGGTGGCCGACTTCCTTACGGAGGACTTCGAGAAAAAGGCGCTGAAATCTAGTGGCTTGTAGCCTACAGCATTTTGGAGATAGGCTGACTAAACAGTAGTAGTGTGGCCCGATGGAGAAGATAAATTAAAACAATTCTTAAATAATTTGAATTCCATTCACAAACAAATAGTCTACATTTCACAATGGTAACGGAAAAATATCGATACCTTCCATTTTTCACGTTTTCGTACGATGCAGAGATCATGGCACTTCGGGACATGCAGTATATCGTAAGCCGACGCATATGGATTTATATTTAAGTACAAATAGCTTCCACCATCCTTCGCAGACGGTGATGTTCTCAGTACTCTAATACACAGAGGATACCACATTGTTGACTAGAGAAGTCTGGAGAAGAGCTTCTACATTTTTGAAGAGTTTTTGAAGCGGAGGGTGGTGGGCGTGGGAGGGGGGCGGAGGTTGGAGGGGTATTCTCCACAGCAGATACGTAAGGCACCACGTATGAAACCAACAGTCGCCATAAGGAACTCAGTAGGAGAAAGGGAAATTTATAAATCCATGGCTTTTCTGCCATACGCGGGAAGCCTATCATCAAAATTAGGACGAATCCCCAGTGAACTCCAAGTGAAAGTTACTTTTCGGCCTCCATCAAAGACAGCAGTAATCCTGGGTTCCGTTAAAGATTATTTGGTGCTTCGGAAACTTGGAGTTTACAAGATCTCCTTTGAGTGTGACCTTTCATATATAGGAAAGGCGACACGTACGGTCTGTGAGAGATGCACAGAGCACCGCAGGCATGTCCGACTCTTATAATCTAATAAATCAGCTGTGGCCGAGCACTTAATTCACACTGGGCACTCTATAGTGTACGATAACGTCGAAGTTTAGTCTGGGCTTCATCTTTATGGCGCTCAGTAGTGAAAGAAGCAACTGAAATTCGGTTGGTGACGAATCTAATTAATCGAGATAGCGGCTTTAGCTTGGAAAAATCATGGGATCAGGCACTTTCTACAATAAACTCAGAAAGACGTCGAAAAGCTGCAGCCCGCAGTGATACATCACTATCACAGTGTGGATTTACCGTGCTGCCATAGGTCTAACATCATGCACATATTGTACCCACTGTGGCGCCGATCAACGTCTCTGGTGCGTTGTTTATCTGCGGCCACATGCGCAGTGACAAAGTGCGCGGATTTAAAAGGACGGAGAAAGTGCTGGAGCGTCAGTCACACTGATCGTTCTGAAGATGGTTGGATAGTACGCAGCCTAAATGTCTGAAGAAAAAGTGAAATTTATGCCGCTGCACTCCCGAAGTTTTATGGGACAACTTATAAAATATTTAACAGGTAGGGTATAGGATCACTGTTAAAAATTAATGTCATTGTCAAATGTTTAGCGGAGCCTTGAGGTTGGTTAAGTATTCCTTTGTGCACGTTTGTGCAGAGCAGAGAGGAAAGAATTTCTTGGGTACTCTGGCTGAAAATCAGGAAGTAGATGCTTAGGAGTTGGAGACGTGGAGAAATTGGCGTTCTGAGCTCACAGGCTGCCCTTGTATTTCTGAGAGTCAGCCAGTCACATCGCGGCTGACGACTATCTTTTATTGAAAACTTAGAACTACTTAATCCTAACTAACCTAAGGACATCACATACATCCATGCCTGAGGCACGATTCGAACCTGCGACCGTAGCGGTCGCACGGTACCAGACTATAGCGCCTAGAACCGCTCGGCCACTCCGGCCGGCTTGGGCTAGTCATTACACAGCTAACCACAGTTATGTATAGGGTGTTTATAAATTAGTTATACAAAAGTAACTGCTAATTGTGAAGAGGGTAAGTAACTTACAGAAATTTTTGATACAACACTGAATGCGGTATATCTTTAAGTTTTATTTTCACCTAGCACTCTTAGTTCCCGACGTTCCCTCTAGTTCGCATGCACGAATGAGTTATTGCAACAGTCATCAGGGAGTTAAATAGTGATGCAGAGCGTGCGCTACACTATAGAGACAATTCAGGACTAAATGTCGCAAGCCACCAACTTAAAGACTAATTGTTGTTATTTGGTAAAATCGTTTCACCAAAACTCGCTTCGATAAAACTTGGGTTTGTACCAGAAGCTGTAACAAGATTTGCGGTCTTTTATTCTTGTCGAGTCAACTTTACGTGGACGTGTCTGATAATTATCTAATGTCTCAGTAACAACAGGTTATGGCCATACAATGTATTTTCCAGCAAGATTGCTCGCCATCATATTATCATCGTGAAGTTATCGCGTATCTCCGAAAGGATGTGCCGACTTGGATTGGATGTGGTGGAACAATATCCACACCACCAGGATCACCTGACTTTACGATTATGGACTTCAGTGGTTCTAATGGCTCTGAGCACTATGGGACTTAACTTCTGTGCAGACCAGAGAGGAAAGAAGTTTTTGGGGTGGCCGAGCGGTTCTAAGCGCTACAGTCTGGAACCGCGCGACCACTACGGTCGCAGGTTCGAATCCTGCCTCTGGCATGGATGTGTGCGATGTCTTTAGGTTAGTTAGGTTTAAGTAGTTCTAAGTTCTAGGGGACTCATGACCTCAGAAGTTAAGTCCCATCGTGCTCGGAACCATTTGAACCACTTACATTAAAGAAAGGTTGTTTGTTCCGGCGCTTCCCGGAAATATCGACGAAGTGCGACAAACAGATGACACAATCAGTTTGCACCAAACATTAAGACTGGCAGGAAAAAGATTACAGATGGGACATTTGCTGTGTTACAAAAGGTAGCCACATAGAACATTTGAAAATAAACCTGAACATATACCACTGGCCATTAAAATTGCTACACCAAGAAGAAATGCAGATGATAAACGGGTATTCATTCGACAAATATATTATACTAGAACCGGTATGTGATTACATTTTCACGCAATTTGGGTGCATAGATCCTGATAAATCCGTATCCGGAACCACCACCTCTGGCCATAATAACGGCCTTGATACGCCTAGGCATTGAGTCAAACAGAGCTTGGATGCCGTGTACAGGTACAGCTGCCCATGCAGCTTCAACATGATACCACAGTTCATCAATAGTAGTGACTAGTGCATTGTGACAACCCAGTTGCTCGGCCACCATTGACCAGACGTTTTCAATTGGTGAGAGATCTGGAGAATGTGCTGGCCAGGGCCGCAGTCGAACATTTTTTGTATCCAGAAAAGCCCGTACAGGACCTGCAACATGCGGTCGTGCATTATCCTGCTGGAATGTAAGGTTTCGCAGGGATCGAATGATGGGTAGAACCACGGGTCGTCACATATCTGTAATGTAACGTCCACTGTTCAAAGCGCCGTCAATGCGAACAAGAGGTGACCGAAAGGTGTAGCCAATTGCACCCCATACCATCACGCCGGTTGATACGCCAGTATGGCGATGACTGATACACACTTGTGCGTTCACCGCGATGACGCCAAACACGGATGCGACCATCATGACGCTGTAAACAGAACCTGGATTCATCCGAAAAAATGACGTTTTGCCATTCGTGCACCCAGGTTCGTCGTTGAGTACGCCATCGCAGGCGTTCCTGTCTGTGATGCAGCGTCAAGGGTAACCGCAGGCATGGTCTCCGAGCTGATAGTCCATGCTGCTGCAAACATCGTCGAACTGTTCGTGCAGATGGTTGTTGTCTTGCAAACGTCCCCATCTGTTGACTCAGGGATCGAGACGTGGCTGCAAGATCCGTTACAGCCATGCGGATAAGATGTCTGTCATCACGACTGCTAGTGATACGAGGCCGTTGGGATCCAGCGCGGCGTTCCGTATTACCCTCCTCAACCCACCTGTTTTATATTCTGTTAAGAGTCTTGGATCTCGATCAACGCGAGCAGCAATGTCGCAATCGCGATAGGCTACAATCCGACCTTTATCAAAGTCGGAAACGTGATTGTATGCATTTCTCCTCCCTACACGAGGCATCACAACAACGTTTCATCAGGCAACGCCGGTCAACTGCTGTTTGTGTATGAGAAATCGGTTGGAAACTTTCCTCCTGTCAGCACGTTGTAGATGTCGCCACCGGCGCCAACATTGTGTGAATGCTCTGAAAAGCTAGTCATTTGCATATCACAGCGTCTTCTTCCTGTCGGTTAAATTTAGCGTCTGTAGCACGTCATCGTCGTGGTGTAGCATTTTTAAAGGCCAGTAGATTATACTGCATTCGTTGCTGTATCAGCCATTTCTGTAAGTCATTTACCTTCTTCACAATTAAAGGTTAATTTTGTACGACTAATTGAAAACAGCCTGTATTTTGAAAAAGGACATATTGAGGCGATGCTTACTCTTATTCCACTTGTTCCTTATGACCTTCGACAAGCCAGTCTTCTTCTAATTTAAGTGCGTTTTAATGTCCTGAATGGGAAGTTCCTAGCAATGATTGTAAGAAAATGGGGTTAAACTGGGTCATGACTTAATTCAGTAGTTAAACGAAAACTTCTTTTTAATTATTTAACATTTAATTATTTTTGTACAAGCAACATTTGCGGTTCATTTACCAGAGCCTTTCTGTACACACAGTTCAATGAGTTGCGCATCAGGATTATTTACGTATATCACTTCGTAAGGCGTTACCTGTCTCCCGGTGGGTCCAGCTGGTACAGATCATTACAGCAGCGAAAACTCTTGGTAGCTCAGCTGCGGTCTTATATGCTTTGAAATCCCTGTATCGCATTACCGTAGTATGCCGCAAGAGAGCGAAAACAAAATGGCGGAGCGTATTGGATCTAGTATCGGCAGCAGCAGACAAGTTGCAGCAACGTCAGTACCAGTCCGGCTTAATTATATACGTGACCAACATGGACTAGTGATGAGTCTGTCACTATTAGACCGAGACAAAAGAAGAAAGCAAGCAATGTAAATATGTGAATATGTCACTGGCAAAGACGAAAATGGTTCAAATGGCTCTGAGCGCTATGGGACTTAACATCTGAGGACATGAGTCCCCTAGAACTTAGAGCTACTTAAACCTAACTAACCTAAGGACATCACACACATCCATACCCGAGGCAGGATTCGAACCTGCGACCGTAGCGGTCGCGCGGTTCCAGACTGAAGCGCCTAGAACCGCTCGGCCACATCGGTCGGCTGGCAAAGACAAGATGTTTTGATTGTCATCGTGAAAGGTGATGCTGAGAGTCTTAAAGACCGCCAGGCAGTGGCATCAGCAGGGATATGTGGAAATTACAAGTAGTTGGGGGACGTATTAGGCGGAACAAGGTATGGGTTAAGGCGTGAACGATAATTTTGATTGAGGAGGGAGCAGTGCTAGGGCAGTCCGTGCTGTTGTGCAAAGCCACGGAGTAACGGTGGCTCAGTGCTTATCGCATCCTAGTGTTGGCACCAATTTTCATTCGTGGCTTCAGTTTGCTCTACGATATGCCCTCTTCATAACCATATTGCTCTGGTTATAGTTGTTTTAACGTTTAAATCCCGTTTTTCTTTCTCCTATGATGGACTGTTTGTCGTAATATGAAAAAGTGTACTGCATTGTCACATTAAATATTTGGTTTGTTACTACGTTCACCTTTTTATGGCACACACTCTGTCCTTTTAAGGTTCGTATTAGTCAATACGCAATTTTGTTACGCTCGTATACTTTCCAGTTGACAATATTGATATTGCAGAACTATAATTACGGAGATAATAGCTTTCAAGTTGGTAGTCAGATACGGAGGTCGAGCACATACTGCTAGAAATGGCAGGAGCAGCTTTATGCAGTTTACGTCATTTGATTCATGACACTGAACTGACGGCATCGGATTATTACAGACATCTCTGCGTTAGTGTGTGGTCTGGCATTCTCATGCTGAAGAATAGTGTGGACCATGTGTCGACGAACTCTTCGAATGCGAAACTCGATTGCAGCACACTGTTTCTGAAACACCGACGTAGTTACGCTATACACCGCCATGTTACTCCCTATAACTTGGAGCCCTCTACCAGCAAATGGTTGCAAATATGTAGACATAAAGAGTCTCGATCCGGCACACAGTTTTAATCTGCCAGGAAGTTTCATAAAGAGTAAAGATGTAGAATGTTAATAACGACTGTTTTATTTGAAAAGCTTTAACAGCTTTCATATAAAAAGTTTTTGAGGCATTACCTTTTCATCACGACTTCATAACACTTTTGTGAGTGACACGGACAGAAAACAGAATAAATAATTATTCTTTTAAATTGTAAATATGATGCCTTTTTATTCCGAGTCCTCTTATTCAGTATACCGCGTAACAGCCTTCAGCTCTTCCTCCTGCGGGACGAAGTTGTGGACTTCGTACAGAACGATTAACCGACATTTGCTAGTCTTTTTCTGGTAGCAAATTTCGCCGGGAGCAGTTTACAGCGAACGGCTATCACATCGTGGTTGTAAGGGGCAAACCTTCACTTGAGTATACTACCCAAAGCCCTATGTCTTTTAACACTGATCATCATGGGAACCTGTACAAGGATTGTTTTTGTTCCACGACAACGCTCCAGTTCACTCTGCTCTGGAAACAATCAGGTATGATGCTCCTTCGGGTATCACAATTTGTCTCACTTCGCGTAATCTCCAGCTATGGCACTTAGTGACTCTCTTTCGTAAGATGGAGATCTCGTTTCGTTGCAGGCATTTTCACAGTGACTAGGTGTTTCTTGAATGTTGTCTTTCTTAAGCAGCCAGAGAACCTACAACCAAAAAGCCTATATTCTAGGTCTCCACTAACTCATCCATCTTTGGGAGAAACGTATCTTGTTGGGGAATGAACATGTACAGGGTGGGCCAGAAGTCACTATCTTACATGTTTGATCTTATTGTATTGAAACAAAAAGTAACATGAAAAGCAAACAGGAATATGAAACAGCTCCCTAATTGTAACAGAAATTGTATTTGACAGACAAAAATACACACAATAATGGAGTGACACAGATACGAGCGTTATTACAAATTTCTTAAGTATTTCAGGCTCTCTCTGTATGATGACCATCATTCTCAGCAAAGGGTTGGATACGCTGCCATGTGCATATGCTTGCTCGGTGAATCATTTTAGGATATCTCATTCTCATTGTTGTCTTTCTCCCAGATACAAATATTTTGGACCGGGAGCTAAGACACACAGCACATTCATCTGTCATCATAACCTTATGGCGAGCCACCATTACTGGAAAAGCTTTCAGTCGCACGAGTAACGTCGTGTATTGATGTCACAATCACTTAAATCATTGACGCAGCCGGGTCGAAATGAACGATAGCCTTCTTTTGAATCCAACGACGTGAGGAGGTTTTTGGCATGTTCGTTTCCTTGTCGTCTTTGGTGGTGAAGGAAACAATGATACACTTAAGTGTTCAGTGACTTCACTACCGTTGTTATATTTCCTGGGCCTTCCATTGCATGGTGCATCTGTCACATGTAGATCTCTCAGTTGCAAAGGCCTTTTTTTCCAGTTTCAGAAGATAAGCTTCCTTTGGAGCTTCTTTCTTCAAGCGATTAAAAAAGCGTTGGTTCATTTTCGTGCATCCATGCTCTAAGAAGAAGAGGTTCTACTTATATCGTCCATTATACCACAAATATGTACAACAGTATCATCTCGGTACTCAAAACCAACAAGACTACATATCGAACCATTCTCCAGAACGGCAAGCAAAATAAGACGATCGCTCGTTGACATACCGTGTCTTCATTTACTGACGCCTGCACTGTTGTAATGTCAGATACGACGATGACGAACGGAAGAGCAGAGAGTGCTGTGAGACGACGTCAACCAATAGTGCGCTGTCTAGGACGACAGCACGACTGCAGCGGCGTCCACACGAAGAGAATATTAGCGCCGCGCCGTCCAGCAGCGGGCCGAGTGGACGACGAGCCGTCATACAGACGCTACAGCAGTGACTTATGGACTATTTTGTTTTGAGTGCATTGAAATTGTATATAACGAAGGACACTGATTATTTACATGTCGCCATTTGCTTGTGACACGCCTTTGTCAATACGCAAAGTTAAGTATTATCAATTTGACTTACTGTAATAAACTACATTAATATAATTTGCTTGAATTGTTGTCTAGTCCGACTCCCAGATGATGCCTTCTCTCCCTCCATTTATCCCTCTTATCAACTCTGATCCTCACCTACCCCTCCTTTTCTCTGTCCTTTCCCCGGGCTCCCTCTCCCCTCTCTCCTTCCATAATGTTCCTTCCCCGCCTACCCTCTCTCTGCCGCCCTTGTCGCCGCTCCCCCCCCCCCCACCCGTGTCCTTTTGCTTTCCCCTCCTCTGCCTTTCCCCACTCCCTCTCGCTTCTGCCCAGCCACACCCCCCCCACCCCCGTCCCTCTTATGAGTCCTTGTCCTCCGCCGGCTCCTTCCCGCCTCCCCCTCACTTTGTTTTTCCTCTCCTTCCCCCTTTTCTTTCCCATCATCTCTCCAGGTTCCCCCCATCTACCCTCGGCTGTGGTGTGTCACATTTGTGCCAACTTTTTAATGTGTTCAAGTGAGTGTTCAGCGTTGTGCGTCTTTTCCAAAGTGTTGCGAACAGAAATCATGCTGCCGCTGGGTGTGATTTTTATATCTCTTGCGAACAGAAACCAGACTGTCGATGTGTTTTTTTAACTGTCTGTCTATTATTTTAACTGTCTGCTTCCTGTGTATTTTATTAGCTTCGCCAACCCTTTCTTTTATGCCTAAGTTCCGCAATTTTCCACCATTTTACCATTTAAGTCACCGATTTTATCGCCTGCTTTTATTATTTATTATCTTCATGTTTTAAAAAAATTCTTTAGGCTGAAGAGCAGCGTACTAAGCTGATGCCAGCCGGCCCCCTTCAGGGGGAATCGAGTCTCAATAACGGAAAGCAGAAGTTGTCCAACGATCTGAGAAACAGCTTCCTAGGCACCCCATATTAGACGCGCGGGCGGGATACTACACCCTCTATCGGAAGACAGACGTACAATTGGCAGGAAACATTATTTTCAACGTAGGATACATTTCCAGATCTATGTAACTGCGAAACTAAACCCAGTTTGACGCTGAAACCACTCTCTATACTGGTCAGAACAACAACAACATTCTAGGCGCTACAGTCTTGAACCGTGCGACCGCTACGGTCGCAGGTTCAAATCCAGCTTCGGGCATGGATGTGCGTGATGTCCTTAGGTACGTTAGGTTTAAGTAGTTCTAAGTTATAGGGGACTGATGACCTCAGAAGTTAAGTCGCATAGTGCTCAGAGCCATTTAAACCATTTTGAACAACAACAAATCAGCACGACGTTTCAGGCCGAATCGCTGCTTGCTTTATGCTGGCGAGCTGTCATAAAGAAGCACGCGCCACGACTACAGAAGGAGGAGCCTGCAGTATGGCAATGAATTATGCAGGTCCTGCCGCTTGAGACACGAGAGCGGCGGCTGGTGCCCTGGTGTGTGCCCCCCGCGTCACGAGCACAGCACACGGCGCGCTCCCCACTGGTGCGTGCTAACGAGCTGCACAATGCCCGGCAGGGGCTGACGTCGTCGGCGCTGGAGCTGGACGCGATTTAGCTCCAGGCACAAAGCAACCGCCCCAGCGCTAATGAAGCCGGCCACGGGGGAGATCCACTGCAAGGCGCGGCACGGCACTTCTGTAGTCTGCCTTCGCCACTAGCCAGTGCTGTTGTCGTCTGGCACGCTACATCTCACCAAACGTACACGAGTCGTGAGCTCTGTTAAGAAAGACTCACACGTGATGCAACACAACGAATCGACAGAACATTCTACAGTTAAGTCAGCTTAACGCAAGAGGATGTTAGCATACTGATGGTGTTAAGGAGGTAAGGGTAGGAGTGTGCAGTCGTCAGTTATGATCGGAAGCTAACCTAGTCTCGCTGCATCCTTTCATAGTATGGTAGCGGACTTCGTGCTTTTACATCTTCTTCATTTTATTTTTTTTCCTTTGATTGCGTGACACACAGCCGATGCTGCACGACGGCTTTGCTAGTTTTTCCATGAGTCTCCGTCCGCAAAAGAGGACAAATATCTGAAAGGAAAAATGCTTCGGCAGGGGCAGGCAGTTGTGGTGCGCCAATGACAAAGTGACAGCCGAATGACTGTGTATCCGAATTTTTGCAACTTCCTGGTTTCATATGTTGGGACAAGTAGTTTATGGAGAGAGTTTCAACCATAAGCTTCTCTTGAATTTCGACAGCCGAATCATAGCATATCCCAATTTTTGCAGCTTTCCGTTTTTGTATGTGGGCAACAGTAGTTTATGGAGAGATACTGGATCCGTAAGGTACACTTTCTTAAATTTGTAAGGTATGTACACATTCATGGTTACGACTTCAGAGTAATATTTATGATTAACAGGTTGACCTTTTATTTGTTTATTATAGATTACAGTTCTGACTTATATAGTTTTGCTATTTCCATTGTTGCCTGTCCAGAGTCTCCAACAGCCACTGGCGAATTAAAAGATTTTGCACCCCTAGGCACACCATATTATGTGCGCCACAACCCCCCCCCCATCAAAAACAACATGTTTTAAATAATACGAGGGTTGTCAAGAATCCATATAATTCTGTACATAGTCGCCGCGTCGACTTAGACATTTGTCGGAGCGTTATACCAAATTTCCTACACCATCGTCATAGAAGGCAGCCCCCTGTACTTTCCGATAATTCTCTATGCTGGTCTATAGTGCGTAGCCTGCGCCCAAGTGTTGTCTTGGTCTCCAGCGTTTCATGTGAACAGACATGATACTCAAGACGAGCCACTTAGGGCTGTGTTGTGGGTGATCGAACACTTCCCATCGAAAAGGCTGCAGGAGCGTTTTCACTGCCCCTGCACAGTGCGGCTGAGAATTTCCGTGAAGAAGGAAGTGCGTGTCAGTTGTGTTAGGTGGGCTGCATTCATTAAGGCGGAGTCTCTCAGCAGACCCTCCTACTTGGCGGGAGACGTCGTTGTTCTAGGCACCTTCACTTGCTCAAAGTGTGCTCGCAAATGAAAAGAGCGTCTTGATGCGATGGACGGTAATACTAGAGACGCTACCCAACACATCAGTGCGAAGTCTTATCGGGTTTTCACTGTGGTGTCTGTTTCACGACCGATCATAACTTACTTTCCGGACAGCCCTCGTAATTATGACGTGACCACTTCACAACTGCCGTTTTGGGTGGGAGCACTGTGAACCGTTTCCGTCTTCTGCTATTCGTTGTCCTGAAGGACGAGTCAGCGGTCTAGTCGAGCTCAATCTAAAGGTAATATGGTTCCTGAACTGTACTTGATGTACGGCAGCGGGTAAAACAAACTTAAAACTGCATTTGTTAACACATTCTACTGTCGAAAGACAACAGAAAAGAATGCAAGGAAAATAACTTTTCTTTATGACCTAAAAATTCAACATAGCTTGTAGGAGACAACGGATTTATGTTATACATTAATTTTTAATATGTTCTTTTAACGAAACCGTTCAAAATGAAAATAAAAAAGTTTTGTTACGATTTACAAATTGAAGTGAACGTGTCATACATCAGAAATTAATACAACTTTAACAGAGATGCGTTCAAAATTAGAATTAAACTTTCGATTACGATCTAATAACTTGAATGTGTAGTAGATAAAAATAAAACACATCCGGTATTAAAGCGTGAATGTACACGAAAGCGTAAGAAATGAGATTTCGGTACACAAACAAACACAGAACTGGATGGGCTATTACATAAATTTACAGAATAGTGTGTAAAAATCAAATTTATTTTATAATCTAATAGTTAACGTGTAAAGCATTAGGAATTGTGTAGCTAGACACTGCAAAATAATTGTACACAATACCTTTAATCCACGCAAGGGCCGAACAGTATTCTACTGCAGCTACTGCTCCCACCATAGCTCTTTCTAACGCTATTAGCAAAGCATTTGCGTATTTATCGACAGAACTGAACTACGTTATTTATTAACACTTTTTCATCTGAGCGTACTCTGCGATAACGTTTATTGCCACGACAACTATAGATTTCAGCATACGCCAAGAATACGCATCAGTAGTAATATATTACAGTATCAGTATGACTTCACTGTACAGCGACGAGTAGCATAGGTAATACGAGTACTGCTATGTATTGTCGGGCACCTTCGGTCACGTCTTCACGTATATGAGGTTTTGTTCCGCTTTCTGCCTTAGGCAGTTGTAAAATAAACAGTTTTTTGTATCCTGCCTGGAAGGCGGCGAGTGGGCCTGACCCTTAAAACTGAAAGGTTGGCCGAATGCAGGAATTGAGTAGGAGCAGGTAAAGGAGAAAATCTCTCGGTACTGCTCTTAGAAATGGTTTTACTATATCACAATAGTAACTGAATACATAATAACATGAATATATACAGCGGCATACATAACTTTGTACATAGGTGCGAAGCATTAGACCTGTCAATAGTAGAGCAAAGTTTCTATAGGAAGTGAAGTGTTCCAGCCGTGTGCTCTTGATCAAGTGTGTAGAATCTACAGCAGTGCTCGTAGAGCTGAAAGCGCCTGCTAGAGGGCGCTGTCGTCGGTGTCAGTGTCTTAGTGCCAACCTATGAACTTGCACCTACGCCGTGGCATCGTAGCTATCGATACCACATCCCTCCCCCCTGAAACGACGCACCGTCGTTGAGTATGGCTTCCGACGGTTGGAGGAACCCAGGGACGGCGCAGCTGAGGGGGCGGACAGCGGAACTGCCGGGCTGCGCTCTCCATCCGCCACCCCGAATTGCTCGCTTGGGGTGAGGAAAACGCTCCGTGGAAAACCTGCCCAGGCGGCGCACCGCCATTAAATAAGCTCGGATGAGGAGGCGGAGCAACGACCTCCGTGGGCAACGGCGGCAGCGGCGTGACGGCAGCCTCAGCGTCCATCAGTTCTGGCACCGCGGAGGAACACGGCGGCGGCGGCGGCGACGGGCGTAGGTGGGGCATTGGCGGGGGCGAGAGGCGCCAATCCGATGCAGGTGACTGGACCGGCAGCGGCGACGACGGCAGGCGCACCCGCGACGGAGGCGCGAGTGGCGGAGGGGCCGTCGGTGGAGTAGTGGGTTGAGGCGTCAGAAGCCGCGAAGCCTCCAATTCTGCCGGAAAACAACCAGCGGCAGAAAACCGAGAACGGCACAAACGGATCTGGTTCCAATGTCGCTTGACAGTGCCGGAGGGACCAGAAATGACGGCGCAGCCAAGCTGGCGATGTATTCTGGCTAGCGTTCATCATTAGGATTGATGGAACGAAATGGCGGCGCCGTCGGCGATGGCGTCTGTACAGGCTGTGGCGTCGGAGCCGCCGAAGTAGCTGCTGTTTGTAGTGTGACCAGTTCATTTATGGCAGCAAGCAGCTACGTCATTTGCTGAGCCTGAAAAAGTACAAGATCGGACAGTGAAGCCTGTTCCTGTGGCGAAACCATGTTTTACACAAATGAAAGTCTTATAGCGACTGGGGGAAGCAGTTATACGCTCACATAGTCACACAGGGATATCACAAAAAAGGTAAAGCAGTACCAAGCAAAAAAGGAAATGATAGGAGAGGAAAAAAAATCCCAACCTCATAGCCAGGTATTGTATGCCGCCTGGAAGGCGGCGCGTGGGTCTGCTCCTGAAAACTGAAAGGTTGGCTGAATGCTGGAAGTGAGTAGGAGTAGGAGCACGGAAAGGTGAAATCTCTCAGGACTGATCTTAGAAACGATTTTACTATATCACAATAGCAACTGAAAACATAATAAAATGAATATATACAGAGGCATACGTAACTCTGTACGCAGGTGCGAAGCCTTAGACCCGTCGTAAGTAGAGCAAAGTTTCTATACAATGTGAAGTGTACCGACCGTCTGCTCTTGATCAAATGGGTAGAATCTGCAGCAGCGCTCGTACAGCTGAAAGCGCCTATGCCTTGGCATCGTTGCTATCGATACCACACAGTTAATACATAGTTTTTAAATCAAATGAATGTGCTCTAAGTTATAATAAAAATCACATTATTACCTTAAATTTTTTTAAACTGATATTAATAAATAAACAAATTCACCAGTCAGCAAAGTTTGCTTCTGGCTTTGACGGCAGAAAACAAGATCAGATCTTCAAAGTTCAAACGGTTATCAGTCAGGAGGTTGGCTTTGAAGTAAAGAATGGACAAGACGTTCAATGTTTCCTCAGACAACGTAAAAGGTAGGTACGATTTCAGTCTTTTAAGAGCCGAAAAGGAACGTTCTGCTAAACAATTTGTAAGGGGCATGCAAAGAAATATTCTAAGAGCAATGTCGACATTCGGAAACATTGTAACCTTTCTTCCTGTAAAAATTTACTCATTTCCAGTGGTATATCACTAATCTCAAAAGATTTCAAAAGTTCCGCAAAATGTACAAATGTACAAAGGAAGGCTCTAAATCTGTGTCATATGCCGCTTGGGGTTTTGCTGCACGTTCAGCAATATCGTCAGGTGAACTTTTCTTAAGGTTACTAAAAACTGTGAAGGAGTCCAACAGTGTTTTATATCTTTCCTTTCTCCTCACCAATTCGGCGTACAAGTTGTCGAGAACTGGGAGAAATGTTTCGACTCTACAGTTTCCCCTTCTAGTCAGAAAAACTTAGTCCGATTCTTCGTTGACATGAAGTTTGAGTTTTCGTGATCTTTTATACCTGCATTCATATACTATATCTGTCACAATCTCCACAGATTTACTTTCATAATAGTAGAACATGCCATGAAATGATGCAATAAATCCTACAAGTGATTTGTTTCATTCATGCACTATTTTGGTATCAATATTTACACTTTGCATTTTCAGATTTACGCTATTAAATCTCTGGAGTATGTCCTTCCAAACTGTAGTCATGAATACTGTTTCTAGTTTTCTAAGTTGATTCAATAAAGCTGAAGCCTCATTTCGCACAAGTGGTTTTTCAAACGTATTATTGGCAATATGTGTGAGAGTAGTGATAAAACCCTTCCAGTTCTCGTATAGAGTTACATACGCTTCCTCTCTTGCTGACCACAGTGTTTTTGATAAACTTTTCACTATTTTGCTTCCTGGTTTCAGCAAAGAATGAAGTTTATCCCAGCGCTGTATAGATGCAGAGAAAAAAAATTATAAATGTTTTGCTCTACAATGAAAAATGAACATGCTTCCCGACAACAGCTTGCAGCACTAGTGCTGACTAAATTCTAAGAATGTGCTGCACAAGGCGTGTAATACGCTTTCGGATTTCGTTCTTCAATGCGTGCCTGCAATCCAGTTTAGGTTCCTGGCATATTGCTTGCGTTGTCATATGACTGGCCTCTGCAGTCAGTAATATCAATGGAATTTGTAGACAGGATTTTCAGTATGGCCTCAGCTAAGTTTTCGGACTTGTGTGCCGGGTTTGGTAAAAACAGAATGAAACGCTCAATAGGTTCATCATTCTCGTTCACATATCTTAATATGAAAAATAATTAATCAGTATGTGAAATATCCGCAGTAGAATCTACTATTATATAGAAATATTTGGCCTGTTTTATTTCACTTATGACAATTCTTTTTATTCGTTCACAAAGAAGCTCTATTATTTCATCTCAGAATGTTGAAGAAGATAACTCGTAGGTCCCTGCCCTGGTTTTCCATTTCGTTCAATGTGCTCTGGGAGAAAAGGATCAAACTCGGCTTCAAATTCAAGAGACACCATAATTATACCATTATGTAATGAATGGAATCTTTCAACGTGTCCACGCAGGGGAAATCCACAACTTGGTATCTTCTTCACTACTGCAAACACTCTTTTCAATGTACTGCGCCAGTACGTTTTTTCTGTCTCAACATATGACTGAAAATGGTTATCTATTGTTCCTAGTGAATTTTCCCTTACTAAGAGGGATAACTCAGAGTTTTTGTGTTCAAGTGAATTCTCATGATGAGATATAATGTTACAAATATTTTTCCAATATGCAATACCATTAGTAGCAATCGCGTCCTTACCTCCAAACAATTTACATGGTGCACAAAAAACAGCAGCGGTGCTACAGGACTGTACTTGAAAATCACGCAAAGTTGATTCACCATTTAAAAGTTTGCAGTAAAACACAGTTTTGCTCAAGTATTTGGTTTTATCGCCTATTGATCTTGAATTAGAAAAACCACCATTACGTTTTTGATTACTGCCACGTTGTAAGAGAATGTCAACTGTTGATTCATTGACATACCATTCTTCACGATCATCATTAGCGAGGATATTTCTTTTCGTACTGTCTGACGCGACACTTAGTTTTTTGTGAAAATCGAAATCAGGAACAATTTGCTTTTCTTCATTTTTAACTTTTGTTTCGTTTGTATTTACTTCTTTTACAACAGCTGCATTGCCAGAAATAACACCCATACTACTTGAACTAGAAGTCGAACCAGCAAAATTTTTTGCAAAAAATTAATCTATTCTGCCAAGCGTTTTTAGAACATCGGCTTCTCGTTCTCGCCTTTCCTTCGATAATTTCCGAAATACCGCCCCACTTAATTCTGCACGTTTGCTTTTTTTACTGTTCTTCATGTTAAGGCACTTACAAAATTGTCAACTAACTGTCCAAACAAAAGAAATAAATTTGTAAAAGGAAAGAAAGAAAGACTTTATTCAGTTCCAATCGTACTACACCGCACACGAGCGCAAAGATTTTTCCTTTATACACGGAACGATGAACCGACCAATTCTGATTACTCGGCGTTAACTGTGCTATGAAAGAACGACAGCGCAGAATAGTTTAATTTCATTGTCACCTGTTTCTCTGTTGTTAGTGAACAGGAGAAGCACACCTTCCGGCTGGAAACGTCTCGTAAAGAAAACGGGACAGTCCCTTTTAAGGGCTTCTGTTTCCCGCGTCGCCGGAACTTTAACTGGGATGCTAATATGTTCTGAATATTCTTGACACTGACTTTCTAATTTAAAAAAGCAAATAAATTTTTTCAATTTCTTGCAGTGAGGTGAGCTAGATCGACTCTTATCCCACTTATTCTTACATTTTTAACGGTCTCTGTAGTCAGAGAAGCAGACTACAAAGTTTAAGTAGTCTTGTTGGCAGTTGATGTTGTGTGTCGTTATTTGTGTGAACATTGGTGTTATGTCTACACGCAAATGCACCTTTTGTTCTAACATAAAACGAAAATAACCTTTCCTGGAACAAATAAAGCTTAGTTACGATGTTTAATATAAAATTTGCAATGACACGTAACATTCGATTGCACAGAGTGGGAACTTTGATGTCGTGCAGGCTGCAGCACAATAAATGAGACAAACGAAATTTGTTTTTTCTTCTTTTTCCACCAATAAAGTAACTATGTAAATAAACAATTAAACTTTTTAAGCTGTTGTGAAGTGTATTTCACACATTATTAGATATTCTGATTATGTTCTTTTCGTAGAAACATGTATTTAAAAATGTAAAATATTCCCATTATCAACATGCGTTCTTAAACGGGTGTCATTAAATTAAAGGTCAGATATTGAAGACCACAGAGCTTTCACATTAATTACGGTAATGGAAGGTAGACTTGATTCTTTCCCGTAATTTCTACAAGGAATTTAAGTTGAGTCTGATTTTACGTACTGAGGCCCATACAGCTTACAGTATTTAAGAAACTACTGGAACGTTTCAAACATTGTGTTGTGGATTCCCGTCCTGACAGTCACCAAGTAAACCGTGTATATTTCCAAGCTTGTGTTGTCGAAATTCATTAGTAAGACTTATTTAAACAAGCAAGTTGTTTAGCAATATTTAAAAAAAATTGTCCTTTGTAAGCGCAGTTATTTTAAAACATAAAAGGTTAAAATGAGAACAGAGCAAAAAATGCCGCCCCCCTTAAGGTGCCGTTCATAGTGGGCTTATATGTAAATCCGCAACTGTCAATAGCATACATTGAAACTTTCTCTAGCGATGTTTCATCACCTGATATGGCGTTCTGAGAAACCTTTCTTGTTCTTTGTTCACATGATGTTCTTTCGAGCGTTTTTTGTTACTCAATTAGGGTTTTTCGGACCATTCTTGTGCAAATGTTTGTCGTTCTTACTTCGCCCTCCGACATTTGTTTGTCTCTTTGTTAATATTTACCCTGTCAGCAAGCATACGAACCCTCAGAAATCGGCCTTTCCTTATAACTTTAATACTTTTTAGAATGCTTCCATAAGATCGACCAGATATACATCATGTTCGACCTCTTCCCGACCTCCAGAAAAGCACCTGTGACGCTGAAAACATGTGGTATTGTAACCAAATCCTCTTAAATATTTCAAATACGTTCCGCTGGCGATTATATTTATTTATCAAGGAATTTAAGGTTAAGGAGCTGCTAGACTTTTAAATCAATCATGATGAGAGCAATACCTTATGGTATGTAGGACATCTAACAACCTCAAAGGAGAACAGCTCGTTTTCTGTTAGTACGAAATAGGGAAGAGAGAGTCACTGCGATTTGGGGTGGCAATCACTGAAGCAATGTTCTGACGAGATCTTCTCACCAAAATTCAAGCACAAATTTTCTCCCCCGAATGCCAAACCACCTTTTTGACACCCACCTCCATACAGAGATATAATGTGATGTAATGAGGGAAATCAGAGTTCACAGGGAGTGATTTTGTTTTCCTTGTTTCCATGTGCTATTCGGGAAGGGAAATATAATCTCACGTTGATCTGTGAATCCTCAGCCAAGTTTTTAAGTGCAAGGTGCAGGGTAGTTACGTAAATGTAGATGAGTCCAAGCAAGAGAACATGGTAGGAAGCTCCGTCATTTCCGCCTCACGATTTTTTGCCATGTGCATACACTCTATACTACGCAAAATTCACGTAATCCTGAGAGTGATCATCTGACCAAGCAGCTATTCAGGAGACGAGTGACACCCCAATAGAAGACTGAGTGGTTGGAGATGACTGCCAAAAAGTTGCAATAAGCGAAATCACAACCTGGCCACGGCGGATCTCTCTACAATAAGAGGTTCATGATGGAATTGCTGAAAACAACATACTTCGAGTATACCAATCCTTTTTGACATAAATTTCTCTACTTGGCTAGAACGCCCACAGGTGTAAGATGTCTGCGAAGGCTCACTGTCAGTACGTCACATGTCTGTGGAGTGTACTAATTTGCTACAACAACCCATGGATTTGTTCTCCTTTTTTATAGTCTGTAATTCTGTGCATTAATGGCTAACTTCTGACTACCAAAAAGGGAGTGAAGCTCCAAATGATGTTTTCCCACACCGGAGCATCGCATCAACACTGCTGTATTTTTACGACAATTCTGTGATTGTACTACCAGTTATATTTTATTGTAGTTAATTGTGATGAGAAGAATTAAGTCAACATAAGACAGATTCGCCTGTGATTATGCAGTCTTTCATATATCACTGATCCAGTCTCGATGTCTCTGCCTGCAACTATAAACCTACGTGTCTATACATAAACCTACGGCACACCTTGTCGGACTTTCGACACCCTAACCAACTGCTGTAATCCTCTGGTACCCAACTGCTTGCGAAACTACATCTGAGCAGATGTACGCTCTGCGGACGACAGCCTCGCAGATGACACTGAACTACGTCGTGATCTTAAGATAGCGATGCTCACATTGAGTGACAGCTCTCGATCGACATTCTGCTGGCCTGTGGTGAGCCCCTCCTGTGTCTCCGAACAATCACTAAAGCCTTACCTGCTGCAAGGCGACCGATGGTTTTGCCATTCCAAATAGTTGACATAAGCCTTAAGCAGTGAAACTCAGCAGGAACCTTTAGTGTTTTCAAAACAAAAGTGCGGTCATTTATAGAGTGTTATGATAATTGGATTCCGTTGTTTTTGAATCATATAATTAATCGAAGCAGACGTAATTATTTTAGGGCATAGTGCTTAGAGCCATTTGAACCAACACCTCGACAATGAAGAATCCTCGATGTTACTCGATTATGTAAATAAAAAGTAAGACGCAATGCTTGACAGTGTAGAAAACGTACCGATATTTTACTTGCTTAGTGTACTTATTCATGTCATTCGAGTATGATCTGTATTGTTGCCTTGGGTTTCATTTAATTATCTCGAAATAATGAGATATTTTTGAATGCAATAAAACTGTTTTCTTCTGGTAACGGCGTAGAAGTAAATGTATCGCACTAAAATATTCTGTAATTATGTACTAGTCATCCTTTATTTACCTGAGCATATCTCTTTGGCAACATTCCTGTGACACACACCAAACGAATCTAGAGCTTTCTTATATATACATTGCTATAAGTACGAGTGAGTCGAAGCTTCCTTACAGAAACTCCGAGGTACAGCATCAGATGAGAAGTTTCAGAAATCTTTGCTTCTGGTTTTCGTGATGCGATTCTGTCGTTATTTCTTATACCCGACATTAAGTGCTAAGGCACCAGATCTTTAAGAGTATATTTAAAGGAAATTTAAGTGAATCATTTATTGCTCACTCCTCACTATTTCTTGTATACGTAATGTACCTGTGTGGTGTCCCATTCAGCCTTTCTGAAATATGATGCGAACTCATATTATTCTTGAATCATCTTCTTATTGAATATGTTATAATAAAGTCAGTAAAAATCAGTGCTCTTCTGTACACACGCTTTGGGATTTAATGACAGTGAATATGAAAGCAGACGTTGTCCTTAAGGTCTACACAAAACATGGGCTACACCGAACATACTAATTAGTTACATTGAATTTTAAGTTTCGTTTTTCTGGACAGACTCGACACAGTGGCACAGATGAAGAAATACATGCCCGTTAGTGGAGGAAACGCTCCGATATCGACTGATTATGTGTTTGTCGACCAGTCACTAAAATCGTTCACACTCATACAGTACACAGCACTTTCTGTCCGGAGCGAATGGAAGTAACAACCACATGAACCTGATAAGAGAGAGGCAGTTTCATTGGTAGTCTAATGCCCACACGAAATATCCTGCTTACAGCACCATCATTCGACCAGTACAGTTGTGTTATTCATCATTCTGGGTATCTTACAAAGTTAGATAAATAGAAGATCTAAAATATTCAGTGAAGAGCCGAACGACTCGTCACTTGCCTTTTAGTCCGCGTGAGAGTGTCACAGAAACGTAGTGAGAGGTTGTAAAAAACTCGTTATTTTGGCGAGTCTAAACAGCAGTTCTAACGGTGGTAGTAAATGACACCGGCAGTTGTATACGTGAAGCCTGCGATTAGCGCTCATTAAAATAATAGAAAAAAATGAGTCGTGCCATTATCTGGAAGTCCTCTAACATCATTCGGTCCGTCCTTCTTTCCACATTCTCCTATTCTCCCGGCACTACCGATTCTACAATGAGCCCCTTCTGATCCCCCACACTCTACAGAGACAACAACCACTAAATCATTTCATTCAAGACTACCTACTCTCCACTGTCGCGATGATACAAATACATCACCTAAACTTTACATTTGCACGCTCTGCCCCTCCTAACTTGTCTTCTCCCATGAAAATACCAAGTAACTACCCATTAACTTACAATCATTCCAAATTTAAGAAATTTGCATTTTTTATCTCATATCCTGCGTTCTTCATCCTACGCCTCTACTTTTATTATTTGCTGCATAATTCTGGCTCCTGTGAAAGTTACCTGTTTGCTACTGGTTATACAATTTAATTTTTCCTGATGTCTGTGTCTTAGTGAAACAAATGATCTCCTTATTTACATGTAATTGAACTTTATTCTTGATGTTCGTAGCATAGAGTGTGAGCACTGGTAGACCAATTTCCTGTCCTTGGCCATAAGTCAAGTTATATTAGCACTAAAATTTATTTAGGCATCGGAAAAGCAAAATTTTCTCTTTAAATTCAAGCGAAGTACTTCATACATTAATGGCTTCTGAATGGATTAGGGCGGGACGTGGCTTGAACAGTAGAAGAGGAAGAGTTTGTTTAGGTATTCATGAATCATATTTATTTTTAGTTCCAACAGAAACCAAAAATAACGTGAGGCAATCAATACTAACCATCAGACAACACCCTGCGCTCAAAATAAGTTCAGCTATAAACGACAATTACTGGGCATGTTCCCCCGTATATTTCAAACACTACCTGAGATCAATGCATCGTAGTGAGAGGGCAGTGAAGGAAACACGAGGACTTATGAGGAAAACGACTAAATTTGGAACGAACACTCGATCACTCATACAAAAATAGATTAAGCAACATACAATTACCTCACCACCGTATGTACTATACCTACCACAGATTGGGTGGACAAGCAAGTCATGGCAATGACTTACAGCTTTACTTCTGCCAGTACCTCGTCTCCTACCTTCCAAACTTTACAGAAGCTCTCCTGCGAACCTTGCAGAACTAGCACTCCTGAAAGAAAGGATATTGCGGAGACATGGCTTAGCCACGCCCTGGGGGATGTTTTTAGAATGAGATTTTCACTCTGCAGCGGAGTGTGCGCTGATATGAAACTTCCTGGCAGATTAAAACTGTGTGCCCGACCAAGACTCGAACTCGGGACCTGAGTAAAGCTGCGAGTACCGGGCGTGAGTCGTGCTTCGGTAGTTCAGTTGGTAGAGCACTTGCCCGCGAAAGGCAAAGGTCCCGAGTTCGAGTCTCGGTCGGGCACACAGTTTTAATCTGCCAGGAAGTTTCATATCAGCGCACACTCCGCTGCAGAGTGAAAATCTCATTCTGGATTACAGGTCGTTTGTTCGAGCGCTCCTTGAGTATTTTCGTCGATATGGGACACTTCCTTACCATGTAGTGCTGTTAGGAGAGACACAGACGATCCAATGAAGAGCGGCGCGTCCCCTCTCGGGATCGTTTAGTCAGCGTTAAAGAATTGCTTAAGAAACTCCAGTGGCAGATGCTCCAAGAGAGGCGCTGTGCATCATGGAAAGCAAACCAATGAAATTTCGAGTGACTGCTTTGCGGGAAGAGTCGGAAAACACATCAGTTTCTCCCACATACACCTCGTGAAATGACAATAACGAGTAAATTGGAGAAATTCGAGCTAATTCAACGGCTCACCAGCAGCTGTTCTTCCCTAGCGCCATTTGTGAATGGAACAGGAAAGATAGGATCAGTTAGTTGTGCGAGAAGTACCATACATCACAAATTGTCAGGTGGCTGTTGGGGTATCGATGTTGATGCATATGTAGATACAAGGAAAACACATCGACCCTATCCATTACAGTGTCACACAAAAACCCAATTAGGAAGGCTGGTAAAAATCAGAAAGTTTACAATTATAATACTGTGCTTAGTGCAAATAGACACTTTTAAGTTATCTAAGTCATTGAGGATCAAACAACGTGATAACATATCTAATCATGGTTTGCTTATCTTAAAACACCATGCGGTATTCAAACTGTCTATAGATAAAGTGCTACTCATGTAAAAATCAAAAACATCCGTAAACATACGAAATTACACTGTGAATGAATAATGTAAAATTTCTACTAACATTTTAAGCCTAAAATTGCACTACAAAACAAGATTCTACTGCCGCTATCCACATCTCTGTGTGTCTACGAGAGGCAGTACCAAATATACCAAGAACTGGGACAAGAGTGTTCCACAATCGACTGACGATCGCTCACGCGCTCCGGAAACCAGAGAGGGTTGAGAACGCTAAGCCAAAGACCATTACTACCCGGAAAGTACTTGGGTCATACAAGACCACTTGCCTCCAACTGTTGCTACACCATAATCACCCTAAGTTGGCAGTACTGTCCTTTCAGACTATGGGGCCGCCTTCACCCATAGAAAACAAACTGAAACGAGTGCAGAATCAAAACGCGGAATTTGGATTGGTGAAAATTCGTTAGAATAACAGTGAGAGAAAAAGCAGAAAACGGGGTTCATTTCGTCGCCTGAGAATGTCTTCCGTCACAAACAGGAAGCTAGTGGCACCGAAACCCTAGAAACAATACAGCTGAGAAACGTAAACTTTTGAAATGGATCTGACGGATCCCTTTCACCTATTTCTCATCATTCCACGCTACTTCCTTTCCCAAACACTTGCTCACAAATTCCACATTACATGTTGCTCACCATATTCTCAAAATTTACCAGTATCAGTTCTCCTCCACCCCGTCTCCATGATAACAAATATATCATGAAGCAACGGCATCAATAACAATCCCAGATATCAAAGGAAGATATCGGTTTCTACTGCATCACTGCACACAATCGTTCTTTAACTGTGTAAAAAACGCCAATGAATGTCACATGTGTATCAAGTGAAAAATGTTATTTATAACATAAGAGGATTTTGATATTTTAAAATTATTTTCTACATTTTTCTATCTCCGTAGTTGAAGAGGGATTTAACTGTTAATTCTGAAGGCCCACACCCAACCTACGTTGAAGCAGTGAACGAAAGAACAATAAAGGAAAATAAATAACAGAAATTTATACAGGTGAAAGAAGTATTCATATAATATTGTGTTAAGACAAGGGATTTATCACGCTATAAGTCTCTCTTCTTTTCAATCGCAGCAGTTGCCTAGATAACTCCAGCAGAATTCTGTCCGCAGTAAGTAGTCACCTTTTTTGTGCAATCTATCCTCTTTAATAATGGCAAGGTTACTTCTTCTTTACTATACCAGCCCTTCAAACTTCTCCTTGTCATGGGACAACATTAACATGACATCAATATCCACAGGAACTGTGGTAGTAATGTTACTCGTGTATATATACCCATGTTTGCGATATAAACTCGTTTGTTTTCAAATATACTGCAACCGTACTCTACTACGTCTCATTTTCGTACGTACCAGTCGTGTGTGTTGATAATATTATCACGGCCTTTGGTTTCTTTTACTTTGTTCAGAATTTCTGTTACGGCTCTACTGGTAAATTGGGTGCTGCTTTTAAGAACGTGGATAGCGGTTCGTAAATTAGTTACGCCATAATGGATGCCATTTAAAATCCTGGACTTTTGCTAGCATTTCCAGTGTTCATGAAAAGCTGTAGCTATGAACTGAGATGCTGTGCCACACGTTTCTCCCACACGCAATTACTTTACGCTAATTAATCTGCATTCCCCAAATAAATGACAAATTTTGTTGTGTATGTTCTGAATGCTGACTACATCGGCTGCTCTCTCTTTTCCTAGGTGCGGTTACACGAGGACGGGCGTTCATCCCAGAGCAACAGGTGAGTAAATTAGCGAAAGCTCGGAAATACCTGGATAATGCGTCAACGGGTGCAACAAAATACATCCACAATACAGCGTGAGCCAAAAACCGACAGCCATAGTTATTTATGTGAGAAGAGACAATATTTAAACTGAACAAGCGATTCTCAAATTGTACACGATTAAACAGTGATGAATTCGTTCGCTTTACTTGAAGGCGAACTATTTGAGTTACTGTGAATAAAGACGGTTACTAACTCCACAAGTGTATATCCTAGATCCATTTACATACCAATAAATTTGTGCAGTCACTTGTTACTTAATATGGACAGCTCTGTCGGCAGTGGCATTAGAGTAATATCGTAGTTTACTACTCGAACATACTTGTTCGGCCAAGCGGTTCTAGGCGCTTCAGTCCGGAACTGCGATGCTGCCACGGACGCAGGTTCGAATCCTGTCTCGGGTATGGACGTGTGTGTGTCCTTAGGTTGGTTAGGTTTACGTAGTTCTAAGTGTAGGTGACTGATGACCTCAGATGTTAAGTGTCATAGTGATTAGAGCTATTTCAACCATACCTGTTCGAGTGTAAACACTGAATAACATGGTGCTGTAAATTTGGGATGAAATGTAGAAGAGCTTTGTCATTAGTGCTAGAAGTGCGTACATAAACTCACTGATCCTCAAGAACATGTCGTGGCATGGAGGCAGTGAAGCCTTCGCAAGCCGCTGGAGTTAGTTGGCAGCACATTTGCACACACAAGTCACCTAATTCTGGTAAATTCCGTGCAGTGGGGCGATAAGGTGTGGCGTCACGTTCGATCACATCCCAGATGCTCAAATAGTTCAAATGGCTCTGAGCACTATGGGACTTAACATCTGTGGTCATCAGTCCCCTAGAACTTAGAACTACGTAAACCTAACTAACCTAAGGACATCACAGACATCCATGCCCGAGGCAGGATTCGAACCTGCGACCGTAGCGGTCACGCAGTTCCAGACTCAAGCGCCTAGAACCACACGGCGACACCAACAGGCCATCCCAGATGTATCCGATCGGGTTCAGATCTGGCAAGTTCGGAGACAGCACATCAATTGGAATTCACCACCGTGTTGCTCGAACCACTCCGTCACACTCCTAGCCTTGTGACATGGCGCATATGAAAAATGTCGATGCCGTCGACAAACATGATCGTCATGAAGGGGTGTACGTGGTCTGCAACCATTTTATGGTAGTCCTTGGCGGTCATGGTGCCTGGCACGAGCTCCACTTGACCCATAGATGCCCATGTGAACGTTCCTCAGAGGATAATGGAGCCATCGACAGCTTGTCTCCGTCTCCTAGTTCAGGTGTCCAGGAACTGTTCCCATGGATGGCGGCGGATTCGCGCCACCTCATCGGCATGATGATGAAAGTGTTGGAATTCATCAAATCACGCAATGTTCTACCTCTGCGTCAATGTCCAGTGCCGATAGTCGCGTATCCATTTTAGTCGTAGTTGCCGTGTCGTGGTGTTAACATTGCCACGTGCATTGGTCGTCGGCTGCGGGTGCCCATCGTTAGGTGTATTCGCTGCACTGTGAGTTCAGACACTCACATACTATGCCCAACGTAAAGTCTGATTTTACTACCCCCACAGTTCGTCACCAGTCCTGTTCTGCCAGTCTGACTAGCCTACGACGTCCGACATCTGTATTAAGGGATAGCTGCCCAACCCCACGAGATCTGCTCATGGTTTCACCTTACGTGTAGAAGACACTTACCACAGCACTCCTTGTTCACCTGAAAAGTAATGCACTTTCCGAAATTCTCGTGCCGAGCCTCCTGGACATTTCAATCTGCATTCCGTCAAATTGGGGTAGATCGCGTGCTTCCCCCATTCTATACACGGGCAGCACGCTAACTGGTCCTTCATGCACCGTGCCTGCGTCTAGCAGCCATTTTTTGCCAGGTGACGGTGTTATCGCCTGGACGGGTTCATATCGATAGGTCAGTGACCATAATATTCTGACTGATCAGTACTCATACTTATCCTGCGGTCACAGGTCTGCAGACCAAGGTCTACTTCCAAAAACTGACTCCAGTCCTTTCTGTTTCCTCTCGCTTCCTCCAAGTCTGTACAGAGCCGAAGGTTTCCTGGTCTTTCGTCAGGTCGTCCATGCAGCGTTGCCTTGGTCGTCCTGTGTGGCGTCTGGTGTTTGATTTCCAGTCAAGCGCTTCCTTCATCTGTCTTCCCTCTTGCACGCGGACTACATGGCCTGCCCACTGGATTCTTTTAATTCTCGGCTTTTGAAGTATTGCTGGTTGCTGCACCAAAAGGTAGTTTCCTTTATTGCTCTCCATTTTCTGTTCCCTTTTATGTAAATTCGGTCCCCATATCATCGTCATTACCCTATTTTCAAATATTAATAGGTTTTCTTTTTCTCGTTTAAGCATGCTCCAGATTTCTGAACCGTACATGACTGATGGGTATATCGCTGTGTTATATATTCTCATCTTAGATATATTTGATATCTCTGATATTGATTTTGCGCCTAGCGTCTCCCTGATGGAATACATGCATTTCGTTCTCACTGCTATTATTTCCGTGATGTTTATTTCTATGCTGTTGTTGCTGGAAAATCAAGTATCTGAAGTGGCGAAATCTCTTGGACCGCATGCCATCTATCTCAAGATATTTTTGCAGTTCTTTTCTCCCTGATTGCCTGCACTTCGCTTTGTCTTGATTCATCTTTAGCTCAACTTTCCGGGCGTAGTTGTTCATTGTCTGGTACATTTCTTCCCGCTCATGGTTTGACTCATTTAGCAGTACTATATCATATGAACATGCGAGACAATTGAAATTACAATCCATGTGTACTCCAGTCCATTCCTCTTGCCTACATTTCCTTGTTACTTTATGTAAGTTGACATCGAACAGAACACACGCCTTGTGTGATACCTGTCTCAATCTAGAACGTTTCTGATGTAATCCTTCTGAAACACCCTGCTGCCCTTGGACCATTCATAGAAGTTTGTACGATTATACTACCTTCGCCGGGATTTGAAGTCATGCAGTAAATTTTATGGGCTACTCCTGTGGATGCTGTCGTATGTATGTTAAAAATCGACCAATAGTCTATAAATATCTTTATCATATTCTTGTCGTTTCTCAACCAATTTTCTTTCTTTTGTATCTCGCCTGGAAGGTGGCGCCTGGGTCTGCTCCTGTCATCTGCAAAATAGGCCGAATGAAGGAAGTGAGTAGGAGCAGGTGAGGAATAGCTCTTCGGTACTGCACGTGAAGTAAAAGCATATTTACTATGGGCAAAAACAAGTTAATAATTGGTTACATAACTTTGCGATGATGAGCACGTAGGTGCGAAGCCGTGTTCCTGTCGTAAGTAGTACGAAAGTCTCAATAGCGAGCCAACAGCCACTAAAGTTGAAGCGATGTATCCACGGCGTCTGCTCTTGATGAAATGGGCAGAAAGCACAGCGGCGCTCGTTTAGTTCCACAGCGTCGGCTAGAGGGCGCTCTCGTAGAGCCAACCTACGAGCATGCACCTACGCTGTGGCATCGGAGCTATCGACACCACAGTCTTACGGCTGTTTATCGTTTTGATCGTAAGCCGCCTTGGTATTCGTGTATATTGTTCTCTATGAATGGTTTTAGTTTACTGAGGACAGTACCTTGCAGTTTACATTCCGCAATCTGATGCTTCTGTAGTTACAATTTTCCGTTTTGCTTCGCTTATGGCATATTACGGCCAATTCACATTCTTCTGGCAAAGTCTCATTCTTCCATACCAACTGGATTTATTTATATATCCTTCTTTGATCAATTTTCCTGTTAATCTCTCCCCCCTAGGGCCTTGTCACTTATGAATCTTGTGACTGCAATCTTCACGTCTTCTTCAGCCACTTCCAACTCTTCTTCATCTCTTCTTTCCGCGACGGTGTTTATAGGGCACACCTCATCTGAATCTGGGTGACTCAAGCGTTCTGAGAAGTATTCTCTCGATCTTTCTATAGTTGTTCCTTGTTACGTATCAAATTACTGTTCTTACCGCTAATGAAATGGTCGGACTCTGAAATTCACGTTTCAGCATTTTGATGGTAAAAGTAGTCTACTAAAACGCTAAACCAAAAGGCCTGAATTAGCAAAATGGAAACGCATAAACACAAAAAAGTTGAGCTAATTCGAAACACTAGAAGGTCGGTGACACAGTAATAAAGCTAAAAAACAATGACGAGTTGAAACAAAGAATCACGAGGGCGCACTGAAGAGTAATACCTTAGAAGTTTTCATTCTGATTTCAATATCGGTTGAAATATTAAACGTCATTCATATTGTTCCATCAAGTTTCCCGCTTCGCTGATCCAAATTGCAACAGTCTGCTGCTCGTGTTTCCTGAACTGTAGCGTGCAACACGACGGTGTGTAACGTAATTATGTCCTAGCTTGACAAGAGGTACAGCGCGACAAAAAACTGAAAGTACGAATTCGAGGAGTTCGTCTACACGTGGAACATTATGTCATTCAATATGACAAAACATCTGTTTTCCAAACCTTAAATAGCACTTTTGAGAACTTTGCTTTGATATTGACGAAGCGCTGCAAGCATAGGTGATGTGACTCGGTCAACGAAGTCAATCTTTCTAGAGTGACGGTATCAACAAACTAGTCTCTCGATGGTAGAAATATGTTCGTCGCCGGGATGGCAGCGATGAGAAATAGATTTGTAGACACGACAGAATATAGGTGTAGAATGTTAATAAAATTTTAAGGGTTAGTATTTTTATAGGTTACGTACGATGTTTTGCAGTTATGAAGAAAGTCTTACTAAGAAAAAATTCATTTCACTTGATTCTAAAGCGTCTTCAGTGGTCGGGTTTCCTGGTTCTTTACATCTTTATTACTGCTCTTCCTCGTGCATGTGTTAGATTTTATTACACAGTATTTTCGCTGATACTAAACATATTCATGTTTTTGTGAAGAACCACTGTTATTTCGCCATGTTGGTAGGACAGCCCATAACAATGTCTCATCATTTTACGGCCAAAACCGTACAAAACCACAATAGTAGATGATCCTGAATGCAACTAGGCGGGCTGTGGCGGTTAAGAAGGTTACAGCTCATCCGGGTCAGTTTTTACTACATACATAGTTTATGTCACATTATTACTAAATTGTTTTCAGACATTTTTGGGGTCATCTTTACATCAAAAAACGGAAAGCGCTTGTTACTCTCCTATGTTGAGAGCTGATATTTGCTAAACGCTGTAGTCCCTCGATTCACATCTCACGAATGTACGAAGTTTGGCCTGCAGAGCCGGCCGCGGTGGTCTCGCGGTTCTAGGCGCGCAGTCCGGAACCACGCGACTTCTACGGTCGCAGGTTCGAATCCTGCCTCGGGCATGGATGTGTGTGATGTCCTTAGGTTAGTTAGGTTTAAGTAGTTCTAAGTTCTAGGGGACTGATGACCTCAGCAGTTGAGTCCCGTAGTGCTCAGAGCCATTTGAACCATTTTTTTAGGCCTGCAGATTTCACAAAAGAACTGAAAAATATATAACGTTTAGAGAGTCTGGTGGAAATTTTGATTAATATTTTATTCACAGAAGGATATAACGTAGATTATCGCGAGCGAAACCATCGATATCAATAACTACATGTGCTGTGAACATTGGGTTTAACATGGTGTTGTTAATCAAACAATTAATGAAGATAAAAGTTGTCAAGCACAAAGGAGGCAGGTGCTCCGGTTGTTTATCATATTTTTCACAGATCGAGTATCGGCCCATATTCAACAGGGACATTTTAATTACGAAGTTTGGAATTACTCAATTTGTAAAAAGTTCCTTAAAGATTTGGATAGATGTTAATGTTGGTAATTCCCACCCTTATATTGGAGTTTCGTGTCTGTATGAAACAATTGGATTGCTCTAACAAAATCATTACCTGCTTTTCACGCATAGACCAGCTGGGTTATGGCCCCTCACTTTTCCCAAAACGACCGTTGACAACGCTAAAAAATTCTACACGCTACCCAAAGGCTTTTTTCATTGACTTTGCATATGTTCTCCTGATGCTGCTAATGTATTGAACATCTTAGAAGAATTCACGTCCAGATTATACAACAAAAAGGAATTAATGATATCGATTCGGTTAGATGAAACCTTTTTACATAAACGCATAAAATGAAAAGTGAACATCCTTCAACAGCTCCAAATCCGGATTTAACTAATTTGACGCCAGCAGTCTATCGCCGTGTAAAACATGATCGGAATAGGATTTATTGAAAACAAAGTATGTTTCACGCCGCGCGGAGTGACCGAGTGGTTTAAGGCGCAATGCCACGGATTGTGCGGCCCCTCCCGCCAGAGGTTCGACTCCTCTCTCGAACATGGGTGAGTGAGTTGTTCCTAGTACAAGTTAGTTTAAGTGATGTGTAAGTCTAGGGACCGATGACCTCAGCACTTCGGTGCCTTGGGAATTCACACACAAAAAAATATGTTTCGCAAATATGGAGGCAAAATTCCAACACATGAAGAATAAGCCCCACATACTTCACTTTTTGTGACAAGAGGGACGTTATGATTTTCATGGTTCTCCAATAGACAGTTATCAGAAATAAGCGACGCTATTTTAGACGAAGGGTCAACATCAACAAAAGGATAACTGAAATCAATTTAAGTAAATGAGTGCATTTGAATCAGTATTTTTCTTCTACAGAAGAAGGCGCTGATGCAATTGGGATTGATCTGGAGAGTGATTTTGATGTGGACAAGAAAGCTGATGAGTCCAAGAATGATTAAAAACGTTCACATTACAAATTTACTCTTTCTGGCGGACACAAGTCCAGATCGTCCGCTCTTAAAATTCTGCCATCTCCCAACATCCACCACTGCTGGCGGCTCACTTCCAACTGCGCAACGCTACAATAGCGAATTTCCAACAATGCAAACCAGCCACAGACTTCACACAGCACAGTCAGTGATTTTCATATTGAGCGCTGTGTGGCGTTCCCAACATAAAAACCTAAACAGCCTACTTACAATATGTTCTCGATTCGTTCCAAACTTGAAAGCAATTTTCAGGTGCTGCTAATATAGGAATAAGCAAAGGTAAAAAGAAAGCGTGGGGCTAGGTGTCAATTAGGTGTGCAAATGCGAAGTTCGAACGTGTAACGTATTTGCCTGAGCCACACCATCTACAGACAAAACCTGTAAAAGTTCTTTGCTGTGGTAAATCCTCCTTAGAACAAGCACAGTAATCCGAGCACATTACCGGAAATTCTGCCTGTTTGCCGCAAGAGAAGCTTCTTCGAGTAGAATACGCGTCCCTGCGTTTAGTCGTGGCAGCCGATTCGACGTTCAACCGGAGTCGTTACGGGTAATTGCCGAGCATTTGCAACGCCGATGAGGAACGGTAGCTCAGCGGCCTGGCGAAGGGGCTCTGGGCCAGAAAGTCGCCGTCAGGCTGGGCGATTAAGGGCTGTTAGTGTGGAAAGAAATTTAAAAGATGAGGGCTAATAACGAGAAGAGTAGCCTCATCACGATAAATTTGCCTTTTTCTTCCAATTCATTGCCCTTCAACAAAAAAATTACGTTGAATGTTGCAATTAATACCCGAGGAAAAAATTATGTTATATTTTAGTATCCAGACGTTCGGGTACCAAATGTTTCAGCAAAAAGAATGAAACGGAAGGAATCTTTCTATAGCGAAACACATGAGATGCAAATGAAATGAGTTTCTCTAACATCTTAGCAATTTTTCTTGTATCGAAAACAGAATTTTCTGTTAGTTGAGAAAAGCTTCAATTTCAAAATGTATTTAACTTGTAACTAGCTTTTGTTAATACTTCTTAATTTGTTTCACTTACATATCGTTAGTGTCTAGCAGATAAATAATTTAAAACTCACAGACTATTAAACGCAACGTTGACAAGATTTTCTCGATTGCAACACTTTTGAATTTGTATACAAAATATGTTCCTACGTAGATTTCCATGTTCTACTTTTGAACAGTTTTTCAAATGAGGAAATAATAACTTTTCTTGAGTAACTTTTATACTTTTGTAATTTAAAAAAAAAAGTTTGTAGCACACATAAAGTTAATGAATTGTTTCGAAATGGAGTAATAATAAATTAAAAACTCTTCGGTTACAGGGTTAGCAAGAGGTGAAAGTCTGAAATCGTCCAATGTGCAACACCTTGCTCTGATATGTTAATAAGTTAATAAATATATACTTCATGGATGAAACGCTGAACAGATTTCGTAAACACTTGAAACGAAAGTCTTTTGTTGGAGCTTAGCGGTCGTGGGCCTCAGAAGTCTAACTTCTCTTGCTCTTAATATTGCTCTACACAAGACAACAAATGCAGATTGTCAAACGCAATTTTTGGTCTCTCATTGATCATTAAACAACGATACCTTTTTCTGTTAGTTGAGAAAAGCTTCAATTTCAAAATGTATTTAACTTGTAACTAGCTTTTGTTAATACTTCTTAATTTGTTTCACTTACGGAACCGTGACGTAAATTCGAGCAACAAAATCACTTTTATAGATAAAGTGATTTGTTATCTCCTCAAGCACTTTCACATTAAAATTACGTAACTAGAAATGTCAAACGATACAGTAATATAAAGAAGGCCCTAGATACCATAATATTCTAGAAAGTAAAGTAATAATCACTGTAGATATAAATTGTTTTCAGACATAATTTCACTGTAATAATTATTACTTAAAACTCTAATAATGGCACAGAGATCGATTAATGATTATTTAGAGCACTTTTCACTCAATTGCAACAAACTCTGTACCGTCAGCCCTTAAGACACTTTGATTCAGCTTCTGTTACTATGACAGTACATTAAAGAAGACGTGTGCCAGTTTTACAGGTTCCATTAGACTTCAAAGTACCGTGACTGACAGGTAGGTTATATGTCATTTAAGTTATTCTTAGAAGTCATTACAGAAATCCTTCATATATTTGAATAGGAAAAATCTAAAGTAATGCGGATATATGGAATATCGGTAAATATCAGAACCACACTCGTTATCCGGGTCATATCGAACCACTTGCTTCTAGCGCAGATAAACTTAACAAAAGAAAAAAGCAGAAGAACTTAATGCAGTAAGTTTGAAAGGACGGCTTAAAGACAATAACAATTTAATGAAATGTTGTATAAACAATATTTCGAAACGAAGATGTTAGAAATTAATGTTTAAATAATAGAGGCAATAAATTTCTGTGGTTACAGCCGACGAAGTCAGCTACAGAAAGTAAAGGATAAAAAGTAAAGAGAAAAATAAAAATTGATTGCTCGGTTTTTGGTAAACTACAAACATCAAAAAAAGTTTTGCATTAACCTGGTTCCCAGAACTCCTGAATATAGACGTTGACTGTGGATATTGTATCCCAGACGCAGTCCCTTTGATTGTTCAGATATGCTCAAAAACCGCCCATAGATGTAGACAACCATGCATGAGCAGCGCCTGTTAGAAGAAGGGGGGCCGACAGCCGAACTGTTAGTCATTCCACCAGGAAGGAGGTACACGGCTCGTGTTGTCTGTAGTTGAACCACGCATAGACGGTCAATACCGCGGTTCAATCGCGCCCGCATTGTTACTTTGTGCCATAAAGGGCCCTCAACATGGGAATTGTCCAGGCATCTCGGAGTGAACGAAAGCGATGTTGTTCGGACATGGTGGATATACAGAGACACAGGATCTGTCGATGATATGCCTCGCTCAGGACACCCAAGGACTACTACTGCAGTGGATGTCCGCTACCTACGGATTATGGCTCGGAGGAACCCTGACAGCAACGCCACCATGTTAAGTAATGCTTCTCGTGCATCCACAGGACGTCGTTAGAACTCAAACTGTGCGCAATAGGCTGCATGGCTGCATGATGCCCGACGTCCATGGCGAAGTCCATCTTTGTAACCACGACATCATGTAGCGCAGTACAGATGAGCGCAACAACATGCTGAATGGACTCCTCAGGATTGGCATCACGTTCTCTGCAGCCATGAGTGTCGCATATGCCTTGAGGTGACATTATGTGAGGCCGACGTACAACACTGGTGGTCATGGAAGGCGCCGTAATGGCTGTAAGATACGTGAATGCCATCCTCCGACTGATGGTGCAATCATTTCGGGAGCATATTGGCGAGGCATTCGTCTTCCTGGACGACAATTCGCTCCCCCATCATGCACATCTTGTGAATGACTTCCTTCAGGATAACTGCATCGCTCGACTAGAGTGGCCATCATGTTCTACGGACATGAACCCAACGGAACATGCCTGGGATAGATTGAAAAGCGCTGTTTATGTACGACGTGACCCACCAACCACTCCTAGGGACCTACACAAAATTGCCATTGAGGAGTGGGACAATCTGGACCAACAGTGCCTTGATGAACTTGTGGATAGAATGCCACGACGTATACAGGCATGCGTCAATACAAGAGTACGTGCTACTTGATATTGGAGGAACCGGTGGGTACAGCAGTCTGGACCGCCAGCACCTCTGAAGGTCTCGCTGTATGGTGGTACAACATACAATGTGTGGTTTTCATGAACAATAAAAAGGGATGAAATGATGTTTATGTTGATCTATACTCCAATTTTCTGTACAGGTTCCGTAACTCTCGGTAGCGAGGTGATGCAAAACTTTTTTGATCTGCATACATAAACAGAGCATCCAAATCGAGCTTGCAACAAGTGTGAAGAGTACATCGACGTGCTAGCTTCGTGGTCACTTGCTGACGTAGTGCCTGTTGGTTTCTGTGTCGGGATCTTCGGCCAACGTTTGTTTAACTATTTCCCTGACTTTTCGATAATATGTGTGGCTGCCATGGCCAAATCTTCGTCCTCGTTTGATGGTGGCTGACTGATGTCGAGTCCACGGAGAAAGATTATATGAACCTATTGCGCCAAGGTCAGTCTCTCCTGAGTGCCTCACTGCAGAACGGGAATCCAGAAGATATAATCCAGGAGCCTCTCTCTCTGACATTGGTCTCAATTTGACGGGAGTCCACAACTTACCCTAATTATGCCATATCTAGTCGAGTCCACTCCCCTGATGGCTAGAGTCCACTAGGTAATGAAGTACAGGGTTACTAATTTCTATATTTCAACCACTGCTCTCAGTTGTCCCAGACATTCTCACTTGTCTTACGATGGGCGAGATGTGATAATGAGATGAAGCTTTCATCAACCTCGGAATGCGTGTGCTGCCCTGTGAACGGAGTTCTTGACATCTTTCTAGACGAGACTACCACAGTATACTCATAATGGAGATGTAGGCGTCAGAGCAGCACTTGGTTACCAGGAATGATGAAATAAATTTTCCGGTTCATGTTCACAGTAATTTAATTTTGTGGGCTCAAGTATGGTACGTTGGGCAGTTGGTGCACTTTACTCCTTTCAAAACTGTTTTAAAAAGGCGAAAGCGTGAGTCAGCAGACTACACTTCAAGTCTCCAATCAACCACTGTAAGTCGTTTGGCCCACTGACGGGGTGCAGCTTTATGAGTCGCTTTCAGTAATGGCATTTTGAGAGGCGTCGTACCCCAGATTTCCTCTGCCCGTAATTCTCTCTGCAGTGTTCGCTCGGAATGTGGTTGAGATCGTGTATTCAGTGACAGCAGTAATTTCTGTCTGACCTAAACCGATTATTTATCACTGAAAAGGCGTGAAACTTATATCCAACACTAGTCCATTGGCATCGTTATGCACTCAGGCAAAAAGGAATTCAAACGTCTCAAAAATGAGATCGACAGGATGTGCAAAATGGCTAAGCAGGGATGGCTAGAGGAAAAATGCAAGGATGTAGAGGCTTGTCTCACTAGGGGTAAGATAGATACTGCCTACAAGAAAATTAAAGAGACCTTTGGAGAAAAGAAAACCACTTGTATGAATATCAAGAGCTCAGATGGAAACCCAGTCCTAACCACAGAAGGGAAAGCAGAAAGGTGGAAGGAGTATATAGAGGGTCTATACAAGGGCGATGTACTTGAGGACAATATTATAGAAATGGAAGAGAATGTAGATGAGGATGAAATGGGAGATACGATACTGCGTGAAGAGTTTGACAGAGCACTGAAAGACCTGAGTCGAAACAAGGCCCCAGGAGTAGACAACATTCCATTAGAACTACTGATGGCCTTGGGAGAGCCAGTCCTGACAGAACTCTACCATCTGGTGAGCAAGATGTATGAGACAGGCGAAATACCCACAGACTTCAAGAAGAATATAATAATTCCAATCCCAAAGAAAGCAGGTGTTGACAGATGTGAAAATTACCGAACTATCAGTTTAATAAGTCACAGCTGCAAAATACTAACGCGAATTCTTTACAGACGAATGGATAAACTGGTAGAAGCGGACCTCGGGGAAGATCAGTTTGGATTCCGCAGAAATGTTGGAACACGTGAGGCAATACTAACCTTACGACTTATCTTAGAAGAAAGATTAAGAAAAGGCAAACCTACGTTTCTAGCATTTGTAGACTTAGAGAAAGCTTTTGACAACGTTAACTGGAATACTCTCTTTCAAATTCTGAAGGTGGCAGGGGTGAAATACAGGGAGCGAAAGGCTATTTACAATTTGTACAGAAACCAGATGGCAGTTATAAGAGTCGAGGGGCATGAAAGGGAAGCAGTGGTTGGGAAGGGAGTAAGACAGGGTTGTAGCCTCTCCCCGATGTTATTCAATCTGTATATTGAGCAAGCAGTAAAGGAAACAAAAGAAAAGTTCGGAGTAGGTATTAAAGTCCATGGAGAAGAAATAAAAACTTTGAGGTTCGCTGATGACATTGTATTTCTGTCAGAGACAGCAAAGGACTTGGAAGAGCAGTTGAATGGAATGGACAGTGTCTTGAAAGGAGGATATAAGATGAACATCAACAAAAGCAAAACGAGGATAATGGAATGTAGTCAAATTAAATCGGGTGATGCTGAGGGGATTAGATTAGGAAATGAGACACTTAAAGTAGTAAAGGAGTTTTGCTATTTAGGGAGTAAAATAACTGATGATGGTCGAAGTAGAGAGGATATAAAATGTAGACTGGCAATGGCAAGGAAATCGTTTCTGAAGAAAAGGAATTTGTTAACATCAAGTATAGATTTAAGTGTCAGGAAGTCGTTTCTGAAAGTATTTGTATGGAGTGTAGCCATGTATGGAAGTGAAACATGGACGATATCCAGTTTGGACAAGAAGAGAATAGAAGCTTTCGAAATGTGGTGCTACAGAATAATGCTGAGGATAAGGTGGGTAGATCACGTAACTAATGAGGAGGTATTGAATAGGATTGGGGAGAAGAGAAGTTTGTGGCACAACTTGACTAGAAGAAGGGATCGGTTGGTAGGACATGTTTTGAGGCATCAAGGGATCACAAATTTAGCATTGGAGGGCAGCGTGGAGGGTAAAAATCGTAGAGGGAGACCAAGAGATGAATACACTAAGCAGATTCAGAAGGATGTAGGTTGCAGTAGGTACTGGGAGATGAAGAAGCTTGCACAGAATAGAGTAGCATGGAGAGCTGCATCAAACCAGTCTCAGGACTGAAGACCACAACAACAAACAATGCACTCAGGTGACAAAAGTTATGGCATATGCAGATGGCGATGATATGGTGCACACAAGGTATAAATAGCAGTCTTTTGGCAGAGCTTTGTTTGTACGCAGGTGATGTATGTGAAAAGGCTTCCGACCTGATTATGGTCGCACGACCAGATTTAACAGACTTGGATGAATTAGCTGTTAAGCTCATTCTGCGCATCTGTATGCTCTTGCAATTCCCGGAATTGTGTGGATGATATTTTTCCGAAAGTCAGATGGTGCGTCGTCAGACTCATTCATTCTACACACCAACGTGAATAGTAGTTTTGTTTCCACTTCCACCAGTGACTCTAGAAACTCTGATGGAAATTCTGATGATGTATCCCACTTCTTAGCGTATTGATTGTTCCTAACTCTTAATCTTCAGTCTGCTCTTCATCAGTACTACATTGTGATATGAGTCTATATCCGCTCATGGGTGCGCATTACAATCGAGTACCTGATTTCGGAATCTCTATCTGACCATGACGTAACCTAACTGAAATCTTCCGATATCACCAAGCCTCTTCCAAATATACCTACTCCCCGCGTGATTCTTGAACAGGGAATTCGCTATTACTAGCTGAAGTATATACTGGTGGAACCTAATGGCGGAGTGATCGGATGGTAGCTGGATTAACAAATTTCTTTCTTGAATTTCAGGAGATAAGAAAACCATAACAAGACGATCTAATCTAAGGTTAGTAGAACATACAGACATCAACCAGGAGCAATGATGATGAGTACAGCCACAGGCCATATCGGCTTTAAAATAGATTAGTCCATTTCCTCTCTCATTCCTCGTCCCAAATCCATATTCTCCTGTAAGTTTTTCTTCTACTCCTTCCCCTACAACTGCATTCCAGTTCCCTATGGGGATTGGATTTTGATCTCCTTTTACGTTTTGAATTACCCTTTAATATCCACATATACTTTCTCTATGTCCTGATCTGCAGCTTGCGACCTCGACATGTATACCTGAACTATCGTTGTCGATGATGGTTTGCTGTCGATTTTGATAAGAACAATCCTATCACTTAACTGTTCATTGTAACACACTCTCTGCCCTACGTTCTTGTTCATAACGAATACAACTCCCGTTCTATCATTTTCTGCTGCTGTTGGTAATCCCCTATATTCATCGGACCAGAAATCTTTGTTATCTTTCCATTTCACCTCACTGACCCCTACTATAACTAGATTGAGCCTTTGCACCGAGCGAGGTGGCGCAGTGGTTAGCACACTGGACTCGCATCCGGGAGAACGACGGTTCAGACGCGTCTCATGCCATCTTATTCAGGTTTTCCATGGTTTCCCTAAATCGCTCCAGGCAAATGCCGGAATGGCTCGTTTGAAAGAGCGCGGCCGACTTCCTTTCCCGTCCTTCCCTAACCCGATAAGATCGATGACCTCGCTGTTTCATCTCTTGCCTCAAACAACCCAACCAAACCCTTTGCATTTGCCATTTCTGATTTTCTGTCTTCCATACCAAGTTCCAACTTCTGGAATTCCACGCCCAGACTCGTAGAACGTTATCCTCCAGTTGAGTATTCAATCTTATTCGCATGCTCACCTTCCCCTTAGCAGTGCTCTCCCGGAGATCCGAATGGGGGGACTATTCCAGAATCTTTTGGCAATGGAGAGATCATCATGACACTTATCCAATTACATGGCACATGTCCTATGGATACACGTCATGTAGCATTAGTGCAGTGATTTCCATTGCGTTCTGCATTATCATGCTGTTGATGGTTACTGATTCTTTCATCTTTAGTGGCAGTTTCCTACTCAAAGAAAAAGAGAGTGTCGTGAATCTCTGAGCGCTCCTCTTCCCTCTTTGACAAGGCCGTTGGCAGAATGAGGATGAGTTCTTATGCCGGAAGCCTTCGGCTACCAATGATAATTATTAATCGAAATTTAAGGGGTAGTTGATTTCGAACCCGTGACCGAAGACGTTTTGATTAGTAATCAAAGACGCTATCGGTAGACCATGGGTGGGTTGTAAGTTACACACTTTGATCGATATCATGGACGCAAAGAACGACCATCAAGAATCTTAAGCCGTCATCTGTTCACCAGAGAAAGGCCACGTATTTCCTATGAGAATTTTTTCCATCAGCTTGATTTGATATGGGTATCTCCCTGTTAAGAGCTACCGTTCTTTATCCGTCTCGGCTGCGATAAAAGGTGAGGTACATTTCTACATTGTCTCTCTTAGTTGGACGGCCTTAATAGCCGGCCGAGGTGGCCGAGCGGTTCTAGGCGCTACAGTCTGGAACCACGTGACCGCTACGGTCGCAGGTTCGAATCCAGCCTCGGGCATGGATGTGTGTGATGTCCTTAGGTTAGTTAGGTTTAAGTAGTACTACGTTCTAGGGGACTGATGACCTTCGAAGATAAGTCCCATGGTGCTCAGAGCCATTTGAACTATTTTGGAAAGCCTTAATAGGATTATTTGAAACATTTATTGTAAGTAGTTCGTCTGGAAGTCATTGTTTTACTGCGGGGACAAATGAAGACATTGTCGCGCCTTTGATTCATTGCGGTTACCTGTTTCAGTCTAAAAACATAACCGAAATGTTCGCCCCTGATAAAAGAACAGTCGTTGAAATATTTCTTTCATTTCACAAGTTCAGCGAAGTGTAGACAAAGCACGCTCAGCAACTGCAAAGTCGATGGAGTCGGGAGCTGTTGCCTGAAGAGAAGCTTTACAGGAACTTGGGCTGTGAGACCGAACAAGTGCTTTTGTGCAGCTGCTAGTTGCAACCCTCTCGAGCGATCGATCTTCCATATCGCCGCTGTCTCGAAACTGGCAACTTCCATCTAAGAGCTGAGCTGAACAGGCAGCCTGACGATAACAGAAGCGAAATCAGTGGCGAGCGCTGGAAGCGGAAATGGGAAGCCTGAGAGCGCACCGCGCCTCCCCCTCCCCGCCCTTCCACCAACCCGCTAAGCGACCGCTTAACTCCCAGCCGCGTGCCGTGACTCAAGCCCTTAGCGCCCATCGATGCGGTGTCGAGAAGGTGGTAGGTGCTAGGGCATCGATGGAGCTATATAGTAGATACAAAAATAGTGACTCAGCAGTTACATAAAACAGAGTGGCGCACGAAAAAATGTCCTCAAGTACTAGATTGCTCATTGGTGCATGCCCATTATCATCTGTTGTTTCGAAGCTGTTGCTTGCCTTAGCTTATTTCATTATTATCTTACTAATACATTTTGATCTATTTGTTGTTCTACCTGCCGTGGCGGGCAACAGTTCGTGCGTAGATGGCGAGCAGTCTGTACTCGGAGCTGGTTTTTCGTGCGCCACCCTGTGCTTTTGAAAGGTGATAATCATCCAGGAAGACGCACAAAATGAGTTAAAATACTATATTATCTCAGAAGTTATCAAAACAGGATATTCATACTTTTTCCTTAACGTGCTGCGACGGGATCAAAATTATGAAAAATAGGATACGTTCCACTGAAGTTAAACTGATACTAGCGTTTCACTTGATACCTGCAATCGTTAGTGACACACCAGGAGAGTAGAAATGTGCGTATTTCACATTTTTGTGTGCCTTTATAGTTTGTTAGGTGGAGACAGTGGGCCTTGCTCATGGGGTGCTAGCGGAGCTCAAAATTTGAAAAGTTGTACCCAGGCCTGATGACGGTCCCTTGGTTTGAAGCGTAGTGGTGGTATCAACCAAATGCTCTGCTTATTCTTTGACGATCTTGGCTGTAGATTTCTTGATATGCTTTGCAGGGTGGAGAACCTCAGATGGTTCAAATGGCTCTGAGCACTATGGGACTTAACAGCTGTGGTCATCAGTCCCCTAGAACTTAGAACTACTTAAACCTAACTAACCTAAGGACATCACACACATCCATGCCCGAGGCAGGATTCGAACCTGTGACCGTAGCAGTCGCGCGGTTCCGGACTGAGCGCCTAGAAACGCGAGACCACCGCGGCCGGCGAGAGCCTCAGAACTCCCCTCAACAGATTAAGAGTGTTCTACATAAAGTAACCAGCCACTCAGCTAGCTGAGAGCTTGCGGTGTGCACATGGGTATTTTTAGGTCAGCCGGTAGTTTGAAATCCTCTGATGAACACTCACCAAAGTACAGGCACTTCGACTGTCAAAATTTTACCAGTGACTTATCGAAGTATTCGTAACATAGTTCCTGGTATCGCACTCAAATTGCTGACGGAACCAATCGCTGATGGAGACCGGAAGTAGAAAACTCCGAAATAGCTGGTGAAGTCGCGATCCATTTTTAATTTATAGTGGATGCATTTAAGTAATGATAATTACAATTCGTATCTGTGACTAGGTGAGGATGCAGCTTTTTTTCGGAATAATCAAGAAAAATATGATTCAGAGAAAGTCACCGACCATTATTGTGATAATACCGAGATCAGGCAATATTAATTAATAGCGACTTAACCTGGCGAGTATCGACTCGGACATTTATGAATTCATTGCAGGAGGTACGGACATGCAGTCTTGCGAAGTACTTTTGATTACGTTTTCCGAAAACTGTCTTCGGCAGCTATTTCTACATCCCACACGAAATGAAAACGTGCTTTTGCAGGAATGACATTGAGAAAATTTATAGAACTATCATTTGAAGCTGACTGTAGAACGATCCTAGTGCCGAAAACGCACATTTCGCGTAAGGACTACGAAGATAAGAGAAATTAATGCTCGCACGAAGGCACATAGACAGCTGTCTTTCCCTCTTTGTATTTCCCTGTAGAACAGGAAAATAAATGACAATATTGGTGCAACGTACCTTCCACCATGCATCGCTCGGTAGCACGGTATGTATGTAAATGTAGACGAGTACTCACGTTAGAAGAACGTGTGGCTATTGTTAGTGTGTGATTGCGCAATTTCCTTATCTAAAGCTGCAACAGGAGTACACCTGAAAATTTCGTAAGTAAACGCAAATAAGAGGAAATATTTCACTTATCAGTAAATTCCATACAACTGGGAACGTTACAGATAATCAGGCTGTGGGAGATAGCAACAAGCGGAGGTGCCATCAACACTCCGTTGTGAAATGTCAAGTGTAAAATTAATTATTTTGAGTGTTTTACGCTTAAGGCTGAAGAAACAAGCGTACTACAGCTATGTGCTTCACTAATCAGAGGACTAAGATTACGCAGTTTACCAAGCAGGGTTATCCCTTTTGAAAGAAGCTACACACAGCGAATACCTAATGGATCACATTTTATTTGCTCTCGAGGCCACATTACACATGTGCCGAATAGTTAACAAACGTAACTGCCGCATATGATGTAAGAGACAGCGCACGCTACCACTGAATGGCTAAGAGGCACCTAAAATGTGAACGTGTTACCTGGGTTCAAAAAGGCTACATTTTAAGTACCCTTCACTTTTATATAAAAGGCAATTATGGGATACAGTTGTCTTAGTATGTTGGAGCAATTCCTGGAACCGCAGTTTCTACAATAAGATATTTCTAACAGTGTCGCGTCCCAACTGGATGGAGCACTCCCTCATTTTTCTCTCATAATAAGAAAATACCAGTATGAAAATCTAAGATTCGCCAACAGAGGGGCCGGCAGAGGTTCAGCAAGATCGCGGCTATTGCATTCATCTGTTTGGGCATCCTGCACAATGTTAGATTACTGTGAGATGTCTGAACACGCAAGGCAATACTGATCCTACCACTTGGCTAAGTAGACACACTGAAGAACTGCGAAACTGTGTTTATAGCATTTGCATGTTTAGAGAAAGGTTTTGACAATCTTAATTAAAACATTCTTTGAAGCTCTGGAGATGTCACCAATAAAACACAGGGCCACAAGATTATCTACAACTTGTATAGAAACCAAACTGCATTTCTAAGACTTCAATGACTTGAAAGGGAAGCATTAATTGAGAAAGCAGAAGTAGAGAGCATATAAAATGAAGACTGTGAATAGCAAGAAAAGCGTTCTGAAAAAGAAAATTTGTTCACATCGAATATAAATTCTAATGATTGGTTACTATTTTACAAAGGTATTTGTGTGGAGTGCAGCCTTGTATGTAAGTGAAACGTGGGCGATGAACAGTTCTGTCAAGAAAACAATGGACTCTTTCAAAACGTGGTGATCAATAAGAATGCTGAAGATTAGATATGAGTATCGTGTAACTAAAGAAGAGGTACGGAATTAAATAGAGGAGAAAGAGGAAATTATGGCACAGCTTTGACTACAAGGGGGGTAGGTTGACAGGACATATTATGAGGCGTCAAAGAGTGAGGACAAAGGGGTTGGGTGATAGTATTCTGATAATAATCATCTGTTGAAATGCTATTCTACTATTTTATCTATTAATGTAAGCAGTGAATTTACTCTTCCATGCACTCCTCCACAAAACATTTAAACCAATACTGAAATCAGCTGAACACCAAATCTTTCGACCACTGACTGACAACTATTGCATTCACTTTCAGCTTTCTATAACTATCACTGGCCAGCCACACGCACATACAGATGTAAGGAGAACAGAAATAAACGAAGATTAGTTTTCAGCATATAATTCTTAGGTTGGCAACACGTACATAAACAAACCAAACAGGAAGGGTCATGAGGTGAACACACTGTAGTTACGACTTCAAATCAGTGTTTTCGTCGCTTAGGGGTACATTAGGTCAAGAGGGTACAAACCAAAGGAAAGGGGCATCCAAGTAGTAAGAGCTCGAATGGCGGTTGTATCTCGACTCGTTAACAAGTTATGATTCGGAATGTATTCAGGTCTACTCTTTAACGATGGAAACAATATTTCGAAAAGAACGGAAGTCATGTAGGAGTGCTAGGAAAATGCATACATATATTGACTACAGTGTGTTCGGAAATTCCCGTTACTAACTTCTAGGACGTGTAGAGGGGAGTGAGTACATAATATTTTGAATAGAAATCCATGTTCCGAAACCCTCTGTTTCCCTTCTATGATGGTTTCAGTTTAGATATGTACGAATCCACGTCTGCTGAGGGAAAGACAAATGTCTCGGAATTGGTTGTCCTGATACGCAATAGGGTGCGTACGTGTACGACGTCAGACGGTCACCTGATGTCACGTGCCGTACGCAAAGTTTGCGAGACTCGTGTAGAGACAGAGGAAGATATGCTGGCACGATTTCTGGCTGCTTCACTAGAAACTGAAGAGTCTAGTTGAGATGGGCAATGAGTACCAGAACATGCTTCGTAGGTACAACGTCTGTATCAACCTTAGTGGTCGGCACATCGAGCCGCTATTGTAATGGATCAGTACTTTTCTGTTGGCACAGTTTGCTGGGTAATCTTTTGTTTTGGAATAATGTAAATGAGCAATGTTTGAGTGTTAATACATACAAATGTGCTTAACTGATAAATTGACGTTTCCTTATGTTTCCTTTCGAATTGTTAAGTAATAATTGTACTGCGTCACACCTAATTCAATTCTTGAAGCAAAAGTGGATGAGTTTAGCACCTGAACTGAAACCGTCTTTGAACGAAAACGATACGTTACCGGACATTTCCTGTTTAAAATTTTATGTACTCACTCCACTCTAAAAGATCTAGAAGATAGTAACGGGAATTTGGGAAAACCCTGTATAAACATACATGCCTATTACGTAAATGCGTCAGCTACTTCTTAGAAACCGATCGAGATTATTTAGTGAGGCACGGAAAGACAGACTGGACGCCATAGGAGGGGGAGTGTTCACTGCAGTCAAAAAAAATATTTCGTCTCTCGAGGTCAAATTTGACGCCACATTGTTATTTACACACGAGTAGTAGCCGTACATAAATTCAAGTGAATTGTTGGATGTTTTTACTGGTCACCAATTCCGGCATAACAGTTCTAGAATCGTTCTAAGAAAGTTTACCCTGCGTAGCATATATGTACCGGATTATGGACCGGGACATCTATGGGTAGATTCCAATTGGTACGGACAGACATTCTTGAGATGTAGTTTCGAATACGTTTTCTGATAACTGTCTTGAGCAACCACGTCGCCAGCCAACACGTAATGGAAATATTTTAGACCTCGTAGCTACTTAGAGATATGTCCTTACCGACAGTGTCAGTAAAGAGTAATTGCTCGTAGCAAGGGTGTTTACTAAACGTAATACATCCATCAAGAATGCTAGGAGAGTTTGCTGCTAGCATCCCACTTAAACAATGAATTGACTTAACGTAGTTCTACTGTGATAGACATAAAGGAATTACAGGCGACGTTTATGCGGGCTGTACGAAGCGCCGTGTACAAGTAAGTGTCGAGCAAGTGGGTTAAGAATGGAAAGTGTCCACCGTGGTTTAATAAGAGTATTCGCAAATTGCTGTGGAGTCAGAGTCTGTGGCAGTCTTCGTTAAGAAAGGAACGGGCAATTATTGTCAGGTAAAAGTTTGTACAAGGTCATGCGTCTGTACAAGGATCGATACGCGAAGGGTACAACAACATCCACCGTCATACCTTAGCGAAAAATCCTGCCGGGATCCGAGGAAATTCCATTCCTACGTAAGATTACTATGAGGGTCGAAGGCTTCTATCTAGTCCCTAGTCAAAAATTCTGCTTTTGAGATAGCAGGAAGCAAAAGGAAAGCTGAGTTTCACGTTTAAGAAGTCGCTCACGATGGAGGATCGTGTTAATATACAGTCGTTTGACAATCGCAAATATTCCCGTATGGAAGACAAAGTAATAGGCTTCCCTGGCGTAAACAAATTACTGAAGGAGCTGGAATTGAACAAGTCGTCAGGCCCATATGCAATCCGTAGACAAACGTGTTCTATATTATTATTACGATGGATATTTGCGCATCGAGGCTTGTAATACCCATTGTCAACAATGTCTGAAGAAATAGTTATTGATAACGGCTATGTAGCTGTAGTAGATTTATGAAATTTATTCGCATTTGTGGAATCTTTCTGAATTAACTTCATTAGATAGGAGGACATTAGCTACTGGTGAACCATGAAAATTTGTGCCAGATCGGAATTCAAACCCAGATTTCCCGCTTGTCGTGGATATCGTGCAAGATCGTCATCAATGTCTGTTTCTCCAGAAACTGTTGAAAATAAGTACCGCAAGCCTCGACTGGCGAAACGACGAGTGTAGCACTAACGTTGAGTGCACTTTGTCTCCTTGACTCTGTGCAGGGAATCCAAGTAAAGGGATGATCAGGTCTTAGACAGTACGACATACAAATGTTTAGGTCGGTCCTGAAGGGTGCTCGAATGGCTGAACTGATTAAAGTGATGGCGAGCGACAAGCAGGACAGCCGGGTTAGACATTTATCGATATGTAATATTTTCATATCTAATGTCGCTTATGCTAGAAATATTCCGTTATTGCTAATAAATTTCATACACACCAAGAGAGAGTTGTGCGACCTAAAAGAAAGATGGTAGTTGTGTTTCTACATCTGCAATATGATGTGTGTTTGAATTTCGTATGAGAGTTACGCAGGTAGCGCCACTATTTTTTACGGTAAGCAAATCAAGGTTGCCTTAAATAAACGATGTCGTGAATGTTAATCACGTTTGAGATACGCCGTGCTGAGTTGATGATAGTTAAGAATGTCTATAAGATGACAAAGACGCCATTATCAACACATCACTGAGTTTGTACGAAGTCATGTGATAGGGTTAGGAGAAACTGGGTGTTCCTTCTGCGGCAGTCAAAAAAGTCTTGACAGAAATGTATCCATTGTACATGATTGCTGGCAGCGGTGATCACAGGAAAGTGCGGTTGAAAGAAGACCGGTCTCGGACGGCCATGTGGCACTATCGAGGGGGAAGACCATCGTTCTCGGCGTAAGGCTAAGATGCATCGCATTGCATCTACAGCTGAAATTTGAGCATCACTTAACACCACAGTGACACAACGAACTGTTACAAATCGGTTGCTTCAAGGACAACTCCCAGCCAGACTGTTTTTCACTGACCCGAAACCACTGCAATGTGCGTCTTCAGTGATGTCATGAAAAAGTCTTTTGGAAGACAGGCTAGACGTCTGTTGTGTACATTGGTGAAAGCTGGTGCTGTCTCGGTGCCAGTGATGGCCGTGTGTTGGTTAAAATGAGGCCAGTTGGGGGCCTGCATCCAACTCGTCTGCACACTGGACCTATATCTGGAGTTGTGGTCTGTGGTCCGATTTCGTATGGCAGCAGGAGTACTCTTGTGGTTATATGACGCAACCTGACTGCATTCTGGTGATTCGACCTGTTGTTCTGCCGTTAATGAACAACTTTCCAGGGAGTTGTTCTCCAGCAGGAGAATACTCACCCACATACCACTGTTGTAACCCAAAATGCTCTACAAAGTATAGACAATCACCAGATCTGTCTCCAGTCGAGCACATATCGGACATCATGGGACGACAACTGTAGCGTCATCGACAAACAGCGTTAACCGCCCCAATGTTGACCGACCAAGAGCAACAGACATCGAACTCCATCCAACAAATTGACGTCGGACAGCTGTAAAGCACAATGCATGTACGTCTGCATGCTTGCATTGAACATTCTGGGGGCTACACCGGTTGTTAAAGTGCCAACATTTTATATTTCCAATGGATTATCTCGCGCTTATGTTTATCTGTGACCTCGCAATGTTAATCACTTCAGTATGTCACCTAGACAATTGTATTGACAAAATTTCGTTACTCTATATTAATTACTTTTTGTGTTGACATTTTTTTCAATCAGTGTAGATAATGAATAAGAAGAATAAGACTACATGACAATAGATTTTTTCTATAATACAGTCGACTATAGGAAATAAAAAGACGACAACATTATGAAAAATGCCAGGACATCAGACTAACAATTTTAGCTGAGGTTTTTTTTTTATTTCTACAGGAAGCAGCCAAATAAGCAGTAACATTTGAAAATAAAATTTAACAACACAGCATTGCAGCAACTGGTTCAAAAAGGCTCCGCCATCCCGAACTGTCATCTCTCTCACAAATCGAGTGAAAGATAAAAAAAGTAGAAAATAAAGCTTCAGATAGTGTAATGTCGAGCAAGTAATCAGCTTATGCATACACCGAAAAAACACACAAAGCTTTCAAATAATTTTTGTCTCGAACATATTTTCCCGCGGTTAAAGTACAAATAGGTCGTACACCCTAGATATGACCAAGGTTTTCGGAAAGTTTTCCCTTGAATGTAAGGCAAATGCCGGAGCTGAAATCTTCTGATACATTTTCCCATTAAGGAATCCACTGCCTCATTATCAGCTCGCCTTGTACTTGGCTGAGAAGTTCACAATTCTACAGTGGGACGTTGCTCGAATGGCACCTCTGTACTTAGAGAGTGAAAAATATACACAAAGTATCTGGTATAAACTATGGAGTTTCCCTTGTTTAGCAGGCGAATGTCCGAAGTGTAAAACTCCTTTAAAATTGGTGACACCCGGAAGAACCTTAGCATGTTGAATTTAGCTACATACTTGTATACTCTCTGTATTTACTCCGCTGTGGTGGAATACGAGGGACGTCTTTGGCGATATTGTTTCCTGTGACGTCAATCTAGCAATACGTCATCGTCATGTACAGGTCAGTTTTTCTTAAATTGTGAAATTCCTCCCTGACCCCATTTATTCTTATTTTAAGTCCCTGATGTTATGTAAACTTGCTGTTTCTGGCTTTGTAACATCCCTTGAGAACAATTCATATATTCCATGTAGTAGTGGTTTGTCACTGATATCTTTAGACAGCAACTTATCTTCGTTATGTCTCTTTCGGGAAATGTCGTACACTTACGTGTCACCATATGGTGACCTGGTAGTCTTTTACCTTTGCCGCTTCCATCGACGATACCTTCATTTTCAATACTTCCACTGCCTCATGGGTTTTCTTGCATACAAATGGCTCGCAGTATTTCTGTGTACATAACACATTTTTTAAGTAACCACGAAGTTGGAAACATAGCCTGCTTCTGTAAATATGGCTGCTATTAATCTGGAAAGAGTATAATGTATCAAGTGCAGGAACAGTGAGTTCAGTAGATTAGTGGATAAAAACTAAACCCTTGTCGGTCTGTCTGTCTGCTCGACTGTGAAACGAGAACGGGCAGATGTATCAAGCTGAAATTTATGTCACATATTAAGGTCTACGGTCTCTTGGCGACGTAAAAAAAAGTTAAACCTTCTACCTCAGCACACTAGGCAGATATGGTCATTTGAATCACCTATTTTGATACTCATAAACTCATTCAACAAAACCTGTAGGATGCTTCCCGTTGGCCTACGATCATCGAATTTGGTAAGAAGAAAAATTTCAAAGAAACACTAAAGGAAAAAATCCTAAAATTATTAGATTGTCACTGTATTACAGGAAAACAATTCGTTTTAGTCATTTTTTATCCGACAGTCTCTTTTTTCTGTCTGTCTCCCTGTTTGTCCGTCCGTCTGCTAACAAGTATTTTTCTCATGAACAGGTCGACCTAACCAGTGGACATTTGTGTCACATACTAAAGTCTATGGCTCCTTGGCGGCGTAATAAATCAAACACTTCTGAGTTAATGGAATAAAAATATATGGCCATTTACGTCACATATTTTGATACTAGGGAACTCAATCATCAAACCCTATACGGTTCTTTCCGTTGTCCTGGAATCCTGAAATTTGGAAGAAGTAAGATTTCACATTACAAGTAAGGGAAAAAAAATCTGAAAATTCTCAGTTTGTAATTATATGATACGAAAAAATATTTCTTTTGTCTTTTATTATCCGATTTCAAACTCAGAATTAAAAAAATTCTAGGAAGTCTTGGTATTCCCTGGATCGATGTACTGTCCATATCATTATCGATAACAGGCGAGGTTATTGATTCTCGGGGTTTGATGAACTGTCTATAAATGAATATGGTTGTACGGAGCTCTCAGAGCCGTACTCGCATCTAGCCATTTTCTTTTCTTTTCTGTCAACTATCTTATCTCACATGAAGAGTTACATAAAACACCGTTCCACCATTAGAATACACTGGTGGATTAGTAAGCAGCAGTCACTGCAGCTGTCTGCCTAAGTCAGCAACAGTCATCAAGGAAAACCACTGGAGTGTGACCCGCCGTAGTCTACAATGACTGACCGTTCACAGGTCCCAAGTTTCATTCTCAATTCCTACAAGTATTTCTAATTTTATATTTGAGCGCTACAAAATTCCATAAAACCTCTCGCTATTAGCAGATGTCAATTATTCCTGAGCACTCGAAGGTCTACATCGAAGTCTGTTCAGGACCGTTCTGCTTTTTCTGTGTCCTTGTAATACATTTTACTGCATTGTTACCTGTAGGTTTTCACTGAAAAATTTGCTCTTGAATATAATGGAAATTCTTGTAACTACGTGGCATAGTGTGATGTTGACGGTAGATAGTGCGGGTTCAACACAGCTACGAATAGGCCGACGCATCAATGCAAGAAATACGATACAAAGTGTACCCCGCTCCTAAGGTCCGCCAAAATAAATAGACAATGGGTTCATAAACTCCACTGAGTACTTACATACATCACTACTGTCAGGTGACACTAATCAAGACCTACTATGTGCTGCAAGGGATTGACTCAGTCGCCAGATACCTTAGATAGAATGACAGCAAATGGTTCACAGACGTACCCTCGGATGAGAAAGCCCTTTATATTCCTCATTATACACAGCACCGATCTCACACCAGTATACTTCAAAATCCCCATACTTTAGTCCACTTGGAAGTTTCAAGGTTTTGCTTCTTTTTGTGCGTTCAATTCATTGTTAAGTAATGGAGTAAGCTTTTTCATCTCCTTCCTGTACTCCTTCCTACCATACATTAGCGTACCATCTTTTGTTGCAGTTCGTTAATTTTCATGTTACCCGCCGCAGGGAATGCACAAAACTCTACATCTCGACACTGTCGGTCGAATGGTAGTGTATTTTGGCACCGAACAAGCTTCTTTTTGTGCGTTCACTTCATTGTTAAGTAAAGGAGTAAGCTTTTTCATTTCCTTCCTGTACTCCTTCCTACCATACATTAGCGTACCATCTTTTGTTGCAGTTCGTTAAATTTTCATGTTACCGTCGCAGGGAATGCACAAAACTCTACATCTCGACACTGTCAGCCGGATGGTAGTGTATTTTGGCACCGAACAAGCACGGAGTAGTATGTGTAACATGTTTCAGCGGCATAGTATTGTCGGAGTCCCGGTATCCAGGTGGTAACTAGCCGTGATGTACAGGCTTCTGTGGTTGGACGAGCAACGTGTGGCTATATTTAAAGATAAAGACATATTAAATTTTTTCACCCAAGATTATGTCAGTCACTGCGATATGTAAATTGCAAATTTCGAAAGTCCTCATACTGCCATACGGCTGTTTCAGTTCAGAGAGATCAAGCAATCTGTAACGCTTCCACTTCACATTATCCTCTGGACAAGCAATATAGAGCGATTTTTATTTCAATTCAATCTGTGAAACATTCAGAAATGTCTTTAGGCAATTTTCTTTGATATTTTGAAAATTTATGGTGGGTTCTTAGTAGTGAAAGAATCATGAGAATGAGACAAATTAGTCCACAGTCATTAGGGGTTTTAGGTCGTTATTTGACACTGGATTGTCAAAACAACCCAGTCCCACGATTAAAATAAAAATAAAGATTTTTAACTGTTACACTGTGGATTTAATTACATTTCTTTCTGCAGAAATAGACATAGAAATGATATGGTCACTGCGCAGGACCTAGATTGCAGATTTAATTCACCATTTGCTTTGCTTTAGTGATTAATTCCGGAAGTTATTATAATCTTATAATACAGTCGCAGACCTCAAACAATATCCATGTAACATGGATAAATTTAAGTTTGCGTAATAGTTTTCACTCTTAAGAGAGACCGAAAATTAAAACGCATAATGATATATAGGTTTCACCATACATGTAGAACGAAAATAGCCTAGTCTGTGTATAAATAACATAGTAGACAAGTAAACTTTTAAATGGAAAGTTGTTCCAGCTGAGAAGAAATCAAATATGTTGAAGAGAATATCTCTTTTAGACTTTAGAAAGAAAACTAAGTACAAAGGATAAAGCAAAAGCGACGCTCACTGCCTTCCAAATATTGTTTGATTTGTTTTTATGTACATGTATTATCGAGTCACTAAACGTTAATGCAGAGAAATGTTTTGGATGATGCTTTTCCAGTTCTTTGATTCCTGAGCAGTGTGGAAAATTTACCATGCAATTTTTGTCAAGAATTTAAACTGAGAATTTTGCTTATAAGGGACCATCTTTCTTACAGTAAATCGACAAATAATACAATTAAAGACTTATTACTGACAATACAGTTTATCAATGACCAACATTAACCTCCACTGTACCAAGGCTGGAATTCGAGCTCAGATTCAGACCCCGGCCTTGGTACAAATTTTATTGCTTCGGCCTGTAGACATTATCATGGATAATGTTGGGAATTAGTATGTCGGCGGAACATATAATTTCATCCGACTAATATGATACCTACAAATGAGGTAGAGGCAGAATTATCCCATTTCATACAATGCTACGCTGCTGCTCCGTAGTTGCAGAGCCTCTGCACTACCGAAAAAAATCAAAAGGGAAACATTGTTATGCATGTGAACTACACCAAAACATAAATGGAAACTCGCTGGTACAAAATAGGTGAATAGTACCTCAACAACTGTATCGCTTTTCCTGCTGACAGAATTTATCAAAGACCATCAGTCAGAGAAATGACGATCTTTTGCTGCGTGGTCTATGCCTTTCAGTGCCTTGTATGCTGGAAGAACCTGCATATGGAAACTGAATCGTGATTGTACGTTTCATTGCACAGTGGGTCGAAGTAGTTCTCTCTAATAATTTGTTTATTTCTGCTACTAGTACCTAATGAACTCTATGTTTTGGAAAACAGTAATTCATTAGAACTATACAACGAGTAGAAGCTACCTGTGAAAAGTTCGCATATTTACTGCTGTTCAGAAAAGAAAATTAGCGAAACACGGATTAGGTACTTCGCTAAAAATGTTATTATTTTGTTGTGTTCCGTCAAGAGCTTTCAGAATGTAAGATCTCATTTTCCATGGCTTAAGTAAATGAAGTAGAAATATCAAAATAAAATACCAATATAGGTCTACATTTTAAAAATTATTACCTTTTAGAGATATACTGAAATACTATAGACACTATTTTTACTAACGTCGTGAGTATTCTGTTACCTTTAAATCCCATTCCCTCTTTTTCTTATTTCTACGTTTATTTTTAAAGCCCTTCAACACATAACAATAATCGGCTACCTACTTTCATTCCACATTTGATGGTACCTCTTCTTTCCATCTTCTTGATGCCTTGGTGCTGTTAGTTACAACGTTTTCGAAGTCGTAGTCAGTACGTGAGTTTAGGAAGTAGATTTTTATACCTATGCACAACCAAACTTCAGGAAATTTTCCAACATTATAATAGGAATGTTCCTGTAATTGGACGTTTTTTTACCACCTACAAAGTTTTGAATAACAGATGTGACAGAAGTACATCTGTCTTTTTCTCCGATATTTATTGCTTTCCAAACTTCGTGTTTTTACATCAGTTCGTTAGTATGAGGAGAAAAGGAAGTATTATTGCTCTTGACTTATGAAGGTAAATTACGAAGAGCAATGCTGAAAGTGCGATTCATCTTGCAGTATCAACTGCATTAAGCCTGATTTGATATGAAGTGGTGGAAGAAATATTTATTGTGGTCTGAAAGCTGCTCACGCAAGATATTTTTAAACCCAGGCAAGAAGTGTCTTCAATTTGGCCAATCCATCAAGCCTGATTTAATATGAAGTGGTGGAAGAAACATTTATTGTGGTCTGAAAGCTGCTCACGCAAGATATTTTTAAACGCAGGCAAGAAACGTCTTCAGTATGGCCAAATTTTTTTCTCTCCAGTGCTTTCCTTTGCCCTGCTACGACACTCACATAAAATGCAGGGTATTTTCTTGCGCCAAAATTGCTAACCTTGTAAAATTTCTGTAACTAATAATAATGAAAATGGAAATGCCGTGTGGCTAGGGCCTCCCATTCGCCTGCTGCAAGTCTTTCGAGTTGACGCCACTTCGGCGACTTGCGTGTCGGTGGGGATGAAATGATGATGACAAGGACAACACAACGCCCAGTCCTGAGCGGAGAAAATCTCCGACCCAACTAGGAATCGAACCCAGGCCGGTAAGTATGACATTCCGTCGCACTGAACACTCAGCTACCAGGGGCGGAAACTATTGGGAAAAAAAATTAATTCTTTACTGTTGCTGACCTGCAGACATCTTGTAGGTACCTCTTCAAGTAGTCACACTTAACTGCGCATTCACCACACATTCCCTCATAAATATCCTCACAAGCAGTCCGTCAGAAATTGAGAAGAATAGTAACGTCTATACGTGCAACACTAGAAAAAATGACATTTACTATACGGTATTGGAACCGTCAGTGGCTCAGGCATAAACAAAAGTCTTTCATCACTCGCCCAATACCATGAATTGTCTGATTGGCAAACGAGTAGGTTTTAAATATTAAATTCACTTTTACTTTACAACCCCTCCTATTCCATAGATAAATTTTTATATTAAAATGCGTAGCCTGTAAAACAACTACTTTTTAAGCGTAATTGCACGAGTATTACGCTTGCTGCTGAAATACAGTATGTTCTAAGTTTTGAAACCAATCGCGTGTATACATCCTGTAAACTGATCCGTTTCACAGCATTGCAACAGTAAAATCGTACAAATATTCGATGGAACACGTAACTAACTAGTTACGATAAAACTCTGTATGATATAAGAAGGCTAATAATAGTTTTGAGACCAATGTAACGAAGTTATTTGTTAACAAACTTTATTTTCAACTGTCTGACATCATGCAGACTTATGTCATCAATAACAAAAGTGTGGTCGAGTGGGTAGAAAAAGTTGAAGTGTGTTGTGAACGAGGGTTATACAAGTATGTTAAAATGAATAAATAACAATACACTATTTGTCCAAAAGTATTCAGCACATACTAGTAGACATTAATATGGAACCTGTCCACCATTCACCCTCGTGAGCCTTCCACTCTGGTAGGGAACCTCATCATGAGGTGACTGAATGTCTGTAGACTAATGTCTGTGCAATTTTCCTCAACAGACGCAACCAGAGAAAGTCATCAGATTTGATACTGGGGTCTGGGGTAACGGAGACTTTGTATCACATCACAAACGAGTTCCAAATGGCTTGGAGTAGGGTGTCTCGGTAGTTGTTGCTGTCCACTAAACAATGTGTCACAGGTGCTGTTTTATAACAGGGTGCACTGTCATTCTGATACATTCAATGATCAATTAAGAGCAGTCCCTCGATTCTAGGCAATACACCATTCAGTAAAATGTGTTCATATCCTTCTTCATTTAGTGTTTTATTATGTACACTTAGGGAACCACTCCATAAGCACTATAAGCACAGAAATTGTGGCTGCTCCTCGTCTGTACTTTACAATCGGCACTAAACATGATGGCAGGTGACATTCTACAGGCATTCACAAAACCTAAATACTACCATCGGATTGCCATCGTGTACAGAGTAATTCATCACTCAAAATCATTCTTTTCAGGTCATTCGCTGTCCAGTGGCATTGCTGTTTACACTACCTCAAGCGTCGCTTACCACTAACTACGGAAATGTATAGTTTGAGGAACTGTTAGATCACTGTACTTCACTCTTTTTAACTCCATAAACCCATGTTTTGTACTAGCTGCACTGCTGGTAGCAGTTTGGAACTCAATAGTGTTTTCTTCCGCTGATGTCATGCTACTATGTACAACCCCCTCCCCAACATTCGGCCGCCCCAGTCCGTTAATGCCTGTGGTTAGCCTGGTCTAGATTTTTGCTGTGATTTTTCGCGTTTCCACTTCTTAATCCGGTCACCAATTTGATCAGCTTTGGAGGGCTTGGAGTGCACCAGACGGTTTCGTTACTCAGGCGACATCCAATGAACAGCCCACGCTCCAAGTCGCTGATTTCCCTGTCCGACCCATTCTCGCGTTACTGCTTCTCCACTGACGACGCAGAACTCCCCTCTTACTGTTGTATTGACGGGTCCGCCTCTCCTGCCATCTAGTGGTCAATTTCGCATTACCTTAGGATGCCCGATTACTTTTGATCATATAGCGTAAATCTCATAACGCGAAGCTACTGATACAGTGTAAATATGAACCTTCTTAAGGGTTAAAATAAAGTTTTCTCGTTATTCCAGGTTTCCACATTGCCGCTCACTGGAGCCCAGGAGCGCCCGTTTATGACCCTCTACAACAACACCGCTGGAGCAGCTACTGTTGGCCACGATTACCACAGCGAGGCAACAGGTAACACACACAATGCATTCCACAGGGCAGCAACGCGCAGCAATCAGCATTAAGTGCTACATTCTTATGCATCTTCGTGAAGCGTCTTGCATTGTAGCTTAGGATACTTACGCTGCCCGATGACACCTAAATAGCGCGCTATTGGAGGTAGTGTACTTCACGAAGTTTAACGGACTACAGAATTTGTACGATTTTTATTGGATGAAGGCGTGGCTGTATCAAATTATTTAAAATTTATTTTTCACATTGATTCACACATACTACGTGCACAAGAAAAAAATTCGCCTTGATAGTAACGTAGGTGAAACTGTTCTTGATGGAAATGTTCGACACTGAAAATTATCTATTACAACCTGCCGATTTTTCTACATAATTTTGTCTTTGGAAACGCTTACGAGGTGGTTTATTATGAGTTTTCATTCTCGTTTGACATTCCAGTGCAATAGGAAGCAGAATTAAAGAGAACATCGACGTGCAAGTTGGAGGGAAAATGTTTCGCTTTAAATATTTCATTTTGCAAGAAAATGCCGAAAGTCAGCAATAGGGATGGCGGGTATCGCTTGATAACAGGTTTTCTTTCATATCGCTTTCTTCCATACCAGTTTAAACTCACTGTTAAAACCGCTGAGAATAACCAGTTACTGTAATAAACATAGAAATCACCCACCTCCATAGTCGATCTCGCTTACGCACATTTGTGCAGTGGCGCTCGACTTGTGCATAAGCTTTTTCGAATCCTAGTGATGGAAAAAATTTCCGCTGCAACTATTTGGCCGGAAAGGGAAAGAATTTTGATATTGTAAATTTCCTGATCACCAGAATTCGCACCAATTTCATGATTTAAATATTAAAGCTCTACGCAGTGTCTTATGAAGTGAGGGCACGTGACACTGCTGATGGTGATCCACCCATCTTTCTTCATCATCCTGATCATCATTATCGCTCCACACGCACACACACACACACACACACACACACACACACACACACACAGAGACACACAATAACACATGTAGAATTACAAGAAGTTGTAATTGAGCATGTTGCAATTAAACAAATAAACGTAGAAATCGAACAAAGACTGGAAAATGTGAACACTCTATCAGTTTCAGAACACATGGAATGGAAATATAAAATGAAATAGTTCAATTAAAAAGGCTTAGTCCGTTAACGGTTAACTGCTTTTCTCTAAAAGTGGTAAGTGGTAGAATAATCCAAAAAATCTCCAGCATTCTGCTATTGATTCTAAGTTTTTGAAACTCTGCTCAAATATTATGTTACAATCATGGATCATACCATTGTTTGGGCATTAGGAATAGTCAGTGCTAAAGGGTGGAATATGAGGTTGAAGGACTCTGTTTAGCGTGTTGATTTGCTCGTTTTCAAGGGCTACAAGCAGGTAAAGCCATGTTATGTATACGCAGCCAGTAGATCAACTACTATCTATTTTCATTGCGTAGTTTGAATGAATTTTTACATTTTCAATTTTATTACCGCATCATTAGTTCATTAGTCTTTTATTATTTCATAGAAATAGCTGCCTTATCTTTAATATTTTAAAGCAAATAAAGCATTGTACCTCATTCCTACTTCACTTATTAAAAATATTTAGAAACTGGGGTTGGTGCAATTCTGCAACACGATGGACGTCCGGCGACAACAGAGACAAAGTACCGTATACACCAGGGGGCAAGTCTTGCATACTGCACACGCGTACCTTAAGCCACGACACACGCAAAGAGACAGTACTGTCCCTGCAATGCTGTACCAATTCTTATGCCATGTGTTTGTTGTTCGTTTCTGTCGGAATGGTTATTAAAATAGCACTGATCGACTTTCCCATCATATACGAGTATAACAACGCAGTATTTCAAACCATTGCTAACTTGGTAAATAAAAGTTACTTCTTATAAAAAAAATTTATATAAATGGCAAAAATTTTTTCACTGCCGCTATGACTAATACATATTTCGTTTTTTTCTCAATTAATAGTAAAAAATAAAAAGAAGCTTGTTGTAACAGAGACCAAACAAATAAAGAAAAATATCGGTCATTTAAACCTAAAATACCTCTATTGGTTTTAACCAATTCGTTTTTCCCACACCTAGTAAAGAAAAATATGCAAAAACATAATCAAGATAAGTTAGATATAACAGTGGAATGGACGTTTCCAAGTGTCGTTATCCTGCTAAAACGTTTTGTCAGATCATTATAAACGCTACTGACGGGACAAATTTTCCGTAGTTAATTTCTATGAAAATTAAGCACCACTCTTCAGATACATAAGTAAGCCCATGTTCTAATCGTTTCTCAAAGCGGTGTATAGAAAAAATGGACTTCGAAGACATAAACATTTTACTATGAAAATATTTGGATAAGTAAAATTTAATATTAGCAGGTCTGATAATAATTTTTTTATTTCATTATATCATGTTATGATATTTAGCCGTGCTAGCAATTAAGTTTCCATAGGAAAAATTTAAGTAACTGAAGTTGGTGTTGTTCAGCAAAAATTATTTGCTACAAGAATTTGTTGAGGAATAATTTTTGCTTTGTTTCTAGACATTACCTTCAGGCAGCTACTAATATATGAAAACCGAATCCAATGGATTATCAAAATTGTAATGCATGTCTCACGAGAGAATGCAACTACATAATTTTGGATGAGGGCCGCTATATAGTTTACTCCGACACTAAGGGGTCAATGGTACGAAAGTATTGTGCTCCATTTATAATAATGCTGTCCAAACAAATGCATGCAAATTTGAGTTCCTGTGTCAGTTGCTGAGTACAAAGTACATACACAGGGAATCTAAACGCAAATTTTTTCTTCGAAAGAAGTCATTGTCTGAGGTAGGCTGTAAAACTTTTTATTTCTTGCTGTTAACCAATTTGGGCTGTGAAGTCATTTTCAAGCACATGTAAAAACATATCAGTGAGGTAAGAATAAAAAAATAATCTTCATAACAAAAACAAAGAAATTTTAAAACACAATTACTATTGTAGTCATTAATTGGACATATGATTTCGTCTAGTACTTGCACACCAACTAACTTTCTTCAATATGCCGTAGGAGATGTGACATGTAAATTAATCTGGCAGACCACATGAGGAACCGCGAGTCAAAACTGGCATGAACGGTATCGAATACTAACAGAAAGACTGTAAAACAGTGGGAAGAGTGACGTGCAATACACTGTAGGGACGAACTTGACATTCATTTACTGAAGAATCACTTTTTTTTTTTGGAAAACGAGCTTCTGTTTATACAGTGAGTACATTCATAAGCAGGCTGAAGTCCAATAAGTTGTTCTAGCCTATACTGAGGAAACAATCGAAGACATGACAAATGTGTTGATACTGTACGCCTAAGTGTAATACATCGTTCACTAGCGTACTGAATGGTGTTTATGAGATGTTATATTTCCAAAACATATGTAATGTTAATTACTTTTTCAGAGCAATATAAACATAATGACAGCAATGTGAACTATATCTGTATGTAATAAAAAGTACATAGTTCATATGTAAATCTCATTCATCATCGATATGGGACAATTCAATTAATAGCACGTCAGTGTTAGAAATTATGAAGTCATATTGACCTAGTTAAGTAGGAGACGGCAAATGAAGAAGGAGTCAATATCTTCATTGGTGCTTATATTATCATATTATTTCTAACAATGGTTACAAAGTCACATAAAATAGTCATAGTAACAGGGAACTAGGGTGTGTCTTACTTGCAATGAGAAAATTAAAGAAAAGGCACGCAACAGATAATTTGGATCATGAAAGAAGAACAATTATGGGGGTTACATACCAAACTGGAGGTTCTTTAAACGCATCTCAGAGTTGTCTTGAATGTCGCTCATTGGTCTGAAGAGGGGCAACGCAGGAACAAGAAATGAGCTAACGCTGTGATAGGTGCATTCTCAATAACATGTATGACCACTGTGTATTAAATGAAGATTGTGAAAGTCCCATATAAACTTCATCCACAACATCAGTGCTTAACAATTTCATAAATTGCACATATCCACAAACATCATTAAGCACACAGCGGTAACAGAAAATACGGAAGTGAACTGTCAAGCTCAGTAACGGATCAAGAGCAGAAAAATAGTGACTGTTGTCACAAATAAAAGAGAAGACTTATGCTAGCTTCTGTCAGTGCAAGTAAGCAAGGATTACCTAAAACATGAACAGCACATATAACAAGAAATGAAAGAACGCTATCATAACTGAATTTTCTGATCACAGGACATCTAACATTGGTTATAAACCTAATGAAGCTGAATTATCATCAGAGACAAATTATTCTGCACTAACTGTAGCAAACGTTTTGCATAAACCGAAAGAATCCTCATGTGATAGCACTGACACAGGAAACAGAGGGTAGAATATGAAGATACATAAAAAGTTGAGTTATAGATCCAGAAAACGTCAAATCAAATGAAGTATAATAAAAAATGTAAAGCTATGTTCCTGATACATCATATAAAAATCAAGAACACTGTTCTAATCCATGGTAAAATAGCATACAAAATCACCTTCTGCATAAGGAAAGCATCTACATGGAAAGTAGCCATAAATATTAACATCAAATGTCAAATGGATCATTCTCATTCATGACATTCTCTCTCATGACAAAGTCCTCCAGAGCAAGGACAACGGAGATAGGAAGAAAAACTGCCAGAGGACATGCTACATAAATATCTGTTACAATTAAATACAGGGTGTCTGAGAAGGAAATGTCAATATTCGTGGACATGACAGGAAAGATCATTCAAAGCCAAAATGTCTATTCAGCATGGACTCAAAAAGGCGAAACTCACGAGCTATAAGCACTTCTTCGTTCTCGACAATTTGAAAGAAATCTCTTCCATTGCAAGCTCTTTGTTTCCCACTTTTTGGGACAGGGGTGGTGTGGACCAAGATAAGAAAAAAAAATTTCTAGTAAACATGAGCTCCAACCTGCATGCCTTGGAAGCTATAAGCACTCTTTCAATAGAAGGGATGCGTTTCAAATTAGCAAGGATGGCCAACTTTACAGAAGCTCTCCTGCAAACCTTGCAGAAATAGCATGCAAAAGGCAAAGGTCCCGAGTTCGAGTCTCGGTCCGGCACACAGTTTTAATTTCATATCAGCGCACACTCCGCTGCAGAGTGAAAATCTCATTCTGGGAACATCCCTCTGGCTGTGGCTGTCTCCGCAATATCCTTTCTTTCAGGAGTGCTAGTTCTACAGGGTTCGCAGGAGAGCTTCTGTAAAGTTTGGAAGGTAGGAGACGAGATACTGGCAGAAGTACACCTATAAGGACGGGGCGTGAGTCGTGCTTGGGTAGCTCAGTTGATAGAGCACTTGCCCGCAAAAGGCAAAGGTCCCGAGTTCGAGTCTCGGTCTGGCACACAGTTTTAATCTGTCAGGAATATTCATATCAGCGCACACTCCGCTGCAGAGTGAAAATCTCATTCAGTAATACAGCTGTCTCAGGGAGCAGCCATGGTGTTGCTACTTTTATTGCACTATCGACTGCGAGACATCACGACGCATCCTCAGACGCACCTATGCGCAGTTCCTATTTCGTGGCATGGAATATACGTATCTTCGTTATCCCTCATAGTGGGCGATAGGAACGCAGACGCATATAATAACAACGATAAACAAAGTAGCCGCAAGCTGCATTTATGGTGTTTCAAGATTTACTGCACGACGGCTTTCGAGACTTCACGCTTCACCATCAGATTGTCCTGTGCAGCGTTCCCTTTCTTTGGCGTGGCATATACATCATTTTACTATACATCATAGTGAATAGTGGGAATGAGACAGCATATGGTAATAACAATAAATAAAATAGCCTCAGCCTGCAGTTATGATGTTACAAGATACACGATCTTCGGATACACCATCGAACTACAATGACATATTCGAGAATGAGGCGTCAAGTCTCGGAACGCATCATGTAGTAGAACTTGTAAGACGATGACTAAGGCCTGAGGCTATGTTTCGCATTATTACTGTGCTATATGCAGCTGCGTTCCAACCACCCACTATGATGGGTCATGAAGACATCCATTATTACTAATTTTCAAATCCAGAAAACTAATCATGTGTTCATTTTCTAAGTCCACCGAGAAGTTTGTTTTGTGATGCAGACTAATTAGTGTCATCAGCATGCAGTGTATTTCATTTTTAACACTGTTAATTGGAACTGTATCATTTATATGCCTTTTATAGTGAATTAGCTCGTTAGCCGTATTTCTATATGTGTCACAAATTTATTTTCAGTATTACACACAAGTACGTCCGTTAGTGTATGTATAATGTAGTATGGCTACACCATGAGGTTGTCAGTATATTGTGGTCCAGGAACTGAAGTAATTAAATGAAAGCATCTACGATGAGCAATAATCTTGCATGTTTCTTCATACACTAATTTCGTTTTATTGTAAGAGATTATTCTCTATTAATTCAATTGTCTTAGTTAGTGTGACATTAATGTAACGATTTCTTACGTCCAACAACACAAACTTTCTTCAGCGCGAATCTGTGCATTTTTAATTTTCTAAGCAACTTCAACTATATTTTTATTATAAATTGTTAAATAAGTTTAATATTTCTTAATAGGCTGTTGAAATTTTTGGTTGCATTATACTCTCCACTAGCTATAAAATTTTCTTTACACTGAATAAGATAACAATATAATTATGGTTGTGCTCTCACTTTCTGTGTCTTTCGGTTCATGATAGTACATTACCTAATCTCTCTGTTGGGAAAAATGAAATTTAATTGTTATACTGTCATCTTAATGAACTCAATAAACTTATTTGTACGGTCACTTAAGAGTTCATGAAACTTATTTTTTCCAAAAAATTCCTCTACTCCATCGTCGTAATCAGTTGGGTTTTTGTGACAGGTCTATTTCCTTTGTCTGTTTGGCTGTTAGGGCTTTACCATGTCAGTTCCTTAATGATTTCATGCGGTTTTAGCTCTATTGTTGCAGCGGTTATACCGTATTTGTCGCGTTTCATCCGTTCTTCAATTAGCGCCTCTGCTTTACTGGTTACATTACTGTGTTCACATATTCATATCGACGCCATATCTAGTGCCACTTTTGTAGTTTTATTTTATTTTTAATTTCTCTATTACATAGCTTACGTTTAAGGTTAATCTTGTAGCCCTTACCTAAAATTTTCATCTCTCCACAAGAAAAAGTAATATTACTTAAGTATTCTCTGAAAAAAGTTAAAATTACATTTATGTGCCTGTGTTCCCTCGTACCCCTAGACTTAATCTTACTCGATTATCTAATTCCTTAGCATGCTTTGTCCTATCATATCACCAAACTAATTTACATATTCGTGTACTGTGTTACATATCACATCAAACTGCAGTGGAGAAAGTACCCTAGCCGCCTCCGTATGTGCTAAATATATCATGGTAAAGCTTCATTATACATTTAAATTTATTTTGAATTACATATTCAACACACAATCTTTCTCTATTTGACGTCACACGTTTAGCCATTGGAAATGTACACTTTATTTTCGCATTCACGTATTTATAAATAACTTTTTTCAGTTATTTCTTGTCAAACCATATGCCTTCAATTATTCTTGTCATTTGATCATCAACGAAAGAGTGAGTCACACAACGTTAAAAAATTAAAAAAAAACCTGAAAACATAATATCAGAGTCGAAGATTCGACGTGTGGTACCGCAGAGTACTTACATAGAATTTCTATGTAACGTGCTGTTGGAGGTGTGGCGTGTAAATTAATATGACAGTTCACTTGTGGAATCTCCTAACAACGCTGAAATTATCTGTATCAAGCACGAGCGGAAACGATCACGAATAATTTTGAAAATTTATTTTATTATCATCATTCTGTGCAGCAATGAACTATGTATTATGTATATACTTTTAATACCGATAAACATTTGTAATATTTTTGTTTGCATCTTTGGTATATGCTAGAACAGCTGATTGGACTTCGGTCTGCTTAGAGACAGTTTTAAACATGGCCGCAAGACAGAAACCGTATAAGAATATGAGAGTCAACCAGTTGCAACAAGATTTAACTGTAACCAGCTTACGATACTGAGTATTAGTGTCTTCATCAGAAAATGAAAACTACCTAAAAAGCTTACAAAATAATTGACATAGGGAACCGCTACGCTCGCAGGTTCGAATCCTGCCCCGGGCATGGATGTGTGTGATGTCGTTAGGTTAGTTAGGTTTAAGTAGTTCCAGGTTCTAGGGGACTGATGACCTCAGATATTAGGTCCCATACTGCTCAGAGCCATTTGAACCGTGTTAATATACCACTCACGTGTAGTAACACATGAACAGTTTTAAGAGCAAAACGCTCTCTTCATATAAAATACATCACAGGAAGTTCATATATAAGCCATATAAAATTGCAGTCACTGGAACTGACATAAAGTTGGTAGTGGGCAGTAAAATTATAATTAAATGGAGTAGCACATTATACGCCACTAAGGAAGGCAAGAGGAATCAGGCACTGGAGGCGGCGTGAGACTAAGAAACTCATAGTCCGAAGTTGACACAACCTGGTCGCGAAACAAGTCGCGCCATCTACTAGCAATCGAAGAAATAAGCTCCTTAAATTACAACAATTTTTTAAATAGAGTGTGAGGGTTTGTTTACAAGTCAACAGTCAGTACAAAGCAAATTGAATACTATACAACACAATGCAATAGCGGTAATTGGTGTTGGAGAGACGAAGACGATATTTTACTGTCTACTCTGAGGAAAAAGGAGAGTCAGTTTTAGACGTTCCTAAGTAAGCGCTTTATAGCGCTGAAGAAATATTTATTATGTAGATTCAACTGCGCATTCAGAATGAATTCGTCCCTAAGTGAAAGGTAATTAATTACTTCTATTCAAGAATGTTAGAAAAGGTGCTGGTCAGGAGAAACATCGTTAATATGCATTTAATATAGTTTCTGTTATCTATCTGAATTTTGTTTCCCTTGGTAGATTGTCAAAGATTTGTATAGCTGTACATTTCACCACTTTTTACATTCATTACAGTGTAGTGCAGATCATATTTCCTTCTAGCGTTATGAAAGTCAAATACTGTCAAATTGAGATTGTTGATGAACTTCGTAAGTGGATAATGTACTCCAAGACTGTGATTAATATTCCTAGTTGCTTACAGGGATGTCTACTTGTGTGAGCCACTTACACAAATCTAACTACTAGCTTTTCAGCAATGAATACTTTTTATCTATGTAAGGAGACATCCAAGAACATTACTTCATGAGACACCAGTGAACAATGCAGAATATGTTAACGTAGTCTTCTGTATCCTGTAAGTTGGCAATCGTTCTGATGGAAGAAGTAGCAGAACCTAAACGTTTTAGGAAGATCAGTATGTGGTTATCCTGTTTAAGTTTTTATACGCTTGAGAAAATTAGAACTTTATGTCCTGTTTATATTATGTAGGTATACTAGGTTAATAGTAGGTGTGATACTTTCGACTGTACAAAACTGGATGAGAAGTTTTGTCATGGTTTGAAACTAACATATTTGTGCTAAACCAGTCGCTAATATTCATGAAGGACGTCATTAACTATTTTATCCATTGATTTTTTTTGTTGTTGCATGGCTTAACTGGTATCATCAATAAACAGGACTACTTCTGCGTCTTGATATCAATAGAATAGCTGACCGTAACCATCAGTAGGAGGCCAGCGAGATCGAAAATAATAAGTAGTGATAACAACAAATTTGCTATCTTTTGTGATATATGGAAAGCCCTTTAATTGAGGAAATCATAATAGACAAACTTTTCTGTGGCGGTGTTTCTTGTATGTTAAGCGTTTGTCACGGTTCGTGCGCTTCCTAGCGGTGTGGTTGTTTTATTTGTCTGATATTTTTGTATGTCGTCATTTTTCTTAGATCACGGGGTTCCAGGTTCCATTCCCAGACGGGTTGTGAATGTTCCCTGCCCCGGGACTGAGTGTTTGTGTTGTCCTGATCATTTAATCATATCATCATCATTCGTGACAGGGGTTAGATTGGATTGGGTAGAAAACTGGACTGTGTAAGTATTGTGACACTGTGTGGGCGCTGATGACGGAGCAGTAGAGCGCCCCCTAAACAAACATCACAATTTTTCTCAGAGCGGTTTTGTGTATTTTCACCACTGTTTTACTACGGGCGGCGTTAATTATCGTATCATGTCGGTCCATTGTTCTTCCCACGTCTGTGTACCTCGTGTCCCGGTTTTGAAATTAACCTATTGTCTGATTACTGCGATTGTACATAGAACTGCTGAGTCATCAATTTAAAACGATCTCGCAGTAGCAGAACTCCAATGAGTTTGCCTAATTGGCCTGTGGAGAATTCATGGGTTAAGTGCATGGCAAGTTGCAGCAGTTGCTGAAGTGGACGGAGGTGTTTGTACGCGGCTTCGCCCCACCTTATGGCAGCATATTTTAGCACTGTTTGGATCAGCCCTTACGAAAACGTAATACATCTACATCCATACTCCGCAAGCCACCAGACGGTGTGTGGCGGAGGGTACCCTGAGTACCTCTATCGGTTCTCCCTTCTATTCCAGAATCGTATTGTTCGTGGAAAGAAGGATTGTCGGTATGCTTCTGTGTGGGCTGTAATCTCTCTGATTTTATCCTCATGGTCTCTTCGCGAGATATACGTAGGAGGGAACAATATATTGCTTGACTCCTCGGTGAAGGTATGTTCTCGAAACTTTAACAAAAGCCCGTACCGAGCTACTGAGCGTCTCTCCTGCAGAGTCTTCCACTGGAGTTTATCTGTCATCTCCGTAACGCCTTCGCGATTACTAAATGATCCTGTAACGAAGTGCGCTGCTCTCCGTTGGATCTTCTCTATCTCTTTTATCAACCCTATCTGGTACGGATCCCACACTGCTGAGCAGTATTCAACCAGTGGGCGAACAAGCGTACTGTAACCTACTTCCTTTGTTTTCGGATTGCATTTCCGTAGGATTCTTCCAATGAATCTCAGTCTCTGCTTTGCCGACGATCAACATTCAATGATCATTCCATTTTAAATCACTCCTAATGCGTATTCCCAGATAATTTATGGAATTAACTGCTTCCAGTTGCTGACCTGCTATTTTGTAGCTAAATGATAAGGGATCTATCTTTCTATGTTTTCGCAGCACATTGTACTTGTCTACATTGAGATTCAATTGCCATACCCTGCACCATGCGTCAATTCGCTGCAGATCCTCCTGCATTTCAGTACAATTTTCCATTGTTGCAACCTCTCGATACACCACAGCATCTTCTGCAAAAAGCCTCAGTGAACTTCCGATGTCATCCACAAGGTCATTTATGTATATTGTGAATAGCAACGGTCCTATGACACTCCCCTGCGGCACACCTGAAATCACTCTTACTTCGGAAGACTTCTCTCCATTGAGAATGACATGCTGCTTTCTGTTATCTAGGAACTCTTCAATCCAATCACACAATTGGTCTTATAGTCCATATGCTCTTACTTTGTTCACACTACGAGGGCAAAATGTATTGTGGATTTATAGTGGGATAAAGTGCCTGCAGACGAACTAGTGCACCACCTCTGATATCACCAATGTACCGTCTCCAGGTGAGATGCCTGTTCAGGAACCCCCCGGATACTTCGCAATGCGGGACTTTGCGATGGAGCCTCCCATGATCCGCTGTGACTTCATATCCATAAGCCCTCTAACTCGCGTGATTATTAAGGTCTGCTGCATTTAGTGCTGCGATTAGCTTAAGTTGCTGCTTATTAGCGCAGGATCCTAACGCGTCGCATGCGGTTTGCAAGCGATGCGCTCAGGCGGCTAGAGCGATCCCTTCACGTGGAAGCCCTAACACGGTAAGGCATCTGATGTGGTAGCTGCTGCTAAGCCACGTGTCTGGTGTCGTGTGATGTGGTGTGCTGTGAGGGTGCGGCAGCTTGTTGCGCCCGTGGCAGACTGCCCTACTGGCGCTGGCGTCGTAAGCCCCCGATAACCGTTAACACACGCACGGACGACCACGCGGTTCCGCGCCCACGCGATCAGCCGGCTGTCTGGGTCACTCGCCCGTCCCTGTGCCCTGCCTGCATGTGGAATGAGATACGTATGCAGACACAAGCCCACCCAGCCGGGAATTCTCGAAACACTGTCCTGTTTCTGATGTCACGTGTAGATGCTTGTTAAGGGGTGGTTAAACAAAAAACTACTGCCTATACAGGGTGTCACAAAAAGGTACGGCCAAACTTTCAGGAAACATTCCTCACACACAAATAAAGAAAAGATGTTATGTGGACATGCGTCCGGAAAAGCTTAATTTCCGTGTTAGAGCTCTCATTTTAGTTTCGTCAGTATATACTGTACTTATTCGATTCACTGCCAGTTGGCCCAATCGAAGGAAGGTAATGTTGACTTCGGTGCTTGTGTTGACATGCGATTCATTGCTCTACAGTACTAGCATCAAGCAGATCAGTACGTAGCATCAACAGGTTAGTGTTCATCACGAACGTGGTTCTGCAGTCAGTGCAATGTTTACAAATGCGGAGTTGGCAGATGCCCATTTGATGTATGGATTATCGCGGGCCAATAGCCGTGGCGCGGTACGTTTGCATCGAGACAGATTTACAGAACGAAGGTGTCCCGACAGGAAGACGTTCGAAGCAATTAGGGAACACGAAACATTCCAGCCTATGACTCGCGACTGGGGAAGACCTAGAACGAGGAGGACACCTGCAATGGAAGAGCCAATTCTTCGTGGAGTTGACGATAACCCTAATGTCAGCGCCAGAGAAGTTGCTGCTGTACAAGGTAACGTTGACCACGTCACTGTATGGAGAGTGCTACGGGAGAACCAGTTGTTTCTGTACCATGTAGAGCGTGTGCAGGTGCTATCAGCAGCTGATTGGCCTCCACGGGTACACTTCTGCGAATGGTTCATCCAGCAATGTGTCAATCCTCATTTCAGTGCAAATGTTCTCTTTACGGATGAGGCTTCATTCCAACGTGATCAAAATGTAAATTTTCACACTCAACATGTGTGGGCTGACGAGAATCTGCACGCAATTGTGCAATCGCGTCATCAACACAGATTTTCTGTGAACGTTTGGGCAGGCATTGTTGGTGATGTCTTGACCGGGCCCCGTGTTCTTCCACCTACGCTCAATTGAGCACGTTATCATGATTTCATACGGGATACTCTACCTGTGCTGCTAGAAAATGTGCCTTTACAAGTACGACACAACATGTGGTTCATGCACGATGGAGCTCCTACACATTTCAGTCGAAGTGTTCGTACGCTTCTCAGCAACAGATTCGGTGACCGATGGATTGGTAGAGGCAGACCAATTCCATGGCCTCCACGCTCTCCTGACCTCAACCCTCTTGACTTTCATTTATGGGGGCGTTTGATAGCTCTTGTTTAAGCAACCGCGGTAACAAATGTAGAGACTCTTCGTGCTCGTATTGTGGACGGCTGTGATACAATACGCCATTCTCCAGGGCTGCATCAGTGCATCAGGGATTCCATGCGACGGAGGGTGGATGCATGTATCCTCGCTAACGGAGGACATTTTGAACACTTCCTGTAACAAAGTGTATGAAGTCGCGCTGGTACGTTCTGTTGCTGTGTGTTTCCATTCCATGATTAATGTGATTTGAAGAGAAGTAATAAAACGAGCTCTAACATGGAAAGTAAGCGTTTCCGGACACATGTCCACATAACATATTTTATTTCTTTGTGTGTGAGGAATGTTCCCTGAAAGTTTGGCCGTACCTTTTTGTAACACCCTGTGTACAGGCACCGGTACTTCGTAACAATGGCTCTCCCTAAGTCGCTGGGACAACGGAGGGTGCAATGCAATCGGAAAAAAAAATCACAGTTCGTTCCTATTTTCAACAGGGGTAGTCGTACCGATGTAAGTAATTGTAGCATTCCTCGCACCATAATGTTCATTTCTTCGGCCGGGATCCTTCCGACCATTGCTGAAATACGTTTACATTCACACGTTTCAAGCGCTTCACGTCAACGGCCACCTGTGGGAAGGAGATTGAACCGTGGTTCATCTAAATAGGCCACCTGTCGCCACTCAGTGGAAACCAGTTGTGGTAACAGCGTGAAAATTCCAGTCTTCGTCGCCAACGAACAGCAGCCACAATAGGTGCAAGAGACAGGCGTCGGCTGCCCTCACACAGTTACGTCCACTGAATGGTCGTCGAGGAGGCGCTATTGGTATCTCGTGGTGGTAAGCTGCTCACAAGATGTACGTCAATTTTCCCGTACACATATCAGCACCCGTCGTTCGCCCCTATCAACTGCAGCCCGTGATGTACCACATTTGACTGGGTGTCAGTTTAGGGTAGCACCATCGTACCATGCGTGGTATACTATAACCCGTCGGCATACGAACTACACTACTGGCAATTAAAATTGCTACACCAAGAAGAAATGCAAATGATAAACGGGTATTCATCGGACAAGTGTATTGAACTGACATGTCATTATATTTACACGCAATTTGCCTGCATAGATCCTGAGAAATCAGTACCCAGAATAATCACCTCTGCTCGTAAATACGGCTTTGATACGCCTGGGGATTGAGTCAAACAGAGCTTGGATGGCGTGTACAGGTACAGCTGCCCATGCAGCTCCATCACGATACCACAGTTCATCAAGAGTAGTGACTGGCGTGTTGCGACGAGTCAGTTGCTCGGCCACCATTGACCAGACGTTTTCAATTGGTGAGAGATCTGGAGAATGTGCTGGCCAGGGCAGCAGTCGAAAATTTTCTGTATCCAGAAAGGCCCGTACAGGACTTGCAACGTCTGGTCGTGCATTACCCTGCTGAAATGTAGGGTTTCGCAGGGATCGAATGAAGGGTAGAGCCACGGGTCGTAACACATCTGAAATGTAACGTCCACTGTTCAAAGTGCCGTCAATGCGAACAAGGAATGACCGAGATGTGTAACCAATAGCACCTCATGCCATCACGCCAGGTGATATGCCAGTATGGTGATGACGAATACACACTTCTAATGTGCGTTCACCGCGATGTCGGCAAACACGGATGCGACCATCATGATGCTGTTAACAGAACCTGGATTCATCTGAAAAAAGGACGTTTTGCCATTCGTGCACCCACGTTCGTCGTTGAGTACACAATCGCAGGCGCTCCTGTCTGTGATACAGCGTCAAGGGTAACCGCAGCCATGGTCTCCGAACTGATAGTCCATGCTGCTGCAAACTTCGTCGAATTGTTAGTGCAGATGGTTGTTGTCTTGCAAATGTCCCCATCTCTTGACTCAGGGATCGAGACGTGGCAGCACGATCCGTTACAGCCATGCGGATAAGATGCCTCTCATCTCGACTGCTAGTGATACGAGGCCGTTGGGAGCCAGAACGGCGTTCCATATTACCCTCCTGAACCCACCGATTCCATATTCTGCTAACAGTCATGGTATCTAGACCAACGCGAGCAACAAGGTCTCGATACGATAAACCGCAATCGCGATAGGCTACAATCCGACCTTTATCAAAGTCGGAGACGTGATGGTACGCATTTCTTCTCATGTTGTAGGAGTCGCCACCGGCGCCAACCTTGTGTGAATGCTCTGAAAAGCTAATCATTTGCATATCACAGCATCTTCTTCCAGTTGATTAAAATTAGCGTCTCTAGCACGTCATCTTCGTAGTGTAGCAATTTTAATGGCCAGTAGTGTATTTAGAAACTAAGTCATTTCGAAAGTACTTCTACCCCTGGCCCAACACACAATGATCATGCCCTTTTGGACGTCCGATAAATCGCTCCGCTTCCACATGGCGGCAACGACTGTACTTTGCTTATCATTACCCCGACATGCTTTATATACCTTGCACCCCTACTTCTGTCAACTGCTGCCTGTTGGTGCTTAGTACACGTTGACGTCGACCGTAGGCAGTGGTGATATTAATGTGACTGAACCGTATCTATTTAACTTATAGTATTGCAGGGCTACGAAATTTTGAACCAAGAACTGGCCACGTCTAGCACATGTGGGGTAACCTTGATGAGGACTTTGGAAAAAGCTTAAGGAAGTGCAATTCATCGATGAAATACCTGTTAGACATTTATTGAGTATTGTTCATCGGTATGGATGCTTACCAAGTAAAGTTAACAGTAGACACTGTGAAGATATCGCGAAGAGTGACACGTTTCGTCCCTGGATCGCCTAGTTGCAGCGAGAACGTTACAGAGATGCTCAACTAACCCCAGCGGCAGAAGCTGCAAGAGATGCCTTGTGTATCACGGAGATATTTACTGTTGAAATTCGAAGAACAGTCGGGTATTATGTTGCTTCCACCCACATATGTCTCACGAAATGACCACGAACACAAGATCATCCAAATTAGAGCACATGCGAAAGTTTATAGACAGTCGCTATTTGCACACACCATTCGATGATATAACAGAGAAGGGGCAAAATGATCGTCGTAGAAGAGGTAGACTTCGTCACACACCACTGCTAGTGGGGTATAGATGTAGATGTATAAGTGTAACTTTGTTGCTCCCATGACAAATAGGACGTAGTACAGGGAAAACCATTAGCAGAACGTTGAGGTAGCCTCACCCTGACGAGGACCACCACAAAGACGGTCGACACTTAGTTTTTATAAGGTTACCCAACAGACCTACTCCGCTAATCGAACCCTCACCATCTTTCCTTCCCACCCCTCCCCGTCCCCGTCAAGATTTTCTAAACATTAACTCAGCGTGGTACACGTTCATGCAACTTTAACCGGAGCAACATAAATAACAAAAAAGAAACGCGTAGATAAACTTGATTTTCATCTTAGTCGTGAAGGGTACTTGAATCAGAGAAATATAAATAAAAGGAACTGGTGAAAACAAACTTGATTCCATCTCAAACGCGGTAGGTTACAGGACGCGTTCACTCAAATACAATGGTCTAAGGGAGCTTATATGTGAAGCAGCAGCGCGTGCTCCACAAATTCACCGTAGCATCTGTGGGAGTATGGAAGGGTGAAAAAACGTCATCCTCCAGCGAGGCTGATGAGGGAAACTCATTCCGCAGGCAAACTGCTGTGCATGTGTGCCACAGCTGTCCGCTCGCTCGCTCTAGAAGTTTTCTAACGACACTCGAAAGCTGTTTGTTGACCGTTGGAGTTATTCCAAGAGCTGAGCGTGGGTGAGCTGGATTATGAGAGTTGTGGCTCGCCACAGTGGGTACTCTCTTTTAATGCTTCTAAGCATATCTCTCCATCTGAAATTACAAGTCGTTTTTCCTGTAATTAGTACTTACATTTGTTTATTCGCTGGTGTACAGATAGTTGGAGTTCTTCATATCTGGACGGTTTACATTGACGTACGACGACTTTAGCGTAGGTTATTAGTTGTGTGGTATATTTCCACGCCCTTGACAGTGGTATGTGAAATAGACTTACTATCTCAATGAAACTGCTGTCAGCTGTCGCTCTCATGGCGAACTTCCTAGAGGTATCTCCTTTGGTGTACCGAACCGACTTTGTTATTTGGTTTACGCTTGTCAATTTCTCCTCTGCTACTACGGACTTTGACTCAGGAAGACTGTAGTTGTAATTCTTTACCATCTACTTCCTCATTCTTCCTTTGTTCGAAGTCTAAAGTCTGTTTGCTCCTGTACGCCTCAGGGTTTCTTGATGTTGTCACTCCATCTTTTTCTAGGACGGTCTTTATCACTTTTACCACATGGTGATTTCTTTCTTACGATTTTCATATTCTTCTGTTCATCCATCCTATGTGTTCGTTCCATTCATGCTTTCTCTTACACACGAACTTATTAATGGAGTGCAATTTACATTCTTTCCTAATGCTTTAACTTCTGTCTCCATCCGACTGTGTCTTCTTGCTATGCTCCACAGAATTCTCATTTCCGAGGTTTCCAGAAAGCTTCCAGCTGTTGTCGTCTCAGGCCTAGTCTCAGCTGTGTTTGCCATAACTTGTCTCATTATTATTTTGTATATTCTAGGCTCCGAATCTTTCTCTAATTTTTTTTTTTCAAATTCTAACATTTACACATAATGCTACATTTCTTCCTTTTGCTACTTGTTTTCTAAACTCCTTTACCACAGTTCCACTGCTGGACAATGCAGTAATACGTTATTAAACGTCATTACCTATTGCATGATTCTTCCATCTATTTCGAATTTGGGTCTAATTGGTTCCACAGATGTGGTGATTCATTTACTTTTCTGAGCGGGTACGATCATATTTAAGTTTTAGCTTTCATATTACTGTATGTAAAAGTTTTTCCAGGATATCTTCACTATTTGCTAGCAGAACTGCATCGTTAACATAAATGGTTCTTATTTCTTCGCCTCTATTCTCTAATCACTACTAGTCAATAGCTTATCACCTCACCCATCACCATATTAAAAAGTAGCAGCCCCAAAGAGTCACCTTTTTCGATACCAATTTCAACTGCTGCCTGTGTACAACTAATATGAAATCATTTTTCACCTGTATCAAATGTTTTTATTGAGTTGGAAGGAATACCTCGATAGTAGACGAGGATACAACATCTGTTAACTAAATCCTGTCGTAAATTCTATAAACAAATACAAAATAACGTAAAGAAACCGTTATAACACTTCCTCTAGTCATGCACCAGTGTTCATTCTTAGAAAAGTTGTAGAGAAGTCCCCTGAACACAAGAAACTTTCCTGTGAGCTTTGAAGTTAAAGAGATTTACCGTTCTGTAATTCGATGGGTCTTTGTTTTCTCTTTTCTTTTACATGAGAATAGCTACACTAGTGCTCCTTTCATTTGGAATTTTATTATGAGCTATAACACAGTTAACTTAATTTGCTCATTATTCAGTTAGCTGATATTCTCTGTAACACAGTGATTCATTGCGAATTCTGCCTTTCGCCGGAGTAAGTATTTTTTTAGCAGACTGAAGTGTTCGCCCACCTCTGCACGTGAAACAGACTATTCATTGCTTGCATATTAATCTCTCATATCTTTCCGTTTGCTCGTCGGTTTTTGGTTTCAAACCGCTCTGTTAGATATTTAACTCATTATTACACGTGTATGCCGTTGACTTTCAAAATTTCATTTCATTCTCTCCTCTGTTGTATCATTCTTCAAATTCGTTTCTGCAGGAAGATTTCCCAGTGTTCCTTCTCCAAACTATCGACTGACTTTGTCCCATTACAAATTCTTTTGTAATCATCACAAGATTGTAGTGTTTGGAATGTCTTATATGTCGTATGGGTACACCTCATTGTTTTACAAATTTCCTTAACCTCTTTGCAAAATCATGCTGTTCTGTTCATTTTCCTCTCATGCTTTGTAAATCGTGTGTCTAATGCCTATAGAGCTGGAACTTCAACACTTTTTTCTAATTTCTTCCTCTGCGTTGATGGCTTTCACTTTTATTTTCCTTGCTAATCGTTTCTGATATAATTTTTTTGTATATTCTTTCCAAAGCGACACTATGTTAAACTTTTCTTCTTTTACGACAGATTCTTCAGCATTATTGTTCCTTGCTACATCCAATCTGATTTTAGCTATGAGTAGGCTGTGACCACTGCATATGTTGACAGAGTCTAGATTTATAACATTGAGTAATGCCTAGCTATGGACTTTCCTCTTTGCAACAATGTAATCATTTGAAGATCTATGACCTCAAGTGTTCTGAAATGTATATTTATGGTCTTTCTATGGTCATAGAAGGTATTATTTATTCTGAATTCACTGCGTGAGCATAAGTTGATCATAATCTCAAAACTATCGTCTATAAAGTCCTCATTAAATACTTGTCTAACTCAAGGGACGATACTATTCCCAATACATTAAAATCACGCATTGTCACTACTAATTTTTGTGAGGAATCTGACTGATAACTTTCTGTAGTTGCTCACAGAAGGCCTCTCTTTCTGTTCTAGCTTTACACTGCTCTGCACTTTATAGTGAGATAATATTCCACCTGTGGTGAGCCAGTTTCAGTTTTAGTAATACTGTTATTTCAGAGATTGGCATTCTTCAGTAAGATGTTTATATTTCTTGTGGGTAAGGACCCCTATCTCTCGTATATCTCTTGTTTCTTTCTCGACTCAACTATAAATGAGTAGGTTCTCGGCCTATACCTTGTGCCCTTTTGTCTTCCACTTTCATTTTCGTCTCTTGAATACCACATGAGTTTTCATGAGGTTCCAATTCCTGTGTCAGCTGTTGGCCTTCGTTAATAAAAGTTTGTATGTTCCATGCTCCACTTTTCAGAATATTTTCTTCTGAAAATCTTAGACATGTTCCTAGCCTTGGTCGTCATATTTGTAATCACTGTACTGGCACACTGACTACTGAAGTTACACCTCAAGTAGATCGCTGACAGGCCTGTCAGTGAGTTTATCTTTTAGATTTTCGTTTCCTAGGCTGGCTGCTCTCACCACAGCTTACGAGCCCCATCTGCTCCATCACACTTTGTTATGCGGTCCTGGCTTCTCCTAGTCTTTGGTGCTCCAGCATAATTTAGTCTGCGAGGTAAAAGGAAGCGCTAACTTTTTCTTGAGGATTTTATTCCCTTAGCTTTTCGTGATTTAGCAGTCTGTTCTACAAGGCAGCAGTTTTAAAGGTCTGAGTTGAAGCCATAAAATGAAAGACTCTGTTGGGCCCCGAAACTGAAAACTGTAGCGGTCAAAAGAGTAAGAGTTGACCAAGCGAGACTGACAGGAAGGAAAGCAGGAGCAGCTTGACACCATAACAGGAAATAATGTCAAAATTGTTATTATTTCCGTAATACAGGTGATTTAATTCGTTATTTGTAAGTATAATTTAAATAGAGTTTTTCATTCTTACCTCTCTTATTTAGATAAGTAACTGCACACAATTTGCAAGCTTATCGAACAAAGGTCTTGGCTGACAAATGGAAATCTAAAAAACGAAACGCAAAGACTGATTTTTACTGCACAGAAACGAGCCATCAGAACTAACAGTGTCAAAGACTGAATCGTGTAATGGAATCTAGACCAAAAATGCCTACTGTGCTCAGAAGCTGAGAAAACAATTGAACATATCTTGAACTGTTGGAAAAAGTTCGCACTTTGATTTCGATCATAGGCGCCATGCTGGGGAACAAATGGTCATCCGGAACTTATTAAAAAATTGCCATTTGCTAGTAGGTAAGAAACAGGTTGGCACTTCAAAATCATTGGCACTGATAAAATATGCATCTGCCAACTAGAAAAAAGATTTGTACAAATTAACTGCCGAAACATACTCAGCCCTTGGGGATTTTTCGCCTAGTTATACAATATCATATGAAATTCATGACAGTGGCTCATTTGCAGTGTTTACTTAATAACAATAAAAACTAATAATGACGACCCGACTGTGTATATCTTAACAGATGTAAGACATGCAGAATTCAGACGACAAATTATACGTTTAGAGCTTGATTACTCTGTACCTTCGGAAACAGCGTCCCTGGGCAGAGATAATCAATTACGAAAATTAGTTGATTAGAAAATAATTAGGGTCGCCTGAAGTAGTTCAGTATTTTTTTCCGAATACATAAAACCCAAAAATCTTACATTCAGGGAAATTTAAAAATGCGATATGAAGTTTGTGAATATTAAAATCATCATTGTTTTACAATAATTCTTAATATTTTACAAATTACTGCTTCCAAATGTAACAGTTCAAATTGACTTCTATTAACCACCACAGAAAATGTTTTTAAAATATAATTTGAATTCGTCAACGTCTTTATGTTGCGAATTGTCTACAAAACTGATCAAAATATGGAAAGAAAAAATAGTTTGGGAAAAGGGGAGCACAGTTAGAGGATACGTCTATTAGCACATGGGTCATTTTGTCGTTTATTCACTTGCACAAGTTAAAATGCTTCAAAACAAATTATTTTAGAACGTCAGTAGCACTGTTAACCAAACCCTGTTATTGTTTTACATAGGAGGATTCGAAGTTTAGTGGTAGTAGCTATGTACTTATAACTTACAGAAATCAGATACTTCTTCCAAAATTTTACTGTCCTTATTTCTCTAAGCTGGTGACAGACTGTGTTCCAAAAATGAACAGCATAGAGAAATAAGCGGAAACACTTTCTGCACGACGCACTTATCTGGCGCAAGTTGTAACTAAGTTGATCGATCGATGGGGCTGTACCGCCTACCGCACTCCTCATACTTATGCCCTTGGGACTTCAACTAGATTCCCAGATTGGAGGAAGTACATAATTGCATTCGTTTCAGAACTGATACAGACTGCCGTCTGCCAACAGACAATCCACTCCATCTGTCGACATAACTGGCGCTACAGAGCGTGTCCTACGACTTCCCCATCGATGACAGTGGGTTATACACAACGCTGATGAGTAGTCTGAAGGACGGTTAAACTTTGAAATATGTGTCTATTTTGCGTGAGGTGTAAATAAATAGTAATCACTATTGAAGATCCAGTCCTCTTGTTCGGAAAAAAACAGTAAAGTTCAGGAACTTCTCCTTTTTATTGCTTATTCTGAGTTGAAGGTACTTGGAAATCTTATTTCTAGTTGAAGTTATATATGGTCTATCTTGACAGCAGCGTCGTCAATGATGGAGCCATATCCTTAGAGTCAGCTCCGCATATCTTTTCCGATGCTTCCGTCACGAGTTTCACACACCATTCATCTGTCTGTGTTTAAACTGGGAGTTCCTTGATTGTCACAGCCCGATTAGAATCTGAGTCACACTGAATACGAAATTTAGGCTTATCGTCACTAATTTCTCTTAGTAATGGGGGAGAAGATAAATCAGTCCATCCGTTAATCATTTCCGCGTTTTCTTAAGCCTGGAAATTGAGTTATGGTGACATAATTGTTCTCGTGATTTTTTTCTGACTTCAAACAAATACAACTGTTTGTTGGGATGTGAAACTTCCTTCACTCAAGTGCATTCTAATCTATTAGTTGCTACCAACGATCTGGGGTGTGACAAGAGACAAGGATTACGTACAACCAGATTCTCTTGATATCTCCCCGACTTTATCGCCATGGAAATATTGAGTAGATATTAAGCACGTTTCTGTTTGCTTTGGCGTAAACCAGTCCATACTAGAAATCTACCACCGGTCTTGGTTCGCAGTGAACCAGCTTTTCAACCATTGACCCATTGATGTTGATTCCAGCTGGGCACACGCTACCGAGAGTTGAACATTTTATTTTACTTTTGACTTCAGCATAACTGTTCCAAATTCTGACTATTGCTTTTTAGCAATGTAATTTTACGACTTAGCAACGTTTCATTCTTATGAAAACAACCCTAGTAGATGTCGACCTAGGTCAACGTACATACCATTTATGTGCGTACGGTTGGCTGTTTAATCCTAAGTTTAAAATGCTATACGCTTGCTGAATAACAGCAACGTTCAAAATTATTGGAATGTCTTTCGTGGCCTGTAATATACAGGGTGATTTACTAACTATTGTCACCAAGAATAACCCCGGAAGTATACATTTTGTGGGACAAAGGTTGCATAGGACAATGGCGGCCATAATACGACGGGTTTTTCTTGCTTGGTGGGGTTGCGTCAGAGATATGAATGTCAATTTTTTTAAATGGGATGCTATAGTTGGTACTTATTTCCTGATAGTGGCTATCAAGACGAATCCAATGATGTCTAACAGTAAGGTCTTTGAAGCACAACGATTGTCAAAAAGGTGGCATGAACGTCCATTTACAGAAGGTGTTCGAAGTGATGACAATTGGTATCAGTGCAATGCTGCAATGTTCTTATAATGGATTGAGTGGTATTCCTCATCACTTCGACACTTATCGAAGCACATGCTCTGACAATTCTCTCTCGCATATCTTCAGGTGTAGTTCGAACGTCTTTATAAACAATGTCTTTTACGAATCCCCATTAGAAAAAATCCAGAGGTGTCAAGTCTGGCGAACGAGCCAGCCACGACAAGTCTCCTCGGCGCCCAATCCAACGATTTGGGAATTGTCTCTGAAACTCATTTCTAGCCATAAGCGAAAAATGTGGCGGACACCCATTGTGTTGAAACCACATTCTGTTCTTTCTTCCTAAAGGTATTTCTTTCAATAACAGACGTAATGTTTCTTGCAGGAATGTGGTGTACTTCCTACCGTTAAGATTTCCTTCAGTGAAATAGTGACTTATAATTCTGTACTCCAGAATCCCACACCATACTTTCACCGACCACAGTTTTTTGTGTGCAACTTGCCGCAGACAACATGGATTTTCAGTTGCCCAATAACGCATGTTACACAAATTAACATTTCCATGGTTCGTGAATGTAGCCTCGTCAGTGAATAAAATCAAATTAATAAATGTGTCATCCCACATAATCTGAAGTTGAGCCCATCGGCAGAATTCAATGCGACACATACAATCCGTACCTTTTAGTTCTTGGTGTAGACTGATATCGCAAGGATGATATTTATGGCGATGCAGAACACGAGCATCACTACTCTGGCTCATGCCAGAATCCCTTGCGATATGACGCTAAGTAACACAAGGATCTCGAACCACAGTGGCAAGAGTGCCAATTTCCGTTTCCTCGTTAGTAAGTTTCCTTAGTCGGATATGTTTCCGATGCGTTAAAGATCCGGTTGTTCTCAGTTTATCAAAAACGTATTTAAATGTACGACGTGTAGGGTGAATACGTTGAGCATATCTTCATGCGTATAAGTCTCTAGCTCTCAATGAATTTCGTGGGCATTCTCCGTAAATGAGAAGCATATCGAACTGTTCTTCGAATGAATACATCATTCACATTCACTTGATTCGACGATACTAATGTACCGTTCCTATTGGCGTTGTATTGCGAAACCGTCGAATGGTGTTTACATGTCAATGGTACGTTAGATGGATACGCCGTATTCGGCGAATATTTACTATTTGCACGATATACGAGAGAGTATTGTCAGAATATGTGCTTCGATAAGTGCCGAAGTCATGGAATACAATTCAATCCATGATAAGAAGATTTCAGCATTGCACTGATACCAATGGTCATCACTTCGAACAGCCTCTGTAAATGGACGTTCATGCCACCTTTTTGACCATTGCTGTGCTTCAAAGACCTTACTGTTACACATCATTGGATTCGTCTCGATAGCCGGTATCAGGAAATAAGTACCAATCTACAGCATCCCATTTAAAGAAAAAATTGACCTTCATGTCTCTGACGCAACCCCACCTAGCAACAGAAAACCAATGTCTTATGATGGGCCCCATTGTCCCATGCAACATCTGTCCCACAAACTTTTCAGCTATTATCATATTTTCGGAATTATTGTAGGTGGCAATACTTAGTAACTCACCCCGTATATCACGCAACACATTTGTGAGTTGTTCGATTCTCTTTGTCACAGTTTATATGAATGGTTTCTGGATGAGAATTTTATGTTGTTAACTTCGCGCACCAGTAACTTTTGGAAAACTATCGCTCGTTATTCCTATCATGTATTCGACAATGAATTACGTCCTCATCACTGTTAAGTTGTTTACTGAAAGGTCTCTAGGTGTACCAAATACAGAGCAATCAAATGCATGTCTTGTGATTATTTTCGCAGAGGAAGCAGAAATTTATCATCATAACATCAAAAAATAACACAAAAATCTTAACAACCTGATGAGACTAAACCGTGAAATCAACAGTCAGAATTTGGAGCAGCTATGCGCAAGTCAAAAGTAAGATGTTTGATGTTGTTCCGAGATGGGCAAACGTGACAAAAGCTGGAAAATAGAAAAATACAGCCAAACAATGATTACAGTTTCAGAAAAATTGGATGATTTGTTCAAGTGAAAGTACACTTCACAAATTGTACAAGTCAGTGACCTCTGGCCCGTACGGAAGGTGTTATTCAGCTTGGCATTGGTAGATAGCTTTGTCGTCTTTCCTCTTGAGGGATATCATTAAAAAATCTGTCCAGGTTGCGTTTTAGATCATCACAATCCCGAGATGGTCGGAGATCCCTGACCGTAATGGTCCAGATGACCTCAACTGGGGAGAGATCTTGCGACTTTACTGGACAAGATAGAGTTTCATAAGCACGCAGACAAACAGCAGATATTCTACCCGTTTGCAGTCGAGTATTATCTTGCTGAAAGGGAAGCTTTGGATAGCTTGCCATGAAGGGCAACAAGAAAGGGCGTAGGATGTCATCGATGTACCGCTGTTCTGTAAGAGTACCGCGGATGTCAAGCAACGGGATCCTGCTATGAAAAGGAATGGCACCCCAACACATCACAGCTTTTTGTCCGTCCGTATGGCGGGCGACATTCAGTTTGGCATCCAACCGCTATCTGTGGTTTATACAGACACGTCTTCGTCTAGGAATCTCATTGACTAAGCAGAATTGTCTTCAGTGATGAGTCCTGCTTCAAATAGCGCCGCGATGAACACCAAAGACGTGTCTGGAGACACCCCAGACTGCAGTGGGATACTAACCTGACTGTAGCCCACTATACCTCCCGACAACGAGGTATAATGGTCTGAGGTGTCATATTTACATAGCAGGACCTATTTGGTGGTCATTAGCGCCACCCTTACAGCACAGCGGTACGTTAAAGATATTCTACGAACCATTTTGTTGCCCTTCATGGCAAACCATTTCGGGTACCATTTCAGCAAGATGATGCCCATCCGCATACGGGGAGAATTCGTACTGCTTGTCTTCGAGATGGCCAAACCCAACTTTAGTCAGTAAGTTCACCAGATCTCTCCCCAATTGTGAACGTCCGGAGCATTATGGGCAGTGCACTACAATCAGATCGGAATTTTGACGGTCTACGGTTCAAGTTTGACGGAAAGTTGGCAACGTATCCCTTAGGAGAAAATCCAACAGGTCCATCAAACAGTGCCAAGCAGAATAGCTGCTTTCATAAGAACCAGAGGTTGACCAGTGCGTTACTGACACGCTCAGTTTGTGAAGCACTTTCTCTTAAACAAATCATCCAGTTTTCTCAAATTGTAATCATTTATTTGTCCGTACGTTAACGTCACATCTAGCGTTTTCCGTAGTATTCGGATAATTTTTAGGTGGTGAGTCTCTTTTTTTTCTCTGTCTTGCAGTGTAAATGATAATTTCACTAATAACTGGGAGAATGATTAATACATAAATCAAACACGAAGGGGGAAATTCTTTTTGAAAATAGCATTTACTTTAAGCACTTTCAGATATCAACAGGAAATCTATACGTGTGTGGATGGACTACGATTTCACGAGCCGTCTGACTAACGCATTACAACCACACATCTGCTTCTGTTTTGGGATGTAAACGTTATATACTATAGCTACAACAGATGAGATACACTTACTATGGACAAAATAAAAAAGACAGATAAAATTTTTAGTATTGCAGTCTCTCTAACACGTAAAATAAAGACGATAGAAACAGAAAAGAATGAGAAAACACAAGGTGCTAGCACTTAAACAGTTGGCATTGAACTCATTTTATCCCCCTGGTTGTTGATTCTTATGTCACGGTATTTGTACAGAAGGATAACATTCAAGAAACCTCCAGATACCTTTGAAAATCTTAGGGCTTGCTGAAAGAACCTTTAATGAAAGAAATATGTCTGTTTCATTTTTTTTTTTTGTCATCAGTCTACTGACTGGTTTGATGCGGCCCGCCGCGAATTCCTTTCCTGTGCTAACCTCTTCATCTCAGAGTAGCACTTGCAACCTACGTCCTCAATTATTTGCTTGACGTATTCCAATCTCTGTCTTCCTCTACAGTTTTTGCCCTCTACAGCTCCCTCTAGTACTATGGAAGTCATTACCTCGTGTCTTAGCAGATGTCCCATCATCCTGTCCCTTCTGCTTATCAGTGTTTTCCACATATTCCTTTCCTCTCCGATTCTGCGTAGCACCTCCTCATTCCTTACCTTATCAGTCCACCTAATTTTCAACATTCGTCTATAGCACCACATCTCAAATGCTTCGATTCTCTTCTGTTCCGGTTTTCCCACAGTCCATGTTTCACTACCATACAATGCTGTACTCCAGACGAACATCCTCAGAAATTTCTTCCTCAAATTAAGGCCGGTATCTGATATTAGTAGACTTTCTTGGCCAGAAATACCTTTTTTCCCATAGCGAGTCTGCTTTTGATGTCCTCCTTGCTCCGTCCGTCATTGGTTATTTTACTGCCTAGGTAGCAGAATTCCTTAACTTCATTGACTTCGTGACCATCAATCCTGATGTTAAGTTTCTCGCTGTTCTCATTTCTTCTACTTCTCATTACTTTCGTCTTTCTCCGATTTACTCTCAAACCATACTGTGTACTCATTAGACTGTTCATTCCGTTCAGCAGATCATTTAATTCTTCTTCACTTTCACTCAGGGTAGCAATGTCATCAGCGAATCGTATCGTTGATATCCTTTCACCTTGTATTTTAATTCCACTCCTGAACCTTTCTTTTATTTCCATCACTGCTTCCTCGATGTACAGATTGAAGAGTAGGGGCGAAAGGCTACAGCCTTGTTTTACCCCCTTTTTAATACGAGCACTTCGTTCTTGATCGTCCACTCTTATTATTCCCTCTTGGTTGTTGTACATATTGTATATGACCCGTCTCTCCCTATAGCTTACCCCTACTTTTTTCAGAATCTCGAACAGCTTCCACCATTTTATATTGTCGAACGCTTTTTCCAGGTCGACAAAATGTCTTGATTTTCCTTTAGCCTTGTTTCCATTATTAGCCGTAACGTCAGAATTGCCTCTCTCGTCCCTTTACTTTTCCTAAAGCCAAACTGATCGTCACCTAGCGCATTCTCAATTTTCTTTTCCATTCTTCTGTATATTATTCTTGTAAGCAACTTCGATGCATGAGCTGTTAAGCTGATTGTGCGATAATTCGCGCACTTGTCACCTCTTGCCGTCTTCGGAATTGTGTGGATGATGCTTTTCCGAAAGTCAGATGGTATGTCGCCAGACTCATATATTCTACACACCAACGTGAATAGTCGTTTTGTTGCCACTTCCCCCAATGATTTTAGAACTTCTGATGGAATGTTTTCTATCCCTTCTGCCTTATTTGACCGTAAGTCCTCCAAAGCTCTTTTAAATTCCGATTCTAATACTGGACCCCCTATCTCTTCTGAATCAACTCCTGTTTCTTCTTCTATCACATCAGACAAATCTTCACCCTCATAGAGGCTTTCCATGTATTCTTTCCACCTATCTGCTCTCCCCTCTACATTTAACAGTGAAATTCCCGTTGCACTCTTAATGTTACCACCGTTGCTTTTAATGTCACCAAAGGTTGATTTGACTTTCCTGTATGCTGAGTCTGTCCTTCCGACAATCATATCTTTTTCGATGTCTTCACATTTTTCCTGCAGCCATTTCGTCTTAGCTTCCCTGCACTTCCTATTTATTTCATTCCTTAGCGACTTGTACTTCTGTATTCCTGATTTTCCCGGAACATGTTTGTACTTCCTCCTTTCATCAATCAACTGAAGCATTTCTTCTGTTACCCATGGTTTCTTCGCAGCTACCTTCTTTGTACCTATGTTTTCCTTCCCAACTTCTGTGATGGCCCTTTTTAGAGATGTCCATTCCTCTTCAACCGTACTGCCTACTGCGCTATTCCTTATTGCTGTATCTATAGCGTTAGAGAACTTCAAACGTATCTCGCCATTCCTTAGTACTTCCGTATCCCACTTCTTTGCGTATTGATTCTTCCTGACTAATGTCTTCAACTTCAGCCTACTCTGCATCACTACTATATTGTGATCTGAGTCTATATCTGCTCCTGGGTACGCCTTACAATCCAGTATCTGATTTCGGAATCTCTGTCTGACCATGATGTAATCTAATTGAAATCTTCCCGTATCTCCCGGCCTTTTCCAAGTATACCTCCTCCTCTTGTGATTCTTGAACAGGGTATTCGCTATTACTAGCTGAAACTTGTTACAGAACTCAATTAGTCTTTCTCCCCTTTCATTCCTCGTCCCAAGCCCATATTCTCTTGTAACCTTTCCTTCTACTCCTTCCCCTACAATGCATTCCAGTGGCCCATGACTATTAGATTTTCGTCCCCATTTACATATTGCATTACCCTTTCAATATCCTCATACACTTTCTCTATCTGTTCATCTTCAGCTTGCGACGTCGGCATGTATACCTGAACTATCGTTGTCGGTGTTGGTCTGCTGTCGATTCTGATTAGAACAACCCGGTCACTGAACTGTTCACAGTAACACACCCTCTGCCCTACCTTCCTATTCATAACGAATTCTACACCTGTTATACCATTTTCTGCTGCTGTTGATATTACTCGATACTCATCTGACCAAAAATCCTTGTCTTCCTTCCACTTCACTTCACTGACCCCTACTATATCTAGATTGAGCCTTTGCATTTCCCTTTTCAGATTTTCTAGTTTCCCTACCACGTTCAAGCTTCTAACATTCCACACCCCGACTCGTAGAACGTTATCCTTTCGTTGATTATTCAATCTTTTTCTCATGGTAACCTCCCCCTTGGCAGTCCCCTCCCGGAGATCCGAACGGGGTACTATTCCGGAATCTTTTGCCAATGGAGAGATCATCATGACACTTCTTCAATTACAGGCAACATGTCCTGTGGATACACGTTACGTGTCTTTAATGCAGTGGTTTCCATTGCCTTCTGCATCCTCATGTCGTTGATCATTGCTAATTCTTCCGCCTTTAGGAGCAATTTCCCACCTCTAGGACAAGAGAGTGCCCTGAACCTCTATCCGCTCCTCCGCCCTCTTTGACAAGGCCGTTGGCAGAATGAGGCTGACTTCTTATGCCGGAAGTCTTCGGCCGCCAATGCTGATTATTTATCAAAATTTGGGCATTGGCGGGGATCGAAGCCGGGACCGAAGACGTTTTGATTATGAATCAAAGACGCTACCTCCTTTTTTTTTAATTTCAGTTTGTTCACTTTCGTTCGTTGCATCTGCTCGGGGCGGACGTCGTAAGACATCCGTTTAAGTTCGTTACTGACCGATTAACTCAGTTTTTTTTATTACAGAGGGCAACTAACCCTCTTACCGAACACGCTGAGCTACCGTGCCGGCCTAAAATTTAGGCAGTGGCGGGGATCGAACCCGGGACCGAAGACGTTTTGATTATGAATCACAGACGCTACCTCTAGACAACGGATACCCATAATCCTTAGACCACGGATTTCATTATATACACGTAATTCTACTACGGATGGCGTTAGTACCAGAACTCGTGGAGCATCGAAGCTGGCGCCACAAGTTGACGCGGTGAGACCGAAATATAATCTTTACGTAGATATGGGAAACGTTATTTGAACTCAAATACGAGTAGCGGTTGTTTTATTAAACAGCTCTATATTAGGAATAACTTGCCTAACACGGATCCAACGGTCTGACGTAAGCCACATATGGATCCCCTTCAATCATGATGTGCTCAGCGTCGATTCCTTTGGACTGACAGCCCTAACCAAATTCATCACTTACGGTAGCACGACGTCGATGACATCTGGGACATTAGTTGTATTCAGTCTGAACTAAGCCATTAAACGAATTGTTTTTGAGTTAAGCCTTTTCGAAAGCTGTAAAACTCATCCAACGAAGATCTTCATGACAATTTATCATTTTTTCTTGTACACTTACCACAAAAAGCTACTCTGACTTCTGAGTAGCGCCATCCATTAAAAAAGTGTGAAATGCGACACTCCTAACACCACGTTCCTACTGAGAGAAATGATTTAGTCTATCAGAAAACACGAGATGAGGAATACGCAATGTAGCTGCGCGGTACCGAACGTAAAGACTGAAATCCGGAAGGAAACGCTTACTTCGGAAATGAACTGCTTAGCCTCCCTGAAGAGAAACAGATGGATTAACTGTTCCTGCGTGAAGTTCCGGATAGAGGCTAAATTCCACAAAACGACTCAAGTTGTGATTAGGAGAAGTTCCTGAAGTGACCCGCCAGCGATTCTCTCAAGTGATAAGTGCTTACAGGAATGTCATGAATTAATCTTCAAGCCTTGCAGAGCAGCCGCTGTAGGACGCACTAAGTCATCTGCTGCGACCCCGCACAAATACGTAGTTGGCATCATGGTTGATATCAGTGGCGCCTTCGACAACCTGTGGTGGCCTTCACTCTTCTCCTGCTTGCGGGAGAAAGAGTGTCCAGGGCCGCTATACGGTTGCCTGAGGAGCTATTGCAAGGATCGGGAGGTCAGGTTATCATCATCTAGCGAAAGAGTTGGAAAGATAATTACCGAAGGATGTCCCCAAGGTTCCGTCTTAGGACCCCTCTTCTGGGACATCCGTATGGAGCCTTTATTAGATAGATTACAACAAAGTGATGAGGTGCTAGAGGTGATAGCCTACGCGGATGACCTCCTCCTGTTGGTTGGTGGCCGTAGCCGCGAAGACATTGAACCGAAAATAGAGACAGCATTAGACAAACTCCAACAGTGGTGCCACACGACTAAAATGACGCTATCACCCAGTAAATCCACCTACCTATTACTAAAAGGACATCTTATTAGAAATCCGACTGTCAGAATAGATGGTTCGCCAGTTCTCCGACGACGTGAAACACGCTACTTGGGAGTTATCATTGATGAGAGGTGGAGTTTCGGAAGACACATTGATACTGTCGCCCAGAGAGCCCTTCAGATATTAAATAACCTGATTTCAATAGGCCATAAAAGATTCCATCTTCCTCCACACCTAATTAGACTCTATCACAACAGTATCCTAACCTCAGTTGTGGGCTATGGCTCGGGAGTCTGGGCGCACAGGCTGACGAGGGTTGTGCCCGCCATGGCAGTGAGAAGGGTTCAGAGAAGCATGGTATTAAGAGCTGTGGGAGCCTACAGATCATCTCCAGGGGGGGCCCTATTAGTCATAATGGGGCTCTGCCCTCTGGACATAAAGATAAGAGAACAGGCGGCTCGGTATTGGGTCAAGAAGGGAAATTATGAGAAGATTGCGATATTATGGGTATTAGGGTGGGGGATAAACGAGAGATAAGGAAAAGAGGGGAGGAGCTCTGGCAGGAGACCTGGGCTGTAGAAGAGGCTGGACGAAGAACCTTCCAGTTTCTACCTGATGTGAGGGAACGACTTGGACTGAAGTATTTTGAGCCTACAAGAGGTCTGATCCACTTTCTCACTGGCCATGGACCCTACCCGACTTACTTATGTCTATTTGGGAAGAGGGCAACACCAGCGTGCGACTGTGGCGATCCGGAGGGTACACCCGAGCATGTAGTTTACGAATGTCCCCTCTTCAATGATATCGCAAACACACTACGAGACAGACTACCCAACCGAGACACATACCATCTACTCAGACGGGAGGAGACCTTTCAGACTTTAAACACCTTGGCAAACGAGGTATCTCGAAAAGTTCTGTATGACTATTTAGGCGAGATACATTAAATAATGACAATCACCACCGATTGCGTCCAAAAGCCCTATTCCTATGCCGCCTGTGCGTGGGCTGGCCGACTACATCTAAGTTGGAATCCGCCACGTGCAGGACTAGGGGGAGTAGGGAACAACCACCGATTGTGACACACACCAAATATGACGTAGGTTAAGTTAGATTGTAGGACTTAGTTATAGGAAATTAAGATAGGGACTGCAGCGAATTTAACATCGAGGGCTGCCCAGTGCCAGGGGCATGCTCTTCGGGGTTAGCTCGAAGAGCAAGGCATACGAAAGTAGGTTTATATCCTCACTGGCACCCATGTGACGCTGCAGATTACATACATAAATTAAATTAGTTGTAGGAATTAGGTACAAACGGTATATGTAGATAGTAGATGCCCATTGTTATGTTAATAAGTGTAGCTCACATACTAACACTAAACTAGCTGCAAAATTTATATAAATGTATGACTGTTAGGACCCACTAATGAATTAAGGAAGTGGGTTGATTTGTATAATTATAATGGTTTAATAACAATAAAGAAATTTTTTTAAAGTCATCTGCTGGGTAATACAGGGCCCGACAAAAAAAACGAGGCACCCAGAATACATGGCCGGATGTCAGTGTAGGGTTAAGAAGGAGGAGGTCAGTGTTTAACGTGCCGTCGACAACGAGGTGATTAGAGACGGGGCACGAGCTCGGATTAGTGAAGGAGGGGAAGAAAACCGTCGTGCCCTTTCAAAGGTACCTTCCCGGAATTTGGCTGAAGCGATTTAGGAAAATCACGGAAAATCTAAATGAGGAGGGCCGACAGGGTTTTGAACCGCCGCCCTGCCGAACGTGAGTCCAGTGTTCTAACCTCTGCGCCACCTTGATCGGTAGTTATTTAAGGGTGACACCATTTGCACACAATATCCGTACGACAGTGATTGTTTTTGCACTTAATATCCGAACGATGGATATACAATGCATTAAATTTAGCTCAAACAACATCTTTTGCAAAACGAATTAGTCGATTCGCTCAGTTTCACTGGATCGTTGTTCGTTGTTCAGACTTTTCTTACTATACTGTAACGTAGCTACAGTAAGACAGATGTTCGAATAGGTATATAAATGTATAAATGACCGCTGATCCGGGCTAAATCAGAAATATTGCAGCCCATGTTCCTAGCACAAATAGGAAGCGAGGACCATGCCACCCCCCCCCCCCAAAAAAAAAAAGATAGATCGCGATTATGTATCCGCGGCGAAACCATATACAAAAACTATATCCAAACACCTCCTGAATTTCCCCATAGCATACAGACAAAAAATGCGGCAAGTGACTATAACTTACATTGTAAATAGATATTTTAACACAACTCGTGTAGTTAGAGTATCAATGAAAACAACAAATTTGAACACAACTAAGGATCAAATCCTTACCTATACAATTGGTTCCCTGCAAAGGGAACATGATCTTCCAATGGGTACTTGCTTGTCCACTGCGCTGTGGATGTCATGGAGGAACAGAGTGAGCTGAGTTTCGCAGGGTATCTGCTTGCGGAATCCATGTTGATTTTTATATAGGAGCTGTTCATTTTCCAGAAACGTTACAATTCTTGAGCATAAAACATGTTCCATAATTCTACAACAGATTGACAACGATATAGATTTATAATTGTATGAATCTGTCTTACGGCCTTTCTTAAAAACAGGAAAGACCTGCGCTTTTTTCCAGTCGTTAGGTACCTTTCGTTGCTCAAGCGATCAACGATAAATTACTGCTAGAAGGGGAGCCAGTTCTTACGCAAAAACATTATAGAATCTTACAGGGCCGGCCGCGGTGGCCGTGCGGTTCCAGGCACTTCATTCCGGAACCACGTGACTGCTACGGTCGCAGGTTCGAATCCTGCCTCGGGAATGGATGTGTGTGATTTCCTTAGGTTAGTTAGGTTTAAGTCGTTTTAAGTTTTAGGGCACTGATGACCTCAGATGTTGAGTCCCATAGTGCTCAGAGCCATTTGAACCAATCTTACAGGTATCCCATCTGAACCTGAAGCTTTTCCACTACTAAGCGATTATAGCTGCTTTTCAGTTCCGCGTTCGGTTATCTCAGTATCTGCCATTTCGACGTTCGCACAACGATTGAAAGGAGGGACAGTGTTACGATCTTCCGCGGTGAAGCAACTTCGGAAGACCGAATTCAGTATTTCGGACTTCTCTCTGTTATGGTCCGTTTCTGTGCCGCTCTGGTCGCTGAAAGAATGAATAGATGATTTTGAGCCACTTACTGATTTTACATATGGCCAAAATGTCTTAGGGGTTGACAATGTCTTACTTTCGAAAGCACTGAAAACTTCTCCCATTGCTCTCCTTACGCTGATTTTCACTTCGTTCACCTTTTGTTTGTCAACTAGGTTTTTACTTCTCTTGAATCTGAGATGAAGTGCTCTTTGTTTACCTAGCGCTTTTCTAACACGGCTATTAAACAATGATGGATCTTTCCCATCTCTTAAAACCTTATTCGGAACATAGTTGTATAGCGCATATTGAACGATGCCTTTGAATTTTTTTTTCCATTTGTTCTCCACATCTTCGTCCCCATCACAGAATATTTGGTGCTGACTGCTGAGATATTCTGAAATTTGTATCCTGTCACCCTTGCTGAGAAAATATATCTTCCTACCTTTCTTAACATTACTTGTAGGACCCGTCGTCGTAGATGCTGTTAAAGCCTTATGATCACTGACACCTTCCTCTACGTTAACTGTATCGGTAAGTTCAGGTCTGTTTGTTGCCAGGAGGTTTAAGACGTTGCCCTCACGAGTTGGTCCTCTAACTATCTGCTCAAGGTAATTTCGGGCAAAATATCCAGAACAATGCCACACCATTCCCTGTCTCTGGCACCAGTTTTGATGGCATAATACTCCCAATCTATGCCTGGCAAGCAGAAGTCACCCCCTGTTACAACGGCAGGATCAGGAAATGATATTCTGCGGGCTCTGTCTCAAGCGCTCTACAACTACAGATCCTGACCCAGGTCGTCTATAAAAGCATCCGATCACCATTTCTGACCGTTATTTGATACTCAATTTCACCCAGATTAATTCACATTTGGAATCCGTGATAACCTCGCTATATTTTATCGGATTTTTACTGCAATAAACACGCCGCCACCATTGGCGAGTACCCTATCCTTACGATAAATATTCCAATATGAACTTAGGATTTCGTTGTCATTGATGTCTGGCTTCAACCAGCTTTCTGTTACCAATGCTATATGTGCATTACAATCTTCAGTAAGCGATATTGATTCTGGGACCATTCCTTAGATGCTCCGGCAGTTTACTAAAATTATATTCATGTTTTATGTCTCTGGTCTGCGTCCGCAGCTCGTGGTCGTGCGGTAGCGTTCTCGCTTCCCGCGTCCGGGTTCCCGGGTTCGATTCCCAGCGGGGTCGGGGATTTTCTCTGCCTCGTGATGACTGGGTGTTGTGTGATGTCCTTAGGTTAGTTAGGTTTAAGTAGTTCTAAGTTCTAGGGGACTGATGACCATAGATGTTAAGTCCCATAGTGCTCAGAGCCATTTTTCTCTGGAGGACCAAGAATCTCTCAGGTCGCTGTGGCCGATTTAACAGGCAGATCGTGTTTGCTCCCAAGGAAGCAACCTAAAAATTCCTCATGTGCACGCCACACGTTCTCCTCTATCCTAGCAGCCGCTTCCAGCTCGTAGTGCACGCCTGACCTATTAAGGGGAACCCTACAATTCTGCACCCGATAGCGGAGGTCGAGAAATTCGCATCCGACACCGTCACAGAGCCGTCTGAGGCTCTAATTTAGACCTTCCAATCCGCTCCAAACCAGAAGACCGCGATCAACCCTGGCTACGGTGCTACAAATAGACAGCTTAGCCTGCACACCGCGTGCGTTGCTAGTTGCCTTCAACAAATCAACCATCCGCCGAAAGGAGCCGAGGATGGCCTCAGAACGCAAGTGGCACGGGTCATTGGTGGCGACACGTGCCACTACATGCAGCCAGTTGCACCCAGTACGCTTGATAGCCCCGGACAGATCCTCCTCCTTATCATGGATGAGACCTCATGGCAAACATACCTAATGCACACTGGAATTTTTTGTCGCCTTGCCTGCTATCTCCCCGGGGGGTCCATCACCTGCCTAACACTGGAGCTCCCAATGACTAGCATACCCACCCTCTGTACTTGTCTGGACTGGGCAGGAAAATCGACGTCTGGCCCAACGGGAGAGGCATCCCGTTCTAGCTCAGAGTTAGGAACACTGGGAAGCAGCTCGTACCTGTTGCTAAGACGTAGGAAGCCAACCGCATGATCTGCTCCCTCTTTCGCCTTCCGCCCAGTGACACGAGAACCCACCACTGTCTGCCACCCACTCTGGAGCGACGACGGAACAGTCAGATGTTGCGTATCGGAAGCCGCAGTGACGTTCGGGCCACCAGGGGATTCCAGTGGCACCAAAGGTGTCGCAGGTCTCGTCACCGGCGCGCCGACGTCACCGCAACTTCTAGCATTAGTTAGAAGCTTGCCCATGGTAGCCAACGCAGCTTGCAGCTGTTTACGGAGAGCAGCCGACTCTCCCTGTGTCCGCTCACAACAAGGAGAGTCCCTAGCCATATCGTGCTGTATATAAAATAGGTATGAGGTCTCAAATGGCGCTACTGAGTTTGAAAATATAGCAAAGGCGAATAAAGTAACACTTACAGTTAGTGTGCAGATTTCTCACTGAACTCTGAGACTGCAAACTATTAAACAGAAATAAATTTCTCTACACGGAAAATTTACACTAGCAAGCCGCCCTACACGTGGATATTCACAAGATTTACGCAAAAAAAAAAAAAAAAAAAAAAAAAAAAAAACTATTAATTTTCTAACCGCTAGTCTACACAGTAAAATACACACGTACAGTTCACTTCTTTGCAGAAGCACGTGAGCAAGAAATAAAGACTAAATTTACAGTTTATCAGACAAGTGCTGCTGCTGCTATTCTGCGCGTCTTCTCGGCCCGGCGGTTGCCGCCACACACTGTACGCAAACGCCGCTGCTCTCGGTCGTTAAGTGAAGGTCGTCGGCCACTGCGTTGCCGTGGTGAGAGTTGAGGCCTGAGATTTCGTATTCTCACACTCTTGACACTGTGGATCACAGAATATAGAATTCCCTAAAGATTTCCGAAATGAAATGTCCTATGCATCGAGCTCCAACCGCCGACCCGCGTTCAGTGTCTGTGTATTCCGGGCGTGCGGCCATAATCACGTTGGAAGACATTTTCACATAGATCTCCTGAGTACAAAGGACAGCTATGCCAATGCACTGCCATTAATTACCTTGTGTACGTGATACTACCGCTATTTGTACACCAATGGCAATTAAAATTGCTACACCACGAAGATGACGTGCTACAGACGCGAAATTTAACCGACAGGAAGAAGATGCTGTGATATGCAAATGATTAGCTTTTCAGAGCATTTAACAAGGGTGCCGCCGGTGGCGACACCTACGACGTGCTGACATGAGAAAAGTTTCCAACCGATTTCTCATACACAAACAGCAGTTGACCGGCGTTGCCTGGTGAAACGTTGTTGTGATGGCTCGTGTAAGGAGGAAAAATGCGTACCATCACGTTTCCGACTTTGATAAAGGTCGGATTGTAGCCTATCGCGATTGCGGTTTATCGTATCGCGACATTGCTGCTCGTGTTGGTCGATATCCAATGACTGTTAGCAGAAAATGGAATCGATGGGTTCATGACGGTAATACGGAACGCCGTGCTGGATCCCAACGGCCTCGTATCACTAGCAGTAGAGACGACAGGCATCTTATCCGGCCGGCCGCGGTGGTCTAGCGGTTCTGGCGCTGCAGTCCGGAACCGCGGGACTGCTACGGTCGCAGGTTCGAATCCTGCCTCGGGCATGGATGTGTGTGATGTCCTCAGGTTAGTTAGGTTTAAGTAGTTCTAAGTTCTAGGGGACTTATGACCTAAGATGTTGAGTCCCATAGTGCTCAGAGCCATTTGAACCATCTTATCCGCATGGCTGTAGCGGATTGTGCAGCCACGCCTCGATCCCTGAGTCAACACATGGGGACGTTTGCAAGACAACAACCACCTGCACGAACAGTTCGACGACGTTTGCAGCAGCATGGACTATCATCTCGGAGACCATGGCTGTGGTTACCCTTGACGCTGCATCACAGGCAGCAGGGCCTGCGATGGTTTACTCAACGACGAACCTGGGTGCACGAATGGCAAAACGTCATTTTTTCGGATGAATCCAGGATCTGTTTACAGCATCGTGATGGTCGCATCCGTGTTTGGCGACATCGCGGTGAACGCATATTGGAAGCGTGTATTCGTCATCGCCATACTAGCGTATCACCCGGCGTGATGGTATTGGGTGCCATTGGTTACACGTCTCGGACACCTCTTGTTCCCATTGACGGCACTCTGAACAGTGGACCGTTACATTTCAAATGTGTTACGATCCGTGGCTCTACCCTTCATTCGATCCCTGCGAAACACTACATTTCAGCAGGACAATGCACGACCGCATGTTGCAGGTCCTGTACGGGCCTTTTTGGATACAGAAAACGTTCGACTGCTGCCCTGGCCAGCACATTCTCCAGATCTCTCACCAGTTGAAAACGTCTGGTCAATGGTGGCCGAGCAACTGGCTCGTCACAAACTGTGGTATCGTGTTGAGGCTGCATGGCCAGCTGTACCTGTGTACGCCATCCAAGCTCTGTTCGACTCATTGCCCAGGTGTATCAAGGCCGTTATTACGGCCAGAGGTGGTTGTTCTGGGTACTGATGTCTCAGGATCTATGCACCCACATTGTGTGAAAATGTAATCACATGTCAGTTCTAGTATAATTTATTTGTTCAATGAATACCGGTTTATCATCTGCATTTATTCTTGGAGTAGCAATTTTAATTGCCAGTAGTGTATATGTGCATGTTACTATTCCATATCGTTTGTTACCTACGCCAGAGAAAATGCGTCTGACTACTTTTAGGGCAGACTATGCCCGTCAAGTTTTCTCGGTCGTATTGGATGGTTCTCGGAAACAGATCTGCGCGTGCCTCCTGACTCTGGAGCGCCACAGTAACAGCAGGTATGTCCGGAATGCGGGTAGGAATTGGCGGATCGGGGCTCCTCTTTTTTGCGGTCACAGCGCCGGCGGTGGCGGCGGGCATTTGTTCCGCTGGCCGGTAACAGAGCAAAGGCCGGGCTCGGGGTATTGCGATGCCCGGTCCCGGCGAACGCCCTCGCCTCGTGGCGAGCAATTACGTTTTAAATTGAAAAGCAAGCCAGCCCTGCCCGCCGCCGACCCTACCGAGTGCCGCCTCCTTTCTTTTGCATTTCCCAGGACGCTTTGACTTTTTCGTCCGACGTCCGCGAACAAACGGTACGAATTTTACAGCCTCATGCCTTCCTTTGCTGCCATTTAACCCAAAGTGCAGTCGACTATAGAAGCAGTAGCATGGTCGGTGAATTACGAAGTTTTGTGTGCAGTGTAATGAGATCTAACTTAGGGCAAATAGACTCCAGAGCGTTAAATGTCGTGTAGCGCCCAGTTGTGTCTTAACATTTGCTGTCCCTTCTCCTGCGTTCCCGTATAACCAACACATGGTAGCCTTCATAGAGAATGCCAACATTCGACTCAACTTGAGGAAGATAGAATTTCAAGAAAATGATTTAAATGGCACTAAGCACTATGGGTCTTAACATCTGAGGTCATCAGTCCCCTAGACTTAGAACTACTTAAACCTATTTAACCTAAGGACATCACACACATCCATGCCTGAGGTAGGGTTCGAACCTGCGACCGTAGCAGCAGCGCGGTTCCGGGCTGAAGCGCCCAGAATCGCTGGGCCACAGCAGCCGTCGATGAAATTTCGGAAACCTATTTTCGCTGCTGCAAGTTGTGAATCTATGTTGCTAGCCCGGTAAAATATCGATTTTACAGGCCCCACTTGTGTTAATTGGACGGTATCCGTAACTGAGCTGTTTCCCTTCCGTCCGCATATTCAACTGAGTTTACTGTAGTAACTTACTAATTTTTTAGGGCTCCGTACCTCAATCGAGGAACCTTACAGGATCGCATTGTTGTTCGTCTGTCAGTATGTCTGTCTATCTATCTTTCCGACTGTTAAAAACGTTTTCCTCAGGAACCTGTTGATCTATTAAGTTGAAATTTATGTCACATACGAAGGTCCATAGGCCCTAGCTGGTGTAATAAATGTAAGGTTCTAAGTCGCTGCAGCTAAAAGACACGTTCTTCTATGACCCATATTTTAATAGAAGCAAACTTATTCATCAGAATCTATAGGGTACTCTCCGTTTACGAAGAATCATGAAATCTGACAAGAAGTAAAGTTTCAGAGTACAAGTAAAGGAAAAAATCCGAAAGTTATTAATCCGTAATTATATTACACAAAAAATGTTTCATTGGTCATTTTTTATCCGGCGTCGAACTTCAAGGGTGAGGTTCAACAGCCATAAAGTACTCTATAAAATGCATTTTAACCATCAGCTGTTTATTTGTCACATTAGTCATGTACCGGTTTCGGTACCCTACATCCTGGATTATGCTTAATAGCCGGAACCAGTAGCCGACTAATGTGACAAACAAACAGCTGATGGTTAAAACGCATTTTATAAAAGCAATCAGTAGTTCTGCATTCAAGTTGCCTGGATCGCAATGATAAAAGTCAAACATCACCAAAGTATAACTTTATTGGTTATACGTCACACACAACATGAAACCTATATCTCTTTTCAGCAATTGCTCTTACATATCTCATAATGGATAAATTCCGGAACACTTCATATGAGCAATAAAGGTTTTCCCTGCCTGATGTTTGACTTATACCATTGCGACCCAATCAATCTGAATGCAGAACTACTGATTAATATAATAACGGTCACCGGCCTCCTGCATGACTCTGTCACATTTATATAGCCGAGACTAAAACAAAAATCTTTAAATCCCTGGGACCGATATCTTGCCAGTATCAATGATCAAAGTCGATAACTAACAAAAATAATCGAGGCTCTCGATTTCCGGAATGGATGTACTATGATGCGTGATTCCTACTCGCATCTCTGCAATTTTATTTTTAATAAAACAGTGGATGTGGGAAGCAGGAAGAGGAAGAGTGGGAGGAGGAAGAGGAAAAATAACTAGAAGAGAAGAAAAGTGGGCTCATCCACGCCAACGTATGCATGATAAAGTGTATTGTTACACCCACGTTTGTTTTTATACGTTGTGAAAAAGAAAATCAAAGAGGTTATTGAAACATTATTGGATTTTCAAACCTTAGAAGAGTGAGGATCACTAGGAAACTTCTGAATAAGTGAAGCCTTGTCAAATATGACAGAAGGTTTGGGTGGCGTGGACACTCAGATTAGTATTCGGCTATGCCTGTATGAAATAAAGAATATTGTGAACACTAAAAGACAACATTTGCGTTCAGTACTACTGTAATTCGCAACCAAGTACTCATATATAACTGTGAGTTCTAAGTTTTAGTACAGAAACCATGGAAGTGTAATCACCTTGAGGCTGAAGCCCATTTGTCCGTGCTTGCTTTTTTAAATACATATGTTTTTAATGGTGTCCGCAGTTGGCAAAATAGAATTTTGTTTTGTATCCGAAACATGTTACACTGCTGATGCAGCATCATCAGTTGGCTTTTATTTTATGCTCTTAAATATAACGAATGTTTCTTATTGTTTGTATCCATGTAAATATTAGTTTTTAAAATCGTAGTTACAAATTTTTTAAGGACACATATAGTTATGTATTCATACTTTTTTAACCCATGGTGTGGTATTCCTGAGGTATTATGTTTTTCTAGTGCCTGATTTCGTTCACAGTTTGTCATCTGAAACCATATAAAATTATTGTAGACAAATTACTTAAGACAAAAATACGATTTGGAAACTGTTATGGCTATGCCTGAAATTAATGAATTCTATGTGGAAGACTGTGTGTTTGCGTGTGTGCGTGTGTGTGTGTGTGTGTGTGTGTGTGTGTGTGTGCGTGCGTGCGCGCGTGTGTGCGCCCGCTTACACACCCAGTACGTAGATCATAATCCAAGGCAATCAGTTGCAAAGTTTTTGTGGTCAGCGAAGCTCACGGGCGCAGAGGCGTTACCTCACGTTGTAGCCGTGCAGTCAGCAAGCGCAACAGCCTCCGGCTGTGTTGTCCGTTCACGCCATCTGAAGCTGCAGACGTGATGCGGAGGAATTGAGGGGGCTTATCGTGGCAGGGCGGCTCGCTTCGTCAACAGACAACTCTGTTTTCTCCTCACTTTGCTGACTTACCTGCCTTCCTTGGGCCTTGTTTTTACTTGTTTTTACCCCGCTTCCCTCTACGTTCAATAACGTGTCCAAATTCATTTACTAGAAGTGTGACTCTTTTACGGCATAAGCAACACCTCGTGCTTCAAGACAATAATGAGCCTTTATAAATATACATGCAGCTGTATTTCTGGGCACAGGCAGGTCTCAACCTTTCCAGGCATTTGCAGACAGACAAACAACGCAGTATTGTCCTCTCAAGATGATATCGTCCAAACTGTGAGCTCCAGGTTTTGAACTTCGTTTTGGCCCGTCATTCATTCCGCATGACCTCTGATACTGGGCAATGGAAGTTGGTCATATGCGTCACTCATAAATACGCTCAAAAAATAGCTCTTTGCGTCAGAACCGTCGTCTTCTCCTTTTCCTTCTACTTTTTATTTGGTGTACAGTATTTAGTCAAAACTATCCAGAAAATCTTGCCCAATACGTGAGACGGACCTGCTAGTATGAAACGAGGTGGTAAGTTTCTGTGAGACCAAACTGCTGATGTCATCGATCCCTAAGCTTACACACAACTTAATCTAGCTTAAACTAACTTACGCTAAGGGCAACACAAACACCCAAGCCCGAGGGAGGACTCGGATCTCCGACGAGGGGATGAAACGATCCGCGTTTTGTTGTTAGTGAAAAATCTGTGAAAGCAGAATGTGTCGATGATGATGTTTCGTTTGTGGGGCGCTCAACTGCGCGGCCATCAGCGCCCGTACAAAGTCCCAAGTTTTACACAGTCCATTTTTTTTAACAAATTCCAATCGAGCCACTGTCACTAATGATGATGATGATGAAATGATCAGGACAATACAAACACCTAGTCCCAGGGCAGAGAAAATCCCCAACCCTGCCGGGAATCGAACCCGAGACGCCGTGTGTTCCAGAGACAGTAACCCGAGCCACTAGACCACGAGCTGCGGACAGAATGGGTCGATGAGAAGAGATCAGTGACTTCCAACGTGGACTAGTCATTGGACGTCACAAGAGTAACAAATCCCTTAGATACATTTCAACCTCATTAAAACTACCCCAGTTGACAGGGGTGTTACGATTGTGAACAGGAAATGCGAAGAAAAGACCACGGCTAAACACGAACCAAGAGACTTCATATATAGACGGAGAGGGTCTGTCCAATGTCCAATATTATGGATGCGGCTGATAAAAAGCGCATGAAATCAGCGGAAGGAACCGCTCGTAAGTTTCAAAATGCTACCAGAAGTTCAGATGGGACAATAAATCTACAAGGAGAGTTAAAAAAGAATGGGTCACAATGGTCGAGGACGTCTTTATAACCCACACATTTCTGTTGTCAAAACTATACGACGTAAGAATGCGGACTCTCGGGGCGGTAACACAGACTAAAAATTTTTCGGGTTTTTAGCTGCGTCTTATGATTAAAATTACACGAGTTTTCGGCCAAGCACTCCTTGGCCATTTTCAAGCGGTATGAGTGCCAATGAGGTGATGGTATGCTCCTAGTGTGTAGCAGCAGTCCACTCACAGTTATACCACTTGACAATCACCAAGGAGTGCTTGGCCGACAGCTCGTGTAATTTTAATCACTTTCCATACCTAGAAACCGGAGAACTCGTTATTTAGTACTAAACAACGTTTGAGGTGGGGTAAAGAGCGACGTGAGTGTACAATGGATGACTGAGTCGTTTGGCGTGATGAATCACGTTATACATGTGGCAATCGGATGGCATGTTTTGGGTTTGATGAATGTCTAGCTAACGTTATCTGCCACCATTTTCTGCCAGCACTGATGTAAAGAGGAGATGATATTACGGTACTTTGGTGTTTCTCTTGCTAATGGTGTGGTCACCTTACCAGGCTTAAGAAACCACTAAATGCTGAAGGGTATGAACACATTTTACAGTATTGTGTGCTGCATAGCGTAGAGCAACAGTGGTAATGATAGTGACTATTTTTATCAGAATCACATAGCACCTTGTCATAAAACATTATTGCTAGTTAATGATTTGTCAACAACAACGTTCCTGAAATGGACTGGTCTGCACGGAGTGCCGACCTCAATTGAATGGAAAACCTTTGAGGTGAGCTAGAATGAATTTCCTCTGGTTTCGGCTATTGACGAAGAATGATGTGCCATTCGTCCACAAACATTGAGATACCTCAAGAAAATTGTGCCAAACAGAGTTCAAGTTGTCAGAAAGGTGAAGCATGGACAGATCCATGTTATTGTCCACCCATATGTACCTGATAATTTTGTTCAGATTTAGTGTACCTATATCCTGTGTCTGTTCCTTAAGCCACTGGTAATTTCGTTCATCTTTAATGGCATCACGTATTCCAGGTCTTCTTCCTGCTGTACCGATGAGGGTACAGCAGGATGTACTCCTTCAACGACCCTTCGTTCCAGGCAATTTCTTTGCAATATATATCAGGGCTACGTCAAATTTTCTCACTATTACTACTGCCACGAACTAGTCTTCGTTCGTCTTATATTCTTATTAATATCAGTTCATTTATCATTCTACTCTCCCATTTCGCCTTTAGCATTTTTCCCCTCAACCACATTGCAAAACTATAAGAATATTTCCCAGTAATTCAGACTCTGCATGATTCGCTACCTTACAGTACTACACTTCAGATAAAGAACGTTAGCGAATCTGTTATTAGTTGCATCGGAATTCCTTTTTACTGTCCAAAGGAATTCGTTTCCGCACAGGTGCAAGCAGTTTTTCGAGAGTGGATGAACGGAAGGATGGTCGGTCATTTTCATACACAAGGACTGGGCAACAGTTTCTCAAGGCTGATGAATGTATGCGAAGTTCAGTAGCACATGGTGAGGAAAGGAATGGAAAAGCACAGCATTAAATGTTATAGCGGTACCTCTTGTACCACGGGATGTGTATACCGATGAAAATGTGCGAGAGAAATGATATTATAATAAAATCTTTAGAAATTAAACGATTCACGCTTCGATTAAAATATAGGTACTATGCTGAGCGACACAATTAAAGGACCACTTTTTGGAACCACGTAATTTTCTTCCATCGCGACGTGTAAGTTTAAATTTTGGTTCAAAGGTGCCTACGACCTTTCCACTGTGGACACGTCCATGGTGGCATCGGGCAGAATTTTGGTGAAATCGGTTGCCAATGTGACATCTTGAAACCCAGCTTACACGTCACATGAAATTCTGAGCTCTGGTCTTTCCTTCGCATGAGTTTGTACCATTACAAAGGAACTTTGTGGTCACCTTTGAGCCAAACTTCAAAGATATGCGTCACAGTGGGAGATACTTACGGGGTCCCTTAATTGATTGCGGAATGTAGATTATTGAATGAGGCAATACTTGTATTAGTGGCCTAATTACATACGGAAAAATTATTTTTAGTTGCTTGTGTACAGTAATCTAGGTAGCGTAGACGCTACTGACATCTTTAACTAGCTGCAGTACATTGTGACAAACACGAACTGAGAAAGTAATATTGTTAAATATTATCTGCATTTTCCCAAGACCAAATGCCTATTCTAATCGTCTGTTCGCATGTAATTATTGTTAAATTTATTTCAGTTACAAATTTAAAAAAAATTTGAACACAGGTTCGAATCATCTGCCATTCGTATCTAAGTGACAATGGCGCACCGTTGTATTGGTTTTGTTATCGGTTAATCCTAGAGAGTTCAGAGTCGGTTAGAGGGTTCCCCAGTTTCAGTGTCAGGGAATGGATTACGGTTTAAAACATTTGCCTGACAACCAATGGAAATCTCACAAAAGCCCTAACCGAGGTCGCAGCGCAGGAAATATTCCCAATTATCAACTCGAACAATGCAAGTATTGGTTTGTATTTCATCGTGGAGCTTCACGTATTGAACAAAGACGTGGAGCGTTCAATAAGTAATGCAACACATTTTTTCCTGGAAGTATGTTCGTTTCACTCAAGATTACAGTACACCACGTTATTTCTCACTTGTTAAAAACCATTCAACAGTCAAGATCGCACAAAATATTTCTCTTTTATTCAAGAATGTGGAAACCAGTTTTCTTGAATAAAAAAATATTTTGTGCGATTTTGGCTTTTGAGTGGTTTTTAACAATTAAAACATATCGCCTTTCAATATTCTCGTAATGAGAGACTTCAGTCTTATTCCTCACTCTTTTGTCTACAAAAACCTACTTTTCAAAATATTCTGCGTTCAGTTTGACGCCCTGACGCCCCCTCACTGGGAATGATTGTTTCCCTGCAAGTTAGTATTCTACTGGTCGACGACGGAGCCAATATTTACTTGCATCAATTATCTCCCACGTACGGCTTTCGCGGAGTGCATCTTCCGTTGCGCCAAACAGATGAAACTCTGAAGGTGAGAGATTCAGGCTGCAGGGTGGACGAGGAAGAACAGTCTAATGAAATTTTGTGATGTCCTCTCATGTGCGCCTTGGGTTTTCGTGATAAGGAGCAGTTCGTTTGCTTTTCTTGTGGCGACCAACTCGCTGAAGTCGTTTCTTCAATTTCTTGAGGGTAGCACAATACACCTCCGAGCTGATAGTTGCACCATGAGGGATGACATCAAACAGAATAACCCTTTCAGAATCTCAGACGACCGTCGCCATGCCACGACGTTACCGGCTCAAGGTGTGTCTTTGAACTTCCTCTTCAGAGGAGAGGTGGTGTGGCGCCAATCCATGCTTTATTGCCTCTGATTCGAAGTGATGAACCCATGTTTCGCCGCCTGTCATGATCGTAATGCGGAACGAATTCTGCACAGGTGGTTCTTCGTTGGTTCTTACGGTCTCCTGTTAGGTGGAGAGGAACCCAACGGGCACACCTTTGAATACCCTACCTTGTGGACGAGTATGTCAACACTACCAACAAAAAGTCCGTTTGTCCTGCGGGTGATTGGATGGGTTTCCGCTGCCCAGATGCGATGTCGACCCACGCCTCGCTCACCGACTCACCTTGCTTTTGTTCAATGCCAGGTCTCTGTCGACATCCTACAAGCGCCTATGAATGTCAGCGATCCTATGGTTACCGCCTAAACAAACTCAGCGACAGTCCTCTCCTACGAACGCACCTGTGATACACACGCGACTTTGGACGCTACATAGAGCGTCGCCGGGAATCGGAACGTTCTTAAACTATGATGGCTGAAGCGGGGATATTCTACGGTTTCTCACAACAAATTACGTAATTTTTCGACGGACATTGGCTCAGAAAAAAGGATGACGTATTGAACTCCCGTTGTAACCCCCTGGCCGACGGCGAGTGTGACACACAATTCTGCGCAAGTTTACTGCCACACGGCTACTCATGCTTTTCAAGCTCCGGCACAATCCCCTTTGGATAACGGCAGCTTCGCAGTCTACATTCGTACCTGATGCCTTTGTAATAATACAGGCAGATTTCATTTCCTGTGTCACGGGATGCTCATCCTTCAGGCCGTCAGGCTATCTGTGATATTAGCCTTCGTGCCACCTTCCAGCAGTACCGCTACCATTTTTGATACTGTCATTCAGCTACAGGACAGTCGCCATGTATGTCCCTCATCCTGTAGAATACATTCGCGTACAGGGTATCAAACCCCATTAACAGCAACCGAGATACAACTTTTGTATGCCCGTTTGGAGACGGGCACGATTGATTTTCAAGTGCCATGCAACAGGTGTAAATACTGTCGTGTTTTAATTCTTTCGAAAGCAGCCTGTGGCATGCGCAACAGCAGCTAGGAGTAATAACTATGGTCGACAAGCGAAACAATACATTCTGTACTGATGGGCCGAAACACTATGACTGTTGCCACCGCCAGATCGAAGGTCACCTGGAGGCGTTGTAGGCATTTGACGCAGCAAGTGGAATGCGTGAGCAGTGCAGAGACGAGTGAGGAATCATTCGAGGGGCAATATGAGTCCTAAATGAGGAAATCCACTGACATGAATAATTCTGACAAAGCGCAGATTTTTGGGATGCCAATCCTGGGAACAAGCATCTTAGAAAAGTCGAAGGTGGTCAGCTCTTCGCGTGTTGCGTCGTCAGCATCTGTGCCGAGTGTTTGATGAACAGGGAAACTATGTGCAGGTGATAGTGTGTGAGGCACGCATGCCTTATAACAGAGCTCGATTGCCCGCTTTGTAAATCAGAATAGGCACCGATATGTGTCAGATTTGAGACGACGAGTACAAATATTTCGAAGGACATTGCTCAGCGCACATTGTTGAAGATGGGGTTCCGCGGCAGATGCCTGCATGTTGAGCCAACGATATCGTAAGTTATTTTAGTGGTCACGAGATTGGAACGCGAAAACGTGTCGCTTGGTTGTAATGAGTAAGTTTTTTTCTTTCTTTTTTTTACACGAACTCGAGGAACGTGTCTGGATACGCTATTACTCAGGTGATCGGCTGCTCGAAACATCCAGCGCGCTACATATGCAGACTGTTAGGGGTGGTATTAGACGAAGAGGGCAGACAATTGGCGTCCATGAGACGTGTGATAGTAATCGAAAGCGCCATCACAGCTGAGCTATACACCAGCGTTATAAGGTTTCCCAAAATTATTTACAGCTTTGATCACGTATATTTGCAAAATGGGAAAGATAGAAAGGTGCTATTTGAGACATAATGTTCACACACAACAAGGTTTTGGTAGCCGTTTAACAGAGTTCTATATGTGCGGAGCTGTAGCGCGCATGATATGTAACTTATATTCCAGTTACTTTCTTTTCTGGCCTAGCATGTCCCAACTAACTTATGTGCTGCTCTGATACGAACTCACAGTCCTCGGAAGACCCGCACCAGGATCTGGTGGACAGTATCCTTTGATGGACCTAAAAGAAAAAAAATGTAATGAGATTATGTCTGAAGAGCTGCGTGGCCAGGAAACTGGTCCTCCTCTGAGAACCCAGTGACGTGGAAAAGTGTGCAAACCCTTCGAAACGACTGAGGTTCAGCGAGGAGGAATATAACATTCTCCTACAGCACGATGTCAGGTTGCCACTTTTGCACTTCTAGATATGCAAATGTCCCGATAAACAGTAGATATTATTGACGTCTCTGCAAAGGAAACCGGCCTCAGCCCATGGTCGTGAAACAGGCCACACCATGTGTTTACCTTTACACTGTCTCACACGCTCTCAGTGCTAAATTTGGGGTTGTTAGAGTCCCAAATCGTCACACTGTATGCATTTACAAGGGAACGGCATCACGTTTACATTTACATAGTACATTGTCAGAATATGAAATAACTTTATCAATAGTTATTTCAATGTACAGACGGGGAAAGACATGTTGCACAATTAGTTTAAACGTACTTTATGACTGGGGTTTGAACACTTCACATCGATGTTATACTCTTGAACCATGGACCTTGCCGCTCGTGGGGCCTCAGCGATACAGATAGCCGTAACGGAGGTGCAACCACAAAGGAGAGGTATCTGTTGAGAGGCCAGACAAACCTGTGGTTCCTGGAGAGAGGCAGCAGTCTCTTCAGTAAATGCTGGGGCAACAGGGGCAGCTTGACTGATCTGGCCTTGTAACATCAACCGAAACAGCCTTGCTGTGCTGATACTGTAAACAGCCGAAAGCAAGGGGTAACTATAGCCGTAATTTTTTCCGATGGAATGCAGCTTTACTCTATGGTTAAATGATGATGGCGCGTTCTTGGGTAAAATATTCCGCAGGTAAAATAGTCCCCCATTCAGATCTCCGGGCAGGAACTACTCAGAACGACGCAGTCATCAGGAGAAAGAAAACTGGCATTCTAGGGATCGGAGCGTGGAATGTCAGATCCCTTAATTGGGCAGGTAGGTTGAAAATTTAAAAAGGGAAATGGATAGGTTAAAGTTAGATATAGTGGGAATTAGTGAAGTTTGGTGGCAGGAGGAACAAGACTCCTGGTCAGGTGAATAGAGGGTGATAAATACAAAATCAAATAGGGGTAATGCAGGATTAAGTTAAGTAATGCATAAAAATCATACGAGCGCAACTACGAACAGCATAGTGAACGCATTTCTGTAGCCAGGATAGACACGAAGCCCTTGCCTACCACAGAAGTGCAAGTTTATATGCTAGCTAGCTCCGCAGACGACGAAGAGATTGAAGAAATGTACGACGAGATAAAAGAAATTATTCAGATAGTGAAGACAGACGAAATTTAATAGTCATTGGGAACTGGGAATTCGTTAGTATGAAAAGGAAGAGAAGGAGAAGTAGTAGATGAATATGCAATAGGGGTAAGGAATTAAAGAGGAATCCGCCAGGTAGAATTGTGCACAGAGCATAACTTAATCATAGCTAACACGTGGTTTAAGAATAATGAAAGAAGGTTGCATACGTGGAAGATGCCTGGAGACACTGGAAGCTTTCAGATAGGTTATATAATAATAAGACAGAGATTCAGGAAGCAGGTTTTAAATTGTACGACATTTCCAGGGACAGATGTGGACTCTGACTACAATTTATTGGTTATGACTGTAGATTAAAACTGAAGAAACAGCGAAAAGGCGGGAATTTAAGGAGATGGGATGTGGATAAACTGAAAGAACCAGAGGTTGCAGACAGTTTCAGAGAGAGTATTAAGGAACGGTTAACAAGAACGGGAGAAAGAAATACTGTAGAAGAAGAATGGTTAGCTTTGAGAGATAAGATAGTTAAGACAACAGAGGATCAAGTAGGTAAAAAGACGAGGGCTAGTAGAAATCCCTGGGTAACAGAAGAAATATTGAACTTAATTGATGGAAGGAGAAAATATAAAAATACAGTAAGTGTAGTGGTCAAGAAGGAATACAAAGATCTCAAAAATGAGATCGACAGGAAGTGCAAAATGGCTAATCAGGGATGGTTAGAGTACAAATGTAAGGATGTAGAAGCATGTATCACTAGGGGTAAGATAGGTACTGCCTACAGGAAAATTAAAAAGAACCACTTGCATCAATGTCAAGTGCTCAGATGGAAAACCAGTTCTAAGAAAAGAAGGGACAGCAGGAGCGTGGAAGGAGTACGTAGAGGGTCTATACAAGGGCGATGTACTTGAGGACAATCTTATGGACATGAAAGAGGACGTAGATGGAGGTGAAATGGGAGATGTAACACTGCGCGAGGAATTTGACAGAGAACTGAAAGACCTAAGTCTAAATAAGGCCCCGGGAGTGGACAACATTCCATTAGAATTACTGATAGTCTTGGGAGACAAAACTCTATCATCTGGTGAGCAAAATGTATGAGACAGGCAAAATATCCTCAGAATTCAAGAAGAGTATAATAATTCCAATTCCCTAAGAAAACAGGTATTGACAGGTGTGAAAATTACCGAACTATCAGTTTAATTAGTCACGGCTGTAATATACTAACGAGTTCTTTACAGACGATGGAAAAATTGGTGGAAGCCGACTTCGGGAAGGATCGGTTTGGATTCCGTAGTAATGTTGCAACACATGAGGCAATACTGACCCTACTATTCATCTTAGAAGATAGATTAAGAAAAGGCAAACCTACGTTTCGAGCATTTGTAGGCTTAGAGATGGCTTTTGACAATGTTGACTCGAATACTCTCTATCAAATTCTGAAGGTAGCAGAGGGAAAATACAGGGAGGGAAAGGCTATTTGCAATTTGTACAGAAACCAGATGGTACTTACAAGATTCGAGGGGCGTGAAAGCGTAGCAGTGGTTGAGAAGGGAATGAGACAGGGTTGTAGCCTATCCCTGATGTTATTCAATCTCGGTATTGAGCAAGCAGTAAAGGTAGCAAATGAAAAATTCGGTGTAGGAATTAAAATCCTTGGAGAAGAAGTGAAAACTTTGAGGTTCGCCGATGACATTGAAATTTTGTCGAAGACAGCAAAGGTCCTGAAAGAGCAGTTGAACTGAATGGACAGTGTCTTGAAAGGAGGATATAAGATGAACATCAACAAAAGCAAAACGAGGATAATGGAATGTAACTTAGTCGAATTAAATCAGGTGATGCTGAGGAAATTAGATTAGGAAATGAGACACTTAAAGCAGATGATGAGTTTTGCTATTTGGGCAGCAAAATAACTGATGATGGTCGAAGTAGAGAGGATATAAAATGGAGACTAGCTATGGCAAGGAAAGCGTTTCTGAAGAAGAGAAATCTGCTATTATCGAGTATAGATTTAAGTGTAAGAAAGTCTTTTCTGAAAGTATTGGTATGGAGTGTATCCACACATGGAAGGGAAACTTGGATGATAACTTGTTTAGACAAGAAGAGAATGGAAGCTTTCGAAATGTGGTGCTACAGAAGAATGCTGAAGATTAGATTGGTAGATCACGTAACTAATCAGGAGGTACTCAGTAGAACTGCGTAGAAGAGGAATTTGTGGTACAACTTGACTAGATGAAGATATCGGTTGGTAGAACATGTTCTGAGGCATCAAGGGATCACCAATTTAGTACGGGAGGGCAGATTACAGGGTAAAAATCGTAGTGGAGGCCAAGAGATAAATACACTATGCAGATTTTAGGATTTAGGCTGCAGTAGTTACTTGGAGATAAAGAATCTTTCACAGGATAGAGTAGCACGGAGGGCTGCATCAAATCAGTGTTTGGTCTGGAGACCACAACAACAACAACGCTTAGGGATTAGGTATTTGGAAAGCCTGGACTCGTCCTGAGGATGCACCAGTTTATTATATTGAATAGAATGGCGTTGAGATAAAGCCAGTAAGCCGACGAGCCTTCCACGATATGTGGTTTGGTCTGTGGCAATTTTGCACAGTAACCAGACCCAGCGGAAAGCGCCGCTATAGGTGATGGCAGGAGGCCTTCTCATTTTTCGCTTCTGCAACATCCTTTCTCTTCGCTGAAGAGGATGGTAGGATGACCGAAATTAAGAAGTAACCACCTCAAAGTGATCTCGTAATGCTGTGCTTCTCAAGATTTTATTGTTTTGTACTTTGGGAGGGAAAGAAAATTTTGGAATTTCGAAGTTGTTAGTCAACTCTGGTATGGTGCAGGCATTGGTGCAAGATATTTCCAAGCAGTATTTTGGTAGCGCTAGAATTACATTATAATTCAAGAATGTTTCCAAAAGGTAGACAATTTTCCATATTAAATCTGCATAAGTTACGCAATACGTAAAGATACTGCACAAGATATTCAACACCAAAATATCACTTGCCCTACTTCTGATAATGCAAACTAGCTACGCCTTACTATGTAACTACACTACGCAACAAAATATTTTTCTCTGCTACTGGGCAAAAAATACGTTCTTTATAGTAATTCATATGCGCTGAATACGGAACTGCTGTCATATTTGCTCTGGCACGTCACGAGGTAAGGTTATGTACAGGTAAAAGATGCCAAGAGTAATGCTACTAGCTTCGTTGAATTGCAAAATGGAGAAGTTTGAGGAAAATTAATGTGGGTATTTTGGAACGAAAACTAAATATTATAATTAAGAAGTAAATTATAAATGTATGTTTACCTACGAAATGACTCAACAACCCTTAGTTACATTAATATTGACAATGGCTTGGTTTAAAAGTGAGTAGAGCTTTTTGCTTTAGAACTGTGACCATCTTCTGTTTCTCTTTGCAAAAAGCAACAGTAATCCCCCATTATGTGCGAACTGAACCGGTCTTGGTAACTTGCTTCAATGGAGGACATCTCCTGGTGGAATCTATCATCGCGGTCGTCACTTAGGATTCCCGTAGTTGACGGAAAGAAGGTGAGATGCGAATACAAGAAATGCATCTTTAGTGACATTCGGAAGCCACGGCGATCGAAGGCTTTTGGAAAGTTGACCATAATTTCTGCGTAGTTGTCTGCTCTGTCATTCCCAAGAAAGTTACGCACGACAAGCACAAATATGTCTCAAGCTGCTAGTTTTCGTTCTGGAGGCTCCAATCTGAACTGTGGATCTCAAATCAACTTTCTCTTATTACTGGTCGAACAAAGAGCTTTAAATTATACGTCTTTCACCTCTCCAAACTTGCCCTTAAGGTACTGAAACGACGATTTGTTTTATCCATCGCTGCTACAAACTGTTTCACGAGACCCAGTTTGACATGGGGTAGGTAAATCTTATTACGATCCACAAAATCTTATTACGATCCACAACAGGTACATTTTGAACGTTGTACTGTCCGACTACGGTAAATTTCTGTGTGGCGAATTTATCAGTATGTAGTGATACTTTGTCATCGCGACTAATGCACAGGCAAAGAAAGCATATGTGCTTTGTATGTATACCCAGTCTGCATTCCCAACAGAAGGGCTACAGCCTTCAAATACGGCAAATATTTCAATAAATATTCCAATTGTGCTCAGAAAACTTAAGCAGTATCAAGAGAGTGTTCCTTTTTCGTCGGTTTGCTTCATTCCAACGGCATGAACAATAGGGACTGATGGTTTCTCGTTACCACTATTTAATAATGCACTTTTGAGACTGCTTGATCTAGAGTCAGTAAAAAGTCTCTACTCTTCCCTTCTGAATTATGTCACGTCATGACAGAAGCAAATATTACATTCAACAGCATAGTATGCTGCAAATTTCACGTGGCCGTCTCGAAATTGCGTAACTTTCGGACCTCTCTCGAGTGAGTTCCACTCCTTCACTCTGGTGCACAACAGGGACAAATCGCGCACCAGGCCTTTCAGATCGGTTAGCTGATCAAATGTACCTTTTTAATGTCATTGTCGGGATCATTCGTGGATTCCATAGCTCCAACGTCACGGTCATTACCTTCAGTATCACTTTCTCCGTTGTTCATTGCATCGGATGATGGAACTATTGGTAGTCGGTAGGCCTTAGATCAGGCTGACAATCCGGATACACGATTTTTGGCTTGTATCCGGATATGTTGGTCAATCAGAAATAGTAATCTGAATGGTGGTCTCTCAGCTCCCTGTAAATCATGAGATCAGCAACATTCATTCGATTTCATTTACCGTTTAACGATGGAATGAGGCCGGAGTAATAGACAGTACAACAGAGATGACGAGCTTAGGATTTTGTTTGATCTCCAATTTCACAACCCAAGTAATGTTTGCATGCTATACGTAGCTTTCTGGCCATGTTCTTGTGCTAGTCGGACGTCATATACTTGCCACAAATGTAGCAAAAGTAGTACAGACAATTCACATAACTGCACCTATTAATTAGAAACGACTGTGCTAAACTTTTTAAACGCCCTTTGTATTTCTTTAAACAATTGGATGAAGGAATAAATGTACTGAGAAGCAGTAGTTAGTATACAAAGTTCCTCGAACAAGTTTCTACTTCGTGGTCTTGAAATTACGCCATAAATGATTCTCATTGCAAGGTTTTACATGCTAAAAACCTTTGCTCGGCTTCACGAGTTGCTCCAGAATGTTTCCCTGTATGGCATACTAAAGTGAAAGTAAATGAAGTATGGAAGAGTTTTGTATTTATGTCTCCTACATCTGACATCATTCTCACTGCAAATACAGACTTGATTAGAAGCTTCAGTAATTCTGTGTTATGCCCCTCCCAACTGAATTTATTATCGAGTTGTAATACCAGAAATTTAACACCGTAAGCCTCTTTAATCTGCATGTCTCCATACATTCTACATATGCTGGAAGAAATCTCTTACAGGTTCTGAGCTGCATGCAGTGGGTCTTTTCAAATTTTAATGACAGTGAATTAGTTTCAACCCTTTTATTAATGCCAGTGAAAATGAGATTAGCAGTTATTTCTAAGTCTTTACTCGACTAGCTACCTAGTACAATATTTGTATCATCTGCAAACAAAACAAACTTAGCATCTGGCAGTGTAACAGACGAGAGGTCATTGATGTTCACAAGGAAGAGCAATAGACCCCGGGTGCAACCTCGACGAACACCACATGTAATTAATTCCCAATCGGATAAAGACTAATTGATTACTGCAAAGGTATTTAGCAATGGCAGCATTTGTTTTCTGTTAGTTAGATAAGACTCAAGCAATTTCGCAGCATTGCCAGTGACACTATAATATCCTAATTTACTTAAGGGAATGCTATGCTTCATATAGTCAAAGGCTTTTGACAGGTCACAGAAAATGCCAGTAGCCGCTAATTTATTATCTAATGAACTAAGTACATTCTCACTGTAAATGGAAATAGCTTTCTCTTTGTCAGAATCCTTAAGGAACGGAAGTGTGACTTGGACAATATATTATTTGCAATTAAATGCTTAGAGAGACGCTTGAACACAACTTTTTCAAATATTGGTGAAAAAACAAGCAAAAATGAAATTGGGTGTTTGTTTGATAGTATCTCTTTATTCTCCTTCTTATAAAGAGGCTTAACATTAGCATATTTTAGCTAGTTTGGAAATGTTCTGATGATAAGAGATTCATTACACAAATAACTGAAGATAGAGCGCAACTCGTATGAGCACTCTTTTATTAGATTGGTTGATATATCATGTCCAACAGAATGCTAGGGTTATAAGAATTTTATATGGATGCTACTTCTATGGCAGACGTGAGTGTCACTTACATTTTACTGAATCTAATTTTGAAGATTGGGCTCAGATACTCCATTGCGCAGTTCACCGAACCTGATAATCCCACGCTGTCAGTAACAGGAACAAAGTTCTTGCTTAAGAGGTTTCAACACTACACGCTCTTGTTATCAATGTCTTATTTACTTTCAGAGCTATCTCTTCACCTTCCTTTTGGTCCCACCTCTCTCTGTCTTCACTATATCCCTCACGGTTTTCATTTTGTTGCCAGGTGTAATTATCGTTTCCTCACAAGAAAGCTGCTTTTATTAATGGATTACTTGCTTCAGTAATCTGCAGTATCCTTTGTAATGCATTACAATGCTATCATCAGAGCTGTTCCTAGATAGTAGATACATTCTTCATTTTGTCCCATATGATATCTTTATTCCTTGTGTAATCCATGTTTTATTCTTTGATTTCTATTTGATTTACCTTTGGCAGAAAACAATTTTCAAAAGCAGAAGCAATTTTATTACTGAACGCTTCATGTTTTCCTTTTGAGTCAGAAGTGTTGTAAACATGTATCCAGATCATGTCTTTAGGCAATCTCCTAAAATTCTCAATTTTTGACTGATTTATTACCCTCCCGTACTCAGATTTAATAAATTTCTGTCCTGACAAGTTTCAACATTTAACGCAAGATGCTGCGTGCCATGATCAGATAGTCCATTTACTATTGGTTTTGTGATATGACTGTTTTTCCTAGATTTGTCTACAAAGATATTATCAATAGCAGTCTCAGAGCATTTACATAACCAAACTTCAGAGTTCACAGTAATAACTAAATTGAATGACAGTGTTGCTGACTGTGATAATTATTCACTTACAGGGCGTTTCAATGAATCCACATTAAAATCACCAGCAACCACTATTTCCTTGTTTTTTATTTTGGGATGGGACAACAGAGCTCACGGACGGGTTAGAACTTGTCGTGGACTAGTTAGAACATGTCCAAGTGCATCCACAGATGCAAAAGCAGAGCAACCTCGAAAATATACACACTCACGTAATAGTACATCAAACACAAATCGTTGATGCAACTACAACATTACCAAAGTACAGGCTACTAATATGATATGACTTTCAGCAATAACTCAAAATCCTGACGTCCAACAACATTTCTGATTGCAAAATCAGTATCAGCACACACTGCTGCGAAACACGCGCTCCGGCCGCTGTGGCCGAGCGGTTCTAGGCGCTTCATTCTGGAACCACGCTGCTGCTTACGGTCGCAGGTTCGAATCCTGCCTCGGGCTTGGCTGTGTGTAATGTCCTTATGTTAGTTAGGTTTAAGTAGTTCTAGGTCTAGGGGATTGATGACCTCGGGTGTTAAGCCCCATAGTGCTTAGAGCCACTTGAACCATTTTGAAAATACTCGCGCCATTTTCACCCAGTAGCAAATTCATTGTTGGGTAGTGTTTTTCATGTAAATGAAAGCTAGAATAAAGTAAACGATAACTGTTGTGATAGTGTTTTTTCATTAGCTGAGAAACAGCTAATTCTCGATATTGTTATCTTTCTATTGCAAGTACGTTTTGCTTACATTACTAAAATACTACCTCAAAGCTGTATATCAGTCAGTGGAAAAGTCATTGGGTTTGATATTATGTTCATGAGACCTTAAATGTAAGAAAGCAGAGCCACAAAACTGTGACGGGCTTTATTGTAAAAGTGCTTGATTCACTTCATTTGCTTAGTTTCTCAAGGCAAAAGTAAATTCAGCCAAGAATGAATAACTAACTAAATCTTTTTTACAAAAGCTTCGTGAAGCAGCTGCTGAAAATAAAGTCATCAAATATCTAGTGAGTTTCAATCTGCCACTAAAAGCGAATAATACGATTATTCAAAAATAAAATCATTAACAGTTATTAGTCTGATGAACAGAAATATTGTCTAAATTCGTCCCTTCAGGACTGGCGACCAGAATTACAAAGTGGAACTAGCTATTCCTTTTCCGAAGGAAATGTCTTAAGCGGAATAAATGTTACTTCCTGAGTCAGCGATTAGTACATGCGGTGCACTTTGTTGTAGAACATTGAAAACCAAAACGATACTTAAAGATAAGTAGTGGAAGCTAAGTGTTTAATTTTGTTTCTCAGTGGAGCTACTGCCTAGGATCAAGCCTCTAAATTTTTCACTAAACGCGACGCGAAAGGTATGATAGGCAAAATATTACTCATCCATGTTTATACTTGGTTTATGTTTGTAGACTGTTCACTTTAAAGGCAAACAGATCTCAAAGTGCAAATTTAATGCTCGAAAGCCATTCAAGGGCGGGACAAGGTCATACGGTGTAGCAGGCGCCACCAGCCACTCGTAATAAAAGACAGCAACGAGACAGTAAAATTGCAGGCGAAATAGAGAGATGCAGCTTCGTTAAACGTTTACCGTCCCATTTACCAACCGATGCGAGTACTAACTGCAATTGCAAATGCTTGCCTTTTGTTCTGTCAACGTGTTCGTGTGCGTACTACAACTGCACCTTATTCTCAAGAAGCTTCAGAACATTGTGTAACACTGTATACAATTCACCTGCAAACCTTCCATGGCGCTCACTCATGGAAGAAGGATAATGTGGAGACACACCCTGACTACAGATTAGGGGATTTGTTTTCAGAGTGAAATTTTCACTCTGCAGTGGAGAGTAAGCTGGCACGAGACTTTCTGGAAGATTAAAACTCTGCATCCTATAGGGACTTCAAACAGGGATTTTTACCTTTCGGGGGCAGCTAAGCTACCCAAGCACGACTAACGACCATTCTTACAGGTTTCCTTCTGCCAACACCTTGTCTCCTACCTTCAAAAATGCAAACATGCTCTCCTGCAAAACTTGTAGAACTAGTACTCCAGGGGGGATTCGAAAAACATAAATCTAGATCTCAATCGTATACGTCCCACATGCCAGTGCAGCGCTCAATCTCGTTCAGTAGATCTGCTGCAGTAGAGCTTGTCGTCCAGTTCAGCAAACAAGTAGGCGGACTCTCTCTCTCTCTCTCTCTCTCTCTCTCTCTCTCTCTCCTAGGCAAAAACAAACAAACACACACACAGACACACACACACACACACACACACACACACACACACGAGGGTGGTTTGAAAGCTCCTCGGAACGGAATAAAAAAGAGTTAGTTTCAATGTAGTCAAAAATATTCATATGTGTGTGAATTCTTAAGGGACCAAACAACTGAGGTCATCGGTCCCTAGACTTACACACTATTTAAATTAAATTAAACTAACTTATACTAAGAACAACACACGCCTATGCCTGAGGGAGGACTCGACCCCCCGGTGGGAGGGGCCGCGCAATCCGTGATATGGCGCCTCAAACCGCACGGCCACTCCGCGGAGCTCAGTGCAGTCTTCTTGTAGATCAATGCACTTGGTTCAACGATATTCCAGTGCCTTGATCCAATCTCGAACATGAGTTTCCTCCAGGCCTGCACAAGAGTTGTCAACTCCGGCTATCAATTGTTCATTTGAAGCGAATCTTCGTCCACCAAGAAAAATTTTAAGTTTTGGGAAGCCACATCAGATGAAGAAGTTGGGTGTGCCAAAAAAAAAAAAAAAAAAAAATGGTTCAAATGGCTCTGAGCACTATGGGACTTAACTTCTGAGGTCATCAGTCCCCTAGAACTGAGAACTACTTAAACCAACAATTCATACCTTAGTTCGTGTAATTTTGCTGTGGCGGTGGCATATGTGTGCGGGCGCGCATTGTCTTGTTGCGGTACCGATCTTGCAGATAATTTTTTCGTTTCCAATTCTTCAGTTGAAATGTGGTATACGCTTTCAGATGACATCGGGCAAGCGTGAATAATTTCACACAATTTCAATCGGCGATCCTCCATGACCGTTTTGTGCACTTTTGCAATGATTTCAGGAGTAGTGACACATCTTGGCCGACCACTGCGCGTCTCGTCATCTAAGATCTCCCGACCAAATTTTAATTCATTTGTCCACTTGGCAACAGTTGTATATGGAGGAGCAGAGTCCCTCAGCTTATTCTCGAAATCGCATTAATGCGCTTTGCGTTCATACCTTTCTTTACGAAGTATTTAATCACTGAAACTTCCTGGCAGATTAAAACTGTGTGCCGGACCGAGACTCGAACTCGGGACCTTTGCCTTTCGCGGGCAAGTGCTCTACCAACTGAGCTACCCAAGCATGACTCACGTCCCGTCCTCACAGCTTTGCTTCTGCCAGTACCTCGTTTCCTACCTTCCAAACTTTACAGAAGCTCTCCTGCAAAGTAAAGCTATGAGGACGGGTCGTGAGTCGTGCTTGGGTAGCTCAGTGAGCACTTGCCCGTGAAAGGCAAAGGTTCCGAGTTCGAGTCTCGGTCCGGTACACAGTTTTAATCTGCCAGGAAGTTTCATATCAGCGCACACTCCGCTGCAGAGTGAAAATGTCATTCTATTCAATCACTATTCGAATATCGATTTTTTCCATCTTCGAAAATCACTACGCGGCAACAACAACAGAGCCACGTCACCGCCACAGCTCTCGCCCAAGAGCACTGACGAGTCACTTGTTTACAGGCAACAGTCCAATGACTATCACGTGAACAACTCTTTGCGCTAGCGCTGACCTTTCGTCGTGGTGATTTCGGGAACTTTTCAAACCACTCTCGTACAAGCACACACACATACACACACTCACACACACACACACACACACACACACACAGAGAGAGAGAGAGAGAGAGGGGGGGCGGGAGAGAGAGATACACGCAGCTTGTACAGTAGGGACAACCGCCTGGCTGTTGGCTTCCCCCAGCCCCACTGTCCGACGCGTAGCTCTGGAGAGAAGAGCGACACGCCACACTCGGCAATCACGGCAAACAAGCGCCCGCCAGCAGACGTAACGAGCCACTTCCGCGTGCCCCCTCGCAACTGCGCTGATCCCCTATGGCGGTAACTGAGACGAGCGGCGAAAGTCCTAACGAGCAGCACTGTTTGCACCTGATGGATTCGTGTTACTCGGACGTCCGTGAGCGCCAATTAGCAGCTTGCGATGAGCACAACAAGGTCGTGATGTTACCTCTGCCCGTCCTCCAGACAAACGCGAAAATAAGGTGTTACAAGGGTCACTTTCCTCTAAGGAGCGGAACTCAATAAAGCTGTTCCCTGGAACAAAGATTTTTAATCATTTACGTAAACACGATTTTCTTTTCATTTAGTTGCACCTGGATGGCGGTCGCTGAGTGAACTTACTATAACACATCGGAAACTTAATAATGAAATCCATCTACTGTCTTTTCAGTACTATTTCTAAATCGCCAGCGTTATTCTGAAGCACAGCTTAATCATCAGAGTTTCATTTATTTAACAGAGGACTTTCACTGCGGTGTCAACGTCGCATGTAGAATAGCTACTCTGCGAGAATATGATGACCCGACTCTGTAACATCTCAGTGAAGTACGATTAGTGAATTATTGCCCAGTCTCAAGGAAATGGCTGTTACAGACAGTTTCCGGACAGGGTAAGGAGGCCAGTGCGAATAGGAAACATGCGTAGAGGGTTGGGGTTGGGTTCTTTGGGGAAGAAGACCAGACATCGAGGTAATCGGTCTCATCGCATTACGGAAGGACGGGGAAGGAAGTCGGCCGTGCCCTTTCAAAGGAACCATCCCGGCATTTCCCTGGAACGATTTAGGGAAATCACGGAAAACCTAAATCAGGATGGCCAGAAGCGGGATTGAACCGTCGTCCTCCTGAATGCGAGTCTAGTGTCTAACCACCTCGCTCGATAAACATGCGTAGAAGCAAGTACCACGACGAACAAATGGCTCTGAGCACTATCGGACTTAACATCGGAGGTCATCAGTCTCCTAGAACTTGGAACTACTTAAACCTAACTAACGCAAGGACATCACACACATCCATGCCAGAGGCGGGATTCAAGCCTGCGACCGTAGCAGTCGCGCGGTTCCGGACATCTCACAGATTCTAAGACACCACTATCCTGACAAATGACCAATATTTATGGTAAGCAAACAAAAGTCACTTCGACAACACCTAGGAAAAGGGGTGACAAAATTACCCCAAACGACTACAAGAAACAATGCTTAGTCGGGTCTACGATTGAATATCAACGTGACTTGGATCGTTTCAATGTTCATGGGTTTTGGATAAGCTGCGCTTTCATAACGTATTGCTAAGGTGAAATACACTCTCCGACTAAGGACGCAGAGTCCAAAGTACTGATGGCTACCTGCTTCCAAAAACTATTGCGTTAACACGTCTAAGTTGGCGGAAAACATAGCTTTTTTAATGAGCATGTGTGATTTATACTACAGTGCCACTTTAGGGTCAAAGCCCGTTGTAAATAACCTCTTCATTATGAAGAGGGGCATATGTATATGCTGCAGACAAGGCACAGGGTGATTCGAAAAGAATACCACAACTTTAGGAATTTAAAACTCTGCAACGACAAAAGGCAGAGCTAAGCACTATCTGTCGGCGAATTAAGGGAGCTATAAAGTTTCATTTAGTTGTACATTTGTTCACTTGAGGCGCTGTTGACTAGGCGTCAGCGTCAGTTGATGCTAAGATGGCGACCGCTCAACAGAAAGCATTTTGTGTTATTGAGTACGGCAGAAGTGAATCGACGACAGTTGTTCAGCGTGCATTTCGAACGAAGTATGGTGTTAAACCTCCTGATAGGTGGTGTATTAAACGTTGGTATAAACAGTTTACAGAGAATGGGTGTTTGTGCAAAGGGAAAAGTTCTGGACGTGACAGAGCACTTCATCACTGGCCTCCAAGAAGCCCTAATCTTACCTCCTGCGATTTTTTCTTATGGGGGGTATGTTAAGGATATGGTGTTTCAGCCACCTCTCCCAGCCACCATTGATGATTTGAAACGAGAAATAACAGCAGCTATCCAAACTGTTACGCCTGATATGCTACAGAGAGTGTGGAACGAGTTGGAGTATTGGGTTGATATTGCTCGAGTGTCTGGAGGGGGCCATATTGAACATCTCTGAACTTGTTTTTGAGTGAAAAAAACCTTTTTAAATACTCTTTGTAATGATGTATAACAGAAGGTTATATTATGTTTCTTTCATTAAATACACATTTTAAAGTTGTGGTATTCTTTTTGAATCACCCTGTATTTTCTTTGAGAATTATTTATTGGTAATGGTACTCTCGCAATACGTTTCCCGAGGAAGTAATTACCTGAAAAATACAGTATTCAATTAATTTTTTAGATGTCAAGAAAAGCTCATTTTATCCTTGCATGGCTCCAAAATGTTCTTTTGGATCGCATACCTGCGGCAGTTGACGATGCTGTGTTCGCTAGTTAGTGATTTCGTTATAAAACTTTGATTGCTTCCACTATTCTATTCTTGTTACGGTAGCAGATTCTCCAAATTTCATTTTCATAATTTTTATCAATAGCAGTAACCATGCGTGTTACATTAAGGCATAATAGCACAGTTGTAATAACGGAGGTCCTCTACGCATAGGAAACATCATATATATATTACTCTCCTTCGATCTGTAGAGAGAATGAAGAGAAAACAGGTTACCGAAGAAGATCCACAAATTCTTCCAAAACAGGAAAGCAGACACAGAAAATGTGAGGCAGCCAAGGCAACAAAGTAGTCACAATAAATGCAGACTGAATCGGAGACGTTGCTAAATGAAGACAAATTAACGCTAGAAGTTTAGAAATTCCAAGGTTTTCAGGATGATAAAATAAATAGCAAGACTACTGAAGTCAAACGGTCAGGTGAGAGGAAAATAGCTCATTCTGAGCAGATGAAAGGGTTTATAAGAAGGTTGAAGGGAAAGAGAAATAAACATCTCTGTTGACGTCATCTTTAGTTGAACTGAAACGAAACAAGGAAAATCATGATTTTTTCAAAAATGTATCAAAAAGGCAATTAGGGTACGTACGGTAAATATAATTAGAATGAAAATATCCGAGACTGTATAAATTCAAAATAATGTACAGAAAAATACCATACATGCCGATCCGTATCCTGCATCCTAACGTCAAGTGTTTTTACACTTTTTAATCGTTTCTTGATCAAGAGAGCAGCGTAAATTTTGTCCAGAAATATATATCAACGGAGAATGTAACATAATACTTGCAAAACGACGCTACACATCCCCGGAACCAGGATCTGAAATGACGCAGCGGCTTATTTAAATAACGCTATTTTGTGACCGAAAGGGCATTTCGTATGACACTGCTGGCAGATGTAGATTTGGTAGAGCTACAGTTCAAGTGGATTCCTCTCTTCTTTCCTGACAGTGTCACAGAATGGCTACTATTAGCAATTAATTTCGTTCCCCAACGTTCCTATATTTATCGCTAACGAGGCAAACACGGAATTGCTCATTGAACTTGACAAATACTGGTGATTTTTTACAGTACTGTTTGCTTTGTTGACTCTTCCTGGAAAGCACGCTCGCGCAACTTGAAGAGGAGAACATACAGTGACGCAGAAGGCCTCCCTTACATCGCTTGTCACAGGATTGTGAAACACTAAATGAACCCGCGGAGAAATGCGCTGCTCTTCTTTGGATCTTCTCCATTTCTTCTGTCAGCCCCATCTGTTACGAATCCTACACTAACGACCGATATTCAAGTATTGTTCGAACGAATGTTTTGCAAGCTACTTCCTTTGCTGGTGGTCTACATTTCCTGAATAGTCTTTCAATGACTTTCATTCTCGCTTCTGCCTTACTCGCGATCAATTTTATGTTATCATGCCATTTCAGGTCACTCCGTACACATTTTCCTAAGTATTTTATTGAAGTAACTGCTTCCAGTGACTACTCTGTGATTGCATAATCATACAGCGAAAGATCTTTCTGACTTCATATTCTCAGTAAGTTGCTTTCTCTATGTTGAGGGTCAACTGTCGTTCCCAGCAGCAAGCGTCGATCCCTTGCAGGTCTTCCAATATTTCACTGCAGATCACCAGCGCGCAACTTCTCTCTAGACAACAGCATCATCCACGAAAATCATCATGGAACTGCCATGGTCTCCACCTTGCAACATTCACACAAAGCATTTCCAGTAGCCCCCTCGTTTCTACGGTGTTTTCCCGCAACAGCAGTATCAAACCTTGATGTTATCTTTCATTTTAACAGGTGGATTTTGCGTCTGTGTATCGCATTCGCAAATAATAGTGATATTCTCCTTCTTGTTTACTGTTAAATTGGGAGACACAAATTAATATATCTTGTAAATTTATACAGGGTTTGGGAAATGGGGGAGGCGGTTGTTCCATTTGCCTCGTGGCGGCAGTGTGCAGGAAGTCGAAGGGTCAGGATTAGAGAGTGGGCATCCAGGGCTGCCGTTAAATGATAAAACCGGAATTAAATACAATAAAGAGGATGTATTTAATGTACGGTGTACAAGGCGCGCGCCTAGGGTCGGAAGTTACCAGGTTTAGGACAGTCTAGGAAGTCGAACAATTAATGGAAATGGACAACGGAAGCGGAAGCGAATCATGTTAACTTGCGTTGGTGGGCGGTCGTGAAAAGCAGAGCCAGAGGGTCGGCCTTCCAAAGAGACGTCTGTTCTGCTCGAGGCCTGGATTAAAAGAGAGAGAAGCCACTGTGTTGTGCACCGCAGACCACTCCGGTGTCCACACACGAGATCGGCATCCCGCGCACGCTATTGGCTACAACCAATGGCGTGAATTCGCTAGCAGTTTCAGCAGAGGGTTCAAGGCGTCTCTTGTCAGCAGCTGTAACTGGACAGAACTCCCTCGGTTTTGAAAGACAAGCGACTTGTGTTACATAGAGACGGCGTAAGTTACTCGGGGAGAACACTTGTAAAGATTTGACTGGGCCTCTGATATAAACTTTTTAAATCAAGTCCCTAAAATATTCCTTGACTGGCTGCCACCATGTACATTCCTTCCCCCTTCCAGAGAAGTGGTGACAAACATTGTTTACAAAACTGCGTCAGTCACTTCTGGAAAGACGGTTTGCCCTAGTAGGGGCCTTAATACTATGGAAGGGATCTGTTACAACATTTCATTTAGCGTATGTTAAGTGTCAGGGGACTTACATGCAGTTAAGTTTATCAAAAATTCATGCGTTAAGAAAATAATTAAATATTAATTGTTCAAATTACAGTACAATATTTCCTGTAATAGTTGAAATCATCACTGTCCATTACATTGACAGAAACAGTTTTTTGAAATATTTAGTCCCATCTGATAATTATGTCAATTTGACCAAACGAGCCGGCCGGAGTGGCCAAGCGGTTCTAGGCGTTTCAGTCTGGAACCGTGCTACCGCTACGGTCGCAGGTTCGAATCTTGCCTCGGGCATGGATGTGTGTGATGTCCTTAGGTTTGTTAGGTTTAAGTAGTTCTAAGTTCTAGGGGACTGATGACCTCAGAAGTTAAGTTCCATAGTGCTTAGAGCCATTTGAACCATTTTTTTTTTTTACCAAACGAGATATTTTGAGGATACTAGAAACTGCATGTATGTAATCATTTCGATGACAGCTGAAGTAAAAATAATACTTATGAAACTAAAACTGACAAATACTTGTTTATGTAGCAGTGATACATCGTGAATATTGAAATTCGGAATTGAACTATCACTTAGGTGATATTCAGCTGCTCCTCAGTGCCGGTGTGTCAACGTCGGCTCTTCCCATTTAATGTGTACATTCAGTTCATGCATTTGAATGTCCTCGCAACACTCTAGCCGTCCCATCTGTGGTGAGTTAAAAGCGGGTCCACCATTACGGTGCCGGCATTCAATTTAAACAATGGTGCTTGATGGATGGTATATTCGTGTCTACTACGGATCATTACCCATTCATCATGTACATTATCGCCTTGAATAATATGTAATGTCTGGCATTTGACTGATGTGTCATATTTTACGAAGTGATTGCTTTTGTATGCCATATGGAGGCTAAAGGCAACTGTTGAGGCATGTGTTTCTGTCGAAATTTCGTTTTTATGAAGGAAAGAATTTTTGTCTTTAGCGCCATCTTCCACAGTAGGTGTTAAGATGCAACATTATTTTTCTCCACCTTAAGTGTGCCGCAGTTTTCAAAATGTTTAACACTTCCTGACTTCAGAATATGTAAAAGAGAGCAATAAATACCGACGATCAGTGATAACGCTTTGTAAACGGAAACGAAAAGCGTGTCTAAAAAATCACTCTTAAGCCACGTTACTCCTAAGAAGGAAAAAAAGTAAAACAAATAACAGTTTATAAATAAATTTTTGCGTATACTGCTTTGCTTCTCTGAAGTTAACATTTTCGTACTGACCATGCACACATTTACTAAATTCACTGCTTTGATCAAGATGCCCTTTGCTATTTTCACGTAGATTTATCCTTTTATTATAGATAAAAGTTAGTGTACTACTTTTTTCTTGGTTGAGCGTAACACTGTAATTTACTTCTCTTCCTACTAAAGCCATAAGCATAGGTTAAAAATTAGTACAAATTGTTAAACAAATATTTTGTAAATTATGCGCCATCCAGTATTCGTCACTAAAATAAATGTTGATGCAATTCATCACAAGATCTTCATAAGACTTTGTTGTATTTTATTAACATAATCCCATGAAATAACTCCTCTTCAGACCCGAACGCATACTGAAGAAATTAAATAACGAAAGACAACACATTATATTACAATACTGAAAATGTGTTTGTTCTTTCCCTTTGCCTTCATTTCAGTCTAACGAGACCGTCGTCCTTTAACAAACGATGATAGTAATAATCCCTGTGTAAATATAAGCTCAAGATATAAGCATCTCCGACGGAACACCACATCAAACTATGCAGGCACTGTCAAATACAGACATTCCATAGATGTATTTTATGCCAAAGCCTAGACAATAATTGTACTAGCACTGCGGGAAGCAGACACTGGGGTATATGGAGAATTGGAGGGTCCTGGAAGCGTGCTCGGATAACCGAAGTTCTTAGGGCAATCATTCTCGACAAACAGGAATTCCGGGGTCGAGTCCCGGTCTTGTACATATTTTCATCGGTTACCAGTAAATCGTATAGCTCTTGTGGTACCATCTCTTTATTGGTCTTTCTACTCTTTTACCTTTTGGTTCACATTGTTTTCGTGATTCTGTCATCTAAAATACGGTTTAAATGTTCTTTCCACCTTAACTGATACTGTTTCATGCTGTAAGTTGTGTTTTGGATATTCAGTTCAGCTCGAATATTGTAATTTCTCGTGTTACCCATTAAATTGTGCACAGCCACGTATCTAAGGAATCTCATTTCACATATTTCTCTTCTCGTTTTTCCTTAAACATAGAGCAGTGCAGGTATAGCTGTAACGTAATAGGACTTCAGCAGAGTATCCCTCTGGACTTTCTTGCCCAGAGTTCTGAGTAAAGTTCTGTACACATGATTGAACAGGATTAACTTATGTCCTATATGAACATTTGAACCATATGTAGTACCTTCCCACATCTATTTAAATGTATTAACTTTTTCTGTGATCTGTGTGTCAATTTCGATCTTAAGTTTCACGGACTGGTGTCCTAAAAAGCCATTGATTTTTTATTCGTTATGGGGATATTTAGATAGTGTTTCTACCTATTTAACTTAATTTTTTTCGTATGTAATTTGTATTCTGACCAATAATTACTTGGTCGTCGGCAAAAAGCAGTGTACTATCATCCACATATTTGTATCACCCATGTTCAGCCTGCTGCCGACTATTTTGATTCGTATTTTGTTATTCAAATGTAAACATTGTACAGCTCTTAACAGATTAAGTGGGATTCCTATTGTCTTAAAATATCCCTGAGGTTGTTTAGATTTACTATATCAAACGGCTTATGATAGTGAATGAAGGCATGAAAAGTAGATAAATTGATATCTTGGTGATATTCTGTAAGCTGTGTCATGGTGAAGATACAATCCATGAATAATCTTCCGTTGCGAAAGCCATTGGGCATTTAATAATATAGTTTCAACGACTGGCGATATTCGTTTGTTAAAATCATAGCCTATAATCTATAACCTGCATTTAGAACGCTAATGCCTTAGTAGTTCTGACATTTATGTTCTTTGCTTTCTTATAAATTGCACAAAACTGGACTATATCATTTCTTGAAGTATATAACAGCGAACGCATACGCGTTAAATCTATTATACTTTGTTGCGATATTCAGTGATATTTTATCAGTTCTTTATTGAGTCTACAATGTCATAGAGTTCTTGCTAACAGTTACTGCACCCTGTAGTTCCTCCAGCGTTATTAAGTCTACGTTCCTACCTGCTTCACCGGAAGTATCTGGGAATCGTGGGTATCTGTCCAAAATGCTTTGTAGTATTGTAACCAATTATAATTTCTAGATTGTTCTTATCTTTTTTGTTTAAATATTTCATTATTTTGTATGCTTTATGTTGTTTTCCACTTACATCATGCTCAGTATCGGCTATATACTTCTCAAAACTATAGTTCTTGATTTCCATGAATTTCCTGTTCGCTAGTGCTGGTTTTCTCTTGTAATCCAATCTCAGATCTTGAGCGACTTGGGAACTCAACGTTTCTAAGTAGCCAACTTCCTTATCTTCAAAGAGACTAGGTATTTCACCATCCTAGTACCACAGATCCCGTTAGAAAAAATTTCTCCTTTCTTCTGCGATAGTGCTTCAAAAGCAGCTTTCATTAATGCGGCCTTTATATAATTAAAATCCTGGTTGCCGTTATCCACTTTTAGTTTTAAACTAACGTATTTTTCAAAACCTTGTCTTATACAGGAACCGGATACTCTCTTCTTGATGAAAATGTACTTTAATTGGTGCAGCAATGTTATTTTATTTCTGGTTAGAAGTTATCTGCCATTATTTAGGTAGTTTTGTTTTTGAGACCAACAAGAAATTTTTTATGCTTAACTCATTACTTAATGAGAACGCCTTTAATCTACAACCATGATTATGTACTACTTTTTCCCTTCTGAACCAATAAGATTTGCTATCGTATTTTTTACCTACCCTTGAATTTAAATCTCCTTCTACAATGGGATAATTATTTATGTTATCCTATACAGCGTTCTTCACAAAATGTCGTAGAATTCTTAAGAGTCAGCATCCTGTTCCTCTTCTGGGGCATGTATTCCAATGATCGATAGATAACAGCTTCGTATCTTTATTGATGAAGCTGTAAGAATGTACTTTGTATATTTTCTTCCCCAGAACAGCAACTGTAGCTCACGCTTTTTCATTTTGATGCACTACGCTGCACATCGTGACATACCTCTTTATTGTTGTTGAACCTCTTGTTTTCATGTTGATCTCTTTTATGATGGCCAAGTCTTTTTTGTGAATTTAGCTTTTTTTGCAGTTCTGTTTCTATATCTCTCAAACTGTATACAACCCAAGCAGCTAGTTTGAATACACTGTCTGTTCCAAGTCCTTTATTCTTGTTGTACCCTTAGTTCGTCTTCAATTTATGCATCTTGCTTGCTTTTTTTTTCGTGGATTCAGAGTAACATTACAATTCCCACGTTGCAGGGTGGGGCTGCTACCTATAGCTACGCCAACACACCCATTTTTCTTTTAGTGTTGTTTCCCTAAGAAGACAGCGTGCAGTACAGCTATGGATCCTTCTCTCCAAGTTTCGTAGGATGCCCGTCACTGTTTGTCATGAAGGCTGTCTCCCATATGAGGGTCGGCTCCCACGAGCCTGAGCGCCTTGCCTGGGTAAGCTGGATCTCCTAGGAGCTTTATCTCCGGACAGCATAGCCCTCAGGGTCATCGCAGAGAGCACATACCTCCTCGCCACGGCAAAGCTGCGATTCTCAAGGGGGAATTGTTTGTTAGTTTAATATTTAACATTGGAAGCCAAATGACGTGTCGCTTGTATGTAATGTATTTTATCATACTGGATGGTTATAATTTAAGTGCAGCCACATACAGAGGTCCAGTGAGGGTTGTAATTATAGTATCACACTGAAACTTCGTAGCTATCCAATTCTGGCCACCAGGTGAAAATCTGGCGCTGTGAATGCAAAGAAAGGCGTATAGCAGTGTTTTTGTATATCAAGGACTGTGAACTAGAAGTGGGCAGAAAAGATCAAACAAGGAAGAAAGGCATAATACTGATTTAATTATTAACTGCAATTTACGCAATTTGTGCAACGTGAGTACTGGAGACGTCGTCGAGATAGTGTATAGCGACAGATATAGAGTGATTACAACTGAAGCTGATCTTTCAAACCGCTGTAGAAATAATACCATTGGTCAGAATGGCGCCATATTGTAACGGAATATTTCGGGGAAGGGGAAAAACGTGCGGCAGAAGAAAGATAAATAGTTACAAAATGTAGCAATAGATGGCGCTATAAGCTTCATAATTTAATAGTGGTCGACTAAAAATGAAAATAAATCCTACAACAATACCTAAGGTGTACTTATGACGTTAAAAAAACTGTACTACTGAGTGTGCATGGGTGTACAGGTGTGACACTGTTAGTTACGTAAGTCCATACCCCACCGCTTGGTCATATCACATCGGACGGGAAAAGTCGGTTTTTTTATTGTGCAGAGACAAAAAAACGACTAAAAATCATCACTCACATGGGTTTTTAATCTACCTGAGGCCAAAAACCGTATAAAAAGCATCAAACACGTTGGTTTTTAATTGTCCTGAGACCAAAAACCGCATAAAAAAGCATGAATCAAAATCAGATCGGATTATTAATTTCCGTGTGACTGGTGCAATACATTTTCAATATGCTTCCCACCGTTTTCTGCAACAAGTTGAAATCGAGAAACAGTATGTTCCACAATTGATCGAAGTGTTTCCGGGGTAGCGTTCAGAATGTGTTAGCAATGCGCACCTTCAACGCAGCTTAGTTTGCAAACAGAACACTGAACACAACATCTTTCAGACAGCCCCACAGCAAGAAGTCACACCGATTAAGATCAGGTGATTGGGACGACCATGCTGTAGGGAAATTACCGTTTTTGTCCGACCTCGGATGCTTAACTTTATCCACATTAATACACACTCGGAATCCGTTAAAACCTCGCTAGATACGAGTATTATCGAATTCTTTACTTCAATAAATACGCCGTCACCACTGGCGCTTGATCTATCCATAGGATAAATATTCCAATGTGAACTTACGATTTCGTTGCTTTTTGCTTCCGGTTTCAGCCAAATTTGAGCTCCTAAAGCCATCTGGGCCTTATAATCTTCAATAAGCGATTCTGGGATCTTTTCTTGTATGCTTCTGCAGTTTAATAATATCATATATAATATTTACCGTGTTACGCGGCTGGCGACACTGGTGCCGACACTAGTAACCTTGCTGTTGTGAGGACAAGCATCCTCTCACTACATTCTGGCTCTTCGATTTATGCCGTCAATTCGTCTCTGATTCAAAGAAAGGGTGGGGGGGGGGGGAGGGGAATTCCTTTATTCTCTAACCAAGAAAATTCCCAGGTGCAAGTTATACGTACTCCGCTGTACTAGTATCCTTTTCCTGACCTATTAAGGGGAACCGTACAATTCTCCATCCGACAACAAAGACTGAGAAATTCGCGACCGTAAACATCGCAGTCATTTGAGTCACTTGTTCAGAACTTCCATGCTGCTCCACGGCAGAGGACTGCAGTTGACCCTGGGTGCGATGCTACAAATAGTGAGCCTCTAACCCAAAACCGACCGCGGTGGCCACGCGGTTCTAGGCGCTGCAGTCCGGGACCGCGCGACTGCTACGGACGCAGGTTCGAATCCTGCCGCGGGCATGGGGTGTGTGTGATGTCCTTAGGTTAGTTAGGTATAAGTAGTTCTAAGTTCTAGGGGACTGATGACCTCAGATGTTAAGTCTACCCCACGCGTGACGCTAGCCGTCTTCATCAAACCAAGATGGCTTCAGAACCCAAGCGGCAGACGTCACTGGTGCCAACACTAGCAACCAGCTGCACACAGTGCGCTCGATAGTCGTTGGCAGAGCTCCTTCCAAATGATTAAAATGGCTCTAAGCACTATGGGACTGAACATCTGAGGTTATCAGGCCCCTAAAACTTAGAACTACTTAAACCTAACTAACCTAAGGACATCACACACATCCATGCCCGAGGCAGGTATCGAACCTGCGACCATAGCAGCAGCGCGGTTCCGGACTGAAGCCCCTAGAACCGCTCGGCCACAGCTCCTCCCAAGTCACGGACGAGATCCCCGAAATTACATACCGAGTAAACACTGGTATTTTTCCTGCCTTGCAAGCTATTCCTCTGAGAGCTCCATTAGATGCCTAAAGTGGGAGCTCGGAATGACTAAAACACCCTCTGCCTGCATTTGTTGCAACTTGTCGGGAAAATTGGCCACTGGCCCAACAGGAAGGCATCCTATGCTGACTCAGTAGTATTATCAGTACTGGATAGAACCTCGTACTTGTCACTAAGCCGTGAGGACCGTTCCCTCTTTCGCCTTCCCCCCAGTGACACAAACACTCGAGTGAAGACGAACCGGTCAGAAGTTGAGTACCAGAAGACGCAGTAACAACATGATCACCAGGGTATTGCAACGGCACCTGGGTGTCATATGTTTGATCACCAGTGACCTGATGTCGCCATTGTTTTGAGCAGTAGCCAGAAGCCTTTCGGAAGCCTGGTCAACTCAGACCGCAGCCAGTTCTCCTTATGTCTGCTCACAACGAGCTCAGCTCCTATCCATATCACACTGAGAAAAGGAAACTGATTAAGATCACAAAATATAAACAAAATAGTGAGGAGTAACTCAGGAAGTACAAACAGACGCCCGCAAAAGAGAATGGCTCTGAGCACTATGGGACTTAACATCTATGGTCATCAGTCCCTTAGAACTTCTTAATCCTAACTAACCTAAGGACATCACACAACACCCAGCCATCACGAGGCAGAGCAAATCCCTGACCCCGTCGGGAATCGAACCCGGGAACCCGGGCGTGGGAAGCGAGAACGCTACCGCACGACCACGAGATGCGGGGCCAAAATAGAAAATTACGCGACTGTGCCCCTACAGGGATTGGAATATACGTAAACTGTTAAAGAGGAGAATAAATAAGCACTAAAATAAGCGATGCAAAGGTCTCAGTACAGCCTAAGATCGCAAGATCTGCTCGTTCTTAAAACAAATATAAATTACTATTCTAAAAGTCAATGTAGCGGTATCAACAGTTACTCTTTACTAGACACGCTGCTTTCATAAAAGCTACTTCAGGAAATAAATACGCTAACTGCAAATCACTTATATAAACTACACTGTGTACAAACACTAGATTTAAGCGGAGGCATGTGACATAGCTCATCAGGCGGTGGTTGCCTCACATAGATACGCACTAATATTTATCTCAAAAGAAATCTTAATGTACATTAGTAACCAACAGTCTACTAAGTAAAATACACACACATCACTTCCTCGCAGAAACACGTGAGAAACAGAAACTGTATTAAATTATTGTTTGTCAGACAAATTGGTCCATTTACAGGAGTCCTCTCTGCTCCAGGAATGCGGCTACACTTGTTGGCTAAAAAGTAATCAAAACCGAATATTACAGCTGGGATATGAGTTAACCTTTCCTATTTTTTAGAAAGTACAAAGTACTAATTCCATTTCTAACTGGCAAAAAAGAAAGAAAAAAGGAAATATATACAATTATTTACCATAATACATGGTTTTAAGCAAAACTGAACGCAAAATCTACGATTTTACAGTACGTACAATTTTTTCCTTCCATCACCAAAATTTCACAGAACAAAAGGCAGGGTGACTTGTTTAATTTGATAAACGGACATAAGTAAGTAGATCCGTGTGAGATTAATTTTGTACTGGCAGTTTAAAATAATTTTCACAGTTTCGTTACTAATTAGTAAGAGCTAACCTACACGGAAAATAATTTGAATTAATTTGTGAATGTAAAGTGAGAGATGTGTTTTCCTCTTAGTATGAATATACAGTACATAAAATCATATTTGTATCAGACCAGTAAGGTCCCTGAAGGTGTCTCATTCCATTTGTATAAGCACCTCCACCTGGGTCTCAGGCTGGTTTCCCCATTTACGTTCGACACTGAGTTGCTATTCCAGAACATGGAGAGTCTCAGCAATTCTTTTCGCGTGTAAGGAGGAATTTACAGTAGACTGGAGCAGCAGTGAGAATTTGGATCGAGGAGTGGGACGCGCCATGGTAATTGGTGCAGTTCTCTCTGAACTGCTAAGACAAGGTGGCTTAGTGGCTAACGCCACTGCCTATTAAGCACGAGACCCGGGTTCGATTCCTGGCCCTGGTACAAATCTTCCATTCGCCGCTTCAGTCTGTATGCATAAAAGTTATGGAGGCTTTCCTGGAGGTATCTGTGATGGTTCAAATGGTTCAAATTGAAACGTCCCCTTAGGAAAATTTGTGAATTACTGTGATGATAAACCTCTACGTTATTTGATTTTCAAATCTGAGCAAAACTGAACGTACTCAGACATTCAATAAACTGACAGACAATATTTTTAGCGCAATGCAATCTGACTTTCAATAATCCCTACAAAGAAATGGCCCTGACTGACAATAACCTATACCTTTCATGAATCACTTACCTCACAAAAATCTTTGTTAATCGAACTACTGCAATACAGCGAGTGCCACTACTGCCAGCTAAATAAAAGATTCTAGCTACTCAAGGCACTAACTACTGATATGCATAGCTAGCAAATGAAATATTTTGATAGGGAACAAACAATTTATTTACCTTAATAGTGTTCAAATATATACATATATATCAGTTCACGATATCCAGTATTACAAATTTACTCTTTCTGGCGGACACACGTCCAGATCGTCCGCTCTTAAAATTCTGCCATCTCTCTCCCCACATCCACCACTACTGGCGGCTCACCTCCAACTGCGCAACGCTACGCGCTCTTGACATCCAAGTGCCCAACACCACAATAACGAATATTTCAACAATGCTAACCAGCCACAGACTGCACACAGCACAGTCAGTGATTTTCACACAGTGCGCAAAGTGGCGTTACCAACATAAAAACCGAAACAGCCTACTTACAAATGGCTCTGAGCACTATGGGACTTAACATCTGAGGTCATCAGTCCCTTAGAACTTAGAACTACTTAAACCTAACTAAGGACATCCTACACATCCATGCCCAACGCCGGATTCGAACCTGCGACCATAGCAGTCGCGTGGTTCCAGACTGAAGCATCTAGAACCGCTCGACCACCGCCGCCGACTCTATTTGTGATGAGTGTAGGGAAGGAAACGTGAGCGATAAATAGTTAAGACGAGAAGATAATACCTTTCGATGTGTAGTGGTACAGGAGCATGCCGAAAACTGGTTGGGCGGAGGGCATAGCTGGTGAAGAGTTTCTGAACATAACTGGTAGGAAAAGGAATTTGTGGCACTACTTGACTAAATGAAGGGATCAGTTGATAAAATGCCGCTACGGTCGCAGGTTCGAATCCTGCCTCGAGCATGGACGTATGTGACGTCCTTAGTTAGGTTTAAGTAGTTCTAAGTTCTAGGAGACTGATGACGTCAGATGTTAAGTCCCATAGTGCTCAGAGCCATTTGAACCATTTGATAAAATGCGTCTTGAAGCATGAAGGTATTGTCAAATTCGTAGTTGAGGCAAGTGTGTGGGGGGTGGTAGTCGGGTAGAGCGGCTGGGGTATAAAGGTAGAGGAGTGAGAATAAGGCATGGAGACAGCAGGTAGGTTACACCTAGGCAATACTTAGTCGTGGATGAACAGGCTTGCATAGGGTATTCTAGTGTGTGGAGATGCGTCAAAGTAGTCTTGACACCGATGATCACAACAACAACAGTGCTCCTACAGTACCTCGTAAATTATTACTCTAGCATTACTCAAGCATTGATCCGTTGCTCATTATCCTACGTCTAGAGTCTGCAAGAGCCGGCACAATACCTGCTAGCTGCAGTTCGAGTATGACGGTAGGAGAGAAGGGACGGTGCCGTAACGAGCTGCGTAGCAGTTAGCCCGTGGCTCAGTGCTGCATGCTGCGAAGGCAAGGCGGAACAAAAGCTCGCTAACGAGGCGGGCCATCAGCAGCGGCAGTGGCGGTTCGCCGCAGGGCGGGCCGCACTCCGTGGGCGACTGCAGCGCTCTTCCTGGGCAGCGGCGAACGGCGAAATATGAAACCGTTTCGTTGTCGGCACTTTATAGCTCTCCGTGTAAATCTTTAGAAAGGCTCTACTCGAGCAGCCGCCGGAGAGGTCGGTCGGAGGAAGAATCTGGTAACGGATCCTCAGCGCTTCTCCTGCTTTATACTTCCCAGAAAATGGAGAGGTTTGGCGAATTACTTGGGAACTCGTGTTATGGAAACGTTCCTTCTCCAACTTTCCTTCAGAGACAATTGAATAATTTTTTTTCATATTAATTTTAAAAGCCACAGTTGCAAGTTGTCACAAAATTTTACTCGTTTTGATCACATAATGGTGACTTTATTAATATGTTGTATGCAACTGAACGCTCTTAGATGTCTGGTACAGTGCTATTCCGTTTATTTTACGGCTTATGCACTATGTCATCAAAAGGATCCGAACACCTGGCTGGAAATAACCTACAAATTCGTGGCGCCCTCCATCGGTATTCCTAGAATGTAATATGGTGCTGGTCCACCCCTTAGCCTTGATGACTCCTTCCACTCTCGCAGGCATACGTTCAATCATGTGCTGGAACGTTTCTTGGAGGTTGGCAGTCCATTCATCACGGAGTGCTGCACTGAGAAGAGATATCGATGACGGTCGGTGAGACTAGTACGAAGTCGGCGTTCCAAAACATCCCAAAGGTGTTCTACAGGATTCAGGTGAGGACTCTGTGCAGGCCAGTCCATTACAGAGATATTATTGTCTTGTAACCACTCCGCCATAGGCCATGCATTATGAGCAGTTGCTCGATGGTGTTGAAAGGTGCAATCGCCATCCCTGAATTGCTCTTCAACAGTGGGAAGCAAGAAGGTGCTTAAAACATCAATGTAGGCCTCTACTGTGATAGTGCCACGCAAACAACAAGGGGTTCAAGGCCCCTCGATGAAAAATACGACCACACCACAACACCACCCCCTCCGAATTTCACTGTTGGGACTAGACACGCTGGCAGATGACGTTCATCGGGCATTCGCCATACCCACACCCTGCCATCGGATCGCCACATTGTGTTCCGTGGCCGGCCGGTGTGGCCGTGCGGTTAAAGGCGCTTCAGTCTGGAACCGCGTGACCGCTACGGTCGCAGGTTCGAATCCTGCCTCGGGCATGGATGTGTGTGATGTCCTTAGGTTAGTTAGGTTTAATTAGTTCTAAGTTCTAGGCGACTGATGACCGCAGATGTTAAGTCGCATAGTGCTCAGAGCCATTTGTGTTCCGTGATTCGTCACTCCAGTGTTTACGCTCCTTACACCAAGCGAGCTGTCGTTTGGCATTTACCGGCGTGATGTGTCGCTTATGAGCAACCACTCGACCATGAAGCACCACTCTTCTCACTTCCCGCCTCACTGTCATAGATCTTGCAAAGGATCTTCTTGTAGTTTGGAATACCTGTGCGATGGTCTGGATAGATGTCTACCTATTACTCATTACGATCCTCTTCAGCTATCGGTAGTCTGTGTCAGTCAACAGACGAGGTCGGCCTGTACGCTTTTGTGCTATATCTGTCCCTTCACGTTCCCGCTTCACTATCACATCGGAAACAATGGACCTAGGAATGTTTAGGAGTGTAGAAATCTCGCTTACAGACGTATGACTCAAGTGACACGTAATCACCTGGCCACGTTCGAAGTCCGTGAGTCCGTGGAGCACCCCATTCTGATCTCTCAGGATGTCTAATGACTACTGAGGTCGCTGATATGGAGTACCTGGCAGTAGGTGATAGCAAAATGTACCTAATACGAAAAACGTATGTTTCTTTGGGGTGTCTAGATACTTTTTATCTCGTTGTGTAATTTACAAAAAAGTTTGATTTGTCACAACCCGTGTTAAATCACATTATGAACGTAATCACTGAGTGATCCAAAAAAGTAATTCAATGTGGCAATCTGCAGCAGAGACGGATACAATAACTATAAATTAACTAATTTCCTATTTCAACATATATAACATACTATTAAATAAATTTGTTCCCTTTTCTCGCTAACACATGCCTCATTCTGTAATAATTTAATGGTGTTTTTTCTGGTGTTTAGCCGACTGGTTGACTCCATATTGTGCACAAAATTTCAACGACAGACCCGGTCGACTTCTACAAGTCCTGCGAGCTGTGCAGTTGTGCATAGTCACCACCTAGACTTCTACCAGACTGCGTGCTACTGATGGTGTCGCGCCGGATATAAGTTGCGGCGTGACATCAACAATACTTCACACTATAGCTGGAGTCCAGGCAACTACTGGGGCCAGCCGGAGTGGCCGAGGGGTTCTAGGCGCTACGGTCGCAGGTTCGAATCCTGCTACGGGCATGGATGTGTGTGATGTCCTTATGTTAGTTAGGTTTAAGTAGTTCTAAGTTCTAGGGGACTGATGACCATGGATGTTAAGTCCCATAGTGCTCAGAGCCATTTAAACCATTCTAGGGGACCGATAACCACAGCATTTAAGTCCCATAGTGCTCAGAGCCATTTGAACCATTTTTTTGCTACTAGGCATAATAGTGCAACTAGCAGCACGTGAAGAAGACAGCTGGGTCTGTTGTCGAAAAACTGTTTTAAAGATGAAACAAACCATTGGGCTAATCATCAGAAAAAAGAACATTAACTTGCTATCACGTAGCCTTCCATTCGGAAAGTGGGTGCGCTCAGCGACTGTTATGTGATTTGTAGATTATAGAGCGCAGCAATCAGTCTTCCTTTTTGCAGGCTTTATTACGCAAACTGATTTCGGCCAGTGCCTAGCCATTATCAAAGCTCTATTTTCTGATCTCGATGTACAGTAGTTCCCTGTTGTTAGGGTGTCAGTCACAGTTCTTTGAATACTAGCCGAAATCTGGATTTGCGTAATAAAACCTGTAAAAAGACGGATGACTGATTGCTGCGCTCTATAATTTATAAATTAAATTATTAGTAAATGAAACATGCAGCAGATAATGATCTCAGCGGTCCCATGCAAGTTGTGCACGAAACGACATCGTGCAAGGCCGCACAGGCACGTGAGGTACTTTGAGCCAACAGAGGTACGCAGACAATGCGACGACAGTTGGAGCGTCATACAGTGACAGCAAGCCAACCATTGTTGTGGGAGCGCACAGAGGAGACAAGCCCGCAACTGTGGTGTGCACAACAGCACGGCGCGCAGAAGTAACAGCGCGTCGTCTTTTGAGACGAATCACGCTTCTCTGAACAGAGTCATGGCGGAGGTAATTGTATGAGAATGCTCCGAGGCACTGAGCATCGTCATATCTGTCCAAAACTTGGCGTAATTGTATGAGGTGCAGCGGATTCGTAACACTGTTACGAATAGTACGCATAACCAGTAGTTCGGACAGCAGATGTTACATTTCTGATGTGTTAGAGCCTGTGGTTTTTGACTTACCTTTGTTACGCCTTTGAATACGTGAACACAAAAGGCATCTTGCTCATGTTGTCAATACATAGTGTTTTCGATTGCAGCCAAGCCCAACACAGACTCCAGATATATATATATATATCACTCGTTAAAAACATCTATGGTCGGCGACAGTGTTAACACCATCTGGCAGCGCTACTCACAGGGAATGCTGCGTTGTCAGTTCGGCTGAAAGCGCATTGACAGCAGCTACGTTTCGAACAGCTTTAATGGCGGAAGTTTAACCTACCTTGCTACGGTGTGAATCATGGTGTGTTACAAACCGTTTGGTGATAAATTTATTAAGCGTACGGAATAAGTATGAGATACGCGTTACAGAAGTGAATTTGTATTCAATCTTTCCCAGCCATAATGACATGGAGAAAAACCAGTGATACAGATTCTCCCACTGCAGAATGGATTCTATAACGAATTGTACCTTAAAGAACAGGTTACACCTTCTGTTGCCTCTTACTATATTAACAAAATGGCCAAATTATCAAATACGAAACATCCACAGTATGATGAACAGCATTTTAAACTACGTTATACTGTAGTCAGAATAGCAAGATCGGGAAAATACAGTATCCATTTCGGAAGACATTATGCTCTGAGCTACTTTCTATACATGTAGGTAAAGTAAATGTTCCATTCAAATTACAAAATAAATATATATTCCATTCACAAACCTTTTTCTTCAGATGTTTCACTGTCACTGCGTTCGCAAATGGAGCCTACGCAATGTACGCCAGATTGACGGTTAACGAATACATAACTTCGTCTTTAACAACTTTTTTCCAGCAATATTTTTCTTGCAAGTAAGAAACGGTTTCCAATCATCAACGCCGACTTTTTCTATTGCTTGATGGATCAGCCTTTCAATGTGGGTTATTTTAACGTAGTATTTTTACCTGCCCCTTATTTCTTCACCTGTACCCGCTCAGTGACCATGTTGCTATAAAATCAATTTCGTAATTTTTACTGTTGCCTTTGAAATCTTAATGCGCTACAACAACTCTGCTCCTGTTAGTGATTCCAGTATGTCGTTTATTATTATTATTTCACAGTCATGAAAGACTGTTACATGCTCTTGTGTTTGTACTGGGAGGCTTGTTTAGAATAACAGAGTGATCGCTTGTGAAGTCCATGAATATGACAGAACATGGACGAAAATAGGGCAACAGCTGAATCTGAAACTGTTTCCGAAATGTTTCTTCATTCATTATAAAGTGGTGGTTTTCGATTTTGATCGAAATACAGGTTTACTTTGCGGCACAAATCCCGTAGCAGTGGAACCGTCGTGGCATATTATGAGACGACCTTGTTTTCCTGTTGTGACTTTCAGGCCACCTTGTACCTATGTCGTCTTTCAAATAAAATTTCTAGCGTCATTTTGATTTACCCAAGTCTCGTCCAAGTAATACAGAGTCGACGTTTCTTTTGAGATTCCTCCGTGCATTGACCTCTGAAACGCCATCCTAGCATCAGCAGTATCACCACACCCCATTAAAAATTTCCTCCTGCCGTATTTAAATCCTAAGTCTTAAATATTATTTGCATTGTCCTTGCACTTCCCTCGAAACCAGTGGCTTCATGCATTGCAGTGAGCAGTTTCGCTGACTGGGAAACTTGCGTCTTTCATAAAATTCTAAATCCTTTCGATGGAGAACATCTTCATCGAAGTCGTCGATTTCCGCTCCCCTCTGTGGCACGCTACGTTTCTTCCATGGAGACCGAAATTCTACATTTCCGGTTGCCTGCTGAGACAGCTGGGTTTCCTGCAGAATGTGACCGACAGTTCGTTCACCAATACCGCCACAGGTCGCTGCATTGTATTCCTAGGCCTTGGCAGCCTTGCAGATCAGCACTCCTGAGTCTGCCTCACGATTGAAAAACAAGTACTCTTTAAAAATAAGGTCCCTTTCCTATTATGAACCGTTTGGTGCCTGCTACATGTTTCAACCATTATGAGAAAATTCACAGAATATAACAGAAATCAATCACTCGCAGTCTCGCTCACAAAAAATACATCAGAACGCTCAAATATGACGGAAGTTAGTACGGAACGCGGAAACCGACTGAGGGCTCATGGATCAGGTGCGCAGCTGTCTACTGCACATCTCAGACTCAGGGGTCACCAACGCTGTCACACGTTGTCAAAAGGTTGGGACACCAGCATTCGCTAGCTCTCACAAGTGATGAGCAATGTAACAGAAATGAAACAGTATGGAATGATGTCCATCAGTCAAGCTCTGTTCGATGTCCAGCCAATGTAGGGTCATTGGTGCTCCTAGAGGTGACAGCTCTGTGCACTAAATTCCACATCTTGTATACCCTCAAAAGAGCTACAAATTTCTTTATTGGCCATCATTTTTCGCCTTTATGTTTTGGTGAACAGCAGTGTAGAAACTTTTTCATATGTGGAAGTAGTTTTGTAATTCCAAGATTGACCATTGTCTAAGCCACGTAGACTCCTCTCAGAATCTAAATAAAGTGATGACCTTATTGTAAAGAAATTCAACAATTCTTAATTTATTGGTTTCTCCATATACTGCCTGCTCTGCAAATACTCTCGCCGAATATGTTAATATAACTGCAAAGCGACGGCAGTGTACTGTCTGGACACAAAACAATTCAGGTATTTTTCATTACTAGGTAACTATTTGCTGCGGCATATTACCTCTTTACCGTTTCTTGGAACTGAACCGTTTGCTTCGTTCGTGAGAAATTTCATCAAAGTGGATTAAATAATGGCAGTGGACAGAAGTTAACAACTGGTATGCTTCTGTGCTCCGCTAGAAACTTTTATGCACAAGTTTTTAAACCATACGAATAAGGCTAATGAATTTTAACTGCGTATTTATCAGTTACGTTCAGTTGGATACCTCAAAGGGAAACCCACTTGAGATCTCATGCACTCATATTCGTTCATTCACGGCACAAAAAATTTCTACTTTCAGACGGAGTGGAAGGTCACATTTTGAGTAAACATCACGACCAGTGCCATCTAGTTCATCATTTCTACAAAACCTGAAGCAGCGTAAAAACCTAGTTCTCGCTTGAAAAGCAATACCGCACTAACACACTCTTTTGAGTTGAAGTGTGTATAAACATACGCGTCTTCCTAGCATTAGTAAAATATAGAAAATATCTTTTTCCTTCTTTGGGACCTGTTGTAACGCTGAACAGAGACATTCTCCTGTCAGCAACCTGTAACCGTGCTTCTATACGGAGCGCTAAAGCAAGTGTTCCCTATCTGGAAACGTATTTGTAGCGACAAACGAAAAACAAAAAGTCTAGTTGATATGTACTTGAAAACACGAGTACAATCTTTAAGGGTTACGGCCACTTCGGTCCCGTGAAAGACGTCTGTTCCACCTAAAGTCCTTTCTTATTACGAATAACCTACACAAATTCCTCTTCTCTCAAATTCTAATCAGTACCTCCTCATTAAGTACGCGATCTACCCATCTAATCTTCAGCATGCTTCTGCAGCACATTTCGAAAGCTTCTATTCTCTTCTTCTCTAAACTATTTATCGTCCATGTGTCACTTCCATACATGGCTACACTCCATACAAGTACTTTCAGAAAAGACTTCCTGACACTTAAATCTATAAGGCTCGGTGTTAACAGATTTCGCTTCTTCAGTAACGTTTTCCTTGAAATAGCCAGTCTACGTTATATATACTCTCTACTTCGACCATCATCAGTTATTTTGCTCCCCAAGTAGCAAAACACATCTACTACTTTAAGTTCTCATTTACTAATCTAAGTCCCCCAGCATCACCAGATTTTAGTCGACTAAGCTAAATTCCATTATCTTCATTTTGCTTTTGTTGATGTTCATCTTATATCCTCCTTTCAAGACACTGTCCATTCCGTTCAACTGCTCATCCAGGTCGTTTGCTGCCTCTGACAGAATTGCAATGTCGTCGGCAAACTTCAAATTTTTACTTCTTCTCCGTGGATTTTAATTATTACTCCGAAATTTTCTTTTGTTTCCATTACTGCAGGCTCAAGTTACAGATTGAATAACATCGGGAATATGCTACAGTCCTGTCTCATTCCCTTCTCAGCCACTGCATCCCTTTCGTGCCCCTTCGTCTCTTAAAACTACCATCTGGTTTCTGCAAAAACTGTAAATAGACTTTCGCTCGCTGTATTCGACCCCTGCCACCTTCAGGATTTGACAGATAGTATTCGAGTCAACATTTTCAAAAGCCTTCTCTAAGTCTACAAATGCTAGGAACATAGGTTTGCCTTTGCTTAATCTATCTTCTAAGATGAGTAGTAGGGTCAGTATTGCCTTACATGTTCCAACCTTTCTACGGAATCCAAACTGTTAGTATATAGCAGCCGTGACTTATTAAACTGACGGTTCGCAAATTTTCACAGCTGTCAACACTTTCTTCCTTTGGAGTTGGAATTAACATATTCTTTTTGAAGACTGAGGGTATTTCCCCTGTCTCATACATCTTGCCCACCAGATGGTAGAGTTTTGTCAGGGTTGGCTCTACGGAATCCAAACTGTTAGTATATAGCAGCCGTGACTTATTAAACTGACGGTTCGCAAATTTTCACAGCTGTCAACACTTTCTTCCTTTGGAGTTGGAATTAACATATTCTTTTTGAAGACTGAGGGTATTTCCCCTGTCTCATACATCTTGCCCACCAGATGGTAGAGTTTTGTCAGGGTTGGCTCTGCCGAGGATATCAGTAATCTCAATGGAATGTTCTGTACTCTCGCAGCCTTGTTTCGACTTAGGTCTTTCTGTTCCCTGTCAAATTCTTCATACAATGTCATATCTCCCATCTCACCTTCATATATTTCCTCATCGATTTCAATAATATTGCCCTCAAGTACACTCCTGGAAATTGAAATAAGAACACCGTGAATTCATTGTCCCAGGAAGGGGAAACTTTATTGACACATTCCTGGGGTCAGATACATCACATGATCACACTGACAGAACCACAGGCACATAGACACAGGCAACAGAGCATGCACAATGTCGGCACTAGTACAGTGTATATCCACCTTTCGCAGCAATGCAGGCTGCTATTCTCCCATGGAGACGATCGTAGAGATGCTGGATGTAGTCCTGTGGAACGGCTTGCCATGCCATTTCCACCTGGCGCCTCAGTTGGACCAGCGTTCGTGCTGGACGTGCAGACCGCGTGAGACGACGCTTCATCCAGTCCCAAACATGCTCAATGGGGGACAGATCCGGAGATCTTGCTGGCCAGGGTAGTTGACTTACACCTTCTAGAGCACGTTGGGTGGCACGGGATACATGCGGACGTGCATTGTCCTGTTGGAACAGCAAGTTCCCTTGCCGGTGTAGGAATGGTAGAACGATGGGTTCGATGACGGTTTGGATGTACCGTGCACTATTCAGTGTCCCCTCGACGATCACCAGTGGTGTACGGCCAGTGTAGGAGATCGCTCCCCACACCATGATGCCGGGTGTTGGCCCTGTGTGCCTCGGTCGTATGCAGTCCTGATTGTGGCGCTCACCTGCACGGCGCCAAACACGCATACGACCATCATTGGCACCAAGGCAGAAGCGACTCTCATCGCTGAAGACGACACGTCTCCATTCGTCCCTCCATTCACGCCTGTCGCGACACCACTGGAGGCGGGCTGCACGATGTTGGGGCGTGAGCGGAAGACGGCCTAACGGTGTGCGGGACCGTAGCCCAGCTTCATGGAGACGGTTGCGAATGGTCCTCGCCGATACCCCAGGAGCAACAGTGTCCCTAATTTGCTGGGAAGTGGCGGTGCGGTCCCCTACGGCACTGCGTAGGATCCTACGGTCTTGGCGTGCATCCGTGCGTCGCTGCGGTCCGGTCCCAGGTCGACGGGCACGTGCACCTTCCGCCGACCACTGGCGACAACATCGATGTGCTGTGGAGACCTCACGCCCCACGTGTTGAGCAATTCGGCGGTACGTCCACCCGGCCTCCCGCATGCCCACTATACGCCCTCGCTCAAAGTCCGTCAACTGCACATACGGTTCACGTCCACGCTGTCGCGGCATGCTACCAGTGTTAAAGACTGCGATGGAGCTCCGTATGCCACGGCAAACTGGCTGACACTGACTGCGGCGGTGCACAAATGCTGCGCAGCTAGCGCCATTCGACGGCCAACACCGCGGTTCCTGGTGTGTCCGCTGTGCCGTGCGTGTGATCATTGCTTGTACAGCCCTCTCGCAGTGTCCGGAGCAAGTATGGTGGGTCTGACACACCGGTGTCAATGTGTTCTTTTTTCCATTTCCAGGAGTGTACATAGCCCTTGTATAAGCCATCTATATACTCCTTCCCTTTCTGCTTCCTTTCTTTTCTCGGAACTGGTTTTCCATTTCAGCTCTTTGTATTCATACAACTGGTTCTCTTTAATTTTCCGGTAGGCAGTATCTATCTTACCCCTAGTGATATATACCTGTACAGCCTTCCATTTGTCCTCTAGCCATCCCTGCTTAACCACTTTGCACTTCCTGTCGAGCTCGTTTTTGGGACGTTTGTATTTCTTTTTGCCTGCTTCATTTACTGCATTTTTATGTTTTCTACTTTCATCAATTAAATTCAATATCTCTTCTGTTGCCCAGAGATTTCTAGTATCCCTCTTCTTTTTATCTATTTGACCCTCTGCTGCCTTCACTATTTCATCTCTCAAAGCTACCTAGCCTTTTTCTCGTGTATTTCTACCCGCTCTCCTAGTCAATAGTTTCCTTATGCTCTCTCTGAAACTCTCTACAACCTCTGGTTCTTTCAGTTTATCCAGGTCCTATCTCTTTAAATTTCCACCTTTTTGCAATTTCTCTAGTTTTAATCTACAGATCATAACCAATAGATTGTGGTCAGAGTCCACATCTGCCGCTGGAAATATCTTACAGTTAAAACCTGGGTCTTAAATCTCTTTCATACTATTATATAATCTATCTGAAACCTTCCAGTGTCTCCAGGCCTCTTCCACGTACATAACCTTTCATGATTCTTAAACCAAGTTTTAGCTATGGTTAAGTTATGCTCCGTGCAAAATTCTACTACGCGGCTTCCTCTTTCATTCCTTACCCCCATTCCATATTCACCTACTACTTTTCCTTCGCTTCTTTTTCCTACTATAGAATTCCAGTGCCTCGTAAATATTAAATTTTCAGTTCCCTTAACTATTTGAATAATTTCTTTTATCGCATTATACATTTTTTCAGTCTTTTTATCGTATGCAGGGGTACTTGGCATATAAATTTATATTCCTGTGGCAGGCATGGGCTTCGTGTCTTTCTCGGCTACAATAATGCGTTCACTATGCAGTTAGTAGTTGCTCACTCGCGCTCGTATTTTTTATACGTCACCTAACCTACTCCTGTATTGCACCTATTTGGTTTTGTACTTATAACCCTGTATTCACCTGACGAGAAGTCTTGTTCCTCCAGCCACCGAACTTCCCTAATTCCCACTATATCTAGCTTTAACCTATCCATTTCCCTTTTTAAATTTTCTGACCTGCCAGCCCAATTAAGGGATCTGACATTACACCCTCCGATCCATAGAACGCCAGTTTTATTGCTCCTGATAACGACATCCTCCTGAGAAGTAACCAGCCAGAGGTGCGAATGGGTGACTATTTTATCACTGGAGTATTTTACCGTAGAGGACGCCATCAACCTTCAACGATACAGTAAAGCTGGATGCCATCAGGAAAAATTACGGCTGTATTTTCCCCTTGCTTTCAGCCCTTCGCAGCATCAGCACAGCAAGGCCGTTTTGGTTAACGTTACAAGACAAGATTAGTCAGTCATTCAGACATTTGCCCCAGCAACTACTGATAAGACTATTACCCCTCTCCAGGAACCACACGTTTTTCTGGCCTGGCAACAGATACTCCTCCGATGTGGTTTCACCTAAGGTACGGCTCTGTGTATCACTGAGGCACGCAAGGCTCCCCACCAATGGCAAGGTCCTTGGTTCAGATTCAGTAAGGAATTAATAAATTCATTACGATTTTAATACTAGGATTTCTAGTTCTGCTCGGCTACTTTCACGCATTTTACGTACTTCCCCAGGATGACTGGTTCTCCTACAACTTGTGTAATTTGTAAATACATTCTCTGCACGTTGTGGTTATGTCCGTAAGTGCATTGCTGAAGAACAACGTTATATCTTAAATGAAATAAAAGTATTTAATTTAAAGTACTGGTCGTTTTTTTCCTTTCAAGTGTTACGTTGTAGCTTCTGATGTTTGCATGATATGCTACACTACTGTCCGTTCTCCTCTCTATCTTCAGATTCTTAACACAATTCATCTTCTTCTTAGTATTATTATTATTATTGTTATTATTATTAACGAAAGCATCTGAATTTTTATTTTTTGGTCTCTTTTTCTTTCCTCACAGGAGTGTATACCAAATGAGTAAGTTTCTTTGTGATTCGTCACTGATTTAACCCATTATTCATTCTTTCTTCTGTTACTATATGCTATGATAGTGACACTATCATCCTTCCTTAAAATAAATTACCTCCACGTTTTATTACTACTTGACTCTCATGTTATATCCCTCCCATATTCAAGAATTATATAGAGCTATCGCTTCAAAAAATATATAATACGGGATTTACCAAACTTTCTTTGGCTATTGTCCCTCGTCCAGAAAGAAAAATCATTTAATAATATACAAGCATGCTACGTTTTGGATATGCTAGTGATATACGTTTACATGCTGTCACCATCAGAATTGAGCCTAATATTTAACCTTCTCACGTCATGTAACTATTACTGTTTATCTCCAGCACACTTTAGACCGACTATTCGAGAAGAGCAACTACCAAGGTACTAGGCTGGTAGAAAGAGTCACGTCCAGACGCGAAAGATTAGTATGATTTCATTCTTACACGACAAATGAAGCAGACAACATTGTTTACTGTATTGTTTATGACATTTATCACATCGGTGTTTGGAAACGATTGTGTTCTTGCACGTACCTGGAAGCATGATTTAAAAATACTTAAGTTTTACTATAAAACTGTGCTGTTTCTTTATGTTTTGTTTGAAAATCGCAACTAGTAAAAAATATCAGAGTGTGCTACGTAGATTACTGACATGGTATTTGCCTTTTTGTAGAAAGATTTGCGTTCGTTAAACAAAACCGTAAACAAACTGCAGAGTATTTATGTTTTTACTCTATGTGTGCGTACAGCATTAACCTACGATTACCCTGTGGTATGAGTGATGTCTTGAAAAAAATTATATAACGGGGTCTCTGAAGACTCTGTAGCCGAAAGTTTTCTCGAAATGAGAGACACGTTCATGAAATGTATTCGCAGTTGCTAATTCTAACACCCCTCCAATATACAATTGAAAGATGACAACGAAAATTTGTGATGGAAAGAGACTTGAACCCGTGTTTCTCGATTCACGCGACAAGTATCCTTAACTGCTTTGGCTGTCCGTGTACGACCTACGTCCAGACCGACAGTTCCATATGTCGTCGCTCCTGCGTCACAAACTGTCCTCATGCACAGGCTATGTAATTTCCATACAGGGGACGACATTTTTAATTGAGAGTAGTTGCCTGGTGTCGTCGGATAAATACTATACTGCAATGATTGTGTTATTAAGAAGTAGGCATGGATGTCCGAAGGAACATTGCACTCTCTTCCTTAACAATACAGGCACTAGAATATCGTATTTATACTTTCAGTATTTTCTGTGGCGCAGGATTTTGTGGGGGCTTCTACAAGCATAGTCTTATAATTAATATTCCCTTTACTAAACAACATTTTCCAACCACTTGCAAATATTAAGTCTCTGCACTCAGCTTGGGGAATAACAATTTCAGGAATGTCAAGATACTATAAATAAAAACTGCATGATACCCCAACAGATATACAATAAGCTTATCTCACATGGAGCAACCATAATATGCAACAGAGCTCAAGCTAAAACACGTCCGTTGTTTCCTTCAGCATGACTATAAAGTGAGCTCCACTTCAAGACAAAAATCTTTACGTGTTTCCGCTTGTGATTAACATTACAAGTGGATATCAAGGAAAAGTTAAATTAGCTTCTACCCGACAATAACTGTACTAGGGCGTACTTAGCTAACCAGGCTAATCAACTGATTCACTAAAATGATCTACAATGTATCACTTTCTACTCCTGTACCCTAGAGGCAACACGTTCAGATAGCACTGCAGCTACTATATTGAACAAGATCATGCCTGTAAGGAAAAGACACAATAACAGAATGTACATTGTAAGGTGGCTGTAATTTGGCACCTTACAAGCACTCATATCCATACTTTGCCGCGATTTACAACCGGATTACGTATCAAATGGCTCTGAGCACTATGCGACTTAACTTCTAAGGTCATCAGTCGCCTAGAACTTAGAACTAATTAAACCTAACTAACCTAAGGACACCACACACATCCATGCCCGAGGCAGGATTCGAACCTGCAACCGTAGCGGTCGCCCGGTTCCAGACTGTAGCGCCTAGAACCGCTCGGCCACATTGGCCGGCCGATTAGGTATCATTTGATAGGTTGTACATCGTGTATACGAATATTTAAAGAAGACTGACATTGTCATGTACACCTTGTAATTATTGTATGGAAGGTGGCAGACTATCTTTATTATCAAAACGGTGTAATGAATGATTGCCTATACTAGTAGAGGTTGGAACGCCAGTGGAAATAAGACGGCGGGCGTAACTCAAGCCCTGTGTGGAAGAGCCTACACAGGTGTGTTTGTCCTGCTTGACACAGAAAATAGCCAAGATGGACGGTAGGGGCACTTGAGCGCTGAAGCAAAATACAGCGGCGGCCGGCCGGTATTGTAGTGGGGCCTGAAGGATAACGGGATAATACTTCGGAAACTCTGAAAATCTTGGACGCAGCAGAGAGGAACGAGGAAGCGTTACCTCGGAAACCACGCAGGCTGGGATATTTCTAAGGATATTTACTCTGAGAAGCGTACCATTGTATGTATTCCTAATTAAAGGGGATAGGTATTTCCTCTCAAACTTTCCTCCGCGCTGGACGTCAAAAGGATAAAATTTGGTTGGTCGGCGTTCGGAAGAATTTGTATAGAGGGAGAATATTCCGTAGTTTCGAGAATATGATTCGCTTTCTGCAGTTACGAGGGAGGGGAGTCGAGCTTTACTGGGAGGCCAGCGGTGGAGAGAAAGTGGTCTTCCATTTTGAGCACCCGTGTTTGATGGTCGCTCAGTGTCAGCTTTTGTTGGTACAGACGGACTTGCTGTCTTTGCTCTCAGGAGATTTTATAGTTAGTACGGTTAGACACTGTACTGTTGCGAACTTATACGAGTCAGGACCTCGCCTCCAGGTTGGCAGTCGTAATTGAGAGCACTTCTTATGCTCACGTTGAGATGTTTTCTGAACTTCGTCCTTGTGGCAGGGAGTTCGCATTTCTCGTCTGTAGAACACAGAGAGGGGAAGACAGTATTAGAGTATACTAGTCAGAGGACCGTCTTCTGCCGTCATAGTGTTTGAATGAGGGTTATTTTTATATTTTGCTGCTGGAGTTCTTCCGTTGTTACAGATATGTACGAGAACCATCACTCCGACCCACCGGACGCAGTACATATGGTGATATTGCTAATTGCTTCGGTTTATTAGGGCTATAAAGCTAAACATCTGTGATGACGTAAATTTCATTCCAACTGAGGTTCCACAACATTGTAGATCATATTTGAAAGTAGTCTCTTCTAGTGTTTGGTACATAGGTGATGTCAGTCATCTAGCGTTATTTATATTAGATCACGTAGCCACAAAAAGGGGCAGATTTTGTCAATTGATCAATCATATTAGTTAGGAAATCCACTTGTACTTTTTTATGTCCATTGGTCATTGATATATAAACATTTGTAATATATAAAGGGATTTCAGTCCACAATCAATGTATAAGCAGAAACGGCATTTATCATTTGTAGTTACTAGTTCCCTTAATTATTCAATAATGTTGATGTTGTAATTTATATGTCAAAGAGCAAGAAGGCAGAGATAATATCACCACTAGCAGATCCTAAGATCTGCTTCAGGGGTAGTCGGACTGAGACAAATCTTCACTTTCGCGTTCAGTGTTTTCCTTTGCGCACATTCATTTTACACCCGCCTGGAGTAACATCTTGGAAAATATATATTCTCTATGCATGTTGTAAGATAATGAGTGAAAGTAGATAATCATAAGAAATGTTATTATTTTTAATGAGTTATGAAAACCGTTTCTTTAGTTATATTACAAAACGTTACAAGAATGACTTGAAATTTTTGAAATAAAACATTATTTTCCAATTATTTAGCTGACATATTTAACCCAACTGTGTACAACTGCATTTAAATGAAATTTATATCAATTTTAGGTACGGTGCTAGGAACACTCAGAATTTTAAGCGTTGATGAAATATGCTGTACAGAATTGACTGTGTTCAGATGGATGTTTCGGTGGTGAAATATTCAGGTGTTCAAACGAGTGTCCGTTTTCTTGAATGCCCTGCTGAACAAACCTTATAAACGTCCTGCGGACGAAATTTAAAGTTACTGGGGTCACACAGCGACAGGTTTCCTTGACACGCCGATTAAAGTAAATTTCGATTGCACAGTAGAATATCTCCTTACACTGCCGTAATAGAGGCACGTCGACATGTGCAAATAAAAGTGGTAAACATGTCATATACATCCAGTAAATATTTTGACATGTTACTGATAGTCGTCGAAAACTCATTTCAACACCAGTAGCTTTCTCTTTGTAGGAGTAGCTAAGGAATCGTGTATGCGTCGCCGGTCCCCCAGACGCAGATGACTCCGTGCGGCACAACTAGAGAGCTTGTCGGTTCACAAGACCAGCACCTATACACGTCGTTCCCAGGTTGTTCAGAGCGCACTTTGAGTTGTGCATGTGTCTGTAATTTTCTAGAAAATATCCAAATGAACTACACTCGGAAATCAGCAGAAAGAATAATGTTTCTTATCCTTACCTGTCGAAATAATCCTTCTTTCACTTATTGTTGTTTGAGCTGCTGGTAAAAACATCCCGAATGTAACACGTTCGCTGGCATTGAAAGATTTTCCATTATTTAAGGGTTCTTCTATTGCATCTTAAAACAACCTCCTAAATCTTGAGGCTGAGAAACGACCTTTCGTCACAGACCTAACTGAAAGAAATATTCTCCTCAGGCAGAAGATATGCTCTTGCAATTCCACATCTGGCATTAGTATCATTTTCTAAGATTTGTTGCAGTTAAAGGTATCCAGTTTTCACTAGATTTGGTAATTATCGAACACAATAAAATTTGAAACACCTACTAAGCGAGGTCAAAGAATTTGTAGTAAGCTGGTCTTTCAAATTTAATAGAAAATTTGAAATCCCAAGTAATGTAGACCAAAAAATATTGTAGTCTACCAATTATCTGCGCAAACAATAGCCTCTCACATAACCATGCCTTTCCAGAGTCTGTTAGCTCTAAACTCTTCATTGACTTCTTAAGGGATTGAACTTAGTTGTCACTTGAAAACTGATTTAGAGCACAATATGTAAGGCTGGCCAACCTCTTGGCCACGAAGATGCAAACTAGTAGAAACGTTGTTACTTCAGTTCAAAGAATGATGCAGACTTTTGTTCAAAAGTATTTATTGAAGTTGACATGGACCGCCGAAGGCTATACCTGTAGTTTTTCGTTTTACAAGGGGTAATGCGCATGTTCGATGAAGTGGGGCTCCTGATAGATGTATTATCCAAATTCAGCAACTTATGATAAAGAAATTTATCGTCCGTATCCTTTCGCAAGCACCATCACGGCCCTTTCGAATTGTACAGTACTGCCTAAAAAGCGACGTACAGGCATCAGAGTAAGAAGGTGCTTGTGTACCTAAGCCACCCCATCTCTGTCCTCGCTATTTGACGCAGATTCTGTAGATCACATGTAAGACATCCAGTGAAATGGGCGTTGATGGTGGAGATTGAGCTTCGAACGGTAAGAGTCAACAAAGATTTCGGTAACTCGTGGAGGCCATGCCACGACGTGTGGCGTCGTTATGACAAAACTGGTCCTTGGTACTCCAGACCGAAATACTGCAATCCTATCACTGAATTTACGTTCTAGTAAATATTTTCAATTCTCTTTCTAAATATCTGGTGTTAGACTATTTCACGTGCCGACGAGAAGGAACGATTGCCAAAGTGCACTATCCATTAATTTTAAAAGTAAGACAATAACAGCCCTCGATCACAAAAGGAAGACTTTTTGACCTATATTTCGGCCGTTACTAAAACTTTATCGCTTGGTATTTACTTTATACGTGACACGCAAGTTTAAATGCTTTATTTCTGATGAAGGCACTCTCAGTAGTGGACGAAACGGGTCAAAAAGAGATCATTTTGCGACCGAAGGCGGTTATTGATTTAATTTTACTTTGTAACGGTCGCTGACAACGCAGCCATGTTTAAAAAGTTCCATTAAATTTGCCCCTTAGCAATAGACTAACATTTTCGTTATTGCGCTTTTTCAGAGACAAGTGATGGAACGCCAGAGGACCTCGAACGGACGCCGACGTTCTACGATCGCGCCGCTAGCATTGAACACGAGGTAAGTAATTCGGGCTCTGGCCATTCTTGCAGGGCGTTACAAAAGGGTTACGAGTTCCACATAAGAGCAGATAGTCATTGTGCACATGCACTGACGTGACAAAAGGAATGGGACACCTTCTAATATTGTGTTGGACCTCATTTTGCCCGGCATAGTGCAGTACAGGAATCCGTGGCGGGCCACAACAAATCATCCAAGAGACTGATGACGCAAAACTCGATCTGACACGTACTCAACAAGTCGTTGGAAGTTCCCTGCAGAAATGCTGGGTCGTGCTGCCTCCGTAGCTGTCCATACTTGGGAAAGTGCTGCCGGTGCAGGATGTTGTGCACGATCTGGCTTCTCGATTATGTCCCATAAATGCTCTATGGGATTCATGTCGTGCAATCTGGGTGCCAAGATCATTAGCTAGAGCTGTCCAAAATTTTCTTCCCGCCTATTGCGAATAACTGTGGCCTGGTGACATGGCGCATCACTGTTTGGGAACATGAATTCCTTGAATGGCTGCAAACGATGTCCAAGCAGCCGAAGATAACAGTTTCTAGTCAATGGTCAGTTGGACCAGAGGACCCATTCCATTAGCAAGTTCAGCCCGCCTCATTATGAAGGCACCACAGGCTTGCACATTGCCTTGGGCCCAGGGCTTCATAGGATCTGCGCTCTACATCTACATCTACATCTACATTTATACTCCGCAAGCCACCCAACGGTGTGTGGCGGAGGGCACTTTACGTGCCACTGTCATTACCTCCCTTTCCTGTTCCAGTCGCGTATGGTTCGCGGGAAGAACGACTGTCTGAAAGCCTCCGTGCGCGCTCTAATCTCTCTAATTTTACATTCGTGATCTCCTCGGGAGGTATAAGTAGGGGGAAGCAATATATTCGATACCTCATCCAGAAACGCACCCTCTCGAAACCTGGCGAGCAATCTACATCGCGATGCAGAGCGCCTCTCTTGCAGAGTCTGCCACTTGAGTTTATTAAACATCTCCGTAACGCTATCACGGTTACCAAATAACCCTGTGACGAAATGCGCCGCTCTTCTTTGGATCTTCTCTATCTCCTCTGTCAAACCGATCTGGTACGGATCCCACACTGATGAGCAATACTCAAGTATAGGTCGAACGAGTAAGCCACCTCCTTTGTTGATGGACTACATTTTCTAAGCACTCTCCCAATGAATCTCAACCTGGTACCCGCCTTACCAACAATTAATTTTATATGATCATTCCACTTCAAATCGTTCCGCACGCATACTCCCAGATATTTTACAGAAGTAACTGCTACCAGTATTTGTTCCGCTATCATATAATCATACAATAAAGGATCCTTCTTTCTATGTATTCGCAATACATTACATTTGTCTATGTTAAGGGACAGTTGCCACTCCCTGCACCAAGTGCCTATCCGCTGCAGATCTTCCTGCATTTCGATATAATTTTCTAATGCTGCAACTTCTCTGTATACTACAGCATCATCCGCGAAAAGCCGCATGGAACTTCCGGCACTATCTACTAGGTCATTTATATATATATTGTGAAAAGCAATGGTCCCATAACACTCCCCTGTGGCACGCCAGAGGTTACTTTAACGTCTGTAGACGTCTCTCCATTGATAACAACATGCTGTGTTCTGTTTGCTAAAAACTCTTCAATCCAGCCACACAGCTGGTCTGATATTCCGTAGGCTCTTACTTTGTTTATCAGGCGACAGTGCGGAACTGTATCGAACGCCTTCCGGAAGTCAAGAAAAATAGCATCTACCTGGGAGCCTGTATCTAATATTTTCTGGGTCTCATGAACAAATAAAGCGAGTTGGGTCTCACACGATCGCTGTTTCCCGAATCCATGTTGATTCCTACATAGTAGATTCTGGGTTTCCAAAAACGACATGATACTCGAGCAAAAAACATGTTCTAAAATTCTATAACAGATCGACGTCAGAGATGTAGGTCTATAGTTTTGCGCATCTGCTCGACGACCCTTCTTGAAGACTGGGACTACCTGTGCTCTTTTCCAATCATTTGGAACCCTCCGTTCCTCTAGAGACTTGCGGTACACGGCTGTTAGAAGGGGGGCAAGTTCTTTCGCGTACTCTGTCTAGAATCGAATTGGTATCCCGTCAGGTCCAGTGGACTTTCCTCTATTGAGTGATTCCAGTTTCTTTTCTATTCCTTGGACACTTATTTCGATGTCAGCCATTTTATCGTTTGTGCGAGGATTTAGAGAAGGAACTGCAGTGCGGTCTTCCTCTGTGAAACAGCTTTGGAAAAAGGTATTTAGTATTTCAGATTTACGCGTGTCATCCTCTGTTTCAATGCCATCATCATCCCGGAGTGTCTGGATATGCTGTTTTGAGCCACTTACTGATTTAACGTAAGACCAGAACTTCCTAGGATTTTCTGTCAAGTCGGTACATAGAATTTTACTTTCGAATTCACTGAACGCTTCACGCATAGCCCTCCTACCATCAGATCTTACAAACTGAAATCTTGATTCATCTGACCAGGTTACGGTTTTGCAGTCGACTAGGATGCACCCGATACATCACGAAAAGGCGCCGAAGGCGATGCCTTGCTGTTAGCATAGGCATTCGTGTCTGTCGTCTGCTGTCATAGCTCATTAACTCAAGATTTCGAAGCATTGTACTAGCCGATACGTTCGTCGTACGTCCTACATTTATTTCTGCGGTTATTTCACACAGTTTTACTTGTCTGTTAGCACTGACAATTGTACGCAAATGCTGCTGCCGTCGGCCACTGCGTCGTCCGTGGTGAGAGGTTATGCCCGAAGTTGATATTCTCGGCACACTTTTGGCACCGTGGATCTCGCAATATTGAATTCCCTAACGATTTACGAAATGGAGTATCCCATGTCTCAAGTTTCAGCTATCATCCCGCGTCCAAAGTCTGTTAATTCAAGTCGTGGGGACATAAACACGTCGGAAATCTTTTCACATGTATCACCTGAGTACAAATGACACAGCTCCGCCAGCTCAGTGACTCTACTACCTTCTCATGACTTGGGGTCACCACAGTGTGTATACAGAGTGTTAAGAAAAACCTCCAGTGTCTCAGGGGATGATGCGCATCAAAACAAGACCAAAATGTCATACGATTACAGGTCCTACAAAGCATATGAACACGTGTTCATAGGAGGTACTGTTGTGATATCATCCATGGCAATGCGTCACTTGTCCAACTGCAGATGACTACACTATAGTTAACGTTAATTATTACCCCTGGCATGGAATACTGCGAGGTAGGAAGGTATCATGGACCTGTGATTGCGGATAGGATTACCGTTGTTGCATTCGCGGTATGTTACATAACGGGGTCAACAGCGTAAATGTAAACATTAGTTGGCTCAGTGGTCTGTAGTGAGTTGTCCCGTTTAGTTGTGTCTTTGTACTTCAATCTTCTTACATCTGTTTACGTTCGAATACATTTCTCCTAACTCTAGTACGTACTGTGATGTTCGATCTACTTACGCGTCAAAAATGGTCCAAATGGCTCTGAGCACTGTGGGACTTAACATCTGTGGTCATTAGTCCCCTAGAACTTAGAACTACTTAAACCTAACTAACCTAAGGACATCACACACATCCATGCCCGAGGCAGGATTCGAACTTGCGACCGTAGCGGTCATGCGGTTCCAGACTGAAGCGCCTAGAACCGCACGGCCACAGCGGCCGGCACTTACGCGTCAAATTTAAAGTAGATACTATTGTTATGTTTACGGTGCCTACAACATGTCTCCTCTCTTGCAGATACCCTGAGACAGTCTAGCAATGTAGGCCCTTTATTCCACAAGGGAAGTGGCAGACATGATTTAGCAGATGGCGCTAATCTGAAAGTCCGTAGCCTGTACACTGGACAATTTCCAGTACTCAGGGTACCATCTGTTAAGCGGTTCAGCCAACTGATTTCAAGCGTCTTGGGGACATAGGTTCAGTAGCACCCAACAAAGTATACACTGGAAAGCCTCGTTAATTTCGCACACCTTAAGTGGAGGAGCGTGTTCTAGGTGCAGTGGACGAGAATCCTGAAGGTAGTGTGCAACGAATAGCAGCAGTTGAAGGTGTTAGTCATCATCCGGTCTGGACGGTACTTCACGGGTAGTTATTGTACCCATAGCATGGTCACCGCGTCCAGGTCCTTAGGGCAGAAGACAATCGTGTCAAAGTGCAGTTCTCCCAATGGTTCTTGCGACAGCGCGGTGCAGATTCACTATTTGCCTCCAATTTTTTTAAATTTAATTTCTATTATTATTTTTTTCATAATCAGCATGTGTGGACCGATAAAAATCCTCATACAGTTCAAGAAGCAAAGCATAAGGACCGATACTGAATTAATGTATGGGTAGGAGTTCATGACGATAGATCACTAGATCCGTATGTGCTATCACAAGGTTTGGCCAGGGTTTGTTATCACTGCTTCTGAAGAACGTAAAGCCCATCTTCTTGGAGGATGTGTCGTGTCATGGCAGACTACAGATGTGGTTCATGCATGACGATGCACCAGCTCATTTTTTTTTTTTTTCAGCATTGTGCGTCGGCACCTGATGAGAACATTTGAAAACCGTTGGATTGGCCTGAGAGGTCCCATACCTTAGCCAGGTGGTTACTCTGACCTAAATCCACTAGACACGTGACACACTATGTCTATTCCACTCCAATAAACGATGTGCAGACACTATACAATCCTGTGTTTCGTTCCTATCAGCACATTAAAACCAAACAGAGTGATTTGAAAGAATTCGTGAGTTCTTACACCGAGGGTCAGAGGCAAGCATTGAGATGAATGGACACCATGTTGAGCTCCTCCACTGAACAAATGGTCATATGTTAGAATGGTTATAAGACATTTTTTCTTGTTTTGATTAGCACACAGACGGCACTGGTAGTTAGACATTGTCGTAACTAAGGCAGAGACTCGTAGTTGACCCAGAAAACAGACAAACAAATAGTTTCTCAAATAATTACCGTTTTATTACACAACTTGCAAATCAATGACTGTGAAAACTCACAGTCTTTAATTATCTAAGGTAATTCGTTCGAATCGATTTCATTAGAACGAAACAAACTAATTATAGAAAAGACAGATGAGAAGCAAGATTTATTGAATCATAAGGAAGTACAATTTTCCCACCAAGAAGGTAGCTTGCAGATATTTCAAGAGACCGATTCTTAAACACGGAAATTCAGTCTAAGGCTACTATCATCTAGTATTAATGGTGGAGATAGACAAGATTCACACCCATATAGGACTAACAGCAGAGAGAGCTGTGTCGTTACCAATGTATAGCGAAAGTAGCGATAATACAACGAAAGTCATCGTGGTTTTTCACGAGGTCATGTGAGAAGAGCGATACAGTCTTATAAATCCACCTCCAATACCTTAGGCAGACGCAGCAAGATATATTGCACCTCGCGGAGACGTTTAGTGTTAAAACTCTTACAGCGTACGTTATGTTCCAATGAAACGTCAACCAACTTATTATTTATTACTCCCGCACATAGTTCTCAAGATAACCATGACAAAAAAATTCAGATGCATTCGAAATCACAAGAAGGCTTACGACAGTCAAGCCAAAAAAGGGGAGAGAGAGAGAAAAGGTAACAGTCACATAAAGACATTGGCTTGTGAAATGCAGATTATAGATCTACTTTTCAAATAAAGGTATTGCAAAGATCATAGAAGACACATGCTCCATTCTAGCTAGGAAGACGTTAATCTTATTCGGCATTATATGTTTATACTATCACCGTTTGTGAACTAATGTGAAGAGAACGTCTCTCACTAAAGGGACGGAATCTATGTAAAATGTAAATTACTCAATATGAAACTTATTCTGCTTCTTATTTAGTTCTGGATTAAATATTTATGCTATCTCTCCTTTCCGAGTCGCCTTTCGTGTAAGCAATACGCCCACCATATTCAATAATATGTCTAGCATTTTCAACACTTTTTCTGTTTATATTACTGCTTTTCTCTGTGCTGTAATTTCCATTGCTAGGTTAACTGTTCTTCTATACAGTGGCAGGTGTTCCACTGACATCTTCCCTAGACTAATTCCTATTTTTTTACCTTTTAGATTCGTTTTTCATCACTGCACTGAATTTTTAAACTTCTTCGACAGCACAACTTTAGGTAACAGGCAAGTCGCTGTTCTTCTTCCTACTACTTTCATCATCTACGTCCTTGCCTGCTTACCCATAAGACATACTATGTGCGAAGTAAACTGTTAATGTCTCTCGGCAATTCTTGGATGTGGGAAAATTGACCAATGACACAGGAGTTTTTAACATATACGGTGTTAATTAGCACATTCGTTGTTACTGGTGAATTTTCCCACACGCACGGATACATCAACTTTAAATGTTATAAATATATTGCATTTATCAGTCATTATCTGTGGAAATTATATCGGAGAGCGGAACGCCAGCCTTGTCATAGTGCTCGCAATGCTTTAAAGTACGTACCAAAGGAAAATGTGAACACATTGTTCAGTTCGTCATTGAATGAACTCAGTTTCATCCCTCAGTTACATTATTACTGTGCATGGCATCGTGTGATGAAGTGCACTGATTTATATGTTGTTTCTCACCCAAATATGATGGTTTTTTTAGGGGATTTTGGGAGGAAATTGATGGTGCATCTTCAGTGATGAAATATAGAATGTATCATTGCTGGGTCAGTAATACTGTCCGTCAGTAAAATGACGGTGTTGAATATGGGTTTCATAAACAGTTGTACATGTATGGTGTCCCCACTTTGAGTGATCGAATTGTTAAATACGATGAATCCTTCACAATTTGCATTTGAAGGAATTGTCTGTGAGACATCACAATGTCATTTGTTCTTTATTCAGTCGTGGCGCTGTTGTCTGTACTATAATTAAGTTATGTTTAGTTGTTTTTTTAATCGCTTTACTCATCCCCGGCACTTACAAACTGCACATAAAAAGTGTTTAAAAATATATTTTTTTGGGGGACGAAAGGGGTGTTGTTAGTCTTCGGACTGGTTTGATGCGGACGCAACGAGTTTCTCTCCTGTGCCAACCTCTTCATCTCAGAGTAGCACATGCAACGTACGTGCTCAATTATTTGCGGGATGTGTTCCACCTCTGTCTTCCTCTACAGTTCTTAAGCTCTACAGATCCCTCTATAACGGTGGAAGTTATTCCTGATGTCTTGATAGATGTCCTACCATCCTGTTGCTTCTTCTTGTCAGTGACTTCCGTATATTCCTTTCCTCGCCAATGCTCCATAGAACCTCCTCATTCCTAACCTTATTAATCCACCTAATTTTCAACATTCTTCTGTAGTACCACATCTCGTCTGTTCCCGCTTTCCCAAAGTCCATTTTTCACTCCCATACAAAGCAGTGCTCCAAACACATATTCTCAGAAATTTCTTCCTCAAGTTAAGGAATATGTTTGACAAAGGTAGATCTGGCCAGGAATGCCGCTTTCACCATTGCTAGTCTGCTTTTTCTCTTCTCCTTTCTCTGTGCGTCATGGCTTATTTTGCTGCCTAGGTTGCAGAATTCCTTAACTTCATCTACTTCGTGATCACCAATCCTGATGTTAAGCTGGTCGCCGTTTTCATTTCTCCTACTTCTTATTGCTTTCGTCTTTCTTCGATATACTCTCAATCCATATTCTGTAATCATTAGACGGTTCATCCCCTTCAGCAGATTCTGCAGTTCTTCTTCACTTTCACTGAGGATAAAAATGTTACGTGCGAATCTTATCACTGATATACTTTCACAATGATTAGTATTTCCACTCTTGAACCTTTCCTTTATTTTCATGATTGCTTCCTCAAGGTACAGACTGAACAGCAGGGATGAAACACCACATCATATCTTAACCCTACATATAATTGACGATGGTTATTCATATAAGAAAAGGGACTACAGAAAATACGTTAGACATATCGTGGCGTGCTAAACTCACTACACATGCAAATTACGTATTGTCTGAGGAAAGCGTGTATTTCGGGTGTCCTGTATAAACAGTTCTGCGGCAGTACGCGTAACAGACCCATTTTTAAATTATTTATATGACAATGGCGTCCATTGTCCTAGACTAAAACCAAAAATGTGTGTGTGTGTGTGTGTGTGTGTGTTTCTAAGCACTTCAGAACTCGTTGCCACTAAGTTTGTTACGACACATGACAAATATGCCACTCAGTTTGTTACGACACATGACAAATAATTTTGCTGTAGGCAGCGTTAGTTCTGTCGTATCCCAGAACAAGTCAAATCGATCAATTAAGAGTGTGACTTACGTGGTGCAATCAGGACAATGGCAACAGTTTAATTCTGTCATGACGTATGTCCGCCTAATTTTAGTTTGAAATAGAGTCAAGAGGGAGTAAAGATTTCTTGGTTGCTTACGTTCCGTTCTGGAGTACAGGGAATGTGACCTGACATGGATGGTGATTTATCGAGCTAGGAAGGTGACATTAACTCTTAATTAATTCCAAATAAGTTTATTCACCATCAAACACATTTACTCGTACATGAAATGTGTCTGACTAACAATCTCCATGAACTATGTATCAATAGATTTCCTTTTCTTCTCGTCTATGGTATCAAAATTTTATGTTTGTCAGACTACCGGTTTCGGTCTATAATGACCATCTTCGGATCTGCTTTATAAAAATAAACCGGTAGTCTTACGACGTAAAAATTTGTGACCATAGACGCGAAGTAAAGGAAATTTATTCTACTCTCCTGGAAATTGAAATAAGAACACCGTGAATTCATTGTCCCAGGAAGGGGAAACTTTATTGACACATTCCTGGGGTCAGATACATCACATGATCACACTGACAGAACCACAGGCACATAGACACAGGCAACAGAGCATGCACAATGTCGGGACTAGTACAGTGTATATCCACCTTTCGCAGCAATGCAGGCTGCTATTCTCCCATGGAGACGATCGTAGAGATGCTGGATGTAGTCCTGTGGAACGGCTTGCCATGCCATTTCCACCTGGCGCCTCAGTTGGACCAGCGTTCGTGCTGGACGTGCAGACCGCGTGAGACGACGCTTCATCCAGTCCCAAACATGCTCAATGGGGGACAGATCCGGAGATCGTGCTGGCCAGGGTAGTTGACTTACACCTTCTAGAGCATGTTGGGTGGCACGGGATACATGCGGACGTGCATTGTCCTGTTGGAACAGCAAGTTCCCTACCCGGTCAAGGAATGGTAGAACGATGGGTTCGATGATGGTTTGGATGTACCGTGCACTATTCAGTGTCCCCTCGACGATCACCAGTGGTGTACGGCCAGTGTAGGAGATCGCTCCCCACACCATGATGCCGGATGTTGGCCCTGTGTGCCTCGGTCGTATGCAGTCCTGATTGTAGCGCTTACCTGCATGGCGCCAAACACGCATACGACCATCATTGGCACCAAGGCAGAAGCGACTCTCATCGCTGAAGACGACACGTCTCCATTCGTCCCTCCATTCACGTCTGTCGCGACACCACTGGAGGCGGGCTGCACGATGTTGGGGCGTGAGCGGAAGACGGCCTAACGGTGTGCGGGACCGTAGCCCAGCTTCATGGAGACGGTTGCGAATGGTCCTCGCCGATACCCCAGGAGCAACAGTGTCCCTAATTTGCTGGGAAGTGGCGGTGCGGTCCCCTACGGCACTGCGTAGGATCCTACGGTCTTGGCGTGCATCCGTGCGTCGCTGCGGTCCGGTCCCAGGTCGACGGGCACGTGCACCTTCCGCCGACCACTGGCGACAACATCGATGTACTGTGGAGACCTCACGCCCCACGTGTTGAGCAATTCGGCGGTACGTCCACCCGGCCTCCCGCATGCCCACTATACGCCCTCGCTCAAAGTCCGTCAACTGCACATACGGTTCACGTCCACGCTGTCGCGGCATGCTACCAGTGTTAAAGACTGCGATGGAGCTCCGTATGCCACGGCAAACTGGCTGACACTGACGGCGGCGGCGCACAAATGCTGCGCAGCTAGCGCCATTCGACGGCCAACACCGCGGTTCCTGGTGTGTCCGCTGTGCCGTGCGTGTGATCATTGCTTGTACAGCCCTCTCGCAGTGTCCGTAGCAAGTATGGTGGGTCTGACACACCGGTGTCAATGTGTTCCTTTTTCCATTTCCAGGAGTGTAGTTCTAGTCTCTGTTCAATTCGAGACCATGTCGCAGCTTGTGGAACTATGTTTCAGCCCAAACCCCTTTAATTACGATTCTGCCGATTAGTTGGCCCACTCCTGGCGTAAACTGTATGTCCTTTTACAGAAGGGTATTGCCCATCCAAGATACAAGAGCTATCTGACGTCTCGCTTTTATCGTTATTAGATACACTAACTTGAGTACCTAATTTACTATATTAGAGACAAGTGCAGTTACTTCCACTCGTCTACCATGAAAACAACGGGATTCCTGCTCTGATTCACAGGAGACCAGTACTACGCAGGTACTTGCTCCTACCAAATACTGAAATTAAGACCAACTGTCTTTGTTCAGTATTAATTATGGGTCTATAATACTTTACTAAACTTGCAACATATCTATCAGTTGTATCTCCTTCGCCACATCATTACTTATTCTCGTGGAACAGGTTCCACTGCTACTTCAGTTGACGCTGCAATTACGGCAGTAACAGCTTCTGTCCGAGTGTTGTCTGTCACTGTCAATACTCAGACTGCTTGACTGTTCGATGATGATTGCCTTGCTACTGCTAACACTACCAATTTATACTACGCCTTCCGAAGGCCATTATCAATTATGCACGTTGCCTTGCTTCCGCTTTCCTTACATTACCAACACATTTTTCGATGCTTCTGAAATATACCGTCTCTTCGCGTCCGTGTTGATTTCTTTCTGGTTGGCTGAGATGATGGTAGAAATTTTCCTAGGACGAGCAGACGAAAGCTAGGATCTTAGCTTTTCATGGTCTCGTGGTGTTGATCCCGTCTTCCGTTCCCAGAAATATTACTTTCTCCAAAAGTTCTGTGAATCTGCTCGTCGTTAAATAGACCACGCTGACATGTCCGTCCAGAAGTTCTGGCTTAATTTTTCTCCCTTGACACTATAATTGACAATTAAAATACTCAACGATCATGACGTCTGTGATATAGTCAATAGTCTACAGAACTATGAGCTGCAGTATTTTGGACGGTGTACTTCTTGCTCCATTACAGACAGATAAAACACATATATCACTCGTGGGAGTTAGTTCTGCCAGCTATTCAGCTGGTATGAAGAAGAATTTTATAACATGAGTCTTACAACATTAGTCGTTCCCCCACCCAGACGCTAACGTTATGTATGTACATCGTGAGCCGTCAGATTCCTCTTTAACTTTTCACACCTTGACTCCATGTTTTTGTCAGCCACCCTCGTCGATTCTTTGTAGACTCATCTTTGTCGAGGATTCTGGTTTTGACATCAGTTGGTACATTTGAAGTAAACAGCAATACACCTTATTCGTAAAATCCGAACTCTTCGTTACGCTGCCAGTTTTGAAGTTACATTATACCGTCATAAGACCCCTTGACAAAAATAGATTGGATAAAATTCAATTGCATGTAGTCGTTGTACGAGTGACAATAAGATAACCGATGTCCGATGTTCTGTAATACAAAAGATATAATGACGTCTGCTACATCAGGGATTTGTGGACGTAGGTTACCTTATTGTGACTTCTGCAATTACTACACACGATTGGATTTTATCGTCATCAATCCCCTTCACAAAACTAAATTTGTCAAGGGAACTGATGACGACGTAATGTAATTTTGAAACTAATTTAGAAACCGGCAGCGTAATGAAGACTTCGGCATTTACTAATGAAAGTGCATTGCTATTTACCTCATCTTCGTCTTCATCTTCCGTAAGGGACCGAATTGAAAATTTTTGTAGGCCACCATAGCTACTAGACTCATCTGAGAATTGCGTGTCTAAAATGTCTTCCACCTTTTCTTAAAGATGTACTTAGGGCACGCTCCAACTTCTTCTCTATGCATTCAGACTATAGAATTTCTTATCCAATTTTTTACTAACGTCTCATACTTCTGTAAGTTGCAACTCGCTCTTACATTCCTTTCGTAATATCATTCCCTATGAAACTGTACCAGCGTATACCATTTGGGGCACACCGTACTCCATGGGTCTGGTGTCGTGGGATCTATCCCAGCAGTTCCTTATATTTTGAATAAATGTCGTCGGTAATGCAGTCACAGACTTCCAATATAAGAATAATGCTTTTACGGCCAACGGGCTTGTCAAAAGAGCGGAGGATAGGACAGAGTTTTGGGTCACACTTTGGATGTAGAGGTGGGAATTTCCCCTAAAAAGCGGAAGAGTCAGCAACGATATGTGATAATGGAAACCACTGTGTTACAAAAAATTACTGTGTGGCCTGTGACTGAAAAAGTGTCATTATGTTCTTTCATTGACAAAAAATTCCAGATTAGTCTACGATTCGGATTTCCTGGAGCGGTTTTCCAATGTGTTGTAATGGCGAAAAAAATTTGAATAGCCTAGGAAGCGGAGACATACTACGTGCCTGAATACAGGTGAAGTAGGAGGCTGGATGATATACAACCAGAAGATGAAGAGAAAGTACACTATGTGACCAAAAGTATCCGGACAGCTGGCTGAATATGACTCACAAGTTCGTGGCGCCCTCCATCGATAATGCTGGAGTTCAATATGGTGTTGCCCCGCCCTTGGCCTTGATCACAGCTTCCATTCTCACCGGCATACGTTCAATCAGGAGCTGGAAGGTTTCTTGGAGATTGGCAGTCCATTCTTCTTGGAGTGCTGCACTGAGGAGAGGTATAGATGTCGGTCGGTGAGACTGTCACGAAGTCGACGTTCCAAAATATCCCAAAGGTATTTTATAGGATTCAGGTCAGGACTCTGTGCAGGCCAGTCCATTACAGGGATGTTATTTTCTTGTAACCACTCTGCCACAGGCCGTGCATTATGAACAGGTGCTCGATCGTGTTGAAAGTTGCAGTCCTCTAAAAATGGTTCAAATGGCTCTGACTTAACTGGCTGGGAGTTAACATCTGAGGACATCAGTCCCCTAGAACTTAGAAATACTTAAACCTAACTAACCTAAGGACATCACACACATACATGCCTGAGGCAGGATTCGAACCTGCGACCGTAGCGGTCGCGCGGTTCCAGACTGAAGCTTGGCCACAGCGGCCGGCTGCAATCGTCATCTCCGAATTGTTCTTCAACAGTGGGAAGCACGAAGGTGGTTAAAACATCAATGTAGGCCTGTGCTGTGGTAGTGCCACGCAAAACAACAAGGTGAGCCGACCACACCATAACACCACCGCTAACACCACCACCTCCGAATTTTACTGTTGTCACTGCACACGCTGGCAGATGACGTTCACCGTTCATTCGTCATACCCACACCCTGCCATCAGATCTCCAAATTGTGTACCGTGATTCGTCACTCCGCACAGCGTTTTTCCACTGTTCTGTCGTCCAAAGTTTGCGCTCCCTAGACCAAGCGAGGCGTAGTTTGGCATTTACTGGCGTGATGTGTGGTTTATGAGCAGCCATTCGACCATGAAATCTAAGTTTTCTCGCCTCCCACCTAACTTTCATAGCACTTGTAGTTGATCCTGATGCAGTTTGGAATTCCCGTGTGATGTCTGCCTATTACACATTACGAACCTCTTCAACTTTCGGCGGTCTCTGCCAGTCAACAGACGAGGTCGGTCTGTACGCTTTTGTTCTGTACGTGTCCCTTCACGTTTCCACTTCAATTCCACATCGGAAAAGTGGACCTAGGAATGTTTAGGAGTGTTGAAATCTCGCTTACAGACCTGCGATGCAAGTGACACCCAATCACCTGACTACGTTCGAAGTCCGTGAGCTACGCGGATTGCCCCAATCTGCTACCTCATGATGTCTAACGACTAATGACGTCGCTGATATGGAGTACCTGGCAGTAGGTGGCAGCACAATGCACCTAATACGAGAACGCATGTTTTTGGGGGTGTCCGGATTCTATTGATCACATAGTGTATGCGAGGTTACGGTGCATGTAAAGCAGGATGAAAACATAATAACCAAGAGTGTTGGAAATGCTGCAGTGAGGGACAAAATCGAGATATTGTTATGGGAGAATACTGGTTCGGTAATAGAAATGGGACAAGGTGTAACTGAGTCGCGCAATTAATGTCAGCTACGCACAGAAGCATCATAAAGTCCAGTACTTGCAACTCAGGAGGGCTTTCATAGTCACATGTCATAGAAGGGATGGGTGGGGGCGTATGACTGAAATATTAATTGTATTATGTAGAGGTCGACACAGCAAACTAAGTCTATATTACGTGAGTCTTAGACTGTGGGCTGCCTCTAAAGTAATTAGTGACGAATACTAATAAGAATTCATGGAGGTTTGTTGTTTCTTGCACACAGCTCATTTTTCCTGTTCCTCCATTCTGTTTTGCAGACTGAGCACATAATGGAGAACTGCAAATCGACGTCAAAAATTTTGATATAGTTATTTGACGGACGGCGAGGATGTATCAGTGATCTCCTTGTTTTCTTGCAATAGCGATTGAGTCTTTGTAATTTGTAAGACAGTTGAGGTAAAGCCGGAATGGCAGTGTCTATTTTGTGAATTAATCACAGTTGGGCATTCTCTAGACAGTTCTACCGTTTTGAGATTGTGAAATAAAACACAATGTGTATTAAAAGACCTTGACAAATACCGGTTGTCATACCAATAGTGTTGAACGCAAATGTAAAATTAATGACACGTGGTCTTGTAATATTCTTTTCATGCCAAGTGTACACTTGGTGCAGCCTTAGTCAGAGACTTATTCTCTTAGAACTTATTCAGTTAGAAAAGAACAACACATATAATTGGGCAATCACCACGAATCCTTCTTTTTAGTGCCTGAAGTCTGTCAAAGAAGATGAAAGGTATCCAGTTCTTTGACGAAATGGTGTATTTCCAGAAAGGGACGTCTGGCGCAAGTGGGTAAAGTGCACCACTGTGCGTGGGGAGCATCGATCAAGACAATCGAATGTCGATATGGCCGCTGCCTCCACTCTCAAACTTTTGCATAAAAGCTAAGGCTGGCAGGGAAGCTGGCGCTGACAGCGCTCGAAATAGCGCCGACCTCTGACCGGGGAAACGGCGAGGCCGATGCATCAGCAGGCCTTATCGCTGTATGGCTGTCAGTGATAGCCGATATAGAGCTCCGGGAGGTTCTTACCAATATATAAGGGACGGAGTAGCGAAGAGTTTCAATCATATGGCGAAAGAGCCCAGAGAAGTTTATTTTTAAGATTATTTGATAAAATCTTTCATATAAGATGTGATTGTATCACAAAACACAGTCCTAGTGGAATACATAGTTTTGTCACCGTTAGTATTAGATCATCTAATGTCCAAAGGCACACGAAAGTTGCCTCTTCATATTCTATTTATTTCTTTTCTTCTGCATTTCACTAATGGATTAATACGCAACTGAATACATGATCCGAGAGAAAGGACATTTTCCTTTATCTGTAATCCCAACGAACAGTTTACTGAAACCAGAGACAGTATCCTAAGTAGATATGTATTAAAGGTATTCCATCAGGGGCCGTTGAATCACAAGCGATCGTTTAGTTCCTCTGCATATAAATGAGTCTCCGTTGATGAATGAGTCTCCCTGTACTGTGATAGCGGTAGGTCGAAGAGAAGAAATGTAAATGGAACCTGAGGAAGATTGGATTAGCCCTTTTCCCAGACTAATGTTTTATCCTCTACAGCTCCCTTTACATTCCTTTCTTCGCCGATTCCGCGAGAAACATCGTCCCTTATCTTGTCAATACATCTCACTTTCAACACCCTTCTACAGCACCACATCTCAAACGCTTGAATTCCCTTATTTCCAATTTTCCTGTAGTCCATAATTCACTGTCACAAAATACTGTGCTCAACAATACATTCTCAGAAACTACTTCCCCAAAACCTAGCCGATATTTGATTCTACTAGACTTCTTTTGGCCAAGAACGCTCCCCAAGCTTATGGTTCAGTTTACTATCAATCCTTAGCGTATGCTCATAAGAGTGTTCAGTCCACTCAGCAGGCCTGTAATTCTTCCTTCCATCACAGAGGATACCAACGCCATCAGCAATTTTTATCACTGATATCCTTCACCTTGAGTTTTAATCAAGCTCTTGAAATCGTCCTTTGTATCCGCCAGTACTTCTTCGCCGTTTGATACAACAGGAGCGGCAAAAAACTGCACAGCTGTCTTCTACCATTTTTAATCCGAGTACTTCCTTATTAGTCTTCCAGACTCCCAGTCACTCCCTACCTCGCTACTCTGCGTCTTCATGTTTCCGACCTTTGAATTTCACCGAAAGTTGGTCCCATTTTTCTATTTGCTAAATCACTTCTTTCAACGACAGTTTCTTTTCCCATTTCTTCACATTTTCCCTGCAGCTATTTCTCGTTATCTTTCCTGGTTTCATTCTTGAGTAACTTACATAGCTCTACTCACGTCTTTTCTATAATATTTTTGTACTTCGTTCTTTTGTCCATCAGCCGTAATATTTCTGTTTGTCATCGAGTTTTTACGCCGCTATCTTTCTTCCATCAATGTCTGTCTCTCCACCTACTGTGATTGCCATTTTTTGGAATGTCCATTCCTCTTTCACTGAAGTTTCACTGAATACTGTGGTGTTCATTATCGCACTATCTACAGCCTTTGAGAACTTCAAACAATTCTCATCATTCCTCAGCGTTGCAGTATCTCACTTCTTTCCAAACTAATTCTTCCGGATCATCCTCTTAAACACGACTCTACTCGTCATCCTTACTAAATTGTGATCTGAGTCTGTATCTGCTCCTCGATACGCTTTACAATCCATTATCTCAGACAGAAATTTCTGTTTAACCATGATGTAATCCAGCTGGCATCTTGACGTGTGTATAGGTCTCCAAGTATACCTTTTACTCTTGTAATTGATGAACAGTGTATCTGCTATTACCGGCGGAAGCTTACTACAAAATTCTATTAGCCTTTCTCATCTCTCAGTGATAGTACCGAGGTCATATTATCCGGTACCTCTCAACTATTTCTTTCCCTGCCACGCCTTTCCACTTTTCCCTAATTATTAAATCCTCACCACCCTGTCCATATTGAGTTACCAATTATATTTAGTGCCCTGTTCGGCTTGAGACGTCGGTACCTGATCTAATGTTGTCGGTGTTGGTTTGCTACTGATAGTCACGAGCATAATCCTTTCACTAAATTGTTCAAGGTACCTCACTCCCTGACCTACCTTCCTATTCATAGCGAGTCGTACTAACGTTATACCATTTTCTGCGTTATTGACACGGTCGTTGGAAGGTTGGGGGTCACTCGTTATACCAGAAGTCTTCGTTCGCCATTACTGATGATTTTATTTAATTTTAAAGACTAAAACGAAGACCCAGGTCAAATTGATTATTAGTAAAAGTCGTTGCCCCTACACCACGGTCCGCGATACTCGAGCGTACGAGAGACAAATATAACAAGTGTTTAGAATATAGGAACGAAATCTTATCCATAATATTGAATAATTAACCATAAAAGAGCATGGAAGAACTTTTTGGGAGTATGTTAATGTTTCGCTTATGTTGCCGGATAATGTTAGTGTCACTGAAATTGCTCACTTGTTCTCTTTGGCGAAGGACAGTTGTTTGGAACATTACCCTGAAAATCGTGTTGTAAAGTTTCCCCTCAACTTTAAAAGTTGTATGTTAGAAGTACAAATATCTTTGAGATAAGAGGCCAGTCACTGTTAATGCAACATTTATAGACTTTTTAAAAGAGGAAAACTTAATATCGACATTGAATATATTTAAATTGCAGTTGAAATCAGCGTCTCGGGGAGTAGACCAGTGTGGTCTGAGCTCCCAGTTGCTGCACATAGACAGTGCAGAAAGATACGTATATAGCTTCTTTTCTGTGTTTACTTCGTAGATTCTTACTTAAATTGCGTGTGAGTTTCGTATAGGAGGCGTAATTTCGAGTTTAAGTTACTGTAATCGTAAATTCAGGCAGATTGTAGGGCTGTCACTAGGCATTTGTACAGGTTAGTTCATACATTCTTTGCGTGTTTCCCTTGTGTTATCTAGGCACTGACTCGTCTTTCAGTAACTGTTGTTCAGCATCGATTAGAATGGACAGGGACTGTGATTGCTGTGTTCGGATGACGGCTGAGTTGGCATCCCTTCGCTCACAGCTGCAGGTGGCGCTGACTTCGGTCGCGTAGCTTGAGGCTGTTGCCAATGGGCACCACTGTGCGGAGCTGGAATTGGGTATCACTGCGATGTCTACCTCGTCCAGTCTGTCCCCAGATCGGTCTGCCGTTGTGGTTGCCACGGTTGCTGCCCGTAGTGGGGCTGAGCCCTCGCCTGTGGTTGATTGGGAGGTCGTTCCAAGGCGTGGCAGGCAGCGAAAGACGTCCCCGGAGGCTGCTCGGAAAGCCTCCCTGGCACGTCTGACTAACAGGTTTCAGGTACTGTCTCTGGCTGAGCGAGATGCAGCTGCCTGCCCTGTTTCAGACTATGATTCTCAGCCTTCAAGGTCCGGGCAATCGCAGAGGGTGGGCTTATTGGTAGTTGGGAGCTCCAATGTTAGGCACGGAATGGGGCCCCTTAGGGATATGACGGCTAAGGGGGGGAAGAAATCCAGTGTGCACTCCGTGTGCATTCCGGGTGGAGTCATTCCTGATATGGAAAGGGTCCTTCCGGATGCCATGAAGAGCACAGGGTGCACCCAGCTGCAGGTGGTGGCACATGTCGGCACTAATGACGTGTGTCGCTTTGGATCTGAGGAAATTCTCTCTGGATCCAACGGCTATCTGATTTGGTGAAGGCTGCCGGTCTTGCTTACGAGGTGAAGGCAGAGCTCACCATCTGCAGCATCGTTGACAGAACCGACTGCAGACCTTTGGTGCAGAGCCAGGTGGAGGGTCTGAATCAGATTCTCAGACGGTTTTGCGACCGTGTTGGCAGCAGATTCCTTGACTTTCGCCATAGGATGGTGGGTTTCGTCTTCCGCTGAATAGGTCAGGAGTTCACTTCACTCAGCTAGCGGCTACACCGGTAGCGGAGGCTGTGTGGCGTGGACTGGGTGGTTTTTTAGGTTAGAAGACCTCGGGAAAGTACAGGGTGGGCTGCATTATCAAAGGGTGCATGGAAAATACAGGACGTGCTTGGATCAAGGAACAGTCGGAATTGTAGTTGTAAATTGTAGTAGTTGTGCTGGGAAAGTCCCTGAGCTTCAAGCGCGAATAGAAAGCACAGAAGCTGAAACCGTTATAGGTACAGAAAGCTGGCTAAAGCCTGAAATAAGTTCCGCAGAAATTTTTACGAAGTCTCAGATGGTGTTCAGGAAAGATAGATTAGGCAGAATTGGTGGTGGAGTGTTTGTGTCTGTCAGTAGTGGTTTATCTTGTAGTGAAGTCGAAGTAGATACTCCGTGCGAATTGGTATGGGTGGAGGTTATACTTAGCCGAACTAAGTTAATAATTGGCTCCTTCTACCGACCCCCAGACTCCGATGATATAGTTGCTGAACAGTTCAGAGAAAATTTGAGTCTCGTAACAAATAAATACCCCACTCATACGGTTATAGTTGGTGGGGACTTCAACCTTCGCTCAATATGTTGCCAAAAATACTTGTTCAAAACCGGTGTTAGGCAGAAAACATATTCCGAGATTGTTCTAAATACTTTCTCCAAAAATTATTTCGAGCAGTTAGTCCACGAGCCCACGCGAATTGCAAATGGTTGCGAAAACACACTTGACCTCTTAACCACAAACAATCCAGAGCTAATAGAGAGCATCATGACTGATACAGGTATTAGTGATCCCAAGGTCGTTGTAGCTAGGCTCAATACCGTTTCTTCCTAATCCACCATAAACGAACGCAAAATAATTTTATTTAAAAAAGCGGATAAAGTGTCACTAGAAGCCTTCCTAAGAGACAATCTCAATTCCTTCCGAACTGACTATGCAAATGTAGACGAGATGTGGCTCAAATTCAAAGATACAGTAGCAACAGCAATTGAGAGATTCATACCTCATAAATTGGTAAGAGATGGAACTGATCCCCCATGGTACACAAAACAGGTCCGAACGCTGTTGCAGAGGCAACGGAAAAAGCATGCGAAGTTCAGAAGAACGTGAAATCCCGAAGATTGTCTAAAATTTACAGACGCGCGAAATTTGGCACGGACTTCAATGCGAGATGCCTTTAATAGGTTCCACAACGAAACATTGTCTCGAAATTTGGTAAGAAGTCCGAAGAAATTCTGGTCGTATGTAAAGTACACAAGCGACAAGACGCAGTCAATACCTTCGCTGCGCAGTGCCGATGGTACTGTTACCGACGACTGTTGCCGCTAAAGCGGAGTTATTGAACGCAGTTTTCCGAAATTCCTTCACCAGGGAAGACGAATGGAGTATTCCAGAATTTGAAACACGAACAGCTGCTAGCATGAGTTTCTTAAGAGTACATACCTTAGGGGTTGCGAAGCAACTCAAATCGCTAGATACGGGCAAGTCTTCAGGTCCAAATTGTATACCGATTATTTTCCTTTCAGATTACGCTGTACAATAGCTCCCTACTTAGCAATCATATACAACCGCTCGCTCACCGATAGATATGTACATACAGATTGGAAAATTGCGCAGGTCGTACCAGTGTATAAGAAGGGTAGTAGGAGTAATCCATCGAACTACAGACCTATATCATTGACGTCGGTTTGCAGTAGGGTTTTGGAGCATATACTGTATTCCAACATTATGAACCACCTCGAAGGGAACGATCTATTGATACGTAATCAGTATGGTTTCAGAAAACATAGTTCTTGTGCAACGCAGCTAGCTCGTTATTCGCACGAAGTAATGGCCGCTATCGACAGGGGATCTCAAGTTGATTCCGTATTTCTAAATTTCCGGAAAGCTTTTGACACCGTTCCTCACAAGCGACTTCTAATCAAGCTGCGGGCCTATGAGGTATCGTCTCAGTTGTGCGACTGGATTCGTGATTTCCTGTCAGGAAGGTCGCAGTTCGTAGTAATAGACGGAAAGTCATCGAGTAAAACTGAAGTGATATCAGGGGTTCCCCAGGGAAGTGTCCTGGGATCTCTGCTGTTCCTGATCTATACAGCGTGTTCCAAAAACGTGCGGCCAAACTTTGCGGAAACATTCCTCACACACAAATAAGGAAAAGATGTTATGTGGAGATGTGTCCGGAAACGCTTAATTTCCATGTTAGAGCTCATTTTAGTTTCGTCAGTATGTACTGTACTTCATCGATTCACCGCCAGTTGGCCCAATTGAAGGAAGGTAATGTTGACTTCGGTGCTTGTGTTGACATGCGACTCATTTCTGTACAGTAGCACATCAGTACGTAGCATCAACAGGTTAGTGTTCATCACGAACGTGGTTTTGCAGTTAGTGCAATGTTTACAAATGCGGAGTTGGTAGATGCCCACTTGATGTATGGATTAGCACGCGGCAATAGCCGTGGCGCGGTACGTTTGTATCGAGACAGATTTCCAGAACGAGGGTGTCCCGACAGGAAGACGTTCGAAGCAATTAGGGAGCACGGAACATTCCAGCCTATGACTCGCGACTGGGGAAGACCTAGAACGACGAGGACACCTGCAACGGACGAGGCAATTCTTCGTGTAGTTGACGATAACCCTAATGTCAGCGTCAGAGAAGTTGCTGCTGTACAGGGTAACGTTGACCACGTCTCTGTATGGAGAGTGCTACGGGAGAACCAGATGTTTCCGTACCATGTACAGCGTGTGCAGGCACTATCAGCAGCTGATTGGCCTCCACGGGTACACTTCTGCGAATAGTTCATCCAACAATGTGTCAATCCTCATTTCAGTGCAAATGTTCTCTTTACGGTTGAGGCTTCCTTCCAACGTGATCAAATTGCAAATTTTCACAATCAACATGTGTGGGCTGACGAGAATCCGCACGCAATTGTGCAATCACATCATCAACACAGATTTTCTGTGAACGTTTGGGCAGGCATTGTTGGTGATGTCTTGATTGGGCCCCATGTTCTTCCACCTACGCTCAATGGATCGCGTTATCATGAATTCATACGAGATACTCTATCTGTGCTGCTAGAACATGTGCCTTTAAAAGTACAACATGTGGTTCATGCACGATGGAGTTCCTGCACATCTCAGTCGAAGTGTTCGTACGCTTCTCAACAATAGATTCGGTGACCGATGGATTGGTAGAGGCGGACCAATTCCATGCCCTCCACGCTCTCCTGACCTCAACCTTCTTGACTTTCATTTATGGAGGCATTTGAAAGCTCTTGTCCACGCAACCCCGGTACCAAATGTAGAGACTCTTCGTGCTCGTATTGTGGACGGCTGTGATACAATACGCCATTCTCCAGGGCTGCATCAGCGCATCAGGAATTCCATGCGACGGAGGATGGATGCATGTATCCTCGCTAACGGTGGACATTTTGAACATTTCCTGTAACAAAATGTTTGAAGTCACGCTGGTACGTTCTGTTGCTGTGTGTTTCCATTCCATAATTAATGTGATTTGAAGAGAAGTAATAAAATGAGCTCTAACATGGAAATTAAGCGTTTCCGGATACATGTCCACAAAATATATTTTCTTTCTTTTTGTGTGAGGAATGTGTCCTGAAAGCTTGGCCGTACCTTTTTGTAACACCCTGTATAAATGACCTGGGTGACAATCTGAGCAGTTCTCTTAGGCTGTTCGCAGATGATGCTGTAATTTACCATCTAGGAAGGTCATCCGAAGACCATTATCAGTTGCAAAGCGATTTAGAAAAGATTGCTGTATGGTGTGGCAGGTGGCAGTTGACGCTAAATAACGAAAAGTGTGAGGTGATCCACATGAGTTCCAAAAGAAATCCGTTGGCATTCGATTACTCGATAAATAGTACAATTCTCAAGGCTGTCAGCTCAACTAAGTACCGGGGTGTTAAAATTAGGAACAACTTCAGTTGGAAAGACCACATAGATAATATCGTGGGGAAGGCGAGCCAAAGGTTGCGTTTGACTGGCAGGACACCTAGAAGATGCAAGTCCACTGAAGAGACAGCTTACACTACACTCGTTCGTCCTCTGTTAGAATATTGCTGCGCGGTGTGGGATCCTTACCAGGTGGGATTGACGGAGAACATCGAAAGGGTGCAAAAAAGGGCAGCTCGTTTTGTATTATTACGTAATAGGGGAGAGAGTGTGGCAGATATAATACGCAAGTTGGGATGGAAGTCATTAAAGCAAAGACGATTTTTGTCGCGGCGAGATCTATTTACGAAATTTCAGTCACCAACTTTCTCTTCCGAATGTGAAAGTATTTTGTTGAGCCCAACCTAAATAGGTAGGAATGATCATCAAAATAAAATAAGAGAAATCAGAGCTCGAACAGAAAGGTTTAGGTGATCATTTTTCCCGCGCGCTGTTTGGGAGTGGAGTGGTAGAGAGATGGTATGATTGTGGTTCGATGAACTCTCTGCCAAACACTTAAATGTGAATTGCAGAGTAATCATGTAGATGTAGATGTCCAGCTGATAATCGTAACGGAAATAGAAGTCGCTCCAAGGATGTCTTTATAATTCACTAAGTTTTTCATATCCACTTATATTTGCCCTTCTACCAATTCAGCATATGTATCGTAAACGTCCATGAACTATGGACCTTGCCGTTCGTGGGGAGGCTTGCGTGCCTCAGCGATACGGATAGCCGTACCGTAGGTTCAACCACAACTAAGGGGTATCTGTTGAGGCCAGACAAACGTGTGGTTCCTGTAGAGGGGCAGCAGCCTTTTCAGTAGTTGCAGGGGCAACAGTCTGGATGATTGACTGATCTAGCCTTGTAACACTAACCAAAACGGCCTTGCTGTGCTGGTACTGCGAACGGCTGAAAGCAAGGGGAAACTACGGCCGTAATTTTTCCCGAGGGCATGCAGCTTTACTGTATGGTTAAATGATGATGGCGTCCTCTTGGGTAAAATATTCCGGAGGTAAAATAGCCCCCCATTCGGATCTCCGGGCGGGGACTACTCAAGAGGACGTCGCTATCAGGAGAAAGAAAACTGGCGTTCTACGGATCGGAGCGTGGAATGTCAGATCCCTTAATCGGGCAGGTAGGTTAGAAAGTTTAAAAATGGAAATGGATAGGTTAAAGTTAGATATAGAGGGAATTAGTGAAGTTCGGTGGCAGGAGGAACAAGACTTTTAGTCAGGCGAATACAGGGCTATAAATAAAAAATCAAATAGGGGTAATGCAGGAGTAGGTTTAACAATGAATAAAAAAAATAGGAGTGCGGGTAAGCTACTACAAACAGCATAGTGAACGCGTTATTGTGGCCAAGATAGAAACGAAGCCCACGCCTACTACAGTAGTACAAGTTTATATGCCCACTAGCTCTGCAGATGACGAAGAAATTGAAGAATTGTATGATGAGATAAAAGAAATTATTCAGATAGTGAAGGGAGATGAAAATTTAATAGTCATGGGTGACTGGAATTCGGTAGTAGGAAAATGGAGAGAAGGAAACGTAGTAGGTGAATATGGATTGGGGGGAAGAAATGAAAGAGGAAGCCGCCTGGTAGAATTTTGCACAGAGCACAACTTAATCATAGCTAACACTTGGTTAGAGAATCATAAAAGAAGGTTGTATACATGGAAGAATCCTGGAGGTACTAGAAGGTATCAGATAGATTATATAATGATAAGACAGAGATTTAGGAACCAGGTTTTAAATTGTAAGACATTTCCAGGGCAGATGTGGACTCCGATCACAATCTATTGGTTATGAACTGTAGATTAAAGCTGAAGAAACTGCAAAAAGGTGGCAATTTAAGGAGATGGGACCTGGATAAACTGAAAGAACCTGAGGTTGTAGAGAGTTTGAGGGAGAGCATAAGGGAACAATTGACAGGAATGGGGGAAAGAAATACAGTAGAAGAAGAATGGGTAGCTCTGAGTGATGAAGTAGTGAAGGCAGCAGAGGATCAAGTAGGTAAAAAGACGAGGGCTAATAGAAATCCTTGGGTAACAGAAGAAATATTAAACTTAATTGATGAAAGGAGAAAATATAAAAATGCAGTAAATGATGCAGGCAAAAAGGACTACAAACGTCTCAAAAATGAGATCGACAGGAAATGCAAAATGGCTAAGCAGGGATGGCTAGAGGACAAATGTAAGGATGTAGAGACATATCTCACCAGGGGTAAGATAGATAGCCTACTGGAAAGTTAAAGAGACCTTTGGAGAAAAGAGAACCACTTGTATGAATATAAAGAGCTCAGATGGAAACCCAGTTCTAAGCAAAGAAGGGAAAGCAGAAAGTTGGAAGGAGTATATAGAGGGTCTATATACGGGCGATGTACTTGAGGACAAAATTATGGAAGTGGAAGAGGATGTAGATGAAGATGAAAGGGGAGATATGATACTGCGTGAAGAGTTTGACAGAGCACTGAAAGACTAGAGTCGAAACAAGGCCCCAGGAGTAGACGACATTCCATCGGAACTACTGACAGCCTTGGCAGAGCCAGTCCTGACAAAACTCTACCATCTGGTGAGCAACATGTATGAGACAGGCGAAATACCCTCAGACTTCAAGAAGAATATAATAATTCCAGTCCCCAAGAAAGCAGGTGTTGACAGATGTGAAAATTACCGAAGCATCAGTTTAATAGGTCACAGCCGCAAAATACTAACGCAAATTCTTTACAGACGAATTGGAAAAACGGGTAGAAGCCGACGTCGGGGAAGATCAGTTTGGATTCCGTAGAAATATTGGAACACGTGAGGCAATACTGACCGTACGACTTATCTTAGAAGCTAGATTAAGGAAAGGCAAACCTACGTTTCTAGCATTTGTAGACATAGAGAAAGCTTTTGACAACGTTGACTGGCATCCTCTCTTTCAAATTCTGAACGTGGCAGGGGTAAAATACAGGGAGCGAATGGCTATTTGCTATTTGTACAGAAACCAGGTGGCAGTTGTAAGAGTCGAGGGACACGAAAGGGAAGCAGTGGTTGGGAAAGGAGTGAGACAGCGTTGTAGTCTCTCCCCGAGGTTATTCAATCTGTATATTGAGCAAGCAGTAAAGGAAACAAAAGAAAAATTTGGAGTAGGTATTAAGATCCATGGAGAAGAAATAAAAACTTTGAGGTTCGCCGATGACATTGTAATTCTGTCAGAGACAGCAAAGGACTAGGAAGAGCAGTTGAACGGAACTGATAGTGTCTTGAAAGCAGGATATAAGATGAACATCAACAAAAGCGAAAGGAGCATAATGGAATGTAGTCGAATTCAGGCGGGTGATGCTGAGGGAATTAGTTTAGGAAATGAGACACTTAAAATAGTAAAGGAGTTTTGCTATTTTGGGAGCAAATTAACTGATGATGGTCGACGTAGAGAGGATATAAAATATAGACTGGCAATGGCAAGGAAAGCATTTCTGAAGAAGAGAAATTTGTTAACATCGAGTATTGATTTAAGTGTCAGGAAGTCGTTTCTGAAAGTATTTGTATGGAGCGTAGCCATGTATGGAAGTGAAACGTGGACAATAAATAGTTTAGACAAGAAGAGAATAGAAGCTTTCGAAATGTTGTGCTACAGATGAATGCTGAAGATTAGATGGGTAGATCACATAACTAATGATGAGGTATTGAACGGAATTGGAGAAGAGAAATTTGTGGCACAACTTGACTAGAAGAAGGGATCCGTTGGTAGGACATGTTCTGAGGCATCAAGGGATCACCAATTTAGTATTGGAGGGCTGCGTGGGAGGTAAAAATGGTAGAGGGAGACCAAGAGATGAATACACTAAGCAGATTCAGAAGGATGTAGGTTGCAGTATTTACTTTGATATGAAGAAGCTTGCACAGGATATAGTAGCATGGAGAGCTGCATCAAACCAGTCTTAGGACTGAAGACCATAACAACAACAACAACATCGTAAACGTTTTCCACTACAAAGAGAGAGGCTGTTTTCATAACAAAACATTTCGCATAGTAGCTCTGTGCACAAGAGAAATTACGGGTATATGACAGATTTTTCGGACCCGTTCTATTTAGCGACGAAGCGTCACTCACCAACAGCGGTAACGTAAACAGGTTTAATATGCACTACTGGGCAAAGAAAATTCAAGATGGTTGCGACAAGTGGAACATCAGCGATCTCGGCTGGTTAATGTATGGTGTGGTATTATGGGAGGAAGGATAACTGGCCGCCATTTTATCGATGACAATCTAAATGGTGCAATGTATGCTGATTTCATAGGTAATGTTCTACCGATGTTACTACATGATGTTTCACTGCATGACAGAAAGGCAATGTACTTCCAACATGATGGATGTCCGGCACATACCTCGCGTGCGGTTGAAGCGGTATTGAATAGCACATTTCACGACAGGTGGACTGGTCGTCGAAGCACCATACCATGGCCTTCACATTCACCGGATTTGACGTCACCGGATTTCTTTCTGTGGGGAAAGTTGAAGGATAGATAATATTCTTCTCGGGTGTGAGTACGAAGGCTTTCCCGACGTAATAATTGATAATATTCTTCTCGGGTATGCAGCCGGATCATAACGTCTTCATGACACAATATTTCCGCGGTCCAACTGGCCGCCATCTTCAGGTGAGAGTGCTGGTGCACGATCTCGCCGGAACTGATTTCCCAGCGCAAGCGGCGGCCCCCATATAGGCCGCAGAAGACCCACAACGCGTGCGCGAGAAGGCGCCGTAACTGCTCTCTAGCGCAGTGGACATACCGCGCCGCCAGTGGTGGAAACAGGCGAAATCGAGATATCGCTGTCAAAAATTAAAAAAATTTTATTCCGACGATCGGAACACAGACCGTTGTTTTTTAATGTCAGATAACACCGGGTGCCAAGTCTTACTTAAAAGATAACCCTTGTCTCTACTAATAATATTGTCAGATAAACGAATCTCTATGGATTCTTTTAAAACACAGTCCCAATAGCGAGATGCAGGGGCAACCATTTGTGTCTCGTCATATAGCATTCTGTGTCCGTCGGTGAGACAGTGCTCCGCCAGTGCAGATTTCTCAGGTTGAAGCAGCCGTGTGTGCCGCTGATGCTCAACACATCGGTCCTTAACAGAACCAAGGAGCGCTCTAATCTTGGCTTCTGATATGATATCTTTTCAGAATCCTTCCTATCTTCGAGGAAATGCTCCCAGCAAAAGGCAGAAAAGCCACCGATTTGCAGGTATCTTCTGGTGGTTCAGACGAAGGTCCAAACTGGAAAGCATGACGGATGTGTTTGTCTGTATAGCCATTCTACTTGAACACAATCTTAAGATGGTCCAATTCTTGTGTCAAGCTTTCTCCAGCTGAAATGGCATAAGCTCTTCTCGCCAACTTCCGCAGTACCCCCGTATGCTGGAACGATGGATGACAGCTAGAAGCATGTAGGTTACGGTCCGTGTGCATAGGCTTTCGATAAACACCATGTCCCAGTGTCCCACATTCCTTTCTGTACACCAGAACATCCAGAAACTGAAGTTTTCCATCACTTTCCACCTCCGTGGTAAACTTGATGCTAGGATGCAGGGAATTAAAATGACCTAGGAGGCGGTCAAGAGCTTCTCTCCCATGAGGCCACACCATAAACGTATCGTCAACGTACCTCCAAAAACAGGTTGGTTTTAAGGACGCCGTCTTCAGCGACATGTCCTCAAAATCTTCCATAAAAAGATTGGCGACTATTGGGGACAATGGGCTCCCCATAGCCACTCCGTCAGTCTGTTCAAAATATTTGTCATTGAATAAAATGTACGTCGACGTCAACACGTGGCGACAAAGCCTGGTTGTTTCCTCATCCAGTTTCTCACCAATTAATTGCAAGTATTCTTCCAGAGGAACCCGGGTAAAAAGCGACATGACATCAAAGCTCACAAGCAAATCCTAGGGACTAAGAGACAAGGACTTCAATCTCTGAAAGAACACCAAAAGCGCTCCTTGGCTCTGTTAAGGATGACTTGGGTTTGAGGAAGCCCGGTGTGTACAAGATCCTTTGCCACTGTGGGAAGGCTTATATTGGTCAGACAATCCGGACCATTCAGGACCGATGTGTTGAGCATCAGCGGCACACACGGCTGCTTCAACCTGAGAAATCTGCAGTGGTGGAAAACTGTCTCACCGAGGGACACAGAATGCTATATGACGAGACACAAATGGTTGCCCCTGCATCTCGCTATTGGGACTGTGTTTTAAAAGAATCCATAGAGATTCGTTTATCTGACAATATTATTAGTAGAGACAAGGGTTATCTTTTAAGTAAGACTTGGCACCCGGTGTTATCTGACATTAAAAAACAACGGTCTGTGTTCCGATCGTCGGAATAAAATTTTTTTAATTTTTGACAGCGATATCTCGATTTCGCCTGTTTCCACCACTGGCGGCGCGGTATGTCCACTGCGCTAGAGAGCAGTTACGGCGCCTTCTCGCGCACGCGTTGTGGGTCTTCTGCGGCCTATATGGGGGCCGCCGCTTGCGCTGGGAAGTCAGTTCCGGCGAGATCGTGCACCAGCACTCTCACCTGAAGATGGCGGCCAGTTGGACCGCGGAAATATTGTGTCATGAAGACGTTATGATCCGGCTGCATACCCGAGAAGAATATTATCAATTATTACGTCGGGAAAGCCTTCGTACTCACATCAGTTGAAGGATCTTTGCTATCGTGATCCAACGACAATGCCTGACAACATACGTCAGCGCATGTGCGATCATTACGGAAGGCGAACTACTCGCAGTTGAGATGAATGTCGTTGCACGTATTGCCAAATGCATTGAGATTGACTGACATCATTTTGAGCATTTGTTGCATTAATGTGGTATTTACAGGTAATCACGCTGTAACAGCATGCGTTCTCAGAAATGATAAGTTCACAAAGGTAGAAATATCACATTGGAACAACCGAAATAAAATGTTCAAACATACCTGTATTCTGTATTTTAATTTAAAAAACCTACCTGTTACAAACTGTTCGTCTAAAACTGTGAGCCATATGTTTGTGACTATTACAGCGCCATCTAGCACAAAGTGAAAAAAGTGGTCCAACTACAACAGTCATATTTCTTTATGTACTACGCGAATATGTAATAAAAATGGTGGTTCTTTTTTTCTTTTAAAAAAAACGCAGTTTATGTCCATTTGACCTATGGCAGCGCCATCTAGGGGGCCAACCATAGCGCCATCTGGTTTCCCCCTTCAAGCTAGAGAATTTTCGGTCTTTGTAGTTTTTTCGTTTGACACTTATTTCGTGAGATATTTGGCCTGGTCACGATCAATGGTCCACCCTGTATAATATTGCGGGGAAGGCGAAATAAGGACTGAGCTTTGTTGGCGAACACTTAGAAGATGCGAGAAATCCACTAAAGAGACAGCCTACATTACACTTGTCCGTCTTCTGCTGGAATATCGCTGCGCGGTGTGGGATCCTTACCAGGTTGGATTGACGGAGGACATCGAAAAATTGCAAAGAAGGGCAACCCGTTTCGTGTTATCGCGCAATAGGCGCAATAGGGGTGACAGTGTCACTGATATTATACGCGAGTTGGGGTGCCAGTCACTGAAACAAAGGCGGTTTCCTTTGCGGTGAGATCTATTTATGAAATTTGAATCACCAACTGTCTCTTCTGAATGCTAAAATATTTTGTTGACACCCACATACGTAGGTAAAAATGATCATCATAATAAAATAAAGAGAAATCAGTGCTCGAACGGAAAGATTTAGGTGTTCCTTTCTCCGACGCGCCCTTCGAGAGTGGAATGGTAGAGAAATAGTACGAAAATGGTTCGATGAACCCTCTGCCAGGCACTTAAGTGTGAATTGCAGAGTAATCATGTAGATGTAGGTAGATGTAGATGTGGTAAGATCCTATCGACCGAACCTCAGAGGTCATCGGTCCCTAAGGTTATATACTACTTAATCTAAGTTAACATAACTTACGCTTAGGACAACACACACACACCCATGCCAGAGGGAGTACTCGAACCTCCGACGATGGAACCCGCGCGATCTGTGACAAGGGGTTGTGACCGGGCGGCTACCCCGCGCTAAAAACAGAAAGGTATCGTAACTTTGCGCAATTTGAAAGAAATACGTAAGTTTTACATAAATGCGAACTGCGCTGTTAATACGGAGAGGTGGTTTCAGCGCTATTTTTGTCTGAGTAGGTCTGAGAAAGCATTTACATTCATAATGACACTCGGTGCTGGAGACCTCCTTTGCATGCGACGCACATTTGCTCTGGATTTGAAAAACCTCCCCGTCTTGCACGTCAGAGACCTTCGCGCTGAGTTATACTACTGGCCATTAAAAATACAGCACCATAAAGGTGGTATGCAGCAAGCGCTAAATTTCTGTGAAGCGTACTATGTACGAGCAAACGTTCAGCATTTCAGTGCAACCACTAAAACCGTGTAGGTGTAACGACGTCTGCTTTCTGCAAATTGGGAAGATGTATTTCTTTAGTAAGAAATGTCATTTGAGTATTTTTTGTAGGAATATCGTTAAGGAGAAACGGCTGTCTGCACCTATTGTACGTCGACAGTGGCAGTATCGTGACCCATCGAGACTGAGATTTATTGTCCCCCAATACTGATGCTAGCTTTTGTCTGCATCCCACGGCTGTCGTGTGAATATGGTATCAATGAGTTTAGGATAGCTATTCTTAGCGTCTGCAGTATCTCAACGGCCCCACCTTCTAGCGCCCAAGAGGACGAGCATATTGGTGTTAACATCGTCTGGGTCGTTAGGCCGCGCAGTTTTCCTCCTAACTTCTTAGATGAACGACGTTTAGATTCTTCTGCTGATATATACGTCAAGATTCCACTAATATTACTATACAATTCAACAATATTCGATTCATCTGCTGGTATATACTTCCGGATTCCACTGGTATCACTATACAGCTGAAGACTGTTCAATCATTAAACAAGCTTGAACAGGAATAGCATACGGCCTGAAGGTTCAGAAGATTTTTTCATAACTACAACGGCCGCGAAAGCCGTGCTGGGTCTTACGGCAATATCAAATACCATTAGTCAGCAAATGGGCAAATTTTGCAGCAAGGTGCGCCCTCACTGACAGTGAGACGACCTCTGAGGCACGACGGAATGTCAGCATGGTGACCATTTTTGTGGCTTCCTTTGATGTGCTTTCAGAGAGAGTGCTCGCCGACAATGTGGCGTCCAGTGGCAACACCCAACACCAGCGTGAGCGCGACACCCCTTTTGTCTTTTCACGTTTATCTACAACATGACGATGAATGTATGGGCGTGAAAGCTTGGAAGAAACGAACGTTATGAGATTGCACTCGCGATAGTCATTCGGGCTCTGCATCTTGCGTCATGGTGTGGGGTTCTTTTACCTACACAACACTCTAACCTTTGCTGCGCACAGTCCACAATATGGGAAGCAGAAATTACATTTACGACCTATTGTGTCCGGTGGCTGTGCTATAAGTTCGAGGTGCATGTTACGCTATATTTCATTAAGATAACAAGAAAATATGTCCGTATTTTCCTGATCTGCCTGCACACAGACGGTGTTCAACTGTTATCTCGGACAGGTCGTTCTTCAGAAATCTTGCCATTAGTTTACAACCACTGCGACTGCTAGATCCTGGCGTAGTGATGAGGCAACGTTGACTCATGTATGATCGAAATTCATCCGCACATCACTATGCTTCGCCTAACTGACCACTTGATATCACCAGAGGACAACAAAGTATACCTCTCACGAGAGCTTGCTGACTTCGAATGTGTATTGCCACCGTATGTCACCTGAGTAAAACATTCATGAGGGACATTTGAACCCTTCTAAAACTGCCAAAATAAACTGTGGGTGTCCTGATTTTGAAGCGGAAATGAGAGGAAATAACCAGAGCTAATCCAAGACCAGGTCAACCTGAATGACAGGAAGCGTCGAGTATTGCGGAGAGTGACTGCAGAAACATCGCATGAAATCAGCGGTGGAAACACTTGTCAGTTCCAGAGCGGTACATGCTGTCCAGCTAGCACAATGACTGTGCGTAGAGAGTCAGAAAGGACCTGATACAGTGGTGGAGCAGCTACCCATAAGCTACATATTTCTATTGCCACTGCTAAGCGGCGCTTGAGGTGGGGTAAAGAGCGAGGCCACTGCAAGGGAATGAATAAAAACAAGTCATCTGGAGCAATGGTTCAAATGGCTCTGAGCACTATGTGACTTAACTTCTTAGGTCATCAGTCGCCTAGAACTTAGAACTAATTAAACCTAACTAACCTAAGGACATCACACACATCCATGCCCGAGGCAGGATTCGAACCTGCGACCGTAGCGCTCGCTCGGCTCCACACTGTAGCGCCTAGAACCGCAAGGCCACTCCGGCCGGCCCATCTAGAGCAATGAAACACGCTGTATCCTGTGGCAATCCGGTGGAAGGGTTTGCGTTTGGTGAGTGCCTGGAGAACGTTACCTGCCATCATGGGCAGTGTCAACGCTAAGGTACTGATGATGGGGTTGCACATTCTTATGATGTGGCCCCTTACTGCGGGGAAACGACGTGGTCTTAGGCGCCTTGGCACGGTTCGCGCGACTCTCCCCCCGTCGGGCGTTCCTTTCTGGAGCATGCGTGTGTATGTTGTCCTTAGCGTAAGTTAATTTCAGTTAGATTAAGTAGTGTGTAAGCCTAGGAAGCGGATGACCTCAGGAGTTTGTTCCCATAGGAACTTACTTCCACCACCACCTATTGCGGAAGGACATAACTCGTTTTGAAGCATTGTGTACTATGCATACTAGAGGAACAGATCGAAATCTATGATCGAATCAGCATGAAAGTGCACCCCATCATACTGCACCGCCTACGACGCAATGTTTTCTGTACAATAACATTCCGGAAATAGACTGCCTGCGCAGAGTCCCTACCTGAACATAGTGTAATGCATTAGGGATGAGCCGGCCACAGTGGACGAGCGGTTCTAGGCGCTTCAGTCGAGAACCGCGCTGCTGCCACGGTCACTGCTTCGAATCTTGCCTCGGGCATGGATGTGTGTGATGTCCTTAGGTTTGTTAGGTTTAAGTAGTTCTAACTCTAGGGGACTGATGGCCTCAGATGTTAAGTCCCATAGTGCTTAGAGCCATTTGAACCGGTAGGGATGACTTAAAATATTGGCTTTGATCCAGAGCCAGCATCCATCCTCACTAAGTTGTCCAGTTTCTGCCCTTCAGGAAAAACAGGCTGTCACCCCTCCACAGGCAATCAGACACCTCACTGGAAGAGTCCCGAACAGAGTTTAGGCCGTCATAAAGACGAAGGGCGAACACATTCTATACGAAGTTCTAGTAACAGGTGTCGATACTTTTGATCAGACAGCGTAGCTATCTTCAAAGCTCAGTTTGGCTCGATGCTGATCCGGTTTAAGGTCGCTGTTGCTCAAACAGGCGGCAGCTGTTTTAACAACATTCACGCCCCGTATGGCCAAAATTTAGTGAAGCATTGTTTCTACAGCAGTGTAAGACCACAACAAATAATTTTTTTCTGTCCTTTCTGGTGCTGCAACTTTCATTGGCTGCAGTGCAAGCGGGCAGGTCAAGTTCTTGACGTTGTTCCTTGTTATAATCCACGCACTTGTGAGTTTCAGAAATACTTTTATCGTTACCGTGGCAGCTACTTGCAACAGGTGTTTTTACGTGATTTCAGGACTCCCTGTCGAAGTCTGGTCTGCACAACAGCCAGGAGACATTTGGCACAGATCCTCTACACACGTCCAGTGCGAGTGCAAAAGCGGCCACATTGCACCGACGAATAGGTAAGGTATACAGCAGTAACTTCCTCTCTACCACTCTTACTAATGGCCGTACTTACCTGAGTCAGTCCCCTCCCCCCCCCCCCCCCCCTGCTGTGTACATCAGTCATCTGCCTAATCTAATTTCTGCTCTAGTATAATTTCGCTGTTGCTACAGCGTAACGTTGTAATAATTCTAGAGAGGGAATCTGACAATGCTGGCAGCCAGAGATAACAGTTTTTCTCTGGAACATGACAGGTATTTCCTGTCGGTGGTAAACTTTTCTGTCAGCTGTATGTAAGGCCTTGGGGAGACGTAATTATATTGGATTTTTTATTGGCTACATAGACCAATAAAGCGTATCTCCTCGATGTTATGTGAAATTTCAGGAGAATAAAACAAGAAATAGGTAACTTAATCGTGAACTAATTTGCTTCGACTCAGCGCTTTTCCACAGATCTAAGACTAAGGGGCTTTCTATGACGTGGACTAAGGTAAAAGACAGAGACATTTTCATTGACGCCTACAATAACTGTCATAAACTAAAATGTATGGAATCTAAAAAGTGTGAAATACTGCATAGGGTACGTACTCGTTCACTATCCAACGAAACATTTTTACCGTGTTTACATATTACAGCATTTAAGATATAAAAATATTCGAAAGTTAGATAGACCTTACATTGTGCGGTATCAATAGTAATATACCCGTAAAATAGTTAATGTTGTCAATTGGGTTCAGCATAGTTTCCAATTTATCTTTCTTATCATCGCTGGCTTGTAAGTTTTTAATAAGTAATATTATAAATTTAGTATCTGTCATTTTAGTTTTTAACGATCATACGTCACATACTTTTATCATGTTAACGTATTTATTTTCCTATTTACTATCGTAAATCTTTGTGTAAGAAAACTATTTTATGTTGCAAATGTAATACATATAGAATAATTGGTTATGAAGCTACATCATATTCCATGCCTATAGTGTAATCGTATATGAAACTATATCATAATGTGTCTGCATTTGTTTCTTTCACTTCGTTTTAATTTACATTTCATTTAATAATTCCTCTCATTTGTAATTTATGAGCTAACGTCCTGCACGAACTCTTGTGTACTTTCTTAAATTCATTTTGAATCTGTACGTACATGATTCCCGGCCTCGTTGTTTAATGCGCGCATAGTTCCTTCATGGATTTGAAGTTCATACATAACATAACTCATTTATTTGTTGTTTTCTTTCCTCTTTGATAGCCAATTAATCGCTGTGTGGATGCTAACGCTCCAAGTCGTCGCTTGTTTTAATCATAAGCATATCTCCGACAGATGGTTAATGTTGTCTATACATAAAGAAAAGTATTATCTTCTCAGTAATCTTCAAATCGTGAACTACATGTTTAAACCAATTTCTATGAAATTAGTGAATTTACTCATGCCACATTTGTTGTCTATATCTGAAGTTACTTTCCGAAGTCAAATTAATTATAATTTAATGTGATTTAACTTTGAATTGCTGGTGTACCCAAACATTACCGCAAAAAATTATTAAAATGAGAATAGTGAATAGTTGAGGGAGTGTGAATGAGAACAGTGGCAAATTTAACTTTACAAACTTAATGACAAGTTTTTAATCATCCTACTATAACTACAAATAGCTGATGAACCTGACAAAAACAATGACAAACAAAAGTAAGAAAATGGATGGTGCTTGATTGCAAAAACTTTCATTGGGAAGGAAACTATACACATTCTCCCGTGAAACAATCTCGTCTACAATACAAATTGACTTTGTGTACAGGAATCCAATGTGAGGCCCATTTGTATTCAAATTGAGTCAACTACGACCAAGTACACCTCAAACTATGGTTCACCGGAGAACATGGAGCTGTGAATATCATTTAACAACCCTCCGCCGCGGCAGAAATTCTTTAGCCGTTCACCTGGGTTCAGACGGCAGAGGGAAACGGCCCACTGTAGGCGAGGAGCGGCGCAATGCGGCAGCTATAATTTTCTGACGTGTCCACGGAAACTTGCAAACTCTATGGACTGGGATTCTGATTATTAGAATGCGGAAAACTTCCCTATAAGAGCCCTTTATACTAGAAGAAAGAAGAAGTTGAATGCTGACGAGTACTTGTTTATATGGGCCAAAGTAGGGAAGTCCCCTTCAAGGTCACCCGCCTAGCGAGCAACCTACAGAGGCACTGCCACCAAAAAAAAGTGAATGTTTTTTTTTTAAAAAAAGGGAGGGAGATAAGGAAAGGAGATAAGGATTTTTATTGTCTATAATACAACATATATTCGGTCGAGACGAATAGCGGAATGACTTGTTGTATGTGTGTATCGAGAGCGGAGGGCGTGGACATGCTCCCAAATGACAACCAGATGCATACTATGCACCAACATTGAGGTAATTCCGGGCAAGGGGTATATCGAGGAAATTGGTCTTTCGGTGCAAGTACACAATTAAAATCGCCGCCTAGGAATAATTAGTCGTGTCGACCTTGGAGTAGCGGGGCAATTTCGTCGGTGCATAGATGTTGACGGATGGGTCGTATATCAGGTACTGTCATTGCTAATTCCCGTGCCGTGATGCCTTCTTTAAGAAGTATTGCTGTGCCGCTACCAGTTTAGAAGGCTAGGATACTTACCCGCACATGGCAGGGAATTCATCGACGTATACGTCTTGTAGGAGGACGATGTGGATGTCTGCTGCTTGGAGCATATATATGGGTAAGGACATCTTAATCTGCGGTCGTATATTATTGATATTGATACAAACAAGCCGATATGCTTAGTTTCGTCGCATGTATATCGGCCATGGGAGGTTACGCCGCCTGCTGTTGTTCTGGCACGTTACGTGACCTAGTCTTGCCCGCCGTCGTTGGTTATAAGTTGAACTTTAGCGGGGCGTCGCCCCGTCGTATCGCCAGCTGCGACTATCGGTGGGTCCCCTCCACAGTCATAAGCCCAGTCTCCTTGGGACAGGTTTTTTGTGTGCAGGTGCTCGCCAGCCACGTCTCTCTGTGGCTCCTCTTCTAATGCTTGGGAGTGGCAGTTGACTGCAGGTTGCCGTGCGTTGTCAAGTTTTTCAGGTCGCTCTTGACGTATGCTGCTGTCGAGATGACGGTGTTCTGGATGGAGGAGTCTCTGGACCTTCTGTAAGGTGGCCGTCTTACTTGGTCGTTTCTTGATCATCGTCCTGCATACGTATTAAGGAGTCATTCGAAGGCCTTAGACGTCGTTTCTTGCACCGTTTCCGAGACCGTTGCCTACGCGTGTGCGTTTCCGTATCCGAATGCGGGTGAGTGTCTCTGTCACCACTGCAGTCGGACACGAAGGCAGCCGTTGGCACTATTCGACTGTCGATGACCATTGCTTCATCCGATCTCTGTACTGGTGGTATCAGCCGGTGCTGCTGGGTGGAGTCCAAAATAGTCCAACTCACTCTAAGCACTATGGGACTTAACATCTGAGGTCATCAGTCCCCTAGACTTGGAACTACTTAAAAATAACTAACCTAAGGACATCACACACATCAATGCCCGAGGCAGGATTCGAACCTGCGACCGTAGCAGCAGCGCGGTTCCGGACTGAAGTGCCTAGAACCTCTCGGCCACAGGGCTGGGTGGGGGGCGTCGCCGTCGGCTTTTCGACTGGTGTGTCCAGCTGCTGGGCGCTGTCACTGTTCGGTGGTGCGTCCATCCGGAACACATTTGCATATGTGAGAGAGAGAGACGTTGCTGCAGGTATTGCTACAGACTGACCTGTCGGTATCTGTGCAATTCTTCGTTGAAGACACGCTCAGCGAATGTGACCTTCCTGACCACAACCTGACCAAGTTTTCGGCTGTCCGTCGTAAATGACTATCGCTCTGCAGCCACCAATTGATAAAATAAGACGGCACGTGTTTTGATAGCTCGATCGGTATTTGTCGCACACCGTTAAGTACAGGCTACCTGGTAAAGGTTGTCCATTTTTCTGCTATGTGATTAAGTACCCGTCCGTAGGTTTGTAGCACGATCTCAGCCGGAACCTTAAATAGTAGCTCAAATACTCTTACAATTCTCAATCCAAGTCCCGCATGATCAGTTGCCACTGTTCCGACGTGGCCGTATGAATGTCTTCATTGAATTCCATCTTTATGGTCGCGTACGATCTTGTCACACGCCGTGTCGTTGATCAGTTTCAAATAGACCACACTGCTTGCGATAGAAAAGTGGAAGCCAATCATTTCTTGTGGTTCAGTTTTAATTTCTTCACGTATAAATTATATTCCAAATACCTTCCGTCGTGCAAATTCATTATCAAAGCTGATCTTGATAGTAGATTGTCGGTACGAATGAGCCATTCTAGTTCGAAAGTACAAGCACTAGCGAAGGGTAACACGAAGTAAAGAAACGCGTACGCGCTATACACCGCGGCAGGGACGTAAACAGACCTGCGCGCCGCACGACTGCGGAAAGCAGTCTGTCTATTTGGCTATCCAAGCACGCTTCACAGCTACACCCAACTTCCATATGTCGTCGACCATGTGGGTACAAGCTGCACTCGTACACCCCTGGTGCATTTCCATACAGGAGAGACATTTTAATTGAAAGTCGCTTGCTTGGTGCCAGCGGATAAATACGTGATTTCAGTGTCTGTGTTCTTCATAAATAAGATACAATGTTTCGTCGGACATTCATAGCGTTGAATCCTGTCTAGTCGTCAACCACGGGGAGTCTAGGGAACCTGTTTTCTTGGATCGCTAGACAACATTCAGACAAATCGTATTACTAAGTTTTATTACGAAAAGGAAAAAAAATACAATACTTAACTTTGTGTGAAACACATGTGTCGCAAAGGGCCAAGACAGAATAATCGATGTTCTTCAGTATAACAATTCCAAGTCTGGGATGCATAGAATCTACGAGCAAAGCAATGAGCTTTGACTTTTCTATTGATGTCTCGTATCTCGAAGCTCTCGTAGAACTTGGCTGCTGTCGCATTGTCGTCCTCGAGAAGGATCGGTCGCCGTGTAATTGGCTGATGTCTTCTTCACAGCACTCTCTGCTCTATCGTGTTCCCTACAGACATGCAGGCGCTTGACTTCACGAATTCGCATTCCTCCACGCCCCCACCCCCTCCCACCCAAAGCGACGGACCATCGTCATGTAGAGAGCACGACAACGGATGGGGAAGCAGGAGCGTGGCTACTGAGATGGACTCGAACCTGTGGCTGCGGGGGACGGCAGACCTCCTGTCGTACCCCGCCATCCGGCCTTCACTCTGGTGGAACCGTCCCCAGGAAAACTACCTCCTGAGATCCATAACAAGGTGTAGAATGCGTCGGCTGCTGCAGCGTGGGCGGGTCCAACCACATCAGTAGCGTGAGAGGAGGTTGAGGAAGCGAAGGTTCCGTCTCCATGGAGTCGTCTCGCGGTTTCCTGATGACACCCTGTGGCGGCTGGTGTGGCCGCGCTGTCGGCCGGCGATGGCCCATCTCGTGGATGTGAACGACAGGAAGTGAGAAATAGTTGAATAGTTGCATTCCCTGGCATGTGCGGTGCCAAGTTTGGCCAACTGCTTTTTGAAGGTTCTGACAAAACTTTTCGCTTCGCCGTTGGACTGTGGATGAAAACGTGCAGTACTTAGGTGCCGTATAACATTGCGTTCACAGAACGTTTCAAATTCATGTGCCGTGAACTGAGGGCCGCTGCCCGACACTATGACGTCAGGAAAATCTTCGAGGCAAAAAATAGAGGACAACACCTTAATTGTGCTTCATGACTTTATCGAGTTCATTGGCACCACGAAAGGAAATTTGCTATACGAGTCTACCACAATGACCCACGAGTGCTCCAGAAACGTCCCGCAAAGTCTATGTGAACACGTAGCCATGGTGATTGCGACTTAGGCCAAGCAGAGAAGTTTTGCGTGGAGCGGACTGATTTTCCGCAAATGCATGACACAGTGACGTTGTCTGTTCAATTAGGGTGTCCATACCCTGCCAAGTACAGTGTCGACGCGCTGACTGTTGCGTACGAATAATCCCTCAGTGTCTTTGGTGAAGTAACTGCAACACTTCTTTTTGCAAAGCTTTGGGGATTGACACACGTGACTGTCCACTGTCATTTTGATCAAGAATCACACCTTGCGGTGTAGCGAGGCTATGCCGACGTGCAAAGTATCGGCGCACTACAGAGTTCTTTATGCTAAGCAATGAGCGAGGCCAAGATGTGCGAATGTATTTTAGCAAAATGTTCAAATTTGAATCAGCTTCCTTGGCCTGTGCAATTTCGCTATAGTTTAGAGGAAAGGATTGAAGTAATTCAGAATAATGAGAATCGATATGTCAACAAGATGCCGCAGAAGAGTCAAAGACGGTATCAGAGCCAATCGGAAGGCATGTAGGTGCATCCGCATTACCATGTTGAGCTGTCAGACGATACACAGTCTCTGACTGGTATTGAAATAGAGGAACCAGCTTCATCGGTGAAACAAGAACTGCAATGGCTTGTGAACTGTTACTAAGTAGATTTTTCTGTCATACAAATAGTGGTGGAATTTGGTGACATCGTACACAACAGCTAATGCCTCTTTTTTATTTTTGAATAGTTATACTGAGCTTCGGACAACACTTTTGATGCGAAAGCAATAGGCCTGTCTTTTATCACGAAATCTGTGCGATAGCACTACTCCGATTACGTAAGAGGAAGCGACAACTTGCCACGCTACTGTTTTGTTAGGATCAGAGTGAATCAAGCACCGATCACTGAGCAATGCTTCATTAAGTTTTTGAAACGCTTCTTGGCACTCATTTGTCCAAACAAACGGAACGTTCTTGCGACGCAAGCGAAGCAATGGAGTTGCGATTTGTGCAGCATTTGGTATGAACCGAATATAATAGTTCACTTTTCTTAAGACCGGCTGCAATTCTGTGACATTCTGAAGAACTGCAAGTCAGGAATGGCTAACAAATGTGACTGAAGAGTATGTACACCTTGACTGGTTGCGACATGACCAAGATACTGCAACCCAGGTTTAAAAAAATCACACTTGTCCAATTACACCTTAGTCCTGCATCAGATAACGTACGAAACAAAACACTGCAAATTTGCAGTGTCTTTTTCAGGTTATGACATGCTACGACAAGATCGTCCCAATAGTTTTAACAGTTTGGTACTTGAGCAGGGAACCGTTCCAAATATCGTTGGAAAATGACGGTTGCGAAAGCACTGCCAAAAGGCAAAAGCAAATATTTAAACAAGCCCAAATGAGTGTTCACAACACACACTTTTTGAGATACTTCGTCTAGTGGTGTTTGAAGATATGCATTGTGCTAATCAATATTTGAAAAGTAGCGACCAGCGCCTAATCCGTCCATTAGCTACTCTGACCGTGGCAATGTATAAGTATTAATCACAGTTTGTGGGTTGACTGTAGACTTAAAGTCGCGAAAGAACTTGCCCCCCTTCTAACAGCCGTGTACCGCAAGTCTCTAGAGGAACGGAGGGTTCCAAATGATTGGAAAAGAGCACAGATAGTCCCAGTCTTCAAGAAGGGTCGTCGAGCAGATGCGCAAAACTATAGACCTATATCTCTTACGTCGATCTCTTGTAGAATTTTAGAACATGTTTTTTGCTCGCGTATCATGTCATTTCTGGAAACCCAGAATCTACTATGTAGGAATCAACATGGATTCCGGAAACAGCGATCGTGTGAGACCCAACTCGCCTTATTTGTTCATGAGACCCAGAAAATATTAGATACAGGCTCCCAGGTAGATGCTATTTTTCTTGACTTCCGGAAGGCGTTCGATACAGTTCCGCACTGTCGCCTGATAAACAAAGTAAGAGGCTACGGAATATCAGACCAGCTGTGTGGCTGGATTGAAGAGTTTTTAGCAAACAGAACACAGCATGTTGTTATCAATGGAGAGACGTCTACAGACGTTAAAGTAACCTCTGGCGTGCCACAGGGGAGTGTTATGGGACCATTGCTTTTCACAATATATATAAATGACTTAGTAGATAGTGTCGGAAGTTCCATGCGGCTTTTCGCGGATGATGCTGTAGTATACAGAGAAGTTGCTGCATTAGAAAATTGTAGCGAAATACAGGAAGATCTGCAGCGGATAGGCACTTGGTGCAGGGAGTGGCAACTGACCCTTAACATAGACAAATGTAATGTATTGCGAATACATAGAAAGAAGGATCCTTTATTGTATGATTATATGATAGCGGAACAAACACTGGTAGCAGTTACTTCTGTAAAATATCTGGGAGTATGCGTACGGAACGATTTGAAGTGGAATGATCATATAAAATTAATTGTTGGTAAGGCGGGTACCAGGTTGAGATTCATTGGGAGAGTGCTTAGAAAATGTAGTCCATCAACAAAGGAGGTGGCTTACAAAACACTCGTTCGACCTATACTTGAGTATTGCTCATCAGTGTGGGATCCGTACCAGGTCGGGTTGACGGAGGAGATAGAGAAGATCCAAAGAAGAGCGGCGCGTTTCGTCACTGGGTTATTTGGTAACCGTGATAGCGTTACGGAGATGTTTAATAAACTCAAGTGGCAGACTCTGCAAGAGAGGCGCTCTGCATCGCGGTGTAGCTTGCTCGCCAGGTTTCGAGAGGGTGCGTTTCTGGATGAGGTATCGAATATATTGCTTCCCCCTACTTATACTTCCCGAGGAGATCACGAATGTAAAATTAGAGAGATTAGAGCGCGCACGGAGGCTTTCAGACAGTCGTTCTTCCCGCGAACCATACGTGACTGGAACAGGAAAGGGAGGTAATGACAGTGGCACGTAAAGTGCCCTCCGCCACACACCGTTGGGTGGTTTGCGAAGTATCAATGTAGATGTAGATGTAGAAAGTCAACACAGAGGCGATTGCGACCTGAAGGTTTGGGGAGCAAAATCAGTGAACTCTCCCATTGACAAGCTTTTATTGGCACAATAGCTCCCTTATTTCGCAATTCTCTAAGCTCAGCAGAGATTTCGTCCCGTAATGCAACGGGAACAGTTCTGGACGGAAAATTTCGGCTGAGCATTGTCTTTCAAAGTAATATGTGGAAAAAATTGTTAGTCTTGTCTATACCTTCAGAAAATCGTTCAGGGAATTCTTTCAGCAAGCTAGCCAAACTGTGTTTGGTGTTGAATGCAGACAGTGACATCATAAGACTAAAAACAGCCGACCATTTGCAATGGATAAAGTAATTTTTACCTAGGATTCGAAAGATTTAAACCTGTCTTCTTCAGAAGGCGGCAGTATTACATTAATATGGAATGATGTATCATTGTCGTTTTTACAAATATCTGCATAGATCCATTAGTCCAAAATAAAATATAGCCCTGAAAATAGGGTTTGTCATGTAAATAAAAATTAGAACATGGATGTAGCAGAGCTCATAAGTGACATCACATTGTCCTGAATTTGGAAGCCAAACAAATCAAATGAATGAAGGCCAAGACGTTCTCTCAATCGCCTGATTGTAGCACAGTAAAAGACACAGTCCACATACATGGCAGGCAAAGCACATTTGCCAAGAACCATTATAAGTTGTCAGGTGTGTGCTAGTTTTAGACATCCACGGGTAACAGTTCATATGTGTTGCGCTTCAGCAATGTAACAAAGGCACCTTTGTCCAACTGCAATTTCATACGTTTTCCACCAATACGCAAATGAACAAAAACTTTGTTGGAGTGGCGTAGCAATGAAGAAACTGTTTTCTTGCTAGTTTTGCTAATGCCTGCAGTAGGCTTTGGATACACTGCATTGATTAGATGAGCCTTGTGACTAGATTTTTTGAGTGGTCGAAATTCTTCTGTTTTTTTCCGTTGCACACATATGGACTGTACGTGATCTTTCTTACCACAAGCATAACACTGTGCTTGTCTAGACGAGGAGTCTTGGCGTTTATGCCATGCATAGCACCGAGTGCATGACTTGATTCTGTTCGCCTCTGTAGGGAACTGTTTACGTGGCATGGCATGCGTGGGCTGTTGCTGCCTAACTGGCCAGTCGCGAGTAAGGGGCTACTCGACCTGACGAATTTGTGATTGCTCAAATTTATTGTCCGACACAGCACCTGAATTATACGACCTAGGATTTTCACTAAGTGCTGGCATGGTGGATCGGACTGTTACAAAATCTGTTCTCCAAATCTGACATCAGTTACATTGTACAAAATCACATCGTGCAACATAACATCTGAATATAAAACACTACATGATCATAGGAATTTGCATTTCCTCATCATATCCTGCAAATCTGTTACCCACTCGCGATAAGTTTGTTCTGTCCTTTTCTTGCAACAAAAGAATTGGTACGTAGCTGCTACCACATTCACTTATTAGTCATGAAATTTAGCGATTCTACAATCTGATCATAGGAAAGTTCACTCGGTGTGGCGTTAGGAAGCAATTTCTGAGATAGGCGAAACACTGCACTTCGTACCATTGATGAAAAGTAAAGTACCTGGTACGTTGTGAGCAAACTGTTGCAGCCAGTCGAACCCCTCCTTGTCTTTTCATTTAACTGGCGAAAAGGTGGTATGGCACTCGGAGTTACAGTTGTATTTTGCTCTGCGGTTTCCCCTTGAATAGTGAGGAGCTTCTATACCGTGTTTAGCAGTGTATCTGAAACTGAAACATCTGTGTTAGCTACATTGCATCTATCACTTGCAGCTGAGGCGCCTGAGCAGGCGCTGGGAGAGGTGGGTTGCTCATATTGGAAGAGACAGAGGCAATAAACAGACGAGGCAAACAGTAAAAATAAGCACTCAATCAAAGAAAAGTTCTGCAAAAAGCACCTTAAAACACTGATTGCAAAAAAACACTATAAGAGATGCTATTTAAGCAAATAAACATATCCCTGCAAAGAAAAGACAATGTAGAATCAATCTGCCAGCAAAACACATAAGAAAGTCCGCGGGCGCCGGCTATTGAGGTCTTCTAATACTCGTCGTCAAATATCGAATCCTGCCTAGTCGTTAACTATGAAGAGTCTGGGAAAAATTTCTCAGCGTGCTAGACAGCAATCAAACAAATCGTATTAATGGGTTTCATTACGAAAAGGAAAAAAAAAAAAAACAACAGTTAACTTTATGTGACACACATGTGTCCCAAACATAGGGTGAAAGACAAAATAATCCAGTTTTTGAATCTTTGAATGGTTATAGAAAATCTGTATGTTATGTACTCACCACAAGTTTGGCATGTCTACAGTGTTCGATGATGGTTCTCTCCACCCCTTTCGTTTCATTTCCTGGTTCTACATCCGTTTTTCCGTCTATCTTTCCCTTCTGTTCATTCCAATTCTATCATCATTGTAGTGCTTAATGGGCAACTTACATTCTTATCACCGCTTTCCTTTGCTTCAGATGTTAGCGTGTAAACTCGAATAATCAAAATCTTCGTTTCTGTGACTCTTCTATAAAATGGTGCAATTTTCTTGATATCCTGATCCATATCGTTGTTATAGGGTATATTAATCCAGTAAATCTTTTTCATCACACATTACTTTAAATTCTGCATCTTCAAATTCTGCGTCTCCTTGTAGGACAGGACTACGGATGTATATTCCAACGGTTGTTACTTCGTTTATGTCGTTTGCAAGTGACACTTAAATTGTCTGTGTGTTGTTCACACCCACCTTTGCCGTTTACAAGAGGCTGAAAACTATTTTTTCGGTCAGCCTCGAAATCGGAGGGCATATCGACTATAATTTACTGCCTCTAGCCCACATTATTTTGTGTGTTCACTGACTGAAAATGTTCCTACTTGCTATTTACTCAGCGTGATCAGTAAATATGATTAGAAATCAGAGTTTTGACTTTTAAGTGAGTGATGTATTCAATAAAAGTTCACACGAACATAAGTCTTAGTATTCAATCTAACATAAGTATCGGTAACCAGTGGTGGATACATTTGGGGGGGGGGGGGGGTCGCCTCACCTTGAAGGCCCGCCGCATTGCCACCAGCGCCGCCCCCGCCAGTCAGCCCGCACGCTACTCGTTCATTTCTTTCGTCAGTCGACTCGACTGAATCGAGTTATCGAGTGGTTGAACTTTTCTATGTAGCACGCACGTCGTAAATCTAACTATCCAACTTTGCACTCGCTCTACAAAATAGTTGCCGGTCTACCTGCATCTATTGCTACAGTGGAAAGAAGTTTTCCAAAGTTGCGGCGTACAAAGACATGGCTGAGGTCGACAATAATGGAGAAATCCTCCTGGAGGATCAACTTAATAGCTTAGCTCTGTTCACCACTCACCCTGATATTCATTGTCCTATTGCCGATGAGATTAACCAATTGGTCAGGAAGAGTAGGCGCATGGAATACATCATTTAAGGAAGGAAACAATTGTAACGTTTTTATATCATATGAGAGCATTGCCCTGTATATGTGTGTAATGAGTTTAAATATAATATTCTTAAACTTTGCATGTAACTTGGTAATTTTTTATTACGGTTAAATTAAAGGTAGCTCAAGATATCTTTAGCGCCCCTCCTTGAGGTTTTTCTGTAATCGCCACTGTCGGGAACAGCACTAATAGTGCAGTTCAGAGGCAACCAGTACGGGAAGTCCCAATTAAATTGGTCTAACACCCTCACTTTTAAACACCAAAAGTTAATTCCTTGCCTTAAAAATGGAAAATAATCTCGCCATTTGCCACGTCACTTTCCCAACATTGCTGGCGGCAGACAAAAAGCTAATTCAAGCTTTTGTGTATCCATTCTTTTAGCACGATGACTCTGGGACGACGGCCGTTTATTATCTTGACAAAAAATAAAAACACCAACAGCCGTCGTTATGATTTTATTTTATTTTATCGAAACTGATAGCGACAAAATACACTACTGGCTATTAAAATTGCTACACCAAGAAGAAATGCAGATTACATTTTCACGCAATTTGGGTGCGTAGATCCTGAGAAATCAGTACCCAGAACAACCACCTCTGGTCGTAACAAAGGCCTTGATACGCCTGGGCATTGAGTCGAACAGAGCTTGGATGACGTGTACAGGTACAGCTGCCCATGCAGCTTCAACACGATACCACAGTTCATCAAGAGTAGTGACTGGCGTATTGTGACGAGCCAGTTGCTCGGCCACCATTGACCAGGCGTTTTCAATTGGTAAGAGAGCTGGAGAATGTACTGCCCAGGGCAGCAGTCGAACATTTTCTGTATTCAGAAAGGCCCGTACAGGACCTGCAACATGTGATCGTGCATTATCCTGCTGAAATGTAGGGTTTCGCAGGGATCGAATGAAGGGTAGAGCCACTAGTCGTAACACATATGAAATCTAACGTCCACTGTTCAAAAGCCGTCAATGCGAACAATAAATGACGGAGACGTGTAACCAACGGCTCCTCATACCATCACGCCGGGTGATACGCCAGTATGGCGATGACGAATACAATCATCCAATGTGCATTCGCCGCGATGTCGCCAAACACGGATGCGACCATCATGATGCTGTAAACAGAACCTGGATTCATCCGAAAAAATGACGTTTTACCATTCGTGCACCTAGGTTCGTCGTTGAGTACACCATCGCAGGCGCTCCTGTCTGTGACGCAGTGTCAAGGGTAACCGTAGCTGAGAGTCCATCCTGCTGCAAACTTCGTCGAACTGTTCGTGCAGATGGTTGTTGTCTTGCAAACGTCCCCATCTGTTGACTCAGTGATCGAGACGTGGGTGCACGATATGTTACAGCCATGCGGATAAGATGCCTGTCATCTCGAGTGCTAGTTATACCAGGCTGTTGGGATCCAGCACGGCGTTCCGTATTACCCTCCTGAACCCACCAATTCCATATTCTGCTAACAGTCATTGGATCTCTGCCAACGCGAGCAGCAATGTCGCGATACGGTATACAGCAATCGCGGTAGGCTACAATCCGACCTTTATCAAAGTCGAAAACCTGATGGTACGCATTTCTCCTCCTTACACGAGGCATCACAACAACGATTCACCAGGCAACGCCGGTCAACTGCTGTTTGTGTATGAGAAATCGGTTGGAAACTTTCCTCATATCAACACGTTGTAGGTGTCGCCACAGCTGCCAACCTTGTGTGAATGCTCTGAAAAGCTAAACATTTGCATATCACAGCATCTAATTCCTGTCGTTTAAATTTGGCGTCTGTAGCACGCCATCTTCTTGGTGTAGCAATTTTAATGGCCGGCAGTGAAAAATAAAATCAAAAGAACGGCTATAGCTACTTTCGTGAAATCTAAGCGATCCAGGACTGCGTATATGTCTCGCGAGTTCACTTCCTACTTTTACCGCAAACGCATTTAAGTCTGCGTAGCTGTGACGTCATCGGAGGCACACCCTTCTTCTGGGCCTTGGGCACAGCAGACGCAGGCGTTTGGCTGATGCCAACAGATTTATATCTCGGAGCGAAGGTCTCCTTCTTAGTGCTCTCTGACTTATTTATATATGGGAGCTGCTGACCGCCAGAGGAACGTCAGTTGTCAACCGCCCTAGGCACAGATGGCAGCATCTTAATGGGCCCTTTCTCAGACGTCTATTAATTAATATCTCAGTCGTTTAGCAATTTGCAATCTTCTTAATTTTTATGTTAAAAACGTTAGGTTTACTTTAGTTATTGAAAGTTGTAGCTCAACTGTCTTTATACCTTGCCGGGTAGAATTTCTAGAACTGAGCCGAAATTACAACATGAACTCTGAAATGTCTTAGTGTTGAAAATTCTTCTGGGTATTATGGGGCGTCATTGCTAAAAACTAACAACAATAATAAACTAAAACCGAAGTTTCGGCCGAATTGCAACGGCGTTCCTCAGGGCACGAGGAAGGCCGTTGCAATTCGGCCGAAACGTCGGTTTTAGTTTATTATTGTTGTTAGTTTTTAGCATAATACCAAGAAGAATTTTAATCAATACGACACCGGCTGCGGAAGCGTAAGTTCTTTAAGATTCCTTGTAGTTAATATTATTTACTATACGGCCTTGAAAGTTTGTGCAGCTGTATTAGTGCATCGGTGTATTCGAGTGTTTTATTAGTAGTCCAAATTGTAGTTAATCTATTTCTCCAGATAAGATTTTTAGTAAATAGCTTGAAAATTAATGGAAGTAACTTATTGGTGTCGCATATACAATTTTGTAACATGTAACAGAGGTTACATACGAATTTTCTTTTCAGAGTCTAATATTTAGCACCTTAAATTTTACGTGAAGACGCCGATTTTTGCCAAAATATTACTTTGATAAATTTTAGACTTGTAACTTTTAATTGTGACATACATGTGCATATAAGGGCTAATTGTTAGCTTAGTAGTCATATTATACAGCGCCACTATCTTTTGCTAAAGATCGTACATTTTTCCTAATGTCTTTATTTGCCTATTTTGAGACTTAACAATATTAACGTTAATGTATTGAGGCATACACTGACAAAGTTTGGAAAAACTAAATGGTTCAAATGGCTCTGAGCACTATGGGACCTAACATCTGAGGTCATCAGTCCCCTAGAACTTAGAACTACTTAAACCTAACTAACTAAGGACATCACACACATCCACATTCGAACCTGCGACCGTAGCAGTCGCACGGTTTCGGACTGAAGCGCCTAGAACAGCTCGGCCACCCCGGCCGGCTTGGAAAAATTATTTTAATTTTTAACTTCACTCTTACATTACGCTGGAGTCTCCTTTATGTTGAGCTGTTGAGCACAGGCGCCTTATGAAGACGTAGCGCTGGTAGTAGAGAACAGGGGTAAGCCGCGGCACACTTAAAGCCCTTTTACCTCTTACAACGATACAGCGCTTGTTCCATCTCACCCTTACCACTCCACTTCAGCACATGGACGCAAATGGTGTCCGTTTCTTGTCAGATATTCCATCTTTGCGTCATTAGCCGTTTGGTCGCCTAGTTTACAGACTCCCCACCTCCCCACCCACTCGACCATGGTAAGTTCGATTCAGGAGTATCGAGCTTAGGATGATACTGGTATTTCCTAAACTGCCCAGCTCTGAGAAACATATCCTACCGTTTGTGAAAACTGCTGCACGAAAAAAAAATTCAAGTAACAGACATGAATTTTATGTCATAAAGTAGTTGCATAAAAATACATAATGGTTAATAGGGCATGTTCACTTTGTGTGCGACGCATCCGTGTGCTACAGCCAGAGTATTTAAATATTCTGGTATTAGGTGAAGGAGGATAGAAATATATTGCAAGAATACTACTATGAATTCGAATCGTTAACGTTGACTGCTGGTAGAACGTTACGAACAGAAAGCTGACTAATCAGACTTCAGGCGTTTTGTGGTAACATGTCAGACAAAACCACAGACAAGGAAAGAAGTCGCAACATTCGTATTTAGTCTCCTCAGAAGATATGGTCAGCCATTGCAGTACAGATATATAGCTCATACTATGGATGGAACTAAGCGAATGTGGAAGAATTATGAACAGCAGTCCCCGATCCGAAGCTAAGCCATGCATGCACACTGAAGCACCAAATAAGTCGGTATAGGCATGCATATTTAAATACTGAAGTTTGTCAACAGGCAGAATACGGCGCTGCGGTCGGCAACACCTATTTAAGTCAACAAGTGTCTGGCGCAGTTGTTAAATCGGTTACTGCTGCTACAGTGGCAGGTTATCAAGAACTGAGTTTCAACGTGGTGTTATAGTCGCTGTACGAGCGATGGGACACAGCATCTCCGAGGCAGCGATGAAGTGGGGATCATCCCGCACGCCATTTCACAAGTGTACCGTGAATATAAGAAATCTCGTAAAACATCAAATCTCTGGCATCGCTGCGGCCGGAAAAAGATCCTGCAACAACGGGACCAACAACAACTTCAGAGAATAGTTCAGCGTGACAGAAGTGCAGCCCTTGAGAAAAATTACTGCATATTTCAATGCTGGGTCATCAACAAGTGTCAGCGTGCGAACCATTTAACGAAACATCATCGATATGGGCTTCCGGAGCTGAAGTCCCACACGTGTACCCTTGATGACTGGACAAAGCTTCACGCTTCGCCAGGGCCCGGCAATACCGACATTGGACTCTTGATGACTGGAAACATGTCGCCTGGTCGGACGAGTCTCGTTTAAAATTGTATCGAGCGGGTGGACGAGTACGGTTATGGAGATAATCTCATGAATCCATGGACTCTGCATGTCAGCTGGGTTTCTTCAGGCTGTTTGAGGCTCTGTAATGGCGTCAGGCGTGTGCAGTTGGAGTGATATGGACCGCCGATACGTCTAGATATGACTCTGACAGGTGACACTTACGTAAGCCTCATGTCTGATCACCTGAATCCATTCGTATCCATTGTGCATTCCGACGGTCTTGGGCAATTCCAGCAGGACAATGCTTCACCTCAAACTACCATAATTGCTACAAAGTGGTAACAGGAACACTGTTCTGAGTTTAAACACTTCCGCTTGTCACCAAACTCCCCAGACATAAACATTATTGAGCATATCTGGGATGCCTTGCAACGTATTGTTCCTTTTAGCACCACTTCACACATAAATCGAGTCCATACCACGTCGTGTTGCGGCACTTCTGCGTGCCTGCGGGGAGCCCTAAACGATGTTAGGTGGGCGTACCAGTTTCTTTGGATCGTCAGTGTAGAACTCATGACTTGCCAAATTAGCAAATGCGTTCTGTGCTCAATTATAAGAGATAGCCGGCCGAAGTGGCCGTGCGGTTAAAGGCGCTGCAGTCTGGAACCGCAAGACCGCTACGGTCGCAGGTTCGAATCCTGCCTCGGGCATGGATGTTTGTGATGTCCTTAGGTTAGTTAGGTTTAACTAGTTCTAAGTTCTAGGAGACTAATGACCTCAGCAGTTGAGTCCCATAGTGCTCAGAGCCATTTTTTTATAAGAGATATTCGGAAACCTAAGTAGAGATCAGTAGTTCGTGAAAGTACGAAGGTTATGATGATGTACAAGCATAAAGTCTGAAGCAGCTGGTTGTCCATTTTATATTGGCCATATTGTGCTGTTATGTTCTTCAGGCCGAAGATAAATTGGATGCTCCTCTTCATGTTAGTCTATAGCATGCAAGCCTCTTCATCTCGGCGTAGCTATTAGACAACACCTGGCTGAACCTGTTTATTTAGTCACGGCTTGCCTCCCTCTAAAACATCTCTCTCCGCTGGCGATATATCCCCCTTCATTGACAAACTGACTATCACTTGACGTCCCAGGGTACCAGAAATCTACGCTTTGCCTCCTCCATTTTGCAATAGATGGAACGGCAAGTGATGGTACAGGTGGTAGATTGTAATTGTCTTACAATAAGTTTAGGCACTTGTAAATATGACAACATCAAAATATTTGTAGATTTGTGATTACATTATAAAATTGTTTTCGATGTGAACATTCGAGGCCAGTTCCCTTCGTTTGAGGGGAAGATTTAATTTTGTGCCTCAACATAAATAAATCTGCGGCTGAGGCTCATAGAAAGCTGTGGAATACCTATGGTGGGGTAACTGTTGGTGAAAGAAAGTGCAGAGGATGGTTTCAACGTTTCAAGAACAGTGATTTTGACGAACATGTGCAAAACTGGATCATTTACGAATCTCCTCACAAGACGTTCAGCTCTTCCGCTGCAGGATTCGAATGCTCCCCAAAAGATGTGAGAAGTAATGGACATCGATGTTCAGTACTTGGAGTTATAAAGTTTTAATGTGTTGTTCACCATAAAGTCTCTAACTTCGGGAAAGAACTGCGAAATCAAAGTTGTAGCTTTAATATCATAAGAACCGACGCCCAATTATAATCATGTTGGCCCATTAGCTCCCTTTCTGCTAGATCCACCTCAGTATTTCTTCTTTAGTTGTACGATTTGTTCATCTCCACTTTAGTATTCTTATTCCAGAAGCTTATTCTCCTTTCCTGCCTGTACTTTCTATGCACACGATTCACTGCCGTACAAGGCAACATTCCAAACAGGTTAAGTCCAGAAATGGATTCTAAACATTTATGTTTGTATTATACCATCTGAGCAGCCAGCGTTGCCGGGGTATGTATTTATTCCACTTCTATTAACTCATCTCCTTCGCTCTCCCTCAGTTCACCTTTTCGAACTTCCCCTCTGTCTATCACTTTCTCCCTCTCTACGTTCCCTCTTCCTCCACCGCTCACTCTCTGTCCGTCTCCTCCTGCCCTTCTCTCTGTCCATCTGTTACTCTCCCTCTCTCTGTTCACCTGATCGTCCCCACTCTATCTTCTATCTTCTCCCCCCCCCCCCCCATTTTGCCCATTTCCTCCTGACGCCTTTGTCTCCTCCTCAGTTCCTCTGTCATCCTCCCACTCTCTATGTGAATCTGCTCTTCCCTTTCTCTGGCCATTTCTCCACCTCCTGTCTTTCCATTCCCTCCTTCCCCATATCTGTGTCAATTTCTTATTTCTCCTCTCTATTCTTTCCTCCCATATTTTTTCTTCACGTTATCATCCCCACTCCAATAGAAAGTTGCCGATACCGCCACAGTATTTCTTTCCAGATAGTAAGTAATATATGCACCAAGAATGGATGATATCGGTATATGGGTTTATGACAGTTTCTATATGTGTCTTTGTCGACATTTGCAGATGCTATATATATTTCACACACATTTAATATATATTACACCTACACTCCTGGAAATGGAAAAAAGAACACATTGACACCGGTGTGTCAGACCCACCATACTTGCTCCGGACACTGCGAGAGGGCTGTACAAGCAATGATCACACGCACGTCACAGCGGACACACCAGGAACCGCGGTGTTGGCCGTCGAATGGCGCTAGCTGCGCAGCATTTGTGCACCGCCGCCGTCAGTGTCAGCCAGTTTGCCGTGGCATACGGAGCTCCATCGCAGTCTTTAACACTGGTAGCATGCCGCGACAGCGTGGACGTGAACCGTATGTGCAGTTGACGGAGAGCGAGGGCGTATAATGGGCATGCGGGAGGCCGGGTGGACGTACCGCCGAATTGCTCAACACGTGGGGCGTGAGGTCTCCACAGTACATCGATGTTGTCGCCAGTGGTCGGCGGAAGGTGCACGTGCCCGTCGACCTGGGACCGGACCGCAGCGACGCACGGATGCATGCCAAGACCGTAGGATCCTACGCAGTGCCATAGGGGACCGCACCGCCACTTCCCAGCAAATTAGGGACACTGTTGCTCCTGGGGTATCGGCGAGGACCATCCGCAACCGTCTCCATGAAGCTGGGCTACGGTCCCGCACACCGTTAGGCAGTCTTCCGCTCACGCCCCAACATCGTGCAGCCCGCCTCCAGTGGTGTCGCGACAGGCGTGAATGAAGGGACGAATGGAGACGTGTCGTCTTCAGCGATGAGAGTCGCTTCTGCCTTGGTGCCAATGATGGTCGTATGCGTGTTTGGCACCGTGCAGGTGAGCGCCACAATCAGGACTGCATACGACCGAGGCACACAGGGCCAACACCCGGCATCATGGTGTGGGGAGCGATCTCCTACACTGGCCATACACCACTGGTGATCGTCGAGGGGACACTGAATAGAGCACGGTACATCCAAGTCATCGAACCCATCGTTCTACCATTCCTAGACCGGCAAGGGAACTTGCTGTTCCAACAGGACAATGGTCGTCCGCATGTATCCCGTGCCACCCAACGTGCTCTAGAAGGTGTAAGTCAACTACCCTGGCCAGCAAGATCTCCGGATCTGTCCCCCATTGAACATGTTTGGGACTGGATGAAGCGTCGTCTCACGCGGTCTGCACGTCCAGCACGAACGCTGGTCCAAGTGAGGCGCTAGGTGGAAATGGCATGGCAAGCCGTTCCACAGGACTACATCCAGCATCTCTACGATCGTCTCCATGGGAGAATAGCAGCCTGCATTGCTGCGAAAGGTGGATATACACTGTACTAGTGCCGACATTGTGCATGCTCTGTTGCCTGTGTCTATGTGCCTGTGGTTCTGTCAGTGTGATCATGTGATGTATCTGACCCCAGGAATGTGTCAATAAAGTTTCCCCTTCCTGGGACAATGAATTCACGGTGTTCTTATTTCAATTTCCAGGAGTGTATTTCACCTCTGTCTCTAGTGAACTGCGCCATAAAGTTTCGACTGCCCACAGCCCAATGTTTAAGTCGTCATATCAGTCGAACAGTGCGCTGGTACAATCAGTTGAATATGTGACTGCTGTGTGCAAAATGCTTTGGGATTCAAATACGTAACAAAGAAGTAATAAATGTTAACGTCATACATTTTCGCACATCTCAATATTTATTACGTAATGTGTCCTGAACTATGTGCCGTAAAATGATAGAATTTTGCATATGCATTCAGTGGTATATGTAAATACTAATGTGTCGCTAATACAGTTGGTCGTAATGAAGTAACAAATTAGAACGCCATACCTGGTGTGGCAGCTTTCTGCACGAACAGCGATGTAATAGGCGGTAATTTCTTCCCCTTTAATGACGTTGTGGGTATTTTTACCGAGAACAAAGTTTCATATTATTTTTTTATGTATGGGTAAAGTTAGTTACAGGTCACTAACTCTCCCTCCCTCAAATAGTGGATGAATAAAGTTTTGGTATTCACGTGTCGTGAGGTACACTTGTTATCCACGCTCACCCTCACAACTTTGAACGGTAGGCGCCTCTTACCCCCACAGCGATTCCTTCACGACAGAAGTGATATGAGTACGAAAATCGGTAGAAATCGGTCCAGTGGTTTAGGTGGAGGTGTTGTACATACATTATATACGTTAATGCTTACATTCATGCATACATACACATGTACATCCATTTTATAATATATATCGATGTCAAATATCTCCTTATTCAGAAATTTGTTTTTTGTTGTTCCCAGTATACATTTTGTGTCCTTTCTACAAATGGTATCAACTTGAAAAACGTGTCTTCTGTTTCCAGGTTTTCTTTTCCTAATTTAATTTCCTGACCGGCATATGATGTAATCTTGCAGCATTCCATTACACTTACTTTATCTCTGATGGTGTACACTGTTGTGTCTAGACAAGACAGCCTAGACACAATGAGAGGAAGCCGAAAGGCACGCGCTAAGTTAAAGCAGGAGGGCGTGAGATCTGAAACAGGATACGTAATGAATGCTATAAAGAAAAGTACATAGCTTCTGGAATACTTAACTGTAATCCATCCTTTTGGTACATCTGAAGATTGTGGCGATGCAAGTGAGACTCTTTAGATACATGCAGTGTTACTAATAGCGCCTTGCTAGGTCGTAGCCATTGACTTAGCTGAAGGCTATTCTATCTGCTCGGCTAATGAGCTATGCTTCGTCCGTGTAGTCGGTAGCAAAGTCGTCCGTACAACTGGGGCGAGTGCTATTCCGTATCTCGAGACCTGCCTTGCGGTGGCGCTCGGTCTGCGATCACACAGTGGCGACACGCGGGTCCGACATGTACTAATGGACAGCGGCCGATTTAAAGCTACCACCTAGCAAGTGTGGTGTCTGGCGGTGACACCACATACACCACATAATTCCATTACAAGACACCATCCATTCCGTTCAACTAACCTTCGCCGCGTAGAGTTGTCGAGCTGTTTGAGGTACCATGTCACGCCCTCCCTCCGGAAGGTCGAGTTCAGATGGTTCAAATGGTGCTGAGCACTATGGGACTTAATATCTGAGGTCATCAGTCCCCTAGAACGTAGAACTACTTAAACCTAACTAACGTAAGGACATCACATACATCCATGCCCGGGGCACGATTCGAACCTGCGACCGCAGCAGTCGTGCGGTTCCGGACAGAAGCGCCTATAACCGCTCGGCTACCGCGGCCAGCGAAGGTCGAGTCTTCCCCGGGCAAGGGTAGGTGTGTGTGTTGTTCTTAGCACAAGTCAGTTTAAATAGTGTGTATTTCTGAGGGCCAATGTCCTCAGCAGTTTGGTCCATTAGGAATTGACACACATTTTGAACTACTAATCTTCGGAATCCCCAGCCGCCTTTAAGAAGTTTGCTACGAGCAAACTTAACTTTTTAGCGTCTTTCTGAAATTCAAACGACATTCCAAGTCCTTTACTGTTTTTCATTAAACAGACTGAATGACATGATAGGTAATCTGCAGCACTTCTCAATGACTACTCCTCCTTAGTATCAAACACTTATAATTGCCGTCTGGTTTCTGAACAATTTGTAGATAATCTTTCACCTTCTCTATTCTTTTCTAGTGATTTTATGATTTAGATTTTCCTCTACGCGTCATATTGTTCCCGTCCACAAAATAAAGATGTTTACACGATGGTTAAATAACACAGGGTTATTTTGTACTGGCAACCTCAGAGCTGAGATGAGGACTGCAGCGACAATCTTGAGACTAACTGCAGCCTAATTTTGTTTAGTTATGTGTGTTCGGGAAATCCAGACAGGAAGCATCAGCCGTGCTTTAGAACCAATGGGAAAAATTTACACATTCTCTGCACCAATCGGGACAGTAACTTACGCAGCTGTCACTGAAAATGCAAGTTCCATATAGTTAGAAACAGGAAATTGTCCTGAAATTAGGTGAACCCGTGCTGAAAATTTCTAGTTTCAGAGCTCTCCAGTAAAGAGAATACCACGACAACACTTTTTTGACGTAGCAGCATCGGCGACTATAGCCACGAGTCTACACTTTCCTCTCAGATACGAGCTTCGTGTTTTCCTGAGTTTCTCAGCGCCGTCTTGAGACCTTGCGTGTCCCGCCATCCTTTCCTCGTCTCCCGCCCAATCGATCGACGGGACAACGGAGCCGCCACTCACGTAACAGGATTTCTGTGTCACGCGCTCGTAGCCAAAATGGGAAACCGTTACTGATGACACTCTAGCCGGCCTCACTTCCCTGCGTAAAGAAAGACGCACCACGGGTGGCTTGCTACACAGACTTGAGTGACAACCGCGAGTGAATAATGATATATCTGCCGCCTACGAAATGAAATGAAAATTTTATATTTGTGGGGATCCACAGCCTCCAGATGCTTAATATAAGTAAACATGGTCCTTAGTAGGCTGTAATGCGATGTTTATTTCATCTTGCGATTAGCTAATTTCGAATAAGCGTCATTGTCAATCACAATGGTAACATCTGTATTTCGTGTACTTATGAATGACTTGAAATGACATGAAATGCGGATGTTACAAATGCACTTGACAGTGACGCTTAGTCCAAATTAGCTAATCGCACGATTGTATAAACATCACATTACAGCCTAATACGGATCATGTATACGTTTATTAAATAAAATTGAGTTGTTCGTTCTCACTTCAAATATTTTGTTATTCGACTTGTGTTAACGCGGTGCGGTGGTGGCGGTGGTTTTTGGGGGAAGGAGACCAGACAGCGAGGTCATCGGTCTCATCGGATTAGGGAAGGACGAGGAAGGAAGTCGGCCGTGCCCTTTGAAAGGAACCATCCCGGCATTTGCCTGGAGCGATTTAGGGAAATCACGGAAAACCTAAATCAGGATGGCCGGACGCGGGATTGAACCGTCGTCCTCCCGAATGCGAGTCCAGTGTCTAACCACTGCGCCACCTCGCTCGGTCAACGCGGTGCCAAACAACAATAAAATAACATATAAATCGCGGAAAAATATACCGCCTATCAGATAGCGTGTTCCCACCCTACATTTATGCGAGGACACTCAAAAAGCTATAACTATAAGCTTTGCCGGCCGCTGTGGCCGAACGGTTCTATGCGCTTCAATGCAGAGCCGCGTGACTGCTTCGGTCGCCATTTCGAATCCTGCCTTAGGCATGGATGTGTGTGATGTCCATAGTCTGTAGTCTATAGTGCTTAGAGCCATTTGAACTAGAAACTTTGTCACTGCCAGCACTCTTATCTGTTTCCTATTGTGCTCTTTCCTGATGTTAATGACTTGTGTTATCTTTTTGGCAACGAGTTGCGACACTGAAATCTGTTAAGGTGGTCCATTCCGCCAAATTGCAGTTCCTCTTAGCACGCAGTTTGAGAACAGTGAGATTCACGAAGTGAAATCAGTCGCGAAGCGAGAACAGTTTGAATAAAAACAATTCTAGAAAGCCGCGGATACTTAGGTCTAGATGGTGAATACTACTCCGTTTTTGTGCAACATAAATGAAAAAGCGCAGAAAACTGGAGCACTAACAAGCAGAACATAAAGTAACTGCATCATCGATATTGTAACCGATGGTTTTAACGATATGCTAATTTTAGCTTGAAATATATATGTCGTTAACTGGAGATCACATATTGGTACAAATAAAATTACACCACGTAAAAAACCTTATCTCTTTGTGTATTCTTAAGCTCTAACTATATAATCAGGTATTACGTTTAACTAACTATACATAAAATTGTAAGAATCAAACCGTAACCAAAATTCGTGTGCAGCAAATACACTCATGTTCAGGAAAAGCAGAACACCTTTAACAACTAGAGATAGGATGTTGCTTTTCACAGGACATGTGCATTAATATGTTCTGTAGAAATGGTTAGCATTTCAGTCACCTCAGCTCAGCATGTATTCGGTTTCTTAGTTTGCATAGCGTCCGCAATGGGCCCTGATAACTTGTTCGATGCGAGATGGCATCGATGCGTATAAGGCGCGAATGGCATCCTGTGGTATAGCAATGGATACTGCATTCAACTCAATCCAAAGTTTATCTCTGGTTCCTGGCTTTGGGCCACAGCACTGCATCCCGTCGTTTCAACATATCCCATACATTTTCGGTTGGCGACGGGTCAGAAAGGCAGAAAGGCTATTAGCTGCGGGTCGCAGGCTGTCATTCACGTAGGTTAGAGTTACCCTGGACACGAACCAACTGTGATTTGTGGTTGTACACAATAGCACACTACAGCATAAGGCCTCGAGATGGCGCCGTATGTCTTGTGCGAATGCTATCACAGTGATGCCGCTCGCCCTTTCTGCGGCGAATCAGAACAAACAGAAGCTAGATCATCTGGAAACACTATGTGATGCCATTCCTGTCCTCGGTGACAACGTTCCATACACCATTGCCATGTAGAATGGCTTGGCTCTGAGCGCTATGGGACTTAACATCTATGGTCATCAGTCCCCTAGAACTTAGAACTACCCAAACCCAACTAACCTAAGGACAGCACACAACACCCAGTCATCACGAGGCAGTGAAAATCCCTGACCCCGCCGGGAATCGAACCCGGGAACCCGGGCGTGGGAAGCGAGAACGCTACCGCACGACCACGAGATTCGGGCTGCCATGTAGAATGCTTCTGCACATTCGTCAAAGGTAGTTGGAGAAGTGGACAATGCGCACGTAACCGATGGTAAAATAAAACTCCTGATAACGTACGACGAGTTACATTCTTCCACTGTGGCGCCAGAGCCGGAGAGAACAAAGATCTGCACTAGAATGCCACTCGGATTAGGTGCCGATATATTCGGGGGTTGGTCTGGATGGTGCGACCTGACCCATCTAGTCGGGTTCTAGAGCTTTCCGTGGACCATTCTGCACGCACCCTCTGAACTGCCGAAACACTTCGTCCCAAATGATCAGCGTCTTCCGGGATGGGTGCATCACATTATCTCATACCAATAACGCGCTCTTTTTCAAACTCACTGATTCGACGGCACGGTTCACACATACGTCTGCAAGGCATTCTGCATATCTGCTCACATCACACTGACCCATTACATTCGGTCTGTAGCGACAACAAGAGCCACAGGCACATTTTACCGGTAGGTGCTGTTGCTCCAGAATACCGATGTTGATCTTCAACCCGCACCCGACCATGGTTCAAATGATAATGATTTTAGGCGAACATAACCAATGAACATATCGTGTGAATATGAAAGATCTGTCTCTAGTCGTTCAAGGTGTTCTTTTTATCTGTACGTGAGCGTATTTCTGTTGCAGATAATTCATCTATACTTGAGGTCAGACGAAAAGACGTATGAAACCTGATAAACACGGTGGATCATAGTGGAAGATACACACTGCACGCAGCAAAGACATGTGTTACCGTGAAGCCCTGTCTGAAAGACGTTGTGTCACTAACGCTGGTCGACATGGTTACGGCAAAGTTGTATGTGATAGTTATGTTCTACCAGTGCTGGACACTACAATTCGACGAATCCGGACTAGCTTCGTCAGTGGTACCGCTACAGTTACCTTGTCTATCAGAATTTAGGGCACCAAATCTTCACAGAGGGCATCACGTTACCATTTACCTCCTCAACCCGCGTTATACAGGATGGTCCATTGATCGTGACCGGGCCAATATCTCACGAAATAAGCGTCAAATGAAAAAAACTACAAAGAACGAAACTTGTCTAGCTTCAAGGGGGCGCTGCCATAGGTCAAACGGATATCAACTGCGTTTTTTTAAAATAGGTACCCCCATTTTTTATTACATATTCGTGTAGTATGTAAAGAAATATGCATGTTCTGGTTGGAACACTTTTTTCGCTTTGTGATAGATGGCGCAGTAATAGTCACAAACATATGGCTCACAATTTTAGACGGACAATTGGTAACAAGTAGGTTTTTTAAATTAAAATACAGAACGTAGGTACGTTTGAACATTTTGTTTAGGTTGTTCCAATGTGATACATGTGCCTTTGTGAACTTATCATTTCTGAGAACGCATGTTGTTACAGCGTGATTACTTTTAAATACGACATTAATGCAATAAATGCTCAAAATGATGTCGGTCAACCTCAGTGCATTTGGCAATACGTGTAACGACATTCCTCTCAGCAGCGAGTAGTTCGCCTTCCGTAATGTTCGCACGTGCATTGACAATGCGCTGACGCATGTTTTCAGGCGTTGCCGGTGGATCACGATAGCAAATATCCTTCAACTTTCCCCACAGAAAGGAATCCGGGGACGTCAGATCCTGTGAACGTGCTGGCCATGATATGGTGCTTCGACGACCAAACCACCTGTCATGAAATATGCTATTCAATACCGCTTCAACCGCACGCGAGCTATGTGCCGGACGTCCATCGTGCTGGAAGTACATCGCCATTTTGTCATGCTGTGAAACAAGTTGTAGTAACGTCGGTAGAACATTACGTAGGAAATCAGCATACATTGCATCATTTAGATTGCCATCGATAAATTGGGGGGCCCATTACCCTTCGTCCCATATTGCCACACCATACATTAACCCGCCAAGGTCGCTGATGTTCCACTTGTCACAGCCATAGTGGATTTTCTGTTGCCCAATAGTGCATATTATGCCGGTTTACGTTACCGCTGTTGGTGAATGACGCTTCGTCGCTAAATAGAACGCATGCAAAAAAATCTGTTATCGTCCCGCAATTTCTCTTGTGCCCATGGCAGAACTGTACACGACGTTCAAAGTCGTCGCCATGCAATTCCTGTGCATAGAAATATGGTTCCGGTCCAATCGATGTTGATGTAGCGTTCTCAACACCGCCGTTTTTGAAATTCACGATTCTCGTGCAGTTTGTCTGCTAATGATGTGCGGAAATGCCGCGGAGCAGCTAAAACACCTACTTGAGCATCATCATTTGTTTCAGGTCGTGGTTGAAGTTTCACATGTGACTGAACACGTCCTGTTTCCTTAAATAACGTGATTATCCGGCGAACGGTCCGGACACTTGGATGGTGTCGTCCAGGATACCGAGTAACATACATGGCACACGCCCGTTGGCCATTTTGATCACAATAGCCATACATCAACACGATATCGACCATTTCCGCAATTGGTGAAAGGTCCGTTTTAACACTGGTAATGTATCACGAAGCAAATACCGTCCGCACTGGTGGAATGTTACGTGATACTACGTACTTATACGTTTGCGACTATTACAGTGCCATCTATCGCAAAACGAAAAAACTGGTCCAGCTAAAACATTCATAATTCTTTACGTACTACACGAACATGTAATAAAAAATGGGGGTTCCTATTTAAACAAACGCATTTGATATCCTTTGACCTACGGCACCGCCATCTAGCGGGCCGACCACAGCGCCATCTTGTTTCCTCCTTTAAGCTAGACGGAGTAGTTTTTCCGTTTGATGCTTATTTCGTGAGATATTTGGCGCGGTCACTATCAATGGACCACCCTGTATATGAGTTGCTGACAGGAGTACGGGACATTCAGATGATGTCGTTCGATTTGGTTCTGCTGACAGATCGATCTGTAGCGTACCTCGGGCTGTGGGTAGTTCGAAAATTGATAATTTGTTGATGAGTGGGCGAAGGTAACAAATGTTTGTGGCAAGTAGTCGTTCTAGTAAAAGATTCGCCTACCACATAGCTCAACTCTTAAGTTCGCGCCATTTTTTATCGGTTGATTTCAGCGAAACGCCAGTTGTACGGTGCTCGCCCTGCCGGTATACAGAGTGTTCGCAAATTTACGTTACAAGCTTCTACGACTTGTTGACGGAAGTGAGTACATAATATTTTGAATTCCTGAATATGAATGGCACGAGGATGTTTGTGTGCCCAGACATGACTGTTTCACGAACACAATCTCTCTGAACAGAACTCGGCTTAGAAAGGTAGAGGTGTTTCGATGTGGCGGTGCAGGAACCACGTGCAGTAGGCCACGCTTTTTGGAAAATCAGCTAGACCCGTAGTGTGTACACTCTGTAAGCGATACGGACGTAAATTTTGCTTACGTACGAAGTCCCAGACGATGCTATGACTAACGCCCAATGCGCCCGCCCGGTTAGCCGTACGATCTAACGCACGGCTTTCCGGATTGGAAAGGAGGGCTTGGTCCCCTGTACGAATCCGCCCAGCGGACCTGAGTCGAGGTCCGGTGAGCCGGCCAGTCTGTGGATGTTTTTTGGCGGTTTTCGATCTGCCTCGGCAAATGCGGGCTGGTTCCCCTTATTCCGCCTCAGCTGTATTATGTCGGCGATTGCTGTGCTAACAAGTTCTCCACGTACGCGTACACCGCAATTACTTAACCACGCAAACATAGGGGCTACACTCGTCTGGTGTGAGACGTTCCCTGGAGGGGTCCACCGGAGGCCCAACCGCATATTGACCCTGAAAGAGTGGTTCGGTATGGGGCGGCGTAGGGGTGAAGTGGATTGCGGTGGTCGTCGTGGGGTTGTAGACCTCTGCGGCTGCAGCGGGGCGGAGCACCTCCGTCGTTTCTAGGTCCCCGGTTAACATGCAACATTGCCCTATTGGCGCGGAATTGTTCGAGTATTCGTTGACGGGTTCTCTTCAACGTGCTGCACCACATCTTCATCATGTTCGGCCTGGCGATGTTGCACCACAATCCTACCTTCTCATGGTGAAGTTACCTGTTCGTCGGTGCCATGAGTAACTTTGGAAAATAGTGCGGCTGCGTTCTACGTTGCGAAAAACGTTCAAGATACAGCCAACTAGCAGCTTTTCCGCTATCGCGAGCTTCACCACACACTAGGAGCATATCTGCGTATTCTGAAAAGGTGTACCGAACCATGTTGACTGTATCGTGACATGAAGTGATCGTCTAATATAGTACACGTCGTCCTGACTACCCTACTGCTTAACAGGATAAGCAGCTTTGATGGTTCTATAGGACTTAACATCTGAGGTCATCAGTCCCCTAGACATAGAACTACTTAAACCTAACTAACCTAAGGACATCACACACATCCATGCCCGATTTAGGATTCGAACCTGCGACCGTAGCAGCAGCGTGGTTCCGGACTGAATAAGCAGCTTTGAGACTCTTCTCTTTTCCTCAGCAAACTTTTCGGGACACTTGTAACTGCTCAAAACATTATGTACTCACTTCCCTCTACAAGTCCAAGAAGCTTGTAACGGGAATTACCAAACACCATTTGAAAGGTGTACAGCAGTGCTCTCTCGTCTGTCTATCTGTCTTGATCAAAAGATAGATGAACCATTTACACCCAAAATTTTAGCAGGAAAGTTTGGCTGTAGCTGAATTTCTGCTATTTTGTGGGACAACCCAACTATGTGAGTGGCTCGAAGACTTCGAAAGTAATAGAACCCAGTACGTTGTCCTCGATGGTGAGTGTTCATCGGAGGTGGGGGTATCATCTGGAGTGCCCCAGGGAAGTGTGGTAAGTCCGCTGTTGTTTTCTATCTGCATACATGATCTTTTGGATGGGGTGGATAGCAATGTGCGGCTGTTTGCTGATGATGCTGTGGTGTACGGCAAGTTGTCGTCGTTGAGTGACTGTTGGAGGATACAAGATGACTTGGACAGGATTTGTGATTGGTGGCCGGCTGGAGTGGCCGAGCGGTTATAGGCGCTACAGTCTGGAACCGCGCGATCGCTACGGTCGCAGGTTCGAATCCTGCCTCGGGCATGGATGTGTGTGATGTCCTTAGTTAGGATTAAGTAGTTCTAAGTTCTAAGGGACTGTTGACCTGAGATGTTAAGTCCCATAGTGCTCAGAGCCATTTGAACAATTTTTTGTGATTGGTGTAAAGAATAGCAGCTAACTCTAAATATAGATAAATGTAAATTAATGCAGATGAATAGGAAAAAGAATCCTGTAATGTCTGAATACTACATTAGTAGTGTGGCGCTTGACACAGTCACGTCGATTAAATATCTGGGCGTAACATTGCAGAGCGATATGAAGTGGGACAAGCATGTAATGGCAGTTGTGGGGAAGGCGGATAGTCGTCTTCGGTTCATTGGTAGAATTTTGGGAAGATGTGGTTCATCTGTAAAGGAGACCGCTTATAAAACACTAACACGACCCATACTTGAGTACTGCTCGAGCGTTTGGGATCCCTATCAGGTCGGATTGAGGGAGGACATAGAAGCAATTCAGAGGCGGGATGCTAGATTTGTTACTGGTAGGTTTGATCATGACGCGAGTGTTACGGAAATGCTTCAGGAACTCGGGTGGGAGTCTCTAGAGGAAAGGAGGCATTCTTTCCGTGAATCGCTACTGAGGAAATTTAGAAAACCAGTATTTGAGGCTGACTGCAGTAAAATTTTACTGCCGCCAACTTACATTTCGCGGAAAGACCACAAAGACAAGATAAGAGAGATTAGGGCTCGTACAGAGGCATATAGGTGGTCGTTTTTCCCTCGTTCTGTTTGGGAGTGGAACAGGGAGAGAAGATGCTAGTTGTGGTACGAGCTACCCTCCGCCACGCAGAGGAGTATGTATGTAGATGTAGATGAACCAATACGCCATGAGAACATGAATATGCCTTTTATTCAGTTTACTATCTCTAATATCCAACAAAATCGAAATGGGAGTCAAGATTGTTAGGGTGTAATATTACACTCCCGTTTCTACTCTTCACATTCTTTATGTTTGCATTCATTCCGTCCATTCTTTCTCGGTGCCTCAGTTTTGACAAACTACCGCGTAATTCAGTTGGCCTTCGCTCCGCAGGCAGTAGGTGTTCACCCCTTATCCCCCCCGCCCCCCTACCACCCTCTGTCACACAATAAGCTGTTATTTCGCGCAACGTCGGCCAGGCCAGACGGAGTCGCCGCGAGCAGCGAGCAGCTGTCGCCTGGGGAAATGCAGCCGTATTTTCGCTCTCTAACGAGATTCCGGTGGCCGCGCCGGCGTATGCTAATCCCATCCCACCGCGCCATGCTTCCTGCATTCCGGTCCCGCTACCCCCGACACCCGCCACCTCACAAACCCCAGCACGCCCGCTAACAAAATGAAGCCCGGAGGTGGCGTCACCCGAGCCGAGTCGGGCCGTTGTTTGTTCCTCTGCTCCGATAATAACAAACAAAAAAATAAACCACTGCGTCTCATGAATCCCACCAGGCGAAAGACTTCGCGGAACGCCGAGGGAAGTACGAAGCTCCAGATTTTTCAATTTCAACCCTATTTGTTCTCTTCAGCTGGGCGGAAGTGTCTGCGACGTGATACGCAGTAGTGTAGCTGCGGTAAACGTGCACCCAACAAACAAGCAATATGGACTGTGTTTGAGAGTCATCGCCTTGGTTGGCGGATCTTTCCACGAACTTTCTGTCAGTGCATGCGTGTATGAACAGCAAACAGACGGATGCTTCGGCGGAAACGACTAATATCTGGACGTATATTGATATGGACGTGTTCCACCTTCATGTTAATATCTTCGTGTTTACATCATTTTTTGGGAAGTTCATCCATTTATGAGTCGTTGTCAGTGATCATTGTTATTATGGCCAATAAATACCAACAAAGCCGTGTACAACGGCACAGATTATTATAAATAATTCTGAACAGAAACACTGCTGCGTTCCATCTATATCTACAGCTATCTGTATCTCTGAGAAGTCTTTGAAACAGTGTCATTTACGTTGACTGTACATTAACCCAACATCATCAAATGACGAGTTGTACTCCCATAAACATGTCATGAGATTTAAATCGTATGACGAGCTCACATTGCTAATTCGGGCGTTCTTGTGTAGGAATGAATCAGTTTCACACTAATAGAGTGATGTTACATATCTCCTGCAACGAAGTGCAAGCCATGTGTCACGTGTAGCTAATCTTAGTAAACAACCAATATGGCGAAGAGTTGCTCATGGCGGTGATGAGGAGGTTTTACAGAAGCTTGCTGATAGTGTTCTCAACAAATGATGATGAAGTCAGCGATTTCTCTTTCAGTGATTCAAGAATCGCAAGCAGCATTCGAAAATTAATCAGTTCTGAAAGCAGTGTTGAAAGTGACGAGAGTAATGAGTAAGCACCGATTCTTTCAAGAGGTTTACATCTTATGATGTAGATTAAGCAAAGAGAATGGGATTTGTAAAATTGATAATAGCCCTGGTATATTCCCTTTTAATGTTTACAACTGGGTTTGTGAAGATTTGTTGAATAAATATAAATTATTGCCAGAATCTTTTTAGAATGTATGGGGCCATTTTTCGGACAGACCTATGATGAGGTTAAAGCTTGCGCGAGCAAACAGTTGAACAATAAAGACAGACAACAAACTAAATTATGATAATTCTTTTAAACTATGTGAGATAAGATTATGGCATATTTCGCATTAGTTATTCTGATATCACAAGAGCGAAAATTTGGAATCCAATTGCACTGTAGCAGAAACAGATTTTTGGAGACGCTCATTTCTCATGAAATAATAACCAGAAAGAGAGGAGGTCATAAACCGTAAAAGTGCCCCTGAATATCAGAATAGAAATATAGCTGCCTTTTGAATCATGCGACGCATGTCAAGGGTTCCAGGTAGATATATTTTGTCTCCCTGATACGTGCATTTAGAGCTCTTTCCTTGCGTATCACAAGATCATAGGAAGGAAAAAACTAGCGACACGTATTTAAAGATAATCATTTCACAAAAACTGGAAGAGACATCAAAAAGCTAAGAAGTGGAATTTACGATTTGCCGTAATCTGAGTGGTAAATTGTGTGTAGCCTAATCATGTGGACTGTAAGTGCTAGACAGACTGACCATTAATGGGGTTGGAGACTGAAAAAGAAAGGTTCCATCTTTTCTGAGCATGCTCTGAATGAATCTCATTCTTATATTGAAGTGGGGGAGGCGGGAGGGGGGGGGGGGCGGAGGATGGCGCATATTAAATGTCATGTTCTCCATAGGGGACCCAAAAGCGGAAAACTAACATTACTGGAAATTATCTCCGTTAATAAACAGCAATCAAAGAATCCCGACCTGTCCTTAAAGAACAAACACAATTTCATTATTTACCCTTACGAAGGCAACAGTAGTTGTGTATTTTCAACTTCTCGCGGCATTATGAATAGTTCATTAAATTTCGGGCATGCAGCCGCGCAAATAAAATTTCCTCCACTGATATTTCGGCCGCGTATCGTTCGCGGCCGAAATATCAGTGTAGGAAATTTTATTTGCGTGGCTGTGTAACAGTAGTTATTTAATACTTTTCTCATCATTAGATAATATGCTTGCTATAACTGTTCCACATTCGCATTCCACATACTCCTTTCTCCTCTCTGCCGCCTCCCTCCCCCACTCAGCCCTGCCTTTTCCTTCACGGCCAGTCGATCACACTCACCAGTTAATTCATTTAACATAGTAATTTGTGCCGTCACTCTCTTGTACAACGATTTTGACCTATAAAATCCATTTACTTAAATTTTTTTTGCGCTCTTATATACGGTCTGTTTGTTCAGAGCTTTTTTTTGTATTAGAGTGCGGTTGTGTTTTTGTATCGATGTATAATTGTACAATGCCATGTATCCTTGAAAAACTGTCTATGTACAGCTACGAATTTTCGCTGTAGTTTATCTGTTTAGTGGTAAGATATGTGACCATGGGCTAGGAAGCCGAAGCCGGTACGTAATGAAATATTAAATTTATATTAATATGGAAAATAAACACTGTGTTCCTCCAAATACCGAAGGAATGTTCCATAAATAGTAACAAACAAAACTGTTTCTAAATTCACCACGATAGAGAAACGAAACTTGATTAGAAACAATAACTTTAGTCTCCCATTCAGTGATCAGAATAGATCAGTTTTTGAATGGGGATGAGCAGGTAACTTAAAGTTGCTCCTGGGAGAGGCATGAGTATGACTATTTCATAGACTTTCTGCCCTGTAATGTCATCTGTATAGCAGTAGCCTCTGTAATGAGGAACTATTTTAGTTTGTTATTTGCGTCCTCTGTCCACAGCACTCATGTGTGAATAGAAGTTTCTATGTGTGACAAAGTTTGGTTCAAAATACACACACACACACACACATGAATTTTATACAGGTTATCTACCTAGCGTAATGAAAAGTAATACCTCCGACTTTTTTTATTCAGTTCTCAAGATCGGTTGAGGTATTACAATACATGTGTATCACACTGTCAGCTTTCGCTAACGCAAGTTGCAACCTGGTGCCGCTAGAACAGCTCCCAATTGTTGCGTGTAACATGGGGGTATGTAACACTAAGAAACCTGGAACCATGAATTCGAAGAGTTCGTCGACACGCACGGCACCCTTTTCCTGCAGCAGGACAATGCCAGACTGCATACTGGCACTACGATCTCTGCACCAATCGTACTGCTTGTATTTACTGTCATCGATCATCCTCCAAACAGCCCCACACGACATCCTTCTGCTCACAAACCTTAAAGAACACATTCGGGGACCTCATGTGATAATGATGAAGCGTTCCAAGCCGAGGAGAGGTTGTCGCTCCGTCAACGAAGTCAAACATTCTATAATAACGGCATCAACGAACTCGCCTCTCGCAGGGAGAAATGTGTTCATCGCCACAAAAAATTTCTGAGTAATTACGTTCGAGATCACCCTAGTTCTTAGTGTTCGTTAACATACTTGTGCCGACTATCTGGATCTTTATAACATCTATGAGGTATAAATTACCAGTACTAATTAACACAGAAAATGCTATTGCTCGACTATTTCAGCAAGAAAGCATTTATATGTAGTGTATGGGACTCGGTTGACGCTTTTGATGTGGGGATACCGAAATACAGATTGTTGAACTGTCTAAAGAGAATCGAATAGCTGTTGTGTCATTCGTCTATTACAATATTACTGTTGTTGTTATTATTCTGTTAAGCTGTTAGATTTACTAACGTTATCTCGTCATCCGGGGGAAAAATCTTGTAGGATAAAACTAACAATATAACACAGAAAATGCTATTAGTCGACTATTCCAGCAAGTCAGCATCTGTATGTAGTTATGGGACTCTGATAACGCTTTTGATGTGGGGATACCGAAATACAGATTGTTGAACTGTCTAAAGAGAATCGAATGGCTGTTGGGTCATTAGACTATTACAATATTACTGCAGTTGTTATTATTCTGTTAGTTTTACTAACGTTTTCTCGTCATCCCAGAACGTTTAATTAAGAAAACACCGACCGTGAAAGTCGTCGTTGAACTATTACGGTTATTATAATTGTTGGCACGGCCAGCAATTTGCAAAAAAAAGTAAAAGCTTTGTACAGAAAGTCGTGAAAGGCTAAAAGCTTTTGACCATTAACCAACTGGCTACTTCACAACTTTTTATTAAAGTGGAAAGTAAAATGCCAGTATTATTAACTCCCACAGATAGAGCTACAATTATCATCAGTACAGAGCACACTGATTTGCAGAAGTAGCCGGCCGCAGTGGTCGAGCGTTTCTAGGCGCTACAATCTGGAACCGCGCGGCAGCTACGGTCGCAGGGTCGAATCCTGCCTCGGGCATGGATGTGTGTGATGTCCTTAGGTTAGTTAGGTTTAAGTAGTTCTGAGTTCCAGGGGACTGATGACCTCAGAAGTTAAGTCCCATAGTGCTCAGGGCCATATGAACCATTTTTTTTTTGCAGAAGTAGTTCGTTTCTTTCCCAGCCTCGTGTTAGAAGTTCAGTACGTAGTCTGTTATTCACGCTGATGTGTGCTGGTATACTTCATACAACATTTATTTCCTTCTCGCTAAGTAGTTGGTAGGTTGTTATAGATCTGAATACAGCTTAATAGATCTTTTTGTTGGATGACAGGCATTATGCAAGCTTGTTATGGAGCAACACAAAGAAAGATATCATCATACAATACGTGTAATCCCGTTTCTCTAGTGTTATTTATCATACGAGCAGTAGTAACTACGGCTTTTCTAAATGTGTTTACCTTGTGTTATCTGGTAACAGAATTGCGGCATACCAAGCTAGAAAATATCCTAGTGTTGGTAGCCCGAGTCCTCTTAGTCGAAGATTTCGTGTTAATACGGGTACAACTATGTTATGTTGGTAGCCTTTGTCTTGTCAGCTCGAAAATGCCACTGCAGTTTTCCATCTAGCAACTGCAGGCGTGAGGGTAACCTCGAGAATATCGTTAATGTTAATGCGAAAGGAAACGTAAGTGTCTCAGAAATTAGAAATCTTTAAGAGAATTAATTATTCAACTAAGGACACATATCTTTCAGTACTTTAACCAGCAGAAACTTTTGTATCGTCACGAAGAAAACTGCAACCAACCAAGCTTCTTGAATGAATCATTTATTTCACCGAATATAGTTTCGATCTTTGGCACACAGTCAGAGAGCAGCGAATATTTCACGCAAAAGTCTCACATTTTTGTTCTATAATACAGCAGGATATCCTCGATATTTAGGTTTGTAAATGCCTTTACATTATATGTCTGGTCTACAGATTTTTGAGGTAAAACGTGTTTTAATACTTTCATTGGGTTATGAAATATTAGGAGATCAGGAATATTACACGTGCATGAAGCTAATGTCAGGTGGTACTTACTGACTCTACTGTGAATGATAATAAGAGACTGTATCAAGTCACTCGCCAAGTCGGTCACTGATATGTGTAGAACGATGTACATATAGAGCCACATGTGTGTCTGTATTTTCTGCCGAAAGTACTGCAAATATTTGATCTCATTAATCGTCACAAACTAATTCTACTTGCCAAATTAGTACTAAATCCCAATGTTACTGGATTTCTGCCCCGCTGAGACCACATTCAAGCGTTTTTTTTTTTTTCGTTAAATTGATCAGCACTCGCATTAGCCTTCCCGGGACAAAACTTATTTAACGTCATCAGTGACCAGTAAAGTGAGTCGTCTTCTTCTTTTACATTTTTCGATATCGTAGTTTTATACTGAGGCAGTATTTTATGGTTATTTTACCTTGTCATAGACCTTCTCAAAAATTTTCTTCCTGATAGATTCTAATGTAGATTATTCTTCAGTATCCTTTTCTTCCTCTCGTAAGACATGTTCTTTCAATTTCTATCAGTTCTGTATTGTTTCTTTTTAAGAGTAGAACAGTTTGTTCCCTCTTACACAGTTAAGTACGATTTTGTTCCCATTGATTCGGCCTTCCTCGGTCCAAGGAATTCCAGTGCAAATTTTTGATTTTCTTATAAGATATTAGCTTCACTTTGATCAGCGTAATAAAGCGAGAATTACTGTCATATTGTTACTTTTTTCTGACTTAAGTTTCGAATGTTATGTCAATTGTGCCACATAACCACTGATAGATGTGATTCGTATTTATTATGCTTTAGTTTTCTTCGTTAAAGTAATGGCGCTTGTTTTTATAACTCAGTAGCCAACGAATTTTAAGATTTTTGGTGTACAGCCGAGAAACCATTGCTATTAGGGCTACGATCAACTGCTAGAATGAATGGGCAATAAGATTCAACTACACTGCTCACCTCGAATATTTCCAGAAGTATGATCTAATAATTCTACACCAAGCAACGAACAAATTCTACTCATCGATATAACAGTTATAGAGACAACATCATCATTTTGTTTTAAATGTAATGCTAGTAAATGCTACTGCTAGTGTCGTAGGTCATGAAAGGACTAATTCATCCACGTCTCACTCTCTCAGACGCTGTAAGTGGTTTCGGAAAAATAACTACGCAGCAAGTTCCGATTATTACACGGATAAAGAAATACACGGATTTTCTACTACACGCGTTCCTACCTGAAACAGCTGTTTACCCTGTTTACAAAACTTTCTTCGTGTCGCATTTAGAGCACAACTCAATTATTTACTCTCCAGAATCTGAGAATCTGTTTACCAAACTATACTTAAAACACACTGTCTTCGTATGATTTATTTTAAGGATGCTGATGGAAGCAAACTACCATATTTTCCTGTTTCTATACTTCGTTCACTTTCTTCATAACGACGGTCCTCATTTTGTCAATGAATCAGTAGGTCGATCAGGCCTAATGCCTTTCGTGCTGCATACTCTTAATTACAAATCAACGCATTTCAGTGACTCCGTGTGGGTGTTGAAACACAAGTCATAGTATTTATTAGACAAAAGTATTCATTCTAATTATATCAGAAGACGTCAAACTGTGTTTTATTATTTTTCCAAAATGGCGAACCATGCATAAATACTCGGCAAAGCGGATAATCTGCACCCGGATAATCCGAGGTTTGATGTTTATAGAATGGTTTCGAATGTCGAATGTGTAATGCTGTTGAAGATGTTGTGGCGTGTGTGTATGTGTGTGTGTGTAAGTGGGTGTGTGTTTGTATGTGTCGGCTCGATAGGGACGGTGGTTAAAGTCTGGTTGACACAGGTCGGCGTCCGTCGATCACTACAACTCCGATCTGTAACTGTCGAAACAAACTCTTCGCTTTGTTTGGTTAGTTTCAGATACTATCTCCCTTTTAACAGACATCCGCGAACCGATGGAGCAGCACACCGGAATGTATAAGCGGCCCTCGCTTATAATTGGAGCAATGGTGTTCTAAGGATGTCTGTCTTCTATACTGCCACACACAGTGACTGCACAACTCCCTTTATCTGAAACAATAAACCAAATATCCTTCGCGTGTTCGCGACGGGCTTATAAGCCTACGCGAAACTTAATAACTGTAGTTCTTTATGCCTGGTTTCCAAATGAATGTTCAAACATAGATAATATGATATCTCGAATTATAAGTTCCACCATTCAAGCCGATGCCACATTATAGTCTTGCGAAGATGTTGATTTGTAAAGTATTATTGCGTCACTACAGTGCTAATTCTCGTAAATCCAGAGATAATGTATTCTCTAAACAACGTACAGAAGGCGTCGTACTTCAATGTAAATTTACTGTTCCCTGTTAATAATGTCACTAAATCACCTTTAACTTTGGCGTTCACGCAAGAAATAATTATTTCACAGTTATACAGTAAAGTTCCATTGCATGATGTAGCCGACACGAAGCATTAAAGTTATATATGAATTTATTGAACTTTTGAATTATTTAACCATTGCACTTGAAAGCACACCTATATGTCATTCAAGGAATTGAAGCTATTTGCATCGGCAATTCTGACATTGACTACAGCTTCCCACAACACGGCGTACCTGTGAATTCTTCATGATCGCGTGTAGATGTTTCCTACTCAAGGCTATGTCGGCGGTTGGTCTGCTGCTGTATCCTTCAATGTTCGTTACTATCACAGATCACGACGATTAAGTCCCAGAGTTGATGAAGTATCACACGACTTATTTTTCCTCCTGACTAAACGGCAATTGTTATCTTACATCTGTTCAGAATTCTGACTAGCACATCAAGACGATACTGGATAAGCTTTAAAACTTCAGATCGGTCTGAAACAATCTAGTAGCGATCAATAGGCGTACTGTTATCGCAACGTCTACAAGAGAGCGAATTAACATCTCCATTGAAGTTTTTTATTGTAGTCGCAGCGAACTAACAGCTCGATGCGGCTACAACTCTCTTCTTGGATAAATGTTATCTCTGACCACTTTATCTTGTCTGGGTGTTAATCTCCGTAAGGCATATATTTATGAATTCTTTATGTAGAGTTTCAAGCTTCGTATCATCTGATTGTCTTTCATTTAGTTTTTTTCTTGTAATAAACATTATTGGTTTGTAAAACAATAAACTGGTAGCCAAGATCGCAGGAATTCTTTTTATTCCATGATTGCCGGTTTCGGCAAAACTAATCCATCATCATCGGATTTAGGGAGGATAGAAATCACTATAAAAGTGGACTTGGATTCCACTTATATAACATGTATACATATAAATTTAGTTACATACCTTAGGACATATACAGGTTACAACATCAAGGCTAACAATGGTGATATTAATAGTTGCCTATAAACCGCAGGTCTTACAAAATTGTCATAAGTAGCACATAGGCGTCCAAGAGAGATGACAAAAGCACGGGGATTAATAAATCACGATGCGGCGAGTGCGAAGGGTTCTATGTCGGGCAGACAGGAAGGTCGTTTTTTACACGTTTTCGAGAACACACATATGCATTTGGAGACCATATGCGGGCGTCTAAGAAAAAAGTATTAGATATATGCCGAGACATGGAGATTTTGCAGAGGGCCCCCAAAGGAAAAAAGCTTGACATTCCAGAAAACATCCAAGTTTATAGAAACAGAAAACTCATTGCTTAATGATCAACTCGAATCTGCAGACCATAATTGCTTTAATATTTTTAACGAAGTCCTAGCAACGGTGTACCATGGGAACGCTGTCAATTCTTTTATGAATGTCGGGAAAATGTCCTGTTTTAGGGAGATAGCCCCCCCCCCCCCTCGCCCCTCCACAGTTTTACGTTTTCTTGGTCTCGGTCCGGGGATCGCCGCATACACCACAGAACAAGGTCTTTTACGACTATAACTTCTTGATAATGGTTTTGTTCGGTGACTGTCGTTCATTTACATGAGGCTGCCACATGGTTGTACTTCTTATATTAAGTGGTTCTGTTAAGACCAAAACCCGTAGGCTCATTCGCAGTGTGTATTTTATCGGTATGTTTCTTAATATAAGGCCAGACTGATATGCATTTATGTAACCCTGCATCGTTCTTAAATTTTTATATGACTTTTGGTAGGTTTTATATATGACCAGACACATGTACACTTATGTAACTCGGGAGTCCCAGAAAATTTACCGAGCGAGGTGGCGCAGTGGTTAGCACACTGGACTCGCATTCGGGAGGACGACGGTTCAATCCCGTCTCCGGCCATCCTGATTTAGGTTTTCCGTGATTTCCCTAAATCGTTTCAGGCAAATGCCGGGATGGTTCCTTTGAAAGGGCACGGCCGATTTCCTTCCCACTCCTTCCCTAACCCGAGCTTGCGCTCCGTCTCTAATGACCTCGTTGTCGACGGGACGTTAAACACTAACCACCACCACCACCAGAAAATTTGTATATCTTTTCGGTATGTTTTATATGTAACCAGGCAGATGTGCATTTGATATGACCGGAAAAATCTGCGCTTATACGCAAGGTGTGTTTTATTGGTATTTTTATATACGACAATGCGGCTAAGTACTGTGCAACCCTGTAATGTTCTTAAAATTTGTATATACTCTCGGTAGATTTTATACATCACCAGACTGATGTACTGTGTATAACCCTGCAGATACCATATAATATCTATGTATGATCGTATCTTATTACGTATAGTACCAGACAATGTACATTTTTGTATTCCGCAGTTATCATGAAATTTGCATTTGCTTTTCGATATGTCGTATATGTGACCAGGCAGATGTGCAATGTGTAGGTGTGAAGGTTTCATAAGTTTTGTATATGTTTACGTGATACAGTAATCTCTAGGTTTATGTACAAGCCCTAATGACGTAGTGTTACTACACACGCAGAGCCTGTTATGACGCGAGCTGTGACATTCACTGGTGCCTCTTCTGCTAGCGCCATCTCGCGACGCGGCCTGCAGTGTTAGAACAGAGCCGGAGTTGCGGTAGTACCTGGCTTGCGCTTGTATGTGATGGAGACACTTAACATTTAGAATGTCATCTCTCTTGGACGCCTATGTGCTACTTACGACAATTTTGTAAGGCCTGCGTGTTTTAGGCAACTATTAATGTCACCACTGTTTGCCTTGTTGTTGTAACCTGTATGTGTCCTAAGGTATGTACACATGTTATATAAGTGGGATCCAAGACTACTTTTATAGTGTTTTCTGTCCTCCCTAGATCCGATGATGACGGCTTTAGTTTCGCCAAAACCGGTAATCATGCAATAGAAAAAATTCCTGCGATCTTGGCTACCAGATTATTAAACTTCATGGCAGATTAAAACTGTGTGCCCGACCGAGACTCGAACTCGAGACCTTTGCCTTTCGCGGGCAAGTGCTCTACCATCTGAGCTACCGAAGCACGACTCACGCCTGGTCCTCACAGCTTTACTTCTGCCAGTATCTCGTCTCCTACCTTCCAAACTTTACAGAAGCTCTCCTGCGAACCTTGCAGAACTAGCACTCCTGAAAGAAAGGATACTGCGGAGACGTGGCTTAGTCACAGCCTGGGGGATGTTTCCAGAATGAGATTTTCACTATGCAGTGGAGTGTGCGCTGATATGTCTTCACAGTCAAGACATAGGTGAAAAGACAAGCCCCAATAGAAACTCAGAAAATATAAAACTTACTTTATAAATGGAAGTATAAAACTGAAACAAATTAAGTAGATGCTAGGGAATACAAACGTGTGAAATTTGAGACTAACAGTAAATGCAAAGTGGTTTAGCAGGACTGAATAGAGAACAAATTCGATTCTGCACAAACAGTGCTCGTCTACGCGGAAGATACATACCACCTAAAGGAAAAGTAAGACTTTTGGAGAAAAAGGAAGCAGCTTAGATGGCAAGACGGTCCAAGCAAAGAAACTAAAGCTGAAAAGTGGCAGAAACACAGTGCCTGTATACTTGAAACAGACTTGAGAACGCGTCATAAAAGGAGAAGAGGAATTAGGTGAAGATGAGATAGGAGATATGAAACTGCAGGAGGAAATCGAAAGAGCCGTGACAGGCCGAAGATGAAACCAGGCCGCTGGAGTAGAAGAAAGTCGCGAGACGTTATCGAGGTCCCTGGGAGAGCAAGCCGTGACAGAACTAATCCACCCGGTGCACATGATATATGAGACAGGGGAAATACACTCATACTTCAAGAGTAGTGTAATAATTCCAACTGCGAAGAGGTCAGGTGCTGAAAGGTGGGAATATTACCGAACCATAAATTTAATGATTCATGGTAGCAAAATACTGACAGGAACTGGCTACAGAAGAATGAAAAAACTGATAGAAAATGACCTCGGGGAAATGTAGTTTTGGTTCCGGAAAGACATAGGAACACGGCAAGCAGTACCGCGCTCAGATCTTGTAAGACAAGTCGAAGGAAGGCAAATATACGTTTACGGAATTTGTATTCGTAGAGAAAGCTTCTTACAACTTCGACAATGCCACACTCGTTGTAATTTTGAAGATAGAAGGGTCAGAAATAGCAATGAAATCGGAAGACAGTTGTAATAGTCGAACGATACAAAAAGGAGTTGGTAATAGAGAAGGAGTTTGTAGCCTAATCACGAGGTTATTCATTGTCACTGAGCAAAAAATAAAGCGAGAAGTTTCGAAAGGCCATTAAACTCAGGGAGAAGAAATAAAATCTTTCATTATTGCCAATGACGTTAAAATTCTGACAGAGAAGGCAAGTGGCATGGGATAGCTGTTGAACGGTATGGATAGTGTCTTGAACAGATACAAAGGAAGCGCCAAAGGCATGCGTATTCAAATACAGACACATGTAAACAGGCAGAATAGGGCGCTGCGGTAGGCAGCACCTATATAAGTAAACAAGTGCTTGGCGCAGGTGTTGGATAGGTTACTGCTGCTACAATGGCGGGTAATCAAGATTTAAGTGACTTTGGCCGTGCTGTTATAGACGGCGCACGACCGATGGGACACACGATCTCCGAGGTAGCGATGAAGTCTGGATCTTCCCGTATAACAATTTCAGCAGTGTACCATTACTACCAGGAATCCGCTAAAAGATCAAATCTCCGAAATCGCTGCGACCGGAAGAAGATCCTGCAAGAACCGGAGCAATGACGACTGAAGAGAATCGTTCAATGTGACAGAAACGCAACCCTTCCGCAAATTGCTGCAGATTTCAGTTCTGAGCCATTAACAACAGTCAGCGTGCAAACTGTTCAACGAAACATCATCGATATAGGCTTTAGAAGCCAAAGGCCCACTCGTGTACCCTTGATGACTGCATGACACAAAGCTTCACGGCTGGGCCCGGCAACACCGGAATTGGACTGTTGATGACTGGAAATATGTTGCCTGGTCGGACAAGTCTCGTTTCAAATTGTATCGATCGTATGGACGTGTACGGGTATGGAGACAATCTCATGAATCCATGAACCCTCCACGTCAGCAGCGGACTGTTCAAGCTGGTGGAGGCTATGAATTGGTGAGGGGCGTGCGCTGTTAGAGTCATGCAGTAGCCCTGATATGTCTAGATATGACTCTGACAGGTGACACGTCGTAAGCATCTTGTCGGATCACCTGCATCCATTCATGTCCATTGTGCATTCCGACGGACTTGGGTGATTCCAGCACGACAATGCGACACCCCAGCGTCCAGAATTGCTACAGAGTGGCTCCAGGAACACTTTATCCGATTTTAAACACTTCCGCTGGCCACACCCCTCCACAGACATGATCATAATTAAGCATATGTCGGATACTTTGGAACGTGCTGTTCAGAAGATATCTCCACCGCCTCGTACTCTTACGGATCTATTGACTGCTGCAGGATTCATGATGTCCTTACAGTAGTACTTCAGACGTTAGTCGAGTCCATGCCACGTCGTGTGCTTGCGGGGTCCCTACACGATATTAGGCAGATGTACCATTTGTTTTGGCTTTTCGGTGTGTTATGAAATGAATATCAACAAAAGCAAAACAAGGCTTATGGAATATAGTAGAATTAATTAGACTATTCCGGGAAATATAGATTACGAACAGAGGCCCTAAAAGTAGTACATGAATTTAGCTGTTTGGGCAGCAAAATTGCTGACGATGGCCGGAATAGAGAGGATATGAAATGGAGATTGGCTATAGCAAGAAAAGCATTACGGAAAAAAAGGATATCGTTGACATCTAAAATAAATATAAGTATTATGAAATCTTTTCTTAAGACTTGGTGTGTATCAATGTACAGAAGTATGGAAAACATGGGCGATAAGCTTTTCAGACAAGAAGAAAAAAGAATCTTTTGAAATGTGGTGATGCAGAAGAATACCGAAGATTGTGTGGGCAGTTCGAGTGACTAGTGAAGAGATACTTGATGATTCGGATGAAAACAATTGGCAGAAGTTGCCTACTAGAGGAGATAGATTTGATAGAACACTTTACGAGCTGTCACTAAATAATCAGTCTGGTAATGAAACAAAGTGACATGGGTAAAAATTCTAGAGAGTCAGGTATATAGTGAACAGCTCAAAATAATGGATGCAAGTAGCAGTAGTTATTCCAAGATAGAGGCTTGCACAGAATAGAAAGCGTGGGGAGCTTTTGAAACCGTATTATATACTGAAAACACAACAAAAAGGACAACATCTACAGAGAACTTGGGTCCGGCTATTGGGACACTGAGGTGGCTTGTAATAATAGACTTGATTAGAACGCTCTGAATAAATAGTACTTTATTAATTTCAACAAAAGGCATGTTACTAAGCAAGGGTCTGCTCCAGCTATGAAACTGAAGACGTGGACTTGAGGTTCAGAAGACACTGCCGCGCGAAGTGGCCGTGCGGTTAGAGGCGCCACGTTACTGATTGCGCTGTCCCTCCTGTCGGGGGTTCGAGTCCTCTCTTGGGCGTGGGTGTGCGTGTTATTCGTAGCATCAGTTAGTTTAAGTAGTGTGTAAGTCCAGGGACCGATGACCTTAGCAGTTTGGTCCCTTAGGAAAACATACATATTTGAACACGCTAAAAGAGCAACGATTACTGAGTGGCAAAGTGATAAAAGATCAGAATGGTCGTACTGTCGCTTCACTACAGTCACGAAAAAACCAAAGTCGGTAGACACTTGTTGACACAGCTGTGATAGCGTTAGCGCGTAGCCAGGGTTCATTAGAGACGGAAGTCTCTCCATTCCCCGACGGTGCACACGGGCCGTGTCACGGCGAGTAGGAAGTTGAACGACGCTATTCCGACAGTAATTTGCTGAAAGTGGCCAGGATTCGACCTCGAACAGAACAGCTCTAATTATCTCTGGCGACGCTGTTTCAAGGTAGAGGAGCGACGCCGGTGCCTCGGAACTACTGGATGCACGCCTTGTTCCCCGTGTCTCATTGGCACCTCGTGATACCGCTTCGCTGTACAGTACCTCTGCGACGGTCGATACTTCTTGCGCAGCGCCCGATACTCGACGGCACTGCAGGAAAGTGTCATCATACTAAAATCTCAGTGATGCAGAGAGAGTAGGTCTCGAAAAGTTTCGCTGTAAACATATCAGCATCACTGCAGAAGACCACTTACAAGTGCTATTACAATCGTGAACACATACAAAGATTACCTACAGCACAAAACCTGAGACGTAATTAAAAATACGAGACAGAAACAAATACAATAACATATGTCGTAACAGCTGAGTCGTAAAACAAACACCTACTAACATACAAGATCACTTGGAAATGGCAAAAATTGCGAAGCCGGCTTGTCGTGATGTAAATACACTGACGGAAAAAATCGCAACACCAAAAAATAATTAATGTAGAGTAATGGAATTCGGCAACACATTTGTCTATGTAACATATTTAAGTGATTAAAATTTGCGGGACCACAGCCTAATATATACGCGAGATAATCGATATAACCACCAGAATGTTGAATGCAAGCATGCAAGCGTGCATTACTTTGTGTTGTACAAGTGCCATAAGTCAGTTTGTGGGATGGATTTCCATCCCTGTTGCCCTTGGTCAGTCAACACAGAGACGGTTAAAGCTGTGTATGACGCAGGAGTTGTCGTCCCATGGCGTGCCATATATGCTCGACTGGAGACACATGTAGTGTGGAGCAGGCCAAGATAGTGTCAACACTATCTAGAGCTTGTTGTGTTACAACAGCAGGATGTGCACGAGCGTTATCCTGTTGGAAGACTCCCCTTGAAATGTTGTTCATGAAAGGCAGCACAACAGGTCGACGTATAAATTTACAGTCAGGGTGCATGGTATAACCTAGAGAATGCTCCTGCTGTCGTACGAAGCCGCTCCCCAGGCCATAACTCCAGATGTAGATCCAATCCTTCTAATACGCAGACTGGTTGGTTGCAGGACGCTAGTTGGTCTTCTTATAACGAACTCACCGTCATGACTTTCACCGGAACAGTAACAGCTTTCACCAGAAAAAAGAACGGGCCCCCACCCTGCCCTCCAATGAGCTGTCGCTTGACACCACTAAAGTGTCAAATGGCGGTGTTTTTAGGTCAGTGAAATGTTCGTTAGAGATAGACTGGCTCAGAACTGTTCTTGAAGTAATCGATTTGTAACCGTTAGTTGTGTCGGTGTGGTGCCAACTGCTGCTCAATTGCTGCTGCAGATGCAGTAGAATGCACCAAAGCCATACGCCGAATACGATGGTCCTCTCCCTGTGTAGTGCCATGTAGTCATCCGAAGCCGGGTCTTCCTGCGACTGCACAATTTCGTGACCACCGTTACCAGCAACCATGTACAATGGCTACATTCCTGTCTAGTCTTTCTGTAGTATCAAAGAAGGAACATCCAATTTTTCGTATCCCTATTACACGACCTCGCTCAATCCTAGTAAGGCGTTGGTAATGTCTTTGTCGCCTAAAAGGCATTCTTCAGTAACATCAACTCACCATGTACAATCTCACAGGTAACTATGAAACGTCCCCTTTAAACAATTATACGTGACTGTGCTTAAACTGACACACAATATTTTGTTAGCGCAACGCAATCTGACTTTCAAAATTCCCTACAAAAGAATGGCCCTGACTAACATTAAACTATACCTTTCACAAATCACTTACCTCACAAAAATCTTCGCTGCTCAAGCTACTGCAATACAGCGAGCGCCACTACTGCCAGCTAAATAAAAGATTCAAACTATGGAAGGCACTAACTACTGATAGGGATAGCAAATGAAAGATATTAATAGAGAACAAACAATGTATTTACCTTGATATCATCATGTATAAATATAGCAGTTCATGACAAACTACAAATCTCCGCCATCTCTCTCCCCACATCCACCACTGCTGGCGGCTCACCTCCAACTGCGCAAAGCTACGTGCTGTTCACAGCCAGCTGCCTAACACTACAATGGCGAGTATTACAACAATGCAAAGCAGCCACAGACTGCACACAGCACAGCCAGTGATTTTCATACAGAGTTGGCGTTACCAATATAAAAACCTAAACAGCCTACTTACATAGACACACTATTTCGTTAGCGCAACGCAATCTGACTTTCAAAATTCCCTACAAAAGAATGGCCCTGACTAACATTATACTATACCTTTCACAAATCACTTACCTCACAAAAATCTTCGCTGCTCAAGCTACTGCAATACAGCGAGCGCCACTACTGCCAGCTAAATAAAAGATTCAAACTATGGAAGGCACTAACTACTGATAGGGATAGTAAATGAAAGATATTAATAGAGAACAAACAATGTATTTACCTTGATATCATCATGTAAAAATATAGCAGTTCATGACAAATTACAAATCTCCGCCATCTCTCTCCACACATCCACCACTGCTGGCGGCTCACCTCCAACTGCGCAACGCTGCGTGCTGTTCACAGCCAGCTGCCTAACACTACAATGGCGAGTATTACAACAATGCAAAGCAGCCACAGACTGCACACAGCACAGCCAGTGATTTTCATACAGAGTTGGCGTTACCAATATAAAAACCTAAACAGCCTACTTACAACTAACGCTAACAACCACTGCACCGTGCATTTACGACAAACGTGATTTGCTTCGTCATATGTGACTCGTGCGAAATTTGAATAGATATAATCTTTCAGATACGGAAATACGATTATCAGCTTTGGTTTATGTCGTATAACTCCTTCCTGATGCTTCGACTTTTTTCTGTTAGTTTCTAACTAGTACATAAAGTATCAGTTGCAGCTAACACCTCGATGAAGATGCACCATCTCAAAAATGGTTCAAATGGCTCTGAGCACTATGGGACTCAACTGCTGAGGTCATAAGTCCCCTAGAACTTAGAACTACTTAAACCTAACTAACCTAAGGACAACACACACATCCATGCCCGGGGCAGGATTCGAACCTGCGACCGTAGCGGTCGCGCGGTTCCAGACTGTAGCGCCAGAACCGCTCGGCCACCAGCGGCCGGCTGCACCATCTCAGAATACTAATAATATATTATGTCAAGTGTCTGAATGTTGCGTATTTTAATCCCAAAAGTATATTTCGAAGCTCAATTTCATATTGAGTACTTATGTAATAGATTAGTACGATACAATGGCCTGTTTTATTAAGGCAAATTGCTGTATTTCTTGACGGTGTATCGAAAAAAGTGCACCTACATTTCTAATCCCACTTGGGAGGAAAGAGAGCAACATTCGCAGGTACACATATCCATCGCATTGACATGTCCGTGAAATGGTGTTGACAATGAACTAGAGTACTGAAAATACTTCGGAATATAAATGGACAACTAACATAGATTGTTAGAATACACGCGAATGATTTCTTAATTATAGTGCATAATAACTTGTTGGGAAATTTACCTGTTGTGGCCACCGTAATAAGACGCAGGCGCCTACCACGGATGAGAAAATGGTTCAAATGGTTCTGAGCACTGTGGGACTCAACATCTTAGGTCATAAGTCCCCTAGAACTTAGAACTACTTAAACCTAACTAACCTAAGGGCATCACACACACCCATGCCCGAGGCAGGATTCGAACCTGCGACCGTACCACGGATGAGAGCTAGGGAGCGGAAGGGTGATCTCATGTTACTTTCGTGATAAATCACGAAATTGTTTTGAGATTTAAATACTCTGAGTACACTTGGTAATAGTGGATATCTGTTACATCTCTGTTTCTTCACACTCATACTGAACTCTTATGTTTGTCTCTTTAGCGAGGCAACATATGAACTCGGTTTGAAAAGATTTGCTGAGTCCCGCCTTGAAAAGATGAACAGATGTTGGTCACTAATATGATAAATCGTCGATGCTATGAATAAGCTATTGCCTTGATTGGTGCAAGTTAATGATCAGTGTATAAGAAAGCATTTGGGTTTATAAAGAGAAAATATTCGTTGTATGAATCGCAAAAAGCCTAAGGAACTGGAAATCCCCTCCAAACTGGGAGTCCTTCTAATAAACTGATATTTGGATGAATAGCTTCCGACTCTTTTGCGGGTCGTTACTCAACCAGACCTCTTGTACCGTTTGGGTTAGGGAATGGGAAATAGTAAAATGAACATAATAGCATACCAATTCCTATTAAGATACATTAATTGAAGATCGATTGCAGAGCTTTCTACTTAATTTGAATATTATAATTTGTACTTTGTTGAGGTATGTCATTCAACAACCACACTAAATTAAAAAAATATGTCATTATAAATGCTATAAATTACAAACAGCATTCTTTAGAAGTAAAGGGATTGCTAAGCTACATGACACGGGTTCGTAACATCCCAACAGTTTTTTCCCTGGTAACTGGTTAGAAGTCAGCAAAGCGACACAAACTTATGTGTTACTCTCCCTAATTGCCGTTATTACTTTTATCTGGCTTAGAGTATTTGCCTAGTGGGTTACTGATTTAATTGGACTTCGATGCTATGCAGTAGGTGGTCAACAAGAACACCATTCATCGGACTTTAAATAACTCTGTGATTACGAGTGTTTGAATCTCGATTTACAGTGCGCGAAAGAATTAAAGAATACCTCTTTGAAACCCCGCCTTTTCCCCCCATTGCAACGCAGAAGTTTGAAGATTAGTACAAAGGGGCCCACAATCTTTCTGTGTACGATTCAGGAGCTTGGCGCTTTGCGGCGTCACTCTCAATCATGGCGACGCTTCAGACAGCGAGGTGTCGACACCTGAGAAAAAATGGCCGGAGGGCAGAAAAGAATGTGAGCTGTAAGATGGGCTAATGGTGTCACATTAGGAGCAGAATTCATCTAAACCATGCTCATGTCATACGATGGGACGGTCATCACCTCTCCAACCCTCCCTCAGCTACATCTCCAACCTTTTCTTAATGCCATGGAGGTCAGAACCGCGACGCCCAGCGTTGAAATGACGTGATTTTCCTCTAAGCGTCTGAAGAAAACATTTCAGACACATCGCCACGCAGATAAAACACGAAAAGGACTCAGTAAGTGGCATAAAACGCCCCACTGACACGACCTCTTGCCTTCCGCTGTTCATTTACATTTCATCCGCGGTCAAAAACGACAGCATTCAGCGCGATGTGCAACGGGACGACATTCTTCACAATCTTTGAGATTGCAGACGCCCCCGGACGATTTACCCCTTCTCCAACGACATCATGGTACTGCAACCACATGGAATGTGATCTGGGACCGCTCAAAATAATTCACATTCAGATATCGTCGAATACTTTTGATCAGTCCCTAGAAAAAATGGTTCAAATGGCTCTGAGCACTATGGGACTTAACAGCTGTGGTCATCAGTCCCCTAGAACTTAGATCTACTTAAACCTAACTAACCTAAAGACATCACACACATCCATGCCCGAGGCAGGATTCGAACCTGCGACCGTAGCAGTCGCGCGGTTCCGGTTTCCGCGCCTAGAACTGCGAGACCACCGCGGCCGGCACAGTCCCTAGAGTTTCCACATGTATACCACAGAAGTTGTCACATCATGCGCAGCGGAACTGCACCTGCACGACGTCCTGAAAGGTTGAGTGAATCATCGGAGTGTATAGGCAGTGTCAAAAGTTGTCAAGAACGTCGTTCTGTTGCACAATGCGCTTCAAAGTGCCGCTTTTGACTGCGAAATGGGTGTAAATGAACGACCCAAGGCAAGGAGTGGTTTCATTGAGACCTTTTATTCCTCCTTCTGAGACAATTTCGTATCGATTCTTAGTGGTGGTGCCTCTAAAATGTTTTCTTCTGCACCTGTAAGAAAATAAGCATAATTTCAACGCTGTGCGTTGCGGTTTCGGCCTCCTTCATAGCAGAGACTTCAAGAGGAAGCGTGAAATGTTGCTAATGGGAGATGGAGGGCGCTCACACGACCTCCACATCGTGTGACACGTCCACGGTGCCAGTGGGTTCTTCTGCGTCGGTAAGTGGGAAAATGACGAATTGCCAGCGAAATTAATCCTTAATTCATTTGCGCAGTGTATTTTCAAAGCCACGTTCGTATAATAATTATTTCTGTTCTGGATACGTTGCAGTCCTGGCGTATATCCGTTTCAGATGTAGTGCAAGAAGATCTGCGTAAGTTGAAATACTTTGTCCATCTTTATCATGTTCTTTCATTTAGAAAGCCCTCCTACAGAGATGTTCTGAACAGATAAGCATTCCAGAAAGTCATCGAGCCAATATCTTTTAATACCACTTCTATCTTTATATATCGCTTAAGTTTGGCGAGGAAGAGAATCAACAGGTGTATTCAGGTATACAATATCCAGATGAAGATGTTATCAAACAGCGAGGATACTGACCGTTACATTTCAACCGTTGTTGCAAACAGTCGCAAACATGTTTCATAGTGAAACTTCCTGGCATACTAAAACTGTGGAACTGGCGGAGGTATAACTGTGAAGACGGATCGTGACTCGGGCTTGGGTAGAGCACGTCCCTGCGAAAGGCAAAGGTCCTGAGTTGGAGTCTCTGCGTGCACACAGTTTTAATCTGCCAGGAAGTTTCAAATCAGAGCACTCTCCACTGCAGAGTGAAAATTTCATTCTGCATGTTGCATAGTATTAAAACTGAGTGATTGAGCGAGTCGAGGTGTTTACCAAAACAGTAACGTATGCGTACAGCCCTGTGGACACGGCTGTCATCTCGGAAGACAGCAATGTCAACAGAAGTGTCATTATCAAGATATAGAAGAAAGAGCAACACGTGGCCTCTGAGAAATTTGAAATGAACATCTTGGATCATGTTCACGGTAACCTTGTAAGTGGAATTTGGGAAATGTACAGTGATTCTTCATGTCTTTCCCGGTAGCAGCTAAAGCAGCATATTTCAGCGTTATTATCGTCGTGTAGTTTTGACCCAGCTTACAGGCAACTCTCCTAGTTCATATAAAAACGGTCCCACTGGTGACGGGAACACTTACCTGTAGGTTCTTACACCACGTCGCTCGCAAATTAAAGGTTAATTGTTACTAGTAATCTCGCATTTCTGCCCTTAGCGTCGCTAGTAACATGCAGTTGTGGTAAGGGGCTGGTACAAAGAAGGACTCACACTTTAAAGGATTTTAACGCAGATTCGTTTTTATTGGATTCTTGTAGTTCATATAAAAACACACATATTTGTTCCCAATCTCCCCTGAGTACTTTCACCTAATGCTTTATAGTTTGCCCATGCACTACACTTCTCTCCACCGTCACATGCCACAAAGATATTTTTGCGAGCTCTAGATTCTCTGGGTGTGGGAAATATGAAGGATCCTTGCTATCTGAATGAATTGACCCGAGGAATAGTACACGAAATAGCCCCAAAATATCACACAACGACATCCGACCGAAGATATCCCAGTTTAAGCACCTCATTTGAACACTGGTGCACGCGCCGTTCTGCATCACTCGAAAAGAGCCACAATAGCATCTCCAGTAATGTGGTATCCAGTTTCTGTGTTGTTCTCGTGCTGAAAACAAACAACTTTAAGCGCCGCTATGAGAAATTAACGTACAGTTCCCTTCGCAAAGGTTAGTCTCGAAGATGGTTGAGTAATTCTGCACTCACTGACAACAGCAGTTCTAGTCAGGTTTGAAACCGTTCGTCACTGATAAGGTGTGACATTCGTTTCCAGTGTATATAGGTTAGTACTTTTCTTATATCATTGTTCTTTCTGTATAATACATGCATCGAATGGCAAACAATTCATATCAGACTCGTTGGGCAATACGTGATTACACGCAAACAATTAGTGAAATTTCATTCACGGTGTAGTCATCGGCACATCGAAACACGACTTCTCCTTTCCACTACCTGCTACCAATTCGATACCATTTATAGCGCTTCAAACCGAACAGTGTGCTCTATTAATGGAGTGATTATTATTTATCAGATGAGCTGTTATGTGATTTTGTAACGAATGCGTTGGTTAATGAGTAGAGCATTCTTTTTGGGTACTGTTTCCGCTTCATTCATCTTCTATGCTCTCTGTCTTTCGGGAATGCTGTTTTTGAAACTTATCTGACAAATTTCTCGCGCTTTATTTGACGTAATAATGGCTACATAAACGTACAGTTTTAGTGCTACAAACGCTTTAAAATATATTTGCTAGGTAGTAATCTAACTGTGTAGTCTCTCTTACGTCGGCCCGCCTACTGTCATTCGACATCTATCCTACCTCTCGGACCTGTTTCGAGCCTCATTATGTGTATGTGAGTGCCAGAGCGGCAGAGGTGAGTACACGTTTGTAGAAAACACCGGCATGATCTTTCCGCATGGCTAAGGTCATGGTAATGGAAGAGCTGCCCGTCGTCTTTATCAAGATCGTTATCCACAACGTCCGATTCCAGCGCGTACCCTCCGCTGGCCTTTTCCTCTGGGGTCGAATTAAGAGTTTGATTCATGAGACTCCTATAAAGATAGTAGAAGATCTTGTGGCCCCAGTTGTGGTCGCTGCAGGACAGCATACTGAGACACCAGCTGTGATCGAGCGTAAGGTTGTTTCGACGTCGAACATTACTTGTACCGGACCAGAATGCTAACCCTCCTTTGAAAAGGACAAAACCGTTTGAGTTTAACTGGCGTTTCTGAAAACGTTTTTTGTTTCTTTGGTTATTAATCAGTGGAATTGCGAAACCAGTGATGTACTGTGTCCCCCTAATAAATTGCTTGTAAAAGTGGGGTCGTTACTAACGTGTTTTCAGATAGGTTGTATGACTGAAACGGTGCGTTTCGGACATGGGTACGGAAACAAAATATTATCTACTTACTCAACTCTACAAGTCCTAACAGCTATTAAAGAGAATTTTAAAGCATCCTGTATTCCGTATATTACACTGTCTTACGAAAAGCATACGGACATCTATTAGTGCAAATTAATATGGAAGAAGGAAACTATAGCTGAATATCCCGTCGACAACTCGCACGTTAGGGACGGTATTAATAAGGAGTGGATACACACTTCTCCTTATACGAGAGCTTGAACTCTACTGTGCTCGCTTTCAGTGCGGTGTCTGAGAGTTTCTGGCTGAATGGCAGCCCAGTCTCCCTCAAGAGCCGAAAACAGAGAGGGTAGGGATTTTGGACTCTGGGGTCTGGAGCCAAGTCGACGTACTAACTCGTCCCAGAGGCCTTCCACTGGGTTCAAGCCATTCCTCGCCAACAAGCCCTTCCATCCGGTCCACTGCCATGTGACCTCGCTCTTTACACCACTTAGCACTGACTACAGAAATATCTGGCGTATGAGGAGCTGCTCAACTATTATACCTCATCTTTTTAACTCCCTATGCACAGTCATTACACCAGCAGGACTGCTGATAGCACTTTTAAACTATCGAGTGGTTTCTTACAACTATACGTCGCAATGCCCTACGGTCCATATCTGTCAGTACATGAGCTCTGCCTGGTCTTGGTTTAGCTGTAGTCAGGTCACCAGTAGATGACTTGAAATACTTAGGTGACAGTTAGTGACTAGTCCGCGACTGAGCTCTCCTTATCGATCTTTTCTTCTTTTACTGCTTCTCTAGTGACAGGGCAATCCTCCCCAACTCCTTCCTTTATTGTGGCCGTAACGCTTGTCGTGACGTGTAGAGGTCAGTTCCGCATTACATAGGGGTGTCCGCATACTTCTTATGCATGTGTTCCTGTGCTTGCAAAGAATGTAATAATAACGTGATATTACTATTGTGAGAAGACGAAACCCCTACAGCCTTCCTCGTGATTTTCATTATTTTGTAGCTACCAGTTTCGGCACTTCAACGCGCAATCTACAAAAACTTGATATTACACACATCAAAAAAACTTTTGAATCACCCCAGTTTCCAAAACTCCTGAAGATACACCTTGACTGTGGGTATTGAATCACAGGCACAGTCCGTTTTAATGTTCAGAGATGTCACTAAACCCGCCCAAAGATGTAAACAACCATCCATGAACAACGCCTATTAGACGATCGGGGTCCATCAGGAAGGAGGTACACGGTTCGTGTTTTCTGTAGTTCAACCATGCCTAGACGGTCAATACCGCGGTTCGATCGCGTCCGCGTTGTTACTTCGTGCCAAGAAGGGCTCTCAGTAGGGGAAGCGTCCAGGCGTGTCTCAGTGAACCGTACCAATTTTGTTCGGACATGGAGGAGATACACAGAGACAGGAACTGTCGATGACAGGCCACCCAAGGACTACTACTGAATTGGATGACAACTACTTACGGATTATGGCTGGGAGGAACCCTGACAGCAACACCACCATGTTGAATAATGCCTTTCGTGCAGCCACAGGACGTAGTGTTACGACTCAAAATGTGCGCAATAGGCTGCCTGATGCGCAACGTCACTCCCGAGTCCATGGCGAGGTCCATCTTTGCAACAACGTCATCATGCAGCGCGGTACATATGGGCCCAACAACATGCCGAATGCGCGTTCTCTTCACCGATGAGTGTCGCATGTGCCTTCAACCAGACAATCGTCGGAGACATGTTTGGGGGCAACGCAGTCAGACTGAACGCATTAGATACACTGTCCAGCGACTGCAGCAAGTTGGAGGTTCCCTGCTGTTTTCGGGTGTCTTTATGTGGGGCGACATACACCGATGGTGGCCGTTGAAGGCGCCAGAACGGCTCTACGATACGTGAATGCCATCCTCCGACCGCTCGTGCAACCATATCGGCAGCATACTGGCGAGGCAATTATCTCCATGGACGACAATTCGCGCCCCCGTTGTGCACATCTAGTGAATCACTTCCTTCAGGATAACGACAGCGGTCGATTACAGTGGCCAACATGTTCTCCAGATATGAACCCTACAGAACATGTCTGGGATAGGTTGAAAAGGGCTATTTATGGACGACGTGACCCACCAACCACTCCGAGGGATCTACACCGTCGAGGAGACGGATAATCAAGACCAACAGTGCCTTGATGAACTTGTGGATAGTATGCCACGACGAATACAGGCATGTATCAGTCCAAGTGGACGTGCTACTGGGTATTAGAGGTACCGGTATGTACAGTAATCTAGACCACCACCTCTGAAGGTATCGCTGTATGGTGGTACAACATGCAATGTGTGTTTTTCATGAGCAATAAAAAGGGCGGAAATGATGTTTATGGTGATCTCTATTCCAATTTTCTGTATAGATTCCGGAATTATTGCAACCGAAGGGATGCAAAACTATTTTTTAGTGTGTTTATTATGTTCTTTGAGGTTGAGCTTCACTAAGCTGTGTGGATGGAATTTCGTTTTCTAAAATGTTGCGTTTGGAAACAACCTAATTAGCGTTCTCCATGCAAGAGATTCTCGGTACCACAGATGCAAGTAACAGTAACTCGAATACTTTTGTTTTTATTCATGGTTCAAATGGCTCTGAGCACTATGGGACTCAACTTCTGAGGTCATTAGTCCTCTAGAACTTAGAACTAGCTAAACCTAACTAACCTAAGGACATCACACTCATGCATGCCCGAGGCAGGATTCGAACCTGCGACCGTAGCGGTCTGTTTTTATTCATATTCCCCCTTTTTTACCAGAACAACTGACCATCATAGCAAACCCTGTATACTTGATTTACATGTATAAAAACATATAGCATCACTTCCGATGTTAAATAAATCGTCTTCAGCCAGCGAGGTCGGATTGAAGGGAGACTATGACGCAGTTCGAAGCTGCTACATTCGTTACCGGTAGGTTCGAACAAGACGCTTCGGGAACCCAAATGGGAATATCTGGAGATAAGCCGACGTTCTTTTGGAGAAACACTATTGAGAAAATTTAGAAAACCGACATTTGAAGCTGACTGCCGAACGATTCTATTGCTGCCAACATACACTGTGCGCAAGGACCACGAAGATAAAATACGAGAAGTTAAAGCTACAAAGTGATATGAAATGGAACGAACACATGAGGATGATAGCAGGAAAAGGTAAAAGTGGATTTCGATTTATTAGGAAAATTTTAGGAAAGTGTCGGTATAGAACACTAGTGCAACTGATTTACGAGTACTGCTCGAATGTTTGAGGCCCCCCAGGAACGGATTAAAGGAAGACATCAAAGCTATTCAGAGGCGGGCTGAAAGATCTGTTATCGGTAGGTCCGGCAACACGTGAAAATTACGAAAATTCTTGGTGAGCTCAAATGGTGTCCCTGGAGGGAACACTGCTTCTATTGAGGAAATTTAGAGAACCAGCACTTAAAGTTGACTGCAGACCGATTCTACTGCCGCCAACGTACATTTCGCTTAAGGACCGCGTAGATAAAAGAAATGAGAACTCTTACGGACGCAGACAGACAGTCGTTTTTCCCTCCTTGTATTTGCGAGTGGAAGGAAAATAAACGACTAGTGGCGATACAAGGTACCCTCCGGCTTTTGCCATGCAGTGGAAAGATTGGAAATTTGTGGTAAGTTCCTATGGGACGAAACTGCTAAAGTCACCGGTCCCTAGGCTTACACACTACGTAATGTACCTTACGCTAAGGACAAGACACACACCTATGCCCGAGGGATGACTCGAACCTCCGACAGGGGTAGCCATGTGAACCGTGGCAAGGCGCCTTAGTCCGCTCGGCTACCCTGCGAGGCTACACGCGGTGCCTTAAAGTATGCATGTAGATGCAGATTGCTACTGAAAATGACTGTCTAGTCAAAACAGGGCTCATACGGAGGCATATGTACATCGTTTTTCCCTCGCTCTATTTGCGAGTGGGACAGGAAAGGAAATAGTATGTAGTGGTACAAGGCGCCCTCCACCACGCACCGTACGTTGCGGAGTATCTATGTAGATGGAGAAGTAAATGTGTTCTAGGTGCTTCAACTTTTAGCAGACAGTAAATTTTCATAGCTACTCAAGTTTCAACTTACGAGTCATTCTTAGCACTGCATGAATTATTTTCGGCCTTAGGCTGCGACAAAAATTGTTGGATTCATCTTATGTATCAGAATATTACTGTTAATGGAATCCACTTTGTACAGCGAGATACATCATGAGAGAAACTGACTGCATTAAGCATTGTTAAAATAAATGTGCCTTTTCTGATTTTCCCCAGTAACATGTATCTCTATACATGCGACAAATTGAAGCAAGACCAAGTGAGTCGAAAACAGCAAGCGGGGACGAAAGAGTTAATCACATCCCTTTGTGATGCATTGTAGTGACAAAAAACTAAGGCTCAGGTGGAAGTTTAAAGCGTCTGTCAGCTTTTCTTCCCTTGACAGAAGGAACATGATTCCATTAACAAATTTCAGAGGCGCCGTAATGGTTCCTCGATTCCAGCAGCAAGTTGGATGAAAAGTTGGTAATGATCCCGGATTACCGCCCGGGGGGGCTGCCGAGGATTAAGAGGCGGCCCCCAACGGGCGCCTGCCGCCCTAGGGCGCCATTATGCCGTAACAAATGTTCCAATTAATTAGGCTTAATTTTATTTCTGTTACTTAAATCGAAAAGTTTGAGGCCGAGCCTGTGCTCGGCTCTGCTTGGCGCGGCCTGCCGCTCAAACGGGGTAGGGTAGCTGTTAGCGGCCGACGAAAAGTTGTACGCGGACGGGGGAGTGAAAGCTCTGCTGCGGCGGCGACTGCCGCCCTCCCGAAGCAGGTAGCAGTGCGCCCGGGGCCGCCTCCTCGAGCAGCGCCGTTGCGTGCAGAACGACTCCTCGACGTAATTACGTCGGTACTGGAAACGTCGTTGAAATGTACCCAGAGATCGCTTTCCTGATTAAGAGAATGTACCGGCAAGTAATTATTTATTCAACTTTTTGCTATAAATCTACAGATGTACCAATGTATCTTAAGACGAAAAAATCTTCAACGATCAGTAGTTAACGTACCGTCCATTTCGATGCATATCTTTATGTTTAGAAATTTTGTCCCCCCCCCCCCCAAAAAAAAAAAAAAAGAAAAAGAAAAAGGAAAGAGAAAGAAACAGAAGGTGCAGATAAGTTTCATTTCTTATTCTGAAATTAGTTTCATCCATGAGGTTACCGACATAAAAGTTTCTGGGTGTGGTACCGTGTCAGAATGTAAAAACTACTGCTGCTGGACAAAAAAAACAATGTTTCGCCCACGATTGCAGTGGCCTTCTTCTGGGTCCAATGGTGACCATTAGACGCAGAAGAAGGCCGCTGCATTCGTGGCCGAAACGTTGGTTTTTCTCCAGCAGCGCTAGTTTTTACATTATGACGCGGTACCATACCCAGAAAAACTTTTATGTCGACTGACTCTGGCCGCGGAAGCCTACGCAATTACATGAGGTTACCGTCTAGCAGAACCTGGACACAGTAGTTATTAAGAGCAATCCGTTTTGTTAAGTCAGACACTTAATGCATCGTCATGATCAGTTTATTTATTATTGCGGCTAATGTATATCTAAACTAAACTCCGTCCGAACAGGCCTTGGAAGGCCTAACGGTACCGACCGGCCGTCGTGTCAGCCTCAGCCCAAAGGCGTCACTGAATGCGGATCAGAGGGGCATGTGGTCAGCGCAACGCTCTCCCGGCCGTATGTCAGTTTACGAGAGCGGAGCCGCTACTTGTCAGTCAAGCAGCTCCTTAGTTTGCCTCACAAGAGCTGAGTGCACCCCGCTTGCCAACAGCTCTCGGCAGATCGGATGGTCACCCATCCAAGTGCTAGCCCTGCCCACTTACGCATATATACAATTTTAAAATTTCATTCATGATTATTTATCAGTGTAGATATATGTGACCCTATGCTTGCAAGTATTACGTACAAATACGCCATTTCGTTACTCTTTTGGCCCAGTAAGTTGTTTATCATGTAACAGTCAGTTGATGCTTTAATAATCTTTTTCTATTCTGAGAAACTGTACATCATGATAGTAATACAATATTAAGTGTACTGAAGATGTAGATCGTAATTTTTTTATCAGCTTGTGGTATTTTTAGTTTCATGAAATAAACTAAATGTCTTTTATGTAAGTTGCGCAACATAATTTCAAGAACTGAGGTCTTCATCTTCACCATGAACCTTTCTAAAGCACAGCAGCTCTCCATGTAGACCGATTACAAGCTAACTACTTCATATTCACATAATTGTTGCCAACCGCTTCAGTCACGACTCCTTTTAAGAAACTCATATGCTTCGCTCTCTGACTCTTCGTGTACCTCCTCCTAGAATATTTATAAGAAACTTATTGTTGCTTATGATGTGATCTCGTCTTCTTTCATTTATTTTCCTTAATGCCCTCTGTACATCAGTTCTCTGTGAAACTTGTAGGTTCTATCCTTCCATTACGTTTTCTTAAGTGCCTTTTAACAGCGTACGTCAAACGGTTAGTGTGCTGCGGATGAAGTTTATAAAAAATGGTTCAAATGGCTCTGAGCAGTATGGGACTTAACTTATAAGGTCATCAGTCCCCTACAACTTACAACTATTTAAACCTAACTAACCTATGGACATCACACACATCCATGCCCGAGGCAGGATTCGAACCTGCGACCGTAGCGGTCTCACGATTCCAGACCGTAAAGCCTAGAACCGTTCGGCCACCCCGGCCGGCTGAAGTTTATAACCTGTTTCTTTTTGTGACTCTTTAACCTCCCAGAGTACTGCATTTGAAATAGATCACGAGTAAACTGTCGGATGTCAGTGTCCAACGGTACTATATTTCGGTCAAAGACCACGTTTCTATCATCAGCTGCATCTGAACATGGCAGCGTGGTCTTTTGCCAACACATTGTGCACGTTGGATACTGACATGTGGCAGTTCATCCGTGAACTATTTCGACAGTTTCTTCTTCATAACTTTTACGTGTTTTCGATGAAGCAAAGAAACGGCAGTAGGAATACAGAGGGTTAGGTTTCAGATGTCACAGCTACGATAGCCTAAGCTGAAAGAAACCTCCCAACAAACTTAGAAGATACGTAAACAATTATAAGAAATCAATGCACGTTGATATTAACACAAAAAAGCCACAAATACTGCTGTACTCCAAAGGATAAAAAGAAGTACATACTAAATTGTGTCAAATGAGACCAAATAGACAGTAATATGTAAATATTTAGGTAGTAAAATAACTGAAGATGGACAAAAGAGTGAAGATATAAGTCAATTTTAGAGGGCGAAACTAACATTTATGAAAATAATGATTTGTCAAAAAACAGTTACTGAAGTGAAGAAAACACCGGTTAAAAAGTCGCATATAGGTGTGAAATGTGGAGTGTAAATAAAAGCTAATGAAGTGTACTGGTCTCTAAATGCTGACGTCTGTCAAAAATACGAGAACGTATATACGCATGAATAAAGAGGTGAACCATGTACCGTCAACCACACTGGCCTGAAAGAATTTTTCAGGCTGCCACTAGAATACATAGTGTTGTAATAATTCAAAGAGTAACAGCTTTTTGTTTCAAATATTTCGAAAATCGACGACAAACGTAGTTCGATTTAGTCCGAGTGATCCAGCAGCCAGCGACAGCAAAAATGTATAACGCATGGAATACGAAAATCCAAGTTTGAGAAAGTCAACTTACGCAACGACAAATGACACACAGATATTTTGACATGACTACATCTTGAAAAAGAAGGAAGGCAGATAGGTTTAACGTCCCGTCTACATATGTGTCAGAAGAGAAAGAGCACAAGGTCGGACTGTGTCAAGATTGTGGAACGAAATGGACCGTGCTATTTTAAAGGAACCAACCCAGCATTTACTTGGAGATGTTTGGAAATCACGGAAAATCTAAATTTGATGGCCGGAATTAGGTTTGAACCGTCGTCCTCCGAAATCAGAGTCCGCTGCTACGTGCACAAACAATCTCTTTTATTTCAGTTTCGTTGAACACTTGTATCTTGCTTGCCTTGTGCCTTTGTCCCTCATCGGTTCAGGATCACCGTAGTTGTTGACAGATTTGGCATAGTTAGTTTTAAGGGTGGCCGGATGTGCTTCCTGTTACGACGTCATTGTCCCCCCTTTAACCACGGACCCCTGGACTTAACATGTAAACCTCAACTATCTGCATGGAAGTGAACGATAGCTTTCTAAATGTTGGCGAATCATGTAAGTGAGATGGGATTTGCGTACCAGCCCGGTATTCACCTAGTGGGATGTGGAAACCGCCTAAAAACCACATCCAGGATGGCCTGCACACCGACCGTCATCGTTAATCCTCCGGGAGGATTCGATGGTGAGTTCGAGACTTTTACTGTTAAGCCGATCATTCTCAAAGGTCTGGTGATCAGAATGTGACGTAGAATGAGATGTCTTTAAGACGCATATTTCCTTTAAAAAAAAAAAAAAAAAAAAAAGAATCATACGAAACTAAATCTGTTGTTTCATTTCAAGATGAAAGATGGTAGAGAAAATATCATGATCACAATGCGCAGCTGATAGTACTGCCTTCTGAAATATGGTATCTGTGTCGTATTCCAGGCCTGGTAGTTTCTGCAGGGTCTTCATGACGCTCTCCTACGTGTCAAACAAATCTGTGGTCATTCGTGTAGCCATTCTTCGTATATATTCAGTATCCCCTGATAGTCCTATTTGGTATGGATCCATGCACTTCACCAAAATTCTAGAGTGGGTCGTACGAGTCTTTTGTAAGCAATCTCCTTTGCAGACTGATCACATTTCCCTATTATTCTACCTACGATCTCCAGGTTGCCAACTTCTTTACGTATAAATGAGCCTATGTATCATTCCATTACATATCCCTACAAAGACTTACATCCATGTTTCTGCTTGAGATGACTCATTTCATTTGTGCCTAATTGTTCTTGTAGCAACAGTATACTATGTTTTGCAAAGTGAACAATTTTTCATTCATGAAGTTAAGTTTGCTATATTTGACTACTTCAGAATCTTATAAATATCCAAATGAATACTTGCGCAGCTTTGTTCGGTCAGTTCTTGAATATAGATAACGGTACACACACGCACACACACACACACACACACACACACACACACACACACACACACACATGATACACTCTTGCATTGCAGTAGGATTTATTCAGAAACTTTTTGGGGTCTAGAAGGAGTAGTCAAGGAAATATAATCACATGACCTACATCTACATCTACATGGATACCCTGCAAATCACATTTAAGTGCCCGGCAGAGGGTTTTTCTAACCACCTTCACAATTCTCTATTATTCCAATCTCGTATAGCGCGGAAACAACGGAGACATATATCTTTCCGTATCAGCTCTGATTTCCCTTCATTTATCATGGCGATCGTTTCTCCCTATGTAGGTCAGACAAAAGAAATATTTTCACATTCGGAGGAGAAAGTTGTTAATTGGAATTTCGTGAAAAGATTCCGCCGAAACGAAAAGCGCCTTTATTTTAATGATGTCCAACCCAAATACTGTGTCATTTCATTGACACGCTCTCCCCTATTTCACGATAATGCAAAACGTGTTGCCCTGCTTTGAACTTTTTCGAAGTACTCCGTCAGTCCTATCTGGTAAAGATCGTATACAGCGCGGCAGTATTCTAAAAGAGGACAGACAAGCGTAGTGTAGGCAGTCTCCTTAGTAGGTCTAAGTGTCCTTCCAATAAAACGCAGTCTTTGGTTAGCCTTCCCCACAGCATTTCTGCGTGTTCCTTCTAATTTAAGTTGTTCGTGATTGTAATTGCTAGGTATTTACGGCCTTTAGATTTGACTGATTTATCGTGTAACCGAAGTGTAACGGATTCCTTTTAGCACTCACGTAGATGATCTCATACTTTTCGTTATTGAACGTTCATTGCCAAAATTCGCACTATACAGATATATTTTCTAACTGGTTTTGCAATTTGTTTTGATCTTCTGATGACTTTATTAGTCGATAAACGACAGCATCATCTGCAGACAACCTAAGACGGCTGCACAGATTATCTCCCAAATCGTTTATGTAAATAAACAACAGATAAGGGCTTATAACACTACTTTAGGGAACGCCACAAATCACTTCTGTTTCACTCTATGACTTTCCGTCAATTACTACGAACTGTGACCTCTCTGACCGGAAATCAGGAATCCAGTCACATAACTGAGACGATATTCCATAAGCACGAAATTTCATTACAAGCCGCTTGTGTGGTACAGTATCAAAAGCCTTCCGGAAACCAAGAAATACGCAATCAATCTGAAATACCTTCTCAGTTGCATTAAACTCTTCATGCTAATAAAGAGCTAGTGGTGTTTCACAAGAACACTGTTTCCTAAATCCATGTTGACTGTGTGTCAATAGACAGTTTTCTTCCAGGTAATTCATAATGTTCGATCACAATATATGTTCCGCTATGTGTTTAAAATTAGCTGTATTGTCTGTTATAGTCTTCTCGTCACTTTGTAGGTGGCCAAACATACACTGATGGAATAAAATTACTGCACCAAAATATAATTTATGTAGAGTAATGAAATTTTCGGAGTACATGCCTAGGTAACATATTTAACTGATGAACGTTGCAAAGCAGCATGTCAATACGAGTGCAGGATAAGCTATTGCAGATGTGAAATACTGATACATAGATAACAGCTGCAACAGCCAGAATGCTGGATGCAAGCAAGCAAGCATGCCTGCGTTGTGTTGTACAGGTTCCAGATGTCAGTTTGCGGGATGGAGTTCCATATGTGTCGCAAATTGTCGGTCAATACAGTGACGGTTAATGCTGTCTGTGGATGCGCTGGCATTATCGTCCGATGATATCCCACATGCGCTCGCCCGGAGACAGATCGGATGATCAAGCAGGCCAAGGCAACATGTCAACACTCTGTAGAGCATGTTGCGTGACAACAGCGGTATGTGGGCGAGCGTTATCCTGTTGGAAAGTACCCCCTGGAATGCTGTTCATGAATGTCATTACAACAGGCCAAATCACCAGACTGACGTACAAATTTCCGGTGAGTGTGCGTTGGACAACCACGAGAGAGCTCCTGCTGTTTTACAAAATCGCTCCCCCATATTATAACGCCAGATTTAGGTCCGTGTGTCTAACGCACAGATTGGTTACAGCCCTCAACTGGCGTCCTTCTAACCAAGACATGACTATCACTGGTACCAAGGCAGAACTAGCTTTCATCAGGAAACACAACATACCTTCATCCGTCCCTCCAATGAGCTCTCTCTTGACACCACTCAAGTCGCAAATGGCGACGTTTTGGCGTCAGCGGAATGCACGATACAGGGCGTCTGGCTCGGAGCAGTCCTTAAAGTAACCGAGTTGAAACAGTTCGTTGTGTCACTATGGTACCAACTGCTGTTCAAACTGCTGCTCCAGATGCAGTACTTTTGCCAGAGTTATGCGCCGAACAGGATCTCTTACCTCTAGGTAGCGTCAACTGCGCGTCCGGAGCTCGATCTTCCTGCGACCATACCTTCTTCTGACTACCGCTGCCAGCAACAATAGTTACTTCCTTGCCAAGTCATTCTGCAATATCGTTGAAGGTAAGTCCACCTCCTCGTAACGTCGTACGATAGTAAGGTATTGGTAATGGAGTCTTTTTCGCCTTAAGGGCGTTCTTGAACAACGTCAACTCACCACGTCCAATCTCAAAAGCAACTAACGCTCACGACCGTTACAGCGTGTATTTAGAGCAAACCTGATCTGCATCCTCCTAGTGGCGGTACCAGCGCCAGTCTTAGGCGACTAGCGTGAAGTCCGAATAGACGACATCCTTCATTGGTATAAACAAGACTACCAACTTTCGTTTATGTCGCTCATCTCCTTGTTGGTGTTGCGATTTTTATCCGCCTTGTATTTTCGTCTGAATACCATTCTATGCTATACATAGGCTGAGGGATAGATAGTGTAAATCATCTGCTTTGTAATAGTACATTAATAAATGTTGACAGTAGTTTCAAATGGTTGACAACAATTTTCATGTTTAATTGACTGCACTCTGAAAAGAGACCCACTCGAAATTCTAAATTTGTGGGCCGTGTAGGTCATTTTCGTGGTCTTATCGTGAAGTAAGACAGCTGCTGCTATTAAATTTGCACAGTCATTTCAAATGTCAAGTGTCAGTTTAAAAAGTAATCGAGACTGTAGATCAGTTATTACTGAAGCCTGAGATTATATTTTCATCCACACGTTGCTTTCTTGAGCCTATTTCAACCGCCTTTTCTAAATTCACGAGCACACTGTTCAAGGCAAATCTCAGCCGTGTTATGACATATTGCGTGTAGTCATCGGCTAACGGACCGTAATTCACACACAGAAGTAATGTTCAGTTCCGTGCAAGGGGAATATCTTTTGTGCTATTGCTCTAGCCTGTTACTGTGAACAGTTATATTTACCGTTCAACAGGTCTTTAATTCTGTCACATGTTTCGTATATCATGCGACCAGAAGGCAATTGGAAAAGGCCTGTACCTCGACGATAAACTGTTGTAGTTACCCGATATATTACATGCGTACAAGGGCGAATAAGATATTGCGAATTTCTGTAACTGCATCTCTATAGTTCAGATATAAAGGGCGGAAAGAACTGGGTCACACGAGACCACAAATAACAATGGCAGATATTTGACCAAGCTTTGCGGTGTGCAGCGCACGGACCTTACGTGCTGTTATGCTGCAGTGCACTCGTTGCAGTGGGTTGGATGTAGCTGCAAATTCTTAACGCAATTATTCTGTAAATTCACGTTTTCTATATTTTGGATTTATTTTAATATAATTTAGAAATTAGATTTTATATTTTCTTATGCATAGTTTTATTCACCTCCATAGTTTTAATACTTCTTGCCGCAGATATACAGAAGAATGTCAACGTTTCTAAAAAAACTCACTAGTAAAATAATGGGAGTTGCACACAGGACTCTTGAAAAATACGGCCGCCACGGGAATGTAACTGTAATGGGATTGCTTAACATCGAGCAAATATGGTAAGGGGTAACATTCAGAAAGGTATAAACGCTGGAAGGCGAATGGGAATCTATATAGTGCTACATACTTTTTAGCGAAGTGGACAAGGAACCCGCTAGCTATTACACGAGAAGAGTTGTTAATAAACATGGAGAAATACTGTGAACATACAGGGGCCAGAGGCATCTAACTGTTTATAGGTTCAATTTTGGATCTTAGTGTTCCCAACTATTCCCAATTTTTTCGTATACATCTGTATATTGATCCACCATTTATTCGTTTCATGCTAACAATGAATTCGTGTATGTGGTAATTACTTCATCTCTCATTCAATGTACGTGGCATCCTAGGAACAGGCTCTCGGCTCCACGACGACTGCTCCCACTGCAATATGTGACACTCATGTTTTGGTTAAGCAAATCTGGGACCAATGTGTAGCCCTGATTTGAATCTCCTCTACCTCGTACGTTAATCGAAAGACTCACAGCCCCATCCTTCTGTTCGACCAGTTTTGCAATCAATATCTCTCTTGCGTGAATTGACCTTGTGAGGATTCGTCCAACAAATGTGAGCCTGCACATCTGATTTCGACACAGTTACTTTCATGTCATCGTGTCCCTTTAAATAACTCCTCAAATACACCGTCAATCCGAAAAGCTTCAACACACGATTAATGAAATTAGAGAAATGTTAAGATGGTTGTTTTAATGCGGTAGATGTTTTACATAGCTTCCCACCACTTGATTGCAACGCACAGAACGTTCATACAACCATTTGAAACTGTCAGGAAAGAGTTTCTTTGGGATGTTTTTCAACTTGCACGTCAGATAAGTATGAATGTTTCTTACGTGGTGAAAACGTTTTCCATTAAAGAAATTTCCGCACTTTGTCGATTTGTGGTAGGTTCACACTGACAGCGCCAAAACTTATCACCGGTGACGATTATTGCCACAAAAGAATTCTCCATCACATCGCAGCAAGCGCCTAAGCTTCGCTTTTTTTTTTTTTTTGGTCAGTAGTCAACGCGTGCCAGGCAAACCTTGCGCACATTTTTTTCTTCTTGAAAATATTCTGGCCCCATTGCGATTTGCGACACATTAAGTTGACGTACTACTGCCGCACGTCCACTGCTCATCACTGCCTGCTCACACCTGACTGGTCGAATGAACATCTGTTGTTTATAGTTGCTAGTTCAGGTTGCCGCCGTAGTTGTTGCGCTGATTTCGCTTCTACGCCAGGAATAAAAGCAATCTCAGAACGTTTTCGACAGACAGTATACGAGCGTAGATAACTGAGGCCTGCGAATGAGTTCAGATGTAGATCACACAGTCAAACGATTTCGGAGCATTTCGTCTGTTTCCCTCGATACATATTATTTATCTTCCATGTCGTTTATTTACGTTTAGATTCATCTGTCATTGTTTGCACTAGGCACCAATTATCTGTCAGTCTGTCAACTTTAGTGAACAACTTGTACACAACTGCTTCGTTGAGGCTTTGAGTTATCCGTCAGTAATTTGTAAACACGGAAGAGCGAAAAATTTATGACCACATCTTTCATACGTTTTCCTCCGCGTTTGGAATGCTATACAGCAGTTATTCTGCTTGGCATTGATTAGTAATTCCTCCTGCGGTTCCCGGAGCTATGTGGCACCAAATGTTTACACAAAGGTCAGGTAGTGTCCGCAAATTACGTCCCGGGGTTTTGTGGAGCATGCCAGATGTGTTGCATCGGCCTCAAATCAGGTGGCCGAGTTATCAACGGCAGCCCACTATCATGTTCCAACAAGATAATGTTTGGACAACATGGCAAGATATGGGTGTCGTCAGTTTGCGTGCCCCATGTTCAACAGTGAGTGCTGATACACACCGAAACATCTGTGCATGTACCAAAATTGTACTCTGTCAGGAGATATACCGCCGCCTCCATCCTTAACGTTCCCTAATGAGGCATGATCCAACACTTTGTCTCGAATTGGTGGCTTCACTGTTCTTCATTCACTTTCCACAGGTGCTCTCGTCAGTAAAACGCAAATAGTTGTCCAGCTTCGCCGATTCCAAGACTTTCGTTCCCAAACGCCAGTCCATAACATTCTATACGTTCCTAAGTTGCTTAGGCCTATGTCAGCGAATTTAATTTGTGGCAAGTATCGTCTGAGTTCCTGTTACATGCTTTCCTTATCACGTGATTAGAAGGGGTCTCCTGAAACATTATACCGATCCTAGCACTCGAGGTGTCCACCAAAGTTTCCACTTTAATCACTCCTGCAACTCTTTCACCCACCCTCAAACACACACACAAACTACCACAGAAGGAATGAACAATACCTTTCTTCTTTCCGTTCAAACTCACTTTCGATTTATAATAAGAACCTGCACACTGCGGAGGATGCAAACAACTAGCTAGACTGACCAAGCTGGTTCAAGCAAATTTTGCCGGCCCCGTTCGTCATTTAGAGGGGGCGGATACGTCATGAGCCTGGCGCTCTGCCAAGTTGGCAGCCCTGCCAGGCTGCCGGCCGCAGGTCGCGGCGGCACACCGCGCCTCTTTGTTTGCCTGTCAACCACGACCTCGTTATTAACTCGCACCCGGACAATGCACAGCGCGTGCTACTATGACGATGGGCCGTCCTTCTTATGGAGCTATGCTGCGGGCTGGGAACGAGTAATGAGATTATTCTTATAATCATTATTATTATTTCTACTATTAAACGTAGAAAAACTGCTTAAAATGTAGCAGTTGTCGCCTACGCTGTTAGACCAGGTCGCCAATGCATTTCATCTTCTGGCTGCAGAGTCGAACAAGAGCCTTACATGCTAATAATGGTGCCCGTTCATAGTATGCTAAGGAGGCATCATTTATCTACCAGAATTACTCTGCACCTTGTTTAACCTGAGGTTATAGCAATGGTGGTAGTGTGTTGGCTTGGATGTACAATAACTAGAAAAAGCTTTAGCGTCATGGAGTAATATCATCATATATGGACGATTCTGTTAAGTGTACATGAAATGCGTTCTGTGAGGGATAGATAGAATAGCTGTATAGATGTGTTTGTTCTTACGCTTCAACAATCATTATGACATCCTGTGAAATTACTATACTAGTCTCTTTGGCAGCCTCTGATAACGTCCGCTAACAAGTAACCTCTGTTAGACGATCTCTGAACACAATTTAAGAGACGAAATAAAACACATCAGGAATACAGGGGGAAGGATGTGAGATTGGGTATTAAGTCTATCGGCTACACATCATTAGCCAGCAGAAAAAGCTCGGATTTCAAAAAGTTGAGGGAGCACACTGCTTGCTTTTTAATGGGATGTCCTTCATTCACTTCCCAACACGTATAAAGTAAATACTTCTTATGTTTTTCTTTGTGGGAGAAGTTGGGTGACGTGCGAGGGCAAGGCTGGGGCGGTGTGAGACGGATGTTTTCATCGGTCTTGTGGCTCATATGATGTACGACACCAGTCCATCACGACTACTTCCTCTTTCCAGCTTACTCATCACAGAGTAGTGTTTAGAATCAGAGTGCAATCTCTTTCTTCCCAAACCGAGAAATTTATTTATTCCCTCTTGTTACGGAACATTTTCTGACATCTTCTCCCTCCTTGTTGTCAGTTTTTTCCACATATTCCTCACCTCGCCGTTTAAGTGGAGAAACAACTCATATCCTACCAGTCAATTAAAATTTAACATCCTTCTATAACACTGCACGTCAAACACCTCAATGCTCTTCTTTTCCGTTTTTCAAAAAAAATGTTCAAATGTGTGTGAAATCTTATGGGACTTAACTGCTAAGGCTATTAGCCCCTAAGCTTACACACTACTTAACCTAAATTATCCTAAGGACAAACACACACACCCATGCCTGAGGGAGGACTAGAAGCTCCGCCGGTATCAGCCGCACAGTCCATGGCTGTAGAGCCTTAGTCCGCTCGGCTAATGCCGCGCAGCTTTCCGTTTTTCTTCCAGTCGATGATTAACTTACATACAATGATTAACTTACATACATGTAGCCTTCCCCAAAAAATGTATCCCGAAATTAAAGCCTATGTTCGATACAACTGGACTTTTCATAGCGAGGAAGCCCTCTTTTTTTCTGTGCCAGTCTTGCTCTTATGCCCTTTCTGTTGTGCTACTGTCGACTTTAGTCCGAAGGCTGGTTTGATGCTGTTCTCCATGCTAATCTATAAGGCACAAGTCTTTCATACCTTCATTACTACTCCACCCTGTGCCCATTGAAAAGTGCATACTGTAATCGAATATTGGTCTTACAGTGCAATTCTTACCGCAACATTTCCTTCCATAAAAAAACTGAAGATTGCTTCATACCTCAGTATGTGCTGTATCAAGCGATTTCTTCTTATAGTCAAGTTCATTTTTCCTAAATAGACTCAGTACCGGTGCCTCATCACTTACGCTGACCAGCTAAGTGATCTTGAGCGTTCTCCAGCGGCACCACAGGCAAAAAATTTCGGTACCTTGTTGGTTTATCGTCCACCTTTCACGTCTCTGTGTTTATACTGCAAACAAATGCCTTCTTAAAAGTGTTTCTCTTGCCAGTGCCATTATAGAGCATTTCAGATACCACCACGTAATACATCAGTTTTTTCTTTTTCTCTATGGCGACATCCACCTGATCACTACTCGCCCTGAGTCCGCATAGAGAAGTAATTCATCTGCGGGATATTATCACTAAAAGGATGCCGTTGACATTTAGGTATACAGTAGAGCTGCTTGACCTTGGTAAAATAACGGCTATTGTTTCACTTTGCTTTCATAGCAGATTCCACAGCTAATATCACAAGATCACACTAGTCAGTTATCCAGACAAATGCTCTCTAAGTGTACTAATGGCTGCTTACTTTCTTCAGGTACCACTTCTTAATATTGCCTCTCCACAGATACCTCCCCAACGCTTTTGTTCCTACTGTACGGCTTTCAATCTCGTTGATCTACATATGACATGCCTCCGCAGCAAGGCTCATGGGTCGTGATGGGATGTCTGAGTCCATTCAAAGCGCAAAGACTATCAACAGCAAAACAATTCTAAGCATTCGACTCAAGTTGGATTAACATTATACAAGCGAATAACTGATTCAGGTACAGACGAGTGTCGCACTGTGACTGACAGCGGAAAGAGTGCACACAAGTTCGTTGGCACTCTACAAGGAGGTAGAAGAATTCAATGTCATTGGTGGTAGATGTTCCACTGCCTTATTTAACTGGCAAAGAGAGGAGAGGTGGTTACGTGACATTTCTGATGATCAAACTATTGCGCTAATAGCCTGGATTACGTTCCAAAGTCCTCCACATTGTTTGACAGAGTGAGGGCTTGTGACACTATAATGGTGGTCCATCCGTAATATGTGGTATTAAGGTCAGTGGACTCTTAGTGATAGTCGAGATGAGAAGGCAATGTGTCGACAACAATTTTCCCCGCATCCTTCTCTCATCATCAAACAATACAACACCACAGTATACATACAAATCCATTGTAGTCAACGTATACCCTTCGCACATAATCCTCACACAAGGTAAGGAAGGGGAGAGACACCATGTGCAGATGAAAAAAAAAACCTCCCCAGTCATGCGGATGAATCTACTCCTCGGCGCCACCCAGCCAAAACGTAACAAAACTTTCTTTTCTGACTTACTTAGGAATCCTGTGATCTGTAGCTCCATGTGTTACAAAAGCAATCTGTAGTATGATTTTTGTGTCGTTGCAGAACGCGATGCGCAGAAACCGTGGCTGCCAGACGATGAGGGCAGCGGCTTCAGCTCTGAAACAGAACTCGACGACGAAGACCTATTCCTGCAGCAGCGCAGGGCTGCGCGCCGAGGGCGAAAGGTAAGGTACATCCTGATCCGAGTCAGAAGGCTCCGCATATTTACCCAAACATTCCAGATTGCCATACTCGAAACTGACGAAAACGACATAAAAGACTACACTTGATTTCTGAACTAGATAACATATTTATCCACCCCTCTCCTTTTTGCAAATGTGTCAGTAGATAGGTGTATAGTATATGACTGCTAAGTGTGAGACACAGTACTTTTCATTATACCAAACATTAAGCTTTCATCTTGTTCGATTCATACATGTACCACTGAAAGAATGGACTTCGCGAAAGTCGACATTAGTCTAATTCTGGATTTAACATTTCTGTGAGTTCAGTAGTAAGAAGGCTGCGGAGTATTAACTGTTCCTGTCATGAAATCATATTTTTACTATTGTCTAAGCTAGTATTATTGTGTTACAAAATTTTTTTAGAGATTGTGTGTTACGGATTATAAAATATTTACACAACCCTCCTGCCAGTGAAAAGAATATGTGGTAATGTGCTTACCTGTGTCAGTTCAGTATCGTATGATTTCAATAGGCTCGTGCAGTATTCTGCTATGGAAAGTGCAAGTGATCTCCTCCAGCTACAAGCTGCAGTTGACAGTCCAGAGGCTGGACAACTGGGTGGTGTTTTGCATAAGCAAACTACTCACTTATGGTGTTATACAGCATTTGTTTAAGCAAAGTTTATGACACAATTATTTTCATGGCTTTAATTTATGACCCACTACCATAACATGGCTACTCCACACTTAATCCTGTCGCAGTAGCTCACTTGTGCTCTTATCCATTATTTATTTACAACTAATTTGCGATCAAATGTCATAACATGGCTACCTTTTTATTTCAGATACCTTATCTTAATTATTATAATATATGCATCATATTGGTCACATTATGTGCAACTCTGTACTTAGTTTGCTTTATTATAATTCCAATGTTGAATCACAATCTTTATTTCTAATCACGTAATTAACTTCGACTTGTAATTATCATTTTTAGACCTAGAAAAATATAAGCACATATAAAGAGCCTAATTTAGAGATGCATTCCTAACTATATGAGTGTAGAGTGAGAAACACTATAAACAACTATATAACATATCCATACCCGATTATCTTGCACTTGAAGACAATGCGATGTTTGTAGTGCATCTGTAAATTAGGCTACATCCATGAGCTTGTATTCGTCCAGGTCTGAAGATGTTCATCATTGACCGAAATTAATTACTTGACTGCAAATAAGTGTTGTGATTCAAGACTGGAATTATAATAAATCAAGCATTTTTTGAATAGCTGGAAACTTCTTCGTGACTGTAACATAGCTTGTGTATTTCTAATGATACTATTTATTCTCGCACTTGTACACTCTTGCAGTCTTCGGAGCTGTGTGGATGATTTTTTTCCGAAAGGAGATAGTATGTCGCCAGACTCATTCATTTTGCACACCGACTTGAATAGTGTTTTGTTGCCACTTCCTCCAATGATTTTAGAAATTCTGATGTAATATTGTTGATCCCTTCCACCTTATTTGATCTAGAGTTTTCCAAAGCTCTTTTAAATACTGATTCTAATATTTGATCACTTATTTCTTATTAATCGACTCCTTTCCCTTCTTCTATCACATCAGACATATCTTTCCCCTCATAGAAGCCTTCATTGTATTCTTTGCATGTATTTGCTCTCTCCACTGCATTTGTTAAATGCAGAGGAGAATTCCCGTTTCACTCTTGATGTTGCCGCCCTTGATTCTAATTTCACCGGATGTTGTTTCGATTTGCCTATATGCTAAGTCTGTCCTTCCAGCAATCACTTGTTTTTCGATTTTTCTCATTTTTCCTGCAACCATTTCGTCTTAGCGTCCCAACATTTTCTATTTATTTCATTCCTCAGCGACAGTATTGCGGTATTCCTGAATTTATCTGAGCATTTTTGCACTCTTACGTTGGAGAAATTGCTTTTTCAATGACTATCTGTTATCAAAAGACCAATCACAACTTTTATTTCTGCACTACCATATTTTATACAATTCTTCTCAAATTCCTTTTCCTCATATCTCCTTTAACCCATTGTATTCTCTCTAACATGTGAAGAAATATATAGTTCAGATGCTTCTTTTGGTGTTATATCAGTTTTGAAAGGAAAGCTTGACTGTATCAACTTGAGATTTTATTATATTATGTTTCCTTTCCTTTGTTTCCTTCTATGGAATTTAATTCCATTCAAATCCATTACATCTAAGTAACACATTTTCAGTATTTTAATATTGTTGGTATCATCTTCTAGGTTCAAAATATCTGCTACATTATATGTATCACTTACTTCCTGACAACATTTACCGTTTTTCCTTCCCTGTCTTTATGTTTATAATTTGATATGATGTCCAAATCTTCATCACTGAAATCGCTAAGATCATCAGATTCTTCCAATATTGGAAGAACTTCTTCATCTGTCAATTTTCTCAAAATCATGTTCTAAGACCAACAGCTAATATGGTTTGTATCTACCAGATATCACTCAATAATGTGGGATCTTCAATGAACTATAATTGAAGTAAATAAATAAGAAGACTATAAAACGAATCTGAGTTACTTGGGTCAAGCATCAAGTATGAATATATCCGAAAATTAATTTCGTTACTAAAAGACAGTATAAAATCTTTGTACTTATCATTTACTGGAGCAAAACATAATGCTTTTAGAATAGTGAATGACGAAATCGTAGTATAAATATTTACAACTAATAAAAATGTAATGAGGCTCTGAGACTCACCTTAGACGGTCTAGGAGTAATGGCTAGTAGATATGGAGAGTATAATATATGAAGAACAGAATGGTTTTGGATCAGGACGCACATGAACAGAAACTCATTGAGTATGCATGGATTTCCTCAGAGTCCATGATACGGTACGACAAAACAGTCCATGGATACATATGTGGATTACTGGTTGTGTCAACTACTTAAGTCAAACTAGTCAAACAGATCTATGAAACGATGTGTGTTACGTCAAAGTAGGAAAATACAGCGTCACCAGGATTTCCTGTTGCAAAGGGGCTACACCAAAGATGTGTAATGGCACCAGTGTTATTTAATAATTTCTACGTATGAGGCACTTAAAACCTCCAGGAGCAAATGTGAAGGCATGGGAGTCCCTGTCCAGGACGAAATCTTGTACACACTGCTCTTTCTTGCTGACTAATTCATAGCAGTAAGAGACCTGGATAAACGAAGGACGTGTTTGGGAAATTAGACGAGGAATATGAAAAATGGGGCTAACAATTAGCTTGAAAGAACCAAAGTATCATATGGTTGGTTTGAACATTAAAGGCAACGTGGAGGCTGGACGCAGTAAGAGCAAGGGATGTAAGTTTTTTAAGTGTCTGGGTTCATGAAGTCATCAAATGGAGAAAGTGAAGATTATGTAAATAACAAAACAGAGCAGTGCAAAAGGACCAACAACGACTTAGCTTGGTCTTTTGAATAATAAAATAACAAAAAGGACCACAAAGGCGAGATATCATTCAGTTGCTGAAAAGAGTGGTATGCACAGAACAGAAAAATAGGTAGTAAACAAGCAGCAGGTAATAACTTGCTTTCACTAAAGATAGACTTTTGGAGGCGATGTTTTGGGTTTTCCAAGTTGGACTGTCTAACAAATACTAACATAAGAAAGGCTATTGGTGTCGTAAATCAGTAATAAACTCAGTGAAGACTAAATGTGTAGAATGGTATAGCCTTCAAAACAGGATGAACGGCTGCTGGTGATGGCAGTGGACCACAGGAGAAAGAAAAACGCATAGGCGATATGGGAGCAGCTGTGGTCAAGATGTCCAGGATGTGATGGATGTCAGAGTCCTACTAGGGGAGACTGGATGATCAGAGGAAGTGGAATAAAGGAAGGAAGAAACGGCATGAGTTGTAGAACACTAGCAGTATGGTGATGATGAAAAGCAGTAAGATACATGATAAGGATAATAAATTTGGTAATAAACTGGGTTCAAAATAAACATGTCACCTAGAGGGAGAGGAGGAATGGAGATAGGAGGGAGGTCATAAAACAGAGGTGTGGTTGGAGGAGTGACAGGGGATCAGATATTATCCTGATCCCTTGTGACACAGACACAAAAGTAGTGAGATTCGCGCCAGAGCAGGCTTAGTTTCTATACTTTTACCCTCTACAGCTTTCACTAGTATCATGGAAGTTATTTCCAGATGCATTAACATATGTCCTGTGGTACCATACCTTCGTATGTACGAATGTGAACTATGTACAACGATATGGAGCTACAATGAACAAAAAATTAATCATACGATGCTCATATAAGACGTAAATCAAACAAACAGTGGCTGTAACAACCATATCAAAAAATAACTTGCACAAGGAGCAAGTTCAACGAACATTTTGATTGTAATAGTGCAACAAAAACGAGACTCATTGTACGTCTGCAGCAATATAAGAATCAAAAAAATATATAGTCAACAGTAAAACTCGAAATCTAAAGTAAAAATCTGTCACAGTACTCAAAAGGATGAATGTGCCATGCGTAATAAAGCCATAGACAAACAGAAAACATAGATGGCTCATCGCTGCACTATGTAATTGGTCGACAGCGAAATAAAAGATTTTTGTATCGACTAGTACTTACATGACTGTTCCCCGTTCATAGCAGTAACATAACGTAAACAAAAATGGCAAGAAGAAGTGACGGTGGTGTGCAAATGTGTACAGTTACATAGATCAACATATAAAAGGAATACTTGCTAGCAGAGATTCAGTTGTGTGTAAAGACAACAATATAATAACTAAAGATATTTGACAATCAAATCAAATTATATAAGAAACGTGGGCCAGGCAATGGTGTCACTGTTAGTTACAAGAAAATTACATTCAGAACATGTGACAGGAGTATGGTTGGTTACCACCAAAATAAATTTAAAATTACTGTATTGACAACACATCATATTACAAAATAAAGTTTACAGCAACTGTGAGAAGACAGATCGCACAAAACGGAGACCACATCATGTGACTTGAAAGTGATTCAACTGCCTGTTACACGTGAGGTGTAGAAAACTGGAGGAATATAGCAGTAGTAGCACACAGTCCTTGTGCTAGAAATTTTGTTGTGCATCGTTAGCACAACACGATAAATTTATTTTTATTTTAGTTCCTCAAAAATACTAAAGAAATAGTTCTGATTAAGCTTTCTTACCCATTTAATACTCGATAAAAACTGTGCTCAGGTACATTTTTAAGATTGTCAGTAGGTGTGGGCGGGTGCCACCTAGGGTTTTGCAGAAGTGCGGTGGTGAGGGGGTGGGGGGGGGGGGGAGGAAGTGGTCTTAGCAGGAACTTTTGCCATTCTATTCTCGCATGTATCAATGTCGTACTACTCCGTGATCAAGCCACAGGAAGGCGTGAAAGAGAATAACTAAAAAAAAGAAAAAGGAACATAAGGTCTCTCTGCCACCACGAATCAAGTTCAAATTTCGTTAAATGGTTTTAAACAATCCCTAGTGTTTCCCGCTTGTACACAAGAGGAAGAAACTGCGGTCTCGCCAAACGAGTGCTATCATGTCAATGCGGATGCAGCCCCAGTTTGTCCAAAGAGAAGGGTTTGAACATCTGAGGGTGTCAGTATCAAAAGTTGTCAAAAGGTCATCGAGTTGCGAACTGTAGTTTTCGACCACGAAATGCGTGGGAATCAAAGTTCCATGGAAAAGCGCGGTTCCACTGACACCCTTCCTGTCATCCTTTGAGACCTTTCAGTTAAGATTCTGCGTGGCGGTGTGTCTGAAATGTTTTCCTCGGCCACACATAAGAAAACCTGTTGATTTTAAAGCTGAGCGTCGTGAATCTAACCTCCAAAGCAGAGGCGTCAAACGAACGCGTGAAATATGGATATCAGGGGCTGTGATGGCATCTCAATTTTGTGACACTTCCAATCCGAAGTCATTAACCCACTTTACACCTCACATGAGCTTCTGATATCTGGGCTGTTTTCGTACGTGTCGACACCTTGGTCTCTGAAGCGTCGTCGAGCCAAAGGACGATGTCGTAGAGCGTCACGCTTTTTATCATTACAGAGGAACATTTTACGCACCTTTGAGGCAAATTCCACATGCGTCAGAATTGGGGACAAGTATTAGTTTTCGAAAAAGTGATCCCTTAATTCGGCTGTACAGTGCATTTTATTGAGCAGCCAATTTCTATTTACAAAGTAAAAATTATTTTACGATGCATAGCACATCGTAGTGATGCAAAATTACTTAAGTTAACCTCGTTACCCTAAAACAAATTTGAAAAATCATTCACATAACGATAGTAATATACTGTTTTCTCTTTTAAGGTGTCGTACTTTTATAGAATTTATTTTCCTGTTCATTAATGAAAATCGGCGCTGAGATGCCAGCCAGACATTCTGAAGATAAATTTCGCCATTAAATTTAAAATGATTATGAGATAATGACAGATCAAGTAATTCAGCCAATTCAGTGACTTTACCAATACTACGTGTTACGTGCAATAGCAGATTGTTCTTGGTAGTGTGCAGATAACCTTCAGTCAGAACACTAGTATGTAAATGACCACTGTCAAGTAACAATAATTGGGCGTTTTTCGGTAATTTAAGGCCTGTTAAAGTTTTAGTAAGTTTCTATTTTTTTCTATCAGTAGTGTTTCGAAAAGCATAGCCTCTTTCGACTTCTTATTCAGTGCTTTGTTAAGCTTGTATTTTGGACATTTAGTATTATTAACAAGTGACCTAATTTTCCTATGAACATTCTTACGACTCTGTTATGTTTACTGGAGGCTGCTGGGATTCACTATTTTCACAGATCTCCTTTCATAATCAGCAAATAGGAAAGCGGTATTATCTATTTTTCATTCGAGGTTGTTGTAGAACGTCCCTGCAGGATCCTTTTTTCTTTCGATGACCTTATTACGTTATAAGTTTGACTAAAATTTTATTACGCTTGATATCTTCTTCCTTTTTAATACTTTCACAGCTTTTAACTTAAGATTTTTTTGTTTTTACTATTTACTATGTATTTGTTTGATTCTTTTTTTCCTACAGCTATAGAGCCAGTCTCATTTGTGTTGTTTTGTTACAACTAAACTTTTCATTGAAGTTGCCTCTTATAAAAGGCACGTTATGATTATTATTAAAACATCCACTTTCTGTCGAACTGTCATGCTATACGAGGATGGCACGTTCAATACTTCTTTGTTTGGTATAACACTACGTAGGTGCAGCTATTTCATGTTCAGATAATACTGAGGATGATGCTCGTTCCGCCCTTTATAAGCTGACATTTTTACGATGTGTGCTCAGTTGTTCCCTCTGTATTTGTGTATACCTTCAGACACTGTAAGCTTGAAGATAATTCTGCAACAAGAAATTTTTGCTAAGGCGACTTTCTGCTGTGTGTGTGTGTGTGTGTGTGTGTGTGTCTGTGCTTGTTCGCAGATCGGAGGTTCGTTTTATTGACAACTGAAACTACTCAAGTCATCACATTTCAAAATTTATATATGTCCGCGATCTAGGTAATTAAAAGGTTTTTTAAATTTCATGGAATTTCATTCGTGCTAGTCTTCATTATTTTTCTCTTTCTTCGGTTTACTCTCAGTCCACTATCGGTGCTCAGTGGACTGTTCATACCACACAGAATAACATGCAGCAGTTGTTTGAATTCACTGAAGATAGCATCGCTCTCAACGGATTTTATATTCTTTCATCTTGATTTCTAATCCTGTTTTTGAAATTATCTCTTGTCTCTGTCATTGCTTCTTCGATGTACAGCTTAAACAGAAGGGTAGAAAGACAGCAACCCAGTACAACATCCCTTTTTAATTCGAGCACTTGCCGGCCATGTGGCCGAGCGGTTCTAGGCGCTTCAGTCTGGAACCGGACGACCGCTACGGTCACAGGTTCGAATCCTGCCTCGGGTATAGATGTGTGTGATGTCCTTAGGTTAATTAGGTTTAAGTAGTTCTAAGTTCTAAGGGACTGATGACCTCAGATATTAAGTCCCATAGTGCTCAGAGCCATTTCAACCATTTTTGATTTCGAGCACTTCGTTCCTGGTCTTCCATTCCTACTGATCCTTCTTGCTTTTGACCGCCTTTCCCTGTCACTTGAACCTAATTATCTGTGAATTACTAACGTCTAGCACCATTTTACACTGTCGACAGATCTGGTGAGGGTGTCTTGATTTCTCTATAGTTCTGCTTCCATTACTAAGTCTGAACTGCCCCTCTTGTGTGTGTACCCTCCTTTGCGCGAAACCGATCGTCACCTAAGAGATGCACTGTTTTCATCTCCATTGATTTGTAAATCTTTCTTGTCAGCAACTTATATGCACTAAGTGTTAGATAGATTGTTCTACTGTTATCGCAGTCTTTTTCCTATTCAGTATTCAGAATCGTGTGTATTATATTTTTCCGGGAATCGGATGGTATGTCCCCAGTAGCATAGATTCCACACATCAACATGATGGTTGATTGATTCCCTTTTCGCAAAAGATTCTAGAAATTCTTCTGCCTTAATTATCTGAAGTCTACCAACAGCTTTATCATTCTTTGATAACAGTATTGTATCCGCTATGTAACCTCATCGACTCTTACGTTTTCTTCTGTTGCGTCAGCCTATCGTCTCTGCCACTCCTGGAAGCCTTATCTTTATTCTACCTACCTGTCCACTCTTTTCACTGCGTTCAAACAGTGGAATTACTGTTGCACCGTTACTGTTGGTACCTTCGATTTTAATTCATCGATTGAGCTTCTAACTTTTCTATGCAGAATTGGTCCTTGCGACAAGCATTCTTCTTCTTCGATTACTTCGTGCACTGAAGAGCCAAAGAAACTGTTACACCTGCCTAATGTCGTGTAGGCCATCAGCGAGCACGCAAAAGTGCCGCCACATGACGTGGCATGGACTCGACTAATGTCTGAAGTAATGCTGGAGGGAACTGACACCATGAATACTGCAGGGCTGTCCATAAATCCTCAAGAGTGCGAGGGCGTGGAGATGTCTTCTGAAGACCACGTTGAAAGGCATCCCAGATATGCTCAATAATGTTCATGTCTTGAGTGTTTGATGGACAGCGAAAGCATTCAAACTCAGAAGTGTCTTCTTGGAGCCACTCTGTAGCAATTCTGGACGTGTGGTGTGTCACCTTGTCCAGGTCCGTCGCAATGCACAATGGACATGAATGAATGCACGTGCTCAGCAGCATGCTTACGTACGTGTTAACTGTCAGAGTCGTATCTAGACGTATCAGGATTCCTATTTCATTCTAACTGCACACGCCGCACACCGTTACAGAGCCTCCACCGCCATTAACAGTCACCTGCTGACATACAGTGTCCATGGATTCATGAGGCTGTGTCTATACTCATATACGTCCATCCTGTCCATACAATTTGAAACGAGACTCGTTCGACCAGGCGACATGTTTCCAGTCATTAATAGTCCAATGTCGGTGTTGACAAGCCCTAGAGAGGCGTAAAGCTTTGTGTCGTGCAATCATCAAGGGTACACGAGTGAATCTTCGGCCCCGAAAGCCCATATCGATGATGTTTCTTTGAATGGTTCGCACGGTGACACTTGCTGATGGCCCAGCATTGACATCTGCAGCAATTTCTCGGTGGTGATGCACTTCTGTCACGTTGACGGATGCTCTTCAGACGTCGTTGGTCTCGTTTTTGCAGGATCTTTTCCCGCCCGCAGCGATGTCAGAGATTTGATGTTTTACCGGATTCCTGATGTTCACGGTACACTCGTGATATGGTCGTGGGGGAAACCTCAACTTTATCCCTACCTCGGGGATGCTGTGTCCCATCGCTCGGTGCACCGATTATAGCACCACGTTCAGACTCATTTAAATCTTGGTAACCTGCCACTGTAACAGCAGTAACCGATCTAACAACTGCGCCAGCTACTTGTTGACTTATACAGGCGTTGCCGACCGCAGCGCCGTATTCTGCCTGTTTACATATCTCTGTATTTGAATACGCATGCCTATACAAGTTTCTTTCGTGCTCCATTGTATTTTTGCTATAGCCATTTCGCTTTGGCACCCTTTTATGCCGTATTTCTTCCATTCGAAATTGAATATTACTATATCCCTGTGTTTCCCTCAATATTTTTGCATTTTTTCTTACGTCAATGAGCTGCAGAATTTCATCTGTTACCCGCGGTTTCTTTACAGCCACCTTTTTGTTCCAGATCTTTCTGTCCAACTTCCATGATTAGCCTTCCGTTCCTCTTTAACTGAAATGCAGACTGTGATTTTCGTTATTGCAGTATACACAGCCCCCGAGAATTTAAAACACACCTCATTATTGCTCAGTATTTCCTTATCCCATTTGTTTCCCAATTGATTCTTTCAGATGATTCTCTTAAACCTAAGCCTATTCTTCATTTATACTGAATTGTGTCCTGAGATTTTATATGCCCTACAATCCAATATTTAAGTTTGTGACTCCTGTCTGGTCATGATGTAACCCAGCTGATATCGTGTCTGCAAGTCTTTCCCAAGTATACCTTTTGTACTTTTCAATTTTGGACAGTGTATGCGGTATTACCAGTTGAGTTTTACAGAAGAACTCTATTACATTTTCTCGTCTCTCATTCCTGCTACGGAGCCCATACTCTTCAAGTAGCTCTTTGCTCTTTCGCATTCCCTACCAATGCAATCCTCCGTAATTATTAGATTATCATCTCTCTTTACATCTGAGTTATTCATTCAGTGCTGTCATACACCCTCTCTATCCGTACATCTTGTGCTTGAGACGTCGGTATGTATAACTGTATTATTGTTATTGATGTTGGATTGCTACAGATACTGATGAGAATAGTGCTTACTGAACTGTTCGAGCCGGCCGCAGGTGGCCGAGCGGTTCTAGGCGCTACAATCTGGAACCGTGCGACCGCTACGGTCGCAGGTTCGAATCCTGCCTCGGTGATGGATGTGTGTGATGTCCATAGGTTAGTTAGGTTTAAGTAGTTCTAAGTTCTAGGGGACTGATGACCTGAGAAGTTAAGTCCCATAGTGCTCAGAGCCATTTGAACCATTCCTTGAAGTAATCGTTATCTTCTTTCCAGTTCCTTCACTGTCTTCCCCAACAACTATACTGAGCCTTCACATTTCCCTTCAAAGGATTTCTAGTTTCAGTGCCACATTCAGACTTCTGATTTTCCACATTCCCAGTAGTAGAAGCTTACGTCAGTTAATTAATCTTTTTTTCATGGTAACCTCCACCATGGCAGTCCGCTGTTGGAGATTCGCATGAGGAACTAATCCAAATGTGGTGTCACCGCCAGACACCACACTTGCTAGGTGGTAGCTTTAAATCGGCCGCGGTCCATTTAGTACATGTCGGACCCGCGTGTCGCCACTGTGTGATCGCAGACCGAGCAGGTCTCGAGATACGGAATAGCACTCGCCCCAGTTGTACGACGACTTTGCTAGCGACTACACGGACGAAGCCTTTCTCTCATTTGCCGAGAGACAGTTAGAATAGCCTTCAGCTAAGTCAATGGCTACGACCTAGCAAGGCGCCATTAACCATTTTAAGATAGAGTCTCACTTGTATCATCAAGGAATGCTGTATTCACATGAAGGATTAAAAGTTAAGTATTAAAGCAGCTACGTACTTTTCTTGCTACCATTCATTACGTATCCTGTTTCAGACCATCAAGTCGGCCTGCTTGCTTTATGGCCGCCTCCCTTAAATAATGTGCGTAGTGTTGGCAATCTGTCAGCACTACACCAAATATTTTACCAGTGGAGGGATCACATGAGACCTTTTTTAATTACAAGTCACATGTCTTACGGATATATGTTGAGTGCCTTAACGTAGTGGTTTCCATTTATTTCTGCATCCTCATGACATTGATCATTGCTGATCCTTCCACCTTTTAGGGGCAGTTTCCACTCTAAAGGCAAAAGAGTGCCCTGAATCTCTTCCGACCCTCCGCTCTCCTTTGACCACGCCGTTGGAAAACAGGGGTTAGATTACTCTTTACACCGAGTGTGTTCCGCCACTAATTCAGAATTCAAGCAGTGGTCTGGGACGCTTTGATTAGTAGTTGAAGACGTTAACCCGACACCATCGTCACAAAATGTAAGAGTACAAACGGGTATATAATACTGATGTACTTATTTGTTATTAGTATAAGTCCACTAATGTTTCCTGAAAACGGGGACAACCTTTGTCTTCCCATTCATTCGGTAGACTCAGGACGGAGTGACGTACTAATGAGAAGATAGTTTTTTATACAGTCTTATGGAATCGAAAAGTGACCTATTGAAAGTAGCAGAATCTTCCTTCTGATGTTTGCGCTCTCCTTTCCCCAAGACCTGATGTCCCGGTCCATAAAGCTATAGTTTGCCTACCAGCACGCAGAATCCAGTTACAGTTAAAAAGAAACCAAATGGAATCACATTACTAATAATATTATCGTTAATCATGTCACTACTGCTAATCACAAAACAATTCTTAATTTCACAGGAAGGGCGGACGCCAGGGCGACGCAAGAACGTCGATTGGCTACAGCTACAAGGTCAGTGGTAATTGCATTATGTGCAAAGGTGCACTAATATCACCTATTCTAAGAAGTGACTCAAATAATATAAGCGTAAGGTTTTGCGGACTGTACACTCACAAACATGTTTTCTCATACTGCTTTTTAATGTAATATCGCAGAACGTAGTGTCGGAGCATACAGTGAGAGCTTTGTTCATCAGCCAGTGATTAATTAACCTAAGAGTGAAGGGGTTAGATTCAAAACTCTTTTGGACATATAAAAAACATTTGAGACCAGAACTCAAAAAAGATTTTTGGTTTCCTGAATAAGGAAAGAAATGGAGCTACAGCAGAGGAATTCACTAACTAAGTGAGTATAGCCGGCAATTGGCAAGAGAGAAGTGCAGAGAGACGAATTCATCTAAGTAGAGCGATTATACCTTATTGTCTTTGCTGTTTCATTTGTCACTTGAGAAAGTCATCAGAAAGGCAACGCACGAGTTCTATCATCCGCATGTGATATGGTCAATCGTGCAGAATGTGAGAAAGATTAAAACCTTATTAACTATTAGTTCGATTAAAAGATAAAAAAACAGGAAGACAAATCAGTTAGGAGTGTCATAAAAGCGTCTAGCGATGAAGATTTCAAATTTAAAGTAGCAGAGCCTCTTTTAGAAGCAAACCGTGATCCGTAGTGATTTCCTGTGCCACAGGAGTGTGAAAGAAACGAACACTGAAATAAATGTAATAAGAGTAATAATTATTATAACAATACGCCGTAAAAGAACAACTACACAGAGGAGACAGAAGTCCTGGCGTACCTTCTAATGTCGTGTCTGACATCCTTTTGCCTGACGTAGTGCAGCAACTCGACGTGGCATGCATTCAACAAGTCGTTGGGAGTCCTGTGCAGAAATATTGGGCCATGCTGACATCCTTTTGCCTGACGTAGTGCAGCAACTCGACGTGGCATGCATTCAACAAGTCGTTGGGAGTCCTGTGCAGAAATATTGGGCCATGCTGACATCCTTTTGCCTGACGTAATGCAGCAACTCGACTTGGCATGCATTCAACAAGTCGTTGGGAGTTGTGTGCAGAAATATTGGGCCATGCTGACATCCTTTTGCCTGACGTAGTGCTGCAGCTCGACGTGGCATGCATTCAACAAGTCGTTGGGAGCCCCGTGTAGAAATATTGGGCCATGCTGACATCCTTTTGCTTGACGTAGTGCAGCAACTCGACGTGGCATGCATTCATCAAGTCGTTGGGAGTCCTGTGCAGAAATATTGGGCCATGCTGACATCCTTTTGCTTGACGTAGTGCAGCAACTCGACGTGGCATGCATTCATCAAGTCGATGGGAGTCCTGTGCAGAAATATTGGGCCATGCTGACATCCTTTTGCTTGACGTAGTGCAGCAACTCGACGTGGCATGCATTCATCAAGTCGTTGGAAGTCCTGTGCAGAAATATTGGGCCATGCTGACATACTTTTGCCTGACGTAGTGCAGCAACTCGACGTGGCATGCATTCAACAAGTCGTTGGAGGTCCTGTGCAGAAATATTGGGCCTTGCTGACATCCTTTTGCCTGACGTAGTGCTGCAGCTCGACGTGGCATGCATTCAACAAGTCGTTGGGAGTCCTGTGTAGAAATATTGGGCCATGCTGACATCCTTTTGCTAGACGTAGTGCAGCAACTTGACGTGGCATGCATTCATCAAGTCGTTGGGAGTCCTGTGCAGAAATATTGGGCCATGCTGACATCCTTTTGCCTGACATAGTGCAGCAACTCGCCGTGGCATGCATTCAACAAGTCGTTGGGAGTCCTGTGCAGAAATATTGGGCCATGCTGACATCCTTTTGCTTGACGTAGTGCTGCAGCTCGACGTGACATGCATTCAACAAGTTGTTGGGAGTCCTGTGCAGAAATATTGGGCCATGCTGACATCCTTTTGCCTGACGTAGTGCAGCAACTCCACGTGGCATGCATTCATCAAGTCGTTGGGAGTCCTGTGCAGAAATATTGGGCCATGCTGACATCCTTTTGCTTGACGTAGTGCAGCAACTCGACGTGGCATGCATTCAACAAGTCTTTCGGAGTCCTGTGCAGAAATATTGGGCCATGCTGACATCCTTTTGCTTGACATAGTGCAGCAACTCGACGTGGCATGCATTCATCAAGTCGTTGGGAGTCCTGTGCAGAAATATTGGGCCATGCTGACATCCTTTTGCCTCACGTAGTGCCACAACTCGACGTGGCATGCATTCAACAAGGCGTTGGGAGTCCTGTGCAGAAATATTGGGCCATGCTGACATCCTTTTGCCTGGCGTAGTGCAGCAACTCGACGTGGCATGCATTCAACAAGTCGTTGGGAGTCCTGTGCAGAAATATTGGGCCATGCTGACATCCTTTTGCCTGACGTAGTGCTGCAGCTCGACGTGGCATGCATTCAACAAGTCGTTGGGAGTCCTGTGCAGAAATATTGGGCCATGCTGACATCCTTTTACTTGACATAGTGCAGCAACTCGACGTGGCATGCATTCATCAAGTCGTTGGGAGTCCTGTGCAGAAATATTGGGCCATGCTGACATCCTTTTGCTTGATGTAGTGCAGCAACTCGACGTGGCATGCATTCATCAAGTCGTTGGGAGTCCTGTGCAGAAATATTGGGCCATGATGACATCCTTTTGCCTGACATAGTGCAGCAACTCGACGTGGCATGCATTCAACAAGTCGTTGGGAGTCCTGTGCAGAAGTATTGGGCCATGCTGACATCCTTTTGCCTGACGTAGTGCTGCAGCTCGACGTGGCATGCATTCATCAAGTCGTTGCGAGTCCTGTGCAGAAATATTGGGCCATGCTGACATCATTTTGCCTGACGTAGTGCAGCAACTCGACGTGGCATGCATTCAACAAGTCGTTGGGAGTCCTGTGCAGAAATATTGGGCCATGCAGACATCCTTTTGCCTGAGGTAGTGCAGCAACTCGACGTGGCAAGCATTCAACAAGTCGTTGGGAGTCCTGCGCAGAACTATTGGGCCATGCTGACATCCTTTTGCCTGACGTAGTGCTGCAGCTCGACGTGGCATGCATTCATCACGTCGTTGGGAGTCCTGTGCAGAAATATTGGGCCATGCTGACATCCTTATGCTTCACGTAGTGCAGCAACTCGACGTGGCATGCAGTCAACAAGTCGTTGGGAGCCCTGTGCAGAAATATTGGGCCATGCTGACATCCTTTTGCTTGACGTAGTGCAGCAACTCGACGTGGCATGCATTCATCAAGTCGTTGGGAGTCCTGTGCAGAAATATTGGGCCATGCTGACATCCTTATGCTTGACGTAGTGCAGCAACTCGACGTGGCATGCAGTCAACTAGTCGTTGGGAGTCATGTGCAGAAATATTGGGTCATGCTGACATCCTTTTGCCTGAGGTAGTGCAGCAACTCGACGTGGCATGCATTCAACAAGTCGTTGGGAGTCCTGTGCAGAACTATTGGGCCATGCTGACATCCTTTTTCCTGACGTAGTGCTGCAGTTCGCCGTGGCGTGCATTCGACAAGTCGTTGGGAGTCCTGTGCAGAAATATTGGGCCATGCTGACATCCTTTTGCTTGACGTAGTGCAGTAACTTGACGTGGCATGCATTCATCAAGTCGTTGGGAGTCCTGTGCAGAAATATTGGGCCATGCTGACATCCTTTTACTTGACGTAGTGCAGCAACTCGACTTGGCATGCATTCAACAAGTCGTTGGGAGACCTGTGCAGAAAAATTGGGCCATGCTGACATCCTTTTTCTTGACATAGTGCAATTATTCGACGTGGCATGCATTCAACAAGTTGTTGGGAGTCCTGTGCAGAAATATTGGGCCATGGTGACATCCTTTTGCCTCACGTAGTGCAGCAACTCGACGTGGCATGCATTGAACGAGTCGTTGGGAATCCTGTGCAGAAATATTGGGCCATGCTGACATCCTTTTGCTTGACGTAGTGCTGCAGCTCGACGTGGCATGCATTCAACAAGTCGTTGGTAGTCCTGTGCAGAAATATTGGGCCATGCTGACATCCTTTTGCTTGACGTAGTGCAGCAACTCGACGTGGCATGCATTCATCAAGTCGTTGGGAGTCCTGTGCAGAAATATTGGGCCATGCTGACATCCTATTGCCTGACGTTGTGCAGCAACTCGACGTGGCATGCATTCAACAAGTCGTTGGGAGTCCTGTGTAGAAATATTGGGTCATGTTGACATCCTTTTGCTAGACGTAGTGCAGCAACTCGATGTGGCATGCATTCATCAAGTCGTTGGGAGTCCTGTGCAGAAATATTGGGCCATGCTGACATCCTTTTGCTTGACGTAGTGCAGCAACTCGACGTGGCATGCATTCATCAAGTCGTTGGGAGTCCTGTGCAGAAATATTGGGCCATGCTGACATCCTTTTGCTTGACGTAGTGCAGCAACTCGACGTGGCATGCATTCATCAAGTCGTTGGGAGTCCTGTGCAGAAATATTGGGCCATGCTGACATCCTTTTGCCTCACGTAGTGCAACAACTCGACGTGGCATGCGTTCAACAAGTCGTTTGGAGTCCTGTGCAGAAATATTGGGCCATGCTGACATCCTTTTGCCTGACGTAGTGCAGCAACTCGACGTGGCATGCATTCAACAAGTCGTTGGGAGTCCTGTGCAGAAATATTGGGCCGTGCTGACATCCTTTTGCCTGACGTAGTGCAGCAACTCGACGTGGCATGCATTCAACAAGTCGTTGGGAGTCCTGAGCAGAAATATTGGGCCATGCTGACATCCTTTTGCCTGACGTAGTGCAGCAACCTGACGTGTCATGCATTCAACAAGTCGTTGGGAGTCATGTGCAGAAATATTGGGCCATGCTCACATCCTTTTATCCTCTTGTAGTGCAACAACTCGGCGTGGCATGCATTCAACAAGTCGTTGGGAGTCCTGTGCAGAAATATTGGGCCATGCTGACATCCTTTTGCCTAACGTAGTGCAGCAACTCGACGTGGCATGCATTCAACAAGTCGTTGGGAGACCTGTGCAGAAATATTGGGCCATGCTGATATCCTTTTGCCTGACGTAGTACAGCAACTCGACGTGGCATGCATTCAATAAGTCGTTGGGAGTCCTGTGCAGAAATATGGGGCCATGCTGACATCCTTTTGCCTGACGTAGTGCTGCAACTCGACGTGGCACGCATTCAACAAATCGTTGGGAGTCCTGTGCAGAAATATTGGGCCATGCTGACATCCTTTTGCGGGACGTAGTGCTGCAGCTCGACGTGGCATACATTCAACAAGTCTTTGGGAGTCCTGTGCAGAAATATTGGGCCATGCTGACATCCTTTTGCCTGTTGTAGTGCTGCAGCTCGACGTGGCATGCATTCAACAAGTCGTTGGGAGTCCTGTGCAGAAATATTGGGCCTTGCTGACATCCTTTTGCTTGACGTAGTGCAGCAACTGGACGTGGCATGCATTCAACAAGTCGTTGGGAGTCCTCTGCAAAAATATTGGGCCATGCTGACATCCTTTTGCCTGACGTAATGCAGCAACTCGACGTGGCATGCACTTAACAAGTCGTTGGGAGTCCTGTGCAGAAATATTGGGCCATGCTGACATCCTTTTGCCTGACGTAGTGCAGCAACTTGACGTGGCATGCATTCAACAAGTCGTTGGGAGTCCTGTGCAGAAATATTGGGCCATGCTGACATACTTTTGCCTGACGTAGTGCTGCAGCTCGACGTGGCATGCATTCATCAAGTCGTTGGGAGTCCTGTGCAGAAATATTGGGCCATGCTAACATCCTTATGCTTGACATAGTGCAGCAACTCGACGTGGCATGCAGTCAACAAGTCGTTGGGAGCCCTGTGGAGAAATATTGGGCCATGCTGACATCCTTTTGCTTGACGTAGTGCAGCAACTTGACGTGGCATGCATTCATCAAGTCGTTGGGAGTCCTGTGCAGAAATATTGGGCCATGCTGACATCCTTTTGCTTGACGTAGTGCAGCAACTCGACATGGCATGCATTCATCAAGTCGTTGGGAGTCCTGTGCAGAAATATTGGGTCATGCTGACATCCTTTTGCCTGAGGTAGTGCAGCAACTCGACGTGGCATGCATTCAACAAGTCGTTGGGAGTCCTGTGGAAAAATATTGGGCCATGCTGACATCTTTTTGCCTGACGTAGTGCTGCAGCTCGACGTGGCATGCATTCGACAAGTCGTTGGGACTCCTGTGCAGAAATATTGGGCCATGCTGACATCCTTTTGCTTGACGTAGTGCAGCAACTCGACGTGGCATACATTCATCAAGTCGTTGGGAGGCCTGTGCAGAAATATTGGGCCATGCTGACATCCTTTTGCTTGACGTAATGCAGCAACTCGACGTGGCATGCATTCATCAAGTCGTTAGGAGTCCTGTGCAGAAATATTGGGCCATGCTGACATCCTTTTGCTTGACGTGGTGCAGCAACTCGACGTGGCATGCATTCAACAAGTCGTTGGGAGTCCTGTGCAGAAATATTGGGCCATGCTGACACCCTTTTTCTTGACGTAGTGCAATAATTCGACGTGGCATGCATTCAACAAGTCGTTGGGAGTCCTGTGCAGAAATATTGGGCCATGCTGACATCCTTTTGCCTGACGTAGTGCAGCAACTCGACGTGGCATGCATTCAACAAGTCGTTGGGAGTCCTGTGCAGAAATATTGGGCCATGCTGACATCCTTTTCCTTGACGTAGTGCAGCAACTCGACGTGGAATGCATTCATCAAGTCGTTCGGAGTCCTGTGCAGAAATATTGGGCCATGCTGACATCCTTCTGCCTGACGTAGTGCAGCAACTCGACGTGCCATGCATTCATCAAGTCGTTGGGAGTCCTGTGCAGAAATATTGGGCCATGCTGACATCCTTTTGCTTGACGTAGTGCAGCAACTCGACGTGGCATGCATTCATCAAGTCGTTGGGAGTCCTGTGCAGAAATATTGGGCCATGCTGACATCCTTTTGCCTCACGTAGTGCAACAAATCGACGTGGCATGCATTCAACAAGTCGTTTGGAGTCCTGTGCAGAAATATTGGGCCATGCTGACATCCTTTTGCCTGACGTAGTGCAGCAACTCGACGTGGCATGCATTCAACAAGTCGTAGGGAGTCCTGTGCAGAAATATTGGGCCATGCTGACATCCTTTTGCCTGACGTAGTGAAGCAACTCGACGTGGCATGCATTCATCAAGTCGTTGGGAGTCCTGTGCAGAAATATTGGGCCATGCTGACATCCTTTTGCTTGACGTAGTGCAGCAACTCGACATGGCATGCATTCATCAAGTCTTTGGGAGTCCTGTGCAGAAATATTGGGTCATGCTGACATCCTTTTGCCTGACGTAGTGCTGCAGCTCGACGTGGCATGCATTCGACAAGTCGTTGGGAGTCCTGTGCAGAAATATTGGGCCATGCTGACATCCTTTTGCTTGACGTAGTGCAGCAACTCGACGTGGCATGCATTCATCAAGTCGTTGGGAGTCCTGTGCAGAAATATAGGGCCATGCTGACATCCTTTTGCTTGACGTAATGCAGCAACTCGACGTGGCATGCATTCATCAAGTCGTTAGGAGTCCTGTGCAGAAATATTGGGCCATGCTGACATCCTTTTGCTTGACGTGGTGCAGCAACTCGACGTGGCATGCATTCAACAAGTCGTTGGGAGTCCTGTGCAGAAATATTGGGCCATGCTGACACCATTTTTCTTGACATAGTGCAATAATTCGACGTGGCATGCATTCAACAAGTCGTTGGGAGTCCTGTGCAGAAATATTGGGCCATGCTGACATCCTTTTGCCTGACGTAGTGCAGCAACTCGACGTGGCATGCATTCAACAAGTCGTTGGGAGTCCTGTGCAGAAATCTTGGGCCATGCTGACATCCTTTGGCTTGACGTAGTGCAACAACTCAACGAGGCATGCATTCAACAAGTCGTTGGGAGTCCTGTGCAGAAATATTGGGCCATGCTGACATCCTTTTGCCTGACGTAGTGCTGCAGCTCGACGTGGCATGCATTCAACAAGTCGTTGGGAGTCCTGTGCAGAAATATTGGGCCATGCTGTCATCCTTTTGCCTAACGTAGTGCAGCAACTCGACGTGGCATGCATTCATCAAGTCGTTGGGAGTCCTGTGCAGAAATATTGGGCCATGCTGACATCCTTTTGCCTGACGTAGTGCAGCAACTCGACGTGGCATGCATTCAACAAGTCGTTGGGAGTCCTGTGCAGAAATATTGGGCCATGCTGACATCCTTTTGCCTGACGTAGTGCTGCAGCTCGACGTGGCGTGCATTCAACAAGTCGTTGGGAGTCCTGTGCAGAAATATTGGGCCATGCTGACATCCTTTTGCTTGACGTAGTGCAGCAACTCGACGTGGCATGCATTCATCAAGTCGTTGGGAGTCATGTGCAGAAATATTGGGCCATCTTGACATCCTTTTGCCTGACGTAGTGCAACAACTCGACGTGTCATGCATTCAACAAGTCGTTGGGAGTCCTGTGCAGAAATATTTGGCCATGCTGACATACTTTTGCCTGACGTAGTGCTGCAGCTTGACGTGGCATGCATTCAACAAGTCGTTGGGAGTCCTGTGCAGAAATATTGGGCCATGCTGACATCCTTTTGCCTGACGTAGTGCTGCAGCTCGACGTGGCATGCATTCAACAAGTCGTTGGGAGCCCTGTGCAGAAATATTGGGCCATGCTGACATCCTTTTGCCTGACATAGTGCAGCAACTCGACGTGGCATGCATTCAACAAGTCGTTGGGAGTCCTGTGCAGAAATAATGGGCCATGCTGACATCCTTTTGCCTGACGTAGTGCTGCAGCTCGACGTATCATGCATTCAACAAGTCGTTGGGAGTCCTGTGCAGAAATATTGGGCCATGCTGACATCCATTTGCCTGACGTAATGCAGCAACTCGACGTGGCATGCATTCATCAAGTCGTTGGGAGTCCTATGCAGAAATATTGGGCGTTGCTGACATCCTTTTGCCTGACGTAGTGCAGCAACTCGACGTGGCATGCATTCATCAAGTCGTTGGGAGTCCTGTGCAGAAATATTGGGCCATGCTGACATCCTTCTGCCTGACGTAGTGCAGCAACTCGACGTGGCATGCATTCAACAAGTCGTTGGCAGTCCTGTGCAGAAATATTGGGCCATGCTGACATCCTTTTGCCTGACGTAGTGCTGCAGCTCGACGTGGCATGCATTCAACAAGTCGTTGGGAGTCCTGTGCAGAAATATTGGGCCATGCTGACATCCTTTTGCCTGACGTAGTGCTGCAGCTCGACGTGGCATACATTTAACAAGTCTTTGGGAGTCCTGTGCAGAAATATTGGGCCATGCTGACATCCTTTTGCTTGACGTAGTGCAGCAACTCGACGTGGCATGCATTCATCAAGTCGTTCGGAGTCCTGTGCAGAAATATTGGGCCATGCTGACGTCCTTTTGCCTGACGTAGTGCAGCAACTCGACGTGGCATGCATTCATCAAGTCGTTGGGAGTCCTGTGCAGAAATATTGGGCCATGCTGACATCCTTCTGCCTGACGTAGTGCAGCAACTCGACGTGACATGCATTCAACAAGTCGTTGGCAGTCCTGTGCAGAAATATTGGGCCATGCTGACATCCTTTTGCCTGACGTAGTGCTGCAGCTCGACGTGGCATGCATTCAATAAGTCGTTGGGAGTCCTGTGCAGAAATATGGGGCCATGCTGACATCCTTTTGCCTGACGTAGTGCTGCAACTCGACGTGGCACGCATTCAACAAATCGTTGGGAGTCCTGTGCAGAAATATTGGGCCATGCTGACATCCTTTTGCGTGACGTAGTGCTGCAGCTCGACGTGGCATACATTCAACAAGTCGTTGGGAGTCCTGTGCAGAAATATTGGGCCATGCTGACATCCTTTTGCCTGTTGTAGTGCTGCAGCTCGACGTGGCATGCATTCAACAAGTCGTTGGGAGTCCTGTGCAGAAATATTGGGCCTTGCTGACATCCTTTTGCATGACGTAGTGCAGCAACTGGACGTGGCATGCATTCAACAAGTCGTTGGGAGTCCTGTGCAAAAATATTGGGCCATGCTGACATCCTTTTGCCTGACGTAATGCAGCAACTCGACGTGGCATGCATTCAACAAGTCGTTGGGAGTCCTGTGCAGAAATATTGGGCCATGCTGACATCCTTTTGCCTCACGTAGTGCAGCAACTTGACGTGGCATGCATTCAACAAGTCGTTGGGAGTCCTGTGCAGAAATATTGGGCCATGCTGGCATACTTTTGCCTGACGTAGTGCTGCAGCTCGACGTGGCATGCATTCATCAAGTCGTTGGGAGTCCTGTGCAGAAATATTGGGCCATGCTGACATCCTTATGCTTGACATAGTGCAGCAACTCGACGTGGCATGCAGTCAACAAGTCGTTGGGAGCCCTGTGGAGAAATATTAGGCCATGCTGACATCCTTTTGCTTGACGTAGTGCAGCAACTTGACGTGGCAAGCATTCATCAAGTCGTTGGGAGTCCTGTGCAGAAATATTGGGCCATGCTGACATCCTTTTGCTTGACGTAATGCAGCAACTCGACATGGCATGCATTCATGAAGTCGTTGGGAGTCCTGTGCAGAAATATTGGGTCATGCTGACATCCTTTTGCCTGAGGTAGTGCAGCAACTCGACGTGGCATGCATTCAACAAGTCGTTGGGAGTCCTGTGCAAAAATATTGGGCCATGCTGACATCCTTTTGCCTGACGTAGTGCTGCAGCTCGACGTGGCATGCATTCGACAAGTCGTTGGGAGTCCTGTGCAGAAATATTGGGCCATGCTGACATCGTTTTGCTTGACGTAGTGCAGCAACTCGACGTGGCATACATTCATCAAGTCGTTGGGAGTCCTGTGCAGAAATATTGGGCCATGCTGACATCCTTTTGCTTGACGTAATGCAGCAACTCGACGTGGCATGCATTCATCAAGTCGTTAGGAGTCCTGTGCAGAAATATTGGGCCATGCTGACATCCTTTTGCTTGACGTGGTGCAGCAACTCGACGTGGCATGCATTCAACAAGTCGTTGGGAGTCCTGTGCAGAAATATTGGGCCATGCTGACACCCTTTTTCTTGACATAGTGCAATAATTCGACGTGGCATGCATTCAACAAGTCGTTTGGAGTCCTGTGCAGAAATATTGGGCCATGCTGACATCCTTTTGCCTGACGTAGTGCAGCAACTCGACGTGGCATGCATTCATCAAGTCGTTGGGAGTCCTGTGCAGAAATATTGGGCCATGCTGACATCCTTTTGCCTGACGTAGTGAAGCAACTCGACGTGGCATGCATTCATCAAGTCGTTGGGAGTCCTGTGCAGAAATATTGGGCCATGCTGACATCCTTTTGCTTGACGTAGTGCAGCAACTCGACATGGCATGCATTCATCAAGTCTTTGGGAGTCCTGTGCAGAAATATTGGGTCATGCTGACATCCTTTTGCCTGACATAGTGCTGCAGCTCGACGTGGCATGCATTCGACAAGTCGTTGGGAGTCCTGTGCAGAAATATTGGGCCATGCTGACATCCTTTTGCTTGACGTAGTGCAGCAACTCGACGTGGCATGCATTCATCAAGTCGTTGGGAGTCCTGTGCAGAAATATAGGGCCATGCTGACATCCTTTTGCTTGACGTAATGCAGCAACTCGACGTGGCATGCATTCAACAAGTCGTTAGGAGTCCTGTGCAGAAATATTGGGCCATGCTGACATCCTTTTGCTTGACGTGGTGCAGCAACTCGACGTGGCATGCATTCAACAAGTCGTTGGGAGTCCTGTGCAGAAATATTGGGCCATGCTGACACCATTTTTCTTGACATAGTGCAATAATTCGACGTGGCATGCATTCAACAAGTCGTTGGGAGTCCTGTGCAGAAATATTGGGCCATGCTGACATCCTTTTGCCTGACGTAGTGCAGCAACTCGACGTGGCATGCATTCAAAAAGTCGTTGGGAGTCCTGTGCAGAAATCTTGGGCCATGCTGACATCCTTTTGCTTGACGTAGTGCAACAACTCAACGAGGCATGCATTCAACAAGTCGTTGGGAGTCCTGTGCAGAAATATTGGGCCATGCTGACATCCTTTTGCCTGACGTAGTGCTGCAGCTCGACGTGGCATGCATTCAACAAGTCGTTGGGAGTCCTGTGCAGAAATATTGGGCCATGCTGTCATCCTTTTGCCTAACGTAGTGCAGCAACTCGACGTGGCATGCATTCATCAAGTCGTTGGGAGTCCTGTGCAGAAATATTGGGCCATGCTGACATCCTTTTGCCTGACGTAGTGCAGCAACTCGACGTGGCATGCATTCAACAAGTCGTTGGGAGTCCTGTGCAGAAATATTGGGCCATGCTGACATCCTTTTGCCTGACGTAGTGCTGCAGCTCGACGTGGCGTGCATTCAACAAGTCGTTGGGAGTCCTGTGCAGAAATATTGGGCCATGCTGACATCCTTTTGCCTGACGTAGTGCAGCAACTCGACGTGGCATGCATTCATCAAGTCGTTGGGAGTCATGTGCAGAAATATTGGCCCATCTTGACATCCTTTTGCCTGACGTAGTGCAACAACTCGACGTGTCATGCATTCAACAAGTCGTTGGGAGTCCTGTGCAGAAATATTTGGCCATGCTGACATACTTTTGCCTGACGTAGTGCTGCAGCTTGACGTGGCATGCATTCAACAAGTCGTTGGGAGTCCTGTGCAGAAATATTGGGCCATGCTGACATCCTTTTGCCTGACGTAGTGCTGCAGCTCGACGTGGCATGCATTCAACAAGTCGTTGGGAGCCCTGTGCAGAAATATTGGGCCATGCTGACATCCTTTTGCCTGACATAGTGCAGCAACTCGACGTGGCATGCATTCAACAAGTCGTTGGGAGTCCTGTGCAGAAATAATGGGCCATGCTGACATCCTTTTGCCTGACGTAGTGCTGCAGCTCGACGTGGCATGCATTCAACAAGTCGTTGGGAGTCCTGTGCAGAAATATTGGGCCATGCTGACATCCATTTGCCTGACGTAGTGCAGCAACTCGACGTGGCATGCATTCATCAAGTCGTTGGGAGTCCTATGCAGAAATATTGGGCGTTGCTGACATCCTTTTGCCTGACGTAGTGCAGCAACTCGACGTGGCATGCATTCATCAAGTCGTTGGGAGTCCTGTGCAGAAATATTGGGCCATGCTGACATCCTTCTGCCTGACGTAGTGCAGCAACTCGACGTGGCATGCATTCAACAAGTCGTTGGCAGTCCTGTGCAGAAATATTGGGCCATGCTGACATCCTTTTGCCTGACGTAGTGCTGCAGCTCGACGTGGCATGCATTCAACAAGTCGTTGGGAGTCCTGTGCAGAAATATTGGGCCATGCTGACATCCTTTTGCCTGACGTAGTGCTGCAGCTCGACGTGGCATACATTTAACAAGTCTTTGGGAGTCCTGTGCAGAAATATTGGGCCATGCTGACATCCTTTTGCTTGACGTAGTGCAGCAACTCGACGTGGCATGCATTCATCAAGTCGTTCGGAGTCCTGTGCAGAAATATTGGGCCATGCTGACGTCCTTTTGCCTGACGTAGTGCAGCAACTCGACGTGGCATGCATTCATCAAGTCGTTGGGAGTCCTGTGCAGAAATATTGGGCCATGCTGACATCCTTCTGCCTGACGTAGTGCAGCAACTCGACGTGACATGCATTCAACAAGTCGTTGGCAGTCCTGTGCAGAAATATTGGGCCATGCTGACATCCTTTTGCCTGACGTAGTGCTGCAGCTCGACGTGGCACGCATTCAATAAGTCGTTGGGAGTCCTGTGCAGAAATATGGGGCCATGCTGACATCCTTTTGCCTGACGTAGTGCTGCAACTCGACGTGGCACGCATTCAACAAATCGTTGGGAGTCCTGTGCAGAAATATTGGGCCATGCTGACATCCTTTTGCGTGACGTAGTGCTGCAGCTCGACGTGGCATACATTCAACAAGTCGTTGGGAGTCCTGTGCAGAAATATTGGACCATGCTGACATCCTTTTGCCTGTTGTAGTGCTGCAGCTCGACGTGGCATGCATTCAACAAGTCGTTGGGAGTCCTGTGCAGAAATATTGGGCCTTGCTGACATCCTTTTGCTTGACGTAGTGCAGCAACTAAACGTGGCATGCATTCAACAAGTCGTTGGGAGTCCTGTGCAAAAATATTGGGCCATGCTGACATCCTTTTGCCTGACGTAATGCAGCAACTCGACGTGGCATGCATTCAACAAGTCGTTGGGAGTCCTGTGCAGAAATATTGGGCCATGCTGACATCCTTTTGCCTGACGTACTGCAGCAACTTGACGTGGCATGCATTCAACAAGTCGTTGGGAGTCCTGTGCAGAAATATTGGGCCATGCTGACATACTTTTGCCTGACGTAGTGCTGCAGCTCGACGTGGCATGCATTCATCAAGTCGTTGGGAGTCCTGTGCAGAAATATTGGGCCATGCTGACATCCTTATGCTTGACATAGTGCAGCAACTCGACGTGGCATGAGGTCAACAAGTCGTTGGGAGCCCTGTGGAGAAATATTGGGCCATGCTGACATCCTTTTGCTTGACGTAGTGCAGCAACTTGACGTGGCAAGCATTCATCAAGTCGTTGGGAGTCCTGTGCAGAAATATTGGGCCATGCTGACATCCTTTTGCTTGACGTAATGCAGCAACTCGACATGGCATGCATTCATGAAGTCGTTGGGAGTCCTGTGCAGAAATATTGGGTCATGCTGACATCCTTTTGCCTGAGGTAGTGCAGCAACTCGACGTGGCATGCATTCAACAAGTCGTTGGGAGTCCTGTGCAAAAATATTGGGCCATGCTGACATCCTTTTGCCTGACGTAGTGCTGCAGCTCGACGTGGCATGCATTCGACAAGTCGTTGGGAGTCCTGTGCAGAAATATTGGGCCATGCTGACATCGTTTTGCTTGACGTAGTGCAGCAACTCGACGTGGCATACATTCATCAAGTCGTTGGGAGTCCTGTGCAGAAATATTGGGCCATGCTGACATCCTTTTGCTTGACGTAATGCAGCAACTCGACGTGGCATGCATTCATCAAGTCGTTAGGAGTCCTGTGCAGAAATATTGGGCCATTCTGACATCCTTTTGCTTGACGTGGTGCAGCAACTCGACGTGGCATGCATTCAACAAGTCGTTGGGAGTCCTGTGCAGAAATATTGGGCCATGCTGACACCCTTTTTCTTGACATAGTGCAATAATTCGACGTGGCATGCATTCAACAAGTCGTTTGGAGTCCTGTGCAGAAATATTGGGCCATGCTGACATCCTTTTGCCTGACGTAGTGCAGCAACTCGACGTGGCATGCATTCAACAAGTCGTAGGGAGTCCTGTGCAGAAATATTGGGCCATGCTGACATCCTTTTGCCTGACGTAGTGAAGCAACTCGACGTGGCATGCATTCATCAAGTCGTTGGGAGTCCTGTGCAGAAATATTGGGCCATGCTGACATCCTTTTGCTTGACGTAGTGCAGCAACTCGACATGGCATGCATTCATCAAGTCGTTGGGAGTCCTGTGCAGAAATATTGGGTCATGCTGACATCCTTTTGCCTGACGTAGTGCTGCAGCTCGACGTGGCATGCATTCGACAAGTCGTTGGGAGTCCTGTGCAGAAATATTGGGCCATGCTGACATCCTTTTGCTTGACGTAGTGCAGCAACTCGACGTGGCATGCATTCATCAAGTCGTTGGGAGTCCTGTGCAGAAATATAGGGCCATGCTGACATCCTTTTGCTTGACGTAATGCAGCAACTCGACGTGGCATGCATTCAACAAGTCGTTAGGAGTCCTGTGCAGAAATATTGGGCCATGCTGACATCCTTTTGCTTGACGTGGTGCAGCAACTCGACGTGGCATGCATTCAACAAGTCGTTGGGAGTCCTGTGCAGAAATATTGGGCCATGCTGACACCCTTTTTCTTGACATAGTGCAATAATTCGACGTGGCATGCATTCAACAAGTCGTTGGCAGTCCTGTGCAGAAATATTGGGCCATGCTGACATCCTTTTGCCTGACGTAGTGCAGCAACTCGACGTGGCATGCATTCAACAAGTCGTTGGGAGTCCTGTGCAGAAATCTTGGGCCATGCTGACATCCTTTTGCTTGACGTAGTGCAGCAACTCAACGTGGCATGCATTCAACAAGTCGTTGGGAGTCCTGTGCAGAAATATTGGGTCATGCTGACATCCTTTTGCCTGACGTAGTGCTGCAGCTCGACGTGGCATGCATTTAACAAGTCGTTGGGAGTCCTGTGCAGAAATATTGGGCCATGCTGTCATCCTTTTGCCTAACGTAGTGCAGCAACTCGACGTGGCATGCATTCATCAAGTCGTTGGGAGTCCTGTGCAGAAATATTGGGCCATGCTGACATCCTTTTGCCTGACGTAGTGCAGCAACTCGACGTGGCATGCATTCAACAAGTCGTTGGGAGTCCTGTGCAGAAATATTGGGCCATGCTGACATCCTTTTGCCTGACGTAGTGCTGCAGCTCGACGTGCCGTGCATTCAACAAGTCGTTGGGAGTCCTGTGCAGAAATATTGGGCCATGCTGACATCCTTTTGCCTGACATAGTGCAGCAACTCGACGTGGCATGCATTCAACAAGTCGTTGGGAGTCCTGTGCAGAAATAATGGGCCATGCTGATATCCTTTTGCCTGACGTAGTGCTGCAGCTCGACGTGGCATGCATTCAACAAGTCGTTGGGAGTCCTGTGCAGAAATATTGGGCCATGCTGACATCCATTTGCCTGACGTAGTGCAGCAACTCGACGTGGCATGCATTCATCAAGTCGTTGGGAGTCCTATGCAGAAATATTGGGCGTTGCTGACATCCTTTTGCCTGACGTAGTGCAGTAACTCGACGTGGCATGCATTCATCAAGACGTTGGGAGTCCTGTGCAGAAATATTGGGCCATGCTGACATCCTTCTGCCTGACGTAGTGCAGCAACTCGACGTGGCATGCATTCAACAAGTCGTTGGCAGTCCTGTGCAGAAATATTGGGCCATGCTGACATCCTTTTGCCTGACGTAGTGCTGCAGCTCGACGTGGCATGCATTCAACAAGTCGTTGGGAGTCCTGTGCAGAAATATTGGGCCATGCTGACATCCTTTTGCCTGACGTAGTGCTGCAGCTCGACGTGGCATACATTTAACAAGTCTTTGGGAGTCCTGTGCAGAAATATTGGGCCATGCTGACATCCTTTTGCTTGACGTAGTGCAGCAACTCGACGTGGCATGCATTCATCAAGTCGTTCGGAGTCCTGTGCAGAAATATTGGGCCATGCTGACATCCTTTTGCCTGACGTAGTGCAGCAACTCGACGTGGCATGCATTCATCAAGTCGTTGGGAGTCCTGTGCAGAAATATTGGGCCATGCTGACATCCTTCTGCCCGACGTAGTGCAGCAACTCGACGTGACATGCATTCAACAAGTCGTTGGCAGTCCTGTGCAGAAATATTGGGCCATGCTGACATCCTTTTGCCTGACGTGGTGCTGCAGCTCGACGTGGCATGCATTCAACAAGTCGTTGGGAGTCCTGTGCAGAAATATTGGGCCATGCTGACATCCTTTTGCTTGACGTAGTGCTGCAACTCGACGTGGCATGCATTCAACAAGTCGTTGGGAGTCCTGTGCAGAAATATTGGGCCATGCTGACATCCTTTTGCCTGACGTAGTGCTGCAGCTCGACGTGGCATGCATTCAACAAGTCGTTGGGAGTCCTGTGCAGAAATATTGGGCCATGCTGACATTCTTTTACTTGACATAGTGCAGCAACTCGACGTGGCATGCATTCATCAAGTCGTTGGGAGTCCTGTGCAGAAATATTGGGCCATGCTGACATCCTTTTGCTTGATGTAGTGCAGCAACTCGACGTGGCATGCATTCATCAAGTCGTTGGGAGTCCTGTGCAGAAATATTGGGCCATGCTGACATCCTTTTGCCTGACATAGTGCAGCAACTCGACGTGGCATGCATTCAACAAGTAGTTGGGAGTCCTGTGCAGAAGTATTGGGCCATGCTGACATCCTTTTGCCTGACGTAGTGCTGCAGCTCGACGTGGCATGCATTCATCAAGTCGTTGCGAGTCCTGTGCAGAAATATTGGGCCATTCTGACATCCTTTTGCCTGACGTAGTGCTGCAGCTCGACGTGGCATGCATTCAACAAGTCGTTGGGAGTCCTGTGCAGAAATATCGGGCCATGCTGACATCCTTTTGCCTAACGTAGTGAAGCAACTCGACGTGGCATGCATTTATCAAGTCGTTGGGAGTCCTGTGCAGAAATATTGGGCCATGCTGACATCCTTTTGCCTGACGTAGTGCAGCAACTCGACGTGGCATGCATTCAACAAGTCGTTGGGAGTCCTGTGCAGAAATATTGGGCCATGCTGACATCCTTTTGCCTCACGTAGTGCTGCAGCTCGACGTGGCATGCATTCAACAAGTCGTTGGGAGTCCTGTGCAGAAATATTGGGCCATGCTGACATCCTTTTGCGTGACGTAGTGCTGCAGCTCGACGTGGCATGCATTCAACAAGTCGTTGGGAGTCCTGTGCAGAAATATTGGGCCATGCTGACATCCTTTTGCCTGACATAGTGCAGCAACTCGACGTGGCATGCATTCATCAAGTCGTTGGGAGTCCTGTGCAGAAATATTGGGCCATGCTGAAATCCTTTTGCCTGACGTAGTGCAGCAACTCGATGTGGCATGCATTCAACAAGTCGTTGGGAGTCCTGTGCAGAAATATTGGGCCATGCTGACATCCTTTTGCTTGACGTAGTGCTGCAGCTCGACGTGGCATGCATTCAACAAGTCGTTGGAAGTGCTGTGCAGAAATATTGGGCCATGCTGACATCCTTTTGCCTGACGTAGTGCTGCCGCTCGACGTGGCATGCAGTCAACAAGTCGTTGGGAGCCCTGTGGAGAAATATTGGGCCATGCTGACATCCTTTTGCTTGACGTAGTGCAGCAACTTTACGTGGCATGCATTCATCAAGTCGTTGGGAGTCCTGTGCAGAAATATTGGGCCATGCTGACATCCTTTTGCTTGACGTAGTGCAGCAACTCGACATGGCATGCATTCATCAAGTCGTTGGGAGTCCTGTGCAGAAATATTGGGTCATGCTGACATCCTTTTGCCTGAGGTAGTGCAGCAACTCGACGTGGCATGCATTCAACATGTCGTTGGGAGTCCTGTGCAAAAATATTGGGCCATGCTGACATCCTTTTGCCTGACGTAGTGCTGCAGCTCGACGTGGCATGCATTCGACAAGTCGTTGGGAGTCCTGTGCAGAAATATTGTGCCATGCTGACATCCTTTTGCTTGACGTAGTGCAGCAACTCGACGTGGCATACATTCATCAAGTCGTTGGGAGTCCTGTGCAGAAATATTGGGCCATGCTGACATCCTTTTGCTTGACGTAATGCAGCAACTCGACGTGGCATGCATTCATCAAGTCGTTAGGAGTCCTGTGCAGAAATATTGGGCCATGCTGACATCCTTTTGCTTGACGTGGTGCAGCAACTCGACGTGGCATGCATTCAACAAGTCGTTGGGAGTCCTGTGCAGAAATATTGGGCCATGCTGACATCCATTTGCCTGACGTAGTGCAGCAACTCGACGTGGCATGCATTCATCAAGTCGTTGGGAGTCCTATGCAGAAATATTGGGCGTTGCTGACATCCTTTTGCCTGACGTAGTGCAGTAACTCGACGTGGCATGCATTCATCAAGACGTTGGGAGTCCTGTGCAGAAGTATTGGGCCATGCTGACATCCTTCTGCCTGACGTAGTGCAGCAACTCGACGTGGCATGCATTCAACAAGTCGTTGGCAGTCCTGTGCAGAAATATTGGGCCATGCTGACATCCTTTTGCCTGACGTAGTGCTGCAGCTCGACGTGGCATGCATTCAACAAGTCGTTGGGAGTCCTGTGCAGAAATATTGGGCCATGCTGACATCCTTTTGCCTGACGTAGTGCTGCAGCTCGACGTGGCATACATTTAACAAGTCTTTGGGAGTCCTGTGCAGAAATATTGGGCCATGCTGACATCCTTTTGCTTGACGTAGTGCAGCAACTCGACGTGGCATGCATTCATCAAGTCGTTCGGAGTCCTGTGCAGAAATATTGGGCCATGCTGACATCCTTTTGCCTGACGTAGTGCAGCAACTCGACGTGGCATGCATTCATCAAGTCGTTGGGAGTCCTGTGCAGAAATATTGGGCCATGCTGACATCCTTTTGCTTGACGTAGTGCTGCAACTCGACGTGGCATGCATTCAACAAGTCGTTGGGAGTCCTGTGCAGAAATATTGGGCCATGCTGACATCCTTTTGCCTGACGTAGTGCTGCAGCTCGACGTGGCATGCATTCAACAAGTCGTTGGGAGTCCTGTGCAGAAATATTGGGCCATGCTGACATTCTTTTACTTGACATAGTGCAGCAACTCGACGTGGCATGCATTCATCAAGTCGTTGGGAGTCCTGTGCAGAAATATTGGGCCATGCTGACATTCTTTTGCTTGATGTAGTGCAGCAACTCGACGTGGCATGCATTCATCAAGTCGTTGGGAGTCCTGTGCAGAAATATTGGGCCATGCTGACATCCTTTTGCCTGACATAGTGCAGCAACTCGACGTGGCATGCATTCAACAAGTCGTTGGGAGTCCTGTGCAGAAGTATTGGGCCATGCTGACATCCTTTTGCCTGACGTAGTGCTGCAGCTCGACGTGGCATGCATTCATCAAGTCGTTGCGAGTCCTGTGCAGAAATATTGGGCCATTCTGACATCCTTTTGCCTGACGTAGTGCTGCAGCTCGACGTGGCATGCATTCAACAAGTCGTTGGGAGTCCTGTGCAGAAATATCGGGCCATGCTGACATCCTTTTGCCTAACGTAGTGAAGCAACTCGACGTGGCATGCATTTATCAAGTCGTTGGGAGTCCTGTGCAGAAATATTGGGCCATGCTGACATCCTTTTGCCTTACGTAGTGCAGCAACTCGACGTGGCATGCATTCAACAAGTCGTTGGGAGTCCTGTGCAGAAATATTGGGCCATGCTGACATCCTTTTGCCTCACGTAGTGCTGCAGCTCGACGTGGCATGCATTCAACAAGTCGTTGGGAGTCCTGTGCAGAAATATTGGGCCATGCTGACATCCTTTTGCGTGACGTAGTGCTGCAGCTCGACGTGGCATGCATTCAACAAGTCGTTGGGAGTCCTGTGCAGAAATATTGGGCCATGCTGACATCCTTTTGCCTGACATAGTGCAGCAACTCGACGTGGCATGCATTCATCAAGTCGTTGGGAGTCCTGTGCAGAAATATTGGGCCATGCTGAAATCCTTTTGCCTGACGTAGTGCAGCAACTCGATGTGGCATGCATTCAACAAGTCGTTGGGAGTCCTGTGCAGAAATATTGGGCCATGCTGACATCCTTTTGCTTGACGTAGTGCTGCAGCTCGACGTGGCATGCATTCAACAAGTCGTTGGAAGTGCTGTGCAGAAATATTGGGCCATGCTGACATCCTTTTGCGTGACGTAGTGCTGCCGCTCGACGTGGCATGCAGTCAACAAGTCGTTGGGAGCCCTGTGGAGAAATATTGGGCCATGCTGACATCCTTTTGCTTGACGTAGTGCAGCAACTTTACGTGGCATGCATTCATCAAGTCGTTGGGAGTCCTGTGCAGAAATATTGGGCCATGCTGACATCCTTTTGCTTGACGTAGTGCAGCAACTCGACATGGCATGCATTCATCAAGTCGTTGGGAGTCCTGTGCAGAAATATTGGGTCATGCTGACATCCTTTTGCCTGAGGTAGTGCAGCAACTCGACGTGGCATGCATTCAACAAGTCGTTGGGAGTCCTGTGCAAAAATATTGGGCCATGCTGACATCCTTTTGCCTGACGTAGTGCTGCAGCTCGACGTGGCATGCATTCGACAAGTCGTTGGGAGTCCTGTGCAGAAATATTGTGCCATGCTGACATCCTTTTGCTTGACGTAGTGCAGCAACTCGACGTGGCATACATTCATCAAGTCGTTGGGAGTCCTGTGCAGAAATATTGGGCCATGCTGACATCCTTTTGCTTGACGTAATGCAGCAACTCGACGTGGCATGCATTCATCAAGTCGTTAGGAGTCCTGTGCAGAAATATTGGGCCATCCTGACATCCTTTTGCTTGACGTGGTGCAGCAACTCGACGTGGCATGCATTCAACAAGTCGTTGGTAGTCCTGTGCAGAAATATTGGGCCATGCTGACACCCTTTTTCTTGACATAGTGCAATAATTCCACGTGGCATGCATTCAACAAGTCGTTGGGAGTCCTGTGCAGAAATATTGGGCCATGCTGACATTCTTTTGCCTGACGTAGTGCAGCAACTCGACGTGGCATGCATTCAACAAGTCGTTGGGAGTCCTGTGCAGAAATATTGGGCCATGCTGACATCCTTTTCCTTGACGTAGTGCAGCAACTCGACGTGGCATGCATTCATCAAGTCGTTCGGAGTCCTGTGCAGAAATATTGGGCCATGCTGACATCCTTCTGCCTGACGTAGTGCAGCAACTCGACGTGCCATGCATTCATCAAGTCGCTGGGAGTCCTGTGCAGAAATATTGGGCCATGCTGACATCCTTTTGCTTGACGTAGTGCAGCAACTCGACGTGGCATGCATTCATCAAGTCGTTGGGAGTCCTGTGCAGAAATATTGGGCCATGCTGACATCCTTTTGCCTCACGTAGTGCAACAACTCGACGTGGCATGCATTCAACAAGTCGTTTGGAGTCCTGTGCAGAAATATTGGGCCATGCTGACATCCTTTTGCCTGACGTAGTGCAGCAACTCGACGTGGCATGCATTCAACAAGTCGTAGGGAGTCCTGTGCAGAAATATTTGGCCATGCTGACATCCTTTTGCCTGACGTAGTGAAGCAACTCGACGTGGCATGCATTCATCAAGTCGTTGGGAGTCCTGTGCAGAAATATTGGGCCATGCTGACATCCTTTTGCTTGACGTAGTGCAGCAACTCGACATGGCATGCATTCATCAAGTCGTTGGGAGTCAAGTGCAGAAATATTGGGTCATGCTGACATCCTTTTGCCTGACGTAGTGCTGCAGCTCGTCGTGGCATGCATTCGACAAGTCGTTGGGAGTCCTGTGCAGAAATATTGGGCCATGCTGACATCCTTTTGCTTGACGTAGTGCAGCAACTCGACGTGGCATGCATTCATCAAGTCGTTGGGAGTCCTGTGCAGAAATATAGGGCCATGCTGACATCCTTTTGCTTGACGTAATGCAGCAACTCGACGTGGCATGCATTCATCAAGTCGTTAGGAGTCCTGTGCAGAAATATTGGGCCATGCTGACATCCTTTTGCTTGACGTGGTGCAGCAAATCGACGTGGCATGCATTCAACAAGTCGTTGGGAGTCCTGTGCAGAAATATTGGGCCATGCTGACACCCTTTTTCTTGACATAGTGCAATAATTCGACGTGGCATGCATTCAACAAGTCGTTGGGAGTCCTGTGCAGAAATATTGGGCCATGCTGACATCCTTTTGCCTGACGTAGTGCAGCAACTCGACGTGGCATGCATTCAACAAGTCGTTGGGAGTCCTGTGCAGAAATCTTGGGCCATGCTGACATCCTTTTGCTTGACGTAGTGCAGCAACTCAACGTGGCATGCATTCAACAAGTCGTTGGGAGTCCTGTGCAGAAATATTGGGCCATGCTGACATCCTTTTGCCTGACGTAGTGCTGCAGCTCGACGTGGCATGCATTCAACAAGTCGTTGGGAGTCCTGTGCAGAAATATTGGGCCATGCTGTCATCCTTTTGCCTAACGTAGTGCAGCAACTCGACGTGGCATGCATTCATCAAGTCGTTGGGAGTCCTGTGCAGAAATATTGGGCCATGCTGACATCCTTTTGCCTGACGTAGTGCAGCAACTCGACGTGGCATGCATTCAACAAGTCGTTGGGAGTCCTGTGCAGAAATATTGGGCCATGATGACATCCTTTTGCCTGACGTAGTGCTGCAGCTCGACGTGGCGTGCATTCAACAAGTCGTTGGGAGTCCTGTGCAGAAATATTGGGCCATGCTGACATCCTTTTGCCTGACGTAGTGCAGCAACTCGACGTGGCATGCATTCATCAAGTCGTTGGGAGTCATGTGCAGAAATATTGGGCCATCTTGACATCCTTTTGCCTGACGTAGTGCAACAACTCGACGTGTCATGCATTCAACAAGTCGTTGGGAGTCCTGTGGAGAAATATTTGGCCATGCTGACATACTTTTGCCTGACGTAGTGCTGCAGCTTGACGTGGCATGCATTCAACAAGTCGTTGGGAGTCCTGTGCAGAAATATTGGGCCATGCTGACATCCTTTTGCCTGACGTAGTGCTGCAGCTCGACGTGGCATGCATTCAACAAGTCGTTGGGAGTCCTGTGCAGAAATATTGGGCCATGCTGACATCCTTTTGCCTGACATAGTGCAGCAATTCGACGTGGCATGCATTCAACAAGTCGTTGGGAGTCCTGTGCAGAAATAATGGGCCATGCTGACATCCTTTTGCCTGACGTAGTGCTGCAGCTCGACGTGGCATGCATTCAACAAGTCGTTGGGAGTCCTGTGCAGAAATATTGGGCCATGCTGACATCCATTTGCCTGACGTAGTGCAGCAACTCGACGTGGCATGCATTCATCAAGTCGTTGGGAGTCCTATGCAGAAATATTGGGCGTTGCTGACATCCTTTTCCCTGACGTAGTGCAGCAACTCGACGTGGCATGCATTCATCAAGTCGTTGGGAGTCCTGTGCAGAAATATTGGGCCATGCTGACATCCTTCTGCCTGACGTAGTGCAGCAACTCGACGTAGCATGCATTCAACAAGTCGTTGGCAGTCCTGTGCAGAAATATTGGGCCATGCTGACATCCTTTTGCCTGACGTAGTGCTGCAGCTCGACGTGGCATGCATTCAACAAGTCGTTGGGAGTCCTGTGCAGAAATATTGCGCCATGCTGACATCCTTTTGCCTGACGTAGTGCTGCAGCTCGACGTGGCATACATTTAACAAGTCTTTGGGAGTCCTGTGCAGAAATATTGGGCCATGCTGACATCCTTTTGCTTGACGTAGTGCAGCAACTCGACGTGGCATGCATTCATCAAGTCGTTCGGAGTCCTGTGCAGAAATATTGGGCCATGCTGACATCCTTTTGCCTGACGTAGTGCAGCAACTCGACGTGGCATGCATTCATCAAGACGTTGGGAGTCCTGTGCAGAAATATTGGGCCATGCTGACATCCTTCTGCCTGACGTAGTGCAGCAACTCGACGTGACATGCATTCAACAAGTCGTTGGCAGTCCTGTGCAGAAATGTTGGGCCATGCTGACATCCTTTTGCCTGACGTAGTGCTGCAGCTCGACGTGGCATGCATTCAACAAGTCGTTGGGAGTCCTGTGCAGAAATATTGGGCCATGCTGACATCCTTTTGCTTGACGTAGTGCTGCAACTCGACGTGGCATGCATTCAACAAGTCGTTGGGAGTCCTGTGCAGAAATATTGGGCCATGCTGACACCCTTTTTCTTGACATAGTGCAATAATTCGACGTGGCATGCATTCAACAAGTCGTTGGCAGTCCTGTGCAGAAATATTGGGCCATGCTGACATCCTTTTACTTGACATAGTGCAGCAACTCGACGTGGCATGCATTCATCAAGTCGTTGGGAGTCCTGTGCAGAAATATTGGGCCATGCTGACATCCTTTTGCTTGATGTAGTGCAGCAACTCGACGTGGCTTGCATTCATCAAGTCGTTGGGAGGCCTGTGCAGAAATATTGGGCCATGCTGTCATCCTTTTGCCTGACATAGTGCAGCAACTCGACGTGGCATGCATTCAACAAGTCGTTGGGAGTCCTGTGCAGAAGTATTGGGCCATGCTGACATCCTTTTGCCTGACGTAGTGCTGCAGCTCGACGTGGCATGCATTCATCAAGTCGTTGCGAGTCCTGTGCAGAAATATTGGGCCATTCTGACATCCTTTTGCCTCACGTAGTGCTGCAGCTCGACGTGGCATGCATTCAACAAGTCGTTGGGAGTCCTGTGCAGAAATATCGGGCCATGCTGACATCCTTTTGCCTAACGTAGTGCAGCAACTCGACGTGGCATGCATTTATCAAGTCGTTGGGAGTCCTGTGCAGAAATATTGGGCCATGCTGACATCCTTTTGCCTGACGTAGTGCAGCAACTCGACGTGGCATGCATTCAACAAGTCGTTGGGAGTCCTGTGCAGAAATATTGGGCCATGCTGACATCCTTTTGCCTCACGTAGTGCTGCAGCTCGACGTGGCATGCATTCAACAAGTCGTTGGGAGTCTTGTGCAGAAATATTGTTCCATGCTGACATCCTTTTGCGTGACGTAGTGCTGCAGCTCGACGTGGCATGCATTCAACAAGTCGTTGGGAGTCCTGTGCAGAAATATTGGGCCATGCTGACATCCTTTTGCCTGACGTAGTGCAGCAACTTGACGTGGCATGCATTCATCTAGTCGTTGGGAGTCCTGTGCAGAAATATTGGGCCATGCTGACATCCTTTTGCCTGACGTAGTGCAGCAACTCGACGTGGCATGCATTCAACAAGTCGTTGGGAGTCCTGTGCAGAAATATTGGGCCATGCTGACATCCTTTTGCTTGACGTAGTGCTGCAGCTCGACGTGGCATGCATTCAACAAGTCGTTGGAAGTCCTGTGCAGAAATATTGGGCCATGCTGACATCCTTTTGCCTGACGTAGTGCTGCCGCTCGACGTGGCATACATTCAACAAGTCGTTGGGAGTCCTGTGCAGAAATATTGGGCCATTCTGACATCCTTTTGCTTGACGTAGTGCAGCAACTCGACGTGGCATGCATTCATCAAGTCGTTCGGAGTCCTGTGCAGAAATATTGGGCCATGCTGACATCCTTTTGCCTGACGTAGTGCAGCAACTCGACGTGGCATGCATTCATCAAGTCGTTGGGAGTCCTGTGCAGAAATATTGGGCCATGCTGACATCCTTTTGCCTGACGTAGTGCAGCAACTCGACGTGGCATGCATTCAACAAGTCGTTGGGAGTCCTGTGCAGAAATATTGGTCCATGCTGACATCCTTTTTCCTGACGTAGTGCTGGAGCTCGACGTGGCATGCATTCAACAAGTCGTTGGGAGTCCTGTGCAGAAATATTGGGCCATGCTGACATCCTTTTGCTTGACGTAGTGCAGCAACTCGACGTGGTATGCATTCAACAAGTCGTTGGTAGTGCTGTGCAGATATGTTGGGCCATGCTGACATCCTTTTGCCTGACGTAGTGCAGCAACTCGACGTGGCATGCATTCAACAAGTCGTTGGGAGTCCTGTGCAGAAATATTGGGCCATGCTGACATCCTTTTGCCTGACGTAGTGCTGCAGCTCGACGCGGCATGCATTCAACAAGTCGTTGGGTGTCCTGTGCAGAAATATTGGGCCATGCTGACATCCTTTTGCTTGACGTAGTGCAGCAACTCGACGTGGCATGCATTCAACAAGTCGTTGGGAGTTCTGTGCAGAAATATTGGGCCATGCTGACATCCTTTTGCCTGACATAGTGCAGCAACTCGACGTGGCATGCATTCAACAAGTCGTTGGGAGTTCTGTGCAGAAATATTGTTCCACGTTGCCTGTGTAATTGTCCATAACTGCGAAAGTGATGCCGGTGCAGGACTTTGTTTATGAACTGACTTTTTAATTATGTCCAATAAATGTTTGTTGAGTTGCGAAATCAGTCGCGCGAATTGTCCAGAAAGTTCTTGAATTTTGGCCCAGTGATATGGAGCATTGTCCTTCATGAAACTTCCATCGTTGATTGGGAAGTCAAACAGAATGAGTCGCTGCAAATGGTATCCACGTAGCTGAACATAACAATTTCCTCTTGATGATCAGTGCAATTGGACCAGAGGATTCGATTACATATACACCAGGCTCATCCAAGAATTGTGCCCGGCGGCAGCGGCCGCGCTTTGCTGGCGCAAGGCAGTGTAGTTCAGCGCCCCTATCGCGGCCGTGTGTCGCTCGTGTCGGCATAGGAGCGAGAGAGAGAGCTGCGGAGCGAGTGAGACCGCACACCACTGCTCTGCCCTGGACTGTCCCGTGATCAGATCGAACGTAAACAAAATAACAGAGGAAGCACAGCACTGTAAAAGTGGTCGATGCGCGGTAAAAGAAGCAAACCGTTTACTGTTTAGATAACAATTAGTGTTCGTGTGGAAGAATTACTATGTAGAGCTTTAGAAAACAATATTCAAAACAAGACTCGAAGAACAACTTAGTAGTTCCCTGACCCACCGGTTGATTCTACTAGTATCGCATATGAGCACTCGTCACATGCAGAGTAAGCATCTTCTGAAAGATAAATCAAGTTCTTAAATGAACTAGTGTCAGAAATATTCTATTTTAGAAATACTTTTACGTAAGGGATATAGAGTCTCATTCTCCCTATTAGCAGTTGGAAGTAAATATGTTTTTTTTTTCGTCGTTGTTGTACTTCGTGCCAAAGAAGACCATTAACATTTTACACATTGTTAATTTTCGAGGAAATGATTCTGTCTAGTTTTGGTACAATATTACGGGTGACTGCTAACCACAAAGAATTAATCAAATTTTTATCGCTAAGTAGCGAACAGTTCTTACTTTTAGTTTCTTAGCAAGTTTTAAAAGGGAAAAAAAGGCTCACAAATATACGTGGAATCAAACATTGAGCGACCTTAATGGCGTGTTGATGCAAAAGAGGATAAGCCTCTCCTCGAAAACAGTTGTAAAAGACAAACCGAAGTTTTACACATAAGAAAGCGGTCCTTCAGGCGGATATCGCACTGCAGGTCAATCAGCTACAGTTGCAATAGTTGTGACACGTCCTCTGTCCTCTGCCCGAAGGGGAAACGGGAGAACAAATACATCCAAGACTGGTTGAAGCTCACTTGTCTCCAAAAATCTGTTTTCAATCTCTTCTTGCAATTTGCAAATGATTTGAACGTAATCTGAAAAATCCACATCTTCTTTAACGTAGTATAAAGTAGGGGAGTGTCCACAATTCTCATCGTGCAACTCTTTTCTCGACAAAATGTGTTTTTTTTTTTTTTTTTTTTTTTTTTTTTTTTTTTTTTTTTGTGGAATGGCGGAATCGTCTGCACTGAATCAACGACAGAGTGATTTTCACCTTGGAGTGAAATGGGTCTAAGGCTTGCAGTCATGGACTGTGCGGCTGGTCCCGTCGGAGGTTCGAGTCCTCCCTCCTCCCTCGGGCATGAGTGTGTGTCTTTGTCCTTAGGATAATTTAGGTTAAGTAGAGTGTAAGCTTAGGGACTGATGACCTTAGTAGTTAAGTCCCATAAGATTTCACACACATTTAGTGAAGGTATTTGCCTCCTTTCATTGAAGCTGCTGGACATCTAGTTAAACAGGGTGTACCTTTTGTACTTTTTGAACACTTGAGTCACGTTTTGGGTGATGTCGACCCTCTGTGATATTGCCATCATTTTCTGTATTTTTTTTGTTTTTTTGTTTTGTTTTTTTTGGAGTGAATTGTAGTAGGGGATCTCCGGATACTCCGATATCTGCCAGAAATACTTTCAACTGGCGATGTGTGGGTCCATGCGAGGGAACATAATTAACCGTTGGAACAACTGTGTCCATAACATTTCTTATGTTGACAGTCTTCGCACTAAGGGCCTCCTGGTGTATCAGACAATGGATTGCCGCGAATAAGGAACAGTCGACTTCAGCCATTTTTGACCTGACGTAACCAGCAATCCAGTGCGTAACCCTCGTAGCCCCATCCGTTGTGTTGCACTGGTCATGCGTTCCCATTTCAAACCTACTGACTCGGACATGTTTTCCACAGCTACAAAAGTATCCAAATCCATGGTTGTCTCTTTCAATGGTATAAGGTCGAGAAATTCTTCGGTGACACGCAGGTAGTCGTCGGCACTCGGAATCAATATGACGAGCTGAGTTTTGTCCACAACGTCCGTGTACTCTTCAAGAGCGACAGAAAATGAAATTAAGTTTTCCGCTCTCTCCGTTAATTGCTGCTCCACATCTGGGGCCATAGCTTCGACTGGGCGAGCAACAGTTTGAAGTGAAAGAGCTATTTTTTTTCAAGTTTTTCCGTGAGGTCTGCTGGCCAAATACAAGCCACCGAGTTGACCAGGAAATCCTTGATGCAATTCCCAGCCGCAAACGGTTTCCCTTCTTTCACAGTTCTCAGCGAGCATTTGTAGCTTGAATGCAAACCTCTCCCACCTGTTTCCTTCTCCTACCACGGCAATAAAGAAAAAAAAGCTCTTACAATTAAATTGGAGAAATCTGTTTTTAAAACACTTTAATCATTTTAACAACTAATTGTTTCATTCATTGAAAGCCAAATAAGATACTAACAACAAATATCAGTTTTAGATGCGTTTTTCTCCATGTCCTATGAAAAGCGGTCAAAGACGCTAGCGAAGACAGTCAAATGTGGGCGCAAATTAAATTTTTATCTATTGGAACACTTGCGTTTTAATTAACTACAAACATAGATCAAACTACAACATACGTCTTCCCATACATCAAAACACAAATACACAAAAACAGAGAATGACTCGTAATGACACTTTGCTCTCCGACAGAGCATTTGTGACGGCATCTCAAAAAGTGGCAAAAAGCAACGCACCTGAAACTTTTTCTTATATCTGTGCGACGCGAATTAATGCAAACAAAATATAAAAATTAACCGAAAACAAATGTTCCTTGTTGCTGACAATCTGATGTTCGATAACTGGCACATTGGTAAATGACATTTCAGATTATAAAATATAGTTTTATTTATCATCTTTATAAATAATAAAAGTCATACGATAGTAAACACTTACATCACTATAATTCGGCTTGATATTTTCTTTTAATACTTTGACTGGCGTTCCTTTCCTTACGATAAATTTTCGAACTGATCTGTGCAACAGGTACTAAAGTGCCGTTCAGTCGAGCATTCTTTTTAGTACTTGAGGTTCCGATGACATACTAAATGTTTGGCGTGATTTTAGACAGCAGTACAACAAAAAAAAACCTTTATTTCCTACTCGGGTTCAAATAGTGCGGATGTGCTGCTCCTCCGCTTTTTGGTTCAAATGGCTCTGAGCACTATGGGACTTAACTTCTAAGTCCCCTAGAACTTAGAACTACTTAAACCTAACTAACCTAAGGACATCACACACATCCATGCCCGAGGCAGGATTCGAACCTGCGACCGTAGCAGTCGCGCGGTTCCGGACTGCGCGCCTAGAACCGCGAGATCACCGCGGCCGGCCCTCCGCTTTTTGTCTGCTGCTGTTGACCATTCATGTCGATCCACTGTAGCCTTACGTCTGTTGACTAACGTCTTTGTGTCGTATCAATGCTTCTGACCGCTGCTGGCGCGGCGGTCTGTCTTACGTACGAAGCGCGCGTACAGCGGCATGGCGAGGCGCGATGGGTGGACACTCGCTGGCCTCGGGCGATCGCGACAGCTAGCACTCCAGGGGCACAGATTGGACGAGCCTGATATACACACATCGCACACCCTTATGGAATCACTACCAGCTTGCACAGTATCTTCTTGATAACCAGCATTCATGGCTGTGTGGGGTCTGCGCCAGATTCGAATCCTGCCATCAGCTCTTACCAACTGATGTCGGGACTGAAATTTGGCACTCTCGGTACACTTTTGACGCTGTGGATCTCTGAATATTGAATTCCGCAACTACTGTCGAACTTTAGAAAAGTGTTGTTGCTCTTATGGCGTGTGCTTCCGTAACCAATCCACCACGTAGTTGGAAAATGGGAAAAAAGCATGCGCTAAGTGACAATGTAGGCGAAAGTGTGAGTTGAGTCATCACCACAGGCAGTCACTAAAGAGGACAGCTGAAAAAGTCATTGCTGCACTCATGAACACTGCCAGCGTCAAAACAACATGAACGGAGCTCCAGAAGCAGGAAACTACAGTGCGAACTGCAATTTCAAAACCACACATGAGTGACGCAAATGCCCATGATGAGAATACGTGTTGCTGAAGTTCTAAAAATTGGTCTGTAGAATAATTGAACAATGCCATTAGGTCAGATGAGCCTCGTTTCACACTGTTTCCAATTTCTTCCGGAGTTTACGTGCAAAAAGGGAAAAAAGGCGGGTGGTCGATCCTGATTTTGACACCCATATCGTGATATTACGTGTTTTCCGTGGGTACTATGCGAAGAATTATGCGACCATTATGACTTGTAAGGTCCGTCCCAGGGTACAATGTCTGTTCCCCAATAGTTGTGCTGTGTTCCAAGACGACAGAGCCACCCTTAGCACAGCTCAAATCGTCCAGGAGTGGTTTTATGAGCACGAGGACGAATTGTCGCGTCTCCCGTGGCCATAACAGTTACCAGATCTCAATATTATTGAGCTTTGGTGTCTACTTCGGAGAGAAGGATCTGTGGTCGGTATCCACCTCCATCACCGCTACCTAAACCTGCAACTATTTTTCACTGAGACTGATATAAGATCCGCTTGAAAACCACACAGGACCTGTATTTATCCATTAAGAGACGTCTGGGAGTAGTTATGAATGCCAGTGGGTTTCCCATACATGTTAGGAATGTTAAAGTGTCGTGTTTTTTGAGTTTCCATGTTCATGTCTACCCCATGAATATAAAGCTAAACGACTTGAAACTGAATATTTGAAGATAAACAAATAATTATTATTGAAATCTGGTTTCGCAAGACAGTTGCACAAACATTACAAACTTTATTTTTGCTAAGACCATTAATCACACATGCCCTTAAAAAATTCATAAATAATACGGCTGAAGGCAAGAACAAAAGTTATTAAAAGTCCCTCAAGGAATACACACGGCTGAAAGCCTTAGTTACAATATAGAAGAACTGAGGGTTTAAGGCGTGTATAACAACAATTTCAGTAAGAAAATTTTAAAAGGTTTTAAACAAATGACCTTTCAAAATTTAAATTTAAGACGGTTGAAGGCCTTATCTTTAAATATTTCACATAAAGTTCGGCTGAAGGTGATATACTGAACATAGAACAACTGAAGGCTTAAGGCCTGGACAACAAAATTAGGATAGAGAGGGAAATTTTCATGTTTTCAAATGATTTTTCAAATTTTAATATAAGACGTCTGAAGGCCTTATCTTAAAATATTTCACGTAAGGTTCGGCTGAAGGCCATATACTGAACATAAAACAACTCAAGGCTTAAGACCTGGATAACAGAATTAAGGCGGAAAGGAAAATTGTCAAATTTTCAAATGATTTTTCAAATTTTAAATGATATTTCAAATTTTATTTTAATTTGGCTGAAGGCCTTATCTTAAAATATTTCATGTAGAATTTTGGCTGAAGGCCACATACCAAACATTAAAACAAACTAAATTAATACACGGCTGAAGGCCTCGCACAGTACCTGAGACTAAAAAAAAACGCAATCCAAAACAACAGAACAGTGGTGCTCAGAAGCGTTTCAAGGGTTGACCTGGGGAGGAAACTCCAGCATAAATTTACGTGAGACAGGCAGCCAAGTGTAATACTAAATAATCGGGTGGCAACACGACCTACGGACATCTGAAGAACCAACCAAAAACCTAATCAATTGCCTTCCACCCGACCAACGACACGACAACTGAAAATATCAGCGAGGGCGAAGATACCAGCAGCACTAAGTCTTGACAATTGGCGTCTAAATATAGTCAAGGTACATTAACCACTCTAAAAAGATATATATATATATATATATATACTCCTGGAAATGGAAAAAAGAACACATTGACACCGGTGTGTCAGACCCACCATACTTGCTCCGGACACTGCGAGAGGGCTGTACAAGCAATGATCACACGCACGGCACAGCGGACACACCAGGAACAGCGGTGTTGGCCGTCGAATGGCGCTAGCTGCGCAGCATTTGTGCACCGCCGCCGTCAGTGTCAGCCAGTTTGCCGTGGCATACGGAGCTCCATCGCAGTCTTTAACACTGGTAGCATGCCGCGACAGCGTGGACGTGAACCGTATGTGCAGTTGACGGACTTTGAGCGAGGACGTATAGTGGGCATGCGGGAGGCCGGGTGGACGTACCGCCGAATTGCTCAACACGTGGGGCGTGAGGTCTCCACAGTACATCGATGTTGCCGCCAGTGGTCGGCGGAAGGTGCACGTGCCCGTCGACCTGGGACCGGACCGCAGCGGCGCACGGATGCACGCCAAGACCGTAGGATCCTACGCAGTGCCGTAGGGGACCGCACCGCCACTTCCCAGCAAATTAGGGACACTGTTGCTCCTGGGGTATCAGCGAGGACCATTCGCAACCGTCTCCATGAAGCTGGGCTACGGTCCCGCACACCATTAGGCCGTCTTCCGCTCACGCCCCAACATCGTGCAGCCCGCCTCCAGTGGTGTCGCGACAGGCGTGAATGGAGGGACGAATGGAGACGTGTCGTCTTCAGCGATGAGAGTCGCTTCTGCCTTGGTGCCAATGATGGTCGTATGCGTGTTTGGCGCCGTGCAGGTGAGCACCACAATCAGGACTGCATACGACCGAGGCACACAGGGCCAACACCCGGCATCATGGTGTGGGGAGCGATCTCCTACACTGGCCGTACACCACTGGTGATCGTCGAGGGGACACTGAATAGTGCACGGTACATCCAAACCGTCATCGAACCCATCGTTCTACCATTCCTAGACCGGCAAGGGAACTTGCTGTTCCAACAGGACAATGCACGTCCGCATGTATCCCGTGCCACCCAACGTGCTCTAGAAGGTGTAAGTCAACTACCCTGGCCAGCAAGATCTCCGGATCTGTCCCTATTGAGCATGTTTGGGACTGGATGAAGCGGCGTCTCACGCGGTCTGCACGTCCAGCACGAACGCTGGTCCAACTGAGGCGCCAGGTGGAAATGGCATGGCAAGCCGTTCCACAGGACTACATCCAGCATCTCTACGATCGTCTCCATGGGAGAATAGCAGCCTGCATTGCTGCGAAAGGTGGATATACACTGTACTAGTGCCGACATTGTGCATGCTCTGTTGCCTGTGTCTATGTGCCTGTGGTTCTGTCAGTGTGATCATGTGATGTATCTGACCCCAGGAATGTGTCAATAAAGTTTCCCCTTCCTGGGACAATGAATTCACGGTGTTCTTATTTCAATTTCCAGGAGTGTATATATATATATATATATATATATATATATATATATATATATATATATATATATACAACACCAAGGCTGTGCCAGACGGCATCAACAGAGCGAGGAAAACACACTTCTATAATAAGTTACAATCAATTCAATAATTAAACAACATAGAGGAAGACGGCAGCAAAATTTTGCCGACTTCAGCACACCATACGTTGATGCTTGCGAGAACGGCCCAGGAAGCAACAACCTTCCGTGAACGAAGAGATGTCACAGCAGTTGAGGTTTCATAGCAGGTTAACTGATTACTCAACTCCAGTATCCAGGTTCGGTGGGTCACCAACTTTGCAGCTCTCGCAGCTAGTGCCTCACAAATCCGACCACGTGTGCACGCCGCCAGTGGCCTCGGCCTGACCGCGGGCTGTGGAGACTTCCTCGCTGCTCTGTCGCAACCGACTGACTGCCTCACACACACCACCACACGGAAATATGGCGGCCATACTATATACGGTACAGCAGTAGTAGTATCGATAACCACTGTTGCTTCTACAAATTGAGGCAAGTCAGCAACTCGTTATGGTAGCAACTCAGGGAGGAATAAGACGCCACTCGATTGTGAGAAAATGCCAAAGAAGAAACAGCATCAACCTGAGCCGACCAAGGCTCAATTATACGTAATAATCATTTCCTTTCTACTGGCCGCGGTGGTCTAGCGGTTCAGGCGCTCAGTCCGGAACTGCGGGACTGCTACGGTCGCAGGTTCGAATCCTGCCTCGGGCATGGATGTGTGTGATGTCCTTAGGTTAGTTAGGTTTAAGTAGTTCTAAGTTCTAGGGGACTGATGTCCCCAGATGTTAAGTCCCATAGTGCTCAGAGCCATTTCCTTTCTACTACGTAAATCAGCTAAGTGAAATATTTTTATTAAAAACAGAACTAAATTTTAGTTGCAAAGGGCTATTCTTCTACATCTACATCTACATTTATACTCCGCAAGCCACCCAACGGTGTGTGGCGGAGGACACTTTACGTGCCACTGTCATTACCTCCCTTTCCGGTTCGAGTCGCGTATGGTTCGCGGGAAGAACGACTGCCGGAAAGCCTCCGTGGGCGCTCGAACCTCTCTAATTTTACATTCGTGATCTCCTCGGGAGGTATAAGTAGGGGGAAGCAAAATATTCGATACCTCATCCAGAAACGCACCCTCTCGGTACCTGGACAGCAAGGTACACCGCGATGCAGAGCGCCTCTGTTGCAGAGTCTGCCACTGGAGTTTGCTAAACATCTCCGTAACGCTATCACGCTTGCCAAATAACCCTGTGATGAAACGCGCCGCTCTTCTTTGGATCTTCTCTATCTCCTCCGCCAACCCAACCTGGCACAGATCGCACACTGATGAGCAATACTCAAGTATAGGTCGAACGAGGGTTTTGTAAGCCACCTCCTTTGTTGATGGACAACATTTTCTAAGGACTCTCCCAATTAATCTCAACCTGGTACCCGCCTTACCAACAATTAATTTTATATGATCATTCAACTTCAAATCGTTCTGCACGCATACTCCCAGATATTTTACAGAAGTAACTGTTACCAGTGTTTGTTCCACCGTCATATAATCAAACAATAAAGGATATATCTTTCTATGTATTCGCAATACGTTACATTTGTCTATATTAAGGGTCAGTTGCCACTCCCTGCACCAAGTGCCTATCCGCTGCAGATCTTACGGCATTTCGCTACAATTTTCCAATACTGCAACTTCTCTGTATACTACAGCATCATCCGAGAGAAGCCGCATGAAGCTTCCGAGACTTACGTTGGATGTAAACAGCTCCGAATGAGCAATTGAGAATAAATGTGTACGAATATTAACCATACTACTAGCAAACCTTTAAGATGGGTTTTCGTCGTAAGTTTGCATATTTTACTTTTAAATCCAGTGTATTTGTTCTTTAGTGTGACAGAAACTACTTGCTATTTGTCGTTGACGTGCGCAGGAGTAACGAGCCACCGCGTCGAACAGAAGTCTGACCACAGCCGCCCGCAGGCCGCTGGCAAGAACGAGCTGCCCAGCCCGGAGCAGGCTCCCCGGAATGGCGACCCCACCAGGAGGCCGCCGCACACGGGCGCGGCCAAGAGGCGCCCCAAGAAGAGGCACCGCACGAAAGCGACCAAGCACGCCCCGAGCAGGCAGCTACCTGACACAAAGCCTGTGAGCAGCAGCGGCAGCAGTAGCAGTGCGGGCCACGGCTCGCAGCAACACCACCGCCAGCAGCAGCAACAACAACAACAACAACCAGAGCAGGGACAGCTCCTGCAGACACACAGAACCGCGCCAGCCCAGCCTCCACCGCGCAAGTTCGGCGGCGGCGACATGTCCCTCGAGAGTCGCATCCGGGCGCTGAAGAAGATCGCGAGCGGGTCCCAGGAGGACGAGCTGACAGCGGCGCATTCACCGGAGCTGCCTGCCTTCTACTCTGGCGACAGGTAACTAGTTTTTGCCTTTCACGTCGTGTGGTATTTTCGGAGCGACGAAGCAGCAGCAGCCACGTCAGCAAGACACGCGCTGCTGTTGCGTGTTGTGGAAAGGAGCGGACGGTGACTGTTTCTGCTTTCACTACTCTTGTCTCACTACATTCGGAAAACATTCAGAAATCTGTGGGGCATGAAGTATGAGATTGATGTCAACCGTAATATTCATCACAATATTCAATTAAAAATCGTCACATAACATGTTTCTGATGCTATGAACACATCAGAATACCTTCATATGTATTTTAGTACTTTCAACATTGCTGTCAGCAATCGTGATAATGTAGTATATAAGAAACTATCAACCTCGATTGCGGTAATGAAACCAACCATTACCTAGGTTTCAGCTCAAGTAATTGAGCATTTTTAAAATGTGACTACGCCTCTTCAGGCTGTTTCAGTTTTATTTCCAGACCATGCCCGCGTAGACATAAGTATTATAGAATCAGGTTCATCTTCTGAAGAAGGCTCAATTACTTGGGCTGAAAACCTAGGTAAAGGTTGGTTTCATTACCGCAATCGATGCTGATAGTTTCTTGTATATTACCTTGATATGCAGCGTGAGGGCGAACCATAGAGTTAACAACGAATCTGGCCCATACACAAATACGAAACGATCCAAGAAGTAACTGTAACGGAAATCGAGAGTTTCGACAGGCGTGTCATTCGTTGGACAATGTATTATTGTTCCAAAATGAATGGTGAGCGCAGGGCTGATTCCAGTTCTGCAAAAAAAAAAAAAAAAAATAAAAATATTCTGAGCATCCATCTGCGTCCGCGAAAGTAGAGCAGCAACATAAGATATAGACGGAGAAAAACGGCATAAAATCGGAAATTATTAAGGAGAAATAAGCAGATTTGCTATAAAGAATTCGACCCGCAGAGCAGTACATTAACAGCGCTATGCCTCCTATGTACTTCAGTGAGACTTACATATTTTCGTTAACCCCTTGTCATCATTTTTGGAGTTGAGACAAAGGCATTATTATCATTTAAGTCCCGACGAAATGTTGTGACTTTGACTTTCAGGAAAATGTTTATTTATGCTTATCCATTACGGGTTATTATAGAAACGTGACTGTAAATTAAATGTAACTAAGTTCTGCAAAACTGCAACCAGTCACTTTCTTGAATAGTTATGTTTTATTTCATGAACCGGTTTTCGAACCTTTTGAACTTCATCTTCAAATGGTTTCAGGATGTTACATCATCATTCGTAGCATAATGCTGGGTGCTGGCTCTATGACAAAAAGATGGAACACACTTTAATGTATCGCCATGACTATTGCTTATCTGTTGATATGGATGTAAGTTTAGTTTTTTAATTACTGCGACAGTATAGGCGGCTTTTTTCGGTTAGTGTCCATCATAACTGGACATCAAAAATGGAGGTAGACAGATGTCTATCACAACTGGATATCAAAGATGGTGGCAGACAGATGTCCATCACAACTGGACATCAAAAATGGAGGCAGACAGATGGACACTAATCGAAAAAAGCCGCCTATAACGTCGCAGTAAGTAAAAAACTAAATTTACATCCGTATCGATAGGTAAGCAATAGTCAAGGTGATACATTAAAACTTTTTCCATCTTTTTGTCACATAGCCAGCACCCAGCATTATGTTACCAATAGTGATGTAACTTCCTGAAACCATCTGAAGATGAACCTGAAAAGGTTCGAAAACCGGTTTATGGAATAAAACATAATTATTCAAAAAAGTGACTGGTTGCAGTTATGTATAACTTACTTACAAATGTATATTTTTCACGAAGCTATCCAAAAAGCGAAACTATGATCTTTTATTAAAATGAACAATATTAGATTCTAAAGCTTCAAGAATGATGCTACAGATCAGCAATGAGTTCTTACATTACTTCCTTACTTAAATCTTATTAAAAATGCAACGATTCTAATTTGCGACACACCGAAGCAGTATTTACGAAAGAAGAGTGTGACATTCACGTTGGATGGTGAAATTGAAATGTGTAAGAATAGCTTCGTAACATAATGTTCTGTAAACTTCTTGCCACAGTTTCGTTCGCATATCTGAAGAGAAATAACCATAGCAGTACCAACGCATATTCCATAACGCCTGTTACTGAGCAGTGGAGCTTTATGCTTTTCCTATAAAAGATCTTCGTTAACTTTTGTTGACTTATATTAACAGCATACTTTTTAAAGTACATGAAAACATGAAAACACAACAATTTTTTCGCGTACTCTAAGCAAGATCAGCACACTTACAAAACATGTCCTGCTAAGGGGAGTCATTATGCCCACTCTAAAAGAAACTTTAAAAATGCAAATTTCGTTAATGGTTGTTGGCTTTTACCCACTACGTCGGTTTTATAGAGATACTTATGTGTAAGTTAGGTCCTCAACCTTAAAGTATTGAACATATGCTACCAAGATTGAATTTTTCGGTTAAGCTTGACTGAGAAATTTAAAATATTTGTAACATCTGGTAGATGAATTCATTATAGACAACATTACAGAAAATAACTCTCGTTTTCAATATTTTAAACTCGCTCGGTAACTGCATTAAAATATTTTCAAAAGGCGGGCTTCACATACCCCTCCTCCACCCCCCCCCCCTCCCCACCGCCCTTGGTAATTCATCACGAATCTACGGACCGAAAGCTCTAGGGGAACAGAGGGCAGAAATCTATAGACACGGACACGGGCATGGACAGTGACTACCAACAGCAGCATCAACTACATGAGTGGTCTTAATCTCACGCTAGATCTGTGTGCCAATTGACGGCATAATATTTTAATTTAAGTCGCAGAAGAGACGCACGATCACTCGCGGGGACTGCTTTCTCCCCTCGCCGAATATACTCATACTGTTTTAATTTCCACCTCTACAGAATCGAGTTTTTATCATGAAACTAGATGGACGCCCTTCTTTACAGATTCAGCCTTCAATGTGAGACCTTTTTCCCATCGATGATATCTTGACGGAGACCTTTCGTGAGGAATTCTACGTGTTGCCTGCCTAGGAAACACTCCATCACGATAATCGCTTTCTTGTCTTCTGGCAATGCCTAAAACAAGGTTACTTCATCCTAGAAAAATAAAGAAGAGGCTTGTCAGGAGATTATGGTGGAGGGAGGGAACTTATTTGACTCAACGATAAGCTTCTGAGCCACTTAACCATTTTCTCATATGGTGATGCATTGTTACTGTACTCCTCCACCACCTCAGACGCCTTAAAATGCAGAAAATGTAATCATGCAGGGCACTCTATTTCATCAACGTGCTTCACTACTCTACCGCTGCTGCTATACTGTGGAGCGAGAATTTGAACGTGAACCTATACTGCCGGCGCGATGGCTTGCGGTTCTAGGCGCTCAGTCCGGAACCGCGTGACTGCTACGGTCGCAGGTTCGAATCCTGCCTCGGGCATGGATGTCTGTGATGTCCTTAGGTTAGTTAGGTTTAAGTAGTTCTAAGTTCTAGGGGACTGATGACCATAGATGTTAAGTCCCATAGTGCTCAGAGCCATTTTCTTTAACCTATACTGTAGGCACGTAACTGCAAAGAAACAAAAAATTAATAACGTAACTTCCTTTTTTCGATTTGGTGATTAAAAAATTATAAATATGCCTCTCATCTCGACAAAGTGTTGCCAACAAGAATAATGATGGATTTCGCTGCCACGAAACTTGCAGTACGCTAAGACCGTAATCATTTGTTCTTGTTCATGCTAACATATGAAAATCCCATTTGCATCTCTCAAAAACAGAAAACAGCATAATAATTTTTTTCTTTATCAGCCACATATTTTACTTGAATGAGACATACAGGGTATCCTTTGTAATACAGTAATAATCGGTGATGAAGATTTCAGTATAGAGTAATCGGCAAATGCCTTGGGTGGACATTTTGCAGTAAACTTGTATTTGTAATTATATATCTGTCGAAATAGTATTCTTCTTTCTTTTAAGAGTTATGTTTATTGTTGTGACCAGAAGAAACTACTATCGTTCGTCCATAACGGTGGGTTCTTTGAATGCTCTGGGAGATGGTCGATTTTCAAGTACAACAGATGAAATATTAGTTTACTTTGTTACTTAATAAAAGATTTACTTAACGTTTATACACTTTTGTGCCACAGGATTACTTCATATTTTAGAAATGTCATTCGCTAGCGAACCGTCTCTTGGTGCACTAAGTGACAAACTGTTGCTTTCATGTGCAGTGTTCGACATATGGTTGTGTGTGTGTGTTGTTCTTAGCATAAGTTACTTTAAGTAGTGTGTAAGTCTAGGCACGATGACCTAAGCAGTTTGGTCCCTTAGAAATTCACACAAATTTGAACGTTTTTTTGAAACTAGTAATCTGGTGTACACAAACGCGTTCAAGGGAATAAAAAGCTTCATACCAGAAGCTTTCTTTATATTGAATTAATTGATCGCTCTCCTCCCGACGGTGTCAGTTATTTACACTAAAGGGGCAAAGAAACTGGTGCAGGAATTCTTATTCAAATACAAAAACAATAATAGGGCGTTGTGACCGTCAACGGCTATGTAAGACGACAAGTGCCTGCCGCTGTTGTTAGATCGGTTACTGCTGCTACAATCGCAGATTATCAATATTTTAGTCAGTTTGAACGTGGTGTTACAGTCGGCACACGAGCGATGGGACACAGCATATCCGAGGTAGCAATGAAGTGAGAATTTTCCCGTACGACCATTTCACGAGTGTACAGTGAATATCAGGAATCTTGTAAAATATCAAATCTCCGACATCGCTGCGGCCGGAAAAGAGATCCCACAAGAACGGGACCAACGACAACTCAAGACAATCATTCAACGTGGCCGAAGTGCAACGCTTCTGAGAAATTGCTGCAGACTTGAGTCCTTGGCCATCAACAAGTGTCAGCATTCAAACTATTCAACGAAACATCAACGATATGGGCTTTCGGAGCAGAAGGTCGAACCGTGTACCCTTGACGAGTGTACGACACAAGTTTTTCGCCTCGCCTGGGCCCCTCGACGCCGGGTTTGGACCGTTGACCACGGGGAACATGTTGCCTAGTCGGACGAGTCTCGTTTCAAATTATATAGAGCGGAGAGGCATGTACGGTTGTGGAGACAATCTCATGAATCCATGGATTCTACATGTCAGAAGGGAAATGTTAAAGCTGGTGGAGTCTCTGTAATGGTGTCGGGCGTGTGCAGTTGGAGTGGTATGGGAACCCTAATACGTCTAGATACGACTCTGATAGGTGACACGTACGCTTAAGCATCCGATCTGATCACCTGCATCCATTCATGTCCATTGTGCGTTCCTTCAGACTTGGGCAATTCCAGCAGGATAAAGTGACACCCCACATGTCCAGAACTGCTACAGAGACGGAGGGGGGGGGGGGCTCCAGGAACACATCTCTGAGTTTAAACAATTTCGTTTGCCACCAAACTCCCCAGACATGAACATTATTGAGCATATCTGGGATACTTTGCAACGAGCTGTTCAGAAGGGATCCACCCCAGGTACGCTTGTGGATTTATGGACAGCGCAGCAGGTTTCAAAGTATTAGTCCCCTCCAGCACTACTTCAGATATTAGTCGAGTCCAAGCCACGTCGTGTGGTCGCACTTCTGTATGCTCGCCGGGCCCTACACTCTTCTATACAAATACACGAGTTTCTTAGGCTCTTCAGCGTATGATATCACACTTGTCTTAATGGGATTCTTCAGCTGCTTCAAAGAGCAATTATATCCATTTTTTATGTTATTGCATGCACAATCAGCGTAGCAGATCATCCATACAAGTTGCTTGCAAGAATAATATACAGTTTAACGGAAAAGAAACTAGAGGATCCGCTAGATGACGATCAGTTTGGCTTTAGGAAAAGTAAAGGCACGAGAGAGGCAATTCTGAGATTGCGGTTACCAATGGAAACAAGTTTAAAGAAAACTCAAGACACGTTGATAGGTTTTGTCGACTTGCAAAAAGCGCTCGACAGTATAAAATGGGTCAAGATGTTCGAAATTCCCGAAAAAAGTAGGGGTAAGCTATATGGAGAGGCGGGTCATATACAATATGTACAACATCCTAGAGGGAATAATAAGAGTGGACCACTAAGAATGAGGTGCTCGTATTAAAAGATAAGGATGTAGCCTTTCGCCCCTACTGTTCAATCTGTACATCAAGGAAGCAATGACTGGAATTAAAATTCAAGGTGAAAGGGTATCAGTGACACGACTCACTGATGACATTGCTATCCTGAGTGAAAGTGAAGTAGAATTACATGGTCTGCTGAAAGGAATGAACAATCAGTGAGTACATAGTACGGATTGAGAGTAAATCGAAGAAAGACGAAGGTAATGAGAAGTAGTAGAAATGAGAACAGCGAGAAACTTAACGTCAGGATTGATGATCACGAAGTCGATAAAGTTAAGGTATTCTGCTACCTAGACAGTAAAATAATCAATGACGGACGGAGCAAGGAGGACATCAAAAACAGACTAGCAATGGCAAAAGTGGCATTCCTGGCCAAGAGAATTCTACAAATATCAAATATCGGCCTCAATTTGAGGAAGAAATTTCTGAGAATGTATCTCTGGAAAACAGTATTGTATGGTACTGAAACATGAACTTTGGGAAAACCGGAACAGAAGAGAATCGAATCATTTGAGATTTGTTGCTACTGACGAATGTTTATAATTAGGTTGACTGATAACGTAGGGAATGAGGAAGTTCTGCGCAGAATCTGCGAAACTGTAGAGGAAGACAAAGATTTTAATACATCCAGCAGGTAACTGAGGACTGAGGACGTAGGTTGCAAGTGATACTCTGAGATGAAGAGGTTAGCACAGGAGAGGAATTCTTGGCGGGCCCCATCAAACCAGTCAGACAATCAGAAGACTGATCACAAGAAAAACATGTTATTGCGTTTCTGATATTACATATATACATCGCAGATTATTCCTGCTGGCTTAAAATAATATTACAGATGTCAGTGTTACATATAACATTATCACTTCAGTACAGAATTGTTTAAACTTTCCTACACAGGAACATAGGTAAAATTTGCTTCAGCTACCTAGAACTAAATCCAGGATCAAAAACGCCTTTTGAGTTTCGCTATGGCTATGGTTGTCTGGTAGTTAGCGTGGGATCTAGAAACAACTTAAGCCAGCTCTCCCAATTTACACATATTTTACATCGTCGATCCTCTTGCTTTAATAGTTATCACCAATTGAGGTCTAGGTTTCTTATTATGATCACAGTCCAATTTCTGTCGTCATTTGATGGAATATAGCACCCTCCAGCAGTGAAACGTGGACTGCTAACACTTCAAGCAAGAACAGAATTAAAGTTTCGGAAAATTAGTGCTACGGAAATTGAAGACTAGATAGGTAAAGAAGAGGTAGAGAACCGAACTGGGGAGTAAGCTGACCATATGAAGGTATTTGTTAATAAGGCGCATCCTTAGGCGTCATGGAAATACAGAGTTGGCAATGGAGGTCAGTGTGGAGGGTAAATATTTTTGAAGGAGATCATTTTTAGATTGAAGTAAGCAGATTCAGCTAGATACAGGTTGAAGTACTTATGCAGAAATGAAGAGATTTGGGCGGGCAAGACTACCGCGAAAAGCTACATACGTAAATGAGTCTTGAACTGAAGACCAAAACAACAAAAGTTATTTAATGTCTTGGCCCCTTATCGGCAGGAGAAAGCTTTGTCAGTATTGCTTCAGCCTAAATCTAAACAATATAATTAAAAAGGTGGAACGATTACATGTGATCAGGAATTTTTATAAACGGTTCTTTTATTACTTTAGAAAATGCAACTACTAGTGTTCTTCTCTCTGAAGCAGAAAATGAGAAGCAGAAATGTTGATGACCTTAAAGAGAGACGGTAAATTCAAGAAAAAATGGAGGACCTGCACTTGGAAAGGATAAAGTTAACAGGGGATAGATTGAAGTTTGGGCGCAAAGAAAGATGGAAATTTATTATACTTTGAAGAAGAGTGTAAGTGGATGAGTGAATGACAGATAACATCAATGGACCAGGTGACAAAAGGGATGTCAGGGCCATGATATGAAAAGGAAGCAATAAAAGGAGACAGAGAAAGATGAGGGGATCACAGATAGAACTGGATTTGTGGAGTGTGTGTGAATGTATATTTAGTGGACTGATTCGGCGCAGGCGAAGCAGTGCACCAAAATTAGAAGTTAGATGGTAAACTATGGGGTTGTTGGAGTTCAGAGGGCGGGTAGTGTAGCATACAACGTGAACTGAAATTCCTAAATGAAATTTTGAGAAGTCATTCAGGGAAATTCTTCGAGTATTTTGGTACAAGTGAGCCGTCCCTCGTTGCAAAAGAACTTAATTTCGCCTGAGATCTTACTCCCTTCTATCCTTACATCTCAACTGTAGTGAAAGTATATGTTTAACAATGCAAAAGCAGTTCCCTTTGTGTCATTCCTGGAAACAATTTTGATCTCATTTACTCGTGGTATTTGCTGCTGACAAAAGCAATGCTAAATTTACTCTTCACCCTCCTACCTGCTTGGTTCTGTCTCGGGTTTGTTTCCACCGGCAATGTTAGTTTTACATTAACAGTGACCCACACTAGTATTTACAGGTTTACTGAGAAAAATTTGATCGAATGCACCTCGAGTGTAGGTTCACTGAACGCAATGGAAGAGCAGCACACGAACCTTATGCTGAAGTGATGTCGCATCCACGGAAACCACGGTGCTATATTATTGCATCTGGGTGAGGATTGTTGCACTATTCTCTGTTTTGCGTTGTACGTCTTGGTGATTGTATGTAGTTCTAGTATATAGTTCTTGTGAAGGCATTTTCACGGAAAAATGTGTAACTTGGATAACAGAGCGAATGAATCTCACTTACATTAAACAGCCTCTGGAGACCACGAGCGCCTACATAAAATTATCCCTGAACAACTTTAGAAATTTAGTCTCTAGAATTCTGGTTCATCCTGTACAAGGAAGTATTGTACGCTTTCTTCAACATTAGGGTGTCAGAAGAAGCATTGTTTAGTTTTATGGAACCACGTACTTCGTAATCTGCAGATTTAGGGGAGACTGATGTTGCCCAGTCTCTAGAATTCTGGTTCATCCTGTACAAGGAAGTATTGTACGCTTTCTTCAACATTAGGGTGTCAGAAGAAGCATTGTTTAGTTTTATGGAACCACGTACTTCGTAATCTGCAGATTTAGGGGAGACTGATGTTGCCCACCAACGTGGAGTTCAGTCGTATTCCGGGCTAATAATACCGAATTCATCTACCGATTAGCCACCAGGCAAATAAAGAGGATTTTTCATTTAGTACTGGAAATGGAAATGAGCGTTTGGCGTCATTGGCCGGGAGGCCCCTCGCGGGGCAGGTCCGGCCGCCATATCGCAGGTCTTATTACGTTCGGCGCCACATTGGGCGACCTGCACGCCGGATGGGGATGAAATGATGATGAACACAACACAACACCCAGTCCCTGAGCGGAGAAAATCTCCGACCCAGCCGGGAATCGAACCCGGGCCCAGAGGACGGCAATCCGTCACGCTGACCACTCAGCTACTGGCGCGGTTAGTACTGGAAGGGGAGCATGACATGCGCACAACGCTACCTTCTCTGAAGAATCTTCTACATCTACAACTACATTCTCGGAAGTACGATGAAGTACATGTCACATATTACTTGAGTATGACTGCTGAAGTGCCTCGGTTTGTACTGTAATTAGTCAATAAGTATGATGTTGCTGTATACATCTAGATTCCTCATTTAATACCAGTTCATAAACCCTCTAAAGTAAGCATACACTGCATTAGCTGACTTCTTCGTTGATCTGTATGCCAGTTCGGATTTCTCAGCATCCGTGAAGTTCTTCCGCGACTGACCGATCATTCGTGCTGCCATGCCTTTTATACGTTCAAAGTCCCTTGTCATTCCTGTTGCGTATGGGGTCCATATACTTGAGCAACATTCAACAACAGGTCACATTACTGTCTTGTAAGCAGTGCCCTTCGCAAACTGAAGCAGTTTTCTCAGTTTCCTACCAATGAATAACAGGCACTTGCCTCCTGCGTTACCTACGATTGAAGTGGCGTAAGGTTTCCATTTCATATCTTTACAAAATGTAGCACACAGTTTGTGTAGCACATGTTATTGCAGTTGACTAACTCCAGATTGGTATTTTATTGTTGTAGTCTCTGCTTTTGATTCTTGAGTTGATCTCTGATGTAACTGCTCCACCACAGTGTTGTGTCACTGTCTTATATTCACGGTGATGCTTTGTGCAGAAAGGACGTGCTAGTATTTTACACCTCACAGCTTGTTACTACGGCATTGTGACTACACTATCAGCTCCATTGTTCTGAGTTCCAGCGTTTCTACGGAATCTATTCAGAGGCTGCATATATGCATGTCGCTGTCGGATCCTGTTTCTAGGTACTCTTCATGCGTTGCTTCGGTGAAGCTCTCTGTCTGTGTGTTCAGTAGGGTCCATTTCTGTTCTTTTCCAATTATCATATTAATTTCTGATTCTCTCTTACCGTAGTCTAGATGTAAAGTGTTCGTGAAATTTCTGTTTTTTCTGTAGAAAAGCACTGTGTACCGGGGAATCTTCAGCCCCGTATGTAGAGGCTGGTGTCCGTCCCACACCCACGACGTTTAAGTGCTTAGGTAAGGTCCGTGTCCAGTTAGGAAAAGCACCGTATCACGCATAGGATTCATATGTTTGTTTCCTAACAGGGAGAAAATCATGTACTCCACGTCTCTTATCAATCAATGCCGATTCACTTTGCCATGTATGCGTCAGAGTTTAAGCTGACGGTTTGTTTGTGCAGCTACACAGGTAATTGTGTTCACCTGGTTTACTCTCCCCAGCCGTAATCAGTACACCGTAGTCCGATATCTGATGGTGATATCGATCGGGTATACACCAAGTAGCAAACACAAACCACAATGCTTCCACTGAGGTGATACCGAACGCCCCCTATAGCTTGAGCCAGACAGTCCTCTGCCCTCGTCTGACTTATATCTTGTTTGTAAGTAAAGTTATTCTATGTGCCCCTGTATGCAAACTAAGTACTGAAAACCCACGTACTGATTCGAAGCTAGCTTAGTTGCGTGTTCTGATTTCTTGAAGAGGTATTCTGTATCCAATTGAATTTAGTTTATCAGTTTTTGTAACACTTTCTTCTGCTTTGTCTATGTCAATTTTCAGTGTTCATGTAACTGTAGTTTCTCAACTACATGCACTTGAAGAAATCGTCTTACGATTGTTCGTTTGATATTTGTGTCCCCATTATTTAGTGGAAGGATCCGTTCTCAGGGCTCCCGTCAATACATGTGTAGACTGTTTTATTTTCTAGTGTCTTGAGTTTATTATTGTTACATTAGTGGTCGTGCGGTAGCGTTCTCGCTTCCCACGCCTGGGTTCCCGGGTTCGATTCCCGGCGGGGTCAGGGATTTTCTCTGCCTCGTGATGACTGGGTGTCGTGTGATGTCGTTAGGTTAGTTAGGTTTAAGTAGTTCTAAGTTCTAGGGGACTGATGACCATAGATGTTAAGTCCCATAGTGCTCAGAGCCATTTGAACCATTTGTTACATTAGTACACGATGACGTGGAGTATTCGGTTGTGCTCTGTTCTTTGCAGAAACTACTGCCAGTTGATCATTTGCTTACGTGAAAACACTCTCAGCCCTATTATACCCATCCAATAAATACAGAAAGTGTTCAACAGCTGTATCCAAGAAGATGGGGCCGCAGATCGATCCTCTTGGACAGCCCTTCGTAATTAGTTTGGCTACTTTCCGATCTGCCCATTTGACGTTTTGCTACACCGTCTCTGCAGTAGTCCAGGAGAGTATCATATAGAGAGCACTATACCTCCTGTTGTCTTAATTTGGCAAACATTGCAGGCTACCAAGGCTGCCAAACACATCTTTTATGATTATCGATCTAAGTTCTCATTTTCCTACGACTAACGTTCGTTGTGGCCACGTCAGGATAGACGACAGTAATTCAGAAGTAAGAATACAAAACGCTTCTTGTTGCTCGGTGGACACCATCTCGTCTCCACTCACTCTGGGCTGTGAACGAGAGAATGGGTGTACTAGTTGCAGCAGAGGTGCCCTACCGGTGACCGCATGAACCGGAAACACACTGCTGGAGACAAACTGAACTATTAGTATTATGTGCAAGTTAATATTCACCACAAAGTTGGATTGTCATTCATGTAGAGGATATTGGCCTACAAATCGAATGAATCTTTCTGGAATGTACTAAGACAAAGAAAAAAAAGGAAGCACCACAAATTCATTATCCGAATGAGAGGGCACTCGGTAGATGTGATGTACACGTACAGACCACCTAATGATTACAACTTCAGATCAACAGGATGATTTATTCAAGAGAACGAGCTTCGCAAATTGAGCACGTTGTTAGTGCGTGGATCCATCTCTGGCCCACCGCCATCCCGGTAGTCTCCAGAAACGCCTTCGTCCTGAAATCTCATTCACTGTATTAGAATTGTCTTCATAGATGAATCCCGCTTCGAAATGAGCTCCGATGACCAGCGAAATCGTGTCTGAACACGCTCCGGACAGTAGTGGTACACAACCGGACAGTTGGCCGTCAGCAGTCCAACAACCAGGAGTGGTGACCAGAGGTGCCTTTTCTGTCCTTTGCAGGACCCCTTTGGTTGTCTTTCGCGGCACCGTTACAGTACAGCGGTACGTCAACGATATTCTACGCCCCATTTTACTGCTCTTCATGGCAAGCCATCTGGGCTTACTTTCCAGTTTACATTTCCCGCACACGGCAAGGGTCTCTACTGTTCATCTTAGTGCTGACCAAACCCGACGTTCACCAACAAGGTCTCTGCATCTCTCCCCAAATAAGAACTTTTGGAATGCTATGTGCAGGGCCCCAAAATATCTGGAAATTATGATGTAAGGCGCCAATTGGACAGAATTTGGCACGATATCTCTTGGGAGGATGTCCATCAACTTTAGTAATCAGTGGTAAGTCGACTAATTGCTTGTATGAGGGCGTTACTGCCTCCTCAATTTGTGAAGCTCTTTCTCTTGAATATATCATCCAACTCTTCTAAAGTTATAACCATTTGTTTGTCCGTACATGTACATGACATCTACCGATTTCTGTCCCACTCGTGTAAATCCATCGTTTTTTTTTTTACTTTCTTTTTTTATCACTGGTACCATTTTCATCGTGCTCTTACACTGACCGCTGAAAGGAGCTGAACTCTCTTTTGTCAATAAATAAATTCCATTTATATGTTTAAGTGTTCACCTTTGAATGTGTCCCAGATATTGTCTACAATCAATTGTGCAATGTATCCGTGTGTAATATACTCAATACAGAATTGCCTTCAACAGTCCCGGATGGAGCGCGCGGGACGAGTGGGCATCCGGTTGGGACCATCGCCTGTGGCACGTCCTGGGCAGCGGCAGCGGCAGCGGCAGTGGCACGCAACCCTACGGGGACCCAGGCAGGTGCAGTATCGAACCCCGACACATCCTCTTATTGAGGCTCGCCACCCAGGTTACCCTGTTCACTATCTGTTCAAAGCGTGCATCAGTTCATGCCTGAATAAGTTCTACCGAGCATATACCTTGGAATAGACTGTTTTTTTTTAAGGGTATGAGCTTTCTGGTAGTTCTTCAGACGTTACGATGTCTGTATTATTATTAAGCCAACGGCCTTGTCGCGCTGGTAACACCGGTTCCCGTCAGATCACCGAAGTTAAGCGCTTTCAGGCTTAGCCAGCACATGGATGGGTGACCATCCGGTCTGCCGAGCGCTGTTGGCAAGCGGGATGCACTCGGCCCCTATGAGGTAAACTGAGGAGCTACTTGATTGAGAAGTAGCGGCTCCGGTCTCTGAAACTGACATACGGCCGAGAGAGCTGTGTGCTGACCACATGCCCCTCCATATCCGCATCCAGTGACGCCTGTGGGCTGAGGATGACACGGCGGCCGATCGGTATCGTTGGGCCTTCATGGCCTGTTCGGGAGGAGTTTAGTACTCGTGGTCTAGGGGTAGCGCCTTTGATTCATAATCAAAACGTCTTCGGTCCCGGGTTCGATCCCCGCCACTGCCTAAATTTTGATAAATAATCAGCATTGGCGGCCGAAGACTTCCGGCATAAAAAGTCAGCCTCATTCTGCCAACGGCTTTGTCAAAGAGGGCGGAGTAGCGATTAGAGGTTCAGGGCACCTTGTCCTACGGGTGGGAAATTGCCCCTAACGGCGGAAGAATCACCAATGATAAACAACATGAGGATGCAGAATGCAATGGAAACCACTGCATTAAAGACACATAACGTGTATCCACAGGACGTGTGGCCAGTAATTGAAGAAGTGTCATGATGATCTCTCCATTGGCAAAAGATTCCGGAATAGTCCCCCATTCGGATCTCCGGGAGGGGACTGCCAAGGGGGAGGTTACCATGAGAAAAGATTGAATAATCAACGAAAGGATAACGTTCTACGAGTCGGGGCGTGGAATGTCAGAAGCTTGAACGTGGTAGGGAAACAAGAAAATCTGAAAAGGGAAATGCAAAAGCTCAATCTAGATATAGCAGGGATCTGTGAAGTGAAGTGGAAGGAAGACAACGATTTCTGGTCAGACGAGTATCGGGTAATATCAACAGCAGCAGAAAATGGTATAACCGGTGTAGGATTCGTTATGAATAGGAAGGTAGGGCAGAGGGTGTGTTACTGTGAACAGTTCAGTGACCGGGTTGTTCTAATCAGAATCGACAGCAGACCAACACCGACAACGATAGTTCAGGTATACATGCCGACGTCGCAAGCTGAAGATGAACAGATAGAGAAAGTGTATGAGGATATTGAAAGGGTAATGCAGTATGTAAAGGGGGACGAAAATCTAATAGTCATGGGCGACTGGAATGCAGTTGTAGGGGAAGGAGTAGAAGAAAAGGTTACAGGAGACAAGGAATGAAAGAGGAGAAAGACTAATTGAGTTCAGTAACAAGTTTCAGCTAGTAATACCGAATACCCTGTTCAAGAATAAAAGAGGAGGAGGTATACTTGGAAAAGGCCGGGAGATACGGGAAGATTTCAATTAGATTACATCATGGTCAGACAGAGATTCCGAAATCAGAAACTGGATTGTAAGGCGTACCCAGGAGCAGATATAGACTCAGATCACAATATAGTAGTGATGAAGAGTAGGCTGAAGTTCAAGACATTAGTCAGGAAGAATCAATACACAAAGAAGTGGGTTACGGAAGTACTAAGGAATGACGAGATACGTTTGAAGTTCTCTAACGCTATAGATACAGCAGTAAGGAATAGCGCAGTCGGCAGTACAGTGGAAGAGGAATGGACATCACTAAAAAGGGCCATCACAGAAGTTGGGAAGGAAAACATAGGTACAAAGAAGGTAGCTGCGAAGAAACCATGGGTAACAGAAGAAATACTTCAGTTGATTGATGAAAGGAGGAAGTACAAACATGTTCCGGGAAAATCAGAAATACAGAAATACAAATCGCTGAGGAATGAAATAAACTGGAAGTGCAGGGAAGCTAAGACGAAATGGCTGCAGGACAAATGTGAAGACATCGAAAAAAATATGATTGTCGGAAGGACAGACTCAGCATACAGGAAAGTCAAAACAACCTTTGGCGACATTAAAAGCAACGGTGGTAACATTAAGAGAGCAACGGGAATTCCACTGTTAAATGCAGAGGAGAGAGCAGATAGGTGGAAAGTATGCATTGAAAGCCTCTATGAGGGTGAAGATTTGGCGGATGTGGTAGAAGAAGAAACATCAGTCGATTTAGAAGAGATAGGGGATCCAATATTAGAATCGGAATTTAAAAGAGCTTTGGAGGACTCACGGTCAAATAAGGCAGAAGGGATAGATAACATTCCATCAGAATTTCTAAAATCATTGGGGGAAGTGGCAACAAAACGACTATTCACGTTGGTGTGTAGAATATATGAGTCTGGCGATATACCATCTGACTTTCGGAAAAGCATCATCCACACAATTCCGAAGACGGCAAGAGCTGACAAGTGCGAGAATTATCGCACAGTCAGCTTAACTGCTCATGCATCGAAGCTGCTTACAAGAATAATATACAGAAGAATGGAAAAGAAAATTGAGAATGCGCTAGGTGACGATCAGTTTGGCTTTAGGAAAAGGAAAGAGGCGAGAGAGGCAATTCTGACGTTACGGCTAATAATGGAAGCAAGACTATAGAAAAATCAAGACACTTTCATAGGATTTGTCGACCTGGAAAAAGCGTTCGACAATATAAAATGGTGCAAGCTGTTCGAGATTCTGAATAAAGTAGGGGTAAGCCATAGGGAGAGACAGTTCATATACAATATGTACAACAACCAAGAGGGAATAATAAGAGTGGACGATCAAGAACGAAGTGCTCGTATTAAGAGGGGTGTAAGACAAGGCTGTAGCCTTTCGCCCCTACTCTTCAATCTGTACATCGAGGAAGCAAAGATGGAAATAAAAGAAAGGTTCAAGGAGTGGAATTAAAATACAAGGTGAAAGGATATCAGTGATACTATTCGCTGATGAAATTGCTATGCTGAGTGAAAGTGAAGAGGAATTAAATGATCTGCTGAAAGGAATGAACAGTCTAATGAGTACACAGTATGGTTTGAGAGTGAATCGGAGAAAGACGAAGGTAATGAGAAGTAGTAGAAATGAGAACAGCGAGAAACTTAACATCAGGATTGATGGTCGCGAAGTCAGTGAAGTTAAGGAATTCAGTTACCTAGGCAGTAAAATAACCAATGACGGAGGGAGCAAGGAGGACATCAAAAGCAGACTCGCTACGGCAAAAAAGGCATCTCTGGCCAAGAGAAGTCTACTAATATCAAATACCCGCCTTAATTTGAGGGAGAAATTTCTGAGGATGTACATCTGGAGTACAGCATTGTATGGTAGTGAAACATGGACTGTGGGAAAACCGGAACAGAAGAGAATCGAAGCATTTGAGATGCTATGGACGAATGTTGAAAATTAGGTGGACTGGTAAGGTAAGGAATGAGGAGGTTCTACGCAGAATCGGAGAGGAAAGGAATATGTGGAAAACACTGATAGGGAGAAGGGACAGGATGATAGGACATCTGCCAAGACATGAGGGAATGACTTCCATGGTACTAGAGGGAGCTGTAGAGGGCAAAAACTGTAGAGGAAGACAGAGATTGGAATACGTCAACCAAATACACTCCTGGAAATGAAAAAAAGAACACATTGACACCGGTGTGTCAGACCCACCATACTTGCTCCGGACACTGCGAGAGGGCTGTACAAGCAATGATCACACGCACGGCACGGCGGACACACCAGGAACCGCGGTGTTGGCCGTCGAATGGCGCTAACTGCGCAGCATTTTTGCACCGCCGCCGTCAGTGTCAGCCAGTTTGCCGTGGCATACGGGGCTCCATCGCAGTCTTTAACACTGGTAGCATGCCGCGACAGCGTGGACGTGAACCGTATGTGCAGTTGACGGACTTTGAGGGAGGGCGTATAGTGGGCATGCGGGAGGCCGGGTGGACGTACCGGCGAATTGCTCAACACGTGGGGCGTGAGGTCTCCACAGTACATCGATGTTGTCGCCAGTGGTCGGCGGAAGGTGCACGTGCCCGTCGACCTGGGACCGGACCGCAGCGACGCACGGATGCACGCCAAGACCGTAGGATCCTACGCAGTGCCGTAGGGGACCGCACCGCCACTTCCCAGCAAATTAGGGACACTGTTGCTCCTGGGGTATCGGCGAGGACCATTCGCAACCGTCTCCATGAAGCTGGGCTACGGTCCCGCACACCGTTAGGCCGTCTTCCGCTCACGCCCCAACATCGTGCATCCCGCCTCCAGTGGTGTCGCGACAGGCGTGAATGGAGGGACGAATGGAGACGTGTCATCTTCAGCGATGAGAGTCGCTTCTGCCTTGGTGCCAATGATGGTCGTATGCGTGTTTGGCGCCGTGCAGGTGAGCGCCACAATCAGGACTGCATACGACCGAGGCACACAGGGCCAACACCCGGCATCATGGTGTGGGGAGCGATCTCCTACACTGGCCATACACCACTGGTGATCGTCGAGGGGACACTGAATAGTGCACGGTACATCCAAACCGTCATCGAACCCATCGTTCTACCATTCCTAGACCGGCAAGGGAACTTGCTGTTCCAACAGGACAATGCACGTCCGCATGTATCCCGTGCCACCCAACGTGCTCTAGAAGGTGTAAGTCAACTACCCTGGCCAGCAAGATCTCCGGATGTGTCCCCCATTGAGCATGTTTGGGACTGGATGAAGCGTCGTCTCACGCGGTCTGCACGTCCAGCACGAACGCTGGTCCAACTGAGGCGCCAGGTGGAAATGGCATGGCATGCCGTTCCACAGGACTACATCCAGCATCTCTACGATCGTCTCCATGGGAGAATAGCGGCCTGCATTGCTGCGAAAGGCGGATATACACTGTACTAGTGCCGACATTGTGCATGCTCTGTTGCCTGTGTCTATGTGCCTGTGGTTCTGTCACTGTGATCATGTGATGTATCTGACCCCAGGAATGTGTCAATAAAGTTTCCCCTTCCTGGGACAATGAATTCACAATGTTCTTATTTCAATTTCCAGGAGTGTAATTGAGGACGTAGGTTGCAAGTGCTACTCTGAGATGAAGTGGTTAGCACAGGAAAGGAATTCTCGTGGCGGGCCGCATCAAACCAGTCAGTAGACTGATGACCAAAAAAAAAAAAAAAATTATTACGACTGTCGAGCACAGTAAATTTCAGAACAGGTTTCCACAGAGCTCCTACAGGAGGGAAGTGATAAATCAGGTACATTTATACCAAGTTCCGGGAAATTTCACTCTGTTACTAAGCACGAGTCCTTGTAACGGCTGTACTGCAGCTGTCTAACAGATGCAACCAGCAGTTTATTCACGGCTACCATTATAAAACCTACACAGCTATGTACGAGTCGTTGCGGCTGACGACTGTCCACATGCGTGACCACAGTTTTAAAATCTTATTTGTGTAAAATATTGGAATTCCTGTTTTCTGCTTCCGTTATATTGGCAACTAAACAACTGCAACTCACTGAAATTGTGACATCAAGAAGGGCGCTAAAATTAAAATGTACAGAAATTAAACGAGGACCGTGGCTTCAGTAGTGCACGTATGCTGGCGTCTAACACTGTGAGGTTACAGAAAACTTCTGTTGAGTTTTTGACCTTTCAACAGAATCCGTCTTTGTCAGGGTTTAAGAAAATAATTATAATATGTATATCACGATGACGGCGATCAAATGTCGGATTATTATTATTTATAATATTATTATTATGTAAATATTTTGCTAGTGGCATGTCAGTGTCTTCGTACAGAGAATTTCTGACCCCAATTTTCGCTGTCTTTAGTTTCTTTCTTCAATGTGCTGCATGCCCTTCCGTCTTTCATGTCATCCAGATGTTCAATTCTTCTCCTTCTTCGTCCTCTAGTCTCTCTGGTCTTCCGTTCGATAACGCCGTTTATGGGCCCCTCGTGTCTATTATGTGTCCGATCCAGCTGATGTTCCTCTCAAGAGTTGTATTGGGAACAGCATTCCTCTCTCCTATTCTCAGTTCATCATCGTCTGTCACCCACTTGAACTCCTCTATTTCCCTTCAGCAACACATTTCAAAACTTTTTCTGCATTTTTCTCATGGTCCACGTCTCTGGTCTTTAATTCAAAGCTCCCTTAATTCCAACCTCAACTCCTTGTTGAATGCGACTCTTATTCCAATTTCATTTCGTCAGTGGTCTTTCTATGTTAGCAATCTTCTCAAGCACTTCAAGTGCTTCACATTCTCCAGTTCTCGATTGTCGACAGTAATCCTCAAAGGTTTTTCCCGTTTAGATATTCACATCACTTTAGATTTCTCAATGTGGATTAGCATCTCATATTCCCTTTGGGATTATACCTGCCGACTCGTCATATGTCACAGTCCTGTGTGATTTTTGGAGAGCATTTACTTACTTGATGATTTTAATGAGTCATCTTCATATCCTAAAGTTGCCATATCCGTTCAAAGTTTCCCTCGCGACCATTCTCCATACAGATTTAAGTCTTTCGGTGATAGACAACATCCTTACCTGATCCCTCTTCCCAATTCCACGCTGAAATTCAATCTCACCTTTTCTTTTTTACCCCGGCACAAGTTGAGAATTAGTCTCTAATCTCTTCAGTCTGTTCCTTGCTTTTGCAGGATGTTCATCAATTTATCCATCTGACTTTGCCGAAGGCCTTATGCCAGTCTATCAAACAAGAGCGAACTTCTTCGTTAATAGCAAAAACTCTGACAAAATACAGACCATGGGCATCGCGTTACTGGGTCCTTTTCTTTTCCTAGATCCCAACTGGTCTCTGCCATTACGTCTTCAATATTTTGTTCTAGACGTCTGTTGAGTATTCATCCAAAGATCGTCGCCACGTCTGATATCAGACTGACAGTTCTATAATCACAAAATTTGTTGATTTGTTGTTTCTTCTTGACATAAACCACTGAGGCGTCCAAAGAGTTCTTAGGCCATTCGCAGATTTCGTAGGTTTTGTTGACTAGTTGCGTCAGCGATTACAACCCTCCGTTTCCGACATCTTTCAGCAAATACACCGGCATGTCGCGGTCTCCTGTAGATTTCTTCATCTCCTTAATCGCTTTCTCTGCTTCGGCTGTCCGTATACTGGGACCTTTTCCGTCTCGTCAATAACCTCCTCTGCCTCATTTCGCTGTCTTGCGGACGACGTTTCTTATTGTACAGTCCCTTTGGGTATTCTTATATTTTCAGCACCTCCGCTTGTCCTAAACTTTTGTCCCCTGGAGTCATGTACTCCGAAGGTCCTTTGTTCCAAAATGGCTCTGAGCACTATAGGACTTAACATCTGAGGTCATGAATCCCCTAGAACTTAGAACTACTTAAACCTAACTAAGCTAAGGACATCACACACATCCATGCCCGAGGCAGGATTCGAACCTGCGACCGTAGCAGTCGCGCGGTTCCGACTGAAGCGCCTAGAACCACTCGGCCACCGCGGCCGGCGGTCCTTTGTTCTCGCTTCCTCCCGTCTTCTCCGTTTTCTGGCACATAGGGTCATACCTTCCGCTTCTTTGTAGTTCCCATATTTCGCCGCACATTTCTTCTATGTAATAGTCTTTCGCTTTGTCTGTTTATCTCGTGAGTGTGCTGTTAAGTTTTCTTTATTCTTATTAGTTAACAATTTCACGCTTCCTCCTTTCCTGGATCTTCCAGAGCATCTTATTGATGATTTAGGGTTTCCTTACTGTCTTTGGTTTCCTCACAACTTCACTCTTTCAGTATTCAACAATACCAGTGCCGGGTACTGGTATAAAAAACAGCCAATAACTTTTCTTTTAATGGATGTCATCCTCACCTTGGTATTTCAGGAAAATTTTATATTACGGGCCATGATTTCACCACCAATATTTAGCCATTTTCAAGAATAAAACTGAAAAATTGCAAGGACAAAGAATATATACTTAGTCCTATCACTTCAGTAACAATATCATCCAAGTGGCAGTTACAAAACTACGTATTACTCAGTTTTCGTGTTTGAACGCAGAAAAAAGTCACTTAAGTTACTTACTGCTGCCGATGACTATGAGAAACCTTATCTAAAGACCGAAGTTATTCGTAAAGCTGACACGGTAAGAAGTCCGAGGACATTTTATCCAAGTGAGAACAGACATCTCACAGAACTTTCCCTTGAATATACCCTAAGATGACTGTCAGAGAACCAGGCGGTATGGTACATAAATCCTAAATTACCCTTACGTTACTATCCGCGAGATATATTATATTCCTCCATGACCAAATAATTGAGTCCGCTCCCATTACTAAAGAAATTTATCTCGTCGCGTGTTAGTGCGATAGTAATTTTAGATAGTGATATCTTACGCGAAGCTAGTGGCAGTGTGCGACCTTATAACTACACACTTCTTTTATATGTTTCACTGGGGACAAATAATTTTGGTGACGGAATGTTCAATGTCTTTACATTGCAAGCGTGGATAAATAAGTTTTAAAAAATATCAGTATGTTCCTGACCTGTGTATAAAGTAACTAAATCTTTGTAATAGTTTTTTTTTTTGTATTATGCATTTGTTGTATGGACCATTTCCGGAAGCTATTAGAAATACCTTGAAGTAAATAATTATGATCTCTCATGTTTTCGTGGCATGATTGATTTATAGTATGCTGCTGGATGTTCTGCCAAGTTGTTTCCACTTTATGTACAATATTTCGATGAGCGACGCAGCTATCTTCTTTAGGCCCTGCGAGTTTTACTGTTATGGGTACCAACTGCCTTGAATGCAACCAGACTATGAACTACTGTTCGTCTCACACAACTATTCATAGCCGAGTTCGATTCCCGACGCTCACCACCCACTACGTCCTTTGATGCTCTTTTGCTTTCCAAGACTCGTACTTATACTCTGTGTTAATAAAATCTCTCAGAGTTTGTCTCTTCTGCTGGATGAAATGGCTAACGAGAGTTTAACAAAAATGGTGCCCTACTCTGTAACGTATCTTCCCTCCCTAGCAGATATTAATGTGCGGGATGTGTTTAAATCGTGTAAAAAGTAAGCAATGCATGAATAAAGATTTGCCGCGGAAAAGAGAAATCACAAATGCGATTTCACGATGTGGTTAGTACTAGAATACACATCGAAAAGCAGTCAGATTCTTTGTTGTGCAGTATCACTGTGATTATACTTTTAGGCCACTTTCGATGTATCACGCGCTAGTGGCTATTGTACACCATCATTTTTTGAAGGCTCGTTGACCGTGAAAGTACTATATTGACTTCCGGCATTAGTTGAGACTTCGTAGAAATAGATCTGCAGAGTCGTCATTTTCAGAATACGATACTTAAATAACACGTCGAAATAAGCATTCGGTCGTTCTACCTTCAAATAATGTGAGCACAATTCCCGACACGTTCACCTGAAAATATGACCTCAGCAAATAAAATTAATATCGTAGTGATAAAGGGTTTATATAAAAACTGCAAACACTCTTAACTACGAGTGGTCTAGCGGTTCTAGGCGCTCAGTCCGGAACCGCGGGACTGCTACGGTCGCAGGTTCGAATCCTGCCTCGGGCATGGATGTGTGTGATGTCCTTAGGTTAGTTAGGTTTAAGTAGTTCTAAGTTCTAGGGGACTGATGACCAAAATGTTAAGTCCCATAGCGCTCAGAGCCATTTTTGTTAACTACGAAAGTGATAAACATTATTAGATAAATCCGATATTTTACGGTGTTTGCAACATGTACGCCCTACAAATCTGAAAAGTTTGAAGAGAAGATTCTGAGGAACTTAACAAGAAGAGAAACTTCTCTTCCATGTCTTGCGTGTTTCAAAAAACTGAATATAATTACTGAGTTTCTTTAACACATTTTATATATAGCACAGTCCCGAGCGGCCAGCAAGAGACATTTTCAGAATACGATATCGGATGGGTGCTGCTACCAATGTTTATACTGATTTGTAACATAGTCGTTACAATTGGTTGTGTATGCAGCGACATAACTATAAAATTACACCACATTTGTGATTATTTAGTTTCCCGAAGATCCTGCAGATAAGAAACGTTGCGTTACAGGACGGTTTAGTTAATTTTCTGTTGTAACGTAGTGTAGACATTTACTGAGTAATGTCATTTTCCTTAAGTAACAAGAAATTGCTAGTGAACACCAGATGACCTGTCCAACAAAGCAGAATTTTGTTCGCTACAGTTTCAGCCAAATCAGTGAATATGGAACCTAGGAAACCTGTATGATATGTAATACCTACATTATTCGACGTCTCAGATAACCCATCACGACTTTAGCTTCAGGGGAAACCACACAGAGGCGATAGTAAATCGTCAAAAGCAATAAAACTGTTTCCAACACAGGAGAAACCAGTTCCACTACTAAATCTGAGCCACAAACGGCAAGAATCTTCACCACATTCGCGTTTGAAACAAAATTAATTACATTTACAAAAATATTCTTGTATTAGAAAGTCAAGGGAAGTGTAAGAAACGATGACTCATTGGACTCCATAAAAAATTTCTGAAGTGTCGAGGAAAGTGCATATGTTAATAATAACATCCACTACCAGAAATACATGCTTCTCAATAGTCTCTTACTATTAGAAGAGTAATCCTCCAATATGGACATACTCTAATGTACTTCTTCATGAATGAGTTGTAGCTTATGAAGCTGAATCAGTGTGATTCGGCTGTTGTTACATGTATTTCAAAATAATTCACGTCTATTGGTAACTAACTAAACACAATCACTATTCCGCTAATTAAGTGAAAAATAATTGAAAACAAACATTATCCTTACAATGGACGTGACTGTCTGTTTTCTCACCGCTTGGAGCACTAGAATAGCTCCAACTGTAAAACTGTAAAATGGTTCAAATGGCTCTGAGCACTATGTGACTTAACATCTTAGGTCATCAGTCCCCTAGAACTTAGAACTACTTAAACCTAACTAACCTAAGAACATCACACACATCCATGCCCGAGGCGGGATTCGAACCGGTGACCGTAGCAGTCCCGCGGTTCCGGACTGCGGCGCCTAGAACCGCACGGCCACCGCGGCCGGCTGTAAAACTGTAGCAAAGAAAACTTTTTTTTGTGGTAAGCCCAAACTACTGAGGTCATCGGTCCCTAGGCTTACACACTACTTAATCTAACTTAGATTATCTTACGCTAAGGACAACACCACACACACCCATTCCCGAGGGATGACTCTAGCCTCCGACCGTGGGGGGGGTGGGCGGGAGGGGGGGGCAGCCGTGCGAACCGTGGTAATCAGCCCTAAACGGCACGGCTAACCCGCGCGACAAAAACGGTAACAATTTTCGCACCAGAATGTGTTCTGGGCGTATTTAATAGACTGTGGTGTACACAATGCGATTGCAGCGCACCAAGTGGTCGGAATTTACGCTATTGAGCTAGGTGAGATCTTCTGAAAACAAAATTCTTAATTCTTTCTAACAGTCTGTAGAATTGTTTTTACAAAGGGGAAGGTTAGTAGCGCAAGAAATTGCAGCAACAACAAGAAACAACAAGAAGAAGACCCCACTTTTTTCTGACAACCCTACTAGGTGTGCACTGCTTCATTACCGAACAGTTTATTTACGAATTTCTTGTAACCTACAATATTTACTGCATACTATCGTGTCCTTTAAGAACAAAAAAATTGCTAGTAAACAGAAGAAGATCTGACCTTTTGCAGAAAGGCGTGGCGTATCTACACAGAAACGTAAATTTTACCTCACTACACTTGCAGTCAAATCAGTGAATGTCGAACGTAGGAAACGTATACGGCATGCAATACTAACTTCATTTAACGTAGCCGATAGGCTACCACAACTGTAGCTGAAAGAATAACCACACAGATATGGTAATAAAAGAAGAGAAGCAATAAAACTGTTTTCCAACAAAGAAGAAACCCAGTTCCTGAACGGTTGCCGCACCTGGGGTACAAACGGCAGTAATTTTCCAGACATTCGCTTCTGAAGCCAAAATAAATACATTTGCAAACCTACTTATGTAATAGAAAGGTACAATTAATATTCGATCTGTAATCTCCGGGGCTACAGGCACAATTGGCGACATGGATTTCTTAGAGACTGAAGATTTCTTTATGCGAACAATAAAAATAAAATAAAATAATACATATTATGCAAGATATGTTTCAACTAGGAGCATTATTGAAACTGAATGCGTCTACAGAATGAGATTTTCACTCTGCAGCGGAGTGTGCGCTGATATGAAACTTCCTGGCAGATTAAAACTGTGTGCCCGACCGAGACTCGAACTCGGGACCTTTGCCTTTCGCGGGCAGGTGCTCTACCATCTGAGCTACTGATGCACGACTCTCGCCCGGTATTCATTGTTTATTAATTTTCTGACATTTTTAATTCGATAGGCTCCTCATTTATGCTCTCCCAGACTCTTGGTGTTTGCATCACGATAGTGGCCTCGTCGCATTTGGTAGTTTGATTATATTGCAGAGGTGCTTAGGTTTGTTATACACACTGTGATCCTGGCATCCTTTCTTATCTCAACCACATGTCAGCAGAAAAGTAAGTTCGCCCTGTTTTCCAAGTTCCATCGAGAATATTATGTTCCAGAATCTCTGTAAGCTTTTCCGCTACATGTAGCCACAATACAAATGTGTCGTCCACGTACCGATAGAAGCACATTGGTTACAAAGTGACGGATACTAGTGCCCTCAACTCGAGAAATCAAACATTTTCAAACAAAACAGGCATCGACGAAGAATTACAATGCCTAGGAATAGCGTTCCGATAGGCTGAGTACTCAGATCGTCGCAGCTAAAATGAAGAACGCCTGACGAAGCGGTTATAACTGAGACCAAGAGTGAGAAGCTAAAGCCGCGAAGGGTATCGACGTTGTCAGGGGATTCCTATCACGGATCGCGCGGCTCCCCTCGCCGAAGGTTCGAGTCATCACTCTGGCATGGGCGTGTGTGTGTTGTCCTTAGCGTAAGTTAATCTAAGATTAAGTAGTGTGTAAGGTTAGGGACCGCTGACCTTAGCAGTTTGGTCCCATAAGATCTTACCACAAATTTCCAAATTTCTCCAGAGCAGCTGGAAATCGTTTATCTATCTTAAGCTGGCCGAATATATGGAGATATCGGTCTACTCCAACGGAAGCATGGCAACCATTGCTCTACACTCTCTCCAACTGAGGTAAAATATATTCCATGTAAAGCTATAGACGATTTAGGCCTCCGAATGCCGGATGTGTATCGTATTCCATGCGAATGTGGCATGACTTACATGGACCAGACTATCAGAACGTTCAAGGATAGAACTTAGGAATATTAGCGACAAATCCGACTAAAGAAACTAAGAAAAACAGGTGTCGCCCAGCCCTCCCTCGAATAATTTGATGAGACCAGTAAAGTAGTACAGATGCCAAGCTCCTGGGACAGCATAATTGCCGGCCGGTGTGGCCGAGCGGTTCTAGGCGCTTCAGTCTGGAACCGCGCGACCGCTACGGTCGCAGGTTCAAATCCTGCCTCGCGCATGGATGTGTGTGATGTCCTTAGGTTAGTTAGGTTTAAGTAGTTCTAAGCTCTAGGGGACTGATGACCTCAGATGTTAATTCCTATAGTGCTCAGAGCCATTTCAACCATTTGACAGCATAATAAAGGAGTCCATCGAAATAAAAATTCAGAAAATGGAATAAACAGGGAAGGTGGTTTCAGTTTAAATAAACTTGGGTTCCAACACTCAATTTATTAAAAACTCAGCGGGCATGACAACTACCACACTTGTCAAAAGCTGACAGAATTTGTGTTTCGCGGAATGCCAGTGGGAGTTCTGAGACACAAAAGAGAGTTGAATAGTTTAGTTGGCCTCAGGAACCGTAATCGACAATAAACAGCTGCAAGTAATAAACAACTGGTCGTATGATATTTCAAGGCCTGCGTTATTGTGATTACTATGCAAGGTTCCTTTGGACGTGCATGTATGTCGAAAGGAACAGTCCTCCTTTGTACATTCATGTATGTCCTAAGGAACAGTCACTGCGGCGACCACACCAGTTACGAAACACATCAAATGAATTCGCAATTCCGAACAAGGACTGCGAATGACGACAACGAAAATCATTGCCGGACCGGCAGATCTTACGTATGTCGTCAAGCATGCGTCAACAGTTCAGTTTGGTTGGATTCCAGGCAGTCAGTTCACATAGGGTAATAGCAAAACTCTCAGTACGTGGAGGTAATGTTGGGTCGGTGGTCGATTTGATTGGGTTAATAGGGAGGCAAAGACCAAACAGCGAGGTCATCGGTCTCATCGGATAAGGGAAGGAATTCGGCCGTGCCCTGTCAAATGAACCATCCAGGCATGTGCTTGAAGTGATTTAGGGCAATCACGAAAAATCTACATCAGGATGGCGTGACGCGGTATTGAACCGTCGTCCTCCCAAATACGAGTCCAGTGTGCTAACCATTGCGCAACCTCTTTCGGTGGTGGTCGATACGTGCAAAAAATGGAAACAACAACTTGGAAGCACGCCCGGAAACTTGATATTTAGGTAAAGAGTTGTGTGGCATCGTTCAGCGGTAGATACATGATGGCTATTACGACGCCTAGTAGATACGGTTTTATTCCAGCACGTAAAAATGGCTCTGAGCGCTATGGGATTGAACATCTGTCGTCATAAGTCCCCTAGAACTTTTTTCTTAAATTAAAAAGAAAAAATTAAAAAAAACCTAGAACTTAGAACTACCTAAACCTAACCAGCCTAAGGACATAACACACATCCATGCCCGAGGCAGGATTCGAACCTGCGACCGTAGCAGCCTCGCGGTTCGGGACTGAAGCGCCTAAAACCTCTCGGCCACCAAGGCAGGCCCAGCGCGAACAGTTGCTTATTATGACGCTTATGTGAGAGTTGGTTTTAAGCATATCTTTTGATGTATACTGAGTGTGCTGTCATGGTAGTCTCTAAGTTTTGTAGAATGAAACACGGTGCAAGCATATAGCCTATTGCTATGAATAACACCATGGCGAGTCCGGTATGGCGCCTCTGTCCGACGAATGGACCACCATCGACCATTTCGCATGATCTCACTTCATGAAACACTGCGATGAGGGTTGAAATTTAATCCAGAACATTTGTTGAAAGTCTGGAACTATACGCCACTGCGTGTCCTCCCGGTACCAGCCTAACACCGGCAGTGATAATTTCCTCGACTACCAGCATTCGCGCTGAGTCGAACGCCGCAGCAAGGGACTGCGTTAGCGAACGCGGCAACGGAGTCTGGGATCCGTGGAAAATGTCGTTTTTGTGGACCTACATAATGATACCTAGCATTTATGTTCAGTTTGTACAAGTCGCTTTCCATGCAGGTCCCATTGAGTTCACATACATTTGCATACATTCGCTCCAGTGCCGAAGTTTTATGCATTTATTTTCTGGTTGGGCTGTTCAGGAGACTCCCCGTTTTTGTCGTCCAGCGAAGAGGCAGAACGGATTTGCAGTAAACTGTTCTCCCATTGCCATTTAATTATTTGGTTTCTCTGAAATTCATTACTGCCTCTGGACACATTTTAACGTTAAAACGAAATCCACAATATTACGCAACTACAAACATTTTTTATTTTGTGTGTCGGTATTATTTATTATATTCTGTGGTGGACGAGATATAGAGTGATGGAAATGGAAAGTATTATTCACGAATGATACACTAACTGAAAACTAACAAGCAGAGACGCTAGTATTTGAATGCCTGTCGGGTTCGTTACTTAAAAGTTCATTGTTATGCGAGCTTTTTTCCAGTTTTTTTCAGTATAAAAGTAAACCATTCCTGCAGATGCAGAATCGTTTGCTTCTAACTTAATTGGAAAATTTCAGGGGGGGACAGACAACATAACACCTCAGACAATACGCAAGTGTAAATTATCGCTAGCTTTCAGCTTCTGAGAAAGGTCGAATCAGTGGTAATAGAGACAAGGAGTCATCACAGCTGACTGATGCAATAAGCACAATTGTGGAAGGAAAGAAGGGAAAGCACGTGTCCTTCCTGAAGCACTACTACAAGACAGGACAGTAGCATTGTTCGACTGGCTCTGAGCAACGTACGGATTACAACAGCAGCGGTTACAGACACTGTGTCAGCATGAACTGGCGGTAACAGCTTACTGAAGGACAGATTGAAAACTCGAACAGGTTTCTGTTGCTTGAGCCTCACACTGTATCACAGACAAAACGGCTCTGAGCAGTATGGGACTTAACATCTGAGGTCATCAGTCCCCTAGAACTTAGAACTACTTAAACCTAACTAAGGACAACACACACATCCATGCCCGAGGCAGGATTCGAACCTGCGACCGTAGCATCAGCGCGCTTCCGGACTGAAGCGCCTAGAACCACTCGGCCACAACGGCCGGCTATCTAGCAAACTTCATGAACGGATATAGTACGTTTTTTAGGCATTCCTCAAGATAACGTTCGAAGGTAGTTTGCTTCGTTGCCACAACTAATACAACTGTGTATTTATACCCGTGGAGTCACACCTCGCACTATGATGATCGACAACAGTCGGAATGGAATGGAAGTTGTACCATTTAATACTCGTCATGCGATGTAATCGAATTAAAATCAAATGTTATTGAGTGAATTAGATTATGAAACGAGGTACTTAAAGTAGTAGGGTTCCCGGGTTCGATTCCCGGCGGGGTCATGGATTTTCTCTGCCTCGTGATGACTGGGTGTTGTGTGCTGTCCTTAGGTTAGTTAGGTTTAAGTAGTTCTAAGTTCTAGGGGACTGATGACCATAGCTGTTAAGTCCCATGGTGCTCAGAGCCATTTGAACTTTAAGTAGTAGATGAGCTTTGCTGTTAGGGCAGCAAAACAACTTACGATGGACGAAGTAGACAGAACATAATATGTACACTGGCGTTTTCAAAAAAATACTTTCTGAAGAAGAGAAATTTGTTAGCATGGAATATTGATTTAAGTGTTAGAAAGTGATTTAATGGAATGTAGCCATGTATGTATTCGGTCTCCAAAAATGACATACGGCAGGGAGAGCGGTGTGGTGACCACATGCCCCTCCATATCCACATCCAGTGACGGCTATGAGCTGAGAATGACACGGCGGTCGGTCGGTACCGTTTGGCCTTCATGGCCTGTTTGGGAGGAGTTTAGTTTTTTTTTTTTTTCAGTCATGTATGGAAGTCAAACATGGACGGTAAACAGCTAGACAAGAAGAGGATAGAAGATTTTTAAATGGAGAATACTTAAGATTAGACGGGTAGCTCACTTAACGGATGAGATGACATTGAACAGAACTTGGGAGGAAAGAAATTTGTGACACAATCTGACTAGAATAAGTAATCGGTTGATATGACACATTTTGAGACATCAAGGGATCACCAGTTTAGAATTGATGGGAAGTGTGGGCGGGTAAAAATCGTAGAGGAAGTCCAAGAGATCATTAGAGTAAGCAAATATACAGGGTGTTTCAAAAATGACCGGTATATTTGAAACGGCAATAAAAACTAAACGAGCAGCGATAGAAATACACGGTTTGTTGCAATACGCTTGGGACAACAGTACATTTTCAAGCGGACAAACTTTCGAAATCACAGTAGTTACAATTTTCAACAACAGATGGCGCTGCAAGTGATGTGAAAGATATAGAAGACAACGCAGTCTGTGGGTGCGCCATTCTGTACGTCGTCTTTCTGCTGTAAGCGTGTGCTGTTCACAACGTGCAAGTGTGCTGTAGACAACATGATTTATTCCTTAGAACAGAGGATTTTTCTGGTGTTGGAATTCCACCGCCTAGAACACAGTGTTGTTGCAACAAGACGAAGTTTCCAACGGAAGTTTAATGTAACCAAAGGACCGAAAAGCGATACAATAAAGGATCTCTTTGAAAAATTTCAACGGACTGGGAATGTGACGGATGAACGTGCTGGAAAGGTAGGGCGACCGCGTACGGCAACCACAGAGGGCAACGCGCAGCTAGTGCAGCAGGTGATCCAACAGCGGCCTCGGGTTTCCGTTCGCCGTGTTGCAGCTGCGGTCCAAATGACGCCAACGTCCACGTATCGTCTCATGCGCCAGAGTTTACACCTCTATCCATACAAAATTCAATCACGGCAACCCCTCAGCGCCGCTACCATTGCTGCACGAGAGACATTCGCTAACGATATAGTGCACAGGATTGATGACGGCGATATGCATGTGGGCAGCATTTGGTTTACTGACGAAGCTTATTTTTACCTGGACGGCTTCGTTAATAAACAGAACTGGCGCATATGGGGAACCGAAAAGCCCCATGTTGCAGTCCCATCGTCCCTGCATCCTCAAAAAGTACTGGTCTGGGCCGCCATTTCTTCCAAAGGAATCATTGGCCTATTTTTCAGATCCGAAACGATTACTACATCACGCTATCTGGACATTCTTCGTGAATTTGTGGCGGTACAAACTGCCTTAGACGACACTGCGAACACCTCGTGGTTTATGCAAGATGGTGCCCGGCCACATCGCACGGCCGACGTCTTTAATTTCCTGAATGAATATTTCGATGATCGTGTGATTGCTTTGGGCTATCCGAAACATACAGGAAGCGGCGTGGATTGGCCTCCCTATTCGCCAGACATGAACCCCTGTGACGTCATTCTGTGGGGACTCTTGAAAGACCAGGTGTACCGCCAGAATCCAGAAACATTTGAACAGCTGAAGCAGTACATCTCATCTGCATGTGAAGCCATTCCGCCAGACACGTTGTCAAAGGTTTCGGGTAATTTCATTCAGAGACTACGCCATATTATTGCTACGCATGGTGGATATGTGGAAAATATCGTACTATAGAGTTTCCCAGACCGCAGCGCCATCTGTTGTTGAAAATTGTAACTACTGTAATTTCGAAAGTTTGTCTGCCTGAAAATGTACTGTTGTCCCAAGCATATTGCAACAAACGGTGTATTTCTATCGCTGCTCGTTTAATTTCGATTGCCGTTTCAAATATACCGGTCATTTTTGAAACACCCTGTAGAAGGATGTAAGTTCCAGTAGTAAGTCGGAGATGAAGAGGTTTGCACAGGATACTGTAACGTGGAGAGCTGCATCAAACCAGTTTCGGACTGAAGACCATAACGACATAAGGTGTGATGAACATTCCCACAAAATCCGGAAAATACGGGACTGCTGCTCTATCATGCTCCATCAGTGTAATTTTAGAATGCATCCAGTAATTTGTAAGCGATCAGCACTAACCTGCGCTGCTTCACTAGTGCGAGTCAGTACGTCAGTTGTGAGGTATGTTTAGTAGAGTACAGTGAGGTTGCTTGTGCATGCAGGCCGGACAGCGGCCTAGTTCCGCCCCCGCCAATGCCTGCTACGCCACCGCCCACGCCGCCGCCGCCTCCCTGTCGCAGCACGGCCGCCACGCCGGTCAGCGCAGCAGGCGCCGCCCACAACCCGCCGCCCACTCAGAGGTAACAGACAAACCCAATCTGTCGTCATGGCTATACTGTTCCCTTTTGAAATCATGTCCACTCGTTCGTGATCAGATTGTATTAGTGACACGCATTTTCATATCATCAAGAGCTTTTGTTTTCTTCCGAGACATTGCTATTTACACTTCGCTGCTGCAAATGCTGTTCGCTTCTGCAGCCGACACTTCGCGTACCACAGAGTAACCGAGGCGCAGTCCGTGGCCGCCGCCAGCCACCACCAGGAGGCGTTCGTCGCCGTGTCCATGGTGGAGCTGCCTGGCAACCACTCGCGGAATCACTCCAACAAAAACCATGACCAGACACAGCAGCAGCAGCAGCACCAGCACGTCTCACCCGAGGTATGATCAACAGCGTGTGTACAGTAGCTAGCGGCCGCGCGGGATTAGCCGAGCGGTCTGGGGCGTTGCAGTCATGGACTGTGCGGCAGGTCCCGGCGGAGGTTCGAGTCCTCCCTTGGATATGGGTGTGTGTGTTTGTCCTTAGAATAATTTAGGATAAGTAGTGTGTAAGCTTACGGACTGATGACCTTAGCAGTTAAGTCCCAGGAGATTTCACACACATTTGAACATTTTAGTAGCTAGCGTAATTAAAAATAGTTTTGCTAAAATCACGCTTTCACTGCTGATCAGATAAAATATAGGACCTAAGAAAACTAACCGAGAACTGTTAATAGCTGAAATCAAAAGTATAGGTTTCTAGAAGCACATCACTGGGAAAACATTCTAGCATCTTGGAACTTTGTTGGAGAATATACCTTCTATTGAGGGGATAAGATCTGTTCTCATTTTTAAGCTTCAGAAGACTCAAACATTTTATAAAACTATAACAAATATGAATCAAATTTACAGTAATTTATCACATACATGATGCTCTTTCTCTGTCTCTCTCTCTCTCTCTCTCTTTCTCTCTCTTTTTCTCTCTTCTCTCTCTAACACACACACACACACATTGTTTACGTTTCTTTCCTTCGAGCTCCATCCCTAGAAAATACAGTTAAGCATCAAACATTTACGTTAATATTTAACTTTTTGGCTAGTTAGTTGTAAAGAAATCTTTATGCAAGACCTCCTCTTTCTGGCCATATTATGCTGAATGAAATTGATCTTGCTATCTGCAGTACTTGACCTGGCTACATAGAAGTCGAGAGGCACTGTTTGTTAACAGCGTTGGGTATGTATAGTACATCTCCATTTGTTCAAGAAGATAAACGTTTCGTATGCCCCAATGTGATACTAGATAGGGTGATTCAGCTGCCCCAAATACTGGGTTTTCTTTAGATCGCCACACCTTCAAATACCATGTGTGATATTTTCATATTCTTTCAGTCGCTACTCGCAAACCACTAGACCTACAGAAAAAATTAAAGGGACGTTTTTGTAGGAAATTTAATGTAGTTAAAATTTGTACAGCGATTCGTCTTCGTTGAAGGGCACGGTTTTCGGGTTATTCAAGATAATTGAATTTATAGATGGCTTTTGAATGTTTCTCTTGGATAATTTCAAAACTATGTAATCTAGTGGAAACGTATTCCGGTAAAAATTTTAGCTGCATTAAATGTCCTACGAAAAGGCCATGTTAATTTTTTAAGTAGCGCTAATAGTCTGTTCGTAGCGAACGAGAGAATACGAAAATCTTCCACATGATATTTGAAGGTGTTGCGGATTTCATAAAACCCAGCGTTATGGGCAGCTGATTAACCCCGTATACTGAAAACATCAAGTTACAAGAACTACAATTGCTGTTATGAAAGTTCCTGACGGGTTAAGACTGTATGCCAGACTGGAAGTCGAACCTTAGTTGTCAGACTAGAAGTCAAAACTTGGGTCTGATCCCTCCGTGAACAAGTGCTCTGCCGACTTAGCTATCCAAGAAAGGCTCACGGCACCCTCTCCTTCACTGCCCCTGACCACACTGCTTCACACCCGCCAGCACCTCTTTCTTCTACTTTCCAAACTTTACAGTAACTGTCCTGTATACCTCGCGGAATTAGCACTCCTGGAAGAAACGGTATTGTGGAGACAGGATCTAGCCGCAGCCTTGAGCACAGTTTTCAAAATGTATTTTCACCCTGCTGTGGAGTGTGCGCTTATCTGAATCTACCTGGCGGATTGAAACTGTGTGCCACATTCGGACTCGCTGTTGGGAATTTTGGGACAGGCCCTTTTCAGTGAACCGGACATGCACGAACAAAATGTCCCATCTACCGGCAACAAAAACAGACACTAAATCGTTGTCGCCGGGCATTGTCGAATTTTGGTTAGACCGAACGATCACTTGCTCCCAATCAACCAAAAGATGATTATCAGCGTAACTAAGTCCTTCAATGCTGCAAACCAAAGCGCTTAATTGATCAAAGGGAATGGGCTTACAAGAACAGGAGATGCAAGATCGATTCTCGGGCCTCATCCCTTCCAGTATGTTACCAACAATTTGTCCCTCGGGAACTTGCAGTTCTAAGGCCAAAACAGAGGTCCTAAACCGCTTTTAATAGTTACTCAAGGCCTCATTACTTGATTGCACTGACACTGCAGCTCGTTGTTCAAACAGGATGACAGCTTGAAACAGATCACCCGTTGACACAACTCCTTCAACCCTTTTACCTCGCGCAAATTATCAACAAATATTTGACTCAGTGTTTCGCTAGTTGACTGATTCTGTAACCGAAGAACCTGATCATGAGGCAAATTCAATGCGTTCGCATGACGCTCAAATCTAACCGAAAGCCATGAAACCACGTTGATGTCGCTCACCGACTCAGTGGGCTATTTATCAATTTCCCTCAATAAAATTCCTATAGGGTGTGGTAGTTTACTGAAATTACTCGTAAAAAGGGACTGAGCTCAAGAAAACGCCTGACTAGGATTACTCAAACGGACTTAAGTATCAGAAACCTGGTCCCCACTCGAGGTTGCTACATCCTCTAACGCAAACTGATTTGCAACATCTTGCACTTCGGTAACCTGACCCTGCCGTTGTTGAATAATTTACAACCGTTTGGCATCAGGCTTAAAATGGCCAAAATCATTAATCCGATTATCCCAACGCAAAATCAGTGCCTGAAGGCCAGCGAGTTGTTTACAAGTGGGACAAGCGCCGTCAAGAAAATCGATGTTCAGAACTACACTGGCAAATGCAGCAGTATAATGCGGCATCGCGTCTCCTGCCTGTGAGGTAACGGGAGAATTGTGGCGCCCTGAAAATATTCTAAGCTCGGAGTTGGCGTGGCCGCACGGGCCGCTCGGCGGGAGCGGGCTGCTCGGCAGGCCGACCACGTGGTGCCGGACGTTGGCCGAAGCAAGATTTGTCCAGTGCGAGCTGGTGGCTGGGAATTCCATGTTGACACTATGTCGATGAAAGAGACTTGCATGCCGGGCGTGCCAAAGATGGTGGACTTTGTGAAACCTTAATGGCAGACATTTCACAATTCGTATAGAAATTAATAGTAGCCAGAGGAATCATGATACCTCAAAAAGAAACATGTACTTCACCATTATTTGCAAGACGATTGTGATGGTGTAATCAGAGTTTCAATATCTTTATTAGTTTAAAGTTTAGTATCGGACTGTAAATTATACAAGTAACACCCAGCAACGGATTTCCAGAATCTAAGCGGTTCATCCGATTTTGTCGCTCGACGTGTCTTTAGAAAGCTGTTAGTGTAAACCTAAATTGATATAAATTACAGGTATGTAGCTTGAATAGTACATGAGTTATTGGAGGTCAAATTGGCCGATTACTATTGATCACGTCAGGCCATCAGTATGAGGTGCATTCAAGTTCTAAGGCCTCCGATTTTTTTTTCTCCGGACTGGAAAGAGATAGAAACATGCGCATTGTTTTAAAATGAGGCCGCGTTCATTGTCAATACGTCCCAGAGATGGCAGCACCGTACGGCAGATGGAATTTTACCGCCAGCGGCGAGAATGAGAACTGTTTTAAATACTTAAAATGGCGACGTTTTCCTTACTTGAACAGCATGCAATCATTCGTTTTCTGAATTTGCCTGGTGTGAAACTAATTGAAATTCATCTTCAGTTGAAGGAGACATGTGGTGATGGAGTTATGGATGTGTCGAAAGTGTGTTCGTGGGTGCGACAGTTTAATGAAGGCAGAACATCATGTGACAACAAACCGAAACAACCACGGGCTCGCACAAGCCAGTGTGACGATGCGATCGAGAAAGTGGAGAGAATTGTTTTGGGGGACTGTTGAACAGATCGCCTCCAGAGTTGGCATTTCTGTGGGTTCTGTGCACACAATCCTGCATGACGGCCTGAAAATGCGAAAAGTGTCATCCAGGTGGGTGCCACGAATGCTGACGGACGACCACATGGCTGCCCGTGTGGCATGTTGCTAAGCAATGTTGACGTGCAACGACAGCATGAATGGGACTTTCTTTTCGTCGGTTGTGACAATGGATGAGACGTGGATGCCATTTATCAATCCAGAAACAAAACGCCAGTCAGCTCAATGGAAACACACAGATTCACCGCCACCAAAAAAATTTCGGGTAACCGCCAGTGCTGAAAAAAATGATGGTGTCCATGTTCTGGGACAGCGAATCCTTACCCATTGCGTTCCAAATGGCACTACGGTAACAAGTGCATCCTACGAAAATGTTTTGAAGAACAAATTCCTTCCTGCACTGCAACAAAAACGTCTGGGAAGGGCTGCGCGTGTGCTGTTTCATCAAGACAACGCACCCGCACTTCGAGCTAACATTACGCAACAGTTTCTTCGTGATAACAACTTTGAAGTGATTCCTCATGCTCCCTACTCACCTGACCTGGCTCCTAGTGACTTTTGGCTTTTTCCAACAACGAAAGACACTCTCCGTGGCCGCACATTCACCAGCCGTGCTGCTATTGCCTCAGCGATTTTCCAGTGGTCAAAACAGACTCCTAAAGAAGCCTTCGCCGCTGCCATGGAATCATGGCGTCAGCGTTGTGAAAAATGTGTACGTCTGCAGGGCGATTACGTCTAAATGAGTAGTTAATTAGAAAAAAAATCGGAGGCCTTAGAACTTGAATGCACATCGTACTACACAGTTAGACGAAGAAACGATAGCAGCATGTTTATAAATATATTTATTCATCTATGTCTTCGTTTATATCCTAGATATACTATTCATGAAGAAATTGGTCAATTATTTACTGTGTTTAGAAAACACAGAAACATTAAGCTACAGGCCTACTTTGTTTCTATTCTTTTGATATATTTTTATAAAATCGTTTATATATTTAATAATGTGTGTTAGAGCGTGTTTATGGTCCACCCGTAGGAATATTTATTTAATTTCAAGTTATTTAAATGTAAATCCAGTATTTCGTATGTGCTTCAATATGTCTGTGAATGTACGTTGACTTGGAGACATGGAGGGAGCGCTATCGCCAATCAAAGCGCTCATTACTAAGGGAGGCAACTACCAAAGTGAATGGAGGGGTAGTTCTGAAGAGTGCGGCGCGAAAGACGGTACGCGAGAGGACACGGCTGAGTGCTGGACGTGACACTGCAACGGATGCACGGTCGCGGCAGAGACTTGGAGAGTGTGGAGCGGTTTGCGCGTGGTCGTGACAGATAGAAATACTTCGGAGTGCCGACTTGTGCACTTGTGGGATTTCCGTGGCATCTACAGTGAAGACGTAGTGAGCGTCTCGAAGTGAATATCTCACGAGCTACGTTGTCGTTCATAATTAACTATGTGCAGTAGGAATATATTGTTTCCCTGTTATTCAACTTATGTTTTATTTAACTGCTGGACCATCGAAACCAATAAGTGATTTCCAGAAATATACCGCATTCTCAAAAGTAATTCTATTATCGCACTCATCATTTTAAGTCGTTAAAATAGTCACGTCCATTATAATTATCCGGGATGTTATGCCGTGGTCGCCAGTGTGTGTGTCGGGCCTTCCATCAAGCTACGGACCCCCTTGAAGATGTCTCCCGCAGTCGGAGACGAAACGTTGGGAATCACCACAGAATTCATCAACCGACCACGGCATAACAGCCCGGATAATTATAATGGACATGATATTTCCGGCCGTGAAAATTTACATTTTAGTATTGTTAAAATAGTACCTGCAGATTTTATTTAATTGCAATCTTTCATTTATAAATTTCTATATTAATTCGCAATTTCCGAGTGATAAGAACCTTCAGCCATTCGATTCATGTGTGTATTCATATTGTATACTGTAGACTCAGCAGTATTTGGCTTGTAATGCGGCAACTATGAATCCCAGCCCATAGACAACGAAACCAGCCAAAACTTTTAATATTTGAACTATGAATCGGAGGGTATGTAGTTGAGGGCCAATACATTACTCATTTTTACTTATTTGAAAGCCTGCATGCCTCACCAACAGTTTCTGCGGTGACGCCGATGAGCTTATCCAAAGCCGCTCTCACTCGAGCTGTAAGACCAGGAAACGCTGTCCTCGTCAATTTGAGAGCGAATCTTAGCTTCGTAGACGATCTACTCTTTCCTTAACAAGTTGAGCCCCGGACAAGGCCGCGCCTCCATGGTGAACTTTGGCTTGAAATTAACAAATATATAACTGACAGTATTTTACCTTAACCACTATATCACTAAATAAACAATCAAGGTCACAGATACTTAAACTCCCCACCGTCACTCCCCCACAGTAATAAAAACTACGATCTGAGTAACTAGAGCCCTCTTGGTATGCAGGTGACATTCTCTGACGTTTGGAACGTAAGAGATGAGGTACTGGCTGAAATAAAGCTACGTGGGCGGACCATGAACCGCGCTTCGAGAGCTCCGTCGACAGAGTACGTGTAGCGAAATGGTAAGGTCCTCGTTTCGAGTCCCGGTCAGGTACACAGATTTCATCTGCCAGGTAATTTCAGAACATCTCACATTGTGCTGCAGAGTGTGTATTCATTCTGAAAACTAGACTTGCTATATGCATCTCATAAACATGACCCTTCATGTCACTTCCATGTGTCACACATACCGCAAAGCACACAAAATATTATTAGATAAAGCTATATGAAACTCTGCAAAAATTTGGTTTCATGTTTAACGATCCTCTGCTAATTCAGTACGTAGAAAATGCTTACTGCCCGTGACATTTCTTGAGAGTGCACAATACTGTAACGAAAATGTATAATCATTTTAAGAGAGACATCAACACATTTTATAAAATGTAGTTAAATTAACGTGTATATGGTGTCAGTTCGTCTGGGGTTCGGCGTCGTACTAGTTCCGACTATCAGATCCCGGGTTCTTATTAATACAGGCGTAAATCAATTGTTTTTGTTTTCAGAATATTAGGTTTTATTTTCATTATGCGTGAACAAAACCACACTCATAAACACAGCTCAGTGTCACAAGATAAACATACACTCCTGGAAATTGAAATAAGAACACCGTGAATTCATTGTCCCAGGAAGGGGAAACTTTATTGACACATTCCTGGGGTCAGATACATCACATGATCACACTGACAGAACCACAGGCACATAGACACAGGCAACAGAGCATGCACAATGTCGGCACTAGTACAGTGTATATCCACCTTTCGCAGAAATGCAGGCTGCTATTCTCCCATGGAGACGATCGTAGAGATTCTGGATGTAGTCCTGTGGAACGGCTTGCCATGCCATTTCCACCTGGCGCCTCAGTTGGACCAGCGTTCGTGCTGGACGTGCAGACCGCGTGAGACGACGCTTCATCCAGTCCCAAACATGCTCAATGGGGGACAGATCCGGAGATCTTGCTGGCCAGGGTAGTTGACTTACACCTTCTAGAGCACGTTGGGTGGCACGGGATACATGCGGACGTGCATTGTCCTGTTGGAACAGCAAGTTCCCTTGCCGGTCTAGGAATGGTAGAACGATGGGTTCGATGACGGTTTGGATGTACCGTGCACTATTCAGTGTCCCCTCGACGATCACCAGTGGTGTACGGCCAGTGTAGGAGATCACTCCCCACACCATGATGCCGGGTGTTGGCCCTGTGTGCCTCGGTCGTATGCAGTCCTGATTGTGGCGCTCACCTGCACGGCGCCAAACACGCATACGACCATCATTGGCACCAAGGCAGAAGCGACTCTCATCGCTGAAGACGACACGTCTCCATTCGTCCCTTCATTCACGCCTGTCGCGACACCACTGGAGGCGGGCTGCACGATGTTGGGGCGTGAGCGGAAGACGGCCTAACGGTGTGCGGGACCGTAGCCCAGCTTCATGGAGACGGTTGTGAATGGTCCTCGCCGATACCCCAGGAGCAACAGTGTCCCTAATTTGCTGGGAAGTGGCGGTGCGGTCCCCTACGGCACTGCGTAGGATCCTACGGTCTTGGCGTGCATCCGTGCGTCGCTGCGGTCCGGTCCCAGGTCGACGGGCACGTGCACCTTCCGCCGACCACTGGCGGCAACATCGATGTACTGTGGAGACCTCACGCCCCACGTGTTGAGCAATTCGGCGGTACGTCCACCCGGCCTCCCGCATGCCCACTATACGCCCTCGCTCAAAGTCCGTCAACTGCACATACGGTTCACGTCCACGCTGTCGCGGCATGCTACCAGTGCTAAAGACTGTTGTGGAGCTCCGTATGCCACGGCAAACTGGCTGACACTGACGGCGGCGGTGCACAAATGCTGCGCAGCTAGCGCCATTCGACGGCCAACACGGCGGTTCCTGGTGTGTCCGCTGTGCCGTGCGTGTGATCATTGCTTGTACAGCCCTCTCGCAGTGTCCAGAGCAAGTATGGTGGGTCTGACACACCGGTGTCAATATGTTCTTTTTTCCATTTCCAGGAGTGTATATTCAGGTCGAACGCAGAGACTTGAAAATAGTTTTACTGTCTCTTCCAAAACCACTGTGTACAAAGAGAGTCAGTTGCTGCTAATTCTTTCAGCAGCAAAACGAGTGTAACGCGATAGGCGGCAAGCGATGACACTACGAGAGCTGCCCAGAAGGTAAAGCACCGCACTTTTTTCTCAGCCTAAAACAATGTTATGAATGGGAAACGTTAGGTATGTAATATTTAAAGTCTCCTGAGTGAGCGCGCCAGGTTTCCGTCTCTTCCGAAGGATAGCGTAGCTGCAGACAGTTTCAAAGGGGCGTCTGTACGTCACGTACGTTACATGCAACGTGCCGTCATTGAATTTTTCGCTGCAGAGAAAGAAACTGTGGGGAATATTCGCAAAGGCTTGTGCAAGATATATGGAACATCTGCTGTCGACAGACGTACAGTTAGTCTTTGGGCACGGAGGGTGATATCATCAGAAGGCGCTTCGGCGGAGCTCCACGATTTGGAGCGGTCGAGACCATCCACTGCTGTCACACCTGACATGTTGCAGCAAACTGATGTGGCCGCTCGCGAGGTCAGAATACAGGATGCCATTCGTGGAAGACATTTCCAGGACGATGAGGAGGTGACTCACACAGTGATGCACAGGCTCCGCCAACAGGACAAGGATTCCTACCGACAGGGCATTCACACCCTTATTTCGCTCTGTAGGAAGGCCTGAGAACGAGCTGGAGATTACCTAGAAGAACAGGGTGTGTAGGCAAGACACCACTCTTTCGTGTGTATAATTCTCATTATGTTCAATATGGAACTGTTGAAGAAAAAAAATGCGGTGCATTACTTTCCGGGCAATGCTCGTACAAACCGTGCTAATTATTCTCGAAGCACCCAAAATGTACTATGAGACAAAACGTTATTTATATGTCTTACGTGTTCAGTCTAAAATTAATTTTTAATTTAATTAGTGTTTATAAAGAGTGACAGTTTGTTTAAGGATTTTGAGAGTAATAGCTGATGTTAAAATTTTTACGATGATGAAAGTATTCTAAATGCTGTTAACTTCATGTTACATTGGAACATCTTTTGAGTGTCGACACTATCTCGTTACAGTTACAAATACTCACATAGTTCTGTCTCATATTAAAATTACGAAGGAAAATAATAATGAATGGCAAGTTTTGTTTTATTAGCATATATGCGCAAGCTTATCTTCGTAGTGTAGTATCAGTACTTTAGGACACACTGTAAGACACAAAAAGTGACGTGCCACGAAAGAATTACCCGAACGGAACCCAACTTGATAGAAGTAAATGTTCGGATAAACAAATTGTTACAATTTCAGAAAGATTGGATTATTTACTGGCTGGCTCAAATGGCTCTGAGCACTATGGGACTCAACTGCTGAGGTCATTAGTCCCCTAGAACTTAGAACTAGTTAAACCTAACTAACCTAAGGACATCACAAACATCCATGCCCGAGGCAGGATTCGAACCTGCGGTTCCAGACTGCAGCGCCTTTAACCGCACGGCCACTTCGGCCGGCGATTATTTACTCAAGAGAAAGAAGTTCACAAACTGGGCAAGTCAACAACGCGTTACTGCCACTGACCCTTATGGAAGCAGTTATTTGGCTTGGCAGCGATTGGCACAGTTATTGGATGTCCTTCTGAACGATAGATATCGTGCCAAATTTTGTCCAGTTTCCGAGTTGGATCGTTGGAACATCAGTATGTTGGATGACGCTGCACATAATGCTACAAACGTTGTCAATTGTGGGGAGATCCGCCGACTTTAATGACAAGCCGAAGACAAGCAGTAGAAACTCTTGCCATTTCTGGGCGGATATTATCTTGCTAAAATGTAAGCCGAGGCTGGCTTGCCGAGAAGTGACGTAAAACGTCTAGCTCAATATCGTCGACGTACGGGTGTGTCACGGATGATAAACGAAGGGGTCCGGCTTTTATTTCTTTAATGAAAAGTCTTGTGACTGGTTTGATGCGTGCCACCACGAATTCCTCTTCTGCGCGAACCTCCTCATCTCAGAGTAGCACTTGCGACATACATTCTCAATTATTTGCTGAATGTGTTCCAGTTTCTGTCTTCCTCTACAGATGTTGTCCTCCACACCTCCAGTGGATGTCATTCCCTAATGTCTTCCGAGATGTCCTGTCATCCTGCCCCTTCTCCTTGTCAGTGTTTTCCACATATCCGTTTCCTCCGCGCAGAACCTCCTCATTTCTTACTTTATCAGTCCACATAATATTCTACATTCGTCTGTAGCACCACATCTCAAATGCTTCGATTCTCTTCTGTTCTGGTTTTCCCACGGACCATGTTTCTACCACACAGTGCTGTGCTTCAACGTACATTTTCAAAATTTCTTCCTCAAATCAAGATCTACGTTTGATACTAATAGACTTATCTTGGCCGGAAATGTCTTTTCTGCCAGTGACAGTATGCTTTGGATGTCCTTCTTCCTCCGTACTTCATTGGTTATTTTGTTGCCTACGTCGTAGAATTCATTACTTTCATCTTGATGTTAAGGCCGGCCGGTGTGACCGTGCGGTTCTAGGCGCTTCAGTCTGGAACCGCGTGACCGCTACGGTCGCAGGTTCGAATCCTGCCTGGGGCATAGATGTGTGTGATGTCCTTTGGTTAGTTAGGCTTAAGTAGTTCTAAGTTCTAAGGGACTGATGACCACGGATGTTAAGTCCCATAGTGCTCAGAGCCATTTGAACCATTTGATGTTACGTTTCTGGCTGTTCTCATTTATGCTGCTTCTAATTACTTTCGTCTTTCTTAGATTTGCTCTCAATCAATATTCTGCACTCATTACACTGTTCATTCGATTTAGCAGATCATGTAATTCTTCTTCACATTCACTCGCGATAAAATAGTCATCAGTGAATTGTATCATTGATGTCTTTTTACTTTGCTTTTTAATTTCACTCCTGAACCTTTCTTTTGTTTCCATTACTGTTTCTTCGATGTACATATTGAACAGTAGGGACGAAAGACTACATCCCTGTCTCATACACTCTTTCAATCTGAGCACTTCGTTCTCGTTCGTTCACTGTTATTATTCACTCTTGTCACTTGTTCATATTGTATGTTACCGGTCTCTCTCCCTAAAGCTTCCCCTTTTTTTCTCAGAATTTCGAACATCTTGAATCATTTTCCGTTATTGAACTTTATCAATCAATGCCAAACCGCATAACTGGTTGCACAAGATCCAGAGGTGAACCAATGCCGTATCGGCTTGATCAATTTGTGAAGTTTCTTCTCTTCAATAAATCATCAATTTTTCCTTAAACTGAAGTCATTTATTTGTCTGTACATGTACATCTACCGAATTCCGTCCCATTGGATTAACTCCTTTGTGCGTCGTTTGATCTTGTTTTGTCTTAGAGTGTAAACCTAGACAAATGCAATGTGATTAACTTCCAGCTGTTTAGAGGACAAGTGGAAGTGCAAGGGGATGCCTCGATGCTCGTCAAACCATGGAGCACTTTGTGTAAACCTGAGTCTTTGGCTTTTGACATCTTGAGACACCAGACCAATTACAAATATATAGGAAGGAGGATAACCCTTGCTCTCCTAGAGTGTTGAAGTAAAATCCTTGTTCATGTTCAAGGTAACCAGAATGAGTGGTTCCAAGTCCTGACACGAAAAATCAAACCATCACAGAATCACCTATGACCTGAAATGCACCCACAATATACTGTGGGTTCAACAACCCATAGCATCGTTGCACTCGAAGTCATGTATCATTTGAAAGAAGGCAAAATGAGATTCACTGAACAATGCTGTGCGAGTCCAGTGACTTACTTCCCAGTTTTTCTTTTATTTGACCCACTGCAGATGAGCATCTTTATGTGCTTCTACGAGCAATAAATATTTCTCTGATGTCCAGTACATGCAGTTCTCTTCGCTAGGTTTGCTGGGAAACTGATTAAGAAGGATTTGCGTTCACTTGTAGGAGCAATTCTTTCGGGTCTGAAATCGATATTCATTATTGAGGGGTTTCACTCTTCTCCACTCCCCAACTTTTGGATCCTTCTACGATCATACACACCGTGTAACATGGCTGCGTGTGGTACGCCATCCCTTGTAGGCGCGCTGGACAGTTAACCTATGTACACCAACAAAGATAGCAACTTCGCTCATTGTGTCGTCATATCGACGTTCAAACATGAGAACTCTTATGCCCCATTGTGTCAAATCTCCACATCGAATCATATTACAGCGCATGACCGTCCAGTGGTCATTTTTCAGGTATTTATTTATTTGGTGAACTTATTTGGTGATTACGGGGAGGGGGTTCATTAAGTAATGTAACACATATTTCTCGTTCTGTTTGTGAAATCTTGTCGAAAATCGTGGAATATTGCCGCTTCAGCCCTTGTAGGTTCATGAAATTCCAGTACGTGGCGGAATTATATGTAACACTCAAGACGACGTTTGTAACGGGTGTGCGTTCCGGGCAGAGAGCTGTCATCGAGTCTCATTTGGATGAAAAGCACAGCATCGCAGATATTCATCGACACTTGCGGAATGCCAACAGAACCCTATCTGTGATCAAAAGCATCGTGAGTCGTTGGGCGAGGCTTCTGACATCTTCGCAATAAGACTGCAGAAACTTGTTAGACCACCGGCGTGTCAGCTGACCACACAAATGTGGCTCCTGCAGTGTCGGAACGTGCGGACACTCTCATTCGAGGTAATCGACGGATCACAACTAAACATTTCGTTGCTGCTGGACGCCTCTGTTGTTACTGCTGAAACACTCGTCCCTCAAAGGTGTGTGCTCTCTGGGTTCCTCGCCACCTAATAGAAGACCACGAAGAGCAACGAATTACAATCTGTGCGGAACTGCTTGCAAAAATCGTTCAAATGGCTCTGAGCACTATGGGACTTAACAGCTGAGGTCATCAGTCCCCTAGAACTTAGACTACTGAAACCTAACTAACCTAAGGACATCACACACATCCATGCCCGAGGCAGGATTCGAACCTGCGACCGTAGCGGTCACGCGGTTCCAAACTGAAGCGCCTAGAACCGCTCGACCACTTCGGCCAGCAACTGCTTGCACTTTACGAGGCTAATCACGACAACTTTTTGTTGACATCGTCACGGGCAATGAAACATGGGTTCATCACTTCAATCAGGAAACAAAACGGAAGTCCATGGAGCGGCTCCGTACCACCTTTCCTCCGAAGGAAAAATTAAAAGCCACACCCACAGCTGGTAAAGTCGTGACGACGGTCTTATGGACTCTTCAGGGACTATTTTGTTTGATGCAGTCCCTGGTGGTGCAATGGTCAACTTAAAACTGCACCCTCATCCGGTAAAATCATGGCAAAGGTCTTCCGGGACTCTGAAAGGTGGTTATTAACGAGGCAAGACACTGGCTCCGGCGTCGACCAGTAGAGTGGCACCATATGGACATACAGGTACTTCCAATGATGTAGCGTAAGGACACCGCACTGAACGGAGATTGCGTTGAAAAATAGGATTTTGTAGCCAAAGAAGCAGGAAAAATATGGTGCACGGGAATCCTGAATAAAACCACCTGCTGCAGAAGAAAAAGTGTTGATCTACTTATTGAAAGCCCATCGTATTAGATTAAGACGACTATTAATTAATTACTCAAAGACAAAGACTGCATATTTTCAGAATCGTAAGAACGTTTCTTCAGTGAGAAGTCTATAGGTGTGTGAATAGAATATTTTGTATGCCTGTAGACGTCAGAAGGTAGAGAAACGACATGTTCATTATAGACGGAGCAGGAGGAAGGATGGGGAAGGTAATCGGTCACCTCGCCAAGGGAACCATCCTACTAGTGGTCTGAAGCGATGTGGGAAATGAAGGGAAAATTAAAAAATTCTGCGGCTCGACATGGGTTTCAAGCGTTTTCCTGATGACGGTGATTTTGATTTGTGAATGAGGACGCTAAGCAGCGAGGTCATCACAGCACATGCATGAATGGTACTCAGACGAGCGTGGTGAAGATCTATTACAAAATAATAGTAAATCGGGAACGTGCATACACGACAATTGAAAAGACGACATCTATAACTTCAGCATCAGAAAATACCTCAATAAAAGTCAGCCGAGACACAGCAGGTTGTCTATATAAAATCAGGGATAACATACCAGTACACACAGGGTTAAAAAAAAGGGAACGGTAACTGTAGCAGTGGCTGGACTGAGTCACTGTGTGTTCCATTAAAATCATATATCCAGCATGTTGTGAAAAAATCAAAGAAAACCTCCTAAACACGAAACAACTCGGCTTGTTATCGGTTAAAATAGAGGCCAGGTCCTGTAAGAATGCAGTTCAGCCCTTTGGTTGTAATATGAAACACAGTTACAATATTGATTGGCGACTCCGTAGTGTCCTGTACACTACGACCAGATAATGGGTATACTTGGAAGGAGAGACAGCTTTGGTCGTATATTTTTGTTTATTATCGCAAAATCGATTTTCGGTCACTTAGTGACCACCTTCAGTGCTAGAAGTTAAAATTTTTTTCACATTACGATCAGAGAGTATAAAACAGAAAATCACAATTATATCTGCATATGAAGTGTTATGTTCATATGCAGATATAATTGTGATTTTCTGTTTTATACTCTCTGATCCTAATGTGAAAAACAATTTTTAACTTCTAGCACTGAAGATGGTCACTAAGTGACCGAAAATCGATTTTGCGATAATAAACAAAAATATACGACCAATGCTGTCTCTCCTTCCAAGTATACAGTTACAATAAATATTACGTATCAAAATGGTTCAAATGGCTCTGAGCAAATGGTTCAAATGGCTCTAAGCGCTATGGGACTTAACTTCTGAGGTCATCAGTACCCGCCGAACTTAGAACTACTTAAACCTAACCAACCTAAGGACACCACACACATCCATGCCCAAGGCAGGATTCGAACCCGTGACCGTAGCGGTCACGCGGTTTCAGACTGAGGCGCCTAGAAACGCTCGACCACAGCGGCCGGCTTATGACGTATCGACAGCTGTGTCTCGCATCTGTGGCACACTGGGCTGCTCGCTACGTAAGATAAAGACATGGATCAGTGAAAAGTGTCCCACACTAGGCCTTGTAAGAGTCACTTCTTCTGCTCGTCTCGGTCGGCAGGAGCCACACCACGACCGTACTGCAGATTTTACGGAACGTAGCTTAGTATTTGTGAATTTCATCCACTGAATCTCTCACCACCACATGGTCTTCTTGGTCACAAATGAGGTGACAGTCAGCACGGGGACTGAACAGCAAGTAGCAGGTGGAAGGAAGCTGCATCAGCGAGTCCCTTTGCCCGTATCCCTATCTGCCACGGAACCCAGCAGAAATTACTTCCTTATCCTGTCTTTCGAAGAGAACAAGAGCCTCATGGAATTATATCATCATCCTATATGATGGTTGCATCTGACCAATAGCGAGAAGGGAAGTAGGAGGGTGTGAGGATATGCGAAATTCCTGCCACCTCATCTACACTGTTGCCCACGGGATGGCAAACAGTTTCGCTTAATAAACTGGAAACTGCTCTGGGAGCCCCATATTGAGGACAATGCCCGTGAACACGACATGGCAGCCAGTAAAATCTCTCTGCCTACACCCGTTTCAACGCCGATAAAATCCGGGTGGCAGTAAAAGCCTCGTTAGATTTCATTTTTGAAAAATGCAATTCTTCCAGTAAGCAGTCAGTTCGAAAAGTAGCCTGGGCCTCTTTATTAGACAAGGGGATCTCCGACGTCACCCCTGGTTTTGGATCTTAACGTCCCCAGTCTGCAGTAACTCAAGGCTCCCCTTCGCCTGGATCCCAAAGGGCTTCGTCGCTTGTGAATGGTGATGGAACAGTCTTTGCATGCGACGCAGAGGGATTCTAACTAGTTTGGGACAGACTATCACTCGGAAGACACAGCGAGTAGACAGCAGAGGCTCACTACGGGCTAGCAACTGGTGTCATGCGATAAGCCTCTCGGGGTGTACCGATCTAACATTTTGGTGGTATCCGTATTCAAGATGATCCTGCACAAAGGCTTTATAAAATTGGAGATCACGTGCCGTATCGGCTCTCCAAGACCTATGACTGACTGATTTTAGGATCATTAAAGCACTGTGACATCTCAGTTTCAGTTCTTTAAGGCGTGGCAGCCACTTAAGTTTCTCGTAAAAAATGGGGCCAAGATAACACTTTCTTAAATGTGAGAACAGTAGCTTCCAGTTTTAAAACTCCAAAGATAATTTAAAACTTTGTTGTTACACCATCCCTCCAACTGCATGCTCGTCAAATGCAATTGCCGATGAGTCGTTGTAAGGTTGGAATAGGTTCAGAAAACGGAGAAGTCGTCCACAAACAAGGAACACAGTAGAGGACGCCGTACTGAGGATGTAATACTGTTCATGAGTGACGAATTCCATGACACTTCGAACACTACCACGAGGGACACCTTACCTTCACTTAAAACGGTCAGGCAGGGCATTCCCAATCTTGTATCGAAATACTTGTCGGCGAGAAAGGACTGTACTAAAGTGGGTAGAGATCCACGAAACCCCCATATATTTTTTTTCCTTTTTCCTCATTTTCTTCTCTAATAGAGTAGCAAATATTGTAAGCCGTTTCTAAATCGATGGAGACACTGATAAGGTGTTGGTTACAAAGTAAAACATGTTGAACTGCTGCTTCGAGCACATTCAGGTTATCGAGTGTAGAAAGATACCTTCTGAACCTGCTTTGAGAGTGACGGAGTTGGAACCTGATTTCGAGGGCCACACTAGATTCTGGTTGACAATATGCTATAGTAACTTTCCTATGCACCTGGTCTCACTAATGCTATGATAATTACTGCGCTAAGTCGATCCTTCCCTAGTATTAAAATGAAGATTAGAATAGACTCTTTTCATGAATTTGGAAAGTCTCCTGTTATCTAAATTTCATTAAGAGCTGTAGAAGTAATCTCTTCACCACCAGTCCAGTTGTTTCAGCATGCTGTACGTTATTGCGTAGTGACTGGTTGTGGTATCACAAACCACTGACAAAGCAGAATCCAAATCCCACAGAGACATAGGCTGGCTGTATTCCTCAATGTTGGTGGCATTCAGTTGAAAAACATGCCTCACGTGAGTCTCGCGATAAGGACGGAACGCTGGACTCTGGTTAGAATCGAGCGTAATGGTCTTATACGACTGAGCCATTGCCTGAGAAGTCTCTCGGTGATGTTATGGAACACTCCTGCTCTCGTACTGCTGCTATTGGCAGTTGTGAGTTCCACCCTGAGATTCTCCTAACAGTTTCCATTCTTTATTTGCGGAAGTGAGACTATTGAAGGAACCAGGACGTCTAGCCAGTATCTGTGTTTACTCTCCCAAATCGTTCTCCTCGTCTCCGTCCAAGGCATTCAAAAGGTTGGAAGATTCACATCCCTATGGCGGCGACTGAATATTCGAATAGTCGTCATTCTGTCCCTGAATGCACAACTACACACTTCATTCCACCAAGGTCCAGGCTGCGTACAACGTGTTACCACTGACTTCGGGATGGATGCATTAGCAGTGTGGTGGATAACAGTTGTAATGTGATCCACCCAGTTCCGGACGCCGTCTCACTAATCGAAAACAGCTAACGGCTTGTAAAGCATCCAGTTAGCCATTTTGAGCAGACATTTCGGTGGCTTCGTTTTGAAATCTGCCCCATCGGACAGATGGATCCAGGTGGGGTATTGGTCACCACCCCGAAGGTCCTCATCTTCTTCCCAGTGAGGATTGTTTGTAAGAACGAGCGAGCATGAGATGCGGCCTGTGGTTGTAAGAGAACCAGTAGCCGTGCTAAAGCGTGTAGTTTGAGCAATGTTCATCAGTATGAGGCCTATAGTTCCTGTAAGATCGTCAAGTACGTGAACTCTGAGACAAGAAGTGTTATAACCTAATAGCACATTGCGGGCATTAAAGTCTCCTAAAAAGATAAAGGAATGGGGTAGTTCACGAAGAAGAGGACCTCAGAGTCAACAGGCACATTACAGAGCACACTGTGACAGAACAGCGACCAATTGTAGCGTAGTGTTTAAGGGGAAAGATGAGGAGAGGAATGTGTCCTTGACGAATGGTGTTGCACCACGTTTCACCCTGCCACCGCTAAGGTCGTTTCTGTGTAGGTGATAACCTCCTAATACAGGCGCATCACTCTGTTAAAAACGAGTCTCTTGGAGACAGAGAGAAAAAGGTCTGTTCTGTTTTAGGAGTCTCAACTCCTCCATATGAGTCCTGTATCCATTCACATTACACTGGAGTATGGGAGTCATTTCTTCTATGTGGTTTTGATTTACCGCTACCCTTGTGGTGGGTGGTGAGGTACATGTAGAGTGAGGCGGAATGAAGGAGTTGCCTGGATCCGGTGACAAGGCATTGTACTCCAAGACATCCTCCACATGAGTCACATGTGCCAGGCTGACGCTTGTTGACGCCTCGGACACCTTTTGACATAAGCTTTGTGAGGCTTTCCCTTTGAGAATGATGGGGAAAGGGGGCGTTGAGGGGCATTCTAATTCTGAGGTGTTTTCGACGTGCTCACTGAGAAAATGTTGCTCATCTCTTTTGTCGTAGTTGCCTGGATCGCTACGTCTTTATTCACCTTACTTTGATATGTACGGATGCAAATACAGGTTCTGGCGGTAGGTAATGGTACGTTGGATGCCGTCTACGACGAAGCGTTCACCTTGGATACACATTTCTGCACCATGAAATAACACTAATTAGCAAAGACCAGGGGTTTTGTTACCTTATATTTATTTTTCGCTTCTGTACAGGGGATCAGCATGGTCACTTTTAATTTCTGAATTTACTATTGCTTAGCAAAAGCAAATCAGTCTCGACTCCAGATTGGGTGGCTCCAGAGCCAAGACAGCGTCGTGTGACCAGATCCCTTGCCTTTGTAGCATCGCGTAAGTTTAACTGTCTAAGGCCTAACCTTTAGTTCGAGGAAACCTGCCGTAATGTGTTCAGGCAGAGTAGAAGAACTGAATGTCACAGTAAAAGAGACGCTCATCTCAATTCCTTCAATACTCCTTCGTATCGTTTGCTCCAGATCCACTATCCGCTGTGATTACCATTCTTGTTTGAGTTCCGAAACGTCTATGCCATATGACCAAGCACTTTCTTCAGGTGAATGTGTTATGCAACTCAAAAATTATGACACAGTCACTCAAATTTTCCGACTTCCTGCGAGGTTCCACCTGCTTGCTCAGTTACTCTCGACCAATAAGGAACCATTTCATAACCGCTTAATAGACTTTAAGGTACCATCAAGACCTTATAAACGTTGAAGAATATAAAAAGTAGACACTACTTCAGATGTCTCTCCTTACTTTTGGTAACTACAAACAGTTTCTGCTTTACGACTCATTGATTATTGAGAGCCTTCATCAATCGTTCGGATGAGTGGGTGTGAATATTTCCTGACGGTACACTAAAAACGCTGGTAATTGAAGAATTAAATTTCGAAGGTTCCGTCCCACTCTCACGAGCTGCGAGGGAAATTGTCCACTCAAACAGAACCCTGGTTGCCTGAGTAAGCCTTATACAACCAAGTTGCGGCAGGTCCCCACCGGTCGCCCGCGACCAACTGTTCCACTTCAACAGCCCTGCATCATATCACCGCACAGCACCCCTTCAGACAAACGGTTCTTGTAGACAGCTTTCTGGTCTTCGCGACCAGGCGTTTAAGCAGGTATCACAGTTCGCTGTGACGCATATCGTTCCACGTCAGAGCCGCACGGCGGTCGCTGAAGCATGCTCAAATATTACATGGAGCCGTTCACCATTCCACGTCTCAGGAAACCCAGAGTTGCCAAGTCTTAAGCCAGCAAACGAATGTTGACCACCTGAGGTCCCAGAATGCGAGTCCAGCGTGCTTATCACTGTACCACTGCTGGAAGTCAATAGTAATTACTCGTAAATACCTCTCGCTCTGTGACTAAATTCTGAAACTCTATAACATTACTTGGTAAACTACCTAAAACGATTTAATTAAACTTATGTGTTAGTTTTTCTTTTCTTTAGAGAATTTCCACCAGTGGAGATACAGTACATTATGCCTGTGGTCCATTACGGAGAAAAATTGCTAGTTGCGCGTTAGTCGCTGTTGCTAATCTGAGAAGCAGTATAACGTCAAATAGTTATCCACCTAGACATTGAAATGGAGCGATAGATATTATAATTAGTTAGATGACAATTTTACAAGTAAAATACAGAATCTGTGCACGTATGCGATGTTGTCGATGTATTTGCAGAAATTGAGCACGAGAACAGCGAGATGGGAGACGCCAGACACGACCACGGCCGCCTCGTTCTTCCCTGTGGCGGTTCAGGACAGCGATATCAGCCTAAGCAGCGACTACTGGGACAGCGGTGGCTTGGAAGCGCTGCCCACGTGGTTCCGTCTCAGACATCGTGGCAGGAACCACTTCCGAAAGGTGCGTAATGTCACAACTCTGTGTCTGTTACCATTTGCATTGAAAGTGTGCCGTCAGTAAGATATTTCACGGCATGCTTGATTTCCCCATTCGCCCAGAAATATGTGCCAGCGTAAGTTATGCGCGCCAGTAGCATCAGATGGCGTGGGTTTTGGTGAGCTGGCGAACATAATTCAAAAACGATGTTAGGCTACGTCCTACTTAAGCGACATAGGCGACTGGCAGTGTGCGACTACTTCCGGCCACAAAACAGGACTGTAGCTATAGCTACGAAAGTTTCCAAGTCCTGCGACATCCGTACCACTGCTTGTTGCCCAGTGTAACTGGTCATGAGTGAATTTTGTCACTGCAGAGCGCCTGGTAGCAACAGCAACAGCTGTGACTCATCTCGGCGAAGCGCTGGACTGGTCGCTACTGTGAAATACATATCATTTGATTATAAGATAACTATTAGGTTAAAACATTTGGTTCTTTCTCATCTTACAGCATTATATCTTTACTCGGTAAAGGACTCGATTCCTTCTGGTTATTCGTCGTAGTTACTTAGCTGCACGAAGCAAAGTAAATGACTCCATGAAATCTTTAAATACGTAGAGGTAAAAACGCATTATGCAGACTTTTCATTTAGTTCATTTTAGGCCATACATTTCTGCATATGAAATGTAGCCAACATATCGAAATTGCATTTTAGTTTCAGATCAGAATGGTATCTCTCTTCGTTCTCGAGTCTTCGAGTTTTCTGACTGGCGAACGGTTTTCGCGCGGTGTGCACACCGAGAATCACGGTTGTACAAATTTTCGTATTTCGTAAACAGTCCAACATATCGAAACGAGCACGCAAAGCGAACGTATTTTGTCGTACATTGACATTCGAAACGTTTTGGTCAAATCATTGCGTGGATCTCAGACTCGGTATAAATTACATGATACCTCACAACTGTTGGGATAGCTTTAAGGAAAACACACGGAAGGTCGACCCACGTGTTTAGTCATTTGTTGTTTCAGGTAATACACTTTATTACTTAACAGAAATATTATCATTACAATTAAAAAACCATGTTGAAGGAATCAAAATTGTCACAATTAAAACTTGAACAAGCTCAATCCATAAAAAACTAATTTTAACAATTCTACCATTAAGAGCATGGCTTGAGACCGGAAGTGTACAGTTACCAAAAACAAGAAAAGATCGCACCAACTGGGCGTGGTTGCAAGCAGGTTCCACAAACAATTTATTGAAAAATCAATTACAATGACAGCCATTAAGTGTACTAACAATTTCCAATCTTAAGCAACCGTTACACAATTGGATAACATCCATCCTATTACGCAAAGCATCACAAGCCACGTCACTGATTGTAGCTTTTGGAAGGCCGCTTAGCAATGTATAAGCCTTAATGAAAAATTCCTTAAGCAATAAAATCACACAGTCCCTCAAAACAGACAAACTGATAAAGTATAAAAATTAAATATTAATCCCAGGCTGTGCACTCCAACCAAGAATTTTAAAAAATGACGCTTAAATAAAAATGCAATTGCCCAAAATACGGGGAAATTGAGAGTGCATGCAATTTAAATGCAACTCCCAACTGGTACAGACCAGCAGAAACATTGGCAATCAGCTTTAATAAATATACAATCGGCCAAAATTCGGCTTCAGCTGGGAGCTACAGCAAATGGCTATCACAGTCAACAAAGAACGAGCAGCCAAACTGCGCAAAGATTGAAGTTAGCTAATGACCGTGGATCAAGGTAAGGCTCGACAGTTTATAGTGATAAGTAACAGACCTTAAATGTAATGCGCTGAAAAACAGTGATAAGAGTGCAAGGTTTAAACGAGTAATTAAATAAGTTTGAGAGAAGGAACCTCTGGCTTGCCAAATACGCCTTAAACTTCCTGAGTTTAATAAATTCACCAAATAGAGCAGACTACTGGTTCCCGCTTAACGGCGACACTCCGCCGTGGCTCGCATCAGTCTACTTAACTTGAGCCACCACGACGCGGCTGTTAGCGGCACCAGACGACGTGCGACGACGGAAGTGCCGCCACGGCAAAAAGCAAACACTGCTCTGTTCCGGGCCCGGGGAAAAGGAATGCTTCGTCTGCCGCCAAAGCTTCCCTGCCAACAGACATCAAAAGGCAACAGTAAACTGCGCAAAGAAAGCTACATACAAGAATACACGAAGAGTAGAAAATCTGACCCAATTGCACGAGCGACAAGCGATACAAGTTACACATTTAGCACTGCTTAAAATTACTATTATTCATAAGCCAATATATGAGTGCCTGCTGATGCAGTAACTCAAGCATACACACCAACAGAGGTTGCTTTGCCTCCCACACAGATTATTTTACAATTTAATTCCCTTCATGGAACTTATAACGGGGAATACCCGTACACTTGCACGACATATGGCCTGGAACACAAATTGCAATCATTAACACTTACTGATGATCGTGCACTCAGTCACTCGTAGGCCTGTTAATATAACAGTTCCAATTTCACATAACACATACATGGCCTTACAATATCAAGTAATGAAAAATAAGAAAACAACGCTTAACTCCCTCAGGTGTGACGGAGCCGTGACTTGCGTATTGCAGGGGCGGGGTGTCATAGCATCTAATCCGTACAGACGGACGTCGAGGTGCCGTCAATTTTAAGCTTGCAGAGAAGGGCAGGAAGATGTCGACCAGGTTGCACGCGACATCTGTAGATATTCCTGCAGCTCGCCGCTACTAGTCCTTAAGCGAGCCGGCAAAGCTTGCCCTCGACTGATTTAACTAGCTGCACCTTCTCGAGACCCCCATCGGACAGCCAGAGTCCTCCAACAGCAACAACTTGCCAGCAATATGTCCTCCCGCAAACTCCCTCTCCAGGCCCCGCCACATACGATCAAATCGATACCGGCAAGTCAAGTAGTTAGTGGCGCCAGTGGAATTGCATGCTGGTAAGATTGAAAGCGCCATGGCTCATTATGCAATGGGTTTTTGTCCGAATTTTCGTAGCTAAGAGAAGAAATGAACGAATGTGGAGTCATTTTGATAACAAATTTGTTAATAAATTTTAATTACTTGAAAGTAATTAGGGTAATTAAGAAAATCATATTGTGGGGAAATTGAATTATTTCACGAACAGCTGCTGTAAACGAATTGTCCAAAAGTTTACCTATTCAAGGTCTAGCTATTTTATGTATAAAAAGACTCAGTGGTTTGTTATTTAACTGTCGAAAAGGCTTTCTTGGAATCAGGGGCTCAATTTAGCACATTTCGAAGACTTAAGAACCAAAGAAGGTATAGCTTTGCTCATGCTTTCTGAATAAAACACAGAAATAAATACAAAGGTAAAAAGAAATCAGTCCTGTATTTTGTGACATGGTTTTACTAAAGGAAATATAATAGTTAACAGGAACATTTGACGTACTTTTGAGTGATGCTCGAAATCATTACATGCCAAATGAGGTGCACCGGATGTGTATCTAATCTTGTATTTGTTACCTTGAATCAAATCATTTCACGAAACATTTGACATTCTTTCAAAAACTTCTGGCCGCTTTCATTATGCAGGCTACTTAGATTAACTGAAATACTTAGCATTACATTGATTGCCGATGAATTACAATCCCGACAATTGAATATCGATAGAATTTGCTTGTTGAGCAGTGAGCTTTATTTCGAGTTGGATGTGTAAGTTATATTGGGACAGGAGTGTATACACTTGTATATTTTGGCAGTACCTTAAAAATATAGTGTAAGATGCACTGTAAAGAGTATAAATAAAACATAGTACACAAATGTGGGATACCATATAACTGAGTTAAAATGTAAAAAGTTACTAGGTACGAACCAAGAATTCGCGAAGATGGTTTTTAACCTTCCTGGCTCTCAAATGAAGGAGTAGGAGCAATTGGGGCAGGGGTCGCAACCTGAGACGTGGCTCCAATGTCCTGTTCTCGCCCCAGGTACCAAGGAAAGCTTAGTGACCAAAGCGCGTCAATCACAACGTTTATTTCTTTACTTATTTATATTTTATCTTTTTTCTGTTATTTTATCTTATTTCAATCGAGCGTAGCAGGAAACCGACGTCACGAGAAGAACATTCCAATAACCAGAGAATAACCAGTACCAAGAGTGGAAAATGTGTGAATCAACTCATCATTTCAGGAACAGCTCAACTCTGCGATGGGCTATGGAACACACTACAAAGAAAATTAGAGAAAAATTGTTTGTGTTTGGGATCGCGGATAACTGTATAATGCCGTCCAATAAGGAAGTGCCAGAAATGAAGAAATGAAAGACATTTCTCTCCCGCCAGCAAATAAGTAGTGAACTCTGTTCCCACTTACGGAGTTCGTATTCGTTAGTGGGAAATATCCTGAGTCCAGAAAGAGGAGCAAATGAGAAGATATCTGATGAGGAGTCGTACCGATAATTAAGGCACCAAGAAACATAGAACTATCGTCGATATGCACACCAGGCAATGCTGGTTTGCTTCCAAAACATCACAAGTGGCAGCAGTGGGGTGCCTCCGGGATGAGCGTGTAGGCACCAGCGGCATACTTGCTTCCAACCAGAGGTTGTTGAGAGTTTCGGAGAGAACATCAGGCAACGGTTGAATAGAACAGGAAAAAGAAATACAGTAGAAGACGAATGGGTAGTTTCAAGAGATTAAATAGTGAAGGCAACTGAGAATCAAACAGGTGAAAGGACAAGACCTAGCAGGAATACTTGTATAACACAAGAGAAATTGAATTTAACTGATGAAAGGAGCAAATTTAAAAATGTAGGAAATGAAGCATCAGAAAGGGAATAAAAATGTATAAAAAATGACAATAACAGGGAGTGCAAAACTGCTAAACCGGAATGCCTACAGGAAAAATCTAAGGATTTAGAAGCATATTTCACTAAATGATAGGTACTGCCTACAGGAAAATTAAGGAGGCCTTTGGGGAAAAACGAAGCAGCTGTACTGTATGCATATTAGGAGCTCAGATGGTAAACCAGTCCTAAGCAAAGAAGAGAAAGAGGTGGAAACAGTATGTAGAGGGCATATACCACGGAGACGAACATTGAGGCAATATTGTACAAAGGGAAGTGAACGTAGATGAATATGAGGTGGGAGATACTTTACTGTGGAAAAAGCTCTGAAACGTCTAAGTCGAAACAAAACTCCAGGAATTGATGACATTCCGCCAGAACTACTGATAGCCTTGGAAGAGCTAGCAATGACAAAACTCTTCCATCTTTTGTGCAATATGTATGAAACAGGCGAAATAGCCGCAGACTTCAAGAAGAATTTGATAATTCTAATTCCAAAGAAAGCAGTTGCTGATAGATGAGAAAATTAGTTTATCATTTTAACAAATCATGGTTACAAGATACCAACACCTGTTCTTTACAGAAATATGGGGAAACTGGTAGAAGCAGACCTCGGGAATGATCAGTTTGGATGTCAGAGAAATGTAGAAACATGCGAGGCAATACTCACCCTACGGCTTATCTTAAAAGATAGGTTAATGAAAGGCAAACCTACATTTACAGGATTCGTCGACTTCGAGAAAGCTTTTGACAATGTTGAGCGGAATAGTCTATTGGAAATTCTGAAGGTAACTACGGTAAAATACAAGGAACGAAAGTCTACATTCAACTTTTACAGAAACCAGATGGCGGTTCTAAGAGTCGAGGGGCATGAAAGGGAAGCAGTGGTTGAGAAAGACGTGAGACAGCGCTGTAGCCTGTCCGCAACGTTATTCTGACTGTATACTGAACAAGCAACAAAGAAAAATTAGGAGTAGGAATTAAAGTTCAGAGAGAAGAAATAAAAACTTTGAGGTTTGCCGATGACATTGTAATTTTTTCAGAGACAGTAAAGGACTTGAACGGAATGGACATTGTTTCCAAAGGAGGATATAAGATGAACATCAACAAAAGCAAAATAACGATAAAGGAATGTAATCCAATTAAATCATTTGATGCTAAGGGAATCAGATTAGGGAACGAGAAACATAACGTAGCAGATGAGTGTTTCTATTTGGGCAACAAAATAAGTGATGATGACCGAAGTAGAGACGATATAAAATCTAGACTGACAAGGGCAAGAAAAGAATTTTTGAAGAAGAGGAATGTATTAACATTGAATATAGGTTTCAATGTTAGGAAGTCTTTTCTGAAGGTATTTGTGTGGAGCGAAGCCTTGTATGGAAGGGAAAAATGGCAGGCAAACAATTTAGACAAAATGTGAGTAGAAACTTCCGAAATATGGTGCCACAGAAGAACGCTGAAGATTAGATGTGTCAATCACGTAACTAATGGTGAACTACTGAACTGAGTTTGGGAGACTAGAAAGTTGTGACCTAATTGACCAAAGGGAGGGATCGGTTAATAGGACGCATTCTGAGACACTGAAGGATCACCAGTTCAGTATTACAGGGAAGTCTGAGTGGTAAAACTCGTAGAGGGAGAGCAAGAGGTGAATACAGTAAGCACATTCAGAAGGATGTATGTTGCAGTTGGTACTGGGAGGTGAAGAGGCTTGCACAGGATAGAGTCCGTGGAGAGCAGATTCACGTCAGTCTTCAGACGGAAAACAACAACAAATTAAGTAAAACTCCCGTTTACTCGGGCAGAAGCTCGAGTGCTGCAGGACTGCTAGCATGGCTGCCTGAGATTGTGTGGCTTCATCTTCCACAAACAAACCGGCGGTTTCTCGATATTTAAATAAATAGAAACAGATATGGTGCAATTCCGTGGTCTGTAATCTGTAGTGGTTGCCTTTCCGCTTTTGCTGTAAACACAGCTCATTAGCAAGGAAAACATACGGCCAAGGCTTGGGCCCTAGCGTTTAATTACCACCGGAAAGACAGGTTCGGCTCATTTGCGTTGGTCGAGAGGTATATAGCCTGCTTCTTTTTGTAAACAGCGATGGTAAACTTCTGACGATGCTCTCATCTAGAACGAACTCTTCTGTTTGTCTCAAAGTAACATCTTCCGTGTTGGCGTATTTTCCTTTATTTTCTCACCGCTACGTGCAAAAATTAAATACAACCTTATATAAATTGCAAAAGCAGTAACGTCTAGCACGATGAATATTTCCATAAGATCCATACTGAAGTGAATAGCAAATTAACTCTCCTTATGTTTCTTCCCTCTATTCAAGTGAAATGCATGTCTGAATAGCAGTCAAAAAGCAGTTCCTTCGTTTTCAAGTGTATGTAGTTTGTAATATATTAAATGTTTATAGCTGCCAGGAAATCAAAATATCTTCATTTGTGTAAACGGATCACAAAGACCCAGCAATGTTGTAAGGTGGTCGCTGCAAATGTGATCGTTTCGATTACTGATGGACCTGAGTATCGTCGCCAGACATCGAGGAATGCGAAAAAATAAGAGACGTCAATGAACGTGATCGCCAAATTATCGAAGTATATATCGTATGTTACATGGACTGAATGGACCAGATTTTGTTGTTGGTCCACACATGGAGATAGCTGCTCTTAGCTGCTCTTGAAGTGTACCAAGCTTCCTCCGGTATTGTATTTTATCCTCTATCCATTTGTTTCCCATTCACAACACAAACTACACTGGCAACTATCCAACACACTTAAAATTTTTTCCTTAGTGAAAGATGTTATCCATTCCATCACTAACGCTTCCATACGTGTGATAAGGGGGTGATTGGTCATGACGGGTCCCCCTGCGTGCTCTTGATCTTGTCCCTTGTCATCATATACTTCTTTATAAAAGTGTCACTACAGCTATTTGCCCTAAAAGTGATTCGTGTATGTGAAGCTCGCCTTCCGGACTGTTGGTATCACTGTTTCTGGGATGCTCGCGTTATAAATGTCTCACGGAGTTTTTTTAGCTTTGTGCTACTGCCTGGAGTATGAACTACACAAGCTACGGTCATTTCCAGGACAAATGCTGAGAGAGAGTACAACATAGAAATCTCTGGCAACAAGGGACTAGGTAACTAGCACCTACGAATAATGTTCACGCCAAATTTGGCGGCTAATTCCTCCAGAACCTCAACATGAATACACGGGTTGGAGAGCTCTTAAAAGACCGTGAACAGAAATGCCCCGATCCAAAAGCAAGTTAGTTAAATGTATAATTCTAGGATATATAGATCAATTCTTTTGAGTGGTGAAAAACTCAGTGTCGCATATTGCAACCGGCACACAAAATACAGTTCAGTGCAACGTTACGTCCCTACTGCTAGCCGCTACAGGGCAGTAATACTGGCGTAATTATAGTATGAAACAATTGCATCTACTGTTAATTTTTGTTTATTTTTTAAATGATCACACAGCAATTTGACCGTATTGTTGTTTACTTAATTACGACCTAGGTTCCGGCCTTTGATGCCATTTTCATGTGATTCAGTATATGTCAGTAACATACTGCCGGACATCAAGCTGAAGATTGACCTTAACATTAGGAAAAATTCCCCCCCCCCCCCCCCCCACAAATTGCCTATGTAAAATCATCATCCTGTAAAAAGATCAGTAAATAGTAGTGGGAGCACGTCGCATGTAATAGAAAGATGTTTTATTGTTTGTGATCGTTGATATCTTTATAAACTGAGTATTATTGTTTCTCAGATTTTATAAATTTTATTGCATCTGACATACTATTAGTAAATTTCTTAATTCACTTTCAGTGAAGAAACATCTAAAATTGATCCCACAATGCCGTTCAACGATCACACTTAATCAAGTTTTCCTGGTTAATTAGTGCTGCTGTATGAAAATGCATTTTGGATTTCATTTAGTAAATAAAAATTGCGTTTAAAGTTTTTCAGTACAGTTCGATTAATAAAATATAGCACGGTACATCAGTGCTCAACTTTAAAAAAATTGCTCATAAAACACTATAATTGTTTTTGTAGACCAGTTTCGCTTATACAGTGTGTTTCAAAACTCGACGGCAAAACTTCATAAAGGGATTCGTCATGTAACAAGGAGAAAAAGGGCTATGTCAGCATGAGTCGGGAAATGCACAGTTGCCGAGGAGGAGGAGGAGATTAGTGTTTAACGTCCCGTCTACAACGAGGTGATTAGAGACGGAGCGCAAGCTCGGGTTAGGGAAGGATGGGGAAGGAAATCGGCCGTGCCCTTTCAAAGGAACCATCCCGGCATTTGCCTGAAGCAATTTAGGGAAATCACGGAAAACCTAAATCAGGATGGCCGGAGACGGGATTGAACCGTCGTCCTTCCGAATGCGAGTCCAGTGTGCTAACCACTGCGCCACCTCGCTCGGTAGTTATTTGTGCATGTTACTGTTAAGTAGTGCACATTGACAAATTATAAGGACATAGATGTATAGGATGATTCCGTGACGATATCACAAACTTTCAGGGGTGATAGAGCAAGATAAATCTATCAACGTGAGACAGTGGACCCTGATCCGGAAACGAGCGAGTCGAAAGTTAAGAGCGAAAACCTTTCTGACGCATCTTAGAATGGATCTCATCTACTGCAAGATATTTGCTTTCCATATTTTGAAAGGTAGTCGTATGGACCAAAACAAGAGAAAAATGACCTGTAGAAGCACAAGCCCTAAGGCGCATACCTTGAGACATGTCGGCACATGTTCATTTCTACTACTGTGAAACACATCTCTTTTGCTGAACGTGTACTCAGAGCCCTTAAGTGGGGTAAGACATCAAACGGGCCGACTTGGAGCAGGAGAGGCACCAAACGACATTTTAATTTGCACTGTCTATAGTTTTACAAATAAATTCATAAAACTTTGTCAACATGACCAGGAGGGATTCAGAATTCACACTCTTAGCAATGTAAGTTCAAAAATATAACAAAAAAAATTTTTTTACGCGTGAAATTTCATCATTTTTTCACTTACTATTGGCTGCATTTGTTACTATAGGTAAACTTTTGTTTATAAGTCAGAGAGATACTTTGATGAATTTTGCACAGCATACAAACCATACTTACAGGTGTATGAAACTCTAGAATTTTCCAAATCTATTAAAAACTGTGGTAAAAAATGAGATAATTAACCATAAAATTTGAGTTTTTTCTGAACATGAAGTTTAAAATGTAACAGCTCATTCATTTTTTCATTGATTAAATAAATTCTAGAGCTTCGTACACCTGTACGTATGGTTTGTATGTTGTGCAAAATTCGTCGAAGAATCTCTCTTACTTATGAAGAAAAGTGTACCTATAGTAACAAATGCAGTCAATAGTAAGTGAAAAAATGATTAAATTTCACACGTAATAAAAATTATTTTGTTATATTTTTGAACTTACATTGCTAAGAGTGTGAATTATGAATCACTCCTGTTCACGAGAAAGTTTTATGAATTTATTTGTAAAAGTATAGACAGTGGAAATTAAAATGTCGTGTGGTGCCTCTCCTGCTCCAAGTCGGCCCTTTTGTCGTCCTACCCCCCTTAAGGTCTGCGTTTTAGACCTCATGTTTACTACAAATATTTTCTTGTTCTGGTCATACTGCCTTCTCCGAAGATATCGAAAGCAAAGAACTTACAGTCACTCATATTTATCACAACGATATCTGTAGACTCAACCGTTTCCGGACCAGGGTCCCTTGCCTCAAATTGATACTTTATCCTTACGTATTATCCCTGAAAGTTTATTACATCACGAAATCATCCCGTTCATCCACGTTTACATAATTTGTCAGTATGCACTGTGTAAGAGTAACATGCTCGAATAACTATGCATTTCCAGATACATGTTGTCACAGCCTGGTTTTCTTCTTTTTATGTGGAAAATCCATTCCTGAAGCCTTGCGTCGAGTTTTGAAACACTGTGTATAGCCATCCTCAAACCAAAATATCCACAATAAGTTGCAACGTTGGCGGAATCGATGAAGTCACTTATGTAAATTCAACATCTTGTTGATGCTGTCAACAACGCCAGCTCACCTTCAATACTTCGCGGTCTGACGGTATGATGTAAACCGACCGCCAAGCGCAAATGAACAGCGTATTGGGATATTTATAATTCAGTTTTTGTTAAGCGATGGCTACAGTGCCTGTAATTGAAACGTTGTCCATTACACTTATTTTGTGTTTGTCAGCAGGGCGCTATGGAGGCACTGATGAACCGCCACCGGGAGGAGCAATGGCTACGGAGACGCTTTGGACTGCCCCCGGAGAGTCCTCATCAGCAGTTCGCAGGGTAGCCTGGTGACGTCACAGAAGTCTTTTCTGGTCGCCGCATCGACGTTCCAGCACCAAAGGCGCGAGAGTACTGTTTACTGTCTGGGTGCATGCTTCGTCTCGAGGACTATTTGGAAATTAGGGCCGCGGATGTTACTAAGAGACTTGCAACGGCCTAAGTTCAATATTCTCTCGGCGTTGTCTTGTCAGGAAATCAAAGACAATTTTATGTCTGTATGTCAGTGAAACCGGACGAATTTCTTAACTCGTCTGTTTCGAGCGCGCTTGACTGAGTATCTACAGTCTCTATATGTTATTTGTAACTGAATAAGACATAGTAAATTCTATTCCTAATTTAACATAACGGATTATTTGCTATTGCATGCATATCTTGGAGACAGGAAGTGCTTGTGAACTTGGAGAATGGTACATAAATCACTCATTATAACCAGTTTTTGTATATTTGTTACTCGAATTTTGATGTACCAAAGTGATGTGGCCCAGTAGTTTGATCACATGAATGATGTACTCGGAATGTTTCGATCTTAAAACTCAAGATCTTGGAGAGCTATATTAGACCAACACCTACATTCTGCAAAACACTGTGAAATGCATGCGAGTATTAATTTAATATGTTTCCTTCTGTTCCACTTACGGACAGGTAGTGGGGAAACGCGCAACAACCTGAGTGTCTAATTTTATTTTTATAATCTTCGCGAAAGTGGTATGTCAGAACACAAGACTATTTATAAATACGACCACGAAAATGGATTGCGACTATTTTCTACCAAGATTTGTGCTGGAAAATGACTACCACAGATCTCTTGAATCATTTATCTCGCAATACTGTTTGTACGAAACTATTTTTAATAAACCAGAAGTGCACTGTTCCTGCTGTAAAGAGAGCAGAAATATACGGCTTCTTAGATTAGCATCCGTTCGGAAGAAACTGCATTGTGAGTGGAGCGATTTGGGAATTCTCACATAGTCATCCCAGGGGGAAACAATAACGCTGCCATTTATACTGTGGTGTCAAAACCATCTATGTTCATAAATGGAATGCCAACGTAGCAAGTTAAAATATGAGATACAGCAAGTCTATCATAGGCGTGAAATTGTGATTGTGTACCAATGTAATAGTAAAGTGTCCATAATCTGGATCCCTTGATCTCTTCAGAAGCCATTTCACTCCTAGGTTTGCGGTTGAGTTTCTCCCTTAGTACACAGGTTTTAGGATGTACTAATACCAAAGTCATACTCAGTCTAGTGTCACTGGATGAAAAGTCGAGACGAGACGAAACACTCTGATGCAGAACGAGGCAAACAAAACGAATCTTATGACTCAAACACCACTCACTGCAAGAAAATTAATCGCACAAAGCGTTTTCTTAAAAAGGACACAATAGCAATAGGATGCGCATCACAAAACATCTATGCGAAAATATAGATATCTCTTATCTGTTTTTCATTTCGTTCAACGGAATACTGAAAAAAGAGAAATGACACACATTATTCCACTGATTTCATACGACTATTACTAGATACTGACCATTAAAGTATCATTCACTACTAGTAACACATCCCCCTTTCCTCAGTACATCTGCTTTCCTAAAGTACCAGCGAAAACCAAGTATTGTTTTCTAACAAACGTACGAAGCAATCAAGCTCGTTTCCACAAGCTTACGGTAATAAAAGTACCCTGTGTCACAATTTTTGTATTCAGCGAAAGAAGCTGAACTCATTGACGATACGGAGCGTGATAATATTTGTTGTGTTCCCTGCATTCTCAGAAATTCCAGTTGTTACCTCGGAGACCTAGTATCTGCGCGCTTTAGACCACAGTTACAATCGTAACAAGTTTCAACGATATTAACGATATCAGAGACACAAATATTTATTGTTTCCATTTAAAAGCTCGTGATTGCATACACAAGCTAATTTGAATATTACCCACATTATCAGTGTATTTCCTTTCAAATTACGACCAATGAATAAACTCTGTATAAAATAATTTGAAGATATTTGAGAGCATCGAAAGAAATTAGAACGATATGGAGCTGAGAAAAATTTCTGTTACTTACCGTTCTGTTGGTCCTGTACAGCAAACATAAATATGAGGCGAAACTAAATTGCAACTTCATTGTTAAATACAAGAAAACGATGGAGAATTAGAGTGAAGAAACCAATAAATGATTTCCCTCTAGTCTTCCTCATTTATTGTAAACTGTACTCAGTTTCAACCTGAAAATCTCCACTGTGAAGCGACTGTGGCCTCATAAATGCACTAGGTGTCATATGTGTACTGTTAACTACAGTTGTACGGCTAATAGAAACAGATAAAAGTAGGAAAAGTGAAAAAAGAACGACTTTCCAATGTCTAAGAACGGTGCGCAAAATGGTAGGAGACAGAGATTGTGAAAATGTTTGCGATACGTTTTCAGCTAATATTTCTCGAAGAAAATATATCAAGATCTCAAGCTATACTTTTTATAAGACTAAATCCGAAACTAACTGATCAAAAAATTCTGAATATCGGTTTATGTCCGTACTTTCACAATAGTGATCTATTTGCCATATTGGAAAAGAAAAGAAAGTAGCTGTCAGTCATTTTAATCCTATTTCACCGAAGAACTAAAGATTTTGTCAAGACCTGTCTCCATAAGTGTGTGGCCACAAATTTCTTTCTCACTGATTTGCCGTGATACATATGTAACAATTGAAAAAAATGTTGTAATATTCGTATTATAACCGATTTCATGTGAGAAAGTATCATGTGATCCTATTTGCCTTTGTACTAGGCAACTTGAAGGAGCAGCGAGATTGAGCAGGTAGCAATTATTTTGGACTGATCAATTATTCTTCTGAAGTCCACTCAAATTTTCAAATTTTTTGAACAGACACACCCAGTGCCTACTGAGTATAATAAAGTGAATATCATATGTTTGTAAATTCTGATTTACTTGAAATAATGTAACTGTGTAAGACGCAATAAAGTGTATGTATTTTAAAAGTTGTGTGTTTCCCTTGTGGTTTGTTCCTGATATTTCAGTTTCTGTTTTCAGAGTCTTGCAATAATTCGTGGGAGATGTAATTGAGAACAGTTCTTAGTTACCACACGGGCACCAGTCACTATATCATATGAATGGGAGGGAACTAGAAGACACTTTTATGTCCAACATTGGGGATAGTATAAGTTGCAGAAAAATACCTGTATATGCAATTCGAAGTCAAACACTACATGCATTTAGAACTACTAATTGAAATATTGGTGGTAATGAATATTACTCAAACAATAATTCCCAAATGTGCGTATATGGTGATACCTGTAATAGGTATATAAACTGACGACTCATGTGAAACAGCATTAAAATTTAAAATTTTTGACTTCGTGAGAGAACTATTTAATTATCTCTTGTAGGTTTACTGCAGAGATACATACCTTTGCCTAGTTATCGATTGCCGCCAACAAATTTCGTCTTTATAAAGAACTCTCTGAGTTCCACTGAGCGGGCCAATCAGGTGCCCTCTCGCTCGACGGAGAATGTGGGTATCGTGTTTGAAGAGACTCAGAAGTTTTAATGAGTGTATGGCGAAGCCTTGTCTTGGCATTCGAATGGTGGCGTTCGGTATTTGTGGTGGGACGGGGTAGAAAGGTTCAGTCGGGCTGTATATAGAATTTGCATAATTGCAACGTGAGTATGTTAATCATTGACGGAAATCGTGTACTGCACGTATATTAATTTTCTTGGATCGTATTGACAAGTTTAAGGTAGGGAGTTCCAATGGATCTTTTATGACTTTAAAGCATATTGTCCATATAGTGATATGGTCTTTGTTCTTTCTCGAAGACACTAGATTTCCATGTGCAGTGCAGAGTCTGTGTGCTGTTAATATATTCGATTCGCTAAATATATCAATATCGCACTGTCTAGCAATGACTTTTATTTAATATTTTCCGCTGTATATAGATTGACACTTGTCTCAAATTGTTATATGTTGAAACTTGGAGTGTCCTGCATTGCTGAGCAGAAATGTCACACTTTCTCTGGCGACTTAAGTATCTGTTGGACATAATTATACGGGTTTCTATTCAAATAGTTTTCAAATTAGTTAGTTTTCCTCTTTACCACATTACTATTCAGGCAACTGTAGATGTGACTGGTGCTGTTCTGTTGCGAACAGGCAGAACGGACACCTTTTTCTATTCATAATTCTATGGGCATGATGGCTGTTCCATGAAGAGATTGAGTGCGGACCCTCAACTAACATCTCAAGCCCTGCAGGAATCAGAAATCTGCGGGTAGGTGATAATGTACTATGGACGAGGGTTGTTGTGGTGTGGCGAGAGTGACGTTGGGAATTTGGGTCTAACGAAAAGCACGTCCGGATCGCCGAGGCGGTTGCGCTGTGTTTTCGCATTCTCGCTTCACCCGTCGGCGTAGCAAACTGTCCTAGTCACTTGTTTACGTTCAGTATCGTGTGATTCCTTGAGTACGTCGCATTGCTATTTACCGTATAGTGCCTGGTGTTTGTGCAGCCCTTCCTGACGCGGCGTTGTCTCTCACCATGATGCCCAGCATGCTTCCCACGTCTCTTCCACATATAGATACCGTCTGCTACAGGTTTGATTCATCCACGTGGCATGTGCAGCCCGGTTGGCTGGTTGGTTCATTTGGGGGAAGGGACCAAACAGTGAGGTCATCGGTCCCATCCAATTAGGCAAGGGTGGGGAAGGATGTCGGCCGTGTCCTTTCACAGGAACCATCGCGTCATTTCCATGGGGAAATTATGGAAAACCTATGGCCGGCCGCGGTGGTCTAGCGGTTCAGGCGCTCAGTCCGGAACCGCGGGACTGCTACGGTCGCAGGTTCGAATCCTGCCTCGGGCATGGATGTGTGTGATGTCCTTAGGTTGGTTAGGTTTAAGTAGTTCTAAGTTCTAGGGGACTGATGACCACAGATGTTAAGTCCCATAGTGCTCAGAGCCATTTGAACCATTTTTGAAAACCTATGCGAGCCCAGTGTCCTAACCACTGCATCACTCGCTCCGTACAGCCTGGCTCTTTACACATACAAGACTGGTTGGTGGACAGGATCAAGATTACTACAGGTCAGGTGCATAATGCGTACTTTGATTCGGATTTTTTTTTTTTTTTTTTTTTGTTACGTTACTTGCTCTGCTTCGGGTTGAGAGTGGGAGCTAACATCATAAAGATGTTCGGGCTAACATGTGGCTCCTTTTCGTCGAAACGTCTTGGCTCAAACTCGTCTAGGGGTTGAGCCGCACGTATCGCATTTCATGCCCTAAATTAGACACTTGTGACCCTTTGATTAAATTGTCTGGCTGATGGTAAGTTTGCGAAATACAAACTTAACGTAACACATAATAACAGAATTAATAATATCGGGAACTAAATTAGCGACCCATAAATTATATAGGCCACACAGTTGCGATTTTGTTAGAATAATGTTTATTCAGAAAGCAAACTAATAGCAAAAGTGGTCGTATTTAAAGTTACACTCGAGCGCCTATCCAATTGACATATTTCGATCATTCACAATCTCATCGAGAAAAATACAAGTTCGATACTCCAGCTCATTAACTATGCGAAAAGAGTTCACACCAGGTGCGCGTCTGCTCACCGCTCAGATACTAAGTTACGCAATACTCCACAACGCGAAATTTTCGAAGTCGTTTCCCTTCCTAGCTGCCTAAAGGCCGACTGTCCGCTTTCGCGTTTCAATCCGAACTGCACCCTTTGGCGTTTTCACGTCTCCATCCGAACTGTCTCCTTTGGTGTCTCGGCCAGAACTGACCTCTGCCCGTCTCCGACCGCGTTTCCCGCACGCCGAACATCTTCGCTCAAGTGACTAGCGCAGTTCCCTTTCTTGAAGCCGTCTATCTGATTGGCTACAGCTTATTCTCCATTATTTTACATTTAACATATTTAAATAATCAAAGCTTGACTACTTTCACCTTCTTAATAAATTAACAATAATATCAATTACATAAAAAACGTTAAATTCTTCTACATGAAACCAATACAATTTCCTTCTTAACTTTGAACGTCACGGCCAATAGCCTAGCACCAGTGTGGTTTTTTATAAATAAATAAAGAACATAAGTAACTATTATGCACTAAACTCTGCAACAAATATCCCATTAGCTAATGATTCAATAGGGTGTGATGCTGTCATCATTCAATGTATTTTGTGTGGAGGAAATGATGATTTGATGCTTAAATGAAAATACTGATAATTTTAATATACTATACCTTTTAAACAAGTAAAGTTACAGAGTTGATATTTACAACATGTGTCATTTTCATGACGCGCTTCTACATGAAATGTCGATCGTTAACGTAGACCAAAGCGTTCAGATTTTAGCATTGAGATCTTTGTTACCAAACTTGTTAATTTCACTTTAACAGTAAATCCTAAACTATTATAGATATGACCAATATTCACCACGAAAATGTAAGGTGGATGGCAGATTAAAATTACTGTGGCTTGATTCCCTGCATTACTATAGAATTACGTAATTATCATAAATGTTTTCCTTTATGGTCGATCTTATGTCCACCATTTTTAACACTGCCACGTTTCCTTGGCCACAAAAGGCTTCTACTGGGCTTCCCTATGACGTAGGTTCTCGTCTGTCTCACTCGCACACTACAGCGCTTAGGCTTCAATAGACAATAGACGCCTGTGACTTTCCCCATCTCCTGAATATGCGCCCTTTGTGGCATCCGGACCTAGACAACAGGGTTCGTTTCACAATTCCTGAAAACTGACTCTTTCGGCCATGTACTTAAATGAGAGCGCAACGCTCGATAAATCTCAGGAGGATATTATTATCTCATTACTCAAGTGCGCTTTAGTCATCTTGATTCGTCTAGCATGGTTCTTTTTAAAATACAGAAGTACTCTGTAGAGACGTTCGGGTTTCTGATCTTCCACTCTAGGTAGATCACTATTTCTGAGGTCCATTTGGCTCCCTTATGAGGATATGCGACATGTTAAGAGAGAACGGTGGTCTCCTCGGTACCCCTTGCAGGTGTGTAGTGGTGTTCGGTCGGTAGAAATGGTGATTAAAAACAGTATTCTCCGTCACTTGCAGGTATGTGTTTGTCGGATGCATACAACTCATACTGTCCAGGAAGAAACCTGCTTTATTTGTAGTCAGAGCGGCCACCTTTGTACTAATTGCCCGCATCGTGTGGTGGTATTAAAACAAGCTTACGAACAGCGTAAAAAATTGACTTTAGCGGATCTTCTCCCACAGCATTCTGCAGCTGAGCCAACTCCGCCTATTGAAGATTGAAATGGGTCTTTGAAAAATAATACTCATGATTTTTTCCCCGCTGTCCCGTAGGGACATAACCGCAGTCACTCCGGCGATGCAGGCCTCGATTATTCAAAATAAGCGTTGCAGAACACAGGACGATGAGATAGCGGGGGATTACTCTCCTTTGGCTTGCCCCTCGGATAGCCCTCCAGTAAAGGACGTTCTTCTCCTACCTCAATTTGTGGACGAGGTAGCCGTGGATACTTATGCATCTGATGAGGTGATTAGCCGTCTGACATTTCTCTCATTCTACAGGCCGTCTCGTTGGCGTAACCTGTAAAGGAATCTGTTTCAGGACCCCACCTCTCATCTCTGCCTCTATTGGGTACCTCTCCTGTTGTCGCAGCTTCCCACACTTCTGCGCCTTCTGTTGAGGCCTCCACGTCACCATCTATTAATGACGATAGCTTCATTGATATCCAGGCGCAGGAGGACCCAGATATTAGTAAACAAATCTCCACATGCGAGCTCCTATCCATGGAAAAGTGGCGTACAGAGGTCTCTTCCTCTCTGTCTGAAATGGATTTCCCGCATGACCCAGTCATATAACTACATTACATAGCACAAACTCCAAGTAGCCACAGCAAACATCGTATCCAGACTGAGAGAGTTGCATCATGGAAGAAGAAAAAACATTTGGAAGATGCAAAGATGATCAAACTTCCCCTCCCTCCGGTTTATACATTAATTCTGCCATGGACATTGGTGCACAGCTCCGTTCGAAGATGGTTTTTTAATTTTGTAGTTTTTATTCCAGTTCAATTGTCTATGCAAGCATGTACATCTCTCACCATTGGATAGGTTCTGAACTCCGGCTCGCCGACTTCCGACAGTCTACGAATCACTCCTGTGGAGACGTTACTTTTTTTTACACAAAGTATTATTTAACTAGTATTCAGTTCCTGGGCTCTCGACTTTGGGAACGCATTCCATTACGAGATTTCAAGGTTCTCAATGATGACAGGGGAACAGGATGCACCTTCTGCGATCTCACTTTAGTTCTTCTCTATACCTCTTCTGGCTCTGGTCGCTGTAAGGAACGTTCGCGATTCTAAAAACAATAACTTTTACCTTCTCCGTATATTACCTACAAAAATTCTATTGAGTGGTGATTTTGATTGTGTCCTCCGGCCGGTGGTCAGTCTTCTAATTAAAGTTTCAGTAAAGAATTCAATGACACAGTATAATCCTTGTCCTATTACACGTGATGCATGTCGCCATCCTACACTTGTCCGATACACTTATTTTACTCCCACCTCTAAACTTGATCACATTTAAATTTCCGACTGCTTGCGGGGACAGGTTCTGAACTTGTATGTGATACCCGCCTGGTTTACTGATCATTCAGCTGTAGCCGTCACATTTAATTACGTACAGCAGCTGATAAAACTGTATCGTCTTCCCTGGACGCTCAATTTAGCCTATCTACAAGACCATACCCTTGGTATTGTCACTCAGAAAGTAAGGGCCTGTTGCTGTTGTACCAGAGAATGGTACTCGTGTATTGTGGCATGGTGGACACTGCATGTCGAGCCACAAATTCATAAAACTCTCATACGATTTGGTCCTTTAATGTCGGCAGACGTACGGGAGATCGTAGAATTTTTTTATTTCGTATTACGTCTACGTCACGGTAGCGCTAGGAAAGTCCCTCCTCGGATCATGAATGCATGGCGAAATTAAGCCAAAATGCTATAATTAAGACAGTCTCAGATCGAAAGACTTCGTACGCGATCTCACTCACGTCCCATTTTAGAGAATGGACCGACTTCACTATACCACCTTATCCTCATGCGGGCGCGCAGGAAATGCGTTTGTATTGGATCCCTCCCTAAAGCCGATGGTCGAGTACCAACGTCCCACTTTGATCTTGTGAATCTCACTTTTAACTACTGTGATGCGCTCGATCGGGCTGAAAATTAGGGATCAGAGCAGATAGCAACCCGATCAAAATGGTGGCACGTAGCTGGGTCGTGTTCAGGGAGCGGTTCGAAAGTACGAAAGCCGTTCCCTTAGCCTCATTCACCAAGTGCAGGTCTTACACGCCTATATTTTCTACAAAAGTGTATCACATTCCTCAGATATTCCTGCTTCCCAAATGATGGCCCGCAGTCGACTGTTGTGGCGACATCTTACAAGTTCAGTATAAAGTGGTGGCCACGCCCCGCAGGCTCGGAGGATTAGGTCTTCACGATATTAAAGTGAAGGTTCCATCTTGTCTGTACGAGTAAACGTCTTTATGTCAACACAGGCACCATATTCCCTCACGTTTCCTTTATTTCCCTATCTCCAACTGATCAGTCTGACTCCTCCCATCGATGTCGATGTAGCCTAAATTGCGAAATATCCAAGAATATTATATAAATTTGAGTTTCTTAAATGGTGTTACCTTCCAAAAGACGCACCTTACTACTGGACACTTGTTATCTCGTTGGCGTCAACCATTTTGCCTATCCCTTGGTGAGATAACTTCCCATCAACATAGTGGAAAACTGCCTGCTGTCATCTTAGTCTTCGACCGCTTCGTCGTGGTACAAGGTCTTCCATCTTCTGATACTCTCTGGCGACCGTCTTTTTTGGGCACACACCTTGGTCCGACTAACCAGTGTGACGAACGTCATCACTCTGATACCTTACTTCACAGGCTGGTTTCTTGTGGACGGGATCATGGACTCTGGATTCGACGACAGTTGGCTTTTCTTTCCCGAGGTCCTGAATCCACCTTTCCGGATGAGTTTCGTATTCGTCCGGAAGTATCCTTCTTTCCTCAGATGAAAACAAATACAATCGTCTGGCTCCTCCATCAGTACGTTGTTGAAGAAGGGCCCGACCCTGATACCTATGTCTTTCACTAGTATCTGGAGACCGCGAACTGGAACTGGCTACAGTTGACCCGTTATCGAACGCAATTGATAAACATAATTTTTCTTGTTTTTGATGGATAGGGTGTTGTTCGGTTCCAGTTTGCTCTTTGATTCATCCCTGTTTCTGATGCCAAGTCATGTGAAGCCTTGTTTTATTGTCTTTTCTTTCTGATGCACAAAAAATATAAATAAAAGGAAAATAAATAAAATTAATAAATAGACAGCTTGTTTCAAGTTAGTTTCCTAGTGACTTCGAACCTCTCACTTTTGTTTTGTTGCGGATAACTATTTGTCTCCTCAATTTCCAGCCCATATTACATGGTGATTTCGACTATGATAGTCAGAATGTTCATGAAAGTACAGAGTCAATCTGATAAAAAGGGCAGTTAAGGGAACCATTCTAGAGAAGCAAAGCCTCTTAGTTCGAGTCCCGGCCCAGCATAAATTTCCAACTCTCGCCGTTGCATTGGCGCAATGCCCTGTGCGGCTGGAAGTCACTATTTTTTTTCTATCTCTTTCCCATCTCGTTTCCTTTCCATTCATTTCACCACACTTATTCATCATATTCAGACGAGTTTACGTCGGGTTGTTCTTAGCAGTCAGCTCTATATTACTCGATGCAGGGCGCACTATTTTCCGTCATAAATGGAAGCATTTTCCTAAAATTATCTCTACGGTCTGTCTCAAAACTAGAATCAGTGGCGCTTAACATTACACTTCTCTTTTCTATACATGATTTTTGAGAACGAATGGTAGATGTCCAAGTTTGTCGCAGCTGCAGATTCGCAGCTCTTTATTCTACGAAGAGTGGCTCTGCGATGTATCGTATTTGCGAACTATAATCTCAGTGTGGGTCTAAATGTCCACTGCACGACGCAGAGCTATAAGCGCCGTTGACTACAAGTTTCTCACAGAAAGTCAGAGATTCAAATGGTTCAAATGGCTCTGAGCACTATGGGACTCAACTTCTGAGGTCATTAGTCCCCTAGAACTTAGAACTAGTTGAACCTAACTAACCTAAGGACAGCACACACATCCACGCCCGAGACAGCATTCGAACCTGCGACCGTAGCGGTCTCGCGGTTCCAGACTGCAGCGCCTAGAACCGCACGGCCACTTCTACCGGCGTCAGAGATTCGTTACGATTAATCATGATCTTGTAAATAAATCTTCTTTTGCAGTTTCCATTATAAATCATTCTGCTAAGTCACACTTATCTGCCTAGACAATATTCGTTAATTTTTTCTTTCTAGGTCGCGTTGCTAATTAAATTCGAGGGTCTAATTATTGTAAGTTACAGAACTTTTTCAATTAAGAGCATATTTAGAAGTAACTTTAATAGGCAAACCGCCTTCAAACCATAGCTAGGAGCTTACAAATTTCGCGCAAAACTACATTTTTGTGTTATTAATGAAACAACAGTCTAAAAGTCAACAGATCATAAACTCACTGCATTCATAGGCACAGACAACCAAAGAGACGGAGAACGCGGAACTCACTAAAACAAAGCGAACTCTAGTAATGCGACGGAAAACTTCAGACATAATGCGATAAAGTAACGCATAAACTTCAAGTTTTTCTTTTTTTACAAGCGGAAGTAGAACGTCATGAACAGCTCGTGGTCTAGTGGTTAGCGTTGCTTCCTCCGGATAAAGGGGCCCGGGTTCGATTACAGGTTGGGGATTTTCTCTGCCCGGGAACTGGGTGTTTGTGTTGTCCTCATCACTTCATCATCTTTCGTGAAAGTGGCTAGATTGGACTGTGTGAAGATTGGGTCTTTGTACGGGCGCTCATAACCGCTTAGTTGAGCACCCCGCCGGCCGGTGTGGCCGAGCGGTTGTAGGCGCTTCAGTCTGGAACCGCGTGACCGCTACGGTCGCAGGTTCGAATCCTGCCTCGGGCATGGATGTGCGTGACGTCCTTAGGTTAGTTAGGTTTAAGTAGTTCGAAGTTCTAGGGGACTGATGACCTCAGATGCTAAGTCCCATAGTGCTCAGTGCCATTTGAACCAGTTTTGAGCGCCCCACAAATGGTTCAAATGGCTCTGAGCACTATGGGACTTAGCTTCTGAGGTCATCAGTCCCTAGAACTAGGACTACTTACGACCGTAGCGGTCGCGCGCTTCCAAACTGTAGCGCCTAGAACCGCTCGGCCACCACGGCCGGCTGAGCGCCCCACAAACCAAACATTATCACCGACGCAATGTACACGCGAATGAAAGGAACAGGAAAAATTTTTACAAATGCTTCAGACGGTTTCAAAATGGAAAGGCACCTGTTGGTGGACGCGCGGTGGATTGGACACTCAGCTAACACGATGACAGACTTTGAGCAAGCAAGAGAGAAGTCAATGACAGTAGTTGACATTACATATTTTGAGAATTATTTGGCTGTAGAATCTAAAATGCGAAAACATATTTAAATTCAATAGCTTCATGTGCCTATATGCATACCTTCACCTCTTTCCGCTACTGAAGGACAATATAAGATGATTCTAACAATTAAATAAGAAATAATTAGTTAGCAAAGCATGAAAACTAAGAGGACGGACAGCAGGGGAAATATGTTAGTTTCCAGTTATTGTGAGCGAAAGCTGAAAACTGCAACTGCACTCAAAATATTTTGATGCAACTCTTATTGATGAAAGAGATGATGCAGGTTGAAAATGAATTGTAGCTGTGTGCGCGTTTGTTTAAAGGCGTTTTTGCACCGCTAATGTAGCAGCTAATCTAGATGCCTCAGATGTGACAAAGCCGAGGTGTTAGCGCCTACATCAAAGCATCTGGATTAATGGAGCCATTAGGAAAATGAGAACAGTGGAAAGTTAAGAGGCCAGAACGTACTTTGGATACACTAAAAGATAGACCAAAGGAATTAATGGATTAAGCTTAGCTGGAATCGACGAGCTAAGAATAACAAAGATGTCTACCTCACAAACTTGTGAGTTGTAAATTATGTAAAGAGAACAGAACACTTTCCTAGGTCTACACGAAGGAAACGTTATTTTTCCGAGCTAAATAGTAATTTAAATAAGCAGTTCACATTGAAAATAAAAGAAACTTTTGATTAACTCCTTAGTTATGATTTGTATCAGTATAGGAAACAACGACATTGTGAGACACTCTTCTGGTCCTGTTTTAAAGTGTACTTAAGACAAGTCATCGTAATGTTGCTGGGAAAAGTATTGGCATTTTATTGCACATTGTTTTATAAAACACCATTGCTCTCTGGCGAAATGTATTCTTACCGTTGTACCTGATTTACAGACAGCACATATTTCATGCGCATGGTTATTTTCAGTCCGGAGATGAATTCTTGTACGAGATGAAACATAGAAGTAAAGACTTCAACAGCCAAGATCGCTAATTACAATTTTATTTTTGATGACTGTTTTTTGCAAATCTAAGTTACCAACATCGGATTTTATGCAAATATATCTTAATACATCTCTACTGTAGGTGGAATGCATCGTGTTATGACTTCACACAATATATTGTGCATTTGTTGGAGATGTATTTGTATAAGGTCCAATGATGGCAACTCAAAGTAGTCATCAGAAATAAGATTATAATTGTTGTTTTTGGATGATTGAGTTGTTACATCTCTGTTTCAGATTACTTCTGGTTGCCCCAGTTCTTGAATGATGTCAAGAATATGCAATCCTATACAAGTCCCTTCATTTTTGCACTGCGCAAAAGCGTTCGTCTCCTGCCAAAATTTCTATGAGTCATACTTCCATCCACCACCAGCTTCATGATTCCTTCATACCTCAAGATGTGGTCTCTCAAACGTCTCCTGTCCTATGTAGTGTAATCTTCTTTTCTCATCAGTTACATTCCCTGCCTCCTAACTAGTTACACGAACTAATCTTCCGCATTCCTCAGCTGCACCACTTGTGAAAGGTTTAATTTTCTTCCTGAATGATCTGTTTATCTTTCGTGTTACATTTTAGTACAAGTCTACACCCAGACAACTGCCTTCAGTAAATATCTGCTAACATTATACTTGATATTAGGAACTTAATTTCTTTCAAACCTCGTTTCTTTCAAAAACGCTTTTCTTGCTTTGCCGAACTGCATTTTATATCACTTCTACTCAGTTATTTTGCTGCTAAAATAACAAACCACCTCTACTATATTTAAGGTCCCATTTTCTAATCTCATTGCCTTAGAGCCACTTTATTTAATTAAAACGCACTTTATTATTTTTGCTTTACTATTGTTGATGTAAATCTTATAACCTCTTTCGAAGACACTAATTATTACATTCAACGGATCCTCTAGGTATTTCGCTGCCTGTGACTACATTACAGTTCGTCGGCAAGCTTCAACTTTTCTGTTTATTCTCTCTGAATTTCGACTCACTTCTTCACTTTGAACTTCAACTTACTTGCTGATTCTTTTTCATTTTATTTCATTTTTTTCTTACTTGTTGCTCAAAGTAAAGACTGAATTAAATCACGGGTGCACTACAAAGCTGTGTCACTCTCTTCTGAAGTACTGTTTCCTTTTCAAGTCCTTCGGCTATTATAACTGCATACTGGTTTACGTGAAAATTGTAGATAACATTTCATTACTTATATTTTCTCCCTGGAGCCTTGAGAAGACTTCGATAAAATATAATTCATCCCAACAATCACCTTGTGCAGTTTGGAACCCACTGCTACCGGAAAAAGAGGTGTACCTTTTTGGTACTGACTTTTTAAGACTGGTCTGTTGGGACATCAGTCTGTACTTCATACATCAATACAGAGAAGTATTTGTATGTGCTCACTGGTATTTATTTTTTACTTCCAAACGTGCTTCATCTATACGAATCACTGTGGTGATAACAGATAGGTTCTACATCGTCGTCGCAGAATAAATGTCTCCAATAGAGGTCATGTAAAAGTCCCCTGTCATAGTAAGGAAGGCGAACCAAGTACTGCGTTGTCCTAGAAATCCACTGAAAAAGCTAATTACGTCATGGTATTTTTCTTTAGTGTGGAATCCTTAGGAAATAGGTTAACGGAATACTTTATGTAATTCATTGGAGAACTTCCTGTTCAGCAAGCTAAACTCTTCTATTGCCTCCCATTTACATAGGGAACAATGATCATTGCATTAGAAGAGATAAATCATAGTCCACATGGACAGATATGAGTGTCCTTTATCTAACTCGCCCTTCGGGAATTCTTGGAACCCCTTTTATTTCGTGAACGGATAGAGGTACTGAAACGAGGTTTCCGATAAATAATAGTAAGCAAAGGCACACGTAATTTTTTTCGATATGCAATACTCATATCTTTTGTCAATCAAGGTAGTAACTTAAATGTGTTTCTTTGCAATTGTTTGCAGCCAGCCGGCACGTGAGGGATGGGACGGGTTTCGCAAGACTCACTGTTCCTTTGTTCCCTTCCCGGGCTCCGTATACATTCTGCAAGTGCTTATGAATATAAACCGATGCTCAGATTTTCCTCCAAAGACAAATCTCTGCTTGAAACGCACCACTGTTTTAGACGACATTTTGAAGGCTACGTTTAGTTCCGTAACCTGTAGGAAATTCGTGAAACTGTAAGGGGTGAAGGGGGAATATTCCACGATGCCCCACAGCAAATTTCGCATTTAACCGAAACTGGCCGAAAAAAATGTGTTGCATTACTTATTGAACGAGCCATGTAAAATCTACGGTCCTTAGGCAGAGTAAGAAATTTATGCTTCTATGGCAATGCAATCAAAAGATCCGGTATGGTATGCCACATGTCTTGATATCTTGCTAGTATCTGTCTTGATAATAGGCAAAAATAATCAAAATTCTCAATTCCCGGTGAGGATGAAGTATCTGTATATCTAATTAATTTTGTAAGGAACCTCCGGTGTGCGACTCGTATTCTCACTTAAGCGGATTTTTGTACGGGACGATGTACTTTCACAACGGCATTTGAAAGCTCTTGATAACACAAGCGCAGTGCTGTAGCGCTTGTGTCTGTTGACGTTGGACTCTTTCCCAAATTATCCGAAAAATATGCTAAATTGAAATTATAAATTGTGTATTTGCTTCAGTATCTGAATTGAAACAGGAGTTACGAGTACCACGCCAGCAACGAAACAACGTGGCTCTCTGAATCTTACAAGTTGCCGGTAACTTGTTTTCAGACCTTGAATTGTACACGGAATGAAAGAACTGCAAGTTTTAGGGATAGTTCTTAGACTTGGAAACTGGTAGCTAGTACCTTCTGCAGAAGCATTTAAGTGTGGATTGCTGCATAATGTAGATGTAAGTATGACTGTATTTCAAAACATGTTACATTTCCAAAACAACGACCCATGATCAATTCTGGAAGTTTTGTATGTATTGAAACTGAAGGTATAAGGTTAATATCATTGACGAACAAAAAGACAAAGACAGCGTAGCTAATCTTAAATAAGTCTGCGCTCTTATCGTTGTTGTAAAACCATCTGCAATGTTTCTTATGCGCCCAAATTTGGTTCTGATTTCGTTTACTGTTACTTTTCCTTTGGTTCATCAGTCTTCTGACTGCCTTCATACGGCACGCCACGAATACTTGTTCGGTGCCGACTCTTAACCTCAGAGTAGCACTTGCAACCTACGTGCTCAATTATTTGCGGAATGAGTTCCAATCCCTTTCTTCCTCTACCGTTCTGGTCCTCTACAAATCCCTCGAGTACCATAAAAGTAATACTCTCATGTCTTAACAGATGTCCTATCAGCCTGTCCCTTGTCTTCATCAGTGTTATCCACATATTCAATTGCTCTCCGATTCTGCGCAGAACCTGCTCATTCCTTACATTATCAGTTCATCTAATTTTTAACATTAGTCTGTAGCAACACGTCCGAAATGCTTCGATTCTCTTCTGTTACGATTTTCCCACGGTCCATGTTTCACTACGATAAAATGCTGTACTCCAGGTGTACATTCTCAGAAATTTCTTCCTCAAATCAAGGCCTATGTTTGACATTAGTAGACTTCCATTGGCCAGGAATGCACTTTTTGCAATTGCCAGTCTCCTTTTGATTTCCTCCTTGGTCCCTCCTACATTGGCTACTTTACTGCCTAGGTAGCAGAAAACCTTAACTTCATTTACTTCGTGGCCCTCAAGCCTGATGTTAAGTTTCTCGCTGTTCTCATTTCTGCTACATCTCATTACTTCCGTCTTTTCTCAATTTACTCTCCATCCATATTCTGCACTCACTAAATTGTTCGTTCGATCTTACAGATGATGTAATTTTTCATCACTTTCACTCAGGATGGCAATGTCATCAGTGAAGCGTATCATTCTTTCATTTTAACTCCACTCCTTAACCTTTCTTTTATTTTCATCATTGATTCTTCGATGTGCATATTGAACAGTAGGGGCGAAAGTCTGCATCCGTATCTTACATCTATTTTAAATACGAGCTCTTCGTTCTTGGTCGTCCACTCTTATTATTCCCTCTTGGCTCTTGTAAATATTGTATATCGCTCGTCTCTCTCTACAGCTTACCCCTATTTTTTTCTGAATTACGAACTTCTTGCACCATTTTATATCGTCGAACGCTTTTTCCATGTCAACAAATCCTATGGCCGTGTCTTGATTTTTCTTTAGTCTCACTTCCATTATCAACCCCAACATCAGAATTGCCTCTCTGGTGCCCTTTACCTTTCCGAAGGCCAAACACATAGTTATCTAACACAGCCTCAGTTTTCTTTCCCATTCTTCTGTATATCATTCTTGTCATTAACTTCAATGCATGAGCAGCTAAGCTGATTGTGAGATTATTCTCGCACTTGTCCACTCTTCCAGTCTTCGGAATTGTGTGGATGATATTTTTCCGAAAGTAGGTAGTATGTCGTCGGAATCAAACATTCTACACATCGACTTGAATACTGTTTTGTTGCCTCTTCCCCCAATGGTTTTAGAAATTCTGATCTAATACTATCGATCTCTTCTGCTTATTTGTTCTTAAGTGCTCCAAAGCTCTTTTAAATTCGGAGACAAATACTCGTCCCCTGTCTCTTATAAAGCGACTCCTGTTCCTACATCTATCACGTCAGGCATAACTTCCCCTTCACAGAGGCCTTCAATGTACTCTTTGCATGTATCCTCTCACTCCTCTGCATTTAACAATGTAATTTCCGTTGCATTCTTTATGTTACCACCCTTGCTTTTAACGTCTCTGAAGGTTGTTTTTTGCCGCGAGGGATTAGCCGAGCGGTCTGAGGCGCTGCAGTCATGGACTGTGCGGCTGGTCCCGGCGGAGGTTCGAGTCCTCCCTCGGGCATGGGTGTGTGTGTTTGTCCTTAGAATAATTTAACTTAAATAGTGTGTAAGCTTAGGGACTGATGACCTTAGCAGTTAAGTCCCATAAGATTTCACACACATTTGAACATTTTTTTGAAGGTTGTTTTGACTTACCTGTATTCTGAGACTGTCATTCCGACAAGGATTTTTTTCTTTTTTTTTTGGATTTGTTCAGATTTTTCATGTAACCATTTCGTCTTAGCTTCCCTGCACTTTCTGTTTATTTCATTCCTCAGCGACTAGCACTTCTGTATTCCTGAACTTTCCGGGGCGTTTTCCTGCTACCATCTATCAACCGAAATATTTCTTCTGTTACCCGTTCTTTCCAAATACCTTTTTTATCTATGTTTTTTTTTCCAACTTCAGTGATGGCACATTTTAAAAATGTCCATTCCTTTTCAACTGTACTGCCTACTGAGCTTTTCCTTATTTCTGTATCTATAGCCTTAGAGAACTTCAAGCGTATTTCGTCATTCCGTAGTACTTCCGTATCCCACTTCTTTGCGTGTTGATTCTTCCTGACTAGTGGCTTAAGCCTACTCTGCATCACTACTATGTTATGATCCCTGTCTATATCTGCTCCTGCGTACACCTTACAATCCAGTATCTGATTTCGGAATCTCTGTCTAACCATGATGTAATCTAACTGAAATCTTCCCGTATCTCCCAGCCTTTTCCCAGTATAGCTCCTCCTCTTGTTTATCTTGTACAGAGTATTCACTATTACCATCTGAAACTTGTTACAGAACTCAATTAGTCTTTCACTTCTCTTATTCCTTGTCCCAAGCCCATGTTCTTGTGTAACCTTTTCTTCTACTCCTTCCCTTACAGCTGCATTCTAGTCCCTCATGACTATTAGATTTTCATCACCCCTTACATACTGTATTAACCCTAAAATATCCTCATATACTTTCTCTATCTCGTCATCTTCAGCTTGCGACGACAGCATGTGTACCTGAACTATCGTTTTCGGTGTTGGTTTGCTGTTGATTCTGATAAGAACAACCCTGTCACTGAACTGTTCACAGCAACACACTCTCTGCCCTACCTTCCTATTCATAACGAATGCTACTCCCGTTATACCATTTTTTGCTGCTGTTGATATTACCCTATACTCATCTGACCAGAAATCCTTGTCTTCTTTTCACTTCACTTCACTTCACTGATCACTACAATATCTAGGTTGAGCCTTTGCATTTCTCTCTTCAGATTTTCTATTTTCCCTATCACGTTCAACCTTCTGACATTCCACGTCCCAACTCGTAGGACGTTAGCCTTTCGTGGATTATTCATTCTTTTCATCATGGTAACCTCCCCCTTGGCTGTCCCCTCATGGAGATCCGAGTGGAGGACTACTCCGGAATCTTTTGCCAATGGAGAGTTCATCATGACACTTCTTCAATTATAGGCCACATGTCCTGTGGATACACTTTACTTGTTTTTATTGCGGTGTTTTCCATAGCCTTCTGCATCCTCATGCCGTTGATCACTGCTAATTCTTCCTTCTTTAGGGGAAATTTCCCACCCCTAGGACAAGGGAGGGCCCTGAACCCCTGTGCACTCCTCTGCCTTCTTTGACAAGGCCGTTGGCAGAATGACGTTGACTTCTTATGCCGGATGTCTTCGGTCGCCAATGCTGATTATTAATCAAAATTGAGGCGGCGGCGGTGTTCGAGCCCGGGACCGAAGTCGTGTTGATTAAGAATCGAAGACGCTACCCCCACACCACATACCAAATAGAAATAGCCGTGCGCGCGCCTCTGCTATCCAATCTGCTCTTCCCACTATTTTCAAACATCAACTCGAATGTCACCTATTAGTTTGTCTGCATTTTTCTCAATAATTTAACCTCTGGGAACCAGAAATTGTGTATCACTCACGTGTTTAGCATGCAAATGTATTTAAAGTAGTAATATTACGATTAAACATATAATCATTATTACATTTGCATTCAAAGATGCACCAAGTGAATATACCAAATTAGTTGTGATTTACAAGCATTTCAGTTAGTGGATACATCTTTCACGCTATATAACAATGCTGTTCATAAAAAAATTACATAGGAAGTTTATGTTACTTACAATGCTTATTTCCGTTTTAATTAGAGATTATTACTAATATTTTGATAATAAAGACTTGTTTTTGGTACCACTAGGGGAAGGACTCCTTGACGCATTTTTGTTGTTGACATCTGATATTCTTTCAGTATGCCTTGTTTGGTGTTATATCAAAAAATGTACCTGTTTGTTATTTTCTGTTCATAGCACTACTTGTACGAATCGCCATTACGTCAGTTTTATTGTGTTTACGGATTTCATCATTCCATTAACTTATGTAGAACATACACCGATGAAAAAGAAAATGGCAACACCACGAAATAGTTGAATTAGGATAACGATATTTTGGGAATACATTTCTCTAGGTTACATATTAATGTGATTAAAATTGCAAGATCATAAGTTAATGCAAGCGCGAGACAAGCCATCGCGAACGTGAAATGCTGGTACGTTAATGACCGGTGTAACGGTTAGAAAGTTGAATTCGAGAGTGGAAACGAGGATGAACAGTATTATATACGTGCCGGATGTCAGTTTATGAGACGGACATGCATGTCTGTAGCACTTGGTCGGTCGTCATAGGGTCAGTTTAATGCTGGTTGTGGATGACGCGGAAGTTATCGTCTGATGATGTCCTATATGTGCTCGACTGGAGACAGATGTGGTGATCGGGAATGCCAAGGCAACATGTCGACGCTGTAGAGCATGTTGTGCTACAACAGGGCTTGTGGGCGAGCCTTATCCTATTGGAATACACCATCTGGAATACTGTACGTGTATAGTAGCACAAAGGGTAGAATAATCCAAACTGACTTAAAAATTTTCATTAGGATATCCCTGTGAGTGCTCATACGAAATCGCACCCCAGACCATAACTCCACCTGTACATCTAGTGTATCAAGCACGCAGACAGGATGATTGCAAGTCCTCAACTGGCCTCCTTCTAGCCAACGTACTGCCATCAATGGCACCGAGGCAGAACCAGCTATAATCAGAAAACGTAGCACACCACCACTCAAATATGCTCTTGGTTGACATCACTGAAGTCGTAAATGACGGCAGTTTGTGGTCTCGCTCGGGGCTGTCCTTAAAGTAACCGAATTTTAATAGTTCGCTGTGTCACTGTGGTGCCAGTTGTTGCTCAAATCGCTACTTCAGGTAAGATGCGCTGGAGCCATAAGCTGCATACGAAGTTTTTCCCTCTTGATATTGCCACATGGCCATCAAGAGCCCGATCTTTTTGCGACCGCAAATTCTCGCGATCACCGCTCACAGCATCCATGTGCAGTGGCTACGTTCCTGCCAAGTTTTTGTGCAATATCGCCGAAGGAACATCCAGACTGTCGTAGCCCTATTACACGCTTTCGTTCAAACACATTGATATGTTGAAAACTGCGTCTTTGTCACCTGAAAGGCATTTTTGGCTACCATCAACTCACCACGTCGAGTCTCTACGGACTCTCACGACCGTTACAGCGCAGACTTAAAGGAAACCTAGTTTGCATTTTCATAGTGGCGCTGTTATCGCCGCTTTCATATAAGTCGATCCACACAGCCTCGTCGACGAATACAAGTAAGCAAGACAAGCAAGAAACAGACAAACTGCAGCTAGCACTGCTCTTACCTCATGTGAAAATTGTTACTGACCGAATAGGCTAACACCTTCGTGTGGTTGGGGTGTAGCCTGTCTCCTAAAGTGGTAGCAGGATCAAGGACGTGCTAGACTCCACTGAGGACAGGGTGGATGCATTACACACTGCAGGCGTGTACCAAGTGGAATGCGAATGTGGAGAGGCATAAATCGGCGAGACTGGCAGGCCAATAGCAACGTGCATTCGGGAACACGAGCGCTATGTTCGTCTAGGGCGCCACAACAAATCTGCAGTGGCAGGACATCGGCAAGATTGCGGAAAGGAAATGAAATTCAGTGAAGCCTGGGTGTTGGCCAAGTAGCCAGTTATGACGGAACGCAAGATCAGAGAGGCCATCGAACTACTTGAACACTCGAAGAACATGAGTAGTGAGGATGAACTCAGGCTTGCCCCATCTTGGCTGCCAGCAATCAGAGCCAAACAGACTGCATTGTCAACACGAGGCGCGAACACTACTGACGAGTAAATGCCGCCGCGCGGCCGACCTCCAGTACTTAGTAAGCAGGAGCCAACTTCTCATTCGCCGGTGACCACCAATCATGGCACATAATACTAGAGCCAACATTGGATACGCTCACTCCCCACCGCAGTAACCTACACTCCTGGAAATTGAAATAAGAACACCGTGAATTCATTGTCCCAGGAAGGGGAAACTTTATTGACACATTCCTGGGGTCAGATACATCACATGATCACACTGACAGAACCACAGGCACATAGACACAGGCAACAGAGCATGCACAATGTCGGCACTAGTGCAGTGTATATCCACCTTTCGCAGCAATGCAGGCTGCTATTCTCCCATGGAGACGATCGTAGAGATGCTGGATGTAGTCCTGTGGAACGGCTTGCCATGCCATTTCCACCTGGCGCCTCAGTTGGACCAGCGTTCGTGCTGGACGTGCAGACCGCGTGAGACGACGCTTCATCCAGTCCCAAACATGCTCAATGGGGGACAGATCCGGTGATCTTGCTGGCCAGGGTAGTTGACTTACACCTTCTAGAGCACGTTGGGTGGCACGGGATACATGCGGACGTGCATTGTCCTGTTGGAACAGCAAGTTCCCTTGCCGGTCTAGGAATGGTAGAACGATGGGTTCGATGACGGTTTGGATGTACCGTGCACTATTCAGTGTCCCCTCGACGATCACCAGTGGTGTACGGCCAGTGTAGGAGATCGCTCCCCACACCATGATGCCGGGTGTTGGCCCTGTGTGCCTCGGTCGTATGCAGTCCTGATTGTGGCGCTCACCTGCACCGCGCCAAACACGCATACGACCATCATTGGCACCAAGGCAGAAGCGACTCTCATCGCTGAAGACGACACGTCTCCATTCGTTCCTCCATTCACGCCTGTCGCGACACCACTGGAGGCGGGCTGCACGATGTTGGGGCGTGAGCGGAAGACGGCCTAACGGTGTGCGGGACCGTAGCCCAGCTTCATGGAGACGGTTGCGAATGGTCCTCGCCGATACCCCAGGAGCAACAGTGTCCCTAATTTGCTGGGAAGTGGCAGTGCGGTCCCCTACGGCACTGCGTAGGATCCTACGGTCTTGGCGGTCATCCGTGCGTCGCTGCGGTCCGGTCCGAGGTCGACGGGCACGTGCACCTTCCGCCGACCACTGGCGACAACATCGATGTACTGTGGAGACCTCACGCCCCACGTGTTGAGCAATTCGGCGGTACGTCCACCCGGCCTCCCGCATGCCCACTATACGCCCTCGCCCAAAGTCCGTCAACTGCACATACGGTTCACGTCCACGCTGTCGCGGCATGTTACCAGTGTTAAAGACTGCGATGGAGCTCCGTATGCCACGGCAAACTGGCTGTCACTGACGGCGGCGGTGCACAAATGCTGCGCAGCTAGCGCCATTCGACGGCCAACACCGCGGTTCCTGGTGTGTCCGCTGTGCCGTGCGTGTGATCATTGCTTGTACAGCCCTCTCGCAGTGTCCGGAGCAAGTATGGTGGGTCTGACACACCGGTGTCAATGTGTTCTTTTTTCCATTTCCAGGAGTGTATAAAAATAAAGTAGCCACTCCTTATTCCGTAAGTGACCAATGAAATGAACTACCTTTTTAAAATTATGACATAATGGCATTAGCAGTGAACAGTTACAACACAGTACAAAGGACACTGCATACCTAGAACGCACCAGTAGACCCACAACAAGTTCACTGCAACCGTGACCGAAACGATGGTCTTCTCCAGGAGTAGTTTTATATAATATGATGCGGTACCATACATAGAAAACTTATATGTCGTATGCTCTAAGTTTTTTCGAGCTGTTACTTATCAAAGAGCCATCACGTGAAAGTCACTTTTTTCCTTAAGTATTTACGGAGTTAACTTCTTGAAAATGGCTGTATAACGAAATTGAGCCATAGTGGGGTAGTAAGGAGTAACTTTCAGTTTCGGCGGGAACAGTGTCATCTTTCTATCATTTAAGCCTAAATCTCTAAAATTTGTTAATGAATTTGTGGTATGATTTTAGTCAGACTAACCTGTAGATCGGAATATCACCTCCTTTCACGCATTTTGTCATGTAACCACTTGTTCGAAGTCTGTTCTTTCAAGGCACAAAAAAGTGAACCAGTAACACAGTGCTCCACAGTTCATTGATGGGGACTGTAGTGTAACAGCTTCTTTCGACGGTACCGTAGCAAATGGAAGTTGTTTTCCATTGAAAACTGGACTTGCATTCAGTACTAATTTTCTCGTTCGAAACTTTTTTTGGCGTAATGAGATGAAGCATGCTTTCATTTCATAAGGCTCCATTATATCAGATACCTAAAGCTTAGTCAATCTTTATATGAATTCTCTGTTAAGATCAGTTATTAAAACTTTCATTAAGTAGGACTTTTCTGTTATAACATTCTGAGTGGATAATTCGAGACAAATGAATGTAATAGTATCTCTCCAATATGAAGGACGCATGCATGTAGTTATATTGCAATACTCTGAACTCTATTTGTGGCTCAAATGGCAGCGACATTGTAGAATGTTTCCCACAAAATCGTGTTAGTAATTGGGGTCATGAACGTAATTATTTTACAATAAAACTTAACCTTTTTACAATAAACATTTTAAATCTTTACGTAGGGTTTGTGAAAGGACATCGGTTTCATTTATTCACTGTATTTTGCTTTTTCATGCTATATGGTATTGCGCTTTTCCTGCAGTTTGTATTTTCCACGCAGGTTCATTCGAATTTTGTATTGTTAAAACACTTTGCTTCAGCCCATAAAGTAGCTAACCTTTTCTTTCTCTCTCCGCAAAACCTTTGAAATGATCGTATGTATGAAAGGATTCTCACAATGGGAGCGAAGCTGCTAGTATGAGTGAATAATTAATTGTTCTCTCGTGTTAGTGACCACTTGTTTTGCTACTTCACAGTGTTTCCTTGCATTGCAACAAGTTTGAGCTTGTAGTGGATGATTAGTTTATTACAGGCATGTCCTTGCGTTTCGCCTGGAATTACCAAGCACGAAGCTTTTTACAAAAATGTTTACTTAATATTCGTGTACTTACCAAATATTGCATAAGGAGGGATGGAAACGTTTCCGTTCGAAGGCTGTGCAGTCCAGACTAGGTATGCCAACCAGGCAAAAATGTTGTGAGAATTGAGGCCCTAAAACGACGTACAAGGTGGACGATATCCGTTTGACTAACGCTGTCTCCTGTTGTGTGAGAAACTCGCATGCATGCTGTGTATCCTCGTCGGACAGGCAACGTCGACCATTCAAGGTCTTTTTTTTAAGGCGCCTAAGGGGTGATAATCGCACAGGTAGAGAACTGGACTAGAGGGAGGGTGCTCGAGTGTCTCGAGTGAATTGGAATAACTTGAGAGATACGACACGAGTGATTTGGAGAGGTGGGTTATCATGAAGCAGGAGTACCATTACGCAACGGTAGTTTTCTACGGACATGCTGCCCCATACACATTCTTCATCTTCCGATGGATGTCTACCAGTGTTTCTCCTTCGGCAACCAAGAAAAGAATAACAGCCTAGTGGTCATGTTTGGATGCATTTGGTAACGACGTCACCATTTTTCACGTTTCTTCATTCACCGCACGCACATCGGAGACACACGAATGCCACATTAGTCCCTCTCCTACATATCGGTACTTATATATTCCCACCTGACTCGGGATATACGCTTTAGCAACGTCCTCATACGAAACTTTTTGATCGTTTCTTATTTTAGCCAATATCGCCTTCACAGTTGTTCCCCGAGTTGAGTCCCCACACCTCTGCATTCCTCCCTTCCGCTACTCGAAACACTCCTACGAGTTGTGTCCCACGAGACCGTGTAGAAGTTCCACCTCTTTTGTCTTCCGGTGAAGCAACAGGAAACATCTGCAGTAAACGTCTAGGGAATCAAACTTGTGGCATCGTACATCCGCACCTAGCTATCTGACGAAACTATCCCTTGATGATTCGTGCCACTCTTTGTAGTATCTTATTTATCCTTTCTATAAACCCCACATTCTTAAGCGGCCCACAGTGATGAACAAACACTCACAAATCGTTGGGAAACGTTTTTTGCAAGACGCTTTCGTTCGTGGACGAACTACGTTTCCTTAAGGCTCTCATAATGAATATCAGTGCTGTCTCGCGTGAATTATTACGTGTTGTCATTCCACTGTAGGACGCTACGAATGATTACGACAGTTACTGTTTCAGTTTTTTCGCCAATCGAGCAGTTGCTTTTTTTTTTTTTTTTTTGCTTGTTTCAGCAAATTACTTTACTTTCGTTTAGGGTCGACTGCCTGTACCTATATCAATCGTAGACCATCTTCTGCGTTACACACTACATAATCGTTTGCGAATAATCTCTTGGAGCCTCCATTTTCAACCATATCATTAATATTGTGAACAGTCGATGCCCTATAACACGCTCTTGGGGAACATTTGACTTTTGTTCCGTAATGTAGAACTATGTTGCGCATTCATTCACAAATCTGCTCTGATACTCTTTAAGCTCGTATTTGGTTCTTAAAGGCCAGTACGGAACTGAATCGAATGATTACCGGAAGGCAAGGAACATGGCATGCCTAGGTGCTTTTCTCTGTGGTGTTTTGGATCTCACTGACTGACACAAAAATGCTCCGTTACGATGAGATGTTTAAATTTTTAGTGATGCTAGGAGCATCGTTTCCTTTTTCTCAGATCTCAATTAAATGTGTGTATGTGTGAACCTAAACGTCCTGAGCTGACATTCTTTGTCACCCACATATTCTTCATCTGTTATCAAAAAACTTTCTAGGAATTATTTTGAAACTCTTTCATTTGCCAGCTTTTCTCTGTGGTGTTTTGGATCTCACTGACTGACACAAAAATGCTCCGTTACGATGAGATGTTTAAATTTTTAGTGATGCTAGGAGCATCGTTTCCTTTTTCTCAGATCTCAATTAAATGTGTGTATGTGTGAACCTAAACGTCCTGAGCTGACATTCTTTGTCACCCACATATTCTTCATCTGTTATCAAAAAACTTTCTAGGAATTATTTTGAAACTCTTTCATTTGCCAGTTTAGACGATAATACCAAACAGCCTACCGGTTGTCTGTATTCATACTAGGTAAGCGAGATTTAAATTTTGGAGACGCAGCTGACTCCATTGAACTGATCTGTATCTAAAATGGTCTGCAGTCGAGCATACTTATTTCCTTTTTATAGTAGTTCGTCAATCACTCTCACGAAATATGTCCAACGAAAAACGCAGTGTTAGAAATTTTTCCATTGTATTTGTTCTGATATTATTATACGTTTTAGGTGTCCAGCCCCGTAGTAGTGGTCATCACGAGAGGCTCTCATTCGTGGTTCTCGATTCGATTCTCGGTACTGCCAGGGATTTTTCCTTGGTGGGAGTACTGGGCTGGGATGAACGCAGCTTCGTTACGCCAGTTTAGGAGCCACCCAATTGATAGGTAGCAGCTCCAAGATCGGAAAGCCGACAACGGTCTGACACCCATGCCACTCCGTACCACGTCCAATGACGAGCGACTTTGGATGCCAAGGTAGTCAGCTCAATATCGTGTGGTCTTCAGGGCCTCGTCGCGGGGTTTCACATCCTCTTTTGTCTTTACACGTTATATGTACCTTCACAAATGTTTAGAAAATGGGATACCTCGATGCTAGAAGGATCAGTAAAGTACAGTAAGACGAAAGCTCCAAAATACCATCTTCATTACAAAGGGTTTTGGGAGTAGTATTTAAACAAAGTTACGTATAAGTTAAGGCAAAATGGAAGAGATGGACAGCATCAAACCAGTTGGAACAGTTTTACATTTAAATCTTTATTCCTATCTCGGCCAGATCGACGTTCCAAGTAGCTTAAAGACGATTTTTCCGATAACAGATTTTGGATGCGAAACTAACTCTGTCACATAACAACTTCATCCCTGTACAACCTTCGATATATTTACATAAATTACTCATCTAATGATGTCCTATTTTTACTGCGGTACCAAGTCACATCTATGTCAAGTAAAATATTTAAATAAAGTGTTTTGACCAATTTTTGTACATATTGCTTCCAGTCTTGGATAACCTGATAAACGTAAACATTAAAAATTTTATGTCATTTTGGTCGCCTTTCGAGCACTCTTTTATTTGCTAACATCTTTTTTTTTTAATTTTTATTTTTGTGTGCATGTGTTATAATCTTATATTTTTTGTACTGACGTTTTACAGCTGTTATTACATTGCAGGAATTTTCATTATTTCTGTCAACGGTTTGATTTCATTTCCGCTTCTGTTTGTAAGTGAAAGTAATTCATGTTTCCTTTGATATTATCATCACTGGACGTCTTTGTGTGCTATGAACTTGGGGCGAGTTATTTACGGTGGCTTATATGGGGATTCGTATGTCTGTAGGAAGGGGAGGGGGAGGCTTTGGAGTGTAGTGCTCGTGAGTAGTAAGACCGAACTAACAGTGCTCGCGCTTGGCCAGAAAAGAAAAACCAGCACACTGGAAACTTGGAGTGCCAGTGTGCCGAGGGACTCCTGGTCACTGTCCGCAGACATTCTCGCCGTGCTGAGGACGACAAACGCGCCTCGCGGACCGGCGTGGCCCCAGCTGACCTTCCTACTGACCTTTGACCTTCTGCAGCTTACCAGAAAATTACCCCGCACTAGATTCACGGGCCGGTGTCATCACTACAGGGAGCGCTGCGTACTATTTTGTCTCGTGTTTTCTTATAGTAACTGTAAAAACGGCTTTGTACGTTTATTGGTATGACTCTTAACATTGGTTGTAGTACACAGGGCCAGCCAGTGTGGCCGAGCGGTTCTAGGTGCTACAGTCTGAAACGGCGCGACCGCTACAGTCGCAGTTTAGAATGCTGCCTCGAGCATGGATGTGTGTGGTGTCCTTAGGTTAGTTAGATTTAAGTAGTTCTAAGTTCTATGGAACTGACGACCTCAGCAGCTAAGTCCCATAGTGCTCAGAGCCATTTGAACCATCTGAAGTACACAGGGAAATTACAATTCGTAATGCTCAATAAGGCTAACGGCATTCCAGCTTTAGAGTGCTAATGGATCGGAAGTGTGATTGTAAAGTACGTCAAGCTGTTACCAATCCGAGGATTGTTATGGGCTCGACAGTGCTTTAGTAGGCATTATCCTGTTGGAGGTGGTATACCGTTGCCTTCCTCAGACCTTTGAGCAGACTTAATCGACCAGTGGGAAGGGGAGTCACAACGTAAAGATTGATTCCAAAGCAAGATGCTATTCGGAAATTTTCGTCTGCTCAAACGTTGGCAGATGTGAAAGAAGTGATAAGTGACAGACAAAAATCCTAATGTTGACCAGGCATCGAACCCGAGAACTTTGGATATGTGATTTAGCACTTTACCATAGATCTACTCATTTTCCTTTTCTCTTTTATTTTTTAAAATAGCGCCTCCTTGTGCTCTCCAATTTCGCTTATATTCGGCGCCTAGCTCTTCTTCCAGTCAGTGAGTCACTTCTTATTGTGTTGGTCCATTAACTGGGTTTCTTCTTGTCCTTACGGTCGCCAGTTTCTTTTTTTGCTGTAATATTATTATTTACAATTGTACTTAAACGTAAATACTGAACATACGAAGAAAGTAAACTACTTCTTCTTCGGTAAAGAAAATACATGAAAATTGATAAATAAAAGAAAACGCGGGAGAGAAAAGAATCACCTCTTCATGTGGAATTATTAACTGACAACGTGTTTCGGTTAACCGAACGTCTTCAATTCACCATGTTGGCCTAACGACACTGTCTGTTACCATTGCAGTGCATACAGGATAATCTGCTTGGGCCATGGATCAATGGAAAATAGTTGCGTGATCTGAAAAATTACATTTCTTGCTTGACATGTTTGATGGTCATGTCCATATATGCCCTCCATCCAAGCGACTGGCTGCTGGAAACATGCACCACCCCACAGACGCGGGTAAAAAAAAAAATCAAATGGTTCAAATGGCTCTAAGCACTATGGGACTTAACATCTGCGGTCATCAGTCCTCTAGACTTAGAACTACTTAAACCTAACTAACCTATGCCCGAGGCAGGATTCGATCCTGCGACCGCAGCAGCAGCGCGGCTCCGGACAAGCGCCTAGAACCGCTCGGCCACAGCAGCAGGCTGACGCGGATCAGTGGAGGCAGTATTACACTGTGGGAGACAGTTATCTGGGCTTCCATGTGTCTCTTGCTGGTAGTCACAGTCATAAATAAAGCTGTGGAGAACACGAACATTATTGCAACCTAACTGCATCCATTCTTGGTTGATGAGTTCCCCGAGGGCTACGACATCATTCAGCAAGATAACTGTCTATGTCGAAGTGTCAGAATCGTGCTTCACTGTTTTGAGGAGAATGAACGCAATGCTTCCTTGTCCAGCCTACTGACCTTATCGGAACCCGTCTGATCTTGGGCGATATCGGGTGCTAGCTTCTCTCTCACGAAACACCGGCCCGTAATTTAAGTTAATTGCGTGGCCTGTACATCGACATCTAGTGCCACATAGCTGCGGGAATCCACTAAGGACTTGTCGAATCCATGTCATGTGGAATCTTTACTGCACTGCGTACCAAAAGTAAATCGAAACTCTACTCAGCAGGTGGTTTGGATAGCGTATATCAGATGCATGTAGATTGTTGAGGTATGGCTGCTAATCTATTTTTGACTGCCGACTTTTGTAAGAATAATGAACACAGCAGCTGATGCATGGAACCACAGCTTTCCTTCAGAAGCCTAATGAGACAATCCGTTCTATATATCGAGATGTATACTAGTGAAATATTCTTACTACTCGGAGGTATAGCTGTAGTTAGAGCAGTGGACATGGTCACGGATACAGATGTGAAGGTATTTTATTAAATGTTGAACGAAAAATTGGTACTGTACTGGGTGTGTATATATTGGCGACAAGCCCATAAAGTATTGTGAGGCTACCAATAACGGAAGTACAAAACTTTATTATAAATCTAGCATCAAGGCGAACACGTAATTATTTTGATAGGTTTTCCAGTTGCAATATTATCTTATCTGATGTTAAATACATACCCTTGCGTCTACATAATTTTTAGTCCTTTACAAACTAGGTACCCGAATATGAAACAGAGCGTATTACTGAGTGTAGTATTGTTTGCCGCCGACAACAATGAGTTAATTTTTTTCGCGTTAAAGGTTTATTACCTTAGTGGAGGGGGGGGGGGGGGGAGGATCTGATGCAGCTCAATATGATTTACGCAAATTGAATATCCTACGAAACGGTTAAAAATAGAAAAGAGGAAGAGAGCCTTTGGTATCCTGCCTGTACAGGTAGAGGCACGGTAGCACCGAGGCATGTCTTTCACGAATGGCGGAACAAATTCCAGTGTTGAGCGGCCGGATCTGCTCAGCCTGCTTGAGCTGTTTCCTGCAGTACTGCAAATGCAGAAACAGAATTGTAAATGAGATGAGAGACTGCTGGTTGTAAAGCTTTGACTCGATTCGTTTCACGTGAATAAACGTGCAAAACTTGCCGGTTGTTGCGAATCTGGGCTCCATTGGAAACTGCTCACATGGCTTTCAGACATGGCCTGTTTCATAAGGTGGAGTCAAGGAAAAAAACAAAATTATCGGTCAGCGTTCCCTAACCGACGACATTACTGGAGGCGGAGAAAAATCTCGGAGTGGACAAGGATGGTTTGACGATATTGAACATTATTATGCATATGTCATGATGTACCTAGAAGAAAACCATACTACAAGATAGTCCTTCTGCAATGCGTCTCTCGTGCATAGGGTACTCTTCAGGCCAGCAGTGGGTACTGGTATCAATTGTTTAGTGAAGTCTGGACCTGTGAACTTTTAATACGATATTCCACCGTAATTAAAGCCTTCCTGTTCCGCAAAAATTTATTAGGACCATGGATGTCTAATAAGGGAGGCGACAGATTACATCTTTTAGTGGCATGCGTGGAGGCGTGATGATTCCCTATACATGCAACTGTCTGCATTTCTTTCCCATCACTAATGGTTTTCGGTAATAACCATTTTCACAATATCTGCATACAACAGGCTAACTATTAACCAAATAGGACTGAATTGATTGAAACATTAACAAATGGCGTGTTACAACCCAATAAAGATGTTAATGTGTTATTAACGTATCGTGTCATTTCATATCAATACCTGAATACAGCTCCGTTGGAACTAATGAAACATGAAAAGAAGAAAGAGGTATCCGTATTCAAGAGGCCGATGAGTCAGATGTGAAAGCATAGTTCTATCACCAACCAATTGTAAGTAAATCAGAGCATAACCAAAGAAAGATGTATAAAACTTCTGGGATTGAAGCTGTGTGCCGGACCGAGACTCGAACTCGGGAACGTTGCCTTTCACGAGCAAGTGCTATACCGTCTGCGCTAGACAAGCACGACTCAGGCCGCGTCCTCTCAGCTTTACTTCTGCCAGTACTTCGTGTCCTAGCTTCCAAACTTCACGGAAGCTCTCCGAAAAACCTTGCAGGACTAACACTGCTGGAAGAAAGGATTTTGCGGGGACATGGTTCAGCCACAGAATGGGGAATGTTTCCAGAATGAGATGGCATAGGTTGCGAATTCGAGTCTCGGTCCAGCACACAGTTTTAATCTGCCAGGGAGTTCCATATCAGCGCAGGATCCCCTGCAGAGTGAAATTCTCACTCATTAACAAAAGCAAAGGTAAATGTAGTATTAGTTCACCATGTTACATTTCATAAGCCACCCTGGCAGCATCATTTTTTTTAATGTTATCTCCACATACTTTTACTGTTATTTCCTAAGACAGTTTCGTGTGCTCCTTTACCTGTTAAATGTATTCAGCATTACATTAATTGTAATCCAGAACTACACCCAAAATTAAATTTGATGATCTTTTACTCCCGAAAAACTGAATTTTTGAAACTTTTCTGGGTGCTAGATACTGTCAAATAGCAACACAGAGTTGATAGTAGGCATGGTGAATTATCATTCACAAACAATCGTTCTTGTTTAACCATGTCTCAAGAGAGTAATAACACTATACACTTACAACCAAAGCTACACAGCCACATAATATCACAACTTCATAAAGAACAAAGAGATCATAAAGTTTAATAAAACTGAACTGCCCACATAAAGGTCCAGAGTGAAACATCCTTTTACTAAAAATACAAAGTGGGCCAACCAAGGTCGCAAAACTTTCATACAGGAATAATAACAAGTTGCAAATTCATCAAAGATACAGAAATGATTGACATAAGTGTTATATAAGAAGGCCTAGTAATAACTCAACGAATAAAATGAATAATAGAAACTCCAATATTAACAAGATTGCCTCAATTAACGGACATAATGACTCGGAATGATTCCTAAATTGCACTTAATTTTAGGGAAGAGCGTTAAGGCTCACAGCAGTCCTTGGAAGCAATTATGCTACGGCCGGCAGGCAATATGATCGTTCACTCCCCACGGCTTGTGCACGGGGTCACATAGCAGGCGGTATATATTTATATACAGGGTGGTCCATTGATAATGACCGGGCCAAATATCTCACGAAATAAGCATCAAACGAAAAAACTACAAAGCACGAAACTCGTCTAGCTTGAAAAGGGGGGGGGGGGAGGGGGGTAACCAGATGGCGATATGGTTGGCCCACTAGATGGCGCTGCCATAGATCAAACGGATATCAACTGCGTTTTTTTTAAATAGGAACCCCCATTTTTATTACATATTCGTGTAGTACGTAAAGAAATATGAATGTTTTAGTTGGACCACTTTTTTCGCTTTGTGATAGATGGCGCTGTAATAGTCACAAACGTATAAGTACGTAGTATCACGTAACATTCCGAAAGTGCGGACGGTATTTGCTTCGTGATACATTATCCGTTTTAAAATGGACCGTTTACCAATAGCGGAAAAAGTCGATACGTTGTTGATGTATGGCTGTTGTAATCAAAATGCCCAACGGGAGTGTGCTATGTATGCTGCTCGGTGTTTTAGCTGCTGTCGTGGCTAATCCGCACATCAGTAGCAGACAAATTGCGCGAGCATCGGGAATCTCATAAACGTCGGTGTTGAGAATGCTACATCAACATCGATTGCAGACGTACCATATTTTTATGCACCAGGAATTGCATGGCGACGACTTTGAACGTCGTGCACAGTTCTGCCACTGGGCACAAGAGAAATTACGGGACGATGGCAGATTTTTTGCACGTGTTCTATTTAGCGACGAAGCGTCACTTACCAACAGCGGTAACGTAAACCGGCATAATATGCGCTATTGGGTAACGGAAAATCCACTATGGCTGCGACAAGGGGATGATCAGCGACCTTGACGGGTTAACGTATGGTGCGGTATTATGGGAGGAAGGATAATTGGCTCCCATTTTATCGATGGCTATCTAAATTTCCTACGTAATGTTCTACCGATGTTACTAAAAGATGTTTCACAGCATGACAGAATGACGATGTACTTCCAACATGAAGAATGTCCGGCACATAGCTCGCATGCGGTTGAAGCGGTACTGAATAGCATATTTCATGACAGATGGATTGGTCGTCGGAGCACCATACCATGGCCCGCACGTTCACCGGATCTGACGTCCCCAGATTTCTTTCTGTGTGGAAAGGTGAAGTATATTTGCTATCGTGATCCACCGACAACGCCTGACAACATGCGTCACCGCAAGAAGGACTTAAAAAGCAGACTACTACAGGCAAAGACGACCAAGAGGGGTCTTCTGGTATCAAACATTGGCCTCTATGTGAGGAAGATATTTCGTAGAATGTATGGTTGGAGCACAGCGTTGTATTGTAGTGAACCGTGCATATTGAAAAAAGTGAAAGAGAAGAAAAACGGAGCTTGCGGGGTGTGTTGCTAAAGAAGGAAGCCGAAAATCTATGCACTAATAACATAAGGAGTGAGGAGTTTCTCAGTAGAATCTGCGAAGGAAGGATTATGTGGAAGATACTGGCAAGAAGAAGAAACAGGATAACAGGGTACGTGTTAAGGCGACATGAAGTATCCTCTATGGCACTAAAGGGAAATGCAGGATATAAAAACTGTGGGGGAAGACAGAGATTTGAATACATCTTGCAAACAAAGGGGAACGTAGACTGCGAGGGCTACTCGTAGCTGAAGAGGCTAGTGTAGGAGAGGAATTCTTGACAGGCTGCATAAAAACCAGACTAAACACTTGCTACATCCAACAAGTTATGGTTCCGTATAAGAGTCTTAATTTTAACGCTCTGTGTCTCTTGATCTACCTTGCCATGTCCAACTGCAACTTCAATCAATTCTTGCTGCCTGTCGTGTTTCTCTCCATTCTTAGACCGATGCCTGAAAACTTGTTAGCTAGCCGCGACAGAAAGCTGCTTTTCTGCCCTTCCTTTCCTATCTCAAACTAAAGTCATTGTCTCTACTAGGCTACGAACAAATTGCTGAGAATGTACGAGTATAGCATGGTATTCTATAGAAGAGGTTTGATACTGTGGGATAACGAGCAAAGAGGTGGATCTTAACATTTGGAATGTGGGATACCAACCTCTGTTTAAGCAGCACCAGCACCATAGACTATTTGTTTGTTCATTATAGTACAAGCTTCTAAGCAGAAGAGAGTCACTTATTTAGCTTTCTACATCTACGTTTACACAGATACTCTACATACAAACTTCGCAAGCCAGCATAAGGTTCATCTGGAGGTTGCCTTGCATCACTACTAGCCGGTCTCATTCACGTTCATTAGCAAAAGGAGCGTGGAAAAACCGACTTACTTCTACGTGCTAGAACTAATTTTTCTTCCTGGTCCTTCCACGTTGCCAGCCATAGAACAGCTGTGCAGTAAGTCGCAGGTACCAGTTCTCTATATTATCTGAATCTTATTGAACTATCCCTTTCTATATAGAACAAGGAAATTTTTGGGTAGGATTAAATTCAAAACAAGTTGAATACAGCCCAGGAACAATCATGAACACAAGAGGAAGGACCAAATTCCGATGAAACTCGAGAGTGCACAGGAGCAGAACACAGAGGCAATTTTTTTTATCCACAACATTTTATTGTAATGTTTTGAATCAAATAAAGATTTTCAACCAAAAAAAAATGTCCCTGTCAACAGCGGCCGCCTGCCACATGATTACAGTAGGACTCCGCATCTGACGTTTACGCTCAAATGAACGCGAGATGAAGGAGAGTGCGAAAGCGAAACTCGGTTGGAAATAATATATCCAGAGTTCGAAAGATGATGGTTGAAACAATGTTTGGGAGGGATTTTCATCAGTGACTGTTAGGGGTGTCGGCTGCAGGTACTGTGGTTAGTGGTCTGCTCTCTTGTCTTACAGATCCACCACCACACATCTGAAGGCACAATATGTCTGCAGGTAACGACAAAGTGTAAGTTCTGAATCGTTAGTAGTTCCCGTCACATGGAGGTGTATACGTTTCCTACATTTTTACATATTCTATGATAGCACTATGAAGCACTGAAAGACAAGCCTATAAAATATGAGCGAGTATGATGCCTAGCATTTTCCAGGCCGTATGCATAAATTCTTGTGGATCCATAATGGATTTATGGAATGACAGGTATAGGAAAACGTGTTACCTATTTAGTACTGTGCACTTTGCTTATCAGACTACGCACTGCAAAATGTGTCACTGGTGACAAATCACTTTTGTGAGTAGAAAAAAAAAGGTTTCAGGAATTTATTAAGAACTACAACGGGGAAACATTATTAAAATTGTTAAGAGTAAATCTCCAGCCTTTTTTATAATATTTAATTTGTCATTGAGAAGGCGCTAATAATTGTAAGGTACTGCAATTCTTTCAGCATTTTACATGCATTACACATATTTTGAACACATTCCTGAAACACATGTCAGAAGACGATTATTTGATTTATGGGCTTGCAGTGGTGTATTCCACGACTATGCTGCTAAGAGACAGTGACCATTTAATGGAGAAAACTAGTGATACGAATGCGACAGAGACAAACTTAAAGCAAGACACATACAGTTAGTATGATAGCTTGTTTAAAATGATACGGTATGTTCTAAGGCAGTAGGAAAAAAATATGAAACTGCTTGCAGAGAGAGATATCTCTAAAAAACTTATTAGTTGCGGCAACAACACTGCAAAAGAACTCGTGACATTTTTAGAGCGATTCAAAGATGGAACACAAATTCTGGAAGGCGAGAAGTTACCAACAGTTCAGTTTGCTTAGCTATGGGTGCAGAAACAAGGACTCGAAGATACATAAGTGCATACGTTCAAATTACTGTAGGTACACCGCTTGTCCAGCAAATCAAAACTGCGGTTATTCGCAAAACGGCACTTTTCTTGACACGGGTACTCTGGCAGTACAGTGGAAAGTTCGCACTACTATGTATTAACTATAAGTATTACGAGTGGTGAATTATCGCTGTCTTCGTCTGGCAGATGAGAAAGTCGAAATTCCAATATCTCACACAGTAGTAACAATTGTGTGTTCACTGAGCAGTGCGCGGCTTGCAGTCATGCCATTTATTGCTCGTCATTTTGCTTTTGTGGTTCCGTCGCCTCGTTTTTGTTTTAATTCGATTTACTGGCGTCACTAGGTTGCTGGTTTGCTTGCCCGTGAGTGGCAGTAGCAGCGCTTATCGATAAGTGCACTGTCGTACCATCTCAGGAGCGACCGCTAGAATTTCCGCCTCGTCGTCGGTCGAGAGTTGGGTCCGGACGCATCAGCAGTGAAATCGGGGACGGAACACCAGTGAGGTGCGGACAGCCAGTGCTCGCCGACCGCTGGCGACACACATAGACTGTCCTGCGGAAGGAGATTGGAGCGGGACGACCGTTGGTCGGTCGTTCGGTTGGTCGTCTCATCGGGCGGCGTGTATTTGGTCTTTTGACCGTTGCTGGGCCTCGCCACTTGGTCATCCTGCCGGACGTGGGTCGGTTTCTTCCTTGTGCAGAGATGCCGTGGCCAATGGGCAAGAGTTACCTCGGCATGGTTGGGTCCGAACCAGGGTGCCCGGGTCGCCGTGTCTCCGAGCTCCGAACGGACATGGAGTTGAGTCGGGATAGAGCTGCAGTCAGCTTCGGACAGCCAAGACTTGCCCGACCGTCACCGACACATGTACCTTGAGTGGGAACGACCTGGATTGGTCGTTCGGTCGGTCGTCTCATGGGACGACGTGTATTTGGTTGCCGACCGTTTGTGGAGACTGTCTGTGTGTCGAATTGATTCGTCCTTGTTGTTCCACAGTGATTATCCGAGTTCTTGTGCAACTGTATTTACGTGGAACTGTGTGTAGCTTCTGTGATTTCCACAGAGCAAATGAAGGCTGCCTGCGTAATGGAATAGGCAGTTCGTCGGTTGCGACAGAGGGAATTGATTAGGTTGTTGGTTGGTTCTTCAGCCGTCCCTAGGTCGTGTTGCAACCCGATTGTTTAGTTTTACGCTTGGCTGCCTGTCTCACATAAACTGTGATTAGAGCTCCCTCACCAGGCCGACTCTTGGGAACACTTCTGGGCACCACGTTTATTGTTTGTGATGGTCATTTTATTTCTGTCACATGTATTGTGCGAGGCCTTCAGCCGTGTGTTAATATTGTCTGTTTTATGTTTAGTATATGGCCTTCAGCCGAACTTCATGAGAACTAAAATGAGATTTTCACTCTGCAGCGGAGTGTGCGCTGATATGAAACTTCCTCGCAGATTAAACCTGTGTGCCCGACCGAGACTCGAACTCGGGACCTTTGCCTTTTCTCGGGCAAGTGCTCTACCAACTGAGCTACCGAAGCACGACTCACGCCCGGTACTCACAGCTTTACGTCTGCCAGTACCTCGTCTCCTACCTTCCAAACTTTACAGAAGCTCTCCTGCGCAGGAGAGCTTCTGTAAAGTTTGGAAGGTAGGAGACGAGGTACTGGCAGACGTAAAGCTGTGAGTACCGGGCGTGAGTCGTGCTTCGGTAGCTCAGTTGGTAGAGCACTTGCCCGCGAAAGGCAAAGGTCGCGAGTTCGAGTCTCGGTCGGGCACACAGTTTTAATCTGCCAGGAAGTTTCATGAGAACTATTTTAAGATTAGGCCTTCAGCCGTGTGTTATTTAAAATTCTTGTAGCTCTGCATTTAGGCTTTCAGCCACCTTTGTTTCAGAATCTGTGGCTTTAATATGTAAATCCTTGTCTGTAAGGTTTCTCTTTAATTATCTTGAATTCTTGAAACGACTTTCTGCCGTGTTCTGTAAATGTTTATCTAAAGGTGACCTCTAATTATTCTTGAGTAATTGTCTGGTCCTTCAGCCGACAAGATACTTCAAGTTTTCTTAAGATTGTATCTGTTGCACTGTGTAAAAGCTTATCTTTAAAGGCTCTCTTTTATTACGTAAAATATTTACTGTTGGGCTTTCAGCCGAAGAATGTATTTGAATTTTCCTTAATATAGCCTTTAGCCGAAAATTGTAAATGCTTGGCTTCTAAAGAATTTCCTTAGCTGATCTGAAATATTATTTCTGCCTACAGCCGTGAAGATATTGCAATTCTACTTAAGTAAAGCTTTCAGCCATTACTCTAAATCCTGGCGTTTTAAAAGAAATCATTTAAACTTGTTCTCGATAAGTTACTTGGCCCCTCAGCAGTGAACTCATCTTGTTCTTTTAAAGAGAATACTGTGCATTGGTTTGAGGAATAAAGTTGTGTGTTCTTGTATAACTAACAGTAATTGACCTTGGCCCCTTTCCACAACCTGTTGCACTCTGTGCTGCGAAACCAGATTTCACTCACCCTTCCGATTGTTGAAAATGGTGTCTGTTTTTGATACAGATGAGGCGTTAGATAGTGTGGGTCAAATGTACGATGAAGTATTGGGTTCTGATAAACTAGAACTAAAAGCACAAAAATAAAAAGCAATCAGCGTGGTTTGGAACGTTATTTCTGATTGACTAGATCCGAAAAGAGTCGATTCATTGCAATGACGCCAACGGGGAACAGCTTGAAAAAAAATTGTGAGTTTTCTAATTTGTTAGGTTGTCAAGTTCACACATGTATATTTGAATCAACAAAGCAGATGTTGTTATAAAGAGCAGCAATCTGATCTTTCATTATGAGCCCGACAAAAGATGGCAGTTACATAGTTTTCATGGTTTTTTTTCAAAGTTTCATTATTGAATAAAGCAAGCTGTTTTCTTTTGTGGCTCACAATGATGTCACGATTAGAAACTGCCACCCAGGGGTGCAGGTCTACTACGTAAACAAACTGAGTGTGCTTCCATCGGCTGATGGGAGTGTGTGAGGAGCGGCGCCAGCCCTCAGACGCACAGAGCTGGTACTGCACCGGCGCAGCAGATGCAGCAGCTGCAGCGCGGCGAGAGTGCCAGCACGGGCCAGCCTCTGCCCTCTGCAGGGCGCAGCGCCTCGTTCGACCGCAGCCCGCTTCGAGCGTTCGTATTCGGGAAAGCCATGACCGAGCGCAGTCGGCTCGAGCGAGTGTGACCGAGCGAAACGTCCCATTAGCAGATCTCTAGATTACGGGTTGGTAGAGGAAACTTAAAACAATAAACGAGCATACATGTGACAAAAAACATTATGATTTCACAAGCCGGCAACCCGCCCCACGCTCGTGATTGTACAACACATCGGCATTAACTGTAATTAATCAAATATGTTCATAAACAATCAAACTTTAAAATCCAACTTTAAAATATACACGGCGTCAGCTAATGGCGCCGCAGAATTATTGAACATTTACTTTACTTGGAAAAGACAATAGACTCTAGCAACAGCCGTCCACGACAAACAGTTAGCGAGCGGTTTCTGAGATAAACCAACGAGTCGATATTTGAAATCTTAAGGTTTCTAAACAAGCGTTCTCGATAAAATTGTCCCACTTAAAGTAACTCAATAAAATGAATATCGCCAAAAACTTTAAAAGGAACTTAAACACCTGTTTTCAGAAAAGCAACCGGAACACTGATATACCAGATTAACAGAAGGCTAATACAGCTCAGTTCTGTTAGGAATAGGGCAAGGAACACTAAACAATTAAAGCAGAGGTGATGAATGAACTTTTACAGAGTTGCAGATGCTCACTCGTGTCGTGCTGAAGCAAACCTCAATTGTAGCCAACCACATAGAACGATTTTATATCAACTCACAATGCCTTCCCAATGTGACAGCACCTAAAAGCTCTTAACGTTAATCATATCCCACTTTAGCGAGCCACAAAAATTCAGCGCCACAGGACGGTTACAAAGGCCAGCTCAACCTGCTGCAACGAGGAACTTGCTTCACGCTGAGCGTCGTCTCTCCATGTAAGACCGTGTATGGGGGCTTAACAGCGCTTCACAACGTTGCTCGGCTTCCAGTGCTGTGTACTACCAGCTTAAAAAAAATTGTTCAAATGGCTCTGAGCACTGTGGGACTTGACATCTGAGTTCACCAGTTCCCTAGAACTTAGAACTACCTAAACGTAACTAACCTAAGAACATCACACACATTCATGCCCACGGCAGGATTCGAACCTGCGACCTTAGCGGTCGCGCGGTTCCAGACTGTAGCGCCTAGAACCGCTCGGTCACACCGGCCAGCTACTACCAGTTTCAAAGTATGCTTTGGCAACACATCACCTCGTGCCTACAGTAAACGTCATCCTCCACTGGGAATTCCTTTTGAGTTCACGAAACATCTCACGTGTCAGTCGAATCTACCGACTCTCAGCATGACTCTGAACTGCAGTGATGTCTTACTTTAACCCGAGCTGGTGGGGATCCCAAACGTTCGAGCAGTACTCGTGAATGGGCTCCACTAGTGGTCTATATGCGTTATCCTTTATACATAAACTACGCATTCCGAGCATTTTCCCACAAAAGCGAAGTCGCTACTATGACCTTTCGCCCTCGATCCATCACATATCATTTTGTAACGCCATGCCCAGATCTTTAGTCAGTGTGACTGTCTCAAGCAGCAAAATGCAGAAGCTGTTTTCCAGTATTATAGTATTGTTCTTCTTTCTCATATGCATTAACTTACATATTTCTGCATTTAGAGCTAGCTGTGCTTCGTCGTACCGGACAGAAGTTCTCTCTGCAGTCACTCGACAATGACAGTTTCTCAAACTATAGCGTCCTCAGCTCACCCCGTCCGTCACACCGTTTATGTACAGAGAGAACGAGAGCGGTACTATCACTATCGCTGAGGCACCCCTTCCGATAGCCTTGTCTCTGGAACACTCGCCGTCCCGGACAACATGTTAGATTCGATTACCTAAACAGTATTAGAGCCATTCGTGTTTCTGAGAGCCTAAACAGTATGCCTGGATCTTCGTTATCAGTCCGCACAGGGGCACCTCGTCGAACGCTTTCTGGAAACCTAGGAATATGGACTCCCCCTTTAGCCTTTCATTCATGGTTCACAGGATACCATGTGAGAAAAGGCCAAACTCAGTTACACACGTTACAGTTACACACAGTAAATCCGTACTCATTGGTGGGCAGAAGCCTTTTCATCTACAGCAAATTAATTACATTCAGATTGAGAATAAATTCAAGAATTCTGTAGCAAACCAATGTTAAAGATATTTTGAGTGTCCGTTCTGTTATCCTACTTATATGCAGGAGTCGCCTGCGCATTTTTCCAGCCACTTGGAACGTAGCGCAGGGCGAGTGTTTCGCGATTAATTCAAGCTACTTCAGGGACCAACGCCAAAGAGTGCTCACCGTAAAACAGAATTCAGTGTACTCCCAAATTACTTTCGAATATTTTCAGAAATGCCTGACAAACATGTTTGTGCTTGTATGGACTCTCGTTACCTTCCTGGAATGCTACCGAGCCCGTCTCGAACTCCATCTAGGGAAACACACGAGTCTTAACCTTAACGTTTCTCAATATCCGTGAGTATAATAGATAAATCACGGTTGAGGATGGTTTTCAAATGCTTTTATTGTCTAGCGCAGGTCAAGGAACGGTAAGTCGTAGCCACCTCTAGTTTCGCCCCACTAGATGGTTCTGCCTCATTCAACAGATCCTGAGGGCTCACGGCAGGTGTCATAACTGTGGCCTGGTCGTTATGACGAACTACAGGACATTCTGTTCTGGGGCGTAAGAAAGCTCTCCGTACATCGCAGATTGATTTGAACACCACAATGCTTTACTCACCATGGTACTATTGGACGTTTAACAGAACTGCATTACCTCAACTTCTCAGAAGCCTTATTTACAGGGGGACCTAGAATTTAATGTGAAGAGGAAACCGTGGTACAACTCTGTATTATTGACGTTAACAAATGGCTTATACAATTGAAAGAAATTATAACAGGAAAATTCCAAAGACCAGCCGTAGATCCAGCTACGATTGCAAAATTATTGCACAATTAGCAATCCAAGTTACTAACAAGAATAATATACAAAACAATGGAAAATTTTGGATGTGTTAGATGACGGTCAACTTGGCTTTAAGAAAGGTAGAAGCACCAGAGAGGTAGTTCTGGCGTTGCGGCTGATAATGTAAGCAACACCTAAGAAAAATCAAGGCACGTTCATCGTTTTGTCGGCCTAGAAAAAGCGTTCAACAGTATCAAATGGTGCAACACGTTCAAAATTTGGAGAAAACCAGGAGTAAACTATAGGAAAAGATGGGTAATATACAAAATTTGCTTGAGCCAAGTAGTCACAATTAAAGTGCATGACCAAGAACGAAGTGTGCGCATTAAAAAGGGTGGCAAACAGAGACGTACTCTTTCACCCTTACTGTTCCATTTGTACATCGAAGAATCAATGACGGAAATAAAAGAAAGGTTCAAAACTGGAATTAAAATTCAAGGTGAAAATATATCAGTGATAAGATTTAGTGATGACATTGCTATCCTGCGTGAAAGTGAAGAAGAATTACAGGATCTGCTTTGTGGAATGAGTACAGAACATGGACTGAGAGAAAATTATGGAAAATTAAAGTAGTCGGAAGTATTAGAAATGAGGACGTTGAGTAATTCAGATCTGGATTGATAATCACGAAGTAGATGAAGACAAAGAATTTTGCTACCTAGGCAGCAAAATAACCTATTACGGAAGACGCAAAGGTGACATAAAAAGCAGACTAGTACAAGCATGAAGTTCATTCTTGGCCAAGAGGACTCCGCGGGTGTAAAACATAGGCCTTAATTTAAGGATGTTTCTGAGAATAGGGCACAGAACCGTATGGTACCGAAGCATGGGCTGTGGGAAATCTTCAAGAGAAAAGAATCGAAACATTCGAGATCTGGTGCTACAGACGAATGTTGAAAACTGTGTGGACTGATGAGGTATGCAATGATGAGGTTTTCCGCAGAATCGGCGACAAAAGAAATACGTGGAAATTAATAATAAGAAGAAGAAGGGAGAGGATGGTCGTAAATCTGTTAAGACATCACATAGTAACTTCATTCGTACTAGAAGGAGCCACAGAGGGTAAAAATTGTAGAGGAGGAACGAGATTGGAATACATCCATCAAATAACATAGGACTTAGTTTGCAGTTGCTACTATGAGATGAAAGTTTGGCACAGTTCTTCAGCCACACCCAGCTATTCGACTGTGTAGCGCAGAAGACAAGTGAAAAGTGGTTACTCACTGATATATTCGTAAGACTCATCAAAAACTGTTAAGTTTCCAATGCAACTGTGGAATGTTTTTTCAAACGCATTAAGTAGTGAGGTTAATTATGTGGTGTCACCGCCAGACACCACACTTGCTAGGTGGTAGCTTAAATCGGCCGCGGTCCATTTAGTACATGTCGGACCCGCGTGTCGCCACTGTGTGATCGCAGACCGAGCGCCACCACAAGGCAGGTCTCGAGATACGGACGAGCACTCGCCCCAGTTGTACGACGACTTTGCTAGCGACTATACGGACGAAGCCTTCCTCTCATTTGCCGAGAGACAGTTAGAATAGCCTTCAGCTCAGTCCATGGCTACGACCTAACAAGGCGCCATTAGCCTTACATAGTTTGATAGTTATCGTATTAATGTCTCAAGAAGAACGTTGTAAACCAACAAAGAATAAAGTTAAGTATTCGAGGAGCTGCATACTTTTCTTATTAGAATCAATACTTATCCTGTTCCAGAATTCACGCCAGTCGGCGTGTGTGTACGCTTGCCTTTCTTTCGGCTACCCGTCACTGTGGACTGGCTGCCTTACCAGGCCACATCAAATTATACAAATGCTACGGGAGGTCACTGAATCTTATTTTACTGTTACCTCTTAGGTACGTCCGCACATCCGCACAACAATATATCGTGTTATAGGAAAAATTTGACTCGAAGGTAATTAAGTACTGTGTAGCCCGTGTGACTGGAGTCATCCCTTTAAAACAAAAACAGGTCAGTAAACAGAAATTTAAAATCAAGTAGTATGAGAAGGGAGAGGGCAAAATCATGGAGGTTGTGTTTGCATAATCACAGCCATTTTGGAAACCGCTATCTTGGACTAAACCAAAAAATTTTCATGTGCGAAAGATGTCCTGTGTCACTTCAAACATAACAGCTTTTATAAGGTCATCAACCTTGTTCTTTGGATTTCAAGTTCGTTAAGAAGTTACTTCACCCTGTTGCACATAGTGCGGTATCACTCGTGGCACTGCCAAGCAAATTAGACGACGGAAATGTACCTGTCCTAAGCCCTCGTTTCCAAGGTAAAAATTATTGTTCCGGGAGAAAGTTTGGAACATTGTTTCTTGAAAACTACGAGCGTTTCCTCTATTACTTGCAAGTTTCACAAGATCTTTGCTGCAGATTTTCAAGAACCAAATCATCTGGAAACTGCCTCATAGAGGCCAAACATGAAGCAGTATTTCAGTCTCTCTTGTTTTACGGCTGTAAGCATTACATTCTACAATAACATACGCTATGTGATCAGAAGTATCCGGATACCTGGCTGAAAATGAATTACAAGTTCGTGGCGCCTCCATCGGTACTGCTAGAATTCTATATGGTGATGGCCCACACTTAGACTTGATGACAGTTTCCACTCTCGCAGGCATACGTTCAATCAAGTGCTAGAAGGTTTCTTGGGGAATGGCAGCCCATTCTTCACGGAGTGCTGCGCTGAGGAGAGGTATCGAAATCGGTCGGTGAGGCCTGGCACGAAGTCGGCGTTCCAAAATATCCCAAAAGTGTCCTACAGCATCCTCGTCGAGACTCTGTGCAGGCCAGTCTATTACAGGGATGTTATTATCGCGTAACCAGTCCGCCACAGGCCGTGCATTATGAACAGCTGCTCGATCGTGTTGAAAGATGCTATCGCCATCCCCGAATTGCTCTTCAACAGTGGTAATCGAGAAGGAGCTTAAAACATCAATGTAGGCCTGTGCTTTGGTAGTGCCACGCAAAACAACAAGGCGTGCAAGCACCTTTCCATGCAAAACACGACCACACCATAACACCCCCGTTTCCAAATTCCGCTGTTGGCACTACACACCCTGGCCGATGAAGTTCATCGGGCATTCCCCATACCCACACCCTGCCTACAGATCTCCACATTGTGTACCGTGATTCGTCACTCCACACAACGTTTTTCCACTATTCAATCGTCCAATGTTTACGCTCCTTACGCCAAGCGAGGCGTCGTTTGGCGTTTATAACGTGATGTGTGGCTTTTGAGCAGCCGCTTGACCGTGAAATGCAAGTTTTCTCACCTCCCGCCCAACTATTATAGTACTTGCAGTGGATCCTGATGCAGTTTGGAATTCCTGTCTGATGGTCTGGATAGACGTCTTCCTATTACACATTAAGACCCTGTTCAGCCGTTGGCGGTCTCTGCCAGTCAACAGACGAGGTCAGCCTGTACGCTTTTGGCTGTACGTGTCCCTTCACGTTTTCACTTCACTATCACATCGGAAACAGTGGATCTAGGGGATGTTTAGGAGTGTGGAAATCTCACTTACAGACGTATGACACAAGTGACACCCAATCACCCGACCGTGTTCGAAGTTCGCGGAGCGCCCCATTGTGCTCTCTCACGATGTCTAATGACTACTGAGGTCGCTGATATGGAGTACCTGACAGTAGGTGGCAGCACAATGCACCTAATACGAGAAACGCATGTTTCTGGGGGTGTCAGGACATTTTTCTTAAAATAGTGTAAAATGTGATCTCTTACACATATTCCAATCAAGCTGAGTTACAAATCCCACTCTGAATAGAAGTAACTTACCGGTATTGCAACAGCGTTCCACATGGAAATAAGTACTCCAAGCGTTCCACAATGGCGTGATGCGCACAACAGAAGAATCGCGTTTGCTTCAGCAGACTGCTTATCCCTCCCCCAGCCAGCCTCCTTTTCAACAGTCCATGATATCTGCTGTGGATATGAGATGCCTGGTTATGACTAACATACTGCGCTGCGAAGGTGCCGATCATGTTCCACACATCCTTCATGTATTGTGCGGCAATGAACGTTATGGGTTACATAAAATAGGCCAGGGACGCCAAATGGACTTGTCTAAAGAAGTAAACATTCATGATACACTATGTGGCAACAAATTGGTGAGTGGTCAACTAGAAACTAACATTGTAATTTCTTCATGAATTTCTCTAATGTGAAATTCCCTTTTATTAATGCATGACATAAACTGAGAAAAAGTGACTAACCAAGAAATATCAAATAATCATACTCCTACTTTAGTCCGATGACATGAGTATGCTTATCTGAAATTGATTGTATTTTCGTTGGTTTCACTGTCCAAGCAATCAAAGTAAGTTTTTCTTAGCGGTTAAGAGTGTTTGGAATGTAAAAACCTTAAGAGTGTTTGGAATGTAACTGTCTGAATATAATAGTGTTACGTGACGATGATGTGTTTATTATTGTGCTCTGTGAGCCAGACAGGTATATTTCCACAAAAATGTAATTAAATGACATGATTTAAATGTAGGGTACAACTCAAGCTATACACTAAAATAAATGAATCTTTCTATATAAGGGTAAATTTCTGTAGATAAGCTCACTGGCACACACAGCCAATAATCCTATTCACACTTCAAATTAATGAACATGTAAATCATGCTCCTGATGATGGCAGCAAGCTGCCGAAAAGTGTTGTGCTAACAACTAATTAGTAAAATGTGACTGAAGTAGTAAGAATTATTTAGCAACAAGTAGTTTCTTATATGTGAATTTGCGGTAATCGAAATGTCCTATTTATTCACCCATTTTCCGCCTTGAACAATAGAAAATCACGTTTTTTTTGCTTCGTTTCAAATTTATATAATGAAAAAATGGTAATACTTCTTCGTCACCTTGTGTTCACGCTGCAAAAGCGAGGTTCCACCGACTACAGTTCCCTCGCCTCAAAGTGGTCCATTAGGGATCAAAGGATTTCCTGTAGCAACATAATCGATTTGTTCAAAATATTCATTGTCAAATATAAAACAAATTGAGGACAGGGCAAACGACCATATCGTGTATGAAGTTGTTGTGGCTTTTTTTAATAGAATGAAGTCTCCAGTTTTCAGCCGCAACACCAAGGTTCAGTATTTTACTCTTCACTAGGGTCAGTCTCGTGGATACGCTGTCAGTCTTCGTCAGTAGGTTACAACAAGTCATCTGGAATTCAGTGGTAAGTGACGTTCCAGTTGATACTAAATATGAATTCTTAAGCAGAAACCGAATTCTAGGCCGACTGATTGTTTTAAGAGATCACAATTTTTCCCTTTCCATCTTTAGAAAAACTTCTGTCCCAAATTTATTAAATGTGACAGTTTCGGAGAACGTAACAGTAAACATATGGCTCTGCAATTAGAAAATTACAAGGAAAACTAGTTAAAATGTCTCTGAACTAATCCTTTTACTAAATGATTTCCGAAAGAGAAATTGCATCTATAGGCCATGTACTTTTATTAAGTAATCAGAGGTTCAAGATGTTGAACGTCATCGAAAAATTTCCAATTAACTGACATGAATGTATAGGAAAAATTTTTCAAAGTGCGCCATGTAACGGTAAGTATGTGTAAGAATGAGAGATAAAAAAGAAATAAAAAGCCCTAGGGGAAATTTTCCGCTGAGTATAATGGTTTGACGAAAGAGGACGTAGCAGCAGGAGCAATGTGCCTTTCTACTTCTAACAACCCTACAACAACAAAGGTCAAAAATTAATTATCATTTGCAGTGTTGCTCACGCTACTAAATGTTACATTTTCGGGCAACAACAAAGTTATATTATGTGGCAGGTGTCATTAGAGCACAGCTAATAAAGTCATTTCATGAAATAATGCATAAACTAGACACTCATCTTTCCGTGTTTCCCACGCTGGTCTCGTTGTGAACTCATGGCTCAATCGTCGAAAAATCTAGGTAGTGATGATTCAAAGCTCGGATGCAAAGAGGCCTAGGTGTTATTCTGCGATATTAAGAAGTTTTATAGATGTGTTTCATAAACCATTCTTGAAGATTAAACTTTTGCAAGTTAAGACAATGGTGATGTAAAAAAGTAATCAGCACACCGAATTTAAATTACACTTCTTTTTTATTACTTTTGTTGCAATATCACTTCACTTCACAAAATATAACATACTTGAAAATATCTTCCTCACTGCTAAAGTTGACATTTTATAAACTGACTACAATTTCCCTCTTTCCAACATGACGTCCAAGCCTTGACTCTCTAATAACCGCTTACGTGCCAAAACATCTGAGTTACAAGTACGTCAAAGGTCATAGTGACAAAAGAAAGAATTCACATAAGAATAATATCATTGCAATCAATATAAACATATCGATGTATCAAAGTACCTCTACATTAATGAAATCAAATCTGAATGTTGGCTCAGAAATATGTTAACTATTCTACAGAAACACAGTAGAATACTACTGGTATCGAGAGGTTGAGGTGAGGTTCCGTAATGGTACCATTATCTACTCCAACTGCTTAAAACGCCGTTACGTAGAAAAAGAGAACGGTACGAGAAGGAATGAGCCGGCACGAGTGGCGTTACACCGGAAGCGGTCTATTGAGTTACTAGGCCCTGCTTGCGCCGAGCCTCGGATGGTTTATCCATTCATCACTAGAGAAGCCGGCCGCCCATTAACAAAGCTGTCTGCTGCCAAAATTGATTGATGAATCGTCTGCGCGGGCAGCAATCCATCTCGCACCGGCCTCGCGCTGGGCTCTGCCTAAAGGAACGGGCACGGCTATTTCTCAGTTTGACGCGGAAGGCTCCAAATATCGCTCCTGAGAAACATAGCTGTCATAACAGGGTAATAAAAATTGCGTTACGAAAGGATATTATTTCAGAATCTTTCTTGTCTATTTCATTTTATAATACAGTTAAGTCGCTGGCAGTGCGAACAATGTCGAAAAATGTACATTCATTGAAATGTAAGTTAACTGCATTATTAATATTTCTCTAAATAAATAGTTAGCGTTGTTGTTGTTGTTGTGGTCTTCAGTCCTGAGACTGGTTTGATGCAACTCTCCATAGCTACTCTATCCTGTGCAAGCTCCTTCATCTCCCAGTACCTACTGCAACCTACATCCTTCTGAATCTGCTTAGTGTCTTCATCTCTTGGTCTCCCTCTACGATTTTTATCCTCCACGCTGCCCTCCAATGCTAAATTGGTGATCCCTTGATGCCTCAGAACATGTCCTACCAATCGATCCCTTCTTCTAGTCAAGTTGTGCCACAAACTACTCTTCTCCCCAATCCTATTCAATACCTCGTCATTAGTTACGTGATCTACCCACCTAATCTTCAACATTCTTCTGTAGCACCACATTTCGAAAGCTTCTATTCTCTTCTTGTCCAAACTATTTAGCGTCCATGTTTCACTTCCATACATGGCTACACTCCATACAAATACTTTCAGAAACGACTTCCTGACACTCAAATGTATACTCGAAGTTAATTAATTTCTCTTCTTCAGAAACGCTTTCATTGCCATTGACAGTCTACATTTTACACTCCTGGAAATTGAAATAAGAACACCGTGAATTCATTGTCCCAGGAAGGGGAAACTTTATTGATACATTCCTGGGGTCAGATACATCACATGGTCATACTGACAGAACCACAGGCACATAGACACAGGCAACAGAGCATGCACAATGTCGGCACTAGTACAGTGTATATCCACCTTTCGCAGCAATGCAGGCTGCTATTCTCCCATGGAGACGATCGTAGAGATGTTGGATGTAGTCCTATGGAACGGCTTGCCATGCCATTTCCACCTGGCGCCTCAGTTGGACCAGCGTTCGTGCTGGACGTGCGGACCGCGTGAGACGACGCTTCATCCAGTCCCAAACATGCTCAATGGGGGACAGATCTGGAGATCTTGCTGGCCAGGGTAGTTGACTTACACCTTCTAGAGCACGTTGGGTGGCACGGGATACATGCGGACGTGCATTGTCCTGTTGGAACAGCAAGTTCCCTTGCCGGTCTAGGAATGGTAGAACGATGGGTTCGATGACGGTTTGGATGTACCGTGCACTATTCAGTGTCCCCTCGACGATCACCAGTGGTGTACGGCCAGTGTAGGAGATCGCTCCCCACACCATGATGCCGGGTGTTGGCCCTGTGTGCCTCGGTCGTATGCAGTCCTGATTGTGGCGCTCACCTGCACGGCGCCAAACACGCATACGACCATCATTGGCACCAAGGCAGAAGCGACTCTCATCGCTGAAGACGACACGTCTCCATTCGTCCCTCCATTCACGCCTGTCGCGACACGACTGGAGGCGGGCTGCACGATGTTGGGGCGTGAGCGGAAGACGGCCTAACGGTGTGCGGGACCGTAGCCCAGCTTCATGGAGACGGTTGCGAATGGTCCTCGCCGATACCCCAGGAGCAACAGTGTCCCTAATTTGCTGGGAAGTGGCGGTGCGGTCCCCTACGGCACTGCGTAGGATCCTACGGTCTTGGCGTGCATCCGTGCGTTGCTGCGGTCCGGTCCCAGGTCGACGGGCGTGTACCTTCCGCCGACCACTGGCGACAACATCGATGTACTGTGGAGACCTCACGCCCCACGTGTTGAGCAATTCGGCGGTACGTCCACCCGGCCTCCCGCATGCCCACTATACGCCCTCGCTCAAAGTCCGTCAACTGCACATACGGTTCACGTCCACGCTGTCGCGGCATGCTACCAGTGTTAAAGACTGCGATGGAGCTCCGTATGCCACGGCAAACTGGCTGACACTGACGGCGGCGGTGCACAAATGCTGCGCAGCTAGCGCCATTCGACGGCCAACACCGCGGTTCCTGGTGTGTCCGCTGTGCCGTGCGTGTGATCATTGCTTGTACAGCCCTCTCGCAGTGTCCGGAGCAAGTATGGTGGGTCTGACACACCGGTGTCAATGTGTTCTTTTATCCATTTCCAGGAGTGTATATCCTCTCTACTTCCACCATCATCAGTTACTTTGCTCCCCAAATAGCAAAACTCCTTTACTACTTTATGTGTCTCATTTCCCAATCTAACTCCCTCAGCATCTCCCGACTTAATTCGACTACATTCCATTACCCTCGTTTTGCTTTTGTTGATGTTCATCTTATATCCTCCCTTTGCCGGCCGGGGTGGCCAAGCGGTTAAAGGCGCTACAGTCTGGAACCGCGAGACCGCTACGGTCGCAGGTTCGAATCCTGCCTCGGGCATGGATGTGTGTGATGTCCTTAGGTTAGTTAGGTTTAAGTAGTGCTAAGTTCTAGGGGACTGATGACCTTAGAAGTTAAGTCCCGTAGTGCTCAGAGCCATTTGAGCCATCCTCCTTTCAAGATACTGTCCATTCCGTTCAACTGCTCTTCCAAGTCCAAAAAGAAAATTTACTGTGGATTTCTCAGCCATTCTATTATCCTGTCCAATGTGTGTTCATACTGCTACAATACTCGTCTCAGTCGTTGCGCTGTAATCATCTCGGATCCGTAAAGGACACATGAAAGTAAATTTCGCTTTGGAGTAGATTAAAATATTCATGTATTAAGAGATAAAAGGACATTACTTTACTTAGCCTGTTCTCAGTGTATGTATTTGCCTTGATAATGTTGTTGCTTGTCTCTATTATTCCATTTCATCTTTGTATCACTCGGAATTTTGAAAAATTTTCGGAATATTAATCAATGATTATAAACATTGTGTCGGTTTCGCATATGCATGTTACTTTTGTGAATGACTACCATTTCTTTAGTTAGTTTTCACATGTATTCAGAGTACTTTGTAGTGCAAGCAAAAACAGGTAACATTCGTGCATAAAAAGCTCTTGCTCCTGCAGATTGCAATAGATCTCTTTACTAAAGGCACGTATCATTTTAAGACCACTTTTTTGCTGTCCTTGTCTGCTACATACTGCTGTACCAGTATTTAATGTGTAATTTTCACTTACACTCCTGGAAATTGAAATAAGAACACCGTGAATTCATTGTCCCAGGAAGGGGAAACTTTATTGACACATTCCTGGGGTCAGATACATCACATGATCACACTGACAGAACCACAGGCACATAGACACAGGCAACAGAGCATGCACAATGTCGGCACTAGTACAGTGTATATCCACATTTCGCAGCAATGCAGGCTGCTATTCTCCCATGGAGACGATCGTAGAGATGCTGGATGTAGTCCTGTGGAACGGCTTGCCATGCCATCTCAACCTGGCGCCTCAGTTGGACCAGCGTTCGTGCTGGACGTGCAGACCGCGTGAGACGCCGCTTCATCCAGTCCCAAACATGCTCAATGGGGGACAGATCCGGAGATCTTGCTGGCCAGGGTAGTTGACTTACACCTTCTAGAGCACGTTGGGTGGCACGGGATACATGCGGACGTGCATTGTCCTGTTGGAACAGCAAGTTCCCTTGCCGGTCTAGGAATGGTAGAACGATGGGTTCGATGACGGTTTGGACGTACCGTGCACTATTCAGTGTCCCCTCGACGATCACCAGTGGTGTACGGCCAGTGTAGGAGATCGCTCCCCACACCATGATGCCGGGTGTTGGCCCTGTGTGCCTCGGTCGTATGCAGTCCTGATTGTGGCGCTCACCTGCATGGCGCCAAACACGCATACGACCATCATTGGCACCAAGGCAGAAGCGACTCTCATCGCTGAAGACGACACGTCTCCATTCGTCCCTCCATTCACGCCTGTCGCGACACGACTGGAGGCGGGCTGCACGATGTTGGGGCGTGAGCGGAAGACGGCCTAACGGTGTGCGGGACCGTAGCCCAGCTTCATGGAGACGGTTGCGAATGGTCCTCGCCGATACCCCAGGAGCAACAGTGTCCCTAATTTGCTGGGAAGTGGCGGTGCGGTCCCCTACGGCACTGCGTAGGATCCTACGGTCTTGGCGTGCATCCGTGCGTCGCTGCGGTCCGGTCCCAGGTCGACGGGCACGTGCACCTTCCGCTGACCACTGGCGACAACATCGATGTACTGTGGAGACCTCACGCCCCACGGGTTGAGCAATTCGGCGGTACGTCCACCCGGCCTCCCGCATGCCCACTATACGCCCTCGCTCAAAGTCCGTCAACTGCACATACGGTTCACGTCCACGCTGTCGCGGCGTGCTACCAGTGTTAAAGACTGCGATGGAGCTCCGTATGCCACGGCAAACTGGCTGACACTGACGGCGGCGGTGCACAAATGCTGCGCAGCTAGCGCCATTCGACGGCCAACACCGCAGTTCCTTGTGTGTCCGCTGTGCCGTGCGTGTGATCATTGCTTGTACAGCCCTCTCGCAGTGTCCCGAGCAAGTATGGTGGATCTGACACACCGGTGTCAATGTGTTCTTTTTTCCATTTCCAGGAGTGTATAATTATGCTTTAGATTACAGGATCAAGGTAATGTCTTTCTATCTGTGTAATGGCTAACTGACAGAGACTGAACGTTGGTTTAAACTCGATCGTGACTTAAAATGAGACATGTTTTAATATTATTATGTGTGTGTTTTTAAGCAGGTTCTATTATTCTGTCTCCTATCGTGTGTTTGTGTGTATTTATTGTGTCATTCACACTTTTGCGGTAGATTACGGCATTAAGTTAATGTGCCTTAATATGTAAGTGTCTAACAGATAACAGACTCTGACATTTTAATTAAAATGTCACGCACTCATAACTTCTCGCACTCTTAGGCAGTTTACAGATGTTCAGTAGTACTAGGTTTTGGTCCTGAATTGTAGACTTTGTTGAGAACAGATCACTATAAACGCAAAGTAAGTTTATTAGTTAGCATTGAGACAACGAGGACTCCCACAAGGAAACAGTCATGTGTCCAGTTCCTTTGCCCTATTAATTGTAAGGTATTCGTCTGTATCGTAGGGATCAGCATTATGAGTAAACTGATCAGAGATGACGCAGTGGTTAGGAAACTGGGTTCGTAATCTGGTTGCCTCCTTTAACCATCCAGATTTAGGCACTCCGTACTTTTTCCACATCGCTTAGGATGTTTTCGAAAAACTCATGACCGATGTACTTCCTGTTCTATCATAAAGCAGAGATTATCCTCCATTTCCTATTACTTAATCGTTCAGATGTTGCACCCTAATGTTCCTTCCTTTCTCGTTTATGTTCAACGTACTGAGTTAAAGTTTTGCAGAAGTGCTCTACCTACTTGAATGACATAACGCCCACATCGAATCACTTACACCGTTGTAACATGTCCTCGGTCACTAAAGCACTACGGAGAGGTTTGGGACTGAACTCCTTGGAAAGCATCGTATCTATTAGTGTCTGAGCAATACAAGTCGCTCTGTAGCTTTGACACGATACGGCCACTAACATGTGCGTCGTAGCAGTCCACTGCACTAACGTTGCTGTCTTGACCAAGAAATTTACTTGATCTGAACCCGATAGAACATAATATGGAAAGCTAACAACAACATCTCCGCGTCCACAAACAACCGATCAGTAATTTACGTGAATTGTGTGACCTCTGCGTTGACATTTAGTGAAACGTACCCCTGGAATAGTACCAGAGACTTGAGAAATTCATACCACAAAGAATCGCTGCAGTTTTGCGTTCGAAAACAGAACCAACACGCTAATACACAGGTTACCGTAATGTTTTGGCTCATCAGTGTCCTCTGCAACCAGTTATCTTACTAAGTGTGATCGGGAATTACCAGGATTAGGAGAATGCCATGGAAGGACTAAGCTCCTACAATTAACATCATTTAACCTTTGACAACAAATATTCATTTTTCAAAGCAACAGGTCCACTTTAAGGAAAACAGCCTGGAAAATTCATAGTTAATTGCAATGTTAAATTTACAAACAAGAAAATCGTTCGAAATAGTGAATAACGCTGTTACTCAGTTACAATAATGCCTTTTAACGGTCCTTAACAAGATGCAAGATGATAGGACCTTAACAATATTAGCTTTTAAAAAATTTAAATAAACCAGCAAAATATTTAAAACTGAGCTCTACATAAATTTCTGTAAGTGATCTCAAAACGAAGACATTAGGCAGGTCCCCGAAAGATAAATATTAACTAGTTAACAAAACCTAACAGTTCTCCTTTACGGCTTACCCAGAGGGTTTACACCAAAAAAATTAAAATAAGATTTAAAACAAAATTGCAATGCGCATTAAACCGACAAATGAAATTAAAGGGAATATTCTCTGTGCGAAGCCTATTAATCACACAACGTAAGGTACTCAAGGTACTCAGTTTCAGCACAGACAGTAAGGACACGCGACTGCAAAAAAGCAGCAAGTCCATCTCTCACTTTGTAGGCCAGTGCTCCTAGGATTAGAAGTGTTACCCATCATTCTTGGTACACCGTCTCTCCAATAAAGTTTCGATCTTCTAGCTTCTGCGAGTCAAATTCAGTCTCTTTACACAGACTGGGCGCTGAAGTTTTTGTTAGTCTTTACCGTCAGACCTATACATTAACGCATATTATGGTGCTCGCAGAAACTGTCCATGATATTCATATATAGAGAGACACTATGTATTGTGGACTGACCCGATAGCCAATCCACTAGGACGGGTAGCCGAAAGGCACGCGTTTAAATACACGCTGACTGGCGTGAGGTCTGAAACAGGATACGTAATGCATGCTATTAAGAAAAGTACGTAGCTGCTGGAATACTTAACTTTAATCCACAATTGGTGAACATTGGTCTTGTTGATACAGTATTATCATCTCAATATAACTTGGTGATGGCGCCTTGCTAGGTCGTAGCAATTGACTTAGCTGAAGGCTATGCTAACTATCGTCTCGGCAAATGAGAGCGTATTTGTCAGTGTGGCGTCGCTAGCAAAGTCGGCTGTACAACTGGGGCGAGTGCCAGGACGTCTCTCTAGACCTGCCGTGTGGTGGCGCTCGGTCTGCTATCACTGACAGTGGCGACACGCGGGTCCGGCGTATACTAATGGACCGCGGCCGATTTAAAGGCTACCACCTAGCAAGTGTGGTGTCTGGCGGTGACACCACACTATGAGCCAAACATCAAACATAGACCAAAAGTATTTACACTACTGGCCATTAAAAATGCTACACGAAGAAGAAATGCAGATGATAAACGGATATTCATTGGACAACTATATTATACTAGAACTGACATGTGATTACATTTTCACTAAATTTGGGTGGATAGATCCTGAGAAATCAGTACCCAGAACAACCACCTCTGGCCGTAATAACAGCCTTGATACACCTGGGCATTGAGTCAAACAGAGCTTGGATGGCATGTACATGTTCACAGAACCTGGACTTATCCGAATAAATGACGTTTTGCCATTCGTGCACCCAGGTTCGTCGTTGAGTACACCATCGCAGGCGCTCCTGTCTGTGATGCAGCGTCAAGGGTAACCGCTGCCATGGTCTCCGAGCTGATGGTTGGTTCAAATGGCTCTGAGCACTATGGGACTTAACTTCTGAGGTCATCAGTCCCCCCTTAAACCTAGCTAACCTAAGCACATCACACACATCCATGCCCGAGGCATGATTCGAACCTGCGACCGTAGCGGTCGCGCGGTTCCAGACTGTAGGGCCTAGAACCCCTCGGAGCTGATGGTCCATGCTGCTGCAAACGTCGTCGAACTGTTCGTGCAGATGGATGTTGTCTTGCAAACGACCCCATGTGTTGACTCAGGGATCTACACGTGGCTGCACAATCCGTTTCCGCCATGCGGATAAGATGCCTATCATCTCGACTGCTAGTGATACGAGGCCATTGGGATCCAGCACGGCGTTCCGTATTACTCTCCTGAACCCACCGATTCAATATTCTGCTAACAGTCATTGTATCTCGACCAAGGCTACAATCGGACCTTTATCAAAGTCGGAAACGTGATGGAACGCATTTCTCCTCCTTACACGAGGAATCACAACAATGTTTCACCAGGCGACGCTGGTCAACTGCTGTTTGTGTATGAGAAATCGGTTGGAAACTTTCGCCATGTCAGCACGTTGTAGGTGTCCCCACCGGCGCCAACCTTGTGTGAATGCTCTGAACAGCTAATCATTTGCATATCACAGCATCTTCTTCCTGTCGGTTAAATTTCGCGTATGTAGCACGTCATCTTCGTGGTGTAGCAATTTTAATGGCCAGAAGTATTTTACCGACATTGCCTGATTTATGCTCCCTTCTTCTCACATCATCATCATCAGCCACTTCAATCATTAAATGATGTGGCCTCTTCGAGTCATGGATTCAGGTAGGCTTTCAGTAGTCTTCTCCAAGTGGGACGGTCTTGGGCAGTTCTCTGCCAGGTGTTACCAGCGATCTTCTTGATGTCTTTGTTCCATCTGTCTGGTGGTCTTCCTCTACGCATCCAGTGCTCTCTCGGACTCCACTCCAGTACTAGCTTCGTCCATCTGTTGTTTTCTCTTCTTGCGACGTGTCCAGCTTACTGCCATTTCAAGGAACCTACTGTCTCTAAGATGTCATTAACCTTCGTCACAGACCGGATGTCATCTGTCCTTTCTTGTATAGCCCAGCATTGATCTCTCCATGGCTCTCTGTGCTGTCTTAAGTTTCCCTTTTGTAAATGAGTTCAGTGTCCATGTCTCGCAGCCATACGTCATCACAGGAAGAATGCATTGATCAAATACTGCTTTCTTCAAATTTACTGGCATTTTTGATCTGATTACTTTTGAATCCTTCACAAATGCCTTCCAGCCAAGCTTGATGCGTCGATAGATTTCTGGCCTTATGTCTCCCTTCATATCTATAATCTGGCGAAGGTAGACATACAAAAGTTGAAATTCGAAATTATACTGGCACGTATCCCAACTCATATTATATCTTATAAAACTGTTTTTCACAGTACAACATCAGCTCAATCTTTTTATGAGTTTCTGTACTTGTTAGGATTGTTTCGAAACGGAAACTCTAAGTACAAAATTTGATTACGCAGTTGACAGAATAGAGAAGAAACTATACTCATTAATTCTCAGATTTAAATTACATTGCAATATTTAACAAAATAAAAGCGGAAAGTGTTTAAATGTTTCGACTTTTCAGATGCCACTTTTTGGTGAGGAAGATGAAATACTCCTTTGATGGAGGTAACACAACATTAATATTTATAATATAAAATGGAAACAAGTTCTATATTTCATTAATTATTAAAAATAATTAACGCAGCATTCATAATTATGTGATCCAACGATTTCAGGCAAAATATCTTAATAGTAAATCAGGACAGTTATTGCAATTGTCTTGTGTAGTGGCCTTCAACCCAAAAGTTGGTTTGATGTAGCTCTCCGAGCTACTGTATCATTTGCTTGCTTCTTTATCTCTGAATATGTACTGGAGTCTACAGCCATCTGAATCTGCTTACCATATTCATCTTTTGATCTCCCTCCATGATTTTGATTCCCCCCCCCCCCCACACTTCCCTCCAATAATAAATTGGTGATCCCTTCATGTCTCATAATGTGTCCTATGAACTGAGAATTCTTTTACCCAAGTTGTGTCACAAATATGTTTGTTTCCGCAACTCTGTTCAGTACCTCCTCATTAGTTCTTGGCTAAAATATTTACTGTCCATGTTTCACTTCCGTACATGGCTACACTCTATATAAAGACCTTCACTTAAATCTATGTTCCATGTTAACAAATTACTCTCCTTTAGAAACGCTTTCGCTGCCGCTGCCACTCTACATGTTACATCGTCTCTACTTTGGCCACCATCAGTTTCTTTGATGGCTAAATAGCAAAACCCGTCTACTACTTTTCAAGTCTCATTTGCTAGTCAAATTGTCTCAGAATCACCCGATTTGATTTGACTAGACTATATTTCCTTTGCCGTCTCTGACGGATCTGACAGAATTACAGTGTCGTCGACAAACTTCAAAGTCTGCATTTGTTCACCCTGAACTTTAATTCATCCTTCAAATTTTTCTTTGATTTCCTGTACTGCTTGCTCAGTGTACAAATTGAATAACGGCTAGGCTACAACCCTTTTTCTGTCGCTTCTCAACCACTGCTTCCCTTTCATATCTCTTGGCTCTTATGACTGCCGTCTGATTTCCGTTCAATTTGTGAATAGCTTTTAGCTCCTTATATTAGACCCCTGGTATCTTCAGAATTTCGTTACTAGTATTCCAGTCAACACTTCAAAATTTTATTTAAGTCTAAGATGCTGTAAACCTACGTTTACCTTTCCTTACTCTAAGAGAAGTCATAGGATAAGTATAGGCTCGCGTGTTCCTACATATCACTTTAATTCAAACTGATATTCACCGAGATCAGCTTCTACAAGTTATTACATTCTTCTGCACAAAATTCACATTAGTATTTTGCAATCACGATTTATCAGACTAATAGCTCGGTAATATTCACACCGGACATGACATGATTTCTCTCTAACTGGAATTCTTAAATTCTTCTTAAAGTCTGAAAGTACGTCATTTGCGTTACACATCTTGCACAGCAGATGGAATAGTTTTCTCTTGCCTTTTTTTTAATTTTTAAGAGTCGTTTCTGCCCCCACTAATGAGTTCTGATCTCTTTGAAGCCGTTTATTAGAAGCCGTTAGACTTTTTTGTGGTGGTAGATGTTAGCAACTCCCGTTCTACAGAAAATAGCTCCTTTCGCTTTGCTTTCCAAGTCTGTGCGGAGAGCTCTTGTAATTTAATGTGCGAAGTTAGTAAAGCTTTTGTGGAAAGTGTATGAACCTCCAATCAAAACTTTTACCGTGGTTTTATCATGCCGAAAGGATTTGTAGACCAACAAGAATAAATTGCTTCAGGCAGTTTCTGGTGTATTTTATAACAGCTAATGGAGAACGCCGAACTGAAGTTCCAAACAATGTTTTACTTCGAAACAAATGCCAATAAAAATTAAGAAAAATCACTGCGTGTAGCACGAACTTTATACATTCCTTCGTAGTTACCCATGAAGACCGTAAGCGTCCAACAGCAGAAAGTAAATTAAAACGAGGGCAGGTTTGATGGATTAGTTTTTCCTATCTGTCGACTTAGATGTTGTTAGAAATGGTACAGTTGCCCATTTGTGAGATGTGGGACAAAGTACTCGCTGTGATTTATTTAAAAAGCTTTCCGCGGAGTGTGTGAATGCAGTGAAATTGAAAGGTATGAACAATGTGAATTCTATTTCTACCAAACATAATAGAGAAATCTGTTTTCCACCACACACTTTGATTTGAGAAATATGTTCACTCTCACATTCTGAGTTCCGCTAAAGTGATTTTGACGTACTGGAGCGAAATAGCATTATTGTTTAATGTATATAAACGAACAGCAGATAATCTGTGGCAGGACCTGGTCTGAAGTTTTAATTTCCTACTTTTCGGGTGCAGTCGCACTAGTTTTTGGCATAGAGCATCATATTTCGTCCCTTTTCATGTTTCCTACCTCAGTCGGGAGAAACGGAACCTGTATATGATCGCTTTATAGTCGGTCTGTCTGACTGTCTGTTTATCTCTTTGTTCGACTGTTAAAAACCCTTTTTATCAGGAACGGCTGTACGTAACTTATCGAAATTATGTTTAAGTCGGCAGTGCCTTGGCGGTGTACAAAATTTAAGTTTACATGTCAATGCAGTCTAAGCGTCTGCCCATTTGTGTCACATATTTTAATACAAACTCACTCATCGAAACGTATAATGCACTTTTCGTTGGCCTAGAATCACGTAATTTTGCCATAAGTAGGGTTTTACAGTACAATCAAAGGAAAAAGAAATCAAAAACTCGTAAATCTATAAGTATGCCACGCGAAAATGCTTTCCGTTAGTAGTTATCCAAAGTCAAATTTAAAACTGAAGCAGTCGGTAGTTTTGCATTCAGGCTGACTGGGTCGCAACGGTAGAAGTCAAACATGGGCAACGAGTCATATTACTCCTCTTCTGACGCGTTGCGGAATTTATCCGTCAGATAAACATCCAGGAGCGACTACTGAATGTAGATACGGTGTTTTACATACAAGCTGAAACGCCATGTCTAAATGCCGTAATGGCTCCTGGATATCTAATGGTGGTTAAATTCCAAAAAGTGTCACATGAACAAAAAAGTCATTCCATTCCTGATGTTTCGCTTTCACCATTGGAACCCAACCATCCTGAATGCAGAACTGCTGTTTATTATAATAAGTCATCTGCCTCCTGCATGACTTTCTGTCACGTCTTGGAATCCGAACGACCGATAACTCACCAGTGTCAATGTCGATAACAGGTAGAAACGGTCGAGATTCTCGATCCCCGCACTGGGTGAACAGCCCGCTTACAGAATTAAGCTTCCGAGGAATCGTCAGTGGGTGATTTTATTATTTAGATTTTATTATTTAGATTGTCTCTACAGTGTGAGATAACTGAAGAAAAGTATTTGCGCCTCAAGTAATACTTAGAGTTACAAGATGGAGATTGTACTTGCCAATGCAAGTCGATTATCTCTTGTTCCATTACAAGAAATGTATTCGTAGTGGTGAATACGGACAACCATCAGCTGAATAATGGAATGACGGCAACGAAAATTTGTGTCGGACCGGTATTCGAACCCGGATTCCCGGCTTATCGCGAGTGGTCTCCCTACCGTTTGGCTATCTGAATACTACTCACGGCCACACCCAAACTTCCATGTGTCGTCAATCATTTGTCTACAACCTCATTATGTGTATTTCCGTACGGGGGAGACATTTTACTTGAAAGGCAATTGCCCGTTGTCGACGGATATTTACGATATAGCTATATAATGGAACTGAAATCTGGTTTCATAGGACAGAGCGAATCAGGGTACGGTTGTTGAAAGGGGCAGAAATCAGTTACTGTTAGTTGCATAAAACACACAAATTTTATTTTTGTAAAAACACTTAATCAGACATGCCCTTAAAAGGATTCAAAAACGAGTTATTAAAATTGCTTTAAGGAATACACACGGCTGAAGCCCTTAGTTAGAAAAAGAAAATAAATTTACGTAAAAGCTGGGCTGAAGGCCACATACTGAACTTTGAAGAATTGAAGGCTTAAGGCCTGAATAAGAAAGATTTGAAATAGAGCAAAATCTCCATTTTTTAAAAAATAAGTTTTAAAAATTCAATCTTGAAACGTTAATTTAAGTTGCCTGAAGGACCTACTTTAAAATTAAAACAAACTGAATTAATAGACAGCTGAAGGTCCTATCTTAAAATATTTCACGTAAAGTTCAGCTGAAAGCGACACACAGTACTTGAGACTAATAGAAATTCACAATCTATAACAACAGAACAGTGGTGCTTAGAAATGCACCAAGGGTCGGCTTGAGAAGGTAACTCTAACATAAGTTTAGGTGAGACAGGCAGCCAAAAGTAATTATAAATAATCGGATGGCAACTCGACCCAGAGACGGCTGAAGGACCGACAAACAACCTGATCAATTCCCTTCCGCCAGTTCAACGGCACGTGAACGGAAAATGTCAGCGAGGACGAAGATACCAGCAGCACTACGTCTTCCAATATTGGCGTCTAAATACAGCCAAGGCACAATAACGACTCAAAAATATTAACGAACATCAAAGGCTGTCGAACTACACGCCGTGCCGGACAGTATCAACACGGCGAGAAAACACACACTCGCTGCTCTGACCCAACCGACCGATTGCCTTAACCAGTACGCAGACAGCAATTATAACTGCTCAGTGCAAATCACAGAAGCTACACACAGTTCCACGCAAACACTTGCACCAAGAACTCCGACAATACTAAAACCAATCACTGTGGAACTGTTGTGGACTGGCAAGACAGCCAATCCACTATGACAGGAAGCCGAAAGGCACGCGTTTAAGCTCACGCAGGCTGGCGTGAGGTCTGGAACAGGCAAAGTAATTGAGACTAGCAAATAAAGTACGTAGCTGCTGGAATACTTAACTTTAATCCATAATTGGTAAACATCGCTCTTGACAGTACATGTTTTACAGCATTAATAATAACCGGTAATGGCGCCTTGCTAGGTCGTAGCAAATGACGTAGCTGAAGGCTATGCTAACTGTCGTCTCGGCAAATGAGAGCATAATTTGTCAGTGACCCATCGCTAGCAAAGTCGGCTGTCTAACTGGGGCGAGTGCTAGGAAGTCTCTCTAGACCTGCCGTGAGGCGGCGCCCGGTCTGCAATCACTGATAGTGGCGACACGCGGGTCCGACGTATACTAACGGACCGCGGCCGATTTAAAGGCTACCACCTAGCAAGTGTGGTGTCTGGCGGTGACACCACAGGAACCACAATAAGAAATCACAAGTCGACACACACAGAGTTTCCATAAGCGGTCGGCGACCAAATACACGTCGTCCGATGAGACGACCGACCGAACGACCAACTAACTGTCGTTCTCGCTCCAGCCTTCTTCTGTCGGACAGTACATGTGCGTCGCCAGCGGTCGGCGAGTACTGGCTATCCGCACCTAACTGGCGCACCGTCCCACAGACGATGACCCGGAAATACTATCGGTCGCTTCAGAGATAGTACGACAGTGCACTTATCGATAAGAGCTGCTGCTGACACTCGTGGCCAAGCAAACCAACAACTTTGTGACACCAGTAAATCGAATAAGAAACGAGGCGACAGTACCCTAAAGACAATATGACAAGCAATAAACGGCATGAACACGAGCCGCGTACGGCTCAGGAATAATGACAATGAAAGTTTTTGCCTCACCTGGACTCGAATCCGGATTTCCCGCTTGTCGCGTGCAGTCGCCTTACCACTTGGCTCTCCGAGCACAACTCATGGCCAGACCCAAACTTACGTATGTCGTCAACCGCGTCTACAATCTGTGCTCGTGCATCCATTATGCGTATTCCCGTAGAGGAATCTTTGCATCGTAATCCGGGATAGCACAGGCACTACAGTGTCGTATTTTACCGCCGATACAGGCAAGCGACTTTCAAGTAAAATGTCTCCCCTGTAAGGAAATGTACATAATTACGTACGAACACAGGTTATAGACACATAGCTGACGACATATGGAAGTTATAGCCTGTCCATGAGTCGTGCTTTGATAACCAAATGATGAGGCGACCGCTCGTGATAACCGGGATATCTGTGTTCCGGCGCAAATTTTTCGTTGTCGTCATTCCATCACACAGCTGATGGTCGTCCATATAGCTAACAAGAGTATGAAGCCCACGTAGAAAACACTGATGCTCAAATCCTTAGAGGCACTGAAAGCTCGATAAAGTCGGAGATAAGTTCAGCCGAAATTTTTGCGAAGGACTCAACGGTGTTCAGAAAGGATAGACTAAACACAGTTGTCGATGAGATGTTTGCTGCTGTTAGAAGTAATTTATCTCGCAAAGAAATTGAAGCACTTAGTCCCTGCGAGTTTGTGTGGGTAGAGGTTATCCGTGGCAACTGAAATAAAATAATAACTGGGTCATTTTACAAACCTCCCAACTCAGATGATACTATTGCTGAAAAGTTCAAAGAAAACTTGAGTTTAATTTCAAACATATACCCAACTCACACAATTATAGCTGGCAGTAATTCAATTTAACCTCTATACGTTAGCGAAAATACTTGTTTAGATCTGGAGGTACGCATAAAACGTCACCCAAAATTGTGCAAACGCATTCTCTGGAAATTATTTCGAGCACTTAATTCATGAGTTCACTCGAATAGTAAATCGTTGTGAAAACACACTTGACCTCTTAGTGCCGGCCGCGGTGGCCGTGCGGTTCTAGGCACTTCAGTCCGGAACCGCGTGACTGCTACGGTCGCAGGTTCGAATCCTGCCTCGGGCATGGATGTGTGTGATGTCCTTAGGTTATTTAGGTTTAAGTAGTTCTAAGTTCTAGGGGACTGATGACCTCAGATGTTGAGTCCCATAGTGCTCAGAGCTCAGAGAGAATTAAAACGGATACAGGGAGTAGTGAATACAGGCTTGTCGTAGCGAAACTGAATACCGTAACCCACAAATCCTTCAAAAAAAATTAAAAAATAAAACTAAAAATATAGCTACTCAAAAGAGCAGATAAAAATTCGCTTGACGTCTTCCGGAGAGAAAATCCCCACTCCTTCCAAATTAACAATGTAAGTGTAGACCAGATGTGGCTTGAATTCAAAGAAACAGTATCGACATCAGTTCAAAGATTTATACCAAATAAATTAATAAACGATGGAGCTGAACCTTCTTGGTAGACAAAACAGCAGAACATTGTTGCAGAAACAAGGAAGAAAATATGAAAAATTTAAACAAACGAAAAGCACCAAGATTGGCGATCTTTTACACAACCTCGAAATGTAGCGCGGATAATTTCCACAAGGAAACTTTTCTCTAAACCTGGCAGAAAATCCAAGAGATTCTGGTCATACGTAAATTATGCTAGTGGCAAGACACAATCAGTGAACTGCGCGGGGTAGCTGCGTGGTCTCAGGCGCCTTGCACGGTTCACGCGGCTGCCTCCCTCGGGCATGGGTATGAGTGTTGTCCTTAGCGTCTGTTAGTTTAAGTTAGATTAAGTAGTGTGTAAGCCTAGGGACCGATAACCTCAGCAGTTTGGTCCCATAGGAACCTACCACACATTTCCAATTACAATCAATGTTTTCTCCGCTCGATAGCAATGCAAATACTATCGATAGAGTTCTGCTAAAGCAGAGTAACTAAACGCAGTCTTTATCAAAGATGACGGAGTAAATATTCCAGAATTCTAATTAAGAACATCTGCGTACATGGGTAACTTAGAAGCAGATATCCTCGGAATAGTCAAGCAGCTTAAATCAGTTAATGAAAACAAGTCCTTCGGTCCTGACTGCATACCAGTAAGGTTACTTTCAATAGAAAGTTGCACAGGTGATACCAATATTCAAGGAAGGTAAAAGCAGTTATCCACTAAATAAGAAACCCATATTGTTTACGTGGATATGCTCCAGGATTTTGAAACATATATCGTGTTCGAATTATGAATTACAACGAAGGGAATGGTCTACTGACAAACGGTCAACACGGTTGTAGAAAACATGGTTCTTGTAAAACACAACTGGCTTTTGACTCACGAGAAGTGTTGTGCGCAATTAAGAAGGGATTTAAAATTTATTCCGTATTTCTAGAGTTCTAGAAGATTTTCAACACTGTACTTCACAAGTGGCTAGTAATCAAATCTCATGCTTATGGAATGTCATCTCAGCTCTGCAACTGGATTCCTTATTTCCTGTCAGAGAATCACCTTTCGTAGTAATTGACGGAAATTCATCGAGTACAACATAAGTGATTTCTGGAGTTCCCAAAGGTAGGGTTATAGGTCCACTGTCATTCCTTCTCGTATGAGGGTTGCCCAGATACTAATGCGCCGCATTTTTTTCCTTCCACCATTCTTCGTTGAACATAATGAGAATTACACACACAAAAAATGGTGTTTTATCTACAGACATCTTCATATCGTTCTCTGGCCTTCCTCCAGCGCGAAACAAGGTTGTGTATGCCCCATCAGTACCAATCCTTGTCCTGCTGGCGGAGCCAGTGCTTTACTGTGTGAACTTCCTTTCTTGATAGACAGATGCAGCGGCAACTGCCCAGTCGTAATGTGTCTGTCCTCGTGAATGACATCAGCTTGCTGTAGCACGTCAGGTGTGACAGCCGTGGATGGTCTCCCCGACCGCTGCAAATCGTGGAGTTCCGTGGAACCGCATTTTGATGACCTCACCCTCCGTGCCCAGCAACTAACTTTACTTCTGTCGACAGTGGATGCTCCATAAACTTTGCACCAGCGTTTGTGAATATTCCCCACAGTTTCTTTCTCTGCAGTGAGAAATTTAATGACGGCACGTTGCTTTTAACGTAAATCACCTACAGACGCCATTTTGAAACTGTCCTACAGCTACGCTATCTGTCGGAAGTGGCGCGCTCATTCAGGAGACTTCATACATAACGTTTTGCATTCGTAGTGTTATTTTCGGCGGAGTAAAAATGCGGTGTATTACTTTCTGGGCAACCCTCGTATAATTGATTTAGGAGACAACATGGGCAGCCATCTTAAATTGATTGCAGATAATGTTGTTGCTTGGCGTTTAGCCAAGTCATCAGGAGATAAAGACCAACCACAAACGTTTTAGAAAAGATGTTTGGTGGGAAAACTGAGAATTAACTCTAAATAATGAAAAGGGTGAGGTCATTGTCTTGAGTGTTAAAAGGAATCCTTTAAACTGCGATTACACGTTACATCAATCAAATCCAAAGGCCATGAATTCAACTAAATACAAACAAATTACAATCACGAACAACCTCAATTCGGAAGAACGAATGCAAAGTGTTTTGGGGAGGGTGAACCAAAGACTGCGATTTATTGGTAGAACATGTAGAAGATGCAACAGATATTTTAAAGAGACTGCCTGCACTACGCTTGTCCGTCCTATTTTGGAGTACTATTGCTGGGTGTGGGATCCTTGCCAGACTGGATTAACGGAGCTCATCGAGAAAGTTCAAAGAATGACAGCTGGTTTTGTACTATCGCAAAACAGGGGACAGAGGGTCGCGAACATGATACAAGATTTTGAGTGGATATCATTAAAACAAAGACGTTTCTCGTTGCGGCGGCTTCTTATCACGAAATTTCAAGTTATTCCTCCGAATGCGAAAATATTTCGTTGCTTCCGACCTACGTAGGGACAAACGATAATCTTAATAGAATAAGGAAATAAGAGTTCGCGTGGAAAGATACATGTGTTAATTCTTTCCGCGCACTGCTCGAGAGTAGAGTAATGGAAAATTAGTGTGAACGAGGTTCCATAAAACCTCTTCCCGGCGCATAAGTGTGATTCGGAGAGTATCCATATCGATGAAGATTTTTGCTACTGCTCACATACTTCTTATATTTCATAACGGCTGTAGTCGCCGCAGTGCCTGCTTTTTCGAACACGCACACATGCAAAATGTTCAAATGTGTGTGAATTCCTAAGGGATTAAACTGCTGAGGTCATCGGTCGCTAGACTTACAGACTACTTTGGTCCCTTAGGAATTCACACATATTTGAACATTTTAGGACATAGTCACCGGAAGAGGACAACATGAATTTACTTCCGAGTATATTGCTCTGCGGAGACCAATTCTCGGTAAAAGTCATTAAAGATGGATTCGTTTTGCTGTGGTGAGGCACAGGAGTGCGTTGAACTAGTGTTTCAACGCCGTTGTTTTGAACATATTTTGTTGTTGTCATAACACTGAATTTCCTAGCAGCGTTTGTGACTTATGTTCCTTGTTTGTTAATTTGATAATAGGCTGAGCCCTACAATAGAATACTGTGGTCCTACCAGTTCTGATCATTACATTTCTGTCTGACTGTCTTAAAGTAACAAGTTTTGCCCTGTTCAGGTTGTCTACAATGTAGCGCCAAGTCTTACTTTTAATTGGTTACGTATGTTGATACTGTATATACTTCTTAGTGTAATATTTAATGTAGTTCACAGTTTCAGGAAAGGTGGCCAAATACAACTGTTGTGTCAAATATTTAGAGTGCAGTTGGCGCTGTATACTATTTCAGTTGAAATTTTGAACTTTCATTCACGTTGTTTAAAAAAAAAAGTTTCTTTGATGTCAGGATAATTTTAGTATTTACCAATATTTATTTTGAAGAAGACTAAATGTTTAAGTGAAAAGTGTATTAATGAGGCTTAATTTCTGTGTATTAACCCATCTTACGTCGGTGATAAATGATTGATTATTGTAAGGTAGTTCTTGGAACGAGATGTATAGCTCTAGCCCTGGATTCTACTAATAATTTTCTTACTTACTTGTCCATGCTAACTCCAAAACTATTCACATACCATCCCTATACGCATTACCTTTTCATTATTAGCAGATCGTGATTGCATTGGACGCTTGACAGCAATTAGAATTAACTATGTTTTAATTACAAATGTAAGAGCCATACTGTGTGTGCAGCTTGCAAGAATTGGTGGTATGGAACCAAGGCAGATATTGGGAGACAGTAAGAGAGATCAAGTGCAATACGGAGTGGCTATTTGTGGACAGTCAACGGTATGGAGCTTAAGTGATCAGATGTACAGGCTACGCAGTGTGTTTTACCAGCCAATCGCCATCGCGCCGTAGCAGTTTGGCGAGGTGAGTGAAGCTGTTAATAGCATTATTGTTGCTTTCTCTGAGTTAGACTATTTGCTGGCGTCTTTAAAATCAGAAGATCAGAAAAAGTAAGAGTGTGGAGACACAGGTTATTCATTACAGCTTTCGTGTTAAGACACTTAAATTGTGTCTGGGAGAGTTAGTCGAAGTGAAGGAAATGGAAAACAGAATGATGTGTTATGAGACGACAGTAGGGCAGTTGGTAAATAGTATGGCTGCAATTTGAGTACGATATGCCTGCCAGGCAGTTAACAGTACCTGGAAACTGAGAGAACAACAATGGTCACGTTTGTTTAGTCGTTTGACGAAGTTATCTAATCCACTGAATAGGTCTCGCGTAGTCAGCTGAGTAGTACCGTCCAAAAGGCGTGATATTTCGGCAAGCTGACTTCTAGCCATTTTCAGGCGTTTCTGATTACTGAGTGATATCTGATGTGTGACACCTTTAAAGCGTCTCCCATCGTCTCCAGCCAGCTGCCTCCGGGTGCGGATCTGTTGCGTTGGTGGGTGAGGCACGACCTCGGGCGTCGATCCAGGGTCTTCAGTAGCGTGAGGAGCTCTGTGGGCGTGGCGACGATGCTTCTTCATCCTCATTCGTTGTCACGATGGAGCAGACCTACACGCACATTGCCGCTGTGCTTTGGTCATGCTCAAGGCTGGGTCCCAGGCCCTGCTTAATTGAAGATAGATGTTCGTATTAATTAGTTTTTCACGTAGTAGGACCTCTACAGTTTTCTCGCGAATATCAACCCAGAAGGTGTTGAAGTGTTGTGACACCTGATGTCGTTATGGTTGACGGTATGTCCCTGGGTAGACTACTCATTCCTTGCCAGTGTGAGAAAATCTGGGTAGGTCAGGATATCCTGACAGTTCAAGTGATATGCAATGAGAATAAACGCCACGTTGACAACTTTCAGCTGACGAAGTCCGCTGTGGCGGAGCACTTCGTCTCTCACGAATATACCATGAATGAGAGATCAAGCTGTAGCAACACCTCCAGGGATTGTGTTCTCAAAGCTGTTTCAGAGATCCGGCTGCATGATAGACTAATAAATCAGAACAGCGGTTTCCAATTAAGCAAGGCCTGGGACCCACCTCGATCGTGAGCAAAGAACGGCGGCAATCAACGAGGAGGTCTGCTCCTGTCATAATTGCCTAAGAGGATGAAGAAGCATTGTAGCCATGCCAGAAGACCAGTCATTAGAAGTCCCTGAAGGCGGCAAGCAGTCATTATGCTGAAATATTGCTCCTTTTGGACGACACCACTCGGTTGAATAACCGAGAACTATTGCAGATTTCTCTACGCCAAATAAACCTATAATCACACCTAATCCACAGTTTCGTCTCTTTCAGGCAGTGCAGGAGTTGTCGATAGGGAGTCTGTCCAGCATACACAAAATGTGCTGTTATTTCTCTTTGAAATTCAGGAGCAAGTAAGTGTACTTCTGTTGGAAGGTAAGGAATTTTTTGCGTTGCCGTATCCGCTCTCAAGGGAAATTATGTCGGTACATTAGGGAGCCAATTGGATCAGGAATTAATTTACATCTATTATAGAAAAATTCACTATTTACAATATGTACATAAACCAGATGGCAGTTAAAAGAATCGAGGGGCATGAAAGGGAACCAGTGGTTGGGAAGGGAGTGGGACAGGGTTGTAGCCTATCCCCGATGTTATTCAGTCTGTACATTGAGCAAGCAGTAAAGGAAACCAAAGAAAAATTCGGCATAGGAATTAAAATCCATGGAGAAGAAATAAAAATTAGAGGTTCACCGATGACATGGTAATTCTGTCAGAGACAGCAAAGGACCTGGAAGAGCAGTTAAACAGAATGAATAGTTTCTTGAAAGGGAGATATAAGATGAACATCAACAAAAGCAAAACAAGAATAATGGAATGTAGTCGAATTAAGTCGGTTGATGCTGAGTGAATTAGATTAGGTAATGAGACACTTAAAGCAGTAAATGCGTTTTGCTATTTGGGGAGCAAAATAACTGATGATGCTCGAAGTAGAGAGGATATAAAATGTAGACCGGCAATGCCAAGGAAAGCGTTTCTGAAGAAGAGAAATTTGTTAACATCGAGTATACATTTAAGTGTCAGGAAGTCGTTTCTGAAAATATCTGTATGGAGTGTAGCCATGTATGGAAGTGAAACATGCACGATAAATATTTTGGACAAGAAGAGAACAGAAGCTTCCGAAATGTGGTGCTACAGAAGAATGCTAAAGATTAGATGGGTAGATCACATAACTAATGAGGAGTTATTGAATAGAATTGGGGAGAAGAGAAGTTGGTGGCACAACTTCTCTAGAAGTAGGGATCGGTTGGTAGGACATCTTCGAAGGCATCAAGGGATCACCAATTTAGCATTGGAGGGCAGTGTGGAGGGTAAAAATCGTACAGAGAGACCAAGAGATGAATACGATAAGCAGATTCAGAAGGATGTAGGTTGCGGTAGATACTTGGAGATGACAGCTGCATCAAACCAGTCTCTGCACTGAAGACCACAACAACAACACAGAAAAATTTGTGAATGTTTTGTGCTGGATAGTCTTATGCGTGAACTAACTAACAGATATTATTCACCATTATATAACTGAAATTTTGGCCTATGTGGAAGCCCTGCTGATAAACGTACATGAAACAGAAATTATTCAGAACGCAATAGAACGATTAAAATCACAAGATGAATTTACGTTAATATTTTTAACGCGCGTTGAGAGTGTTAACAAGTTAGAAGAGGTGGGTTTGGAAAGCGGAAGTATTAGGTTGAGTGACACGATGCGAAGCCAAGAGGGTTCGAATCGTGGGATAGAAGGCGGGAATTTCCAAATCAAGAAGCAAGAGGCGCAGTCCATAACATGGTACTGTTGTAGGAAGACTGGCCAGGTCGCTAGGCACAGTAAAGAAAGAACGGCAAGTTGACTCAAAAAGTGGGCGAAGGGGCGGAAAGCGTGAAGAGAATTGCTGTTGCGTGGTGCCATCGCTATTCGTAACCGCTTACCACTGGTTTGTACTCATATCGATGGACGACCAGTGCGCACCTTAATGGATTCTGCAAGTGCTGTCACAATTACGTATGGAACCATGGTACAAGCGATATTAAGCCGTATGCTGACTTCCCAAGTTGCTGCGAATCAAAATTTTAACAGGATAATTCGTCGTGTCTTCGATTCAAGGATAGTTTGCTCGTAAATATTCGCGTCCATATATTCAATTCGCGTATTAGTATTTAGGTTTTAGTGGCTGATGTTTTAACCGCTCCAGTGATCCTGAGGTGTAATTTCATACAAAAGGCAGGACTGCTGTTAGACTGGATGGGTCGTAAGCGTTCTTTTAAGTGCCGCCCAGAGCAGAGTTTTGCAGCTTGCCCGCATGTGGCGCAAGAGATGATTAGTAGTATTGTAGATCAGGTGACTGAGGAAACCGAGTAGTCTCGTCGAAACATTTGTTACAATCTAAAGTGAATGTCTTGCAGCAGATCATATAAAGGATTCCATAAGTGTTGGGACTAAATTAGGCATAAAAAAGAAAACTGGATATCAGATACAACTCACTGATCAAGGACCACTAAGGCAGGCTCCTTACAGGCTTTCACCGCTCAAAACGAAGTAGTTGGGCCAAAAAAGTAACAAATTATTGGAGCTGGGGTATAAGACCGTCAATCTTTTCCTATTCGTTACCCACTGTTTTGGTTCCTAAGCTTGAGGGTGGTCGTTTCCGGATGTTACCCTGTTACAGAGTTTTAAATTTAAAAAAAAAAAAATTATTCTGAAATCAACGCTACAGCCGGATTTGCACACATGTCTTTCATGGTTTATGGGGATTCAATATTTTACCGTCTCAGATCTCAATAAAGTGCATCATCAGATTCCTCTGGGTGAGGAGTCCAAAGCAGCGACTATATTCTGTACTGACTTTAAACTTTATAAGTTCACTCATGTAACATGTGGGCTGTTAACAGGGACTACCTTATTATCACCGTTGTTAGACAAGACTTGTGGATCAATAAAATTTAAGTTTCTCTTTCACTATTTATATGCTATAATTATTTTTAGTAGTACTTTTGAGAGGCATGTGGAGTACCTTAGAGCACTCTTGCAGCGTTTACGAGATACCGGGCTGATTGCGAAACCATTTAAAGTTAATTTAGCCCGCTGTAAAATATCATTTCTCGTGCATATTGTGTCTGGACGAGGAGCACAGGTAGATAAATGTCGCAACTCCGCTATCGCGAAGTTTCGGCCGCCCAAGAATAGTAATGAAGTGGCAAGTTAATTGGAATGGGAATTTGTTTTAGCAGATCTATACCCAGCTTTGCACAGTTGGCCGCGACGCAAAACTAATTGCAAAAGGAAGCAATTTTGAGCGGTCTGAAATTCAGTGGGCGGCGTTCGATGGTTTAAAGCAACCGTTAGCCAGTGCTGTGGCATTGGTGGTCTCTGGATTTTCTAAGCCCTCTATATCTCAAACCGATGCCTCTATGATGGGGACTACCGCCATTTTATTGTGGATAGATGGAAAGGGGAGACAGCATCCCATGCTTAATACCACTTATAAGAAAACATCTAGTGTACCAATTAGAAGCGTTGTTGTCCTATTTGCCCTGTAAAAATTAAAGTTTTACTAAGAGCACAAACGACTTAGTCTGGAGACTGATAATGAAGCTATTAGTTGGGTTCTAGGTAGACTTTGTAGGGGAGGTCGGATAGCAAGATGGGCCATAATGAACTGTGCATTCAAACTGAATGTTAAACATGTGAGGGGTACGGAGAGCGTAGTCAGGGATAGCTTAAGGCCTACGTTAGCAGGAGGATGCGGAAAAAGGGAAGATTGAGAGCGGTGCTTGCAACTGTAATGAAGCTATCAAGCAAGAGAGTAGTTGGCAGAGTGTTAACCATGAATAGACTGGGTTACCAGTGGTTTATGGGGATTTAAGTACCTGTAAAATCAAAATGCTTGCGTCTGCGACATTAAGCAGAAGTTAAAAGCGGACAACAACTGAAGCCATATCGCATCAAGAACGGCATAGTCGCTATACCGATCAGCAAGAAGGAAACAATAAAACAGTGCTTCCCGAATAGTTGATGCCAGTGGATTTTAAATTTTAGCACGTATCCATCGAGGGGGTGGGGGGTGATGAAGGAATTTTTAATATCTGGATGAAGATAAAATACTACTGTACTTGGAAAGGTGGAACTGGGGTCATTAAAAGGTTAGCCAGCAACTGTAACTGGCAAAATAAGCAAACCTAACATAAACACGCAACGTTGAGCTACTAACATCCAGAAGAGAAACTGAGCATATGGAAAGAGTTTTTCTTGATTATCTGGGACACTTGCCGAAGTTCAGCAAAGGCAATAAGTACATTTTCGTTATCACAGAAGCTTTCTCGTGCTTTGACTGATTAACACCGACCAATATAACGATGGCAGCTATAAATGTTAAATGTTTGAAGAACAAAGTTTCTAGTTTTCATCCTCCGAGAGGTACCATAGGCGATAACACTGTCATCAATGGGTTGGGAGAGTTTTTATTTCAAAGCTCTATTCTGCAAGTCATTACAACTCCATGCTATGCTTAGAGATGGGTGAATCGGAATTTGAAGCCCATGCTCATTGCTTCCACGATAGAGGTCAGACCAGGTGGGACCGATCAAAATTCCCTGAATTAGCTTTGCTTTTAAAACGGCCTGTCAAGAGTGTCACAGAACTACACCAACGAAGTTGATGCTCTCATACATTCCCAAGTCTGTTGTCTGCAACTTGTGATCCACCAATGATTTGCTTGCCGAGGATAGCAAGCCAAATATCAAAGGCAGAACTAGAAACGTTTAAAGGCCAACATCCAGATCGTACATCAGAGAGACGAATGCAAATAATAACACAGGTCGGCAGCCAAGCTCACTTGTGCACGGACAGAAGGTTTTTATAAGAAAACTTTCACAAGCGTAGTAGGGACAGGATTAAGCTTTGACAGATCATGTTGCCCCTGTCCTGGGTTGTGGGTGATCCTGTAATTCATGACACCGGTAACTCTTCTTGTTGAAAATCTGCAAACACTGAAAATCAACAGAGTATTTGTCTCTAGTTTAGTTTAGTGGATAATTAACTGGTAAAGATATTATGAGATGTAATATTCTAGTGATGCAACCTGTTTTAGAGGTACCTCACAGATCGTATGTGGCCCATTTCTTCACGAATGTTTTGGAAATTTACGATTTGTCGCGGTTGCTTTATGATTCCTGGCTTTCCTTCTTACAATTAGCTTTGGGCCAAAGTCGGAAATCCTGTCATCGTGATTTTGCTGAGAGACTTGTTTTATGCTCTGCCCTCCTGTTCCAGTTCTCGGGTCACCTCGTAGTGGAGGATAAGCTGTTATTGCAACGACTGCGGATGTGGGTTTCATAGAGGACTCACTGCTAATGCTGAGATCGAAGAGGAGCCTCTGTGACGAGTGGCGAAGTGAAGAATGTGCATCCGATCTGTGGTGAACACTCTGCGGATGCCCAACAAGAAAGCTACATTGCAGAGCGAGAAGACGGACATTATCAGGTGACTACCGTGTGTCACTGGCTGTCCTCTGTCATTCAACTGATCCCTCTCCCTTCTCTCTCCCTCTCTCTCAACCTCTGGGCTGTGTACCGAGGCTTCTTTACCGCTGGCATGAGATACGTCGGTCACTTTCAGTGGGGCTTCATGTGGAACTGACGGTTACGCGCTGGATGGAGTGGCAGCAGGTTGGAGGAGACACAGCTCCTAGCAGAGGCCGACGTGAACTTTTTTCCAAGTGAACGGCTCTGCGGACTGTACTATATGCACAGGGTGAGTTATCTAAAACTGGTACCCGAAATATGTACAGGGTGACTTACCTAAAACTGGTACCGGAAATATTGTGGAAGTGGAAAGTGAGATTGATGTGCAGTTTTCACAGAATGGATTGTTAGTCAGGTGCTCGTATGGTTGGCCAGTTAAAATGTTGTAATAATAGGTAGAAAGTGAATTTTCTGTGCAAAAATACACTTTTTTGAATGGAATAACGCCTATTGATATTAACTAACTTAAAGCATCGTACATTAGAATGTTAGGGGTTTTTCTTCTAGGATCGTGTGTCAAAAAGTTCCTCACCGACACATCTATAATAACCGCGAAAGAACACACTAAAGGATAACACAAGTGCATACACCCATTATATGGATTCCGACTAGTAACGAAACAACTCACCATCACAGTTTGTGTTCAGAATGACCACTGGCAGCAGCAATACATCTATGGAATGTCTATAAGCGACAAATCTTGGGAACGAACGGGCCTAGGTATAGTTCCTGCCCAATCCGACGATTCGGAAACAGTTCGTGAAGACATGCTGTAGTACTTCGGCATTATGGTCTGGACAGCCATCATGTTGTTACCAAAGGTTCCTCCTAGGCTGTAGAGGAACTTCTAGCATTTTTGGTTGATGATGTTAGGTGGCTGCGATACTTGTACGTGTTTATTATTCCGTCTATGAAACACTGGCCTATCAGCTGATGATTCAGCTGTGACAGCTTCTGTGACAACGGGTCCTACAAGTAATGTTAAGAAAGGTAGGAAGATATATTTGCTCAGCAAGGGTGACAGGATGCATATTTCAGAATATCTCAGCAGTCAGCATCAAATATTCGGTGATGAGAACGATGATGTGGAGAACAAATGGAAAAAATTTTAAGGTATCGTATAATGTGCTCTAGAAAAGTGTGTTCCGAATAAGGTTTGAAGGGATCGGAAAGATCCACCATGGTTTAATAGCGGTGTTAGAAAAGCGCTACGTAAACAAAGAGCACTTCATCTCAAATACAAGGCAAGCAAAATGCTAGCTTACAAACAAAAGCTGAACGAAGCGAAAACGAGCATAAGGAGAGCAGTGAGAGAAGCGTTCAATGATTTCGGAAGTAACACGTTGCCAAACGACCTGAGTAAAAGCCTTGACAGGTTTGGTCGTATGTAAAATCATCTATTCATTCTGTCAGCAACCACACCGGCACCGAAACGGAAGGTAACAGAGAGAAGGCGAAAATACTGTCTTGGAGCTGCCGAAGCTGTTTCACCCCGGAATATCGTAACACTGTAACTCCTTTCAATATCATGCGAACGACGAAATGGTTTATATTGAGATAACCGATAGCGGAATTGAAAGACAGCTACAATCGCTTAGTACTGCAAAGACTTCAGGACCGGATGAGATACTTATAAGATTCTATAAGGATTATGCGAAAGAACATGCTCCACTTCTATCCGTATACAGAACGCAGTATGTCATTCTCAATGAAGAGAAGTCTTTCGAAGTAAGAGTGATTTCAGGTGTGCCGCAGGGAAGTGTCGTAGGACCGTTGCTATTCACAATATACATAAATGACCTTGTGGATGACATAGGAAGTTCACTGAGGCTTTTTGCGGATGATGCTGTAGTATATCGAGTTGTTGTAACAATGGAAAATTGTATTGAAATGTAGGAGGATCTGCAGCGAATTGACGCATGGTGCAGGGAATGGCAATTGAATCTCAATGTAGACAAGTGTAACGTGGTGCGAATACATAGAAAGAACGATCTCTTATCATTTAGCTACAATATAGGAGGTCAGCAACTGGAAGCAGTTAATTCCATAAATTATCTGGGAGTATGCATTAGGAGTGATTTAAAATGGAATGATCATATAAAGTTAATCGTCGGTAAAGCAGATGAAAGACTGAGATTCATTGGAAGAATTATAAGGAAATGCAATCCGAAAACAAAGGAAGTAGGTTACAGTACACTTGTTCGCCCACTCCTTGAACACTGCTCACCAGTGTGGGATCCGTACCAGATAGGGTTGATAGAAGAGATAGAGAAGATCCAACGGAGAGTAGCACGCTTCGTTACAGGATCATTTAGTAATCGCGAAAGCGTTACGGAGATAATAGATACACTCCAGTGGAAGACTCTTCAGGAGAGACGCTCAGTAGCTCGGTACGGGCATTTGTTGAAGTTTCGAGAACATACCTTCACCGAGGAGTCAAGCAGAATACTGCTCCCTCCTACGTGTATCTCGCGAAGAGACCATGAGGATAAAATCAGAGAGATTAGAGCCCACACAGAGGCATACCGATAATCCTTCTTACCACGAACTATACGAGACTGGAATAGAAGGGAGAACCGATAGAGATACTCAAGGTACCCTCCGCCACACATCGTCAGGTGACTTGTGGAGTGTGGATGTAGATGTAGCTGTAATATATCGTAGAACGCTTGAGGAACGAAAGGTACCTAACGACTGGAAAAAAGCGCAGGTCATTCCCGTTTTTAAGAATGGCCGTAAGACGGATCTACACAATTACAGACCGATGTCGTTGACATCAACCTGTTGTAGAATTATGGAACATGTTTTATGTTCAAGAATCATGACGTTTTTTGGAAAATGAACAGCTCCTGTACAAAAATCAACATGGATTCCGCAAACAGTGATCCTGCTAAACTCATCTCGCTCTATTTCTCCATGAGATCCACAGCGCAATGGACAACGGCGCTCAGGCTGGTGCCGTGTTCATCGATTTCTGTAAGGCATTTGACACCGTCCCGCATTGCCGTTCAGTGAAAAAAACAGGAGCTTACGGAGTATCGAAGCAGACCAGCGATTGGATTCACGAGTTTCTTGCAGATAGTACTCAACACGTCGCTCTTAATGGATTTAAACCGACAAATGTAAAGGCAATATCCGGAGTACCACAGGGAAGTATGATAGGACAGTTACTGTTCACAACATATATAAATGATGTAGTAGAAAGCGTCGGATGCTCTTCAAGGCTATTCGTAGATGATGCAGTTGTTTATACCAATGTAGCAACGCCAGAAAATAGTAAGAATTTGCAGAACGACCTGCAGAGAATTAATGAATGGTGCAGAATGTGGCAGCTGAACCTGAACGTAAATGAAACATATTGCGCATACACAGGAAAAGAAATCCACTACTGTACAACTACACTATTGATGAAAACCAGCTGGAGACAGTGTCTGCCGTAAAATATCTAGGTGTAACTATCCAGAGCGACCTTAAGTGGTATGACCATATAAAACAGATAGTGGGAAAGGCAGACACAAAACTCAGATTAATCGGAAGAATCTTAAGGAAATGTAGATCATCCACGAAAGAAGTGGCTTTGTAAAGCGCTTGTTCGCCCAATTCTTGAGTATTGTTTATCTATTTTATCTATATTGGATCCCTATGAGGTAGGAATGATACAGGAGATTCAACGAAGAGCGGCGCGTTTTGTCACGGGATCGTTTAGCTAGCGGAAGTGCGTTACGGAGATGCTAAACAAACTCCACTGGCAGAAGTTACAAGAAAGACGTTGTGCATCACGGAGAGATTTGCTATTGAAATTTCGGGACAGCACATCTCAGGAGGAACCAGGCAACACATTACCTCCCCCAACATACATCTCGCATATTGACCACGAGGAGAAAATTCGAAAAAAATTAGAGCGAATACGGAGGCTTACCGACAATCATTCTTTCTACGCACTATTCACGAGTAGAGCAGCTTTCGAGGGATCAGATAGTGGTACCGAAAGTACCCTCCGTTATACACCATTAGGTAGCTAGCGGAGAATGATGTAGATGTGGATGTATTCTACAGCACACGTATACACTCAATGGAAACTGAGGTTTCAACTGAGGAAGCCATTGGGGATTGTCAACAGACCGGTACTGCATGTCTTTGCGGTTTACCTGATCATGATTGGTACATGTGGCTTCACGACTAAGTAAGAGCCGGCCACTGTGGCCGAGCGGTTTCAGGCGCTTCAGTCCGGAACCGCGCTGCTGCTATGGTCGCAGGTTCGAATCCTGCCTCAGGCATGGATGCGTGTGATGTTCTTAGGTTAGTTAGGTTTAAGTAGTGTTAAATGTAGGGGACTGATGACATAAGGTGTTAAGTCCCATAGTGGTTAGAGCCATTTGAATTTGAACTAAGTAAGAAATGTGATACATCTAGATTCTCTTGTTTTAATGCCCATGTGCCAAAGTTACCACGATTCTCTTAGTCATTTCCAAGCAGCTCTCGATGGAGAAAAGTGTGAAATAGATGGAGAATGCATTGGGCACTTGCCTGATTCGTGCCATTTCCTCGAGTGATTGCGGGAGCTAAAGTGCGGATCAACTGCAACAGCAGCAATAACGTTAATGTCCCCATCTTATGTTGTCACTTGTTTCTTTCTGTTACGTTGTCTAGGTGCTACACACCAAATTTTAAGTAATTTACAGGGTAGATTGACAAATAATTGCCAAGATGGTTGACGTGTGTTTGTATATCTCGCCATGTACACGGTGCGACGACGAACTGCATTCTTCCTACACTCTCCACACACCATGAACATGTCCGCATTTTGTCCATTGGTAAATCCCATCGTCCACTCACGGTCTACAGCTTGGACTGTCACACAGCAACTGAATAGCACGTCCCAATGCACTCCTCTGTTCCGAGGACGCTGCAAGCACACGTAACAGCTAGGTACTTAGTAACTGCGCTGGTTGAATGGAACAAATAAGTTTCGCTCTAGAAAATTTTCAAAATACAATACCTCGTAAAGAAATAAGCCTCAGCAAGAGACTATTTTACTCACGCCTAATTTCTGTGTATTAAATCCATCGTATGTGGTTGATGAATGCCTTAATTTTTTTAGTAATATTTACTGAATTCCCGTTTATATGCTTCATTACTCTTGTTGACTCTCAAGAGGTTCTTAGAGTGAAGTGTAAAACTCCACATCTGATTTGTAACAATTTTTTTAAGTGTTCTTCTCAATGCTAACCCCATCACGTTCCAAATCTCAACCCCCCCCCCCCCCCCTTCCTCGTTTCCTCGTTATCTTTTCATTTGTCCGAAATCAAGTTATCCTACCTCGGGCATGGGTGTGAGTGTTGTCCCTAGCGTAAGTTAGTTTAAGTTAGCTTAAGTAGTGCGTAAGCCGAGGGACCAATGATCTCAATAGTTTGATCCCATACTCCTTATCACAAATTTCCAATTTTCCTAATTACAACAGAATTGCGTATTCCTGTATTACAGGGCTAAAATTTTCCATACCTTCTTCAGTTCACTTCATATTTCTACTCATGCATCTGCTTGCTGTCCGTAGATTGTCCGTAGATCGGTGTGCTGTAGGTCGGCATTCTAGTGTATTCTTCACAAGCCACTTTATCTCTGCATTACTGCTGCATCCTACAACCATTTCAACTGCCTTGCTGTAGTCAAAACATGAATTTCTTTTCCGTACCATAACACATAGTTTCGTCTTCAAACTAACGTTTCTAATGGCTTGTATCATCGTCTCATCTCTACTGTCATCCACATTTCAGTTTCATACAAGGCTACGATCCAAACAATTACTTTTGGAGTCAGCTTCCTAACACTTAAATTTATATTTGATTGTAACACTTTGACGATCTTCAGAAAATATACGGTTTATCACTAGTCTAAATTTTATATTTTTCGCTTCCGATCTCGTCATTCATTTTCCTGTCCAGATTAAAAACCTCATAGACAATTTTCAGTCTGTCATTTCCTAATCTTGTCTCACACACACTTAGCATGAGCTCACTTTATTCAATCACATCACATTACTTTTCTTTTGGTGGTATTGACGTTTTCAGTACACTATCATTTCTGAAATAAAAACGCTCATATTACCATTTACAACACGTTACCCATATTAAAAATACTTTCTTGTCGTGTCTGTTTATAAATGTTAAGTAAGGGAGCATATATTTAATTGTACTTAAGGCAAACAGCAACTTATCTTCTTGAACGTTGTGGTTACTCCTCTATGCATATAGGAAATATTTAGGTTCCATTTGGACAATTTAATGCTGTATGTCAGAAGAAAATAGCATGAGTTTCTTTGACAGCTACTGAAAAGCAGCCATTTCGAGCTGAATGTCCGCCTGCTTAGCTGGGTGGTAACGTGCTCGCCTCTCAAGCTAGAGGGCCCGGATTCGATTCCCTGCTGGGTTTGAGATTTTCTCAGCTGGGTGACTGGGTGTTGTGTTGTGTTGTCATCATCATTTCATCCTCATCACCGGCGCACAAGTCGCCCAATGTTGCGTAGAATGCAGTAAGACTTGCACTTGGCGGCCGAACTTCCCCGAATAGAGGCCTCCCAGCCAACCATGCCATACGCTCATCTCCATGTCGACCTGAATAAATAGAAGACCCTTAGATTTGCTCACGAACGTTATTAGCAAGGAGCACTGAGGACTCATCTAATGTAATATATATAATCACGAAGAATTGGAAATACATATAGATGTGCATGATCCGTAGCCCTTTTTAGTTTTTTAGAAAGAAAGGAAAATGTAACACCCCGCCGTACGTTTCGTATCGCAGCACCGAAAGCTTTCGAGAGTATTGTTTTATTTGGTGCACGAGTGCCACGTGTGGTTTCGCGAGTTTTGTAGAGTTCTTTCAAAGCTGCACGTGTCACAAAAGTATCGCGTGTGCAAAGGGATTTTTGTTTCCAAAGGTAGCAGGAATGTTGAGCTATCAATTCGTTGCCACGACACGTAAGTCCATACCACAAATAATTCTTGCGGAATTAGTAAAACCATACAACCGAATAGTTTCAGTACACACACTTGTTTCCGTAGTGTTCTTAAAATAAATGGTGCTACTGTTTCTCTGTTACTCCGAAGTCGGTCTCTCCTAAGGTAACAATGAAATATAAGCCGCGAAAACCGAAAGTGGCGACCCTCCCTCAATCGGGGAACTAGCACCACTACTAGCTCACACGCATAATGAGGGACGTGGAACGAAATCAATATATCAGTTTACAGAGTTCTGTTTACAAGGAAACGATGTAAACGTATACTATCACTATGCTCGCAGCATCGGCCCTACCAGGTGCGCGTACAGTAGTCACATCGTGATCTGACAAAGTTTTGTGTTCACATTAATAAGTCATCCTGAACCATCATACCAGCAGTGGTGCCAACATACATACTTTCTATTTATTTACTTATTTATTGTTCCGTGGGACCACATTAAGGAGAAGTCTCCATGGTCATGGAACGAGTCAATACATGAAATTATACCACGATTGTAGAAACAGATAAAATGAAATATAAGAAACATATTCAGTTGTAGATCGTAGAAACATATAAAATGAAATATAAGAAATATATTCAGGCGACACGTCGTTAGTTTAAATAAAGAAAATCAAGAATGTAACACTGGAATTTGCTTAATTTTTTAGCTCTTCCAGGAGCTCCTCGACAGAATAGAAGGAGTGAGCCATGAGGAAACGTTTCAGTTTGGACGTAAAAGCGTTTGGGCTACTGCTAAGATTTTTGAGTTCTTGTGGTAGCTTATTGAAAATGGATGCAGCAGAATACTGCACTCCTTTCTGCACAAGAGTCAAGGAAGTGCTTTCCACATGCAGATTTGATTTCTGCCTAGTATTAACTGAGTGAAAGCTGCTAACTCTTGGGAATAAGCTAATATTGCTAACAACAAATGACATTAAAGAAAACATATACTGTGAGGGCAATGTCAAAATTCCCAGACTATTGAATAGGGGTCGACAAGAGGTTTTCGAACTTACACCACACATAGCTCGAACAGCCCGTTTTTGAGCCAAAAATACCCTTCTTGAATCGAAAGAATTACCCCAAAAAATAATACCAAATGACATAAGCGTATGAAAATATGCAAAGTAGACTACTTTTCGTGTTGAAATGTCACTTATTTCAGATACTGTTCTAATGGTAAATAAAGCGGCATTTAGTTTCTGAACAAGATCCTGAACATGGGCTTTCCACAACAGCTTACTATCTATCCGTACGCCTAGGAACTTGATCTGTTCCGTCTCGCTTATAACATGCCCATTCTGTCTGAGTAAAATATCAGTTCTTGTTGAATTCTGAGTTAGAAACTGTAAAAACTGAGTCTTACTGTGATTTAGCATCAAATTATTTTCCACAAGCCACGAACTTATTTCATGAACTACATTATTTGATAATGTTTCAATATTACACACAAGATCCTTCACTACCAAGCTGGTGTCATCAGCGAACAGAAATATTTTTGAATCACCTCTAATACTAGAAGGCATATCATTTATATAAATAAGAAACAGCAGTGGACCCAGCACCGATCCTTGGGGAATGCCCCATTTAACAGTGCCCCATTGGGACTGAACATCATTACCACTCTCAATATTGCGGAGAATTACCTTCTGCTCTCTGTTCTTAAAGTAAGAGGCGAACCAATTGTAAGCTACTCCCCTTACTCCATAATGATCCAACTTCTGCAGTAATATTTTGTGGTCAACATAGTCAAAAGCCTTCGCAACCTTTTATTTAATCCGTCCAAAACCTCACATAGAAAAGAGACTATACCATTTTCAGTTGTTAAGCCATTTCTAAAATCAAACTGTACATTTGACAGCAAATTATGTGAATTTAAATGCTGCAGTAACCTTGTATATACAAGCCTCTCGATAACTTTAGCAAACACCGATGGCATAGAAATAGGTCTATAATTGTCAACATTATCCCTGTCTCCCTTTTTATAAAGTGGCTTCACTACCGAGTACTTTAATCGGTCAGGAAACCGACCGCTCCTAAAGGAAAAGTTACAGATATGGCTAAGTACTGGGCTAACATACATGGAACAATACTTCAGTATTCTGCTAGATACCCCGTCATATCGATGAGAGTTCTTGGTCTTCAGTGATTTAATTATTAACTCAATCTCCCTCTTGTCAGTATCATGGAGGAGCATTTCAGGTAACAGTCTCGGAACACTTTTTTTCTACGAGCGCTATATGATTCCCTGTTGGGACTAGGTTTATATTTAGTTCACCTGCTATATTCAGAAAGTGATTATTAAATACTGTACATATATGCGACTTATCAGTAACACGGACATTCCCACTACGCACTGATTCTATATCCTCGACCTGTCTCTGCAGACCAGCCACTTCCTTTACGACTGATCATATGGTTTTAATTTTATCCTGAGACTTAGCTATTCTATCTGCATACCACATACTTTTTGCCTTCCTAATAACTTTTTTAAGCACCTTACAATGCTGTTTGTAATGGGCTACTGCATTTAGATTGCGATTGTTTCTAACGTTTTGATATAATTGCCACTTTGTTCTACAAGATATTCTTATACCTTTAGTCAGCCACCCAGGCTGCCTGTTTGTGCTAGTACTCTGTTTTGAACCTTCTAACGGAAAGCAACTTTCAAAGAGCACGAGAAAAGTCTTGAGGAAAGCATTATATTTATCGTCTACTGTAACAGCACTATAAACATCTTGCCACTCTTGTTCCTTGATAAGGTTTACAAAAGTCTCTACAGCAACTGGATCAGCTTTCCTAAAAAGTTGGTAACTATATTTAACATATGTTGCAGCACAAAAATCTTTTAGACTTAAAATTTGTGCATCATGATCTGAAAGGTCATTCACCATTTTGCTAACAGAATGCCCTTCTAGTAATGACAAATGAACAAAAATATTGTCTATGGTTGTTCTACTGTTCCCTTGCACTCTCGTTGGAAAGAATACGGTTTGCATAAGATTATATGAATTAAGGAGGTCTACCAGCTTCCTTTTCCTTGCACAATCACTTATACAATTTATATTGAAGTCACCACATATAACTAACTTTTTGTATTTCCTGTAAAGTGAACCAAGAACCCCCTCTAGCATTAGCAAAAATGTTGTGAAATCGGAGTCTGGGGATCTATAAATAACAACAGTAAGAAGTTTAGCTCCACTAAATTTAACCACACCTGCACAACATTCGAACACCTTTTCAGTGCAGAACTTTGAAACATCAATTGACTCAAATGGGATACCGTTTTTCACATACATGGCTACTCTCCCACACCGCAAAGAGCTCCTAGAGAAAGCTCCCTCTAGGGTTGGTGTATTTTATTGACACTGAATAATACTGACCTCTTTCAAGGACAGGGTCATCCTTGAATACACGTTTCGATGAGACTCACGGTTCCTCTAGCCAAAAAAGTAGACGTAGTTGTATTCATTAATATCATTCAAATTACTTTTGTATTTTCCTGTATAAAACACACCTGAATGTCGTCTCCACACAGATAAGAATGACAGTGCAAGTGCACAGAATGTATATCATGTGTACAGGGTGGCTTAGTTCAACTACAAAGCAACATTATCCAAGAAACAACACGTCAGACCTTAAGGGGCACATACATTCCAGCATTTCAGGAAAAACACAAGGGGGAACAAAATGGTGAAATTTGGTAGCTGTTGGGGATGGCGGGCGGGGGGAGGGGGGGGGGAGGTAAACTATGTTAACTTAAGAATATCATTTGGGAACGAGGAGAGTAAAAATTAGTACACGTGAGACTTCCTCTTGAAGCTGGAGATTTCGAAATCTCTTTTTCCTCCTACACGCCGCTTCTGCGGTACCACAGCTTCCTCACAACTCTCCACGCCACTAAAGTACGCAGGTGGAAACACCTGTTGTTTCTGACGTAGATTTCATTTTTACTGATAGTGACATGACTCCCTTTAGTAAGAGTCTTGTAGGGGCTACACCGTCAAAGGTTTCAGAGGCACTCTTGACTTGTTAATTTTATTCGCTCATTAACGGCATACTCTAATGAAGATGCATTATATGCCCTGACGGAAATTGCACCGTTCCAGTGGTGGCGTTGTGGATTTGAATTTCCTGCTGGGGCTGTCGAGCGACGTCGCCGGACCATACACAGGTCGCCGTTGTCCCTACATTGCCCGAGCCGGAACGCCGCATAGGGCACTCGCCGAAGCCACGGAGTCACCGCCCAGAGCTGGACGGTACATTCAGCAGGCCGGCGCGCAAGTAGACGAGGTGCATCTGTTTCACCTGGCCGTCAAGTTGGATGTGTCGTTGATTGTGTTGGGACTCCACCGTGAGAGTGAAATACATTCTGTGCCGGGCATTGTCTACAAGTATAGTGTAACTACTAACAGCACTTCTACAGCAGTATATCATTTTTAATTTCATTTATTCTCCAAGGTCAACCGCCAGTGTTTTTTTACAGGAAAACCAGCTTAATGTCTGCTGCTTCACTCGTATAGACTGTATTGTGTTCACAGATTTTTTTTCCTTTTCCTTTAATTGAATTAGTGGTTTGTTACTCTCAAATCTCATGTGTAAATCTTCACACTGTACGAAAATCGATTATGGTAGCTATAAAAACGAAAATTAATATTTGGGTTCTCTACCACAAATAAAAATACACGTGTTGCAACATTTCTGGAAATGAATCCCCTAAAGAGTGAAAATAGATGCTCAATGTTTATTTGGATAAGAAATGTCATTATTAAAGAACTACTGAAGCTAAAGATAAATCCATGAAAACCGGTATGTGACTTCACAGATACATGGATGTATATGTGTTTCAATGTTCTTGGAATTTCAAACCCTAAGGAGGTCAAATAAATGCTTTCGTATTTTTATTTGTTTTCATTTCTGACCGAGAAGTGAAATTCCAGTTTTCGTAGTACTGCCTTAAAAATAGCCTTAATAGCGACATATTTTCACAAAACATCTCGTCCCCTATTTCACCCCCTTACGGACAGAATATCGAAAAATCCGTTCTTAAATGAACCCTACAAATGAGATCAACAGCCTCTGCAAGTTTCAAACATCTGTCCCTGTTAACGAGGCGGGTACGATGAGTCAGCGAATGAGTCAGTCTGTCGGGAATTTGCCTTACACATATATATTATTATACTGTTGAAGAGTTTTGTCTGTTTATTGTCGTTGACGTGTTTTATTCAGGAATTAAATGTCTGTTTATTGTCGTTGACGTGTTTTATTCAGGAATTAAATGACTGCCAGATTGATTTTCTATTGTGCAGCGGCTTTTTACAAATATTGTAAAGCTTAGAACACGTTACCAACCCATTCCTACTGCTCCCCTACCGCTCCATTGGACATTAGACACGTTTATTGTTCTGGGAGAATGAGGCAAAAGTTATCAAAAAGCAGGGAGTGTTTATGCAGGGAGGGATCAGGATCCTCCGAGCTGGTCGCGACATGTTGTTAGGAACATTGGAGGCACAGATTCGTAACTGTGTCCTGATGGAACTGACCCACCCGGCCAGAGTGGCCGAGCGGTTCTAGGCGCTACAGTTTGGAACCACGAGACCGCTACGGTCGCAGGTTCGAATCTTGCCTCGGGCATGGATGTGTGTGATGTCCTAGTTAGTTAGGTTTAAGTAGTTCTAAGTTCTAGAGGACTGATGACCTCAGAAGTTAAGTCCCACAGTGCTCAGAGCCATTATACACTTGTCGCGTTTCGGTTACGCTGTCTGTTACGGCTGAGGTAGAGGTGTAAACGTCTCCGGCCGCCTGGCGAGCTACGAAACTGACAGTTTTCAACACTTTTTTTAGAAAATACTTGAGGTGTGTCTTAGCAGCTAAAATTTTGACACCGTGTTTCTGTAGGTGTATTCTTCCTCTGTAAAAAATTTCAGGATAAGTTTAGAAATGTCGGATTGGATCGTTAGTTGCTAGAGACGTTATCGCGCGCCGATATTGCCTTGCGTTAACGTCTGACAGCTCTACCTCGGATAAGTCTCGTTATTGCATGGTGTGAAATGTTCAGTGGTTAGAACGCCCTGTTGTCTGCTACGCTCAGTGACAGATAGCCGTTAGTGCTCAGTGTTGCACTAGATGAGTAGCGCTTGTTTCAAGTGCGTCACTGCAGTGTGCTGTTCGCACGCTGCCAGCGATTCGACGCTTCGCGGCGGCTTGCTGGCAACAGTTGGCAGTTCACACGTGACATTTCGGGCTCTGCTTAGAAGATGTCTATCAGTACCTTATAATCGGGTTGCATGTTGTCGACAGGCAAAGCATGGAACCGTCAGCGCGGCTACAAATCTTTATAGCCATTAAAAACGAACTGTACATTATGCAGAAGCTGTTGAAAAGTGGAGGACCTCCAGAATTTCAAATGTGAACAAGTGACAATTTAGGGCAAAAAAATTACTCTCAAAACGATCAAATCTTTCCTCTCCTAACGCTGTTTATTTCGTATTATCAATGGCTGACAATTCAAAAACGCGGAAGGAAGTAAAATGAGTTGTTGGAAAATAAATATGCTTTTCTAATTGTTGAACACATAGAAAAACGTTTCCCTATACTTTCGTCTTTGTGAAACTTTTGCTTCTAACTTTGACAATTAAAGCAAATTATAAGGAAACAAACATTTTTCTGTTTCTGTTAGCGGTAACAAGTGTTTAAAAGAATTTCCTTCTCATTAAAAGCCCAATCATGTCCACCTTTGTGCACTTTTACTACCAGACTGGTCTCTCCACTTGGGAACGACCTCCATTCTTCGCAAATACTGTCTTTCGTATCATTGTGCGTTGTAAGACACTCTTGATACACCATGGCTTGGATACATCTCCAAAATGTAATCAAAGGTAATTAAATCTGGGGACAGCGTTGGCCATCTCATTGGCCGCCCTCTACCAACCGAGATTTGATTCAAGTTCCGCCTGTGAATGTGTCTGACAGCAATATCGTGGTGCTAAAGGAAAATTTTCCACCAACTTAGTCGGGACAAACTCCAGAAACTCGGACTGCCTCTTACCAGTTAATAATTTATAACTTTATCTTGGACGCATGAAATGTATTCGCAGTTGCGAATTTCGCCAACCATCATCTGTATAAAGGAATTACGACAGTAAAAATCTGTGCCGCATCGGCACTCGAACCCGGATTTCCCGCTTATCGCGAGTAGTCACCTTACCATTTTTTTTATTTACATTTTGTTCGTTATTGTTCATTGCATTTGATCGTAGTGGACGTCACATGACATCCGTTGAGCTACCATGCCGGCAGACCATTAGGTTATCTGAGCACGTGTCACGGCCACACACAAACTTCCTTCTGTCGTCTACTATGTGTCAACAGCCTGCACTCATACATCCATTGCGAATCTTCCAGTACGGGGAAAATATTTTAATGGCGCGGTGGTGGCGAATGAGTACGATATTGCAGTACCTGTGTTAATCAGGGGTACGATGCAATATTCCTCCTGAAATGCAAGCGCGTCTGGGGAAACATTACATCGTACTTTTGAATAACACAGGCACTAGCCGGCCGGAGTGGCCGTGCGGTTCTAGGTGCTACAGTCTGGAGCCGAGCGACCGCTACGGTCGCAGTTTCGAATCCTGCCTCGGGCATGGATGTGTGTGATGTCCTTAGGATAGTTAGATTTAATTAGTTCTAAGTTCTAGGCGACTGATGACCTCAGAAGTTAAGTCGCATAGTGCTCAGAGCCATTTGAACCAGAGGCAACACAGGCACTGCAATATACCAGTATTTTGGATGAGTGCACAACCGGTACTTATGCTTCTTACGTACTTCTTTTCTGGCTAACGTGAAATTTGAGTTTTCTTCCAAGCTATAGGGAACATTTAGGATATTCATCTCGTCATTAACTTTGAATATATCATCACCGGCCCTTGACATGACACTCGTGAAGCCCGGATTCTAATTTCGCAACCAGGAGAGAAAGGCAATTTTTGTCCGGAAATCGTCTTCGGTAACAGCTCAACGGACGTGGATGTGACGCAGAGGTAAGCAACTATCATCTACAGCTTCGGACAGTACTTCTGCTCGTCCCAGAATGCCGTTACGCCCTTCGTATTAGAATATGGTGGTAAATATTTATATCAGGATAACTATCTGCTCTTCTTCTACCTCTAATACATATTCTGAGTATTTGTTACGATTGTGGGTCGGTTCAAATGGTTCAAATGGCTCTGAGCACTATGGGACTTAACTTCTGAGGTCACCAGTCCCCTAGAACTTACAACTACTTAAACCTAACTAACCTAACGACATCACACACATCCATGCCAGAGGCCGGTTTCGAACCTGCGACCGTAGCAGTCGCGCGGTTCCAGATTGCAGCGCCTAGAACCGCTCGGCCACCGCGGCCGGCTTGCTGGGACATAACAACACACCTGTCGTATAGAGGACAACGAGAAGAGTTTTAATATAATTCAAATTCGACGAGAACTGATGGTGGGATTCAGCCTGTAGATCATGAAATTTTTCGGCAGTGTAAAGCATTTCTCAGAAAATTGTCAGACAATATAATTTCCAATAATTATTTCTCATTTCTGGTATGGGAACAGTATTGTTGAACTTTAGTCATATGTACGTTACCAGACTGCAACACCATGTTTTACGGATTTGATTAAGTATGCAGAACGACGGCCGCGATCATTTCTCCCTCCATTACAATTTTGTCTAAAGAAGTTAGCAATTATAGTGAAGGGCCAGAATGGGTTAACTTTTCTTTTTATCAGTTTTGCTTGATGAATGAAAATGTTTCTTTTCGTCGTACTATGGACACTTCAAATTTTTGTGATAGATACGCGGAATAATCGAGGAATTGTTCGTTGTTGCTAAAATATACATTATTGAAAAACAAACATGCTAGAGGAATTATTATAAGATATTTCCAATTAAAATAATAAATTCCCGACTGACCTAAGCCGTATGAAATGTAAGATCATACACTGCCTTGAATTTCTTTGCTCTACTTACTAGTTACTTCTGTAACAATTACACCTCAACAGCTGTCGATATGAATTGCAAGATATTAAAACAGTCACAGGTCCAGTAAAGCAGTCACTTGCTCACTCTTGATGGAGCCACTGTGATGTTTATGTGGGCCCCTGGTCACGTCGGTCTGACAAGAAACGAGACAGCTGACGTTGCTGCTACATCTGCATCTACATTTATACTCCGTAAGCCACCAAATGGTGTGTGGCGGAGGGCACTTTGCGTGTCACTGTCATTACCTCCCTTTCCTGTTCCAGTCGCGTATGGTTTGCGGGAAGAAAGACTGCCGGAAAGCCTACGTGCGCGCTCGAATCTCTCTAATTTTATATTCGTGATCTCCTCGGGAGGTATAAGTAGGGGGAAGCAATATATTCGATACCTCATCCAGAAACGCATCCTCTCGAAACCTGGACAGCAAGCTGCACCGCGATGCAGAGCGCCTCTCTTGCAGAGTCTGCCACTTGAGTTTGCTAAACATCTCCAGAACACTATCACTCTTACCAAATAACCCTGTGACGAAACGCTCCGCTCTTCTTTGGATATTCTCTATGTCTTCTGTCAACCCAACCTGGTACGGATCCCACACTGATGAGCAATACTCAAGTAGAGGTCGAACGAGTGTTTTGTAAGCCACCTCCTTTGTTGGTGGACTACATTTTCTAAGGACTCTGCCAATGAATCTCAACCTGGCATCCGACTTAACAACAATTAATTTTACATGATCATTCCACTTCAAATCGTTCCGCACGCATACTGCCAGATATTTTACAGATGTAACTGCTACCAGTGTTTGTTCCGCTATCGTATAATCATACAATAAAGGATCCTTCTTTCTATGTATTCGCAATATGTTACATTTGTCTATGTCAAGGGTCAGTTGCCACTCCCTGCACTAAGTACCTATCCGCTGCAGATCTTCATGCATTTTGCTGCAGTTTTCTAATGCTTCAACTTCTCTGTATACTACAGCATCATCCGCGAAAAGCCGCATGGAACTTCCGACACTATCTACTAGGTCATTTATATATATTGTGAAAAGCAATGGTCCCATAACACCCAAAACACTCCCCTGTGGCACGCCAGAGGTTACTTTAACGTCTGTAGACGTCTCTCCATTGAGAACAACATGCTGTGTTCTGTTTGCTAAAAACTCTTCAATCCAGCCACACACCTGGTCTCATATTCCATAGGCTCTTACTTTGTTTATCAGGCGACAGTGCGGAGCTGTATCGAACGCCTTCCGGAAGTCAAGGAAAATGGCATCTACCTGGGAGCCTGTATCTAATATTTTCTGGCTCTCATGAAGAAATAAAGCTAGTTGGGTCTCACACGATCGCTGTTTCCGGAATCCATGTTGATTCCTACAGAGTAGATTCTGGGTTTCCAGAAATGACTTGATAGCCAAGCAAAAAACATGTTCTAAAATTCTACAACAGATCGATGTCAGAGATATAGGTCTATAGTTTTGCGCAGCTGCTCGACGACCCTTCTTGAAGACTGGGACTACCTGTGCTCTTTTCCGATCATTTGGAACCTTCCGTTCCTCTAGAGACTTGCGGTACACGGCTACACGGCTGTTAGAAGGGGGGCAAGTTCTTTCCAGTTCTCTGTGTAGAATCGAATTGGTATCCCGTCAGGTGCAGTGGACTTTCCTCTGTTGAGTGATTTCGGTTGCTTTTCTATTCCTTGGACACTTATTTCGATGTCAGCCATTTGCAGTCCTCGTATTCAGCCCGCAAGTTCTTGCATTCCCTCTGATGATCTCTGTGTTTCCGTCTGTCAGTGGGTGGTGTAATTTTGGCATCACCACTGCTCCTGCCTCCAAGGGAACAAGCTCCAGGTTATGAAGCCACTCGCACAAGCTTCTACGCCCTCCTCTTGACCGTCTCACTGTGAGATCATTTTAGCGAGGTTGCATATCGGGCACTTTCTTTTTAGCCATTGCCATTTGTTAAGTGGTGCTTCCCAACCACTTTGTGCCCATTGCGCTCAATCTTCTATGGTCCACCATTTCCTGACGGAATGTCCCTTTTTTACTCACTTATTTTTCGTTTGTGTTTGGCGTGTGCGTTATCGGCTGTTTTAGCGAAAGCTGTGCGGGTTCGACTGCGTTTTCCATTTCATTCATGGTAGCAATATGGCGAAGGCAATTAAATTTTAGGCTGAGTACCTCAGTTTCTCTAAGACGTATTTTATAGACCTTTCTCCATGTCCTCTTCCGTCGATTTGGATTATCGTGTAGTCGCTTTTAACTCCTCTCATTATAAATGATGACTAACTGAAAACCTCAGCTGCCGACAGGTGTTGTTGATATACCTCATTATCCTCGCTTTGGACACCCTGGCATGGGTGCGTATGACCCTAGTTGTCCATGCGACCTAAAACAAAACAAACGAACAAACAAACCACTACTACATGGTGGTCTGAATTTATATCAGACTCTGGGCACGCTTTACAATCCAGTATCTGATTTGCGAATCTCTGTATGACCATGACGTAATCTAACTGTAATCCTCCCGTGTCAACCAGCCTTTTCCAAGAATAACTCCTGCCCTTTTGACTCTTGAACCAAGTATTCGCTATTACTAGTACAAATTTGTTACAGAACTCAAGCCCATGTTCTCTTGTAACCTTTTCTTCTACTCCTTCCCCTACAACTGCATTCCAGTCCCCCATGTCTGTTAGACTTTCTTCTCCCTTTATGAACTGTAGTATCCGTTCAATATTATCATACAATTTCTCTGCCTCTTCTTCTTCAACTTGTGACGTCGACGTGTCTACCTGAAATATCGTTGTGGTGTTGGTTTGCTGTCGATTCTGATAGGAACAACGCTATCACTGAACTCTTCACAGTAACATACTCCCCGCCCTGCCTTCCTACTCGTAACGAGTCCTAATCCCTTTATACCATTTTCTACTGCTGTTGATGTTACCCTATATTAATATGACCATAAATCCTTCTCATCTTTCCATTTCACTTCACTGATCCCTTCTATATCCATATTGAGCCTTTGAATTTCCCTTTTCAGATTTTCCCGCTTCCCTACCACGTTAAAGCTTCTGACATTCCATGCCCCAACTCGTAGACCGTTGTCCTTTCGCTGGTGATTCAATCTTTTTCTCGTGGCCATTTCCCCCTTGGCAGTCCCCTCCTGTAGATCCGAATGAGGGACTGTACCGGAATCTTTTGCTAATGCCGAGATCATCATGACACTTTTTCAGTTATAGGCCACATATCCCGTTATATGTCTTTAAGGATACAGGACACTTTTCCGGCTCAATATTACGTAAAAATCAACGCGTATTTCTTTCAGGCACTGTTTATACTGTAAATGTTTTACAGACTTCTTTTGATCGCAGGTAATGCAGCACACTTTCTAAAGAAATTAGAAGTATTTTGAATATTTTTAAACCTGTTTATGGTTATTGAAAATTACAAAGAAACTGATGTAATTTTTTTTTTTTCAAAATGCTTCGTTTAATTGAGGTACCATTTATCCAATGTTATACATTTCAAGGAGACCAAATTTTTACCAGATATAAGTGACATGATTGCTGAGGTACTAGACCTATTTCATTCCACTTATTATGTATATTACAGGGATAAAAAAATCACATCTTACATTTTAATTTTTATAATTTTTACCTAGTAAAAATGTTACTGTTTTGTAATTTAGTTGATTCTGCAATAAAGCTTAGGTCCACTACAGAATTATGGACTATTGCAAGTTACAGAAAAAAATTAGATCATTGCTTTATAAACTTCAGGAAATATTTGTACCTAAATTCTGAAAAATACAACTTGTGGGAAATTGCAAATGAAGATATGAGTCCAATTATACTATGCCTCAGAACATTCCTGAAGCATAGTCTTCATCCTGCAGCGTTTCGTCATATTCAAACGTCCTCTTGGCACTCCTTTCAGCACTTCTTGCTCCTTTGGTAACTGGAAGAGCGAATTTTTCAGCTTAACGCACCCGATGTCTGTCAAACGCAAGCAATTGATCTTCCATATCAGAACCACATTTTATGCCTAAATTTCTCAGGACTTTCAACCTTCCTATTACTCCATGATTGAAACATATCACTCCATCTAGTACACCAACTAGTAATGAATTTAGTCTTACAAAAACATTCTTGGGTAATCTTACCCATATGGAAGGGTTGAAACTTTCATTTGTATTCTGAGTGCACCCATGAAGACAATTACTAAGCAAAACAGACTCACTCAGGACTCTAAAAATTGGTTTTATTTTATTCATAACAGGCTCAGGAAGAGAATGCTTATGATGGTATATTTGACCATTTTCTGTTGCTTTTTGGTAACCACACCAAGAGTCTGCTCCTTTAGGACGAAGTCCGTGAACACGGTAGTCAGCTGTGGAAAACTTATAAAAGTAGGTGACCCATACAGCTTTCCTGATTGCTGTAACTTCATTCAGAGATTCAGTTCCTTTACTGGCCAGTCCGTAATAACTCTGAAGTAGGTTTACTTCAGTTTCTGTCAATCTGCCTAGACCAGACTGAGATTTTCTATCAGATAGCAACTTTCCTCTCATTTCTCTTCGTATCTTCCTCAATCTAGCACCCATCCTCTTTTGCACATGTCCACAACACTCCAGTTTTGTTACCAAGGTATCACCATAAACATTGAACTCATTAATTTTATCGCCTAGGTACTTCGTATATCTAACGTTATGAATGGGCACAGACTTCTGAAATATTTTTGTATCTCCACAACACTCCACACCTCCACTGTAACCATCACAATTCTTAGAACACTGATGTTCAATATGTCCTTCAGTGTTAGCATGGCAGGCGTATCAGTACTTAGATAAGCACTCAACATCAACAACTTTTCCATTTTCAATGAAGTAGCACTTACAACACCATTCAAGAAACCATGCTTTATACATAAACGTCAAGGCACCTAAAAGTATTTTTATGTACTTGCTGAACCTACTGGAAGGAGGAGGAAGGTCCATCAAACCACAAAACGTTTCAGCAGCCTCTTTTACTTTTTCTATTGCACGCATTGGATACATTAGCTTCAAATTCACGTCATATGAATTATGCACAATGTTCGAAATCATTTTCGAGGTATATTTTTTGCAGGATCTACACAGAACAACTAATTTTGACGCTAAACCCTTCCTGCTACTTTCTTGTTCAGTTATTTCCAGACAGCCTACACCGTCACATTGTTTACTTTTCGCCACTTCCTTTATCAAAGGAGATAAGACACCCACATGAACAACAACAAACCCGCTACAAATAGCGTCATTGTTAACACAAAAGCCGACCGGCGTGGCCGAGCGGTTCTAGGCGCTTCATTCTGGAACCGCGCGACCGCAACGGTCACAGGTTCGAATCCTGCCTCGGGCATGGATGTGTATGATGTCCTTAGGTTAGTTAGGTTTAAGTACTTCTAAATTCTAGGGGACTGATGACTTCAGCAGTTAAGTCCCATAGTGCTTCGAGCCATTTGAACCATTAACACAAAAATTTCAATCACCAGGCGGCGTGTCATGTGGGAGTTTCTTCCCTAAAGAATTGATACGTAGGTTACTTTCAACAGTGTGGCTTGCTTTACACAATGTAGCATACGTATAATTGCTGGAAACAGAAATTTCACAGTTCTTTTCGAAATGATACTGGTCTCTGTAACAGAAATAAAGGGGTCGTGGCGGCACACATAACGGCAACTTTAAAATTTGGGATATATAGGTCATTTTTCATTTGAAATCCTATAATCTATATATCCATGTAATCAAGAAAAACTATAGAATTTAATAAAGTCATAAGAAATTTCGATTTTTCCACCATTTATAAGTAACATATATCCTTAATACAGTGGTTTCCATTGCCTTCGGCATGACCTCAGAAGTTAAGTCCCATAGTGCTCAGAGTCATTTGAACCATTTGAACCCCCCTCCTTTCCCGTCCTCTCTCTCAATCCTGGCGCGATGACAGTATCACTTCCTTTATCAAAACGTCCCTCCTTCTCTGCCAACCAGACCCTGTTCATGCACACACTGTCCTAGCAGCATGTTGACGCCTTCCTCTTCAGTTTTACCATCCTCCAATGTTAACATATTACCCATACCTCTCCCTATGTCCTCAACTGTAAGGATAATCCCCGCTCCTTAGCGTGAGGTGAGGTTGCTATTGGCCACCTTAAGCATATCCCCATCGGGTGAAAACCCCTGTTCAATGATCCTACCAAATACCTTATCCTCAGCGCCTATTATCTTGCCCTAACCGTCACATGTTCCACAATATACATCCATCCTGCTGTTCCCATCGGCTGTGAATTCGTCTCCCATACTGACTGCACCTTTTCACCTATGTAATTGCTGCGGACCTTAACATACGTAGCTGTGACTCTGCCATTCTCTGGTGGTGATATTAGTTCCTTTCCACCCTCCAAGGCGACCTTGCCCCAGCAGTGTCCTCACTTTCCCCAACCTACTTAGGCATACCATTGTGGAATTCCTCGATCCTATTGGCAGTGACACCCTCCCAGTCCTTTCCACCATCTCCTTCACACCCATCTTGTCACTACTCCCATGGTCTTTCAGGGCTACCACTGTGCTCATTAGAATGCCTACCAGGAACCCATTGACAACCAGGTTGATAACCATCCCGTCCACAACCACCATACTGACAACATTGCTCACACCTCATCTTTTCTCCAGAAGACCGTCTCTGATACTGTAGTGGCCCATGTTCCCATAAAACCTATCAACCCTGTCAGTGTGTGGGTGTTATGTTGATGAGGTGTGCAACGGATTGATCTGACAAGTACCCTTTGGCTCCTGCAAGAAGCCAGTTCCACCCGACTCTACTACAGAAGTCAGACAGACGCTCCTAACGGACCAAAAAGAATTGCCTGAAAAACTTTCAGCAGTAAATATCTTCTGGAGTCTACCGCTGTAAGGAAAAGACACAAAAATATTTTATTTTCTTACGGATCTAGTGGGATATCTGGGAACTGTAGTATTGCTAGTTAGTCTAAGAAAAACATTAAACGAACGAAAAATATTATTTATTGCAAAATTAAAGAAAAATTAAATGAAACTTTTCTTTATAAACAGATACACAAATTTCCGTGTTCTTTTCGGAATAGGAGGTTACCTCTTATGGATAGGAATCCTGTTAATGACATTTATGTATAAAGTGTGGGAAAGCTCTTTTATCCCTTTTCTTTAAGAATGTTATTTACTCGGCAGAATGGCTGAGAGCGCGTTTACTCAACTTCAATAACTATCCAATTGAATTTTTCTGAGTACGGTCCTGGCTGTCGGGTGAGAAATATAATGGAGTGACGTGAATGAAGTACGTTATTTCTAATGGAGGAAAGATGGGGCTCGCCTGCGCTGTAGCTCTTAATACCGTGAGCTGCAACGACTGCTGCCTGCGTCGTTCGCCGCTGAAAAATAACGAAACTATCTCTTTCTATCTTGATTGACCTTCGGCAATCGAACTCTCACTATGCCTTGATGACGTCAAGGACTCCTATCTGCCCCTAGTCCAACTATTGGTGTGGTACACCAGTCAGATAACCAGTCCACCGCCATGCCACTCAATGTTCGCCCGCACGCACTAACTAATACTGTGTTCACACCACACATTAAGTCACCCGGCCAACACAGTGAACAAATGCTTAATCGCAAGCGACTCAGTATAGAGTATCACTCCGATTCGTTAGCGACAGAGGTGCTCTCTCATTGCAGTACTGAGTAGAGACTTTGTTCCTTGCTCTCTGCATACATGCATAAGCGCACTCGCTCCTGCTACGTGTTCCCGCTACAAGAGCATCACTGGAATGACTTCCCTCCATGCAAAAAGCGAAAGGGTGTCTCATCTGCTATCTTTCTCTCACTCCTCCGGCTCATTGTGTCAGAAACAGTCCACCAATCAGCGTTACTCTTACAAACAGGAGAATGGCTAAGCCGACCAATCAGGAAATATATAGTGTTAGGCGTTTACTGTCCACTTGTGGGAACTCTGTAAATGCGCACTAGGTCCGTCAAAAAAATGCTCTCTGAAACAATACAGCAGAATTTGCTTTTAAGGTGAACACGCAAACCATTATCCATTTTTTCCGGCAAAAACTGTTTTGGTCCTTGGGTGGTCAGCCGGCCGGCACTACTGCGTCCTAACCCATCCTCCTATGGACTTTCCAGCGGGCGGGATCACTATTGCATCACCTACCACCGCCTCAAGGAATGCCCTCTCCCCCTTTCTCATCGCCCCTGTCAACCTGTACAGTACTATCCTTTCCACTGTCTTTTACCATGACCTGTGGAACATCTCCTGCATCGTGTTGATACTTAAATCCAACAAACTCTCTTTGGACACTTCCTATCACACCATACACCTAATAAGGTCTTTGAGTCCATTCTCTCCCACCATATTCTTCACCACCGAACTCAACCCTCCTACCCAGTGGGGTTTCTGGCCCTCCTTCTTCACTGACAATGAGCTCCTTAAAGTCACCCATTTCCTCTCCCCCAATTTAACTACTGTTGCTCTGCTATTTTTTGATTTTCTCGACCTCCAGAATGCCTATAACCATGTATGACATTCTGGGCTGCTTTTCAAGCTCCATACCAAATCCCTTCCTATCAACTTCATCGATCTCATTTCCTCCTTGCTCTTACACAATCCTTCCCATGGCATCATTTATAATACCAATTCTTGTACCTTCCATCCTACCACAGGTATGCTCCAGTGCTCCGTTCTTTCTCCTCTCTTTTATCTCCTGTACACCTCTGATATGCCCAAACCACCCTCACTGTCCATCTCCTTCAACACACTGGTGCCACCACCTTCCTTACCCCCTATCCTACCCTTCAACGATCCCAGTGCTGGCCCCAAACCCACAAAAAACAAGTTTACCACTTGGCCCAACCAAAGGATCCTTCAAATCAATCCTTCTGAAACCCAGGCAATCAATAAAAGACATACCACCCCCTCCTCCTGGCTCCATGATTTGTACTTTACCATCTCTAACCATCCTGCCTTGGCCTCACCCTTGACTGTCACCTCACCTGAACTCTCCATCTACTTTGCATCCAATACAAAGTTCACAGTAGACTTCACTTCCTGTCCTGTCAAATGGATATGATGATTTCATTCTTCCACCATGATTAACATCTACAAATCCTTGATCCATCCCACCCTTTGCTATTCCAGTGTGGCCTTGGATATTTGCCCCTCCTAAATTCTATAGTCGTCCAAATCCTTCAGTGTCATATTCTCTACTTCACTTTCTGTATCCGTCTTCAGTTCCCCATGAGGATCCACTACGAGCTCATCCCCTTCCCACATTGCCTCCTTTTCCATGAAAACATCCATATCCTCTAGACTGCCTCAATCCTCCTCACCCCCTGGTCTCTCCTTTCCTGTCTACTACCCACCTACTGCCACATGTCTACCAATATGACCCTTCTTCTCCCTATTTCCGCACCCTCCACCTTCTCTTCCAACGAAAATTTCAATGTCTTCGCCCTGATATTTATTCTTCCAACCCTGACTGTCCTGTTCCCCTCTCCTTCTCCCTAGTGCTTTCAGTCCTTCCCCTCTCCCTCTGCAGTTTCCTATTTCATACCACCAGTCCTTCTCACTTCTTCTTTCCAAATCCTTGCATTCCTTCATGGGATGTTCCCTTCCCACCCTACCCATTTCCTCCCCCTTAGTGTGCTACCTGCTCCCACCATTCTTCCCCTTCCTGCGCCCTCTCCTTCACCGACCTTCCTGCCTCTCTCTTTCCTCTCTCCTTCCTCTCTGACCTCATCTCCCTTTGAAGGTCCTTCCAATTTTAAACCAATTAATTTCCGTTGTGTTTAGTGTTTGCCGTGTATGTAACATAAGTACAGCGTGTGTTCAGTGTCGTCATCCCGTATGGCTCTCATTATTGTAAACAACTTTATTAATTGTGCTCTTCGTGACGCCAGTGTTTATATGCTGTGTCTTCGTCGAGTGACTGTTTCATTTCACGTGGATTTTATGTAAACGTCCCAGGTGAAACTACCCCTTTCTTTGTATATAGGGTGTACACGAAGTCTGGGAACACGTTTAATTATTTATTGCACAAGAACGAACATTGTACAGATATCATACATATGTCATTTTGAAGAGAAACCTTGAAAGCTTTTTTCTCATGTAAATCGCCACAGCGTAGTCTGGTAATTTGCCGATAGTCAGCGCTTGTCGCAAACATGGCGAGTACACGTGTGGAGCGAGCATTCTGTGTGTTGGTGTTCGACAAAAATTTCAGATCTCACCCTGTGTGACTTTTTTCTGTGGGAATACATTAAGACATCTGGTGTATGTGCCGCCTCTACCACGTGATGCAGCAGAGCTCCGGGAGAGAATACATGAAGCGACTGCTACAGTCGACCATGCCATGTTGGGACGGGTGTAGCGAGGGTTTGATTCCCATATTGACGTCTGCTGGGTCCCTCAGGTTAGCATATCGAATGTTTGTAAAAGAAAAAACAAAACAAACAAACTTTCAGAGTTTCTCTTTAAAATGCAATATGTATGACATCTGAACAGTGTTTAGTTCTTGTGCAATAAATAATTGAAAGTGTTCCCGGACTTTATGTACACCCTGTATTTTATATCCCATTGCTGCCTCTTCCCATGTGTAGACTTAATCTTTTATCCACGTCTGTTATCTATGTAACGTTTTATTTTATACAGTCTATCGGCTTAAGTGCGGCGAATTGTGCCACACACAGCCCAAACCTGCCCACATGGGGCTACACATGAAGTAAATACAATTGGACTGCATTATCATGGAATACAGACTGTTACGATAGAAAAGACGGACGTGGTTTACATATATAGGGAAAGTGGCAGGAATGTCTATAACACTTTATTTACAACCTACTTCAAACAGGGAGCAACCACTCGTTATATCTTTTTCGTTTTTTCCCTCTCTCGAGTTATTAGACAGTTCTCCATGTAGACCACTGTACAACCACGAGAAAGAAACCGACGAATAACAGTTGCTGGGGAGAATAATGAATTTGCAAGATTTACCACCGTGAATGGTAATTCACATATTATCTCTTAGAATCATGAATCAGATTACTGTCTGCCGAATTTTCAAAAAATCCCCTTCATATTTAACTCCATGACGAAATTCATGGCAATGATTTCCGGAAAAGAATAGCATATGGCAAGAGATCCTCCAGCAAATATAGAGACAAAACTTCTTCGTTCTAGTATTATTAACTGATGAGGCAACCTTCATGAACTATGATACGATTAATAGACAAAATTCGCATTATCCTAATGTAGGAAACCGCCATTGTGTACGCCAAGTTGAATATTAGTGTCTCTGGTGGAATGTGAATGTTTGGTGTGGAATAATTCGTCACAAACGCATTGGCCCATTCCTAGTCAATGGCTAAAATATACACATAAAAATTATAAATATTAAAATATAAAGGTTTCCTTACTTTCTTACTTCATGGCACTACGGTCTTCTGAGCACCTCGACGTCCTCAGTCACAGATTTCCAGTCGTCTCGGTCTTCAGCACGCCTGCACCACCTCCTCACACCCACTGCCCTCAGGCCGGCCTCCACATCTTCCAGCCATCTCACACGTGCATGTCCTCTCCTTCTTCTACCACCAGGATGTCCCATCATCAGCCTCCTTGGGAGTCTTTCTTCTGTCATCTTCTGGACATGTCCTAACCATCTTAGCCTTTCCATTTTGACTGAGGTTAGCAAATCATGTTCTTTGTAGAGTGACCTTATTTCTTCATTAGTCCTAATTCTCCATACCTCTTCTTCAAAGGTTAAAAAATCTTTCTCAGCAGTTTTGTGTCCCAGATATTTACCTATTCTCCAAAGCCTCTGTCAGTACCCATGCCTCACTGCCATAAGGGCAGAACTTGTTTGATCATTGTTTTGTAACGTATTAGCTTTAATTTCCTATACAGGTTTTTACTTTTAAGCAAGAAGGATATTGCTCTAGATGATATGTTGGCGGCCTTAATTCGTTTGCTATATATGCCCCCACTTTGCCGGCCGCGGTGGCCGTGCGGTTCTAGGCACTTCAGTCCGGAACCGCGTGACTGTTACGGTCGCAGTTTCGAATCCTGCCTCGGGCATGGATGTGTGTGATGTCCTTAGGTTAGTTCGGTTTAAGTAGTTCCAAGTTCTAGGGGACTGACGACCTCAGATGTTGAGTCCCATAGTGCTCAGAGCCATTTGCCCCCACTTTGTTTTCTGGTGTTATTACTGAGCCAAGATAAGTAAAACTGTCTACTCTTTCGAAGCAGTACCCTTCTAACTGGAGATCATCTATGTTTCTTCTTACTCGCTCAGTTACCATGTACTCACATTTTGTCTCACTAATTTCTAGACCAAGGGTCTCGTCGGCGGCTTCAAATTCTTTGAAGGCTGATGTAAGCACTTCCGTACTTCTAGCACTTATTACCACATCTGCATAGGCTAAAATTTGAAGCAGTCTGTTATAAATAGTGCCTCCTGGGTTTGTGGTTATTGATCTTCCTGCATTCTTTAATACCAGGTTGAGTAGTACTCTGGATAATGGGTGTCCCTGTCTTAGGCCTCCTTCTGTTGGAAACGATCTCGACAGATATCCCTGAACTTTAACCTGGCTTCTCCTGTTTTCCAGTGTTACCTTAGTTAATTTCATTAACTTTTTAGGAAATGTGAATGTCTGAATTGTTTCCCAAGTGCTGCTCTTTTAATTCTGCCATAAGCCTGTTTAAAATCTATAAAGAGGTGTTCTAATCGTACATTACATTCGTAGATCTTCTCCAGCATCATACATAATGTAAAGATATGATCAGCTGAAGACCTCTCAGATCCGAATCCTGCCCAGTACTTGCATAGAATCATCTCTGCTCTTCTACTTACTCTCTTTGTTACAGCAGTAGAAAGGATTTTATAGACGATGCTCAGCTGAGATATTCCTCGGTAGTTCTTACACTCCATGCGTAATACTTTCTTATGTATAGGGCAGATGGTTGCTAACGTCCAGTCCTCTGCCATTTTCTCCGTTTCCCAGCCCATTTTAATTATTTTATGTATCCTCCTTACTAACATTTCACCTTAGTGTTCAATCCTCTCCGCCATTATGAGGTCGTATCTAGGAGTTTTGTCATTCACATGTTGTATCTTCTGGTAAACCTTGCGGGATGTAAGGTCGTGGTCCATGAAACTCTTCAGCTCCTAACGTTTCGTCCAGTGCTTCGCTGGACATCTTCAGAGGGGTGTTTCTCCTCCGGTGAGTCTTGCCGACTGACGGGTCGGACGTCTGAGAGCGACTTATGTATCGTAGAAAGTGGGCGTGACCAGAGTTACACGTGATATGCAGAGATAACCTTTGTCAGAGATAAAACTTAACTATCGATCGTAATCTTATATTTGGAGAGTAGCACTACAGAATTGCTAGACAGTTTTATCCGTGACAAGATTACGATCGATAGTTAAGTTTTATCTCTGACAAAGGTTATCTCTGCATATCACGTGTAACTCTGGTCACGCCCACTTTCTACAATACATAAGTCGCTCTCAGACGTCCGACCCGTCAGTCGGCAAGACTCACCGGAGGAGAAACACCCCTCTGAAGATGTCCAGCGAAGCACTGGACGAAATGTTAGGAGCTGAAGAGTTTCATGGACCACGACCTTACATCCCGCAAGGTTTACCAGAAGATATGTCATCCGGTCGTGAAAGCCTTCATACTATGATTCACATGTTGCTTTATAATTTAACTTAATTCTTCTATCGAAGGTGGTTCTGTATCAGCTACATCATCATCTCCATCCTCAGGTTGTCCTTCAGTTTCTTATCCAGCCTCTCCATTTCCTTCTTCGTTTACGATGTGTCTGATTGTAACATTTCAAAATGTTGTTCCCATGTTTCTACTACCTCCCCTTTTCCAAACATCAAACTTCCTGTATCATCTTTCAGCACGTCCACCCTTGGCTGATATCCTCTATTTGTTTGTCCCATACCATAAAGAATTTCCACCGCTGCTCATTTTCAAGGTTCTTCTGTTTTTCATCAATCATTTCCCTTTCCTCTACTCTCTTTTTATTCAGCGCTGAATTCTAAGCCATCCTTCTCTTCTCTTTAAATATAAGCAAATTATTTCGTCTGGATCTCTGTAACATTCTTTGTCGACCTTGATTTTTATCATCCAGCGTCTTTGACATCTTCTCATCAACCTCTTCAACTGTTGTATTTAATGCTAACTTAGTTACCTCCCACAGTACGTTGATATCCTTTCCCTCCATCGCATTGATCGTTTGCAACTCCTCTTACACTTTGATCCTATTCTCTTCCTCTTTCTTCTGGTCTTTAAACATCTCCACGTCGTGAATCTTACTTTTCTCGAACCCAGGCGTTCTGACTTCATACAAATCCATTCTATGGTTCTGGCTCTTACAAAAACATGGTCTAAGTCAATATCCGCTCCTCGGCGGCTGATCACATCCAAGACATCTGAAGCATGATGTCCATCTATCAGTATATGATCTATTTGATTTCTCGTCTGCCCATATGGTGATATCCAAGTCTCCTTATGAATGTCTTTGCGTGGGAAGCACGTACCTTCAATCACCAGTCCTTTGCTAAAAACCGGTTCAGACAATTTCCAGCCGTTGTTATTGGATTCCAGGTGTTTACTATGGAGTCCTGCCGCCGGTTGCTTCTCTTTCTCTTTAGCTACTTTGGCATTACAATCCCCCAGGACAATTTTGATATCGTACTTTGGCAGCTTATCATATACTTGCTCCAATTTCTCATAAATTCTTCTTTCTCTTCTTCAGCTGCATCCTCCATTGGTGCATGCACACTAATCAGCGACGAGCTGGAAAAATTTCCCTTCAGCCTCATTCGACATAATCTGGGGTTTATTGTTTCATGCCCCACCGTGGCGTTACCTGTGCACTTCTTTACCTTAAAACCTGTCCCTAATCTATTTTCTTCTTCCCCGCTATTGATCAAAGTATAACGCTAAAGATCGACCAACTCTGTTTGTATGAAGATGGTGTCTGTTCTTTCGGACAGACATCATTGGTGATCTTGCAGCTCTCGACAAATTAAATTACAATGAAATACAGAAGATTTTAGCTGATAAATATCAATGGGGACAGCTGAAATTGTTTGCTTCAACAGGGATTCGAACCCGGGATCTCCTGCTTACATTACAGATGCGCTATCCGACTGAGCCATCGAGGACACACAGGGCAGTGCGACTGCAGGGACTTATCTCTCGCACGCTCGCTGTGAGACCCACTCTTCCAACTTATTGTCCACACACTACATTTGTAGTGCCCCTGTCCTCATTACTCGCGGTAGTCAATGTGCCGAATCCCGTAAGGGTTTGAGCAATGTGAGTGCATCCGCACTGAACTGGCCGGTAAGCCTCATCTATATGAAGATGAGGCTTATAGCGAGTAGGTGCACTACAAATGTAGTGTGTGGACAATAAGTTGGAAGTGTCGTTCTCACCGGGAGCGTGCCAGAAATACACTCCTGCAGGCTATGCTCTGTGTCCTCTATGGCTAAGTCGGACAGAGCATTTGCCATGTAAGCTGGAGTTAGGGGTTCGAATCCCGGTCGGGGCACACATTTTCAACTGTCTCTGTTGATATTTATCAGCGCCTGTAAGCAGCTAAAATGGTCTGGATTTCATTGTAATTTCAAACCTCTGTTTGTTTCAAACTTAACTCTTGCACTGCTACAACGTCAATTCGGTACCTCAGTAATTCCTCCTCGAGCTTCCTGCTGCTCCTGCCTGGAATATACTACTTACATTCCATGTTCCGATACACCAGAATCGCTGCCGTTTGACGTGCCTTGGTTGTCGTAAGTTTGAGACAGACCGGTTCTGTCTGTGAATTTGTTACTGAACAATATTCTGTTTTGCGGTGGCGCGGTTGTTAGCCCCACGCACTAACCCCCAACCTGTAGGACCAGGAGTCTTGATTTTTGGGACTCGGCCCCTAGAGGGTCGTCTTCACTGTGGCTGAGCGAGCCTCTCCTACCCGTGCTAGCTTTGGTCTCCCCTGGGTATTTTATTTCGCCGATACCCCCGATATCTAGAGAGCATTCCCCCATCTTCTCCCTTCTGTCGTATTATTCCGGGTACAGATAAATATGTCGGCGCCAAAATTTTTGAGCAATTATTGCGAAATAATTCATACCAACAAGCATCCCGTTATTGAGAGGTGAGAGGATAAACATGAAACAAATACTGCTCATCACATCTTTTATGCGACGGCCAGTATTCACGCAAGCGTTGGTTTGTTTCCAGTCACAAGCAAAATAATTTTTAAAGTGGAATTTTACTTGCACTTCCGGTATATTTTAAGTACAATAAAATAGGAAGAAGAAAGAGTACCAGCAGCGACTGAGCAGCACTGCTGCATGGCGGTAGTAGCTAGTGTGTAACTGAGCGAGCGGTGCTGAACAGTATTTGTTTGGGCTGACCCTAACGATACATTGCAGAATCGAAATTGCGGATGTCTGCCGAAACACGAGAGATAATCCTCCTGACCACTCGCCGGAAGAATATCCTGTATGGACAACAGCTCTACGGATATGGTAGATAGGTTTTGTAACAGACAATCACTATTTTTTTGTCAGTGTAAGCATCTACCGCTCACCTTTTCAGAATACCTATGACGTTCTCCGAAATCCGTTCCAATAATTTTTTTTTTTTTTTTTTTTTTTTGCATCAGTCTGACTGGTTCGATGCGGCCCGCCACGAACTCCTCTTATCTGCCAACTTCTTCATTCCAGAATAGCACTTGCAACTTACGCCCTAAATTATTTGCTAGATGTAATCCAGTCTCTATGTTCCTCTACAATTTTTGCCTTCTAACCTTCCCTCTAGTACCATGGAAGTCATTCACTGATCCCATCATCTTGTCCCTTCTCCTTGTCAATGTTTCCCATATATTCCTTTCTTCTCCGATTCTGCACAGAACCTCCCCATTCGTCGTCTTATCAGTCCACCTAATTTTCAACTTCCATCCACATCACCACATCTCAAATATCTCGATTCTCTTCTGTTCCGGTTTTCCCACAGTCTATGTTTCACTACCATATGACGATGTGATGCAAACGTACATAGTCAGAAATTTCATTCTATGTGTGGTACTAGTACATTTCTCTTGGCCAGGAAAGCAGTGCTAGTCTACTTTTCATGTTCCCCATGCTCTGCACGTCATTGGTTATTATGCTGCCTAGGTAGTAGAACTCCTTGCTAATTTTGGAAAGTTGCGATGCGACCAAACTGCTGAGGTCATCGGTCCCTAGGCTTACACACTACTTAATGTAACTTAAAATAACTTACTTTAAGGACACACACCAGTGCCCGAGGAGGACTCGAACCTTCCACAGGTGAGCCGCGCGAACCGTGTCAAGGAGCCTCACACCGCACAGTTATCCCGCTCTGCTAGAATTCCTTAAGTTGATTTGCTTTGTGACCATCAATACTCATGTTAAGTTTCTCACTGTTCTCATTCGTGCTTCTTCTCATTACTTTCAATTTTCTTCAATTTACTCTCAGTACATACTCTGTACTGATTAGATTGTTCATTCAATTCAGCAGATCACGTAATTCTTCTCCACTTTCACTCAGGATAACAATGTCGTCAGAGAATCGTATCATTGATATACTTTCACCTTGAATTTTAATTTCACTCCTCAACCTGTCTGTTATTTCCACCATCGTTTCTTCGCTGTACAGACTGGACAGTAGGAGCGTAAGACTACATCCCTGTCTTACACCCTTTTTAAAGTGAGCGTTTCCTTCTGGGTCATCCTCTCTTATTATTCCCTCCTGGCTCTTGTACATATGTGTATTACACTTCTTTCCCGATAGATTACCCCTACTTTTCTCAGAATTTCGAACATCTTGCACCATTTTATATTGTCGAACGCTTTTTCCAGGTAGACAAATCCTATGAACATATCTTGATTTTTCTTTAGCTTTGCTTCCATTTTCAACCGCAACGTCAGAAAAGCCTCTCCGGTGGCTTTCTTAAAGCCAAACTGATTATCATCAAAACATCATCAAGAAAATCTGATGAAATGCTATCTATCCCTTCTGCTCTGTTTGATCTTCAGTGCTAAAATGCTCTCTCAAATTCTGGTTCTAATACTGGATCACCTATCTCTTCTACATCGACTTTTGTTTTTTCTTCTATTATACCAGACAAAACGTACCTCCCATATATGCCTTTATTGAACTCTTTCCACTAATCCACTCTCTCCTCTGCATTAACAGTGTAAATCCCGTTACACTCCTACTGTTACCACATTTGCATTTAATTTCACCGCAGGGTGCTTTGACTTTTCCATATGCTGAGTCAGTCGTATACGACTTCTTCACATTCGTCATGCAGCCATGGTGATTTTGCTTCCCTGCAGCTCCTATTCACTTCATTCTTCAGCGACTTGTATTCCTGTATTCCTGAAATTCACTGAACATTTTTGTACTCCCTTCTTTCATCGGACTTTCATGACGAATTAGATTCACTGTAGTTCCTATTTATTTTATACCTCAGCGACATGTATTTCTGTATTCCCGAAATTGCCGGAACATTTTTGTACTTCCTTCTTTCATCGATCAAGCGAAGTATTTCATCTGCTACCCATGGCTCCTCCGCAACTACTTCCTAGTACCTATCGTGGGGCGGCTCCGCCGTCTCTTACGAGAACCTGAAAACTATTTTTGCGGTTATCCAGAAACCGATGGGTAACATAAGGATAATTGTTTCTGCAAGTCTGCAAGTCCACATTCTTCTTTTGCTTAGTTAAAGAAATGTCTCTACTTCCTATATACTAAAAAATGGCTCTGAGCACTATGGGACTTAACATCTGTGGTCATCAGTCCCCTTCAACTTAGGACTAATTAAAACTAACTAACCTAAGGACATCACACACATCCATGCCCGAGGCAGGATTCGAACCTGCGACCGTAGTGGTCACGCGGTTTCAGACTGAAGCGCCTAGAACCGCACGGCCACACCGGCCGGCTTTCTATATACTCAACGGGTTCAAGCACTATCATTATAAAGAAAAGTTTTGCGTTCTAACGTATTAATGTATTTGGTAAATGTTCACAACCACAAACATAGTAGTATTCCGGATAATAATAATGATTTCTCTATCATAAACAGCACTAAGAGCAGTTCAGAGGCGACCCCAACCGTAAGTACTAAGAAGTCTTTCGCCCTGGCTTCTAATTATCAAAGATAGTTTCTCGCCGTAGAACTGAAGAATAATCTCACCACTTGCCACGCAGTTTTGTTAAAATTAAGGGCGGCCCACAAACAGTTACTTCCGCGAAATCTAAGTGATCCAGGGAGGTGTACAGTCCTCGCGAGGTCACTTCCTATTTGTATCCAATACATGCGTTTAGTTGCATCCTGACCGTGACAACATCCGAGGCAGGGCGTAAGCCGGCGTTTGACTAACGCGGACAGAGTGATAACTCGGTACGAAGTGTCTCCCTATACTGTCTTTCTGGCCGTATTTATAAACGCGCGTAGCGGACGGCCGGAAGTAACACTTGCAGTCATCCGCTCTGTGGCCTGGTAGCAGCATCTAAATGGCCGCTTTTTCGGACAGAAAGTATTTTATAACACTGTTTATCATTTTATAATTTTCGTGTTTTTTATATGAGTGGAGTAAAGTTGGCTTTACTTAAAGAAAAAGTTCAGCTCGACTCCATTTAAGCTTTGCTCGCTAGAATTAAAAAAAATGGTTCAAATGGCTCTGAACACTATGGGACTTAACTTCTGAGGTCATCAGTCCCCTAGAACTTAGAACTACTTAAACCCAACTAACCTAAGGACATCACACACCTCAATGTCCAAGGCAGGATTCGAATCTGCGGCAGTAGAGACTCTAGCACCCAGAGACTCTAGCACCCAGAACCGCGCGGCAACCACGGCCGGCATAAAATTTTTAGAACGGAACTGACAGTACAACATGGCTTCTCAACTACAACTTTAAGAGACCTTGTATTGACTGTTATTTACATCAGAGTCATAAAACCTTTTATAACTTTATTATTTAAGGATTTCATCAGGTGCTGTAACTAGATGTTTATATCATTAATATAAAGATACTTCATCTATTACAAATAAGGATGTTTTGTTCCAAATTCAATTATCAGTAAATTACTCGAAAAATATTAGAGATGGCTTAATGGGGTCACAGTGTTAAGATATTTTTATGAAACTGACGTTTCATACCAATTATCATATGTCTGAATATAATATTTAGCACTGTAAATTTTTCGTAAAACCTCCGATTTTGACCTAAATATTGTTCTGATCAAGTTCGAACTTGTAACTTTTTGACTTTCTTGCCTTATAACTTAGCACCATTTATTTTTTTCTTAAAACGATATATTTAGGGAAATATGTTCATCTGACTCTGAGATTTAAAAATTTAAACATTACTATGCTGGAGGATGTATTGACAAAGTTTGGAAAGCGCAGTTCAGTTTTTAAATTCATTCTTAGATTATGGCGCAATTCTTGTGTGCTACGCGCAGGCGCGTTATGATGACGTGACGCTAGAAACAGTGAACTGGGGTAAATCCCGGCACATTCGCTTGCCTCTGTACCTCTGAAATTACAGAGCGCTTGCTTCGCCTTATCACCCCCTATTTATTTTTGCGAAAAATTTTTTGTAATGTCATTGATTGTGGCAAAATTCTTTATATCAGATCCCTAAAATTACAAAATTTACTCTTAGATTTTTTTTCAGTTTTTACCGGAACAGAAACAAATAAATTTTCCCCTTTGAGAACTCACTTATTTAACAACAATCGTAGGCACCCCTGTGATCGTCTGTATGAATCGCTTTCCCTAAAACCATTAAGGTAGAGGGTGGGAATTCAGTTCTTCATTATATTTTGTTACAAAAGGGAAATGGGAGGATTTCCTGTAGACCGTGTCCTTTTCGATTCCTTCTTCGCTGCAGCTTGCAGGTTGCATTTCATGAAGCCTCCATGTCCCTGAGAAACAGATAATATAGTCTAAGCTACTGCTCTCATTTACATCTAAGGGAGGACGAAGCCATTCTATATACTATTTTCCTTCAATAATTTAAATAAATAATTGAGAATGAGATTTTCACTCTGCAGCGGAGTGTGCGCTGATATGAAACTTCCTGGCAGATTAAAACTGTGTGCCCGACCGAGACTCGAACTAGGGACCTTTGCCTTTCGCGGGCAAGTGCTCTACCATCTGAGCTACCGAAGCACGACTCACGCCCGGTACTCACAGCTTTACTTCTGCCAGTATCTCGTCTCCTACCTTCCAAACTTTACAGAAGCTCTCCTGTGACCTTGCAGAACTAGCACTCCTGAAAGAAAGGAGAGCTTCTGTAAAGTTTGTAAGGTAGCTCAGATGGTAGAGCACTTGCCCGCGAAAGGCGAAGGTCCCGAGTTCGAGTCTCGGTCGGGCACACAGTTTTAATCTGCCAGGAGGTTTTAATAATTGAGAAGTTAGCAGAAGGAATTTCTTTCTTGGCAATACATTACATCATGAAATCGTAACATTTTACTCCATCATTGAATCACAAACTTTGCAGTTCTCTTTTCTGTACATGAACCATAGCTATTATGCACTGTAGGTCAGATCATGTTCTTAAATAGTGACGTTTTAGACTAGTTAGCAATTTATTTTATTACGCTAGGTACTGTTTTACTTACAAAATCGCGTAACGTTTGTGCGTTATGTCTTCATATGGCTCAGTTATCGTGGGATTAACGTGCTAAAGAAGCGATTTGTTCGACAGCGGTTACTTTGATTTTTTTATACACATCATTAGAAGCTGCTTTCACAACAACAAACCAATACTGTACGATCTGCATTTCCTAGCACATTCGTCTACCTGCATTTTGTTGTTTGTATTTACCTGTTAATTGACCATTTGCCTTAAGCAAGATTAGATGTTTCTCAAACCGTTTAACGAGACACGTGGGAATTATTCTTGAATTTTTACCTTTTTACCATGTATGTCAGCTTACTGACTTCATTACTGATATTTCTCTCTATTTCCCTTTATCCATTTATTTCGACCCTTCTTTCTCCGTTTTATCTCCGTTAGCCTGCTGACCTCATTATTTATATATACTTTCGGTGTGACCCTCACACCACTTCCATATATCTCCTTTGCTTAATATCAAAACTCTTTGATTTGCCTCTAGTGTACCCATTTTAATATCCTTTCTTACCTTCAGACAACCTTCCTCCCAACTGAAAATTATTAATTTATACAGAGTTTGTTATTTCAGATTTAAGACACTTCTAGCTACATTAACGTCTCTTAACACATACTGTTCCGCATTCTGTAGTTGTTAACCCTTTTTAAGCACCTTATTTATCATTTGTTTACTTTAGGCATGATTTTTCTATTATAGGTGCTCAAGTTACCCATGATTATTTCAACATTTAGAACTCACTATAGCGAAATACCTTCCATATTCACTTCAAAGTCATCACTTGTGTATGGTCATTTTTGGAAATCATTCTTACTCACTAGAATACATTACAAACTAATAGCATATGTTCAACATGAAGACATATATTCGTTACCTAGTATGATAGGGCAGAAGAGGCGAATGAAACCTGAAAGATAAATAAAGTTTCATCCCGCTAGGACTGCACAGTATGCCATACTCCCCACAGAAACTATTTTCTGTCTTCTTTGGATTTCTTTCTTATCATCCTAAATGATCCTTGATGCCCATGCATAAACTTCTTCTCTTCCGCTGGAATTTTCTTCGATTTTTCTATAATTTGGACTACCACTAGTTCACCAATGCTAAAACTAATTGGGGATGCTTTTGCGTCATGCCTTCCTTTTCTGCCCAAAGACTCTTTATCAGCAACTTTATTTGTTGACTATACTTCTGCCTCTGTCTCTTCCAGGATGTAGTCCTCTTCCGCATTAGCGTCTGGTACCATATACCGAATTCAGTATCTTTCTGCAAGTACTCCTAATTCCTCATTATTCTAATAGACAGTTACCATGCCTTTTTATTACTGCCATTCTGTTTATCAGAAATTTAATCTATTGTTATGTTACCTATACCAACTGGTATCAAATCATATTGCTGTACTGGCCTAGAGACTTATCCAGAAGGAAATTTTTATTCTAAACCACTTCATTTCATGTCAGCTACATCATTCTCATTAGGAGTAGCATCAAAGATGACTTGGGCCAAGGTGCTTCTTACGCTGCCACTATAAAGGAGGCTACGATGTGTTACTTCTGAGATTTCCGTTTTTATATTCGGGGGAGTTATTCTAGTTTGAACAGGTTCCTCATAAAAGTCTTCCGATAAATCCCTTTCAATCCGTTTCCAGCTAAAGTAGTTTTATTCAGTTGCAAGTAAATTCACACTTATATTCACGGGGTCATCAATCTTTACACTCTCAGCTGCCTTTTCCAACCAGTCCACCAATTTTAAATCGAAGTACGTGACGACTTCCTCTTTTTCATTTCCTCCACACCTCTGCATCTCTACCTCTGAGCAACTGCGTTCGTGCGCAACATCGCTGTCTATAATACAATTTTTACAATTTGTGGCAGGCCAATACAGCTAGGAGATTCCATGACCTCATTGGTATTGCTGCCCTCTTTATCCATCAACTCCTACTTTTCAAAACGTTGCAAAACCGAATCTCTCTCTTCTACCGAAACTCTAACCTGCAGATTGCCATCATTGTCGAAGATGAAAGCTTTGTTTCATCTTCGTCGCTGTAAGATCCAAACCCGTTAATTTCTTCAACCCGTTATCTATAGCGTTTTCTTTCTCCTCCTCGACCCATTTTTTCTAAAGCGTCAAAAATGCTGTCAACTATACAATGATAGCGGTTTAGCACAGCATCGATACGGTCTCTTCCCATTTCATCATCCCTGTTGTCGGTTAGCATGTACTAACTGGCTGTGACTTGCTATGGTACTGTTTCGGGCTTGTGAGGCCCAGTTTCCTCATAGACGGGACTTAAGTTTCCCACACGCGGACTGTTCTGTACATTTGATACAGAATCAGGAAGGGTATGACGTTCCCACTTTCATTGTGTCTGTTGCTTATGAGACCGTTAGAAGACCTGTTATTATTTAGCACCTGCTCCTCAACAGCAGCCACGTTTCTAGTATCTCCAAATATTCAGTTAACCTACCCATATAATCTCTAGGTGCAGAAATGGTTATCTACTCACAATATCAAAGCAGTTTACCTTCCAGTCCCATAATGACCATTTCCTGTTTCATCTTTTCTGTTACGTATGACAGCCGTGAAACCCACTTTCTAGAGAACTCTTTTACTGACTTACGTCCTGGAGAACACATTTACCTCTCCAAAACGCTCTCCAGACATAGTTTTATTTGTTTTATGATCAGTACTCATTAAGAAGTGCAATTTTAAATTCAGATAGAGTTTTGCATCTTGTCACTATGTCAGCTGACCATCGCAAAGCAACTCCCAACAAATGACTTCTTATGAAGGGATTTTCTCTCTCTCTCTTTGAAGAAGCGTTAAACAAAACTTTCTAAAAATCATTCGAGAACTCTAATGGGTGAATTTGTTTGTCTGGATCGAAACGTAAAAACTGACGACATCCGATGCAAGCGGCGTCAACTGAAGCAACATGACGAACATTTGTCTTACAGGAACTACCAGAGGTTACTCTATTTTCTGTGTTAGTAATAGTAGAACTTAGTTCTTCTGCTTATAGTTCTACTGCTTCCATTCCGTGAGAACATCTTTACTCCACATCTTCACGTAAGTTCACAGAGTCAGCTTTTACTTTCTTAATATCTTTTTGACAAGCATCTACTCTAGTAGCTACTTCTTCAAATCGATTAGAGCAATTTTTGATTCGTTGCCTAATCTTTCTGACAACCTCCCCTCCACAATTTCACCTGCATCTTTGAAACACGAGAGTTGGAACTTTAACAGTGGCAACTATTTATTTACAGCTCGTAAAAAATACATACGTGTTTCAATGTTTTATTGACCTCCAAAGTAGTCACCATCGTTATGTATAACACGTTGCAAGCCATGTGAAAGTCATAGGGTACTCTTACCAGTGCCAGTTGTGTTGACAGTTCGACCGATGCAGTCTAGTGCCCGACGAATTTGTAGCAGTTCTGAAGCGAATTCCGTTAAGTGCTTGCTTCAGTTTAGAAATTGAGTTGAACTCACGAGGGCCTAAGTCAGGGGACTGCAGTAGGTGGTATAGCACTTAGCAGCCCCAACAGTGAAACAGATCAGTAACAGCTTGCACTGTACGTGCTTCAGCATTGTCCTGCAAAATGGTGATCAGGTCCTGCAGAATGTGTCATCATTTCTGTCTTTACGCTGTTCACTTTTGGAACACAACCTACGACCAGCATCACAGGTGTTTCCATTTACGTATTCTGTCACACACAGCGCCATCTATTGATCAGTTTTCACACTATTTATGTTTCTTCAGCCATACGTTTTCCCCCTTTTCTAATAATATTCCGTTGCAGTTTGACGTCATTCTCACCAGTGGTGTAATTTCTACAGTTAACATCTAATTATGACCACCACGTATAACGTTTAACCTTTGGAGCATGCGACCGAACCGCCGAATCTTTCCATCAGTAAATGGGGTATGTTCTCAACTGACTCGGTTGTTTTAACCCCCTCCACTGACGGAATGACCCGCTTCCTAATTCCGTATGTATAAAGCCAATACGGACTTGTAGCTGTCACGCCTTTGCGCTTACTGCTACGTATTTTAACCGTAAATAGCTCAGTCCTAATGGTAAGAGGTAGTAGTGAATTCACGTTGTTAATCTTTGAATACAGCACAGCTGCCACAAGCTCAGCTCACTTTTACTCCACTCCTACCCTCGCCATTGCACCACATTAACTAGGTGCTACATGGACCTTGCTAAATTCACTTGCGTATACATTTTTGACCGTTACTCGCCAGTATTTACCTAATGATTAGTACACTCCTAACCGGACTATTTCCCAAAGAGCTGTGATGATTGAACGGGTTCGATCCACGGCCTACAGTGCCCTACAGTTCACACGGTAACGCTGCCTACCTGACCCACTTAACTTGGTAGTGAGCTTATGTATCCAATCACCACTGCTAGCAGCAGTGGATAATCCTATCAGCACGACGAGAGCAGCAGACTTACCGTCGAATCCTCCTGAAAATACACTCCTGGAAATGGAAGAAAGAACACATTGACACCGGTGTGTCAGACCCACCATACTTGCTCCGGACACTGCGAGAGGGCTGTACAAGCAGTGATCACACGCACGGCATAGCGGACACACCAGGAACCGCGGTGTTGGCCGTCGAATGGCGCTAGCTGCGCAGCATTTGTGCACCGCCGCCGTCAGTGTCAGCCAGTTTGCTGTGGCATACGGAGCTCCATCGCAGTCTTTAACACTGGTAGCATGCCGCGACAGCGTGGACGTGAACCGTATGTGCAGTTGACGGACTTTGAGCGAGGGCGTATAGTGGGCATGCGGGAGGCCGGGTGGACGTACCGCCGAATTGCTCAACACGTGGGGCGTGAGGTCTCCACAGTACATCGATGTTGTCGCCAGTGGTCGGCGGAAGGTGCACGTGCCCGTCGACCTGGGACCGGACCGCAGCGACGCACGGATGCACGCCAAGACCGTAGGATCCTACGCAGTGCCGTAGGGGACCGCACCGCCACTTCCCAGCAAATTAGGGACACTGTTGCTCCTGGGGTATCGGCGAGGACCATTCGCAACCGTCTCCATGAAGCTGGGCTACGGTCCCGCACACCGTTAGGCAGTCTTCCGCTCACGCCCCAACATCGTGCAGCCCGCCTCCAGTGGTGTCGCGACAGGCGTGAATGGAGGGACGAATGGAGACGTGTCACCTTCAGCGATGAGAGTCGCTTCTGCCTTGGTGCCAATGATGGTCGTATGCGTGTTTGGCGCCGTGCAGGGGAGCGCCACAATCAGGACTGCATACGACCGAGGCACACAGGGCCAACATCCGGCATCATGGTGTGGGGAGCGATCTCCTACACTGGCCGTACACCACTGGTGATCGTCGAGGGGACACTGAATAGTGCACTGTACATCCAAACCGTCATCGAACCCATCGTTCTACCATTCCTAGACCGGCAAGGGAACTTGCTGTTCCAACAGGACAATGCACGTCCGCATGTATCCCGTGCCACCCAACGTGCTCTAGAAGGTGTAAGTCAACTACCCTGGCCAGCAAGATCTCCGGATCTGTCCCCCATTGAGCATGTTTGGGACTGGATGAAGCGTCGTCTCACGCAGTCTGCACGTCCAGCACGAACGCTGGTCCAACTGAGGCGCCAGGTGGAAATGGCATGGCAAGCCGTTCCACAGGACTACATCCAGCATCTCTACAATCGTCTCCATGGGAGAATAGCAGCCTGCATTGCTGCGAAAGGTGGATATACACTGTATTAGTGCCGACATTGTGCATGCTCTGTTGCCTGTGTCTATGTGCCTGTGGTTCTGTCAGTGTGATCATGTGATGTATCTGACCCCAGGAATGTGTCAATAAAGTTCCCCCTTCCTGGGACAATGAATTCACGGTGTTCTTATTTCAATTTCCAGGAGTGTAGTTATAACTACGGTCGCCAGCTCTGAAGGAGCAAAAGAATAGATCAATTTTTTGGCTCGTTTCAAAGTGAAACAGCTTGAGTTGAATTTAAACTTAATTCTGAATATTACTATTTCTGATCATTCTAGGTGATTCTACAAAGCAAATACTCTGTCAATTTCTGTGAGTTGGCTTGGTAATTACTACCAAGACAATTTATGCAACTTAGGTTAACAAAATTCTATCCCTCAACTTATTTAATGATTTTGGATATTACTCTTTGGACAACTGATATAGAATTAGTTATGTGACTTTACTTGAAAGGTTACTCAGAAAATTTTAAGTAACTATAAATAGGCGACTCATTCTGGTGTGACCATTCCTCTTTTCAACATTCTTATACGCTAAAGTATTCTACAACCAAAAGAATTGTAAATGAAAGAGGCGATGGTGGCCTCAGTCTGATTTCACTATACTATGTTTGAGGTTACTACACTTTACAATGAACAACATGCATTGTAATTTTACTCATTACTATATTGTGTTCTCTGCACTTGCATAAAAGAAAACTGGTATTCTCCTTTTACATGTATACAAAGTTCGACTTAACAATTGCAAGCAGTCTTGCCTTGGGTAGACGTGTCGGTGCTAGTGGTGAGATGCATGTGGCTATCGCAGCTCTTCACGCCTCATGCCCTTAATGGCGGCTGGAACTACGAGCTGTAGCACTCGTATAAGCTACTGCACGTCCGCCATAAAATCTGGGCGCAGGAACTCTTACAATCAGCCCCAGTGGCATAGAGACGGCTTCGACAACCATTCGTCGCGTTCTACTCCACAAACGGCTACGATATTCGCCTCTTCGCTGTTGCACAATCACTTTTGCGTGAGCACAGTTACGCACGTCCGATCACGTCAACACTCCCCAGGCCATTCCATTGTTCAGTCCCTGAGTCTCCAGCTACCCCTAGCTACGCTTGTATCACCAAGAGTGGGGGAGTTCCCCTACCACCTTTTTACCGAAATCATTTAGTATTTAAGAATATTTATATTTATTACCCTGGAGTTCATACCAGTCATAATGATTTACTACTAGCGCTTTACAACATTAAATTATACAGTAATAACTTATAATTACCAAGAAAAAGAATAAATTTGACTCCGAGAGCTTAGTGCATTGTCTGACAGGTAGCGCTAATTCCCAGTTTCGCCAATAGATGGCATCTGGGTGCACTCCCTGGCAGTCTCACACCAGCGCGCCCGTTTCCGACGCGCGGGCTCCTAATTACTGTCAGCCCACCATCATTTCAGTTCCGTTACAAGCACTACGAGAATTGGGACTATACTGATAATAGAAACATGGAAAATAGTAGTTACTCGGATGTATAGCACCTGTAATTAACGCCGAATATTTACACGTGCACTTTCGTTTTCCAGTATGGCTATTACAAAGAAAAGAAAGGAACCTTGATTTACGTTCATAAACGGCTCTCGGTCTTCACGCAGTTTCGTAAGTTTCGTGACATACCACCACTCATATTTGGTGTTGGAATGAAAAAAAAAAAAAAAAATCGGCTGCTTCATCCTTGAATACTAGAAATCATACTAAGTACCTACACTGATGAGCCAAAACATTTTGGCCACCTGTTTAATAGCTTGTTGTTCAGTCTTTGGAACGAAATATATCTCCGATTTCGCGTTTCAGGGATCCAAAAGTTATTTGGTAGATTTTTGATGTATATGGCATTTCATGTTTACGCACAGGTCTCGTAATTCCCGTAAATAACGGGACGGTGACTTGCGTAAGTGGCGATGGCGACCGAGAGCGACGCAGATGCGTCCCATAGGATTTACATCAGGCGAATGTGGTCGCCGAGACATCGTCGTGAGTTCACTATAATACTCCTCAAACCACTGTAGTACGGTTGTGGCTCCGAAACACGGTCAGTTATTCCGCTGAAAGATGACATCGGCATCGGGGAAGGCACAACGCTTGAAGAGGTGCAGGTGGTTCGCACCAGCGTCGATTCCATTACTACCAAAGGTCCCATGCAATGTCTCCCATAGCATAATACTGCTCACAACAACCTGAGTCCGTGGAGCGCTACACGTTTCGAGCCACCGTTCACCACGATGACAACGCTTGTGGAGACGATCATCGACAAAGTGAAACAAAAATATAATTCGACCGACAAGATGACACGTTTATGTCGATCGACGGTGGCAACCCATGTGCCGCACGCCCACTGCGAAGGCGTTGGGTCAACAGGTAGGGGCGGCCTGGTGTGGAGCCCAGCTCCGTGTTCAGCAATGTACGATGAACGATGTACACCGAAACACTTGTGTAAGCACCAGCACTGTGCTTATTCGGCACAGGTGCCACAGATCACCATCTGTCCTACTTTCCAGAGAAGACAACTCTTCGAAACTCGCGTTCTGTGAAGAGTTCTGCAAGTCGAACCATTTAACGCCTAGTGGTAATTTCACTGTCCTCCTCATTCCATTGATGCTCACGACAGTAGCACGTGAAAATTCGATCAGCTTTACAATTTCCGAGATACTCATTCACAGGCTCTGCGTAATAAAAATCTGTCCTTTTTCATAGTCGTTTTCTCAATGGACTGCCCATTTGCAGCCCATATTTTCGCTACGGTGATCGCAGTCCGTGTCTCTTCCAGTTATACTGGGTGTTACAAAAAGGTACGGCCAAACTTTCAGGGAACAATCGTCACACACAAATAAAGAAAAGATGTTATGTGGACGTGTCCGGAAACGCTTAATTTCCATGTTAGAGCTCATTTTAGTTTCGTCAGTATGTACTGTACTTCCTCGATTCACCGCCAGTTGGCCCAATTGAAGGAAGCTAATGTTGACTGCGGTGCTTGTGTTGACATGCGACTCATTGCTCTACAGTACTAGCATCAAGCACATCAGTACGCAGCATCAACAGGTTAGTGTTCATCACGAACGTGGTTTTGCAGTCAGTGCAATGTTTACAAATGCGGAGTTGGCAGATGCCCATTTGATGTATGGGTTAGCACGGGGTAATAGCCGTGGCGCGGTACGTTTGTATCGAGACAGATTTCCATAACGTAGGTGTCCCGACACGAAGACGTTCGAAGCAATTGATCGACGTCTTAGGGAGCACGGAACATTACAGCCTATGACTCGCGACGGGGGAAGACCTAGAACGACGAGGACACTTCCAATGGACGAGGCAGTTCTTCGTGCAGTTGACGATAGCCCTAATGTCAGCGTCAGAGAAGTTGCTGCTGTACAAGGTAACGTTGACCACGTCACTGTATGGAGATAGCTATGGGAGAACCAGTTGTTTCCGTACCATGTGCAGCGTGTGCAGTCACTATCAGCAGCTGATTGGCCTCCACGGGTACACTTCTGTGAATGGTTCATCCAACAATGTGTCAATCCTCATCTCAGTGCAAATGTTCTCTTTACGGATGAGGCTTCATTCCAACGTGATCAAATTGTAAATTTTCACAATCGACATGTGTGGACTGACGAGAATCCGCACGCAATTGTGCAATCACGTCATCCACACAGATTTTCTGTGAACGTTTTATGCAAGCATTGTTGGTGATGTTTTGATTGGGCCCCATGTTCTTCCACCTACGCTCAATGGAGCACGTTATCATGATTTGATATGGGATACTCTACCTGTGCTCCTAGAACATGTGCCTTTACAAGTACGACACAACATGTGGTTCATGCACGATGGAGCTCCTGCACATTTCAGTCGAAGTGTTCGTACGCTTCTCAACAACAGATTCGGTGACCCATGGATTGGTAGAGGCGGACCAATTCCGTGGCCTCCACGCTCCCCTGACGTCAACCCTCTTGACTTTCATTTATGGGGGCATTTGAAAGCTCTTGTCTAAGCAACCCCGGTACCAAATGTAGAGACTCTTCATGCTCGTATTGTGGATGGCTGTGATACAATACGCCATTCTTCAGGGCTGCATCAGCGCATCAGGGATTACATGCGATGGAGGGTGGATGCGTGTATCCTCGCTAATGGAGGACATTTTGAACATTTCCTGTAACAAAGTGTTTGAAGTCACGCTTGTACGTTCTGTTGCTGTGTGTTTCCATTCCATGATTAATGTGAATTGAAGAGAAGTAATTCTAACATGGAAAGTAAGCGTTTCCGGACACATGTCCACATAACATATTTTCTTTATTTGTGTGCAAGGAATGTTTCCTGAAAGTTTCGCCGTACCTTTTTGTAACACCCTGTATAGTTTTGTTACTGCGTCACGAGTACGCAGTGCCAGTAGGCGGCATCGAACGCCGCGGTGGGCAGTGATCATATTGTTTTGGCTTATGATTGCCGGCAAGCGTAAAATTTTCATAGTAGATGTTTTTCGAAAAGAGCTTTCGTGTTTACTTATATTGAAGTCCTCATCGTGTCCTTTAAAGGCTGTCAATATGAATCAGATCGGTGAGGCGTATTTCGTAGTTCTTTTTGTTAGCACGCTTTAACATTTCCATTTTTCTCCTTATTATCCTTCATCTCTTTCATCTTGTCTCTTGTTTTCCCTTACTCTCTCCCACTCCCTTTTTTTTTTTTTTTTTTTTTTTTTTTTTTTTTTTTTTTTTTTTTTTTTTTGCATTGGGGAAACGGCACACAGTGCGCACTCCCTGGCCGCCACACGCATTTCGTAAAGAAAAGGCGTGGCTGTCGCCCGACTTTTGGCCTGGAGGATCAATTCTGCCGTGCTCGGTGAATGAGGAATGTTTGTAGTTGATGCGTACACATCCCGCTGAGCAAGGAAATGGCGAAGTTCAGAGCGAACCCGGTTCCCAGACGCGCTGCGGGCTTGCTTGACTTCAGCAGGAAGGGTGGCCGCCGCAGGGAGGCGGCGGGGGTGTCAGGTGATTTGTGGCGGCAGCAGCGGCAGTACCAGGGGCTGCGAGTGGGACGGAGAGCGCGCTATGCGCGGAATCCACGCCAGCGCCGCGCCGGTCCGTGCCACCCCACGCCGCGCGAGGCGAGGCCAGCCAGCCTGTTCTACTGCGGTGGGGTGTGGGCGATCCTGCGGTGGTGGTGGCCACGGCGTCGCCTGAGAAATGGCTGCCGGCGTCTCCGGATGCCTGCCGTCCCTCTGTCTGTCTGTCTGTGGCTGCCCTCACCGCTACTGCCGGCTGTGCCCACGATCCGGTGGCGATCTCGTGACTGTTTAATGACACCTACGTTCGTGCCCACGCACCCACACAAGCCCCCCCCCCCCCACACACACACACCATACACGCACGCACACATGCGAGAACTGGTACGCGCAAATCTTTGCTGATTCATTTTTGTCTCCCCTGAATAATATCCACTTCACTGTCAAATCCAATTTGCAATGGCGACGAACACTGAGGTGACAGAAGTAACAAGACACCTCCTCATATCGTATCGGACCTCCTTTTGCCCTGTGTAGTGCAGAAACTCTACATGGCTTGGGCTCAAGAAGTCGTTGGAAGTACCGTGCAAAAACATTGGTCCATGCTGCCTCCATAGCAGTCCGTAACTGCAATAGTGTATATTGTGCTCGAACTGACCTCTCGATCATGTCCCACAAATTTTCGATGGGTTACTGTCGAGTGATACGGGTGGCCAAATACACTATTGGCCATTAAAATTGCTACACCAGGAAGAAATGCAGATGATGAATGGGTATTCATTGGACAAATATATTACACTGAAACTGACGTCTGATTACATTTTCACGCAATTTGGGTGCATATATCCTTAGAAATCAGTACCCCACCCCCCTCCAAAAAAAAAAAAACCCTCTGGCCGTAATAACGGCCTTGATACGCCTGGGCATTGAGTCAAAAAGGGCTTGGATGGCATGTACAGGTATAGCTGCCCATGCAGCTTCAACACGATACCACAGTTCATCGAGAGTAGTGACTGGCGTATTGTGACGAGCCAGTTGTTCGGCCACCATTGACCAGACGTTTTCAATTGGTGAGAGATCTGGAGAATGTGCTGGTCAGGGCAGCAGTCGAACATTTTCTGTATCCAGAAAGGCCCGTATAGGACCTGCAACATGCGGTCGTGCATTATCCTGCTGAAATGTAGGGTTTCGCAGAGATCGAATGAAGGGTAGAGCCACAGGTCGTAACACATCTGAAATGTAACGTCCACTGTTCAAAGTGCCGTCAATGCGAACAAGAGGTGACCGAGACGTGTAACCAATGGTACCCCATAGCATCAAGCCGGGTGATACGCCTGTATTGTGATCACGAATACACGCTTTCAGTGTGCGTTCACCGCGATGTCGCCAAACACGAATGCGACCAGCATGATACTGTAAACAGGACCTGGATTAATACGAAAAAATGACGTTTTGCCATTCGTGCACCCAGATTCATCGTTGGATACGATCCAGGCGCTCCTGTCTGTGATGCAGCGTCAAAGGTAACCGCAGCCATGGTCTCCGAGCTGATAGTCCATGCTGCTGCAAAAGTCGTCGAACTGTTCGGTCAGATGGTTGTTGTCTTGCAAACGTCCCCATCCATTGACTCAGGGATCGAGGCGTGGCTGCACGATCCGTTACAGCTATGCGGATAAGATGCCTGTCATCTCGACTGCTAGTGATACGAGGCCTTTGGGATCGAGCACGGCGTTCCGTATTACCCTCCTGAACCCACCGGTTCCAAATTCTGCTAACAGACATTGGATCTCGACCAACGCGAGCAGCAATGTCGCGATACGATAAACCGCAATCGTAAAAATGCAGTAGTCAAATATAGACGATAAAATCAGAGCGGTAAAGAACTAAATCGTATGGCAGAATAGTAGCAAATCTGGCACCGTACATCGTCAATATTAAAACAGTGAATTTTATTTATAAACAGTAATGGACATGAATACATTTTACAGCGTATATTTTACTGGTGCATTTTTGTGATTAATTTTTTGGGCTATATTGTCTATTACGATGAATTGTGTCAGCACTATCATAGCCATAGTGCCATATGGGGTGAATGCTCACGTCGAAGTTTCATGTTACAGTTTTTTCACTATTCCGCCTATTATTGTTACGTACACATCTCGTAACCTTCATATACACGTGCAACATGTTGCTCCTACGGATGTTTATGCCTAATGTACCTTGCGTATACTATTGAGAGCGACACTTGTGTTTCATCAATCTGAAGTTTTGTATTTTCGATGAATCTTTCATATATTTAACGGATGTCTGAAGATGGCTAAGCCGGAGTCTCGTCTACTACGGACAATAACGTTATTCCATTTTTGAAACATAACTTTTTTCACTAGCTACCTATCTACCTTTATGTAGTATTACATTTTGTTTTCAGTGTGCTCATCAGCATTCTACGTAACTATACACTGAGGTAATTAATGTTATGGGATGTCGATATGCCTATACGAGGGTAGTTCCGAAGGTAATGCCTCCTATTTTTATTCATGGAAGATAAAAGTGAGACATAAATCACAACAACACAACTAAATAGAGCAATATTTCAGCTATAGCATCCGAGGCTTGAAAATGTTCGCCACATAGTCCACCTTTCAGAGGTCCAAATAGATTGAAGTCTGCAGGCGCTAAATCGGGATGTGGTAAGACAGTCCTGTCCAATTTTGAGTGGTCACAAAACTGAACGTGGGGCCTGGCGTTAGCATGGTGCAGGTGAAAGTTGGTCTTGTGCTCAGGCCCTACTCTGGAAATTAAAGCTTTTGGAGTAGTCAGCGTTGTCTTGTAGCGTGCTGAATTCACCGTTCCCCCATGACATGCAAAAGAACCGCACCCTGGCTATCGCAGAGGACAGTCCACATTGTTCCACCTGCAGACTGCTGCGCCCTGAATTTCTTCTTTGATGGAGAATTCGCATGTCGCCATTCCATGGACTGTCTTTTGGATTCCGGGTCGTAGTGGTGACACAGTGTTTCGTCTCCAGTTACGATGCTATTCAGAAAATTGTCACCTTCAGTTTCATATTTGTCCAGCAGGTCCTGAAAATTTTTCATTCAACGAGTTTTATGTTCTTCTGTAAGCATCTACCGGAACCATCTGGCACTGACTTTGCGATAACCAAGATATGCCAACAATGTTTCCAAGGCATTAAAGCCGGTCGGCCGGTGTGACCGAGCGGTTCTAGGCGCTGCAGTCTGGAACCGCGCGACCGTTACGGTCGCAGATTCGAATCCTGCCTCGGGAAAGGATGTGTGTGATGTCCTTAGGTTACGTTTAACCAGTTCTAAGTTCTAGGGGACTGATGACCTCAAATGTTAAGTCCCATAGTTCTCAGAGCCATTTGAACCAACCATTTAAAGCCGACATTCAATTCTGATCAACGGGTGCTTTGAATAAGACGTTCTTCATTGCTAGGGATGTCATGCACAAAATTTTCACTAACTTGAAAATGCCACACCTACATTTCTCATGTCTGTTGTATCGTTTTTGTATATCTTTAGCAAGCGTCGATGGATTTCAATCGGCGCAATTTCTTCAGCAGTGAGGCATTGAATCACATATCGTTGTTTTATATGGGCGTCCATATCAGATGCTATTTAGGAGCAGTCCTCTGCTGGTGTCGACTGACGCAGAACGGAACCACCTGCAAATGAAAGAGAAAGTTTCAAGCACTAGTATTAACCAACGACATCTGGGTGTCGACTCCGAAAGTCACAATAAAAGATAGGAGGCATTACTACCGAAATGACATTCATATATAGAAGGCGTTAGTGTCGCTCACACACGGCATAAAAAGGGAATGCATTCGCGGAATTGGCAACTGTAATCAGATGCTTCTTGTGAAAAGGTTTGCGGCGATGTTACAGCGGCGCGACGGGACAATGAAGTATTGCCCTACACTCTCTACTATACGGCAATCTGGCGTAAATTTTCACCTCTAAATTTGATGTTTACTTTGTTTCCACTGCTCTGTTTATTATTGTTACGTACAGCTCATAATTTTAATATGTACGTGTAGCGTGTGGTCCTACGTATCTCTCTGTCTGAAGTGCCTTGCGTGCAGAACTGAGCGTTGCTCTCGTATTTCACTACTCTGATTCTGCTTTGTACTTCCATCTATTTGGAACCACGTCATATCACAAGTAATAAATTCATTCCACTTTTAAAGAATCACTTTTTGATTAGCAATCAAGCCAGTCTTTATACAGAACTACCTTTCCAATCCAAATTTGTTCCACTTGATAGCACTAACTAGTATACTAATTTACGACATCTCAGAGTAATCAGAATTAGCCCTTTCACTGCTGAGTGCGCGATAACAGTGCACAGAACCGTGTGTGCCTGGGACACTCTACACAGCAACGTCTTCAGTGGTACGAAAAGAGTGGCGCTCTACCAAAACTACGTATCGGTAGTTTTGGTACAGTACATGTATGACGTAGCCGACGATTTTTTTATTTCCTTTTATTAATTTTTTTATTTATTTACGCACAATTAGAAGCATACATCATTCTGTGTTAGTTCACTCAGTGTTCCATATCCTTATCGAATATAAATTGCATTTTATAAGTAATAAAACACAAATATTGTTGATATTTTGTACTCAATACCGATAGAGATACTCAAGGTACCTTCCATCATACACCGTCAGGTGGCTTGCGGAGTATTAATGTAGATGTAGATTATGATCAAAGGCAAGAGGTTCCTGCTACTGCTGATAAATGCAAAATATGTTTGTAAATAAGAGAGACATGCTTTATATAAGGTCGCGAAGTATTGATGCAATGTTTGACAAACGATCTGAGACAATGAAAAGGACGCACCACAAAGGAACTATGCGAATGGGACGGAAATCGATAGATGTACATGTACAGACAACTATAAGATTACAGTTACAGAAAAAATTGAATATTTATTCAAGAGAAAGAGCTTCACATATTTAGCACGTCATATACGTATGAGTCCACTTTTGGCCCTTATGCAATCAATTATGCGGCTTGATACTGACTGATATTGTTATTGAATGTCCTCTTGTGGTACATCAAGCCAAATTTTGCCCCATTGTCGCGTTACATGGTTGGAAGGCGCTGCCCATAATGCTCCAAACATTTTCAATTGGGGAGAGATCAGTGACTTTACCGGCCAAGGTAGTGTTTGTCAAGCAGTGTGGCGAAACGCCTAATTTATTACAACAACTAACAGTTCTAGACTAAAGTTGACTTAAATTTTCTTGTTCCTCTCGGTTATATCTATTTGCAAACAAGATCGTCCATCGATAAGAACACTTTCAAATTGAAATTATTAACCGAATTTCATTAATAAACCAGTGATGTGAATGATCAACAATTTTGTAAATACGCTGCTCTTGTTAGTATTTTGCATTTGCATAGTACACATATCTCACTTGTCTGTAAGTCGCTTTCTGAAGAACCAGAAGCAAGAACTCATTCCTAGTGCATAGGATACTCTAGTGTTGCCAGAAGAGATCAGCTAAAACATATGGAGTGGCAGTAAGACAGCAATGGAGCAAAGTGAAACAAACGCCGCCGCTGCTACAAACAATTCTGTGCCTCCACTTGTCAGAATGCTTTTTGCAACCGCCTTCATTGTTGTGCACTGCTTTGTCTCTAGCGAATTAGCGCTCAATCCAGAGGTAGCTAATTTAATGCCGCGGGAGAAAATTTTGTCGGTAGTATTTGTCAAGGAAGTAGAGAAATCAGTTATCAAGATAACGTCTTTGAACGTACTGCGTGATGTAACTCGTCTGACAGATACTACCGGCTGCAGCTACAATTTGGCTGTGTCATAACTCTTCTCTCCTTGCAGTTTCTTTGGTCACCAAAGTATGATCCGACAGTGTGGATTCAAATCCATTTTCGTTTGGAGCGAGGGTATGTGATACTGTGTATGTGATCCAACTCTTAGGTGAGAACATTAACATCAGAGTGACACGTAGAACATTTCGGAATAAGTATACCAAGCGCCAGTATAGATAGCCATCTTCTCGTTCCTTTCACTCTGTACGCATTCGTGACAACGTAAACACTACCCACCAAATGTAACAATGGCATACAGATACACGCTTGTCACTTAATGAATCATATGAGAAAGGTTACAAAGCTTACTTTTATTGCGATTTTTCCCAGGTAGGAATATTGCCCTCTTAAATTATCACCTAAAATTCATTATTTAGTGATGTTCTCATTTCAACTTACTTATAATTTACCTGAATAAAAGTGTAGCAATGAGAGTGAATTAACATTTAATGAATCTAGTAACTACTCGATTTTAATTTGCATGTAACTCGTATTCGTTCTCATGGTAACCCGCATGGCTCTCATTTCCTTCTTTTTTATCACAAAAAACCTGAAATTTGCAATATTTAAAATTAGTAAAACGAAAATATTACTTTTACTGCTAAAGAAACAGCTTATGTTTATTTAATATGTCATTGTATGGTGTAAAGATATCTAAAGCACTCTAAAAGTTGTGTTCATTTGATCTGATCAATAACGCAAAGAAAAACTGCCCTCTGTTTCTTACTAAGTAATTTTTGTTTTATGGACTTCGGACGTGGTCCAAGGCACATTTCTGTGACTAACGTTTCATCTCTCAGTGATAGAGACCTTATCAGAGGCTACAAAGACCCAAAAAGCAATACAAGAGTTAAAAAAACTCTGCCACCCGAACAGTTCAGCTTACAATTGTAAAATTTTTCATTCATTGGATGGTGTGTAGTTTTCAAACTATGTGTAATTGTATCGGGACATTAAGTTTTCTTTCCATTGGACATCAGTAAAATTCTAGACTGGAGGAGGAGGAGGAGGAGATTAGTGTTTAACGTCCCGTCGACAACGAGGTCATTAGAGACGGAGCGCAAGCTCGGGTGAGGGAAGGATGGGGAAGGAAAGCGGCCGTGCCCTTTCAAAGGAACCATCCCGGCATTTGCCTGAAGCGATTTAGGGAAATGACGGAAAACCTAAATCAGGATGGCCGGAGACGGGATAGAACCGTCGTCCTCCCGAATGCGAGTCCAGTGTGCTAACCACTGCGCCACCTCGCTCGGTAAATTCTAGACTGGAATCATTATACTCACATGACTGTAAATACTTAACCTTTCCCTTTTGGAGTGTTTCCAGTCTTCCGGAAATCTACACATGCTCAGGATACAATTGAACAACCTGAAACTTCCTGGCAGATTAAAACTGTGTGCCGGACCGAGACTCGAGCTCAGTTGGTAGAGCACTTGCCCGCGAACGGCAAAGGTCCCGAGTTCGAGTCTCGGTCCGGCACACAGTTTCAATCTGCCAGGAGGTTTCATATCAGCGCACACTCCGCTGTGTAACAACCCTACCACAACAAAGGTCAGCATTTAATAATGATTGTGGTGTTGCTCACGCTGCTAAATACTGCATTTTCGGGCAACAAGAGTCATATTATGTGGCGGGTGCCATTAGAGCATAGTTCATAAAGTCATTTCATGTAATAATCAAAAAACTAGGCACTCATCTTTTTGCGTTTCCCACGCTGGTCTCGTCGTAAAATCATGGCTCAATTGTTGAAAATCTAGGTGGTTATGATTCCAAGCTCGGATGCAAAGAGGCCTAGGTTTTATCCTGCTATATTCAAAAGTTTTGTAGATGCGCTTCACAAAACATTCTTGAAGATTACACTTTTGCTGGACAATGGTGATGTAAAAAAATAATCAGCACTCCGAATTTAAATTACACTTCTTTATAATTGCAATATCACGTAAACACAAAACATCACTTCACAATACAAAACATACTTGAAAACATCTCTGTTAAAATTACACTTCTTTATAATTGCAATATCACGTAAACACAAAACATCACTTCACAATACAAAACATACTTGAAAACATCTCTGTTAAAGTTCACGTTTTATAAGCGGACTACGTTATGCGTCTTTCCAACATGACGTCCAACACTTGATTTTCTCAAGGTCCGACTCTCTAACAACTTAACAATTAACTCTTTAACAACTAACTAACAATCGCTTACGCGCCCAAAAATCAGAGTTACGAGTACGTCAAAGATCATAGTGACAAAAGAAAGAATACACATAAGAATAATATCATTGCAATATAAACATATCGATGTATCACAAATGAAATCAAATCTGAATGTTGTCTCTACTTTGCAGAAATACAATAGAATATTACTGGTATCGAGAGGTTCAGGTGAGCTGCCGTAATGGTTACGTAATTCAAGTACCATTACAGTTGCATAGTGAAAATCTCATTCTGGAATAGAACAACTTGTATATACGACACAGAGAACATCATGATAAATGAAATGGAGAACCCAACTGGTGAACGTATAATGTACAGGTCACTTAATCACTTATCTTTTCTGTGACAGGAACTTCGAATTAAAGTACTGGAAGCTGACTTTAGTGTATAATAACTTTCCTCGCCCAATGCAGTCATAATTACATTTTAAGGTTGGAAAGAGAATAGATTTTGGTTACACTCAGCCGCGATTTGGATGCCATTCGCTTGTATATAATCATCCGTCTCCAATGTCGATCTCTTAGAAGCACTCAATTTAGATTGAATTGTCATTACGTTTGTGTTGGAGGTATCCCCCTCCCCCCGCCCCCCTCCTCCAAATACTATGTTACAGCTTTCATTTTTGATCACTATTTTGTGAACTTCCTGAACCAGCCATAACTTTCGTCTGCGAATCTTGTGCCTATGTAACCAGAAAAAAAACCTGTTCCCCTATTCTGTAACGCTACCTTAAATATTTTATTTTTATGAAGATTAAACATTTTATTTTTATAAGTACGATGTTACAGAGAAGTAAATGAATAATGTATGTAATGAGAATAGCACAACATTTCACGTATTCGTGATTTACGCAACCATCTACCTTTAGAAGCGCCTCTAGTAATAAACGTCAATACAACTTAGCATAGTCATGAGTAGCTATAGTTACTGGTTGTGCCGTGTGCACGTGTTCCCCTCGCGTATTTCCAGACGAGGACGTTATTTTCCAGCAAGAGCGACAGCTTTGCTCTCATGTCCGGCTGTGTGATGTGGTTTCGCTGGGACGCATTTGTTTGCCGCCATATATCTGGTAATTGAAAACAAATGTTTACTTACCGCCAAGCTGGCGGGCACATAGAGTGGTGAGCTGCTTCTCTCACTTTGCTACGTGTTACACCCAGCCAACATTAGTATCTTACGCTGCTTGTTCTGTTGTGTAATAATACGTGTAATTTACAGAACCGTGTCCTTCTCACTATTGTACCTTGGAACATCGCAGTAGTCTATCAGATATTGGATTATATGGAATATGCAGGAACAGACAAAAACTCAGATGAAGACTAGGCTGAGTTCAAGAGAATCAACGAGCAAGGAAGTGCGATGAGGAAGTACTCAGAAATGAATAGACACGCTTGAAGTTCTCAAAGTCTATGGAAACGGCGATACTGCAGCAATTCAGAATCCCGAGCATCGATGCGACAACAAGATGCAGCAGAAGCGTCTGTCTGTATCAGACGAGAAAGCGCGTCCGCATTACCATGTTGAGCTGTCGGACGATACACAGTCTCGTACTGGTATTGAGACAACAACAAAGCCTATATGTGCAACTCTTAGGCAGTTCGTACAGGAACCGGTTTCGTCGGATGAACAACGACTGCAAAGCTTGTGATCCGTTACTAAGTAGAATTTTCTGCCGAACAAATAGTGTTGGAATTTGGTGACACCATACACAATAGCCAATACCTCTTTCTCAATTTGTGAATAGTTACACTAAACTTTGGACAACACATTCGATGAGAAAGCAATAGCCCTGTCTTTATCACCAATTCTGTGCGAAAGCATTGCATCGATTCCATAAGAGGAAGTGTCAACTTGCAATACAACTGCTTTGTCAGGATCGAAGTGAACTAAGCATCGATCACTGAGTAATGCATCTTTAAGTGTTTGAAAAGCTACTTGTCAACCATCTTTCCAAACAAAAGGGAGCTGCGATTTGTGCAGCATTCGGTATTAACCGAATGAAATAGTTCATTTTCCCTATAACTTACTACAATTGAGCGATACTGCGAGGAACTGGCTAGTTTCGTATGGCTAACAAATGCGACGGAAGAGGATGTACACTTTGACCGTTTATGAGACGACCAAGATACTGAAACTCAGGTTTTGAAAAAATCACACTTGTCCACACCTCAGTCCTTCCTAAGATAATTCACGATACAAAGCACATTAATTTGCAATATGTTCTTCAGGAGTACGACCTGCTACTACAATATGATCAAAATATTTTGAACAGTTTGTTACTTGCGCAGTCAGCTGTTCCAAATACCATTGGAAAATTGCAGGTGCGGAATCACTGCCAAAAGGCAAAGGCAAATATTTAAACAAGCCCAAATGAGTATTTACTACACACACTTTTTGAGATTGTTCATCGAGTGGTATTTGAAGACATGCGTCACGTAAATCATATTTTCAAAAGTAGCAACTAGGGCCTGATCTGTCCATGACATCCCCTGGGCGTGGCAATGTGTAAGTATCAATGACAGTTCGTTGGTTGACTGTAGATTTAAAGTCAATACAGAGGCGAATGCAATCTGAAGACAGAAGCGAATGCAACCCGAAGCTTTGGGGAGCAAACCAGTGGACTTGCCCACTGACTAGCTGATATGGGCGCAATAACTCCGCTATCTTGCAATTGTTGAAGTTCAGCAGTGACTTTGTCCCATAATGCAATGGGAACAGTTTTGGCCTGGCAAAATTTAGGTTGAGCATCGTCTTTCAGAGTACTATGTGCAACAAATCTGTTATCTTTGCCTAAACCTTCAGAAAAGAGTTCTGGGAATTCTTTTAGCACTACACTGTCTTTTGCATGGAATGCAAACGCTGGCAACACGTTGTCCTGAATGTTAAAGCCAAACAAATCAAGAATCAAGATCAAATACGTTCTCACACTCGCATGGTTGTGGCACTGTAAAAGTAACAGTTCGCGTATGAAAGTGATACATGAGAGGCAAGGTACATGTTCTGAGAACAAGAATGTCGTGACCATTATAAGCCATCAGCTGCTCTCTAGTTTTAGACAGCCGTGAGAGAGCCTAATAGTTTATATGTGTGACGATTTAGCAGTGTGACAGAAGCACAGAGGCACCCGTGTACAGCTGAAATTTCACGTATTTCCCACAACGAAGCAATTAAACAAACAATTTGTTCGACCGACGTGTCACTGAAAAAACTGTGTGTGCGCCAGTTTTGCGAATGCCTGTTGCAGACTTCAAACGTACTGCATTAATGACGTTGGCCTGTTGTGTGAGTGGGCCAAATTGCTATGCTTGTTCCATTGCAAACATACAGATTATACGGGTCCTTTCCTACCACAGGTGTAACACTGAGCTTGTCGGGAGGGCAGTCTTGGCGTTTGTGCCGTGAATAACACCAAGGCCAAGTCTTAATTCTGTTCGCCTGTGTAGCCACCTGTTTAGTGAACAGCTTACGCGGGGTGAAAGGTTGTTTACTCGGTGTGGCGAGCTGCTGCCGCCACCGAATGGACCGATCGCAACCAAGATACTCAACCAAACAAATTTATGAAACGACAAGACGCCGGAATCGTGCTGTTGTAGTATATGCACTACTTGCTGAAATGATAGATTGGACTGTTTCAAAATTTGATCCCTGAGTTTGTCAGCTACATCGTACATGATCACAGCACGCACAATAACATCTGAATATAAAGCACTGAAAGCACATTTGAATTTGTATCTCCTTTTCATACCCTACAAATTTGTTACCCACTCGCGATAAGTTTGTTCTGACCGTTTTTTTGCAATTTGATACCTAGCTGCTATCACATTTACTTGGTGGTCATAATAGTTAGTTAACGACTCGATAATCAGGTCATAATTAAGATCACTCGGAGTGGCGTTAGTAAATAACTTGGTGATAAGCAAAACACTGCACTGCCTGCGGTGGATAAGAAATAATGGCTTTTCACAGTACCTGGTACATTGCGAGCGAGGAGGTGAACCTCTAACTGGGACAAACACCCGAGCCAGTCCTCGTCTTGTTCACGAAATTGTCGAAAAGGCGGTATAGCAGTAGGTGTTGCTGTAGATGGTGCTTGTTCCGCCGGGTGCGCAGCATTGGCCAGTAGCTGCTGCGCCGTGTTGAGTACTGCATAAACCTGCTGCGTCTGGAACTGAAATATCTGCATTAGCTGTGTGGCACCTAACGCTTGCAGTTGAGGCATCTGAGCAGGAGGCAGGATAGGCGGGGTGGGCATTTTGGAAGAAACAAATGCAACAACCAGACAGGGCAAGCAAGCAAAATAAGTACAAAGGCAAAGAAATTTTCTGCAACGGCCACCTGAAAACACTGATTAGCAACAACAACAACAAACCGTTAATGTAAAGAAGCACCCCTGCAAAGGAAAGACAAGAAATAATTAAGGCGCCAGTAAACAAAAAATTCTGTGGCAGTCATGTGCGGGGTTTGATTGTAAGTAGTCGTCGCCAATGTGGGATCCTGCCCACTCGTCTCGTACAGGGTGCCTAAAGGATGCTGCATTCTTGGAATGCTATACAACAATTCAAGCAAATCTCATTAATAGTTTTTATTACAATAAAGAAGATAGACAATACTTTGTATTACAAGAGCATGTCGCAAGTGATGGGCGACAGACAAACAGTCAGTGTCTATATACTCTGTCCATACAAGCAATGGATATGGATCTCTAATAACTGCTATCATAGTGCTCTTCTAGTGCCGGTCTAGTACTGTGCGGCTGATGCTGGCAGGAGTGGCGCTTATGTTCTCTTCTTGTAGTGGTCGCGCCTGTCGTGGTGCGGTCCTAGTCCACATCTACATCTACACCTACATATATACTCCGCTACCCATCAAGCGGTGTGTGGCGGAGGGCACAATTCGCGCCAAAGTCATATTCCCCCCCCCGTCTGTTCCACTCGCGGATCGCGCGAGGGAAAAACGACTGTCTGGACGCCTCAGTACGAGCTCTAATTTTCCTAATCTTTGAATGGTGACCATTGAGCGATTTAAAAGTTGGTAGTAATAGTATATGCTCTACATTCTCGGCGAAGATCGGATTTCGGAATTTAGTGAGCAGCCCCTTCCGTTTAGCGCGCCGCCTATATACAAGTGTGTCCCACATCAAACTTTCTATGAGAATTGTAACGCTCTAGCGATGGCTTAATTTATCAGTAACTATTCTTGCAGCTCTTCTTTGGACCTTCTGAATCTCTTGAATCAGAACCAACTGGTAAGGGTCCCATACAGACCAACAATACTCTAAGACTGGGCGAACTAACGTATTGTAAGCTATTTCCTTTCTTGAAGGACTGCATCGCTTCAGTATTCTACCAATAAACCGCAATCTAGAGTACGCCTTGCCCGTTACTTGTGTAATTGGTTATTCCATTTGAGATCATTTCGTATACTCACACAGAGAGACTTGACGGATGCTCCCGCTTCCAAAGACTGGGCATTTATTTTGTACTCGTACATTAATGGGGATTTTCGCCTTGTTATACGCAGTAGGTTACACTTAATAATATTGAGAGATAACGACCAGTCATTACACCACCCATTTATTTTCTGCAAATCCTCTTTGATTTGTTCACAACTTTCGTTTGATACTACTTTCCTGTAGACTACAGCATCATCTGCAAACAGTCTAATGCCGCTGTCAATACCATCAACCAGATCGTTTATGTAAATCGTCAAAAGCAGCGGACGTATTACGGTGCCCTGAGGCAGTCAGCCGGCTATTGGCTGACGCCGTCTCACTGCCTCCTTTGCTCTTGTGTTCTTCATCTTCGTGCCAAGGCTTGTTGATACGCCGGAACACTTCAGTTGATCGATGAAAGCGGCAGGCGCAAATGTGTTCCAGGAAATTAAAGAATACAGAAATACAAGTCACTTACGAAATAAATAAACAGGAAGTGCAAGGAACTTAATGCAAAATAGCTGCACGTAATGTGAAGAAATCGAAAAAGAAATTATTGTCGGAAGGACAGACTCGGCATATGGAAAAGTCAAAACAACGTTCGGTGAATGTAAAAGCAAGGGCTGTTACATTAAGAGTGCAACAGGAATTTCACAGTTAAATGCAGAAGAACTTATCTGATGACGTGACGAAAGAAAAAAATAGAAGTCAACAGGGAAGAGATGGGTGATCCAGTATTAGAATCCGAATTTAAAAGAGCTTTGGCGACTTAAGATCAAATAAGGCCTAAGGAATAGATAACATTCCACAGGAATTTCTGAAATCATTGGAGGATGTGGCAGCAAAACGACCATTCACTTTGGTTTGTGTAATGTATGAGACTGGGGATATACGACCAGACTTTTGGGGGAAAAAAAATCATCTATACCATTTAGAAGATTGCAAGAGCCAACAATTGCGAGAATTACCGCAGATACAAGTTCCTGACAACAATGACATACAGAAGAACGGAAAAGAGTATTGAGAATGTGTTAGGTGACGATGAGCTGGGCTCTAGAAAAGGTTGATAATGAAAGCAAGATTGAAGAAATATCCAGAAGTGTTACTACGTTTTGTTGACCTGCAAAAATCGTTCGACAATGTAAAATTGTATAAAATGTTCGAAATCCTGGGAAAAACAGGGGTACGCTTCAGGGAAGGAAGCGTAGTACACAATACGTGCAAGACGCAAGAGGAATCAATAGGTGTGGATGACCAAGGACGAACTGAACAGATTAAAACGATATTAGACAAGGATGTACTCATCCGCCCCTGCTGTTCGATCTGTACATCGAAGAAGCAGCGATGAAAGTAAATGAAAGATTCAAGAGAGAAGTTAAAATTCAAGTTGAAAGAACATCAGTGCGAAGATTCGCTGATGGAATCGCATTCCGAAATGAAAGTGACGAAGGACCTATTGAATGACGTCAACACACTAGCGTGTACAGAATCTGGATCAAGAATAAATCGAAGAAAGACGAAAGTAATGAGAAGTGGCAGCAATGAGAACAGTAAGAAACTTAACAGCGTAATTGATGATCACGAAGTAGACGAAGTGAATTCTGCTTCCTAAGCAACAGAATAATACACAACGGTCGGAGTAAGGTGGATACAAAAAGCAGACTACCACTGGCAAACAGGGAATATCTGGCCACGAGCAGTCTACTGGTTCAAATAGGTCGTAATTTGAGGAAAAAATTTCTGAGAATGAACGTTTGGAGCACAGAATTGGACGGCAGTTGACATGGACTGTGGGAAAACTGGAGCAGAAGAGAATAGAAGCATTTGAGACGTGGTGCTACAGAATCATGTTGAAAATTAGGTGGTAAGGCAAGGAGAGATGAGGTTCTGCGCAAAATCGGAGAGAAAAGGAACATGAGGAAAATACTAACAAGAAGGGATTGGATGACAGGACATGTATTAAGACATCAGGGAACAACTTCCATGGTACTACAGGGAGCTGTAGAGTGAAGAAACAGTAGAGGAAGACAGAGATTGCAATACAGCCAGCAAATAATTGAGGGTGTACGTTGCAAGTGCTAACCTGACAGGAAAAGTTTGGCAAGGGAGAGGAACCCGTAGTTGGCTACGTCGAACAACCATTCAGAAGACTAATGACTCAAAAAAACTTAAACTGTAGATGCATCTACATTTATACTTTGAAGAGCCACTGGCAAAAGCATTTCAGAGTATACTTCTCACTATACCTATGTATTAGACTTCCTTTCAAGCCTATGCGTACTTGATGCGCACGATAAATGACAGCTAGAATCCCTCTTTATTTGCTGAAATTAGACTGATGTTACCTAGAGCAATACGTATGCAGCTGCAGTGTATTCCTATATTTCTCACTTACTACTGTTCTCACAACTTTGTAGGTAGGGTTCATGGGAGTGTTGACCTTTATGTTAAAGCATCTGCCATTTGAGTGACCTCAGCAGTTTCGTGCAGTTCGCTTTTGATTCAAAGCTGCTACCTCTCGTGTTGCCTTTCTCTGTATACGTTTAATATTTATGATAAAGGTATAGCTGTATAACACTCTTTCGTGGTATTCTAGGGCTGGTCCCACAGGCGTTAGGTTAGACGAGGAAGAGATTGGTTTTAACGTCCCGTCGACAACGAGGTCATTGGAGCACAAGCTCGATTTAGGTAAGGATAGAGAAGAAAATCGGCTGTGCCCTTTCACAGGAACCATACCGGCATTTCCCTTGTCTGATTTAGTGGAATCACGGAAAACCTAAATCTGAAAGGCCGGACGCGTGTTTGAATCGTCGTTCTCCCGAATGCAAGTCCACTGTGCTAATCTCTGCGCTACCTCGCTTGGTAAGTATTTGGCTGCCAACATGTTTTGTAGTGTGTGACCTTCAGGTAGGCCTTTGCAATCAGCCGAATGATATGTGGGATGGCCGCCGATATCGTCTGCAGCATGGCGCCACAGTAGAGCTAGCACAGTACACTGCAGCATTGCATTCTGCCATTGTTGGCTGATTGTTGTACAGTGGCGGTCAGCGACCATGTACTAATGTGCTACGGTACACTGCAAATATCGCACTAAAAGTACGCCAACATCATCGTCGATGCTATTGTATGAGCTGTACTCTGTTTCTTGTTGCATTTGGAGAAATACAATTTATGTAAATCTACTGTTTACTTGTAACTTGATTGCTAATCGTTTCTGCTCCTGTCCAGCTTTCCTACGACGAATGCTGCGGCACCACTCAGTGGCCACCGCTTCTTAGAGTTGCGTATGAAATCGCAATCAGCCATGCTACAACCAACTCAGTGAAGGGCCCAGCTACCTTGATCGCCTGTGCATGCTCTGATGCTATGTCACCCCCTACCAGCAGTAAGAGTGGCACGTTGCTCACACCACCACGTCAGTATTTTCCTCTCAAAGTGTGTGTAAAATGCTGTGTAAGTAACATAGTGAATTCCGCAGATCTGCTGCTAACAAGGCCCTGTTCCAATAGATCTTTGGAGGAGACTCTGACAGAGATTTAGGGAGGACTGCCGTAAATTTAAATCTAGCAGTGGGAGGGCGTGGGACAGAGCTCACCAATTTGACTCAGGTTATGTGTATAGAGGCAGGTAGATGCACTTTTCGGTTTCTTAGAATACTGCGCCTCAGCAGCACGTAGGAAAAGGTAAAACGCTGCCTAAGGATTTGCGAGTATATTATGTGAGAGTTTTGAACATTATAGTTGACATACTGGTGCTATGGTGCAGTTCTCTGGTGCACTGACTGGCACACTGTCGATTCAGGTTCGATTTTCGTTGTTGCCATTTTCTTTATTTAATTTTTCTTCACTATTTTAGCTATCAATTATAACATTCAAATGATTTTAATCAGCAGTTCTGAAATATATGAAATTCATACACTGAATTTAGTTACAATTACTATCCTAGTAAGTCAAATGGCTGAAGGTAGTTTAAAGAAAAGCGAGTATACGAGGAATTTTAGTACGAAAACGTGTTAAGAGTTGGAATTGTGGGTGTGATGTTCGCAGTGTATTTTGCGAATTCCGTGCTTGTTACACAGGAATAGTGTTGTGTGGGATACAGGGGGACATATTAATGGGACCGGCCGAAGTGGCCGTGCGGTTCTAGGCGCTGTAGTCTGGAACCGCGAGACCGCTACGGTCGCAGGTTCGAATCCTGCCTCGGGCATGGATGTGTGTGATGTCCTTAGGTTAGTTAGGTTTAACTAGTTCTAAGTTCTAGGGGACTAATGACCTCCCATAGTGCTCAGAGCCATTTGAACCATTTGAACATATTAATGTATTAACAAGATATATAGCGGAAATCATTAACATATAAACAACATGCTTAATCTTGATGCATTACATGACGCTAATACTGAAACTATATTAGGGCGCGCCTATCATGATGACATATTCAAACACAATCTGTTTATTTTTACGTAAGTGGCAAAATGTTCAAATGTGTGTGAATACCTAAGGGACCAAACTGCTGATGTCATCGATCCTTGGACTTACACACTACCTAAACTAACTTATCCTATGAATAACATACGAACCCATGCCCGAGGGAGGACTCGAACCTCCGGCAGGAGGCGCCGCGCAGTTTGTGACACGGCGCATCAAACCCCGCGGCCCGTAAGTGACACATGGTCCTGAGTGCGATCTGTTATTTGAAGATAAAGAAGAAATTTCGCAGCCATTACCGCATACAGAAATATTTTTATTCCCTGAATAATAGGTTTCGGGTCTGACTGTGATCTTTGGCTTTACAGTACACCATGAGAAGAACGTTACTGTAACTGTTTGCGTAACCGTACAATAAGAACACAAGTGGGAAAAAATGTTCAAATGTGTGTGAATTCCTAAGAGATGAAACTGCTGAGTTCATCGGTCCTTCGACTTAGACTATGCTTAAACTAACTTATGTTAAGAACAACGCACACACACCCATGTCCGAGACGAAGCTCCGCCGGGAGGGGCCGTGTAGTCTGTGACATGACACCTCAAACCGTGCGGCCACTCCGCGCGGCACACAAAGTGGAGGATCATAATAATCCGATCACAAGATTTTTTTGCAGCTTCTGGAAACAATATTACTGTGCGTGAATCACACAACCATAACGAGAGCACTCTCCATTTATGAAACAAAAGTAAAACGGAACAAAAAAAGTCTTTAGCACCAACAGTGTGCGACAGAGTGGAAGCGAGTTCGTTAACGGTGCCGTTATCGCTACGGCCCACCACGAAAAACTGAGCGGCCATGCAGCGGAAGCGTCGATGGACGGCTATGCAACTGGTCAACAGGTGGCGTGAGTGAGCCACTACATCAATAATTAAATGCTCTTTGAAATATAACACTGTGCTCGCCAGAAACATTGACATAGGAATGATTATTCCACAATGGAAAAACTATATATAGGTCTAACCGAAAACAGCCATAAGATGTTACGTAATACCCTAACGTAGGGTACAGACTGTCGGGTCACCTGAATCGCCAATACAGTTGTACACTACTAGTTTTGTGGCTTATTTATATATGCAGCTGAAATTTTTTGTTGAAGGTGCCAATGAATGCAGACCTAGTTTCCACACCTACAGGACCATCCACTGAGCATACAGGCGAAAGTGTCATGCAGACATTGTAAGTGTAATGAAAAACGTAACATACTGCAAGCACGTGAGCTGCAAGTATGAGACATCTATGGGGAAAATACTACACTACTGGCCATTAAAATTGCTACACCACTAAGATGACGTGCTACAGACGCGAAATTTAACCGACAGGAAGACGATGTTGTGATATGCAAACGATTAGCTTTTCAGAGCATTGACACAATGTTGGCGCTGGTGGCGACACCTACAACGTGCTGACATGAGGAAAGTTTCCAATCGATTTCTCATACACAAACAGCAGTTGACCGGCGTTGCCTGGTGAAACGTTGTTGTGATGCCTCGTGTAAAGAGGAGAAAAGCGTACCATCACGTTTCCGACTTTGATGAAGGTCGGATTGTAGCCTATCGCGATTGTGGTTTATCATATCGCGACATTGCTGCTCGCATTGGTCGAGATCCAATGACTGTTAGCAGAATATGGAATCGGTGGGTTCAGGAGGGCAATACGGAACGCGATGCTGGATCACTACGGCCTCGTATCACTAGCAGTAGAGATGACAGGCATCTTATCCGCATGGCATGTACGAATCGTGCACCCACGTCTGGATTCCTGAATCAACAGATGGGGACGTTTGCAAAGCAACAACCATCTGCACGAACAGTTCGACGACGTTTGCAACAGCATGGACCATCAGCTCGGAGACCATGGCGGCGGATACCTTTGACGCTGCAACACAGTGAGAAGCGCCTGCGATGGTGTACTCAACGACGAACCTGGGTGCACGAATGGCAAAACGTCATTTATTCGGATGAGTCAAGGTTCTGTATACAGCATCATGATGATCGCATCCGTGTTTGGCGACATCACAGTGATCGCCCATTACAAGCCTGTACTCGTCATCGCCATACTGGCGTATCATCCGGCATGATGGTATGGGGTGCCATTGGTTACTCGTCTCGGTCACCTCTTGTTCGCATTGACGGCACTTTGAACAGTGGACGTTACATTTCAGATGTGTTACGACCCGTGGCTCTACCCTACAAAATGGTTCAAATGGCTCTGAGGACTATGGGACTCAACTTCTGAGGTCATCAGTCCCCTAGAACTTAGAACTACTTGAACCTAACTAACCCAAGAACATCACACAGATCCATGCCCGAGGCAGGATTCGAAACTGCTACCATAGCGGTCGCACGGTGCCAGAATGTAGCACCTAGAACGGCTCGGCCACCCTGGCCGGCGCTCTACCCTTCATTCGATCTCTGCGAAACCCTACATTTCAGCAGGATAATGCATGACCGCATGTTGGATGTCCTGTACGGGCCTATCTGGATACAGAAAATGTTCGACTGCTGCCCTGGCCAGCACATTCTCCAGATCTCTCACCAATTGAAAACGTCTGGTCAATGGTAGCCGAGCAACTGGCTCGTCACAATACGCCAGTCACTACTCTTGATGAACTGTGGTATCGTGCTGAAGCTGGATGGGCAGCTGTACCTGTACATGCCATGCAAGCCCCGTTTGACTCAATGCCCAGGCGTATCAAGGCCGTTGTTACGGCCAGAGGTGGTCGTTTTGTGTACTGATTTCTCAGGATCTATGCACCCAAATTGCGTGAAAATGTAATACATGTCAATTCTAGTATAATATATTCGTCCCATGAATACCCGTTTATCATCTGCATTTCTTCTTGGTGTAACTATTTTTTTCTTGGCGTAGCAATTTTAATGGCCAGTAGTGTACATATACAAGTTCTCTTATTCGACATATGATCATGGCTGCAAATATTCTCATTTACCGCTGTTTATTTTTGATCTATTTTAGCACACTGGTAAGATTTCGCAAGAGCTGCCACTGCTACACGGCGTAGCACAAGGTGGCGCTTCCGCAGCTTACTACGTGGCAGCTGCGTGCCTCCGACACATCTCTCAGGATGGAGTATAAATGCTTCGTGTCCAGCTGCTGGTAGCATTCCTTTGGTGTCGTGCATTCAGCAACTAGCTGAAGCCACTGACGATTCATCAGCTAGCCCTGATGGTTCTGAGCTTCCGACTGGATCTACATGAGCGCGGCCTGCCAGTGGATCCACCGCCTACCACTTCAGCCATGACCCGCGGGCGACGCACGCCAGCACAGTTGCCTGGCCTGAGAGTGCCACGGAGCTGACGTATTACCTCTGCACGCCACCAGGGACTATATGGGAGGCACCTAATAAAAGGGATGTTCCTGTTCACCAAGCCTTCTTGACTCTACACTCGCCGTGGCACTGAAGAACCCACCTCACAGCTTGCGCCACTTACAACGCTCGCTGTAACCAGTACAGGCCAACCTGTAACGTTGGAGTCAGAAGTGGGTGCGCTGTAAGTGTGGACTAAATGCATTTTTCCGGTATCCCACCTTCAAACTGAAGTGTAACGCTTGTTGCAGTTCGTGGTGAGTGTATGTGATCTTTTGATTTTGTAACAACATAAATTGTTCCATTCAGGTACTGGTATGAGCTACCTGATAGCAGTTGACATTTCTGTATTTTGTGAGCTGCACAGTTTCACATTTATGGACATTTACAGGAAGTGGCCTATAGTTCCTCCCCCCTAGAAATTTCTAATTGAATAGTTATTAATATTTTCATAAAGTATTTGTTTATACATGGTCCTGTCACGTCAATGTGAACATTAACCAATTCGACGTCAAAGTGCAATAACTACCCACATATGGTACTTGTCAGAATTAGCAGTGGAGTGTAGCCGCCGGTGTGGCCGAGCGGTTCTAGGCGCGTCAGTCTGGAACCGCGCGAACGCTACGGTCGCAGGTTCGAATCCTGCCTCGGGCATGGATGTGTGTGATGTCCTTAGGTTAGTCAGGTTTAAGTAGTTCTAAGTTCTAGGGGACTCATGACCTTAGAAGTTGAGTCCCATAGTGCTCAGAGCCATTAGAACCATTAGCAGTGGAGTGTGTCAGAGATGTGGGCTATATTCCAGTTGTTATCGCAATTAAGAAACGGACTGATTTATCTGACATAAGAAAGGGCACGATCATTGGCTTTCGCGTAAAAAGGTGAAGCATTTCCGAAAAGGCCTAAGTTCGTAAACTATTCACGTGACGCGTGGTTAACTATATCGTGTATGGGAAAATGGCGCTATCCAAAGTGGGTGATGACGCAACTGTGGTGCAGCATGGGAAATAGTAATGAACGACGGGTGAATAGACGTGCAACTGTTGAGCAGCCCACTGTCCAAATGAACCAGCGGCTACAAACAGTGTCTTCTCAAGAATCGTTCGGTGACTGCTGCATATGAGCCTTCACAGCAGGCTTCTGGTGCACGCACCTGTGATGACGGCTGTTGCATCGGTGAGGAAGGCTGGATTTTGCATGTCAGTGCCCAAAACAGGACGTCCAATGAATGTCGACGGGTGGCCTTTTCAGATGAATCACGTTTTATGCTCCAGCGGACAGATGCCTGGTAGCGTGTATGGCCATGCAACAATCGTCGGAAGGATCCACGGTGGAAGAGGGAGTGATATGGTCTGAGGAACATTTTCGACGCATTCCCCAGGTGATTTCGTTGTTACTGAAGGCACGCTGGATCAATACGTGTATGCATCTATTCTTGAAGATCATATCCATCCCTACACGCAATTTGTTTCTGTCTCGGCATAATGACATCTACCAGCTGCATAGTGCATCGTGTTACACAGCTCGCAGTGTACGTGCTCGGTTCCAAGAGCTACAAGATGAGTTTACGTACACCCCTTGTTACCGAATTGGCCGCGTTTAAGCACGTCGTGAATCTGACGGACCACCTCGATCGTGCTGTCCCCGTCATAGTTCCTCAGTGGAAAAACCTAGTGCAGCAGGGCACGGCACTCTAGTCAGAATGGCTGCATAATCCTGTCGGTATTTCAAGAACATTTCTGATTCCCTTGCAGACCTCTGTGTCTATCGGTAACTCCAAGATAACATACTGCTTCCTCACTTCCAAGGAACTCTCATTGCAGGCACATAGATCATATTACACTCTGTACTTTGGTTAATAAGTACAGACGTATTAAGTCAAAAAGTTTTCGAAAATCGAGAAACAGCATCCTCTTTATTAGTTAGATCTTTGGCTTATAAGGTCTACCAGGTAAGAAAAGTGCATTTTGGGTGACTCGTAACTGATATTTTCGGAATCCACGCTGGTTGGACTGAAGGAGGACATTCTGAAATTCTAATGTGCTATAATTACTATATATATTTTTCGACGATATTAAACGGTAATGATTTGAATCATTTTCGATACTCTTCTTGTAGTGCATGTCACCAATACTGTCTTACAACCTAAGGTCACAGTTCTGTGTTCAAAGGATTTACGTTACATAATAGATAAGAAAGGGATGACTCAACGGCAAATTCTGTTTAGAAATTGACAAGAATTTTAATCGATTTGTGATTGTGTATAGTTTTAATGATTTCACCTCTTTCTGAACGCCACAGGAGGAATCATCTATATCTTCAATCTTTCCAGTATCGCAAGGATTAAACTTGGGCAGTCTACTAAGAAAGTTGAGTTTTTATGTTTTTCCATGGCTACCCATTAGTAGTATAAACGAGCCACATTGCTTATAAATTGGTCCTTTGTGCTTTCTTAGAGAAAATTACCAAAACAAGGAAAAAACTTTTACTCGGTTTCACTGCAGGCTCAATCGCCAACTAGTTCCACACAAGCAATATCTCAGCTTCATGTCAGCGATATCAATAGCCACCGCTCTGCAGGAACATCTTTGCCCATTCGCTGGGTAACCAGTGAACGCAATGCTGTGACGAGGCAGTAACGGCGCTGTGGGCGGTGACATCCGAGGGTGTATGGCATCCGTGATGAGAGTTGGCATATTGGATGCATAGTGGGCTGTTCGGGGTTCATTGTTGCTGTGGGAGTATTTACATTCCCAGTATTCTGATCTTTGTGGCAGAAGCGACACCCTGGCCAGAGGACACTGAATAATGAAGTGTCTATTTGAATTAGAGCCACTAGCCATTCGTCCATCTGATGGACGGAAACCTGGCTTGGAGTTTCCTCCTATCTGGAAACTGCTGCAAGCTTAATGGTAAGCCTCTGCCAACCATCACTAGCGCAGCGGTTTGAACTTGTTAAACGCGTGTTGAGTCCCAGTCATCCTACTTACATTGCAACTAGAAAGTATGTTTTCTGTGGCTTGCATAAGACCGGATGCTCAACAATTAATTGTATTTGGCTGTTTATGGCCGTTTTGAGAATAGACTGCTAATTTCTGTGTGCATATATTATTTGCTGATTTTTCTTGTTAACTGCACCATGCGAGAATTTGCCGTGCTTGTTGAAAATGTGTAGCCCGCTAGTGTTCACGCAAGCTTTACATGTAATGTTGTTATTCTTTTAGTAAACTGTGTGGTTAAGAAATTTGTTTTAGAACTTCCCTGCTGGTTTGCATTTTATGTGCTTTCTATGCTGTCAAGTTGTTCTGGACGTTTGCGCCTGTGTTAGTAGGAACTCCACTAATATAATATTGTACATTACAGGGGAGCATATAATTACTATTAATTATATTATTATTACTATTATTGCTGTTATTTACGTGGTAAAAAAACCTGGAAGGGTACCATAGTCCTATGTACTTGCTATCAGGTGCTTCAGCTGACAGCTAATTAAAAACAAAGTGCTACCTTGCCGTACTGTTTCATTTCTGTACACGATGGCTACTAAAGGTAGCCGGGCGGGATTAGCCGAGCGGTTTGAGGCGCCGCAGTCACGGCTGGTCCCGGCGGAGGTTCGAGTCCTCCCTCGGGCATGGGTGTGTTTGTCCTTAGGATAATTTAGGTTAAGTAGAGTGTAAACTTAGGGACCGATAACCTTAGCAGTTAAGTCCCATAAGATTTCACACACATTTACTAAAGGTATTTGCCTTCTTTCATTGAAGCTCCTTGACACCTAGTTAAACTGCGTGTCTCTTTTGTACTTTTTGAACACTTGAGTCACGTTTTGGGTGATGTCGGCCCTCTGTGATATTGCCATCATTTTCTGCTGTTACCTACTGTAGCTGCGAAGAAACCATTGGTAACAGAAGAAATACTTCAGTTGATTGATGAAAGGAGGAAGTACAAACATGTTCCGGGAAAATCAGGAATACAGGAATACAAATCGCTGAGGAATGAAATAAATAGGAAGTGCAGGGAAGCTAAGACGAAATGGCTGCAGGACAAATGTGAAGACTCAGCATACAGGAATGTCAAAACAACCTTCGGTTACATTAAAAGCAACGGTGGTAACATTAAGAGTGCAACGGGAATTCCACTGTTAAATGCAGACGAGAGAGCAGATAGGTGGAAAGAATACATTGAAAGCCTCTATGAGGGTGAAGATTTGTCTGATGTGATAGAAGAAGAAACAGGAGTCGATTTGGAAGAGATAGGGGATCCAGTATTAGAATCGGAACTTAAAAGAGCTTTGGAGGACTTACGGTCAAATAAGGCAGAAGGGATAGATAACATTCCATCAGAATTTCTAAAATCATTAGGGGAAGTGGCAACAAAACGACTATTCACGTTGGTGTGTAGAATATATGAGTCTGGCGATATACCATCTGACTTTCGGAAAAGCATCATCCACACTATTCCGAAGACGGCGAGAGCTGACAAGTGCGAGAATTATCGCACAATCAGCTTAACAGCTCATGCTTCGAAGCTGCTTACAAGAATAATATACAGAAGAATGGAAAAGAAAATTGATAATGTGCTAGGTGACGATCAGTTTGGCTTTAGGAAAAGTAAAGGGACGAGAGAGGCAACTCTGACGTTACGGCTAATAATGGAAGCAAGGCTAAAGAAAAATCAAGACACTTTCATAGGATTTGTCGACCTGGAAAAAGCGTTCGACAATATAAAATAGTGTAAGCTGTTCGAGATTCTGAAAAAAGTAGGGATAAGCTATAGGGAGAGACGGGTCATATACAATATGTACAACAACCAAGAGGGAATAATAAGAGTGTACGATCAAGAACGAAGTGCTCGTATTAAGAAGGGTGTAAGACAAGGCTGTAGCCTTTCACCTCTACTCTTCAATCTGTACATCGAGGAAGCAATGATGGAAATAAAAGAAAGGTTCAGGAGTGGACTTAAAATACAAGGTGAAAGGACATCAATGATACGATTCGCTGATGACATTGCTATCCTGAGTGAAAGTGAAGAAGAATTAAATGATGTGCTGAACAGAATGAACAGTCTAATGAGTACACAATATGGTTTGAGGGTAAATCGGAGAAAGACGAAGGTAATGAGAAGTAGTAGAGATGAGAACAGCGGAAACTTAACATCAGGATTGATGGTCACGAAGTCAATGAAGTTAAGGATTTCTGGTACCTAGGCAGTAAAATAACCAATGACGGACGGAGCAAGGAAGACATCAAAAGCAGACTCGCTATGGCAAAAAAGGCATTTCTGGCCAAGAGAAGTCTACTAATATCAAATACCGGCCTTAATTTGAGGAAGAAATTTCTGAGGATGTACGTCTGGAGTACAGCATTGTATGGTAGTGAAACATGGACTGTGGGGAAACCGGAACAGAAGAGAATCGAAGTATTTGAGATGTGGTGCTATAGACGAATGTTGAAAATGAGGTGGACTGATAAGGTAAGGAATGAGGAGGTTCTACGCAGAATCGGAGAGGAAATGAATATGTGGAAAACACTGATAAGGAGAAGGGACAGGATGATAGGACATCTGCTAAGACATGAGGGAATGACTTCCATGGTACTAGAGGGAGCTGTAGAGGGCAAAAACTGTAGAGGAAGACAGAGATTGGAATACGTCAAGCAAATAATTGTGGACGTAGGTTGCAAGTGCTACTCTGAGATGAAGAGGTTAGCACAGGAAAGGAATTTGTGGCGTGCCGCATCAAACCAGTCAGCAGATTGATGACAAAAAAAAAAAAAAAAAAAAAAAAAAAAAAAAAAAAAAAAGAGTGAGAGAAACCTACTGTTCTGCTTTACTCTGTAGCCTCAGTGGGCAAAAGTTAATTTAAGTACATTTTTGGAAGCTGACTGCCAACAGCCGATAAGTAATGTATAAAATGCATATTTGAACGATCATCCGTTTTTATTTTAAAGTAATAATATACGTTAATTTAAGTCTTTTGTATATATTGTTTCTCGGTGTGGCCACTCAAGAACATCAACTGTTAAACCCGTTTTTTGAAATTTTTATCATTGCCACATGGCGTTTTACCTGATGTATTACTTTGGTACCAGAAATCGTTTTACTTGAATATCTAGTTTGTAAGATCCCTTTATCTGCATGTATTTTGCTGCTCAATTTTTGTTTATTGTTGCTCTAAGGCGGTTGTTCTCAGCGTAATCGTACGTGGCCATTGACGAAGTTTCCTTCTGATTAAAGAAACTAAAATAAACCTTTGCCAATACAGCTGTGAGGGGTTTTAAAGTCTAACTTGTAACTTGGCGTTGTCGGTGAAATTTGACTTCAGTTTCTTTTCTTGTTCTCAGTGGGCCTCCTCTATGTTACAGTCTGACATTCTGTGTATCTCAAGCACTGTTTTGAGGCGTCCCACGTGCTGTACACTTATAATTGTCCATAAATATTGTTTTCTTTAATTACAATTTATTCGTTCGCCAGAAGCCGCTCGTCATTTTTAAAATTATGGGATTCTATGACTCAAAAAAAAAAGGCTGTGAGGCGATAAAGTTGCTGTTAAGCTTGTATTTGCTTGTCGTACTAAGAAAGCAGTGACAATCTGCCTTTCTTAATTGCTTTATCGGTGGAGACATTTAATATTTATTTATTTTGCCTTGCATAGCATTTTCTCGATAGCGATGAGAACTTCCACTTTAACTGTTTGCTATTTATTTGCTATCTCTTGGTGTTAATAATATACATATAGATAAATGCAAAATACTGCGAGAATACGAGACAAAAGTTGGACTAAGCTTCATACAGAAGTTAAATATAGTTGGGAGGCTACAACAAACGCTACCAGACAAGCGCTGCTACAATCGCATCAAGTAGATAATACTGTGGGAACGAACTAATTAACAAAGTTATAATAAGCGTTTCTATTCGTGGTATATAAGCTACTGTCATTTCTCATGTAACCTTCAATTAACTCGTAACTGAATCAGCGTAAAATGTTATCAAATATGTAGCTTCTGACACATTCAGAGAAATAAATTAAATATCCTGCGCCGTCTCGCGCTCACTCATACCTTGAAACAGTGATACCGAGCAGTACATATATTATTAAGAATAAAACCGGTGAAAATTTCAGGAATAATTGCGGTTCGGTGCACATCGACAATTTTTGTATGCAACAAAGCAAATTCTGGGTACACATCGCTAGCACAATTTCTCCCAGCAAGCGCTGGGAGATAGGCTGTTATTACGACTACCTTTACTGCTACGTTAACTGATTTAACCCCATCAAGGGGAATCCGTTTATTGATCGCCCGCTAGACGCGTAGTATTTTTTTCAGTGGTCGGGGCATAACAAACTGATAATTGAGTAAAAGTTAAATTTCACGCAAACTACTTTTTCCGAAATATTCACTAAATTAGTAAACGTTGAACTTCAGTTTGCTTCTATCCGAAACATCTGTTTTTCATAGCACACATTATGCGGTCTGATAGAATTGCACTTCGCATTCTTGGTGGCACAGACTCTCTCTAAATTCTAACCAGTACTCGTGGCGCAAGGCGAGTAACATAGCCGGACGTTGTGGCCGAGCGGTTCTAGGCGCTTCAGTCTGGAACCGCGCGACCGCTACGGTCGCAGATACGAATCCTGCCTCGGGATTGGATGTGCGTGATCTCCTTAGGTTAGTTAGGTTTAAGTAGTTCTAAGTTCTAGGGGACTGATGACCTCAGATGTTAAGTCCAATAGTGCTCAGAGCCATTTGAACCATTTTTAGAGTAACATAGTTATCACCTGAGTTCACGACTGTAGACTGCCTTCCACTATTGCATTCAGTCCAACCGACACATAAATTCTGTCGCTAGCTTGACTGCGAATGCGCGCGAATCTACCATAAATTTTCCAACTGACGCTCTTAACGGAGCGAAAGCAAAGTGAACACAATTTTTTATGGGAACGTAAAATATTTCATACAGACTGAATGTTTATTTCCATCTAATTATTTTCTGAATATTGATGAGAGAATATACGAAGCGCAACGTTATCAACAACTTGTTAAGAAACCGGACTGCAGTTAGAAGTGTTGAAAGGCACGTCGGCTGTAACTCTTCAAGAGATGGCAAAGTACTTAAAATATCGGTTGAACGGTATGCAAAGTAGCTCGTAAAAATGCTGTAAAATGTTTATCAGCGGAAGTTAAATGAGGGTAATGGATTGATGTAATAATGAACCATATGATTTAGAGGGCGTTAGATTACTAAATGAGACATCAAAAGAACTTACACGAATTTCGATATTCGGAGAATAACATAACTAACGATAGGTGAAGTCGGGTGTTGTCTATACTCACAATAGCCGGAAAGGCGTTTCTGAAGATCAGACGTATTTTAACCTGTAACGCAAATTGAATTTAATTTTATCCACATTTTGCCGCTTTAAACGTGACTGTATTCGAAACATTGGAGGTATGAATTAAAGAACGTCTTCAGTCACTCCTTTTTCGTGTTTTATGAACTACACGAGGCATTTAGGACCCTGTAGGTCCGTCGTCAGGTGTACTTCGTCTTATTTCTTCTCCTGAATGAGGTGAAAATGCATATTCCACATAATCCAAGGAAAGCATTTTCAACGTTTTATTACCGGCAATCATTCTTTTCTCCGTCGTTTTAGTACATGTCACTTCATTGTGTGTAAATGTACTTCCTGAATAAAGTGACATGTACTAAAATGTTTGCCGATGATAAAACGTTGAGAATGCTTTCCTTGGATTATGTGGACTATGCATTTCACCTCATTCAGGCGAAGAAATAAAACATGTATTAAGACAAAGTACACTTGACGATGGACCCACAGGGTCCAAAATGCATCGTGCAGGTAATAAAACACAAAAAAGTTGTGACTGAAGGCGTTGTTTAATTCATACCTCCAATGTTTGCAAATTTAATTGTTACGAAGCCTGTTTTGACAGTATTTGTCAGCTATGCAACTGTGGGAAAGTGAAAAGTGGACGAAACGCAATACACACCAGAAGAGGAGAAAAGCTTTCGAGATGTGGTGGTTCAGATGCTTACTGGTGATTAGATGAATAAATCGATAATATAAGGAAGAGGGGGTTAAATCCACTCGAATACATGATTACATCAGTGGCCAACATCTATGAAATCATCTATGAACTGGTTTCCGTAGATTGCAACAACGATGTAGTGTCTCCAGCCATCAGCTACCAACACCTATGAACTAGTTTCCGTAGACTGCAACAATGATGTTGTATCTACAGTCATCAGTTATCAGGTGAAAGTAGTTGGTAGTTGATGCTTGGAGGCACAAGATCGTTGTTACAGTCCACGGAAACCAGTTCATAGATGTTGGCTACTGATGGAATAGTGTATTCGAATGGAGTTAGTCCTCTCAGCGTCAGATTAGGCCTGAAAATGAAGAATGTAAAAGTTTATTCCGATGAATATAATTGTGAACTGAATTTTTAATCACGTATTATTTATTAGTGTACCGAATCACCAAAACTGGCAGCTGTATATTACATACTTCGAAAGTACGCCTGAAGACGCTCCATTATATTATATAAGTGAATAGCCAAAGTCCCTCAGACCCGCAATCAGGAGGATGGATATTACAAAAACACACGAAAAAAGGCAAGAGCGCCGAATTTATGTTAGGCGTAAGGTTGGTTAATGATGTCACCACAATTATGTCCGGTGTCACCGTAGACATACCACACGATGGGATGGTCGTCACCTCCTTTCCTACCCACTTTTCAAACACTCACTTGACCTCTTGGTGATGTAGGTCAGAATCGCAACGCCCAGGCTGGGTAGCCTTACTGGGGGTAATGGAACCGTCGATTCCCCTATGGAAACCAACAGTTCGCCGCGCATTGAGCAACGTTCTTGACAACCTATGACACAGTAGACACCTCTGACGATTTTGTAAGGACGTAATGGTGTGTAACTCCACTAAAAATGGTCGAATCACTTTGAAGCACAGCTTGACTACAATTTTTGCTGAAGTGTACATGGTGGTTCAAATGGCTATGAGCACTATGGGACTTAACGTCTGAGGTGATCAGTCCTCTAGAATTTAGAACTACTTAAACCTAACTAACCTAGCGACATCACACACATCCATGCCCGAGGCAGGATTCGAATCTGCGATCGTAGCGGTCGCGCGGTTTCAGACTGAAGCGCTTGGAACCGCTCGGTCACACAGGCCAGCGTACAGGGTGGATCGATCAAAACCATTTATCGATATTTCAACGTTATCCGCGGCATCAATGTCTGTTTAAGCGTTTTGAGCCTCCTGTGTCGTTATCTCTGGGAGAAAGTGGGAGGGGGCGTTGCGACATTGACACCTGCGTGATACAGCATATGCTTCCTCTAAGACCTCCCTAGCACGGCAACACCCTTCATGCCACCTTGCACCGTTGTTCAACAGTTTCGAAACGTCCTGTACACTGATTCGTAGACACCGACGTCACAAGTGTCCCTTTCGACTCCCCCTAGATTTTGCATGCTGCCCTCGAGAGCTAGTTCGTTATATCGCCACATCTCGGTGTGTTGAAATAGCTGCCCGTCAGACAAGAGGCTATGAGTCAGTGAATGGCTGTCTCTGTACAGGAAGGTTCTTAAGCACCCAACAAAGTTAGCACCGAGGGTATTGCAGATAGGAGGAGTCTTTGAGGATCTGTGTAGTTTTATTCGTGCATATTTCAATATCACATCCTCCGTCATCACGACACAGGAGGGCATGAGACAAGACGATTGGAAAAGCATAAACACCATTAGCTGCTTCGTATCACGTTCAGATGTCTTCGAATGGTTTACAAAGGACCTTATTGGTTCCACCCTGTACACCAGACCAAAATCTGCGGTCGCACTATACTCGCAAGGGGTGAGATCACGATCAGTGGGGTGAGAGCCTCAAGCCTCGACAGGCTTCTGGCTGGATTGATGCGGCTCACCGTGATTTCCCTTCCTGTGCCAAACTTCTTACCTTATAGTAGTAATTCCAACGTACGTCCGCAGTTATCTGCTGGATTTAGTCCTCTACAGTTTAACCCTCTACAGCTCCCTCTAGTACCATGGAAGTTATTCGCTGTTAATAGATGTCCTACCATCCAGTCCCATCTTTTATCACTGTTTCCCAAAAGTTCCTTTCCTCGCCGAGTCACCTTATTCCTTGCTTTACCAGTCCACTTCGTTTTTAACATTCTTCTGTAGCACTACATCTCAAACGCCCCGATTCCCTTCCTTTTCGGTCTTCTCACAGTCCATTTTACACAGCCATACAATGTTTTGCTTCAAATGTACATTCTCAGAAATTTCTTCTGGAAATTAAGACCTACGTTTCATACTAGGAAACTTCTCTTGACTAGGAATGCTCTTTTTCTTCGACTCTTATGGGCTATTTTGCTGCTTCGGTAACACGATTCCTTAACTTCGCCTACTTAGTGATCCCCCAGTCTAGTATTAAGCTTCTCACTGTTCTCATTTGTGCTACTTATCAATATTTTCGCCTTTCTTCGATTTACTCACAATCCATATTCTGTACTCATCAGACTGTTCATCCCATTCAATACTTTGAGCATTTCTTCTTCACTTTGACTCAGGATAGTAATGTCATCAGCGAATATTATCTTCATATACATCTACAGGGATACTCGGCAGATCACATTTAAGTGCCAGGAAGAGAGTCCAACGAACCACCTTCGCAGTTCTCTATTATTCGAATCTCGTATAGCGCGCGGAAAGAACGAATATCTGTATCTTTCCGTGCGAGCTCTCATTTCCCTTATTTTATCATAGTGATCGTTTCTCCCCGCGTAGGTCGGTGTCAACAAAATATTTTCGCATTTGGAGGAGACAGTTGGTGATTGGAATGTCGTGAGAAGATTCCTCCGCAACGAAAAACGCCTTTGTCTTAATTATGTCCATCCCAAATCCTGTATCATTTCAGTGACACTCTCCCCCGTATTTCGCGATAGTACAAAAAGTGTTGATATCCTGTCACTTTTCAGTTGTAGTCGCACTCTTGAACGTTCTTTCTATTTCCATCTTTGTTACCTCGATGTATAGACTGAACAGTAGAGGCGAAAGACTAAACCCCTGCCTTACACCCTACTCAGTATGAACACTTCGTTCTTGGTTTTCCAGTCTTAATCTTCCCTCTTGGCTCTTGTACATATTATGTATTACGCGCCTAACGCTACACCTATTTCTTCTCAGAATTTCGAACATCGTGCACCATTTGACAAAGTCGAACCCTTTTTTCAGGTCGACAAGTCCTATGAACGTGTCTTGATTTTTCTGTCTTTATAAACCAGTACCTCAAAACCACCTCTCTGCTGCCTTTACCATTCCTAAATCCAAACTGATTGTCAACTAATACATCCTCAATTTTCTTTTCCATTCTTGTGTATACTTTTGTTGTCAGGAACACGGAAGCACTAGCTGTTAAGCTGACTGTGCGATAATTCTCACAATCAAAGGAATTGTGTGGATGATGTTGTATGATGCCATATTGTCAGTCTCATACATTCTACATGCCAGCCTAAATAATCGCGTTTTTTCGCAAATCTCGCAATGCTTTAGAAGTTTCGACGTAATTTAATACACTCATTCCACCTTATTTGATCTTAAGTAGTCAAAATCTCTTTTAAACGCTGGATCCAATATCGCTTCCGTGTCGACTCCTATTTTTTCTTCAGTCACGTTGTTAGACAAGTCTTCCCCCTCGTAGAGGCCTTCAGTATCGTCGTTTTTCTATCTCCGCTCTCTCTTTTGCTTTTAAAAGTGGAATTCCCATTACAGTCTCAATCTTACCGCCCCTGTTTTAATTTTACCGAAGGTTGTTTTCACTTTTCTATAAGCCGAGTCCGTTCTTCTCCATTTTGCCTTGGCTTCCCTACGCATCCCACTTATTTCGTACTTAAGTCGCTTTTATTTCTGTATTCCTGAATTTCTCTAAATATTTTTGTACTTCATTCTTTCGTCGATCAAGTGAAGTACTTCCTCTGCTGTCCACGGTTTCTTCGCCGTTACTTTCCGTGTACCTATTATATGATTGCCCGTTTTAGACATGTCTTTTCATTTTCAGCTGCACTGTGTCTTTTTATATCTGAGTAGTTCCGTATCTCACTTCCTTGCGCACTGATTCTTTCTTGAACTCAGCCTAAATTTTAATCTGACTGTTTATGTGCTCCCAGGGACGCCTTACAATCGAGTATCTGATTTCGGAATCAGAAATTTAATAGGAATTTAATAGAAATCTTCCTTTATCTCGCAGCCTTTCCTAAGTATACATCCTCCTCTTGTGATTCTTGCGCAGAGTATGCACTATTACCAACTGATATATACTGGTAAATTCAATTAGTCTGTCTCCTCCCTCGTTTCTACTAACAAGCCTATTTCTCCCCTAACCCTTGCTTCTAACTACTCCCATGCAAACGCATTCCAGTCCACCATGACTAGTGGATTTTCATCTCCCTTTACGTAATGAATTACCCATTGTATATCCTCATAAACTCTCTCTGACTCTTCATCTTCAGCGTGGGACGTCGACATTAATACCCCTATTATCGTTGTCGGTGTTGGTTTGCTGTCGATTCTGATGATACGAAACCCATCATTGAAATGTTCACAGTAACGCATTCTGTGTGCTTCCTCCCTGCTCATAACGAATCCTACACGTATTGTAACATTTTACGTTGCTACTGATATAACCCTGTTCTCGTGTGACCAGCAACCGTCGTCTTCTTCTCATTTCGCTGTACTGACCCCTTCTATATCTAGAATTAGCTTCACATTTCTCTTTTCAGATTTTCTGGCGTCCCTACCATGTTCAAACACCAGACTTTCCGCGCTTCAACTTGTAGAACGTTACCATTTCTTTGGTTATTCAGTCTTTTTCTCGTGGTCAGCTCCCCTTTGCAGTCCCCTCCCAGTGATCCGAATGGGGTAGTTGTCCGGAGTCTTTTGCTATTGGAGAGATCATTATGACACTTTTCTCAACCACATGCCCTGTGGATACATATTGTCTCTTTAACGGAATGTTTTTCCTAGCCTTCTGCGTCATCATGCCGTTAATCATTGCTGATTGTTCCACCTACTAGGGATCACTCCAAGGGCGAGAGAGAGCACTCTGTCCTATCCTCTGCCCTCTTTGACAAAGCCTACGTCAGCTAAAGGTATATTTTTTCAAGAAATGGTGCAACTGGAGTTTTCTTGTACAATGCCATTGGTGTTTTCTGTCTACAACAATGCTATATAAATATCACAACAGTTTCATGCAGCGTTGCAAATGCCTCCATCAATGCAGCTTTTCGTGACTCAACTAATCTCTTTACTTCCTCACCACTATACCTGGGGTACCTTGCAGAAGTTTAATCATCCTGGGGCTATCAGCTGTATCAACGCCTGTCAAGAATATCGTTCTGCTGCTCATCTCACTGCGAACTGTCGTTCCTGACCGCTAAACATGTGAGAATCAACACGCCAAGGTATGTGGAGGTTTCATTGACGCACTTTGTTCCATCTGCTGAGGCCTTCTCGTGTCGGTTCAGAGCAGCAGCGTACGTGAAATGCTTTCATGTGCCGCTCGTAAGAAAGCCACGTGATTTTAACGCTGGGTGTCACGGTTCTGACCTTCACTGCAGAGACGTCAGTAGAAGGGGTGAAATGTGGGTAAGAGGGGCTGTAAAGATCTCCTCATTGTGTGACACGTACACGGTGGCGTTTGGGCAGAATTGTGATGAAATTTGGTGCCAATGTGACATCATTAAACCACCTTACACCTCACGTGATATTCTGAGTTCTGGCCTTTCTCCGTAAGTGTCGAAATGTTGGTGTTTGAAGTGTCGCCGAGCCCGAGGGCGACACGGTTTTGCACCATTACAGAGAATGGTTAATGGCAACTTTGAGTCAAAGTTCTAATTGCTGCTTCAAATGAGACAATGGTGCAGTTTCGAAAAAGCGACCCTTGGTTGTGTAGCAAATTTTACTTAATTTGGTAATGGAGTGATTGGATGGGGTATGTATCGTAGATGGAAACCAAGGTTTGACTACGCTATCTACGTGGCTGTAGGTTGCAGTGGTCACAGCGATGATGAAAAATACAGGACTGAATAGCGTGGAGGCCTGCAGAAAACCTGTATTCTGGCTAAAAACGAGAATAACAAGTACAGTCTTTCCTGAGGACAGGAAGTACCATTAAAACCAAAGCCAAACGACTCTTGTAAACCCCTGCGAATGTGGCTATATATTCTTAGAACTATAAGGTAGATCTATGCTGTAAGCAAATAATTTACTTTATAAATGTGTTTATTGTAGCAGCTAATGTGCGCTGCAGTATGAAATGTGCTCCAAAACTTCCGATCACTTAGTTACAACGTATTAGGATTTTCAAGAAAACACGACACAAACTGTAGGATAATTCCTAAAATAATTGTTCGATTTGACATTGATGTTGCCTTCTCATACGCCCACGCCCGAATACAAAATATATAGATTTAAGTTCTGGGAAAACGAAGTTATTGTAATCCATATTTGACAAATAAAGCACTTCCAGCTGTATATGAACCTATATTTACTGGAAAATGAGCAGCTTGTGACATCAACTCAAGTCCTCCGCTGTACATCTGAATCGGATACAAATGTACAATCACCATTATGATTTTAAAACAGGAACATATACCAACTATTTAATCCATACGACCACCAATATGAAATACTCACACGTCTGTAAAACGTTGAGTCCATCATATGCGAAGGAGGAGGACTCAACATTCTTAAAATAAAATGCTGTTACCAGCAACGAGCAGGGCGTCATAAATCAGATTCACCAGTTATAAAATCTGACGTGTTAAATCCACATTAAGCTACTATGAAAGAGTAAGATAAGAGAAAGAGCCAACTAGTAACTTTGAAAGCACGGCGGTTAAGAAAACTCGCGTGCTACCAGGAAGAGGCGGACAGCATCCCTCCAACGGACGCGCCGTACAGTGCCACGCTGCTAGGAAACACGTGTCTCACGGTGGTGATCACAAGACCCGCCACACGCATAAGCGGGGAAGGTTAGAAACATTTCCACGCGTATCCATATATCATGAGAGTTATTGAGTCCCCCTTTACATAACGCTTCCACAAAGACGAAGAAAACATTTCACCGTAAAAAAATAAATGAAAAAAAGATCAGATGCAAGAGCATACAACAATAAGCCCTGGATCAATAATCAGGCATTCAAAAAACTGTAACATTACATCTCTGAAAAGCTATCAGAGATGGACAGTAAATTGTGATGTCTTAAATCCACCTGATTTTTCAGGAGTATTGGAGGTACTGTTTCGTACTTAATGTAATATGAGTCTCTTCACGAATGTTTACAATCCGCACTTTTCCTTATTTTTATAAGACTTTCAAGTTACATAGTGCGACAATGACATTTGCAGCAAAACAAAAATATGCGGTTGTCAGTGGTCTGATGACAATTGGTGAAAAACAATCACAAAAAATTTCTTCTGGAAACTCAGTTTTACGTGCCTTCTGCTGTGTTATTTATGTTGTCACTGCGCTTATCACATTCTGTTATTCTAGTAACATTATCGCCCATCGATTATCCCACTATGACCCAACACAGTATCGATTCTTGACGTATATATCCGCTAACGTGAAGTTATGCGTGTTCGCATGTTTCTTATACTCAGTGATGTCCAGGAAGTGTGTACCAAATATTCTTTGTTATCAGTGTGGTGAGTTTACCGCTATGTCTCACAGAGATCTCACTTCATTGATAGTTAAACAGGCAAACGGGTTGTATTTTGAATCAAAGATAGGCAAAGGTAAGTGTTGGACACCACAAAACTGCTGCTCACATTGCTCGCGCTATTCAAGAGTCTTGTTACATGGAACCCACCCATCTATGCCATTTGTCGTACCATAGTTGTAGATGGAACCTAGAGACTACGTTACAGATTGCTACTTTTGTTTAACGAACGAAAAAGGAATCTTAAGTACATCAAAACATATAGTCTCTTATCCACATCTGGAGTCTGCAAGTCACCAAGTTCTGCACTCTGTCAGTTCCCAATCCACCAGCGGAATGAACATTGGAAGATGAAATGGACGATTGTAGTGACGCACCAATAGACCATGGCGAGTATACGCCATCTGCAGCACTGCCACAACCGAAGCTACTGTCGCAAGCAGAATTGAACGGTCTTGTAAAAGCCAAGCGTAATTCAAGAAAATAACCCATTACAACCAAATCCTAGTACTACATTCCTTAAACGACAGCTTGATTTTCCTACAGAGTTTGGTATATTCTAACAACATTAAGTGGCTGCGTACAAATTTTGGGATGATTCACAATCCGAAAGAATGTCACCTATTTACAGACTCATCAAAGAGTAGTCTCAAACACTATAATGATCCCTGTTTCTTGAATCGTGCGGACATTCTGAATGTATATGTTGTTGTCTCTTTAGAATGTTACCGGAAGTCCTGTTAGTTTTTTAGAGTTTGACAATCCACGCAGTCGTCACATTTTAGTTATAATGTTCTAGATGCATCTGAATGTGGGACTATTGTGATCGCCTATAACTTGCAAATAAAATTTATCCAACTGTAGTCGAAGTTATCACTCAGAAATAATGTGAGCGTAATGCTGAGATACTCCTATGCCTAGAACGGTCCGCAGATCGTTTCCCCATAGGACATGTACGAGGGTTCGAACTTTAATAGTGGTAACTATTTATTTACAGCTCGAACAAAATAGATACGTGTTTCAAAGTTTTACTAACCTCCAAAGTAGTCACCAGCATTATGTATAACACGTTGCAAGCCATGTGAAAGTCATAGGATACTCTTAGCAGTGCCAGTTGTGTTGACAGTTCGACCGGTGCAGTCTTTTGCCCGACGAATTTGTAGCAGTTCTGAAGCGAATGCCGTGAAGTGTTTCCTTCTGTTTAGAAATCGAGTTGAACTCACGAGGGATTACGTCTGGGGAGTGCAGTAGGTGGTATATCACTTAGCAGCCCCATCTATCAAACAAATCAGTAACAGCTTGCACTGTACGTGTTCGAGGATTGTCCTGCAAAATGATGGTCAGGTCCTGCAGAAAGTGTCGTCACTTCTGTCTCTAAGCTGGTCGTAGGTTGTGTTCCAAAAATAAACAGCATAGAGATAGAAGTAATGACACTTTCTGCAGGAGCTAACCATCATTTCGCAGGATAATGCTCAAGCAAGTACAGTGCAAGCTGTTACTGATGTGTTTGACTGATGGGGCTGCTAAATGCTATACCACTTTCTGCGCTCCCCTGACTTAAGCCCTCGTGAGTTCAACTCGATTTGTAAACTGAAGGAAACACTTCATGACATTTGCTTCAAAACTGCTACAAATTTGCCGGGCAATAGACCGCGCCGGTCGAACTGTCAACACAACTGGTGCTGCTAAGAGTATCCTACGAGTTCCACATCGCTGGTGACTACTTTGAAGGTCAGTAAAACTTTGAAACGCGTATCTATTTTGTACGACCTGTAAATAAATAAATAGTTGCCACTATTAAAGTTCCAACCCTCGTATGAAGACTATTCTTTCCCAGTGTCGTAATCAGCATCTCAAAGACCAATTAAACTATTTAGCATCAGGAGAGGATACACTGTCATTATGATACCACTGCCAAGACATTCAGCGCATTTGGCATACCAGACGGGGTGTAACGTCATATTGATAAGTGGGCTCGCACTGCCATGTTCTTTTGAAATTTGATGCAGTTTTGTAATCACTGAAATAACATCACATACCACTTGAAACGTGAAGCTTCTTTTTGTTCCTTCTTCCTCTATTTCCATTTTTTGTCAGACACTGCATATCCCTTGCGCCAGGAAAGCCACTGACTTCCATCAATCCCATTCATTCAGTGATGTTATACACACATCACACATACCGTGCTAGAACTATTCAGAAAAAATAGCTGCTAACATCAGTGACAGTGGTTTTGAAGCTAGCCAAGAGGCGTGCCAAGATGGCCTCAAGGTTAAGGCGACTGCTTGCGATAAGCAGACACCGAATTTTGACACCGGGTTTGGGTTACATTTCCAGTTATCGATACATATTGGTTGTTCGATTTCTCTATCGGCAATAAGTCACTTGAAAACGTAACAGCTACAAATATCTGTAGCTAAATTTCCATAACTATCTAAGTGAAACGATCGTATACGTAAACATTGTTGTAGAAAACGCAAATGAAATATGCGTTCACAGAAAGAATTCCAGGTAGACTTTAATTACCCATGAAACAAGCGGCTTAAAAACAGTCCTTACACCAGGTCGTTAATATCGCTCGTCAGTCTTAGATCCATATGAGGCATGATGAGCAGAAGATAAAAACAAGGTCCAAAGATGGTCTCGTCGTTTCTTTACAATTTTCTTCAGTAAGAGGTAGATCATCAAGGTGGTACTCATGGACATCTACTGAAGAGAGGCTTTGCGTGACCCGGGAAGTTTTCCTGTCAGAATACTGAGAGCACGCGTTGCGAGATGAATCAGGATAAGTGTCGCACACATCTTGTGAGATGAACAATCGGGGAGAATTATAGAATTTATAACTCACGATGACGATTATCGCCATCGATTTTTGAGTGCATTATTCGCAGAGGAATATTTGCGATCTGTTTCGATCGTTTAGTCGAGTGCTGATAATGAGCACGCTCTTTCCTTTTGACTGTAAATATTGAAAACTCTATTCCATGTGTATTCATTTTTCAGTTGCTTGTGCGTTCCCGTCGTGCAGCTTCGTCGTGGAAACAGTCGGTCTTTATCTTATAAGAGAGGTGAAACCTCCCACGAAACCAGTCACATCGCTGTAGGTTTTGACACACACTGTGGGCCGTGGAGCCGATCGCAGATGTGCAGCTTCATCGACGATGGAGACGCTCGTGACGTTGGCGTAGTATCAGGAAAGGCACCTGTTAATTAGCCGCCACGTTCGGATTGATTGTTAAGAGGAAAACGACATACAACGTTGAACCAACTGAAGCTGGAGTAAGTTCGGTGACTGTCAGTGAGATTTTATGTGAACGGCATCTTGAACAACTATTTGGTTGAGTGGAAGGTATATTTAGAATTTCCGTCACTCAATCTGAGTAACAGAAAGCACATGAAAACTCTTGATGCTTGTTATTTTGTTGTTACGTGACAGATAGTGTAGTGGGACGAAATTAAGCGTCACCCATCCACCAAAGTCAGCCCAGTTTGCAGGTGACTATAAGTTTAATTTAGTTTTGTTTATGTGTTTTCTTATCATTTGTAATAGATGTGAATTATCTAAAAGTTTTGTATTTTTTTTATGTGTTTCATGTACGGAGAGGGCGGCGCAACGAACGGGGACAGCATCTTCGTTGCCGCGACCAGAGAGGAAATTGCTGGCCGCTATACGTCGCGGGTCGACAGCCAAGGAGCAACAGAAGATCCTGGAACCGAGTTGTTGCGTCGTGCTTCTAAAAATTAAAAATGAAGTTTTATACTCTTTTTGTACAACAATGACGTCATATAGAGCTTAATCTTATTGAAGTGTCAGTCACTAACTCTCAACGCTCAAGTTCACATCTGTATGTGTAGGAAGCTAATAAAATAGTGTATGCTACTAAAGCTGTAACACGTGTCTTGAAGATTTATTTATGAAGAATTATGTGAACGGATTAATAATATATTTGACAAGATTCGTGATTCTTACGGCGTTCACTGAAACTTTGAATCTAAAAAGTTTATTTAATGTGTGATTCTGATATCGATTAGATCAAGATAACGTGTGTCAATATAATTTCTGAGGAGAAACAAACGAAATTTAAATTCGAAAAAGTTACAAAAACCAATTGGCCCAAGTGATGTAATTCTTTGCACACGACTCAACTGATGTCTTACAGTTTCGTTCAAGAACCATTCTATGACAATTTAAAAGAATATGAATCATTTTTGAAGTGGGTTGTAACTGACGTAGGTGACGAAGTCTGCACATGGTCATACATATATCAAACGAAAAACTAATACGTCGTTACACTACAATAGGCAGTTTCTCTGCAGGTCACCGTGCTCTCGAAATAGCGTATTTCTAAATCCGCATATACAAAACCTTTCTAATGATAAGGCAGCTGAAACCAATATTCTGTACTTATACGCATTCATAAATGTAGATAATATAAGGAAATTCTACCTACTACGTGGCAGTGCTCCAAGCACAGAGAAGCAGAGAAGGACTAACATTCATTTCTACTCTGTTCGATGCAAGTAGTTACATAAATGCGAATCCCACAGTGAGTGATACAATTGATGTAACCTTTAGTTCACCCTTAATATTTCGGAAAAAAATATTGCTAATTTATTTCTTTAATACGTGAATGTACATTTAAAAATAAGTATTGGTTCTCTATTTTAGAAAAATTGGGCTCTGGCCCAACAGGAATGACATCCCGTGTTAGCTCAGAAGTATTACCAACAACCTCGTAATTGTTACAAAGGCGTAAGTAGCCAGCCGTTTGGACCGTTCCCTCTTTCGCCTTCCGTGATACACAAACACATCATTATCCGCCACCTATTCTTTGAGGGAAGACGAACCAGTCAGGGGAGATGCAGCAACAATGGGGTCGTCAGCGGATCCCACTGACAAAGGGTTTCGCAGGTCTGGTCACTGGCGCCCCGATGCCGCTGCAGTTAGGAGCGGCAGCCACACAGTAGTCCAACACAGGGCACAGTGCACAGTGAGGGAGGATGGCTACCTTACTTAGATTGAAAAATTCGTTTTCATGATACAAGGACTGAATATGATATTTTTAGAAGGGCTACAATGGCGAACGGCCAAAGGCCCTGCCGCAGTGGTAACACCGGTTCCCGTCAGATCAACAAAGTTAAGCGCTCTCGGGCTTAGCTAGCAGCTAGATGGATGATCGGTCAGCCCTTGTGAGGCAAACTGAGGAGCTACCTCAGATCACGTAAGAAACAGATTGACCGTCCTTACGGGGGAACAGGCAACCGTAAAAATAGTTTTCCTGTCAGTCAACAGATATCACAGGCGACGCTGCAATGCTAACTCACCTGTCCATGTCGCGGAATTGGCAACGCTGTATCTTCGGTGACGTGAATTACGCTGATTTGCGATCGGCTAGAGCGCAGCGCGCGAAATGCATTCGTCACACTGCTGACTGTAGCTCATGATCGGCTGTGGTTTTTCCCGAGTTTTCACTCTAAGAATGTAGATTAGCTCCTGTAATTCTACAAACCAAGTTTATTTCTCACAATCATATGCGAAATGAAATAAATGAAAAGTAACACACAAACATTTCTCCCGAGTTACTGTTTAAATGCAGACTGTATTGCAGTCACAAGGGCTTTACACTCGCCTTCCATGCCGTCTATTTTCTCTTTGCTATACAGGTCTTCTGATACGGATTATGGTGGTAAAAAAGATCTCCACGTGCAGGTTAACACTAGAAAGTTTTCAAAATGCGCACTCGGTTATGATGCGAATTAAGGCTGGACATATTTCAGTGCCAGTCATTTCAAATTTAAATTATTTTACTTTGCATGTAACTTATCGTAAATGATATAAGAGTGGCACAAAACGATGAATTTTGGATTGTTGTTGAAAGGGGGTTGCAAACGCGGTAATATACAAGTGAAACCGTGTTTTTCGAGCATATTTTGGCGGTGTCAACTTTGAAGAGCCACAGACGGCAAACCATAATTATGTTAAAAATTTACTTTGTACAGTTTAAAGACAAGCCGCAAATATTCGCAACAGATGTACGCTTTTATCTGCAACACAGTTATTACTGGGGATATCCACACTCGCGCAGACCTGTTACTATAAGCAGTGTTGTTTTCGAGTGAAAGTTGTGTGAGGATTATTAGCGCACAGATTAAAAAAAAATTAAAATAGGCAGAGTCTATAGTTTGCATGTTATGTTCGTTCTCTTCTATTCTCCTCCCTTCATTCCAGTATAAACGCTTGTTCACAAGCATAAACGAATGGCAGTGAACATTGGCGAATTATCTATGAATACTCGTTTGCAGCAGCGTAAACGAGGTTTTACACTCGTTCACTTCGTTCGCTCTAGTATATACCAGGATTTAGAGGGACCGATGACCTAGCAGTTAGATGACGACTAATATTCATTTATTTCACTGTTGCGATTTCAGCTCTAGAGCCATTTTCAAGTACCAAGGAGAAGGTCTTGTAAGGTAATGCTTCTTAAATTGTTTACCAAAAGTTACCACACTATGCTTTGCATTTTGTTATCCATATGTTATATTGGTTTCAGTTTTCACATTGCACACAAAAATGCCTCTACACCCTAAATTACGATAGTGAAGTGAATAAGCAGTTTTAATAAAGTCCAAATCGCAGCAAATATTTAATTTAAAAATTATGTGATATGATTCTTGTACAGGAAGGGCTGCCACGTTATATCGAATATAACATCGACAAAATTTAAATAGGATCGAATGCTTATGGCTCTTTATTGATACTTACTCGTAACTAATTTATTGATTTACCTGAATTTAAAATCCACTCGCGTAACCTTTCTTTATCTTTGACGGGAAATCTGAACATTTTTAGTTCAGGATTTGTTCGTCTACTTTTTCCACAGTTGATATACTCGTAGGTCCTCGGTATGACGATTCGATCCACTACCACCGGTATGTCAGAAACAGCTGTACTTCACAGACGTCAAATAGTGGAAAGCTGCACGCGTTCGGCCGATGTTGCCACATATTTCACAGAACGGAGTGCTATCTAGTGGTTGATTCCAGAAGTAAGGGTGTGACGCTGTTGCCACCTGGTGGCCGTTCCCTGACAAGGGTTGCCTGCTAGACCAAGCGATCGGGCAATCTGTTTCTTACGTGATCTGGGGAGCTACTTAACGGAGAAGTAGCGGCTCCAGTCCAGAAAACCGACAGCAGCCGGGAGTACGTTGTGCTACCACGTGACCCTCCAAATCCGCATCCAGTGACGCCTATAGACTGTAGGGTCCTCCTCTACTTGTTCCGATGGAGATTTGTTTAGCTTAGTTTTACAATGAAAGATATATTTATAGTCAGCACTTCTAATTACTCCTATGCGTAGAGGACGGCAGCTTTTAGATCAGATTTATATCGTCTTCACTTGGCTAAGAAAGCGCACAAACGAGACTTTCAACGTATTCTGCATATTGCATATGTCAATAGCTATAACTCCGATTGCATAATGAATCTTACGTAAAAAAGAACTCGCTATGACTATGCAGACGTCAAAAGGTGGTGAAATAACACCTTGTTTGTTGGACGAGGAAGAAAACGAGTTCATTGGTTACCATAAAGTATCATACTTTGGCACAATTTCCCAAAACGTTGGCAAAAGGCTAAGAAGACTTGTACATAGAGAGAAAGTTGTTACTCGTGTACATTGCATCAGCTGCGACAGTGGTCCTACAAGTCATGTGGGGCATAATGGACAAGGGTTTGACATCAGGATTAGAAAACATCAAAGTCTGAGGAATGCGAAGCTTACTTTAAGTAACAGCTTGCGTGACTTTGATCACTGTTACAGGTGTAGATAATAACAAAGTGCAACAAATTTGAACTTTGTGACTTGCCGCGATATGTTCCAACGAAGGTAATTTTATTACAAAACATAAAATAAAATGATAACAGTACAAGAAACCTAAATAAAGCTTGAAATGTAGTTACAAGTTAGAAACTTTTTCCGCGAACGTTCCGTTTGTGAGTGGATGGTAAAACTTTTCGTAGGAGTGTACAGCAATATTCCGCTACAAGGTTTCGCGTCTACTTTGCCTTACATCGTCTTTTCATGACATCGATATCACAGTGAAAGCTCTCACGATGTCCGTCACTCACATCTCCAACATTAAGTGAGAAAAAATTCAAATGGGAATGAAAGACATGTAAGGATAGAGATATGTAGCACTCCATAGCCGTGTAACAGTCCAGCATGTGTTCCTTTTAATTCTCAGAGATTATGCTTTCCACAAAATTGTAGCATACATCTGTAAAACCAGTGAAGTTCACTTCTCAGTATCAATGAGCGACTGCACGACGGTAATATTTCTCGTCAATTCACGAATTTGAAGCCCATTGTAAATTCTTTCTTTAAGTTTTGCGGTATCAGTTGCAAGAAATTAAAATAGTAAAAATTGGAAACTCTGGCCATCTTTGTGCGTTGCTTTCACAAAATTCTTCATAAAGCTAAATTTCACATGCAGTGATGGTAACAGCACACTGTCTTTGTCAACAAGGGATTCATGCGACCCTTTTTTTTTTTACCGGTATTGAAAATTTCTCTCAAAGGCCACTCTGACTACATAATGGTCTCTCCTTGACCTACTGTCCCCGCCACACAACAAACAACAACATTTTGTGTAACCAGTCTGCGTTCCCAAAAATGTCCAGTGCTTTGAGACTACGAAAGATTTTCCATCTGCGATTGCAATAGCCAATACGCTGCAGGAGTAGCCTCATGTTCTCGTAAGCTTTCTTAAACTGAACGGAATGGGCCACTGCTGTCGAAGGTTTCTACTTTCCGTTATGACGCGTTCTAAAATCGTTGAGGATAATCGTCCTCATCAGCTATAAATTCCATAATTTTCCCGGCTTTTTCACCTCCTGACCTCTCAGTATTCTGACGCGATAACTTTCCATTTCGCGCAAAGCCCCTCTTCTAGCATCCACCACTAGAGTTGTGTGAGCAAAATCTGGACGCTCTATCACATAATGAAGAAAACCGTGGCAAAACGACCAGATCTCCGTTGGACCTTGTTTCTCTCTTCAACTTGTAATACCAGACATGGATCCAGGACTGACGAGCGATATTAACGAACTGGTCGAAAGACTGTTTTCAAAGCCACTTGTTTCCTGGGTGATTAAAATCTACCTGAGATTATTTCTGTGAACATGGATTTCATTTGCGTTTTCTAAAACAATATTTTCGTGACCGTTTCACTTAAGTAGTTATGGAAGGTTGGCTACAGATATTTTACAGTTGTTACGTTTTCCAGTGACTTATCCACGGCGGTATAACCAAACAACCAATACGTATCGATAACTGGAGCAGTTGTCAAACCCGGATCGTCTGTTTACCGCTAGCAGACGCCTTACCCTTGAGGCTATCTTGACATTCCTCTAGGCCGGCTTCAGAACCATCACTGTCAATGATGTTTTCGGCTATTATTTGTGAACAATTCCAGCATTGTATGTGTGATGTGTGAATAACATCACTGAGAGAACGGGGTCGGTGGACGACAGTGGCTTTCCTGCCACAAGGGATGTGCACTGCCTGACAAAAAAAGAAAAGAGAATCACCCAGAATAGGAGGAAGAAACGAAATGAAGCTTCACGGTTTCAAGGGGTATGTGATATTTCAATGGTTACAAAACTGCGTCAAGAACTTGGCAGTCTGAGCCCACTTATCATTATGACGTTGCACCTCCTCTGGTATGGACCTGTGCACTGAATGAGTTGGCAAGGGCTTCATAACGACACAGTATCCTCTCATGACGCTAGCCGGTTTGACTGGTCCTTGATATCCTCAATACGACACTGGGACACAATAGACGTCTCAGCTGGCGTCACACATGACCTATAGGGTACAGATCTGAGGAGCGTCCTTCGCACAGGAGCACCTCAACATCACGCTGACATTTGTCATGATTGATAATACGAGCTACAGTCGTCATCATCATTATCATCATCATTTAAGACTGATTATGATTTTCAGCGTTCAGTCTGGAGCATAGCCCCCCTTATACAGTTCCTCCATGATCCCCTATTCAGTGCTAACATTGGTGCCTCTTCTGATGTTAAACCTATTACTTCAAAATCATTCTTAACCGAATCCAGGTACCTTCTCCTTGGTCTGCCCCGACTCCTCCTACCCTCTACTGCTGAACCCATGAGTCTCTTGGGTAACCTTGCTTCTCCCATGCGTGTAACATGACCCCACCATCTAAGCCTGTTCGCCCTGACTGCTACATCTATAGAGTTCATTCCCAGTTTTTCTTTGATTTCCTCATTGTGGACACCCTCCTGCCATTGTTCCCATCTACTTGTACCTGCAATCATCCTAGCTACTTTCATATCCGTAACCTCAACCTTATTGATAAGGTAACCTGAATCCACCCAGCTTTCGCTCCCATACAACAAAGTTGGTCGAAAGATTGCAAAAAATGGTTCAAATGGCTCTGAGCACTATGGGACTCAACTGCTGTGGTCAGTCCCCTAGAACTTAGAACTACTTAAACCTAACTAACCTAAGGACATCACACACATCCATGCCCGAGGCAGGATTCGAATCTGCGACCGTAGCAGTCGCACGGTTCCGGACTGCGCGCCTAGAACCGTGAGACCACCGCGGCCGGCTCGAAAGATTGCACGGTGCACAGTAACTTAGTCTTGGTACTGACTTCCTTCTTGCAGAAGAGAGTAGATCGTAGCTGAGCGCTCACTGCATTAGCCTTGCTACACCTCGCTTCCAGTTCTTTCACTATGTTGCCATCCTGTGAGAATATGCATCCTAAGTACTTGAAACCGTCCACCTGTTCTAACTTTGTTCCTCCTATTTGGCACTCAATCCGTTTATATTTCTTTCCCACTGACATTACTTTCGTTTTGGAGATGCTAATCTTCATACCATAGTCCTTACATTTCTGATCTAGCTCTGAAATATTACTTTGCAAACTTTCAATCGAATCTGCCATCACAACTAAGTCATCCGCATATGCAAGACTGCTTATTTTGTGTTCACATATCTTAATCTCACCCAGCCACTCTATTGTTTTCAACATATGATCCATAAATAATATGAACAACAGTGGAGACAGGTTGCAGCCTTGTCTTACCCCTGAAACTACTCTGAACCATGAACTCAGTTTACCGTCAACTCTAACTGCTGCCTGACTATCCATGTAAAGACCTTTAATTGCTTGCAAAAGTTTGCCTCCTATTCCATAATCTCGTAGAACAGACAATAACTTCCTCCTAGGAACCCGGTCATATGCCTTTTCTAGATCTATAAAGCATAGATACATTTCCCTGTTCCACTCATAACACTTCTCCATTATTTGTCGTAAGCTAAAGATCTGGTCCTGACAACCTCTAAGAGGCCTAAACCCACACTGATTTTCATCCAATTTGTCCTCAACTAATACTCGCACTTTCCTTTCAACAATACCTGAGAAGATTTTACCCACAACTCTGGCTAAAGAGATACCTCTGTAGTTGTTACAATCTTTTCTGTTTCCATGTTTAAAGATTGGTGTGATTACTGCTTTTGTCCAGTCTGATGGAACCTGTCCCGACTCCCAGGCCATTTCAATTATCCTGTGTAGCCATTTAAGACCTGACATTCTACTGTACTTGATGAGTTCCGACTTAATTTCATCCACCCCAGCTGCTTTATTGCACTGCAATCTATTGACCATTTTCTCCACTTCCTCAAACGTGATCATATTTCCATCATCATTCCTATCCCATTCTACTTCGAAATCTGAAACATTACTGATCGCATTTTCACCTACATTGAGCAACTCTTCAAAATATTCCCTCCATCTGCCCAAGGCATCCACAGGATACACCAGCAGTTTTCCTGACCTGTCCAAAATACTTGTCATTTCCTTCTTACCTCCCTTTCGAAGACTGCTAATTACACTCCAGAATGGTTTTCCAGCAGCTTGACCCAATGTCTCCAACCTGTTTCCAAAGTCTTCCCAAGATTTCTTCTTGGATGCTGCAATTATCTGTTTGGCTTTGTTTCTTTCTTCAACATAACTTTCTCTGTCTACCTGAGTTCTAGTATGTAGCCATTTTTTATACGCCTTCTTTTTCCTTTTACGGGCTGCCTTGACTGTGTCATTCCACCAAGCTGTTTGCTTCCTCCTACTTTTACACACTACTGTTCCAAGACATTCTTTAGCCACTTCTAGTACTGTGTCCCTGTACCTTGTCCATTCCTTTTCCAATGACTGTAATTGACTACATTCAACTAACTGGTACCTTTCTGAGATCGCTGTTATGTACTTGTGCCTGATTTCCTTATCCTGAAGTTTCTCCACTCTTATCCTCCTACATATGGACCTGACCTCCTGCACTTTCAGCCTCGCAATCCCAATTTCACTGCAGATTAAATAATGATCAGTGTCATCAAAGAATCCCCTGAATACACGTGTGTCCCTCACAGCCTTCCTGAATTCCTGATCTGTTATTATATAGTCAATGACAGATCTGGTTCCCCTGCTTTCCCAAGTATACCGGTGAATGTTCTTATGTTTAAAAAAGGAGTTTGTGATTACTAAGCCCATATTGGCACAGAAATCCAAGAGTTGTTTCCCGTTCCTGTTGGCCTCCATATCCTCTCCAAATTTACCCATAACCTTTTCATACCCTTCTGTACGATTTCCAATCCTGGCGTTAAAATCACCCATGAGCAGGACACTGTCCTTGTCCTTTACTGTAACAACTACATCACTGAGTGCCTCATAAAAACTATCCATCTTATCTTGATCAGTCCCTTCACAATGCGAATATACTGACACAATCCTAATTTTCTTGCTAGACACTGTCAAATCTATCCACATCAGTCGTTCGTTTACATACCTTATTGCAACTACGCTGGGTTCCATTTCTTTCCTGATGTAAAGCCCTACACCCCATTGTGCTATTCCTGCTTTGACTCCTGACAAGTAGACCTTGTATTCTCCCACTTCTTCTTCTTTCTCACCCCTTACCCGAATGTCACTAACAGCTAAAACGTCCAGCCCCATCTTACTTGCAGCCTCTGCCAGCTCTACCTTCTTCCAAGAGTAGCCCCATTGATATTAATAGCTCCCCATCTCATTACCATTTGTTTGCCAAGTCGTATCTCAGGAGTCCCTGGTTTGTCAGTTAGAGGTGGGACTCCGTCACCTCCAAAGGTCCGAGGCATTTTGCTCTGATTGTTGCCAGCATCATATTTAAAGTACCAGGGAAGCAGGTTGCTAGCCTTACTTGCCCCGAGTCCCATTGGGTTTTACCCCTAACGACTGAGGGACTAACCGGTGGATTTGGTAGTCTTTGTCGTATGAGCACAAAGGTGACCACGACTCAGAATATGTCCGAGATGCCCAGCCTTATTCCAAAGTAACTGGTATCCCGACTGTCGGGACCACTTACTTGGCCACTCATACGTTGCCCGTGGTTCGTGAACTAGGACATGACTACAGGAACCCACACCATGAACCACAGCTACAGTCGTATAAATTTTATTTGCCAATAAAAGGGCGATCACAACAGTCCCATCTTCAGACCCATCTAAGACTTTACAACTAAAATGCGACGACTGTGCGCATTGTGAGACTCTAAAAAACCAACACAACTTCTGGTAACATTCCAGGACAACATGTACATGCAGAATGTTCGTACGAGTCAATTAAAAGGGGTCAATATACATGGCCCGTAAGCACAAAATCCATTTCATGGCATATTCCTAGTCTCAAGCAGTCAACATAAAGCACATCAGATACCCAAGCATAAATGAGCACAATCACCTCACATAAAATCCAAAAGTAAATTATTGACGACCCCTCATACCATAAACCAGAACACAAACTTACAGTGGCGCAGGCTTAATGTCAATTACAAGCTTCTGTATAACCAGACGTTCGCAAACTGGAATCGGAAATAGATACGATAGATAGTCACTGCGCCTATAGGCGTCAGTGGGTACATAATATGTGCCCTGACGTAAAGGTTCTTACTTCCTTGCACCGTATACTCGCGCATGCTCTACCGCAACAAGTGTTGTGTTGCCGCCACAGAAGCGATGGCACAGCGTGGGCCATTTCACGGCTAAGCTCCAACCTACTAACCCCGTTTTCATCCTGTATAAAACTTCTACCCAGAGCACCACTCCCATCAAGCTAATTCCTTGTGCGTGAGACGCGCTATTATTACACATAACAACGCCTGTCATAATGCGATTACACCACCATCAGGTGTAACGAAAATTAATTGGATACAACTCCTATAACGCCACTCACTAAGTCATATTCCATCCTGTGACAGCATGTACAAAACTTGATGCTAAGTTTTACCCTTTCTGGGTTTTCGGTAAACTACAACAAACGGACCTTGTGACCACGTATACAAAGATTGTCGCTACGCGTGAAACATTCTCAGCTTTCTGTATAGTAATGCTTAATGGACCAAAACCTATAAAGAACCTATTAAAATCAACAATCCTTGTAGATTACAGAAACAATATTAATATTAATACAAGCACAATAAAACCACATATTAGTAATCAAAGTAAAATCATTAAATTGCTCGGTAAATATCACAAGACTGTAACGAACACAAAGTCAGTGAGTGCACGAATACAGGGAACAGCCAAACATACTGCGGTCCAGCATGCCACTACCCCCTTGTCCAATATAGTTTATTTATTATATTCCCTGTCTGAGGAAATCACAATATCTCACACAGGCAGTGTCCTCCCTTCGTGTGAATAAATTCACACCAGTGTAGCAGAAGGCAGTAACGCAAGCTCCAAGGGGAAGAGGCGTGGCACAAACAAGCCGAGAAAAATAACACGGTGTAAATCTAAACGCAAGATACTAAGACCACCTGTTTTCTATACAAAATTTAGATTCCTCTCCAAGGGTGCAACACGCTGAAAACGTATACAGTATTCAGTATGCTCTCAAGTTTAATTCAGCTTGTTCATTAAGGTCACTTTCAGGATTGTTAATTCTGCATTTCATAATTTCAGTTTCATTCAGGTGCTAAGTTCAAAAATGGTTCAAATGGATCTGAGCACTACGGGACTTAACTGCTGAGGTCATCAGTCCCCTAAAACAGAACTACTTAAACCTAACCAAGCTAAGGACATCACACACATCCATGCCCGAGGCAGGATTTGAACCTGCGACCGACCAGCTTAAGTGTTAAGTATCAGGCCCTTAAGCTGTAAATGCGAGATATCTAAATATTCGCTAATATCCTTCAAGTTATGGTTAATGAGCGAAAGGTGAAAAGACTGGCCTAACAATGGATTTTTCACTGTGCCATTCTTCAAATATCTGATATGGAAGCCACTGCCCGTTTGACTATGTACCTGCAGTCACATTGCAGGCACTAGTCTCATAATCTCACAATCACCAGTATTATGACAGTGTCGTATCTGTTGTTCTTTGTAGTTTATAAATCATGGTCAACTCTTTTTGGGGACAAATATACAGATATGCATTCAAGACTCTTAGCCACCTGTCTACCTTAAGCGAGAATGCTCCGTAATAAGGTATTCTAGAGTACCTTCTTCTTACCAGCCACACCCTGCCTGAGGAGCTTGCTACCCTCTAATCCCTTTTCAGCACTATTTCGCTTATATACTAGTGCCTCAATAACACTAGTAAACAACATACTTACGAGCTAGTGGGACATCGTCAACTATAAATAACGTGCCGCATCTCACGACGTATAATCGCAGAAGTGTACTTGACAAGTAAAACATAGAAACACGACTACAACAGAGCCATTGAAAGTATCTGAGTCTCATTCTAGCCCCAATGTTTATGCATGACTGCTCTTGATTTATTTGATTTGCATATTCACGAGCATCCGCATGCTATTGATATGCAACTTTCGCATACCAGTGTTAGTAAGGTCTGTGGAAAATACGGACATTTGTTGAACAGCACACTGGGACATTCGGAGAATGTTCATGCGCACATTTCGCTCAGCGACAGTGCAAAAAGCTCTATTTTACCGCGCTCGTCCTGAAAGTGCGTTTCTCATTAGTGATCATCTCGCAACGAAATATCTATAGAAATAAGCTTTACAGTTAAATTAAGCAATATGTTTTCGCATCCGTCACTATCTTAGTGCGCTACTTATGCTGTAACACGTTCTCAAAATAGCAATACAAGTAAAGCAGTTATCATTGTACGCTACATAAAAGAACGAAAGTAATTATTTCCTACGCTTTTCTGCTGTATTTTCAAATTTTTCACTTATTTATCACTTCACCGTTCAGTTTCCCTTCGTGCTGTAAAATAAATCAGCGGAAAAATGGTCATAATGGAGAAACAAAAACGTGTAATATGCTCCTGTTTCAAAATATTCCAACTGAAAAGTTGGGTACCAGTTGCCTCATCTTCCGCATCAGCTTTAAAACTTTTCCCAAAATTTCTGGCATGCGAACATATTCGCACTCTTTTTAATACATCTGCAAGTCACAGCCCGCTCCTGCAGCTGTAACTCGTTCACTCGCCCATTCCACTCACTCATACAACCCACCTGATTATCATTATTTCTTTATGTCTCTGTGTCACTTTTCCTGTCTCACAGCCCACAGCCTCTTACATCCTGTCCTACTAATACAGTTCCCTGTCATTCTTCTTATCTCTCTTGCTTTCTCTTTCTGCTAATATCCCACTCACTCCTTCCCATTGCAGCTGTCGCCTCTCACTATTTCTCTCTCTTCCTCGTCATCATTATCATAGACTACGTCTCTCATTATCATTACCGGTCGGGATGGTCGGGATGGTCGTGCAGTTCTAGGGGCTACAGTCTGGAACAGCGTGACCGCTACGGCCGCAGTTTCGAATCCTGCCTCGGGCATGGATGTGTGTGATGTCGTTAGGTTAGTTAGGTTTAAGTAGTTCTAAGTTCTAGGGGACTGATGACCTTAGAAATTAAGTCCCATAGTGCTCATAGACATACTCATTATCATTGGCTCTTATCCACTCCCATTTTTTCCTTCTCCTTATTCCTTTCCCACTGGCACCGTCTCCTTCACTCTTTTCCTAGCACTGATCTGTCACTATCAACTGTATTCCACTGTCAATGTTTGCCTCTTCCTCTCACACTGCCATTACCTTCTTCGCTCTTTGTATAGCACAGCCACTGTGTACTCTCCTCCAGTATTTATTACTTTACCGTCTATTTCCCATTAACACTATATCCTTTTCTCAGAAAAAAAGGCGAATATACACTGACGGGAAAAGTTGCAACACGAAGAAGGAGTTTTGAGAAATAAAAGAAAACTGATAGGTGTGTTTCTACATGTTAAAGCTGATGTCTATTCAGTTTTCTTCCCGGTCGCATACGAGTGGCAACAGTAACGCTACTATGAGGATGTAAATCAGATTTGCTTTAAATACACACTTTGAGATTGCAGCCGCAGTTGGTTTTTTCCGCGCGCTGTTCGAGAGTGAAATAATGGAGAATTATTATGAAGGTAGTTTGATGAACCCTCTGCCACACACTTAAGTGTGATTTGCGGAGTATTCACAGAGATGTAGATGTAGATTCAAGAGTGCCCGTAAGGCGACAAAGACACCAATATCAAAAGCGCATTGTCATTGAATTTAAATGCGGTGGTCCAATAGGGCTACGAGAAGCTGGATATTCCTTCTGCGAAACTGCAGAAAGAATGGCAGGAATATATCCACTATACATGACTTCTGGCTGCGGTGGTCACGAGAATGTTCGGTCGCAAGAAGAGCGGGCTCTGGACGGTCACGTGGTACTACCGAGAGGGAAGAGCGTCGTCGTATGGCTCTTGTGCGGTGTACTGTATCTGCAGCAGCATTTGGAGCAACAGTTGGTGTGACAGTGACACAACGAACTGTTACAAATCGATTACTTCAAGGACAGCTCCGAGCCAGACACCCTGCAACGTGCAGTCCATTGACACCAGATCACCTCCGTTTGGGACTTCGTTGGTGTCAAGCGAGAGCTCATTCGAGGGCAGGGTTGCGGTCTGTTGTGTTGTCTGATGAAAGCTGGTTCTGCCTCGAGTGCCAATGACGGCCGTGCGTTTGTTAGAAAGACGGCAGTTGAGGACCAGCAACAACTTGTCTGCAAACTAAATAAAAATTAAAAATGTCCTGACAGCCAGCAAGAAACAATGGGAAATCAAGACAGATGGGATAAAATCCAGAAGTGGTAAATAAGACAGCCGGAGAAATAAATGTGTAAGAGGAAAGGAAAGAAACAACTAGAAATAGAACATAAAAATGCAGTTCACTGAGAATACTACAGACAGAGACAAGAAGAAATATGTAAGTGTATAAAGAATTAAGGTCTAAGCTCTTATGATGTCTAAGGAAAAGAAAAATGAATGGCTAAAGGAACAGAATGAGGCAAGAAAATTCTGTCATGCAACAGTAATAGTTCTCAGTCCACGCAAAATCGATGTAATGTAGGAATAGCAACATAATCAGAGACGAACAAAAATTCTTGTAGGGACGGGCAGAATACTTTTCATACATGCTCAATGGTATCTCAGACCAGGTATCAAGAGATCCACACGGTCAGGAGGAGACTATAGTGGCAAGAGAAGATAAAAGGAAAGAAGCAAAAATACCAACACTGGAAGAGGTGGAGTCAGTGACATATAAACAGAAAAATAACCGTGCACCTGGCGAAGATGCGATAGTGTTAGAAATTGTAAAATTTGGCGGTCGTAATCTAATAGGTGACATACATACATTAATTAATAACATACGGGAAAATGGAATCATGCATGAGGACTGGAATAATATGCTCTATATATAAGAGAGGAGAACAGTTAAATGGTTCAAATGGCTCTGAGCACTATGGGACTTAACATCTGTGGTCATCAGTCCCCTAGAACTTAGAACTACTTAAACCTAGCTAACCTAAGGACATCACACACATCCATGCCCGAGGCAGGATTCGAACCTGCGACCGTAGCAGTCGCGCGGTTCCGGACTGCGCGCCTAGAACCGCGAGACCACCGCGGCCGGCGAGAACAGTTAGCTTGTCAAAATTATAGAGGCATACCTTACTGAAAACAGCGTACACAATGTTTTTCAGGGTGTTGAATGGATAAAGAAGTGCGCTGAATATACTGGTAGGGTTTCCGGCGAAATAGAGGCGCTTCTGATCAGTTGTTTCATATTAGACAAATAATGGAGAAAGTTTTTGTGTGTGATATAACCTTCCACTTCTTGTTTGTTGATTTTAAAAAAGCTGTTGGTAGTGTTATCATGCCAGGATTGTATAACGTACTAAAGAAATTGGGCATCTGTGACCAGGTAAGAAGGTCAGTTGAGATAACAATGACGGACAAAAAGGCTAAAGTGAAAGTGAACAACAGAATACCAAGACCCTCAACTTTATAGATGGAGTTAAATAGGGTGATGGTCCCTCTGCAGTACCGCTCAACATAATACTGCGTGGTTTGATACACAAAACAGACAAGAGAAAAACCATAATGATGAAGTACGGTTAGATATATGCACATGCAGATGATATTGTAACTCAAGGAAATGTATGAATTAATGTATGTATGAATTAATAGAAGCAGAAGGAGCGAAAACAGTACCTAAGACATAGTAGTGTCCAGGTACCAAGGAAGAACACCACATGACCTGGAGTCCTCTAACAAATGTTTTAAAACTGTAAGTTGCTTCCTTTATTTAGGTGTCGTCTTAACTAGATATAATAACGTGAAAAACGTTACAAGCACAAAACTGAGTCTATAATGCAAAGTTACAGTATTCAAGAATTATGTAGTGTTGGCAGAAGCGCCAACACTGTGTTGCTAGAGGAGGCCGAAATGCACGCGTTTAATTACACGCTGACTGGCGTGAGGTCTGGAACAGGACAATATCTTGAGAATTGCAAATAAAGTACGTAGATGATGTAATACTTAACTTTAACAGAGCGAGGTGGCGCAGTGGTTAGCACACTGGACTCGCATTCGGGAGGACGACGGTTCAATCCCGTCTCCGGCCATCCTGATTTAGGTTTTCCGTGATTTCCCTAAATCGTTTCAGGCAAATGCCGGGATGGTTCCTTTGAAAGGGCACGGCCGATTTCCTTCCCAATCCTTCCGTAACCTGAGCTTGCGCTCCGTCTTTAATGACCTCGTTGTCGACGGGACGTTAAACACTAACCACCACCACCACTACTTAACTTTAATCCACAATTGTAGAACATCTCTCTTGACGGTACATGTTATAACCACAATATTTATAGCAAAGGATTATGGCGCCTTGCTAGGTCGTAGCAATTGACGTAGCTGAAGGCTATGCTAACTATCGTCTCGGCAAATGAGAGCGTATCGGTTAGTGTAGCTTCGCTAGCAAAGTCGGCTGTACAACTGGGGCGAGTGCCAGTGCGTCTCTCTAGACCTGCCGTGTGGTGGCGCTCGGTCTGCTATCACTGACAGTGGCGACACGCGGGTCCGACGTATACTAATGGACCGCGGCCGGTTTAAAGGCTACCACCTAGCAAGTGTGGTGTCTGGCGGTGGCACCACAGATTACATATGTGTCAGAGATATGGACGATGACAGAAGGAGATATGATCACCCTAGGGGCGTTTGGAAGGAAAGTCCTGCGAAAAATTTACAGGCTTGAGGAGATGCACAGGGTTGGAGACTAAGCTACAGTCTTGATATACAAGAGCTTATACAAGGGAAACATATAGTGAAATTTGTGAATACGCTGGTTTAGGGCACATGGAAGGGATGACAGATGACAGGAGGCCCAAACGAATAATGAAAGGCAGGCTGTATTCCACTAGAAGGAACGGTCGGCCTAGATTGCTGAACAATGTGTTGGCCGACCTTACCAACATGGAAAGCCGAGGATGGAAGAGAAAAGCAGAGAACAGAGATTTTTGGAGAAGGATTGTTGAAGAGGTCGAAGCGTATGAAGAGTTGTAGTGCCGAAGAAGAAGAAGAGTAAGTTAGAGGCCGGCAGCTGGTACCCACTTTCTAGTCAAATTCTCGTAAAACCGGAGCATATTAACCTTTTATGTGTTCTGAATGGAACTTTCTTCCACTGGTTCCCTTCTTTTCCCCGCTAGAGCAGGGTGTGTGCCTCACCTGAAAAGAACGTTACGGTCCAGTAAAATTTTGAAGCGAAGCTGAAATACTGCAAAACTACGATTACACCTCGGATCGAATGTTTCATGCGCAGAAATTTTACATGTGCTTCAGTACTACAGTATGATAACGGAGGCACATTATGGCATAAATCTCCGTGCCACGGCATTTCAGAAACTACGTTCTCGCCTCACACCGCATATTAGGTGTCTAATTTACAAGTAGGTAATTTTGGATCTCTATATCTCGAAAACGGATAAAGATATCAACAAAATTTTCAGCTTAAAAATGGTTCGAATGGCTCTGATAACTATGGGACTTAACAGCTGAGGTCATCGGTCCCCTAGAACTCAGAACTACTTAAACCTAACTGACCTAAGGACACCACACACATCCATGCCTGAGGCAGGATTCGAACCTGCTACCGTAGCGGTCGCGCGGTTCCACACTGAAGCGCCTAGAACCGCTCGGCCACCACGCCCGGCTTTTAAACTTAGTTCGAGATAAAGATGTTAGGAATATATCGTAAAAATTGCATCCATTTGCTGTGTATACCCTTTCCTGAATCTGCGGCTCGGCTTTGACATCCAAAAATCAAGTTTTTCAAATTCTCTCAGGAACCACCCATGAATTAGATGATGCGTCAATAAGCCCCTTAATGCACACCATAGACAAAAAGAACCAATTGATTTGTTCCATTAGCTTAAGCTGGAGCAATTCTATAGTGTAGGATAGATACAGGATAAATACAGTAAGAAGATCCTTCTGTTTGGTATGCAAATGGTCCCTAGCCCATGGACTATCCATATCGGTTGACTCCTACCTTTCTGTAACCAATAGAACCGGAGGTATGATCCCCGGAAGCATCCAGCTTTTGGAACATTTTAGATTGCGCATTCTTTTGCATGCGTACTGATAAGTAAAACTCTATAATAATTTTATAAATGATGAAAGCATATTTAGTGTTTTCCCTCGTATGCATTCCTCATTAATCTCCGCTGCTACCAAATGTCCGAAAAAAGGCAGAACACTAACGTGAAGAGTGAAGACTGGAAGAAAGGAAGATTTGGTGTTTATAGTCCGGTTTAACAAGATGTCAATTAGAGAGAGCGCACAACTTCGCTTTGGAGAAAAATTGGAACAGAAATTGGCGAAGTCATTGTGAATGAATGCATTCGTCTTAAGTGATTTAGGAAAATCACGAGAACCCTAACCGCGTATGACCGGACAGGGATACGAGCCGCCGATCCCACGAATATAACTCAATGCTGCGCTTCCTGAGTCGATATCAGTGACCATCAAAGGGATGCATTGTTAATAACCGCCTTCGAGTGAGACCTTCGTACACAATGCAGAGCGAGCGCGGAGAGGAAGAGAAAGTCTGCACAAAGTAGAAGCAAAACGCTGCAGCTCATTTACTAATTAATACGTTAATTGGCTCATTTATCTTCCTTCTGTAAATTATTCATTATCTCCGCTTAATAGTAATGGAAAGTTTTAAAGTCGCAGCCCTAGAGGAAGAAGCTTTTTTTAATACGTCTACCGCCGGAGATTAAATTACTGCACAGACAGTAAATAGGTTTCAGGCGAGACATTGCAAGGCACAGAGATCTTTGCCGCACAGCAGCGCGAAAGTGTTTTTCATCACAGGTCATCATTGGGACCTCTTTAATAATGTATCTTTATTAACAGGACACACTATTTCAGTATAGTATGCTGGCTTCAGCGGTGTATAATGTTTATCACAGTCGTTGTTACGTTATTCTGAAAGCCTGTGTGAGCTAATTTTCGAGACTGTGTTTTAGATGTGTACATATTCTGAATCAGTAGTGAGCATGAGCAACACTTAAAAAAAAACTATTAATAAAAACCAGTTCTAGAGTTTTACATCTCGCTGCAATAGCCACCTTACAATAATAAAGGTAGTATAAGTTAACACACCGGAGTAACGTAGTACATAAATGACAATTCAGTAATTATTATTGAAAAAAACTAGAGGTATTTGCCACCCACATAAGATGTGTTCAGTACATCGAAATTAAGCCTAACTAAGACAATTTTCAATTACATACTTAACATTCGTCATATACGCACATATATCAGCGAGACTTCTCCGAAATCGACAGCCGCAGCCATTGGAGTAACGTGTGACAATCAAACATATTTTCTAGTACATGCCCTTCTGAGTCCGAGTTCCCTAAAACGAATTTTCCACAGGACTAGCGGTTTCATTATCCTGGATATGTAATCCGCTTACATTATGAGTATTTGGCCTAAAAAGAAAAGTATCTGCTGCTTGTGTTAAACCGCTGGTCACGCCAGTGTCCCGCACACGGGGGACGTCACTACCACCTGGGTACAAACGTTCTATACTATTCACATTGCCATTCGTTGGGTGTTCTTCGGCTCACGTGGACTTCTCCTTTGTCAACCGTAATGTGACTAGATGTATGTCTAGGGTGCCAACAGAACAATTCCGAAAAAACTTTTTGTATATTGCCAGTCCGGATATACAAAAATTTCTACCTTAAACAGACGAAGGAAAAATGCAGCAAGAATTGACATTTAATTCTAATTATACATATAGACAAAATATATCATGTCATTCGCTGTCACAGTTGAAAGAGCAGGATACTACGAACAAAAGTACTTCAGTTAACATAGTTCGGTAATTGAATTGCTTCTGAGAAAACTGTGAATTTGGTTTCAGTAGTCGTTACTGATTTCTTGGTATGGACATGACATCCAAGTTGTCAAAATTGCAATGACTAAAAGATTTTATTGCATTCTGTGGTAATGGTATGTTTGTTGTTGCAGACAGTGGATGTGGCTCTTCATTAACAAGTTACAGTTATACCTTACAGTTACTGTACTCTGTTACTATACTCTTGTACTGCGACATTTCTACCCATTTGTATTGCGACAGTGGCATGCGAAATTATGGCACTCTGCAAGCATTATCTCCCAACAAGGTAACATTAGATCGTATGTTGTAAATGCTGTCCTGACCTGCTTCGATAGAGAGCACTGTTTTCCTGGGCAATAAATCTTTCATATAGCTCAACCGGTGGAAAAGTCTAGTTAGCGTTGCGAGAGACTGACATCACCCCAGTCACGAGCAACTACTACTGATGAAATACAGCAAAGAATTAAAGCTGCATAGAATGACACACCCACTGTACCATGATGAGAGGCACAGTTGCTTTCCCTCACTGCAGAGAGACATTTTGAGTGGAGTGTTATCTGTGACGGCAGACAGCACAGACACATGATTCCCGTGAGCGCTGTTATGACCGAGCTGGTGGCAAGAACAGAGTGCTCAGTTAACTACAGCAAGTGAAAACAGCAACATCTTCTGGAGGGCAGTGCCGTTACCACAGTGGAAACTGTGGACATGCCTGCAGTGCATCGCCAGGAGCAAGACTGAGGTGTCCCTACAGTGGGCTGGGCCTGAATTCAGAGTGGGGATTCGTCAGTCGCTGCATGGAGACGAAAGAACGAGTTCAGGACAGCGCCGAGGATGAGGGCCTCGAAAATATGATGTCCTGCAGTACTGTCAACTGGAAGTTACTACGACCTGTGCAGGATGTACTACTCCGTTTTTTCCCCAGCCAGAACGACAGCATGTAATGGCATTTCCTCGGACGAGAAATAAAAATCAAAAATTAGCTCCCAATACCTCAAAGATTTCCCCCCAAGTCCCAAATTCCCTGAAAAGTGAATAGGCGAACGAAGTTCCATTTATCACTATTATTAGGACAATAACAAGTAATTAAATAAGGAATCAAAGACTTGACAATTTATCAATCTACGAAAGAAAGATTAAATTTCAGTAAAATTAAAATCAAAATCATAATAAATCGCAAAATTAGCATAAATTAATATTCACAAAGTAGAACCGACGACCCCAAAGAATACTCCGTGTGAGTACTCTTTGGGAATCGTGAGTAATGACTAAGTATAATTCAATGCATTGTCACTACGTTACGAGAGTTAGCCGAAGCAGGTCATATATTTGAATGCTCGTACAAGTAGGTGCGCTTAGATTGTTTTTGAGATTGAATAATTGCGATCTATTATGACGCAGTAATACGATCTTCTGACTTCAAATATCAGGGCATTAGAATTCGAACGGAGGATTTTTACCTACTAGAATAAAGTGAACCTTTATCTAGATAATTAAACTAAACATTACTTATACAGTGAAAAAATGGTTCAAATGGCCCTGAGCACTATGGGACTTAACATATATGGTCATCAGTCCCCTAGAACTTAGAACTACTTAAACCTAACTAACCTAAGGACATCACACACATCCATGCCAAAGGTAGGATTCGGACATGCGACCGTAGCGGTCACGCGGTTCCAGACTGTAGCGCCTAGAACCGCACGGCCTCGCCGGTCGGCTTAAACAGTGATTTAGGCAACGAACATTGATAGACAATTTTCATTCATAATAGCCAGTGGTTTATGGAACTTCAGTGATAGATCCGAAGCATATAATTTAAATCTCCCAAACACCTGGGAAAGTTTTCTTCTCAAGGCTCGATTAGGAAGTGACTGATATTGTGCAATAAAACACCCTCTCGTGCCAAGTCGTGCATTTGCGATTTAAAATTCTATCAACTTATTGACATGAAACTCCCGAGTAATAATTACGTGCATGGGATAATAGTTGACTGTAGCGCTTGACTCAAATAACAAGCCCACTGTCACCATTTCTTAGATACTTGAAATTACGATCAGCTTGTAGGGAATTTGTTGTAGATGTGACTGTATTGGTTTTATCATTAATATTTCATCATTAATCAGTTAAACATCGATTACGAACGATTAATTACGATTCTTGGTGAAGTAAATATCTCACGCACGTCGACATTTCGATTCAGCACTGTTATTTTGTGTAACGTCGTCTTCGTAACTTGATAACGATCTCAACACTCTACCGACTGTCGCCGAGTTTTAGCCGAGGCCAAGAACAAATCAAACCAAATCATCAAGAAGAAGAGGCGTTATAAGCAATCCAAGTGAAGGAGTAACAGGCTTCCACATGTCAAGGGGAGCACCAAGTGATTCTGGCAGTTGCTCGTTCCACACTGGAGGGTTTATGGTTGATACAGTGCTCTGTGTGTTATACAAGTGTTCATTGGGTATTTTTGCATCCAAAAATGTTGCGTGAATATCCGTGGCTGTCGTGTGACAAGCTGTAGTTGTTTACTGATGGTACACATGTGTGTGGGGGTGTATGCTGTGTCCAAGAGCAGTACTACTTTTTAATTATCAGCTGTGAGAATGATTAATTGTATTACTACGAAATTGTTTAAACTGTGCCTTGAGTGAGCTGAGAATTCATCCTCTTACTAGTTATATGTAAAAAATCAAATTGTTTGTGTCACTTTACAAGAATTTATTAAGGTAACTATGCAGGTAGTTTGGCCATACCATCGTGCCAGTTGCTAGGCCTGTATGACTGTCACAAGTGCGACCTAGGAAACATTCTGTCTCACTGTAGCCCACAAACGTGGTAACGCCATTGTGTTATTGCATGAATAAATTGGAAGTACGATGTACTGCCACTCTAGTGTCCAATATCATCGTTGGGTGCACCACTGTCGGTGATCGTTTCGTTTTGTCGCCGTGTCCATGGAATCTGCATCAATGGTTACCTTGCTGTTAGTCCAAAGCGTCCCAGATGCTGTCGTGCTGTTCTGATACCTGTTTTGCTGCAAGCAAGCCTGTTCAATTAATTATGGCGACGTAGCTTACGATGCTGATGGACAAGCCAACACTATGTTGTCCTCTCGGGCGCAATTGAGCGGCCCTGAACCCATCGCTCTGTGTATGATACTACACCGCCTGTGTAGTTGTGTTGTACGGACATGCGGGTATTTTGCGAATATGGACAACCATCAGCTATATAATGCAACGGCGACAGTGAAAATTTGTAACGCACTAGTCTCGAAACCGGATTTCCCGTTTATCGCGAGCAATGGCTTTACCATTTGTCTACCCGAGCTTGCATCGCAGCCAAACCCAAACTTGCACATTTCTTCAACCATTCCTGTACGGGAATATACATAATGAACGTACAAATGCAGATGTAGACACGTGGTTGACGACATACGGAAGTTCGGGTTTGGCTGTGAAGCACGCTCAGGTAATTTAGGTAAGTTCCTTTTTTTCTTGGTCATCAGTCTACTGACTGGTTTCATGCGGCCCGCCACATATTCCTTTCCTGTGCTAACCTCTTCATCTCAGAGTAGCACTTGCAACCTACGTCCACAATTATTTGCTTGACGTATTCCAATCTCTGTCTTCCTCTACAGTTTTTGCCCTCTACAGCTCCCTCTAGTACCATGGAAGTCATTCCCTCATGTCTTAGCAGAGGTCCTATCATCCTGTCCCTTCTGATTATCAGTGTTTTCCACATATTCCTTTCCTCTCCGATTCTGCGTAGAACCTCCTCATTCCTTACCTTATCAGTCCACCTAATTTTCAACATTCGTCTATAGCACCACATCTCAAATGCTTCGATTCTCTTCTGTTCCGGTTTTCCCACAATCCATGCTGTACTCCAGACGTACATCCTCAGAAATTTCTTCCTCAAATTAAGGCCGGTATTTGATATTAGTAGACTTCTCTTGGCCAGAAATGCCTTTTTTGCCATAGTGAGTCTGTTTTGATGTCCTCCGTGCTCCGTCCGTCATTCGTTATTTTACTGCCTAGGTAGCAGAATTCCTTAACTTCATTGACTTCGTGACCATCAATCCTGATGTTAAGTTTCTCGCTGATCTCATTTATACTACATCTCATTACCTTCGTCTTTCTCCGATTTACTCTCAAACCATACTGTGTACTCATTAGACTGTTCTTTCTGTTCAGCAGATCATTTAATTCTTCTTCACTTTCACTCAGGATAGCAATGTCATCAGCGAATCGTATCATTGATATCCTTTCACCTTGTATTTTAATTCCACTCCTGAACCTTTCTTTTATTTCCATCATTGCTTGCTCGACGTACAGATTGAAGAGTAGGGGCGAAAGGCTACAGCCTTGTCTTACACCCTTCTTAATACGAGCACTTCGTTCTTGATCGTCCACTCTTATTATTCCCTCTTGGTTGTTGTACATATTGTATATGACCCGTCTCTCCCTATAGCTTACCCCTACTTTTTTCAGAATCTCGAACAGCTTACACCATTTTATATTGTCGAACGCTTTTTCCAGGTCGACAAATCCTATGAATGTGTCTTGATTTTTCTTTAGCCTTGCTTCCATTATTAGCCGTAACGTCAGAATTGCCTCTCTCGTCCCTTTACTTTTCCTAGAGCCAAACTGATCGTCACCTAGCGCATTCTCAATTTTCTTTTCCATTCTTCTGTATAATATTCTTGTAAGCAGCTTCGAAGCATGTGCTGTTAAGCTGATTGTGCGATAATTCTCGCACTTGTCAGCTATTGCCGTCTTCGGAATAGTGTGGATGATGCTTTTCCGAAAGTCAGATGGTATATCGCCAGACACATATATTCTACACACCAACGTGAATAGTCGTTTTGTTGCCACTTCCCCCAGTGATTTTAGAAATTCTGATGGAATGTTATCTATCCCTTCTGCCTTATTTGACCGTAAGTCCTCCAAAGCTCTTTTAAATTCCGATTCTAATACTGGATCCCCTATCTCTTCTAAATCGACTCCTGTTTCTTCTTCTATCACATCAGACAAATCTTCACCCTCATGGAGGCTTTCAACGTATTCTTTCCACCTATCCGCTCTCTCCTCTACATTTAACAGTGGAATTCCGTTGCACTCTTAATGTTACCACCGTTGCTTTTAATGTCGCCAAAGGTTGTTTTGACTTTCCTGTATGCTGAGTCTGTCCTTCCGACAATCATATCTTTTTCGATGTCTTCACATTTTTCCTGCAGCCATTTCGTCTTAGCTTCCCTGCACTTCCTATTTATTTCATTCCTCAGCGGCTTGTATTTCTGTATTCCTGATTTTCCCGGAACATGTTTGTACTTTCTCCTTTCATCAATCAACTGAAGTATTTCTTCTGTTACCCATGGTTTCTTCGCAGCTACCTTCTTTGTACCTATATTTTCCTTCCCAACTTCTGTGATGGCCCTTTTTAGAGATGTCCATTCCTCTTCAACTGTACTTCCTACTGCGCTATTCCTTTTTGCTGTATCTATAGCGTTAGAGAACTTCAAACGTATCTCGTCATTCCTTAGTACTTCCGTATCCCACTTCTTTGCGTATTGATACTTTCTGACTAATGTCTTCAACTTCAGCCTACTCCTCATCACTACTATATTGTGATCTGAGTCTATATCTGCTCCTGGGTACGCCTTACAATCCAGTATCTGATTTCGGAATCTCTGTCTGACCATGAGGTAATCTAATTGAAATCTTCCCGTATCTCCCGGCCTTTTCTAAGTATACCTCCTCCTCTTGTGATTCTTGAACAGGGTATTAGCTATTACTAGCTGAAACTTGTTACAGAACTCAATTAGTCTTTCTCCTCTTTCATTCCTCGTCCCAAGCCCATATTCTCCTGTAACCTTTTCTTCTACTCCTTCCCCTACAACTGCATTCCAGTCGCCCATGACTATTAGATTTTCGTCCCCCTTTACATACTGCATTACCCTTTCAATATCATCATACAGTTTCCCTATCTGTTCATCTTCAGCTTGCGACGTCGGCATGTATACCTGAACTACCGTTGTCGGTGTTGGTCTGCTGTCGATTCTGATTAGAACAACCCGGTCACTGAACTGTTCACAGTAACACACACTCTGCCCTACCTTCCTATTCATAACGAATCCTACACCTGTTATACCATTTTCTGCTGCTGTTGATATTACCCGATACTCATCTGACCAGAAATCCTTGACTTCCTTCCACTTCACTTCACTGACTCCTGCTATATCTAGATTGAGCCTTTGCATTTCCCTTTTCAGATTTTCTAGTTTCCCTACCACGTTCAAGCTTCTAACACTCCACGCCCCGACTCGTAGAACGTTATCCTTTCGTTGATTATTCAATCTTTTTCTCATGGTAACCTCCCCCTTGGCAGTCCCCTCCCGAAGATCCGAATGGGGGACTATTCCGGAATCTTTTGCCAATGGAGAGATCATCATGACACTTCTTCAATTACAGGCCACGGTACACGTTACGTGTCTTTAATGCAGTGGTTTCCATTGCCTTCTGCATCCTCATGTCGTTGATCATTGCTGATTCTTCCGCCTTTAGGGGCAATTTCCCACCCCTAGGACAAGAGAGTGCCCTGAACCTCTATCCGCTCCTCCGCCCTCTTTGACAAGGCCGTTGGTAGAATGAGGCTGACTTCTTATGCCGGAAGTCTTCGGCCGCCAATTCTGATTATTTATCAAAACTTAGGCAGTGGCGGGGATTGGACCCGGGACCGAAGACGTTTTTGATTATGAATCAAAGACGCTACCCCTAGACCACGGGTACATCAGGTATGTTCCTACGAGATGAAACTGCTCAGGTCATCTGTCCTTAGGCTTACACACTACGTAATCTAACTTAAACGAACTTACGCTAAGGACAACACACACACCCATGCCCGAGGGAGGACTCGAACCTCCGACGGGGCGAACCGTGCCACCCATGGCAAGGCGCCCAAGACCTCGCGGTTACACCACGCGGCCGCTCGAGATATGTGGGAAAATCCGAGTACGAATCCCGATTTGCCATAAATATTCATTGTTGTCATTAATTTCTACAGCTGATGGCCGTCCAATTCACAACTGCGAATACATTTTATGTACGCTCTCCTGCTGCTCCCGAATTTCAACAGATGTTAGAAGTTTCTCGGTTGTACACATTGTATAACACTACCTTCTCACTAACAACCAATAATCAAATGAGAAGTATGTTGCTTAATCGTTTCTTATATACAGAATGCAGATGGTGCTAGTTGTATCTTATTTGAACGACTGCATTAAAATGCTATTCGTACGTATATCCACGTCAATTTGACGCTTTATGCATGCTTCCTCCATGGTTTAGCGATTTTAATGACCATGCGTGTATAGTACAATATTCTGCCATGCTAAGCAACCATTATGTGTGTAAAACAATTTACTATTGCAGTCCATCTTTAAGCACGTTCCAGTCAACGGCAAAGGAGGGCATGTCATTGTAACTTTTGTAACTTATCGATGTGCACGTCAGCGAGAGAGAGAGAGCAATTTGTGGTGCTGTTAAGCAATCTTTGGTCTTGTTGTGGCACAGACTTCGCACAGTCTGATACAATCTTATTTGAAGTGTGGTACGTGTGGACGTGTTCAATTGCGATGTGCTGAGTTGTGATTGTGTCTGTCAGATGAAGATATAATTTATGATATAATTTTCTGAAGAGAATAAGTTTGAGGTAAGACTGCAGTACTGCACAAATAAGTTTTTAGAATAATTATTGTTAGCTAGCTAACTTGCCCAGAGCTGAGAGAAAGACCACACTACTTCTCTGAGTCATGCATTAAGATATCAACTGACTAAGCTGTTTGATATTATATAAGCGTAGTACCCTCTTCAACCCCTTGTTCAATTTGTTAAGCATTGTATTGTTCAGGCAAATGTTATGTGTGAAAATCACGTAAAATTTTACTCCTTCTTTATATACTTCATTCTAAAATAGATGGCTTGGAATATTGTTTTATAGGAATAGCTGCTTTCCCCATTCCACTGTTTATTATTACGCTTTTTCGCACTGCACCACGTGGTATGCAACAGTTCTAATATTTATTTAAAAACAGTTATCTAGTTTATACGCTGCGAGCTTGCTGTTTGCTGTTGTGCTTTCGAGAAACATGCTACAATGTTTTCAAGAGGGGAGGTAAGTGGAAATTTTGATTAGAGCCAGATAATTGCTTTACTTCAGTTTCGTATTTAATATAAAGACAAGTTATGTTCAGACAAGTCACAGTTCAATTTAAATTAGGTACTATTTAGTCAAAAGTTAGCATACGAGTTTAAGTTGGATAAAAGTTTATGGGGATACAGTTTGGTAATATGTAGACTTTTTATAGAGTGGGAGGTAAATTTGGGATCAATTTCATACAGAAACATGTAATGGGAGGATTACATATTTCAACGTATTCTGTCAGGCTAGGTTTTTTTTTTTTTTTTTTTAGTACGTAACCAGTTAGTGTTGGATTTATTGAAAGTAAAAACTGCCACTGTCCTAATTTGCTAATTTTACTAATGTTGTACTTCTTTCTCAGGCAATTCATTTAAAATGTTGTGTTCAATTCGTGAATTATGTCTTGTGACGATTGTCGATACTTTATTGCATAAACCGTTGGCATAATAGTATAGGGTCTCTGTAGCTTTCATTCATTGTTCAGTTTTTGCGTGCACAATAGTAATTTTTTGTTTTTGTTTGTTTAATCGTTGTAGCGATTTTGTTTCTCCAGGAATGATTCATCATGGTTGGTATAACAGAAAACAATATGAAAATTCATCGTAGCGCAAGAAAGCAAAGGGTTTTAAAGATAAAAGAGAATTGAGCAATTAGCTACTACCAAGAGATTACATGAGACTGCAGGAAATTATGCGGATCCACGATTATTAACGAAAATATAGATCAATAATGAAACAGAACAAACGATGAGAAATGAACACGTAATTCTCAAGTTGAGTCGGTCGGTGATAGAGAGTCACGGTCTAGCGAAAGCTTACTAAAGTTGCCACGGTAAAATCAGGTTTTGAGTCAATGTCTTTTTAATGAACACACCTTCAATGTACAGTCACATAGAACAATATTACGCGAATCCGACAAATTTTCTTGAATGAATTCGTAAAATGCTCAAAGAAACACAGGATGAAATAAGAAAATCGACCAATCACAAGATGAGAATAGGAAAACAGAGGAAGAAAATATCCAATCACTTACGCAAGAAATAAAAAAAATGAAAGGAATAAAATTGTAAATCACTCAGGGAAGAAATTAATACGGACGTTCAACCAGTAATTAGCCATTTTGCAACTAGATTATTACTCGTTCACTTTACCGTTGCCGTTATAGCTGGGCAAGCTGCAAACTGTTGACTTGGGCTGCTATTGGTTGTTTCGGAAGACGCACGAACGGTATAACCGTACTCAGTGAAAATGTAATAGGGTTCGTAAACTGTACTTGGCATACGTACAGCAGATAATACATTCTTGTACGGAAAAACAATCTAAATGAACAATACTAATATAAAACTGTTATTTTACGCTCGAATAATGTAGCTGTACGTGCTTTCAGGAGACAAAGGTATATTCGACTTTAATATACTCTTCTACAGGAAATATGGGAAATGAAAAAAAGAAAAACTGTTCTGTTGCGACATAATAACCGAAGCGAACACGTAATGAATTTTCTATTGACACTTTCTTCTACAGAGAATCGTGCGAAATTGAAATAGAGCTGCTGTTTTTTTTACCTAATAACTTGAGTTGTTCAAAGCTAAAGTAGCGCAGTGGGCAGACAATACTTCTGCTTATTGTGCGAGAGATTGATGGCTCAATTATTGTTAGGTGCTGCAACTTTTTTTTTCTATTTTCAAATCTATATCGAGATGACTTTGATCATTATTTTATTAAATCTTGTACCGAAATACATTTTTGACCGCACTGCAAGAGCAATAGATAGAAATAATTTTACCTTTGTTTTTTAATCAATAAATCAGCATTTTCAAAACGTTTCATTATTATGATGGATTAATGAAACTAATGAACACCACATACACAAGGATTCCAAATGACAAAAGAACTACAGGAACTAAAAATGTGACTTAGTGTAAAACGTTAATACAATGTTTTCAATAACCTATAATCCATACGTAAGGCCTGAACGCCTAACGTTTCTACACGCACTGCTGCCTCATGTGCTGACTCCGTAGACCTGTTGCTGCTGTCCGAAACCGCTGTCTCTGCAGAATCTGAATCTGTCTCCTCTGACATGCCCTCAGAACCACGCGACGAAATTTCACTGTCACTGTCTGGTTGAAGTTGAATAATTATACTCTCAGTAGCTTCGTCCGTGTGTTTCTTTACCAGTATTCGTCCATAATGGTTTTCACTTTATCACATGTCTTCTTGCAGTGGTCTTTCGTAATGCTCTGCATTGCAGCCCCCGTCATTTGCTTAGGTTGGGAATGGGCAGTTCTGTTGACGTTGTTCGATGAAACTTTGTTTTATTAAATTCCATGTAAGGTCGATGAGGTTCAGATCGCAGTTGCAGTGTTGGAGGCGTAACACTGTAACAAGTCCTTTATGGATTCCTTTGGTACTCAATCTACTGTTCGGACTGTAACGTGCCATGATTTTATATCGTCTTTACCAAAAGATGTGTTAGGAACTTAATTTTCGTAAGCGCAATGGTAGGGTGCATTATCTAACACGACAACACTTCTATCAGTAATATCTGGTACTAGTCGCTCTTGCAACCATTTTATATACTTTTAACTGTTAATTTCATTGTGATAAACTTCCGATACTATATCTCGAATCATAGATGAGCTCTGTGCCCCAGATATAACCCATTTCTTCTCCTTCATGAACCACTATTGCTCTTTGTCCAAAGCTTTCATGTTTCCGCACATTCATTACGTCACTATGCAGCCAACATTTACTGACGTATAGTGTAAATGAACCCACATTTCATTAGTATACATGACGGGTTCCTTCGCACGTTTATCGTTTTCTCTCAAAGTTCTAAGAAAATGTTCACGCCATGCTACAATGTCCTCCCTCTCAATGAGAAATGTTCGTCTATTTTTACATTTTTAAAACGAAACTACACTTCCTTCAAAATTTCTAGAATGTGGTTCGTTTCCCCTTGAAATTAATGTCTCTGTCCTCCTTCACTCAGTTGTAAACCTTTCAAGGAATCTGTATTTCTCTTTTAACGTCGTAATATTCAAAGTACTTTCATTTTAGTAAATACTTTAAAAAATCGTCGACACTTCGTTTTCTTCTTGAGTCTCTTCTTCATTGGTGTCATAATTTTCTGACCTCTCCATCTTGGTTTCTTAACGTCGTTCAGAACATTACGCACAGTCCTTACGCTCTTTCCTAGTGCGGCTGCTGTTCTCTCTAGAGCTGTTTCTAACGGTATTAACAAATCATTCCTATTTTCTTCTCGACAGAACTGCATTACGTTATTAATCAAGTATTTGCGCGATCACTGTCCATTACAGCAGACGCTAAGAATACACAGCTCTAGTATTCCGTGTTCTGCTTTCGACAATTGAAAAATGAACAGGTAGTACGTGACCTTGAAACAGAACGCTTAAATCATGAAAACAAATCAGCGTACTGACAAAGGCGTATTGTTAGCTAAAATGAACACTGCAGTTCCGAGTGCGATAGTTACACAGATAAAAAACAGAACGAACAGCTTAATATAACGGCAGAAGAAATTAGCGACTAAATGGGAGCTTTGACAAAAAGATCTGAAGAACAAAATGAACATTTAAGCACAATTAAAGAAAAATTTGATGACTTTACAACCAGTGCAGATAAAGATCCGAATGACACAATGCCAGTATATTTTTGGACACAGCAGAATAACAGTCATTTATGAATTTTAAAGGCAACCAAGTGAAAATCAATCGGGAAAGTAAGCATTGCAGGAACACTATGAATGAAAAAGTTTAGAGTAGTGAAAGAAAGCTGAACCCAGAAGTCAAAAAGGACGAATTTCGTCGTTTACGTTCATATTCAGAAAACTTTGGTGACCATATAAGTCTTGGGTATTTAGATGGTTTTCCGCGAGGACAGTACCACACACCCCGATTCGACAATGAATCGCCGACGTGGTGCAATAGAGAACTTTCTGATAGTACGTAAATTCAAAGTTTTCCGAAATTACGGTAACTAAATTCATCCGCAAGCTTGGACTGATCAGTTGCTATATTATTTACATCAAATTAACCACTTGAACACAAATTAAAATTTTTCTACTGTCATTTGGAAAATGAATCTGCAGCAAGAATGCCTTCAATTGTGAGAGATTGTCAAAGCATTAATGATTTCTGGCGAGGACTTTTGTCAGCCTACTGGTCGCAGACCACATAAACATAGCTAATTCGCATTTGTTTAACAGAGTTACGTACACATTTGAGACACGTAATTTTGGCCGGGAGACGTAGAGATGATTTAGAAGCATTTCAAACTTTGCTTCAGGCATTGGAATTGGATAGTGACAACGGTTTAACGAGAAGACACAGTAGTAATCACAACAGGAAATATGATATGGAACACGCTTTTGTACCGGGGAGAAACGAAAACTATGGGAACTCGCACAAAAATCACAATCAGAGAAGGAGTTACACACGGGATAGGCGACATCGCCTGTATGACGCACAATTCTCGCAGCTGAATAAATAATTATTATTATTATATAACTACTTTGCAGAGCCAAAGTTTATTTGTACATAATTTCAAACATGACTGTAATTACAGTAATGAGAGCAGGTGTAACCGTATAACCGTAACTGTCATAATAGCAAATTAAACGCAAACATGAATTCATTTGGTAATCAAGCTAATTTTCGTGGGCACAATTCAAGAAGATAAAGTCCGCAAAATACATAGCACAACAATCATGCAAATAGCAAGGAACACAGTCATATTAATCAACATCAGAATTGATAGTGGTAAAACTCTGTAAGGGAAAACTCAGCACGATAGATAGAAATACTTTAATTTAGATCACAAAATCCACGAGATAATCAACGACGAGGGAGCAATGTAGGACGAAATTGAAACTACTCTGACACACAAGAGCAAGGTACTTCATCATTATTCGCAGATCAAACCACATGTAGAACAAATCTATTTAAGAAGTCTTAGATTACAGAGCTACATGTCATCTATTTCGAAAATATTTCATTACAGCGCACAGCAACAGTTAGCGATAAACAATGCTATTTCACAGCAGGCCAGAGCGACTCACGCCGCGCAGCAGCAACTTTCGACAAGAATAAGGCGACTACCAACTTAAACTTCATTTAGCAGGCAACCAATCGAGCGATTTGCAGCCATCTCGGGTACGCTAAGCAAACTGTTTCGAACTTTGAAATTTCACCAAGAATCCGCATAAGAGGGAATAATATCTAATGAAATGAATTTTGACAGTATTTTTAAACCAGTTCTGAGAGGATAAACAGCTTGTCAGCAATGTGTTGTTCACCTGAGAAATATTTTTGGCTACACATAGTGATGATAATACAGAGAAATATAACATTTTCTGTCATTTCTGATGAGAAATACAGGCTGTTAGGAGCAATTTCATTTTCTGGAAAGAAGAGTAACAGGTATTTTGATTGGAAGTTTTCAGGATGTACTACGAAATAGTGAAGTAGCGTTTCCTGAACTGTAATACTTACAATTATAGCTGTGAGGTGTTGTCTGTTTAGAAATTATGTATTTGGAAAATATATATATATATATATATATATATACACTTCTACTAATACACATTATTCATGGAGTTTCTTTATACTACATATTCTCTGCATAAATTGTTACTATTGGATGCAGCACCGTTAGTATAATTATTATGTTAAGTGTAGTATTGTATTGAGCTCTCATAAGTCATGAGAGATGCAACAAAAGTCATGAACTATGTATTAGGAGAAAGCAAAGAGGAAAAAGTAAGAAAGGAAGTTGTACAACATACACGTGAGCAAAGAGATAGTTACAAATATGAATCTGAGGTAAGAAAGGGTTGGATAGGGCAAATATGAGAAATGGTTAGATAGGCCAAAGATGACGAATGGTTAGGTAGGGCAGTGGAGCTAAATAATATGAACTTATAAGAATGCATTAAATACATGACAGAAAGAAGCAAAGGAATGAAGTAAACATTGGTATTTTTGGAAGTTTGATGAAATTATTCATAAAATGAGTAATAGATGCACAGACTAAAGGATGAAATATAACTAAATAGCATGCTAATTATCGACCATATTAGGTATAACATTAGACTAAATGCATAAAATATTCTTTGGTCTAAATCTTGGTTATAAGCTAATCCATGTTTTTCCTAACAATTTATTTGTGGCCTTACCTGTTTGTGAGCACTATCCTCATGTGTTTATTTCTTGTGCATGATCACTATACTTATGTGTCTCATTAAACATTACTCTCTGTACTTTTGTGTATTTCACTGATGTTCACACGAACATATTCATTTGGATTGATTTAGAATTTTGCGTAGGTCATTCTTTACAGATATAATAATTGTTTTCTATCATATGTATTACTGTACATTATTTCACATGATTTATCTGTCTGATGTTTCTGTTATTCATTATTGTGGAAGGGTGACGCAATTTTTTGTTACTTTTTTATATCTATTGTTTCCATTACACTACATGTGCAGTCCATATATACAACTATGTCTTAATACTCCTGACTCAATATAGGTGACTCTATACTGTAAATGTAACAAATTGTAACTAGCTGACCATTATCCACAAATGATTAAGACTTGCCAGGATAGAAAAATATGTCTACTGATCGTATACTGCGAAATGTTAGCATACTTCACAGCAGCAAGCTGTAACTGACATTCATAAAAAACTCTTCGATACTGCGATATGGCTTTGGACCTAAAGTGAACTTCAAGCACATACTAATACGTATTTTACTGTTTGTGCATGTGTGCGGTTGACAGCTCAGAACTGCGCTTAGGCTAACTGAGTCTGCTCCCACATATATTACCACAACAGTGACATAATCGCAGCGAGCTAAAGAAAATTTGGTATTTTGTGACAAGAACACTCTTCTACCCACTTTCATAGCGCCAATTACTGGTGCCATATGCGGCTGTGCTACGAACACTGCCAATGGTACCAATCAGAGAGGCTCGAAACGACGCATGTGCGGGAAGTGAGTTGGGCAGCTCAAAGCAGCTCGGGTGGAAAATAGCGCCAGCCCTGGCAGTCAGTAGTTTTACTCCTGATGACGATGGCGGAGCTAGCCATCGGAAGCTCGCAATTTTATTCAAAGTGACGCGGCTTGAAAACCTAGAAGGTTTTATTCAGTCATGCCGCAGCGAGAGACCCTTGGGATATAAATCAACGAAGCTTAGTCGCTGTCTGCTTGCAGTTGCGCTTTCGAGAAATGTGCAACAGTATTGTCACGATGCGAGGTAAATAGATATTTTTATTAGAGCCAGATGATCGTTTTACTTCAGTTGCCCATTTAATATAGAGACAAGTCGTATTCAGACCAGTTACCATTCAGTTCCAATTATTTTATTTAATCAAGGTTTAGCATACAAGTTTACGATGGATACTAGTTTGTGAGGACATAGTTTTGATAATAATTAGACTTATTATAGAATAGTTTGGGCTAAATTTAATACAGAAACATAATGGTGGGGAGGGAGGGGGCTTGCAAACTTTACTGTAAAGTATCAGTTTCAAACAAATTGCTACTTTTATTTCTTCATAGCTACTGGTGTTAATTGCAGTTACTTTCCTGTATTGTTAACAGCAAATAACCTTAAAATATATACCGGTGTACTAGAGTAACGGAATTATACAGCGCTTGTTCCTCTACGGTGGCAACGCATTTTACATTCAAAATCATTAATGCTCTCAAAGCAGTTCCATGCATTCATTTTATAGTTTCTTCTTCTGAAACTGACTTCATCTGCTGGTGAATGTAGCGCCTAATAATACTTCTAAATATACCTAAAGTAGTGTGTCCGGCATAACCGGGGAACCCATAGTTTCTGTTGATCGATATCTTAAAGGTCGGTCCTTGTTGGTGGTTGTAGTACTGTACTGTCCTTCGCATTGTTTCGAATTCTTTGAAACAACAGCGTATCAGTTCATAGCCGAAAAGTACAGCATCTGCTATGGTCTTTCAAGCTCTCGGACGAGAGTGTTGTACAGTGAAAGGCAGACGCCGCTAAGCCCCAAAACGGTAAGTGTAGGCGTATCTGTGTGTGGTATCTGCTGACGGGTGCGGTCAGGCTGGACGGCATCCCGCAACTGGAGGTGACGGTGAGGTCGTCGGCCGCTTTCCCCACGCAGACAACAGATTCAGCCTCCGATACTGGCGAAAACCAGAGCCCACGAAATGTCACTGTTGTCAGAAGAGCAGCGCCATTGTGGTGGAAGAAACCACGCTGGACAACGGTTAGGACACTGTGGAGGGGACCTCCCGTTCCGGGGGGAAATGAGCACTTGAAATTATTATCGCACTGACACAAAACCAATAACAATCAAACTAATACAACCGAATAATAAGTAAGTATACGAAATGAAAGAGGAAATTAAGTCAAGGATATGTATGTAACGCATTCTCTCTGTAGTGTTGGCAGAAGAGCCAACACTGTGTTTCTAGAGGAGGCCGAAATGCACGCGTTTAATTACACGCTGACTGGCGTGAGATCTGGAACAGGACAATATCTTGAGAATTGCAAATAAAGTACGTAGATGATGTAATACTTAACTTTAATCCACAATTGTAGAACATCTCTTTTGATGATACATGCTTCACATAATAAATATCAATTGGTAATGGCGCCTTGCTAGGTCGTAGCAAATGTAGCTGAAGGCTATGCTAACTATCGTCTCCGCAAATGAGAGCGTATTTGTCAGTGAACCTTTCCTTGCAAAGTCGGCTGTACAACTGGGGCGAGTGCTAGTACGTCTCTCTAGACCTGCAGTGTGGCGGCGCTCTGTCTGCAATCACTGACAGTGGCGACACGCGGGTCCGATGTATACTAACGGACCGCGGCCGATTTAAAGGCTACCACCTAGCAAGTGTGGTGTCTGGCGGTGACACCACACTCTCTGCAACCATTAGTTTTTAAGTTATTCTAGATGAAAATTTTGCAATGACTAGTTAGTAATCCCTTAACTATTTGAACGATTTTCACAAACTGAGAGTCTACAGCTAGCTCCTGAGGAGAACTACTGAAACATCCTAACATAATTTACGTACATGTAAGAGTGTTTGAATTATGGGCCAGAATGTGCTGTCCGATTTACAAAACCCTCTCAGGTCTAGCTGAGCTCGCAAAGCGGACTAGCATTTAAACAGTTATCTAAACAAAACCGATATCCCTTCACTCCTTCTACACTTAGGACATATCCTTGTAAATTCAAGCTTCCTACGTGTCGAAGACTTTTTGATTATTGTTTAAAAGGTATGGGCATTTTTGAGTTCAGTCAGACCTGAGTTGTTTTTAAAGTAAGCATAATTTCTAGTCTCTCGACTACTATAATTTCCGTACACAGATGAATTTCATAGGCTCAGGCTCGTTTTAAATCCTTTACAAATTATATGTTTGTAAACAAATGTGTAGTGTTGTAACTCTTCAGGCTTTCCCGGCAGTCTAATGAGATCTTGGGTTGTCGGATGTTCTGCCTGATGTCAGCGTCTGCGAGGTAACATCGCATAGATGTTCTGGCTCACATGCGGTTCCTCTTCGTCGAAATGTCTTTAGACACTTGTGTCCCTTTGGGTAAATTGTCTGGCATGTGGTAAGTTTGCGAAAAACAAAGATAATATATAATAACAGTAATAATAATATCGGGAACCAAATTAACGACCGATAAATGATGTGGGCCACGCAGTTGTGGTTTAGTTAGAATAATGTTTATTCAGAAAGCAAACTAATAGCGAAAGTGTTCGTATTTAGAGTTACTGCTACACTAGAGCCCATATCCATTTGACACAATTGGACCATTAACAATCTCATCGCGAAAAGTTAAGAGTTCACACCACGAGCGAGGCTGCTCACCGCGATACCACAGAACGCGAAATTTTCTAAGTCGTTTCACTTCCTAGCTGCCTAAAGACCGACTACCCGCTTTCGTGTGTCAGTCTAAACTGTACTCTTTGGTGTATCCAGCCGAACTGTCCGCTTTCGTGTCTGCACCGGCACTGTCCCTCTGCCCGTCCCCGCCCGGATTTCCCACGCGCCGAATATCCTTGCTCAACTGACTAGGACAGTTCTCTTTCCTGAAGCCGTCCATCTCATTGGCTACAGCTTATTCTACATTATTTTACATTATAAAGTTTTTAATTAAACAAAACTGGACCACTTTCACGTTCTAAATAAAGTAACAATAAGTTCCATTACATAATAAAAATTAAATTATTTTACATAATACCATTAACATTTCCTTCTCAATTTTGAGTGTCACAGTAACTTTGCACCAATGTACTTTCTGATAAATAAATAAAGAACAAAAGTAACTACTATGCACTAAGCTTTACAACAAATATTCTATTACCTAATGATTCAACAAGGTGTCATGCTGTCATCGTTCAATGTGTTTTGTATGGAGGAAATGATGATTCGATGCTTACAACATTTGTCATTTTAATGATGCGCTTCTATGTGAAATATCGATCGTTACGGTCGACTGAAGAGTTCAGATTTTATCATATCGGTCTTTCTAACAAAACTTGTTAATTTCAAATTAACAGTAAATCCTAAACTATAATGCATATGATGAATATTAAAGTTTTACTGGGATCACCATGAAAAATTACTGTGGCTTCGTCCCCTGCCCTACTACAGGTGTGTTTTCCAGTCTAGATGTTTGTCTAGGAACACACCAAAGTACCTGACAGCTTCATTAAGTGTCAGTGGTGTTTCCCAGAGCGTCAGTTGTACGTCATCTGTAGTGCATTACATTTCCGGCATGCAGCCGCGCATATAAAATTTCCTCCATTGATATTTTGGCCGCATATCGTCCGGTCATCCTCAGAGTTAGTCGCAAGACTAACGACAAGATGCCAAGCGTGGCCTTACATGCTCAACCGCGGAGGTACTGCGCATGCGGGTCACAGATGCTGGTCAGCGGCAAAGAAATACCCTTACACATGTGCCGCCAGTGACGAAGGCGTGCAGACATTCGACGACTTTTCTGCAGTTTAATTACCCCAAGAGCCGGATTCCATGCTTTGTCTAAATTAAAACCATTATCTTTATTTATTAAATTATTAGCTAATTTAATCGCTATAGCACCCTTGAAGACAGATTCCCAAAAGGAAGAGATGGGTGTTAAAATCTTCACAAAACTGTAATTCATGGATTGCCCTGTATCAATACAATGTATGGACCGCAGAGGGAACGCTTGCAACCGCCGGAGGAGGGGTTAAGACCACAGACATACCACTACAAACCAGAATGGCCAAGCTCAGAACGAGATACGGGAAACACAGACTCCGGACAAGGCCAGACATGGAGGATATTTTCACCATAAAAGACAGAGAAAACAGAAACCTAAGTACATAGGCGCACAATAGCCCAAAACACAGCCAAAACATTCCATGACCTCCTCTCAATCCCGCAATCCCTAAACGAAAACTCAAAAACACCAATTTATCTAGACGAAAGGTTAATGGATTAACCACAAACACATCACAACCACACACACACACAACACAGCTACACAAGAAACCACCAAACAGTCTAAACAACATCGAACACCTTACAACACCCAACACGACCGCGCCCCCCCCCCCCCCTCAAGGATCAATTACAAATTTCAATTAAAACTGAAAATATTTAAGAAAAAAGATGCAACACCACCTAAAAAGAACACTACTGTATTCAAAACGTATTGTAAAGCTACTAAATTCGGAATTTGATACCTACTACAGATTACTGATATATATATATATATATATATATATATATATATATATATATATATATATATATATATATATCGACTAAGAAAATCAATCACGTAACTTACCATACCAATACTACCAAATTACTTTTAAATTACACATGTTCTTACTTACACTGCTCCATTTTATTATCCATATTTATCTATACCACGCCAGGAGCAGTCTCAGGTCGCACCTACTAGTGATTACGAGGTATATTACCGAGGGTTATGTGTGTGTGTGTGTGTGTGTGTGTGTGTGTGTGTGTGTGTGTGTGTGTGTGTGTGTTTGTTTGTTTGTATTGTTTTTCATTCATACCTATCTTATCTTATAATAACACTTACTCTCAATAAGAAACGAGAAAATATTGATATATATATATGTTGTAATAACATTGTAAACCATAAATGACGAATGCTCTTGCAACATAAATAAACTGTAATAAAAATAAATTATAATAAAAATTGTAAATATAAATAGTAATAAAAATAAATAATACGTAAAACCCCAATGACTGAAAAGGAATAGCAGCATGCCCTCAAACAGCCCGCCCACCCCGTTCAGAGATGGGAATGAAAAGTGCCAAAAGAAAATCCACTGCAGGCCACACCTGATAAAGATTACGAGCTACGTTACCGAAATATCGTGCAAGTACGACGCTGATATCCGACAGAATACTTGACATCCCAAGATGATAAGTGTGTAGAGCTTTTATGTTTGTGTAAAGTTCTTAACATTGTCGTATTTTGTTGTCCTAGTTATATTGTTATTTTTATGCGACATTATTTTCGCTCGTAAGCTTTTAATAGTTGGCACCAAAATCCAACTTTTATATGCCCAATCCCTATTGCTTTTCGCTCTGTATTCGGCGAACATATATCCTTGAATGTCTCCATTTTAATACTTTATTTCTAAACGATTACAGCGTAACCTAACAAAACTGGTCTGGAACATCTTCAATAAAACTTTCTCGGGTGTACGACCACCACATCATGTTGTATTGTATAGGCTAATAGACTGCCAGCGGTCGGAAGTGTGTCCCGCCAAAGACGCCACTAAACATAATGCCCAAAGCAACATTGAAATCTACAGTTTCAACCGGCAGTGAATACCACAGGTACAATAAATAATTGTTGTAGCCTTCCCGTCACTTGTCAATGCCCGGCAATAGTGACTAAGATAAAAACAATTTTCGGTAAAGAGTTCGAGCTTCCATGGACTCTCTCCCGCCATCCAATCGATAATCTGGTTCTGTCACGTTCTGATGCTGATGGAAAGATGCTAATAAATATTGCACCATAATGAAGCCTACTCGCGAAAGATAGTGCAGCCTTGTAACAACACGACACCATCACAGTGTGTGTTGGAGAGTTATTTCGCTGCTACTACTATTTTCCCAACGAAAGCAAATAATGAAATCCTATTGACAGTTGCAGTACATCACATCTGCATGTGATATTGCTGTTGGAAACGTTCCTGCTTTCTATGGGTCACTATTACGCAGAAGCATTGGATGTATGCCTAGGGGCTTGCGTTTTATTTACTAATGTTGAATGCTTTGCAGAACAATCCAACGGAACAATTTCGAAGGCACAAAGGTCACTACTCATGCTCAGGATTTCCAGGTAAATATCTGTATGATTTCACTTCACGTTTTCATTTCTGTTACTTTTATTCCAATCATTATTTACTAATTTCAATTATTCTGCTTAGTTGCGGTTTTTGGAGAATACAATAACTTTTCTTTTTACACATCAAGTTCTTTATGGAGGTATATTTTTTATATTTATGCACTTTTAGTGAAGTAATTTTAGTCACTAATTTACTGTGCTACAAACACGTTTGTATGAGGTTAGCAGTGAAACGTTCAAGAGGACTAAAAAAATTTTCAGCCAACACACAATAAGTTTATGAATGGTAGAACTCCACTCATTTATCAATTGGCCATACGAATAGATAGATGTGTACTCAATGACTTCGAATTTAAGTATCTGTTGACTTTCATGTGTTATCGAGCAAAGAAGACGCGTGCTTAGGACGTGCATGGTAGCAAGAGAAGCATACCACGTGCTGGTGTAGACGTAAACGTCATTCCTCCTTCGCTGTCTGTTTTGTACACTTCAGGATGTATGTTGAAAATACCTTGTCGTTTTCCCTATCGTAAAGGTATGGCGAAGGTTATTTCGCCTGTTTTGTCATAACTTTGGGCAACACGAAAAATATACAACATGAAACAAACGAATTGCTAGTGTCACCATTCGGTATTCTAATGCCCGGTTTTCTGTGTGAAATCTGACTTCGGGGTGACGCCTGAATATAGAAAGTTTCCTAAGTTCCTTCGACAAGGCAGCCATAAAATCGTCGTCTGCTAGTAGGAATACCATTCTTGCCTTCGCAAAGCCTATTCCCAGTCATCATGGCACTGTCTTCAAATTAGATGCATTGTTTGTGGTCTTGAAACTACTTTCAATGTGAACACATACATAAAACACGGCCTCCTCTTGAATAGGAGCGGGAAGGACAGGAAAAGTGAGTCTCTTGCTGAAAGTGTAAGGGGAGTGGGCTGCAAGTAGACAAGAAATATTTCCTGTGGTTCTGTGCTTAATAGGATGAAGGAGGCAGAATCATTTTAGGTAAGTATAGGTTACAGACAGAGGGTCAGAGTTTTTAGGTTAGAGTAAGGTTACTGACACACTGTGTGAGCGCGTGGGTACTATTTTGTCATTCTGTGCAACGGATTAATCTGTGATGTACCCTTTACCCTGTGGCTCCTGCAAGATGCAATTTCCACCCCCACACTACTACAGAAGTCAGACAGACGCTCCTAACGTTCTAAAGAGAAGTGCCTGAAAAACGTTCAGCAATAAATATCTTCTGTAAAGAAATGACACAAAAATTCACAAAACTTCTTACGTAACTAGTGGGATACTTGGGTACTGGAGTAGTGCTAGTTAGTGTAAGAAAAACATGAAACTAACGAAAATTATTATTTATTTTGCAAAAATTCTGAGAAATCACAGTGGCACTTTTAGTTTTGAACTGAACAAGTTATTTCCGGGTTCTTTTCGGAATGTGAAGTTACCTCTCAAGGATAGGATTCGCTAATGAAATTTCTATACAAAGTTTATGTTTGTTATTGACTTGGACGAATGGCTGAGAGCCGCGCCTACTCAACTTGAATAATTTTCCATTAGAATGTTGCTAGGTATGGTCGAGGCTGTCGTGTGTGAAATGCAGTGAAGTGTACTGCTGTGGCGGAAATATGGGGCTCGCAAGAGCCGTAGCGCACAATACCGTAAGCTGTGATGACTGCTGTCTGCGCCGCTCGCTGCTGACAAATAAGATATCTCCCGTTCTATCTTGATTGACCTTCGCAACTCAAGCTCTCTCTACGCCTTGATGAAAGTCGAGGACTCCTATTCCCCCCTAGTCTAACTACTGGCGTGGTACACCGGTCAGATAACCAGTCCACCGTGATGCCACTCAAAAATTCGCTCACAGGCGTTTAACTATAACTCTGTCCGTTCACAAAACACAATAAATGTGGCGGCCAACACAGTGAACAATGCTTAATCGCAAGGACTCAATAAAGAGTCGCACTGCGATTCGCTCTCGACAGAGGTTCTCTCCCAGTGAAGCACTGAGGAGAGATTTGTTCCTCGCTCCTTGTGTACAGGTATGAGCGCACACGCTCTCGTTACATGTTCTTCCTCCAAGAGCGACAATGGAATGGCTTCTCTCCACGCAAGACGTGAAGGGGTATATCTTTCAGTCTCTTCCATTACTCCTTCAACTCAAGGGGTCAGGAATATCGTCTGCCAATCAGCATTGCTCTTCTAAAGCGGGAGAATGACGTTTCGTTTACGGTGACCAATCCGCAATTCTGTAGCATCGGCGTTTGGCGTTTGCTGTCTCCCTGTGAAAACCTCTGAAACTGCGTGCTATGTTTGTAAAGAATGCGTAGCCTGGGCGTTCCCACACAATGTAGCGGAATTTTCTTTTAAGCCGAACACTGGGTCGTTCTCCCTTTCAATTGGGCAAACGCTGTCTGCTCTACGGGTGGTCGCCGGCCGACGTAGATAGTTTGACTCGTCCTCTGAAGTGACCAGCCCCCCGGCGTAATGTTTGCCTCTCCCGAAGTAAAAGACTCTGCGACCATCGTGTCTTGAATGTGTGTGTGTATGTGAGCCTCGAGTATTTCAATCTCGGTGCGCTTGCTTGTTATTTGTATGTCATTTACATGAATTCATACAACATGGGCTTTATCTTATCGTGTTTGGGTTCGAATGAAGCATCTTGATGTGCGGAATATGATTGTGAGGGCGGAATATGTAAGCAATGAAGGTCAGGAGAGCACTATGTCTTACATACCTCCCTCCTTCTGTCAAAAGTTTTGTCTGGGGTTTGTCAATGCCGAGGAAAACATTGACAAAGTCAGGCAAAAATTGTTCTTTTAGGTTTTCCAATAAACTTTTCTCAGCCATTCTTAACAATTTTTTCTTATGATATCTTTATAGCTATTGTTTCTATTTTTTAATTCTACAATTTATGTTTCGTTGTTAGGCAAATATAGACTTTATAAAGGTTGTTATTGTTTGTCGTTGACAGTACAGGTCTCTGTTTTCCTTTTTCATTTCCAAAAATTGTTTTTACAATATTAATTTTCTAAACTCGTTAGTGTACAGTGTATCATGTTTTAATGTGGTTATATCTTTTCTTTACTTAAGCTTCGCATTAATGTTCACAAAAGCTCTGTTGTGTGACTTTGTTTTATTTATTTAGGCATTATTTTTCATTTTTGTGTCACTGTTTTAAGAGTGAAGAAGTGTTTTTTCTTTATGCTATCCTCTTTCAACTTATGATTAACCAAAATCTTTTTTTATGTAAAAAACTAACTTGGCTTTACAGGGATTTTTTAGATTATCTGCTTATATTAATTAATTTTCTTTACATTATATTTTAAGGTCTCTATAACATTATGGGCTTTACATATATGATTAAATAATTACTTTTAGAAAAAAGGAAGAAAATAATTTTACAAATATATTATTTTCTTTACATTTGTATTTTATCATTCTTTTCGTTTTGTGCTGCGTCAGTTTCTGTGCTCGACGATCCCCACTGAAATACTGGAAGGCGTCGACTCATTTGCGTGGGTGTCACAAATCATGAGAGAAACACTCTAGCATGCGATTCCAGGTATTACTTGTTGACATTTTCATCATGGAGTGGTACTTTTAACCGATGATGATGACTGTGGTTTACTGCCTAGACAGTGATGTCTCGGTACTCCTTTGCTGTCACACCTGGGATGGTATGGCAGTTCGATGATTGTAATTGACTACCGACGATCGTCACCCAATATTGTGCTATGACGTCTTGGTACTTCAAACCTGGTTCGGTATGCAATTTGATGATGTGGTAGGGAGAATACTGTTCATTTTGCTGAATCTATTTCTCGATAATGTTGGTTGGTACTACTTAATACCGAGCGAGGTGGCGCAGTGGTTAGACACTGGACTCGCATTCGGGAGGACGACGGTTCAATCCCGCGTCCGGCCATCCTGATTTAGGTTTTCCGTGATTTCCCTAAATCGCTCCAGGCAAATGCCGGGATGATTCCTTTCAAAGGGCACGGCCGACTTCCTTCCCCGTCCTTCCCCAATCCGATGAGACCGATGACCTCGCTGTCTGGTCTCCTTCCCCGAAACAACCAACCAACCAACCAACTACTACTTAATATTCCATTTGCGGTTCGCTTGTATTTGTTTGAGGATTCAAGGTTTATTTTTGGAGAGGTGGTTGTAGGTGTTGCCATGCCTCATAGTTCATGGAAAGATGTTTGTAGCAATTTGCTTTGTAGGTTAGGAGAGAACGATATCTTGCTGTCTTCTGCCCTTCTTCATCTTGCATCTTCTGTTCTCCTCTTCTTTCTTGCATTCTTCTGTTCTTCTTGGGCTAGGAATATGTGAATTTTAGTGCCGGACTGATACAGGATTTGCAGGATCTAACTGCCCTTCCAAATGTTACTTGATGAGTTTGTAGATATTAGTAATTTTTTGTACCTTCTTTGTCGTCTCGTCGTCTTTGGATTCTCCCCACGCTTTTTCCGTTGTGTAGCAGTGTCGTGATATATGAGATGTCTGTGTTGCACGTTGTCCTCCTGAAGTCCAACCTGGTTGCAACCTGCATTTCCAGTGTGGCGTTGGTCTTCACGTTGTTGTTATTGCCCTAAGTGCTTTCTCAACATGTCTGTACCCTCTCCGTCGCTATCTCGAAGCGTCTGGTGTTAAGGGAGCTGGTGACTGGTGTTGGTGGTGATGTTCCTTTTTTCGTGTACCGAAATTTTTTACAATGTATTGTTTTATACAAACAACAAGAGATTTTGACTCTACACAATGCAATGTTTATAAAAATGAAGAAAATTATTATTTATTTCTCATATGATGATTTAATTGAAGCATATATCTATCATTTTTATATCCTATCACTTCCTCATTTTTTTAATTGTTGTGTACCATTTATTGTTTTTGTGCATGATGTAGTGTACTTGATACAACAAGAGATTGTTAGTCTGTTTTGTGTCCCCATTTTTAATTATGCTGTTCTGTTGATCTATAAATTATTTTTTTAGTGGTTAGTATAAGATAGGGAGGACGTTAGGTTGCCTAAACTCTTCCGCATTTTTCAATTCAATCTTTACGTTTTGCAGTATTTGGTGGCCTAACTTCTACATCTGGTTTCTCTTTGCTGTGTTGTTATTGTCTCTGTGGACCATAATTTCGTCGGTAATTATTCGCGCCCTGGTCTCGCCAGTTGCTGTTTCTAACATCGTGACCTCTTTCAAAGTACCCTTGACCGTTGGAATTTTCATTCCTAAACCCATATCCGCCACTGTATGAGTGTCTATTACCGTTTCGATTTCGGTACCAATTATTCTCGTTATCTTTTATATGTCAGTTGTCTCCATTGTGCCACTGTCCTTGTCTGTTAAATTGCCTGAAATTATTGGTGTTCGGATTACGATTATTATTATTAGAATATTCGTTCCTAGTCCTCTCCTTTTTCTGTTCCCTTTCCTTTCATTTTCTTTCACCTCGTCTTCTTCAAACATAAATTCAAGTTCCCTAAAAACCACATTGATTTCTTCGGTATTTTCATTTTTTCCTTCTGTCGCCTGTTGATACTTTACCGGTAATTTCATTCTGCTTAGACGTATCAGGTCTCCGTTACTGTATGGTTTGTCTAGGCATTGATTCTTTCTGTCCATTGTATCAAAGAATTTTACCACGCTTTTCTCTTCTAAGTTTTCATATGGTGTCATCTGAAGCAAATCGTTTTTAATTTTGTTTTATGCCTCCTTAGACCAATATCTTCGGAGAAATGCAGTTCTGAACTGCAGGTAAGACGTACAAATAGCCGCGATCGTTTGCATCACCTCTGCTGCTGTCCCTGACATGTGTGCACAAATTAAGTCAAGTTTGTGAGCTACACTCCAGTGGTTTGGTAAGCCTACTTGAAACTGATCGATGAATGTGCGGGCATGCAAGCTACCGCCTTGTTCCTTGAAATGTTGAAATTTTCTAACTGTAAGGAAGTGGTCTGTATCATATCTACTCATAAATACGGTTTGTGGCCGATCCATGGACTCAAATAATCTGCCACTGCTTGTGTCGTCGTGTATATTCTCTGGTAATCTACTGCCTGTCTGCCTATTCTCAATTTCCTGACTCATATCCGCGTCATATCGTATCATTACTGAACAAAAGTTCTGTTCGTGTGTTTCTACTCTTGTCGTTCGCGGTATAGCACCTGTGCTGCTATTATGTTGTGTCATTGTATTTACTGGTTCAGTTGCCTGTCTTTATTGGTATCGGTCGAATGTATGTGCTCCGTTTTTCTAGATACTGTCCCTGGTCCTGTGGCATGTCATGTATTACTTTAATTGGGGTTTTCTGTTTCGATTTCTGGGCGAGTGTTACATCTAGCCTTGGTTCTACTTGAACTTCCTTAGACGGCGCATGTTCGTGTACTGAATTAATGTTTGACGTTTCAGTTGTTTCACTACAGGTATAATCGGTCTCGATGTTTTCTTCGATAGTTTGTATCAACTCTGTTCGAAGCTTTTGAAACTGATCTTTGTTTTTAAGTTCTATTTTATTGATCCGCTGATAATATTTTTTCAGTGCAACCTTTGCGACCTTGCTTTGAATTGCTTGTTTTTCCGAAACTTGTATTGCTGTTCGAGTGGCTTTTTTCGTAAAACGTTCCACCTTTTGTCAACGGTTACAATGTCCATTGGACCTTGTCCACGTCAGTGCTAACCTTGTGTTAGTACCTGAATTCTTTCTCTACATTCTTTCGCGTCTTTGTTTATCTGAGTGATCTGACTAGCAATTCTGGCGATCCCTTCTTCCATCTGGATTTTAACCTGTTGGATCTGTGTCTTAATAGCCTGATTATTCTGTTTCAATTCCTGTCCTGTAACACTACCTTCTGTGGAACTACGTATTCTCGATCTGTTGTTTTCTATTCAGTCAGTGAAATTTCTATATAAAGTTTAAGATTGTAAGTGACTTGGCAGAATGGCTGAGAGCTGCACCTACTCAACTTAAATAATTATCCTTTAGAATGTTGCTAGGTATGGTCGAGGCTGTCAAGTGTGATATGCAGTGAAATTTATTGCTGTGGGGGATATATGGGGCTCGCAAGAGCTGTAGTGCACAATACCGTAAGCTGTGATGACTGCTGTCTGCGCCGCTCGCTACTGAAAAATTAGATATCTCTCGTTTTCTCTGGATTGACCTTCGCCAATCAAACTCTCCCTACGCCTTGATGAAGTCGAGGACTCCTATTCGCCCCTAATCTAACTACTGGCATGGTACACCGGTCAGATAGCCAGTCCACCACAACGCCACTCAAAAATTCGCTCACAGGCAATTAACTATAGCTCTGTCCATTCACACTGCACAATAAATGTGGCAGTCAACACAGTGAACAACACTTAATCGCAAGGATTCAATATAGAGTTGCACTGCGATCCACTCTCGACAGAGGTGCTCTCCCAGTAAAGAACTGAGGAGAGACTTGTTTCTCGCGCCAAGAGCGACAACAGAAGGGCGCCTCTCCACACCAGACATGAAAGGGTGCATCTTTCAGTCTCTTCCATTACTCCTTCAACTCAAGGCGTCAGGAATATCGTCTGCCAATCAGCATTGCTCTTTTAAAACGGGAGAATGACGTTTCGTATAAGGCGCCCAATCTGGAAGTCTGTAGCATAGGCTTTTGGCGTTTGCTGTCTCCCAGTGAAAACCTCTGAACTGCATGCTATGTTTGTAAAAAATGCGTAGGCTGGGTGTTCCCACACCATGTAGCAGAATTTGCTTTTAAGCTGAACATCGGATCATTCTCCCTTTCACTTGGGCAAACGCTGTCTGCTCTACAGGCAGTCACTGTCCGACGTAGATAGGTTGACTCGTCCTCTGAAGGGACCAGCCCCCCGGCGTAATGTTTGCCTCTCCCGAAGTAAAAGACTCTGCGACCATCGTGTCTTGAATGTGTGTGTGTACGTCGGCCTCGAGTATTTCAATCTCGGTGCGCTTGCTTGTTATTTGCAAATCGCTTACATGAATTCATACAACATTGACTTTATCTTATCGAGTTTGGGTTCGAATGAAGCATCTTGATGTGCGGAATATGATTGTGTGGGCGGAATATGTAAGTAATGAAGGTCAGGAGACCACGACGTCTTACAACTGTTGTAAGAAAAGAGAAGATAACAGGACCATATTATATGCATCAGCTTTCAGAAAAGTAAAATGAGTTTGTTCCATCACAGTGTGAGTGTGCTGAGAAATCAGGTGGTTCAGATTCTTGCATGTCTAGAAGATGTGAAAAATCCTCAAGTAGATGTTCTGTGCTTCTCTGAACACAATGTAACCACATGGATACGGAAGTTATGTGTAAGGGATTACAGATTAGCATCATTTAGGTCTAGAGTGAACTTGTAGAGTTGCAATATTTGTGAAGTCAAAAACATTGATAATGCAACTTCCTGGCAGATTAAAACTGTGTGCCCGACCGAGACTCGAACTCAGGACCTTTGCCTTTTGCGGGCAAGTGCTCTACCATCTGAGCTGCCGAAGCACGACTCATGCCCGGTCCTAATAGCTATGTCAGTTGTGCTTCGGTAGCTCAGATGGTAGAGCACTTGCCCGCAAAAGGCAAAGGTCCTGAGTTCGAGTCTCAGTTGGGCACACAGTTTTAATCTGCCAGGAAGTTTCATATCAGCACACACTCCACTGCAGAGTGAAAATCTCATTCTGGATTGATATTGCAGATTGTATATAGTTAAGATCTCTGAAGCTAGCTCTTGTGAGTTACTACTGCAGAATATTCTTCTTGTAATTGTATCAGTCTACAGATCCCCACCGAAAAATTTCAGCTATTAACGGTAAAAACGTTATTTAACAACCTGTCAGGTAAGAATAAAAGGTAGTACTCTATGGAGATTTCAGTGTATATTCCTCAGTGAATTCTGACAGAAAAAATTAAATGGTTGTCTCAAACTGATTTCAGTAGTAAATGTTCCAGCTTGCGTTCGCAGGGTAGCAGCATGATGACTCATATTATTTTTATAGACAATGACTACTAAATGGGACCATTCAGTACATTTGGGGGTCATTTTCTGAACCACTCCACTAGAATTTCCTTAAACTAAAAATGTCAAGAAATAAACAAGAATTCTGAAACTATTAAATTAAAACTCAATATCATCAAATTCTTTATAGTAATTTTTGTGTGCCTTCACCTCATGTGACTCAGTTTAATATTCCCATCTTTAAAATTTTAAAATACCAACCACTAATCAATTTCAAATATCTCTGTGGCAAAATAATTTTAAATTTCTTATTAAGTTTGATACAAAACTTTTCACTATATCTAGATTTTAAGTATTCACAGCCATCAATATGACAAATTATTTTTGAGTAGGAAGTAAATAATTACTTTTTGTGTTTTTAATCTTCTTCAGTAGAGTTTCCATTCATATACATGTAAAAATGTATTAAGCTTGAAATTATTAATCTTCTAAATAAAGACAAATGTGTCTTATTGTGGGATGAATTTAAATTTGAACAAAGTATTATTGTTGAGAACAATATTAAAGTAAAAGAGAATCAAGTTAAATATCGTACCTGCAAATATTTTTATAAGCTTTTAAGTGTACAGAGCATTTGAGAAACATAATTTAATGCAGAAGAGGAGACATATGAGGAAACCAGTATACATACAAGGGAACAAATAGAAAACTTAAATTCTCTCTTCTTTACAATTATAAATAAATTAACAAATTAATATGTAGTCTCTGTTAGTTTTCCCACAACATTTTCTGTGTGTGTCTTGCAATTTAAGTCGTTCCTAATTATAGTTCCTAGGTATTGTGTTGAATTTATGATCTTCAGATTTGACTGATTTATTGTGTAATCGACGTTTAACGAATTCCTTCTAGCACTCATGAGGATGACCTCACACATTTCATTATTTGGGGTCAAATGCCAATTTTCGCACCATTGAGATATCTTTTCTAAATTGTTTTGCAATTTGTTTTCACATTCTGATGACTTTATTGATCGATAAACGACAGTGTCATCTGCATAAAACCTAAGACAGCTGCTCATAATGTCTGCAAAATCGTTTATATATATGTGGAACAGCCAAGCGCCTATAACATTACCTTGGAGAAGGCCACAAATCAGTTCTGTTTTGCTTGTTGCCTTTCCATCAGTTACTACGAACTGTGACCTCTCTAACAGGAAATCACAAATCCAGTCACCTAACTGAGACAGTATTCCATAAGCATACAAATTCACTACAAGCCGCTTGTGTGGTACAGTGTCACAAGCCTCCTGGAAATCCAGAAATATGGAATCAGTCGGAAATCCCTTGTGTATAGCACTCAACACTTCATGTGAATAAAGAGCTAGTTGTGTTTCACAAGTATGATGTTTTCTAAATGTATATGATGTATGGTATTCTTGTCATCACAATACTTCAGAGTAAATTGTGAATAATAACCTTTAGCATAATGAGCTATAGATGTATGATTTATATGTTTGTCAGGTATCATCCACCTAAGGAATTCATACAGTAATTTTTCTTAAATTTGTAAACAGTATCACCTTTAAAATTATGAGCTATTATGAGATATGGAATATGTATACAAGTTACTTGTTGAGTTTCCAAGTTAAACCACATGATTCTTTCTGTATAGGTCCAAGCTATGACCTTTTCACAATGTAGATGCAATTTTCTTGTAACTATTTTATAGGATTTCTAACATTAGGAAACATAATAATAATCTTTGAAGCTTCCTTCAATATAATGACTGTCTTCGTTACAATTTTGGCTGCCACTGACTACAAAATGCTCACCAAATTTTCTTCCACAAATACCATGCACATACTGAGGTCATAGGCCAGCTGATCAACAAGCTTCATGGTGTTATGACAATTCCACCACTTTGCAGAGACAATGAGTCTACAGTCCCCAGTGGTTTCGATGCCACACCCCTATAAATAAACAAAAGCTATGAATAAGTATGTTTTGCACTGCTACATATAGGGCAATGACAAAGCAGAGTAATCAGTGAAAGTGTTGCTAGTATTTTGGTGGTGTGTCCCCAGCACAGTCGATGCCACAGCTCAGTGTATCATGAACCAGTGAACATGTAGGCAGGGACCTAATTAGTAATCAGATAAATGATTTTAAACAAGAATATGAAATGCTATATAAAAAGTGTTTTGCAGTGTGGTGATCTGTTTAAGGATTACTTAAAAGTTACATGTTTTTTGTCAAATTTATTGCACTTCTAACCCTTTAAACTGTATGCCAAAATCTGACAATATCATGTTTTCAAAATATGCTGCAACTATGAGTGTCGATTTATGTTGGCTAGTAATAGAATATTTTCATGTTAATATTGAGTAATAGTTAGAGCTGTCTGTTTAGCATTTTGTTTACTTTTGAATCACATTTATTCAGTTAGGTCCATGTTTCCATTCATTCAATAAAAAGACTATTTATAATTAGTACTCAATTACAAAAAATTACCTGAACAGTAAACGCTAATAGACAATTGTTATTAACATAGCGTATTTTCCACCCTGTTTCAATGGGACATTACAGCATTGGGTTTCATGTTGCAATGTCATTTCAATGAGATTATCCAGTTTGCACAAGAACTTGTGATTAACCAGACTTATCATATTGCTAATTAATGACTAATTGAATGAACTAATTATATACTTCGACTATAATACCATGTAATTAAGCGATACTAAAACATAAAACACAAAATCAAATAGGGGTAATGCAGGAGTAGGTTTAATAATGAATAGGAAAATAGGAATGCGGGTAAGCTACTACAAACAGCATAGTGAACGCATTATTGTGGCCAAGATAGATACGAAGCCCACGCCTACTACAGTAGTACAAGTTTATATGCCAACTAGCTCTGCAGATGACGAAGAAATTGAAGAAATGTATGATGAAATAAAAGAAATTATTCAGATTGTGAAGGGAGACGAAAATTTAATAGTCATGGGTGACTGGAATTCGAGTGTAGGAAAAGGGAGAGAAGGAAACATAGTAGGTGAATATGGATTGGGGGACAGAAATGAAAGAGGAAGCCGCCTCGTCGAATTTTGCACAGAGCACAACATAATCATAACTAACACTTGGTTTAAGAATCATGAAAGAAGGTTGTATACATGGAAGAACCCTGGAGATACTAAAACGTATCAGATAGATTATATAATGGTAAGACAGAGATTTAGGAACCAGGTTTTAAATTGTAAGACATTTCCAGGGGCAGATGTGGACTCTGACCACAATCTATTGGTTATGACCTGTAGATTACACTGAAGAAACTGCAAAAAGGTGGAAATTTAAGGAGATGGGACCTGGATAAACTAAAAGAACCAGAGGTTGTACAGAGATTCAGGGAGAGCATAAGGGAGCAATTGACAGGAATGGGGGAAATAAATACAGTAGAAGAAGAATGGGTAGCTTTGAGGGATGAAGTAGTGAAGGCAGCAGAGGATCAAGTAGGTAAAAAGACGAGGGCTAGTAGAAATCCTTGGGTAACAGAAGAAATATTGAATTTAATTGATGAAAGGAGAAAATATAAAAATGCAGTAAGTGAAACAGGCAAAAAGGAATACAAACGTCTCAAAAATGAGATCGTCAGGAAGTGCAAAATGGCTAAGCAGGGATGACTATAGGACAAATGTAAGGATGTAGAGGCCTATCTCACTAGGGGTAAGATAGATACCGCCTACAGGAAAATTAAAGAGACCTTTGGAGATAAGAGAACGACTTGTATGAATATCAAGAGCTCAGATGGAAACCCAGTTCTAAGCAAAGAAGGGAAAGCAGAAAGGTGGAAGGAGTATATAGAGGGTCTACACAAGGGCGATGTACTTGAGGACAATATTATGGAAATGGAAGAGGATGTAGATGAAGATGAAATGGGAGATATGATACTGCGTGAAGAGTTTGACAGAGCACTGAAAGACCTGAGTCGAAACAAGGCCCCCGGAGTAGACAATATTCCATTGGAACTACTGACGGCCGTGGGAGAGCCAGTCCTGACAAAACTCTACCATCTGGTGAGCAAGATGTATGAGACAGGCGAAATACCCTCAGACTTCAAGAAGAATATAATAATTCCAATCCCAAAGAAAGCAGGTGTTGACAGATGTGAAAATTACCGAACTATCAGCTTAATAAGTCACAGCTGCAAAATACTAACACGAATTCTTTACAGACGAATGGAAAAACTAGTAGAAGCCAACCTTGGGGAAGATCAGTTTGGATTCCGTAGAAACACTGGAACACGTGAGGCAATACTGACCTTACGACTTATCTTAGAAGAAAGATTAAGGAAAGGCAAACCTACGTTTCTAGCATTTGTAGACTTAGAGAAAGCTTTTGACAATGTTGACTGGAATACTCTCTTTCAAATTCTAAAGGTGGCAGGGGTAAAATACAGGGAGCGAAAAGCTATTTACAATTTGTACAGAAACCAGATGGCAGTTATAAGAGTCGAGGGACATGAAAGGGAAGCAGTGGTTGGGAAGGGAGTAAGACAGGGTTGTAGCCTCTCTCCGATGTTGTTCAATCTGTACATTGAGCAAGCAGTAAAGGAAACAAAAGAAAAATTCGGAGTAGGTATTAAAATTCATGGAGAAGAAATAAAAACTTTGTGGTTCGCCGATGACATTGTAATTCTGTCAGAGACAGCAAAGGACTTGGAAGAGCAGTTGAATGGAATGGACAGTGTCTTGAAAGGAGGATATAAGATGAACATCAACAAAAGCAAAACAAGGATAATGGAATGTTGTCTAATTAAGTCGGGTGATGCTGAGGGAATTAGATTAGGAAATGAGGCACTTAAAGTAGTAAAGGAGTTTTGCTATTTGGGGAGCAAAATAACTGATGATGGTCGAAGTAGAGAGGATATAAAATGTAGGCTGGCAATGGCAAGGAAAGCGTTTCTGAAGAAGAGAAATTTGTTAACATCCAGTATTGATTTAAGTGTCAGGAAGTCATTTCTGAAAGTATTCGTATGGAGTGTAGCCATGTATGGAAGTGAAACATGGACGATAAATAGTTTGGACAAGAAGAGAATAGAAGCTTTCGAAATGTGGTGCTACAGAAGAATGCTGAAGATTAGATGGGTAGATCACATAACTAATGAGGAAGTATCGAATAGGATTGAGGAGAAGAGAAGTTTGTGGCACAACTTGACCAGAAGAAGGGATCGGTTGGTAGGACATGTTCTGAGGCATCAAGGGATCACCAATTTAGTATTGGAGGGCAGCGTGGAGGGTAAAAATCGTAGAGGGAGACCAAGAGATGAATACACTAAGCAGATTCAGAAGGATGTAGGTTGCAGTAGGTACTGGGAGATGAAAAAGCTTGCACAGGATAGAGTAGCATGGAGAGCTGCATCAAACCAGTCTCAGGACTGAAAACCACAACAACAACAACAAAACATTTCTTAATTGCCATTTTCCATATACAAATGTAAACAAAAATTGTAGATGGGACTCATATGAGAACTATTCTTAATGAATTGAGGTTCTGGGTTATAAGCAAATAGTTTCGACTAATTACTACATTTTTTGAACTTTAATATTCAGATCTAATGTTGACATTATATTTTATCATATTAAAGCATTACTTTGGTGTGGATATGTAAGGGTACAGTACCCTTATACGGATGTACCCATACATATGAGGGCTATCCACAAAGTACATTGCGTTTTGGAATTAAAAATAAACGAAGTATTGGAAATTTTTTTAATTATATACAGATGAAAGCCACACTTAAATACTACTTTTCTACATAGTTGCCATTTAAATTAAGGCATTTATCGTAACGATGGACGAGCTTGGAAATTCCTTCGTCGTAAAATTCGGCCGCATGCGCCTTCAACCATGTGGTTTCCTCTTCTTGAAGTTGTGCATCGTCATCAAAGCGCTGCATAGCCAACCACTTCTTCATTGCTGGAAATAAGTGGAAGTCGCTCGGTGCCAGGTCGGGACTGTATGGCGGATGAAGAAACAACTCCTACTTAAAAGATTCGAGAACTTCACGACTGGCATTTGCCGTGTGGGCCCGGGCGTTGTCGTGAATCAGCAAGATATTTGAGCCCAACTTTCCCCTGCGCTTGTTTTGTATTGCTCTTCTGAGGTTGTGCAGAGTTTGGCAATACCTTTGAGAGTTTATTTTAGTGCCTCTTTCCAGGAAATCCACAAAAATGACTCCTTCTCTGTCCCAAAAGACAGTCGCCATCACCTTCATTGCCGAGATTGCCTGCATGCATTTCTTGGGTTTTTGGGGGAATTTGTGTGCCCCCACTACATTGACTGCAATTTTGTCTCGGAGTTCACATGCTTAACCCATGTTTCGTCACCAGTAACGATGCGATCGAGTAATGAGTCGCCATCTTTTTCGTAAGCGTCCAAAAACGTTAACGCTGCAGCCATTCGCTGTTTTTTGTGAATCTCTGCCAAGATTTTTGGTATCCATCTTGCACAAAGCTTTTCGGTAATGATTTCGTGCAACAAACTTCGTAAAATTTGTGGAAAACTCATAGAGAGTTCTGTTATTGTGAAATTACAATTTTCACGGACTGCGGCATCGACTTTTTCGACAAGTTCGGCAGTCACTATGCTGGGTCTTCCACTTCGCTCTTTGTTGTGAATGTTAGTTCGGCCATTTTTAAATTTTATGACCCACTGACGCACTCCACCTTCAGTGATTATGTTGTCCCCATACACTTCACAAAGCTGCTGATAGATTTCTATCGGTGTACAGTTTTTTGCAGTCAGAAACCTTATTACAGCACGCACTTCACACTTCGCGGCATTTTTAATTAATGCTGTCATTTCAAACTGTCACAGTAACTCAACGGATTACAGCACAAACCGCTCAGTAGCACGGCAGGATGCCGACTGAGCGGCAGAATGCCATGACACCAAGATGGCCGCGCTAGCCCCTCTCCTAACGGACACAAACGAATACGTAATGTACTTTCTGGATAGCCCTCATACTATCAATCACACACTCTATGCAGTAATCATAAGCTAAAGCAAAGACTGCAGTGCAGTCAACATTGTGTGAGTTGGTGAGTAGGAGATGAGTATTAGAGTCCGTGAGTGGAAGATGTGTGTGCGGACAATTAGAGATGGTTGCCTGCTAGTAAGGCAGGAGATTAGTGGCAGAACATAGGTGTAAATGTACATGTATTTGATTTCTGTTGAGTATTTATAAACTTTGGTTTACAAAAACGTGTTTTAATTAATAAAATCCAGTATTAGAGAGGACATGTTACCATTTAGTAGTTTCCTCAGACTTCACAAAAACAGAAAGACATGACAGTGAGTCACATGCAAAGGAGCTATTACTGATTACGTCATATTAATTAAATATTACTTCATCTTCATTATATGTGAATATTTCGGTTTGGTGTGAAACTGGGGAGAAGCTATACTTTGTTTAAGGTGAAAGATGTATAAAAATACAAATGACATGGTAGTATGTTACATTACAGGAAAAAACAGTAAATGTTTTAAAGATATGAAACACAGCAAGTTCCTAACCTTACAACCAGATATAAATTCGGTCAAGAGCTTGGTCTATATTGACTGAATATGAAATCAAAAATGAAATTTGGTGAAGATATTCAAGACAGGGCAACTGAAGCAGTTTAACCATCAGTTCATGAACATGAAGAACGTAAATTAAGAAAAGGAATTATAGATACCTATGCGAATTTTATATAATGACTACTACAAACAGATGAAAATAATATATAGAAATAATGAAATCGGAAGAGAAATAATAGAAAATTTTAGAGAAACAGTTGATGGTACCCTAGAGATGAGAAATAAACAGAAAAATGATATAATATTTCATGTTACACCTGAGAAAACCAATCAAAATTTTAGGTCGATCTTCATTCATTGAAGATTATTCAAGGGTTACTGGACGCATAATTTTTATATAATTAGAGTACAAGTAAGATTTTTGCAAAAATACAGTTAAACAGTAATATAAGTGACTATTCAAAATTTGAAGAAATCTCGAGACTTAATTATGATCGCAACTTATTAAACTTGTACCAGAGAATGAGAGACAGGTTGCATATTATTTTTGGCACAATTATTTTTGTTTTAAATCCAACATTTGATTGAACATTTGACCCAGATTCCAAATTCTCAAATAATTCTGCCTTTATAACAATTAAACTTTTATTGTAAGATAAAAATAAAATCTACTGTCTTTAATATAACAATAAGCATAATTAATATTACAGTAATTACTAAATAGTTCAAAAATTCCTTTATACACAACAAATTTTATATCAAAATTTCATATTTATCTACTCAGCAATTATGTGAATGATCAGAACCAAAACAGTTTACATTTGCCTCATATAATTTGTTCCTCAAGGGCTTCTCCACATTATACACATCTGAACCTTTTCTCTACTGTAGCTCTTGCTAATAAAAAGCTCCTTTCACTTCTTCTCCATCCATTGCCTTCAATTTATATTTGATTGGATCAGAATTAATAAGACCCGCAGTTTTAAAAATTTTTGTCGATCAATTGGCTGTGTATACTTTATCAAAAAGTTGTTAAATTTTCAGTTTATCATCATATCTCCTATTTAAAATTGTGGTTTATCGTTAGAGACAATGAGAGTTGGATGATACTTTTTACCATTAACTTCTGTTGCCTTCATTTTTATTATTGGACATAGTATATTACTTATTCAACAACTAATTTAGAGACAGCATCTGTCCATTTATAATTTCCTTGCAAGTCAAATTTTATCACCGTTTTTTCCCTTGAGTGTTCTGTTAAATCTTTCTGCAACAGATGCTTTTATTTCTGAAAAAGTTCAGTAAGAGATAATGTTATATTTTTATAATTTCCTTAAAATCTATATTATAGAATCCAATTCTGTTATCTGTTTACAGATTTCTTGGTGTTCTTACTTAAATATTCTATCAGAACAATCAGCCACATTTTTACCTGTTTTATCATTCACTGGAATAGCCTAAGCACATTTTGAAAAATATCAAGAACAGTTATATATATATATATTTATATGCATGATTTATTGTTGATGTTTTTTTTTCAAGTCCCTAGAATCCATTTCTACTATGTCAGCTTACCAGTTATCATCAATAATGAACGAAACTATCTTAGAAATTTATTCAACGTCTCTCTTACGTTTTTATTTGTTACTCTTTGCAAATGATGTGGTTAAGTATATTCCTGACCTTCTGGCACCAAATAAAGTTATCCACTTATATTGGCTAAACATGTATTAATTATTGTTTCATTCTATCATCATCATCTGATTCTAAAATCAGTTCACCAAACTATAGTGAATCACCTTAAACAATACAGATTTAACAAACTGAATTAGCGATGTAAGTATCTTACTTTCATTTCAAGTAATGGACCATTTTATTGAGTGGGATATAAAATTTGATGCTTATTGGGATTATATCCTTTTATCACCATTACGAAATCAGTAGCTGACAGAACACCATCTGTATTGGCTAAAAAATATTACATTTTATTTTTACATTGTACCCAAGTGTATATTGTAATATCAAAATGAAATTTCTGGTTATATATATCACACAATCTTTTTTAAAGGTCTTTTAAATGACTCAACGATGATGTTAAATCAGATTTAAGAAATAATGTGTAAAAGCTTTTTTAACCTCCTTTTGTGCAAAGCTTTTGTCAGTTGCATTAGAATATTCGTGTAATCAGGTTTTATAATATAATATATTTCTAAGCATTGTTTGGTAACTGTATCAAAGTCCTTATTGGATCTTTTAAACCTACAAAGTGTTCTACCTTTCAAATCAATATATCCTTTAATTACTTTGAAAAGCTGTGTAATTCTTTGTGAAACAGTTTACTAAAACTTTCTATTTTTGGGTGTATTTCATTTTCCGTTCTTCTAAGTTTATTTTTTCACGTTTAGGCTGCATCTTTTATCCAAAAAGTTCATTTATTAGATTCAGATATTCATTAAACTTGTATTTATCTGCCAATAGCTTCAGCACATTCATATACTGATGACCAGAATCATTTCATTACTTTTTTGGATTCTTCTTAGTATTGTAGTTTACTCCATTTCTTCCCAAACAGATAACTATTTTTTGTATAGTATTAAAAAACCAATCAAATACAAGTTTTTATCAGGATTTTTATAATAGCATATCAAATGAGTACCAACATGCACAGATGCATCCAAACTAATTATTGCAGATTCATATTCCCTAGAATGATTACATAACTCATCAATCACAAAATTCCATTGAAGTATTTAATATTAAGTTTTTCTGTATCACATTCACTTAGTTCATTAGGATACATTTTACTTAGGTTTCATTTTGATTTTGGTTTATTTCCTTTTTTCGCCCTTAATAAATTTTGACGTTCTAGTTCTTCTGATTCTCCATCACCTCTAGTCTTGTTCATTACCGTCTTTTCAGTACTAGCTGCTCCAACTGCTAGTGAACAAACATTAGCTAAATATAGTAATACTGCCAATAGTAATGGAATAAAACTATCTTTGTATATTATTAGACCTGATCATTTTTATTTATTGTTATATATTCAATAATCTATTTCACAACAGTTATACCTGTTGTTATTAGTGAATTGCGACCAGTTTTTTGCCTATTTTCGTTTTTGTTCATCAATTAGAAACTTATCAGTAATATGTAAGTGATCTTTAAGGAGTTTAATTTTAATTGATTTTGATTTCGTTTTAGCACAAGGTATTGTACTATAACCAATGATGAAGTTATTCATTTATGAGGTAAAATCTTTTATAAGGATTAATTCTTTTATCTACCACAGATATTTTCATCAATACCCATACCAAATTTTTATTTCTATACATTATTTTATACATTGTAGCTGTTACTCTATCGCCAAGTGATCCACTGTTAGCATATTTTCTCTCTTTTAAACCTAACTGAAGATTTTTATCAGCTTCATGTCTACATTCTAAAACTTTTTTATTTCTACATGCAACATCATGCTTTTTATGAGCGTCATCCTGTGGATTTATAACTTCATCACGATGAGCTAGTCTTTCTTCTCGTTCAGTAAAATGTCCACAGTGCAAAAATAGTGGTAGTTTAATGACATAGGTCAAACTTACTAATCCTTCCTATGCTTTTAACTTTAACTAAATGTTCATGGTAAGTTACTGAAAATTCTGATGAAAGATGCATTAATTTTAGTTATTAACATTTGCATTATTCTAACTATTTCATTATAATAGTTTTTATTTCCACTTAATTCTTAATCAAGAGTTACTGTGAATCTCCTTGCTCATCGAAACTTGGTTGGAAATCAGTTTTTAATTCTGGAAAATATACAGCAACATATATTTTATAATTTAAAATATTTAATACCTTCCCCTGATTTTATTTTACTTGAATTCCTTTCAGAATATAATTCTTCTGAATTGTAAAATATACCTGCATAATTTGATAAATCAACAGCATCAAATTTATATACACATCTCTCATAATATTACGTTTTTCAGTTAACAGTTTCACAGTCCATTTTCATGGCCTATCACTAAATGTAATTAATCTCCATGAAATTTTACAACTAATTTACTAAATCAAATGTGCCAACAAATCCAAATCCAAAAACAATCTTCACTATGGTTGATATATACTATCATTCTTTCATTCACAGATATTGTTAACATCATCCGCCTTTATTATTTAATAGCACTCTGAGGATTTCTGTCTTCAGCCCCTTCTTATTATTTCATCAGTACATCTCGTATCTGTAATTCACAGAGTGTATAGTCATGCTGTGGACTTCCATTTTGGTTAACTAGTGATATGTGATTAGTTTCATCAAAACAGTGGTGATGTTGATAAGAGAAGATCTCTTTTTAAAATTTTCTGCTTTCTAAGCCAACTTTCGAAACTTTCTGTCCTACTTCTTTGATTATGTCAGTATCAGATTGATACTCTTTTTTTATATTTTTCATTCTAGATTCCAGGTTGTTTCTTTTATTTTTCTAAATTTTCTTTTAATTCTTCCTTTATCTTTCTATTTTGTCTAGCATTTTCAATACCCACTAGGTCATATTTTGAAAATACTTATTAAAGATAAAGATACTAACAACGAGAATTTTAGTTAAGAAGGGTATTATTTTATGGCTGTACTTTCCTTCTATAGATTTCCTTGTAATGTCTGCTTTAGGAAAACAGAATTGGTCCTTATTTCAACATTTGCTGTATTTACCTTTAGAATCATCAAGTTTTAAAGTGCCACTAACGTATTCATGATTTTTATGACTTAAATTTGTCAAAAAATATTTTAATAAATTAGGTTATCCCTTAATAATTGTTTTGGTAGTTTTGAAAATATCTGGCCTAAATAAAACATATTCCTTTATGTCTGTCTCTAGTAAAATGTTCCATAGTCCTGATTTTCAATAATGAAATCATCAAAACTGGTTAACCTTTACATTCATGTAGTGGTACAATTTCATCATTATTTCTGATAAAAGTAGCAATTCTTTTAGTTATTTTTATGTTAAAATTTTTGCTTCATTTTATAAATTCCAGGTATTTTCTCTGATCTAAACCTTTTGAATAAAGATGCAAGTGACTGATTTTATTCCAGTTCAACTATCCTAGAGCTATATTATAACTATCAGTCATTTACATGGCCTTTCCCCAACTACTTTTCCTTATTATTGCAGAACAAACACAGTTCAGTATAAGCTTGCCACATTTATTTTTTGATTACTTTTCTGGAATTCTTATATTAGGATCCAAATCTGATTTAAACTAATTACATAAATTTTTATCAACATTAAATTAGTCATTAAAATCAATTGTATTGTATCACCTGTTGTCAAAAACACAGTATTTATAAAAAAAATTTAACTCCAAATATTACATCTGAAAGCAATCAATTATATTGTGATGAAAAAATAAAACTAGTTCCTGTAGGTCGAAATAGTTTTAAAAAATTTGAAAAATTTATTCATACAGAAAAGGCTAATTTTTTTGCTTAAGCAGATGATGTTTAAAATATATAGTTATTATTTAGAATTATGTTAATTATATGGTTATATAATAAATAGTATTGGTAGTGTGCATTGCTTTATTGGTCAAACCATAGGAAGGTAATAAGGACTATCGCTAATGATGTACCTAAATTTATTCAATTCGTATTATTTTGTATAAATTTTAATTTGTCTGATAGGTTGTATATAATGTTTTCTGATCATTTTCATCGAGAAGCTAATATTATTGCTACATTCAAGACTAATGCTGAAAGAGGTGGAGTGCTTATTCATGGACCACATTATTCTGTATATATTCCAATTTTTTATCCTGTTGAGGAATTAGAATAACTGTAACTGAAGAAAATGACAATTTGGGTGACTTGGTGGTCTTACTGTGAAAGTTCTTTGAAAAGATGTAATGAAATATTGTATTACACGAATAGTAAACAAAATAGAGAGATACCAGTTTTATTAATTCTGTATAAATGAGACAATCAAAAATAACCAAAATCTTCCCAACAAGACTGCAGAGAATAACATGTATATTTAAGATTGTTGCGTTCATTTTGATTATGCTCAGCTGTATGTAAGCTTTTGAATTATTGATGCTGATGGTACAGAATAGCCTACATACGATGTAAAATCCAATGAAAGTTTGCTTGACAACTATGTGGCAAAACTTTTTGAGATTATCACCATTAAGGAAGGAAACAATATCTTCCCTTTAATTTGAACATCCTCTTACTTTAAACTCTGTGCCAAACCGAGACTTGAACTCAAGACCTTTGCCTTTCGCAGGCAAGAGCACTAGCCCATGAAAAGCAAAGGTTTAGAGTTTGAGTCTCGGTCTGGCACCCAGTTTTAAACTGCCCAGAAGTTTCATATCAGTGCACACTTTGCCACAGTGTGAAAATCTCAATCTGGATCCTTTCAATTCCTCATCTGCCTTCGTGTTATTCATCTTTAGCCAACAAGTTATGTCATATTCTCAATAATGGAAAGATGAAAAGTTGGGTAAATGAAATACTTCATCCCTTAGAAATATCTAGTGGAACTTTCATAGATTATAAGAAATTATTTCAGAGAGGGATTTAACTGTAACTTTTATATGGTCTTCAAGTGCTGGGGATGACATTTTCCAGTGGGATGACCATAATCAAGGAAGTGCTGAAGATGCAACGAAACTTCCTAAGGAAGACAAAATTATTTTGGAAACAATGGATATCTGTGTTCCTGTGGTTAGATATCAATCAGAAAATTCACTTGAGCTAGAGCAAGAAATACTAAAAAAATCCGATGATTCCCTTATCTCTCTTTGAACCACAAACCATAGAGACTGCTGTATTGAATGTAAAGACAAATTTTGAACTTGATATCACCAATTACTGTAATTCTGAAGAATTTAATATGCCTTATTTCATCTTCATTGCTTTCAAGAGAAAAAGGAACGATAATTAATCCACTGCCTCTTCCTTGTTCAGTCACATAAAATTATGGAGTATCTATACAAGAATGGAGGAAACAAACTACTGCATCAAGAAATGTGGACTTAGGTCCATCAAATACTTATCAGAAACGATATGATGCATTCATAGATTTTAAAAGAGACACACAAATGAATAGTGATGTCTATGGAAGTACCTTCAATTTTCTTGAAAATTATCCTAAATACGCACTGAATACAATTAGAAAAACGTATCAGTTAACTATTCAGAGAACAATAATGAAGATAGATGCCACATACAGTGGTAAAATTCCGAATGAATCGCTTGCTTACATAGTCATATACAGTAAGAAAAATTTAACATATGATACTCTGCTTAGAATTCTGAGTAAATTAAATTTTAATCTACATAAATGGAGGCTCTGCTGAGGTAGCTCACCAACACAAACATTTCTAGTTTGTGCAAAAAGATTTGCAAGTCAAAAGTGGATAATTTATATTTTATTCCTGTCTCTGAATATTTAAAACTAGTTACTATGAAAAATTTTGCATGGAGCTTGATAGTGGTTTTAAAATAATTTGGCAAAACATCTGAAATTAATTAGGGGTGGGGATTTTAAATTTTTTGAACATGTTAAAATTAAAGTGAGATACAAGGGAATGGAGAAACTTAAAAATAATGATAATGAATTTCATCATATTGAATTTTTTTATTTTATTTTCTCATATTATCTGTATATATTCAGATATTTTTAGTTCTAGTGCAATGGTTCACAAATTGACCACCAACTGTGCTGAATTGGCACTTGTAGTAGTAGTGCAGTGGCTAGTCTGAAACAATTAATGTGCTAACAGTTCTTCATGGATTATCTGATCACAATGCACAATTGGTGGAAGTAAGCAATGTAGCACCTTCGAACTCTAAGGAATGATGTAATGAAGCAGTGAGGTGTGTTAATGAGAAGGCCATTTGCGATAATGGCAGAAATGTCGAAATGTTTTGTATGTGACACCCACTGAAATACACTGAAGAATTTCAAAGAGAGTGAAAATGGCTGCAAAAGCCTGTTGTTAAAACTTATGAAAAGTTTAGAAGGCTAGAGGTGAGGTAGTGGTGGAAGTGATGCCGGTTGTGGATGGTGATTGGGAAGCTCAGTTCATAAAGCACTTCCCCACTAAATATCCCATGTTTGAGTCCGGGTCCAGCATACAGTTTAAATAATATGTTATAAGGTTTCGTATCGACACATTTTTCCTGGAGAATGCAAAAGGTTCTCCTGAACAATTCAAATAGCTTACAAAGGAGAGAAAATTTTGGTGACTAGGGTGAATTCGTGAAGGGATGGGGTGGACTCCAACTTCTGCCAAATGTGAATGATCTTCTGCTCAGCATCCATCAAGAAAACAGACATTGTTCACCAAGAATACTAGTGTCACAGTAAGTACCATCAAAGAAAATCCAACATAAGATATTGTCAGCGATTCTTTCAAAGTATTATAAAATTAAGGCATAGAATCATGACTGAAATTTGCTGCAGGTAGGCTGATTTAAATCAATGGGGAAAGTTTAAAATTTGTGCCAGACTGGGATTGGATCCAGTGTCTCCTGTTTACTAGGTCACTGCACAATCCAGACACAATCAGTTAGTGAAACAACATGGACTATCCTTGAACACCTCATGTCAGACCCAAATTCTCAATTTATCAACACACTACAGATGTTATGCAATATACTCATTATTCAAGGCATATCACTAACTCCCCTTAGAGTTAGAGCGTGCTGTGCATCTGTACTGACGTGGTCAATTGGTCATCCTCACCTTAATTATATATGCTATATCTGTTTGTTCAGATATGTATGAAATAAATGACACCACATATATAAATATTAAGTTGTTCTCTGAAAATGGACTCTTCCTTCGTTTTGAGAAAACAAGCTGTGTTCAGTTCTGTCATATCAAGAATTGATGCAGAGCTTAAACGGGATTTAGTAAACAGTTTACATGGTGCAGAATTGTGAGTGAACGTTTTCCTGATAACTTGAACTGGGAAAAGCATATTCCTGAGCTGCTCAAATAGCTAAGTTCGCGAACAATTTCCGTTCATATAATGGCTAGGCTTGTAAACAAACTGTCGAAACTTTTGATATATTTTGAATATTTACACTCAATAACGTCTTACAAAATAATTTTATGCGGTAATTCGTCATTTACAATGAAAGCATATATTCCCAAAGGCGAGCAAGAATATATGATGTTTACCTGCAATCAACATGTACTCATCTCTTCAAAGATTTACATGTTTTAACAGCACCATCACAATACCTCCATGCACTAATACATAAACCATCATAATTTCTGAAGAACAATAATATTCACACCAATGACACTACAGGAAAAATTATATTTTTTATCCATTACTGAAGCTGTCAGTGACTCAGAAAGGAGTTCAGTATGTTGTTGTTGTGGTCTTCAGTCCTGAGACTGGTTTGATGCAGCTCTCCATGCAACTCTATCCCGTGCAAGCTTCTTCATCTCCCAGTACGTACTGCAACCTACATCCTTCTGAATCTGCTTAGTGTATTCTTCTCTTGGTCTCCCTCTACGATTTTTAGCCTCCATGCTGCCCTCCAATGCTAAATTTGTGAGCCCTTGATGCCTCAAAACATGTCCTACCAACCGATCCCTTCTTCTAGTCAAACTTCTCTTCTCCCCAATCCTATTCAATACTTCCTCATTAGTTATGTGATCTACCCATCTAACCTTCAGCATTCTTCTGTAGCACCACATTTCGAAAGCTTCTATTCTCTTCTTGTCCAAACTAGTTATTGTCCATGTTTCACTTCCATAAATGGCTACCCTCCATACAAATACTTTCAGAAACGACTTCCTAACACTTAAATCTATATTCGATGTTAACAAATTTCTCTTCTTCAGAAACGATTTCCTTGCCATTGCCAGTCTACATTTTATATCCTCTCTACTTCGACCATCATCAGTTATTTTACTCCCTAAATAGCAAAACGCCTTTACTACTTTAAGTGTCTCATTTCCTAATCTAATTCCCTCAGCATCACCCGATTTAATTTGACTACATTCCATTATCCTCGTTTTGCTTTTGTTGGTGTTCATCTTATATCCTCCTTTCAAGACACTGTCTATTCCGTTCAACTGCTCTTCCAAGTCCTTTGCTGTCTCTGACAGAATTACAATGTCATCGGCGAACCTCAAAGTTTTTATTTCTTCTCCATGGATTTTAATACCTACTCCAAATTTTTCTTTTGTTTCCTTTACTGCTTGCTCAATATACAGATTGAATAACATTGGGGAGAGGCTACAACCCTGTCTCACTCCTTTCCCAACCACTGCTTCCCTTTCATGCCCCTCGACTCTTATAACTGCCATCTGATTTCTGTACAAATTGTAAATAGCCTTTCGCTCCCTGTATTTTACCCCTGCCACCTTCAGAATTTGAAAGAGAGTATTCCAGTTAACATTGTCAAAAGCTTTCTCTAAGTCTACAAATGCTAGAAACGTAGGTTTGCCTTTTCTTAATCTTTCTTCTAAGATAAGTCGTAAGGTTAGTATTGCCTCACATGTTCCAACATTTCTATGGAATCCAAACTGACCTTCCCCGAGGTCCGTTTCTACCAGTTTTTCCATTCGTCTGTAAAGAATTCGCGTTAGTACTTTGCAGCTGTGACTTATTAAACTGATAGTTCGGTAATTTTCACATCTGTCAACACCTGCTTTCTTTGGGATTGGAATTACTATATTCTTCTTGAAGTCTGAGGGTATTTCACCTGTCTCATACATCTTGCTCACCAGATGGTAGAGTTTTGTCATGACTGGCTCTCCCAAGGCCAAAGTACATCGCCCTTGTATAAACCCTCTATATACTCCTTCCACCTTTCTGCCTTCCCTTCTTTGTTTAGAACTGGGTTGCCATCTGAGCTCTTGATATTCATACAAAGGTCTCTTTAATTTTCCTGTAGGCTGTATCTATCTTACCCCTAGTGAGACAAGCCTCTACATCCTTACATTTGTCCTCTAGCCATGCCTGCTTAGCCATTTTGCACTTCCTGTCTATCTCATTCTTGTATTCCTTTTTGCCTTCTTCATTTACTGCATTTTTATATTTTCTCCTTTCATCAATTAAATTCAATATTTCCTCTGTTACCCAAGGATTTCTATTAGCCCTCGCCTTTTTACCTACTTGATCGTCTGCTGCCTTCACTACTTCATCTCTCAGAGCTACCCATTCTTCTTCTACTGTATTTCTTTCCCCCATTCCTGTCAATTGTTCCTTTATGCTCTCCCTGAAACTCTGTACAACGTCTGGTTCTTTCAGTTTATCCAGGTCCCATCTCCTTAGATTCCCACCTTTTTGCAGTTTCCTCAGTTTCAATCTGCAGTTCATAACCAATAGATTGTGGTCAGAATCCACATCTGCCCCTGGAAATGTCTTACAATTTAAAACCTGGTTCCTAAATCTCTGTCTTACCATTATATAATCTATCTGATACCTACTAGTATCTCCAGGATTCTTCCAGGTATACAACCTTCTTTTATGATTCTTGAACCAAGTGTTAGCTATGATTAAGTTATGCTCTGTGCAAAATTCTACAAGGCGGCTTCCTCTTTCATTTCTCTCCCCCAATCGATATTCACCTACTATGTTTCCTTCTCTCCCTTTTCCTACTGACGAATTCCAGTATGTGGCAAAACATATTCTGCATCATTTTCTCAACACCATAAAATGTGCATGCTTGTGAATTCGTAAGGGACCAAACTTTTGAGGTCATCGGTCACTAGACTTACACACTACTTAAACTAACTTGTGTTAAGAACAACACACACACACACACACACACACACATCTGAGGCAGGACTCTAAACTCAAGTGGAAAGGGCCAGGAAATCTGTGACATGGCGCCTCAAACCACGAGGCCACTCCACCAGGCACTGTGAAATATCTAACAGGTAGCGAAGTAAAGATTAAGCCTAACCTAAAGCCATTTCTCATGCACAGCTCCATGTTTTCCACGAGCAAATTTTTATTTAAAAACTGATAGAGTGTAAATAAGTTGACCACAGACCAACCAGTCTCGCGCTCTGATGGTTTGATACAAGCTTAATTGTAGTAATGACAGTTCACCCGTCCCATGAATCGAGAATTTCGATGATTTTTTTCCTGTTAACGACATCGAAACCGACACGATATTCGTCCTTGGAATTAGAAGACTTCGGATAATGTTTCAAGTTCGAAATCGAATAACAAATTACAAAAGAAATATTTTTCGTGTGATATAGTTACAAACTGACAATATTCTTTTAATATTTTTGGAGTTGTATTGTGAAATCTTGCTACCTCCAAATTTGATGATTCTATGGTAATGGGAAGTACCGTATAAGTTTAGAAGAGGGAGTTTGCGAACATCAAAACATGTGACATAAATAGCCTTACTTCTGACTTAGAAGTTTCAATGCTTTACATCATCAAGGGATCATAGACCTCAGTATGTAATACAAATTTGAACCTGAAACATCTACATGATCCTATGAATAACAGCTTTAAACAGCCAGACAGGTAGACAGATGGACAACGAAGTGGTTCCTTAATACCTCCGTTTTTACCGATTGAGGTACAGAATCCTAAAAAATAAGGATATTAAAAGCATAGTATTTAGTGTATTCTCATCATTTGGACTAAAAATATTTTCATTACCATTAAAATTACCATATGTAACCTGCGCAATGCTCATCATTGCAATAAAGCAATCGTTCAAATGATTTATGGAACATGTAACTAAATAAGTACCTAAATATCTCACTAACACACTGCACTTCACGATACATTGCAGAATGTCAGAACAGCCTGATAAACATCTGAGGCTTGTCATGAAGTTTCGTCCACTGTAATAACTTGCAGTGTGACATTGTTTAAAACGACATGGTAAAACTGACAGGAACTGTCTAGGAAGTAGTGGAAACCTTCTAGGGTTTCCATAGCGACAACGTTATCCTCCACAGTCTTTGTATTCGTACAACTACTGTGTTGTGCACAAATGTCAAGAGAGTAGACGTAATAAAGTATAAAAATGGCTTGGTATATCGGTCTGAGGTGATAATAGATGATGACCCTAATTATAATATAATAGTAATTCGGTATGGCTCAACGACTTGGTGCAAGTCTTTCAATTGGATGTCACTTCAGCGACTTGCATAGCCCTAACCAAGTGTAGTTATCCCTCAGAGTAAATGTAATCTAGTGCCTAACACAGAATGTGGCCCATGTACCACAACCGGCGATTCTTCACAAAACTGAGTGGACAGTGCCAGGTTAAATGCACACATCTATTCTTGCTCAGACTAGGATTCGATTCTACGACTATCCATAATCGGGCACGTCCCTTACTGCTAGGGCACAGGAGCTGATTGTTCACTGTCGCAGAACGCATATGAAACTTTGCAATCAATGGATATGGACTAGGATGATTTTTTTGGTCGTCTCTGTGAAATCCGAAAACTGTCTGGCAAAGTAACAACTTCAGTGAGTATTGAGACAAATCAATGGAAAGGAACATCATAATTGTGACACCAGTTATAAAAAGAGGAGCTAATGTGACATAAGGTACTGAATAAGAGTAACTGAACAAGGAGATAGGTCTATAGTGACTGTCACATAGTCACTTCCTAGCTGACTTGCTACCATCCTCTTGCAAATTGAATAGAATCATTTTGTTTTGTACCGTTTACAATGTTGCAAATGAAGAGAGGTTTACTCAAGTGCCAGTAAACTGTGGTCAAGTACATAATTGTGACAAAAGTTGATGGTATTTAAATATGCATGTTTCACATTATTTTTGATTAGTGAGTAAGACAGGAATGGGCAGACAGTGTTTTTTTTCTTCATGTATCTAACATGAACGAGAAATGGCTAGGGGATCTAACTTATTTTTCATGAAGTCAGTGGTGACTACGATCATAACACAAATTGAAACTTTCACTGATGAGTAAGGAGTCGAAGTATCACTGATAGTCAATGTCTGTCATCAATGTTCAAAGACCGAGAATAAAATCTACTATGAAATTTATTGGTGTAAAATTATTTTTCTCTGAGATCTAAAAAATAATTAAAGAATGGCTACTGTGATACATATAATTCCTGGCTCACGAGTATTTCCTTGGACACTCTATAAAGTAATTTTAATGTGTCTTTTATGACCTGAGAGAGAAATGAACAACAGTGCTTCTGTAAACTGAGAAGAAAGAATAAAAAATCTCCTGTTAATCAGCAGTTATGTGAGAGTCTTAGGATCATTTTATAATTTTCATTAGCAGAGAAGTAAATCTGCATCGTAGCCTGCAGAAGTTGCATGGGAAATCACTATACCAGAGAGAAAAAGCATTTCATATCGGTGGTACTTCTAAATTTCCGAACTAAACCTTACACCTTAACAGGAATAAAATTATCATGATAGTATTTATTTTTCTTATTACTCTGCTACGGCTGAGAAATTACATGCTAATCATGTAATTAATTTTTCTTCACAGGAGTCTTTTATAAGTATCAGTCTGGCGCTCTTCAAATGAGAGGGGCATACTCGATTTTTTTTTTTTTTTGTAACAGTACGTGACTGATACTGGGCAATACGCAACACAGTGGTATGGCTTGTACCAAGCCCCAGCCACATCCTCATTGAAAGTTGTCTGTCAGCATGTCGAAAGAGGTTCTTGCTCTTTCTAGTGGAGTACTACTCACTGGAAAACATTTTTGAGAATACATGATTGCAATAGCCCTTTGTCCAGTAGTGAATCACAGACTGTGAAAGAATTGGAAAAGAAGAAAGTGAAATGTTGTAGTATGTCACTCGTTTTCATATTCAGACAAAGATATTGTGCAAAATCAGTAGTAACAATATTAGGCAAAAGTAAACCTTGATGAGTACCAAAGAAACCATGAAGATCATAAAAGCATCAGTGTTGCATCATTTTGGAAAACAAGTCCATATAATTGACATAGAAGATCAAAAGTGTCATATATGAGACAATAAGACAAACGAGTTATACTGGATAAATTAATAATGGTAATTTATTGAAACTTGAATATAGAAGTCAACATTATGTGAATAGGCACATAATTTCAGTGTTCACTGAATGACTCAAAATAAGTATGACCACAGATAATTCCAAAAGTGTGACAAGTAACTTGAAATACAATTGTAAATATAAAGTATAGGCCAACCACATAGTGGTAAACTTGTTCTATGTAAGTCTGTGTTCTGATGGTACAGTACACAACGTACCATAAAGTGCATGTTTTGATCCAGAACATGCAAAATTTGTGACATGTAACATCACTAACTGAAATACAGTTTCATACAAATACATTGATGGTGACTTACTTGAAAAAATATTACAATTAATCACAGTTCCTAGAGTTGATATATACATAATAATTACATCTGATTTAAATTACCATACAACAGAAAATGAGCACTGTTCAAAGATACATTCACATACACAGTATAATTACAGGTAAACAATCAAAATATGAAGTTTATATAATCCAATTTCTGTCTTAAGCATTTAAGAAAAAATATATATGAGTTTACATGCAATCCCTTCTTGTACAGCATAAGTGACTTGAGCTCAAATCACCATAAGTTAGTAAAGAATGTCATTTCTTATGACTGGATATTAAGTTCAGTTCTTATTACTTACTACACAATCAATCATTGAGTAATGGGTCTGTGATTATCACAAGCACTTCCTTATTATTACAACATAACTATTTCATTTTTTAAAATGTTAGTTATGTTTAAATAATGAACATTGAATAGAAAATGGAAAGAGCTTCACAAGAAAAATATCATCAGATGTTAAATGTCAACTTTTCTGTGTGTGGAGTGAGAATTATACGGAATGTGAAAAGAATAGAGTCAGGATCTTATGGAGTCAGAATCGTATGACCATACATAGTTAATCACAACAATAAAGTAAATTTAATATTCGAATGGCATATCTTATGAAGCAACTAATAATGATATAACTTACTCTGGTGCAACATAAAAAGGATTTATCCACAGACTGTTCAGCTATAGCTGACAGAAATGATTTATTAACCGTAAAATGAGGCAAAAAGTTCTCTTGAGCTTTTGTATTGGTTAATGAGGAGAGAAAAAAATCGTCATCATACAATCATTAACAGAACGTGAAGGAATTGGTACTCCATCAGTGCTGTAGAAGAACCTTAAGAGGAAGTCTGAAACAGAATTGTTTAAATAGAAAGATATGAAAGTATTGAAGTAACTTATTTTACGCAATTATTCATAATAGCATAAAAATGTAGATGATCAACATGCATCAAAGACTAAAAGTACTAAAACCTGAACATAAAAGTTCTCAAAATGCATAACATATTTATATAGAAATCACAGATCAATATTTTCAAAATGGCTGGGTACTTCTGGCATGTCTAGTTCTCTGTAACAGACCACTGCAACATTCATATTGTTAGTGTGTAACTCGCTCGCTGGTAACTTTAATCTGAAAATATTCTGCAGTACTGTGTTCTTTTCTGATTACTTTTACAACAGAGAAAAATTCGGTTATGACCAAGTCACACAGAAAAAATAAAGTGTACTAAGTGTAAATGGTAATAAGTAGAAAAACTTTTCACTCAGGCAGTTTCATTTTACAATTTAGCAGAGTTAGAAAATTTATTTCACACATACCTCACATAATTAAGAAGAAGAGAAAAAGTCATTGTAGATCCATCCATGCTCATTAATCGACAGGTAAATCAATATATATACTTTTATCTCGAAATACAAGACAATAAAATTTATAATGTGCAAGTGGTGATGTTTCAAATAGGTACAAGTTTCATGTTTTCTGGAGTTTTCAATGTATCATAATCTTTCCACAATCGATAGCTATTAACGTCACAACGTAGCTCTTCAGGAGCATAAAAACTTCAGATGTACTGTTCCCTCAGAAATACTTTCACTACAAGAATAAATGTCATCTGAAAATGTTGCTCTGTCACTAACTTCGAATAAAGTATGCACACAGAGAGCCTCCATGTATGTTGCACAGCTGTGGGTTGTTTCGTTTAAAGAGTGTGCATTTGTTACATTGTATTGTTTCACAGATAGCTGCAAAAAATGCTCCCTCACTAAATCTTACGTAATATCTCGTTTGTCTTCCTCTGAATAATATGATCCATTAACCTTCAGCAAAAAATTACTATGAATCATAATCCGCTTCAGAGAATATACTATATTGCACCATAATATACCATAGTTTCACCATAAGAACACCATAAACCTCACATGGCAATCCTAGAGCTAAATTTTTTATCATATCCCATATCCATATCACACAGTGTTCCCTAGATTCATCATATGTATGGTAACAGCTCTGATATTATCACTCTTCACAATACTCCAGAAAGAGCAGAAGAAGCATTTGTCAGAAATGTTCCTAGATAAACTGCTTCCCATCTGAAATACTTTTCTCAATTCAGTACCACTCATACACAGTCTCTCATTCAAAATAATGTCAGCAGTTATACCTCTAGAACTCATGGCCTATCTCAAATAATATGTACCTACAGAAAAGTCATCTCATACACTTTCCTAAAAAATAACACAGTATTCTGCCTACAAAGCCAAAGCAAAATGTATACTGTAAGCTACCAAAAGACACAAGAAACTTCAATATATGCATATATGCAAACGATCTTCTTGAAGAAGAAAAAATTATTATCTTAGATCTTCATAACCAAGTTTACTCTGTTATACCAAGATCTCAAGAGAAAAGTTCCAAACTCATGAAATAAGATAACAGTATTTCATATCACATACTTACCAGTAAACTCAGAATAATACCAGCTGAACACAAATTGGTCACAGATGGCTTACCATACTATATTATCATAATGCAAATATAGATGCACAAAAACTGACCGCTTCCAGTGTATTATCTCCTTATCAGACTAAGGTTAACAATTTCAAAATACTTTTCTTCACATAACAAATATAATAGATTATCACTATTCATTAAAATTCCCTATAAAGTAGGTTGACTGTAAGAGGTGTATTAACAGATATACAGATTAGATTAAGTGTATGAAACAGTGTTGAAAGCTAAAGTAAGGAAATGAACTATAACAGCTGGAGCACTTCATATGTTCGCCCAAGTTCAGTAACCCTTACGGTACTATACTTTGTACACTTTGATGAACACCTCGTGATTTATATGTGATATGGTTTCAAGTTCCACAGTATTTACATGTGCGGTTTGCTGTATGCAAGAAGGACCTTCATATATCAAGAAAAATATGCTACATAAAGACTTTCCTTCATGAGATAAACTATGTGATTTGAACAACACTTTCTGTCGTACCTGTAATCTCTCTATGTTCAGTAATGGAGTCTGTAGCTTCTTTCTTCTCTTTTGGCTTTCTTGACGTTTTCCAATTAAATTAATTATTTCATGGTGCCTTAAACATCATTGTGTAGGGAAGGCTACAAACTAATTTATGCGATCTGATAGTGGCTAATTTTTTAATACAAGGAGTGGAGGCAAAGTTGTAGTATTTTTTGGCAGTTCTTAATAATATTTTGAAAACCAGGTAGGTGTAAATCCCAATATCTGTGCTGACGATAGTAATATAATCTGCAAAGTTCACCAAATTTTTTTTTATAATGTGTTCTGAAGGATTAAAAGATGGCATAAAACGTGATGTTAATATTGGTTTGTTCTTCTAGGTCTCAAAGTTTTTGCCCGTATATTAGAAAGAAATATCTGCTCATTATCAGAAATTAGTTTGTCAACACACCCTACGTCTTTCGGAAAATTCTCTACAATTTCTATAGAGACAGATTTTGCAGTAGCTTTCCTCAAAGGTGTGAATGACACAAATTTAGAAGTAAGTTGAACAGCTACAAAAACAAATGAATGACCATGTTTAGATATCGTAACAGAGATGTCAACAGCAACTACTTCTGTTAGTTTTACAGGAAAGATCAGAAATAGTGGTGCTCTGTGCGTAACAGTAGGTGGTTTTTGCCTTTTGGCATAGTTCACGTTTAACCAAGATATTATGAATTCGCATTTCCGTATTGTAGAAGTAACTTATCTCCCATAATTTAACAACGAGATAATGTTTGAGATCGAAACCATATTTTTCTGAACTGATGAGTTTTGTCTCATACCATAACTCATGTTCCAGTCACTGTGCGCTGCAAACATATCACACTCACGAGAGATGTGACCAACATTAAGAAATTAGTGTGTTCATTGTGATTTCCAACGTGTTATGACGATCAGCCTTTTCTTCGATACTGGCAAGCTGTTCCTGTATCTTTCTTACATCACGTTTATTTTGCTGATTAATCGTCACCTGCCCTTCTTTAACACGTTGCAGAGATAAAATCTTCGCCATCACCAAACGAACCGGCTGATTGTTGCATGACCTTTTGTCAGAATCGTTGTTCGTTTTTTGAATTCTCTGGGATAATTCTTTGGTACGCTTTGCAACAGTCATCAATTGATTTTGCGACTTTGTGACGTCTGTTTTCTCAACTCAACAACATCAACAGATTGTACATGATCAAGTGTGCACTCAAGATTATTAATATCAGACCTGTGTTCCTCACGTACCTGACTTTTCAAAATTTTTGAGAATTACTCGAATTTACGACTAAAATTATCAATAATCTCATCACAAAACAATTTGAAGTTCTCTTACTGTTCTCTACTTGATTCCTTCCTTGCCATGAAGATCATCATTCAATTTTATTATCTCATTATTGAATTATCTAATTTCATTACTGGATTTTCTAACCCATTCATTATTGAATTTTCTCATTCATGAGGTTGAGCTGGTATTAACTTTGTAACATTATTATTCAAAGAGGAGAAGACAATTTTTTTGTAGAAGCAATACCCAAATCCTTCGTAACAAAATAGGATTATATTATGGTATTTTGATAGCCTGAATTGTGGGTAGTTCGCTGCAGTTCATCATGTATGATTGGCAAATAATAGTGTGCACTCTGATTATTCAATTATTCTAAAGATCCCTGACTTCATCTTGCTCAGAAGAATATTCTACACTATGTTGTTGTTGTTGTGGTCTTCAGTCCTGAGACTGGTTTGATGCAGCTCTCCATGTTACTCTATCCTGTGCAAGCTTTTTCATCTCCCAATACCTACTGCAACCTACATCCTTCTGAATCTGCTTAGTGTATTCATCTCTTGGTCTCCCCCTACGATTTTTACCCTCCACGCTGCCCTCCAATACTAAATTGGTGATCCCTTGATGCCTCAGAACATGTCCTACCAACCGATCCCTTCTTCTGGTCAAGTTGTGCCACAAACTTCTCTTCTCCCCAATCCTATTCAATACTTCCTCATTAGTTATGTGATCTACCCATCTAATCTTCAGCATTCTTCTGTAGCACCACATTTCGAAAGCTTCTATTCTCTTCTTGTCCAAACTATTTATCGTCCATGTTTCACTTCCATACATGGCTACACTCCATACGAATACTTTCAGAAATGACATCCTGACACTTAAATCAATACTGGATGTTAACAAATTTCTCTTCTTCAGAAACGCTTTCCTTGCCATTGCCAGCCTACATTTTATATCCTCTCTACTTCGACCATCATCAGTTATTTTGCTCCCCAAATAGCAAAACTCCTTTACTACTTTAAGTGCCTCATTTCCTAATCTAATTCCCTCAGCATCACCCGACTTAATTAGACTACATTCCATTATCCTTGTTTTGCTTTTGTTGATGTTCATCTTATATCCTCCTTTCAAGACACCGTCCATTCCATTCAACTGCTCTTCCAAGTCCTTTGCTGTCTCTGACAGAATTACAATGTCATCGGCGAACCTCAAAGTTTTTATTTCTTCTCCATGAATTTTAATACCTACTCCGAATTTTTCTTTTGTTTCCTTTACTGCTTGCTCAATATACAGATTGAACAACATCGGGGACAGGCTACAACCCTGTCTTACTCCCTTCCCAACCACTGCTTCCCTTTCATGTCCTTCGACTCTTATAACTGCCATCTGGTTTCTGTACAAATTGTAAATAGCCTTTCGCTCCCTGTATTTTACCCCTGCCACCTTTAGAATTTGAAAGAGAGTATTCCAGTCAACATTGTCAAAAGCTTTCTCTAAGTCTACAAATGCTAGAAACATAGGTTTGCCTTTCCTTAATCTTTCTTCTAAGATAAGTCGTAAGGTCAGTATTGCCTCACGTGTTCCAGTGTTTCTACGGAATCCAAACTGATCTTCCCCGAGGTTGGCTTCTACTAGTTTTTCCATTCGTCTGTAAAGAATTCGTGTTAGTATTTTGCAGCTGTGACTTATTAAGCTGATAGTTCGGTAATTTTCACATCTGTCAACACCTGCTTTCTTTGGGATTGGAATTATTATATTCTTCTTGAAGTCTGAGGGTATTTCGCCTGTTTCATACATCTTGCTCACCAGATGGTAGAGTTTTGTCAGGACTGGCTCTCCCACGGCCGTCAGTAGTTCCAATGGAGTATTGTCTACTCCGGGGGCCTTGTTTCGACTCAGGTCTTTCAGTGCTACACTATGTCTCTACACTTAATTTGAAGCCACCTCTACACTCTTGTCCGTTCCTGCCCATGCTATAGTTTTTCTTCTCATTGTAGCAATAAGGAAACTAATAGAAAATGTAAAACAACTATCTTACAGAAAAATGTTAGCTTGACTATTGCAAAATAAATAGTGAATTAGAAAGCTGATAAAATAAAAAGTTTGGAATGAATGGAGAGCAGTACGCCAACAACAAAAATGCTATGCAACAGCTACCGACCATGTACTATTGCATAAAATTTTGTAAATACAGTAGAGAGACGAATCATCTCTAACTGCGAAATCACCCGACTAAACGAAATCCTGGTAGACAGGTTGAGAGGTGAAACAAGTTTGTAATTATATTTTTATAACTCGTGTATATTTACAATGAAACGATATCCAGGCAGATAGGTGAAACGAGCTCATGATTATTTTTAATTAATTGTGTTCTGCTGAAAGATGTACGGAAATGTGTGATGTTGCATCTGTGCCAATAATGGAATACTGATTTACAACAAAGAGAAAGAAAGATTAATTACACTTCCTACAAATCATAAGGACATCAGTTCTCAAGTATCTGAGTACGAGTTTTAAAATATTCTCTAAGAACTGCTAACAACTGTTCTGCAATGCTCATATACGCATCGGACAACTTTTCTCCCCTTGCCACAGCAACTGCTTGATCAGGACGATGCTGAAAACATTTGGAAAGCAATACTACGCTACATGCAGATTGCAATACATGGCCATAACAATTGCAACAACTACTGCCATATTCCTCTATTTTTATAGAGAAATTGAATGAGCAAAAGGTGTTTGGTCAATTAGCCTTAAATGGTGTGGAGAAAGTGAGAGACACCAATAAAAACTTTAATTTACTATGTTCGCCAAGTAGATTATTAAAACACTGTCAAACATCACACAGACTGTAATTATTCCACAACGTCTATACTCAATAAAAATATCTCTGGCAACGACGAAGATATGAATGTTACTCTCAACACATGCATACACAGATTTGAGAAAATCCCTCCAGTGCGCAAACAAACAATAGCTATGTGCAAGAAAAAGGTAAATTACCAAACATTCCTCAGTTAATACCAATGCCTCCTCCGACGCTACTAGCATGGTCACTACAGGCTGCGACATCAGATATCGCGACGCCTCTTCTCCACTGCAGGCTGCGTCCGACCGCTTTCGACTCCTCTCAACAACTGTTCGCTCGCCACTACTCGTGATAATATCTCAGACTCAGAGAGTTTCTGTTTGCACACCTAAGCAGAATCACTGATCAACTTTGCAAAGAAGTATTAACGTCCAACATTCAACATCGGGGAATAACTGGCATGGTAGTAGGGACGGCTGCATGGGGTGAAAACTGTAGAGGGAGACATAGATTGGAATATATTTCTAAGAAATAATTTAGAACCAGCAACTCTGAGACGAACAATCAGACTCACTGCATTGCTTGCGCCCAACGGGAGGCGCCTGCAAAAAAAAGTGATGATCGGGCCTAGCTGGCATAAGGGCATATAGTGTTTCTCGTCCATTGCAGTAAGCGCTAAGTGCTTGTTTCGCCATACTCCCAACTTCCATTTAAGTGTGAAGATAACTGCAAGAGAGTAAACACTCCAACTTTTCTAAGGAAGTTTTTGTCCCGCGAATTTCTTGCCTGTATTGAGATGCTTTGAATTGTTTTGATAGGTAGAGGTATTCAAGTATTGAAATGTTTTACAAACTGTGTAAAAGCGAGGCATCACTCTTGTGTAAAAACTCATGTTGGTGTAAGAAGCTATCGTAGCCTATGGATATTTTGGGACAAACGCTATGACGCATGCCAGCTTAATCTTCTTCTTCACTTTTGTACAGAGATATCTGGTGACGTGTTTTTAACTAGCTTTTGGTAATTTTTTTGCATGTTTGCCATGTGGAATTACAAAAGGATGTCTAAAAGGTCGAAATATTCAACTCCGAGTTAGTGATTGATCAACTTCCTTGCTGCTTTTCTGCCATTTCATCTTCAAGTGATACACCTTCCAAAATCTATGGCAAGAATAGCTTAAGCGCTGCAAGCGAAGAAGAGAAAACGTTCACATGGAAATGATTTCAAAATAACAGAATATTAAGCTGTGTCAAATTTAATAAGCTGTGCTGATAATGATGATAGCCCCGTTTTATAATCAGGCACCGACACTAAGAGGAATAGTCGTCCGAGCCTACATGATCTCGAGAGCGCCTTATTACAGCGAATCTTAATGTTAACACGCTGAAGTGATTTGGTGATATAAACAGTATCACGTGGACCATTTCCTCGTGGCCAAGAACTGTGTTCGGATATATCCTGGGAAGATAATAAGGGATGAATTATTTGTTACCACTATGAAATGCACCCCACCCAACCCCCAACAGAGAAAATAGAAAATTCTACAAAGAAATAAAACCCAGCCACAGAACATTTGAAAAGTGTGATGGATTCAAAAGTTTCGCATGCTATTTTGTAGCGTCAAGAGGTCTATGGGACTACCTTTTTCTCTCGTAACTATGTTAACACCTATTACAAGACATCATTTGTGATCTGAGAAGTTAAAATATATTAGCAGTATTCATTCCCACCACCAAACAAAAACAAAATATAAAATAGTGCTAATGCCTCAAGCCAATGCGTTTCGGTTGTCTAGCGTCGTTGTTCAGCGACTCTCAACTGCGAAAGTTTAGTAAAGTTCTTACACCGAATGGTATAGAAGTTAACGTAATCGAACTTAGATAATGACGAAGACAACTTCTTTCTCTGTTAAGAGAATTGTATTCGAAATAGCACAAATAAATCTCATATCGTGTGGTCACTGAACATTCCAGCTCGAAGCCTCCTAAGAGGGCCTCTGAAAATGATAAAAGGAGCATTAATCAAAAAAAAAAAATTTCCGATAAAGTATTTAATATAGACAACGTAACTGAATACAGTTAGATAATTCATTTTAACTTAATATTCCATAAGTAAGCTGTACATAAGATGTACGTGTTACTTCTACCACGATTAGTCAGAAATACGTAAGCGAGTCCGTAAATGGCAAGTGAAGCTACAACATAAGCGTGCAAACAAAATAACAGAGCTACGGCAAGACTCTCGGTCTTTTCGTCTTAGTAAAATACTTTGGTATTTATACATCCAAGGACTAAAGTTTTATATTCTTTTGTTTTTAAATACCTCGTATACAAGAAAATTCTGTCTCTTCTTTATAGACCGTGACTTAAAAACTAATGCTACATTTGCAAATAAAGAAAATAACTTTTGGAGATATCAGATATTACACTTCTCCAAGGACATTCATTTTAGTTCAAGAAGCATTTCCGGAACTCTGGTCAACTAATCGAACCAGCCGGTAAAAAATGTAGCATCATTTCTCAGAATGGCTTCGCTGGCTTTCTTTAATCCGACCTGCAGGTGGTATCAAAGACTCGAGCACCATTCAACAGTGGGTCGGAAAAAAGTTCTATAAACGGTTCCTTCACAGAAGAACTACACTTGCCTAGAATTCTCTCAGCAGTCCTTTGGCTTCCCTGCAACCTATGTTAGATGCTCGTTTTGTTTCATGTTAGTCTGCAACATCACTCCTAGATATTTAATAGACATGACTATGCCAAGAAGTACGCCATTAACGCAGTATTCGGGTACCACAGGATCGTATTTCCTCCTCATCTTCATTAACTTACGTTGTCTCACCTTTAGAGCAAGCCACTCATCGCAGCAAACGGAAATACTATGCAGGGCTATTGGTGTCACCATGTATCCGTGTACTGTCACCCAGAAACGACACTTCCATGTACACTACAACTTCATCAGCAAACTGGCGTAAGAGTTCCGCTCATATTATCCATCAGACCGTTTCTGTATATTGAGAACAAGAGCTAACCTATTACACTTTCCTTGGGCAGTCCTGATTATACTGTTATCTCTGATGAAAATTTGCCGTCCAGGACAAAGTACTTTTTTTCAAGCTACTCGCTTTTCTGAGACCTATTCAGTATGCTTGGACTTTCGCTAACAGCCTACAGTGTGGCCCACCGAAAAAAGCTTCCCGGAAATCTAGAAAAACGGAATCTACCTGGAGCTCTTCATCCGTGGTTCACAGGAGATCGTTTAATAAAAGGGCTAGCTCAGTTTCAGAAGCGCTATATGAGCATCCGAGAGATTGTTGACGTTTGATTTATATTGAGGATACATATTGAATTCCGATAAAGTAATAACACCCTCGTATTCGTTATGTTAATTCTAACTGAACCCTTTATGCAATGTAAAATTTTATGCATGGTAGTTGTAATACTGAACAATACGGAACCCTGCAGACGGTACCTATAATTCTGGGAATGTAATTATCTCACTTTTCCTGCAATAGATGATTATGCGGTTATTTCGTAATGCTGCGACAACAAATTATGCTTAACGAGAATGGTATATCAGTGTGGAATATCAGCAGTACAACAGGAAAGCCTTGCAAAGCTCTCGCACACTCCTGGCAGAGGACATTCGCTTGCTGGAGCCTGATGGGTGGTAAACTGCTTGGCATCGAGGACTGTTACAATGTTATACGCCGTCGTATTCGCTGCGATAAAATGCTAACAAATGGGGTGGCAGAGCCTCGCTGATATATTGCAGTGCTGTCTCCCTGCCTTCAAATACCGAGACAGGTGTTCGGGAGATATTATTGATGGCAGCCTAAGCCATAACACGTGGTGTCTGTGATATATGGCGGTCACGAATCACTGCTACGTTATAGCGCTATCCATTTCTCTACCAAACCGTCGGACGGCCATCAGCCACGGAAGGGCTGTGTCGCGACTTTTAACAGCCGACGTGCTGTTTTAATGAATCTGATCATAGTGCCTCGGTTCAATAACGACTATATGCCAGCCCTATTCATTGGTAGTGTGGGTTGCTGCTAAAATTTTCCGAACGCGTCGTTGTAAGCAGTCTCTGTAAGCTCACCTCTAAGTAATGAAAACGTTACGGCAGACTGGAATAGTGGCCACCTACCACACTCACTCCTAGCGGTAATTCATTATAGAGCTTCACACGAGTATTTTTAAGCTATTTTAGGAGATACTGAGTGCTCAGTGTTTCCAGTTCTAGCTTTATGATTGCGGATCATAGCTGTGCAAGGCGAAGTATAAGCCTAAATTCATAAAGGCAGATTTTCGTACACAGGGATCAAATTAGGAAAATTTTCTGTTCTTTGTCAGTGGCCTCCATGATTCAGTTGGCAATGCACGTTGTTGCACATCTTCTGTCTTTCTTTTCCATGTGAGTACTATACACTAAGGTCACGAAAGACATGGGATACCTCCTAATATCGTGTCGGACCCTCCTTCCGCCCAGCATAGTGCCGCAGCTCGACGTGGCATGGACTCAACTAGTCTTTGGAAGCCGCCTGCAGAAATATTCAGCAATGCTGCCTCCATAGCCGCCCATATTGTAAAGGAGTCTCTGGTGCATGAGTTTGTGTACGAACTGATCTCTCGATTATGTTCCATAAATGGTAAAGCTGAGTGAACAAATTGTTCAAAATGTTCTTCAGACCAATTGGGAACAATTTTGACCCGGTAACTTGTGCACTGTCATCCATAAAAATTCCATGGTTGTATCGAAACACTAAGTCCATAAATGGCTGGAAATTGGCTCCAAGTAACAACTGAGTTGGATGAGAGGACCCAGTCAGTTCCACGTAAACACAGGTCACAATATTATAGAGGCACCATCAGCTGAGAGATGGCCGTTGTGACCGAGCGGTTCTAGACGGCCGCAGGTTCGAATCCTGCCTCGGGCAATGGATGTGTGTGATGTCCTTAGGTTACTTAAGTTTAAGTAGTTTTTAATTCTAGGGGACTGATGACCTCAGATGTCAAGACCCATAGTGCTCAGAGCCATTTGAACCACCATCAGCTTGCACAGTGCCTTGTTGACAACTTGGGCCTATCGCATCGTGGGGTCTGCGCCACACTCGAACATTACCGTCAGCTCTTATGAATTGGAATCGGGACTCATCTGACCAGGCCACAGTCTAAGGTCCAACCGATATGGTAAAGGGCCCAGGAAAGGCGCTACCGGTGATGTCGCGCTGTTAACAAAGGCACTTACACCGGTCGTCTGCTGCCATAGCCCTACTGTCCTAAGGGGTACATTTGTTGTACTCCTACACTGAATTCTGCGGTGTCACTTGTGTGTTTTAGCACTGACAACTCTACGTAACGATGGCTGCTCTCGGTTGTTAGGTGAAGGCCGTCTACTGCTACGTTATCCGTGGTGAGAGGTAGTGCCTGAAATTTGGTATTCTAGGCACACTCTTGACACTGTGCTACTCGGAATAGAGAATTTCCGAACGATTTTCGAAACTGAAGGTCCCATCCGTCTAGCTCCAATTACCATTCCACTTTCAGAGTCTGTTAATTCCCGTCGTACGGGAAATCTTTTCACATGAATCACCTGAGAATAAATGACAACTTTGTCAAGGCACTGACATTTTACATCTTGTGTACGCGATATTACCGCCATTTGTATATGTGCACATCACTGTCCCATGCCTTTTGTCACCTCAGCGTCTGTTACAACCACCTTACACGTTTCCAGAATGAAGACTAGTTGCCCGTGAAAGGCCAAGGTCCCAAGTTCGAGTCTTGGTCTGGCACACAGTTTCAACTCACGTGTTATGTATCAGTATCGATGTTGCGAATCGCCTGCATGACTCGGAGACTCTCTGCTCAGTGTTTCCGTCTCCTAGAGTAACTTTATGTTTCACTGAGTAGCATAAGGCATGTGTTTAGTCAATATTTTCAATGTGGAATGTAGCCGACCAGTCATATTGCTTGGTGTCGAGGCCTCGAGTTCCACCTGCGTGGTTTGGTCATACTGAGACGGTTGTTTTAAAGTTGAGAGACTTTTGCTTCCTTGCCCTGTGCTGCTGTAATTTTTCGTCAGTTAATATTTTCAGCTTCATTTACGGGAGGTATTTTGCAATTGTGTTTTCAAGTCAGCAATGATAGCACTTTTTTCGACTAGCATCTTTGCTAATGCACGCGAGATCCAGTTCCATTTCTCATTCACTTCTACTCTCTAAATAATACTCCCGGGTTATCATGAATATGAGGCTTTCTTTCTGACCTCTGCCTGCTGCTGCTCCTTTTCTGACTTCCTCACTGTGAGGAGGTTCGGGTGGAAGTTTGTGGCCTGTTGGCCTTTACTCCCCTGGGAATCTTGTAGAGTCTTCTGTCTGTACTTGTGGTTGGATCTGTACTGGCAAGGAGTGCCGATGTCTTAATTCATGGATCTGACGGTATGTCGATTTTCTTCTTATTCTTGCTTGTTGCTGAGGGCTCTCCCTCGGTTGGGATACTGGGTATCGTGTATCCTGCTTTTTCGTATTCTCCGTTGACCAGAGCGAAAATGATGTAGCGCATTTGCCACTCTGTAAAGATAGGGTAGGAATTAATCAGAATGTAATCCTCCCTAGAAAGACCGACAAGGCTTTCTGGATACTCAGTTGGTTGGTGTGGGGGTGGAGGTTTAGGATGGATAGGTGGGACGAAAGGATAAGGGTTGCCGTGGTGGGGGTAAGTACCATCGCGAAGCGAGTCAGCGATCTTCTTCGTTACAGCGCTTGCGCTGTACATGTCTGGAAGCGGGAGGAATGGGACTTCTTCCCACTCTTCTTCTTGCGCTGCTGCTCCGGTGTCCTCTTTGTGCTGTGTCGCCTCCCCTTCGGCAGGCTCGTCTGTCTGCGTGGCCACTGTCGCGGAATCCTCCCGTGGAGGAGTCGCCTGGGTGGCGGTGGCGGCTCTTGTGGCGGAAGCTGCTTTGGCTGAGCGAAGCTCCTGCGTCAGCTCAGCAATCTGACGCCGAGCCTCGCCCAGTTCCGCCAGCATGGCCGCCCTCTCTTCCGCCATGGCGGATTTGAAGGCGGACATGGCGTCTTGTACGGCGTCGTTAAGGCGCCTGGTGACGACGTCTTCTGTGCAAGTGACCACCTCTTCGTGTGTGGTGGTCACTTGCTTCTGCGTCTTCTTCTCCGGTCCGCGCCAGTTTCTTCTGTAGGCGCAGGAACGGGCGTTGGCCGCGTGTGCACCGCCGCAGTTGGCGCAGGTACAGGGGGCGTCCTTCTGCTTCTTGCAGTCACGTGTGTCGTGTGCTTGCGCACACTTCAAGCACGCAACTGCTCCGCTGCAGTGCTTGGCGGCGTGGCCAATCTTTTGGCAGCGAAAGCACTGCGGTGTAGTCTTCCTCTTTTTGCCGGATGTTCCTGCTAGCGTGAGCAGCAACTCCGCCAAGGCAGCAGCTTTGCGTCCCCTTCCGCGTCCTGACATCTCGAGTAGCAACAGCGACAATCAGCTTATGCGTAACTCTCCGCGGCGTGAGCGGGAATGTCTGACCTCTGTTAATGTGGCTCTGTGCAAGCTCACGGTCCTCCAGGGTACATCTGTTCGTGTCGTTCATGAGTTTTTTGTCAACTTTCTGAATAATAACTGAATTTAAATGCAATTCCGTCTTGAATTCTTTTCTTCACCCGCATAAGACATGAACTGTAACAGTTCCGAAGTCTTCCGAGAGTGTTTCGATACACACTCAGACACACACACACACAAATAATAAGTAATAAATAAAAAACGACAAAACTGAAAAAAATAATTGTAAAAACTTAAGAGTGATGACTACGGCAGAGGTACAATGGTACTATTAACATTTATGTATAAATACACTAATATTGGTAGTCATACATAATACTCATACGTTTTGTGAAAACAGTACCTGACCAATACAGAATTGCCCGGGTGTACATTTCGCCAGTTGTTTATTAGAAATGAAAACTAAAAATTAACTCTGTTTGTAGAGTAATATCGTAAAAATTTCAATCCCAAGTATTCGCGAAAACACCTCTGACATTATGAAACGGTCCTACAAAGATTTTGGACTGTTTCTGCACGCTGGGCGCAGCTGATTTTGTGAACGTCTCATAGCTCTATAGGCGGCTACTGTTTCCGCCTACAGCACTTTGTACTTCACAGGCTTAAAACTGTCAAAAGCGCTTCCAGGTGTCAGGGAATTGGTTAAATTGATTCCATTGCAGGAGTGTCTTAGCTTTTCTTTTTTTGAGTCACCATTCTTGCCACTGGTTTGATGCGGCTCGCCACGAATTCCTTTCTTGTTGCAACCTCTTCATCTCAGAGTAGCACTTGCAACCTCAATTATTTGTTAAATTTATTCCAATCTCTGTCTTCCTCTACAGTTTCTGCCCTCGACAGCACCGTCTAGTATCATGGAATTCTTTCCCTAATGTCTTAACAGATATCATCTCAACCCGTCCCTTCTCCTTTCAATATTTTCCACACATTCCGTTCCTCTCCGATTTTGCGCAGAACTTCCTCATTTCTTACCTCATCAGTTAACCTGATTTTCAACGTTCTTCTGTAGTATCACATCTCAAAAGCTTAAATCCTCTTCTGCTCCGATTTTTGCAGAGTCCATGTTTCATTACCATAAAAAGCTGTGCTCCTGACATTCATTCCCAGAAATTTCTTCCTCAGATTAACGTCTATGTTTAATACTAGTAGAATTCTCTTGGCCAGGAGTGCCCTTGTTGCCAGTGCTAGTCTGCGTTTGATGTCTTCCTTAGTTCATCCGCCATTCGTTATTTTGCTGCAGGGTAATAGAATTCGTTAACTTATTCCTACTTCGTGACCATCTATCGTCATTTTAAGTTTCTCTCAGTTCTCATTTCTGCTATTTCTCATTACTTCCGTCTTTCTTTTATTTACTCTCGGTCCATATTCTGTGCTCAATAGATCATTCCACTTAGAGATCATGTAATTCACTTCGGATAATAGTGCCATCAGCGTATCGAGTTATTGATATCCTTTCACCTTGAATTTCAATTCCACTGCAGAACCTTTATTTTATTTCCATCATTGCTTCTTCGATGTACAGGTTGAACAGTAGCGGCGAGAGACTACATCATTGTCTAACACTCTTTTTAATCCGAGCATTTCGTTCTTGGACGCCCATTCTCAGTATTCCCTCTTTGTTCTTGTACATATTTTATATTAACCGTCTCTTGCTATAAAATACCTCAATTATTTTGAGAATTTCGAACGTCTTGCACCAGTTAACATTGTCGAACTCTTTTTCCAAGTCGACAAATACGACGATCAAAGTGTCTTGATTTTTCTGTACTCTTGCTTCCATTATCAACTATAACGCCAGATTTCCCTCTTTGGTGCCTTTACCTTTCCTAATGCCAAACTAATCGTCATCTATTACATCCTCAATTTCCTTAGTAGTACAAATAATTGTATTAAACTTTCATGCATGATGAGGAATATTTCGCACTCATCTCATCGTTTATGATGTCATGTCTCCTGAACTGTGTCAGATATATATTACATCCCTTTCCTTCTTATCAACTTCTTACTGGTTACTTTTATCATATATTTTCATTATGTTTACCATTTTTATTATACCATTATTATTATTAATGTTGTCATTTCTACTTTTGTACTGTGGCATAGCTTTGTAATCAATCAAAACATATAACAACTTCAAAATAATAACACAACGTCTGCCTATAGAGACTATCTGTAAGCCTGAAGGAAGCAGTAATAAATAAATTTATAAAAGTAAAAAAAAAGGTAAGAAGATACTGAAAGACATGCCTTCCTTTCTCATACACTGGCATGTCTTTCATATTTAATTCTTTTAATAACGAAATCAAATTCTTTTTGTGCTATTATAATAGTATTGGGATGCCTCAGTTGCTTCGATAATTTTCACTTTATGATCACGCTGGTTAATGACGGGGGATGGCAGCAGGAGATTTTATATATATCCCGCATAGCCATATTGGTTTCCCTTTCCCGCCTAGATCATTGTTTTCGTCGGGCGTGGGCTACAAGTTTGAATAATTTCTAGAGACGAAAGATATCACTGTTCTTAGTCTCACAAGTGGTACTACCAACTGAGAAACTTCACTTTTCACTGTCTTGTAACCGCGCGAATTAGCCTCCCTGTCAGTTCCACGGCAATTTCGGGCCCTCTGATTGGCTACTTTAAGCGCACCCTTGTATCGCTGCCCAACGTTCCCGGCTCCCCTCGTGAGGAAAGGGACACTTGTCGTCGCTAGTCAGCTGTTGTCCGTGGCTGGTAGCATGGTGCTGAGTTCCTGTTGTACGTAAGCGTGTGTGTTCTCTGTGAGCACAAACTTCGGTGCCTGCAAGCCACTTCAACTTTTTCTTTTCAAGCAATCATTACTTGTTCCGTCTATTTTACAGTAGCAGCTATCGCATGTTGCTAATCCCATTCTATTGCTAAGGGGTAATGTAAACGTTTCCGACAGCGATCAGTTTCCACGTTCTCTTCCAACCATCCCTTATTCTTCGTCATTGTGGAGAGGGTAGAAAAAATGGTTCAAATGGCTCTGAGCACTATGGGACTTAACAGCTATGGTCATCAGTCCCATAGAACTTAGAACTACTTAAACCTAACTAACCTAAGGACATCACACAACACCCAGTCATTACGAGGCAGAGAAAAGCAGAGGGTAGACTTCTGAAGCTATTAAAATCAATATACCAGTTTTTTTTTTTAAAGTTGAACTAAATAAGACGTCCGTCACAATTTTTAAGCTTTTTGACCAGGTTTCAACACTTCTATGTGTACCTTCATCAGAAATTAAATATTTAAAGGAGCCTATAACATATGTACAAATTTATGGGAAAAACTTTTATCTAAAGGTGTAAGTACTTACTAACAGTACAAGAAAAAGACAGTACTTACATGTCACATATAAAATAAATATCAAGCCAGGAAGGCTTTAGTCACAAGAATTTTAAAAAGAATACCTCAAAGGGGAGCCACTGTGGGCTGCTCATAACTGTAAAGCCACAGGTAGCAACAGACTGAGGCGCCCGCGTTAGCAAGTGCAGGCCGGTGAACATTACACCAAGAGTGCCATCTTGTAGCCGTAAACATGAGCAGGCTACTTAACATTTAAAATATAGACTGCTAAATGTTAAAATGAACAGTATTTAGTACATGGACTCACGGGCACAGTCTTATTTGACAACAGCTGACATGCTACCCTTAGCTCGACATGTGCTAGAAGCCCGTAGTGGCTTGCTTTCCACGCATTCTATTTTAATATTGTGACTTAAGCTTTTTCGCTTAGTATCTATTTTACACGTGACATGTAAGTACCGCTTCTTTTTGTACTATTAATTATTTTTCAGTCTCCAAACTGTAAGTCTATGTTTTTACATAAACAAAAAGTTACCATGTCTGCTGGTAAGTCTATGTTTTTACATAAACAAAAAGTTACCATGTCTGCTGCTGCCAAATAAAATTCCGCCTGTGAGTTCATGTAATAAATACTGTTCATTTTAACATTCAGCTGCCTATATTTTAAATTTCAAGTAGCCTACTTATAGTTACGGCTACTAGGTGGCACTCTCGGTGTAGTGTTCAGCTGCCAACACTTGCTAACGCGGGCGCCTCAGTTTGTTGCTACCCGTGGTTTCATAGGTATGAGCAGCCCACAGTGGCTCGCCTCTCATGTATTCTTCTTAAAACTTTTGTGACCCAAGCCTTTCTGGTTTGATATTTATTTTATACGTGACTTGTAAGGACTATCTCTTTTCTGTACTATTATTCAGTACTTACACTTTTAGATAAAATATTTTCCCATAAATTTGTACTTATGTTGTAGGCCACTTTAAATATTTAATTCCCGATGAAGGCGCTCATAGAAGTGTTGAAACCTGGTAAAAAAGACTAAAAAGTGTGACCGGGGGCTTATTTATTTCAACTTTATGAACGGTCGCTGAATCAAGCAGCCAAGTTTAAAACTACATTTTTGTATTTTTAAATAACTCATTTTGTCTGCCTTCTTTGTAATAAAAACGTAATGATAATTTCAATCTGCTTTCCTTCTTTCATTAAAATTTACACCACCCTCCCGCATAAAAATAGCTCGAAAATTCCCCACTAAAAAAAGGTTTTAGTTGGCAAATTTAGCAGACACTCAAAAGAATTACGTAGGCAGTTTCCCGTAAGGTCGTGCCGAGCTCTCTTTTTTCTCAGCTAGGGCTTAGTTTTTTCCGTAAGATCCGCTCGGCCATTGCACTTGCGGAACCGCTGCGATAATAACTGTTAGGGTTTTGGAACAGAAAAAGAGATAATCTTTGATTATCCGGAATTATATTATCAGCAATTATGCAATCGCAATTCCTATCGCCTATTCATTCAGCCTCCTTATTAACCTATGCATCGAAACGTCCGCACCAGTGAGGCTAAATGAACACAAGGCACTGCTTTCAATATAATCACGAAACCATTTATTACTCCTTCGAACCTTAATGCTTATCGCACAAATGCTCGTTTCAGTTTTGTTCACGAGAGCAAGATTTAAACGTGCAATCTATTTGAAATATATTTTAACAAAACGGACTTCAGCAGATAAAGCATATCCAGAAATTGCTGTTAGCAACTGTATTGTTCTCCGATTGAAAAGCAGTTTTTAGTTAACTAAGGTAGGAAGAAGCTGCAGTGATGTTCGAAGACCCCGTCAGAACGAAGAAGCTTCCAGATTCGTTCGTATGAGAACATACCATGTCCAGCTACATCTGCATTGCACGTATCTTCTTATATGGAAGGAAATATTGAGACTGAAAGGTGGCTTTATGACAGTTTGAGGACCTTTCTTGCGGTTTATCTTGGTTTAGCTTGTGTTAAAGGTCCTTCTATTCTCAGTTGTGCTATGAAAGCTGATCCACTGCCCTTATTTCACTGGGAGTAATCACACCATTTTATTTGTTTATGATTCAAATTTCATACAAAATGAAAATATAACAGGGCATTAAAACCAGGCACATAATATGCAATGTACTCATAGTCTGTAGTTAGAATGCGTAATAGGATTTTTGCTGAACTTGTGACCAAATGAACAGAATTATTCTGTTTCACGTGAATTATATAAGAGTACAGAATGATGTGACACCCCCAGGTACTACAATTACAAGCACCAATCGTCTTGACATAGCATATTGATTCCACATATTGTAGTTTGACGACGAATAATTGCAGATTTGAAGCTTATGGTGGTTTCCTGTCTCGTGGCTTCGAAGTAACGGTTTCCATTCCATTTTCGACATATTTATCTGCAGCATCCGGTGCAGAGAAAAAACTCTGCTTTCTAATTTTGTGGACAATAATGCTTTCTCTTAATAAGTTTACCTCTTTCCGGGTTGTAAAATGTATGTGTTGGGAGTTCACACTACAGAAGGTCCTATATGTGTGTCCATGAAGCATTGGGCTGCCCAGAGCGGCGTCACAAAGAAGCGCCTAGTCGTGGGCTACTGACCCTCGCAACTGCCTTGGGAGGCCTTCTGCGATATGCCTCTAAGGATGTCAGACGTCTCTTACTGTCCCTGCAACATGTCGAATGCTTTCAACGTTATCTTACTTCTACATGACAGGAAAATTCGAATCAGCTGTAAATTAAGAGTAAGTTACATTGGTTAGCTACCAATAAGCACTAACGCCGCTGTTCAGCGGACTCCCTAGCATGAGTTAGATAGTCCGATATTATAGATATTCACTCGTTATGTGATTGTTTCTGGAAAAATGGATTGTGACAAACTCCAATTCTATGCACCTGGCCTGAAAGGACTAACAGCACTGTAGTATTGCTCACATCCTTGTAGTGCAATTCACTCACCTGCATAAACTCACTCAAGACCTGCCGCAGCTGCTGGAACAGATCTGTCACTGTGCATGGTAGAACCTGCCCATGGATCGTCACTCCCAAGCGTGTTCGTCTCTTCGAAGCCAACATACTCCCGGCGAGTCCCAGACTGCCATGAGTGAAACATTCCACAGCATACACCAATTCTCATCTATGTCTTAAGGATATAAGACTATATCTCAACCCGCACAGCGCCCATATGAGCTCTGCTACCAAAATGTTACGTGGGATCGAGATGGAGTGGGGTTTTTGCTTGGGGCTGTGCAGACGTGGGGCTAGATACCTTTGTTTTATTACCTATCTTTTTACAGTACAAAGACCCATTTAACAGGACAGAAAACACTATTGTAGAGGAAAGACTGCTTGAGACCCACGTGCAGAGGCCCAAATACTGAGGCCCAAATAAATTTGAATAGGGCTGTAACAACGCAAAACATCTTCCTGAAATAATAACAACAATTAATACAAAACAATTCAGTCTGGCCCCTCATACGGAACCTGACCTGAGAAAATAGCATTCGCTCCAGCAGGTTGCTATACACACACCTTCTGGCATCGACGCACATGCCAAGTTGTTGAGGGTCTTGCACATGGGCTGCCACAGAACTGCTTTCCTTTGTGTCCCTCCAGCACCTCTCTGTCAGTCTCCATTTTTAGGCAGAAACTGAATCTCCAGCCTCGGCAGCCGCCAGAATCTCCCGTGTCCTTTGGTATGCCTCATCGCGCACCTCTGGGCCGACCAAAACTGCGCACTAGCTACTAGAAGATGTGCTCACCGTGTTACTTCCCAGCACCGCTACGGCGTCACACCCGTCGGTCAGGGCGTTGCAGTGGCCGCCAGTAACACTTAGTCAAAGAGAAGATAGCCGCCCGCGGTAGCAGCGCGGTTAGGGCACCTTGTCACAGTCCGCGCGGCTCCCCCCGTCGGAGGTTCGGGTCCTCCCTCGGGCATGGGTGTGTGGGTTGTCCTTAGCGTAAGTTAGTTTAATTAGATTAAGTAGTGGGTAACCTTATGGACCGACGACCTCAGCAAGTTTGGTCCCATAAGACCTTACCACAATCGAAGAGAAGATACCTGGCGAGTGTCGCCAAAGAAAATAGCCGTGTTGTTCAAAACGACACACGACTGTAATCGAAAATGCCACGGTCTGTGAATTCGTCCTTGTGATGCGGTTTTTCTGTTTTCGAGAGAAACGAAGTCTGTACAAATTCGTAGTGAGCTTCAGGTACTATATGGAAATTCAATGAGATAATGGTGCTGCAAGGAAGTGGTGAAGATTGTTTCAGGAATGTTGAATGATCATTCATGATGAAGAAGAAGTGGGCGACAAACTGTTGTGCCAAACCTTTTGCAAAATTTAATGATAGAATCAATTATAATCATCGGTTCACGATTAGAAAATTATCATTTTCTCTCTACCATGTTCGCCCCCGTAGCTTAGAGATCAGCACGGCTGATTAATATTTGGATGACAGGGGTTCAATTCTTTGTATTGCCAGGGATCTTTCCGTGGTTGGAGGATACCAGCTCAGGAGCTACATGAGTGAGGAGCAGCGGTTCTATGATCTGAAAAGCTAACAACAGTTGGGAGAGCGGCATACAGATCCCACTATCCTAAGGCCAAATATACCATGAGATGGTGTCATGATAGACAATGATGCGAGAACATGTGACTGACAAACTTGGTTATCGCAAACGTTGTACATGACGGTTCCCGAAGCTTCTGACTGATGCCCACAAAACGATGAGTTTAGGAACCGTGTTGATTTTTCTGATGCGGTACGATGCAGCAGGAGACAAATTCCTCAACCACATTGTGATAGGGAATGAAGTATGGGTAGCAAACGTTGACGTGGAGACAAAAAATCGATCTCTGGAGGGGACCGCACTACCTCACCATGTAATCCCACAATGTGCCGCCACAAATTTCCTGCACAAAATTGATGACAACTGTGTTATGGTTCAGAAAGGAATTAATCGTAACTGACTTTATGGAAAGACGCCCAGCAATAAATTACGAAATTCACGGTGTGTGTGTGTGTGTGTGTGTGTGTGTGTGTGTGTGTGTTTGTGTGTGTGTGTGTGTGTTTGAGAGAGTGAGTGTGTGTGTCTTTGTTTAGAGTGTATGGGCGTTCAATGGCGACGGTATCAACGTCTCTAGAAATATTAAAAAAAAGTAACACGTATAAAAGAGCATGTCACACCATGAGTAGTAAACCTACGAAATGGCACTAACTCAAACCCACCTCACTCGCGTTGACTCAACAATCATTGCATCTCAAACGCTCTAAGACAATGGAGAAACAGTGAAGTGTTCAAACCAAGTAAACGACAGAGCTGCTAAAGTAACAAGCCGGCCGGAGTGGCCGTGCGGTTCTAGGCGCTACAGTCTGGAACCGCGCTACCGCTACGGTCGCAGGTTCGAATGCTGCCTCGGGCATGGATGTGTGTGATGCTCTTAGGTTAGTTAGGTTTAAGTAGTTCTAAGTTCTAGGGGACTGATGACCTCAGAAGAGTTAAGTCCCATAGGGCTCAGAGCCATGCGTCCGATGCAAAGACGAGCAAGAAGATTCTGAAACGGTAAACAAGCTCGGAAGAGCAGGCCAGAACACAAGGCGTGGGATTTTGAGTTCAGACATCGTTTTTGCACACGATAACGCTAGTTCACGTACTACATCCCACACACAAACGTGACTTCACACTTCCAACTACGAATTGTTTGGACATTCTCCGTACAGCCATGACTTACCAAACATTGATTCTTACTGATTGTCGAAGATGAAAGAATGGTTATAGTAACCGGCTAACGGCGAGATTCGCAGCATAGCTTAACTCTCAGGCGGCAACGTTCTACAAGCACGGAATCGACAAACTCGTTCGATATGACAAGAAGAGGGCAGTTATGTACAAGTTCAGCTGAAGTAGTGAAAATAAATAAATGAATGAAGTGGAAACATATAAATTTATTTGTGAAGGACCGTATACTTGGCATTGTCCAAATATTGTGGTGATACACCGAAGTCACCAGCGCACATCCTCACCGCAGATGTTAGTGACGTCTCGCTACTGTCCACAACGAGGAATGAGAGGGGCTGAAGGAGACACGCCTTCTCTCTCTGCTCTCTTGCACGAATATCATTATACACTACTGGCCATTAAAATTGCTACACCACGAAGATAACGTGCTTTAGACGCGAAATTTAACCGACAGGAATAAGATGCTGTGATATGCAAATGATTAGCTTTTCAGAGCATTCACACAAGGTTGGCGCTGGTGGCGACACCTACAACGTGCTGTAAGGAGGAGAAATGCGTACCATCACGTTTCCGACTTTGATAAAGGACGGATTGTAGGCTGTCGCGATTGCGGTTTATCGTATCGTGACATTGCTGCTCCCGTTGGTCGATATCCGATGACTGTTCGCAGAATATGGAATCGGTGGGTTCAGGAGGGTAATACGGAACGCCATGCTGGATCCCAACGGCCTCGTATCACTAGCAGTGGAGATGACAAGCATCTTATCCGCATGGCTGTAACGAATCGTGCAGCCACGTCTCGATCCCTGAGTCAACAGATGGTGACGTTTGCAAGACAACAACCATCTGCACGAACAGTTCGACGACGTTTGCAGCAGCATGGACAATCAGCTCGGAGACCATGGCAGCGGTTACCCTTGGCGCTGCATCACAGACAGGAGCGCCTGCGATGGTGTACTCAACGACGAACCTGTGGGCACGAATGGCAAAACGTCATTTCTTCGGATGAATGCAGGTTTTGTTTACAGCATCATGATGGCCGTATCCGTGTTTGGCGACATCGTGGTGAACACACATTGGAAGCGTGTATTCGTCATCTCCATACTGGCGTATCACGCGGCGTGGTGGTATGGTTACACGTCTCGGTCACCTCTTGTTCGTATTGATGGCACTTTGAACAGTAGACGTTACATTTCACATGTGTCACGACCCATGGCTCTACCCTTCATTCGATCCCTGCGAAACACTACATTTCAGTAGGATAATGCACGACCGCATGTTGCAGGTCCTGTACGGCCCTTTCTGGAAACAGAAAAAGTTCGACTGCTGCCCTGGCCAGCACATTCTCCAGATCTATCACCAATTGAAAACATCTGGTCAATGGCGGCCGAGCAACTGGCTCGTCACAATACGCCAGCCACTACTCTTGATGAACTGTTGAATCGTGTTGGAGCTGCATGGGCAGTTGTACCTGAACACGCCATCCAAGCTCTGTTTGACTCAAGGCCGATACTACGGCCAGAGGTGGTTGTTCTGAGTACTGATTTCTCAGGATCTATGCACCCAAATTGCGTGAAAATGTAATTACATGTCAGTATAAAATATTCGTCCAATGAATACCCGATTATCATCTGCGTTTCTTCTTGGTGTAGCAATTTTAATGGCCAGTAGTGTAGTACCAACCATGGAAATGCTCGGCACAGATTGTGACCTCAGTGGGAGCAGTGAACATAATCAAATAGACCTAAAGAGTTATTCTAGCCTCAGAAGGAAATGTATTTTTATAAATGTTGAACATTCTACTTCAAGAGATCAGTTTGTTAATTAGTGCATAAAGTGACACATTAATAGCAAATGACAGTGGTTAATTATCAAGCGCTCCTATGGCAAAGTATTGTATTAAGTAAGTAAATAGTTTCATTACTTCATGTAATAAAGTGAAACAGAATATTATTTTTCGCAGTTCAGTTATGATCAGACGATTGTAGTTTCGTTTGGTCCGAACACCATATTTTATGTGTTTCTTAGAGAGTACATCTGATGTCCACGTTTCACAATAAATGAATAACCAGAAACCAGTCTTCACAGCCGATTCGTGCTGTCACAGAAGCTTTCATGAGCTAGACAGCATTGAACTCTGCCTCCTCCAAATCAAGCATCGGTGGCAGGGGCCCGCTTGCATTTAATTCGGCAGTTTGGACACGTCGCTGTTGCTTATAAACCACAGGGCGCCGCGCGGCGGGCAGTTGCTTTAACGGCTGCGGCCCAGCATCAGATCCGCCGGAATTACCGACTCATCAAACATTAACTGCGGCGCGGCCCACGCGATCCGGCGGTAATCGCGTTCGTGGCAGACGTTGTGGGCGTGGAGGGTGGCAGGGGGTGAGGCAGGGGGTGAAGGGGGGGGGGGGCGGCCCGCTATACTCGGGCTCCTGTAATTCCGGCGGCGGGTGCTGTGCCGCCGCCTGCACAGACGCGATTACCGCTACACAGCGCCGAGCCGAGCCGAGCCGCGTCGATAATGCCGAAAAGCCGTAGTTACGCGGCCAAATCCGCGCCCGCCAGGGGCGCTCTGCATATCCGCGGAGCCAGCGATCGCCCGGCGACTTGCAGCCCATCATTCGGGCGTCGCGCAGCCGAGTAACAATTGTTATTCACATCACTTTGCGAGCCGCGCTCTTGAAACAATTTTTCTCAGCCAGGTAACCTTCTTTCGATGACAGATGTACCAGCTGTTTATAATCACAGCTGGGAAACGTTAAGTAAAACTGTCGTTTTGCTGACCATTAATCCTTTACTAAAACAAATAACTTCGGTAAACGATAAAGCGTTACTTTACTGGAGATTAATCGTGAGTTAAAGGGACCACATCCTGACTATCTAACCCACGTTAATTTAGGCAAGTTTTTGATAGAATTAGAGGTGGTTCTCTTTTCTCCAAAGGTCCCTTTAATTTTCCTGTTGGCAGTATCTATCTTACCCCTAGTGATATATGCCTCTACATCCTTACATTTGTGCTCTAGCCATTCCTGCTTAGCCATTTTACACTTCCTGTCGATCTCATTTTGGAAACGTTTGCATTACTTTTTGCCTCCTTGGTTTACTTCAGTTTTTATTTTTCTCCTTTCATCAGTTAAATTCAGTACTCTTCTGTTACCCAAGAATTTCTCTTAGCTATCGTCTTTTTACCTACTTGATCCCCTACTGCCTTCACTGTTTCATCTCCCAAAAATTCTTCTTCTACTGTATTTCCTTACTTCATTTATGTCAGTCGTTCCCTAACGTTCTCTCTGAAACTCTCTAAAACCTCTGGTTCTTTCAGTTTATTCAGATCCCGTCTTCTTAAATTCCCACTTTTTGCAGCTTCTTCAGTTTTAATCTATAGTTCATAACCAATAGTATGTGGTCAAAGTCCACATCTGCTCCTGGAAATTCTTACAATTTCAAACCTGGGTCCTAAACCTCTGTCTTACCATTATACAATCTATCTGAAAGATTCCAGTGTCTTCTGGCCTCTTCCACCTATATAACCTTCTTTCATGATTGTAAAAGCAAGTGTTAGCTATGATTAAGTTATATTCTGTGAAAAATTCTACCTGACGGATTCCTCTTTCATTTCTTACTACCATTTCTTACTAAGTTTCCTTCTCTTCCTTTTCCTACTATCGAATTCCAGTCACCCATGACTATTAAATTTTCGTCCCCCTTCCATATCTGTATAATTTCATTTATCTCGTGATACATTTCTTCAATCACTTCGTCTGTGTGGAGCCAGTTGGCATATAAACTTGTACTACTGTGGTAAGCGTGAGCTTCGGGTATATCTTTGCTACAACAATGCATTCACTATACAGTTCGTAGTAGCTTGCCCGCGCTCCTATTTGTTTATTCATTATTAAACCTACTTCTGCATTACCCCTATTTGATTTTGTATTTATAAAACTGTATTCACCTGACCAAAAGTCTTGTTCCTCCTGCCATCGAACTTCACTAATTCCCACTGTATATAGCTTTAGCCTATCCACTTCCTTTTTAAATTTTCTAACCTACCTGCCCGATTAAGGGATCTGACATTCCACGCTCCAATCCGTAGAGTGACAGTTTTATTTCTCCTGATAACGACGTCCTCCTCAGAAGTTCCCGGTCAGAGGACTATATATAGTCCCTGTGCGGTTCCATGGTGTTCAGCGAAGGCTCGATTGCGATATCCCAAAATATTGGTCAATAGAAGGGAGCCTGCGGATTTCCTTTTGTTATTCTTTCTGCAACGTTGTGTGTACCAGCCCTCCACTCTGCCACTCTGCCTCTGCAGTGTCGAGGAGGTTATTGTAGAGCGAAAATATATTTTGTTCGAAAAGAAGGGAGGGGGGATGGGGGAGGAGGGGGATGCAGGGTGGGTCGGCCCGGACGAATTCAAGTAGCCATCTAAGAAATTTTATACAGACTCTGATCACATACCCCCCGCCACAGTTACGTGGTTCTCAAACTACCACCCGAGTGGCCAGATTGGGCGATATTTTTCCATTTGGGCTAATAATCATAGAACTTTGAGCAATTATTTTTTTTGAATAAATGAAATTGTTTGGGTGATATTTTTGTTGATCAACGTGACTTTTGGACGACGGAGGGAAATCAAAGTGTATTTTGAGACACATAATTTAATTTAATGATGATTATAATGCAGTTTATACTCCACTGCCTTCAGAAATACTGCAATATTATAACCCCATAGTTTTACTAGTCTCCAAATAACGACTCCTGTGCTAAACACTATACTGCTATCCATAGATAACTAGGCTATTATAGCAGTGCGAACGTATTTTTAATTTATCACAATACCGGTGAACGAATTAAAATTAGTTTCCTTCTTCTTTCTTGGTAGAACATTATCCATAATCAGAAACTATCACAATAGCTCACAGCGAACGACAATAAGCGGCAGCGCTTACATTAAATTTAACTCCAAGTAGGTAATGGACAGATTGACAAAAGAACTAAACTGAAGCAAGGCCAAATATACAGTGCTTGGTCTTGGCTGAAGCAGGGATAGGCGAGAGGATATAGTGCTGTCGATATAACCACAGTTGAAATCTACCAACCCTGTGTGGGGTTGCTGGTTCCTCATCGGGCGTCTCCCAAGGTGGTGAATAGAGGAACGTTCTCCAGATATGGAGGGTACCAGGGAAATAAAACACCTGGGATGGACCAAAACTAGGTATGAGAGCCAATGGCTTGTAAGAAAGGCAGAGGAGCCTCCAACCATCAACTGCTGCCTTACAGTCAGTAGAGGGATCTACAAAGGCTGAGGATGTTCCCCTAAAAATGGAACCAGCTACCCGGCGAGCTGTAAGACACAACCCCTCAAATGGTTGGCCAGAAGATTAACAATCTTTCCCTGTAAAAATCACTTGTTACGAATGCAAACAAATGAATAAGCCGGGCAGATATTTTGATGACGACCCCAGCAAACAAGAAATGATAAGAGTTATGTACATAGGAACATGGAATGTGCGGAACCTGTACCAAGCTGGCGCCCTACGGCAGCTGATAACGCAAGTAAGCAACTATGATATAAAACTATTGGCTCTCCAGGGAATTAGGTCGAAGGCAAGTGACATAATGGATCCAGGAAATTTCACAACCCTCTATAGTGGCAGGAGGACGTATACTTTTGATACAGGTTTTGTGGTCGCTAAAGGACTCAAACATGCTGTAACACGCTTAGAACCAATCAATGAACGGATGTCCGTTGGGAGACAACACGGAGCTGACTCCAATTCAGACCATCATCTTGTGAGAATTAAGTACAGGCAAAGGCACTCACTATGCAGTAAACAAAAAGGACACAAACAGAAGAGTTTTGACATTAAGAAACTGAAGTCAGAAGAAACACGGAGAGCATATCAGGCGAAAATAGAAGAGGGGATTAAGAACGATACTGACACATCAAATGAACAAATAGAAATAATGTGGACACAATGTAAGACTGCAATCATCGAGGCAGCTGGGGCGGATTTGGAACATGTACAGGCTCAAAGGAAGGCAGATTAGTTTGATGAAGAATGTATCAGAAGAACTGAGGAGCGTAACATAGCACGAATGATATTATTTCAGAGAAGAACTAGAGCAAATCTGAGTGAATATAATGAGAAGCGCCGTGTAGCTAAGAGGGGAGAAAGAAGGAAAGAGCACTAGAAAAGAAGAAATTGGAAGAAATTGAACAGCTAGGAGAAGAGAATCTAGTACCTGAAATGTACCAAAAGATAAAGAAGGAAGGACTACGTATCAGGCCAGAAAAAATATATGTGGAAATAAAGAAGGAGATTTGATAGGGGATAGTAATAAAATACTCGACAGATGGGAAGAATACTTCCAAGAGTTACTGAAACTAGAAGTAGAAGGATTTGAACAAGAGAAACTGGTGGAAATAACTCATTATGGAGCAGAGGTCTTAAAACCAGAACCCACACTAGAGAAAGTGATACAAGCCATTAAGGCCTTAAAAAATAATAGGGCACCTGGAGAAGATCAGATCCAGGCGGAACTTCTCAAATATGGTGGGGAAGCATTGTGGAAAGCAATACATAAAGTAATACTGAACATCTGGCAAGAGGAGACCATGCCAATGGAGCGGAAAACGGCTATTATGTGCCCCATACATAAAAAGGAGATAAATTAAACTGCTAGAATTACCGAGGAATATCCCTGCTAAATACTACACTCCTGGAAATTGAAATAAGAACACCGTGAATTCATTGTCCCAGGAAGGGGAAACTTTATTGACACATTCCTGGGGTCAGATACATCACATGATCACACTGACAGAACCACAGGCACATAGACACAAGCAACAGAGCATGCACAATGTCGGTACTAGTACAGTGTATATCCACCTTTCGCAGCAATGCAGGCTGCTATTCTCCCATGGAGACGATCGTAGAGATGCTGGATGTAGGCCTATGGAACGGCTTGCCATGCCATTTCCACCTGGCGCCTCAGTTGGACCAGCGTTCGTGCTGGACGTGCAGACCGCGTGAGACGACGCTTCATCCAGTCCCAAAGATGCTCAATGGGGGACATATCCGGAGATCTTGCTGGCCAGGGTAGTTGACTTACACCTTCTAGAGCACGTTGGGTGGCACGGGATACATGCGGACGTGCATTGTCCTGTTGGAACAGCAAGTTCCCTTGCCGGTCTAGGAATGGTAGAACGATGGGTTCGATGACGGTTTGGATGTACCGTGCACTATTCAGTGTCCCCTCGACGATCACCAGTGGTGTACGGCCAGTGTAGGAGATCGCTCCCCACACCATGATGCCGGGTGTTGGCCCTGTGTGCCTCGGTCGTATGCAGTCCTGATTGTGGCGCTCACCTGCACGGCGCCAAACACGCATACGACCATCATTGGCACCAAGGCAGAAGCGACTCTCATCGCTGAAGACGACACGTCTCCATTCGTCCCTCCATTCACGCCTGTCGCGACACCACTGGAGGCGGGCTGCACGATGTTGGGGCGTGAGCGGAAGACGGCCTAACGGTGTGCGGGACCGTAGCCCAGCTTCATGGAGACGGTTGCGAATGGTCCTCGCCGATACCCCAGGAGCAACAGTGTCCCTAATTTGCTGGGAAGTGGCGGTGCGGTCCCCTACGGCACTGCGTAGGATCCTACGGTCTTGGCGTCCATCCGTGCGTCGCTGCGGTCCGGTGCCAGGTCGACGGGCACGTGCACCTTCCGCCGACCGCTGGCGACAACATCGATGTACTGTGGAGACCTCACGCCCCACGTGTTGAGCAATTCGGCGGTACGTCCACCCGGCCTCCCGCATGCCCACTATACGCCCTCGTTCAAAGTCCGTCAACTGCACATACGGTTCACGTCCACGCTGTCGCGGCATGCTACCAGTGTTAAAGACTGCGATGGAGCTCCGTGTGCCACGGCAAACTGGCTGACACTGACGGCGGCGGTGCACAAATGCTGCACAGCTAGCGCCATTCGACGGCCAACACCGCGGTTCCTGGTGTGTCCGCTGTGCCGTGCGTGTGATCATTGCTTGTACAGCCCTCTCGCAGTGTCCGGAGCAAGTATGGTGGGTCTGACACACCGGTGTCAATGTGTTCTTTTTTCCATTTCCAGGAGTGTATATATAAAACGTTTTCCAAGATCCTAACTAGGAGGCTTACTCCATATGTGGAAGAGAGAATTGGAGAGTATCAGAGTGGTTTTAGAAGAAATAGCTCAACAACGACACCAAATATTCACATTACGCATACTACTTGAAAAATGTTACGGACATCAAATAAGCATGCATCAGCTTTATATCTATTTCAAACAAGTCTATGATAGCACCTCAAGAGTGACATTTCGGAATGTGATGCAAGAGGCACGGATACCTAAGAATCTCATTAAACCTACGATGGTGACCCTCAGTGAAAACAACTGTAAAGAAAAAATTCAGGGTGAAATCTCCAGAGAAGTGAAAGTGAAGAAGGGACTGAGAGAGGATGACAATATCTTCTCACTGCTATTCAACCTCTGCCTAGAAAAAGTTATAAATTAGATAGAGATGAATAGAGAAGGAACCATTTTTAATCGTTCACTCGAGTACCGGGCCTACGCAGATGATGTGGCATTACTCGCACGAAACACCGCTGTGCTGGCTGATGCCTATCAACAACTTGAGAGAGGTGCAAGGGGATTTCGCCTAGTGGTCAATGTTGAAAAGAAGGGTGACCCCCTTATATATGAATCAGTTACATAACGGTTCGAATGTACTGTTCCAGTTTTATGGCACCATACGATAAGCTTGTTAACATGAAGAAAGCGTATGGGGCCTGAAGGGTGGCAATATTGAATTGCCGAAATTGGTAGCATTCGATATATAAGGTAAAATAACCCCAAGTACACGGCTGTTGGTAAAGTTTTTTGACTCGAGAAATATCTTTTACCGGACGAAATTTGCCATACGTGTTGCCGCGCGGGGTAGCCGAGCGGCCTGAGGCGCCTTGTCACGGTACGCGCGGCTCCCCCCCCCCCCCCCCCCCCCCCCCCGTCGGAGGTTCGGGTCCTCCCTCGGGCATCGGTGTGTGTGTTGTCCTTAGCGTAAGACAGATTAAATTGGATTAAGTAATGTGTAAGCTTAGTGACCGATGAATTCAGCAGTTTGGTCGCATAAGTCCTTACCAGAAATTTCCAAAATTTTCATTACATGTTGTGATATTACATCATTTTCCAAAGGCTACAAGAAGGTATAGAGAAGGTATCATAAACAGGTAATAGTTACATTAACCTCACAATTAATCTGTTAAAACTTATGGACAAATCATAACAATTTTTAAAAAAATGTTATTAAAGCTTCATGCTAAAATACTGTTTTGGGTACATTGTGCCTCGTCATCTTCTATGTATCACAGCCAAATGCAAAATGATCTTAATTTCGTGATCTTAATTCAAGCCGGTCAAAGGAGGGTGCTATAATGATATGTCTAACAATTACCTGTAGAATTGTACAAGGAGATTTTTATTTCTTGAGGTTAACTATTTATCCATAAGACTAAAAAACTGTCTACTACATTTTCCCTTCAAGTAATTTTGTCGCCAAAGCAATGCCATCAATCGGTTTGTGATGGGAATCTTCGTAATACTTTTTTCCATAAGTAGTGCCCTTTACCGGCTTGTGTTGTAACTCAATTCTATCACAGTTTAAATACTTCTTAAACAAATGTAATACATAGTTTGTCGGTCTTATAGTTACTTCATCAACATCTTTTTAATTAACT